>NC_135613.1:57365531-60128031 GCF_053574225.1 Canis aureus | reverse complement strand
TGTTTTCCAGAGTTAGGAGTATCTCATGGTCTGTCTTCCTCTCTGATTTTTCCCCACTCAGTTTCCCTCCTTTCCCTTATAGTCCCTTTCATTATTTTATATTCCATATATGAGTGAAACCATTGTCCTTCTCCAATTGACTTATTTCACTCAGCATAATACCCTCCAGTACCATCCATGTTGAAGCAAATGGTGTGTATTCGTCCTTTCTGATGGCTGAGTAATATTCTATAGTATATATAGACCACATCTTCAAAAAGGCACTTTCACCATGCATGATGAGACTTCTAACATGGGTAAGTTCAGGGGACTATGCCTTGTGTAGAAGGTGCATCTAACCGGTCTTTCATCCAAACAAACACCTGGATATCCAGCAACCATTTTTTTTTTCTCATTAAACTTTTGTTTTAATGGGCCTCAAAATTCTGTGACAGATTTTTGGTCAAGTTGTTTCCATTAAAAAGTACTGACTTTAAAAACTAATAACTTAAAACTGCCACACAGGCACAAAAACAACAGCAAAAACAAGTGGTCCATAAAACATTCTCCTTTCCTTCTGAAGGTTTTACGATGCATTGTTATCATTAACCAGTCTTTACTATTAAACTTAAATGGCCAATTGACACACAGTTCTGAGACCGTTCTTCCACCACTGATTAAGACTGGGGTGGCAGGTATTGGGGATAATATTCACTCAGCCTTCTGAGCTTTCTGGGCAGGCTTGGTGACTTTGCCAGCTCCAGCTGCCTTCCGGTCCACTGCTTTGATGACACCCACAGCAACCGTCTGTCTCACATCACGAACAGCAAAACGGCCCAGAGGAGGATAGTCAGAGAAGCTCTCAACACACATAGGTTTGCCAGGAACCATATCAGCAATGGCAGCATCCCTAGGTTTCAAGAACTTGGGACCATCTTCCAGCTTTTTTCCAGAACGACGATCTATCTTCTCCTTCAGCTCAGCAAGCTTGCAAGCCATGAGCTGTGACAATCCAGCACAGGTGCGTATCCAGCACTGATTTGGCCTGGATGGTTCAGGATACTCACCTGAGCCGTGAAGCCAGCTGCTTCCATTGGTGGGTCATTTTTGCTGTCACCAGACACGTTGCCATGACGAACATCTTTGACAGATACGTTCTTGACATTGAAGCCCACATTGTCCCCAGGAAGAGCCTCACTCAAAGCCTCATGGTGCATTTCAACAGACTTTACTTCAGGTGTAACATTGACTGTGGCAAAGGTGACCACCATGCCAGGCTTAAGAACACCAGTCTCCACTCGACCCACTGGGACAGTACCAATTTTGTAGACGTCCTGGAGAGGCAGACGCAAGGGCTTATCAGTTGGACGAGTTGGTGGCAGACTGCAATCCAGAGCTTCAAGCAGTGTGGTTCCACTGGCATTCCCAGCTTTACGGGTGACTTTCCATCCCTTGAACCAAGGCACGTTAGCACTTGGCTCCAGAATGTTGTCACCATTCCAACCAGAAATTGGCACAAAAGCTACTGTGTCAGGGTTGTAGCCAATTTTCTTAATGTAGGTGCTGACTTCCTTAACGATTTCCTAGTATCTCTTCTGGCTGTAGGGTGGTTCAGTGGAATCCATTTTGTTGACACCAACAATTAGTTGTTTTATACCCAGTGTGTAAGCCAGAAGGGCATGCTCACGGGTCTGCCCATTCTTGAAGATACCTGCTTCAAATTCACCAACACCAGCAGCAACAATCAGGACAGCACAGTCAGCCTGAGATGTGTCTGTAACCATGTTTTTGATAAAGCCTCTGTGTCCTGGGGCATCAATGATGGTCACATAATACTTGCTGGTCTTGAATTTCCACAGGGAGATATCAATGGTGATACCAGTTCACAGTCAGCTTTCAGTTTATCCAAGACCCAGGCATACTTGAAGGAGCCTTTTCCCATCTCAGCAGCCTCCTTCTCAAATTTTTCAATAGTTCTTTTGTTGATCCCACCACATTTGTAGATCAGATGGCCGGTAGTGGTAGATTTGCTCGAATCTACGTGTCCAATGACGATGCTGTTGATGTGAGTCTTTTCATTTCCCATTTTGGTTTAGGGCTAGCGGCGGTTTTCACACCTGTGTTCTGGCAGCAAACCCACTGCGAAAAAGCTCCAGCAACCATTTTTAAGCCCCCACTACTGATAGACCATTCAGTGGTCACCAGAAATAAAAGGTGGCTAAGACACAGTCCCTGAAAAGATGCATCACTTCATAAAAGAAATAGTCAGTGCCGTCCCTTATGTGCTATGACAGAATTAAACACTGAGACTATGGAAATGCAGAAAGGAATTTAACTCAATGAGGATAGGAATTGGGTGAAAGTGGGGGTAAGAGAGGCCTCAAGAAGGAGATGATTCTAAAAGGATTTCCTGAGCAACAAGAGGGAGAGCTCAGCAAACAGGGGGTGGGAGAGATAATATTCTGGGTAAATAGTATGGAGGTAGTAAGACATAGAGATTAGAAGGAACATGGCACAGATGAGACATGCAAATGATTCAGAATGGTTGGTTCATGAAATATGAAAATAAAATATGAGTCTGGAAAAAAGGCAGGGACTAGATCATGGAGGGCTATAGTAAGTAAGGTGTTTGGACTTGATCCTACAGCCAGTGGAGAACTTTTGAAGGATACAAGTAGGAGAGACATGATCGTGTACAGTACAGCCCAGCAACAACCAAAAACTGGCTTCTATTTTTTTAAATAATATCCATTTCTCACACACCTCTTTCCTGCCATTTGCTTGATCTGGATCATAGTTTTTCATGATATGACTAATGCCTATTACTAGTGTTGAAATATTTCCCAGATAAATGATGGTGCATAGAAGAATTATCCACTGTATGGCAAGACTTTCCATCTGACCCCTTAGTTACTTCTTTTTTTTTTTTTTTACAAATTTTTAAAAATTTAAAAAAAAATTTTTTTTATTTATTTATGATAGTCACCCAGAGAGAGAGAGAGAGAGGCAGAGACATAGGCAGAGGGAGAAGCAGGCTCCATGCACCGGGAGCCCGACGTGGGATTCGATCCCGGGTCTCCAGGATCACGCCCTGGGCCAAAGGCAGGCGCCAAACTGCTGCGCCACCCAGGGATCCCAATTTTTAAAAATTTTTTATTTATTTATGATAGTCACAGAGAGAGAGAGAGAGAGAGAGGCAGAGACACAGGCAGAGGCAGAAGCAGGCTCCATGCCCTGGGAGCCCGACGTGGGATTCGATCTCGATCCTGGGTCTCCAGGATCGCGCCCTGGGCCAAAGGCAGGCGCTAAACCGCTGCGTCACCCAGGGATCCCCCCTTAGTTACTTCTAATCTCAGATGCAACTGTTCTCCTTTTGATTGACCAACATACCCCTATTTTTTTCTGTTTTTGTTAAGGATTCAACTTATTTCTCGTGGCTGCTCATGAATTTGGTCATGCACTGGGACTCTCTCACTCCAATGATCAAACAGCTTTGATGTTTCCAAATTATGTCTCCCTGGATCCTAACAAATACCCACTTTCTCAGGACGATATTAATGGAATCCAATCTATCTATGGTAAGCAACATCATAAATCTGAATATATGTGAACGAAATAGGAAACTTTCCAGAAAGGAAGTGAAAAAAAATTTCTTGAAATAGCACCATGAAGAAAATATCCCCTTGGGTAAGATCCTTCTGTAGGTATTTCCACATGCCTTCTTAATTCACTGTGATATTTCTTTTCTCATCAAAGGGAGTCTACCTACGGCATCTGCTAAGCCAAAGGAATCCACTATACTCCATGCCTGTGACCCTGATTTGACTTTTGATGCTATCACCACTTTCCGCAGAGAAGTAATGTTCTTTAAAGGCAGGTAAACCCATTCCCTTAAACACCTCAACTTCCTATGAATATTCTTCTCTTCAAGATATCTGGAGATAAATAAGGAGGAAATTCACAGGGATAGTGAGAATGTGTCCCATCTCATTTTCATTTTATAACTGCCCGCACTCCTTGAATGTTTTACTACGTGTATATATCTCTTTCTCGTTTGATAAATTAATTTTTAAATGTTCTTAACCAAATTTTTTAACTGCTATTGGATAAGAAGGTGAGTAGAGTCACTTTCAGTGACTTTTTTGCTAGAATAACACACCAATCCCAGTGGTGCTGGATCTGACCTATACCATTTCAGGAACCAACTGTTAAATTTTGGGGAATTTTGTAAACCACTTCACAACACTTCTGTAGCTTGAAACTGGCCATGGTTGGAGTATTTACACCCTGGAAAATCAGCAAATGATAAAAATTAGGTCTTTTTCCTACCTATAGAGCCAGTTGTTAAACATGTATGAGCCGGCCATTCCATAACATTGCATCAACAAAGTGTTAGCTGTGGTGGGAACTCTCTTCTCCACCGTGTATAACTTACTGGACTTAGGTTGCAACATGATGTGTCAGTTGAGTATACCATACTATATTTTCAGAAAAAGTATTGGGACACAGACCATCTCACAAGCATACGGGGCACGAGAAAAGGATATTTGAAATCAGTCTCCTTCCACCCACAGTCTATCCAGCACTTGGATGACACGCTATCACTGCCATGCTCCACACAGCAGAGGCTGAGGCTACTTATCAGGGACATCAGAGTGGGGTTGCAAGCATGGAAAGGAAATGGGAAAAAAAGGACTTTTCGGGTCTCATTCATAGACTCAGAACTTTACATCCAGAGAGGGAAATCTGAGAAAATATGTTAGCATGCAATGATAACTTTATTCTAGCAAACATCAGGTCAAAAAGTTTTCTTAGATGTGTTACCTTGGAATTTTGAGTATTGCTGAATTGGCCAAAATGAGGCCACTGTGCACTCAGCTATGGGTAGGTTGCTACTCTAAGTTCGCAGGAGGGTGGACACAAAGGCATGCCCTGACCTTGGTAGTCCAAAGGGTAGGACTGGACTCACAACCATGTAAATTTGTTGAGGAAAATTGTGTGAATGTTCTAACTTATTTGAGGAGACTGCTAATCAACTAAACAAAAGGCAAGGTTTACAGTGTTTTCACTGCAATATAGGCTGTTTGTGAAAGTGTCTTTCGTTTCACACAGACACGTATGGAGGATCTATTATGACATCACTGATGTTGAATTTGAACTGATCTCTTCATTCTGGCCCTCTCTGCCAGCCGATATTCAAGCTGCATATGAGAACCCCAAAGATAAGATGCTAGTGTTTAAAGGTAATTTTTTTCCATCTCGATTTCTCTTCTGTCTCTGGATGTCTAAATTGGTCGGTGAGTATTTTGGGGCAAGGAACATAATATTCATGCGTGGGCCCGATGGAGAGTGCTTCTGCCCTGACTGTGGGTTCCTATCATAAAGAAAAAGTATCCAGGGATTCTTTAGCTGTGAAGACAAATATCATTCCAACTGCGTGGGAGCTAAAAGAAACCTGCATGGTAAAAACTAAAAAACTATCTTTTTTCTGCCAATTAAAGGGAACCCATCTGTCTTTTATATTCTCTTTTTACTAGGGTTGATTCAACAAATAAAAATACAAAATGCCTTAAATTTCAGATAAAATGCATAATTTTTAGCATAAGTATGTTCCTTGAAATATTTTAAATATTCTTACACCAAAAATAGTCATTATTTATTTGAAATTCAAATTTAACTGGAATCTTACATTTAACTTGGCAATACTACTTTTTATATAGATTTCATCACATTACTTGCCTTTGAGAATACTTGGGGGCTGGGGGATCCCTGGGTGGCTCAGTGGTTTAGCTCCTGCCTTCGGCCCAGGACGTGATCCTAGAGTCCTGGGATCAAGTCCCACATCGGGCTCTCTGCATGGAGCCTGCTTCTCCCTCTGCCTGTGTCTCTGCCTCTGTGTGTGTGTGTGTGTGTGTGTGTGTGTGTGTGTGTGTGTCTCATGAATAAATAAATAAAATCTTTTAAAAAAAGAGAGAGAATACTTGGGGGCTGAAATCTAGGAGAACATTTACAAACATAGTTGACTATTTTGTCAGAGTTAGAGAAATAATCCACTGAAACCAATTGACATGCACACTAGTGAGCATGCTCACTATTAACAGTGTATGTTGTTGGTGTCATTGTAATGATAAAACCAGTTAAAGAAGGCAGTAAGAATAAATGGGGACATAAGATTACTAAGTCCTGAGAGATGAGGTATCTATTTTCAAATTTCTTAAGACATCTCTTTTTCCCTCTAGGAAATAGATCAGAAGATAATCACTTTTTCTCTTCTTAGATGACAACTTCTGGATGATCAGAGGATATGCTGTCTTGCCAGATTTTCCCAAACCCATCCGTACACTTGGCTTTCCAAGAAGCGTGAAGAAAATTGATGCAGCTGTCTGTGACCACAGCACTAGAAAAACCTACTTCTTTGTGGGCATTTGGTGCTGGAGGTAAGTTTGCAGACAATCAACCTCTTCACTATATTCTGCATCACTTTAACATGGACAGAAATAGAATTAACATATAGTCCTCTTAAAGTCAATTATGTTGAAGCCCATCTCGGGTAGATGACATGCACCAAACAAAAGAATGTTTCAGGGAGTCCAAAGACCTTTCTCTAACATACAGATAAGATAAAATAATAAAGCTGGTGATGCCAACCAAATTGCTAATAACACAAACGTATCTGTTCAAAATCTGCAAAAGCTCTAAGCTGAACTCTTACTTTGTTTGTTTGTTTTTAATTTCAGTGTGCCTATCATACAGTGCAATGTTAGTTTCAGGTGTACAATGTAGTGACTCAACACTTCCTTACATCGCCCTGTGCTTATAAGGACAGGTACATGTCTTCATTCCCATCCCCTGTTCCTCCCACCCCCCACCCACCTCCCCTCTGGTGACCAGCAGTGTGTTCTCTGTAGTTTATAGGGTCTGTTTTGTGAGCCCGTACTCTGATTTGATACTCCCTCAAAATAGCATCAATCTGACTAATGATGTGGCTTTTTCCCCTCATCATTTCTTATTTTCAAGATCCTACAAATATTTCAGCCAAACATAAACTTTGACATGTTTTTCATTACTTTTAAAGCAATTTATTTGAGAGAGAGAGAGAGAATACAAGCAGGGAGAGGCAGAGGGAGAAGCAGACTCCCCACTGAGCAGGGAGCCCGATGTGGGACTCCATTCCAGGACCCTGAGATCATGACCTGAGCCAAATACAGACACTTAATGGACAGCCACCCAGGTGCTCCTGTTTTTCATTATTGATCAAATTAGTTTTCTTCTACTAGGGCTACTTTTTCTCCACATCCCTATTTGACTCCAAGTGGGGCAGTGGAAGGATTAAGCTTCCCCAAAACAAAGATCCCTTGGGAACTTTTCCAATCCCTGCATCCAGGTATGATGAAGTGACCCAAACCATGGACAAAGGGTACCCACGGAGGGTGGTGAAGTACTTCCCGGGAGTTGGTCTCCGAGTCGATGCTGCTTTCCAGCATAAAGGTGAGCATCAATGCTAACCCTGTAGGATACTTGCAAGACTTTCCTGGTCAGGAAAGAAGACAGCACAGAAATATAAATGCTTCCATTTTCATGTGATTCTACTATTCTCAAGTACCTGTAATAATATACTCTAGCCAGGCAGGCATTCTCACAAACTGAATTAGTAAGTCCTGAATTATTTATTCTGTTATACCATTTCAAGTATGTGCAAAAAGTACCAAAATTAATTTTGCTTATCATTGATCCAAGAGAGCCCCTAAAAGTGTGAAAACTGACCAAGCACATGAACTGGAGAGTGACTCGCCAACTATTATGTGTGTAGCTTACTCTGCACTTGGGGATTGTGTGAGAAATTACAAATTCTTCAGAGTTTCTGAGGCAGATGTCAGATTGTGGGTAAGAAACAGGAATCTCCACTTCAGAGGAATCTCAGGCAGTTTAATGAACCAACGCAACTACCGCATCTTCAGACTTGGACCACGGATGACAACCCAGGACATGGACTAAGCAGGAGTCTAAGAAGCTCTCTGCGTGACACACCATCTTTCAGGGCGGTGAAATCTCACACAAAACCTTAACACCTGAAACACACAGAGCAGAACAATGTGAGGAACATGAGGATGTAGAGCCCACCCCCAGGGCTGCTTCTCCCCCTTGCTAAGACACTGTTTTGAAACCTAGTTTGAGAGCCTCTGGCCTGAACCACAGTCTGGCTAGAAGGTGGTAAGCCCCTTGACATTCATGGTCACACTGTGGCTTCTTCTTTGGGGAAATAAAAATAACAATATTTCTCATGTGACAGTAGTAAAGTGTATGTAGATAACACACAAGTTTCTCTTCTCTCCATAATGTTCAATTATGTTATTCTATATGCATATAATTAACAAGTGTCGAATCATGATAGAGTTGTGCAAGTTAATTAATGGTGATTCTCTTTCTCTAGGATTCTTCTATTTCTTCCGTGGATCAAAGCAATTTGAATATGACCTTAAGGCAAAGAACATCACCAGAATAATGAAAATTAATACCTGGTTTCGGTGTAAAGAACCATTAAATGTATCATCTGATTTTAGTATCAGTGAGGAAGTCCACTCAGGAGGAGTAGAGACATTTTATCATAAGAATTTAAACTTGCTTATTTTCAATATTGTTCATGTGCTGAAAAAAATCTATAGTTATCAATAAAATTCAGAGACCGAAAGTAAACCCCCAGAGGTCTTTTAATCTGAACTCTGCTTCAAAATGTAATAGAACTATTCTTACACATAAACTGCCAGTCCTGGTTCTAGATTATCTTTGGAAAAAGAGTCCATGGATATACTGAGCTATCTGATTCTTTTTACAGGAAGTTATGATATACAAGCAAAACTCTTGCTATACTTTAACCCTGTTTTATGCTTCGTGAACTTGAAGAAGTAAGTCATGTGTCTTATAACAACTAAATACTGCAGGCATTCATTAAACCACTCGGTAGCATCCTATTTTGTCTGGACCTTTGCAGTGGGAGAGACTCAATAAACCGCATCCCTCATGCTCTGAACCCACTGAGAAATAATGAACAGTTGGGAGAGCAAAATGCCACCATTCTACTGATACAAGTTATATTATGGAATGTACCTGTGGGCAAGCTAGTTTCCTAATATCATATTCTAGAATAAGACATACTTACACACAGTCATGGGAAGAACTGGAAAGAACCAGGTGTCCACAAAGAATGTGAGCTTTCTATAGGCTGCATGGAGCCCAAAAAGAGAGAAAGAGGGTGGAGCTACCCATTTTCTGCTCCCAAATTGACCAATCAAGGAATTTATCTCACCTGCCAAAGAGGAGCGAGAGCCTAGGGAGATGCAACAGGTGTTACACAACAGGTGCTCCCCCAACAGTTAGGAAACCAGGAGGAGGAGGAAAGTAGGGTCCCTCCAATCTCCCAAGCATAGACCAGTGCATTTAACCATCCTTAGAGAGTTTAAGATCAGATTTTATACACTGATCTCATATACAAGAAATGAAGACTTTTCTCCCTGTGTTTGAAATATTTGAGTCACCTGAGCTGAAACCTATAGCTAAAAAGTTCCTGTCCTCTTTGTTACACCGAGTTTATTTGTTGAGTTTATAAACTCTTAATGGTTAGATTGTAACTTCCACCATCAAATCTAAAACCTTAGTAAGCTCTTCATGACTTTGCTGACCCAAAGCATAGGAGGTTGTCAATGGAACTTGATTCTGATGAGGTGATAGATTAAACAGGTGTCAGCTGATGGAAAATATACATAAAACATCTCAGGAACATATACATAAAAAAATCTATAATCACATTCCACACCTTAAGTTCATTGTTCCCAGATTCCTATTAAAAAGGATATAGAAAAGAGTTATTGCTTTTTTGAAATAGAAAGTAAATTTTAAGTACAGCTTAATACCTAGAGTATAGTAGATTGTAGGTTAGTCTTTATAAAAATTAATGCTGAAATAATAAAATATCCATATACACACACACAAAGAACCTCACATGGTTCACAAAAATTAACTCAAAATGAGGCTTAGACCTCAAGTAGAAGGATCAAAAACATAAAACCTCTAAAAGAAAATATTTTTAAAAATTTTGTGGCCTTAAATTAAGCAGAGATTTTGAGAAAGGACATAAAAGGCACAAACCATAAAACACTGATTAATTAAATTTAACCAATACTGAAAACATTTGTTCTTCCAAAAAATATTAAAATAATGAAAAGTCAAGCCACACATGGGGAGAAAGTATTTTCAAAACATATTTCTGATAAAGGACTTGTATCCTGAATACAGAAAGAATTTTTATAACCCAAAAAAGATGATGACAAACAGCTTAATTTTTTTTAATGGCCAAAATATTTTCTATCTGAGTAACAAATACGGAAAGAAATGCTCCACAGCACTACATACCATACCCAACAGAAAGGTTCAAATGAAAACACCAAATGCTGAGAAGAGGTAGTAACTGGAACTCTCTTGCAGTGAGAATTAAAAATCATGTAGCTCCTTTGGAAAACAGTTGGGCTAATCCTTAAATATTAAACATTTGCTTACCATGTGACCTACGACCCCACTCCTAAATACTTACCAGAGAAAAATGAGGATGTGCTCATGCAAATGGTTGTATATAAACATTCATGATCACTTTATTTATGACAGCTGAGGCTGGAAACCACCTGAATGTCTATCAATCAGTAAATGTATAAAGTGTGGTGCATTCATCCAGACGGCAGAAAACTACACGTGCAACAACATAGAAGACTCTTTAAAGCATTTGGTAAGTGAAAGAAGCCAGACACAGAAGACTACACATCACATGACTCCCTTTATATCAAAAATTGGAAAAGCCAAAAGTAAAATGGTAGAAAGCAGATCACTGCTTGCCAGTGAAGAGATGAACGCAAAGGGATGCAAGGCATGGAGATGTTCTGTGTCATGATCATGGTGGTGGAGACACTACTGAGTGTATTTAAGACCGTGTAAAAGTAGTGAATTGTATTACGTGTTAACTGTACTTCAGGATCCCTGATTTATGAGCGATGCAGCATTGCACTTATTGGACTCCCAACTGCTGATCAGGCTTATTTCGTTTCCTTGCATCTGTTCTCAGTTCTGCAGCATAAATGCCTGTGACATTGTAATCTGGGGAGCATCTGAAACTGCACTCAGATCTGCTTATGGGCAGTTACTTTCTCTTTGATTTTCAAAAGAAATATTGATCCATAGGAGAGGACAAGGATTATAAAAATAATCCTATTTTAAACCAATGCACAGTTTTCTGAGGAATACATGTTGAGTATTAGAGCTATATTAGACATTTATAAGCATAACCTAGACGTCACAGGATATTACTCAGCCTTTGAAAATTAAGTAAACTTGATTTCCAAAATTTTTCAGTGATTGTAAGACCCTTAACTGAGCAACTGGGGGAAAACCATTCTAATTCTCAGTGTCCCTTAGCCAACCTCCCAGCCCCTGCTTCTCCGTCTCCCCCCCCACACACACACACACTGCTTTGCCTCCTATGATGAACCCATATTCCTATTTTGTTTTTTGGTTTTTTTTTGATGCACAACAGCAAAAATGTAACTTTGTTTTATTGTAACTTAAAGGTGGTGTGCCTCCCCTTTCTTGGAAAAAAAGCTTAAGAAGCTATGTCTTTTGGGGCACCTGGGTGGCTCAGTGGTTGAGCATTTGCCTTTGGCTCAGGGCATGATCCCAGAGTCCTGGAATCAAGTCCTGCATCAGGCTCCTCACGGGGAGCTTGCTTCTCCCTCTGCCTGTGTCTCTGCCTCTCTCTGTGTCTCTCATGAATAAATAAATAAAATAAAATAAGAAGATATGTCTTTCTCCTAGAGAAGAGCACCAGAATACACATTCACCTTCCTTCCTGAAGAAAGTATTTTAATTTCCCTCTGTAGCTTGGAGGCTGGGCAAGATTATGGGCTCTAGCGCCAAGCCGCTTAAGCCTGTGGTCCAAATCTTCCACCTGTTCGCTATGGGACTTTGGGCAAGTTCCTGAGCTTATGTACCTCGGTTTCTCCATTTCTCAGTGCCTGACAGGCATGAGCCAGCATTATTTAATTAGGTGAGTTGAATGATTTCTCCCAAAGTACAAACAATTGGAAAAACAAGAACCCAGTCTCAGAGTTTCTCAAAATTGAAATAAACTATGAGCCAATTCTTTCCCAGCTGTGCCACTCACTTCCTGGAAACAAATTAACTGGAACACTAGATTCTGCTCCAGTTTGCTGAGTCCTGACAGTTTGCTCAAGGGTCGGGATCAGGTCTGGAAACAAAGAAACAACTTCAAAAGCAAGCATGAAGAAGACTGTCAACAATAGTTTTTCATTTTGGAATGTAAGCCACCTACAGAACAGAAGTGAATTCGCCTGGCGAGAAGGTACTGGAACTTCCTCTTGCTGAGGACAACTCACCACAACATTCCTGTTTGTCAGAGTGGGATGTTCTCTCCCCACTCACCTGAGTGCTCACTTCTTCAAAAGGGAAACATAACAGGTTTTTTGCTCTTGGTCTTGAAGATCATTTAAACACATTACATATCTTCAAGCTGAAATTCAGTGCCCTGTTTGTCTTCAGCTATAAAGAGTCTTAGAGGGATCCCTGGGTGGCGCAGCGGTTTGGCGCCTGCCTTTGGCCCAGGGCGCGATCCTGGAGACCCGGGATCGAATCCCACATCGGGCTCCCGGTGCATGGAGCCTGCTTCTCCCTCTGCCTGTTTCTCTGCCTCATTCTCTCTCTCTCTCTCTGTGACTATCACAAATAAATAAAAAATTAAAAAAAAATATTTAAAGAGTCTTAGAAAGGAAGTTCAGTAGCTAAAAAATACCTTTAACATATTTAAATTGGTCACAGAATCATAAATGTTAAGTCTATAGTCATGCACAACCTAGATACCACTATGCACCTGCAGTTTCCACAGGGAGATAAGAATACAGCTCTTCTAAATGTGAATCACTTAAAATGTGATTTCCAGATGAGATCAGGAAAACACAAAGGGAATAGTCAAGACTGAATTTAAGACTTCCTTAAAGAGACAAGTTTCCAGAATAGAGGAATATTTCTGTCTGGCCACTCTGAATAGTTTCATGCAGCTTTTATTGCTTAATTGACCACAAAGTCAGATTTGGTTTTAATCTTGAGATTTAGTAAACTACTTTTGTCTATTTATTTCTGAACTATAGTGTTCAATTTTGCTATTATTAAATAGTACAAGGTTTATTTTCAAGCTGGTTTTATTTATTTATTTATTTGGGCAAACTGGGTTCAGAATTTCAGATTTCTGAACTACTTTCAAAACTTAGAAAGAATCAAATAGGGAGAATTTCAAGTGGGCAAATTCAGGAAGATGATATGGAAGGTACAGGAGTCTAAAACCCTCTGGAAATATGCTGCCAGGGATTTTAAGGAATCACATATGAAAATGCATCATAAATTATAAAGAATGTGATCTTCTCAGGAGTCTTATGTTAGAGAATCTGTTGAGATGGATTGCGTTCAAGATGGCACCTTGTTATTTTTCACATAACACTGACCCAATAGGAAAATCATGAATTAGTCCCATTTATTCGACATCTATTTATTCAATGTCTGCTGTAAGTCAGATGCATGGTGTGTTGAGGCATATGCTTCCACTGAACAAACATTTACTGAGTGCCCACTGGTTGCCTCGCACCGATGTAAGAGCCAAGGACAGCAAAGCCCCTTGCCTCATGGGCACCACATTCCAGTCAAGGCAGGGAAACCACAAATAAACCAAAAATTGTAAATATGTCAAGCATGATCCATGCTCTGAGATAAATGATTGGGTTGTGTCCCTGCTGGGCTGGAACAGGGTGGTGGGTGCCACCCCTGCAGGCTCAACCTGTGTCAGGGTGCGGGGTGCATTCATCCCACAGCTCCCTCCCTCCCGAGGCAGCATCTCTAGTGCTGGCTGTCTCTTCAGGGCTTCAGCTTCTGCTCCCGCTGGGCAATACAGTCCTTCCCTAGCGTCTGGGTTGTCCGTTGTCCCCTCTGGCTTCTCCGCCTCTTCCATCGCCCGTAGAATTAATTTGCTGCATTAAATCTCCCTGTTTCAAATACTCAATGATTTTTGTTTTTCCATTGACACATAACTAATACCTTAAGTTGTGACACAGCTGGGGTGTGGGGATGAATCACATAGAGCTTTTAGTGAAGATCTAAGCCCTAAAATCTGACGGAGCTGAGCAAGCAGACCGTATCTCCAGGGAAGAGTGCTCCAGGAGGAACAGTTCTAAGCAAAGGCCCTGAGGCTGAGTTAAAGAACAGTGAGGAGGCTCCTGTGATCTGGGAGAAACTAGGGGAAGAGATGAAGGTGGAGAAGCAGTGAGGAGACAATTAGGTAAGGCCCCATAGGTCATTATATAGACTTGAGATTCTAAAGAGATTGAGAAGAGAACCAATGTAATTATTATCTGACTCTCATTTTAGAAGAATCCCTCCGGCTGCTCCAAGACTGTAAACTACAGGAGCCCAGAGCAGAGACAGGTGTGCCTGGAGGCTGCTCCGACCCGGATGATGGCAGGGACGGGAGAAGTAGCCGAAGGTGTGTTCTGTAGGGGGCATGGCCGGATTTGCTCCCGACTGCACGTGTGCAGGTGAGGTCAAGATGGGAGGCGAGGGTAACCCATCATCTCTCCCGGACGGAGGCAGGATGAAGTCTGCCTTCGCTGGGGCGACCAAGCCCGAGGAGGAACAGCCTTGAGCAGAGAATCCAGGTGGCTCCGCAGGTCTGCAGTCCGAGGGGAGCCTGCCAGCGGGCCATAAACCCTGTCACCTGTGGAGACCCAGGACCGGATTAGGTCGCTGGGGCGCTGACCCAGAGAGAGGCAACAAGAAACCGAAAACCGACCCCTAGTCCTGAGCCGATGGCAGATGAACGGTGCTGGGCATCTTGGCTGTGAGGCGCCCGCTCCAAGGCTCGTGGGCACCTGGTCTTGTGGGCGTCGGCCCCCCAGGAGGTGTGCCTAAGCCCACTCCTCCACCCTGCATGGCTCAGCACGGCTCGTGGCCACTGGCGGACCCTCGCTGTCACATGTGGGCTCATCCGTACCTGGGGACGGGCACGAGTCCCAGCTTCCCAGATCTGAGCAAAGCACAACTCTCCAAAGCTGTGAAGTTGGCTGTGTCAACCTCGGATGTCATGGTTTTATTTAGTAAATCCAAGAAAATATCAATACATTTTTTTGTTATGTGGAAAAATTTACAAAGTGAGCAAACTTCCATCACACTGTCTTGAGAACTATTGTCCATGATGTCCAGAATGTGCATCGCGTCCTGGCTGAATGGTCTGCAAGCCAAAATTCTGGCCTTGGGGGCTGCTGAGACTTTGTCCTAATAAGTCTTATAAGTATTTATAAGTATTATAAACTTTATTGACATTTTTTCTCTTTCTATAAGAATGGAACTTGCTTTAAGAAACAACAAAAAGAATCGATTCAAGAATTTAGGATTAGGTGCGCCTGGGTGGCTCAGAGGTTGAGCGCCTGCCTTCGGCTCAGGTCGTGATCCCAGGGTCCTGGGATTGAGTCCCGCATGGGGCTCCCTGCTCTGTGGGGAGCCTGCTTCTCCCTCTGCCTCTCTCTGTGTGTTTCTCATGAATAAACAAATAAGGTCTTTAAAAACAAAAGAATTTAGGATTAGAGTCATCATTTCTTTAAAAAAAAAAAATTCATCATTTTCCATTCCAATCATTGCAGCAAATTAGAAAAACAGCCCGCTTTCAGGCCTGCCTGATGGCAAGAACAGGACGTTATCAGAACCAAGTGCCTGCCCACATGAGGGTGATGGGTGTCTCATCATCAACCCAAAATGCTGTTATTTTTAAGCTCTTTATTTCATGGATGTGTATCTCAAGCCAGTTCTTTTTTTTTTTTTAAGATTTTATTTATTTATTCATCAGAAACACAGAAAGAGAGAAACCAAAACATAGGCAGAGAAGCAAGCTCCCTGCAGGGAGCTCGACGTGGGACTCAATCCCAGAACTTCAGGCTCATGCCCTGAGCCAAAGGCAGATGCTCAACCATCAAGCTACCCGGGCGTCCCTCTTTTTTAAAAAAAAAAAAAAAAAAAAAAAGATTTTATTTATTTATTTGAGAGAAAGAGAGCATGAACGGGGGTGGCGGGGCAAAGGGGGAGTGAGAGAGAATCTGAAGCAGACTCTGCACTCAGCATAGAGCCCTATAGAGGTGTCAATCCCACGACCCTGAGATCATGACCTGAGCCCAAACCAGGAGTCAGATGCCAAGCTGACTGAGCCCCCCAGGCACCCCTGAAGCCAGTTCAATAAGGATTCTGTAAATGATCATAATAGTGACGATTCACCAAACACAATGTGCTATTTGCTTTATGGTATCTCCTTTATCCTGTAGGAGTGGATATTGTTGTGTTTTACAAATGAAGAAATGAAGCTCTGAGGCCTTAGCTTTCCCACCCAGGCCCCCATGTCCCAGCTCCTGCATCCACACCTGCCCTCCCTTCACAGGCACAAGTGCTCTAGCATCCTGTGATGCCCGGGACCCACACCAGCGCGAGCTCCCTGGACAGACATGCTGGCCTGTGCAACTGTGAGAGCCTGACTCTCCTACCCACCCCACACTTGGAGCAGCCGCCAGCATGCTCTATCGCAATAGGCTTCCTGGCTTTTCTGCAATACATTTCACCAAAGTCCTATTTCACAAGTGCTGTGGTTTCTTTTCTCAATATGCGTAAGGAAACAGAAGAAGCATGGTACATTCCCTGTTAAGCAATCTGACAACACAGGAGTGACACACAACAGTAACCTGGGGGCACCTGTGCATGAAGACCGCCCTCAGAGTGTCAGAGAGAGTGGGGGCCCGACTGCATGGCAGCTGTTGGCCTCTCAGCCTAGGAACCTCCCCCTTATCTCACAATAGCAAAAATAGCTACAAAGAGTGGCTTGCAGACTATTTGCATTGAACTCCATACACAAAGAATGACAACTGTGACATTAGAAGTTAGTATTTCACTAAGTATGTCCACATCCGTGATCTCATTTGGTTCTCAGGATCCCCCTGAGGGGTAGGGAGAAAATGCTGCTGGGGATACATCCACTTTACAAAGATAAAGATACATGATGAGCTGCTTTAAACATGGGATTCATGTTCACATACCTGGCTGGTGGTGCTCTTCTTACACGCGGGCTGTGCCCTCGGAGGGGCTGCCACCCCTGCTGAGCCCCGCCCCCTCCCTCTGTGTCTGCAGCCCCTACCTTTCTATAAGGCTACCAATCCCGCCATCAGGGACCCACCCTCATGATCTAATCTAACCCAAATACCTCCCAAAGGCCCCCTCCCAGTCCTATCACACTGGGGATTGGGATTCCAACACACATATTTGGCAGGGGGTGTGGGACACAGACATTTATTTGGTCCGCACCACAATTGGAACGACTGTGGGCACCTTTCACCAATGATCAGGCTCCTCTCTGCTGGTCTAATTACATCAGTCTCTCAGTAGGCTGGGGCTAGAGACCCTGCCTTTCCAGCAGCGCCAGACGACGCTGGTCCAGCCCGCCTTTGAGCAGCGCTGAACTCCTGGAACAGTGGTTTCCAAATGCCAATGTGGACTGGGAATCCCTGGAGGGCCTCTTAGGACAGAGTGTGGTTCTCGCCCTGAGGCTTTCGGGTGCAGCACATCTCCTCTCCGCTGGAGCCTCATTTGTCATTTCTAATGCATTTCCAGGTGATGTTGATACAGTAGGTCCCAAGACTGAGCTCTGAAAACTCCACAGTGGCTACAGCAGTGAAGATGATAGCACAGGAACCAACACCAAGGACAGGGGAGGACAGTAGAGATGGCACTGAGTTCTCCCCGGGCCCACCTCTTATTCATGCCCCACAACGACCTCTGTCAGGGCCGCATGTTGCAAGCCCATGGAGGTGCATGTGTGTGCTGCCCTCCACAGCACAGGGCGGGAAGGCTTGTCTGATCGTCCCTGGAAGGATGCACACACGGCCCCTCTGGCAGCAGCGAGCGCAGCCAGCCGGCACAGGAGAACCCTCCAGCTAAGTGCCCTGTGACCACCCTCCAGGGCTGGGGCTGAGGCTCCCGCGTGCAGACAGATGGAGTGCAGTAGCTGGGTACCCACGAAGGCCACCCCTTGTCACTGAGTCACTCAGAACGCAGCTTCTTGCAGACCATCTGGAGTAGCTTGCAGCATTCCTTGGTTTCCTGGTGCCTTCTGGGTCCCGAACACCTGCTCCACCTTCCAGCAGCTCCTGCCCCTTTGACTTTGGTGAGTCTGGCTCTGTGTGCACAGCTGCAGGATGTGGAGTAGGGCAGCCCACGGCCCTTTCCAACCCGAGGGCCCCACTTGAGTGCCATGTGTCTCCCGCATGGAGTCAGCTTGTCATTCACTTGGGCCTCATCATAAGAGACCATTCAGTCCCCAAAGACAGCAGGCCACAGCCCTGGCCGGCCCCCGTGTTTGGAGCACTGGACCAACAACTAAAGCTAGTTGTGAAATATCTCTCCCAGAAAGGACCAACATCATTTGGACTCTGAGGGCTCAGAAACGTGTTTGAAGCATCAGGACCCTCATTACATCAGTGTCCCATACTACTTGAAAAGGAGCTTGCTCACAAGAACAGCTGGAGGACAGAGACAGAAGGTTCCTCTCGGTGATGGGTGACTAGCTGTGAGGCTGCTTGATTCCTCCTGCCCAAGGACGGCTGCCAGGCTCACCTCCTCTGTCTTCACCTCCAGCTTCTGTGTCACAGCCTGGGAGGAGGACCAGCCAACAGCCAGTCCCAGCCAGCTCTGCAGGGACTGGGCCCTTACTGACCAGGCCGAGCCTACCAGGGCAAGTCAACACCTTGGTTCTGGAGCTTGATTGCACCCAGTTGGGACCTTCTCATCTCCACGGCATTGATCAGGAAGGAAAGACCAGGTTCAGCCAGCGAGAGAACATTCAAACCAAGGGCCAGAAGAGAATGAAGCCAGACGGCAGGACCAGGCATACTGAGATCACTGCTCGAGGCACAGACCTGTTCACTGTCTCTGAGCCTCATTTATTCCCTCCTACCCAAGTGAGCAGTGGGTCAAGGCTGCTTTTCACAATTTTTTTTTAATTTTTTTATTTATTTATTTATGATAGTCACAGAGAGAGAGAGGTGCAGAGACACAGGCAGAGGGAGAAGCAGGCTCCATGCACCGGGAGCCCGACGTGGGATTCGACCCCGGGTCTCCAGGATCGCGCCCTGGGCCAAAGGCAGGCGCCAAACCGCTGCGCCACCCAGGGATCCCTTTTCACAATTTTCTGAATGTAAATCTCTGAATCTTCAGTATTATTTAAACATCCCCAATGCGCCACCTAGGGAGAACTTCAGTGAGCTGAGGATGTTCTCCTCCATCTACGCTACAGGTTCTGGGGTCTGACCCCGGCCTAATAAAGGAGGAAATGCAAACACGTGTCTCTGATTTCAACCTTCACGTGACTCACTGATGGAACTTGATAAAATGTGGATTCTGATGCGAGATGGCATGGGTGGGGCTTGAGATTCTCTGAACAATCCAAATGAAAAGGATCTGCTCCTCCTGAGCTGGTGTTGTAGATGACACAACACATGACAAAGTACCAAAAAGCACAGGATAATTTCTAAAACATTTTCCATTCTTACATAAGGCACAAACCCAGAAATTACAATTAAGAAAATAAAAATTTGACAAAATAAAAATTTTAATGTTTTCATGCCAAGAAGTCTACAAACAGGGAAAAAATAGAAAAAAATGCATATAGGAAGGGATTGTTTCCTTTTTTAATGTAGAAAGCTCTTTTTAACATCAGTAAGAAAATGATAACCAGCTCAGTAGGAAAAGAGTCCAATGATAGTAGTAATCATGACCAGTGAGGAGGGTTTACATACGAGCCTCTGCTCAATCTCACTCATAATTAAAGAAATGAGATTGAAAAAAAAAAAAGCATTGCAGTACTTTTTTTTTTTTTTGCCTTCAGATCATCAAAGTTATTTGTTTGCTTTTAATGTCATAATAGATAACACTGATAAGAGTATAGGATAAAGTGTGTTCTCATGTCCTGCTAGTACAGGTGTAAGCTACTACAAGGTAATTGAAGGGCTATTAAAATACCTCTTTTGGGGCAGCCCAGGTGGCTCAGCGGTTTAGCACCGTCTTCAGCCCAGGGCGTAATCCTGGAGACCCGGGATCGAGTCCCACATCAGGTTCCCTGCATGGAGTCTGCTTCTCCCTCTGCCTGTGTCTCTGCCTCTCTCTCCTCTCTGTGTATTTAAATAAATAATAAAAAAATCTTTTTTAAAAAATACTTCTTTTGACTCAGTCAATACGACTTTATCCAAAGGCTGTATTTTCCCATGTACACAAAGTTAAATATCCACAGAAAATCATTGCAGCATTGTTTTTCATTGTAAATTATTAGAAATAACTGATTGAATGTAAATAAAGGACTGCTTGAATTGTTATACACCCACACAACTAAATACAATGTAACCATTAAAAAGAATAACATAGGGATTATTTTTTGATGAAGTATACTTGACACACAATGACACATTAGTTGCAGGTGTACAGCTAAGTTCATTATACATGAAGCTGTGCTCACCACAAGTGTGGCACCACCTGTCACCACATCACACCTTCATGGTATCACTGACTCTATTCCCTGTGCTGTACCTTTATTCTTGTGACTTATCCATCCCATAACTAAAGCCTGACCCCCCACGCTCCTCGATCCACTTTGCCCATCCTCCATCCCTTTCCCTTCCACCACTGTCCATCTATTTTCTGCATTGATGGGTCTATTTCCACTTTTGTTTGTTTGTTTTGTTTTTGAGATTATACTCATAAGTGAAATCATATGGTATTTGACTTATTTTGCTTAGCATAATATCCTCTATGTCCATCCATGTCATTGTAAATGGCAAGATCTCATTCTTTCTGATGGCTGAGTAATATTCCATTGTGTGTATGTATATATATATATATATATATATATCACATCTTCCTTATCCATTCATCTGTCAAAAGACATCTGGGCTGAATCCATAGTTTGGATATTGTAGATAATGCAGCAGTAAACACAGGGGTGCATGTATCTCTTCAAATTAGTGTTTTTATGTTCTTTGGGTAAATGCTCAGTAGTGGAATTACTGGATCATATGGTATTTCTTTTTTTAATTTTTTGAGGGGACTCCATACTGTTTTCCACAGTGGCTGCACCAGTTTGCAGTCCCATCAACAGTGCACAAAGTTTCCTTTTTCTCCACATCCTCGCCAACACTTGTTATCTCTTGTCTATTTGATACATACTAGGCATTCTGACAGGTGTGAGGTGATATTTCATCATAGTTTTGATTTATATTTCCCTGATGATGAGTGATGTTGAGCATCTTTTCCTGTGTCTGTTGGCCATCTGTATGTCTTCTTTGGAGAAATGTCTCTTCAGGTCCTCTGCCCATTATTAAATCAGATTAGTTGGTTTTCTAGTGTTGAGTTATTTATATATTTTGTATATTAAACCTTTATTTGTAAATGTCTTCTCTCATTAAGTAGGATGACTTTTCATCGTGTTGATGGTTTCTTTTGCTGTGCAAAGGCTTTTTATTTTGGGGTAGTCTCAATAGTTTATTTTTGCTTTTGTTTCTCTTGCCTGAGGAGGCATATTCAGAAAAATGTCTCTAAGACCAATGTCAAAGAGGTCTGCCTACATTTTCTTCTAAGATTTTTATGGTTTCAAATCTTACACTCAGGTCTTTAATCCAAATAATCCATTATTTTGTGTATGGTATACAAAAGTGGTCCAGTCTCATTCTTTTGTATGTAGCTGTCCAAGAAGCATTTATTTGAAAGACTGTATTTTCTCCATTGGATATTCTTGCTTCCCTTGTCATAGCTTAATTGACCATAAAAGTGGATTTTATTTCTGGGCTCACTATTCTGTTCTATTGATCTATGTGTCTATTTTTGTGCCAGTACCATACTGCTTTTATTATTATAGCTTTGTAGCATATTTTGAATCTGGGATTGTGATACCTTCCAATTTTGTTCATCTTTCTCAAGATTGCTTTGACTATCTGGGGTGTCTTGAAATTCCATATAATTTGAGGATTATTTTTCCTCATCCTGTGAAAAATAGTATTGGTATTTTAATAGGGATTGCACTGAATCTATAGGTTGCTTTGGGTAGTGTGGACCTTTTAACAATATTCTTCCAAACCATGGGCCTGGTGCATCTTTCCATTCATTTGTGTTGTCTTCTATTTCTTTCATCAGTGTTTTATAGTTTTCAGACTATAGTTCTTTCACTTCTTTGGTTAAGTTTATTCCTAGGTATTTTATTCTTTTTGATGCTATTGTAGATGGGACTGTTTTCTTCTCTTTCTACTACTTTGCTTTACTTACTAGTATATAGAAATGTAACAGATTTCTATGTATTCTGTATATTTGTATCCTGTGACTTAACTGATTTTTTACTTCAGATAGGTTTTTGGTGGAGTCTTTAAGGTTTTGTTTGTATAGTATCATGTCTTCTGCAAATAGTGAGTTTCATTTCTTCCTTACCAACTTGAATGCCTTTTACTTCTTTTTCTCTTTTGATTTCTGTGGCCATAAATATTATTGGTATCAAAAAGATCTCTAAAAACTTCATCAAAATTAAAAACGTTCTCAATGGTGAAAGAGACACCTTCCAAACTTTGGAAGAAAATATCTGCAAACCACGTATCTGACAAAAGCTTCATTTAAAAAATCCAATTAGAAAATGGGCAAAAAAAGACTGTGGAAAGAGCCTTGGTGTCCATCAAAAGATGAATGGATAAAGAAGATGTGGTTTATGTAAACAATGGAATATTACTCAGCCATTAGAAACGACAAATACCCACCATTTGCTTCAACGTGGATGGAACTGGAGGGTATTATGCTGAGTGAAGTAAGTCAGTCGGAGAAGGACAAACATTATATGTTCTCATTCATTTGGGGAATATAAATAATAGTGAAAGGGAATAGAAGGGAAGGGAGAAGAAATGGGTAGGAAATATCAGAAAGGGAGACAGAACATAAAGACTCCTAACTCTGGGAAACGAACTAGGAGTGGTGGAAGGGGAAGAGGGTGGGGGGTGGGGGTGAATGGGTGATGGGCACTGAGGGGGGCACTTGACGGGATGAGCACTGGGTGTTATTCTGTATGTTGGTAAATTGAACACCAATAAAAAATAAATTTATTATTAAAAAAAATAAAGCTCAAAAAAAAGAAAATGGGCAAAAAACATGAAAAGAAAATTCACAAGAGATATAAAGAGAGCAAATAAGCATGAGGTATTCAATGTAGGTATTCAATGTAGACATTAGGAAAATGCAAATTAAGGCCATAAGAAATATCACTACATGTCTATCAGAACAGCTAAAATGAAAAATAGTGGCAATACATAATTCTAGCAGTACAGGAAAATGGATCTCTCATATATTGCTAGTAGGAATGTAAACTGGTACAGTTGGAAATTAGTTTGGCAGTTTTCTTTTTGATTTTTTAAAAAAAATTTTCATATATTTATTCATGAGAGACACAGAGAGAGAGGGAGAGACATAGGTAGAGGGAGAAGCAGGCTCCCCACAGGAAGCCCGATGTGGGACTCGATCCCCAGACCGGGATTATGCCCTGAGCTGAAGGCAGACACTCAACCCCTAAGCCACCCAGGCGTTCCAAGCAGTTTTCCTTTTTAAAAGAAATATACACTTATATGCCCCAGCAATTGCACTCTTGGGCATTTATACCAGAGAAATGAGAAGTTTTATTCACAGGAACTAGTCAATGACCCACTAGTTGTGGCTCCTTTACTTTTAAAATTTTTTTATTTTAAAATAAAAAGATATAATTGATATATAACATTATGTTCATTTCAGGTATACAACATAACAATTTGATGTTTGTAAATTCTGTGAAATGGTCACCACAATAAATCTAGTTTACATCCATCACCATGTATAGTTATAATGTCTTTCTTGTAATGCAGACTTTTAAGAATTACTCTCATAGCAACATTCAAATACACAATATAGTTTTACTAACTGTAGTCACCATGGTACATTATATTCCTGTGACTTATTTATTTTATAACCGGAAGTTTGTAACAGTTGACCACCTTCACTCGTTTTGCCCATGCCCTGTCCCTGCCTCTGGCAACCACCAATCTGTTCTCTGTCACTCTAAGATCCAGTGTTTGTTCTGTTTAGATTCCATGTGTAAGTGATAAAGCAGCTTTATTCATAATAGCCAAAAGCTGAACACAATGTAAATGTCCCTCAATAGATGAACAGCTAAGCAAACTGTGGTATATCCATATATGGAACACTTCTCATCAATTACAAGGAGAAAACTATTAAAAGACAAAACAACTCTTGGATGGATCTCAAGACTTTATACTAAGTGGAAAAAACGCCAATCTAAAAAAGTCACAATAATAACATTTATATAATATTCTCTAAATGACAGAATTATGAAGATGGAAAACAGATAACTGGTGGCCAGGTCACGGGATGGTGAGAGGCTGGAGGGAAGGGGCAGGTGTACAGATGTACTGGTGTACTGGCAGGTGTACAAGTGTACGCACAAAAGGGTAAGCCAGGGAAATCCTTGTGGTAAAGGACTAGCTCCTCTCTGCTTGCACTGGTGGTTGCACAAGTCTCCACAGGTGATAAAATGACAGAGCAATATATAAACATTGCACCAGCATCATTTCCCGGCTGCAATATTGTGTTATGACTTCATAAGATGTAATCAGGGGAAATAGAGGAAAGTTACCTAGGTCCTCTCTGAACTATCTTTGCAACTTCGTGATCATTTTTAAATAAAAGGGTTTTTTAATGCTAATTTTTAAAAATTTAATATTTAATATTTGATTTGTGTGTTGCCCCCAAAAAGTCTTAAAGACACTAAGGGGAAAAAAAGGTAAGTTCAAGAAAAATATATAAAATTATATGCTTCACTTATTTTTTTCTTTTAGAAAGGCTAAGTTGTATATATGCTTATGTACCTATAGAAATTTCTTCAGTGATGGTCAAGAGATTGATAGCAGAGGCTACCCCTAGGAAGGAGCAAGCTGGGGAGGACTCCAAGGAGGAGATGCTTTCTTTCTTTTTTTAAGATTTTATTCATTTTTTCATGAGAGAGAGAGAGAGAGAGAGAATGAGGCAGAGGGAGAAGCAGGCTCCATGCAAGGAGCCCCATATGGGACTCGATCCCAGGGCCCCAGGATCACACCCTGGGCTTAAACTCTGAGCCACCCAGGAGTCCCGGAAGAGATGCTTTCAAAGGTCCATTAGTAATCACACAGGGACCACAGGCAGAAGTGGGACAATCAGAGCTCATGGCCACTGACAGTAAGAACTCAATAAATGGTCATTGCTGTCATCTCTTCTGTTGTGAGAAAAAATAAAGTGTTTATGGTAACAGGGAACTAAGTGATTTGTATTCACCCTCCTACTGAAAACCAGGATACGTGAGTTTTAGAATGCTCTTAGTCCATCAGATATGTGGTAGAGGACATCCCTGGAGACATATGTAGATGACTCCACTGTCAACAAACCAAACGTGGCCAGCCCAGGCGGGTCAGGCAGACATGTGACCTGGGGCATGTGTACTATTTAGGAAATGATTGAGATGGTGAGAAATTGGAAAGAACTCCTCCCAGAGGAGGCATTCAGATGCAAATGCTTCCAGGATGCAGCCTGGGCCAAACCCACCCCCTCTGGGTCCTGCCACCCCCTGGTAGCACCCGTCCTGTCCACTTGCTGAGGCATCCAGTCCATTGGAGCCACATCCACTCACTAGAGAGTTCTTGGTGCTGACCTGACACTCACCTTTGATGGCTTCTCTGTATTAACCCCTATTCTGAGCATTTCCTCTACAAGGAGGACTAGTTGGCCTGGTTTGAGTGGGTCTGAGAGGGTTTGCTGGTGTCCCTGAGAACCAGTTCCCACAGGAAGCTCTCAGAGCCACCAGCAGGTGGGTGAAGGGGCTCAGGGTCGTGTTGGGCACAGTGGGGTCAGATGCAGCCTCTGTCACGTCCCAGCTCTAGGATCCTGGGAAGAGATTTCATCTCTGCATGTCCTCACATTCAAACTGAAGGTAGTAAGGACACCAAGTTTGCGGGTCTGCTGTGAGGATTGATTGTGGAACCGTGTAAAATGCCAAGTAGATATCAAATAAATGACATCTTCTGCTGGAAAATCATTGTCTAGACGTTATTTGGAGCTAAATGGCTTAACCTTGGAATTTTATGACCAGTGGAAATCAGCAAACTTTCAGGAGGGATTTCACAGCCAAGGAGCGCAGGTGATACTTCCCGCCTTGCCAGCCCAGCAGGTGTTTCCGCATACTGTCACCAGATGGCAGTGGCCTCCCAGAGTGTGTGAGCTGGGAGGACGGAGGATACCCGCAGCCTACCTCCATGTTACAAATCAGGCCCCAAGCCACACCAGATAATAGGGTAACCCCTCACTCAGTGGCTGGGGCGTTCAGGGCCCCCTCCTGATGTTTCAGGGGTGAGGGGAGGATGGTGCAGACGAGCAGCTCACAACTTCTTCCATAAAGGCCCTCCCTCCACTCCCCGTGAGTCTGCCCCTGCTGCGGAACCTTTGCCTTCTCTCCTGCCTTCCTAGACCCTCACCCCCCAGGAACCTGTGCAGCTCACCCCGTGATACACCAGCTTACTGGCCCCTGTGTCCACATTGAGGTCCAGGTGAGCAGGGACTGCTTTCTGCCCCCCAGGACTCTATGCTTAAGAGTGGTGCCTGCTACAGAATCACTAACATTGGCTCCACAAATATTTTTCAGATGAAAGGTAAATGGAGACCCGAGTTCTCAGAAGTTGCTCATCCAGCAGCTGAAACAACATCCTGGCTTCTCTTCAAGAAAGCAAATCCAGACTCGAGCAAAGGAGACTTGGTCCATGCAGCCTGGGTAGGATGCTGGCAGTGACTCCTGGCTGTGAAGTCACATCTCACTCCTGCCTCTCCCTGAGCCTTCAGGACAATGGCGAGGTTAAGAAAGCCCCCTGAGATCAGGGGGACGTCAGGACCCCTTCCCCTGCCTGTCAATAATGAAGCTGTGAACAGAGTCCTTCCACAGAGCAGCGATCACCAGAGGCCACTTTTCCTCCGTGGGGTTTTCACCTGTGCCTCATTGTCCTGTAGGTGCTCCAAATGCAGTTGACTCCCTGTACACAGCACTTGCTCACAGCCCAGCCATGGGACTACGGCCAGCGCTTCCCGGGGACTCCCCGCAAGCCTGGGCAAGTGTTCCTCCCATCCAGTCCCCTGTCTTGGCCCTGTCTTCCCAGGGCCAATGCAATAAGCCAGTTGATGAAACTCACAGCCCTGACCTTCACCTTCTGCTCAGAACCTTCTGGGCCGTTTCCAGGCCTGTCCCCCAGCCCTGAAGCCTTTTGTGCCCCTGCTCCTATATGCAGACTGACCCTCTCCAGACCGTACTGCGTGCCACGGAGGCATCTCTGCCAGTGTCAGGTTCTATTTTGTGCGGTGGATCGTTCACTAGACCAGAAGGACTTGGAGGACAGCATCTCATCTTACTCTTTAGTGAGAGTCTTTTTTATACCCAACACCGAGAAATCAACCTGGAATGTTTCCCCACTATCTACTGAGTAAATTCAAAGCCTCTTGCCATGTCACTCAAGGTCCCCAGCACATCCTCTGAGTACTCAGCGACTCAAGCCCTGTGTACTATTGTTTACTGAACGGTGTTTAATGAGGCTCCCCCTCCTTTAAATAATCACAGTGGATGTGCAAACTTCACTTTACTTTCACAAATGAGATCAGAGTGTTGGCCGATTCTCCTAACTCCTATTAATGTAAATAATTCTATTTTATTTTATTTTATTTTATTTTATTTTATTTTATTTACTGAGGGAGAGAGAGAGGCAGAGACACAGGCAGAGGGAGAAGCAGGCTCCATGCAGGAAGCCCGATGCTGGACTCGATCCCGCGTCTCCAGGATCACACCCCGGGCTGCAGGCCGCGCTAAACCGCTGCGCCATCGGGGCTGCCCAATAATTCTTAAATGTCCATCTTTCATGTAAGAATATTGAGCATTGCACAGAGTGTGGTAGACACAGTATTGTGCCCTGCTGCTCAACCTGTTTTTATTTACATGAATTTTACAAGAATAAGGTAGTTGATCTGCTGGGTGACCACAGAACTGTGTAATGATGTGCTTGTAGCTGACAATGTTGTACACTTAAAAGTTTATTAAAAAGTAGCTTGCATGTTGTGAGATTTTTGCCACAATTAAAAAAGAGCCAGAAAAAAAAAAAAAAAAAAAAAGAATAAAAGAGAGTGGAGGAAGAGCATGCCAGGACCGAGTAGGTGGGGAGCACCAGACTCCCTGCGTCAGACCTCAACTTGAGGCTCCCATCTGTGCCTCATAGCTTTCACTCACCCCAGTTCTGTTACATGTGAACAATGCCACACATCCCATCTTCACCCTAGATGCTAGAGGAAGAATAAATGATTTTTTATAAAATTTTATAGATTTTTAAATAAAATTTATAAAATTATTCACTGAGATAATATTGGGAGAAATATATTCTATAAATCAACATTTTAATTATTATCTGAGCAAATTTATGACTTGTACTCATCTCAGAAGCATACTATAACCTAGGACCACTCTGAGAAGGTCTTGTCAACACTGCAGAGCTCTGTTATTGGATTCCGACCCCATCACTCATGTCAGGGGAAACTGTGCTCCCTCAGAAAAATGTAATTTCCGCGGCTGTGTTACTCTCCATCGAGGCTGGGTTTTCTCTGCACTGTGAGCATTTATCAGAGTGAAGATGGAGTCCAGCATATTTTATCCTGGGAATGAGATACTCAGCACTTACATCCAGACTAGAAACAGGAAAGAGGCAGACCCCCACTTATGGATTTCCAAGTCCCAGATGCTGAGGATTCTGAGCATTTTCACGGTGTCACTCTGGCCCCACACTAAAGGGACCTCTGACATCAAATCAACCCAGACTTCACACGGGATCCATGTAGGTTCCACTCACGAATGCGGACACTGCCACGCTCCGGGTGGGAGGCAGGTGGAGGTCACTCAGGTGCGTATCCCTCGGGCCGCAGCGTCTCTTTGCTAAGCAAGAGCAGGCACCGTTATTATTTAGTGCGTTCTGCTTCTCACTGTGCTTAACAAAGGCAATCTGGGGACGTTTGTAACACAATTAAAATACAGCTACTGGTAGGTTTTATGCTCTCTGTGAACATAAGTGAAAGTCAAGCACATGGAAAATGTATTGTGTTACAAAATAATGCTTTGTATATTTTCATTTGCCACCATGTATTTTTTTCTTTTCTTCTTTGGTTGCTCCACTGACTCTGGTAGTCATTTAATATCATGTTGTTTAGCCTGCACGCCTTTATATGTTTTCCAGTTTTTTTTCTTGTGATTTATTTCTAGTTTCCTAAGGTTGTGTTCGGAAAATGTACAGCACATTCTAGTATAAGCTATTTATTCCAGGAAGAAGGAGGCTTGCATTTATACATCAATTTTGAGGGACGGATACGTCTGTCTGAGATGCAGTAGCAGACATGAGAAGACAGCCAGCAAGCTCTTGGCCAAAGGCACTGGGCAGGGCCACCGGCCTAGCTCCACCCACTCAACTTTTCAGAGGTGATTCCTGCTGACTCCTCCTATTCCAGAGTTGTTCCCTTACTGGTAACCAGTACAGCCAGGTTTCTCTGAGAGACACTAGGAGGCAAAGAGGAAAGAAACTAGGACATCTCTCTTGTTCCCGGGTGCAAGTACCGGAGGACCTGCATGGGGGACCCTGAGCCCTTAGGAAGACGGGTGGAAGGGCTAAGGGACTCAGCGCTGGGTGGGGTGCCCCAGGGAGAGGAGCAGGAGCATCAGGAGCTGCCTGGCCAGACACAATAAGGTCAACGTGATGACTGTGGATCAACCCCAAAACCGGCACTTAGCCCCTGTCAGCACGCCAGCAGGATGCCTCTAAGTGCTTACTGGAGCTCTTCTACATGTATATTTTCCTGCTCCAACACATACTTAACGCAGACGTCGGGTTGTGGTAAGGGGCCTCTCTCAGGACTATTTACCTGCACCAAGCCGTGATGCTCATGTGCACAAACCTCTACTTATTTGGTCCCATTTGAAGGATTAAAAAAAAAACACCTCTTACTGACTCTCCCACTATAATTTTCCCTGTTCTTTCTGGTTAAGAAAGAAAAGGAAGCTTGTAGAGTAGTTACACTCACTCCAAAAACTACAATAAAAAAAGCCAGAGGTCCCTCCCCTGCTGGAAATTCAAGAACCTCTTTTTCAGAAAATGTGTAAAGGATCACTGTACAGAAAAGAATCAACATGGCAGGCCCGAACAGCATCCTTAAAAGTTTCTGCTTGTGAGGTTGGCCATTGACTGGCTTCTAGAAATACAGATTTTGGAAGGGTTCCCACCAATAATGGCTAAGAAAGCCTCACTGTACTCAGACTGTTTGTACAAATAATATGGCTTATGCTGAACACCTGCTTTCCTTCTGGGAGTCTGGGATTAGAAAACACACCCAGCAGAGGTGGACAGAGGGGGCGAGTCACCGGCTTTTTAAAGAGTTTTCCTGGTCGACAACTCTTTACACATATTGTCACAACCTGTTGCAAGCAGGTCTATGTGACCCCACTGGAAAGGACCCTAGGAAATATGCACCGGCTTTCCCTGGACCTGGCCCCTTCCACCTTTGCCCTCTGCTGATTTTTCTCTGTATGCCTCACAGTAATAAATCACAGCCATGGTGGTGACTCTATATGGAGCCCCATCCATGGTCCTGAGGCTCATGGAGCCAGGGGTGGACACTGGAAATCCTTCCACTCAGCCTCCTCTGCTTTGCTATGCTCTAGAGCCACGATCGTGGTTGTGAAACCGAATATACTTGAGCTAAGAATCTGTGGCTTAAATAGAAGATTTGAACTCCAAACATCAACTAGGGAGTTGATCTATTTCTTGCACATGTGAGGAAACATGATAAACTTCTTGTCATTGTAGTAGTAGTATTTTGCCCTGGAAAAGCATCATTTAGTGTATGAGCTGATCCTGTACTCAAGAAAAGAAACTTGCTGTGTAAGTTAAGTGCTAGTTGACACAAATGATCCTCTTCCAAGTAGAATCACCTCAAAACTACAAATCCAAGGATACTCCTTGCTTATTTATTTTTTATTTTTTAGGCCCTGCTTTAGAAAACCTTGGCTTTTAGAGAGGCATTTAGAAAACCTTGGACTTAAAAGGGATCTCAAAGGCCCCAATCTTCTCCTATCCGTGTAGAAATGCTCTAGAATATTCCTATTGGGTATTGCTTGAGCACTTTACTTACACCCAGGGCTTCTAGGATTTTCCCTCCAAAGTTCCCTAAGGAAATAATTCTTATTGACAAAGAAGTAGTTACAGGTGTAGTACAAACCGGATCCACAAATATAAATACCTCTAAACGTGCCTGCTTAAAAAACTCTAAACGTGTTTTGCTTAAAAATCCATCTGAGTCTGGCTTTCTATTTTACTGTATGTCTCTATTTGCTTAACATGAAAATGTTATAGATCCAGGCATCACCTGGCACATGTATTGCTGTGAAGATAGTCATCACATTTCAATAAGCACAGTCTGAAATATAATACATTTTTATGTGACTTTTTTCCTAATTACAAAATGCATAAAAGCACAATGTAAAAGGACCACATGACCTACATAACCTACTCCGGCCCTCATGATAACTGCTTCTAATATTCAAGTGTGTGCCTTGGACATTTTTTAAAGAAAAAAAAAACAACAATTGTAATATCGAGTGACACATTCTAGTTGCATAAGAAAGAGACAGAGACAGGGAGAGAGGGAGAGAGAGAGAGAAAGGGAGAGAAAGAGAATTATAATTTCAATAGAAAAAAAACTTTAGTTTGACTGAAAGACCTGGAGATGAGACAGAAAATTAGGTATAATAACCGTGTTTCCATTTTAAAACATACCTTTCCAGTAAGGATCCAAAAGCTTTAGATACTATATGGCAAAGACTGAGTCCAGAGCATTGAAAAAAGGATGTCTGCGCCTTTATTCCCCCAGATGCTTTGTTAATGTAAGGTTAGGCCCCTCTGCAGCCTCTAGTTAGCCTCTCCACTGCTGTCAGCAGAATCACTGCACAGAGTAAGAACAGTGTTGGGGATTTATTTTCCAGTTATGTACATAGGTCTTTCTAAGAGAACTGGGTCTCATAAGAAAGACAATTGTGCTTGTACAACTATTAAACTCTGCGGTTGGCCAAATAGAAGACCTTGTAGGGTTTCCAGGGCCTGAAAGAAGTGAATGTTATATACACACATACACACACAGAGAGACGAGAGAGGGTAGAACCATGGGGAGGAACAAAGTCCTACTGAACAGTAACCTCTCACCAGACCTCTCAATTAAGGACTGGAATTTACTCCAAAGACTGGAAACCTGGGGATCCCTGGGTGGCTTAGCGGTTGAGCGTCTGGCATTGGCTCAGGTCATAATCCTGGAGTTCTGGGATCGAGTCCTGCATCAGGCTCCTGCAAGGAGCCTGCTTCTCCTTCTGTCTCTCTCTGTGTCATTCATGAAGGCTAAATAAATCTTAAAAAAAAAAAAAAAAAAAGGGGATGAGCCCTGGGTGTTATGCTATATGTTGGCAAATCGAATTCCAAAAAAATATATATTAAATAAAAAAAGACTGGAAACCTGGAAATGGTGACAGTGCCCTACAAGAAGTCCACTCTCTGTCTACTCCTGGTTCTGCTGTTCAACAGCTGGTTTCTCTAAGCCTGTTTTCCTATCAGTAAAGTGGGTATAGCAATGTTCACCTAGAGGAACTAAAGTTATTATATTTTATAATGCCCGGAATGTAACAAGTATTTCATACACAATAGCTCAGAGAACTGTTCTGCTGGTAAAAATAAATAAATAAATAAATAAATAAATAAATAAATAAATAAATAAATAAAATGTACTTTGTAATCTATACAGTTATCTGGGAATGGGAAGAGGCCAAACCTTTCTGGAATGCTACTCTGTAGAACTCGGGATTACAGTCAATAAGGTCTCCACTGACCAAGGAAGGAAAACAAATTTCAGCTGAAGGAACCTCTCCAATCAGTGAGGAGCTGCTGTCTGGAGTTGCTGTCCTGTGAAAAAAATCCTGAAAGACTCAGAAAGAAAGAGTTTTGTGAGAAATCAGTTCTGTCTTCCAATGGTTCACAAGGGGAAAGGATTACAGGATTCATGCCTGGTCCTGCAGTCCCAGATCATCTAAAGGAGTATGTATGTTAGACCTCCAGCCCGCCTGGGCACTTATCGAAAGGCTCCTGCTGGCACTCTCGCTCCTGATCTGCAACTGCTCCACTTAGTTTTGCAGAAGTTTTCATGAATGGATAACAGCAATTATAAACATCAGGCTTGTAAGGTGTATATGCTTCATGATAAACCCACAATATCCCAACCTTTTCAAGTTTTCCCAAATGTATAATCCCAATCCCTTATTTATACTCCCTCTTTACTCATATCACAATTCTTTATTCAATCAACAGCTTAGGTTTTTTGATTACGTAAATATCAAAAATAGTTTACTATGATTAAGTTTCCATTTATGTACTGTTGTTCCTAAAAAGTTTTCCCCAAAAGTTAGTTATTGCTATATTTCTCATTGCTTAGTTTTCTATGTACTCATTCCAAGTTTTTTCAAATGCTCCAGTTGATTCAATGTGTGCATATTGATAATTATGCAACTCAGGCAGCCCAGGTGGCTCAGCGGTTTAGCTCTGCCTTCAGTACAGGGCCTGATCCTGGAGACCCAGGATCGAGTCCTGCGTCAGGCTCCCTGCATGGAGCCTCTTCTCCCTCTGCCTGTGTCTCTGCTTCTCTCTCTCTCTCTCTCTCTCATGAATAAATAAAATCTTAAAAAAAAAGATAATTATGCAACTCAATACTATCCAACCATTTAATTTAACTCTATTTTTCCTCTCTGAGGATGAAGCTGCCCACCCTGATCCAGTAGGTCTCTAGACTTGATGCTCATCTATTTATTTAAACTATTTAAACTTCCTTTCATTTCTCTTCTATATTATCTCCTCTGACTCCCAGATAGCATGTCTTTCTCTTTCTTTACCCCATCAATTCACTGAACCATATTCTCCAGTAACTTCCTGAGACAGAATACATGGAAAAGTGATTTTTTGACTTTTTGATTTGTGTCTTGATTGATAGATTGATCAGGTATAAAAACCTAAGTTAAAGTTATTTTTCCTCAGAATTTTGAAGACATTTCTCCACCCTCTTCTAGAGTCCAGTAATCTAGCCATTTGAATTCTAATCCTTTCATTGTGAATCTGTCTTTTCTATCTTTATCTGTTACTCTGAATCTCAAAGTAATATACCTTTATGTGGATCTTTTTGCATTCATTGTTTCTGGGTATCTGGTAGACCCTTTCAGTCCTAAAACTCTCTGCCAAAAAAAAAAAATAAAATAAAAAAATAAAATAAAATAAAATAAAACTCTCTGCCTTCACAAAAGAGAAAATTCCCTTTATTATTTATCTGCTAATTTCTTCCTCTCTCTGTTCTTAGTTTTCTCTTTCTAGAACTCTTTTTGGTTAAATGTTAGTTCTTCTGACTTGATCTCCAATTTTCTTATTTTTTAACTCTAATTTTCTTACCTCTTCATATTGTTATATTATTTTCTGGACAATATCCTTCACTTTACTTCTTACTTGTATTTTTTTTTAAATTTCATATATTTATTCATGAGACACACAGAGAGAAAGAGAGGCAGAGACATAGGCAGAGGGAGAAGCAGGCTCCATGCAGGGAGCCTGATGTGGGACTCCATCCCAGGTCTCCAGGATCAGGCCCTGGGCCGAAGGCAGCACTAAACCGCTGAGCCACCCGGGCTGCCCCTCACTTGTATTTTTAATAAAATTAGCCAATTTGTTTGTATCAGTCAGGTTGTTTAGTTGCAAGCATAAGAAGCAAATTCGGGCTAGTTGAACAGAAGGGGAATGTGTTAAAACATGTGGAGTAGCTTATGGAATATATGACTTGAAGGCTACAATAACCAAGAAACCTAAATATCTCCCAGAATTTGTTTCATAAAGATGCTACCTCACCATAACTGGACACAGTCACCATACCTTGCACTTCCAAGGACACTCCCACTGGATACTGATGCTGTCACTAGAATTTCTTCCAATCTACCCTGGTAGCTGGAAGTAACCACAACTGCCAGACCCACCAAAATGAATGTTTAGCCCCCGAGTCCTCCTGTCCTAGTATGGAAAAATGAATTATGCCCTAGTTGTTGTCAAATGCTTGGAATTTTCAATTTCAGCACTGGAGGCTGATCTGACCTCATAAGTAGAGAATCTCTAAACATAGGATAAGAGTTTAGATACTGGGTGATCACAAAAGATGAAAATGTCCAAAGAAGTCCACTCCTTTATCTTCCTTACACCAGTATTCACCCTTCTTCTACACTACACTTCTAAAGCAAATTGTCCTAAAAGATAACGTACGTAACTCACTATCCTTTATCCAACTGAAAACATGTTCACCCTTTGTCCTAACATTTAAAAAAAATAGTCAACCCAAAGTCTTATTATTATTTGTTGCTTTCATTCCAAGGCCAGGATCTCTGAGTGATGTCCGTTCTCCTCTGGTCATGCAATGGTCCCATTTTTCATTCAATATCTTTTAATCTATAGATAAATGTGTAAAGATAACCATAACAAACAAATATAAAGTGGTGACAGAGGAGAAGAAGGGAAAGAAGACCATAAATTCAACTCTCTAGGATACATAGTAAAATAAAATACTGGTGCATCCTTACTTCTGCAAATGACTCTAAAGCTTGTGATAGGCTGAAGAATGGCTCCCAGATATAGATCCACATCCTAATCCATGAAACTTAAATATGTTGCCTTACTTAGAAAAAGAGGCTTTGTGGATGCAACTAAATTAAGGATTTTTGAGGGGCGCCTGGGTGGCTCAGATGGTTAAGTGTCTGCCTTTGGCTTAGGTCATGATCTTGGGGTCCTGGGATCAAGCCCCATGTCGGGCTCCCTGCTGCCCACCCCCCACTGCCCACTCATGCTCTCTCTCTCTCTCTCTCTCTCAAATGAGTAAATGAAAAAATCTTTTTAAAAAAATTAAGGATTTTGAGACATTATCCTGTGTTATCAGTGCAAACACTAAACCTACTCACAAGTATCTTAATAAAAGAGACAGAAAACCATTTGACATAGCAGAGAGGAGAAGTCACTGTGACCATGGAGACAGAGTGGAATGATGCAGTAAGAAGCCAAGGGACTTTGAGGTCTTTGCCTGGCCTGCTGATGCCTCTTCCTGAATCTTCTCTTCTTAATACGTTAACTTTCTTGACCTCTTCCTTGTATGATGTGCTTTGAGTGCCTCTTATTTTCTGATTCCCATCTGTGGAGTTTCCATTTATGGTCATTCTAAAATGGGGATTCAAGGACTAGTCACAATGGTTCAGGTGTGTTCTGATCAGAGCTGAGACAGGGAATTATCTGGGCCAGCGCTTCATTTGCAGGATGACCATCCAATCCCACAATACACGCAAGGCAGGGATCTCAAGCCCCAGACAGCTGATCACTCTACTTCTAGGCAGTGCCTATTCAGAAGCATACAGTCAATCAAAGAAATCTAGGAATTCCTACTCCTCACTGCAGCTCCCACAAAAGCAGGCTATTACCGCCAATTCCACTGTTTAGGATCAAGTCTTGTTGCATAATTTTTTAACTACAAAATTGATGAAAGTGGCAGTGTATTATGTTCCATTTGTCCATTTTACCTTACTTACATTTTTTTAATTCATCTGTTTTCCTCCTCAGTTCAAGCCACCAAGTTCTCTGGTGGGTTATTGCTCATCCAGCTATTAGAGTCCCACTGCTTCCAGTTTTTCTCACCAGGGCCAGAGTAAGCCCTCCAAAATACAATTAATGAGGCCGTTCCTATCCCAAGACCTTTAGGTAGTTCTCCATCACTCTTGCCTTCTTAATAGGACTTGCAAGGCCCCACATGACAAAAGCATATATACTGCTTCATCTTCATCCCTCACCTGCCCAGCCTTGTGTCTGATGAGTGAGCCATGCCAAACATTGACAGGCTTGCCCGAACATGGCCCTGTTCTCTTCCACCTTCAGGCCTTTGCTCTTGCTCTTCTGTTTTCCTAGGACCCTCTCCATCTACCATTCTGTCCTCTTTACCTGGCCTTCTCCTTGGCAAGCTTTAAGACCCCAGATAGCTCCCTCCTCCAGGAAGCCTTCCTGACTCCCACTGCTAAAGTTTCCCCTCCCATTCCCCTCCCTCAGCATAGTAACTAGTACTTGTGCCATCATATGTATCATAACTCTTTCTCAAGACACCAGGCCAGGAAGTCCATAACCAAATAATGAGAGTTGATACAATCCATATACCTTAAAAAAAATCAGTCGGATACCCAGCAATACACTGTGTTGACTTTTAGAACCCTTTGGCCTTGAAGAATAGAGAAGAACAGCCCCCCTTTAGTATGTCTGAGAACAGGACAAAATGAGTAAGGGGGGAAACCTAGAAATGTGATGGGAAAGAAGGAAGACAAAAACAATAATGATGATGTAGAGTTTGCTTGCAAACAGTGGTATTTGCAGATCCCAGGAACTGAGTCACCAGCACTTCAGCCACCCACGAACGCTACAATCTGGAGTGGTCTGGCCTGTTTTAGTACCCTGTCATCAGCTCTAAGTCCACATCCCAATGATGGGTGTTGGCCTGAGCAGAAGACCAGAAAGAGAGGAAACAGGGCTGTGTCCTATTTCTGGAAAGGAAGCAGTGTTGTTGAGAGAGTGAAGGAGTGTGTATTCATGCATTTAGAGGACTACACAAAGAGGTAATGAAACGAAGAAAAATCTCAGTCCCCAAAATCCCCATTAAGGAAAGCACTGCATTTGTCCTGGAATAAACGTCTTACTCAAAGCTGAGAATGCCTCACATCCTTAGGTATATACTCTAGAAACATGAACCAATTGGGAAGTTGTTCTGTATCATAGAGAAGTGAGAGGTTTAAAGTTCCCTTCAGAGAAAGAAGGAGAGGTTTCAGAGAATCCCCAGAAGCAGCAAGAAAAGGAAGAATCGAAGAGAGTGGAAGTATCAGATGGTTAAACTATCACCAAAAAAAGGCTGAAATAAAATATTATTTATTCATGACTTTACAACTGGAAATTTGTGCCCCTTAATTCTGGACAGCATAGGGAATATAGTCAATAATATGGTAATAATGTTGTTTGGTGATAGAAAGTGACCATGCACATCACAGTGAGCACCAAGTACTGTGCAGAATTGTCGAATCTATATATTGTGCACCTGAAATAATAAGACAATGCATCTTAATTATACTTCCGTTCTTAAAGAAGAAAAAAGTATAACTTATTAAAAAAAAAAAAAAAACCTGGACCTCCATGTGTCCTTCCTTTCCTGGATATTTTAAAAGAAAACTATAGGGTCAGCATTGTTTGCAGAAGTTTAAACGCAGGTTTCTGTAGAGACATTGGAGATCTTCTTGGTCCTGTGATTCTATGACATTTCATGGAATCAAGAGCATGATTACACCTGAAGAGCTATAATAAAAACAAACGCTAGGTTTAATTACCACATCCAAAAGTGCCTGCTTCGTCTCTTTTGCTGCTGTTTCTTATATTTTTCACCTAAACTGCTTCAAACTGCAAATTAGCATTTTAAAAAAGATCCTGGGTTCTCTGGGGCGGCGGGTGGGGGGGGGTAAATATTTCTGAATTCATAACATGATTCTGGTTCCAAGTCCATATTTTTGCTGCTGCTATACTTTGACAGAAGGATAATTTGCTAACCTGCTCTCTGCCGTTTGCATTGATCTCACGGGGATGGGAATGTTAAGGTGAGGGAAATGTGATTTCTGCTTTTAGCAAACTCCTAATCTTGTTTGGGGAACAGAAATATGATAAATAACCCAAGTTAAAGGAGGTACATACTGAAATAGAGTTATGTGGAAACACTACTTATAAGAAACTTTTATTTAAGACTTGGAAAAATATGTGCACTGCAAATCTTAAGCCTCGTCTTCTGTGGTGCTAATATATCCTATTATCCTTCCTATCAAATCATGACTATAGCTACAGCCTTGCGGAGAGAAACAACGGAACCACGATGATAGACAATGATGCCACATGAGAGGAAGAAGGCTCCAAGCCCCAAGCTGGAGCATCACTCCATAAAGGGAACCCGTCTGCTAATCAGATTATTTTTCAGGGGAAGCCAGTGTGTGGCCTCACCATTAAGAAGGTCAAACAGGAAAAAAAAAAAAAAAAAGAAGGTCAAACAGGGTTAGAAGACACAAAATACCCCAGAAAGAGTCCCATAGGGAGGTACAGCTCACCATGACCACCACCATTTTATCTGGATGAAATTGGGCAGAGATAAGCATCAAGAGTAGAGAAAGAAGTCTTAAGAGGGCCATCTGCCCTTCGTCAGGCTGGCTCGTGGAAGAGCAGGGCGCTGGCACCATGACCACGTCCAGGAGAGCAGCCCAGCCAGGCACTGTACCCTCAGACCTGGAGTGGGGCTGGGGCGGCGAGGAGCACACGCAACAACTTCCTTCCGTTCCCGTGGGCTCCAATTGCTCAGGAATGCACAGTTTTAACCAGAGCCAGGATTCTATTCCTGATACTAAAACAAAAGAAGAAGGTAAATACAAACAGGAAACGTAAAGCAGTTAAGGTTGAAAGCGTTGGCAGGGTCAAAACCCCTCAGTGTTTATCCCTCACCTCATCTCCAAGATGAAGTTCAAGCCCTGGGTGGGGTGCACAAGACTCCTGGTGATCCGGGCCACCAGCCTCTCCCGCCCGTGTCCTGCCACTCCACCTGCCCTTTCTGCTGCGAGAACTCTGGCTTGTCACGTTCTTGCACAAACCAGACCACCCGACACCATCCTTTCCTCAGGCCGGTTCATGCTGCCCATCCCAACACGCACAGCAAGACTCCCCTGACTTCTGCCATCACTCGCGACATGACATCCCATGCCTGCCCCTGACTCCCATTCTGTGACTGCCCTATCTGTAGGGGCGTCTCTCGGACCAGCCACCGAGCTCCTGAAGAGTGGAGCTGGTCCTGTTTCTGCCATATCGCTGGTGCCAGGCAGGTGGCCATTTGTCAAGTGCGTGAGTGACTGTGACATCTGTCTACTTCAGGCAGCAATTCTTCCATCTTTTGCTGGCAGAAACCTCCTAATCATTGTTCCAGGGAAGATAGGGAGGACCAAGAGAAAGGGAAAAAAGTGAGCCACGTGTCCTCAAAGACAATGCTTCTTAACTGTGGAGTGGTGGGAAAGGAAGAGGGGAAGGAAAGACACATTTGGGATATGTTTAAAAGTTTGGGAAGGAAAAATCAGGAAAAGAAAGGGAAGAAAAACAGAATATTCTTATAACCTCTCATTACCCTGTATGTGTGTGTTAGCAGTTCTAAGCTGTTTGAAGGCATCCAAATCAAAAGGGGAGTTAAATTGGGAGGCTTTGACAGATAAATCATATCTTAGGATTATAGTAATTATTATCTATGATATTAAATTATAATTGTATGTTGTATATGAACATAATATATGATGGTATGTAATATATAATATATGTAAAGCTATATAATAACAGCAGACACTATCCAGCACTTTCTACGCTCCAGGCAAAGTGCCAAGCATCGACGTATACCATTGCCTTCAATCGCTCCAACTCCATGTAGTGGGGTCTCCATATCCTATTTCATAGTGAAGAAACTAGAGCTTAGAGGAGTTCACTTGCCCAGGACCACACAGCTGTCGTGCCTACTTGCCTTGGGTAGATATGAACAGTCAGAGAAATCTATAACTTAGTAACTGAGACTTCCCATCACGGTGCATAAATAGACCTGTCCAAAGAGTAGGTGTTCCAAAAAGAGCTTGCCAGGACTCCTGCTTTTTTACAAAAACATCACTTGTGTCTCAAACAGACTAACAGCGCCTTCCCAAAATGGAATGTTGCCCCCGTTTAGAATTGGGTTAATTGTAAGTGAATCGTAACAAGGGAATGGTTTCCTTTGAATCTGTCCCAATATGGGACAGTGCTTATAAATTAAGGAAAGTGCTTATAAAACAAAATTGAGATTTTATGTAACTATTTCGTGGGTCTGGAGAAAGCATTTATTTACAGAAGTACTTTGGGATTGCAGAATAGAGAGATCTGTGGCTCTGTCCTCATAGACATTAAAATAAAATTACTTGAGAAGCTGGGTGAATACAAAGTACATTTGTAATTGCTGTGGACACTGGACAGAAAGGTCTGTGTTTGGGAATCCCTATGACGGTGCAGTCCAGGACAGTGACACTTTATGCTACTTCTTTGCAATCACTGCTACTCCCATGGCACTTTACCCACCACTTTGCTTACCCAAAAATACAAGTCTTCATATCCAATGACTTCCCAATTCTACCAGAATCCTCTCTCTGAAGGGGTTTATGTGACTGCATTTACAGAATTTCAATATCCATTTTTTCCATCCTTGGGACAGAAGCATTAAGCATCAGTAATGGGCCCTGAGGAGCGATGAGGCTGGAATAGGGTTATTTTAAGTTATTATTGTCAAGTTTATTTTAAGTTCATTCACAGCATGAGTTTTGCAGCCACCATAGGACCTAGTTGTCCTTGTCTTCCTTGCACTCCGCTCTTTCTCAGGTGACATAGGGTCCAGTTGACTGACAGCCTCCAGCATTCTGCTTCCGGAGCAGAAGGACGTGCTCTGCTCCTCCGACTGCAGACAGAAGGACCTGCTGCTGCCGCTAGCCTGCCCTGGAGCTTGTGCAAGGATTGGGTTGCGCCCCGGGCTGGCAAGCCTCCCACACCATCCCTGGAGCTCCGTGAAACCTAGAGGATCCTTAATCACCCCAGTCACACTCCATGCTCATGCAGCCCAATCCACCCAACCCTGTGCTCATATATTGGTGGATGCTGTGGCACAGCGTCCGGATGCCCCTATCAACCAAGGGGTGGATTGCCTCCCCCAGACATCGGGAGCACAGCAGTCATTCATCCTTTCCTCAACTCCTTCAACTCACGAGATGTCCATCCCCTGAAGCCACGTCCCCTTCCCAGGGAAGACTGCACCCGTGCCTGGGACAGCCCCAAGGGCCCTGTCAGCTGCAGAGCTGCCCCCTGGGGAAGGGGGGACACTGTCCTGAGACTCTCAAGACAGTCTCCCCTCCCCCGCCCCAGGCTCTCCTCCCCTGCATTTCCCCATGTGGTGACCCCAGCAACTTCTCTACGCTAATGCCCATCTCCGGGTCCACTTCCACGGATGCCCAGTCTGTGACAATACACAAGTCATGGGTACCACGAAAATCAAATATTTCCATTCAAACCACATTACGTTTGAACTTTTTCTCAAATGTAGAGAAATGACTATGTGATATTCTTAAATACCAACTTTTCATCCTTCTTCCACTTTTACCAAGTGATTTGTTCTTTCATTCAACAAATGGGTTGATTTATCCAACAAATATATTTTGTGAATCTATTGGATGTTCTGCCTCAACAAGCACATTTGCTGGACGTCAGCTTTCATGAGCATGGGGCACAGTGGAAGGGGACAGACAAATCATCCAGCAGCGCCAGCGAATTAGGCCACAGGCGCAGAGGTGATGGTTAGCCACATCCAGAGAGACAGGCAGGCGAGATCGACATGCCCCAGGGAACCCTTCCGTAGAGAGCACGAAATAGGAAAGGCAGAGCAGCATGGGAGCTCCTGGCAGGACTCACGGGTGACGTGGAGTTTAGGACGGATGCAGCGAAGGCCGCAGGGAGGGAGGCCAGTGAAGTGAGGCCAGGACAGGAATGCCATGCAAAGCACAATGGGCATTTTCTTACAGGTCTGTGGAGCCCTTGAAAGTTAGGTACAGAGTAGCATGACTCTATTTCATGCTTAAAATGTTACCTTGGTAACAGGACAGAGTTTGAGTCAGAAAGTTGCGAGACTAATGCAGGGAAACAGGTCAAGAGGGAGTGTTAGTGACCCAAGGGTGAAGTGAAGGAGGAGAAAGGAGGCGAGGAGGACAGGAAGCTGTTTAGATCATCGTTTTTTATGATTTTTTTAAATATTTACTTTTCAAGAAGCTTCAAACTTACAGAGAAGCTGCAAGAACAGTAAAAGAACTCTTACCCCGTGATCTCATTCCGATTCTGTTGACTTGTGCCAGTAATGTCCTTTTATCCAAGGATCCATGTGGCACCAAGTTGTCTCATTCCTCTGTTTTTTCTCAACCCAAGGCAGCTCCTGTCCTTCCTTCACTGTCATGACCTTGACGTTGTTTAAAAATTATAGCCATTATTTCATAGAAAGTCTCTCAGTTTGGGTTTGCCTGAAGCATCCTTGTGAACAGGCTCAGGTTACATATTTCTGGCCAGAGTGTTACAGAAACTTTGTTCTTTTCTTCGCCACCTATTGGGTGGCCCATGGTGTCTATTTATCCCATTCCAGGTGGTGGTAGCTTCTCCCCTTGGTACTTTGTGTGATGGCACCTGTAACTCTGTAAAAATCCCTTTCTTCACCTGCTCTCACCTGTTAGCTTCAGCAATCCCCTGATGTTTCTTGCCTCCATCAATGCTAAGATGGCTTCCAAAGTTCCTATGGAAACTTTCCTTCCATGGTTTCTAAAGTCATCATTCTTTTTGTGCCTGTTTATTAGTTGAAAGGAAGAGCTTTCTCTTCTCTCCACTATGTGTGTGTGTGTTTATATGAGGATAGACTCACGGGCTCCTATTTCATTTAGGACTAATACCCTTTGCTATCCTTCTGTGTTTTGAGGCTGACAGTGTCCCAGACTCAGCTGGAGGAGGCTCTACCACACTGCCTTGGGTCTTTTGGCATGTTTCCATCTCCACGTTACACGGCACCACAAGATGTTCTAGGTTCTTCTTTTAATTTCCATCCTCAGCTCTAGAATCTGCCATTTCCAAGAAGTCCTAGTTCCTCTTTGTGGAGGTGGTTTTGGAAACCAAAATCTGGGTGCAAGGTGTGTGTATTGTTCCTGGAGTATCCCTGCTCCAGGCCCTTCACCTCTTAGTGGACATGGACTTGCATCCCACTGTCCACCTGCAGCCACAGGTCACAGCCAACACAGAACCCTTGAGTTCCCCAGCTCACAAATTCACAGCTTCTCTGGTCCCCCATATCTTGGCAAAAATTCACAAATGATATCCACTGAGTGCTGGGTATGAGTCCAACACAGTTCTGAAAGCTTCATATGCCCTAACTTTTAATCCTCACAACATGCCTGTTAAGGGATGCATTGTGATTGTCATTCCCATTTTGCAGATGAAAAGATTGAGGCATAGAGGTCTACATCTCAGAACCTGTCCGTGACCCACTCCTGCCCCTTCGGCCCACCTCAGAGGTTACCCGGTTGCAGAGGTCACAGGCAATCCCCATCTCCTTTGGAGGGCATGCTCTGGTCACAGGTGCATACCTAACCCATGTGGGACAGTCTGGATGCTCTTGGGAATGAATGTCTTGAAAGCAACTTCAGTGAGGACAGGGGTGAATGGATAAACAGCCCAGCTCACCCTCCCAGGGGACAGTTCTGAAGTGTCTGCCACGCACCAGGCCTCAGAGGGTCCTTCGTGCGCTAGAGGCCCAAACGCCCACAGTGGTAACCTTGTCATTAATGTACCCGTTACTGGCTTTTGTCCTTTTTCTAAACAATGACCCAGGGAGCTCCTCCTCCTACTCCGGGGGTCACTGCACCCAGATGGTTGTCTTGGAGACCACTCGCACAGGAGACGGTGAGTGCACTGCCCAAAGTTACACGGGTACCTAGCGATGGAGTTAGAGTCTAAACCCAGGCTGACTGCCCCAGACTGCAGCACAAAATCACCAGGCTGTCCTGCATCCCGTTCACCACTTCTCAGACAGAATAGGATTCATTCTGACTCCTCTACCGCACACGCCGCATTCTCGCCATCCGTCAGCCCTATGACCTCCACGCACCCTAGCCTGGACAACTGTTGCCCATCATAGTCTGAGTCAGTGGTCCTCATACCAAGGCATGTATCAGAATCTCCTGCAAGCTTTTTGAAACATGGGTTGCTGGACCCCTATCACCAGGGTTTCTAATTCAGTAGGTCTAGAGTGGGGCCAGGAATATACAAACTCCCAAGTGACGTGGATGCATCTGTTCCAGGGGCCACAGCTTGAGAACCACCAGGCTAATGACCACCACCTTTTGCCTGCACACGGAGCAGCCCACCTGGTGTCCCTGCTTCCACCCTGGGCCAGACCCACCCCTTCAGGCCCATTAGAGCCGATGGCACATCTACTTGAAAACCCTGCGGTGCCTCTCCCTCTCTACTGGGATGACCCTGAGGGCACTCGGACTCCCTAAGATGGCAATCCTCACACTCACCCTGCCCCAGCCACCCCACTCCAGCCTCTGCCCCAGACACCAGGCTCCTTCCCAAGTCAGGTCCTTTGTATCCACTATTTCCTCTGCCCGGAGCATCCTTCCCCCTAAATACTAACGAGATAGCATTTTCAGCACATTCAGATCCCTGCTTCTATGCTCGCTTCCCGCTTCTTTTCCTGCACCCGCAACAGTCCTGGCACATGCAGAGGACACTCCACTCCATTTTTGGACATTTGTAAAAGAAAATTAAGGAGGGGGAAGTGGTGAGAGGGTGGTGGAGTTAGAGTGTGTCTTGCCTTCAAGATGGCTCGGTGTTTACATGTAGATAAAACCTAGAGGGAGACTGGAGACGTCAAAAGGAACCGCTGGCAGCCACCCACTTGCAGAAACTGCTGACTTGTGCCCTGAAATACACGTCTAATTTAGTGAAGTGGCTCACTAGAGCTGCTGGGCAGGTGGAATGTGCTCTGATGGACCTAAGACACCCCTCCTTCCCCGTGTGCAGTGGTAAACACATTTCCATTCAACCTCAAGTGCTCACGTCAGTGATCATGGCATTACAGCCTGGGATTTTATACCAACAAACAACTGCTAACTACATGGACATGTTTGTCTTCCATGGTTCATGATGCAGGGCACACATGCCATCAGCCCCCTGGCTGGGCCTTCCATATTCCTCCTTGGTGACCCCTCACCCCCACTCCTACACACCACCCATCTATGCTGTGCTTCTTTCCAGGGCAGCCCTCCTTCCGATGCAGACCTGGCGCTGCCACTCAGACAAGAAACCCTCTCCTGGCTTCCCGTCATGTACTGCCAACGTCCAGATGCCGTAGCCCCCCACACAGTGCCTTGCTCAGGCACTCCTCACCCTTTGAACAAACTCAGCAAGTCCTCAGAAGCCTCTGTCACTCCGTGGTGGCTCCCATGGGGCAGACTCGGTCTGAGCTGCTCTGCTCACCATGCACCTTCTGTGTCTTGCCTACCACGATTGCACTCTGAGCCCTGGAGCCTCATCTCACTCCTGCGCCTCCATCTCCAGTGTGGGTCCTGGCCTGTGCCTTCCATTCTCATCAACAGAACTGCGGATGGGAAGGATCCTCCAACAGACAGGTCTCTGCCCATCTTTTCTGCCCCATCTCCTGACACTGCCCCCATGTCACCCTGGGTGTGAAAATACCTTCAGCTTCCTAGAGCAGGTGCTCCTTGACATCTCATCCCTCGATCCCCTTAGCTCCAACCTCCTTCATCCCCATCTCCCTGACCACTGTCCTTTCCCCTGACCTACCCTGCTGGGGGGTCTGTAGTGGGACCGAAAGGCCACCCTGAGCCTCTGTCCCCCACCCTTCCCATCCTCAGAAGCCCAGGCAGACTGAGTTTCCATCTTCTGTTCTCCTTTGGACCTAAAGATTATTCTACTAAGTACACTGCAGGGTACTTGGAGTGTACAGCCGGGTCTCTCTCAGGGGCTCTAAGACCCTAACAGGCAGGAACAAGTTTCTGTTTACTGCTTGTGCATCCAGCACTGAGCCCAGAACCAGTGTGCCTTGTAAATGCAGGTGCTTTTCATCCATGGCTGACAAAGAAACAAGCAAAATGCACAGCCAAGTTGATCGCACACACCTTCTGTTTGTGCAAATGCAAACTAGATGTAAAAAGTATGTGGAGAGATGTTCAAATTTCCACTTACTGTTTTTATTTATTTTTTAAAGATTTTATTTATTTATTCATGAGAGACACAGAGAGAGAGCCAGAGACGTAGGCAGAGGGAGAAGCAGGCTCCATGCAGGGAACCCGATGTGGGGCTGATCCCAGGATCATGACCTGAGCCAAAGGTAGACGCTCAACCACTGAGCTACCCAGGAATCCCTCCACTTACCATTTTTAAAACATTAGGTGGCATTAAAGGAAAGTTCACCAGAAGTGTGAAGTAAAAAGTCTGAGCACCTGACCCCAAGGGTTCCAGTCCTGTGGTGGCTTTCCTTCCAACTTTCCTTCTTTTCTTTAGCAAACACAGCACCAAATCTACCCAATTCTGGAGTTTGCTCTTTTTATTTAAGATTGTCCATCCTAGTACTTTATGCCTTGCTATCTTATTTCTAATGACTTAATTATATAATATTGAGTTGTCATAACGTCTATAACCACTTCCTTTCTTTCAGACACTGAGCGGCCTTCCACGTCTTTGTTGTACAACTAGACATAAAATAAACATTTCTGTTTCTCTTCTTTTTAATGACTTTCTTAGTGAAAATTCTTAGGGATGGACTATTACCCACATAGTACAGCCCCTCGCACGGCTATTGGTATGTGTGGCATGATTGCTTTCTGGAAGGATTCTAGCTGCTTGCAATGTGAAGTCTCATTTTTGTTACAGTCACTCTGTATTCATCTACGATCTTATTCCAGGTTCTCAGTCTGAGCTCCTGGGACGTGAGAACTGCCTCGTGTCTTCACATATCTGGAGCCCGAAGAGTAATTAATGCTCAACAGAGGAATTGAATGTGAATTAATGAAATAAATGAATGTGAATGAATGAAATGGACTATGAATTTATTGAAAAAATGTACTGTCTATATGTTGAATATAGTGCAATCTGTATTTTATATGTTTTTATTTGTATATATTATAATAATATATAAAATACATACATATATATATAAAATTTGAAAGAATCATCCAATCTAACTTGTCCATGTACACCCGGAACCCAAGCCAACAGGCAGAACCGCACGTAAGTCAAGCCGCCCTCAAGCGTCTCTATCTCGTAGTCAGTCTTCTGGAGGCAACTCCATAAACTTCTTCAATAGCTCATTTCAATGATAACGATGGCTAGATCAAAAGGCTATTTGTTTCCTTCTCTCTACTAAATGGATAGACCTGTTTTCTTCCTGCCCCTCCTTCTGCCCCTCCCTCCCAATCTACTGCAGCAGTAAGATTTTTCTCTAATCTTAATAAAAATTTGAAAACTTCAAAAGTCATAATATAATTATAAAATATTACATGAACTACAAGCTAAATAAATGAACAATTTTTAGAAGCCCACCGTTCAAAGCAGGGTGTATTTCCTGGAGGAGTCTGAAGGAAGTACAGAACCTGGGTGTGGGCTGAGGCTAGCTGCTGCCTAACTGCTAGAAGGTGGCCCCACTGTGAGGCATTTTCCCAGGCTGGGACTGGACTCCTTGGAAATCCAAAACTTCAATCCTTTATGAAAGCTAGATTACTAGAGATTAAAATGTAAAAACCAGAATAACAACTGGATTGTTTGCAATGAGAAAGAGCATCAGGGAGCTGCTCGGTCTGCTTAGCCATGTTCTGTGGGGCAAGACACAGCAGGAGAGCCAAGGAGCCCAACAGTCTGTGTGCCAGCCACACAGGTCCTGTGTACCCCCGTGCAGCGCAGGGCATAGGCACAGGTGTGTGTGCTCCCCGTACTGCCAAGGGCACAGGATCTGAGCTCCAGTAGACCTGGGGCAGTGTATCAGAAAGCAAGAGAGAGAGAGAGAGAGAGGTCACTATGGAAATGACCTCAAATCTAGTTTAAGTGAGAAGGCTTCTATACATTTTATACATTTATACATTTTGTCTGCTTAGCAAGTATTTGTGATAAATTATATGCAACAAACTTCCTAAATGACATTCAAACAAGAAAAATGTCACCAGTAAAAGCACTGCTCTGATGGCAAGAGGAGCACTGAGTGCTCTCTGTGACTGGGATATTCTTGGCACTTTTGATACATTTTTTTCATTCATCCCATCCCCACGATGCTATCTGCTCAGCTAACACAGTGTTTTCCAACTTTTGCATGTTAGTGAAAACACAACCCTTGGGGCCCATTCCCAGGGCTTCTGATTCAGTGAGTCTGGGTTGGGCCTGAGAATTAGCATTTCCAACAAGTTCCAGGTTAACAGTGATGCCGCAGGGCCAGGAACTACACTTTGGGAATCACTGATCAAATCCATTCATCCATTCCAAAGGCACTTGCTCCAACCCGCCAGGAGCCTGGCACCAACGTGAAAAGATAAATCAAATGTGATTTTGCAGGAACTGTTGTCCACTGAACACTCTGCCGAGGCCTTCCTTACACCTTGATTTGCTCCTTTACAACAATCCAACAACGTGGGTATCTTCCCCCATATTTTACAGATGAAAATACCACAGCTGAATGAGATCAGGTGCCATGCTCCAAGCGCACGGACAGGTGTCAGAGCTGGGATTTGAATCTATGTCTCCTGGATGCCAAGTGGCCATTGGATAGCACACTATCTGCTTCTCTGACAACACTGAGCTTACACACAGTATTGTTTTCAGTGTTTTGCAGAATAATAATAATTAAAAAAAACAACCCTGATGTCCAGAGAGGTTAAATAACCTGCCCAAGGTCACACAGCTAGGAAGTATCTTAAAACTGGATCTCACTTTGATGTCAAAGTGCTTTTCCCACCATATAAACCATTTTTCCACTCTGTCTCTAGATCAAGATCTATGTTAATTGGATCCAGGAGAAAGAATATGAACCCAGCTAATCAGAGTGCACAGAGAATGCATAGTTCTTCCAATGCTTCAACTAAGATGCATCTCGTGCATTCACTTATTCCAGGCTTTTCTGACAGCTGTCAGCCTGCTTTCTGCCCTAAGTCAGCACTGTGTAATGCAGTGTTTCCTTGATGATTCAGGATCCTGCATGCCCAGAACCATCCTTGGGAATAGTGTTCATTATTGGGGAATGCCCGAGTGGATGCAGGAGATGCAGGCAGCTGGATCAGATTTGGGGGGAGGGGCACAATTACCAAAGATGGATTAAACTCTATTTTGATCATTGACCTCTTCTGTCAGTGGAATGGAAAAAGGCCCCCGAGCTGAGACTCATCAAATGTTTCCATTAGATTGGGTTAAAATTAATCAGGTACACCCCAATTCATGCAAGCAGCTGACAAACTTCATGCAAACAGACTGTATCTCTGCCTCTGTGACTTGGTGAACTGCAGAGAATGAAGGTCTCCCTGACTCCCGTGCACTGTCCTGTTACCCCGTCATCAGGGAAAGAAATGAGCTGTATAATTACCTTTTGAGACATGATTCATCCTTGCTCCAAGGGTGCAGACCTGTTTGATGCTATAAAAGCAGCTCCAGGCCAGAGTGCAAATGCGCAGTGTCTGCCTCACCCCAGGCTGATATAAGCACGAGGCGCCCCGAGGAGATGACGGTGCTCCCCATGTGCGGCCTGGCTCTGCTGCTCGGCGCAGCCCTCGAGTTCTGCACTGCGGCCCCCTCCGTCTCTGCAGCCGCCCCCAGGACGACCCAGAACAAGTACCACCTCGCACAGGTTTGTAAATCTTTACACAATTCCCTCTTCCTCCTCCTGCCCTGGAAAACCTACGAGGGTGTAAGGAGAAATCAAGGGAAAATCTGTTACTGTTTTAAGGTCATCTCACAAATGCCCTGGAGCCCAGGAGAGGCTCCATCCTGGAGGTTTAAGGTCCATGTCTGGTGCACTAGGGGCCCTTGTGGCCTGACCAAATAAACAAGTAGTTGGGCAGCTTGCTCCATAAGGAAGCTGAAACAGCTTGCACAAATACATGCAAGACAAAAAGATAAGGAATTTGAGGAGTAATGTTGGAATAAGGCCAAAAAAATAAAACCTGAGGTGTAAGTGCCGCACACACAGGATAGGTTGTAAACGTAGTGCTCAGCTTCCTGGCGGTCACAGCAGAAAGATTTCCTGTGTTCATGCAATAGCAAACAGCTCCAGTGTTGAGTGCAAATGAGATCAAAATCCAAAGTGAACAAAGTTTGTCCTGGGTGCCTATCTGCTCCTCACAAGAGAGCCTGTCCTCTCTAAAGCATGTTCCCAAGTACCTTGCTTACATACTTTCCTCTTTGAAGATCTTTCTGAACTGGTTGGAAAGGTTGGAAATAATTCACGCTAGAATTTTTGCAACGATTATGTGACTCAAAATGATTCAACGTCTATTAGCTCCCAAGTGAGTTTTGCACTGAAAGGAAAAAGGCAATCGGTAATCTAAGGAGACATCCCTAGGGGCACTTGACTGGTTCCATCGGTAGAGTGTGCGACTTGATGTCGGGGTTGTGGGTTCAAGCCCCGTGTGGAGTGTAGGGATTACTTTAAAATCTTGGAGGAAAAACTGTCTAACGATGGAACTCAACATTAGTGAGCAGTGTGCAGATGAGATGTTTTTTGGGCCAGGGCCTGTCTCTCAATCATCTGTCAGATGTGAGCGCATCTATGATTGCCAGCCTAGCCGCCACAATGCTTTCCCACCTGTCAAGCTACACTGGGCAGTGCTTCGGTGGTTGCACTGCAGAGCTGATTTGCACGCACTCACACTGACTGTTTACACGACCCATTGATTCTGATGAGTCAGCCCCCACCATGCCTGTCATTAAACATTTTAATATCAACCCTGCTTATAATCAAGGTAGCAGATGCCGAGAAGAGAACTGCTAAACTGCACTTCCTTTGATTTGAGGCCATTGTTAGATAAACTAAATTCAAGATAATGTATCTCAGAATTCCGAGGTATATTTCAAATCGTGTTTCGATGGTATCATGTTGTAGTTTGGGGTCCTGTCTCCCCACCTATAATTATCCATCTGCTAGCATCATGCCGTTCTGATTGAGAAACTACAGTCTTTGTGACCTCTGGAAGGAGGGTCATGCTGAGGCCAGAATCCATGCGAGAGAGCCGAAGACCGTGATTCTAGTCCCAGTCCGGACAAACGATAGTCATCGGGCTAAACCAGCCATGCATATTCACCTACATGTCATTCACTGCTCCTGTCCCACAGTGGTGGAGTCCCGCAGCACTGCAAATACTACCGCCCTTCACAGGGAAAAGTAGCTGGCCCCCGAGCAGTCTATGCACGCATAAGACCAGAAGGTCTCAGGAAAGGATATGCTTGCTAGGAGTATTCAGGAAGAATGAAGTAGCCTTGGAATGCTGAGGATCCCTTACTACTTCTGCTCCAAAGTAAGTTTGCCCTTCTTGGGCTCCCTCACCACTTAACTCACAGAAAGACCTTCAACCAAGGGCCAGGGAAACATGAGAAAGGCACCCGCTCCTGCAACAGCCCCAGCCACCAGCTCTGCCAGGAAAAAGGCATCCTCTTTGGCAGGCTAGAGTGATCTGGGAAAACCTCTAAAGTGAGTCCCAGGGACTAGAAAGAATTAACATCCCACCCTGTGGTTTATAGAAATACAGCAGCCCCCTTCCCCATCTGCTTCACATGGTTTCAGTTAAACACAGTCATTCCTGGTGGGAAAGTGGATGGTTCTCCTTGTAACATATCAGAAGGTGCATTAGTAGCTTCACCCACTTCAGGCACCTGCCACATCACAGCACTCACTTGGTTCCCCTGTCACATCACAGCACCCACATCATGCATTTGCCACATCATAGTGCCCACATCATCACCTCATATCATCACAAGAAGTGTGAGTACAGTAAGATTTTTTGAGAGAGCCCACATTCACATAACTTTCATCACAGTACATTGTTATAGTTGTTCTATGTTATTATTAGTTATTGTTGCTAATCTCTCACTGTGCAATTAATTTATGATTAAGCTTTACGGTACGTACATATAGGAAAAAAACAGTGTTTACAGGGTTCAGTACTATCTGCAGTTTCAGGCACCCACTGGGAGCTTTGGATCATATTCTCTGTGAATAAGGGGGCTTCTATATGTAACCACCTTACAACACAACAAATGAAGCCATATGAAAGTATGCAGTTTAAGTTCATCCGTTCAATGATTATTTACTGACAGCTGATGGTGTGCTCTGTGCCAGAGTCTGTTCTAAAAACTGGAGAAACGTCAATGAACAAAACAAGTCAAACCCTGTTCTTGGGGCACTTACATGGGGATAATGGAGGTGTGAGAGGGGAAGGTGCTGGGAGGAGATAGTCAATCAACAAGCACCCGAGATTATTTCAAAGTGATAAGTGATATTGGGAAAAATGAGCCAGGATGATAGTGACTGGGACAACGCGGGCCGGGGGAGGGGGGTTCACCCAAGTAGTTCAGGAAGGCTTCTCTGTGGAAGTGATATTCAAAGTGAACCTAAACTGTAAGAAAGACCCAGTTGCATGACCCTGAGGGGCAAGGAGCCTGGCTGTTTGTCAGGCTGGTGGTGGGAGCTGGGAGAACATGCATGGAGACTGGCTGGGTTCCGTAGCCAGGTGGCCAGTGGACCAGGGGGCCCGCGAGCCAGGGTCAGGATAATCAGCTTCCACATGGCTCCCTTCTTTCCAGGGAGAACAGACCGTTTCTTGCATCTACAAACATGAAACAGGCAAAATTTCTAAATGCCATATGCTTCCTCCCAAACTCACTAGCACAATAATCTACACTTAAAAAGATGAGCAGATTTTTAGTTTACGTACTTAATGTCCACTTGTGTTCTTTAAATTCTGTTTTTCTGATGAGCATAAAGGCTTTGAAAATGATAACTAATAAAACACTTAGTCTTAAATCAGAGTCTTATTCTATTTTTATTTGCCTTTAAAAACCAGTACTATAAATACAATATTTAAAACAACATATAGGGACACCTGGGTGACTCAGCGATTGAACGTCTGCCTTTGGCTCAGGGCTTGATCCCAGGGTCCCAGAATCAAGTCCCACATCAGGATCCCTCCCACATCCCTCCCTCTGCCTATATCTCTGCTTCTCTTTCTGTGTCTCTCATGAATAGATAAATAAAATCTTTTTAAAAAATGAAAATAAATAAAACAACATATAACACCTTGTTAAACTGTCCTTAAAAATCATGTAAACTTTCATCATCACATTATTATAAACTTGTTATTAAAGATAAAGATTAAAATTGAAAGCTTCCAAATACAGACTGTTAAATCTAGAAGTTTTTACTACCATTTTACTTTTCTGTGCATGAAAAGATTTTTAAATTATTATGTTTGGTTCCTAACTTTGTCGCTGATTATGATTGCATGAGAAAAGTTTTATTTTTATGCTATTTTCATAAACATCACCTTAAAGAATTACAAATATTCCAGAATATAAGTAAGGTATAATTTATTTAATTGCTTCCTTTGCTGGATCCATAGATTATTTCCACATGAACAGTGTTGCTGTGAACGCCTCTGTACACCAGCCTGAGCTAAAGGATATTTTTTTCAGCACAGATTTCCAGAGGAGGAATTAGTATGTGAAAGGGTGTAACACATTTAAAATATGCCAGCCACTCAAACATTTTCACACTAAGGACCTTCCTGGATCCTGCGCTGGTATGGTCAGTAGAACAAATGCCAACCTCGTGTTGTAGATGAGAGCCCTGAAAACATGTGAAGGGCATTGCCTGAGCTTGTTAGAAGCTAGGATTCCTCACACAGCATCCCAGTCCAATGATTCCCTCTCTGGGGCTCAGCAAAAACAGAAGGAAATGTTGAAGAAATGCTTTCTTGGACTTCACCTTGTTTTGAAGCACACTTGACTCAGTTTAAGTTCTTAATTCTCAAGAAGGATGCCAGGAACACACACTGGATGAAGAGCTGTTGCTGAGGAGCTGGGCCAGTAGCTGAGACTGACCCCCTGGGCCTCCATTATTTCACTATCTCAAGAGCCAACCCTAACATCCTGTAATTTTAAGAACCAAGGAGTGGGAAAGGTGGAGAGAAAATAGGATGACTCTGGGGGGACCTAAAACCCTTGACCCCCAAGGCCAACAGGGCCAGGCATTGAGCCAACACTACCCAAGTGTTAGAATGAACACAAATGCAATTCTCAGTGCTCATCAAAGTGCCTCCCTGAGTGTCTTGAGTCTGGAAAGATGCTACAAGCTTGTCAAAAACGTAGGCAAGAAAGTTCCCAAATAACTTGGGCTCTTAATACTCAGAACATCTGATGAGTCTTCAAAGAAGAAAAAGAAAATACTCATATTTTCCCTGAAAGAGAGGAGCCCAAATATTAACAGAGCATGTACTCCAAGTCCAGAATCATGGCAGGTACTGTTTTAATCCTCTCTTTTCTGGCCAGACTGAAACCTTTCAGCTGTAGGTCTAACATCTTCTGCATGTTTTAAAGAAAAAAAAAATTCATTGTAGAATTATATATGTTCACAGCAGGAAAATTATAAAACGTAAGTAACAAGAAAAGGATCATCCTCAGTTCCATCACTGAGATAAAACCACTACTCATCCCTTCATCTGTGTTTCTCAAAACACCTTGCTCTGACTCCAGGCTGAGACCGGGGTGAGGAATGCTGAGGATCGTAACCTGCCTGTATCTAAAATATTGATGTTTTATTCATCGTGGATTTTTCTGCATTAAGTTTTTTAGTGTTGCATTAAATATTATTCTTTCCGATTACTGAGTTTTTGAGGATCCTCCCTTCCTCATTCCAGTCCGCGTGCATGAGTATTCATCTGTGTGCGTATCCGTATGCACACACTTTGTTCACACATGGCTTATCCTGTAGGAATAGTTGTAACTTCTTTCTGCTTAATAGGTCGTGAGCATCTTCTCTTATGTGACCATATTTTGTAAACCAAAACACAGAGACTACCAAGGGGACAGAATTTTTTGAAACTCAAACTGTCTCAGGAAGTACAGAGCATCTGTTCTGCACAGAGCTTATGTCTGAAAAAGCATAATTCAGACCTGGTGTGAGTGTCATGCTATCACAGCATTAATTTGAGCAAAGACAAAAGGCTCCAAGAATCGTCATCTCACAAAAAAACACCAGAAACAAGAATGCTTACAATGGCATACCCAGAGATGGGAATGAGCCACCCTCAGGGCCACGGCTGTTTCCCAGAACTCTTCACCCAGGCTCCGTGCTACCCCCCCACCCCTCCTCCTGGGTCCTCATCCCATGAAGATTCTCACAAGGAACCACCACCAGGGAAGTGAGGTTCCCCTGCCAGCCGGGCAGGAGCTGAGGATTGGTTGGCCCCCAGGATGCATACGGAGCACCTTGTCCACACAAGCCAGCGCATCTTTTCTTTTACCTTTTTACTGAGAAACTGCAATCCACGTTCACAGCAGAAAATTTTGGGATGTAGGAAAGGATGAAAAATAAATCGTCACCCATACTGTTAGAACCAGAGGTAAAGGGTGGCCCCGGGGGGCTCAGCAGCTTAGCGCCACCTTCAGCCCAGGGCCTGATCCTGGAGACCCCGATCGAGTCCCACATCAGGATCCTGCTTCTCCCTCTGCCTATGTCTCTGCCTCTCTCTGTGTCTCTCATGAATAAATAAATAAAATACTTAAAATATATATATTATAATCTGTATAAAGACTGCACCTCCACTTTTCTCAGTATATTGTCATTATATTGAGTGCATTACTGCATGCCATTAAATATTTTCCAAAAATGTAATCCTAGAGGCCTAGTATCACTTCATATGAATCTATAATAATCTATCCAACAAACCCCCTATTGTTAGACATTAAGTTGTTTCAATGTTTTATTATTTTTGTATATAAATTTGTACACATAACATAAATCATACACACAATTTATATAGAATATAAATATGGCTAATGTGATAAATATTTACATACAGTAAATAAATTCTTCCTATATAATACATAAACATAAAATTTTATATGAAGTAAAATATACACGTAAATCTTTTGCTGCTCTGTGCTTCCCTGAAATCAGGTGGGTAATTGAAATACCTGTGCCAACCACAGGCTCTGGCTAGGCACTTGTAGGACTCTCACTCCACCCAGGAAGTCCTAGAAAAGTCTTGAATGATCAGTTTAGAGGTTTTAAGCCTTAATGTGCCAAAAAGCCTATAATCTATGGGTAACTGTACTTGCCCCAAGGGACAAAAGGCCAGTCCTGGAAACATGTGCTGCAGGACAGGTCAAGCCCATGCACTGGACACCAAACGATGTAAGACCAGCAGGGAGATAGAAGGGCTGTGTGCCCTTGAACCAGATGAGAGGCTGACACTCAAGCCTCTGAGCCTTAAAAACATGTCAATCTGGGGATCCCTGGGTGGCGCAGCGGTTTAGCGCCTGCCTTTGGCCCAGGGCGCGATCCTGGAGACCCGGGATCGAATCCCACGTCGGGCTCCCGGTGCATGGAGCCTGCTTCTCCCTCTGCCTGTGTCTCTGCCTCTCTCTCTCTCTCTCTCTCTCTCTCTCTGTGTGACTATCATAAATAAATTTAAAAAAAACATGTCAATCTTGCACAACGTACAATGAAAACATGGTACCAAGGACTGCCTTCTAGGGAAATAGAATAGTCTTGGTTTTGCAAATTGGGTGAAGATTTCAATGACAAATAAGTGACCTGTGGGGAAAATGTCCACATTATTTTCCTCCCATTATTTTTTCCTCTTAAAATAACAAGACCTCATAGGAAAACTATAAAATGCAAGTGAGTAAAGAGACTACAATCCCCACTTCCCAGACATAACAATTGTTAATAATGCGGCATGTACCTCTCAAAGCTTTATCTGTGCAAATATATCTAATATTTCTCACAGATGGGAATATACTGTCCATGCTGTTTTTAACTTGTCGAGAATATTGTCCCTTTCTAACCTGAGCTTGAGTCTCTCCTGGAGACCGTATCGCAGACATGTCAGCCTGCCTCTCCGTTCCAGGCATATCTTGACAAGTATTACACAAGCAAGGCAGGGCCCCAGGTCGGCGAGATGGGGGCGCCAGGAGGCAGAGCCCTGATCAAGAAGATCAAGGAGCTGCAAGCCTTCTTCGGCCTCCGCATCACTGGCAAGCTGGACCGGCCCACGATGGACATGATCAAGAGGCCCCGCTGCGGAGTTCCCGACGTGGCAAACTATCGCCTCTTCCCAGGTGAACCCAAATGGAAAAAAAATACTTTGACATACAGGTAATGAGATGGAGTCTTTCCAAAGTCAGAGAGAAATCCCCCTCTCTCCTTTTCTTATCTTTTAGAAATTCCTTCCTTCCTTCCAATCTGTGTAAAAATGCCGACTCATCACAATCATTAGGAAGCAATTTTATGGCTAACGTTTAGACAGTGACATTGGAGGACTCACTACAAAACACCATCTCAGGATTACCTTAATGGCCAGCCATTTCGGGCTTTACAAATAATGTTATTAATCAGAGAGACAACACACTTGTCTTTAAAGAAAAATAACCTAGTTTAGGATTAATAGCCTGACAGTACCAACCAGTTTTCTTAAAACAAGTTCCTCCTCAATCAGAAGGAAACAATATAGTTCACCTATTAACAAAGTAACTTTTTTATTAATTCCAAAAATTACTTATTGAAGATTTATTAAATGCCTACTATAGACATTCAATTTTGGAGATACAAAAGTGAGTAGATCTCCTCCCCCGACCCTCACAGTCCCTGTTGGGAGACACACAAGCAAACAGATCATCGAGTCCTCAAGTGACAAGTGTGAGCTCGCAGGTCTAAGCAGAAAACTGTGGTTGCACCTGGAGGGAGGGCAGGGATCCATTCCTGGGCCAGCAGGCCTCCTTCCTGGAGGACCCCCTGTCCGCCTGAATGCCTGAGCTGGGTTTGGAGGCCAGGGACACTGTTGCATGGGCTTTGCACCTGCTGGACAGATGTGGCATTGCAAGAGGGCGGCCCACGCTTGCATTCTTGCACCAGGCCTGGCTAACTGGAGCGTTTTTCCCAGGACAGGTGGAGTCCGGGCAGATAGAGGTGTGCTGGGGGGTGGCCCAGGTGCCACCCTGGGCCGCAGAGAGCCACTCCAGGCTTTCGCCAGATTTTGTTCTTAGGATAAGCAAATCTGGCTGAGAGCGGGGTACAGGGCGAGGCCAGACCGCTTAGTCCCCGAAGGGCTGTTCTGGAGCTGCCCCCTCACGCTCACAGAAGTCTCCTTAACGCTCTCTGGAATTTTGCAGCTTGTTGTTAACTGCCCTAGAATCCCGCAGGCTGTCGGTAAACAGAGCCATTATTAGAAATTAAGCTATAAAACCTGCAATGAAATAAATTATATTTCTACACAAATTGCTAAATATTACATTGTGTATGCTAGATAGAACTAGAAATGTGATCAAACGTTGCTACCTGTTCACCACGCCACACGTTACTACCATCGGCGTTCATGAGGTCATTGGTGCAGTTTTATCCACACCATGGATGTGCTGCCGCTTGTCTCTTCCCAACTGTACACACAGGGCTGGCAGGTTGGTGGCTTGAAACTCTCGCCAGTGAGAGTGTTTCCAGCACGGACATCAGCCAAGCCCTCGAATGAGAGGTTAGGGCTCAGCAGTTCGTCCCCAGTCCCGGTGGCCCAAGGGAGGGCAGCAGGGCAGAGCCACAGAGGCTGCCCATTGGTGGCTACGATGGTGGCACTCTGAACACAGTTATCACCCTGCTTACACCCAAGAAAGCGACAAAAATCTAAATATTTGGGGAAGAAGCGCCCCACGTGGAGTTGAACAGGAAACATATATAAACCCATGAAGTCTTCCCATCATTTTCTTAAACTGTCTTACAGAATGTGAGTATGCACAGCAAAGACCAGGGCTGTCCACCCAGCTGATCTGAGACTCAGAGAAGTATACTGTCGTGATACTACTCCCTAGACGGGCCCCCCAAGCCCCTCAGCACACTCCCTGCCCACCTGCTCCCTCCCAGGCAGACCCCAGCCCCAGAAAGCCCTAGAGGCCACTTGGCACCCGATGCAGACACTGGACCTCAGGATAACTTCCTCTAACAGAACCGGAGGATTGCAATAGACTGTGGCTTAGTGCTGTGTGCAGACGTCTGGGGTCAGAGAGGGCATGACACGCATAGCACGGTCATATCTCACGGCCATTGTAAGGACGGACTTGCTGGGGCCCATGTCTACACGGGGCACATGCTCAGAGTATTTGTGGTTACCGCCCCCCTCCCCTCTATGTCCCCCCTGCCCCCGCTGCACTGCCCAATCTCCACCTGCGTGAAAGATCCTCGAGTTCCTCCATCCACCGCCGAGGTCACTGCTAGCCATGCCCTCCATAGGACCTGGTCCCTTCCCCGGTGACTGGTGGTTGAGACAGCACCACCTCTATCGCAGTAATCCGGGTACCTGGTACCTGCCACGGTGCAGGTCTGCGGGGCAGCCCGCACATTTATTTACGCAGCTTCTCAGGTAGTTCTCACAGGCGCTAGCTGGACCGCCACTCAGGAGGCTTTAAAAACCACTGGCTTTTATTCAGAGTCCATCCGTTTAGGAAGAGTTTGCTAAGCACCTACCATGTACACAGGATGAGGAGCCGGAGAGACAAAGGATATAGGGCAGGGGCTGCTCCCCAGGTCGGCTCCAGCAGGACCCCTCGCTCTGCACCCAGGTTGTGCTCCGAGCTCAAGGTCCCCCCCAGCGAGGTTCCGGGGTCAGTTTCCTTCCCCTGCCCCCTCCTTTCCTTGCAGTCTGGGACTCCCAGCCCCTGGGCTCAGGGCAGCACGTCCGCAACACCAACTGGCTCCACCCACGGTTTGTCCAGAAAGCTCTACACTGTTCTGCCTCTAGGTGTCATTGTCACCCAGGACTTCAGGACAGACTCAAGCCTTAGCGTCCAAGCTTAAAGCTTCCTCTTTAAGATAGGCATTATCTTAACAAACATCCCCCACTGGGGACGTCGCGATGGCCTTTGAATAAGAATGTGCAAAACCTCACAACTCACTGTTTTTTACATAGAAAATTTTCAGTCCCTTTTGGGGAAAAAGAGGTTTTCCCTTCTCAGTTAAACCGTTTTAGGGGAAATGGGTTCTTGTGAAATGATACTGGGTTATCATCTTTACAATTCAGGCTGATCTAAGAACAATGAGAGCCAAACCGCTTCTGCAGCAGGTGATCTCAACTCTTTCACTTCCCCCTTGACCTTCCCGGTTATTCTGCATGTTCCAGTAACTCAACACATAGGAAAGCAAACCAAGATTTCCTATTTGGGAGAAAAGTGCCTACATTGTAGATTCACATCCAACCCTTCGATTTTTAGTACCACCTCAATGTAAGGCTTGCCTTCTTCACTAGGAGCACTCGCCGAAAGGAAAATATGTTCCTTCTGTTTTCGCAGAATTTCCAAATACACATCCTCCATGAGTCCTGCTGAGGTGGACAAAGCGGTGGAGATGGCCTTGCAGGCCTGGGGCAGCGCTGTGCCTCTGAGCTTCATCCGCGTGAACTCGGGAGAAGCGGACATTATGATATCTTTTGAAACCGGAGGTACTGTGGTGCATCTTGGATCTTGCCTTCCTAATCCACAGGAGACATGTTCCAACATATCTTCCTTTCCAACATTTAGTGCAAGGGATCCACTCGATCTTCTTCCACACATGGTGTGAAGGGCAGAGGCCAAGGTCATGGTCAAGTCATGCTTGTGTCTGGCCAGAAAATAGGGCCAGGGAAGTCCTAGACCAGGTGGCAGAGTGGGCTCAGCTCTCCCTGTTCTGCTGCCTCATCAGAGACAGAGTCTGTCCTGTTTAGCCTCCCCGTTGGCTGGGAGGCCACCCGACCCCTCGCCCCATGGTCACCACTACACCCCCCCTTCCATATTCACCAAGAATCTCCCACCTTGAGTCCCCAGTGAAGGAAACCCCCACCGGAGCTCTGACCACCTCCCCAGCAGCGGTCAGCACAGCGGTGCTGCCGTCTCACCCACAGCCTCTGGAGCCTGCAGGCCTGCTGCACCTTGCCCTCGTCTCAGCCCGGTAACTGGGCACAGGGCCTGGTGGTCTGCACAGAGCCCTTTCCAGGGCCACCTGTCGAAGGAGCAGATAAAGGGAGAGCCACAAAATTCGTTTGCTTTCTCAGCTTCCACGAAGCGGAGGTGAGCAAGTGCTCCGATCCTCCCTCCCCAGACACCACGTGGAAGGGCCCCTGTCTCCATGCTGAGTTCAGCCTCACATCCTGGGAGGTACATGGCCAAAGCCAGGAGACAGGAAGTGATGCAGGTCCCGAGTGTGAAACCTTCAGAGGGGGCCCTGGGCGTGACCTCCTGCACAAGGGGGTCACCCTGGGGAAGGGGCAGGCTGGTGTGGTTCAAGGCAGCTTTGGCGGCTGGGACGCTAACGCTCCCCTGATCTTGCCAATGTGTACCCTCTCCCCACAGCACAGCCTGAGTGGGCGCGGAGCTGCCGGGAACAGGGTCCACGGGGCCCACCCGGAACCCTGGCACCCGGTGCACCAGGCCCTGTGAGAGACCGTGAAATACGGCTTCTGCAACATGCCTCGCTTTGTTCCTCCTCCTTTTTTATTGTAATAACCTGTTAATTAACAGGTTAGTTATAATCACCTGTTAGTTAAATATAAGTAAATATATTTTATATTTTATATACACTTATGTAAATATAAGTAAAACAAAAACATATAAAGCTCTAAAAGTTATGATTGTAGACACCTTTATTGCTTGCTTGTGTTTTACAAGGAAAGCATGTTGAAATTACAGAGGAACTCTCTCTCCTTTTGGACACCTCCTTACATTGTCTGGTGGAAAGAGACAGAAAACACATCTGCTCGATGTGCTGTCTTCACTGAATCAGCCTACACACTTGCACCCCAACCAGTAGGTCTTGCTCCCTACTTCTTTTGTAATCTGCAGTGTGGGCACAATCCATGGAGTGCCAGGAGTCAGCCGATAGACACTGCAACAAAAACAGTCACAAAAGAACATTTTTTTAATTTTTAATGTTAACTATCTTTGAAATGACAAATATCCCTCTTCATTTATCAATGGACGATTGCTTATTGACATGTGAACTTCTTATAAAAAATAAATATTGGAAAGTAAATCTATTTGTATGGGAAGTGTCAACGCTGTTAACAAAGAGGTGTCCACTCCCTGTAATGTGAGGATGCCTTAAACTTGCCAGGCCTAACTGCTGTTGGTGTTTCTGCCCGCCTGTCTAGATCACGGGGATTCCTACCCATTCGACGGACCCCGAGGGACTCTCGCCCATGCGTTTGCACCCGGAGAAGGCCTGGGAGGGGATACCCATTTCGACAATGCTGAGAAGTGGACTATGGGAATGAATGGTATATATGCACAATTCACCATAACCTGGAAAATATTGTACCTTCTTCGGGGCCATCACCATGACACCCTGAGGTTCAACGTCCCAAGCCACCCGTTAACTAGGGAGGCTGGCTAGGAAAAACAAGTAAGCCAAAAATCCAAAAGCGAAAAGCACCCCACCCCCACCCCCTGTGCTGTAGACTTGTCTGAGCTCTGGTTCGTGCAAATGGTACAGAGGAGCTGAGAGGCCTCCTCCACATGGCCCTCTGTCCTTTAACTATGCAGCATTTATTGTCTCTTACTCATTGGTGGAAATAGGCTATGTTCAGAGACGACCCCAGGGAATCCGTGCTGTCTCAAGCAGTGTGATGGGAATGGGTGTTAAAGCTTCAGAATACCCCGGACGTCTTGAGTGTGTGTGAATGATGGGGGTAGCGTGTACCAGCAGGGATCTGGTGAAGCATCTGTGGCCAGACCTGGATCTCGTTGCCCCTGGTAGCTCCCATCAGGCCCCTGTATCTACCAACCAAACATCACTGACAAGGAACAAAATGGATTGATTTACACTTTCAACCTTCCCCACTTCAAGGTCCTTCTAGCCAAGGGGGAAAGTGCCAGAGTCACGTCACCAAAGCTCACTACCAGATAACCTACCAACCTTTGATAAACTGGTTATGAGAAGAAAACAAGTTTACTAGGATTTGGGCATAAATTATCCTGTAAAGACAGAAAACATTGAAAACAAAACCCCATGTTGATGCTGTCTTTTTTCTGTGTCCTTCTGCATAGGTTTCAATTTATTCACCGTTGCTGCTCACGAATTTGGCCATGCACTGGGCCTGGCCCATTCCACAGACCCATCAGCGCTGATGTACCCAACGTATAAGTACCAGCATCCCTACGGATTCCACCTGCCCAAGGATGATGTGAAAGGGATCCAGGCATTGTACGGTATAGTCACTACCCTCCTTTGGCTACTAGCCCGGAAAGCCACAGGCATTCGGTCTCCAATTTAGAGAAAGTATACATTGCCAGGAGTTACTTGCACAGGTAAAGAGGAAGCTGGGGACTGCGGTCTCACCTGTGCCCTTTTAGGAAGAGCTTTTTCACCTGACATGACTACAGCTTTCTTTTGTAAGATGCACAATTAAATTGTGCATCTTTCCTCCAGGGCATGCTGGTCCCTCACCAGCCATAGAAAATGAAATCATTTGCCTGGGGTTTTGGTGGGGTTTTTTTGTTTTGTTTTGTTTGTTTGTTTGTTTGTTGAGTATGGGTCAGAATTTAGATCCTGGAAGAAGATGGGTATATTTTGTAGTTTCTATATTGTTCTGACCCACCTGCAGATAATTGACCTTATCATCCTAAAAAAAGCAAGGGTGATGCTAATACCTACACTGCTAGGTGCACAGACAGCCTGCACTCAACTACTTGGATTTGTGTGAGTCACCCTCTCACCTGGCCTGACGACCGGCCTGTTTGGCGTGATCAAGTGTTTTCCTCCCTGAAGAGCTGAGAAAGTTGAGGCTCAGAGACCAACTATCCCAAGAATCAAATTGTCTTAGGAGTTAGCGTTCTTTGAAAGGTAACGAAGGATTATTGGGAGCTCTGTATCCTGCCTTCCTTAGCACCCTGACAGACCCATGAAGTCCTGGGTGAGAGGGGATCTTGGAGCACTCCTAGATCTTGACACTTTTGCTTTCACGGATAAAAGTCAGACAACTCTAGGAAACGGACCTTCTCCAAAGGTTGGGGAATGGCTCCTCTGCCTTCGCCCGGCGGAGGCTCTGGCGTCCGGTCAGTCCCTGCGCGCCTGGCGGTGCAGCATCCGTGCAGCATCGGTGCAGCATCATCGGTGCAGCATCCGTGCAGCATCCGTGCAGCATCGAGCATGCGCTTCTGCAGAGTGCTCCTCCGCGCAGGAGACAAATCTCATCCAAAGAACTATTCAGCCAACTCTGCCCACCTCAGGGCCGCGGGCGCGGGCCGCCACGGGTTGGGTCCTCCTGCCTGAGTGTCTCCATTGTGGGAACCTGGCTCGGAACACCGAGGGCCAGGGGCTCGACTCCAAGGAAAGCAATCCCTGGCTCCACCGAGAAGGACTGAGCCCAAATGTTTGCCTGCCCCCCTAGATCCGTCTGCTCCGACCATCTCCAGCATCTGATGGCCACCGTCATGGGGCCAGGGACTGAAGCACATATTTTGATGTGGCCACTTTTGCACAGGGGAACGAAGTGCACTGACGTGCTTCTGTATCACCAGGGAGCGTGCACATCACTCACCCCTGGCCACCCTGCTGCCTCTGACCCTTCGTAGACGACTTGGCACATAGTAAAGGTTCAAAGAGTGGCAGCCCATTTCTGCGCTGACCACCTTCCAGAGCCTCGCCCCATTGCTGAGCCTTCTGCACCCCGGCTCTTCTCCAACTCTCACACCCCTGGCCCTTCCCTGTTCCTCCCTTCCTCCCTGCCCCTCACCCCTGGTCACCACAGATGTACTCTGCTCCAGAGCAGGGACCTGCTGGGGCCAATGGCTCAGGCAGCACCAGCAGTGTTCTGTAGACAGCAGACAGTCCTCAGGAGCACGGACTAGGATGACAACTCGCTGGCAGCTCTCCCAGGGCCTGGCTGCTCTACAGAAGGATCCAGCAGGGGGTGCCTTTAATAGCAGGTGCCTGCAGTGTACCTCCTGGCCCAAGAACTCACTCAGGGTTTCCTGGGCACCTGATAAAAGGCTGATCAGTCCAGGATGCCCAGAAATAGATGAAAATGATACGAAATACACAAGGAAGTTATTGAGAACAAAGAATTCAATTACCAAGGAATAATCAGTGGCAACTTCTTAAAAAATCTTTAATTTAGAGCACTTGCAGCTGTCAAGGAAGCTATGTGTGGTAACAAAATAATGGATTCCTTTTTTTTTTTAACATTTACTACATGCCAAGCACTCTACCGAGTGCTTCACAGATGTGATTTCTCACCAAAGCCCTCTGAGGCAGGGACTGTCCTGGCCCCCTCCCATTTCACAAAGGAAGAAACAGAGGCTTGCAGAGGCTGGATGATGTTCCTGATTATGGTACAACTGCAGGACTAGCAAAGCTGGATTTGAACATGGGTCTGCCTGCCATGGACAGCCATGCACCTTACCGCCTGTCTCATGCAGTCCAAGGGGGTTGCTAGAGCAGTGGACAGACTCTAAGAGTCCCGGTACGATGTTGACCAAGTCACTTTGAATCCTAGGACCCCGGAAAACACTCCTGGGAAAGCCCACCGTGCCCCACGCACCACCCCAAAGTCCATCCATCCCCGACCTCTGTGACTCCAGCTCATCCTTTGATGCTGTGACGATGCTGGGAAAGGAGCTCCTGCTCTTCAGAGACCGGTAAGCCTGGGATGAGGCACTAAGTCTTCCCAAGCCTCAGCCCTTCACATCCCTCTAGAGGTCCTTGCTGCTGCCACGTGTGAGGAGCATGCAGAAACACCGTCGTGTGGGCAGTAGAGTGGGAGGCAGGGTCTCTGCGGAGACACAGAACTGCCAAACCACTATTTGTCGGGCAGCTACCATGCTCTTGGCAATGGACACAGTATTTTTCCATACACATCAAGTACTTATTCTAAATACAAAGGAGAGATTAGAATCCCCAATTTACGGATGCAGATAGAAGCTCAATGAGAACAATGAGAATCTCAGGTGCTTTCCTGAGGTAACAGTTTCACTAAGTGGCTGAGTTACACCAGCCCAGGCTTATCTGATGGCTGTCTGTCTTGTTCATCACTGTATCCCTAGTAAGAGTACACAGTATATACCCAATAAATATTAGGTAATAGGGATTGGATAGATAGATGGACAGACAGATGGATGGATGGATGGATGGTCAGAGGTATGCATAGATGGGTAGCTAATTTCAAAGCCACTGCTCTGCTGAAACCCCTCTTTCTCAAGGTCCCTTGACTTTTCAACCCAATGGGCTGTCAGCACAGGGGAGGGAGGAATATTGATAGGTGTTGGCTATCCTGTACAGCTCCTGAAGAATACCCTGAGGTTTGAGCACCTAATACTATCATTTTAGGAACGTTTCTTTTGGGATGATTAATGGAAGTTTTAGTAGTTCTGTGAGTTATAAAGGATGGCAAGGTGAAGTTGGTATTTAAACATAATGGCATAGGAGGGGTACCTGGGTGGTGTAGTTGGTTAAGCGTCTACCTCTTGGTTTTGGCTCAGGTTGTGATCTCAGGGTCCTGGGATTGAGGCCCAAGTTGGGCTCTGCATTCAGCAGGGAGTCTGCTTGAGCTTCTCTCTGCCCCTCCCCTGGCTCATGATGCACTCTACCTATATAAAAAAATTTTTAATTAAAAAATAAATAAATTTAATGGCATACGATATTGAGTAATTCATAATGTTGAGAAAGCTAGGATCTTTAATGACAACACTGTATGAATAGTTGTTTACAGCAGTGTGAGTTGATCAGCGGGAGTACTGGTTGATCTTTATTAGTATTTTTACTGTCATGACATCATTCAGGGAAATTAAATAGAAATAAATTCAAGATGAGTGTAATAAGGAAAGAACAGAAATATAATTTGATTAAGTCTTTCAGGTTTGAAATTAATGTTGAAGTTTTCATTCGAAGACAAGAAATGGTTTTTGGTGATACATTTCCTACTTGAAGTATGTCTAATTAACAACAATGTTATTTTTTTTTGAATGACTGATAAATGGTGAGAGGTGGTGAGTAGTCATTGGAAAAACTCCAAGGAGGTTAGAAAATTCACACAAGGGTGAAGGAGAATTAAATTTTAAGTTTCATGTTCTAAGGTTTTGTTCAAGTGCTGGAATGGAAGCATTACGGCAAATCATTCATTTTAGGTCATGTGTGAAAGCCAAATTGGGCAGATTTACCAGTCATAGTTAGATAAAGTACAATTAGTGGGATGAGATCATGAGTAAGGTCAAATATGCAGATGGTTGGAAATCTCATGCATCGACATCCGATAGCTCCTTTTCTACTGGCACTCTGGGCTCCCAGGGAGCATTAGGGCCGTGTCCATGACACTGACGGCTGTGATCACTTCTTTTCTTGGAGGAAAAGACCTACCAACACTCACCCCCAGTCCTCCTTTTACTGGGGACAGAATTCGTTCACAGGAGAATAGTCAGAGGTAGCTCAGGAATAGCATGGCTGAATGCTTTTTATCCCTTTTCTTCATTGGAAGAGTGGTTATTGAGCCCAACTGGAGGGCCAAGCACTACCGTAGTGGCTGGAGATCTAAAGGACCAGTACTCACCCTGTCTTTGCACACCTCAGTTACATAAGGGAGTGAGACATTCAAAAACACTGCCATGATCTCGTGTACTCACAGGACTTTTTTGTCTCCCTGTTGTGGGTAGAGAGGGTGAGCTCTCTGATGTCTCTCCTTATAAGGGTACTAATCACATCAGACCAGGGATCCCCCCGCAGGGCTTCAGATAACCCTGGCTACCCCACTGCTCCTGTCTGACTATCACCATCCCATCTCCTTGGGCATTAGGCTTCAATTTATGAATCTGGTAGAGACACAGATGTTCAGCCCATAACAGAGTAATCACATTTTTAGATATGCATTTCCTTCCAGATTTTTTTCTGTATAGAAAGATATAGTCTAAGTACAGGAGGGGATCAGGGATATGCACAAAGATGGGATTTTAATTAGATATGCTGATTTGTAAACTATTTTCACTCAGCAATATCTCATTTTTCCATATCGGTGAGGTTTTTTTTTTTTTTTGTCATCTTCATTGTATATATGAGCAGATACATCGTCACATATTCAACCAATGCTGTACTTTTAAGACTGTAAATTGTTTCTAATTTTTTAAAATTAGGAAATCTTCAACAGTGGTTGGGCATCCACTTCTCAGAAACAGATTAGAGTAGAGCTCAGAACCCAGGTTTTAGCCTGAGACTGAGTTGGTTTAAATTCTAGCCTTTTTTCTTGCTGAGCGGAGGGCCCCCAGCAAATAATGTGCCAAACACACAGTGAGCACTCAAACAGCAGGCGCTACATTAAGGAATGAGAATCGGAAAATCTGTACAGTGGATTAAGGCTTAGAAACAACTTGAAATATTTATTATTATTTTTTTAATGATTTTTATTGAGACTTATTGATTATTGACTTTCTTTCTATTGTTACCAAAAAGTAAAACAGAACAGAATTGGTAGGCATTGACCCAGGAACCATAGGCAGGGCACAGAGCAGATGGAGCCTGGTGTGCAGGAGCCTCATAGAGGGGTGGTGGTGTCAGCTGATAGTCAGCCCAGACAGGGCAGGGAGCACTGGTTCGGCAATGAAGAAGTGAGATGCAGGCTGCCCTATAGCACAGAGCTTACTCTTGTGGTAAATATCGGCGATTGTAAGAGATGCAAAGGAAACCATGATGTCAAAGATACTATGCCCTTATGTATAATTATGACTGTTTTCTTTAAAAAGCAAAAAATGTTTAAAAACCCTCTAGTATCAAACTATGAGCATTTAGCAAAGGCTACTGGCTATTTGACCGGGTCATGGCTGCAGATGATGAGGATGGTAACAGTAGGAAGGGAGGCCAGGTTCAGGGGACCTTGAGAAATGAGAGGTCAGAGGAGGAGTAGGGGGAGGGAGGGAGCAAGGCTGCCGGCACAGGGACCTGTGTTCAGTCAGCCCGGTGGCCTCTGACCTGTCTGTGGCCTGGAGTGCAGTAGGGCAGGCAGTTCCAGAGGAGGAAGAGCCAGAGGCAGGGAGTGAGGAGAGCTCTCCTTTCAGCCCTGGGTCTGCCGCATGCACACCCCCATCCCCCTATTAGGACCAAGGTGCTCTGATATCACAGGGGCTTCCTTGAGTGGGTACTTCCTGTGATAAGCACTGTTTTCACACCTCACAAGGGCCCCATGAGGTTGGAATTACTGCTGCCTTTTCACAAGATGCTGAAAGGAAAAGTACCTTGTCCAAGGACATGGAGCTGGGAGGGCCGAAGCTGGGCCCTGGGGCCACAGGGTGACTGGCCAGCGCCCAAGCCTCCTGACCCCAAAACTGTGGTTGCCCTGCTCAGATCATCATGGGTTTTACCTAATTTAATTTTACCCATAAAATCAAGATTATCGCAATCAGCAATAGACCCCAGAAGTGTAAAAGCATTTTGCAGAAGGAATGAGTATCAAGCCTGATTGTCCAAATCCTTGTGTTGGAGAGAAGAAAGCTGCACCCCATCCATCTCAGCCCAGCAGAGCCCCCTCCTGAGGGTCTTCTGGCTCCTGGTCTAGAGCCGGCCGGGTCACTCAGAACACCTGAACCTGCACTGGAACTCCTAAGAGAAGAAGTGCTTTCTGACTTGCATGAACTCAAACTTTCTGACTGGTATGCATTTGAGTTTGTGGGGAAAGCAGGTGCTCCAGGCCCTCATCTGCCAGTCAGGCAAACAGCCACAAGGAGAAGACAGTTCTTAGATCATCGTGGTGTCTTGAAACTGTTGGATAGGCTGGTCCACGTTCTGTTTTATTTTCAAAATACCTGTCAGTCACTAACAGTCACATTTTGAAAGATGTTATACACCTTAGATTAGCCAGCAAAGGAGAGCATCTTTAAGGCTATGCAGGTAGGAGAGGAAGACAAGGATGAAGAGGGGCCTGAAGGAGCTGCCAGCAGGACTTGAAGGCTCATTCAGTGCAAGAAACACTGCAAAAGAAGAATCAAAGATGGATAGGAAAATCAAGGCGATTTGCTGGGCACACACAAAAACTCAGTGTTAGATGTGCTGCATTCAAGACAATGACGATTCTAACAGGTCCTGTAGAAGCAGCCAGTGCTCAGGGGAGTACTCACAGCTGGAGGCTTCCACAGGCTGCACAACTTCTCACATGGAGGAGGCAGGTAGAGATCTGAAAATGAGCTCTAGTAGTAAGAGCTGGTATTTCATGATCACTTACAATGTGCTGTGTGCTGTGCTCAGCTTTCTTCACTTGCTCATTTCATCCACAGTGTCATTTCTCCATCTGGAATTTTAACCCACTTGACATCGGAGACAGAATCCCTCAATGGGGCCTCACATAAATCAAAGAAAAGAAGCTATTTTTTCGAAAATGACCAATAGTGCAAGGAATCCTGGGTGGCTTGGTCCATTCAGCATCCGACTCTTGATTTTGGCTCAGGTAGTGATCTCAGGGTTGTGGGATTGAGCCCTGTGTTGGGTCAGTGCTCCATGTGGAGGCTGCTTGGGATTTCCTCCCTCTCTCTCTGTCCCTCCTCCTGCTCATGCGTGCTCTATCTCACATAAATAAATGAATCTTCAAAGTAATCAATAGTGGGAAAGGATGCTGGGACCATCCAGTGGACTGAAGCAGTGGACAGACTGGCCATGACGATGTACCTGTGTCATGTCAGAGGAGCACTGAGGGAGGAATCCAGGTCCTGAGGAGCCAAAGAGCAAAAGGTAGGGAGTGGGAGGGAATGCTCTGTATAGACCATTCACCCGACAGTTGTGTTGTAACAAGGAGAAGGGGGGTTCAGATCAGAGCTACAGCAGGCAGCAAGGTCCAACAAGGACTTTTCAGAACTGGAAAATACCTGGACCTGGGAAAGACATGACAAGGGGCCAGTGGAGACACAGAAATGCATGGCACCGGGGGATGGAGGGACAGCAAATCAGTAACCCCTACTGCGGACAGAACTTTTGGAATCTGGCATTTTGCAGGGTCCACGGGCGGGAGTGAAGCCCACACAACTGAGGGGACCTCGTCCTCCGTCAGTCTCCCTGGGGACGTCTCTTCTGGCTGTAAGATTGCATCACAAAAAGTCAACAAGCAGCACTGTATTGGCTCAGACTGAGTCTGGGTTATATATTAAGAATTCAGACAAACAGGCAGAAGGTGCGGTACAATCCCTGACTCATCGTTGTCTCTTCTGAGCTACCTCCTCCCGGCTAGGGTTGAGGGTTATGGCTTTACAGCTCACAGGTTATGGCTAATAAATAGGGATCCCCACAGCCTCCTCTGGCATGATTAACAAGTTAGGGGCACTATGCATGGCTTTCACTATTTTTTTTATTGTAAAGATTTTATTTATTTATTCATGACAGACAGAGGGAGAGAGGCAGAGACAGGCCGAGGGAGAAGCAGGCTCCATGCAGGGAGCCTGATGTGGGACTTGATCCCAGGTCTCCAGGATCACACCCAGGGCTGAAGGTGGTGCTAAACCGCTAGGCCACCGGGGCTGCCCGGCTTTCACTATTTTTAAGCACTGCCTACACTTGGGATTTTAATTTCATAAGCTGTGTTTTTCTAGGGCTCCATGAGATGAATGATAACTGATTTCTTGGCCTTTAAAGCATTCTGACATAAGCAGCCCTGGTTAGTGAAATCTCCCAAAATGAGTGGCATGTCAGCAAAGGACGTGACCCTTTGTACCTCAGAGTTTCCAGTGACAAAAATATGTCAGAGAGGCAAACTCAGAAAGAAACCTAGCTCCATTGATAGACTTTAAGTTTTGCCAGTCACCAATCAATACATTTGTAGAGTGAAACATGTCTTTTTACAAGATATATAAATTATTGTAAGAGTAGTCAAGAGCTTATAAGACACTTTCATATGTATTATCACAATTAATCCTTTAAAGTATGAGAACACATGTTATTAGTATTCTCACTTTTATTTGACAGAAGGAAATTGAGTCTCAAAAATTGAGTGACTCACCCGAGGTCACACATTCAATGATAAAACCAGGTTTCAAGCTCCCAGCAGAGCAATTGCACTGCAAGCATCAAAAACAAAAAGAAGAGAGACCCTTCTTCCCCCTGAAACCAGGGATCGGGATGAGAGAGAACAGATCAAGGAGAGTAAAGGGCTGAAGATGATGATGCATGAAGATCCCCACTCAGCTCAAGCTGAATCACCCTGACGGTCCAGCAAGAAGGAGGTGAAAGGCTTCTTACGTAGATGGCAGGGAAGAGAGGTGAGCACTACACATGACACAGGAAGAAGCAAGTGCAAGTCACGTTCCCAGGTGCACCAGGCACCATGTAAGCCAGAGGACAGAAACACAGATAATCCATGGCCCTGCCCTGGGTGAAGGCCACAAGTGAACAAATCTCAACCTTGAGTTAGCTGCTATTCTTTGGGAAAGAGGAACGAAAATCTCAGCGAACATGAAAATTGGTGATCTAACGAGTTGCTTTCACTCCCTGGTGCCCATTCATTGAGCCAACAAATATTTATAGAGCCCTGACTATATCCAGGCACAGTATTGGCTCCTGGGAGCACAGACAGCAACAGAACAACTAAATATATAAGCAGCAGATCCCTATTATCAATGGACACCATTGTTTTTTCCTCCTTACCAAAGATCAGATTATAGGCTATCAATAAAGTCTATCGATAAACCTATTTCCACAACCAGTTCCAACATGCCCCGCAGCTGCTCTCTTCCAATAAGTTCAGATTGTTTTTCTTTTAATCCATTTACAGATGCATTAGGTTACTATACTCGGGTTTTTTGGTCAATTTTAATTTATTATTGTAATCTATAGCTCCAAATTGGTAAATCCTCTGGGTATATGTTCTGGTGTTTTGTTACCGACCATTAGGTACTGAAAATTTTCATAATTACAGATTCTTATGGAATTTGTGTTACTTTACATAAGTGATGGATAGTATTTATTTCTACCTAATGCTCATGGTTATACATTACGTTATAATAATACATTATAATTATATACGTTATAATAACACTGTTTAAACCAGGGCTCCTTAACTTTGGCATTGCTAATATTTTAAGTCTGTGTTGGATTGGGTTGTCCCACACACTGGGGCATGTTTTATTGGCATCCCTGTTCTCCACCCATTGGAAGATAAGCAAAACAGTAACCAAATATTGCCAAGTGTCTCCAGGGCCATAAAATCACTCTTGGTTTAGAAGGACCACTCTACTTCCACTGAATCCTCATAATTCCTGCAATGTCTTAAATCAAGGTTTATTTAGGAAGGAATTTTAGATTCTACTACATGTGAAAGTTTCCAAAAGCATACTTTTCAGTTTGCAGCACTCTTAATTACATTTTACCACCTCTCCTACCGGGTCGTCGGGATGTCAGTGCTCTTAGTTAAGCCCAATGAAACATAGGGCTGAAGTTTGACTAGAGCCACCTGTTGGTTTTTAAATGAAAAATGAAAGAAAATAGTTCCCCGCTTTAGGGGCCCAAGGAGAAAGGGGCAGGAAGTCCGCTGTACCTCATCAGAGATGTGGTTCAGATAGAGCCTCCTCTGCCTGCCTTCCTCACTTCATGCATGCCGCTGCAATCCCCCAAAATGCGCCTCAGTGCCTGGGTCAACACTTAGCACAGTGGCGTGAACAGAGTAAGCATTTCAGAGTCATATACTGAATTAAGTGAAAAACACTTGCTTTTTTGGATTTCTCATCAGGTTCCCAATTAACCCATTATTACCAAAAACCAGATGAAAGGCTATGAACATGAAGCGTTTATCTGTTTTCATTACCCAGATCTGCTGGGTTCTCCAAACCTGGGCTCATGTCATGGTGGCAGAGAGAAAGGGGAAGGTGGTCCCTTGCACCTTCAGAAAAGCCTAGATCTGACTGGACAGTTGGTCAAGTTGTGAACACAGGAAAGCAGAGATCACAAGGCTGGGGTTGAACAAGTAGATGAGATCAGGTGAAGATGAACATGGAGACAGGTGGAGTCCAAGCCGGCTCTGTCTGCCCCTAACCACCAGACGATGTTTGGGCCCACCAGCCTCCCTGAGCCTGTGTTTCATCTGTTAATACAAACATTCTAAAGAAGGCTGTGATGTGTAGGGCATGGGGCGAGGCAGCATGCCCAACACAGACGCCTGCCACCCTGTGTATCATGTATGGTGGGTGCCCAGTTAGCAGGTGGGTAAGGCCTACGTAAATAATCATGTTTCAAATGGACAGTATGGTCCATTGAAACTATGGCACTTCATGGATTAATCACTTTCCTATGCATCTCTCCTTGGGTCCTCAGAATGACCTCATGAGACAGGCTAGGTATCATTATTTGCATCTAAGAGATGATAAGCCTGATTTTAGAGATGCCAGTCAGAGTTAGAACTCAGGCCTACATCTTCTAAAGCACAATGTGCTTTAGGAAACATGAAGACACATCTCTCTCAATACAGCTCTTCTAAATTCATCATCAGCTGACACAGCCTCACCTGGGACACTGTCACCCAATCCCCAACAGCAGTGGAGTCTCCCTCCTGTAGGGTACGCTCTGTGTTCGCATCCTCAACTTGCCTCTGTAGCTCTGTAGTCCTAGCTGCTTCCTCGGTGTAGTCCTGTCTGTACTCTCAGACTGTAAGCTCCCTGAGGGCAGGGCCTGGGTCTTGTTCTGCGTCTCATCTCAACATCTGCTGCAGTCCTTGCTGAGAGCACCCTATAAATATTTGTTAAATTAACTGAACAGGAAAATGCAACATAAGATTTTGGAGTTCCTACACTAGCTATCCAGGAAATTAAATGTCAAAATTTATTATAGTTTCCCTGTCCACAAATAATTTTATGTATAGATTCTACTTTCTACAGAGTCAAGTAAACTATTCATATTTTATTTTTTTATTTTTTTACTATTCATATTTTATAAAAATGATTTTCACTTTCAAAATTCAAACTGGACCACATTTACATTGAATGTTTCAGCCTAATAGCCTTGTGATGCTGCCACAGTTTTATGGACATAATTTTGGGTGAGTGGATGGATGAGTGGCTAAAACTTGAGTTAGTTTGTGTGTATCAGATTTTCTGTTAACTAGCCATCGATTTCAAGGACATAAGCACCTTAGTAGATAAGCATTTAGGCAATATAATTGATCATCGGTAATGCTCTTGCTGGCTTTATTGGGAATAATTTACATATCCCAACTACAGTTTTGATTCAATTGTAATATTCATAATGTCCACCAGAATCATTTCATCTTTGTGAGATTTTAGTTTTTAAAAGATCAGAACAGGAAAAGGGCATCTGTATCCAGGGATACTTGGAAATGGAAGGTGCACAGCTTACATGTGTAAAACACCAGTGTTATCGCCTTGCTATATCTTTCCATGTTTTGAACATCCTTAAGGAGATGAAGAAAGGGGATTGCAGATGTGCCAGAAGAACAAAAAGGGGAAAGAACTGTTAACTAGGGTCAAAAAATGATGTATTACCCTTAAAAGCAAGCAAAGGCAAGAGGCATTTAGAAATGGCCCCTGGAGTGTGGCTTGTAGAATACGTCGGTCCAAGTCCAGTCGGTCCAAGATCTGAATCACCTCTTGACCCTGCTGTCTTTTGTGGATTGCCCAACAGGATTTTCTGGCGCCGGCAGGTTCACCTGATGGCAGGGATCCGGCCCAGCACCATTACCAGCTCCTTTCCCCAGCTTATGTCCAACGTGGACGCAGCTTACGAAGTGGCTGAGAGGGGCACTGCGTACTTCTTCAAAGGTACCCTACTGATCCCCAGAGGAAAGGAATAGCAGGGTGCAGTGCCCAGTTCGGGTTTGGAACATCTAGTACTGTCAGCATGTGGTCCGGGATCACTGAGCGTGCTCCCATCACTCCTCCTCAGGATGGGCATGAAATATCACTCTGTTGTACTAGAACAACGGCAGGAATGACAATGGCTCTCAAATGCTCTCAGAGCCAAAGCTTTACCCTAGAGAGGCTCCGTGCTAAGTCACAGGGCCCAGGGGGCTACAAAGCTGTCCCTGCCCCTCAGAGTGGCACGGCGTCCCCTACTGAGAGCCCCAAGTAAGCAGAACAAAGCCCTTGCTGCTCTGTCCTGCTCGGAAACAGCTGGGAGTAGAAAGACACATGTGAGGTCAGGAGGTGGGCACAGTGTCAGTCTCTGGCTCCAGCCCTTTACTATTAGAGTGATTGTGGAGAGTTCTCTAACATCTGAGCCTTCCTTTCCTCCTGTGAGAAGTGATTGTAGTAATGTCAACCTCCCAGATGTGACAGTGGCTAGCCAATAGACGTGATCCAATAAGGAGTAATTGTCAATTTCAGCTTATTTTTCTTGATGCTGAGGGATGAAGGTCCCAGGCTAGTCCCAGCTTAAGAATCATAGCATTTGGGGATCCCTAAGTGGCCCAGCGGATAAGTGCCTGCCTTCAGCCCAGGGCGTGATCCTGGAGTCCCGGGATCGAGTCCCACATCGGGCTCCCGACATGGAGCCTGCTTCTCCCTCTGCCTGTGTCTCTGCCTCTCTCTCTCTCTATTTGTGTATGTCTTTCATGAATAAATAAATAAAATCTTAAAAAAAAAAAAAAACTAGTTGAGGGGCAGCCTGGGTGGCTCAGCAGTTTAGTGCTGTCTTCAGCCCAGGGCGTGATCCTGGAGACCAAGAATCGAGGCCCACATCGGGCTTCCTGCATGGAGCCTGCTTCTCCCTCTGTCTGTGTCTCTGCCTCTCTCTCTCACTCTCTCTCTCTCCCTCTCCCTCTCTCTCTCATGAATAAACAAATAAAATCTTAAAAAAAAAAGAGAGAATCATAGCATTTGTGTGTCATGAGCTGCTTCTCTTTCATGAGACTGAAATGAGGTTATACACATGAGAAGTATCTTGAAAAAAATTAATGTGTTAAATTAAGACACAATGGTATCAAAATTATTGTTTTCCTAAGGCATCACTAGAGATTTTTGCCTCCAGAGTAGTTTTAATTGAATAAAAGCTTATATATTGGGCTATAGCCATGGCAAATATCCCATTAAGTACTGCCATTTGTGATCCTACTTAGAAATTCTCATGAATGAAGTGCATCATTAAGTGGTACAGAGTTTTTATAAACTTTAATTTCTGTTTTCAGGCCCCCACTACTGGATAACAAGAGGATTCCAAATGCAAGGTCCTCCTCGAACTATTTATGACTTTGGCTTCCCAAGGTATGTGCAGCGAATAGATGCTGCCGTCTATCTCAAGGATGTGCAGAAGACCCTTTTCTTTGTGGGAGATGAATACTACAGGTATGGCTTTTCTCCTTTTGATAGTCCAGATGTATTCAAAAGGAAGGAAAAATCGTTTTGCAGGAAAGAATGCAAAGCAAGTTTGCTATAGGCCCACTGGCTCCTCTTGGCTCCTGGGGTGCCTTTTACCCACAGTGGACATGGTCTCTAAGACATGAAACCACCTAAATAAGTGAAACATTCATTCAATAATCCCATTGTTTGTTCTCTGGCACATGAAACATCCTAGCCTTTCATGCACTTACTAACTGGATCCCCAGTGGCCTAACAGAGTGAATGCAGCATCCCCAAATACATGACTAGCCACAGGGATTGCCTGAGCACAGAACTGACTTGCTGTTATGTGGGTACCAATGCATCCCAAAATACTCTGTGATTTCGTGCAGAAAGGATGTGGTTATGACTGTGGGAATCTTTGAAGGAGAGCTCTGCCTAAAGGTAAAGCCCTTATTGCAAAGTCCTTTTATCTGACCCAGCACATGAAGACTCTTCTTACATGAAGTGGATCATACACAGTTGCCCTGCCCATCTTGCAGACCTGAGTAAGGTGCCCCCTGACATCCAATCTCTGCTCACCTCATCCCACCTCCTGGGTTCCTATCCTTAACTGGCTTATGTGAAAGGTGGGCAGGCTCTGCCTCTGCACACCTCCCCCCTACTCCCAGCTCTAACATCCATGGTGTTTGTTCATTGGAACTTCAGAAGAGAGAGGTAAAAACAAAACAGATTCTAAGTATTTGACTATGCAAAATACTTTAGGTCCATGATAGGATCTGGTTGGAAACAGGAAAGTACCCAACTTTGGTCTAAGAGTTTTCATTTTATGTGACTTATTTAAGCTTTTATTCGAATTTTAATTAAATTCCAGTGAGATAACATACAGTGCTATATTAGTTTCAGGTCTAGAATGTTGTGACTCAACACTTCCATACATCACCTGGTGCTCATCCTGACAGATGCACTCCTTCATTCCCATCTGTTTCTCCCATCCCCCCACCACCTCCCCTCTGGTGGTCATCAGTGTGTTCTCTGTAGTTCAGAGTCTGTTTCTGGATTTGTCTCTCTTTTCTTTTTTTTTTCCCTTTGCTTATTTGTTTCTTAAATTCTACATATGAATGAAATCATATGATATTTGTTTATTTCACTTGGCATAATACTCTCTAGTTCCATCCATGTCATTGCAAATGGCAAGATTTCATTCTTTTTTATGGCTAATATTCCATTCTGTATACATCACATCTTCTTTATCCATTCATCTGCCAATGGACATCTGGGCTCTCTCCATAGTTTAGCTATTGTTGATAATGCTTCTATAAGCATCAGGGTGCATGTACCCCTTCAAATTCGTATTTTTGTATCCTTTGGGTAAATACCCAATAGGACAATTGCTGGATCGAGGGTAGCTCTATTTTTAACTTTCTGAGGAACCTCCAGACTGTTTTCCAGAGTGGCTGCACCAGTTTGCATTCCTGCCAACAGTGTAAGAGGGTTCTCCTTTGTCTACATCCTTTCCAATATTTGTTGTTTCCTGTCTTGTTAATTTTAGCCGATCTGACAGGTGTGAGGTGGGATCTCATTGTGGTTTTGATTTGCATTTCCCTGATGATGAGTGATAATGAGCTTTTCATGTGTCTACTGAGCATCTGGATGTCTTTTCTAGAAAAATGTTTCTTCATGTTTTCTGCCCATTTTTTATTGGATTGTTCATTTTGGGGGTATTGAGTTTTATAAATTCTTTATATATTTTGTACACCGACCCTTTATCAGTTGTTTGCAAATATCTTCTCCTATTCCATAGGTTACCTTTTAGTTTTGTTGATTGTTTAATTCTCTGTGTAGAAGTTTTTAATTTTGATGAAGTCCCAATAGTTATTTTTGCTTTTATTTTCCTTGCCTCAGGAGATATATCTAATAAGAAGTTGCTACAGCTGATGTCAAAAAGCTTACTGCCTGTGTTCTCCACTAGGACCTTGATGGTTTCCTGTCTCATAGTTAGATCTTACATTCATTTTGAATTTATTTTTGTGTATGTTGTAAGAAAGTGGTCCAGTTTCATCCTTTGCATGTGGATGTCCAGTTTCCCCAACACCATTGGTTGAAGAGATTTTTTTCATTGGATATTCTTTCCTGCTTTGTCGAAGGTTAGTTGACACACAGTTGTGGATTCATTTCTGGGTTTTCTACGCTATTCTATCGATCCGTGTCCATTTTTGTGCCAGTACCATTCTGGTTTGGTGATCACAGCTTTATAATATAACTTGAAGTCCAGAATTATGACACCTCCAGCTCTGCTTTTTTTTTCAAGGTCAGTTTTGGGTCTATTGTGCTTCCATTTGTTTGTTCCAGTTCTGTAAAAACTGCTGTTGATATTTGGGTAGGGATTGCATTAATGTAGATTCCTTTGGGTAGTATAGACATTTTAACATTATTTGTTCTTCTAATCCATGAGCATGGAATGTCTTTCCATTTCTTTGTGTCTTCAATTTCTTTTATCAGTGTTTTATAGTTTTCAGAGTAAGGTCTTTCACTTTCTTGGTTAGGTAGATTCCTAGGTATCTTATTGCTTTTGGTGCTATTGAAAATGGTATGGGGGATCCCTGGGTGGCGCAGCGGTTTGGCGCCTGCCTTTGGCCCAGGGCGCGATCTTGGAGACCCAGGATCGAATCCCACATCGGGCTCCCGGTGCATGGAGCCTGCTTCTCCCTCTGCCTGTGTCTCTGCCTCTCTCTCTCTCTCTCTCTGTGACTATCATAAAAAAAAAAAAAAGAAAGAAAGAAAAAAGAAAATGGTATGGGTTCCTTAATCTCTCTTTCTGCTCCTTCATTATTGGTTTATAGAAATGCAACACATTTCTATACACTGATTTTTTTTTTTATCTTGCAACCTTACTGAATTCATTTATCAGTTCTAGCAGTTTTTTGGTGGAGTTTTGGGTTTTCTATATATAGCACCATGTTGTCTGCAAATAGTGGCAGTTTGACTTATTCCTTACCGATATGAATAAATTTTATTTCTTTTTGTTGTGTGATTGCTGAGGCTAGGACTTCCAGTACTATGTTAAATGACAGTGGTAAGGGGCACCTAGGTGACTCAGTCAGTTAAGCATCCAACTCTTGATTTTGGCTCAGGTCATGATTTCAAAGTCATGAGATCAAGCCCCTCATCAGGCTCCACACTCAACAGGGAGTCTGCTCAAGATTCTCTCATCCTCTTCTTCTGCCCCCTCCTCCAAAAATAAATAAATAAATAAAATATTTAATTAAAAAATCAGTGGTGAGAGTAGACATCCCTGTCATGTTTCTGACCATAAAGAAAAAGCTCTCAGTTTTTCCCCATTGGCTCTTTTGTAGCCTCTGCCTTTATGATGTTGAGGTATGTTCCATCTATCTCTACTTCCTTGAGGGTTTTTATCATGAATGATGTTATACTTTGTCAACACCTTTTCTGCATCTATTAGAATGATCATATGGATCTTATCCTTTCTTTTATTAATGTTATATATCACATTGATTGATTTAAGAATACTGATCCACCCTTGCAGCCCAGAAATAAATCCCACTTGATCATGGTGAATAATTTTTTAAATATATTGTGGATTCAGTTTGCTAGTATTTTATTGAGAATTTTTGCATCTATGTTCATCAAGGATATTGACCTGTAGCTTTCTTTTTTTAGTGGGGTCTTCATCTGGTTTGGTATTAGGATAATGCTAGCTTCCTAGAATGAATTTGGAAGTTTTCTTTCCTTTTCTATTTTTTAGAACAGTTTGTGAAGAAGGTATTAAGTCTTCTTTAAATATTTGAGAGAATTCCCCTGTGAAGCCATCAGGCCCTGGACTTTTGTTTGTTGGGAGTTTTTTGATTATTGATTCAATTTCTTTGTTGGTTATAAATCTGTTCAATTTTCCTATTTCTTCCTGTTTCAGTTTTGATAGTTTATATGTTTCTAGGAGTTTATCCATTTCTTCCAGGTTGTCCAATTTGTTGGCCTGTAGCTTTGCATAATATTCTCTTACAGTTGTTTGTATTTCTGTGGTTTCAGATTTTCTCTCTCCTCTCTCATTTGTGATTTTATTTATTTGGGTCCTTTGTATTTTTGGTAAGTCTGGATAGCAGTTTATTAATTTTTTCAAAGAACCTGCTCCCAGTTTCATTGATCTGTTCTTTTTTTTTTTTTTTTTAGTTTCTATATTATGTATTTCTTCTCTAATCTTCATTATTTCCCTCCTTCTGCTGGCTTCAGACTTCTTGCTGTTCTTTCTGCAGCTCCCATAGGTATAAGGTTAGGGTATGTATTTGAGATTTTTCTTGCTTCATGAGGAAGGCCTGTATTGCTATATACTGCCCTCTTAGGACTGCCTTTGCTGCATCCCAAAAGTTTTAGACCACTGTGTATTCATTTTCATTTGTTTCTGTGTAGTCTTTTATTTCTTCTTTGATTTTCTGATCAATGCATTCTTTCCTTAGTAGCATGTTGTTTAACGTCCCTGTATTTGTAGTCCTTCAAATTTTTTTCTTGTGGTTGACTTCAAGTTTCTTCATGTTGTGGTCTGATAATATGCAGGGTATGATGTCAGTCTTTTTGTACTCGTTGAGGGCTGGTTTGTGACCCAATATGTGATCTATTCTGGAGGATGTCCCATCTGCACTTGAGAAGAATGTGTATTCTGCTTTAAGATGAAATGCTCTCAGTGTGTGTGTTAAGTTTATCTTGTCCCATGTGTCATTCAAAGCGTTTGTTTCCTCATTGATTTTTTGCTTAGATGACCTGTACATTACCGGGAATCGGGGTTAAAGCTCTTACTCTTACTGTATTTTCATCAGTGAGTTTCTTTATGTTTGTCTTGAATTGTTTTATATATTCAGGTGCTCCCAATTTGGGGGCATAAATATTTATAATTGTTATATCTTCTTGTCAGGTTGTCCCCTTGATGATTATATAGTGCCTTTCTTCATCTCTTGTTACAGTCTTTGTTTTAAAATCTATTTGTCCAATATAAATATTGCTACCTTGGCTTCCTTTTGCATGATAGATGGTTCTCCATCCTCTCACTTTCAATCTGCAGATGTCTTTATGTCTAAAATGAGTCCCTTGTAGGCAGCATATAGATGAGTCTTATTTTTTTATCCATTTGATTGGAGTGTTTTGGGACGCCTGGGTGTCTCAGTAGTTGAGTGTCTGCCTTTGGGACAGGTTATGATCCTGAGGTCCTGGGATGGAGTCCCACATCAGATTCCACAGGGGGGGCCTGCTTCTCCCTCTGCCCATGACTCTGCCTCTGTGTGTGTGTGTCTTTCATGAATAAATAAATAAAATCTTTAAAAAAATGCTTGGAGCATTTATTCCATTTACATTCAAAGTAATTACTGATAAATATGTATTTAGTGCCATTTTATTTGTTTTGTAGTTATTTCTGGAGCTTTTCTCTGATCTTTTCACCACATAGCAGTCTGTATTAGGTTTGAACCCATTCTTTTGTCCTCTCCTCCCCACATTTTAGATACATGTGACTGTATTTTATATCCTTTTTTGTGAGTTTCTTGACTGATTATTTATAAAAACATTCATTTTTACTGCTTTTGTGTTTGCTGCCTTTATACCTTCACTTTTAGTGCCTCAAAGAGTCCCTTTCAATATTTCTTGAAGGGCTGGTTTAGTGATCACAAACACCTTTAGTTTTTGTTTGTCTGGGAAATTCTTCAACTCTCCTTATATTCTGAATCATAGCTTTACAGGAATATCACCCATTTCCAATAGCCATTTCTATGGCATAAAAGAAATTTATAAATAAGCATGTGTGATCTTCTACCTGACTGATATCTTCTCCAATTTGGCACTGAGAGAACAGTATTACTGGAGAACATATCTATTTCATGAAATGGAAAATTTATTTTTTGGAAATGAATGCCAAACAAATGTAGATCCTGCTGATTCAGGCCACTGAGAGCCCTGGTAGCATTGCCCATATTATCATGTGGTGTCCTGACATGTCACTTCCAGTCCAATGATTAAACCACTAAGCCAGCTATTTTTCTTTCAGAGCTTCCTTTCTGAAACCCTGATGGTATTTATTAAGCCCCTAATATCTGCTGGGCAGATTCCCCCACGTCTTTCTTTAAAATAAAGTGGCTGTAATCACAGTGCTGACATACAGGAAGATAGGTTTTAAGAAACTCCCCTCCCACTGTGAGTTTTCAGAGAATGAGATTGAAAGATGCATGTATAAGCATGTGTGTGGGAGCGGGAAGACATTTATATTATGATTATTCAGTTAATTTCCTGAAGATTGCTCACAGCCTGACTCTCACTGGGGGAATTATCCACTCTCCCATTATTTCAGTTCTCCATTCATTGTCTGGTCTTTGGGCTAAGCTACTATTCACCAGCAAAGCATCCACCTCCAGCAAGGCAGAAGCGAGGCTTAGCAGCTAACACAAGAGACTTGATGAGAGGTTTTTAATCCTCTGTAAATGTAAGATTGAGGAGGGAGAGGGGCTCTGATTTTAATGAGGCCTGATTCCACCCCAAGAAAATCACAATGCACCTTTCCAACTAGGCTTTTGTGAGTGTCTATTAAGGAAAAGTCAGTAATCTGGATAAGACAGATTCATTAAAAAGTTGGTCTGGGGGATTAACTCAAATGTTAAAGACTCATTTTGGTATTAAGGGAAGGTATTAGGCACTTCTAAAATTAAATTTCTGAGGTTATTGGGAGGATTAAGTCAGTAACACATGTAGATACTAGCACTGAGCCTGGCACATAGTAGATGCTCAAATAGAGTAACTTTTCAGTAATTGTAGGAACTTAAATGGTAATCAAAAAATACCTGCTTACAAAGTTGTGATTATTAACAAATGATCATTTAAACCTCAATAGTACTCTGAGCAGCAAAAGAGAGCAGAGAGCTGCTCAAAGGGAATTTCCTTTTTAAAGACCAAAGGCCCCAACACTGCACTGAAACTCCAACTTTTGGCAAAGCATAGACAATCCTCTCACCAATGAGGGTCCTCTGCCAAATGTACTGCAACACACTGTTCAGGCACTAAAGAATAAAACAACCTTGACCACAGCTTAGAAGTTCAGAAAAGGCTGTTTTTAGCCTCTCCATAGTGAACCCTGTCCCCGCAAACTCCATAACCCTCATAACCCTGTTTTAGCAGAGCCTCACATGTATGACATCTTCTTGTCACATGAAGCCATGTATTGGTTAGAAATTATGTTCAGCAGATAATAAGAGAGACCCAAAAGTAGCTGTGGCTGAAACACTTAAGGGTCTGTTTTTCTGTATATTAACATGTCTGAAGTTTAACAGACTTAACAGCTGACAAGGTGAGCTCATGGTCGCTAAGCCCCAAGTTCCTTCTAACATTTTGCTCTGCTGTTAACACGTAGATGCCTCTCTCATGGTTGCCCTAAGACTCAAGGTGGCCAGTGACATCTGGTCACTACATCCTGTTCTAAACAGGAAGAAGGAGGAAATGGGAGGAAAAACCAAAGGAGACAAATGTTCTGTCAGTAAAGTACATGGTCATACTCAAAACTCACAAGGCCAGAGCCTCAAGTTATAGATCAAGAATTCAATTGACAGTGTGTGACTTATTTCCCTTAGTCATTCATCACATCCTTCTTCGGTCCTCAAGCTACATCAGGGTGTGACACAAATGATGTGCCAAGGTAAGAGAAGTCTCTGGACATGCTTGTTTCAGGGAGAGTATCCATGAACTCCCAAAGTGAGACCAGTTCTAGTGAATGATGTGCCATGAGAAAACTATTGAAGAGCTCCCCCCACTGAGGATGGGTGTTGGTGTGGGGTCAGATTGGTTCAGGCTGTAGGAGTGAGAGCCCATGTCAGTGTAGTAGTAACTCATAGGGAAGCAGCCACAGAGAAATACAGGGTGAAATCCAAAAGGGAGCTCTACCATGCTAATGCCACCACACACTTCATGATGTGCTGCTTAAACTTACCAACAAGGGCTTCTTCCCTATATGTCCATTTGGTTTTACTCCTTCCTTTCCTCTTCCTGGCAGGCCCAAATGATCCAACTAGTCTCTCTTTCTTTACATTACTTCCATTACCTTTGGCTAATTTCTCCCTATAGATATTCTCTCTTGCTGAGCAACAGCAGAGCAGAGGCTACTCTACGGAGTTCCTGGAGACTAGGGGTGCCAGAGACTCCATCATCCTTGGAGACAGTCAGTGTTTTCTGAATTTTGTGTAAAATGATATGCAGATCTACAGGCCCCAGCCCCTTTCCATCCTTAAGTCACTCTTTCTATGCAGACAGACTGGAGACATGATTAATGCAAAGCAGAACACATTCCCTCTTTCCTGGATGCCCCAAGTATACTGAAAATTGATCTGTTTATTTAAAGACTTTGTAGAGAAATAAGTAATAAGTAATAGAAATAAGATGGGTAGAGTTTAAAATCTTTTTTAATCTTAAATTTTTTAAACTGCGTTACCAAACTACCACTTTCAGTCTACATATATTGGGCATGATTATGTATCAGACTCTGTGCTAGGACCTTACCACTCAAGAGAGAGCACAGAGTTTGCTGCCTGAGAATGTGGGCAGGAGTAACAGAGTGTTCACCTCAACTCTCACAGCGATCATCAGGCAATCTGGATTACCTTTCTGTTTTGGTTTAATCATCTTCACAAGAGAAGCAGAAATAGCATCTCTTCATAGGGCTGTGGGAATGGGTGAGAAAACTGTGAGACACCCATCACACAATAAATAGTTCACACTGGGTGCTGTCCATGCCCTCCATAAGGCCTACAGCAGAGAGGATGTGTATAGGGAAATAATTAAGAGGCATCCAAGTACGATAGGTGACCTGAGAGAAGACTATATGGAAATTGGGCCAAAGAAAAAACTAAATGGCCAACGCTAGTCAAGATGTCCAGAACGTACTCTTAGAGGAAGTGATGACTGCCCTTCATCTTGAGAAGGGAGCAGGAGTTTCCCAGGCAGGAAGCAGGAGGGTAGCGTGGCTTCCAGGCAGAGACAGCAGTGAAGCAAAGGCACTGGTGTATGAAATAACCTGCATACATGGGGAAGACCTCACATGGTTCAGCGTGATAACAGTGTGGATAAAATGGAGATGTGGCCCAAGGATAAGCAGGGTGTAGATGATGGAGACCTATACCTTTCTAGGGAGACCAGCATGAATTTATAGAAAAAGAGGGATATCTTTAAGTAGCCTAAATAAGGGAGTAACCCAGTAAGGTTTGTAAAATATTCCTCTGGCAGCAGTGTGCCTAGAGCAGAGGGGGATAAAATGGGAGGTCGGCTAAACCAGGGAGGCCAGAAAGCAGTGGGAAACATCAGAAAAGTACTCAAAGAAAATAACTCTCAACCAAGAATCCTACATTCAGCTAAACTATCTTAAAAATTGAGACCAAATAAGACATTACTAGATAGACAATATCTGAGAGAATCTGTTGCTAGCACACCTGCCTTACAAGAAATACAAAATAAAGTTATTCAGAATGAAGGCAAGTGGCCCTGGACAGTAATTTGAATCCACATAAAGAAAAACCAAAGAGCTCCAGTAAATGTAATTATGTAATCATGAAAGATAGTATAAGGATGTATTACCTCTCTTTCCTTCTCTTAACTAACTTTAAAATTAACTGTTTAAAATATATATTTATGTATGTAAAATTGTATTGTTTGGCCTATAACATTCAGAAACATAGTATATTTACCAATAACAGCACAGAAGAGCAGGGTGTGAAGAAAAGGAAAAATGTATTAAGCTAGGGAAATGATATCAAACAGTAATTCAAATTCACAGGAATAACAAAAGAAAATAGAAATGATACATAAGAAGGTTAATGTATTAAAATCTATAAATGTATACTTTCCTTTCTTCTCTCAGCTTTTTAAGAAGACATTAAATTGTATAAAATAGTAATTAGAACAATGTATGTTGGGGGTTTGTAACACATACAGATGTAATATATACAACAACCATCAAAGGGAGGGCAAAGATATAGACTTTACAAGAGTAATGTTTCTGAATATCACTGGAATTAAGTTGTTATAAATCTGAAGCAGATTATGGAAGGTTAAGGTATCTGATAAACTCTAGCAACCACTAAGGAAATAACTTTTTTAAATATAGTGAAAAAATCATGGAAGTTTAAAATGGTACATTTGAAATTTTTCACTAATGCAAAAGAAAGCATTAAGGAGCAAAAAGGAACCAAAAAGACATGAGACATGTAAAAAACAAAAAAAGTAAAGTGACAGGTATAGATCCAATTATATCAAGAACATTAAAAGTGAATGGATTAAATAATATAATCAAACAGCAGATAAGAATGAACTAGATAAGAAAAAAAGGAAGACCCAACTTTATGCTGTCAATGTGAGACATCTTTTATATTCAAAGATACAGATAGATTGAAAGAAAAAGGATGGGAAAAGTATCTATTGTGCAAATACCAACCATAAGAAAGCCACAGTGGCTATGCTAATATTTAGCCAATATCAGGCAAAATAGACTTTAAAAAAGAAGGGGAGGGACACAGAAAGGGTTACTAGGGATTCAGAGGGACATTTTTTAGTGATAAAAGGGTCAATCTATCAAGAAGATAAAACAACCCAGCAACACCCCCGAAAATGCATGAAGAAAAAAAAAAAAAAAAAAAAAAAAAACCTGACAAAAATTAAGGAAGAAAACAAAAAACAACTGAATAATAATATTTGAAAACTTCAATACTTCACTTTTAGTAGTGAATAGAGCAACTACACAACAAGACCTATTAGGAACAGTAGCCATGAACAGCACTGTAAACTAACGAGACCTAGCAGGTGTCTCTAGAACACCTCACACAATAGCAGAATGCACATTCTCCTCAAGTACTTATGGAACACAGTACGGAATAGGTGACACGTTAGGCCACCACACATGTCTCAGTAAATTAAAAACAATTGAAATAATACAAAATATCTTTTCTGATCACAATGATATAAAGCTAGATATTAATACGAGAGGGAAAACTGGAAAATGCACAAACATGTGGAAATCAGCATACTCTAAAACAACCAATGTGTCAAGGAGAAACTCACAAAAGAAATCTGAAAATACTTAAAGATGAATGAAGACAAGGACACAGTATTTAAGAACCTGGATGCAGTGCAAGCAGTACCCAAAGGGAAATCTATAGCTCTCAATGCTCATTAAAAAAGATCTCAAGTCAATAACTTGCCCTTCCACCTAAGACACTGTATAAAAAGAGCAAATGAAACCTAAAGCAAGTAGAAAGAAGGAAACAAAGATTATGGTGGAGATAAATGAAATAGAAAATATTATAAGCAATTTGAGAAAATCAACAAAACTAAGTTTGGTCCTTTGAAAAGATCAACAAAACTGACAGATTTCTCAGTGGATTGACCTAGTTAAAAAGAGAAGACTCAAATTATTAAAATCAGAAATGAAAAAGGGAACATTACTAGCAATCTTACAGACATTAAATGGATGATAAAGGAACACTATGAATAATTGTATGCCAGTAAATTTCATAACTGAGCTGAAATGACAAATTCCAAGGGAGACACAAAGTGATAAAGCTGAGTCAAGAAGAAATAGCCTGAATCAATCTATAAACAAGTAAAGAGATTTAATTCATAATCAAAAAAAAAATTATGCACGAAGAAACCCCCAGGCCTACATGCTTCAGTAGTGAATTCTACCAAAACATTTAAAGAGCAATTAATGCCAATTTATCACATAATAATCTAAAAAATAGAAGAGGAGGGGCCATTCCCCAACTCATTGTGTGAGGGCAGCATTACCCAGACCAGCATCACAAGAAAATAAAACTTCAAAGCAATATCTTTTGTGAATACGGATGCGAAAATCCTCCAAAAATGCTAAAAATCAAATCCAGCAGGATATAAAAAGAATTGCACACCATGACCAAGTAATATTTCTCCCAGGCATACAAAGTTGGTTTGACTTCTGAAAATCAATTAATGTAATACACAGTATCAACAGAATAAAAACCAAAAGCCATATGATCATCTCAATAAACACAGAAAAAGCATTTGACAAAATCCAACACTGTTGCAAAATAAAAACTACTAAATAAACTAGAAACAGAAGGACACTTTCTCAACCTGATAAAAGGTATCTACAAAAACCCACAGCTGATCTCATACTTGGTGGTGAAAGCCTGCATGCCTTCCCCCTAAATTCAGGAACAAGACAAAAATTTTCACTCTCCGATGCCTAGGTGGCTCAACAGTTGAGCATCTGCCTTTGGCTCAGGTTGTGATCCTGGAGTCCTGGGATCGAGTCCCACATTGGACTCCCTGCCTAGAGCCTATGTCTCTGTATCTCTCTGTCTCTCTCTGTGTCTCTCATGAATAAATAAGTAAAATCTTTAAAAATAAAAAAATAAATGTCACCTCCTCTGAGACACCTTTAAAAAAAGTTCACTCTCACCACGTCTATTCAACATAATATTGAAAGTTCCAGCTAGAGCAATTAAGCAAGAATGAATAAGACAAAAGGCAGTCAGACTGGAAAGGAAGTAAACCTATTCCTATGTCACATGATCTTTTGTAAGGAAAGGCCTAAGGAATCCTCTAAAAAATTTGTTAGAACTAATAAGATTAAGATCAGCAAATATGCAGAGTGTGAGTTCAATATGCAAAAATCAGTTATATCTCCATACACTTCAACGAATAATCCAAAAATGAAGAAAACAATTCCACTTATAATAGTGTCAAGGAGAAAAATAATATTTAGAAATAAATTTAACAGAAGTGGAAAATTTATAGCCTGAAAACTACAAAACACTACTGAAAGAAATTAAACAATTAATCTAAATGGAAATATATCTCATGTCCATGGATTGGAAGCCTTAATATATTTTTTAAGATTTTATTTATTTATTTGAGAGAGAGCAAGAAAGAGCACAAGCAGTTGGGAGGAACAGAGGGAGAGGGAGAAGCAGACTCCTGGCTGAGCAGGGAGCCCGATGCAAGACTCAATCCCAGGACCCGGAGATCATGACCTGAGCTGAAGGCAGATGCTTCACCAACTGAGCCAACCAGGCGCCCCAAGCCTTAATATTTTTTGAATGAGAATACTCCCCCCAGTTAACCTATAGGACTCAACACAACCGCTATCAGAATACAACTGGTTTCTTTGTAGAAATTGACAAGCTAATCTTAAAATTCATATGGAAACTTACAGGATCCAAAATATCTTAAAAAAGAAGAACAAAGTTGGAGGACTCAGACTTACCAATTTTATTTTATTTTTTTTAAAGAATCTCTCTTTCTTTTTTTTTTAAGATTTTATTTATTTATTCATGAGAGACACAGAGAGAGAGAGAGGCAGAGACACAGGCAGAGGGAGAAGCAGGCTCCATGCAGAGAGCCTGACGTGGGACTCAGTCCTGGGTCTCCAGGATCACGCCCTGGACTGAAGGCAGTGCTAAACCGCTGAGCCACCCGGGCTGCCCCAGACTTACCAATTTTAAAACTCACTATGAAGCAAGAGTAATCAAGACAGGATAATATGAACATGAGAATAGACATATAGATCAATGGAATAAAATAAACCCGTATATCTAGGCTCAGCCGATTTCTGAGAGATGCCAAGGCCGTTCAATGGGGAAGTGATACAATGACAAAGTACAGCACAAATAAAGGAATAAACAGGAGTTCCACTTGGTGCATGGGGAGTTTGCTATGTTGCTATGTTGGTGAAATCCAAGAAGGGAAATGTCCAGAAGAGAGTTCTCTATTCAGGTAGTAGGCTCAGAGAATTCTGAGCAATACAAATTTGCATTTTGTCACACAATCAGGTGGTAACTGAGGCCATCGACGTCTTTCACATTGTTACATGGTCTTGTTTCAAAATCCTCTAGGCAGGGTTCCTAACCTGCATCTGGGATGGCACATGGCAGCTTCTCATTCTCCCCCACCCCCATCCCTGACCTCTCTCCTCTGGTGTAGATCACAAAGGCCCCATCCTCCCTGAAAGCCATGTAATTCCTGGCTGGAAGTGGATTATGAATAAGGGACCTCCAGGTTTCCATTTCACTAGAAAGGTCTCCTTGAATAAACTTTCTGAAAACATGTATTTTAGATACCTTACCAGTAAATTCCTCCTTTTGCCATCCTTTCTCACATTTTCCTTCAGCCTCCTTTCACAGACACAACTTTCTATTCAGTACTTCAAAGGAGGCAGGATGGGGTCAGTTTTGCCAGTGATTTGTGATAGAAACCCTCATAATCGACACACCAGAAATTCCTAATAAATCTAAATTCAGAGCATAAGATTAAACAACATGCAGGCACTTTACCAAAATAGTGCAGATGACCAAGGTGGAGAGTAAGATAATAAATCTGAAAAAAAACACCTCACATCTATGGCACCATGACATTGCCAGTAAAGTTTAACTGCCAGTAATGGTTTCTATAATATCTATTCTCATTAATCAATATTCAATGATGAAATAGAAGCCCATAAAGGAAATAAACATAGTTACAGATCAATTGTTTTTACTTGGTATTTAGGATTCACAAACAAGATGTCAATCATGAGAGAATGCAAGCAAATGACATCACTTTTCAGCAAGTCCCTAGTAGGTAGGTAGTAGGTACACAATAAAATGCATTTCTTTCCTTAACATTCTAATCCAGCTAGTATTTATTGATGTTTTATTATGTGTTAGGAATCCTGCTGAGTATATCCTCATATTCTGTCATCCTCCCATATGCCTTCTCAACAATCTTGAGAAGAAGAATTCCTATCTCCATGAAACAGTTAAAAACATTGCATCTCAGAGAGCTTAGATCATTAGTTCAGGTCACTCAGCTAACGAGTGATCCTTCTGAGGCTGCACTTCACACCTTCCGAGTCCAGATGTGGAGGTCCTCACCATCCAGCACACATAGTCTTCTTCATTCTTTTCACCATGAATTTGCTGTTGACCAAAATACCCCACTCATGATTCTCACCCTTTTAACTTCCTTTTCTATTATCCTCCACAAAATCTGCAACAGAACAGTTGACATTCTCAATCCTAATCCCTTCTTGGCTGCATTCTCTGGACTCCCTGCACATTGTCCAGCCCTTCTCTCTCCACATCCTCTCAGCTTTACCTCTACTACAGAATGTTATCCAGGAGATGTGTTTGAAGATTAAGTAAAGAGTAAACTCCTTGATGACTTAGGAGCTCAGATCGAATCACGAAGTTTACTCAAGCTCCTACTGGTCAGTTAATGGTTCTCAGTGCCCTGGATGTGTACATGTGCCAGGCCTGTGAGTGCATGTGTGCGTGCATGTGTGTGTATAAGTTGTCTCTCATCCTCATGAGCACTGTTTTCCAGATAAAGAAATCAGAGCTCAGAGTGCTTTCCCCTGATCACAGAGCCAGGAGGTAACAGAGTCAGCTCAAACCCAGGGCCATCTGATTGTACAGTGTGCTTTTAGCTCTACAGCAGAAATCCTCAAATACCTGTCCACAAGCCAAGGCCTAGACTATCACAAAGCTTCCACCAATCCACAGCAAAATAAGAACAGAACAATATTATAAATGTAGGGGGGTATATTCTGGGTCAGTATAAAGACACATTATTGGCAAGAACCATCTTTTATACTGAGATTGTGTCCTTTCTGCCTTTTTGGTGATAAAGTTTCTTTCTTTGTGAAATGAAAATGAAAATAAGTGATAATTTTTTTGATGGTTTGGTGGTAATGTTCTTACTTGGTACCATGAAAAATAGGTAACTCCATGGTAACTTTGTAGGTCCCATGTACATAGTGCCTACCAAACAAGTCCAAATGAAATATTTCTATGTTATTATCTAATGCCAAAATGGTGATTTGTGTTTCAGATTGATACTTTGAAATAGATTTTGTTAGGAAGCAGTTACAGGACAAGAAAAGGGCAGAGAGGAAGCTAGCCAACAGGGCAAGGATCTGTTAAATACATAAGTGTTAGAAGAGGTGGAGAAAAGAAACAGTGATTTCATAATTTCCCTGAGGATTTTGCCCAAGTTTTTATAAATGTGATTGAGAATTAAAATTTCCAGCTAGATGTTACTTCTCTAAAATTTCTCCTTAAAATTTTTTGAAGATTTTATTTGTTTTAGAGATAGCATGGGTGCATGGGGGGAGAGCCAGGGGGGGAGACTCTCCAGCAGGCTCCCCATTAAGCAGGGGCCCTGATGCACTGTGGAGTCCATCTCATGATCCTGAGATCATGACCCAAGCTGAAATCGAGAGTCAGCCACTTGACCAACTGAGCCACCCAGGCACCCCATGAAACATATTTTATATATAATAGTATGACCTCCATTATCCTCTGAACAGGTATATATCATATTTTGGTGTCCCCCCGCCCCCCACCCACCTTAGTGAAATAAGCAGACAGATAAAAGAAAAAAATCTTTCTTCCGTAACTTTCTATTGGATTAATAGTCACTATTCTCTCTTTTAAATGCACTCTTGTATTTAAACTGTTTCTCTGTTCTCAAGAATAAAAAGATATTTCCTCTGTCCTTTGATTCCTTCCAGTCTTCCCCATCCAATTTAAACAGAATACAGGAGACCCTACTTGTAATAGTCTCCCTCCAGATAGTCTTTGTTCTGTCATCTGCTCGGAACTGAGAACATATTTTGCCATCAAACAATATAAATGGTGATTATGTTCTTAAAATCCCTCCTAAATGTTTGCTTAACATGCTCAAAGGTAAGGCGCAGTCTTAGTTTAGAAAGCTCAGCTTTGGATCTTCGGTGCCGTGCAGACAGAAGAGAGCAGAGACGTGAAAGTGAGGCCACCTTTCTCCCTGAGCAGCGGGCAGCACGAGACAAAGGCTGGGGTCCAGGCCTGGCTGTCCAATGCCCTGCCTGTGCTCTCGGCACCTGCAAGCAGCCTCGGCGTCACTCTGCCCTCTCACCTGCATCCCACCCACCAATATTGAAGGATTCTCTTCCTCACTCCCTCTGCCAGAGCCTCCGTTTGCTGTGTACAGCTGTCTTGGAGACCTGAGAGAAGAAAACAGCCTCATGATCAAAGATAAATATGTAAACAATTTTTAATATAGGACTCCAGATTTCAGGCTTTGGAAAGAAGTGAATGAAACATATCTGGAAAAAAAATAAGAAACAAGTCGGTCACGGGGAAGCCAATGTGCCCAGGCTACTCCTTGTTCTGTCCAGTTTGTCCCTGACTGCACTCCTGAGCCGTTGCAGTCACTGGGATGACACAGGTGCCCTGTCCCCACAACTGTCTTGGCCCTTCTGTGGACAAGGAAACATAGGAAGTGATCTCCATCTGTGTCTGCGCTACAGTGACCTGCACTGCAGTTTTCCCCTGAGCCCCTGCAAGGTTCACTGACCCTCCTGCCAAGGGCGTCAGGGACAGTCAGTGTACAGTCCCATCAACACTCCCCTGAGCAGCTCAACCCACTAGTCACGCTGGCCTGAATACTTGCTGCCCCATGTCCAGTCCTGCTTGCTCAGCGTCGAGGGACACCAGTCCCCAGGCTGCACGGTCATGGTCATGGCCACAGGAGAAGCATACATCAGAAGGTGGGTGTCGTCTGTGGCTGCAGGAAGCAGCTCGGAGCCCCAGGCACCAGCAGAAACTGTCTGAGCTTTTGGTGGGAAAAGAGTGGGGTGTCCCCCCAGAAATGTCCCTGATGAGGGCACTGTGCAGATGAAGAAGGAACCTGGTCATGCTTGAGACCAAGTCTGCCCAAGTGCCTACGTGCCGAGCTCACAGCCATCATGCTGATTCATGTGAGCCAGTCCTCTGTTCAAGGGGCAGCGCAGATCGCAAAGAGCTGTACAAGACATTCCTCGGGGTTATCATCACACAGTGGTTGCTGATCCAGAAAAAGAAACCTGATCTACTATTTGGTCAGTTATATAATCCTTCTGGGAAACAAAAGCATGTTTTAATTCAATTCATCTAATATAAAAGGCAGACGCTCAGTCATCAGAGACTTTCTTGCTACTTATCTATTGACCATTCACATGTGTGTTTATTCATTCATTGTGCATTTTTGTCCAATCCCTCCTCTACAGATGCTATGCAAGGGGCCCCTGAATAAGAGCCCTTGTGAAGGGCTTCCAATGGATTCTTGCATAATCCAAGCCCAGAAATTCTTTACATAGGAGGCAGGTGGGGGATAATTGCAACAGTAAATAAAGCAGTAAAAATATGTGTAGAGCTCCCTTTGAAAGGCAACATATCTTTTTTAATTATAGGAACATGTTGCTATAATATAGAGAACAATTCTAAGACTAATTCTAAGAATATATCTGTTCACAGACTATGTAGAGCAAATGAGCAGTCTTAGAATCTCAGGAACTTGAGAGAGAAGTGATAACTCTGTGTGCATGTATGTATGAGTGTGTGTGTGTGTGTGTATGTCCATGTGTGTGGCACAGAGAGGTAGAGAGACACACAGATACGCATCTAAAGTAAGTCATAAGTAAGCCCTGGCTAATGATGCCTGACAAGCGCATTGTCACCTACAATTAATAAAAACCTCTCATTAACATTATTTGTGAAATAATACTTCTTCCAGCTATGATGAGCGAAAAAGGAAAATGGAGAAAGACTACCCGAAGAACACTGAAGAGGAGTTTTCGGGAGTTAACGGCCAGATAGATGCTGCAGTGGAACTAAATGGTGAGCATCTCCACCCAAAACTTCCTTTGTGGAAAAACCGTAACAAGACATCTGGGCTCTGCTTTCACATAACAGAAAGCAGGTTTGCAAATGGGGGCCCTTGGTCCTGAGTCCCTTATAAATGTAGCTAACCAGAGTGAGTCTAGAAAGAATGTAAAACCGTCTGCCATCGAGACTCTCTCTCTGTGAATAGAAAGTCTTAAGAAGTAGAGTGTGAGTCCCTAAGCCAGGTACGTCTTCAAGCCCACCCAGTCAACACTGCCTTTCTGCCCTTGAGAATGCACACACTGTCACACTGTCCACCTCCTAGAGCCTGTTCCCCACCCCATCACCTGATCCTGTACTATGATGCATTGCTGGGAAGGTTGAACCACACAGGGTAGGATAAATGTGACCAAATCTTGGAGACCAGTCAACGCATCCTTCCTGAGCCTAGAGCACAGAGCTGGACTCTGTTCAGAAGTTCACAGATGATTCCAGACACATTCTCTGCGCTTGCAGAATGGCCACTAACCCTGGGAAAAGCCCCCTTCAGCAGAGATTACATTACTAGTCACCCTGACTATCTCTAATGTGGTACGGAGTGGTGCAACAGGCCTCACAGCCACAGCGAGAGGCAAGCTGAGAAAGGAAAGATGAGAGCCAGTATCCACAGTGGAGATGGCACGGCAGGACTTCAGTGAGTTTGGGGGACAGGCTAGAGGTTTGGCTAGGGAGGAAGCAGGGTGACTTCCTGGAGGAGGGCAGAGGCACAAACATTCCCAGGCAAGTGCCCCTGGAAGAAAGGTGAGCAGTGACGGAGAAGCTAGGGGTGCCAGGTCATAAGGGTCTGCCAGAGCCATGCACAGGACTGCAGCTACGCCTGAGGCCACCTACAAATCCTCCATTTGCGGATCTGCAGGCCATTTCCAATAACAACATTTTCCACTTTGTCTCTTTTAGGCTACATTTACTTCTTTTCAGGACCCAAAGCGTACAAGTATGATACGGAGAAGGAAGATGTAGTCAGTGTGCTGAAATCTAGCTCCTGGATCGGCTGCTAAACAGAAGGGTCTCGTGTTTTCTGAGCAGTGAACACAACCGCAAGCAGCGGGTCCCGGGACCACAAGGACTAACGCAGAATGTAGGATAGGGCTTCTTCCCATGGCCTTGATCCTAAGGGGAACATAGAACTCATAAAAAATTATTATGCTTTTAAATTTTTATATGGTTGCAGATTCATAATTTTAATCTAAATGGGCAATTTCTATGTGGTCAGCATCACATAAAATCAGAATCAACACAATACTCTCTTCCATGAGACACCCACTGCTTTTTTTCCTTACCTAATATACGGAAGCAAATTGATAAATTTCGTTCTTATTGCCAAGAAGAGGCCTATTTGGTTTCTGATATCTATTCCTAATGTCTATTATAATTCTTTTTCATAGGAAATGTTATTAGCATACAAATTATAATCACTCCTTGCAAGCAGTGGCTTTCATGGCCTTTACATTCATTGTGATGACTGTAAATTTGTCCATCTTTACCTTGAACACATCACAAAATACTGTGTAAGTCTTGTTTCTCGTTGATGGCAGTTAACTGTGCTCACTGGTCTTTGAAGCAGCTCATAGCAGGCAAATCCACTCAAATGACTTTTCACACTAGGCAAGAGATGGACACTCTGCAACAGGAAACTTTTAACAAAAGCCAATAAAAAACGTTATATAAGAACAGTTCCTCATTTCTCTCTTTCAGTTAATATTTACTAGCTTCAATCCCACTTTATTTGGCAACAAACTCTATGTAGCTAGGGGAAACTCAAAACCCAAGATAGTATCCTGAGCATGCAGACCCAGAAGACTGTAACTTGCTCCATTTCCTGCTTCCTGACAATAAAATACCGCGGGCAAACCGCCTTCAACCTGGCAAAGTGAGTCTCTTCAGAGCACTTTTGCATTTAGGGGAGTCTCTCTAGTTTTTCTGACTTCATGCTGAGCCTTTTCTCTTTCTTATCTACTCCTCAGTATGGAAACCACAGCTGTTTGTCATTCTTATGACTTTTTTATCTTACCCTCTAGAATGTAAGGATCTAAAGGTTAAGTGAATCTAAAATTAGATGATAAATACATTTAGCATACTTCATAGGCCATAGTGTTCAACACACATTAGCTGTTCCTGCCACCATCATGACTGAACCCCTGTCATAGCGTGAAAATGGCGGGGCCATTCCTGGAGGTCTCTGTAGGCCTTCCACTTGGTTTCTGTTACCGAAAGTGACTATTTATAGCCCACCAGATGTTGTTAAATCTTTGACCATTGAAGACAAACTCCAGCATGCCTGCTTTCTAATGTCAACTTCCTTTTTGAGGAAGAAAAGTCACTTTTGCAAACAATCAGCAGAAGAAAAGTGCTTAATGGCAACAAGCAAGGAGGAAAAGCAGCCTGGTGCTTCCTCAAAGGTTAAAGACAGAGTTAGCGTCTGAGCGAGCAGCTCCACTCTCAGGTGAGCGCCCGTAAGACGGACGCCACGCGCTGCAGCGTGGATGAAGCCTGCAAACAGCACGTTAACACATCCGACACGGAAGGCCACGTATTCTATGACTCTGTTTATATGAAACGTTCAGAATCAGAAAATCCATAGAAACAGAAAGCTGATGCGTGCCTGCCAGGGGCTGGAGGAGGGGCCGGGAATGACCGCTAAGGGGGGGGAGCGGGTTTCTTTGTGAGCTGATGACAATTGTCTCCAAGTGGCAATGGTGAGGGTTGCACAACTCTGTGAATATACTAAAAGCCATTGAACTGTACATTTTAAGTGGATAAATTGTATGTGACTACATCCCAATAAACCTGTTGTCTTAATAATAAGCAAGGAGATGCAGGCGGCCTGATGATCTCTGCAGGGTGCACAGGCTGGCCAGCTGGGTGGGAGCAGGGAGGCCTACACAGCAGTGAAGCACTATCCCCAAGACACCTGGTGCTGAGCACCACCAGCCAGAAGGGCCCGTGCAGTGTAGACACTTCACTAACTAGACGAATGTTACTGAAAGCAAAATAGCATGTGCTTTGAAGTCTGACTGGCTTCAACCCCCAGATCTGTTATTTTTAGCTGTGTGATGTTGGTCAGTTCCTTAATCTCTGTCTTGGTTTCCTCCTTTGTAAAATTAGAATAGGAATAGTTCTTATGTCCTAGAGATATTTAGAGGCTTAAGTATATAAGTCAAAATATACAAAGCCCTTTAGATAGTCCCTGGTGCCCTATAGGGACTCTGTACTTGCTGTTTTGAAGCATTTAGAAATAATTTTGTTTTGAGACATTTCAGAGAATGTGTATATATGTCCCTCAAGATAGCTGAAGACATGACGAGCTATTGGCACCACGAGGATTGATAACCAGCGACCTGGAAGTTTTCCTTTCCAAACTCCAAATGAAATCAATAATCAGATGCTATACTAACTGTTGTTACCTCCCATCCCCCCAAAATAATTCTTACAAATCATTATCCCTTTGTTGGGTAAGAGATATACAGTCATCTGTATTCCAGAAAGACAGTCCCTAAACCTGAAGAAACAGGGACTGTGTTTGTGTCAAAACTCAATTGGGATATTTATGTGCTCACCTGAAACAAGAATTTTGTGTAGAAATAATTTATATATATATATTTGTCACTTGGCTTCAGAGTAGCTCGGGGCAAACATGTTTTGTTAAGTAAGTTTTGAACACAATGTGATTCAACCACTCCTCTTGAGAGCAAGAGTAAGCAGAACAGAGTTTTCTTTCTCATGACCTCTATCATTGTCCCATTGACCTCAGTGATAACTGTTTATGGACTGCCCAGAAGCTTCTGGAAAGCACCAGAGGGTCCAGGGAGGATGAGAGGATTCACCCAGGTGGGGAGCTTCCTAAGAGCTCTGTACCAAGTTTTCTGTGGCAAGAACGAAGCTTGCTTGCCATTAGCCTAGAGTGAAATGGCAGACCCCGTCGTCCGTCAGGTCTCCCTTCTTTTCCACGTGGTCATTTGGAAATGCCTTAGACCCCCTTTCACATGGCAGATGGGAAACAAACTATGCAGGCTTTTATTTGGAATTGTGTTTGATATATATTTAAATTATCACAGCGCCTTCAAGTGCTTTTGTTTATATTATCCAGATGCTTTCTTTTTATTCTTATTTTTTCACCATTTCCTTCTATAGACAATGATATTGCAGGTTCTTTGTGATATTCATAGCTGAATTACCCAATGGAGTGCCATTTGAGAAGAAATGTATAATGCCCGTCAATATATTGGAGTTTCAGACTCCCATCCAGAGCATAGGAAAGTCCAAGCCAAAGATTTTCTGTATGTCTGCTCTATAGACTTGAGTAGAAGGATGAGAAAGAGCCTTTGCTCCTCTCATCTGCTGAGCTTATCCTCGATGCCATTCCCATCCCCCAGTGACCTGTCAGCGTGACCAGACTAAAGCACATCCTATTGTTCTCATCATGCCACAGTGCCTACCTTGCTCCTGTAACTGGAATAAGAACAGAACCAGGAAGATGGCTGGTGAATGACTGGTCAGAGGAAATCAGTGAATGAGTCTGGGCTCTAAGGAGGATTCTTGTAATGCACACGTCCTTAGTCTCTCTGCCATTAATCCTTCCCTTTATTTTGGGACATCATTTTAAATGGTTGGGGATGAAATTAAACTTTTGTTGCATGCTGTCCTGACAAGAGTGGGAGGAGAGATCAGAAGAGAGAAGGACCAAAGGGGACTTCTCAGACCTCAGTCCTTCAGAGAGAGGGACTCAGTGAGAAAACATTTGCAAAGACCACTTGAGAAATGTAACATAAATCCATTTTAGATCATCCACAGTGGGAAGGGAGGAACGGAAGCCTGTCTGTGTAAGCAGCCAGCAATGTGTTTATCCTTGGAAAATCCCCAGCTTTTAAGGAAGGATAAACAATGTGAGCTATGGGGGATGGGCAGTAGATGTTTACAGCTGCGGGGTGGGGGGTGGGGGGTAGAGGGGCTGGGGCTTCCCAAGTCTGACTAGAGCCCGTCAAGTGAGCTGCAGGCTGCACAGTGGAGTACTACTTTTCCACACGGTAGACGGGTACCTGCATATGAACTGGCCATTTCTGGAAGTCAGTGGTTTTATCAGCAGTTTCTTTTGAAAGATTTCATCTCTTCCCTAAAATAGTTTATCTCCAAAAATAACCACTTCAGCCTTCCTGAAGGATCTGGCCACCCACCATCTCCACCCTCATGTCCACTCTTAATCCAGTGAGAAATATTCATTTTCATGAAGCGTTTCCTTTATGCTGGCACCAACGAGGCTCAGCTGCATTCCTATGTGAACTTCTGCCCCCAAGAAACACACACTCTGATGGGAGAGACAGTCAGTAGGCAAATGAATAAACAGATCTAGATATAATGAAAGACATCGAACATGCTTTGAAAAAAATAAAGCAGAGGAGGGGATAAAGTGTGTTGAGTGCCATTTTACTAAAGGTGTTTGGGGAGAGGACTTACTCAGCTGGGGATATTCACGCAGGGATGTGAGCAAAGGAAACGAGAGGCATGGAGGCACTAGGTTCAGGCTGAGGCCTCGAGGACAGAAGGGGCCAGGCATGTTGGAGGTGTAGCAGGATGGTCTGCAAGGCCAAAGGCAGTGAAGGAGATGGGGAAAGCCAGCCCAACTGCAGAGAGCCTTGCTGGCCCCCAAGAAGATCAGTTTTGGCTAATTAGACAAGCAAGGCTCTGAACAGGGGCATTATATGACCTCAGTTATGTTTGGGAGAATCACTCCGGCTGCCAGCAAACATCTTGCTAGAGCAAGGGGTGCAAGGATGCCTTCTCCCAGGTAGAGATGGGGACGGCACTGACAAGGAAGCAGCAGCACAGATGCTAAGAAAGGTCAGGTGAACAAGATTTTTCCAGGTAAAACCAATAGGATTTGCTCCTAAAGAGTACGTTGGAATTAAAGCCGAGAATAAAAAATGGCCCTGAGGTTTCGGGGCTGAGGAGACAGGGTGAGAGCAGCATGCCATCTGGAATCAGCTGGTGTGAGCTGCCCATCCAATGGGCCAGGGGAGGGGCTGACCGTGTGGACAGACAAGGTCTCCTGAGTGCCAAGAGGAAGTGGAGCTGGAGGCAGCCCCTAGGGGTCATGGCCTTCCTGCTGCCCTCCATGACCCTGGGGAGCTCCACCCCCACAGACTGCCATGGGAATTGGGCAAAAATGGATTCTACAAGGATGAGAAAGCAGGGGAAGTGACCTCAAGCAGTCTATAATCACATGTGCTGTTCCATTTACTAACCCATTCTCCTTCCCTCTTCAAGAACATGTTTTAATTCTCAGCAAGAGGCTTGGTTTTTCTTTTTTCTTGGTACAAAAATCAAAGCACAATCACAAAAGGAAACACAAAATCTTAAGGACTGCTCTCATGGAAGAAAATTATTGGTCACCTGGGAACATTAGTTGAAAACAATAAAAGATGTCCCAAGATTTTTAAATATCCGTTTGTTCCTACAGTGAAAACACCCTGTGTTGTCAGCAGACCATATAGAGATGGCAACTGGCAAGGTCTCTACCACATTTCGCAGTCTTTGCCTGAAAACCAGAGTTTCCGTGTCTCTACCACATGTCCTGGTCCCCAAATCAACGTTCGAGTCAACATTCATGCTGGGAACCCACTCAGCCCATCAGCGGAGCCTGTTGCTCTCCAACAGCCCCACACACTAGGGGCCGGGACAAATCCCAGCTAGGAATCTCTTTCCTGAATGACCTAGCATGGGCAGCCCAGCCTCTGCCTCAGTCTCCTCTCCCGGCACACAGGTTTCTAATGCTGCTTTGATCCCCACACAACTTGGTTGGTATCCCAGAATTGCATGCAACACTTGAGTTCCTCAAGCCTCACCACATACCAACGTGCTTGGAGACTCACAGTAACCCCGACAGGTGTTGCTACCTTCATGTCATAGGTAAGAAAAGGAATGCACATTAGCTTGTGCAGGAAGGACAATCAGTGCTGACCACCAAGTGAGCAGCATGGACCACACATGCTACAGGAGCCCAAATCACTTAGACGTGGCCAGAGGGAAGGAAAGAGAAAAGAAGGCTTGGAGTTTCCTTCCTACAGAAGAACAAGAAGCTCACATTTTTCACATTAGTACACCCAGTGGTTGGGCTTAACCAACAGGACCTACACCTTTCCAAAAGAAGTACAACTGCATCATCAATCTCTCAGCCCCTCCCTCTCTGCCCCTCTTTCTCTGTCAATTACAAGTTAGTCACAGAAACATGTGGATAAGTTTTGGCCTTGAGATAAGCCCAAACCTCCCCAAAAGCCTGAAAGCTGCACAGGTTACATGCATCCTAATGAAGGTCTCACCACACTGGGAGCCAGCTGAGGACTTGCCTTCTGTTATCACCAACAGGCGCTGAATTTTGAAGAATGATTATCTGCATACCAAAAAGACTAAATAGGTTTCTTTTATTTACTCCTTTGCTTTTTATCATCAGTTAAATAAAATGACTTTCCAAATCTTCAGTAGAACCTTGTACTATTCCTGGAATAAACCCCACTTACTCATGATACATTATCCTCTTTATATGTTGCAGGGTTTGTTTTGCTAACATTCTGTTTAAAATACTCACATCTGTGTACATGATGGGTTTCATCCGGAGATTTTCTTTTCTTGTGTTTGTCTGGTTTTGATATTTGGTTTATGGTGGTCTCACTAAATGAGTTAGGAGCTTGTCCATGACATGAAAGAGCTTATCTATCATCAATATTTTTTCCTTAAATGTTCAATAGAATTTACAGTGAAGCCACCTGGGCCTGGGGTTTCCTTTGGGGAAAGTTTTAATTACCAACTCCATTTCCTTAATTCTTTAATTTCTAGGGCTATTCAGATTTTCTGGCTTCCTAGTGTCCGTTTTAGAAATTATATGTTTCAAAGAAACGGTCCATTTCAGACAAGTTGTCCTTTGACTTACTATGTGATCTAATTTTTATAAATGTTCTCTGTGTGTTCAGACATAGGTTTGCAGTGTGAGGGCTGTTTCTGGACACCCTGCTCTCTAGAGCTGTCTCACTTATTTCCTCTGTGAGCTCCCACTTCCATGGGATTATCAGTTTCTGGCAATGGGAAGGGCAAAGGCCCCCACCCTTGGCTTCCTTGCTGAGTTTAGAGACCGAGAAGGAGTTGAGGACCAGAGGGCAGAGAGGGTGCCCTGTGATGATGTCTGGGCTCAGCCCCCCTCATCTCTCATCCTCACCACCATCTTCGCCTGAGCATCATCTCAGAAATTCAGCATTAGGCTCTGTGGATTTGTGGGGGCTGCTGCTGTGTCTATAATGTTTCTACTGTCTAGTCTAGAGAGTAGTGAGAGAGGGGATCTTTCAGAGACTGGTCAGGCTGACTGTCTTGGTAGTGACTTCTTATCTGTGCTCGCAGCCAGCATCAATTCCACATTAATTGTTGAGCATCTACTTGACCCGAGGATTATATCAGCAAACAAAACAAAAGCTCCTGCCCTTTGTGAGCTTCCATTGGACCCCAAGGCAGATAGGCAATACGCAGTGGACATAACAAGTGCTTAAGTTTATATAGTGTGTTAAGGGCACCTGGGAGCTCAGTAGGTGAAGCATCTATCTGCCTTTGGCTCAGGTCATGATCTCAGGGTCCTGGGATCCAGCCCCACATTCCATTCCCTGCTCAGCATGGAGTCTGCTTCTCCGTCTGCCCCTCCCCCAATATCTCTCAAATAAAAAAATTAAATCTTTTTAAAAAATATGTAGTGAGAAAAAAGATGATAAATTCTAAGAAAAAAAAAATGAATTGTAGAGCAGTGTCAGTCAAGTGGGGCTAGAGGCCTGGGGATAAAGCTTATAGTTTTAGGCCTGGTAAGCCAGGGAAAGTCTCACTAAGAAGGTACAAAAACCAATCAGCCAGATTCTACATTGTTTCTCACCAACAGAGAATTCCTTTCTACCATCTAGTTAACCCAATGGTTATGCTATAAAACCAAATTCCCAATCATTGATGCAACCAAGTGAAAATAAATTCTTGGCTATGGGCAAGTCCGGAAGAAAAACAAAACACAAAACCAGTAGAGAGAGAGAGAGAGAGAGAGAGGAAAAGCCAGAGGAACAGAGAGTAAGCAAAGCTAAAGTTCTGGTGTCATTTGGAATTGACTCTGGAAGCCAAGAAAGGATGGGCCCCATTGAGCAAACACGAGTGAGCTACTCAAGAAACACAGTTTACTTGACGCTTCGTCAAGGAATCTCAGGCTTCTTGGTGGAACCTTCAATATTACTAAGCTATAATTTCTTTAAAGGTAAAATCTTGACTCTCAAACAAACATGAAATGGACATGTGTCAAAGAATATGTTTATTTGACTAATGAATGGGGGACTAGTAAGAGATATTGGAGAATGTGCACGTGCAATTAGCAGTGCTGATATGATTGTGCTAACACGTGCAAAACTGGTTAATATCATAAGATATCATTTTTACTTCTTAATACTTTATCTCTATGGGACAATATGGCTTTGCATTTCTACGGACAAGAGTGTTTGTGTTACCGTGGACAGGAAGAACTTGCATCGTTGCTCGTTACCCTCCAGAGCTATCACACAGCCCCACCAGTCGGAGACCCTCAGATAAAGAAACAGCCCCGAATTCCCTGGACAATCAGCTAGACTGCGTGCAGGACTGCTTGCCCAAAAGAACACTCGGTCCTCTCTCTGTTTTTACCCATTTCCAAGTCCGATCATTATTCCTAAAATGTAAAATAAATAACAAAAATGAAATACCCCATATGAGTTTGTGCTGTCTTAAAGAATTAATTCTTTGTCTCACTGACCCTGGGCTGACAGTCTGCTGTCCTATGTCCATCTTGGCTAAGAAGTCAGCGCTGCAACATCATGTGCATTCAATTAGCTGATGGGTAACGTTATTTGAAAAGTTAATTCTAATATTAGTTCCTAAGATTATGGTAGGACTTTGTATTCAATTTTTTTTTTATTTTCTGGAGGTTATTTTTACAAATAAAATCAATATATTTAAAGTGAAAATTAAGGGACTCCTGGGTGGCTCAGTGGTTGAGCATCTGCCTTTGGCTCAGGTTGTGACCCTGGGGTCCTGGGAAGAAACCCACATCAGGCTTCCTGCAGGGAGCCTGTTTCTCCTTCTGCCTATGTCTCTGCCTCTCTCTGTGTCTCTCATGAATAAATAAAATCCTTAAAAAAAAAAGGAAAAAGAAAATGCTAGAAGAGTAAGGACCTGTTAATAATTATGAAAGGGTGGGGTTTCAATCCCATCCTGAAAGAAATATAGGATAAGGGTGGATGGGAAAGCAGGAGTGGGCCCCCCCAGAAAACAGGGGAGTTGGGCTAGAAAGATGGCACCAGCAGTAGTGTAGGAAAGGAAAGGAGCCCGTGTAGAAGATGTTCAGTGTAGCACAGAAAAGAATATCCCTCTGACAGCCATAGTGGATTGAAATAAAGAGCAAAATTTTTTCATAGGAAAAAGAATAAAATAACATGGAGTGTGTATATGTTATGCCAGGCGGTTTTGCCTCATCATTTTTTTAAATGAATCTTTTCAAGGAAAAGATCACTATAATCCCCATTTTACAGACAAGTACACAAATGAAACTCAAGAGATGAAGTGACCCAACCAGCTGAGGCCTCACCTGAATCTCTCGACTCTCCTCTGAGAGTATCAGTATTTTCTCCCACTGCTCCTCACAGAAGGCAGGACTGAAGGCGGCCCCAGGGAGCAGGTGTGTGGTGGAGACCCCTCCCAGCATTTAGTAAATGCTAAATAAATATTCATGACGCGGAGAGTACATTTACAAATAAACAGAGAACATACGCTGGGAAGAGAAGTGGCTTAAATAGGCAATAAAGCGAAAATGTTTTAAGTCTTTAAGAGAAATGAGAGACATTGTGACCGTTATATTAGGCTTACATCATGAAGGATCCTGAAAATCAAACTGAAGAGGTTGACTCTATTCAATAGTTTTAAAATGCAGTTTACAAAATGGGATTTTTTAAAAAATGGAGCTTCAGAGTAAAGGAAGTATTACCTAGTGGTTGGTTGGAAAGTTGTGGGGGTTGGGGAGTGCTTCCTGGTGAAATCTGAAACCAGTCCCTGGACACCAGGACAGGGAAGGGCTGCAGGGGACATGAGGGCAGGGGGGGACAGACCACAGGCAGCCCCGGGTGGGAGACAGGCAAGGAGCGCTTCCCTGCAGGCTCGTCCTGTCCCGGGTAACAGGAGCCCCGCACTCCACACCTGCCACACCTGTCCACTCTTTAAACATTGCAAACAACTGTAAAAAGTCTACTGAGTGGAGAATAAAAAACCATTGAGTTGAATTTCCCCAAATGAGAGTTTATTCTGATCCAGGTAATAGTGTCCTGACGGTGAAATTTCAGGGTCATACCAAGAAACTGTGCCTCGGGGCCTCACATCATGGGACCTGCCCTTGTCTATTTGGAGATGTCAGCCAATTCCTACCCAAGATTTAATTATTCTTCTAATGACAGAGCCCAAAATTCCAAAACATGACTACATGACTAACCTGGCCGTGCCGTGCCAAGAACTGTGGGTGGTAAGGCTCAAGAATTTGAGTACCAACAAGCACCAAACCACAGACCTATTACAATATGGTACAGACAGTCCCCAAGTTATAACTGGGTTGTATTTCAAAGCTTTGCCTGTTGGCTTTTTGGAACTCAGACTGCATCTCCCATGACAGCGATCTTAGAAACTAACAAAGACTAGGGTGCTATCGACCCACAAGTAGAATTGTTGAGTCATCAGCTAAGCACAGGTTTGGCTTTGACATCTACCCAAGCCCTCGTGGGAAGCAGTTGTCCTATGTGCAACGTCCCAGCCATGTGGGAGTTCCAGCGGGAGTGATCATTTTTACTGAGCATCTATGATGTTCCGGGTGCCATGTGAGTGCCTGACAGGTGTTTCCTCTGATCCTCAGGACAACTCACTGCAGTGGTATCTCTGCTGTCTCTGTTCTCAGTTCAGTGAACCTACCCTGGGCATTTGGCTGAAAGGGGGCAGAGCCAGCAGCAAGCCCCTGATGGACACTCTCAGATGAGGAGGTCAGCAGGGCCCACAGGCAAACCCTGAGGAAGCACACCCTCCCCAGCTACCCTGAAGGGAGAGCTACTGTGAGTCCTGTGCAAAAGGGGAGCATTGCTCAGCCCTGGAAACACCTGCCGTGGGAAGGGAGCAGACGGGTCTATAGAATGCAGTTGGGGTGAAGAGATAGTCCAGGACCTGGGGGGAGGGAAGGATGGCTGGGTGGTGGGTGCCGCCAGAGCGAGGACTCTGATTTGGAGACCGTAGCGCCCTTGGCAGCAGTTGTCTGGTGTCCCTGCGCTCTCCCCAGAATAATACAGACCCCAAGGATTTGCATGGAAGAGTGGTTTCACACACTTCACCTTTCCCACAAGAGATTATTGCTATCTCTTCCTAGAACTCCGCCCTTTGTTCTCTGGCCCTGTTTGTTGATTCTGAGCGGTACTTTCTTCCCATCTTCCTCATTCCCCGTGCTGGTCTGTCCTCCCTCACCTCTGATGGGAATCCCTCTCCACAGGCTGGGCGGGCTCTTTGATGAGCTGAGCCCACAGGCAGAAGGTGAAGCTGGGAAGGGTGCCCGAGCCCCCAGCTGTCTGACGACCTTCCCGCAGCCCGCAGGTGGAGCATGTAGACGCAGACCATTGACGCGGCCTTCTCAGGGCCTCCGGAGTCCCTCAAGGGGGAGAACCTGGGGGACAATGTGCCTCTTTGAGACCCAAGTGGACACTATTCTTTGCAGAAATCAACACAGCTATGTCCCCCCAGGGTGGGGAGAACCGGCACTTTAAAAGATCATCACAAAATGCTGGAGATGATTTTGCAGCTTGAGGGAGCTGCCCTCTTGCTCTCTGACGTCCCTGAGGCTACTGCGGGCAGCGTGCTATCATAATAAGGGGCTGTGTTTCCCCACAGGAAGGACCCAGGTGACATCTGTCCACCCTCTCACCTCACTCACCAAATGATGAAGTTTAAACCATACACCCGCAGACTCCCAGGTTGTCAAAGTAGAGATGAAAAGCCAGATCCAGCCTCCACTCCCAGAATCCTTAAGCAGAAAGGTGAACATCAGGTGGGGGACTGTGGGCAGGCAGGGGCCGTGGGCAGGTGGGGGGCTGCGGCAGCAGCAGGGGCTCACAGCCTTCAGACAGCCCTGTGATCAGCATGCTTCCTCCCACCTTTACCATATCTAATAAGCCTCAGTTTTCTCATTTGTATAATGGAAATAATAATTATAGCCTTTTTGATGTGAGAATTAAATGAGGTAATCTAGATCAAACACTTAACACAATGCCTAGTTTATAATAAGTAATAAATTGACAGTTGGTATAATAGTAAAGTGATTAATCATTATTTTTATTTCCTTTTAAAGACCTGAGGACACGTCTCTTGTAGCGCTTTCCCTGTTGGTATCTAGCACCGGGTAACACGCACTCCAACCAAATCTCGGTCTGCTTTCTCCTATCACCGTGTGCCGGCAATTCTGAACAATATCGTTGAAGAAATATCCCTCCTACAGTATCTTGTTCCAGTGTGTGTTCTAAACAAATGCTGACATTGGATCTTTAAAATAGTATGTATGCTTCCAGTTGGCACGTGTTAGTTATTTATCTTTAGTAGATACAGCGTCCCACATAAAGGGGACTCTGGAGCCCAACAGTGAGCTCTGGACAATGGGGGGCTCAGCTACACACACTCCTCCTGAGAGTGGTTTTACAGAGCTTCATGCTCAGGCTGGCAAAACCCATGTCTCCCACACCTGCATTCAAAATGGTGGGAACATGGGATTATGAAGGCAAGAAAACAGAATTTGAGCTCCAACATTTCTGTCATCCCTGTGGCAACGTGAAAGTTTTATTTGTATTTAATTTTTTTTTCAATAAAGACAAAAGGGAATATGCTAAAATTGATCCCAAAGAAACAGACATGGATGACATTGTGATTTCTGAAATTGACGTGAAATGGAATTTTTCACAACTCTGACAGTCTCCCCAAGCTCAGGATTTTTCCTAAGTATTTGTATAAGCATTGCTCCATGTGAAAGAAATTTTTCAAAATTAAAAAAATTAACAAAAAGTGTTCTTCAGTTAACTGTGAGTAAAGAAAGATTGACAAATTTTAACACGAATATGCAGGGATCAATCACAATAAAGGTCGGGCTCAGAAGCAAACATTGTAAAGTCAGTCATTACTGTGATAGGTTATTATGGGGGACATGAGGGTTTTATCCTTTTTTCAACATTAATAAAAATTTTCCCTTTTGTACTTGAATATTTTTTAAAGATATCTAGAAAATCCCCAAATATTTTGTAAAGATTTTAGTTTTTTAAGTAATCTCCACACTCCACATGGGGCTCAAACCCACAGCCCTGAGATCAAAAGTCGCACGCTCTATCGATGAGCCAGCTGGGTGTCCCTGATTTATTTTTTATTTGTTTTCCTGGCATGAATGTATAAAATATGTTCAGGAACTGAAAATTTCACTTTCTGGCTTTCTTTTCCAGTCAGTATTCTTATTCATTTCATTTCCTGATTGTGACTGAAAATGATTTGGTCACATAGAGAAAGAGTGTGAAAACATGACTTGCCCCATGGACCATGTGCGCTGGGCTGGCTCCCACCTGTCAGCCAAAGGGGAAGGGTGGAGCTGGTTTCAGAGCTGGAAACTAGTGGCCCAGGAGCTTTTGTTTGAACCACATGGTGATGGGCCACATGCTATTGTTACTCATTCATTCATTCATTCATTTAAATGAGATGAGACTTTAAAAATTAGGATTTTCAATGTAGTATTAAAAACTTCTGGGGAAACCAGGGTGGCTCAGTGTTTCAGTGTCTGCCTTTGGCTCAGAGCATGGTCCCAGGGCCCGGAATCGAGTCCCACATTGGGCTCCCTGCTCAGTAGGGAGTCTCCTTCTCCCTCTCCCTCTGCCCCTCCCCACATCATGCTCTCTCTCAATGAAAAAATCTTTAAAAAATAACAATTTTTCTTCCAATTTGCATGTATTTTTTTCAAATAGTTTCTAAGTTTTTGAAACAAAAATAATAAGTTTATTTGGACTGAACTACTTCATAAATAGGGCTGTTGGACATCTCCTTTGGTCTGAAAGATTACTAAGACCCAGAAAACCAGAAACAAGAAAGTTTTAAGACTTCTAAATTAACCCACTTCAGAGGTGAGAAGAGGCCCAGAGGAGTCCAGGAACCAGTCCAAGATGATAAAAGTGAAACTTGGATCAATGAGCATCTGATTCGGGCAGCCCCCGTGGCGCGGTTTAGCACCGCCTGCAGCCTGGGGTGTGATCCTGGAGACCCGGGATCGAGTCCCACATCGGGCTCCCTTCATGGAGCCTGCTTCTCCCTCTGCCTGTGTCTCTGCCTCTCTGTCTCTCATGAATAAATAAATAAATAAAATATTTAAAAAAATAAAAAAATAAAATGAGCATCTGATTCCAGAGTCCTTCCTTCTGTCACAGCCCCACTCGGTCAACACCAAGGAACCAGGACCAGACTTGGCCTCCACCTCAAGGCGTTCATAGACTCAGTTGTGAAGGCTACACGCACTCCGACCAAATCTCGGTATCTCCAGCATACCACCCCCATCATCTGTAACTCTCCTGGAACCTCCATTCCCAGGTCCCCAGGGGAAAAGATGGTTTCTGCACCCCATCCCCATGTAAAGTAACTGTGCTTATAACTCATGGAAGCCTGATGTCAGCTCAGGCTAGTCTGTGACCAGACAGGGATGGAGGAAATTCAGAACAAAGGGGCCCCGTGAATATGAAACCCATGGTGGGGTTTCATAATAACCAAGGGGATCTTTCTGACTTGGGAGATTCTGACTCCAATGACCAGCCTAAGACATGATGCTGGAATTCCTTCCAAGGATTAAAATAAACATCAGAGTAATCTTTCTTGTACCAAAGTGACTGCAACTTCTTCAAAACAAACGAGAAAGCAGAGGAAAATCCTGACAGCAGAAACTGTGAATGTATCACTAAATGCCACACACGCAGAACAGTAGTGGCATGGTGTCTAATTTAATGGTGATTTACATTGAGAGGAAAAGAGGACAAAAATAAATAACATGCAAATCATCAAAAAACACCAGCTACTTTCACAGGCATTGCTGTAGTCCCCAGCACCTTCTCCTCCATCCATGCTCAACAACCGTGAGAGGGGTAAATTGAATCAAATTATTGGACACGAAGCTAAATACCAGAGTGAATTTGAAAATTCTACCATGAGCTAAAACAAAACTCTCTAACTAGGACTCTTCTCTTTTAAAAAAAATCAACACCATTAGCAGGCAAATTTTATGGTCTATAAATTGTAGCTCAATAAAGCTGAGGCTTTTTTTTTTTTTAAGATTTTATTTGTTCGTGAGAGATAGAGAGGGACAGAGACACAGGCAGAGAGAGGGGCATAGAGAGAGAAGCAGGCTCCATGCAGAGAGCCTGACGTGGGATCCTGGGTCTCCAGGATCACGCCCTGGGCCAAAGGCAGACGCCAAACCGCTGAGCCACCCAGGTGTCCCAGTAAAGCTGGTTTAAAAAAAAACTATTAATATCTACAAGGCTCTTTTTTAAAAAATCACAGTTTAAAAAGTTTAAAAATCTCTCTTCATCTTGTAGAAATTACAATTTGTAGAGTGATTTTGTAGAAAATTACTCGTTTTCCCTTCACATTTCTTATGACAGTTTTAAACTCCTCCAAGACATATGAGTAACATGCATTCATTCATGAGCATGCTTACAAAATCCTCTAAAGTGCAGGAGAATTGAAAAGGCAGTTTGATGATTAAGAAGAGCATCGGTTTTGGTGTCAAACTCAGTCGAACGCTTGGCCTTACCTCTTACTGGAGAGTCACTTAAAAACTTTGAGCCTCACTTTCATCACCTGTGAGATAGAGAGGATGATGATCGTAACAGTGACAGCAGTTTCCAGAGCACTGCCAGGCGTCTGGGGCTGTTCAAATAAGTGACATGGGCTGTAGTAACCCTCACCTGCAGGGGATAGGCCCGAGACTCCCAGTCCACACCTGAAACCACAGGTAGGACCGAATCCTACGGATGGGGTGTTCCTCCTACACATACTTGCCCCTGATAAAGTTTAATTTGTAAATTAGGCTCAGGAGGAGATTGGCAGCCATAATTAATAGTCAAAGAGAACGACGGTAACAAGAACTAAATCAGGCACCTGCTGACTCTGCTGACTCCCAGCCCCGGTGGCAGAAGGATCACCCACTTCGGGCTGCAGTTGGCCCCAGGTGACAGGAAGTCCCTAGGGCGAGGGAGTCCCTACTGCTGTGCATCCCAGGTAGTCCTCACAACACACCCATAACTTAGGGACCAGGTCTATTTACATTTTGCAGGTGAGGAAGCCATGACTGAGGATCCCGGCACCTGGTTTACAGGTCACAGTCACACAGCCAGTCTCAGACACAGCGTGTGAACTCAGAAAATCTGTCATATTTGCAAAATGCTGCACTCCCAACTTCCTCATGGGGTTTCCATGAGTCAATAAATAAAACAGAGAAAGCTATAGAACATGGCCTGAAACGTGCAATAAATGTTAGCTTGCATCAATTGTTATAACATAAAAAGCAAAAATTTCCCCTTCTCTGTATCCCACTGCCCTCCTCTCCCCTAAAGCAACCACTATTGCACATGGTTTATATTTCAATGTGTATTTACTTCTGTAAATGGAATGTATGTAAATACCATATTGTTCAGCTACTTGCTTTTAACTCATATGTCTTTGGGCACATTTCAATGACAGTGGGTAAACATCATTTAATTTAGGATAAAGATGATGGTTTGATTCAGTGGGAAAGATGGATTATTTAATTCACAGTATTAGTACTACCAGTTATCTTTTCTTCCATACAGTTCTGTTCACCATATATTGGGTCCAGGAGCCTGGGGCACACAGAATGTCCCCTCCCAGGTGAACAACAAGCTCCTGCATCTTCTACCTTCTACCACCAAGAAATAAGAGTGACAATCTTTAGATTTTTGAGATAGCAGCTGTCCTTCTGACCTATTTGGAAGAATGACAAGTCTCCCAGATTTAAATAGGGTCAGATTTAAATAGAGGAATAATGTTATTACAGGTTCACACCTATACGACCTAACAAGACCCCAAAACAGAGTCCTGAGGCAGATCCCTGGGATTCTGGAGCAAGAATGTGCTCCCCAGAACAGAGACATATTCATGGCAGGAAGAATGCGAGTGATGGCCCAACCTGGCCTGGAGAGCATGTGTCACGTGGACAGGTGGCCAGAACCTCTAGGTCACCCACACCTGTCCACCATGCCTTTCCCCCCGCTCATAATCTTGTGGGATTCTCTCTGAGTGATGCAGGGGAGGAAAGAAAGTTTTCTCCTGGATCCTCCTGGGTTCTCTGGCTGGCACCTATAAATTAGATCAACAAAAGACAGATTAAGGAGAAAAGCTGAAGTTTATTAACACAAGTGCCTGATGCCTACACACAGGGGCACCTGACTCATGAGTCAGGAGTGCTTAGAACTGGCAACAACAACAAAATTACATTTTCAGAGAAGGACCAAGACAGAGGAAAAGAAATCTAAATTTCTAGGGGCAGCAAACTGTGGGAAGGTCAATATATAGGGAACCAATGAAAGAAACCACCTCTTAGTAGAGTTCATCACATAAATGCCTCTGGGGCCCCTGGGGGCTGGCAAGGATATAGGGCTGCCCTGGGGGATTAACTTCTGTCCTTCCTGGAAGAGAGGGAAGTGGTGGGAGGTGCAGAGGCACGGCCTGTGTCCTAGAGAACCCGGACAGGGCAGAGGACACTTCTCAGCTGCCCTCAGCTCAAAATAACCCCTCTGGCAAAGTGACAGCACCCTCTGCCCCCTTCACAAACCAAGGAGGAAGAATACATTCATGCCTGGGTTAGCGGCTGTCACCCCACGTGGGGGGACCTTGGAAGGGTGGAGAGGGGTGGCACTTCCAGCAAGCACAGCGCTGAGTCCCACAGTGATGATGATAAGCAGTCATTAGCTCCGTGTGCAGGGGACAGACCGAAGTCAGAGGAGACATCAGTCTCTGGGTTTTCCCAAGTCACCTGACTGGTTCATCAGGGTCTGAAGGAACGAGACCGAAAGATTATAAGATCAGAGACAGAGAGGCCCTGGAAAGGCCACCTGCATGGACGTGCGCAGCTGAGCGCATGACGCGGGACCTCTGTCTCCCCTGCGTGAGCCCGGGAGAACTTGTACTGAAGAGGAAGTGGGGCTCGCCCATGAGGAGGGTGGCGCAGCCAGGCTCTGCCCGGGAACACGACAGGCCCTCGAGCAACGGGGCCTGGCAATGGGCATGTTTATGAGCCCGAGGACCGTCAACCCAGCTACTCCGCCGCAGGTCGGCCTTGTCAGTACTGAACACTGCATCTGAGCCCTCAGGACGGGACCATCCTCAAGGGGAGGTGGACACAAAATTAGAACATAACGTGGTCTGTTCGATGATAACGTGTTTGCTGAGATGCTGAGGTGGGGGAGGAGGAGCAGTTAGCCCAGCCTGGAGGCACGCTGAGGGCTGTGAGGCGGATCCATACCTTCAACGCGGGTTTAATCAGTAGGTCACAAGGGACTCGTTGGTCCCCTCAAGGGAAGATTCCAGGGATTACTCTTCATGAGTCCCCAGCCTCACCACCAGGCCAGACCACACACCATGTGCTTTATAAATATGTGGTAAATAAATGAACAAGCAACCAAATCACCCAAATGCTCCAGTGAGGGTAACTAAGAGCCATAGCAGGGCCGTGGCTATGGATTTGGGGAGTCTGGTAGGGTCAGCCCCGCTTACCACACCAAGATTATGACAGCCAACAACCCAGCCCAGGGGCTGGTGTGTAAGAAACATTCTACACATGTCTGCAGAATGAATGACTGCATGTGGGAATGAATGAATGAGCGGTGGCATGGGATCCTGAATAGGCTATGCACTTCTCAGACAGGCAGGTTCAAACCCCAGCTGTGCCACTTGTTACCGATGTACCTTTGAAACTCAAAGACAGACGACAACTTTCTGAATGATTTGGTTGAGAGCATCAGAAAACCAACCCAACGACACACAATCAAAAACCAACTAGGACACCTGGGTGGCTCAGTGGTTGAGCATTTGCATTCGGCTCAGGGCATGATCACAGGGTCCTAGGATCAAGTCCTGCATCGGGCTCCTGCGGGGGCCTGCTTCTCCCTCTGCCTGTGTTTCTGCCTCTCTCTGTGTCTCTCATGAATAAATAAAATCTAAAAAAAAAAAAAAAAAAAAAAAAACAAATATATGGGGGGATTTTATCAGCTGGCATAACTGGGAAATTCAGGTAGTGAGAGTCCCTTCAGCTCTGGCCGAATGTAAGCAATCAAGCGGTAGGACTGGACACCTGAGGCCCTCTGCTCCATTTCATTCTCAGACAACGGTTCTCAGGCTAGCAGGACAGCCTTTAGCTGCTCCAAGCACGCATGGTTCTCACAGCTCATACGCCAAAAACACAAGCCCCTCTCTCTACAGCTGTGCACACTGAACTCAGAGAAGGCTTCCCACGCCTACTCCTGGGGTCACCTGCCCACTCTTGAACTGGTGGTGTATGCGAACCCCTAGGGGGGAGGTGTCTGGGGAGCAGGACAGATGCAGTCCACAGAAGGAAAGTTTGCCAAGACCAAAAAGTAACACTCTTGCACTAAATAATCTGTTGGCACTGATGTGATGATTAACAGCAAAATCACATGTAAAGCACTTACTAAGTCGTGAAAGGCATCCACCACATAGCAGCTATTGTTCATAACAATGCCGTTAAGGGGAACAAAGTTCAAAGAAACTACAAGAATTATACATTCACCTTGAATTGTGTCCTTATTCAAATCCCCCCAAAAAACTCTTCTTTTTGAACGTTGAATTTCATGTGTCATATGCCATGATTTAGGAAACAGAAAACTGCAGCGGTCTCACCAACCAGCAAGGAAAACTCTGAATGTTGAGTTAGACCATTAGGCCTTCCAAGCACAGTCGCAGAGATGTTCGATGTCATCATCCAACCAGCTCATCTGGTTAGCACTCTGCTCTTGCTCATTTGGTGAACAGGATCAGACCCTGGAACAGAAAAGGACCCAAACCAGTGAAATCCAATAGAAGTCCGTAGACTAGGTAATAGTGATATGCCAATAAATGGACCCTGGTTAGGTGAGATGTTAACCTTCCAGAAAACTGAGGACAGGGTATTTGGGAGCTCTCTCTCTTCTATCTTTGGAATCTTTCTGTAAGCATAATTTTTTTTTGTAAACATAATTTTAAACTAAAAAGCTTTTTAAAGGCAAATATCAAAAGAACAAAATACTTGGAGGACCGGCAAAGTGGAGGACATAGAAAAAAACACAAGTCCCTGCTCTCAAGGACCTTGTAGTCCTATTAAGGAAATAATCTAGAAATAATTTATGAGCAATGTTTCATCCCGAGAGAAGCAGTGTTACACAGTGATTTCAAGGACCGACTGCTGTCCCTCCCACGTACTAGCTGTGCGATGCAGACTCTGCCCCTCAGTCACTTCATCTGTGAAAGGAGGTGATGATACCACTACCTGCCACAGGGCTGTTTGAACACTTAGCACAGAGCCGAAGTGTTTATGATGATATGATAAAGTACAAAAATATATAGCACTTGTTAAGGGAAGCAGGAAAGCCTAGAACAATCCATTTCAACAATATTGATTGGAACTTAAAAATAATTCAAAGACCAATTGTTGAACTTTAATTATGTGTCAAGCTTGGTTGCTTTTTTTTTTTTTTTTTTTTAAGATTTTATTTATTTATTTCACAGAGAGAGAAAGAGAGAGAGCCCAAGCAGGAAGGAGGATCAGAGGAGGGGGAGAAGCAGACTCTCTGCTGAGCAGGGAGTCCCACATGGGACTCCATCTCAGCATCCTGAGATCATGACCTGAGCTGAAGGCAGACAGTTCACAGGCTGAGCCCCCCAGGTGTCCTCAAGCATGATTTTAAATATGCCATGTGTACTATTTCATTCAATGCTCAAAATAACCCCATGAAGTACGTGCATCAGTCAGGATTCAGCTGAGAATAACAGGATTTGCCTCTGCAAGTTTTAGAAGAAAGGAAATACAGGGAATTAATTACCTGTTAACAAAAATCACAGAAAGCCCAGGCCTCCAAGAAGGACTCCCAGAACAATAGCATGAACTGACTGTAGAAACCATTCATTCCACAGCCTGGAGACTAGGAAGTCGGCAAGCTGCTCTGTGCATCCCGGGTCCCAGGATGCCACCGTCAGATCTGCTGCCTCCCAAACCACTGTGCCTGCAGAGCCACAGGGGTAAATGTGAATCATGCTAACATTCACCAAAATAAAAAACAGAAGAGAAGGAAACTGGTGAGAAAGTTCACAACTTCCATTTAGCTCCTATAGAACATCCAAATGGACATTTCTAGAAGGCAGCAGGAAATACGAATTTAAAGGAAACAGACTTAGACCAAATTTAGGCCAGGGAATGAGGCCAGTGTTTTACAAATATGTCCATTATCCTAATAGCAACTAAGTGATGAGATATAATCACCAAGAAAATGAGGTTTAGAGACGTTACTACATGTCTGAGGTCGCATGGCTCATAGGAACCAGCCAGAATTCACAGTCAGGACACAAGCACTTCAGCACTGGACAAGCCTGGAACTGATTGTGGAACCAAGGTGAGTCCTCCATTTTCAGCAACGCAGTCCGCTATTCCACCCTGCTGCCACGCATTTATACTTTAGTATGTAAGATGGTCCCATTGTGCCTCCCCATAAGATGTTTGAGGTCAGAGTACGTGTCTGTTTAATCCTTCGTCCCTAGGACTAAGCATATATGATGGATAAATTAGTGTTTCTGTTGCATGAATGAATAAATCTGGGGATATAGACATATATTTCCTTTTTTCAAAAGATTTTATATTTAATTCACCTCTATGCCCCACGTGGGGCTTAAACTCACAACCCCAAAATCAGGAGTCACACCCACCACCCACAAAGCCAGCCAGGCACCCCCTAGATATATACTTCTTAATGGTGGTAAATCCACCCAGCTCAAAGATGAGATCAGGAGAAAAGCCTTCTCTCCTGAATGGAGTCCTGTACACAAATGAGACAGTTGCTATGATGAATTAAAAATATACCTACAAAGAAACAGTTGTCAAACAATGCAGGAAGTATTGCTATCTGGTTTTAGGAAGACCCCCACCCCATTATCCCTTGTCCTCACCAATATTTACCTAGTCTGTGTGACTCTTTTTTTTTTTTTTTTTTAATAAAAATCATCTAAAGCTGTGGCCCCAGTTCAATGAAAGCAAGTGCATTCTGTTGGCAAAGTGATGGTGTAGACGGAATGGCGTGATGACACAGCAACTGTGCACTCCTGTAGTTCTAGGTGTGATCCTGCTTCCTCTCCAACTCATCACGTTGGTGTCAGATCCGCAAAATATTTCAACTGAGATACCATCCAAAATAAGGAAGCAAAATGGCAAAACACCAAGGAAATTTTTGAGAAGACTTAATGTCTTCAGACAGCAAGAAAAAAAGAAAGAAAAAATGACAGAACTTGCTGGCCAAGAGAAGGAAGATGAGTCTCTGCAGCCCACATGGCTCACCTCCTGAAACCCGGAAGGGAAAAAGCTTCCCCCTTTCCCACATCATGTTCAACAGAACCCTGCGTCTTGGAAATGCCTAAGTAATTAGAAATCCTTGGTCAAATAAGTTTGGGAAATTAAAAAATAATAATAAGTAAAATCATAGATTCAAAACACAGGTTTGCACGTTGGAGGCTCTAGGAAATCCTGCAGCAAGGAAACCTGTGAGCCTGTTTTAATATATTCTTTCCCAAAGTTATGTTGCCACAGCGTGTTTCTACTTAGTATCTGTTCATGTCCTATATTTATGTTCTTGGGAAGTCCTGCTGGATAGGCTGGTCTGCCGGTGCAGACCTTGGAGGCTTGGCAAGTGTGTAACCAAATAATCAGGTATAAGACACATCAGAGACATCTCCCCAGCTATGGTGAGCTCCTTGGGCTGCTCCCTTAGACCCCTCAAGGGAGCCCGAGTGCAGAGGTTTGGGAAGCACAGGTATAAGCAATAAGCAGCTAGCTACAGAACTCTTTTTTAGGAGACAAAGGCCCAGAAACAAAGCAGGGACTAAGGGAAGGCTGGAGGGGCTGGGGGCGGGGCAGGAGGCAGGGCTGGGGACCCAGGAAAGGGATGGGGGCAGGGCAGGAAGCAGAAGACACAGCTGGTGAGGGTTTCTGTAAGAACAAGGACGAGGATGAGGATGCTGGCACTGGGTTTCACAGGCTCCTCGGCGGGGTGCAGGGCAGTGACCCTTCCCCCGCCACCCTTACCGTCCAGTCCTGCGTGAGCCAAGTCCAGCTGCGGAGTTCCTGGGAGGAGGTCAAGCACCCATTAGGGGAGGCAGGCGGGCTCCTCCACAAGATGCAGACCTTGCAGGCTGTGGTCCCACCAGGACAGAGGAGGAGAAACACCCGCTCCCATGTGCTCCCTTTGGTGCTGGTGGAATAGGAAGCACATGGGAGCAGAGCGGAGGCTGTAGTCCCAGATGCCTCTGTGCTCCTTCCTCCTCTGTTTCCTAATTCTAGAACTTTCCGTGAGCTGATGCTGGGGCTTCAGGGAGTGGTGACCTCATGGAGAGTCAGTGCTCCTACAGCAGCTCACACTGACTTGCGAGGGGCTTGGAGGCCACCTGCAGGGGCCGCTGGTCACCGGTAGTGATCTCTCCTTTCTCATTCATGATTTTATTAATTTGAGTCTTCTCTCTCTTCTTTTTAATAAGGCTGGCTATTGGTTTATCTATCTTATTAATTCTTTCAAAGAACCAACTCCTGGTTCTGTTGATCTGTTCCACAGTTCTTCTGGTCTCGATTTCGTTGAGTTCTGCTCGAATCTTAATTAACTCTCTTCTTCTGCTGGGTGTAGGATCTATCTGCTGTTTTTTCTCTAGCTCCTTTATGTGTAAGGTTAGCTTTTGTATTTGAGTTCTTTCCAGTTTTTGAATGGATGCTTGTATTGCGATGTATTTCCCCCTCAGGACTGCTTTTGCTGCATCCCAAAGATTTTGAACGGTTGTATCTTCATTCTCATTAGTTTCCATGAATCTTTTTAATTCTTCCTTAATTTCCTGGTTGACCCTTTCATCTTTTAGCAGGATGGTCCTTAACCTCCACGTGTTTGAGGTTCTTCCAAACTTCTTGTTGTGATTTAGTTCTAATTTCAAGGCATTATGGTCTGAGAATATGCAGGGGACGATCCCAATCTTTTGGTATCGGTTCAGACCCGATTTGTGACCCAGTATGTGGTCTATTCTGGAGAAAGTTCCATGTGCACTTGAGAAGAATGTGTATTCAGTTGAGTTTGGATGTAAAGTTCTGTAGATATCTGTGAAATCCATCTGGTCCAGTGTATCATTTAAAGCTCTCGTTTCTTTGGAGATGTTGTGCTTAGAAGACCTATCGAGGATAGAAAGAGCTAGATTGAAGTCACCAAGTATAAGTGTATTATTATCTAAGTATTTCTTCACTTTGGTTATTAATTGGTTTAAATATTTGGCAGCTCCCACATTCGGGCATATATATTCAGGATTGTTAAGTCCTCTTGTTGGATAGATCCTTTAAGTATGAGATAGTGTCCCTCTTCATCTCTCACTACAGTCTTCGGGGTAAATTTTAGTTTATCTGATCTAAGGATGGCTACCCCTGCTTTCTTTTGAGGACCATTTGAATGGTAAATGGTTCTCCAACCTTTTGTTTTCAGGCTGTAGGTGTCCTTTTGTCTAAAATGAGTCTCTTGTAGACAGCAAATAGATGGGTCCTGCTTTTTTATCCAGTCTGAAACCCTGCGCCTTTTGATGGGGTCATTAAGCCCGTTCACGTTCACAGTTACTATTGACAGATAGGCGTTTAGCGTCATCATGATATCTCTTCAGTTCTTGTTTTTGTGGATTGTTCCACTGAACTTCTTCTTAAAGGGGAATTTTAACAGTCCCCTTTAAAATTTCTTGCAGAGCTGGTTTGGAGGTCACATATTCTTTCAGTTCCTGCCTGTCTTGGAAGCTCTTTATCTCTCCTTCCATTCTGAATGAGAGCCTTGATGGATAAAGTATTCTTGGTTGCATGTTCTTCTCATTTAGGACCCTGAATATATCCTGCCAGCCCTTTCTGGCCTGCCAGGTCTCTGTGGAGAGGTCTGCTGTTACCCTAATATTCCTCCCCATAAAAGTCAGGGATTTCTTGTCTCTTGCTGCTTTAAGGATCTTCTCTTTATCTTTGGAATTTGCAAGCTTCACTATTAAATGTCGAGGTGTTGAACGGTTTTTATTGATTTTAGGGGTGGGAATCTCTCTATTTCCTGGATCTGAATGCCTGTTTCCCTTCCCAGATTAAGATAGTTTTCAGCTATGATTTGTTCAAATACATATTCTGGCCCTCTGTCCCTTTCGGCGCCCTCGGGAACCCCAATTAAACGTAGGATTTTCTTCCTCAGGCTGTCATTTATTTCCCTTAATCTAACCTCATGGTCTTTTAATTGTCTGTCTCTTTTTTCCTCAGTTTCCCTCTTTGCCATCAACTTGTCTTCTATGTCACTCACTCGTTCTTCTACCTCGTTAACCCTCGTCGTTAGGACTTCTAGTTTGGATTGCATCTCATTCAATTGATTTTTAATCTCTGCCTGATTGTATCTAAATTCTGCAGTCATGAAGTCTCTTGAGTCCTTTATGCTTTTTTCTAGAGCCACCAGTAGCTGTATAATAGTGCTTCTGAATTGGCTTTCTGACATTGAATTGTAATCCAGATTTTGTAACTCTGTGGGAATACAGCATCCATTCCTGATCAAAACTCTTCAGAGTGTAGGGATAGAGGGAATTTTCCTCGACATCTTAAAAGCCATCTACGAAAAGCCCACAGCAAATATCATTCTCAATGGGGAAGCACTGGGAGCCTTTCCCCTAAGATCAGGAACAAGACAGGGATGTCCACTCTCACCACTGCTATTCAACATAGTATTGGAAGTCCTAGCCTCAGCAATCAGACAACAAAAAGACATTAAAGGCATTCAAATTGGCAAAGAAGTCAAACTCTCCCTCTTCGCCGATGACATGATACTCTACATAGAAAACCCAAAAGCCTCCACCCCAAGATTGCTAGAACTCCTACAGCATTTGGTAGCATGGCAGGATACAAAATCAATGCCCAGAAATCAATGGCATTTCTATACACTAACAATGAGACTGAAGAAAGAGAAATTAAGGAGTCAATCCCATTTACAATGGCACCCAAAAGCATAAGATACCTAGGAATAAACCTAACCAAAGAGGTAAAGGATCTACACCCTAACAACTATAGAACACTTCTGAAAGAAATTTAGGAAGACACAAAGAGATGGAAAAATATTCCATGCTCATGGACTGGCAGAATTAATATTGTGAAAATGTCAATGTTACCCAGGGCAATTTACACGTTTAATGCAATCCCTATCAAAATACCATGGACTTTCTTCAGAGAGTTGGAACAAATTCTTTTAAGATTTGTGTGGAATCAGAAAAGACTCCAAATAGCCAGGGGAATTTTAAAGAAGAAAACCATAGCTGGGGGCTTCACAATGCCAGATTTCATGTTGTACTACAAAGCTGTGGTCATCAAGACACTGTGGTACTGACACAAAAACAGACACATAGATCAATGGAACAGAATAGAGAACCCAGAAGTGGAACCTCAACTTTATGGTCAACTAATATTCGACAAAGGAGGAAAGATTATCCACTGGAAGAAAGACAGTCTCTTCAATAAATGGTGCTGGGAAAATTGGACATCCACATGCAGAAGAATGAAACTAGACCACTCTCTTGCACCATACACAAAGATCAACTCAAAATGGATGAAAGATCTAAATGTGAGACAAGAGTCCATCCAAATCTTAGAGGAGAACACAGGCAACACCCTTTTTGAACTTGGCCACAGTAACTTCTTGCAAGATACATCCACGAAGGCAAAAGAAACAAAAGCAAAAATGAACTATTGGGACTTCATCAAGATAAGAAGCTTTTGCACAGCAAAGGATACAGTCAACAAAACGAAGACAACCTACAGAATGGGAGAAGATAGTGCAAATGACATATCAGATAAAGGGCTAGTTTCCAAGATCTATAAAGAACTTATTAAACTCAACAGCAAAGAAACAAACAATCCAATCATGAAACGGGCAAAAGACATGAAGAGAAATCTCACAGAGGAAGACATAGACATGGCCAACATGCACATGAGAAAATGCTCTGCATCACTTGGCATCAGGGAAATACAAATCAAAACCACAATCAGATACCACCTCACACCAGTGAGAATGGGGAAAATTAACAAGGCAGGAAACAACAAATGTTGGAGAGGATGTGGAGAAAAGGGAACCCTCATACACTGTTGGTGGGAATGTGAACTGGCGCAGCCACTCTGGAAAACCATGTGGAGGTTCCTCAAAGAGTTAAAAATAGAGCTGCCCTACGACCCAGCAATTGCACTGTTGGTGATTTACCCCAAAGATTCAGATGCAATGAAACGCCGGGACACCTGCACCCCGATGTTTCTAGCAGCAATGTCCACAATAGCCAAACTGTGGAAGGAGCCTTGGTGTCCTTCGAAAAATGAATGGATAAAGAAGATGTGGTCTATGTATACAATGGAATATTCCTCAGCCATTAGAAACGACAAATACTCACCATTTGCTTCGACGTGGATGGAACTGTAAGGTATTATGCTGAGTGAAGTAAGTCAATCGGAGGACAGACAGTGTGTGTTCTCATTCATTTGGGGAATATAAATAATAGTGAAAGGGAATAGAAGGGAAGGGAGAAGAAATGTGTGGGAAATATCAGAAAGGGAGACAGAACATAAAGACTCCTAACCCTGGGAAACGAACTAGGGGTGGTGGAAGGGGAGGAGGGCGGGGGGTGGGGGTGAATGGGTGACGGGCACTGAGGGGGACACTTGACGGGATGAGCACTGGGTGTTATTCTGTATGTTGGTAAATTGAACACCAATAAAAAATTAATTTATTAAAAAAAACAAAACAAAATTAATCTGTGTCACATGTCCTAACATCTGATTTACTCTGTCTTCATCTTTGTGACTTTCTTCTGGATGTTTTCTTGTCCATAGGGTACACCCAAAGATTTAATTGATAAATACCACAAATGCTTTTCTTATTTAGAAAGTCAATAGCAACTATGATAAGATGATTTCTTTATGGCTTATTATAACTCGCCGCATTATAATATTAAAAATAGTTCATTCTGTCTCAATAAAAATTGGAATTATCAGCATAGTAAAATTTTTGGAACAAAACCACTTAAACTTCCTATTTTCTTTTATACCTAATAATATGATGACCATGCTGAGTTCATAGAGGTTCTGGTACATAAAAACTCCCAGCTCCTTACAAGGACAACGATCCAATTAGCATTTATTATGAAAGTCTTCCCATGCTTACACACTTAATCCCCCCATTCAGTCCCCACCACCACCAAAAGAGAAAAGCAGCATCCCTATTTTTCAGATGAGAAGTTTGAAGCATGAGGGGTCAAGTACTTAGTCACTATGACACAAGGAGGCTTCCCAGGACTGAACGCCTGCCTTTAATACGAAAAGTCTGTCTGGTCAGGACACCAAAGCAGAAAATCACACTACAGCAAAAGAATGCAAAGGTATGAAAAGGAAATCTGTCAAAGATAAAGTGTTTACGCACCTGTCAGGATGGCTAAAATCAACAATACAGGACACAACAGGTGTCAGCGAGGATGTGGAGAAAGAGGAACCCTCATGCACTATTGGTGGGAATGCAAACTGGTGCAGCAACTGTGGAGAACAGTATGGAAGTTCCTCAAGAAGTTGAAAACAGAGATACCCTTGACTCAGCAATTGCACTACAAGGTATTTACCCAAAGAATACAAAAATACACATTTAAAGGTTACATGCACCCCTGTATAGAGCAGCATTATCTACAATAACCAAGCTATGGAAGCAGCCTAAGTGTCCATGGACAGATGGTTGGATAAAGAAGATGTGGTATATATACTATGGAATACCATCAGAAGGAATGAAATCTTGTTTTACAATGACATGGATGGAGCTAGAGGGTATTATGCTAAATGAAATAAATCAGAGAAAGACAAACACCATATGATTTTACTCATGTGGAATTTAAGAAACAAAACAAATGATCATAGGAGAAAGAAAGAAAGGGAGGGGGCAAACCAAGAAACAGACTCTGAACTACAGAGAACACACTGAGGTCATCAGAGGATGTGGTGAGGGGATGGGGGAAACTGGGGATGGGGATGAAGGAGCGCATCTGTCATGACGAACACTGGGTGATGTAGGGAAGCATGGAGTCACTATATTGTACACCTAAAACTAATATGTTAGCTATATGTATTTTAACTAAGTGGAATTAAAAACTTTTAAAAAGAAAAAAATAATAAAGCATGTGGAAATAAAGCACAAGAAAATATAGACAAATTGGACTTAATCAAAATTAGAAACTTTTGTTCATCAAAGGACATTATCATGAAAGACAACCTACAGAGAGGGAGAAAATATTTGCAAATCATATAAAGATAAAGATTTAACATCCACAATATATAAAGAACTCCTAAATTCAACAACAAAAAGGCAACTCAATTAAAACTACAGTCAGAAAGCTTAAATAGATATTCCTCTAAAGAAGATTTACCATGGACAACAGCACATAAAAAAGATGGTCAGCATCATTCACTGATCATTAGAAACACAAATCAAAACTATAATGAGATACCACTTTGTGATTATAATAAAGAAAAATTTTTAAACAGGGGAAATAGTAAATGTTCGTGAGGATATGGAGAAATTGAAATCCTCCTACGTTGCTGGGAAGAATGTAAAAAAATGCCATCTCTGTAGAAAAACATTTGGTGGTTCCTCAAGAACTTAAACCTAGAATTATTATATGGCCAAGCAATCCCACTCATAGGTATCTGACTAAACTGATTGAAAACAGGGACTCAAACAGATATTTGTACACTGCTGACATTGTACAATCATTCACCATAGCCAAGCAGTGGAAGCAACCCAAAATGTTGACAGATAAATGGATAAATAATATGTGATACATTCATATGATGGAATATTATTCAGCCATAAAAAGGAAGGAAGTTCTGACATCTGCTACAACATGGATGAACCTTGAGGACATTTTGCTAAATGAAATAATCCATACACTAGAGGACCACTCTGATATGTATACAATCGTATAAGTTGCCTAGAATAATCATATTCATAGAGACAAGATGTAGAATTGAGATTATCAGGGACTAGGAAGACAGGGAGGAAAAGTATTAACATATAATGGATATAGAACCTCTGTTTGGGATGACAAAAAAGTTCTGGACATAGGTGTTGGTGATGGTTGCCCAATACAATGAATGTACTTAATGCAACCAAACTGCACAATTAAAATGGTGAAAATGGTCAATGTTATGTTATGCATATTTTATTACAATAAAAAAGCATGATTCTCCTTCTTTTGAAGTAAGTCACTTGTGATCTCTCTCTGCAGACCAGATCACCCCCATGAACTCTAGATCTGATTTTCCAGCTGAAAATACCCAAACTCAATACCCAGAATTGATGTCACAATCAACCCTGTTTCCCTTGAAAAATTTACTTCTTGGGGCACCTGGATGGTACAGTTGGTTGAGTGTCCAACTCTTGGTTTCAGCTCAGGGTGTGATCTCTGGGTCATGGGATCGAGCCTTGGGTCGGGATCTGAGCTCAGCAAAAAGTCCGCTTGAGTATTCTCTCCTCTGCCCCTCCCCACTTGCTCTCCCTCTCCCTCTCAAATAATTTTTTTTTAAAGAAAAAGAAAAATTTACCTCTTTCCCTTTCTCCAAAGCCTCATCTCTGTAATAGCAGCACTACTGTCCACAAAGTCTATTAATCCATAATTCTGTCTTCCTCGCTCCCAAGCCCATCAGTGCTTAAGCTTGGTTTTGGCTTCAGTCTTACCTTCCAGCAGATCATGAACGGCCTTCCTCTTTCCCATTCCTGGGTAGGTCCTGGTCAGGGCCTCACGTTTCCTCTCTCGCCTGGATTATTCAATGACTTTTTTTTTATCTGTCTGCTCTTCAAATACCATCCCTCCACGCTCCATCTTCAGGACAACCACCAACATTTGCTGACAACCTTACAGATCTAATAATGCTACTTTCTTCCTTTGAAACATCCCTGACACTGTTGAGGATAAAGTCAGAAGCCGGTAGCAGACACGACTGGCTCTTCACAACTTGACCCAAACTCCTTTCCCAGACACTCATTTGCCAGCAACGCCAACAGTTTGCCCTTCATCATGTGTCTTTCCTTCCCCTGTACTCCTTCTCTGAGGCCTACCCAGGGCAACCGTGAACTACCCTCCCAAATCCAGCTATAAGGCCACTTCCTACAGGGATCATTCCTCCATTCCCATAAGAAGGACTAGCTGTACCCCCTCCTGGATCACATCACATACTATAAGCAATTGTCCCATTGTTTTAAGAGTATTTCCCTCCCTGTACCCCCACCCCAGAGCATCAGCTTCTGCAGGCAGGAACTGGTACTTGAACACTTGATCTCGTTCATTTTTCTCTAATTACAATTCAAAGGAACAAGACAAAAATGTCTTTCTTGCTCTCCAGAAATGACTACTTGAGGGGTCACTAAAATTTATTTAAAGTATTTGTAATACCTGGGCAGCCCCTGTGGCACAGCGGCTTAGCGCCGCCTGCAGCCCGGGGTGTGATCCTGGAGACCCCAGGCGAGTCCCGCGTCGGGCTCCCTGCACGGAGCCTGCTTCTCCCTCTGCCTGTGTCTCTGCCTCTCTTTCGCTCTCTCTGAATAAATAAATAAATAAATAAATCTAAAAAATAATAATAATAAATAAAGTATTTGTAATACCTAATGCTTTTTGAATTACTAAAAGTAACAAAAATAGAAAAGATAATATCTGGAGAATGTCTTTGAATCTTAATTCAAAGCAAAGATGATGGAAAAGCTCATATACCCCATATGAGCTGATCCAAATCTAGAAGTGTTAATTTACCCTATAAACATGCGCTGACCTGTTACATGCCACATGCTGACTAAACATACAGGTTCTCAAGTACAGTTGAACTGTGATGATACAGAATTAATGCATTTATGTAAAGCGAGTAAATTCAAGTTATTGATCTGGAAAGTTTGCTAAGTCACAGCACTCAATCTCCAGATGATTTAGGAGTTATTTGAATAAGTAAAATTTTCAGCTCCAGCATATCTGGAATGTTTCCCATGATGTATTACAGTCCAAAGCCATGGGACTCTCCCAAGAAATGTATAATAAATACAACAACAAAATGAAGAGGCAACTCTGGACTGGGAGTCAGGCCTACTATCAACTAGCTGCAAGACTGGGGAAATACATTAATCTGTCATTTGGGCTTCAATTTCAACTTTGATAAAAATAAAGAAATTAGGGGATCCCTGGGTGGCTCAGTGGTTTAGCCCCTGCCTTTGGCCCCAGGGCGTGATCTTGGGGTCCCAGGATCGAGTCCTGCGTCGGGCTCCCTGCATGGAGCCTACTTCTCCCTCTGCCTGTGTCTCTGCCTCTCTCTCTCTCTGTGTCTCTCATGAACAAATAAATAAAATATTTTTAAAATAAAATAAAAATAAATAAGTTGGACTCAAATCTTGACTTTGGAGATTGTTACAGAATGTTTGCTTGGGAATTGTTTGATTATTTTTATGTTTTATGCACTTTTTCATGCATTTCAAATCTTAAAAAGATATTTTTAAGATGCATGTACAAGGGTGGTTCAGTCAGTGAAGCATCTGCCTTCAGCTCAGGTCATGATCTCAGGGTCCTGGTTGGAGCCCTGTTTCGGGCTCCCTGCTCAGCAGTGTCTGCTTCTCTCCCCCTCTACCCTCTCCCTGCTCTTGCACTCTCTCAAATAAATAAATAAAATCTTAAAAAAAAAAGATACATGTACAATATGTCCTGAATGATGCTCCCCCAAACTTTCAACTGCAAAGTTTTATCTGAGTAGAAATTTGATTCTGGCAAATAACATGAGTTAAATTCATACAGCAGACAGGAAAAAAAAAAATCCTTTGAAAGGCAAATACATTGTGTGCTTCCTGACAATAAGGACATAAAACTTCCTTGTTGGCATTAATGAAAAATAACACACACTTCCAAAGTTCTGTAGACACCTACAAGAAAGAAAACAGCCGAATGAGTCACCTATTTCCACATCAGGGCTGAGAAGCTATATAAATGTCTGCAGCCTCTGGCAGAACCGAGCAGACTGAGCCTCGGTCCAAGAACCGTCCGGGGCAGCAGCGATGTGGCCGGCTGTGCTATGTGCCCTGTGCCTGCTGCCCAGCTGCCTGGCCTTGCCGCTTCCCCGGGAGGCAGGTGGCATGAGTGAGCCACAGTGGAAACAGGCTCAGGTAGGTCACAGGTCCACTCCCCGGGAGCTCCCCATCTCACCATCAGCATGATGAGGTGTGGTTTTTGATTTGGGTTGTTTTTCTGATTACATATATGTTTTAATCAAGTAGCTATTAAAAGCAGGCTGACTGGGGGGCTCAGTCAGTTGAGCATCTAACTCGATTTTGGCTCAGGTCGTGATCTCAGGGTCATGAGATCAAGCCCCATGTCGGGGTCCAGGCTCGGTGCAGGGTCTGCTTGAGATTTTCTCTCTTTCTCTGTCTGCCCTCCCCTCTGCACTCTCTCTCAATATCTTTTTCTCAGTCTCTCTCTCTCTCTCTCTCTCTCTCTCTCTGTCTCTCTGTCTCTCTCAAAACAACACACAAAACCAGAGTGGCTTTATTGCTACCCAAACTGGGTTCACACCGCAGTTCCTGCTCCCCTCACCAAGTAAACAGACATGAGGATGTTATTACACTTCTCTGCACTTCGACATTCTTTCTGACTTGGAAATTGCCAATGATAGTGGCATCACCAGGTGGGGTGCCATGAGGCACTTAACCCAGAACCTGGAACACTGTGTCTACTCAATGAATTGAAGTTGTTAATGTTTTACTTATTGTGACTTGAGATTCTTTTCATAAAGAGCTGAGTGTTGCCTCTTAAGGTGAGGAATCAGGTCATGGAGAAGCTTGAAATCAAAAAACAGAGGTTACAGCTGGCTGCTCAGCAGCGGGGAGGATGATGGGCAGGTGCAAACTCCTGACTTTGCCCAGTAGGGACAGCCATACTATGTGCTCACAGGATTCCTCTCATGAACAAAGAAGTGACAACAATGCCAACAATTATGCGTGCAACAATCATAGATTACAAAGTGCTCCATATACTTTGTGTCATTGAATCTTTAGCTCCAATTCCGGAAAAAGAAGGAGCCAAAGTGATATTGATTCACATACTTGGTAATGAGAGTGATAGGAGTCAAGGACAAGTTTTTCTGGTTCAAAAGCCATGGTCATTCCAATATACTACTTAATAAGCAAATTGATAAGTATAAATAATAATATTTGGTAAAATAATGGGTTGTTTACTCCTAACTACTATTCAAAAATTTAAGCTTTAAACATAAGAAAAGTCTACTTTTATTTCACAGTAACTTTGACTTTGAAAAAGTCCCAGTAATATGTTAGATTGAACAGTATTAAATTACTGATATTTAACTGTTTTTTTTTTTTTCCTGTAAAACAACAATTCCATAAAGTTCGATCTAATGGGTTCTCCATAAGGGATACTTTTGCAGGAGCATTGAGTCCCTTGACTTCATGCACAGGTCGCCAATAAACTAGAGAGACACTAGCTGGGTTTAACAGAAGGCAGGAAAATTTCTGTCAAGAATGCAAAAAGATTTCTTCCAAAAGAGTGTGTTTGTGAAGCCTGTGGCTCGAGAAGAGATAAAATTACTTATTTTAAAACAACAGATTCATTCTTAATTGTCCTGGATGTTTGTTGAGTGAAGTAAAACACAATCACTGGAATCTTGAAAAGAGAGCTCAGTATGATGAAGTTTACTTCCCTGACACGCACGCCCCTGAGGGACTCAGACCACACGTGCGTGCCGGTGTTTGAATCACTCCAACACCGTCATGCATCCTACAGCCCTCCGCATTTTTCTAATGAAATGGACTTTGGAGGCGGAACACGAGTTCAAATGCAGCTCCTCATGGGGTGAGCTCGTGCAAGTGATTTCCTTGTTTGAGTCACTAGTCTTCATGTGTAAGTAGGAATGACAACGCAACACCTACATCCCAGGTGGCTTGAGGTCTGGATGAGATTTGCACAGAAAGCTCCTGGTCCTGTCACTCAGAGGTGCTTGATACAAGTTCTCGTGAAGGTGCTGCTCCTCTGTCATTGACTTTTAATGTGTCCTATTGAGGCCACTGGGCTGCCACCCTCATGTCCACACACTGGAGTCTTTGAAGAAGGTCCTGAGGCCCCAGCTGCATGTGGAGGACGCCTGAGAGAACAGCTGTGTCCTGTAGCCCACAGGACAGGCCGTGAGGAACTCAGGGCCAGCTCTGCTGCTAGATTAACATGTGGCCCGGGCACATCACTCAGCTCTCTGAGCTTTGCTGTCTTCACCAGGAGAGTGTGCACAATAAATGAAATAATTTCATAATATCCTGTCCTAAGACTAAAATCTTAAGACCTTTTAACCTCAGAGGACCAGTCCTCTGGAGAACCTCTGATATGGCTGGGGGACCTGGGACCTCCCACAGGGTCTCTGCTGTACCCCCCAAGGACATGCTGCGTGCTCTTCCTGATTTGCTCTTACAAGCAAGTCTGTGTTTTATAAAGCATACGGTGGGTTTCTCCTCAAAACATTTAATGGGATAGGGGGCCTGGGTGGCTCCATCAGTGAAGTGTCTGCCATCGGCTAAGGCAGTCCCAAAGTCCTAGGAATAGTCCCAAGTTAGGCTCCGGTCTGCTTCTCCCCCTCCGTCTGTTCCTTCCCCCTCCCCTATTCATTCTCTCTCTCTCTCTCATAAATAAATAAATACATACATAAATAAATAAATAAATAAATAAATAAATAAATAAATAAATAAATAAAACCTTTAAAATAAAAAAAATCATCTTCTTAAAAAAAATGTAATGGGATAAAAGGGAAATGGAGGGACTCTTTGGCTCCTGAAATAGAAGGACACTGTATCATTATCAATATTAGATTTTCTCCTCATTAATGCACACTTGTTTTACCTGGTGCCTGCATAACTACTTTACCTTCAAACCACTACTTGAGTCCACAGAAATCCGAGGCAAAGATGCATAGCCCTCTGAGACCTATAAAGGAGACAATAAATAAGATGGTAGAACAATCACTCTTTCCAACAGGACTATCTCAAGAGGTTTTATCCATCTGACTCAAAAACAAGGGATGCTGACAGCTTCAAAACCAAACTCAAGGAGATGCAAAAGTTCTTTCGCCTGCCTGTAACAGGAATCCTGAACTCCCGCACGATAGAAATAATGCAGAAGCCCAGATGTGGTGTGCCTGATGTCGCCCATTTCTCACTGTTCCCAAACAGGCCAAAGTGGACTTCCGAAGTCATCACTTACAGGTTAGTTTTACTTTGGCTCGTTTTGGGGAAAGCAGCAAAGCCCTCTCTTCCTAAGTTCAAATGTTGTGTTCTTCTTGGCTTCCAGGATCGCATCGTACACCCCAGACTTACCACGCTTCAGAGTGAATCAATTAGTGGCAAAGGCTTTGGCAATGTGGAGCAAAGAGATCCCACTATCCTTCAGGAGAGTTCCAAGGGGAACTGCAGATATAATGATTGGCTTTGCAAGAGGAGGTAAGGCAGGCTGCTGTAGGCTGGTCCTGTGTGTGGTCACTGCCTTCCTCTTTTCAGGACTTAAAATCTTTATAATAGTCTTTACATATGATATATATGTGACATGTATAATATGTAATGACATATCTCTGTCATTATAGTTTTACTAGTTTAATTTAAAGCCACTTTTTATAGCAGGAGATGCCAAATTACAGCCCATGAGCCAAATGTGGCCCACCATCTATTTTTGTAAATAAATTTCTGTCTTTTTTGTGTGTGAGGGCAGTTTCAGCATTTTATGGAGAAATTTTTATCAGAACACAGTGATGGTCCTTCACTTACCTACTATCAATGATGCTTTGGGGCGACCATGGGAGAATTTAGTGATCATGACATCTCAGATACCATGAAGCTCATAAATCCTAAATTACTTATGATCTGGTCCTTTACACAAAAAGTTTGCCAGCCCTTTTTTGCAGTGTGAATCCTGATGGATGTACATACATGTCTGTAGTTATGGAACAAGTTAAAATATAGCTAACTAACATCAACATTAAACCAAGACACGGGGAGACAACCTCCAGAGGCCCTAAGTGCCTCCCCAAGGGCCTGTTGCCAACACCCTCAACGGAATAAGAAAGTAGAAACTCAGAGAACTCAGATTACAGGACTCAAGGACATAGAACCCATACACACGAACTGCTATTAATTGCTAGCATTTTATGGTGCAAATTTAAAGAAAAATGTCGTTCTTCTCAGTCTGTTCTAATGTTGAACTGCTCGGGTGCTGTGAATTTAGCTGAAATTTGAGCTTTGGCCACAATACTGACAACAGCAAAGAAAATGTCGCAGAAGGCATGGATCATGGCCACTATGTCTTCCAATCAAGGATCTTGAATCCATTGGATTCACATGGTTACAGCCTGATAGCAATTCAAAAACAAGCATCATAAATACAAGCACTAACAAAATTCATTTTGACACTTTGTGTGTGGTTCTCCGAGACTTTGTCTGTTCTACGCACAAAGAATAAGCTAGGTTTTTAAGAAAGATTGTACTAAATGGTGCACAAGTAACGTGATGAGTGCCGTGCACCACTCCTCCATCCTGCCACCATTCGGCCAAGTGCAGTGATTGGATTTAACCCTGGAAGTTAACTGTGATGTATTTAAAGTCTCATATTCTGGAAGCCTTCAGTCTCTGGTGGTTGTCAGGACTGAGTCTGGACTAGTGCCCGTGACCAGTAAACACCCCAACCCCCTGGGGGCGCAGCTGGTAACCAAGCGCTCACAGCCACACTCTGCTGATCTTTGCAGTCTCTGTAATTCCGTAAACTCCCAGGTAAAATGGCTGGAGATCATTTCACTCACCCTATTTTCTTTCAGCTCACGGGGACTACTATCCATTTGATGGACCAGGAAACATCCTGGCTCACGCCTTTGCACCTGGGCCAGACCTAGGAGGAGACGCTCACTTTGATGAGGACGAGCGCTGGACAGATGGTAGCAGGATAGGTACGACACACTAGGGCTCTTCTGCTGCATGTTGTTCCTAAAAATCTGAACTTCCTATGCTAGCTTGAGTTTGATGATGGCTTTAGTTCATGCTAATTACCAACCCGTCGCTAACTGCCAAAGACTACGTGATTCAAAGGCATGACTTCAGGATGGAAGGAGGCTGAGGGCCCAGGCACACTGGGCTCAATTCACCATAGCTCTACCAGCTACTCACCACATGTCTCTGGTCTGGTTATCTGACTTCTCTGAGCCAGTTTCCATCTATAAATAATTCCCACCCCATAGGATTATGGTTTGAAGTAAATGAGATCATGTTTACACAGTGCTTTACACGGTGTTGGGATATCTTAGTATTCGATAAATTACAGTTCTATTTCCCAAAAATAAGTTTTTTTATTTAAGGAGAAGGAGGAGCTATGACATGATATTTAAGAATTGTGTACAATTCTGAGATTATAGCCCGTTGTTCAGAAGGCAGCCAGTCCATTGTATTCATCACCTTACAAAGTAGGAGATTACAGACACTCTAGGAAACTAACAGGAAAGCTCTGGCATAAATCATACTAAGTGGAGAAGATTCTAACAAGATATTAATTAAATAAAATAGCATGGCTGCTCACTGTCCCTGAGAAGGAGATCTGTGCTTATGTTTGGTGATGGGAATTCATCTCCACAGCAACGCCTGACTGTCAACATCCAACCTTTGTGAGGTGGTGACACTGGCTGGCTTCCACATCCTGCGTGTCTGGCTCATTCCCCTTTCTTCCCCCTCGGGGTCAGCTCACTGAGTGTCCCTCCATCTTCATGCCACCCACTATCCGCGCTCTGGCCACTTGGCAAACTCCCAGGCTCACCCCTTCCGCCTTATCAAATAAATCAGAAACCAAACCCAGTGGCACCAGGGGACATTTCACCCCAGCTTCCTCAAACTGTCTCTCCTGGTACTCAAACTCACCATCAGTAAACAGCCATTATTTCCCAGAAAGTGGAAACTCCCAGTAGAATGACAAACCTACACAGTGGGAGGATTATCTCTGTTATCAGATGAGGAACTGAGACTTGGGGCGGTCAGTTCACGTGTCCAGAATCTGCACTGGTAGTAGCAGAGCCGGAGGTCAAGCCGGGATCCTGGTGCCTCTGAAGCCTTCGTGTTCCCCTCCAGAAGCCTGCTACTTGATTACATTAGAAGCACATAGGCAGAAACACAGCAGAAGGGGCGATGAGATTAAAGCGCTCTGTGATTCTCGTCAACCCTCCAGTTGGGAGGGCCTAGAAACAAGGAAGTGAGCTGCAAAGGCTCTGAAGATGTGTGCATTCTTACAGTTCTCCTATTTTTTTTACTACGTGTTATGTGTGACGTTATTTACAGTGTTGCTCTTATAGTCACCGTGTGTCACTCTTGGGTTGTAGGAATTAACTTCCTGATTGCTGCAACCCACGAGCTCGGCCATTCTCTGGGCCTGGGTCATTCGTCAGATCCCGATGCCGTGATGTATCCGACCTACAGCATTAGAGATTCTAAGAGTTTCAAACTTTCACAGGATGATATAGAAGGAATCCAGAAATTATACGGTAATGTTTAAGATTTCACATGGTCTCCTGCAGGAAAGGCTGGGAGATGGGTATCCACTTGGATAAACAAACTGGAATATACATCTAAAGGCCCATTGAGGGGAGAAATTTGAGACCTTAGATACTTGAAATGTTGCCAGGCTATTTTATCCTGTGATACTGATTTTAAGTTTTCGGTAGCATAGTATCATTCCATGAAATCAGGAAAATGACACTAGGCAGGTTGTTTGTTTGTTTTTCCCCAGGCTGCCACCCACTGTTTTTTTCTTGCTCTGCTCAGATACTTTAGGAGATTGTCCCTAGGGGATGGACTGAGAAACTACCACCTTCCTCCCTAGCTGCCAGTCAGAATGACCAAAAGGCAGTGGAAGTGCTTCCAAATCACCGGGCAATGTCCTCAGGAGATAATCATTCCTAGAATAAAATGGATTTAAGCAATTGATCAAACCTAGAATTTACTATCAATGGCGTTTCCTAAACTGTGTTCCCCGAACACTAAGTAGTCCTACAGGACAATCCCCAACAGAGGAAGCTAGAGAAGAACAAGTTCAAGAAGCAGGAGCTCCCCTACTTCAGGTGCACATGATCTTGAGGTCCCCGCTGCGCGTGCTGACTCAGCACCCCCAGGTTACAATCTCCTATACTGAACAGCGACTGAGCACTTGCCGATCAGCACTGCAGGGAGCATATTTTGGAAGATACCATGTAACTGGGCCTGAAAGTTGTGACTCAAATTGCTGCGATTGCCAAAAAGTTCACGTGACACAACACTTGTCGATAAAGTGATCGCCAGCAGAGTAGAAACAGTGCCTCCCCTGCCATAAATCTGTGGCCCATCGAATACTCCTGGCATCTGTAACTGTCCTAGAACCTCAAGAAAATTAGGAAGGGCTTGATCAGATTTCACATGAAGCAGACAGACCAGGGCATTATATTATTAACTATCAGACAATGAGGTGCCCTAGGCCACGGTGGAAAGAGGTAGCTTCTGGACAAATGAAACCAAGACTTAATGAAATAGGTTTTAAATGTAACCAGTTCATTAATCCAAGAAGCCCTATGAACAGAGAATGTAAGTTCAGAAGTATATCATTAAACTCATGGATGTTCTTTTCAGAATCATAAAAATAATAGCTATAATGCACCCCGCGCGTTGTGCACCCAGCGTTCCACGTGCATTAGCTCATTGAACACGACAATCCAGCGAGTTGCCCTTACCCTCATCTCGCACATGGGAGACCGCACCTGAAGAGGGGCTGAGTGGTACCTCACCCGAGACGGTGCAGCTGCTGGACGGCAGGCATGGGGTGCACAGCCACCCGGCCCCCTACCCACGTGCACCAACACCTCCCTCTCCGCCTCTGGAGGAGGGTCCTCAGAACCTTCATTCCAGGCACGAGAAGGGGGCTGGGGGCAGGACAGCTTGTGACACGTCTTCTGCTTTTAGCATCTCTCAATGGTTTTCATGTGTTGTATATACCATATCAAATGATCTCATTTTCTCTCAACAGGAGGGAACAGAATTTAAGGAGAAATCTGGAGCTGCAGGGAGAACACACTTCCATTCACTGGATTCGGTGTCATTGTCCTCGAGCAGAGGTAATGCACACGGTCCCTGAGCTCCACTGAGTACTTGGTTCATTCTCCCCCATGCCGTGGTCATCACATGTCTTGCTGTCCCAAAGAGAAGCTCTTCAATGGTGCAAGTGCCTCATTCGCCAATGACTTTGCATTTGGTGAATTTTAACAAATGCACAGATAAATAAAGTTTTTATTCCATAGCAAAAGGATTTCTATCAGGAAGCATTGTTTCTGGGTCAGAAAAGACAGGCTATGCAACAAAATCAAGACCAAAGCTAACAAACGAACAAAAATCCCACCTCACCCCGGGTCCTCCATGGCACACTGACCTACCTGTCACCGTGTGGGCAGGGAGACCCCAGCTCTTCCTTGTTCCTTATGAAGCCCGTGGAGGCACCTAGTTCCCCTTCTTCTGCTGGCCCAGGCTTTCACTCTGAGTATTCTGGAAGTCCAGTTCTTCCCACAAATACAGGTGAATTCCCAATGTTTTACATTCCTGTCATCACTTCTGGTTGAGTCCCTACCCCTGACCTGACTTCACTGTATCTCCCCTGACACTGTCGCACCTGTGTTCCCTTTCCTGGGCCCGGGGCCAGCCCCGAAAGACTTTGGTGACACACTGAAGACGTGCCTCCGTAGTGGGATTTCATGTAGTACGAGGTTGATGGAATTGGACAGTATCCCCATCCCTCAAAACCTCCTCTTGCCCCAGCATCAGGGGTTTCTCAGCAGCTGCCTACCTCCCCAGGCTCTGGCCCCCTACCCCCGGGGTCTACACTCCATCCCTCTGACTTCTCCCAGAAACTCATTTCCTGACGTCCACACAGCTCTCCCTGCAGCACAGAGGATGTGTTTCTGTGGGAGAAGCACTCTCTGTGGAAGAAAGAATCAGCAAACTTGAAAGTAGAGCATTGGAAATTATCAAAACTGAGGGAGAAAAAGAAAAAGAACTTAATGCCCCTGTGGGACACCATCAGGCAGACCGTAGGGGGAGTGCTGATAAGGAGAGAGACTATGCCTGAGAAGGAATGGAGGCCTGTGGAAGACATCATCCCTTCCACTCGATTTTGCTGTGAACTTTAACCTTATAGATTAAACATTAAATTACAATCTGGAATTTTTCAAATCAACGAAATTGACAAGGCTTTACCTAGACGCACTAAGGAAAAAAGAGAGAGGGCTCAAATCACTTAAAGTTTAGCTCTGAAAGTGGGAACATTACTAGTGACTCTACAAAAATAAAGTTTAAAAGTAAGAGCCCTGTAAACAATTATATGCCAGCAAATTGGATAACGTAGACTAAATGGAAAAGTTCCTAGAAACACAAAACCTGCCAATATTAAATCATGAAGAAATAGAAAATCTAAATAGACTCATAACTAGTAAGGAGATTAAACCAGTAATCAAGAATCTCCTGACCAAGGAAAGCCCAGGACTGAAGGCTTCACCAGTGAATTCCACCAAATACTTAAAGGAAAATTGATACCAATCCTTCCCAAACTTTTCCAAAAATTTGAACAGGAAGTAACACTCCTTTATTCATTTTATAAGGCCAACATAACCTATATATCAAAGCTAGACAAAGACACTACAAGAAAACCACAGACCAACACTCCTTATGAAATTGATACAGAAATTCTTAACAAAGTACTAGCAAACCACATTCAGCTGCATAGTAAAATGATTACACACCATGAAAGTAGGATTTATTCCTGGAATGCACAGGTGTTGCAATGAGATGAAAATCGATCAATGTAATAGACCACATTAACAAAAGAAGGGGGAAACTGCATAATCATCTCAATTGATGCAGGAAAGCATTTGACAAAATTCAGACTCTTTTATGATAAAAACACTCAACCACTAGGAATTAAAGGAAACTCCCACAACATAATAAAAATATGAAAAACAAACATCATACTCAGTGAGGAAAAATTTAAATCTTTTCCTCTAAGATCAAGAACAAGACAAGGGTGCCCACTTTTGCCACTGCTACCCAACATCATACTGGAAGTCCTAAGCAAAGCAATCAGATAAGAAAAATGAATGGCATCCAAAATAAAAAGGAAGGCGTAAAATTATCCCTGGTCACAAAGATAAGATCTCACACACAGAAAACCCTAAAGATCACACACACACACACACACACACATACACACACACCTGTTAGAACCAATAAATTCAGCAAAGTAGCAGGACAGAAAGTCAACAAGCAAAAATGGGTTGCATTTCTGTACACTAACAATGAACAATCTGAAAGGAGATTAAAACAATGCCATTAATAATTGTATCAAAAAAGAATAAAATACTTAGGAATTAAGGAAGGAGTAATAGAAATCAAAGAAGGTAAATTAGTGGGAAAATCTCATGTTCATAGACTGGTGGACCCAATACTGTTAAAAGGTCAATAGTACCCAAAGTGATCTACTATAGATTTAATGCAAATGACAAAAACTTCTGCTAAAATTCGTATGGACTCTCAAGGGACCCTAAAGAGCCAAAACAATCCTGAAAAAGAACAAAGCTGGAAAATTCACACTGCTGAGTTCAAAACTTACTACAAAGCTACAGTCAAAACCATAAGGTGCTGGGGCACCTGGGTGGGTCAGTCGGTGAAGCATCTGCCTTCATCTCAGGTCATGATCTCAGGGTCCTGGGATGGAGTCCCACATTGGGCTCCCTGCTCAGAGGGGAGTCTGCTTCTTTCTCTCCCTCTACCTGCCATTCCCCCTGCTCATTCTTTCTCTTTCTCTCTCTCTGTCTCTCAAATAAATTAATAAAATCTTTTTAAAAAAAAATAGATGGTACTGGTGTAAAGAGAGACCAATGAAATAGAATAGAGTCCAGAACAAACCCCCACATATATGGTCAAAGGATTATTTCTGTAACTACACACGAGACATAACTTGATCATTATTCTCAGCATTCAACAAACATTTATTGAATCAGGAACCTGCAGAGAGAAGAAGCACGGAAAGGTTAAAAAAAAAAAAAACACATAGTGTGTACCTTCCATAATCTAAAAGTTTGGTGAATAGAACAGATATTCCAGAAATTACTATAATATACCACATTAAGTGCTACAATAAATGACTGAGAAATGGGTAATGGGCTCCTGAGCTCCACTGTATGAATTCTAGCACAGATTATATGCAAGTCCAAAACTCCAGTTTGACCAGAAAGTATCCTGGACAAGTAGGGCCTCTCTAGCAGGCTTGGGACTCACATTGGCCTGACTGAGACTGTCTTACAACTGTCATATACCCTAATACCTCACAGAGTCCTGACCCACATCATGGCCTGGAGGCTCCCTCCACCTGCTCCATTCTTTTCCCCTGTATCCCTCCTAGGCATGGGAAGGATACCCAGCAATAAATCTCTTGTGTGTCTAATCATGTCTTGGCATCTGCTTTTTGAAGGACGTGAGCTAACATAAGGGGTGTTTCAGTAATCTATCACTGCACTAAATAGTGGCTTACACCAACAATCCTTTTATGAAGTCCCATGATTTTGTGAGTCAGAAATTTGGGCAAGTCTCCACAGGGCAATTTGTTTGCTTCATGGGGTGGACTGGCTGGTTTGGAGGGTCCAAAATGGCTTCCCTCCCATGTATGCCATGTTGTTCAGGTGCTGGAGATCTGGGCCCAGCAGGGACTGCAGCTATATCGTGCGCACGGTCCTCCAGCTTGGAGATGGGAAGATGATGGGACTCCACATGTGGAGGCTCCAGCCTCCAGCAGCAGGTGTTCCCGCAGGCAAGGAGAAGCTATATTGCCTTTTGCAGCTAGCCTCCGAAGTCATAGAGCATCAGTCCTGCTGTAGTCACTGGTCAAAGCAACCCCAAACCCACTAGATTCAAGATGAGGGCGTGTACAGGCCACCTTGATGCAGGAGGTGCTGAAACATTTGAGGTCATGTTTTAAAACTGCCACAGGGGGTCACCCTTTCTCTTATGAAACCATCTATCATTTGAACTGGAGGAGTTCTATTCATTCCAACTGAAAGTTCACTTGCTTCAATAAAATGCTGCGTGGATCAGCAAAAATAAGTCCTAGTTTCTACCCTCTTTGCCACCACAGCCCAGATATCAATGCCCCAACCAACAAAGAGGGAATTCAGTGCTTCAGTATACAGGAGACAGATGAAGTGGAGAACATGCCTCTGGTGACCACAACTGTTTCTTTATATTTTCTGCAAGGATGGAAGCTGTCACGCAACACGATGCCTGCCCACATATTCAGTGATCTTTCCACGTGTGTGACAGAGCCACTCCGATGCTAGTGGCCATGGAGAGCACAGGGACTCGCACTTTGACCTGACCTCCAGCTAAGGGACAGCTGTGACCTACCAGGCAACTTCACCTGGTGATGAGAAACATGGTGTCATGGTTACCAAAAGATGATGGGTCAAAGTTTAAGAAACAGCACCACTTTGAGAACTACCTCAGCATTATTCAAATACGTTTGAAAGGCTGCTTCTTCTTCTTGCCTCTCAAATTAGCAAATTTTCCTAGCCCCGAAAGAGCAAGCAACTATATAGAAAAGTTGGGAACCTTACATAATAGGTTAAAGTTCTGTTCAAACTTAACACCTACTCCACATCCTCAGTTTACCTGTAACTAGATCACACACAGGAAGTATCTACCTCAGCGTTCACAGACCACAACCTCATAATCTATGGCACCATTCTGAATCCGTGCTCTAACACTTCCTTAAGCTTCTCCTCCCCTGGTGCTACTAGCAGGAACAGTGGAGTTCTCGGCAGAAAAGGCAGAGTCTGTGTCTGAACTGTTTGGAGTTAGAAGCTTAATGATTAGCATGATCACTGGTACAGAGAAGTCACTTAATATACATTTGCTGAATGGTCAAATGAATGAATGAATGAATGAATAAATATTAATTTGAGTTAACTTGCTCAATTAAAATTTTCATTTTAGACATCTTTCAGATGATGATATAAGTCAAGAATGATAGGCAAAATACAGGCTACTTTAAATTTGAAATAGCTAAATGGTTTCTATTCAGCTTGATGAGAATTAATACTTAGAAGGATATTCATTAAAATTTACTTAGGATAAATTTCCTCTGAACTTCATTTCTTTTGTGTCCAGACCAGAAAATAATGCCTTTTTAGTGAAACTCTAATATTCTGATTATCTTAATAACCATCACATCACCAAAGACTAAAGGGTATCATTTTAATTACTTTCAGACGGGGAAGTTATCTGTTTTGTTCAGTACCTAGAAGAGCATTGATAGAGAGTAGACACCCATTTAACATTTGTTGATGTTAATGAATGAATTAATTGACATACAAATGGTCTGGAAAAACATCAAATGGAAATTGACTTTTTCCTGAATGAGAGCCCTTATGCTGGGCTCCCTGGGATACTGGAGTTCCGTCTTTTGAAGCAGACATGCTGCCAGGACACAGGATTCAAAATGAGGAAAACAAACTCCATTTCTCCATGGGAGAGCATGACAAAGAACATGAAACTACCTTCAATCCAGCCTACCTGCTGACATTCTAGGAATTACAGCTACCCTGAGAGGTAGGTAGTATCTCATCCACTTCATAAAAGAGGAAATTCTCGCAGCTGCCATGTGATAACTCTTGGGTTTGAAGCCATGTTTGTGCATCTCCAGTCTTTTTTACTGCCTCTCTAATAAGATACCATTAAGGATGTGTACAAAATAAAACCAAACAAAATTACTTGATACCTACTTTATGTCTTGCTCATGTGTCTCATTCATGTACCTGAAAGCCATGTTATTTATAGAATTATCAATCAGGGCCTTGTGTTACTTTTTGGCTCCAAATACTATCCCTTTGGGATTTCCTGTCATTGTGTCCACAAAAGAGACATGCATTCCCTAAGCAGTCTGACATGACCCAGACAATGGTTCCTCCACCAGTGTGTGGCCAGTGCTCATTCTTTGAATGAGACTATGCTCACCTGAGTTGACCACACAGATTTCAACTCCAGGCTAACTTAACCTAATAACACTATCACTTTCTCTGCTGATGTGTCCTCTGAAAAAACAAAATAATGTTCAATAATGGCCTACCCTAGCAATCATAGTTCCTCCTTACCCCCAAAGGGTAGGTCCTGAAGATATTCCATATTTTCTTCCAGGAATTTTATTCTTCCATATTTAGCTTCTTACTTATTTTTAATATCTTGAGCTTCTTTTTCTATTTTGCCAGAGGTACAGATCTAATTTACTTTTTTTCCATATAGAGAACCAATTTTTCCTACAAAATGTTTAATTAATGCAAACTCTTATGGGCTTCTTTCTGAGTTCTATCCTGTTCCTTGGGCTGTTTGTATGATTCTATGTTCATACCATGTTGTTTTTCCCACTGTGGCTGGGTAATATGTCTGACTAGTTAGTAGAGTGAGTCTGTGTCCTTGTTGCTTTTCTTTTTTATGATTGTCTTAGTCAGGGATCAGGGAATTCCAGCCCATGGGCCAAAATCTGCCCACTGACTATTTTTGTAAATAAAGTTTTATTGGAACACAACAAAGTGTGCTTACATATTTTCTGTCAATGGCTGCTTTTGAGCATTACAGTAGAGTTGAGCAGCTGTATCCAGCCACCAAAGCTTAAAATGTTTAGTATTTTTATAGAAAAATTTTTCTGACTCCTGGTTTTAGTTACTCATAGTAGACTTGAATTCTTCCACATAAATTTCAGAAATATTTTGGCAAGATTCTCAGTTCCAAGTTCTTGATTACAAGCAACAGAAACTGTTTCTATCTGATTTAATGCAGAAACGAATTTGCTGCAGAAGGCATCAGAGTTCACTGGAGCTCTCAGGAAAAAGCCTAGAGAAACAGGCTCAAAAAATGGGCATGCACCAAAGAAGAACAGGCGGCAGCATGACAGGGCTACTGCAGGGAGCACCTATTTGGGATGCCAGTGTGGCTGCTGCCATGGTGAAGTCTTCTGAACTCTCCCTGCATCCCTGTACCACTCAAGACTCAGAGCCCTGAGGAGGAGAGTTTTTTGTTCAAGCTAGGATCACATACTCATGTGCTAGCTTCCAAAGAGCAAGGAGTGAGATACCTGGGTGGTTCAGTGGTTGAGCATCTGCCTTCAGCTCAGGGTATGATCCTGGAATCCCAAGATCAAGTCCCGCATCAGGCTCCCCATGAGGGGCCTGCTTCTCCCTCTGCCTATGTCTCTGTCTCTTCTGTGTCTCTCATGAATAAATAAATACAATCTTTAAAAAAAAAAAGAGTAAAGAGTGTGTGGCCCTTCTTCCACTTCCACAGAGAGAGGTGGGAGATGGGTTCCTGCCTTCTACCAGGACTCACTCAGTGAAAGGTTCATTCAAAATATGAGCAGGGCAGGATCTCTCCAAAGGTGGCTGTGACTTTGCTTGAAATTGCATTAAATTGAGGCAAAATTGTTATCCTTATATTCTCCATCCTCATTCATGAAGATGATTTATCTCACTTTTAACTCCGCTCTCTTCATGCCCTTTGCTAGAGTTTTAAATGTTCTTAATGGTCTTGTGAATTTTTGTCTCATAAGTCCTCGATATTTTACAGTTTTGTTATTGTTGTGTTGGATGTTTTGGTATTTTATTGTCTATTATCTTCTTGATTTTATTATTGCTGGTATTCAGAGATACCTCTGATTTTTGTATATTGATCTTATAGTATTTAAACTTTCTTATTACTTCTAAAAGTCTGTTGGTTTTCTTTAGTCTTCCATGTAAATGATCACAATACTTGCAAGTGACAATTTCATCTCTTTCCATCCAATCTGTACATTTCTTACTATTATTCCCTGTCTTATTACTTTGTCCTGAAACTTCAGTGATATTATGCAGAACATTCTGTTACCACCATGTATTCTTGTGTTTTCCTGTCCTGGTCTTATGCATAGCCAATGCTTTTCAAGTTTTTCCAGGTAAAAAGACAAATACCTTTCTATCCCATTAGGGTAGTTTCTTTTTATTTCTAGTTTTCTACTAACTAAAATTGTAAATAAGGTGCTTTTTCTGCATCTGTTGAAATGTTCCTAAGTATTTCCTTCTTTAGCTTATTAGTATGTGAATTTACATTAATAGATTTCTTTTCTAATGTAGAATTTTCTCCTTGTATTACTAAAAATAAACCATAATTTCACTATATATTTTTCATCATTACTGAATTCAGTAAGCTAATATACATTAGGGTCCTTGCATCTGTATTCACAAATGAGACTGGACTGTAATCTACTTTTATTGTACTGTTTTTATCAAGTTTTGATATTAGGCTTAAATTGACTTTTTAAAAGGAGGTGGCAATCCTATCTTTCTTTAAAAAAAGAAATGATAAAACTAAGGTTACGGATCAATAATATGGAGAATTTTTAAAAGCAAAAATGATTTCTAAAATCACAATTTGCTCTTCAAAAAGGTTAATAAAAACAAAAAAATAACCAGGTGCCCATACTCCCCAATCTGCTCTGGAGGCCTCCATGTTACACCCTCTCCTAGCACAGTTATTCACTGCAGCCCTTTTTAGCCAGAAAATGTCACTGCTGGGCAGCAAAATATTCCCAGGGGTGAACCAGCCATGTGGACATGGGTTTGATGCTGCCTATTAGCTGGATCGTGTGGCGAAGTCACTGGCCTCTCTGAGTTTCAGGTTTCCCATCAGCAGAATAGAAATTGAAGAGTTGGAATAAAGCAAGTAAACTCTTAACTTCTAAACAAAAGTTAGTTGATTCCAGCACCAGGGATCACCAACCCAGAATCCACAGTACAGAGCAAGGATCCCAGCACCCAGATTCAAACCAACAGAATTCCAGAGCTGTCTGGACCAGAGGCAGGGAAGTACAGATGAGGCCACGCCGTAGTGAATGACTGTCTCTGCCCCAGTTCCTGGCACAGAGCACCTGAAACCCTTGTAATGTCCTAAGTGGCTAGAGCACGAGGAGCATCTTTTGTTCTAATATTTGGTCTTTGACCCCAGTGCATGATTCAGGGCTCCTAAAACTCTTGTACTTTCCTAGTGATGAGTGCATCTTTTACTCTTATGAGGTGATGCTGGGTGGGTGGGATCCACACAGAGACCAAGCCATGATTGGAAGCCCCCCATCATTGTCTTAAGAAGGGAGAAGGGATGAAAACGGAGTTAATGACCAATCACACCTACATGATGAAGCTTCTATTAAAAATATATATACAAAATAAGAACCTCTGGGAGCTTCCAGGTTGGTGCACAGATCCACATATTGGGACGGTGACACACCCCAAGTCCAGAAGCACCATGCTTGGGACCCTTGCAGACCTTGCCCCACACACCTGTCACCTGGCTGCTCATCTGTACCCTTTCTCATGTCCTTTAATAAACTGGTAAATGTGGTTCCCCAAGTTCTGTAAGCTGCTCTAGCAGGTGATTGACTCCAAGTAGGGCGATCATAGGAACACGAGATTGTGGCCAAGTTGGTGCCAAGTTGCAGCTAACTGGGAATCTGCGGCTGGCAACTAAAAGGCCAGTCTCTCAGGACCGAGCCCCTAATATGTGGGGTCTGAGGCAGCCTCAGAATTTAGTTAAATTGCAGGACAGGCTGCTGGTGTGACCGAGAGCCAGAGTCAGAAGTGCTGTGTGTGGTCGTGGCAGAGAGACCCAGGAGGAAGCATGGCTGTTTTTCCCACGCCATCGCCAGTGCCCACCACCCCACCACCTCCCGCCCTCCCCACCACAGCCCTGAATACAGGCTCCTGCAACGCTCCATCCTGAGGACCAGGGAAGCCCAAGTGCAGAGACCCCACTCTCAGCTGCCCCCTGCCCTGCCCAGCCCTGCAGGGCCTGGGGTCTTCCTCGCACGCACCATCTCCTCACCACCCATACAGGATGTGATGTTCACACCACTTCAAAGCATCATCTCACCATGTTTGTTTTTCTCTCTTATCTTTGATGTACTAGAATGTGAAATGGAAAATATTCTTTCTCATCTTTGGTAAAGTCAACCTTCCCTTCCCTAGAGCAAAGAGAACATGTTTTAGACCAGGGCAAGGTTTTTTTTTTTTTCTGTTTTGTTTTTTTTAAGATTTCATTTCACTCAGCATAATACTCTCCAGTTCTATCCACGTTGAAGCAAATGGTGTGTATTTGTTGTTTCTAATGGCTGAGGAATATTCCATTGTATACATAGACTACATCTTCTTTATCCATTCATCTTTTGATGGATACTGAGGCTCCCTCCACAGTTTGGCTATTGTGGACATTGCTGCTACAGAGACTGGGGTGCAGGTGTCCTGCTGTTTCACTGCATCTGTATTTTGGGGGTAAATCCCCAGTAGTGCGATTGCTGGGTCATAGGGTAGCTCTATTTTTAACTCTTTGAGGAACCTCCACACAGTTTTCCAGAGTGGCTGCACCAGTTCACATTCCCACCAACAGTGCAAGAGGGTTCCCCTTTCTCCACATCCTCTCCAACATTTGTTGTTTCCTGTCTTGTTAATTTTCCCCATTCTCACTGGTGTGAGGTGGTATCTCATTGTGGTTTTGATTTGTGTTTCCCTTATGGCAAGTGATACAGAGCAGAAAATAAAATATTTAAAACAACGGCAACAACAAAAGAATTAACAGAATCCATGTAAGTTGTAAGACAGGCTGCCCACCTGAGCCACAAAAGTCCATGTCGTTTCTTTTCTTTCATCCCCATGTGGCCAAATAAAGAAGGAAGTAAACTACACCCATTTTTTTCAGAACAATTAGAGACCAGCCAGTTCCACCCCATTTACCACTTCCTCTTTTCACCAAATGTCTTAGAAAAGAATATACAAAATCAAATAGAAAATGTCAACTTCTGGGATCCCTGGGTGGCTCAGCGGTTTAGCGCCTGCCTTTGGCTCAGGGCGTGATCCTGAAGTGCCAGGATCAAATCCCACATCTGGCTCCCTGCATGGAGCCTGCTTCTGTCTCTGCCTCTCTTCTCTCTGTCTCTCATGAATAAATAAATAAAATCTTTAAAAATAATAAATTTAAAAAAAAAAGAAAATGTCAACTTCTTCAGTAGACATTTATGTATTTCAAAAACATGAGCAATTACATTTTTCAAGGCATTCTGTCTTTTTAAAAAAAGATTTCATTTATTTATTCATAAGAGACATGGAGAGAGGCAGAGACACAGGCAGAGGGAGAAGCAGGCTCCCTGCAGGGAGCCCGATGTGGGACTTTTCCCAGGACCCCAGGATCACTCCCTGACCCGAAGGCAGAGGCTCAACCAGCCACCAGGTGTCCCTAAGGAATTCTATCCTACCACTGACAGAGTGGAACAGTTAAAAAGCATATTCTAAGAGTTACTTTGCAGGTAGTACATCTAATTTGCAAAAAAAAGACAATTTGCAGATAATGCAGTTGAATTGCTGGTTTTCTAACCCATTTTCCTGAAATGGATCTGCTTCTTTGTTATTAGGAACTTCCTGGAAAATGGACAGTAAACACAGGTTTTTTTTTTTTTAAGATTTTGTATTTATTTATTTGAGAAGAAGAGAGAGTATGGAGGAGCAGGAGGGGCAGAGGGAGAAGGAGAAGCAGGTTTCCCCGAGCAGGGAGCCCGACCCAGGACTCAATCCCAGGACCTGAGATCATGACCTGAGCCCAAGGCAGATGTTTCACTGACCCGGCCACCCAGTCCCCCTAAATATATACGTTTTATTTTCATGTTAATTACAAACTTGTCAACAATCTGCACAAATCATAGTGGAGAGATTCTTCCTCTGTGAACTTCCCCAGGGAGAGTGGTCCCTTGAACCAGGAAAACACACAGGGTAGCCGTGTTGGGAGGGCACCAGGATTTCCATAGATACTAGAGATCTGTCTCCACGGAAGGCGCTAGACTTCTACCCTGGGAATGCACTAACTGCAATAGGACTTTCCTTCCCCGTAAACACCTCCTCTTTGATCCTCTCACTGACTCCAGTGGTTATCCAAGTGTGGCCTGGCAGCATCAGCAGCTCTTGGCGATGGGTGAGAAATGCAAATTCTTGAGGCCCACGCCAACCTACTAGAGCACAAACCCCAGGGTGGAGCCCAGATGCCATGTCTGAACCAGCCTGCCTGAGATGCTGACCTGTGATGGTAACTCCTTACGGTTCAGAGGTATTTAACCTTTCACAATCCAGGTCCCCTCACGGAGCTGAGAAAGAAAGTAGGGCTGGGAGCTGGCCTGCACTCATGACATGGCCCTGGGGTACAACATGAACAATTTCACAGAACATCTTCAGACCAGGCCACTCTGTGACCTCATCTGAACACAGACAGGAACAGGAACATGTCCAAAGCACAAAAATAACCAATATGTTTTCCATCCTAGCTAAAAATGAGTGGCCATTGTCTCCTAGCCAACTAAAGCTGTAGATTCTGTTTCCCTCTGCCCCAGACCAACACTTAGTTCTGGAACTTGCAGACACCATCCAACCCCGGGGAAAACCCCAGGTCTCAGTAGGACTGAACACAGGCTGAAATCCCGCCTGAAAGGTCCTTTCTGATGAGTTCTGAAAGAAATGTTGCAGGCATGCAGCCTCCCTCACTGCACTAAGTGACGACCCCACTGTCTTAAGAACAAGTACGTTCCTGGTGCTGTTTGACTGGATGGTGCTAACACGGGGATCACTGCACACACCCCCGGCCAGCGGGAACTGTGCCCCCCATGAAGCGTTCACCCCAGGCCACCCCACAGTAAGTACAGGAAACACAATAGTTTCAGAAAGTGGTTTTATGTCTGTTGAATCTAAAAATAGGTCATCGGGCTTGTATTGTGTATACCAGCTATTTAAATTTTATTTTTCTAGCCATTCATAATTGTGCCTTAAAAAGGATCAACATTAAATTTTAAAAAGAAAACGGGCACTTTGGTGGCTCAGTCGGTGAAGCATCTGCCTTGGGCTCAGGTTGTGATCCTGGGTCCTGGGATCAAGCTCATGTGGGGCTCCCTGCTCAGCAGGGAGTCAGCTTTTTCCTTTCCCTTTGTCCCTCCCCTTGTGTGCTCTCTCTCTCTCTCTCAAAGAAATCAATAAAATCTTTTTCTTAAAAGGTTTTATCTTTGAATCTTGAGCCACCCATGCATCCCAATCAATAAAACCTTTAAAAAAGAAAAACCAACGGAGTGCCTGGGTGCCTCAGGAGGTTAAGCATGCACCTGTTGATTTTGGCTCAGGCTGAAATCTTGGAGTTCTAGGATTCAGCCCTGCATGTGGCTGCATGTGGCTCCCTCCCCCTCAGTCTCCCCACCCCTGCTTCCACACATGCACTCTCCCTCATAATTAAATAAATAAATAAATAAATAAATAAATAAATAAATAAATATCTTTTAAAAAATAATAAAAAAAAAACCACATTGGCTCTTCATCTCCAATTTTTGGAGCTCAATCCCAAAGGGTCCTCTAATACTTTCTCAACACTGCTCTCACAGTAATCATCTTTAAAGTTAAACCCTTTCTCAGTTATCTTCAGCACAGTCTCCTCTGTTTTCATGTTGTAAAGGAAGCTAACATATTTTGAGCACCTACCATATACTAGTAACTATGCAAATATAAATACACCCAATACCTAGGAAAGAATTTTTTTTAATTTTTAAAAAATTTTATTTGAGGCGGGGGAGCGGGAGAGAGAATCTCAAGCAGACTCCTCAGAGCAGGGCTCGATCTCAGTACACCAAGATCATAACCTGAGCAGAAATCAAGAATCAGATGCTTAGGGATCCCTGGGTGGCGCAGCGGTTTGGCGCCTGCCTTTGGCCCAGGGTGCGATCCTGGAGACCCGGGATCGAATCCCACGTCGGGCTCCCGGTGCATGGAGCCTGCTTCTCTCTCTGCCTGTGTCTCTGCCTCTCTCTCTCTCTCTGTGACTATCATAAATAAATAAAAAATTCAAAAAAAAAAAAGAATCAGATGCTTAGCCAAGGCACTCTAAGAATTTTATTTTTAAATTTTCATTTATTTTTAAGTAATCTCTGTGCCCAGAGTGGGGCTTGATCTTACAACCCCAAGATTAAGAGTTGCATGTTCTACCAACTGAGCCAGCCAGACACCTCACCAGGAAAGAATTCCAAATAAATATTAGCATCTTCTTCCCAAACCTACTTCCCAGTGTTTTTATGGGTAAATTCTTTTAGACATCAAGGAACATATATCTCAAATGTTATTTAGAGAAGAATAAAACAGGACAGCCTTCCTGATTAATTTTTTTTAGAGGCCATCCTAGTACAGCAAACCTGATCAACATAGCATTTGAATGTTAGCGTGCAGCATCGTTAGAACTGATGCCACAGTGATGTGCTAGACCCTTCCTAGAATCTGTTCCTGGGCTGACGTTGGCAGGTGCTTACTGAGTGTTGGATTGTCCATGCTCATCAGCAGCCACATTCCTACCACCTCCCCTTCTTTCGATAATAAGCCATCATCCGTGGCTACAGGAGCAGGTAAGTGACACAGGCAGCACTGGTCAGAACTCCTCATACCTCTGGCCTCACTGATGGACCGAGAGGTGTGCCCATGACCCACAGTGAGTAAACCTGTGTTCCCCAGAATGGTTCTAACTACAGGTCACAGCAAAGTGCCTTCTGTCCTTTGTTGTGAGCTGTTAGGCCAGTAACTGCACTCGCCAGTACAGGGAGAAGATCTATCTGACACGGAAAAAATAAATCCAAAATGCAGAGACACTAGAACAAGGGTGAGAGCAGGAGTGCGTGGGAGACTCTCAACCCTGTGGGATCCCTGGGGCTAGGGTGGCCCTGATGCCAGCACCTTCTCTTCCCCACCCAGTGCTTGGCTTCAGTCCAAATGCCAAAATTCCTTCTTTAGTATGAGATAGTTGGATTTCCTTTTCTGTCACTTGGAACCCAAAAGCCCTCCTGAACACAAATCTTCAGGGAGTGGCAGTAGGCAGAGGAGCGAGTGCTGAAGACAGACAAATACACTTGTCCCCACCTTGTAGGTCTGGGAGCACTGGTCCCTGAGCCTCTCTGGGCTTTGTTCGCTGTGTTTGTTTTCAGGGATGGAAAACAGCCCAGTCCTTAGACTTACCTGACAACCTTTGGAAAGACAGGGGGTACATCTTATCTTCTTTGCTGTGTCCTCAATACTTAACCAATTCTCACAAATTAGGCCCTTAGTAAGTGTTTACTGAATAAAATGACAAATGAGAGCATAAATGGAGAGCCTAAACACAAGACCACCAAGGCTCCCAGCAGGATGGATGGTGTGTGGGAGGCACTCACCTATCTCGCCCCGTGGAGGCAGAAGCATCTGTCCTCAGGTCCTGGGTGCCCTGTCCCTCCTAGATGAGCTGCCTCACTCACCTTTCCCCCAAAGCATGGTGACCAGGGTGAGGATGGGGGGGGGGGGGCAGGGCCTGCAGCAGTCAACTAGGAAGCTGCCTGCATTCAGGGGCTGCTGGCCACCAAGGGACTGCCAGTGGCTAGGGGTTCAAGGCCAGGAGTGAAGATGGGTGTTTCCAGGAGGGAAGGACAAAGGAGAAATCCAAGAGGACGCCGAGATGTCAGGCACCCCTCCCACTGCCACCACTTGCTCATGCCCTCTCAGCTTCAAATAGTCAACCCACCAAGATGTCATCGTCTGGGGCCGTGAGCCTATCACTTGAAAACCAGAGTGTGGTGCGGCCAACATCCTCACAACACTAGTCAGCTCTATGACCTTTCCGTATTTTTACTCTCACTTACTTGTTCATCTTTGAAACTTCATAACTTCATCCATTTGCCCAAATCTTGTTTTCTAAATGTCCTTCTATCCTTGATCGGGCGTGTGCATGCATCTCGCTGTGATGGTGCCCCAAGGTCGCTGGCCCTACACCACTGACCAGCAGGTCTGCCCGGCTTTTCTCACGGAGCTCCATCCACTGATTTCATTTTGAAAACAGCCCCCTTGCTTGCATTCTGTCTTTAGTATCACAGAATATGGTCACATCTTAGCCCCGTTGGTCTTTCTTCTCACAGCTCCTCACTAATTTGTCCAGGGTTTCCCAGACTCAAGACTAATCTAACCTTTAAAGCAAATAAGTGCTCAGGATTATATGCAATTTTTATAAAATGATCAGTAAAGCAAAGCAGCTAAGAGCATGAATTCTGGATCCAAATGTCCTGGCTGCTTAGCTGTGTGAACAGTGCTGCTTCCTTGAGGAAAAATGGGGTGATGGTACCAGCACTCTCCTCCTCGGGGACTGAAGGGGCATCCGTGTAAAGTTCTTTTAATGTGGCCACATAATAAGTGCTAGACTGTGTTTATTTCATTAAAATCGTAATTCTGATTAAATGATTGAAATTGTTATTGCTACCCGGCACCTGTCAGTGACAGCATTTAGAAATTAGTAACTTTTTAAAAAGGATTTTATTTATTTATTTGAAAAAGAGATTGGTAAATTGAACTCCAATAAAAAAAATATACAAAAAAAAAAAAGAAAGAAAAAGAGAACACATGAGTAGTGGGAGGGCAGGGAGAAGCAGACCCTTCATCGAGCAGGGAGATAGACGACGCAGAACTCCATCTCACGACCCTGAGAACATGATCTGAACCCAAGACAGATGTAGTTGGACGGAGCCCCCAGGCACCCCTAATCAGTAAGTTTTTTGCATAATCCTGGAGGCTTGTGCTTCCCCTGGCTGGAAAAATCTTAGAGAGCCTGCTCACGCTCAGGGGTACCTCAGAGAAGCTGGACGTTAAAGCTTCAGAGAGAGAGAATTAATGGTGAACACCCGCTGGGCTGGGCCCAACTGTGGGGCCTTCAGTGCACTCCCTCATTTCTCCTCTCCTACGACACGGTAACAAAGGTACCCATGTTGTCCTCCTGTCCTCATTGAAGAAGTGGACGTTCTGGGGCCTCCTTTACACTGGCACAGGAAGGAAGGACAGACAGACAAGAGGTGGCAGGTGGCACCGTGAGTGTGTCTAACTTGGTGGGTGGCAGCCTTGAGTCTCTGGGGTCAGCACACATGCACGTACCCTGAATTCACAGGGGTGGTTCCACGCTGCCCTCATCACATCAGTCCTCCTAACGTCACCTAAGGGGACAATCGGGCCACCAGGGCTCCAGGGCCACCAGGAGGCTGACCTCCCGACTGTTACACGGAGTCATTCGCGGCGCCTTCCTTAACCCTGAAGCCACCTGGTTTCCCTGGTGTTTTATAAAGTATCAGATTTATCTGATGTGGGGAAAATACAAATTTTGTTAACATAGACATTCAGCGAGTTGAAAATTTTATTAGTTTATTATGGTTACATTTATGATTTATAACAAGCATTAAAACAAGACAACATTATATGGTCTCATTCATTTGGGGAATATAAAAAATAGTGAAAGGGAATAAAGGGGAAAGGAGAAAAAATAAGTGGGAAATATCAGAAAGGGAGACGGAACATGAAAGACTCCTAACTCCGGAAAGCGAACTAGGGGTGGTATAAAGGGAGGTGGGTGGGGGGTGGGGGTGACTGGGTGACAGGCACTGAGGTGGGCAGTTGATGGGATGAGCACTGGGTGTTGTTCTATTTGTTGGCAAATTGAACACCAATAAAAAATAAATTTATTTAAAAAAAAAACAGGACAATACAGAACCAAACAATTGGAACAAAATTACCTTCAAAGAAGTAGCTGGTGTTTATGTTAGACTATAATGCCTCTGTCAGAGCCTCACCACGTTTCTCATATGCTGGACAGTCACATAAGCCATCTAATTAACAAGAAATCAATATTTTAAGCTTCAGTGAAACTTCCCTTTTCTTCTGAAGCACACTCACCACCTGTGAACAGATACGGAGAAATGTGTGTGATGACCAGGAAGGCTGCCCCCAGTGGGAATGAGGAGCACGGCCTCCTTGGGAGCTGCCCCAGGCCTGGCTGGCCCATCAGTGGCTCCAGCTCCCAGTCCCTGCCCCCAGCACGGGCAGCTCAGCGCAGAGCAAAGACCTGCAGGCCCCGCAGCTGACTCAGGTCGGGACGCACCGGCCAACACGGGGACTCGTGCGCTGCAGGCAGCTGAGCTTGGGCTGGGAACTGGATGTGCTCATCTCAGCCTCCCGAGCACGCCGCCCGGTCCTGATGCCTGGGGTGGGCAATCCTGCTTCGGAAGGTCATAGGGATGAATGAAGACTTGGTAAGTTCGTGGACATGCTGGGACTGAAGGTCACAGACAGAGGCTCCGATGTGGCCTCTTCCTCCTGCGCTCACAGGCAAGGTTCCTGCAGAAGCACAGAAGGTCACCTCAACTCACATGAGCCTCACATGAACCAGCCATGAGACGTGGCTGATGAAACAATTTTAATGCAACCTCAAGACTGAGTTAGCAGCAGTCCAATGCTAGAGGGAAAGCCAGCTGATATGGGATTCTTCCTGCTGCAACCATGTCTCCAACATCCCAAAGGCCATGCCCAATTCCAAGGGAAGTGATCTTTCCCACACAGAGCCTCTCCCTTTTGTTCTGTTGACAGGGTTTTCTTCCACCACAAAAATTCTTCCCATCTCCACTGTCCTCCTGGGGATCCTCCCTGTCCCACGTGCCAGCCCCCTCAACCCCAACATATTTCTATTTCCCCCAAATCCCTATTACAATATATTGTACTTACATTTTTTACCCAATATTTTCATTATTTATTTACATGTCTTATTTATCAAAAGAATGTCAGCTGCAAAGCACTGATCAGAGGCAAGTGGTTTTCATGATTTTTGTTGTACTTGCTTCCTTGCACATTTCACAGGCTTCGATTATCATCTTCTAAAGGCCAGTAAGAGACCAAAGTTGTTTCTTTTCTTTCCTCTGACATTATGCACTACGCCCAGCTAGTTGCTCTGGGAAAAGAGCAGAAGTCACTTGTCCACGGCTGACTCAGACATGTACAAGCCACAACAGGAGGAAGGAGACAGACTGGCAAGGAGCAGGAGCCAGCATGCTCTCCAGGCCAGGGGCTGGGCATTGAAACAACTCTGAGTATATAGATTCATGTACATAGCTCGCATGAGAATTAAGCAACCAAAAATATAAACAAATAATTTCCCAGAACAGGAAATACAAATGCCCAAGAAAATAACCAAAGCTGTGCCATCTCCCTTAATAGGAAGGAAAATGCAAATTGAGCAAAATGAGCCTCCATTGCTCATTTATCACCCTAGCAAAAGACAAACAGGTCATGTTCAGTGTTGGCAAGAGGAGGAACATAAATTTTAAAATGCATTTTACAATACTGATCAGAATTTTTGAAACATATATGCCCTAAGTACTCACATTTCTAAGAATATGCTCCTCAAAATTACTCTTTCCATGTTGCCAGGATATTGGCTGAAGGATGCTCACAGTGCCATGAATTTTTATTAGTAGAAATCAGAGATGACCTACATCTCTGTCAAAATAAGTATATTTACATAAACAACATCTATGCTCTGGTGCTTCATAGTCATCACACAGATGAAGTATATCTCTTTCTGTGGATATGGAAAAATAACCCACAATATATTGTCAAATTTAAAAAGCAAGTTGCAAAACAGTAACTAGGGTATAATTCCTTTTTTCTGTGGAAAAAAAAAGACATATGTTCTAGGTTTCCACATTCATATAAATGCACATGCAAATTTCTACATAACTACATGTGCAAAGACAAAAACAAACATACAAACAAAAACAGGTCTGAGGGGCAGCCCCAGTGGCCCAGCGGTTTAGCGCCACCTTCGGCCCGAGGTGTGATCCTGGAGACCCAGGATCGAGTCCCACATCAGGCTCCCTGCATGGAGCCTGCTTCTCTCTCTACACCCCCCTCTCTCTCTGTCTGTCATGAATAAATAAATAAAATCTTCAAAAAAATAAAATAAAATATTTAAAAAAAAAAACAGATCTGAGAAGAAAACCCCCCACACCTGTGGTTTCCCCTAGGGAGGTAAAACAGGAAGGGACTTTTTACGCACCTCTATGTATTGTTTAAATTTCCTTTCAGCCTTTATGTAAAACTTATGGCTTTTTTTCAAATAGAAAATAAGCCCAACAAAAGTAGAGGCTTTTAAAAGTTGTTATAAAATGTTTGAGTATTTGCGGAAGCAGTCATCAAACTTCAGAGACTGCATGCATGAATAATCTATTTTAAGTATTCTTTAGAACTCTATGCTCACAAAATTATTCACATATATTTGTGTCAGTTACAGAAACCTGAAATCCTGTGTGGTTGCCCAGAACAGTCACTTCCATGTTGTAGATGCGATAAGAAAGGAACTAAAAGAAAAATAAATGTCTCTGACACTTTGCTTTTAAAAAATCGACACCCCAAGCATAGGGCTCTCAAAACAATTCACCTGATGGCTGATTGATGCTCTAGGAGTTGCACATTCAAGTGCCACTGGACAGGGAAGTAACCAGGTGAGAAGATTGGTGCAGCCAGTTAGAATGAGCAGGTGAGCAGGTGAGCACCCTGGGATGTTGGGAGGTGTGCTGCCCACAGCTAAGAGCTCTTCCCGCCTCCAGCCTGACTGACAGGACAGGCGGGTTATCCTGGATCTCCTAGCATTTCTAGAGAAAGCAGACATCAGAATTTTTCGTTGCAATGCCCCCAACTTTTACATTTTAACAACTAATTATTTAAAATAGTAAGTGCTATGCTGGTAAATTGCAAAGGCCAAACAAGACCTGTCTCCCACAGGATTTGGCCAGCTGGATTTCCCACTTGCCATATTTGGGTTCCACTGTCCTCACAGAGTTTCAGGGGACTCATTCCAACACATCTTAATGACCCACATCAGTCCACTCTTCTTTCATCAGCCTTTGGCCATGGGACTCTAGGACATCAGAGTTCAGAGATGGTTTAAAAATATCTCATTGGAAAAAAAAAAAAAAAAAGAAATATCTCATTGGGGGCACCTGGCTCAGTGTGTTAAGTTTTTTACTTCAGCTCAGGTCACAACCCCGGGGTCCTGGGATTGAGCCACAGGTAGTGTGAGTCTGCTTCTCCCTCTCCTGCTGCCCCTCCCCTGCTTATGATCTCTCTCACAAAAAAAAAAAAAAAAAAAAATTTAAAAAGAAATATCTCATTAAAAATATTGAATTAATCTATTCTCTCATTAAAAATCATTTTGGGGAACACCCATGTGGCTCAGTGGTTGAGCATCTGCCTTCAGCTCAGGTCATGATCCTGGGATCCTGGGATTGAGTCCCACAATGGCTTCCCTGAAAGGAGCCTGCTTCTCCCTCTGCCTGTGTCTGCCTCTCTCTGTGTCTCTCATGAATAAATAAATAAAACCTTTTTTAAAAATCTCTCATTTTTCATTGTAGTCAAATATAACATAAAACAATTTTATGTGTACAATGCAGTGGCATTAATTACATTCACAGGGTTGTACAACCATCACTACCAGCTATTTCCAAAATTTTTTAATACCCCAACAGAAACTCTGTATTCCTTACACCCCCCAGCACCTTGTAACCTCCAGCCTGTTCCAAGCACCTCAACTGTTTGCAATCACCTATTTGCCTTTTGCATCTGGCTTATTTCACATCACATGATGTTTCCAGAGTCCATCCACATGGTACCATGCATCATAGCTTCATTCCCTTTGCTGGCTGAAGCATACTCCACTGTATACCGTCTATTGTGATTTTTTTTTTTTAGGTGGGCTCCACGCTCAATGTGGAGCTTGAACTCATGACCCCAAGATTGAGAGTCACACGCTCCACCAATTGAGCCAGCCAGGTGCCCCAGTATTGTGGTTATAGTAAGAAACAAACATATATTTGGTCTTCATTTCCCTTTCAGGCATGAGAGCTTCTAAAACCTCAGAATTTCCCAAACTGTGAGAACAGTCAAGGTGTCTTTTGTTATGTTAGTGAGTGGCTTTTGGGTAAGCCCCTTGGTCACCTGAGGATGAGAACTAGTTGCCAGGGCAACCAACCAGGAGATTTGGGGTTGGAAATTGCAGTCCCACCCCCTGATGTCAGGGAGAGAGGGTCTGTAGGACCTGTAGGTAAAAATGCCCACCTGCGGCCAATGGTTACATCAACCATGCCTACGTAATGAAGTATAAAGTATCCATCAATAACCAAAGAGGACAGGTTCATAGAGCATCCAGGGTGACACTGTGGGGATCAGGGCGATAGCCATGTCCCGAGATGGTATAGCTCCGTGCCCTCCCCCACCCCATTCCCACTGATCCTGAGTTCTGTCCTTTTATAATAAGCCAATAATTCAGTGAGTAAAAGGGTTTCCTGAGTTTAGTGAGCCAGTCTAGCAAATTAATCCAACCCAAGGACAGGCCACGGGAACCTCTGGTTCACAGCCAGTGGGTCAAAAGCACAGCTAAGCTGACTGGCAGCTGGCCTCTGAAGTGTGTGTTTGTTGGGAAGCTGGGACTGAGCCCTTACCTGTGCAGTCTGATGTTCTCTCCCCATAGGCAATGTCAGAAGTGAGTTAAATTGGACCCCCCGCTGGTGTCTGAGCACTGCTTGTTGGTGTCGGAAATTGAGCTTAGAACATTTTCTACGTGTCTACCACGTTTGGTTTATCTGTTCCTCTGTTGATGGGTTGTTTCCACTTTTCAATGCTGTCAAAAATGCTATGAATATTGGCTTAAAAATATCTGAGTCCATTTTTTATTCCTTCAGTCTATACCTAACAGTAAAATTGTTGGATTATAGGATAATTCTATATTTAACTTTTTGAGGAACTGCCAACCTGTTTCCCACCATTGGTACCATTTTACAAACCCACCAGCAATGCATGTAAATCCCTTATTTTAAAGGTGAAGAAATCAAGGGTAAAACTGGTTAAATAACTTGACCATATTTGACAGAAAGTCAACTGTAGAGCAGATTCCAGAAACAAATAACTTGAGTCCCAATACAATCCTCTTTCCAAGGTTAACACCGCTGAGATGTAAGTCAGATGATTAGGCAAATGGCAGTGATGTCTGCACAAAGACTGGACCATTGGAAAGAGACTCTTTAAAAAAATTTTTTTTCAAATAAAAAAGAAAGGAAAGAGACTTCTTGGTATATTTGGGGAAAGAATTTGAATAAGCTCTAGATTTTGTTCCTCATATAGAATTTTTAGTCTCTTCTTCCTCAGGTCTAAGCTCTAAGAGAAGATTAAATCATGCTTGTCTCTTGCCTAGTACCTAACTGTAGTCATAGGCACATATTTTATCATTATTACATTTACAGTTCTAAAATAAGGGCTTAAAATATTAATTTAAATGCAATAAGTATTCGTTTTAGAAAAAATGGCAAATTTACAAAAGTGGGGAAAAAAAAGATTACATAGAGAACCATCTATCAGAAAAATTACTACTAAAGCCTGAGTACTTTTTCCGTTTTTTTTTCCCTAAAAATGGTGTTTTTGTTTGATATATATGGTTGGAATTGCAAACTCTTAAAGTTTAAGAAAATTATTGCAATATGGGGGAGGCACGCTTAAAAAATAGATTAAGGAAAAATAGATACTCAGTTCTAGGAAAGGGCCCGATATACCACTAGTGGTTCCTCCTACCAACTCAGCAGCCCTCCTAGTCTTTTGGCATCCCTTTTGGTGGTATGTTATTACTTAACTGTTTATAGAAAAGTTTTATTTATCCAAATATAAGAGCCTCATAAGCTTGGCCATATCTTATACTATTTTGTTCCTTCCTCCATGCTACAACTACAGTTGGTGCTCAGCAAAGAAGTTTTGGATGATTTTCACTGATTTCATATCACCCTCAAGGTGCAACATTCCTCTGAGTCTTCAGTAAGGGGTAACCCAACCCAGGCCCTACAGGGCTTCCCACTCCACATTCAAAAATTAGTTCAGCCATCAAAGGCCATTTAAATATCGTTTGAGGGGCACCTGAGTCACTTAGTCAATTGGGCATCTGACTTTTTATCTCAACTCAGGTCATGACCTCGGAGTCCTGAGAGTGAGCCCTGCATCAAGCCCTGCATCCAGCTCCAAACTTAGCAGGAGTATACTTGAGGTTCTCCCTCTCCCTCTGCCCCTCCTCCTGCTTGCTCACACACTCTCTCTCTCTCTCTCTCTAAAATGAATAAATCTTCAAATGTCATGTGAATCTTTTGTTTGCCTAACTTGAAGAATACTGAATGGGATTCAACACATAACCCATAATAACACTTCTCCCCCCAGGCCCCAGCTCCCTCTCTCCAAGTCTCAAGGCTACAGGGGACTCAAAGCCCAGTCTCAAAATTATCGCCAAAAATTCTCTCTGAACTCCATCCTTTGTGGTTTTTGGTCTCACTTTTCTTTCCTATTCCTTTGATTTCTATTGCTTCTTCCTTCTAGCCATTAAAGACAGCCCTTTGAGTCTTGGTATGCATTCTTGCTCTTCCGGGTGACCCCCACTCTTCTGGGCCACTGATCATGTGTTATGAGAGCCTGGGCATGGCGGTGGCACACTCAGCCACCCTCTTGGCTAGAGACACAGGAGTTAGGACTCGGGGGAATATGGGAGGGACTGGGAAAAATCACAAATGCCTGTAATGTATTATCCTGACTTTATTCTCATTACACGATGGAATTCTCACACATTATTTATTTGAGGTGGACTACAGAAAGGTCTTTGGAAAAAATTACTTGGCAAACTATAAGGGTAAGATGATGAGTTTTCTTTGAGGAAGAAGGTTCCTGCATATGTGTCCTCTGCTCTTCAGAGTGTCCACCTTGAGGACACAGCAGACTTGATACAAATGGTTTAACCCTTTGATCTTACCACGCAAAGTCTTGGGCCTTCTGACCCTTGAAACTAAAAACTTCCTCTGGAGTCAGCTCAGAGGTCCGTCTCTTGTGGGTATAATGAGGCCACCACAAGGTACACTCTCTTGTCTTCCACACAGAGAAGTTTTCATTTTCCTCTCTTCTACTTTCTGAATAATTTGTGTGAAATTCTCTCCAAATTTTGTAGTCACTTTAGCTCACATCCATGTTATCACTGATAATACTTGCCCAATATTGAAATCATGTTGATATAGAGGGGTCTTTTGTTGCACTCTTTCGGCTTTATTTCCCCAACACTCCAAGGATCCTCCAAAAAACCAGTTTCATCTCTTCAACTATATTTCTTATTTTCTTCTCTGTCCAGTCAGGTAATAGCCACAGTGCACGACTTGTAGGTGAGAGGGCACTTCAGTAACACCCAGAGCCACTCAGTGACCTCCTTGACCCAGGAAGACACCAACACAGGATCATGGAAATCTTTGGTTCCACCGGGGGGGCTCTCTGTGTGCCTTCTGGAGGGAGGCTGCTCTGAGGGGCTCAGAAATGACAGAGGGACAGTGAGATAGAGTTCAGAAAGTACGTGTGAATATTCTGGGCCACAGGGTGTGGAGCTACTGCCCACCCACTTACTGAAGCCACAAACTGAAGGCTCAGCCTTAATATCTCTTTCCCTCAAGTACCGCATCCAGTTGAATCCACACCCCTAACCCATTTGCTGCTTCCATTGTCATTACATACATAACAGGCTCCTGACCAGACTCCTCGTTTCTACTCTTGCTCCTCAAGAGCAGCCCGTGTAACCTTTCCTAAAAATATAAATCGTAATGTGTCACTTTGTCAGTTCTCCAATGGCTTTCCATCTGCCCCGGTTCACTGGGCTTTGGCCACAGTGGCTTCCTTTCTTGTGCCTCAACACACCAAGCTTGGTTGAAATGTACTACCCCTGGTTTTTTCACATGGCTCCTTTTAAGGACTCAAGACTGTAAGTGTCCCCATTACCTCCTTAGAGAAGACTTCCTTGACTACTTATCCTGAACAACTACCCTGATGTTCTGCGTCACACTATGGAGCACTCACTCCCAGCGCTTCCTTGTGGGGCTGGGTTCACTCAATGGCTCTAACTCCTGTTGAGCTAGTGGAGCATGAGCCCTCTTCCTCCCCTTCGAGATGGGAGGCAGGAAATACCCAGCAGGGATCAAGACGACAAGACCTTTATATCAGATCTTTTTGTACTTCCCCATAATGGCTCTTTTATCTTTTGTCGCTATGATTAGCCATGAGTCTTGCTACAGAATGTGCTCGTGGTCCAGGGCAGCTAGTGCTGCCGGGGACTTGCAGCCAGCTCCATAGGAAGGCTCACAGAAGTGAGGACGCTGCGGGGGAGTAGGGGGCAGGTGGCTTTCACTGACCGGGTCCCTGCAGCCTCCTCCAGAGAAGAGCTGAGGGTGAAACCAGGAGCTGACCTATAGCCTGGCACTAACAGCAGTGGAAGAGCCCAGCACCTTGGCCTTGGCCCCTGGGGCTTGTCTTCCTCCCATCCTCAAGGTACAACATAATCCTGTCCAGGTCACATATGGGAAACTAACCACCCCCCAACTCCCCCACCTCCATCACCCTCACCTCCCCCCTCTCCTGCCAAATCCTTTGGATTCAGACACAGCTCTCTACTCCTTTTTTGTGAAGCCCTTCCTTAGTAGTCCAGGCGGAACTCTCTCTAATCTGACTTCCTTGTTTGGGGAGGAAACTCCACCTGTGTAGGCGTCCATTGTTCCTGCTGGATCTTCACCGTGAATTGTTTCTGGCTTGTTGTATTTTTCTTATGCTGTTGCCTTAATGTGAGAATCCTACAGAGCACTGAATACAAAATCAATACCCAGTAATCTTTTTGGATTACTGGTACTCTGAGGGAAGAAACAAGAAGGAAAAACAAGGAGCAGAGGGAAGAAGGCCTGAGAAAAGCCGGGGCTTCCAAGCACAGGGAGAGGAAGCAGAGGTGCAGGAGAGGGGGGAAACCCAAGGAATCAGCTTTCACTGGGAACTCATAATCACCATGCATGACATGCTGCCCATCTGCCAGAGTGGAAGGCGACAGGAAATTGGCAGGAACAGGGAAATGGCCACAGACCAACTCACACTTTCCTTACATCCTCCCGCTGCCTTGTCATGCTTGCTGCTCCCTCACGATCCCAAAGTCCCGCAAATTCTGATTCCTTCCTCTTGCAAATACTGACTTATCAACAGACCGGCGTGTACGTGGCTAGACCTGTGCACATCTAACCAGATGACCATTCCCTTATCACCTCTTGTTCTTTTGATGAATAAAAACTTACTGTGGGATATAAGCAAGTTTCAGTGATAAAACATGGAATCTCTATCTCTCTATCTCCTGTACAGTCATAACAGATGCATCATCTGCCACTCTTACCTCCCTCAATGGGATCTATCATTTCATGGGGCAGGTAAATCTGTATTATTTGCTATTTCCCAGCACCTAGCATCATGCCTGGTGTATGACATGTGTTCGATAAATTTTTGGATATCGATTACTTGAATGGATGATGGTTCTAGTCTCTGCTTCATGTTCGGGTGACCTTCAGTCTAAGACACAGACGTGTGGGAAATACAGAATGGACAGAACAGAACTGCTGAGCGAGAAGAGTAACAGAGGTTGGCTCTGCCTCTGTCTACCCAAAAACCCACACATGTAAATTGAGTGCCTTCAATGTGATGGGACTTGTGTTAGATTCTCAGACAGAGCCCTGCTTTTCCATGATCGCATCGTAGTGTCCATCACACTCTGTCAGCCACTAGACTGTAAACTCTGGCAGGACATTGGCCATTGTGTTGTAAGTGCTCAGTAGTTGACAAGGCACCTAAATGGACGTGATAGCCTTCTGGGGGAAGAAGACATATCCCATTGTATAGAGTCAGGATCCTTAGTTGAGAGAAGAAAAGCTGACTGTTGCGGATGTAGCAGAGAAGGAGGGCGTTGAAGATACTGGGTGGCTCTCTAGATTGTTGGAAGTTGTAGAGAATCATGACCAAAGCTAAGTCCCCAACCCGGCAAAACTAGTCCAGTGAGAGACAGTTTCTACGGCAGCTCCCAGTCAATACTACACCTGCATCAGAAACTCAATCTTACCTCCACTGAGAAACTGCTGTTGCTGGGAGCACTGCCAACCAAGCCAGTCACCTCTGCTGCTATCCACATCAGCAACACAAGCAACTGCAGACAGGGCCTGTGTCCTCACTCAAACCCAGATTTAAGTTTCACGTGGATGAGCAGGATTGGCACAGCCTAGGTCACCTTCTGGAGCCCAGCTGCAAGGGAGGCTGGGGATTTGAGATCTAAAGCAAGACAAGCTATTCCAACAGTGATGAGTGACCAAAAATATGACCAGTGTCCACTGTATTACAGCAGTACAGATAGGAGAGAAATCTGAAATATGCTCTCAGAGATAGTGTCTGGTTCTCAGGGAACTTGCATCCTTGAGGAAGAGACTAACAATAAGCATATAAATGACCCTAATGACGGATAGTGCTAGATGCTACAAAGACACATAAAACTGTAAGGTGGGTGTCTAAGACAAGCTTTTCTGAGCTGAGCAAACACCTACATGGCATGAGGGGCAGCCAGCAGAGTCCCTGAGGTAGGAACTGATTTGTCATTTCTAAAAAAAACAAAGGCAGCTGGGGCTAAGTAAGTGAACAGGGAGAGGGTAGAAAACAGGGCTGGAAGAGCACTGGGGCCATATGGTGTAGGGCCACGATTCTGGCCTCTGGAAAGTGGCAGGGGAACAGCATGATCGTTCAGTATTCTAGAACGATCATGCTGGCTGGCTGCTGTGAGAAGAGGGTGGAATCAGGTGAGCAAACAATCAAAGTACGGGCAAGTGGATCAGGTCCACCTGATTTCTGGGGAGAAGTGAGACATGGAGAGAATTTCGAGAGATGAGTGAAAAGTACCCAGGAAAGGAGGTCAGGACGCATCCTGGCAAAGGGAAGAGCAGGAGCAAATGCACAACAGCATGGAAGGCCCTGGAATATTTGCAGAATGCTGAGGAGCCTGGTGAGGTTCCAGAGACAATAGACATCTAGGTCTCCTAGACTGCCAAAGCCTCCAGTGCTGCTCTATGTGAGTAACTCCTCACTCACCAAAGTAAAGTGCAGTGATGGGGGCAGAGCCAGACACGAAGCTGGGGACAGATCTTCCCCAGGGAGTCCAGGCGTCCCCTAGGACTTCCTACAAGTGCAGGAGGGTCATAGTTCCTTGTCCTTCTACCACTCCCTCCTTAGACTGGAGGAAACTGTGGGCCAACCCAGTCGTGTGCCATTACCATCAAAGCAAAGCTGGTAGTGTGGAAATCAGATAACAGGCAAGATCTAAGGGTGTCAATGTCATTCCCAGGAGAAAATGCCAAGTGACATCTTGTCTTCTATACTTTCTCATCTCTCTTCTGGAGGCAAGTTATGTTCCAGTCCAGACTCCCAGGGACACATACCCTGAGCCCTAAAGGAAGCATTCGAAGTAGGCTGACCAGAAGAATAAGAGGAGAGTATTTCAGAAGAGAGAACAATACGCAAGTGCCCAGGAACCAGAAGCACCCGAATCCACGGTCAGGCGAACCAGGGCTAGAAAGGCCGGTTGGACTCAGGTTGTGAAATCCTTGGCTGATGGGCTAGACAATCACCTGAGCAACTGATTCTCAAGCCAGATTCCCCACTTGGGTAAAGAAATCAAAACCTCAATGTGCAGTGTATGCTTTAGTCTGCGTGGATGCCAGGGAGTATGTGCTGGCTGGCTCCCGTCCACAGATGGAAATCTTCAGATTGAGGGCAGATTGCCCCATTTAGTCTCTACCATCAGTCCTGTTCTTACTGGTAGACTTATCTGAGGCCTGAAAGTCCTATCTGTCCTCACAGTTTTGGGAATTTAGCTGCAATGATGTGGCCTTTATATCATAAAATCTGGGTCAGATGTCAAAGATCTGCACATGTAGAGAGAGGGTTGCAGGCAGGGGCTCACCGCCATTTCAAGCACCCTGGACCCTCTGTCCTTCCGCCCAAAGCGGGACCTGGGCTGCTCTGCACCTCAGCTGTGGGTGTCTCACGTCCCTCCCCGGGTCTGAGCAAGAACCAAACGCGGGCCTGGGAAGTACTGCAAGTGAGCAGGGGCTGCGAGGGCTTCGGAGGGACTTGGCCAAGCACTACCCAGGTCAGGTTCTGCCATGCGCGCAGGGCCCCGGGAAGGAGGCCCAGGTGCAGGAGCCGGCGCCGGGCATCAGGTGCACTGTGGGGTACAGGTGCCACTCTGCGGGCCACCCCCCCCCCCCGTCTGCCCTCAGCGGACAGCGGGTAAAAAAAATAACTGTGTATGTGTATGGGCTGTGTATGGGCACAGTGTCAGCCTCCCAACACCTTTAAGGAAACACCTACATCCATGCCCTCCAGCTCTTTTCCTGCAAGCAGATTCCTCGGGGGCGTTTGTTAGCAGGACGGGCCTTTCCCGAAAGCATATGGCCGAGCGGGCTTCCCCAGAGGGGCCCACGGCTGTGCTCCGCGTGCATCTGAGCGCTTACCGTGCACATCCCCCGCCCCAACGCGGCCTGGGTCACACAGGGCTCCCGCGACCCCTGCGACCCTGCACAAGTCCCGCCCATCCGAGCTCTGCTCCTCTCAGCCCCGGCCCTCCCGCCACGATCAAAGACTGACTTCCGGGCCTCGCGAGGCCCATCCCCAGGGCCGGGAGAGGCCGGGCTCCGGCTCTGCTCAGCTGCAACAGGACCGCGGCTTCCGACCAGAAAAGAAACCCGCCACCCGCCGGGGGCCCGTCAGTCAGCCAGCCAGGCCCCGCCCCTTCCGGGCCCGGCCCTCCTCTCGGCCCCGCCCCGCCCCGCCCGCTTCCCGGGCAAGTCCCGCCCCCGCCTCCTGGCCACGCCCCTCGCATAGGCCAAGCCCCGCCTCCTCGCGCCGGCTCCTCCTTCCCCCGCCCCGCGCGCCGCTTTGCCGCCCCACCTCAGCCGCGGCCCACGCCGGCCCCGCCCCCTCGCCCGGCCCCGCCCCTCGCCCGGCCCCGCCCCCTCGCCCGGCCCCGCCCCGCCCGTCGCCCCAGGCCGGCTCCCGCGCCCTATTTGGGCATCGGGGGGCCGGCGGCGGGAGGCGGCGCGGCGGACGCTGGGTCGGGGAGCCGCGAGGCCGCCGCGTCCTGCCGTCGGAACAATGGGAGTGGGCGCGCGCGGGGCCTGGGCGGCGCTGGTCCTGGGCGTGCTGCTGATGCTGGCGCTGCTCAAGGCGGCTGTGGACAGCTCGGGCCTGGACGGTAGGTGCGGGCGGGCGGGCGGGCGGGGAACCCGAGGCTCCGGCGGGCAGGGCGCGCCACCTGCGGGTCCGCAGGCGCGGGGCGGGGCGGGGCGGGCCCCCTCTCTAGACCCGCGTGTGGACCCGGGCCGGGAGCCTCGGATGGGCCCCGTGGAGCCCGGACGCCCCAGACGCGGGAAGGGGGAGCTGTGGGGCACTCCCCGCCCCGCCACGGGGGCACCTGCCGCGGCGCACCTGCGGCGCACCTGGGGTGGCGGCTGCCGGGTGTGCGCCCCGCGCGGTGGTGCTGCGGTTCCGGGAGGCGGGGGGGGGGGGGGCGGGGGGCGGGGGTGTCTGGAAAGTCCCGGAGGAAGAGTCTGGGGGCGGGAGGGGCTCGGGGAAGAGCCCGGGGGCGGGCGGCTCGGGGAACAGTCTGGGGGGGCTGGGAACCTCACTTCCTTTGGTCAGCGATTGGAGCTGCTGGTCACCATAATGGCCGGTAAACTACGGTAAGTTATTTTCAGTGACTCGAGTTTTCCCTACTTTTAAGTTCTGTCCACTGGCTGTTTGTTGGACCTTAGAGGAGTTTTATCCAGGAAAAGATAAAGACCTCAGTTCAGGCACAGCACCTGCTTTGCTTAGAATAATCGGGGTGAAAGAGACAACAATTTTCCTTTGTTTTGCTCATTTTGTTGTTCTTTGGCTTTGCTGAATTGTGCACGTCAGAAGTCGGCTTTGCAGACCCGATTCTGAAATTATTTAAGAAAACAATGATAAGCAAATCACATCTATCCTATTTTCAACAGATTGTAAGGTGAACAATCTGGAACCAAATCAGTCTATTTTGGTGCTAAGTTTAAACCAATATTTTTAGGGGAAAGTCTCCCTTTTTTGTTATTTTGTGAAAGTAAACCTTTTTCTTGTCTCTCTGATGAATTACTGATTAGAGAAACTAAGTGTCCTTGCTTTACTTTTTTTTTCCCTAATAACACAGATTTTTTTTTTGCCCTATTTTAATACTCACTGTTATGTTTATTAAAGTCTCGCTAGAAGTTAATGCTATTTGGAAATCTTGGAATGAATGCTCCATTATAGGAGAGCCTTCATTTCATGAACGAATATAGCCAACAAGAGCTGGAATCCGTTTCTACCAACTCTAATGTCACTTTGAAATTAGAATAGAAGGTTCTGTAGAGAATTTCTCAAAACAAGTATCATTATGAAATTCAGTAACTTTTAACAATAATACAAGAGCTTATACAGTATTTTTTACTAGACACCCTTCCTGTGTATTCCCCATTATGCTAATTTAGGCCCACATATCATGCCATTGGATCCTTGCAGTATTATTCTCACTTTATAAATGGAAAAAACTGAGGCTTAAAAAATTGCCTAACTTTTTCAATGTAAAACAGCTATTACATGTTTGATTTCAGAGATTAAAATTCCCAACTCTCAATTTGCCATTTTGCCACTCAAGCCATTTTAGGTGGTGTTGGCTATTCAAGTAGATAATGCTTAAATGTATAATCTGCTATTGCCCAGAATATTGTAGGAGAAGATAAGAACATGGAGATTCTTTTTTTTTTTTTTTTAAATATCCTGCACAGTCTGCTGTGTAGCTTCAAAAATATCCTTAGCTGGAGGAGTGAGGGAGGTGATGAGCAGGTGAGCAAAGCAGTGAGCAGGATTGATATTGGCAGTGCAGGAAGACATGGTGTGGGGGTGGGGTTATTCAATCAGGACCTTTGGTAGCAAGTGGCCAAAACCCACCTGGAACAACCTTAGTGGAAAGCAGGGACTTTACTTGGTCTGCCACTGGAAGTCTAGGGTGACTTCAGAAATGCACTACCAAGTGTTGCAATAGGGCACCAGGAAAAAGTCATTTCCACTCCCTTGATTACACCTGTCAGCTCCCAGGGGAGCTGAGCCATTGTTCAAGTGTTGTCAGCCTGTTGGTGGGGATGATAGTAGGGTTCAGGGAGGGACTTCAAGTAGCAGGGACTTTCTAAAGTGAGTCCCAGGCGCCAGGCACCATCACAGTGGGCAGTTAGGAGAGTAAATTAATCTCTAGTCGGTGCCACTTCATGAATGTAAGTTTCTTCTCTTCCATTTAGTGCATCGTTGTATGTTAATACTTAGTCTCTGTCAAGTAAAGCATCATCCTCTTTAGAGTTGGATGTCCTGGTATTGTCTCCTAGGATACAAAACCAGTGCCTACCTATCGTAATTGATTTGAAAAGGAGAAAGGCTCTAAAAGAAGAAAGGTCCTAGAGCTACAAAGATCATCAGCTTTTGTCTCCTTTTTCAAGCAAAAAAGGTTGCTGGGACATAATATATCCTGAGTGATGACAGCAGGGAGAGAGAAAGAGGAGGCTCCTGCTGTGGTCTAGGCAGAGGGCTGTGGCACATTGGCCCGTGTATAAGTGCATGGATTCCTTTTGTGTTTGGCGGGGGGGGGAGGGGTGGTGACACTGAACAATCACCTGCGAACGGACTGGAGGAGAGAATGGGGACACACAGGAATCGAGGATGACCTCTTGGTGTGGGGACTGAACAGTTGGTAATTCCACCACCGAGAAGCCTGGGAGAGAAGCAAGTTTATAGTAGAAAATCAGCCCTTTCTTTTGGCACTTCCACATATAGGCTTTGTAGTCAAACAGCTTGGTCCAAGTCCAGGCTCTGCCACATACTAGCCAGGTGGCCTTCTCTGGGCCTCACTTTCCTGTCACTGCAAAGTGGTATATTCCTGTCTCAGAATTGTTGGCCAGGCTAAGTGAGCTAGTGCAAGTTACATGCTCCCCAGGAGGCCTGGTGTGGTGGAAGCTCTTTATAATACTGGCAAGTACTTGATGCCAGCTGTTGCATACAGCAGGTATGCACTCGATGCCAGCTGCTGCATATAGCAGGTATACACTCGATGCCTGCTTCTGCCTCCAGTAGGCTGGTACACAAAGCCTAGAGTCATCCCTTCACGAATCCCTAAAGTAAGGGTTGCCCTTAGAGGCATCAGTAAAGGGTCATCTCATTCTAGCAGAGTCATGACCTTGATCTTCTTCATGTTTAATCTTCACACCACATCCTTTGTGATAAATGGAATAATTGCATTAAGAGGAAGAAATTTGCACAGGGTAAAGATAGGTCCTTCAAAGTTGTTATTTCTTACGTTGTAGTTTGAGAGGCTTTTGGGTTAGGGAGTGCTACCTTTGTGAATAATACACTTATTCTCTTCCCATATGCTGCATATATTCAATATCCCATTATACAAAGACCCAGATTGAGTAAACCACTCTGAAAAGTTGCTTAACTGGGGCATAGAATTCTTCTGAAGTTTTTCCAAATCTTAAGGTACTAATCAAAAATTAAAAGAATCCTACTTCTATAAAAAGGCTTGCAATTAAAAATGAAAATATATAATGAATATATATTACGTATAAAGAATATAACATCACCATCAGGAAAATGAAAATCGAAACCACAAGGAAATATCATTTCACACCTGTCAAAATGCTAGAATAAACAAGAAACAACAGGTGTTGGTGAGGATGTGGAGAAAGAGGAACTCTCTTACACTGTTAGGAATGCAGTGGTGCAGCCACTGTGGAGAACAGTGTGGAGGGTTCTCAGAAATAGAGCTACCTTGTGATCCGGCAGTTCTACTTCTGGATGTGTATTCAAAGAAAATGAGGACAGTTATTTGAAATGATATGTACACCCATGTTTATTGCAGCCACCGAGTGTCCCCTGGTAGGTGAGGGGGTCAGGGAACATTACTGGATTATAAAAGGACTGAAATCCTGCCATTTGCAACAATGTGGCTAGAGCTAAAGAGTATTATGCTAAGTGAAATAAGTCAGAGAAAGACAAACACCAGATGATTTCACTCAGATGTGGAGTTTAAGGAAAAATGAACAAACAGAGAAACAAACTCTAAAGTATAGAGAACAAACTAGTGGTTGCCAGAGGGGAAGTAGGAAAGCAACAGAAAGTCCTACCCACTCATCTTGTGTCCATGGTATGAAGATAAGGGTCTCCGTGGTAAGAGGCCCCGGGTGCTGAGCGTAGAAGGGGCCCTCACAGGCGGTCGGCTGTGCTCCCGAGAGCGTGTCCTTGCGTGGGCGAGCGCACTGCAGTAGCCAGCCCACGGTCAGTACCACGTAGGCCCCGTGTGTTCTGCCCTGAAAACCCCGGTGAGATAGTCCCGTGCTCCCTGGCAGTTGAAGGTGTTTCCCAGCAGCAGTGGCCGAGGCAGAACCTGCGTGCAATGCTGTGCCTTCCCGCACGCCCCACCACACCCAGCGGCCGGCGTCCTTAGATGTTGGATGCTTTTTCATCACAGGATGTGTTTTGTTTTTATAGGATCTCTAAACACAAAGAATTCAATGCCTTCAGGAAACCACAGTGCTAACCCAACAGGTGAGTTTAAGAAGGTTTGAGCAATAGATGTCACCTGTCTAGGATGCAGCAGGTCGAAGGGGCTGGGCAGGTACAGGAAGCTGTGCCCCGACCTGTGGGCACCATGGCTGCTGCTTCCCGAAGCCCTGCGGCTTCCGTCCGGGTGGCCGTCCCAGGCATTGTAAGAGCGGCTGCCGCGTGGATCATCGTTCTCCGCCTCACCCAGTGTGAGTAACGCTGAGTCTTTCCGTCTGAGCATCCTGGGCTTCCACCCTGAGTTTCCAAGCCCATTTTTAGGCGCAAAGGCTTTGTCCGCCGCATGTAGATTAGGAATAGGACTCCCGGCATCTGCCGGCCTATGGGTGGGACAGGCCACCCTCACTGGTCAGCGGGGGCCACCTCCAGGGAGCCTGCCAGAGTTTCGCCTACCGCGTGGCTCCCCTGCCTGCACAGTCTGGGACAGAGGGTGTCCCCTCGGGGGGCCTGAGGCCACAGGGGGAAGGAGGTCCGCAGTCAGCCACCGCATGCGTCTGCTCATCTCCTTCTCTGGGTGCTGAGTTGGACGTGAGGAAACGGCACATGCACCTGTCACCAGCCCTGTTTGTCTGCCCGACACTCACCAAGTGTCCCCCATGTGCCGAGGCATTGTAGGGCTGAGGTACCAAGTTGTCCTGGCCTGGCTCCTGGGAGTCGTCATGGGCTTTTTGTCTTATTTCTCTGTGGGAGAGTACACACAGCAGGACACCAGCCAGGGAGCCTTCCGCAGTGCACATTTGGGCGGCAAGAGCACTCACAGTCCTGTGCCCCCTGTGCCGCATTGTTGGCAGCATCTCACGCTCTGCCCACCTCACATTCTCACCCTCATCCCCACTTCTCAGCGTCTCTGCCGTGGCTCCTGGCTTCCATCTGAATCGAGAACCTTCTATTTCAGCTTTCCTGATTCTGCAGCAAAGTTTTCATTTGGGGAGAAGAGACTAGAGCGGTTGCTGCAAACTGTAATAATGATTATTGCCAGGCACATAAGGGAGGGTTTTTAAAAACATCTTGTTAGATTATTAGGTGTCTTTTACTGAGAGCCTACAATGTGGGAGAAACTTCTCACACGTTTGCTAACTGAGCAGTGCTGAGCTGGGGATGGTTCTGCATCTCACGGATGGAGCGAGCAGACACCCAGACTGGTTAGGACCCTGCCCAACATCACACAGCATGCTCGGGATCTGATTCCAAACCTGTGCCCCTTCACCGCGTTTCCTGAAACTGTGGTGTGGTCTTACCTTTGGAAATGCTTTTCAGTGGAGAAGTCCCACTGCTAGCCGTTGTCAACAGTTGTCAGAGATTAACACGGTACTTTGAGATCACCTCCAGGGTCCATGTGATGATTCCAGATGCCCCGTCTAGCACTTGGAAATTCACAGGAAAAAAAAAAAAAAGAAAGCATTGCCTCAAAACGTTTTCCTAAAAACATCAGATAATACAGTAATAAAAACTTCGTGTAACACTTCCCACAACCGTTACAGTATTCTTCTTATATCCTCTTTGAATCTTGAAAATTCTTAGGTAACATGTTGAATGTGCGTATTTTTGTAGGACATTATGCTTAGTATTTTGTCTTTTGTGGTAACAGGCCCTTCTCATGTGGAAACACTGTTTTTGAACATTACCAGTTTTTTTGGTGCTGTTGGTCTAATGTGGTTTATTTGGCGTCACTTCCAAAATGATAGTCACATTTTTCTTTGGCAAACTCCTGTGTTCTGTTACTGGAGGCATACGGGCCTGGGAAGCATGCAAACCGCCCACAGTCCTGCTGGCAGCATTGTTGCCTATTGCTTTTATAGGGCTCACCACGTTGGGTTCGGCAAATGTTCTTTCCCTGTTTTGTTTAGTTTTTGGTCTCTATCTAATTTCCTTGAGAGTGGGACCCATGACTTACTCATCCTAACACCGGGCCTGGTACACAGGAAGGAATGCACGTGTTGGTTAAGCTGAACTGAGGAACCAAGTACATATTTTACTCCCAACTCACTTTATGGTCGAGCCACTGTGTGTGGTTTGCAGACATACCTGGTCCATGCTCCAGTGTGACCCATTATTACAGCTGTTTTGTTGTCGTCATTGTTTGAACAGTGGGATGGATACTTGAGGTCAGAGAAGCAGGAGTTGAGGTCACCCTCCCGTTGTACCACTCTGTTATATGTAAGCGTTGTGTTTCCTTTTATGCCCTAATCGTTATCTGAGGATAGCCATATCTTTGACCTTCTATGCGGGGCCTTATTTAGTTTTAGTAATTATACAGAAATTTTTTCACTTGGGGGGTGGACAAAAAGACTACAGGATTACCCAAAATGTAATCATGATTATTGTTGGGTAGTTGAGAGGAGTTTTTTAAAAATGTGTTTTACTAGATCATTTGCATATTTTCAGCTTATAGAGAAAATAATTTTTCCCACTTTAGATGTAGTCAGAGGGCTTCGATTTTAGGGTCTGTGGATGGATGAATTTATTTTTTACGGTGTAAGGATGTCACATACCCAGATTTTTTTTCATAACAGATTTGGGCAAAGATACAAGAGAATGTGACATGGTTCAGAATGGACAGCATTTCCCATCCGTAGCCAGAACTCTGAGCCAGTAGCTCAAATGCCCTCTCCTTGACCTCTTATTACTGATGCTTCCCAAGAAGAGGAATCCGAGAGGTGGAAGGGATGACTGTCTGGGGGGAAGGCCCTCTTCTCGGGCATAATTTGAACCAGGCCAGTTTCAGAGCAGTCCATTACCCTCAATGTCCCATGTGTACAGAATGGCTTCTGGCGTGGTAGCCCACCCTTGGTTCCACCATTTTGGCCTCTTGTTGGTGTGGTTTTATCCACAGATGTGGCAGGACTATAGCAATTTTGAGCAGATGGACTTGGCTTGGGCTCAGATTTCAGCAGCTTCCCTAACTGCTCTGAAAAACTCGCTTGTTCTTACAGAACCACATCCGTTTCTCCAGGACTGGTTATTGTGTCAACACATGTTTCTGGGATGGCATTTGAAAATGAATGGTAACTTTTAACATCATCAGATGTTGTCTTAAGGAATGCAGAGTGGAAAATCTTGCAATATTATGTTCATTGAACAGATGTTTGTTTTGTCTGCCCACTGCACCAGGCGCTGTTTTAGTCTTGGGCAGGAAGTGGTGAATAAGACAGGTGAGTCCCTACTCCCATAAAGGGTACCACACCAGCAGATACAGACTAAGGAGAGAAACAACTAAGGAACTCGGGGTCAGGTGGTGATTGACAAAAATAAATGGCGTAGACTGAATATATACACAAGTCAACTGGGAAACGTGGCAAAAGCTTGGGAAGGGCTACTTCAGATGAGGCTGTTGGGGAGGAGCCGCCATCTGACAAGACTATGATGGGAAGGGGATCCCTGGGTGGCGCAGCGGTTTGGCGCCTGCCTTTGGTCCAGGACGGGATCCTGGAGACCCGGGATCGAATCCTATGTCGGGCTCCCGGTGCATGGAGCCTGCTTCTCCCTCTGCCTGTGTCTCTGCCTCTCTCTCTCTCTCTCTGTGACTATCATAAGTAAGTAAAAATTAAAAAAAAAAAAAAAAAGACTATGATGGGAGGGAGGACAGCCCTGTGGATACGGAGTGGAGGGCACTGCAGGTAGACAGGTGCCCTGAAACAGGACTCGTGTGCAGGGACATGGGCAGGTCATGGGCTGGCACAGTGGTGGCACGAGTTACATCATTACATGTAGGAGAGGAGGAAGTGGAAACCATGTTTCAGATGCACTATGATATTTTGAGATGTCAAAAATATAGTAGAGCAGGGGTGCCTTGGTGGCACCGTCGGTTCAGCGTCTGACTCCTGTGACTCTTGATTTCAGCTCAGGTTGTGATCTCAGGGTCCTGGGATTGAGTCCTGCATTGGACTCCCTCTCAGTACAGTCAGCTTGGGACTCTCTCCCTCTCTTTCTCTGCCCCTCCCCCATCTCATGCATGCTCACTCTCGCTCTTTCTCTGAAATGAATAAATAAATCTTAAATGTGTGTGTGTGTGTGTGTGTGTGTGTGTGTGTGTGTGTAGTAGAGGAGACCAGAAATGTGGATTCTGGCCACTATGTTCACTTTTCTGAGTCTTTCTTGTGCGAGGGGTAGTAGGGTGGTTAGCTCTCAGGCATTAAAATGCTCCAGTGTTTCTGGATCACTGTGCACCCCAAAGACTGCAGGTGCAATGGTGAGTTGGAACACTCTTGGTGTTTTCTTCACTGAAGCATGCCTCTGTCCTAAACTAGTTGTAGGAGCCAAATGAGATGCTCCCAGTTCACATCAGAAAGTGCTGCTCTATTTTATTGTGATGTGAATAAGAGAAAAAGAACAGTTTGAGGAATATTAGAATGCAAAGGCAGGAAGAACAAAAGACGGTATAGAAGACAAACTTGCACTTGTCTACCCTCCCAGCACCTGCCCCATGAAAGGGTTGACCCTGGGCAGAAGGCTGGCTCCCAGACTGCAGTGTCCCATCTGTAATGCCCGTGAAAGTCAGGGTCCTGTACACTGGGGTGCAGGAGGGCCCTTCCAAGCCTGAGCTTGGGGATCCAGCCCATGGGACTCATTTTACCTTTTTTGATCCATAGAAAGCTGGTAGGCTTGCTCCGGGCTCCCCCGACATCTGTCAGACTCGTTGATGGCTCCCACCTCGTGTGTGGCAGTACAAGGGGATTTCTCAAAAATGTTCCCAGGTGTACAAAGGTGTCTCTTCCAGAGACATGGATATGCTTCCTAGAGTGTCCCAGAGGGGTGTCGGGCACTTACTTGGTCTTTGGCATCTCACCCTTTTGTTCATCTATTATCTTACTTTTTCTCACTATGTAATTTCTTCACAACTAATTATAAAATACAAGAAAGGCACATACGTGATGAAAAATTTCATGCAGTGCGTAAACATACGCAATACGTGCTTCCAGCCTTCCTGTGGACACTGAGCCCCACCCAGCCCTATTCCCAGGTGCGCTGTTACAGCTCAAAGCTCAATTCCTTACTTTCACCCAGAGATCTTCTCCTGTGTTTATCCCCGTTAATGGAACCACCATCATATGGTGTCTATAGCCAGAAATGTCACCAGTTTCACATGGATCCTTCCAAAAATTCATGCAAGCATAATTCATCTATAGTATAGACGCTTGTTATTAACATAAATGTGTAATGCTGAGTGTACTATGCTCTGCCCAGCTGGTCTCACCTAAACCTCATTGCTCCTCAAGGCTGATTGCTCTTCCTCATCCTCAGCCACGTGCTCTTCCATGGAACAGATGCAGCATAACGCACTCACCCAGCCCCCTGTTGATGCACATATAGGTTATTTGCAGCCTTTGCTGTGTCGAGTGGGGCTGCAGTGAGTGTCCTCCCTGGTCCACCTTGGTATACCTCTGCAAGGGCTCTTTTCTAGTGGTGGAGTTGCTGAGTCACATGGTGTATTATTTTAACTGGGTATGTTGCTAAATTTTCTTCCAAGAACATAACACATGTTTACTCCCACTGGCAGTATAAGGGACCTGTTTGCTACAGACTCAGTGGCACTGGGAAATAGCAAGCATTTTACTGTTTGCTAAACTGAGATGTGATTAATAAACATGTCCTGTTTGGAGTTAGTCTCAACTCAGTTGAAGGAATCTATTTTCATATTGATTTGGAGGGCTTTTGGGGGGTTCTTTTAAAAAAACACTTCTTTAAGATATATTTCACATACTGTACAATTTCAGATGTACAATTTGGTGGTTTGCGGTATATTCACAGATATGTACGGCCATCATCACAGCCCATTTTAGAGCATTTTCATGTCTCAGAGACAGATCCTATAGTGGTGACCCCCTCATCCACCAGCCGAACCCCTGCCCTAAGCAACCACTGATCTGCCTCTGTCTCTGGATTTCCTCCCAGACTTTGATGGGTGTGGAATCCTGTGGTATGTGTCTTCAGTGGGCAAAGTTTCCAAGGTTCATCCAAGTTGTAGTGCATCTTGTATGGCCGACTGCTATTGCTCCTGCATTCATTTGTCGATGGACACGTGGGCTATTTCTGCATTTCAGCTGTTGTGACACAGCTATAAACGTTGGTGGACATGTTTTGGTGGAAGTCTGTGCATGGGTGTGTCACTTGGGAGAGTTGATGGGTCACAGGAAAGTACTGTGCTTAAGGACCTGCCAGGCTGTGCCCACCACTGCCGCTGCACCTTCAGTTGCGCCGGCAGCGAATGACAATGTTGCGATGGTTTGAGTCTGCCTGTCCTCGTGGGTATGGGCGATACTGAGATTTGTAAGAAACATGTATTGGGTCATTCAGATGGCCAGAATATATTCCCCATGTGTATTGGTCATCGTCTGTGGTTCCTGGCGGCCAGCTTCTAAACCCATGGAGTTTCCTAGAGTTTCCTAAGCCTTAAGAGTGGTCAGGTTGTTTTTTGTTACACTAATGAGGTGATCCTAGGGCACAGGGCAAAGGGGGGGCTGGACCAGCCACTGGGTTAAATGGTTGGTGCTCCGCCCACCCACAGCCCTCCAGACTCTGGGGAGCATGGGGGAGCTGGAGATTCAGTGGCCCATAGCTAATGACTTGGGCACAACTGTGTGGTGAAGCCTCCATAAAAACCCAGACAGCTTGGGGAGAGCTTCTCATTGGTCAACAGGTAGGGATGCGGGGAGAGTGGCACCTGCTGAGGGCCTGGAGGCTCTGCCCCTTCCCCCTGACTCATCCTTGTCCTCCAGCCCTCCTCCCCCCCCATTCCCCGCACCTGTTCTACACTTCCTCTGGCTGCTGCTTCATGTCCTTAGTCCCTGAGCTGTGAGCCACTAGCAAAGGAAGGTAACCTGAGGTCATTGGAACCTCTCAGCTGCAGCAGGTGCTCAGAAGCACAATGACTGGGGCACAGGAGGGGGCTTGTGGGTGTTGTGGGGGGCCATGCCTTTAGCCCTGGGATCTGATGCTGTCTCCATGTAGGTAAGTGAGGACAGTTCTCAGACACCCCGCTGCTGTCCCAACAGTTATAGGGACCCTCTCACCCTGAGTTGGGATTGGGAACCCCATGTTATTAGGAAAGCACATCTCATTGTGGCTCTAATGGGCTTCTCCTCATGGACTAGTGGGGGTGAGCATCTTCTCACATGTTCATTGGTCAGTGGTACATCATGGAGAGAAGTCTGTTCCCATCCTTGCCCACTAGTTAACTAGGTTGTCCTTTCAGTACCTTGTCTGTGCTGCCTCATTTTTTTATGACTGTGAAAATAGCACATAGTTTGGAAATATATTTTTTAAATCATTTAAATTAGTCTCACCGAGTGTTTTTAGTTTTTTTAGAATTCAAACTTAACTACATGGACATCGTTTCTTAAAGAGGGAACTAACCCTCTTGTATAAAACCCATCACTGGGGAACAACTAGTTAAAAAATGACAAACTGAGTGTATTCCAAGTTTGGTTAAGAACTGGTTTGACTGCTTTCACCCTACAGTGAATTTGATTTGCTGGAGTTTTGTGCCCCCACCTCCTGGTTACATGTGCTCTCTGACATTTTGTGACATTTTGAAGAAGACAGAATTATTGCTTTCCTCTTCAGTGAACTCGGGCCAGTTATTTAACCTTTTTATGCCTCACTTCCTTCTAGAGGAAAAAAAGCTGGTAAAATACAGGTGTTTCCTGGGACAAATGAGATAATAGGTAGAGCACCTGCCTTTCATACAGCCCCTGGCACAAACTAAAAACTAAATGTGCTCCTCCTTGCTCTCTGGTCACAATGACCTTTTGTTGGTCCCTCCAGTGTCCACCTTCTCTGCCAAGGGGCCTTTGCACATGCTCTTCTGGTTCTCTGAAGAGCTCTTCCCTCTTGCCTCTGCCTGGTTAACACCCATTCAGCTTCCCATTTCTGTGCAAGCTTCTCTGGGTTCCAGACCCACAGAGGACCCTCTCTACCTGATGGTTTTAGTCTGCCTCAGCAAACAAGTCAGCTTTGCCAGGGGCTTGCTGGCTTCAGGTACCATCTTGTTCCCAGTGCTCTGTGTTTGCTGAAACAAGGAGAAACATGCTCGGGGAGGAGGAAGTCAGTTTCCAGTCTCCAGCCTCACCTGTGAGATTCCTGGAAGCTCCTTTGTCAAGGTAAATCATGCCCAGCACTCCCCCCAGTGTGCTGGGAATTGGAAGCAGGGCCTTTCCCTCCACGGTGACGAGGAACAGGGCTTCAGTGTTAATGGGAGACTTGCTGCACTTGTGTAACTGTGACCCAGGGGAATGCTGTTTTCTTGGCTTGTGTTCTGATGAAGCCTCCCAGCAAAGCCTGATGTGATGTGCAGGGAAGTGGTCAGATGGGCCGCTCAGATCGAAGAGGATGGCAGGGACCTGGCCTGGCTTACCAGGGCCGTGATGCTGAGCTGGGGGTACTGGGGTTCAGCCCGGTGACCTTGTGGCTGTGCCCTGACCTGAAGGAGTGGCATGAAGGTGATGTGGGGGCTGGGGGTTTGGGGTTTAATAGCGCCGTGGGAAGCCACTGCAGGTTTTGAAACAAATCTGCCCAAGTGGGATACAGGTCTGGATAGCAGTGACAGAGATGGAGAGGAGGTGCTGGCTGGCTGGACGCAGCAGGTGTGCAGAGGGGGCAGCTGGCAGCTGGGTATTGGGGTTGGTGCTCAAGTGGCTTTTTGGCCAGTAAAACCAGACACCTGGCACTGTGGGCCTCAGGATTATCACAGGTGGAGAAGTGAGGCCTGAGGACAGCAGAGAGATGCCTGCAGGATGGAAGGGGGGGGGCAGTATCCCAGTGGGGACGGCCTCGTGAGGATGACAGGCCGCAGGACTGCACTTAGGTCATGTGGGGAGTGAGAGGATGCCCCCGTATTGTGCTTCCTGGTCCCAGAGCAAGATGGTGTGTCAGTGTGGAAATCCTGCAGTTTGAATGGTCGGCAGCCCACTTATCAGATATAAATCTGGGGGAATAAATCTCAGACATGGTCATCTGTTGGTTACATTATTCCATTTTTATTTTATTTATTTTTCTCATTAAACTTTTGTTTTAGTGGGTCTCAAAATTCTGTGACAGATTTTTGGTCAAATTGTTTCCATTAAAAAGTACTGATTTAAAAAACTAATAACTTAAAACTGCCACACATGCACAGAAAAAAACAAATGGGCCACAAAACATTCTCCTTTCCTTCCGAAGGTTTTACGATGCATTATCATTAACCAGTCTTTACTATTAAACTTAAATGGCCAATTGACACACAGTTCTTTTTTTTTTTTTTAATTTTTTGAAGAGTTTATTTATTTATTCATGAGAGACACAGAGCCATAGGCAGAGGGAGAAGCAGGCTTCATGGAGGGAGCCCTATGTGGGACTCGATCCTGGGACTCCAGGATCACACCCTGCGCCAAAGGCAGATGCTCAACCACTGAGCCACCCAGGTGTCCCTTGACACACAGTTCTGAGACCGTTCTTCCACCACTGATTAAGACTGGGGTGGCAGGTATTGGGGATAATATTCACTCAGCCTTCTGAGCTTTCTGGGCAGGCTTGGTGACTTTGCCAGCTCCAGCTGCCTTCCAGTCCACTGCTTTGATGACACCCACAGCAACCGTCTGTCTCACATCACGAACAGCAAAACGGCCCAGAGGAGGATAGTCAGAGAAGCTCTCAACACACATAGGTTTGCCAGGAACCATATCAGCAATGGCAGCATCCCTAGATTTCAAGAACTTGGGACCATCTTCCAGCTTTTTTCCAGAACGACGATCTATCTTCTCCTTCAGCTCAGCAAGCTTGCAAGCCATGAGCTGTGACAATCCAGCACAGGTGCGTATCCAGCACTGATTTGGCCTGGATGGTTCAGGATACTCACCTGGGCCGTGAAGCCAGCTGCTTCCATTGGTGGGTCATTTTTGCTGTCACCAGACACGTTGCCACGACAAACATCCTTGACAGATACGTTCTTGACATTGAAGCCCACATTGTCCCCAGGAAGAGCCTCACTCAAAGCTTCATGGTTCAGCGTTAAAGCACACTGTCATCTCAAGGGGATTGATTAATCTCCGTTAACTCTGTTTACCCCATAGTCTGATAAAGAGAAAACCAGCAGTAGCTTTATAGGTAACGGAATCATTATTGTGAATCATTTATGACTTTCTCCAGAGAAAACAGACTTAACACTGTGTCCTACAGAAACTCCGGTAGCTTTTACCATAGAAGTGTATGTATTAAGATCGCCTGTTTCACAGAGACATGAGGACACTTTTTTAAAAATAATTGTAATGCTAGTACTACACTTAAAAGTTAACTTTTTTATGGCTTTAATGAGGAAAAATTGACATTGTGTAAATTTAAGGTGTGAGCATAACTGCTTGACTTACACTGTGAGGTGATGGCCACTCAACACCCATCATCTCATAGATAGAAAAAAAAAAGGAAATAATAAAAAGAAAAAATGCTTTTTTTGTTCATATGAAAGAACTTTGAGGATTTCCTCTTAATTTTCCTGCATCTCATACTGTGGTGTTAACCAAGGTACTGTGTGGTGCATTACATCTCTGGTACTTACCTTACACCTGGAAGTCTCCTCCTGGCACACCTTCATTCACCTCCCCCTCCCTCACTCCTGCCATGACCACAAAGCCGATTTCTTTTTCTGTGAACTTGGTTGGTTTCTTTGTCTTAAATTCCACGTGTAAGTGAGATCATGTAGTATGTGGCTTTGTCTCAGTTTTCTTAACATGATGCCTTCAAGGGCTATTCATGTTGCTGAAAATGGTGGGAATTCTTCCTTTTTTATGGTTGGTAATACTCCATTGTGTATATTAGCTCGCTCATCCACTGATGGGCGTAGATAATGCTGCTGTAAACATGGGGCACAGGTATCTCTTGGGCACAGTGATCTCATTTCCTTTGCATAAATATCCAGCAGTGGACTTGCTGGATCTCATGGTACACCTATTCTTCATTTTTTGAGGAATCTCCATACTGTTTCTCCAGTGGCTGCACCACTTCACAGTTCTGCCAACAGCGCTCAAGATTTCCCTTTTATCCACATCCATGTCTTTTTGATCTTACCCATTTTAACAAGCATGAGAGGACGCCTCCTCACAGTTTGATTTGCATTTTATTTTACTGAGTGATTATGAATATCTTTTAATGTACTTGCTGACCATTTGTATATCTGGTTTGGAAAAATGCCACTTTTAATTGGATTAAAGATGTTCTGCTATGGAGTTGTAGGAGTTCTTTTAATCTTTTTTTTTTTTTTTAATCTTTTTAAAACGATAGTTGGCATACAAACTTAGCTTCAGGTGTCCGACATAGTGATTTGACAGTCATGTACATTACAAACTGCTCACCACAGTAAGTCTGGTTACCATCTGTCATCAGTTATTACCTTATTCACTATACTCCCTCTGCTGTACTTTAAATCTCTGTGACTTCTTTATTTTATAGCTGGAAACTTGAACGTTTTAATCCCCTTCACCTGTTTTACCCATCTTCCCATCCTCCACCCTGATGGCAATCACGAGCTCTTATATTTGAGTCTCTTTTGTTTTTTCATTTGGTTTTTTAGATTCCACATTTAAGTGAGATCGTAAGGGATTTCATTTCTCTTTCTCTGACTTACTTCATTTAACATAGTACCACTAAGGCCATCCATGTGGTGGTGGATGGCAAAGTTTCACTCCTTATGGGCAAGCAGTATTCCACTGAACAATCTATGCTCATTATATATCCTCTATTCATTGATCTATTAATGGACACGTAGGCTGCTTCCTTAATCTTGGCTGTTGTAAATACTGTGGCAGTAAATAGGGATGCAGTACCTTTTTGAGTTATGGTTTGCATCTTCTTCAGATAAATACCTGTAAGTGGAATTGCTAGATCATATGGTAGTTTTACTTCTACTGTTTTGAGGGACCTCTGTACTGTTTTCCAGAGTGGCTGCACCAATTTACATTACTAGCAATAGTGCATGAGGTTTGCTTTTCTCCATATCCCCACCAACACTTTCAATTCTTTTTGGTAATAGCCATCCTGACAAGGATGAGGTGATAGTTCATCGTGGTTTTGATTTGCATTTGCCTGATAATAAGTGACGTTGAGCATCTTTTCATGTGTGTTTTGGCCATTTCTATGTCTTCCGTGGGGAAAAAAGTTTTTTCAAGTCCTCTGCCCATTTTTTACTCAGATTGTTTTTTGTGTTGAATTGAACAAGTTCTTTATATATGTTAGATATTAGCTCTGTACCAGAGATATCATTTACAAATGTCTTCTCCCATTGATGGTTTTCTTTGCTGTATAAAAGCAAATATTTTGGTACAGCCATGATTGATTGTTTTTGCTTTTTTTTATCCTTGCCTGAGGAGACAAATACAGAAAATACTACTAAGACTGTTTTCTCCTGGGAGTTTTATGATCTCAGGCCTTATATTTAGGTTTTTAATCCAGTTTGAGTTTATTTTTATCTGTGTAAGAAAGTGGTCTAGTTTCATTTTTTTGCAGGTAGCTGTCCAGTTTTCCAAATACCATTTATTGAGGAGATATCTTTTCCCCATTGTATATTTGCCTACTTTATCTTAGATTAATGGATCATTTAAGCTTTTTTTTTTTTTTTTTCTGGGCTCTGTGTTGGGCTCCACTGATCTATGTCTGTCTATATTCTGCCATACTGTTTTGATTGCTGTAGCTTTGTCATATAGGTTGAAATCTGAATGTGGTACATCCAGCTTTATTCTTAGGATTGCTTCGGCTTTTCAGGGTCTTTTATGGTTCCCTACACATTTTAGGATTATTCTAGTTCTATGGAAGATGTCACTGGTATTTGATAGGGATTGCATTAAATCCATAGTTTGCTTCCGGCTGTTTGAGTATCTTAACAATGCAGTATACATCAGAAGATTGCAGGTTTGCAGACCATCGCAGTAAAGCAAGTCATGAATTTTATGGTTTCCCAGTACATGTAAAGTTGTTTACACTATAGTCTATTAAGTGTGCAATTGGATTATGTCTTTAAAAATGTACATACCTTAATTTAAAAATATTTTATTACAAAAAGAATGCTAACCATTATGAGCTTTCCAGGAGTTTTAATCATGGATCACTGTAACAACAACAACAACAACAAAAAGAGAATGTTTTAACTATTCTGAGAATAACCAAAATGTGACAGACACGAAGTGAGCCAGTGCTATTGGAAAAATGGCACCAGTGGAATTACTTGATGATATAGTATTGCCACAACCTTCACTTTGTGGAAAAAATTCATTATCTGTGAAGTAGATAAAGCAAAGTGCAGTAAGACAAGATATAAATTATTCCCTTCCATGAGCATGGCATATCTTTCCATTTATTTGTGTCATATTTAGTTTCTTCCATTATTGTCTTTGGTTTTCAGAGTACAGTGATTTGGTTAAAGTGATAGTTTATTCTTTTTTTATTAGTAGGATTGTTTCGCTTTTCCATTTATAACTGCTGTATAGGTACACAACCAATTCAGGAATACGAATTTTGTATCCCGCAACTTTATTGAATTCATTTATTTTAATAGTTCCTGGGTAGATTCTTTAGACTTTTCTAAGGATAGTATCCTGTCATCTGCAAATAGTGAAAGTTTACTTCTTCATTACCACTTTGGATGCCTTTTATTTCTTGCCTGACTGCCATGACTAGGGCTTCTCCTACTAGTTGAATGAAAGTAGTGAGAGTGGGCCTCTTTATCTTGTTCCAGATCTTAAAAAGCTCTTAGCTTTTTTACCCGTCAGTGTGATGTTAGCTGTGAGTTAGTCATATATGGCCAATATTACATTGAGATTTGCTCCCTTATTACCACTTTGTTGAGAATTTTTTATCATGAATGGATGTTGATTTTTTTTTTTGTCCAGTGCTTTTTCTGCATTTGTTGAGATATTTTTATCGATCATTTTGTTAATGTAGTGTACCACGTTGATTTGTAGGTAGGGAAACATCCTTGTATCCCTGGAATAAATCTCACTTTGTTGTGGAGAATGATCCTTTTGACGTATTGCTGAATGCTGTTTGCTCATATTTTGTGGAGGATTTTTGCATCCATGTTCATTAGAAATATTGGCCTGTAGTTCTCTTTTTTTTTTTTTTTTTTTTGTAGTTCTCTTTTTTATTGGTGTCTTTGGCTTTAGGATCAGGGTAATGCTGGCTTTATTGAATGATATTACAAACATAACTGCCTCTGCAGTTTTTTGGACTAGTTGGTAGGGTGGGTATTAATATATTTTCAGATGTTTGGTAGAATTGGCCTGTGAATCCCTCTGGTCCTAGACTTTAGTTTGTTGGGAGTTTTTTACTGCCAGCTCAACTTCTTTTCTAGTCATTGGTTTGTTCAAATTTTTCATTTTCTTCTTGGTTTCTAGGTTGCCCAGTTTGTTGGCATAATTATTCACAGGGGTCTCTTACCTCTTGTGGTTTTGTACTATTGGTTGTAACTTGTCCTGAGTTTCTGATTTTGACTTCTTCCTTTTTCTTGATGAATCTGGCTAAAGGTTTTCAAAGAATTGTTCTTGGTTTCAGTGATTTTCTTTTGGTATTTTTTGTTTTTCAGCTTCTCTAAGTATCTGTGTTGATTTGAAATTTCTCCTGCATCTTGAGGTAGGCCTGTATCACTGTAAGCTTCCCCCTTAGAACAGTGTTGACTGTGCCACAGATTTGGGGATGTTTTCCTTTGCATTTGCCTCAGGGTGTTTTTTTATTGCATCTTAGATTTCTTCCTTGACCCACTGATTGTAGTGACATGTTGCTGAGCCTCTACCTGTGTTGTTTCCAGTTTTTCTTGTAATTGACTTCTGGTTTCATACTCTTGTGTTTGGAAAAGGTGCTTGATAGGATTTGTCTTAAACTTACTGAGACTTGTTTTGTGACCCCACATGTGCTCTGTTTCCTGTGCCCTTGAAAGACAGTGTGTCTTCTGTTGTGTTTGGCTGGAAGGTTCTGCCCATATCTGTCCGGCCCATCCATCTGGTGTGTCGTTTACAGCTACTGCTTCCTTGACGATAGTCTGTCTGGGCAATTGATGTAAATGGGGTTTGAAAGTCCCCTGCTGTTGCCAGTTTCTCCTTTATTTATCTCAGGAATGTGGATACTAAAATTGCTATAGCCCCTTATGGAGTTGATGCCTTTATCATTATGTAACACCTTTCTTTTGTGTAACACCTTTCTTTTCTTTCAAAGTCTGTTTTGTGTGATATGAGTATTGTTTCCCCAGCTTTCTTGTTATTTCCATTTGTGAGGACTATCTTTTCCCACCCTCATGCGCTCAATGTGTGTGTGTGTCATTGAGTCTGCAGTGAGTCTCTGAAAGGCAACATGTCTTTCAGAGGAGACATGGATGGGTCTCTTCTCCCTTCAGTCACCCTGTCTTTGGACTAGAGCGTTAAGTCCATTTACATTTAAGGAAATTATTGATATGGCAGTACTTGCTGCCATTTGGTTGTTTCCTGATTTTTGTAGTTCTTTTTTCCTTTTTTCTCTTGCTCTTCCCTTGTGATTTGATGAATTTCTTCAGTATTTGGATTTCTTTTTCTTTGGTTTTTGTGAACCGGCATACCTTGAAGATATAGCAGTTTCAATTTCAGTCTGCCACAATAAAACGAGTTAAATTAATATTTTCATTTCCCAGTGTACTTAAAAGTTATGTTTACACTGTAGTCTATTAAGTATGTAATAATATTATGTCTAAAAAACTACATATCTTAATTGTAAAAGGCTTATTGGTTAAAATACTAGTATCATCTGAGCCTGCAGTGAATCCCGATCCTCTTGCTAGTGGAGGGTCCTGCCTCAATGTTGGTGGCTGCCAATGGGTTAGTGTGGGGCTGCTGAAGGTTGGGGTGGCTGTGGATTTGTTAAATTAAGAAAACAGGGGGATCCCTGGGTGGCTCAGCGGTTTAGCGCCTGCCTTTGGTCCAGGGCGTGATCCTGGAGTCCCGGGATCAAGTCCCACATCGGGCTCCCTGCATGGAGCCTGCTTCTCCCTCTGCCTGTCTCTCTCTCTCTCTCTCTCTCTCTCTCATATGAATAAATAAAATCTTTAAAAAAAATAAAATAAGAAAACAAATTTTGCCAAATTGTTTGACTTTTTTTGCATGAATGATTTCTGTGCCATGCAATGCATTAGATAGCTTTTTATACATATTATACTTTTTAAAAGTGGAATCAGTCCTCCCAAACTTTCTGTTGCTTTATCAACCAAGTTTATGTGATACTCTGAGTTATTCTGAATGTAATATTCTGAAATATTCTGTAATACTTTGTTGTCATTTCAACAGTCTTCACACCATCTTCATCAGGAGTAGATTCTATCTCAAGAAACCACTTCCTTTGCTAAGAGGCAACCCCTCCTCCATTCAAGTTTGATCATGAGATTGCAGCCCATCAGCCCCATCCTCAGGCTCCACTTACTTCTGATTCTCGTTCTGCAGCTGTTTCCACCCTATCTGCACTGACTTCCTCCCCTGAGGTCCTGAACCCCTCAGGGTGCTCTGAAACTCTTCTTAATGTTGGTATTTTGACTTCTTTCCATGAGTCAGTACTCTTATTGGCATCTAGAATGAGAATCCTTTCCAGAAGGTTTTCAGTTTACTTTGCCCATATCCATCAGAGGAATCCATGTCTGGCATAGCCATGGCCTTGTGAAATATATTTCTTAAGTAATAAGGCTTGAAAATAGAAGTTTGTTCTTGATCCATAGGGTGCAAGGTGTATATTGTATTAATAGGTATAAGAACATTAATCTCACTGGACATCTGCATTGGAGCTCTTGGATGACCAGATATATTGTAAATGAATATTTTTTTTAAAGATTTTATTTTTAAGTAATCTTTACACCCAATATGGGGCTTGAACTTACAACACCAAGTTTAAGAGTCGCATGCTCTGCCAACTGAGACAATCAGGTGCTCTAGCACCAATATTTTTAAAGAAAATGATTTTTCTGAACACAAGATCTCAGCAGTGCACTTAAAAGAATACAACATGGCCTTTGGATCTGTTCCCCCATCTTCCAGTCATTCACCAAGATGACCAGCACAAAGGAAAAGAGAAGAGGCACCTGCTGTGTATTCTCTAGGCCTCTTAGAAAACATGGCATTGTTCCTTTAGCCACATACATGTGAGTCTTCAGGAAGGGGATGCTGTTGATGGGGAGGGAATGGGCACAGTTCAAACAGGAGCACCCCACAGTGTTAGCAACACAAAACTGGAAGAGCCTACAGAGGCTCTTGCTGCTGGTGCTGCTGAGAATAGGCACGTTAAGGGAAGATTCTTGCCAAGAGAAGTAATGTACATACTGAATGGAGACAACTTCCTGAAGTGAGTGAAGGGAAATTGTCAGGGAAAAGGAGGAGGCCAAAGAGCAGGGTGTCTGGGTTCAACCATAGCACCAGCCTGCTCCACTCTGAAAAGAACACTTTGCAAAAACCAGTAGAATGGAGCCTGAGCTGCTAGAACCAGTTCCCTATGAATTCATGGCATAATAGGGGTTAAAAAAAAAAAAAAGACCTAGACTATCAAAGAATTTTAAGACTTAAAAATTAAAAGGGTGCCTGGGAGGCTCAGTCAGTGAAGCATCTGCCTTCAGCTCAGGTCATGATCTCAGGGTCCTGTGATCAAGCCCTATGTCAGGGTCCCTGACCAGTGAGGAGTCTGCTTCTCCCTCTCCCTCTGTCCCTCCCTGCTTGTGCTTGCTTGTGCTTTCTCAAATAAATAAAAATCTTAAAAAATAAAAAAAAATTTTAATGATGTTTTAAAGAGTTGTGTTCTCATCTAGGCTTTGTTCAACTTCTAGAGTACATGCAGAGTAGATAGAGGATAATTTTCAAGGGCTGGGGATTTTCCCAATCCTCAATGAGCATTGGCCTCAACATAGCCTCACCTTTGCCTTTGTCTTAACAAAAGTGGCAGCCTGTCCTTTCAAGCTCTAAAGCCCAGCATGATCTCTCTCCAGCTGTGAAAGTTCTGGATGGGGTCTTCAGTAAAGGCCATTTGTCTATACTGATAATCTGTTTTGTTCAGTGTAGCGGTCTCCATCAGTTATCTTAGGCAGATTTTCTGAGTAACTTGCACAGCTTTGACATCTGTGCCTGCTGCTCTGCCTGGACTCAGATGCTATGGAGATGGCTTCTTTCCCGAAGCCTCACCAGCCCACCTCTTCCAGCCTCCAATTTCTGCACCTTCCTCAGCTCTCAGACTTTGGATTAGCCTTTGACTTACAGGAGCATTGTGGCTGGTTTGATCTTCCCTTCACACCCCTAGAACTTTCTCCATATTGACGATGAGATTGCCTTGCTGACTTTCTTACTCATGAGCTCGCTAGAGGAACACTTGTTACTTCTCTGGGGAACTTTCCCTTTGCATTCACAATGTCACTGTGAGGCTGAAAGTAAGGCGTCTTGTGCCAGTCTCCACTTTCAATATTCTTTCCTCATAAGGTGTAGTCACTTCTAGCTTTGGATTTAAAGTGTGAGACCTGAGACCCTTCCTTGCACTTGAACACTTCAGAGCTGTTAGGCAGCAAGAACATTCTGTCTCCTTGAGGTTATTCTAGCTAGAGTGAGAACCAAGTGGACCAGAGATGGATTAACAGGAAATCACATTCAATAACGTCCATATGAAGAATCCACACAGATGGGGAAGTTCCCAGACTGGCACAATGAGGCATACATGTCCTCCTCAACTAAGGAGAAAGGAGTGGGGGGTCTCAGTCTTCAAAGGAATGAATGCCATCCTCTGAAAAGGGAAAGTGTGCTGGGCCCCTGCCAGTCCACCATCCCTTGTTCATACCAACATGTAAGCATCTCTGGTGACTGCTCTCTTCCCTAAATGGGCCCTCCAGGTGGATTCTTCTGGCAGTTATGGAGGAGGTCGAGAGCTTTTCCTGCATCTGCTGAGTCTTGATGGCTTTTAACACAAAATAGGCTTCATGGCAGAGCGGCCCATCTTGGGGCAGCTGCCCTGGGGCCCTACAAGGCCACTGTAGTGTTACAAACTGGTCTACTGCCAATACTGTTGTGTCTCAGGGAAGAGGGAGGTTGAGGGGAGGGAGCGATAAGGACAGCCAGTCAGTGCAGCAGTCAGCCAACACACAGGTGCACTCTGTGGTGTCCGAAAAGAGCTAAGACGTAACCTCAAAGATGATCACCATAACAAATATATGGAAGTGTGAAATAATGTGAGAATTACCCATGTGTGGCACAGACACACAGCGACTGTGTTGGAAAAATGGGACTTAATAGGCTTGTTTGGTGCAGGGTTGCTGTAAACCTTCATTTTGTAAAAAAATAAAAATAAAAATAAAATAAAAGTAACACTTATAAAGCACAGTAAAGTGAGGTACAATAAAGGAGGCTTGCCTGCCTTTGTTAGAGGTTCTGGAAGTTCATGTATAAGACCATGAGTGTAGAACAGTCAGTTTCTAGTTGATGGTCTCTGAAGTTGGAACACATTTGAAAAACACTACATTTTTACTCCCTCCACATTTTACATATTTCACATTGTATCTTACATCTTTTGTTTTATATACCTTTGGACTATCCTAGGGTTTATTTTACTACTTTTCTCTATTAATCTTCATGCTAGCTTTTGAAGCAGTTAATTCACTACCTTTATTCTATGTGTGCTTTTGCCAGTGAGGTGTTCTTATTCTGAACTTTTCTCTAGTTATGGCCTTTCCATTCCTGCTTTCAAAAGTCTCTTTAACATTTCTTATAAGGTTGGTTTAGTGGTGATGAACTCCTCTAAAAAAGGTTTTCATATGAGAAACTCATGATCTCTGCTTCAGTTCTGAATAATAATCTTTCTAGGTGGAGTATTCTTGTAGTTTTTCTTAAAGCACTTTGAATATATTCCTCTCCCTTGTGACCTGAAAAGTTTGTGCTGAAAAATCAGCTGGTGGTTTTTGGAGTATTCCCTTTTATGTGACTAGTTGCTTTACTTTTCCTACTTTGAAGATTTCCCTCTTTATCTTTAAATTTTGACATTTTAATTACTTGTCTTAATGTGGACCTCTTTGAGTTTATCTTGTTTGGGGCTTTCTGTGTTTCCTGGGCCTGGATATCTGTTTCCTCCCCCAGAATAGAAAACTTAATTATTTCCTCAAATATATTTTCTGCCCTTTCTGTCTCTGGGACCCCTGTAATGCAAATGTTGGTGTACTTGATGCTGTCCCAGAAGTCACTTAAACTGTCCTCATTTTTATAATTCCTTTTTGCTATTGAGCTTGAGTGATTACCACCACCCTGTCTTCCAGATCTCTGATCCATTCTTAGCTCTGATTGGTCCTATATTTTCATATTTTCTGTTTCTTTGAAGTTCTCTGTGTGTTCATCCAATCTCCTAATTTTGGTGATTATCTTTTGACTCTCACTTTGAACTCTCAGATGGATTGCTCATCTGTTTCATTTAGTTATTCTTCCTGAGGTTCGGTCTTGTTCTTTTGCTTAGAACATATTCCTGCATGTCCTAATTTTGCCTAACTCTGTGTTTACTGCTTGTATTAGGTCAATTAGGTACATCCCCTGATTCTGAGGGAGTGGCCTTATGGAGAAGGCATCCTCAGGGCCCAGAAGCACAATGTGTCAGGCTGTCAAAACCAGGCCCTCCAGAGCTATCCTCTGTGTGGGCCTCATGTACTGCCCCCACTGTGGCTGGGGGTGAGCTGATGGGCAAGGCTCCCACCCCCACCCCAAGGCAGGAGCTGCTTTGGAGGCTACTGGTCCCAAGGCCCCCTGCTGTCTGTGATGGGTGGGGGACACCCTGAGAGGGTGCTGGTCCTGTCTGAAGCCGTGCACTGATGCCTATTACTTCATTACATTCCCTAAAAATAGTCAGCAAACTTCCTGCATGTAGAGCCGGGTGCTTTTCAAAGTGTTGCTTCTGTGCAAGGTCTCCAGATGAGTAAGTCTGAGTGCAGGCTCCTTAAGAGTGGAGTCTTGATTTCCTTTCACCCTCTGCTCTCCTGGGGTTAAGCCCTGCTGATTTTCAGAGCTCCCAGAGTAAAGCCCCCCATTCTGCAAAGCCAGACGTGACTGGGCCTCCCTCTCTTGCTGCAGGCCCCCAGGGCCCTGCCAGTGCAGGGCTGCCATCCTTGATCTCAGGAAGAACATCTGCATCTGTGACCTCTCCTGTTTGGTGGTTGCCACACAAGGGTTGTGAGTTCTGACCAGACTGTGTGTCTCTGTCCCATTTCCCTTTTTCAACATTTCAACTTTTTAAATGTTATTTTTTTATCTTTAGATGCGAAAGAAGTGTTCTGCTTCTCTTTGGGTTGTTCTCAGAGAGTTACTCTATATCTAGCTGCAGCCTTGGTCTGTCTGTGGGAGGAGGTCAGTTCAGGAGCCCTGTACTCTGCCATCTTCATTGGGATCCCTAAGTAGTATTTATTTTTGAATAGTAAACCTTTATCAGATATTTGGTGGCACATATTTTTTTTTCCCATTACACAGATTGTTTTTCATTTTGTTGTTTCCTTTTTGTACAAGGTTTCTAAAAAAAGATTTTATTTATTTGAGAGAGAGGAAGCACAAGCAGGGCAGAGGGAGATGAAGAAGCAGACTCCCTGCTGAGCAGGGAGCCTGACGTGGGGGCTCGATCCCAGGGCCCTGAGCCGATGGCAGATGCTTAACCGACTGAGCCACCCAGGCGCCTCTATTTCTTTGTTTCTTAATGTAGACATTTATTGCTATAAACTTTCCTCTTTGAAATGCTTTTGTTGTATCCCATAAGTTTTGATACACTGTAGTTCCATTTTCATTTGTATACTTAACTGTTTCCCCTTTAATTTCTTCTTTGATCTATTAGTTGTTCCGGAGAGTGTTGTTTAATTTCATTTCTTCATGAATTTTTTAGTTTTACTGTTGTTATTTATTTGTAATTTCATTGCTTTATGGAAAGAGAAGATGCCTGTAGCTTTTGTCTTCTTGAATTTGCTAAGAGTTGCTTTGTGGCTTACCATACGGTTTATGCTAGAAAATGTGCATTTGCTTTTGAGAAGAACATGTATTTTTGTTGTCAGAATGTTTTGTACATGTCTGTCGGGTCCCTTTGGTGTATCATGTTCAAATCTGCTGCTACTTTGTTCAATCCATCTGATCTATCCCTTATTGAAAGGTGGGGAATTAGAATCTTCCACTACTGTATTACTGTTTCTCCTTCTGCCTGTTAGTTTTGCTTTATATTTTCAGGTGCCCTGATGTTTGGTATGTAAATTATTACAACTGTTATATCTTTTTAATGGACTGACCCTTTTATCATTACCTAATGGCTTTCTTTTTGTATTTTTACAACTTTTGGTTTATTTATTTATTTTTAAAGATTTATTTATTTAATTCATGAGAGACACAGAGAGAGAAGCAGAGACACAGGCAGAGGGAGAAGCAGGCTCTGTGCAGGGAGCCGGATGTGGGACTTGATCCTGGGACTCCAGGATCATGCCCTGAGCCAAAGGCAGATGCTCAACCGCTGAGCCACCCAGGCCACCCTACAACTTTCAGTTTAAAGTGTATTTTTGTTTACTATAAGTGTAGTAACACCACTAATTATTTGTATACCACTGGCTTGAAATAACTTTTCTCATCCTTTCACTTTCAGTGGGTGTGTTGTAAGCAGCATATCACAGATCTTGGATTTTTTAAATCCATTCAGCCATTCTGTGTCTTCTGATTGGAGAATTTAATGCATTTCTATTAAAAGTTTATTACTAGGTAAAGATTTACTTTTGCCTTTTCGTTGATTTCTAGCTGTTTTGTAGATCCATTGTTTTTTCATTTCCTGCTTTTCTTTGTTGTGTTTCTTGGTGTCACATATGCTTTGACTTCTTTATCATGTTCTTTTGTGTAATTATAGGTTTTACTTTGTAGTTATTATGAGGCTTACATAAAATATCTTACAATTTAACACCCTGTTTTGAACTGATACAACTTCAATAGAATTCCTAAACTTTACAATTCTACTTCTGCTGCCTCTTATATTTGAGGTTATTAATGTTAGTTTACATATGTTTTTTGCATGGTGTAACTTGTAACAGATCTATGGAGTTTTTTGGTGAATTTTTAGAGTAGGATTCTAAATGAATTATGCATCACCCTTACCACAATATAGAATACAATGGCCTATGTTTATTGTCAGATTCTATAAGCATAGACCATTATCATTGAGTTTAATGCTACTTTATGTTTTGGTGATACCTAGCATCTTTTAAATTCCACTTGAACTCCCTTTAGCATTCCTCACAAGATAGGTCTAGGAGTAATGAATTTGCCAAGCTTTTGTTTGTTCTAGAAATCTTTCTCTCTCCTTCATTAATAAAGGTCCACTCTACCAGGTATAGAATTCTTGGTTGACAGCTTGGTTTTTTTTTTTTTTCTATCAATATTTTGAATATGTCATCCTCTTCCCTCCTGACCTGAAACACCATTGTTGAGAAACCTGCCTGCAATCCTGTGGGCGTTCCTTTGTATCTAATTTCTCTTTTCCTTTGTTTTTGTTTTTTGTGTTTTTTTTTTTTTTAAGATTTTGTTTATTTATTCATGAGAGACAGAGAGAGGGGCAGAGACATAGGCAGAGGGAGAAGCAGACTCCTCACAGGGAGCCTGATGCAGGACTCAATCCTGGAACCCTGGGATCATGCCCTGAGGTAAAAACCGACTCTCACCCACTGAACCACTCAGGCGTCCCTCCTTTGTTTTTTTAAAGAAATCATTCTTTATCTTAGACTTTTGACAACTTAATTAAAGTGTATCTTGGTATAGCCCTGTTAGAGTTTGACCTTTTAGGGCTCCCCAGGGCCTCGTGAAACTGGATATTCACTTGTCTCCTCAGGTTTGGAAAGTTTGAAAGCTGTTATTTTGTTTCCTTTGGTGACAAATCAGTAGATTTTTCATGATTCTTGATTTTTTACATGGGTTCTGTGCATTTCAGCCAACAGTCTCCTCTCCTAGTCTTTGCAGGTTGGCAGAGACAACTCCTGATCATTCAGCTCCATCTAGGTTTGTGGAGGCATCTGCTATTAACCTGCCTTGGGCAGGTGGGACTTGCTGCCTGGGTCTGCCGTGGGTGGGGCCACTGCCCTGGTTCTGCTGTCTTAGAAGGCCATGTGCCTCTGGTGAGGACAAATGGACAGGACTGCCCCTGGGTTCCCTTCCCAGGTGAGGCCACGGTGGGACAGGCTCTGTAGGCGCCTGGCTACTCTGGGTTCTGGGCAGCTTACTGTCTATGCTGATGGTGTAAGCAGCAGTAGATGGGGCTCCAGGCTAGTTTCTCTGCCCTGGGTGTGGTAGCAGGACCGTCTCCAGGGCCTATGCTGAATCAGGCAGGTCACGGAGTGCCCTCACCCGAAGGGGCCAGTTTTTCTCTACAGGCAGGTGAAACCACCAGCCTTACTTTTTCCTAGCACCCCTGGAAGCAAGGCCTTTGCAGGGATGATGCAGCTTCCTGTGTCTTCTGTCTGATGTCCCAGGGCAGGTGCACACGGCTATGAGTTCATGTTCCAAACTAGTAGAGAACTAGCTCTACTGCCAGTGAGGCTCTTGTCCTGGTTCACGGTGGCCTGTGTCCCAAGCTTTCTGGTTGAACGGGGCCACTGCTTCATCTGCTGCTATGCAGATTCCTGGCGTTCTTGTAAGCCTGTTTGGGCTGCCAGGGCTGTGCTGTGACTCGGCTCCGCCGCCTCAGCAGGACCGGAGTACCAGTCCCGGGCTGCCCGCAGGAGCCTCCGGCTGCACTGCACAGCACCCTGGGGTAGGACCCTGCTTCCTTGCCCTGGAGGCAGAGCAGGCTCTAGGGCCAGCCAGGGTCTTCATTTGAGGATCCAGAGAAGGCAGAGCTGTACACAGCACATCCCCTGGGGGTACCCTGACTGCTGGAAGTGACCACCTGGAGGTGGGTAAGCTACAGGGAGCCTGCAGATAGGAAATCAGCTTGCCAAGATGCCTGCTAGGCAGAACCTGGGTGGGGGTCCCAGAAAACCCCCTACAAAGCCGGGGAGCTAGATATCCACCCTGGGTCCTTTCCTGCCTGTGGGAGCCTGTGCGGGCCTGGGATGGGGTGATGCACTTGGCTCGTGGTCACTTCTCTTGCCTGTGTCCTGGGCTCCGCCATAGGCTGTGGTGCAGGGGCTGCTTCGGCCTCACTCTAGTGTTCTAGACTCTGGCAGTGGTGTTTTGTATGTGAACAGTTGTTAGTGGTCGTTCTGGGGGAGCAGTCAGAAGGCCCCTGCCGCCACCCTGGAACCCTTGTTCCATAATTTCACACACACAGACACACGGGCAGTGCTGTTTGAATTACTTTTCTGCGATCTGTACTTTAGAAATTTTAGGAAAAGGAGTAATACAAGTATTTATAAGTAAAGGAGTAGATTTCGGAAGTCTTTAAAAGGAGAATGTCCCTGATCTACCTCCTTTCTTGATGAGAATCCCTGTTTGATTGAGTAAAGTAATATGTGGCTCCGGCTCCTGTGCAGAAGGAATAGCGGTGGGCTCGTGACATAGCATTGAAGGCCCTCTGAATTCTGGGAATCTGGCTGTGTCTGACATTTGTGCCAGTCACGGGCCCCGGGTAGAACGTGAAACTTCTACCTCCGAGAATGCTTTGATTTTCACAGTTTATTTTTGAACCAAAAATACTCTAGTTGGCTTCAGTATAGTAACACGGCAGCAAATAGACATGGGCATTTATGTTTGCATGCTTATTAGTTTGAGGAAATGTCTTCTCAGGGCCAGAGTGAAAGATTCATGGAGGAGTGTGACCATTTCCAGGAGAGACATCTCACGTTAGAAGCTGCACGCATCTGTCCTGCGGGCATAGTTGAAACATGCATTCTTTTGGAAGGAAAAATGTTTTAAAAACTGAAGAGAAACCATAAACATGATGACAAAGAACAGGAAAACAAGAAGAAAGTAGACCTCACCCGAGTTATGATGGTTAGGGTCAGGAAAGAACCGAATATCTCTTGGTGCCTTTTACTCAGATTCCCAGGAGGCCCCGACTGGCCTGGCTGTAGTTCCAATGCCCCACGCTGAGCAGTGAGCAAAGGAGGTCCCTGCAGGAGGGAGAGGGAGACAAAGTGGCCATTCAGGGCTCGGCTTACACGGCTGTGGGCGCAGCAGGGACTCTGTCTGGCCTGGAGCTGGTGGTTCCCAGCTGCTGGCCTTCACTCCTTTGCACATGAGCAGCCAAGTCATTGGTGCGCTTCAGGCTGGTGATCGGTCACGTCCCATGAACCCAGAATGTCTCTTTCAGTAGCTTTGTGAACTGTCTTGATAACCAAGAGTTTCCCACTTGGGGCAAACACGCAAGAATGAGCAGCCCATCCCCCCATGAGTGTGTTCCCTGGAAACACTAGCTCTCAGCAGCTGTGTGTGCACCTTACATGTCAGCAGAGATCGTCCCTATCTTCCTGCTGAGCTGGCAGGACCGCTGTATCTCACATCTCCTGAGAACCCACTGCCCTGTGGCAACTCTGTGACAGCCATGGGCCGGTGCCAGCCACCTCCTGTGAAACCCCCATTGTCTGCAGAAGCCGGCGAACAACACCTGACTTAAGTGTGTGTGGGAATGGAGGCTGCATCTGACGCGAGAAGACCTGCGTCAGTCTCTGGGCTGCCCCACGGCCACGAGTGCCTGCAAGAGCGAGGGCGTGCCCAAGGCCAGCAAGTGTGCAACACAGCCCAGGGCTGCAGAACCTCCAGTAGGTGCAGGACGCCTGGGGCCAGCAGGGGCTCCAGGGATGGGGGCACCCTCGAGTGCGCCGGGGAAGGGTGGGAACACATATCCGCGTGGAGGAAGAGGGAGGAGCCGCCACTGGGGAAGGAGCACCCAGCAAGGAGGAGCCTCCCTCTCCGTGCATAGGAAGGTCTTCCCAGGGAACAGGAAGGAACGTCCTTCAGGAAATTTTAAAAAGCCAGTCATGAACAATAGTGTTGGTCAGTGAGTTACTGGATGGCAGGGGTGGATACATGTGAGTTCCCACCACACAGAACGGTTGTAAACAGAACACATAAAACAAAACCACCAGACCCTGGCCACTGAACTCTAGGGCTCCATCCCATGCTGGATGGTGAAGCGTTGGCTCCTGGAAGACTCCATGGTGCCTCCTCGGGGAGGGTGCATCAGGGCCTGTGAGGGACATCCCTGACACCCTGGAGGGCTGCAATGCCAGCAGGTCAAACATAAGTTCTTGAATGGTGACTGGGGTCACTTGTCTAGGACTCGATCAGGAAACGAGGAACCAAACTGCCTCTGTCCCCGGGAGGCCACGTGCTCATTCCATCTTGATGTTTGTGGTGAATGAGTCTGCTTTCACGGGACACAGCAGTGACAAGAGACCCTGAAATCCCTGCCCGTCTCATTAATTGTGAACTGGCTGATTTTTCCATGATTATGAAGTTAAGACACTTTGTATAACTTCCCTGAGTAGCTGAAACTTCTGAAGTTTTCCTTTTTCGGGAGAAAGCTGACATAAAGAATTGACCCTAAGTCACCTTGCACCCAAAACACAGTTTTACTTAGATAGGTTTTTTGCTTTGCTTCTTTAAAATCCTCTTGTATTCAGTTTGTTAACGTGCTAGTTAGTGCAAAGCAGCATCCAGCAGGCAGAGCCTTGGAGAAGCTGCCACCCACAGTGCCAGCGGTGCTGGATTAGAGTAGGGGGCAGGTCATGGCCGGCAGCAGGAACTTCTTTTCCTGGGGGCTAAGCATGAATAGCCATTAAAACACGAATGGGGGTGGGGGGACAATAAAACAGGCCTGATTTTAACCCACACGGATTTTATGAAGTTTTTGGGGGCAAACTGTAGAGTGTTGTGATGCTTGGTGACTCATCCCATGCCCTGATGGCATGTTCAGACCATTGGCTCCCATGGACTGCTGTGAGCTTCCTCAGCCTGCTTATCTTACATGGTTCATATGAGCTGACACACGTCCGTGCCTCAGTTTCCCTGCCAAAGCACACAGGTGGCAGTGTGGGGGGCTGCACACATGCACATCACAGGTGCTGTGTGAGCACCTGGGGCCTGCAGGTGCTCAGCCTATGCCCAGGAACATCGATGGAACTGGGCCCAGGGGAGGCCAATTTCAGTGAAAAGGCAACAAGAACAGAAGCAGCTCTAATGGACAGTGAGCATGCTGGCTGCAGAGCCTGCAGGGTGCTCAGAGCGGGAGGGGGCTTCCAGCTAGTGGGTAGCTGAAGGATGAGGGGAAGGGATGTGGTAGTCAGAGACAGGGCAAGGGAGGCCAGACGTGTCACCGGAGTCGCAGTGTGAGGACAGGAGTCAAGAGGAACTGGGTCTGTGCTACAGAGGAGGGGCAGGCCGTCCTTACATGCATGTCCTCTGGGAAATGGCAGGGACGGGGGGGCCATGTTGGCGGTGGGTTCGATGCTTAGGCCAGGCCTGGGATGGGCACTGCCCATGTTCCTGACCACCATGCAGAAACCGATGCAGGCTCATGTCTTCACTCCCACCTGGGCTCAGCAAACACACTTCGTGCCTCCAGCATTTGCCAGAAACCTGAGTTTCTGAGAAGAGAACTCATGAGCACAGAGCAGAGCCGGGCGGCTCCACACTCACCTTCACCCTGTTCCATGTAAGCTGGAGGGTGCAATCCGATGACCAAGTCTGAATTCCGAGCACGGGATTCAAGGTCTTCTGTGCCCCAGGTTTGTTTCCAAATCTGTAAAATTACAGTAAAAATATTGCATAGGTCTCCAGGTTTCTTGTGGGTAAAAAAATATTGTCTGTGGAATACTTAGCTTATACACGCTGGCTTATACACGCTATACTCATAATCCCAGTCCTGTGAAGCCGTTACATCCTCAGGGGCTTCTAGTCACATGGGGGGCTTTGCTCATAGGCTTGTGGGCTCCGTTGGCTATGCTCTGATGGCCTGGATGGTGGGTCTTACGTTGGCATCAGGCCTCCCTCCAGGGGCCCCACCTCCCTCCATCTGCTGCTTTGAATCAGCAGTCAGCTAGAAAACCACATAACAACTTGTTACCAGTGTGTCTAAAATTAAAGAAATTTTCTTCTGTAGGGGCTGAGAAGTTTTTTTAATCTCAATTGATTCAAGTTTTTTAATTTTTCTTTTGTTGTGAATGGGCTTTGAAAAAAAAATGCAGAATAGGTGCACATAGTCTTTCAAGCAGCGTAGGAGCACATAAAATTTAAAGACGAATCTGGTCCCTTCCTTCCTAGTAATTCCCCAGGAATATTACTAGTGCACATATACCAACAAGTATATACATAGAGTCCAGAAGCTTGCTTCTGTGACTAGAAGGCAGATGTATTGTGTGGTACTGGTTATTGCTGCAGACAGAGCCTGGACTCCGTGCACAGAGACCATGCTGTTCCTGGCCCCTGCGTCAGGAGTTGGGCAGTAGCCAGGTGCTTCTCTGGGGTGGGCCTGGGGTGGCAGTCAAGAGGACGTGAGCAGGGCTCAGGGACTTTCTCCTTAGGTGGCTCCAGGGAGTCAGGCTGGCTGTTGGCAGGCCTCTGTTCCTCTCCTTCTCGTGTTGTTGGAACATCTTCATGACATGGGGGCACACGTCCCCTAAAGTGAGCAATACCAGAGATCCCTAAATCCTTAAGAGCCAGACAGAAGCTCTCCTTCACTTAGAAAGAGATCCCTAAGTCAGGTCTCTGTGCAAGGGAAGTGGAGTGGGCCTCACCTTGCAAAAGAAGACCCATCGGAGAACCGCGGATGCACGGTAACACCATCACGTGTGCAGCCCATGTCTTTCGTGCCCATCTTTGCTATGTTTCATGAATAGATGTACCGTGACCTTCTCAGCCCTGCCCTCCTCAGCATGCACCTCCTTGTGATAAGTCTGCAGTGAATGCACACTTGCTGGGGTGGCCAGATTCTCGGACACCGAATGGTGGGCTCATCATGGGCTTCCATGTGAGGCCCACGAAGATGGACTCTCACACTCGAGAGCCTGGACACACTCTGCCCTTGAGCCTTGTTCTGGGCAGACTGGAGTTAGTCCTTGCACATCATCAAGCACAGAGACAGCATTGCCAAACTAAAGTCCTAAGGCAAAGTTAAATCCTGCAAGAAATGAAGCAGAGGAGTAGGTCTCCGTGAGAATGGACCAGTTAACTTAGTGTTGAGTACAGAAAGCAAGAGCAGAGCCTCTGGCCTGAGGCCACTGGTAGAAAACTTAGACACATGGTCAACTGTGTGACATGGCTCAGAAATCATGTGAAGTGAGAACATGAAGAAACCAGGACACATTCAGGATAGTGGTGACTCCAGGGATCGCATCCAGGAGAGCGCTCCTTTCGGGAATCCCTCAGTCAGCAGATTTTCATTCATCAGTTCATCAGGATGGTGAGGATGCAGATGGTCCTGTTGTTACCTGTAGCTTTTTGCATGCCTTAGTTTTAGTTACTTAGCTTCTTGCTTGCTTGTTTGCAAGCTTGTTTGCTTAAAAAAATTAAGAGGCCATTTGGTATTAAATACAAAGGTGTGTTTATTGATAGTGATTCAGTGCTGCGAGAGTGGTTGGTGGTGGAACAACTGAGGGAAATGCAGGGCTGGGGTTCTAATGGATCCTCATCAGGGAATGAGGCACGAATGCCAATGGAAAGGTCACCATGGCCCTGCGAAGGTTTGCTCACTGCCTCCTGCAGCAATTTGGGGCATTTCCCTCACCTTGGAGTCCATGTTCTCCTCTGTGAATTGCAGGGAACAAACCTACTTTTTGGTGCTCTTATACAGGTCACATGATATTTTTAAAAAATTAAACCTGTGCAAAGCACCTGCACGCAGTGACTGGATGCCACAAATGTTCAGCATTTTCTCCCTGTTCAGTTACTGCCTTGGTCACAAGGCCATATCTAGCATTTGAACAAATAGGTATTTTTAATAAGTGCAAAGTTGATGTTTTCCTTTAGTCTTGCAAGAAAAAAAATGTTCATATTAAATATTTTCGAATGCCTTTCTCCAGTGAATTAAAATTATTTGCTAGTGGCTAGTGGACTGTAAGGTTGTCATGTCTGGAAATTTCTTTTTGCTGACATTTGAGCAGATCACTTTTTCACTCCATGAATCAATCTCTCTTTGTGGTTGCACCTTAAGCTCATTAATGACCAGATTCTCTTGTGGAAGCTGCACATTACAGGTGCATGTTCTCCGTGTTTAGAGAGTAAATCTTCCATAACAATGACAGCACCACTGCACAGCATTCTGGGACTGCAAATAAGGTCATTTCAGAATATTTCAGACAAGGAAATGATTCATCTGGGTGCAAGAAGCTTGTGACCATGACGTGTGTTGATGATGGGGATGTGCTGGTGCTGTGTCCTGGCTGTCAGCTTGTAGGTCAGAACATCAGGACTATTTGGTGCGTGCCCAGCTGAGGATGGTTAAATATGTGGAGAATTCTGAGAATGTTATTTTTCTGTCTATGATCTATTTGCCAGCATGCTCTTCACCAGCTACTTGATGAAGGCCAACAGCGAGGCAGGGACAGTTACTGACCCTGACCGAAGATTTTCGACTTGGTGACACTGCTTTCCATGGCTGGCAGCCAAACACAGGGGCCAAGAGAACCGACTCGTAAGCTGGGCTGTCCAAGTCCCAGTCGTCGTGGCCTCTCTCCCTAGTTATGCTCACACTACTGAACCTGTGTGCCTCAGTTTACATCTGCCTCCTGCAGGAATTAGGACTGTGCCCGTTCAGAACGAATACTGGTACATACGCTCTCGAGCTCACACACTGGGCTCAGCTTGGAGAGCTGATTCCCGGTTGGATCCGTGCCCACATAGCGAAGGGGGAATACAAAACAGTAGCATATGATGCTTTCTTTCTCTTTGACCAAACCAGAAGCTGTGGAGCCGAGGCGCCTCGTGTAGCTCCGAGGGCCTTCTCAGGGCAGAGAGTAGGCAGGAGACCCTGGGGACAGGATCTGGAGGGACAGGCAAGCACTATCCATCACAGGTACTGAGCCAGTGTCTTCAGGTGTATTTATATATAGTGCACACATGATATGTATTCCTGTACTTATTTCTATATAAAATTATTCTCTTCCTATAAATGTTTTCTAAGTTACTACAGAAAGAAATTTAATTTTGGCACTTAACTGGGAGGAAAAATAAAATGATCGTGGTCACTTAAAATGATTGGAGTTGGTCTGATGCTCAGACGGGAATGTGCGCGTGTGACACAGGCGTGCCTCTCGCCCCATACTCCCCTTTGCTCTTCTCACTCTGTGCCTTCCTCACTTTGCACCAAGTGGGAGGAGGTAGATGTATGCTTCCCACTCCAGCACACAGACGTGTGACACCTGCAGGTCCACCTTGCAGCTAGCTCGTCTCAGGCTTGGGGGGAGGGAGTACCATTACGCCCCCAAGGCTGGACCCGCTGCAGGTGCTTGCCTGAGGAAGAACGTTGACAGCCAGCATGTCCATTCTAACAAAACAGGTCACCGTCGTGCTTTATGGTGTGAAAGCATGAGTTCTCCTGTTAGTGCCTTCACAAACTGTTAACACTTAATGGACCAAGAAGCAATGTGCAGAGTTAGAGCCTGTGTCCCACGGGGGGCCAGAGTAAGTACTCGGGCTTCAGAACTGCTCGGTGTCTCTCTGTGCTCTGCTCGCTGTGTCCCCCGTGCGCTGGCAGCCACACACAGCACGGAGACAGACATGTGGCCACATTCCAGGCACACTTGGCTTACAGAATAGGTGGCTGGCTGATGGTGGCCTGTGAGCCACTCGTCCACGGGGTTTCTGAGCAGGGAATTAAGCCTCTAGAGTGCAGTGTCCAGTGGGGCAGCAGATCCCAGGAGTGCTCACAGGTGCCTGGGGATACTGGGGCCCTATGAGGGGTCACCTTCTCCCTTCCCCTGCCCCACCACCTGAGCCCTCACCTCCCAAGCCTTCTGTCCCTGGTGTGTCCTAAATGCTGCTCATGGCACAGCCACTCCCTACCCAGGAAAGCAGGTCCTCCGTGCGGTGACCCCGAACCACCTGTGCGGCCCCCCCATCCACGGTGTCAGCACACATCCTGCACTCCACTGTGTACTCTGCGCACGTGTGTCCTGGTGCACACCCCCCGCCCCCATCCCAGGAATAACCTGCTCAGTGCTTGCGTCCTCCTGCCCCAGACCCGGTGAACATCCCTCCTTCCTGCCCTCCCTTCTTTCACACTTGAGCTCTTTCTGTTCCCACTGCATCTGTTCTCTGTAGAATAAAATATCGTCCATACTGTGTTTGAATAATAGAATAATAGAAATACATATCTGTATTTTCTATTTAACCTAGTATTTCGTACTAAGTTAAATGTCCTTAGAGGAGTTTTTCTTTGTAACACTTGTAATATTTACCATGTCTTATATAAAACAGGCAACCAGTAAACACGCATGTTATTCTATAATTTGTAATTATTCTATAATTAGGCAAAATTTGTAGACTCAAATATTGCCGAATTGAACTGAATTCAGCTTTAAGTAAATAGCATTCTGTTCCTTTATTTTAGGGCTCACTATGAAAGGCTCATTTGTAGCCACTGGTCTGTCTGTCCACCTGACCAGTCCACCTGACCATACGCTTGGGAAATGTATTAGCGTGTGTCAGTGCCCAATGCATAGTAGGATGCTCAATGTTCAGTGAATGAGTGGGTGATTGAAATTCTGTAGGAATGCGTGAAGATCAAAGTGGTTTTTTCGTATGATGTATACTTTAATTTTTAAGAACAATGAACAAGAAAGCTGAAAAAGCCATCGACTTGAATGCACAAACTTACAATAAACTGTGTCTAGAAGAACCATCTTGAGATGCTTTTCACAGCCGAGCTGTAATGAAGCTGGGTGTCCCCAGGTTCATTCTCCTGGTCCAGGTGAGCACCTGCCTTGCAGGAAGCCTCTGGAAGTAGACTTTCAACTTTGCAACCTTCTGAAGTTCTTATGGTCCCCCCCCCCCCCACAAAGGAGACATCTGGGGAAGTTCCTGCAAGGTTGTGTGTGCTCTGAGCTGATGAAATCTCAGAAGTCTGTGTGAACCTACATTCCTTTAATGGGTTGCGTTTCAATGGCAAACTCCTCTCGGTGCATCCCTTGAGTTTAGCTCACAAGGTGTGACATACCATAGGTTCATTATCAAAAAGTTTTAAATTTTATATTGTGATTTTTAAAATTTAATCTGTGGGTAATTGGTAAGTGTAAATTTTCTAATGTTTTAGGAACTGGCTATCTTCTTAATGTTGATTTTAGCTTAAATTCACAATGGCCAGAATTCATATTCTAATTCTTAAATCCTTGAAAGTCATTGACTCTTGTTTTGTGATGAAAGTCAGGTTCCTATGTGCTAAATGAACCCTGTGCTCTTGAAAAGTGCATGAATTTTAGTTAGATAGAAATGTATGTATTGATTAAGTCAAATTTGTTAGTATTATAAATTCTTACTGATTTTTTAAAAAAATCTGCTCATTCTTTTCCCTCAAGTTGTCAAATTCCAGGTCCATAGATTGTTTTTCCCTATTGGGTCATTCATTTTTTGCTTCATATATTTTTTCTGATATATATAAAATACACATCCTGCTAGGCTGACCCTTCTATGAAATGTCCTTTCTTAAAACATTTCTGGTTATGACTTAAAGACTATTGCATATGATTATTTATAGTTTCATCACTGTATTTTTTTTTTTTTACGATAGTCACACAGAGAGAGAGAGAGAGAGAGAGAGATTGGCAGAGACATAGGCAGAGGGAGAAGCAGGCTCCATGCACCGGGAGCCCGACGTGGGATTCGATCCCGGGTCTCCAGGATCGCGCCCTGAGCCAAAGGCAGGCGCTAAACCGCTGCGCCACCCAGGGATCCCTCATCACTGTATTTTGAAGTATAATTGGTAAACATTATTTGCAGGTGTAGAGTGCAAATTTGCAGGTGTAGAGTGCAAATTTGGTATTTGTACAGTGAAATGATCACAATGACTCTCGTTAACATTTGCCATCATTAAAAAAAAAAAAAAAAACATTTGCCATCATTTGTAATTAAAAATTCTCATCCCAAGAGGAAACTGTAAGATTGAGTCTTGCACCTTTCAGATATTCAGTACAGTATTAACTGCAGCTGCCATGCTGTGCATCACATCCCCTTGACTTCCTTACTTTATAACTGGAAGTTTGTACCATTTGACCCCCTTCATTCATTTTGCCTCCCAAACTCCACTCCTGCCTCTTGCAGCCACCAAAGTATCATGTCTGTGAGCTTAATTTTTTCAATTTCACATGTAAGTGAAATCATACAGTATTGTCAAAAGGCAAGATTTTATTTCTGTTGGCTGAGAAATATTCCATTGCATGTATGGACCACATCTTCCTTATTCATTCCTCTGTCCATGGACACTTAGGTTACCTCCATATCTTGGCTACTATCAATAATGCTGTGATAAATACAGCAGTGCAGATAGTTTTCAAGGTAGTGTTTTTGTTATCTTAAGATAAATAACCAGAAATGGAATTTCTGGATTATAGGATATTTCTACTTTTAATTTTCTGAGGAACTTTCATATTGTTCTCCAGAGTGGCTGCACCTGTTTGCATTCCCACCAGCAGTGCACGAGGGTTCCACTTTCTCCTCATCCTTGCCAACATGTGTTGTTTCCTGACTTATTGATTTTATAGCCATTCTGACAGGTGTGAGGTGGTATCTCATTGTGGTTTTGATTTGCATTTCCCTGATGGTTGGCAATGTTGAGTGTCTTTTCTTTTCATGTGTCCGTTGGCCTGTCTATGTCTATGGAAAATTGACTCTTCAGATCCTCTGTTTTTTTAAGTGGATTCCTTCAGCTTTTCCTTCCTGCTGCTTCTTCTGCTGTTGAGTTGAATGACTTCTTTACATATTTTTAATGTTAACCCCTTATCAGGTGATCTGCAAGTACCTTCTCCCATTCATCAGGTTGCCTTTTCATTTTGTTGAAAGTACTTTGCTGTGCAGAGGCTTTTTAGTTTGATGTAGTCCCATTTGTTTATTTTTGCTTTTTTGTTGTCTTTGCTATTGGTGTCAAATCAAAAAAAAAAAAAAAAAAGCTGTGACTAACATCAGGAAGCTTACTGCCTGTGTTTTCTGCTAGGCATTTTATGATTTAAGTCTTAACATTTAAGTCATTAATCCATTTCAAGTGAATTTTTATGTGTGATGTAAAACACTGGTTCAGTTTGCCCAGCACCATTTATGGAAGACTCTGTTTTCCCTGTTGTATAATCTTGAATTCTTTGTCATAAGTTAATTGACTGCATGTACATGGGCTTATTTCTGGGCTATCTCTTCAATTGATCTGTGTGTCTGCTTTTTTTTTAATGTTTTATTATTTTTTTAAGATTTATTTATTTACTTATGATAGAGAGAGAAAGGCAGAGACACAGGTAGAGGGAGAAGCAGGCTCCATTGGGAGCCCGACATGGGAGCCCGACGTGGGATTCCATCCCGGGACTCCAGGATCGTGCCCTGGGCCAAAGGCAGGCACCAAACCGCTGAGCCACCCAGGGATCCCCACGTGTGTCTGCTTTTATGACAGTAACCTACTGTCTGGATTAGTACGGATTTGTAATATAGTTGGAAATTAGGGAGCATGATGTCTCCAACTTTGTTCCTTTTATCAAGATTACTTTGCCTATTTGAGGTCTTTTGTGATTCCATACTAATTTCAGAATTTCCTATCTCTGTGAGGCTTTTGATTGGGATTGTACTGAATTATAGGAAGCTTTAGGTGGTATGGATTTTTAGGAGTATTAATTCTTCCAGCACATGAGCATGGAATATTTTTCCATTTGTGTCCTCTTCAATTACTTTTGCCAGTGTTTTAAGGTTTCCAATTTACAGGTCATTCATTTTCTTGGTTAAGTTTATTCCCAGGTATTTTATTTTTCTTGATGCATTGTAAATAGGATTGTTTTCTTAACCTTGTTTTCTGCAGGTTCCTTATGAGTGTTCAGAAATACAACAAATTTTGTATACTGATGTCTATATCCTGAAACTTAATTGATTTCATTTATTAGTTCCAACAGTTGATTTGGTGGCGTCTTTAGGATTTTCTGTGTATATTATCTTGTCATTTGTAGATGGCAACAGTTTTACTTTTTACTTTTCAATTTGTATTTTATTTTTCTTGCCTTATTGCTATGGCTGGGACTAGTAATACTATGTTGAAGAAAAGTGGCAAGAGGCGGTATCCTTGCTTTGTTCCTGAGCTTATAGGAATAGTTTTCAGTTTTTCACCATTGAATAGGATGCTTGCTCTGGGTTTGTCATATACAGCCTTTATTATGTTTAGCTGTATTCCCTCCAAATCCACTTTGTTGAGAGTTTTTATTGTGAACAGATACTGAATTTTATCAAGTGTGTTTTCTGCATTTGTTGAGGTATGATCATAAGATTTCTAACCTTTGTTTTGTTCATGTGGTGGATAACACTGACTTGCAGATGCTGAACCATCCTTGCATCCTTGGAATAAATCCCCCTTGATCATGGTAAAGGATGCTTTTAATAGATGGATGAATAAAGTTTGTTAATACTGTGTTGGGGATTTTTGCATCTATGTTCATCAAGGATATTGGGCATTACATTTCTTTGCTTGTGGCATCCTGATCTCATTCTGTTAATCAGGGTAATGCTGGCCTGGTAAAATGTGTCTAGAAGTGTTCCCTTCTCTTCTATTTCTGAAAGAGTTTGAGAAAGATTGTTGTTATTTCTTTGAATGTTGAGCAGAGCTTACCAGTGAAGCTATCTGGTCGTGGACTTTGGTTTATTGGAAGGTTTTTGTTTACTGATTCAATCTCCTTAGAAATAATAGACCTAGTCTGTTCCGATTCTCTTATTTCTTCATGATTCAGTCTTAGAAAGTTGTATGTTTTTAGGAATTTATCCATTTATTTCAGGTTGGCATATAATTGTTCTTAGTATTCTCTCATGGTGATTTGTAATTTTGTGGTATATATTGTGACATTTTTTTTCATTTCTGATTTTCAGTTCTTTTTCTCTTGGTGATTCTAGCTAAAGATTCTAGCTAAAGATTTGTCCATTTTGTTCATCCCTTCAAAAAATTAGTTCTTTGTTTCATTGATCTTTTGGGTTTCTTTCATTTTTTATTTCCACTATGATCCTTGTTGTTTCCATTTTTCTATTAACTTGGGGCATTTTCTCTAGTTTCTTGAGGTATAAGGTTAGGTTGTTTGAGATACTTCTATTGGATGTGGAGCCTACTTTAAAAAAAATCCAGTGAAGTCTATTTTGTCTGATAGAAGTATTGCTCTCCTGGCCCTCTTTTGCTTCCCATTTACATAAAGTATCTTTCCACCCTATCACTCCGAATCTGTGTCTTTGGGTCTGAAGTCTCTTTTGGCAACATATGGATGGGTCTTGTTATTTTATCCATATAGTCACTCTTTTCTTTTGTAGAATTCAGTCCACTTGCATTTAAAGTAATTATTGATAGGGGTGTACTTACTGCCATTTTTCTCATTTTTTTTTCCTGGCTGTTTTGCTGTTCCTCTATTCCTTTCTTCTCCTAAACATACCATGGTGTGATGAGTTTTAGTGGTGTGCTTAGATTCCTTTCTCATTGTGTCTGTGCATCTGCTATAGGCTGCTGCTTTGTGGTTACCATGAGACTTGGATAGGATATAACAACTTATATTTATGACAGTCTTTTTTAAGTTGATGACATAGTTTGAATAAATTCTAAAGCTCTACATTTTTATTCTCCCTTCCCCCAGTGCTTTATGACTTCATCATATTACATTTTCTATATCATATACCCCTTAATTACTATAGTTATACTTTTACTGCTTTTGTATTTTTTTTAAAGATTTTATTTATTTATTTAACAGAACATGAAGCAAGCACGAGCAGGGGAACAGCAGAGGGAGAAGGAGAAGCAGGTTCTGTCCCAGGATTCTGAGATCATGACCTGAGCTGCAGGCAGACGCTTCACTGACTGAGGCACCCAGGCGCCCCATATTGCTTTTGTCTTTTAACCTTTGTATGCCTTTATAAGTGATGAATCTACCACCTTTACAACATTAGATTCATCTGAATTGTACCTTTATTCTTTCGTATGTTTGCCTGTTACTCATCAGCACCTTCTTCTTTTGGCTTAAAAAATCCCTTTAATATTTCTTGTGGCCATTCTGACTGTGATGAACTACTTGAACTTATGCTTTTCTGGAAAACTCTTCATTTCCAAATGACAACTTTGCCAGATGGAGTATTCCTGTTTGAAAGTTTTTCTTTGAGCACTTAGAATAGATTGTGCCACTCTCTTCCGGCCTGCAGAGTTTATACTGAAAAAATCTGATCATCTCATGGGGGCTTCTCTTGATCATAAGCAGTTGTTTTTCTCTTCCTGCTCTTAAGATTCTTTCCTTTCTCTAATGTTTCATGTTTTAATTATAATTTGTCTTGGTGTGGATCTCTGTGGTTTCATCTTATTTGGAGCTCTGTATGCTTCCTAAACCTGGATGTTTGTTTCCTACCCCAGGTTAGGGAAGTTTTCAGCCATGATTTCTTCCAGTTTTCTCTCCTTTCTCTCTCTGTCCTGGGGTTCCTGTAATGTCAGTGTTGCTCGTTTGATGTTGCCCCATGAGTCCCTTAAGCTGTCTTCACTTTTTTCCATTCTTTTGTGTTTTTGCTGCTCTAATGGGGTGAGTTCCATTGATCTGTCTCCTGCTCAATCTAGTTGGCTGTTGAGCCCCATCTGGTGCATTGTTCAGACCACTTGCTGTGTTCTTCAGCATTTTGGATTCTTCCTGGCACTTTATTATATTCTTTCTCCGTTGAAGTTCCCACTGTGTTCATCCATTCCTCTGCCAAGTTCAGGGAGCATCTTTTTAGTATATGTGCTGCCGAAGCGAGCACAGGGAGCATCTTTTTGACCATTATTGTGAACTTTTTATCAGGTAAATTATCTCTATTCCATTAAGAACTTTTTCTGAGGTTTTCTTGTTTAATTTGGAGTATCTTCCTATTTCTTCATTTTCCTTTACTTTCTGTGTCGGTCTATGCATTAGATGAAACAGGCACCTCTTATTCTTGAATGGGTGGCCTAATGTAGCAGAAGAACCGTACCATCTATCCTGCCCTAGCCTGGTTGTCTTTCATAACTCTGATTATTAAGCACCATATTTTATGTCTAAAGACTCCCAGGAATTGAGAATGTGCCAAGCCCTGTCAGTGTAGGGGATAGTCCCAGCACCTGGACTCGGGCTGATTATAAGCCATGTCCTCAGGTACCAGCATTGGAAGCATGCCGGCACACACAGGGACTGTATGCATAAGTCCTGCTGCCCACCAGTCAGGCCATCTGGAGGTGTCCCCTGGGCAACAATTTCAAAAATGTGGGAGCCAGGCAAGTGTTCAAGTTCCTTTCCATGAGATGCCAGTGAGAGTGTGTGCCTGGAGAGAGGCACACAGTGTGTAAAGGTGCCTAAGCCCAAGGGAATGGGCCTCCCCCACAGAAGGATGAGTTGTGCTTCCATCTGCTATGTGTGCAGTGCCTGGGGGTGGCAGTCTGCCCAAAGTGCCTTTCCAGTTGTCACAGTCCATGGGACCCAGGAATGCAATCACCCTGGCCACCAGAGCCAGGCCAGCACCAGAAGGGCAGAGGCTCCTCCCCTGGAGATACTGGGGAGCTGGAGTGGGGCAGAGGGAGAGAGCAAAGATGCCCATATCCATCTCTAGAGAGGACCCGTCAGGCCCCTAGATGTGTGTTAAATTCCATGTCTGCCATTCAAGCCAACACCTGGACATTAGCAGAGGAGCCTCTGACATAAAGCATAGGCACCTATCACTTGGCTGCCTCTGTGCTTAGTCCCTGGAGTGAGCAAGACTGAGCACATGAGCCCCTTTCAGTCAGGTCCCTGTAGCCAGTGAGTCTGCTGGGCCTGAGCCCCGTCATGCTGGAGGGCCCATGGGCTCGTCTCCCAGGCATAGGTGTATAGGTGGGGGTATTTGATGTGTGGTTCAAGGAGAGGGCTGTGAGCTCCCTTGTGACTGTGGGTCATAGTGCTGGGGTGGAGTTTACGGTGGGATTGTGTGTCAGCCTCTCCCCCTGCTTCCCTGGGAAGGTTTCAGCTTTGCTCCATGTGTAGGCCTTGCTCTCCAAGGTAGTGGTTTCTTCCTGGAGGTCACTGCAGATCTGGTATTGTGGGAGGAGGTGACTGTAGGATCTGCTGCATTGCCATGCAGAGCCTGTTTTCTGGTCAGTAACTGGTTTGAGGTAACCTCTACGCTTTTGCCCTCTGTACTTTCCAAGTTTGCTGTGTCTCATATAAAGATAAGTCGCTTGTAAACAAAGCAGTTCATGGGGTTTTTCTTACTGTTGGATAATCTTCACCTTAATGTACCTTCAGTGTGACCTCTAGGCTGGGCCTTGAACAGAAACAGAACTTCACTAGACTGAGGTGGGGGGAGGCACTGTAGGTCTCAGGAAGGAGGAGCGACAAACACAGAAATGGACTGGCTGTGAGGGGCAAGGGAGCAAACGCCTCTGTTGCTGGACAGTCTAGAGCACAGGCCAGAAATGATTGTGTTCACCCACAACCATGCCTGGCACTATGAGTAAAATAAAAATCCAGGTGTGTAGTTTGCACAGTTAATAACCAGCTAAATGTTTTTTTCTATTGAAAAAACAAAATAAGGTACGTTAATTTGAGGGGGCACCTGAGTAGCTTAGTTGGTTAAGTGTCAAACTCTTGATTTCTGCTCAGGTCATGATCTTAGGGTCATGAGTTCGAGCCCCTGTTGGGCTCCCCACTCAGCAGGGAGCCTGCTTAAGATTCTCTCCCCCACTTCATGTGCATTCTCTCCTTAAAAAATAAAGATACACTAATTTTTATTTAATAATACAATGAAGAGTTCAAAATAAATGAAAACCAGATGTTTGATGAAAAGGGAAATGCCTGGGAAGGAATTGGAAGTGGAATAATGTGACTGTGCTGTTTGCATGTTGCTTGGACTGTGAGCTCCTTGCAGGTAAGAACTGCATTGTCTGTGTGTCTGCAGAGCCTGGGAGCATACTTTCAAGTGGGGCAGGAGTGCGTGGGGGGCAGGGAGCAGGTGTGCATGGGGCAGGTGTGCGGAGCCTGCACAAGCAAGGCTGGAGCATGCTGGGGACAGCAGGGAGTGAGTTCTGTGCTATGGAGAGCAAGAATCTTAGGGATGAGAGGCGTGGCCAGTTTTGAGCAACAAGAGAAGAAAGTTACTGTTCTTGCAGATGCCCTTGTGACCATGATCCAGGCCTTCTTTGTCATTAGCCAGGGTTACTAATTAATTGGGAGTTGAGCGTGTGGTAACAGAACAAAGTGGGCAGGAACTCAGGTGAAGGCACCGGCACAGCATGTCATAGTCTGGTGGCCAGGAAGGTGGCGCCCACTCCTGGCTCTGCTCAGCCCCCTGCAGCTCTGGGCCAAGCAGACCCTGGTGGAACTAAATGTATTGTGGTTATACGAGACCTTAGTCCAAACACCCTGGTTATTTTTCTGCATTTATATAGTTGGCTTTCCTTTTTGGAATTTTATTTTTTTTATTTTTTTATTTTTTCCTTTTTGGAATTTTAATTTTGAACTTAGATGTTTAGGAACTTGGCAAAATATATTGGATTTTCAGACAAAGCACAGTTCTTTATGATTATAATAGTTTTCGAATTTTTTTAAGGCCAGTTTCCTCTTAGATCCTGTTTTAATCTAGAGTTTTCAGTTCTGTGGATTTTTGGTCCTCGGGTCATGAGAATTCAGACTTTTAAGAACCAGTCTCCCGTGTGTGCACAGGGAGGGAAGACCTCTGCTCTCTAAGAGCACAGCCGGGAGAGAGCTGTGGTTTTGCTGTGTTCCAGAGGACAGAGGTTCTCCGGGGGCCACACGCACGGTTTTCTCATCATTGGCTCAGGCTGCGGGTCGTGTTCGGAATCCCACACACTCAGAGTAACGTATGGCACCACCAACTCATGACCGTAGCTTAAATAGCTCAGTATTTTTGGTAACTATCATAGGAAATGAAAAGGTACTCCTATCCTATTTAAAAATAACTGCGATTTAAAAAACCTCATGTGTATTTTCAACTCCAGTTTGAGCGTGTATTTGATGCCCTGATGAAAGAACTGTCACCTTTAACCTTGGAATTTTTAGGTTAAAGGGGAAAGCGGTGTTTTGGGGCTCGAGGCTATCGGGCAGGAAAGCTACTTAACACAGACCTGTAGCGAGCAGCAGGACTCTGCAGGGTCAGGACCTGTACTTGGTGTCGGGGAAACAGGCCTCGCTTCTTTGGAAAATCGCCTCAAAGAACCAAAGAACCGATGGGCACAGAGCCTGGTCTTCCCAGGGATGCCGCCGCGCTGACCTTGGGCCAGGAGAGCTGCCGGCACCTGCCCCTCAGCTTCCCTTGGGGACCTCCGGGTGCAGCTCCTGAGAGGAAGTGCATTTCCGAAAACTGCTGCTCTGGGAGGGAAGAAAAGTCACCGAAGGTCTCTGTGTGGCAGATGCTGTGTGGCATACACCGCCCCCTGGCTCTGTTTGCTAGCCGTGCCCAGGCGTTCCCAGTTTCTTTTTTCTTTTTTTAAAGATTTTATTTATTCATGAGAGAGACAGAGAGAGAGAGGCAGAGACACAGGCAGAGGGAGAAGCAGGCTCCACGCAGGGAGCCGGACGCGGGACTCGACCCCGGGTCTCCAGGATCATGCCCTGGGCTGAAGGTGGCGCTACACCACTGAGCCACCGGGATCCCCTCATTCCCACTTTCCAGAGGAGGCAGGAGCGTGAGTGTCCGCTTCAGTGAGGCGTGTGAGGAGTGTGAGGCGTGTGAGGAGTGTGAGGCGTGTGAGGTGTGTGAGGAGTGTGAGGCGTGTGAGGCGTGTGAGGTGTGTGAGGAGTGTGAGGTGTGTGAGGTGTGTGAGGAGTGTGAGGCGTGTGAGGAGTGTGAGGCGTGTGAGGAGTGTGAGGCGTGTGAGGTAACCCGCAGGGAAGGGGCTGAGCGCCCGAGGGGAGCGCAGTGCATGGCTCACCCAGACAACAGGCAGCACCCACCAGGTAGAGTCTCATCCCTTCTGAAAACTTTGTCCTGAGGGTCGTGCTCTCACCGCCACCCAGTGACCGAGGGCTGACGGCCCTGGCAAAGCGCACTCCTCTCAGGCGCCATCAGCGCCCCTGCCTTTCCCCTGCACTCGGCACCTGGCGGGAAGCCGAGTGCGTGGACCCGTCCCTGCCACCCCTCACCCGCCGTCCGCTCACCGTGTCCCCCGACAACAGCCGAGAATTTCTCGTGTCTGATTGAAGCCCTTCCGTGACCTCATTTCATCCGTGGGAGCTCCGCGTGTTTTTGGACAGATGCTCAGAGGAGCCGGCTCCGCCCGGGCGCCGCGTGAGTGTACGTGACTGCGGGTGGCCTGAACCCGGCCCCACTGGCTAGCATGCTGGCCCCAACGCGTCCTGCCCCCCTGCCCCCCGCCCCCCGTCCCCATCCCCTCTCCCTCCGTCCCCTCTCCCCCCTTCCCCTGCCCCCTCTGCCCCCCTGCCCATTTCCCTATCTGTAAGGTCCCTCCTGGTGACTCGTTTTAAGTTGATTCCTACGGAAAGATCCACCTCTCAGCTAACATCGCACCCTGAGGTAGTGGGGATACCTGGATTAGGATTGCAGCACGCGCCTGGAGGACGCAGTTCATCCCAGAACCTAAGCCCGACCGCTGTGTGGGCCACGCCCCTTCCCAGCAGCCAAGGTGCTGGGCTGCCTCAGGTCCACCTGCTGGAAGAGTCCTTGTAGGTCCGTCTGCTGCCCGGAATGATGCCGGACGCTGACACTCTGTGGTCACCCAAGCTCGGGGATCCTCCCCTCTGCCAGCCAGGGCCTGCTTCAGGATTGGAGGGTCGCTGTGGGCGTGCAGGTGTGGCCGTGGGGATGCGGGGTGGCAGTGGGGACACGGGTGTTCCCGGCTCCTTCCCGGCTCCTTCCCAGCTCTGCCCTGTCCCCCTCACTCCTGCTGATTCTGAGCTGACGGGCAGAGGGTCTGGGGGAGGAAAGCCAGTTGCAGGAAGGCTGGGACTACATGTGGCGTTGGCACACATGCGGTTCCCCCAAGTGATTCCTGGGGTTCCTGCAGCGGGAGCTTCCCCCCTGCCCACCCCCCTCACCCACCCAGCGCCCTGGTGTTGGGGATTGGCTCCCTGCTGGTCACCCTTCCGTGCAGAGCTATGTCCTGAGGCTGCGGACTTGGTGCGGGAAACATGTGCCTCTGCCATCTGCACGTGCAGCCCCGGACCCCTCCGAACGGCTTGTCAGGCCCCCGTCACTGGTGGTGTCCATTTCTTGTCACGTCCAGGGGCTCCGCATCCTGCTGCAACCTGAGGGCAGCCTCCTCTGTCCTCTGCAGACCCTCTCCAGGCACAGACTCTCTGTGCCTTGACAGTGGCTGCGAGCTTCTCGGTGACAGCACAGTGTCAGGTATTTGCACGAGTCAGCATTTGCATCGACTGAAGGACCACAAGGAGTCCAGTAAACACCGGGGACCGTCCTCGGCATAATTTTCCCTTCGTGATGACAACTTTTAAGTGTTACCCTCGGCCACCCTCATGCACTGTGGCATCGACTCCTTTCCCCTCGCCACCTGTTCCATCCCCCATGACTTGGGAAACCTGTACCTGTGGACCACCCCCACCCTGCCTCCTGCACCTGCACAGCACTGGTCCCCCAGGGACCCAACCCTCGGGGCCCAGACAAGGACGCTGATCTTGGGCACTTCCCGGGATTGCCGTGGACGCATTTACACCTTGTGACACTGTTTGATACAGAACTTGCCTGTTTGGTCAATTTATAGAAATGTTCAGCTGCTTGTTTCTCTAACACACCGGGATTTTCCTAGTTGGATGAACCCACTCCAGCTCCCTACCTCACCCCTGTAGCTCCGTCCAGTGTCTCTGACAAAGGGCAGGAAGCTCACGAGTGGGCTGCTGCCAGAAGCTGGACATGTTTGTTGTTTTACTCTGCGAAGCCCTCTCTTCTGAAGATGTGACATGGACACTGGTCCTTTGCTGTATTTAATTCCACTACAATAGCATTCGTGCACGACTTCTTCAAACAAAGGGGAATATTTCCACTCTAAGTGTATTACTTATCTCTACATGGAGAGCATTCAGAGTAGTTCATTTTTATCGTTTGTATCCTCTACTTGGAATAACTGTAATTTGTTGGTCTCTATAGTACAAAAGTTTTCATTTGGCCTTTATTAAAAATTACATAAGACTCTGTGGGTGAGACCACACAGCAGGGACCCAGAGTTGAGAAAATGTACTAGGAGTTGGAATGGTAAAAGCTGAGAGGCAAATAAGCAGCACCATTAAAATCAGCCTGTACAGTTAAACTGGAAAAAAAAAAAAAAAAAAAGTATTGTAAGTCTTCCAAGAAAAAGTCCAAAGTGACTAGAAGACGGGATGGGGATGTTGGTATAGGATGCAATGATTGCGGGTGCGGTACAGCACTGTGGGGGCCGAGACCCCCTGGGGAAGGGGAAGGCGGATGGAGTCACTCCTTCACCCAGAGGTACGGCGTCCCCAGGTGGTGGATGGGAGCAGGAAGCCTGCAGTAAGCTCGGAGCCTCAAGACAAATGCAGGAATCCATTCATTCCCAGGAAAAAGACCGAATGAGGGCAGCCTGGGTGGCTCAGCAGTTGAGCGCCACCTTCAGCCCAGGGCGTGATCCTGGAGACCGGTGCTCGGTCCCCCATCAGGCTCCCTGCATGGAGCCTGCTTCTCCCTCTGCCTGTGTCTCTCGTGATTAAATAAACAAAATCTTAAAAAAAAAAAAAAAAAAAAAGACCGAATGATAGCAGGACTTCAGTCCCTGGACAGCACATACTACAACAACTGGGGCTCCTGTGGGCTTCCAGGGAGGTCCCGTGGGAGGCAAGCAGGCGTAGTTAGAACCACAGCACAGTTCACGTATACACATGTCTAGCACAAGGCTTTTTCCGAATGGGAAACAAGCTTTTTTTTTTTTTAATAAATTTTTATTTATTTATGATAGTCACAGAGAGAGAGAGAGAGGCAGAGACACAGGCAGAGGGAGAAGCAGGCCCCATGCACCGGGAGCCCGACGTGGGATTCGATCCCGGGTCCCCAGGATCGCGCCCTGGGCCAAAGGCAGGCGCCAAACCGCTGCGCCACCCAGGGATCCCGGAAACAAGCTTTCTTGCTTGGCATTTTGGGGAGTAGTGACATGATGAGTACCTGCTCCTTTCCATGAGACCCCCATGTCAGGTGTGAACCGAGTTGCTGGTTCAGGTGTTGGATTTCTGAAGCCTTCAGAACCAGGTTTAGTAGAAGTGTCCCCCCTAATGATGGGAAATTCTTCCCAAGCAGCCACACTGGGCACCAGCAGGTGGCATCCTATCAAGGTGATAGCCTTCACCTCCCAAAGCAGTGTGGGCTCCTCCCCACATCCCACATGGGGGCTAAGGCACGGCTGCTGGGAACGAGGTAGCTAGAAACCGCATCTTTAAAATCCTTCCCTCCTCCACTCACCAGTCCCATCCTCCACTCACCAGTCCCATCCTCCACTCACCTGATCCTTGGGACAGGGCATAGGTATGAGGTTCAGACAGCATCAGTTTAAGACACAGTTCTTGTCCTGAAGGAACTCTGCCCTCGGGGGCCTTATTTCCTATCTTCACCAAGCTCTTAGCTTCACAGGCAGGCAGGCGGGATCCCACACAGTCGTTCATGGTCTGAGATACTGGCTGGCTGCCACGATGGGCTGGCTGGTGGTGGGCTCGGGATCTTCCATGCTGTTCCACCTGTCTGACCAGGAAGGCCACAAAGAGTGGGTACTAATTCCCTGAGTCACTGTTCAGGGGTAACATTTCTTGGATATTCCTGCAGAGAATGTCACCTTTGTGACCTCCAACTATACGAGCCAGTCCACCACCAGCTCCACGAAACCGCTGACCACGCCACTGTCTCCTATCTCCAAGACGGCCACAGCTACAGCCAGAATCACAACAGCTGGGGTCTCGGCCAACAGGATCTCTACCAGCTCAGGTTCCCAGAACACAACCCAGGCGACGCTGGCCACGGAGACCATCGCCCACAACAGTTCAGCCACAGCCCTTTCTTTATCAGTAACAAGTATGTATCAAAGCTGCCCTGTTTCTGTACTGAAAATAGGTGTCAAATGCCACATTTCTATTTTCCTGTTGTGCAAAAAATAGAAATGTGGACAGTGGTGTCATATTACACAATCCGTGGCATCAATCCTGGTGGTCTTGTTCTTGTAGAAAAATGAGTTTCTGATTTAATCAGGTCCATGAGGACTGTAAGGGATGTGCTTTGAAAATGTGTCCTGCTTGGAACTCCTGGTCCCTCGCCACAGACCAGAATTAGGCAGCCTCATCCACCAGGCTCTAAACCCCAATCACCAATTCATGGAGGTTTTACTTCCTTTCTGCTTCCAGTGGTATCAGAACCTGAACGTTAACTTTTAACATATTAAGAGTTCAGCTAGTGACTGCACATATCAACACAAAGAGCAGACTTCACAGTTTCCTCTGTTTTTGTAGGTTTCTCTCCATTGTTTTATTAATATGGTTTATGTTCTGAAATCAACTGTAATGTCTCCAGGGCTGTTGATGTGATAAAGGCAAAATAGTTTGAATCCCCTATTTATTCAAAAGGAGAAATTTCAGTTAGAACCATTCATTCAGACTGGATCCATCGTGCCAACACCTACCGTTAGGCCTGAACTCTCCCAGGACCAGCAAGGAAACAAATTCCCCAAATCCTGCGGCCTCGGAGGCTGTGGTCAAAGGTTGGGGTCCAGCAGTAGAAAGACCCTGAGATACTAAGGGGCAACCCTGGGGGTGGTGGGGGGCTGAGATGTGGGCCTGCAGGTCCTGGGCAGGGGGATCAGCCCCGGGGTTGGGGGTGGGGAGAGGACCTGCAGGTCCTGGGTTGGGGGGTCAGCCCTAGGGGCAGGGAGAAGACCTGCAGGTCCTGGAGGGGTCAGCCCTGGGGTGGGGAGACCTGCAGGTAGGTCCTGGGGGGGTGGTCAGCCCCAGGGTTGGGAGGGGAAGAAGACCTGCAGGTCCTGAGGGGGCAGTCAGCCCTGGGGTTGGGGGGGAAGAAGACCTGCCGGTGCTGGGGGTGGTCAGCCCTGGGCACAGGAGAGAAGTGCTGGATGGGCTAAGGGACCCAGAGCTCAGCAGTCACCCAGTGCAAAGCAGGCTTTTGGCTTTCTTAGATAGAAATTCAGATTGGCAGCTTATTATGATAATGTTGAAAAGCAACTAAAGCATATTTTTTGTTCTAGTCACACCAACTATTAATTCTAAAGGAAATCCAGGATCAAAATTTGATACTGGCAGCTTTCTTGGCGGTATTGTGTTGACACTGGGTGTCCTGTCGATTCTTTACATCGGATGCAGAATGTATTATTCAAGAAGAGGCATTCGATACAGAACCATGTGAGTTTTGCTGGCCAGCACTGGTTATTTCTGTTTTTCCTTAAATACCACAACAAAATGCCAGAACAGGGCCACAGGTTTATGAATTACATTCCCATTAATCCTCAGTGCCCAACATTACCTGCAAACACAAACAATGCCCATGCCTGTGAAAGTGCTGCACTGACTCATGTCCCTTTCACGTACCTCCAGCCATAAGCAGCACCTGTTCAGGAGGCTGTGGAGCTGGTACATCCGGCACTTGTCGGGAGCACGGAGGTACATCCTGGGTAGGAACATGGATTTACAGAAATTCTTCTGCAGTCTCATTTTCTCTGATAACTCATTGTATCAAATATCCTATCTTTCCAACAAGGCCCCTTTGTAGGCCTGTAGGTCCTATGCTGTTTGCAGGGGTCACCCCTAGCTTTTAGTCCTCAGAGGCCTTTGGGGGTTTTGACTCTTACTGGAGCACAAGAGCCAGTTTATTCTTTTGATTGTTGAGGTGTTGTAGGGTGACTCCTGTCCAGAGGACACACATGTGTGTCCCACATGGACCTGACATGTCAAGTGCATTTGAGCTGATTTAACAAACTGAAACAGAACAGGTTCCTTGACCACAGAAGTCACTAAGGCTTGGATATGTTGCTGCACATTGAGTTTCCAGAAGGGAACACAGCATGAAAGTATTTCTCAAATTTTTCATTGAACTGTGAAACTTTAATAAACTCACTTTCAAAGAATATCAAGGTTTTGCCAAACTAAAAGCATATTCAGAAACATTCTTTAGATCATGAAGGAAACAGACTAGAGTCAACTTTTTTTTGTTTTTGTTTTTGCTTTTTTAAAAAAAGATTTTATTTATTTATTCATGAGAGGGAGACAGAGAGAGGGAGAGAGAGACAGAGACACAGGCAGAGGGAGAAGCAGGCTCCATGCAGGGAGCCCAATGTGGGACTCAGTCCCTGGTCTCCAGGATCACACCCTGGGCTGAAGACGGCACTAAACCGCTGAGTCACCCAGGCTGCCCCTCAACTTGTTTTTGATACACTTCTGTGCTTCTAGAAATATTTATAGTGTGCTTTTGGTAAATTTCACCAGTTGAGCAGAAGGGATGTTTGATCAGTGTATTTTCATAGTTAATCAGTTTTCACTGATGTAAATGAGGCTATGAAATAGTGAAGCAGTTCCATTGTTTTCATTTTAGCTTGCCTTCACTACAGAGCATGCTGTCCTGTGTGTGCCTGTGGCATCCTGCTGCCTTCCCCTGGCTTCAGGGGCCCAGCAGCAACCCCTTGGCAAAGGGCGGCGGACCTAGGGGACCTAGGCCCCCACAGGCCCAGTACATGTGGCTCTTCCTGTTCCCCACATTTTAGCATGTCTGAAGTTAGGATGTATCTTAGTCTGTGAGCTGAAAAAAGTGTTGCAGTTTATTTGGCCGTTTTTCTTACTGCATCTGAAAGCCAGTAGTTGCTTTGAAGTTGTGAGGTTCCTATGCAGGACAGTATTTGATGTCTGGTGGTGAGCACTACCAGGTTATGCGGGGGCAGGCGGGTAGGGTCTGTGGGTGCAGGGATGCTGCTGACTCCGCATGGGACCTGCCTTGGCCCCTTGGCTTCTGGTCCCTGTGAAATGAGCTGATTAGATGAGACAGGCAGAGTCAACAGCACAGCACCTCATACATAGTCTGTGTTTGAGGAGTTGTGGGTGCGTGATTTAGCACAGCCACTAAGAGGCCAAGCAGAGGCTGTCTGAATCCTTAACCATATAGTAAACCAGGCACTTAAGATTTTACAGAAAGAAATGACAATGTGGATTCTAGGGCCTGACGTTATTTATTTAAAAATAAAAACCCAGGGATCCCTGGGTGGCGCAGCGGTTTGGCGCCTGCCTTTGGCCCAGGGCGCGATCCTGGAGACCGGGATCGAATCCCACGTCGGGCTCCCGGTGCATGGAGCCTGCTTCTCCCTCAGCCTGTGTCTCTGCCTCTCTCTCTCTCTCTCTCTGTGACTATCATAAGTAAATAAAAATTAAGAAAAAAAAAAAAAATAAGAACCCAAACTGTTTTGACATAAATACAAAACAAAGTAATTTTAACTTTTGATATATTACAGTGATGAACATGACGCCATCATCTAAGGAAGTCAAGGACCAATGGAAGAAGATTGATACAGCCCTGTCAATTAATTTCAGTTATTAGGCCATGCATATAATATACAATGTGCTGTATAAACATATAGAAATTCCTCCTGGTTACTAAAGGTAAAACAGGTTTGGTTTGGGTTTTTTAAAGGAGTATTTGGAACATATAGTTAATACAATGGTTATAGTCACTTTTAAAAAATGCACAGTAAGACAAGGCCTGCCCTTTCCTTGTATGGCACTGGTCACAGCGGGGGAGTAATTGGCAGACATGGTCCCTGATGGGCGCTGTGCCGTCCCAGCATACAAATAAGGGCCTCAGGATGGTAACAGAAATGCCACACAGCAAAAATTATAGGAGTTAACCAGCTCGCAAGCATAACTTTAAAGCTTTGTACCTGGTGCACTGCCCCCAGGCCCCAATCAAACTAGAAATGATATCTGGGCTTTGCCCTACTAGGGAGAGCCTGAACTGTCAATGATAGTTAATCTAAGTATTTTTTCCTCTGTGTATTTCAGTAAACTGCAACACTGAACAGTGTTTTAAAGATTTAGTTAGGTTATTGCTGCTGTGAGACTAGCGTCAACTACTGGAAATTGCTTTATTTCATATGGAACAGTTATTTTCTGTTTAGTGAATATTTTTAAGAGGTGTAAAGCTTTCTGTTCCTAGAATCGCTTAATGTCCTGTAAACTTCCCTAACATAGGCTCCTCCTGTGATTTCCAAACCCACCCCACAAGCTAAGGCCGTGCCAGTCCGTCCAGGGGCCGTAGGGCGGCACTACCTACACAACCCCTCAGGCTCCCACCTACATGACCAAATGCTGCATTTTTGTGCACTGTTGATTTTACTCAGATTTGGGGAAATAGCATTTTTATACTAAAAAAAACTTTGGATTAAATTTTTAAGACTTTTTAAGATAAGCTTTTATTATTCTTCAGGCCACTCGTCTCCTGGGGGCGGGCATGTGGCTATATTATGGTAGCAGAGAAAGCACCGTGTTGTAGGGACCCCAGGGCCGGTCAATGTAGTTCCTGTTACAAACAGCCAAAACTCAGTCATGTTTGGCAAAAAAAATGGTATTTAGTCTGACTGTATGACCATCTGAGAGAGTGTTTCTATCTTAGTAAATTTCTGCTAATCCAGAAATACACTAAAATGTCCTAATGTCCCTCATCTGCACTGAAAAGTATTTAAATGTGACTTGTGACCAGCTTTGGTGTTTCAGAGGATGCTAGGAATTTTTATGTAAAAGCATCACTTCTGCTCACTGTGCATTACAGCCTAGTCTGCTGAGGACCAGGTGATGCCGCAGGCCTGAGATGTGTATTGTAGAGGGAATCCAAGAAAGCCTGGGTGGGTGGAGTTAGTAACAGACCACATACTTGCCTGGTCAGGACCCCACCATTTCTATTTCTTTGCAAAATGATGTGTGTGGGGGGGGAGGTGTTTCAATTTTACCTTTTTCATCTCCTGTGTTCTTTGTGCTTCTCGGCTTGAGGTCCATTAGAACAACATAGGCAGGCCTGATTTTGAGCACTCGGAAGATAGGAAACCACTTCATGTCCCTGAATGCCTTTTCTGTGGCGCGAAGACTGTCTTCTCTGTGTAGAAGCTGCATTGCGCACTTCCCAGGCCAACCACTGCTCCCCCTAGTGCACATTTCACAGGCATAAACTCATACCCTTGTCCTGTTCACTTCGGCAAATACTTGCTTTTGTTTGCATTGAGAAATGTATTGACTTGAAGATACATTAGAACCCAATCCAGGACTTTAGATAATCCAAAACATGAATATTCCCATTCAGATAAATGAGAGTTGACAATATATTAGTGAGAATTTTGTATTTTTAAGGAGAAAAATTTAAAGCAAATTCCTTTAACTCTTTTTTCCTTTTATTATAATGACCAGCTTTTGGTATTTCATTGTCACTGAGATCTATTTTTAGAATAAAATTTTGTTCTTCATCTAAGAGTTTTGTGTGTGTGGTTTTGCTTCATTTCTTCAAACTCAAGAGAAATGAAAAACCCCAAATAAAGAGGCATATTTTAAGGGTAACACGACACTAGTTAAGTGTGGTTGGCTGGACCAGCAGTACCACTGGGAAACCTGGTGGAAGAGGAAATTCATCAACGCCACTCTAGACCTTCTGAATCAGTGTTTCAATGATCCTACCTGGGGATCCTTTAGAACATCACACCCCTTCTTTATTCTATTGGGTAGAATTATACAAATATCAGCCACAAATGCCTCAAAGTACAGACCAGCACAGTAACATGCTGAGGGCTCTCTCCCAAGCCCGCAGCCCCCCAGCATGGTCTGGACCCCTGGGAACCTATGACAGAGCAGCAGGAGACTTGAAAGAAACAGCTCTTGGTCTGAAGACATCAGACGGATGCTCTACCTGCAGTGCCCAAGCTGTTGTCCAACCAGCACCTCTGCTCGCCTACAGAAGCACAGGCAGCAGTGCTCTCTGTGCAGGGAACCAGCTGTACGTCCGCCTCGTTCTGATCTAGAAAAGAACCTCACCACCACAATCTGGCCAGAGCTAAGAAAAGCCCTAAAAGAAAGAGACACATGAGGAACCTAAAACCTACCAAGAATGAATCCAGAAGGAATAGAAAATCTCGGGCAGTCTGTGGGTGCTCAGCGGTTTAGTGCCGCCTTCGGCCCAGGGCGTGATCCTGGAGACAGAGGATCGAGTCTCACGTGGGGCTCCCTGCATGGAGCCTGCTTCTCCCTCTATCTGGGTCTCTGCCTCTCTCTCTGTCTCTCTCATGAATAAATAAATAAAATCTTTAAAAAAAAAAATCTCAACAGACCAATTAGGAGTAAGGAGATTAAATCACTTGTCAAAAATCTCCCCATAAAGAAAAGCCCAGGACCAGATGACTTCATTGGTAAATTTAACCAAAGAAAACTTAATGCTAATCCTTCCCAAACTTCCAACAAATAAAGGAAGGAACACTCTCCCAGTTTTGTTTTGTTTTTTTAAAGTGACCTCTACACCCAACATGGGGCTTGAACTCATGACATCAAGAGTCGGACGCTCTACTGACTGAGCCAGCCAGGGCATTCCCCCACCCCTGAAACCATTTTTAAAAGCCAGCATTACACTAATGTACACTACACCAAAGCCAGAAAAGGACACCACCAGAAAACTAGAAGATAAAGTCCCTGATGAATATAAACTCAAACATTTTTTCTACTACCAGAATTCCGCCCAAAGGATCACTCACCATGCTCACCAGGGATTTATCCCTGGGATGCAGGGATGGTTTGACATAGGCAGATAAGTGTGATGCACAACACTTGCAGACTGCAACCATGAAGTTTAGGTTCTTTCAGAAGAAAGAAAAGCATTTGACAAAATTCAACACCCGTATTTGATTTAAGGTTTTACCATGAGAACAGAAGGGATGTCCTTCTGTACAGTAAAGTCCACATAGGACAGGCCTATAGCCGTCATCAGGAGTCAGTGATGGCAGGGGCAGGAGGGAGGCAGAGGGTACCACTCCACACAGCATGAGAAAGCCTAGCCAGACAGTTAACGAGGTAAACAGCATCAGAACTGGAACAGAGGAAGTAAATTTTTTATTCGCACACAACATGTTTTCATAAACAGAAAAATCCTAACAACTCCACCAAATGGAGCTAATGGATACACTCAGGAAAGTTGCAAGATACAAAATCAACATTCCAAGAGCAGCAGTATTTCTATATACTGACAACAAAGTTCCTGAAAAATAGACAATCCTATTTACGGCAGCATCAAAAACAAAATACTGGGGATTAAATTTAATCAAAGAACTGAAAGATCTCTGCTGAAAATCACAAGATACTGATGAAAGACACTGAAGACATAAATGGAAAGATAGCCTGTGTTCATGGAATGGTACAGTTCATACTAGCAGAGCCCGTAATCTGTGGTCCTCTTAAACCTGGTGCCCAATGATATGGAACAGTTCATGGAGGAGATGAGAGAGCTAAGGAGGAAAATTAGGGAGCTTCAGTTGAGGTACAATTTGCACATTCTTATAGGGGATCCCCCTCACCATGACCATCATGACGAATTTTGCCTTATGCCTTGAATGCTGAGGTCAGTAATAATAAACTCCCTGCCTCCCAAAGTTGCATTTTCTTTATGTACCCTTTACTGTGAATCTGTGATGTTCTGTCATTTTTCTGATTGGAGAATTCATTTGACTTAGTCTGAAAGTTTTTCTGTCAGCGGGGGAGTTTCACCAACTTGCATGGAAAGATGTTTAGTACATAGTGTGAAGGTAATAAAGCAGTTTAAAAACCAAAAAAAAAAAAAAAAAAAAAAAAAAAAAAAAAAAAAACCCTAGTGCCCATCCTACCTTTCCAAACTTGTTTCCCATTATCCACCTTCTTTTTCCAAAAATGCTTCATGCATTTTTGTCTTCATTTTTCTCACTCTGGAAAATACTTCCCAATATCTCTGTTCTCCAACTCTGCATACTCTAATCCTATTTAATTTTCAATACCCAATTGTAGACACATAGAACAGTGGAAGAGAATAGAGAACCCAGAAATGGATACTTAACTCTATGGTCAACTCTTCAACAAAGCAGGAAAGAATATCCGGTGTAGCAGGACAGTCTATCCAATACGTGCTGTAAGGAAAATTGGACAGCCACATGCAGAAGAATGAAACTGAACCATTCTCTTACACCAGACACAAAGGAAAACTCAAAATGAATGAAAGATCTAAATGTAAGACAGGAATCCATCAAAATCCTAGAGAAGAACACAGGCAACAACCTCTTTGACCTTGGCTGCAGCAACTTCTTACTAGCCACATCTCCAGAGACAAGAGAAACAAAGGCAAAAAATGAACTGTTGGGACTTCATCAAGATAAAGTTTCTGCACAGCAGTCAACAAAACTAAAAGGCAACCTACAGAATGGGAGAAGATATTTGCAAACATCACTCATCATCAAGGAAATACAAATCAAAACCACCATGAGATCCTACCTCACACCAGTAAGAATGGCTGAAATTAACACCATAAGAAACCACAAATGTTGGAGAGGATGTGGAGAAGGGGGAACCCTCTTACACTGTTGGTGGGAATGTGAACCTCTGGTGCAGCCACTCTGGGATTCCTCAGAAAGTTAAAAACAGAGCTACTCCAGGCACCTGGGTAGCTGCCGGTTAAGTGTCCAACTCAGATCATGATCTCAGAGTCATGAGATCAAGTCTCACGTTGGGCTGTGGGCTCCATGCTCAAGCAGTCAGTGTACTTGAAGATTTCTCTCCCTCTCCCACTACCCCTTGCCCTGCTCACACACACTCATAAATAAATAAATCTTTTTAAAAAAATAAATAGAACTAGCCCATAATCCAGCAATTGCACGAATAGGTATTGACCTGAAGGATACAAAACTACTGATTCAAAGAATACCTGCACCCCAATGTTTATAGCAGCAATATCCACAATAGCCAAGGTATGGAAGCAGCCCAAGTATCCACTGATATATGAATGGGTAAAGAAGAGGTGGTGTATATACAATGGGATATTACTCAGCATTAAAAATGAAATCTTGCCATTTGCAACATGGGTGGAGCTGGAGCTATAGAATACTACTATCCTAAGTGAAATAAGTCAGAGAAAGACAAACACCATGATTTCACTCATTTAGGAAACAAAATAAATGAGCAAAGAGAAGAAAAAAAAAGACAAACCAAGAACAGACTCTGAACTACAGAGAACACACTGAAGTCACCAGAGGGGAGGTGTAGGTGGGGATGGGGGAAACGAGATGGGGATGAAGGAGCACACCTGTCAAGATGAGCACCAGGTGATGTAGGGAAGCGCTGAATCACTATACTGCATACATCCTGAAAGTATTATCACACTGTATGTTAACTGGAATTTTAAATAACTGACTACTTACTTTTATTACATTATTTGAACAATCCACACAGCACTTAACCTGAGCTTCTATTATGGCTTGGATTAAAATCTGCCTCTCAGAGCTTCAGTATTCCATATCATGCTTTACTTTATAAGACTTCGGCTTGCTCTGACAATGATTATTTTTTTGCACCTCCTATGCCATCCCAAACCCTTCACTAATTAATCCCCATACCTGCCTTCATGCTTTTTCACCTTTAGTGTCTGTAAAATATACCCTAATTGCTCCAAATTCTGCTATAGTATGAGTTATATTCACAACAGCCTCAAAATGGAAAAGTTTCCTCAAGAGACAGTAGATCAGTAGATTCTGGTGGAAATACAGACTGTCTGGACCCATCTCGAATGTGGCAGAGATTATATACCAGATTAGGACAGAGAAGAATCTTTAGTTTCCTTGTAACTTTGGAATAGCTATTATGATTTCTGGTTTTATAGAAAAATAATTGGGTATTTACCTATGGACTTGGAAATAAGATCTTCAAGACCTACGGTCAAGTGACAAAGCACCTGGCCTGTGCACACGCATGTGGGATACACTGGCACGCACAGAATACATGGTGGATTAGCAGGGATTACCACAGGGCAGATTCAAAATCCTGGTGGGGAGAAACAGGATTTCAACATCTCACTTTACATACTTACCCTGGATCTTCTACGTGTCCTAATTCTACCTGGCCTTTAAAAAACAGCAAAAACAGCAACACATGCTCGGACTCCGTTGCAGCTACTTGGGGATCGGACCCCTGGCCCTGCCATTAGCACAGTCCCGGAGAGAAGACATGCTTGTGTGCAGTCCCTGGTCAGTTCCCACTTCACCTTGTGACCAAAAGATGAGAGACACTGACCCTCAGAGAAAAGCTGGGGGGGGGGCGGGGGCAAGGTTGTAAGGGCTTGCCAGAAGCCTTAGGACTTGGAAGGGAGTCCCTGGGTCTGGGATCCCGGGCTCTCACTGAACATGTGGAGCAGCACCACCATGTGGCTTACGAGATGCTGCCCACTGCCCTTTATTGCCACCGCTGCAGAGGACTCAAAGCTCCAAGGATTCGCAGCTGGAGACCTGTCTGGACACCGTTATCACAGAGAGACCACAGGATCTAGCATACAGATCAGCTGTTGTCATGGTTTTCCCATCTCTAAGCTAATCACACACATCCCAGCACACCAACTAGACAGCGTGATCCACGGTGGGTTTGTGGGGCCCAATAAATAACACCCATGTTACCCAAGTTCAGGACCAGTAAGGGATGAAAGCAGTCACCACACACAGATGAAAACATCACCTTTATTACTGATGAAGATGTCTGACAATGACAGACGTGGAAGTCCGAACACCAAACCCCAGAAGGAAACCTCCTCCTTGGTGACTGAGCCCCAAGGAGGCCGCAATCACAGAGCAGAGCAGACTGCAGGCACACCGATCCCACGGGAACACCAGGGGCAAGACATGGCTGAACGAATCTCACACCAACCCATCTACCTCCCAAAAGCACCGGGACCGTAAGTGCTGGAGAGATGAGAAGTCTGCGATGGAAGAAACTCCGAGGAGAATACGTGTCCTCCTCCCCTGTCCAGTTCTTCCTGAACCGTTACTAGTCGCCAGTGGTTCTTACATGGGACGGTGGAGCTCCGAGGGTCCTGGACACTCTGGGGGTCCTAACCACTCACACGGGTTGTCTGCCACTCTCACAGGTGTGCAAACACAGGAGCGCAGTCACTGTGGACAGCACGGCCTGCATCCGCGTGCTGGGCTCACGGGGCCAGCAGCCACAGCCGCCCTGCCCTGCTTGCCTCCAGCACGTTGGAGTGGAGATGCGGTCACTTAAACCTGGCCCCCGAGCGGCCGTCGCTTTCATCCTATGGGACGAGATGGGAAGCACATCCAGGTACTTCTGCTACAGACCCAACTGCATTGCTGAAGCTGCCTTTTTCCCAACAAAGCATATTTACTTTGGGAAAAAAAGAAAAAAACCACTGGCAGCTATAAGTGGCATTTTCTCCGAGTGAGATGAAAACCAACAGTGTTCGTAGTTGATGGTAAAAATCAAATTTCTAAGCAAAAATTAAAATTCTATAGAAGCTGTATTCTGTGAGCTTGAGAACTTCCTAATCCTTAAACTTGCCCTGATGATACTAATGGGGACATTCATAGATGTGACTTTTTTAAGATTTTATTTATTCATGAGAGGCAGAGAGAGAGGTGCAAAGACACAGGCAGAGGGAGAAGCAGGCTTCGTGCAGGGAGTCTGACGTGGGACTCGATCCCAGGTCTCCAGGATCACACCCTGGGCTGAAGGCGGCGCTAAACCGCTGGGCCACCAGGGCTGCCCTAGCTGTGACTTTTTGACAATGAGTCATGAAATGTGCTAACATGAGACATCTGCACAACTCAGTAAACGAGTGTTTTCCAAATGACTAATGCTTAAGGGGTCGTGCCCACACATGGGTTAAAGATCCATTAAAAGTGCAAGGTTCAGGGATCTCTGGGTGGCTCAGCGGTTTGGCACCTGCCTTTGGCCCAGGGCGCGATCCTGGAGTCCTGGGATCGGGTCCCACGTCGGGCTCCCAGCATGGAGCCTGCTTTTCCCTCCTCCTGTGTCTCTGCCTCTCTCTATCATAAATCAATCAATCAATCAATCTTTAAAAGAAAACCACGAAGTGCAAGGTTCACCACTTAGAATGTGGATGTTTTCAATGATTATATAAATGCACAGTATCAGTAGTGGAAATGTATTTTCCTTATGGTTTTTAAATAACACTTCCTTTGCCCTCATAGGCCTTAAGAATTTAACACATAATACACATAACATACAAAATATGTACTGTTTATGAGTAAGGCTCCAGTCGATAGTGGACCATTAGTAAAGTTTTGGGGGAGTCAATAATTATACAGATTTTTGCCTGTGTTGGCGGACTGGTGCCCCTAACCCTCATGTCATCGAAAGGGTCAACTATGAAAGAGAAAATAAAAAGATCACTGAACAGTTAAAGGATCCCAGGGGCTAGTGGGGAGGAAGGGATGAAGGGGAGGGACAGAATTTTAGGGCAGTGAAACTCTTCTGTGTATTACACTCTCACAATCCTGAGACCATAAGCTGAGCTGAAAATCAAGAGTTGGACGCTTAACTGAGCCACCCAGGCACCCCAGGAACTCTGTACTTTCCATTTCGCTGAGAACCTAAAATAGCTCTTTAAAAATGTATAAATTTTTAAAGTTTAAACTTAAAATTTTAAGACCACTGGCATGATTTTAGATTCCACATTCCAACTACCTTTCAGAAACTACCATTTGTCAAGTTTCCATGTAATACCAAAAAGAATATCCACAATTACCTGAAAAATTCTCCTTCCTTTTCTAAATACATACTCCAGAGGCTGAATTTTCTTCATGTACTACAACCAAAGCCAACATATTAAAAAAGATTAGCTGCAGTAGCTGATCTAAGAATCCAGCTGTTTTCTATTAAGCCAGACATCAAAGGGCTTTGCTAAAATGTAAATCGATGCCATTCTTCTAAAGCGTTGACTTGTTCCATGAGAAGTGCTATATTAACATGCACTGCGCAGGGACGCCTGGGTGGCTCAGCGGTTGAGTGTCTGCCTTTGGTTCAGGGTGTGATCCAGGGGGCCCTGGGATTGAGTCCCACATCGGGCTTCCTACATGGAGCCTGCTTCTCCCTCTGCCTGTCTCTGGTGAATAAATAAAATCTTTTTTTAAAATTGAAAAATAAAAAAACATGCACTGTGCATTGCTTTAACGGAATATTTCATTTTTAACTGAATTAATATTTTAAAAATTTGCTGTTATCTCTAACATGGTTAAGTATCAGCAGATGCAACCCACATGAACAGAAGCTCTGAGGTCCTCAATATTTAGGACTGTAAATGTTGAAGAGCTGCTACTATGCATTAGCTTTATTTCATGGAGAATAGGGGTACTGTCTGAAATATTACACTTCTAGAAAAAACTTTAGATCTGTCTTCAAGGCTACCAGCAGCTAGCTGTCCTTGACTTCTGGGATGGTGGTTGACAAGGGAAGGGCCTGAGCTGCTGACACAGGAAGGCTCTGTTCCGCCCCGGACGTGGTCTCCACGGAGAACGTGGGAAACTGCCAGGGCAGACGCAAGAGCCTTACAATCCCATTTATATTAAGATCAAGAAATAGAGCCATATATTATTTTCAAACATACATTAAAACCCCAAAAGTGTAGTTTAGCAAGAGATTAAAATTTTCAAAAGGTAAGTATTCTGGACTCCCCTCCATCTGAACCAAACGGCTAACCAGGGAATCACCCCCTCCCTAGGGTCTGAAGTCTGCCCCTAACTCCCAACTCCCCCATAACTTTACTAATAGCCAACTGCCAACCAGAAGTCTCACGGATATCACTTAACACATCATTTTACATATCTACTACTATACCCTGTATCACTAAAATACCACCTTTTTCTTAATTTCTTTTTTGGTATTTCTAGACTACACAGTTTGTTTTTTCAAATTGTCACAAATCTCAAATTTCCTCATATATTTAGTTTAAAAATCCAAGTATAGTGACCCCACACTGTTCAACCCCATGTTGTCTGAGGTCCAACCATATTACTCCTAGACCGCCACACCTAGATCTCCAGCAACCTACATCCTGTCACTCAGCCTAAATCTGCACATTTACAAAACACGAGTAACACCAATCCTAGGGTCTTAAGGATTAAACAACACAATAAATACACCTAACAGTGCATCTGACATTCGCCCATTGGTTCAACACCACAAATACCTCTTGCAACAGATTCTCATTATTAGAGCAAAAAGAACAAGAGACTGAAACCCTAATCTCTGATCTAGGCAGACAGGACTCGGCAAGGGGATAAAATGTTAATTACATTGCCGTACTTAAGATTCCATGCAATATTTTCACAGAATGTAAAAAACACAGAAATTCTTACACATTATGAAAACTGACTAGGCTGAACAAAGCCTAGTAAGGTTAACTTTCAAATAAGCAAAATTAAGATAATTATTGTTCTTAAGCTGGATGACAGCCCATGCGATTTTTAGAAATATTAATACAGCTTACTGGAACAGCGTGTCCAACCAGCTAAGGAGTTGGGTAGACCCAAGTTCTGATGTTACTTCGTCATCGTTGAAAGGATCGGGGTAATGTGCTTCAAGCAGCTAGCACCTGGGGGCTGTTAGGGCTGCCATAACAAAGCACAGGCTGACTTAAGCAGCAATTTATTTTCTATTTCTGGTGGCTGGAAGTTAAGTGCTGAGATGAAGATGCTGGGGCAAACGGTTTCTTCTGAGGCTTCTCACTGCAGCCTGATGCCCATCTCCCTCTGGCATCTTCACAGGTCCTCCCTCTGGGTGTGTCTATGAGCTCATCTCTCCTTAGACACCAGTCCTCTTACATTTGGACTTAGAGAACCTCCTTTTGCTTTAATTGCCTCTTCAAAGGCCCTATCTAGAAATACAGTCACACGCTGAGGTACTCAGGAGATCAAGACCTCAACACACAGATCTGGGGGCACAGTGTAGCCCATAACCACAGTGGATCCTCAATATATAGTAGCTATCAATCAAAAAGAAAACAGTTCCTAAGATGATTTAACACCCTCTCTGAATTCCATCTCTAACGGCAGGGAGATAGCTCCCACCAACACAAGGTCGTGCTGGAAACAGCCTGGACAATGCAGAAATCTCCACTCTTCCCGATGTCTTCTCTATATAATGGGACCTAAAGGAGTTTCAGGATATGAAGACACATGGAGATTGTACTATTTGCTCTTTCTACTGGGCCTCAGAAGTCTGCCATGGACCCAGATCTGGTAAAGGCAGGGATGCTCGGGCCCAAGGAGACACTGACCAGTTAGCTGTATCCCACCTTCTCTTCCCACCAACATCAATGCATAAAAACCACTGCACTCTTTTTTTTAAATCCCAATGCAGATTTACCTAATTTTTAAAATGGATTTTAATTACAACGCACAAAGCAACTAGACAGGTATCGCGTCATCTAAAACAATTTCATAAATCACATTATTCAAGAACACTTCTCAGTAATTTGTTTCATGAATTCCATTTTTTATTTAGCAGCTAACATCTGAGGGCTTATAATGGACAGATACTGCACTTAAGACCATGAACTCATTTAAGGCATGGAGAAAATACTTTGAGTCAGGAAAAAAAAGTTTGATGGTACAGTCTCTTCAAAGAACTTTATTGAGATGTTTCTCACAAATTAGAGAAAAGCTTATTTACCAGTAAGAAAAAACGCTTTACTTTAAAACACAAGTGGAAATATCCCAGAGAATTTGGCACTGTGACCCAGAGTTCCTGGTGTCCAGCTTTTGTCAACTGCACTCTCAAGTCATACTCCAAGCTTCCAGAAACAACACCAAGCCCAGGCACTTGGGACGTGACACTGCAGGGAGCTGGGGCTCCTCCTGTATTGGCACTCGCACACTAACACAGCTTGACAAACCCAAGTCAGTCTTCTCTTTCATAGAAACAAGGGTTAAATAGGACATAGGATACTATGGTTTAGAAACAAGATCACTCATAGCAAAGCAGAATACAACACAATTGTCACAATTAAAGAACCAATAACTTTTTATACTTCAGATGGCTTCAAAGGTTCAACAATATCCTAAAGACTTTTATAGAGAAGCTAACATATAGCTGACTTTTATGAGAGAAAGGTACGAACAGTACCCTTAATTATACCCCTGCAGATAGGACACTTTCTTAGAGAAGGGGCGCATTCCTGGCACACCACCAGGTGACCACAAGGAATGAACACGATGGACACTTCTTTGTCCATGCACACTTTACACGTTCTCTCTTCTTGCAACCTCCTCAACTGCTCCTCCAGCGACAGACCTATAGGGAGAACAAACTTCAGTGAAATTCAGTTTCTATTTTAACTCCCATTAAAAAAAAAAAGGGTAATATTTCCTGTTGTTCTTAAATCTTAGTTTTGTTTTACCTGAAACATCTTCTGTTGGAATATACTTCATGTTCTTGTCCACTGAGGAAAGAAAAATACACAAAAAGTATTTTCTACCATATTCTATCAAATATAAGACTGCTTCACCTTCTATTCATTTTCTTTTCACCTGCTATCTGCTGAACACCACAGATGCTACCTACAGATCAGGAATTACACGGTCATACTAACTGGGCAATAAGATGACATCCCTTTTTTAGGACTAGTTAAATGCACGGACAGACTATAGTTTGCTAACCAGATTTACCTTGTTTGTCAAACATCAACATGAACATAATCTCAAAGATTTCTGAAATAATTTTACCAAAAACTCACCAAATAAGTTCTTATATAATGTAGAGTCGATTTCTTTTAAACAACTTTTGAAGATGTTGGCAGCAGAGTTTCCTTTAACTAAGACAGTATCAATCAGTTCTCTCGCTTGCAAAGGTATCTGTGTTTTTTGTTTAATGATATCATGTTCCTGTTTATTAATTACATTGGCCTTTAAAAGATTATCCAGGATAGGAAGCACACAAGTCAACTGTTGAAAAAGAGCCATTCTATTCCTCCGAATTAATGACAAATCATCTTCATTTAAAAGAAAGAAGAAAAAAAAATCCATTAGATCTTAAAGTGCTCCAACGATACTCACATAGTCACTAACAACCAAACCTACCAACAATTTAGACGCTAAATAAATAGGTGCTTGAAAAAGCACAAAATTACTTGTTTGCACTTAAATTTAATGTCTATCATTTAGAAAACTTCTGGAAGATTCAGCTAAAGCATATCATATAGTACACACAACACACAGGGTCTCTGTTTTTGTCACTTCTAAAAGTGGAGATATTTACATGTCTTAGAACCCTGCTATTCCATAGAAAGAAAGCAGAGAATTTTAAAGACCAGTAAAATAAATAAATAAATAAATAAATAAATAAATAAACAAACAAACAAACAGATAAATAAATACCAGTAAAAACCTGCCACCTCTGTACTTTCTCCCCTATGAAATTAATAATACTGACTTCTATTTGCATCATACCACTTTAGTTTTATAAGGGCTTTCGTATAAACTCCCTTATTTGATACAAAAGATCCTGTCAATTAAACAAGCAGGTAAGACTACTTCTCATTCTCAAATATGGAGGAAAAGAAACTCAGAAGATGAGTGACCTCCCCAAAGTCAGAGAAAGAATCCGTTGCAGAACCAGTGCCCTGGATGAGTGTCCTTTTCACCCTGGGCTTCACCACTTCAAGAGGAGGGGAGGACAGTAGTGGTACTCATCCCGCCAGGACAGGCCTAGGATCCCATGCCAGCCAGGCTGCTTCCTGGCCCTGTGCCCTCAGCCCTGTCACTTCCTACATCAATCTACTTAACAAAAAAATGTTTTCAGGTCTTGCACTATGCTAAAATGTTTTGTTTGCAACTTATTTAATTCTCACAGTAACCTTGTGCAATTTGTACTATGATCTCCACTTCATAGAACCGCAACCTTCATAGAACCTGTTTTCTTCTGACAGAGCCAGGATTAAAACACGAATCTGTTTCAATATCAAAATCAGACTTTGCATTTTTCTACACGACCACACAATGAGGTTCTCTTAAACCATTTCTATCATTACTTACCAGGTTCAACACAAAATGTCTTCCAGCCTGAACTCCCAATCCACACTGTTTACGCACCCCTCACCTCTGCTGGTTCTTTTGTGTACTAGACTCCACACCTCATCCACAATCCCCACAGGTAAGCACCATAGTTACCACTACAGCACAGTATCTGACAGGTGTTCACGCTCCATTTGTATTTGCTGAAGGAATGATTTCTCAAGAGACTTATTTAGGAAGTCTAAAGCTTAGCACGACCTGCATGAACACCACAATCAGCTCCCTGATTGGCTCCCCACTGTCTCTGGGCTGGGCAGGGGCTTTTCAAGCCCTAGGACTTCACCACCAGTTCCATTTTTGTATAAGGACCACTTAGCAAGGATCAGGGAGTCAAACACCATGGTAAGGATAAGATTTCAAGGAAATTTTTTAAAACACTGAAAGAAGACCTCCATTCAACTTTAAAGTCTTCCTTTCTTCTCATATATAACAATTTAAATTTGTTACATAGGAGAAGAAAAGCAATATACTTCAAGAAGTTAGGCTAAAATCCGGACTGGCATAAATCACAGATCTTGTTGGAAAATAAACATATTCTAGAAAGCTACAGTCCAGTCTGAGCACTGCCCACAGTGCAGAAGGGGATGTGTGTCGGAGGCTCCTGGCACTGCTGCCAGGAGTTAGTGAACAGATGCTGGTGCTCCTGCAACGGGTCATCCAGTCCCGTGACCCTCACGGAAATAGGGCGGGTAATTAACATTCCCAAGTACCTGATGCCATTTCTTCAGTTTGTCTTTCCTTCTCTTCCTCCCGGGTCTCATCTTCAGCATTAAGAAGTGCTAACACAATCTCATTAACTGTTCTGTAGTTCTCCCCAGTGCTCAGGATCTTACTCTGCACGGTCTGCCTCACCAGGATCCTACTGAAGCCCATCTCCAAGGCGGCCTTCACCACCGGGGTGTTCATCATGACTGTGTCTTCTGAATGGTTTTCTCCAGGTCCAAAATGGACAACTATTTGAAAAGACATGTACCAATGTTAAATCCCACAAATGTAAAACTACAGAGAAAAATGATGACTATGGCACAATCTTTCCTCTCCTGCTGCTCATATCCTGGTATGGCACATAAGCTTTATGCACCAATTACCTATAATTCCAACAAAAGTATGAATGCAAGAGGATCAAATAAGAATGTAAAAATATGCTATCCTTTTTTAAAATTCCACTTCCCACACTACACCCTGGAACCTACTTAATGAGCGACTCAAAGCACAGGGCTTAGGAATCCATGTTTTTTTTTAAATTTCTGAAATGATTCCAACATATGGTCATTTTCAGGAACCAATATGCTACACAACTGTAGGAATGCTACAAGAAAGCAGGGAAACCAACAAAGACTTCATTAAAGGTGGCGTCAGAGTCTGGACTTGCCAGGATACATGAGATCTAGAGAGGTGGACAGATGAATCCGAGAGTAACATAGATGTAAGGAGAGTTAAGACTAGTTCATGCAAAATATGTCTAACGACATAAAAATATGACTGAAGAAGTCATTTGATTTCAGACCATGATATAAAGAAAATCAAGCTGTGAAAAGTGATTAAAATAACCCAGGAGGGAAGAAAACAACTGACATGGTGGAGCAGGGAAGCACTTCCTAGAAACAGAGTCAGCACTGACCAACTTGACACTTTGGTGGAAATGACAAGAAAACATCATTCTACATGATGCATGACAGCCACCTGCTGGCAAAGTGTTCTAATAATCATGTCTCTCCAAAGCCGCCTGCAGGTGGTCTCTCACACACACTCACACACACACACACACACACACACACACACAGAAAGCCAGTCTGAAGTGGCAACATCAGAACAAGCATGTGAATGAATAAAGAGGAGTTATGGGAGTATCTCAAAGAAATCCTGACACATTCAAGAACTAGAGACACAATGGTGAAAGGCACTCAGAGATGAGGATGATCCCCAGATCTCATAGTAAAGCCTCGCCAGCTTATCTTTTACTCTACATGTACTAGAATGTTTTCTATACATCTTAAGTGAAGGATGTTAAGACCGGATTTGTTTTCTCAGATGATGATTCTGGCAGCTCTGTGATAAACTTTAATGAGCTAAGATGAAATGAGGAGACCCGCCAGGAAAGCACGACAGTGATGGCAGTTTGCACTAGGCTGATAGTGCCAGATGGACATGGAGAGAGGCACGCAGATTCAGGCATGTGAGGAAGGCAGGGATGAAAGGACAGCCAACAGATGGAACACACAAAGAGGAGCTCGGGTGACACCCAACTTGAGTCAACTTTCTGACCTCAGTAGGTGGGTACCACAAACTGAAATGGGCAGACCAGACAAGAAACACGTCTGAGGGAGCAAAGACAGAAGAAGAGGTCTGCTTTGTTCATATTAACTCTGAAACACCCGTTATAGTCAAGTAAAGATTTAAACACAAAGTTGGACATGCCAGCCTGGAGCTTAGGAAATGAAGAAATAAATCTGGGCTAAGTGTTGAGAAGTACTCCATCATTTATGGTTTGAAAAAGGAGCCACCAAAGGAGATTATTCATGATTAACCAGAGAAATAGAGAAAAACCAAGAATATTGTGTCCGGGAAGCCAAGCAAAGAAGGGGTCTTAAAATGGATGCAGGAGAATAATGTTGGCAAGACTACCAAATGAGACGTCTCCCGCTGCATTCTAACGCAACAGCAATTTAGAATCCACCTACAAACAACAGTGCTTTTGTGAAAGCTTTGAGATATAGGTAGAAGATTATGAAACCCCAATGGAACCCAATACCAAGGAGAACTGTTTCAACGAGACAGGCCTGCACTCAAAGGGCTGACTCACCAACCCTGGCCCTGGCCACAGACCCATGAACAGCCCCATATCCTCAGGACTTGGCCACAAGCCCTTTTGGCTTGATCCTGTCACCAGCACCCTACACAAAAGAATGAGGGAGACCCACGCCTACCTGTGCTCTGGCACACAGACATACCTGTGAGCTGGATCCAGCCACAGTCCAGGAACCACTCAAGGTAAATCCCCCAAATCTAGTCAGAATGTAGAATCTTGAAAGGACCAACCTATCTCCACTGCAATCTGCAAACAGAACCGCTAGCACAGGGATCCAGGAAGTAACACTCCCCAGGGCACACCTGGAGCTCCTCAAAGGGCCCTCTTAGCCCTGGGTCCCTCAGCCGCAACACAACCAGCAAAGAGACCCAGGGAGGGACACTCATGTCCACACCTACAGCTCCAGCCTCTCCAAACTCAATCAGGAAGCAGTCCTGCCCATCAAGAAACCTAGCAGAGGACACGTCCACCTGTGCCTCCACAGCCAGCTGTGCAGACCTCAATCTGGGCTGGAGAACCTCCAATGGCCCTCAGTTCCAGATGCTCTTAGCCACACTCCACGGCCCGTCCTGCTAACCAAGGGACCCATCAGACTCATCTTTTCCCTCAAACTTAACTAAATAGCCATCACATCAGCCTAAATACCCCAGAAATCAACCTGAAGACTGACAGAACAAACTCCACCACTAAAGGGAGAGAAGTAACTACACTGAAGAAGGTAGGAAGTGTGAAGATGTGGGTTGGGGGAGAAACGGGCTGTGGGGAGGGAGATAGGGAGCCCTGGTTGCAAAGAAGGGGGAGAGAGAGGAGCACGGGAACCCACAAGGAGAATGCTTCCCCAAAGTCACCTTCTGGGAAAATAAGAGCGGCTGAATTTCTGGAGTTCTTGCAACCAGCTGGGATTAACACCAGGAGTTTTAAAGGTCAGCAGGCTTGGATGGGGTACAGCCTGGGGGGCACTGCCCTACCACTGGAGAGGAGGCAGGCAGCACACAAACAGTGATCTGAAAACCCTGAAAAATGCCTGGAGCAGATGGGGGAAATTATTGCTCTTCTTGGAGAGGCAGTTCTCACAGGATGCCTCTCCAGGTACAAAGGAGCCGGCTGGCCCCATTTCCCTCTCCCCGCCCCTCAGCATCATCAAGGAGCCACCTGTGGTAAACAGCGCAGCACCCACACTGGCTGCCTAACCTGCTCTCACCAGGTCCCACACCCCTGCACTCTGCCGGTAAGGCCTTTCTCAGTCAGGCTTGCCCCAGTCCCAGAGCAGCAGGTCCTTTACCCCAATGACAAACAGAAACCCTTGCCCACAAAACACCTCTCGACAGGGGAGTTCTGCAGGCTCTCAGTTCCAGTGGAGTTAGGGTCAGGTCTCATTTTACAAGCAGAGCAGGGCACACCTCGTTACAAGTCGCCACATTCAGGCCAGGGATCAAACGCTGCCCACAGCGGGCAAGCAGAGCCCTGCAAATGACCAGCCTGAAGGATTAAGCAGCCAGAACACAGCAGCAGAGTGCATGGAGCACATACCCGAGACGTCTCACTCCCTGAATGCTAGGCCCTGGGCACCACAGGACCTCTTCTTCATTAGACCATTACTCTTGGGAATGGGCAATAGAACAGGCTTTTCTAACACAGAGAAGGCAGAGACAGACAAAAATGCCAAGACAGAGAAATTTCTCTCAAATCAAAGAACAAGTAAGGCCACAGCCAGAGATCTAAGCAAACATGCCTGATGGAGAATTTAAAGCAATGATTATAAGGATCTTCACTGGACTTGAGAAAGGAATGGAAGACTTCAGGGAGGCCCTTACTGCAGAGATAAAGTAATACAACAGCATGAGTCAGACATGAAGAATGCAATAACTGATAATGGAAACAGGCTCAATGCAATGCACAACAGGCTGGAAGAAGCAGAGGAATGAATTAGTGATCTAGAAGACAAAGCAGGGATCCCTGGGTGGCGCAGCGGTTTGGCGCCTGCCTTTGGCCCAGGGTGCGATCCTGGAGACTCTGGATCGAGTCCCACGTCGGGCTCCCAGTGCATGGAGCCTGCTTCTCCCTCTGCCTGTGTCTCTGCCTCTCTCTCTCTCTCTCTCTGTGACTATCATAAAATTAAAAAAAAAAAATTAGAAGACAAAGCAATAGAAAATAATGACACTGAATAAAGGAGAATAATCATGGAACACGAGAATATGCTTAGGAAACTCAAGTGACTCCATCAAACATCACAGCATTAGTATGATAGGAGTCCCAGAAAAAAGAGGAAAGGGAGCAGAAGGTTTATCTAAGGAAATAACAGCTGGAAATTTCCCTAATCTGGGGAAGGAAACAGGCATCCAGATTCAGGAGGCAGAGAACTCCAAAATCAACAGAAGCAGGCCAACACCAAGACATATTGTAATTAAATTTGCAAACTATAGTGACAAAGAAAAAAACCTTCAAAGCAGTAGGACAAAAGAAGTCCCTAACCTAGAAGGGAAGATCCACATGGCAAGCCACAGATCTCCCCACAGACACCTGGCGGGCCAGAAGGGAGTGGTAGGAGATATTCAACATGCATATGGGCAAAATCTGCAGCCAAGCATACTCCACCCAGCAAGGGTGTCATTCAGGGTAGGAGAGTTTCCCAGACAAACAAAACGAAAGAAGTTCATGACCACTACACAGGCCCTGCAAGAAATACTATAGAGCACTCTGTGAGTGGAAAGGAGAGACCAAGTAACAAAGACAAGAAAGGATCAGAGAAAATCTCCAGGAATAAAGACAAAACAAGTAATACAATGGCAATAAACACGCATCCATCAATAATTACTCTGAATATAAATGGACACTCCCAGTCAAAAGATACAGGGTGTCAAAATGGATTTAAAAAAAAAAATCAAGATCCATCTATATGCAGCCTACCAAGGACATCTTTTAGACATAAAGACACCCACAGATTGAAAGTAAAGGGATGGAGAACCAACTATCACACAAATGGATATCAAAAGAAAGCCAGAGTTGCCATACTTACATCAGACAAACCAGATTTTAAACCAAAGACTGTAACAAGAGATAAAGTCACTACATCATTATTAATGGTTCTATCCAACAAGATCTCACAATTATAAATATTTATGCCCCCAACTTAGGAGCACCAGAATACATAAAACAAGTCATAACCAACAAAAAAAACTCACTGATAACAATACAGTAAGAGGAAGAGTTTTTTTTTTTTTTTTTTTTTAAGAGTAACAGCTTTAATCCCCACTCACAGCAATGGGCAGGTCATCTAAGCAGAAAATCAATGAGGAAACAAAGGCTTTGAACGACACACGAGACCAGATGGACTTACACACATTGCAAGCATTTTTTTTTTTAAAGATTTTATTTATTTATTCATGAGAGACACAGAGAGAGAAGAGGCAGAGAGACACAGGCAGAGGGAGAAGCAGGCTCCATGCAGGGAGCTGGATGTGGGATTTGATCCCAGGACTCCAGGATCACGCCCTAAGCCGAAGGCAAACTTTCAACCACTGAGCCACCCAGGTGTCCCAAGACAGCATTTCATCTTAAAGCAGAATACACTTTCTTCTCAAGTGCACATGGGACATTCTCCAGAATAGATCATATATTGAGGGATGGTCACAAACCAGCCCTCAACAAGTATAAAAAGACTGAGATCATACCCTGCATATTATCAGACCACAACACGAAGAAACTTGAAGTCAACCATAAGAAAAAATTTTGAAAGACTACAAGTACAGTAACGTTAAACAACATGCTACTAAGGAAAAAACGGGTCAATCAGGAAATCAAAGAAGAAATAAAAGACTACACAGAAACAAATGAAAATGAATACACAGTGGTCTAAAACTTTTGGTATGCAGCAAAGGCAGTCCTAAGAGGGCAGTATATAGCAATACAGGCCTTCCTCATGAAGCAAGAAAAATCTCAAATACACAACCTAACCTTATACCTACAGGAGCTGCAGAAAGAACAGCAAGAAGTCTAAAGAGGACATAATTTGCAAATGACTTATCTGATAAAGAGTTAATATCTAAAATATATAAAGAACTTCTCAAACTCAACTCTCAAAAAACCAATAACCCAATTAAGCAATGGGCAGAAGACATGAATAACATTTTCCCAAAGAAGACATCCAGATGGCCAAAAAACACATGAAAACATGTTCAATATCACTCACCATGAGGGAGATGCAAATCAAAACAATGAGATATCACCTCAGACCTGTAAGAATGGCTAAAATCAACCACCTGATAAATAAGTGTCAGTGAGGATGTGGAGAAAGGGTGAATGCTCTTACACTGCTGGTGGAAATGTAAACTAGTACAGCTACTGTGGAAAACAGTATGGAGATTCCTCAAAACATTAAAAGTAGGACTTCCCAGGGTACCTAGTCAGTTGAGCATCTGACTCTTAGTTTCAGCTCAGGTCACCATGCAGGAGTCACGATGCAGAGATCGTGAGATCTCCTGCACTCAGCAGGAGTGTGCTTGAGATTCTCTGCCTCTCCCTCTCTCTTCTGTAATTCCTCCCACTTGTGAGCACGCTCTCCCACTCTCTAAAACAAATTTAAAAATCTTTAAAAAAAGAAAAAAAAATAGAATTTCCCTATGATCTAGCAATCCCACTTCTGTGTATTTATCACATGGAAACAAAATCACTTTCTGAAAAATTTACCTGCACTCCCACATTCATTGCAGCATGATTCACAACAGCCAACACATGAGTACAACCTCTAAGTGTTCATCAGCACGTCTGAATAAAGAAAATGTCGTAATATATGCAGTAGAGTATTATTTACCCATAAAAAAGAAGAAAACCTTGCCATCTGCAATAATATGGATGGACTTTATCAGATGAGTAAGCTCTGAAAATCTAATATAAAGTGTACTGCCTACAGTTGACAATACTGTGTTACATACTTGGAAGCTACTAAAAGAATAACTCTTAAATACTCTTACCACACAAAAAAAACTATGTGAGGGGACTGATGCATTAATGTTACTGTGGTAATCATTTAGCAATGTATGTGTATCAGCCATGCCACTTTTTACCTTAAACTTAGATAGTGTCATATGTGAATCCTATCCCGACAAAGCTGGGGGAGAAAGGGATGAAGCACTTGACTCTTTCAAATGCTGGTAACAGGTCAAGTGGTAGATTTACAAAGACGGTGGTTCTTGGTGACCCTGACAAGAGTAGTCTGCAGTAAAGTTCAAGAAGAATGGAAAAGAGCAGAGTAAGCACAGATAAATCTTTCTACACATTTTGTTGTGAAGGGCAGTGAAGCAAGACTACAGCTAGAAAATGATGTCAGCTAGATGTCATCTTAGGAAAAGTCTTCTTAGAACTGGTTATGATACATTAAGTTTATATATATCTTGAAGACAGAAAAATTGATGCTATGAGATAGAAGGGGAAGATCACTAGCAAAGCAAAGTTCTTAACAGTGGCAGTAGGTTTGAGATTTGGATGACAAAGGACAAGAAGAGTTGGCCTCAGTTCCTTCATAGAAAGAACATGAAGGAGAGTGTTAAAGATACATCTCAGACTGGTGGCTTGGCTGGGAAGAAATGGTAGTAGTTCTCTTTTGATCATGTTTATTTCCTTGGTGACACAAGATTATGAGCTGTGGGTAAATTAGGGAATAGAGTGTAGAAACTTACAGAGAGAGAATATTAAAGTCATTTTATTAGGGAGCTGCAAAGGGTAGCAGGGTGGTAAGGAAGCTATAGTTATAAATTTAAAGCAAGAACAGTCAGCCCTGCTATCTTTCCCAGTTCCAATATACAGGAGGTGGTTAAGTACTGATTCCAAATCCTCAACAACCCTCTTGAGTCCTGGTATGTGCTAAGAAATAGTACATGGTTATCTTCATTATTTTGGACACCCTAACATATGTAAATTACATACATGAACTTAATGCCAGATATGACCAATACTAAGCTCTTATCAGATCTATTTCCTGTCCTTACAACTAAAATACTACACACTTGGGACGCCTGGGTGGCTCACTGGTTGAGCATCTGCCTTTGACTCAGGGCATGATCCTGGGGTCCCAGGATCAAGTCCCACATCAGGCTCCTTGCATAGAGCATGCTTTTCCCTCTGCCTGTGTGTCTCTGCCTCTCTGTGTCTCTCATGAATAAATAAGATAATAAATAAATAAATAAATACATACATACATACATACATACATACCACACACCTAATAAATACCTAGTATCTAGACCAATTCTTAAATCATGTATCAACTGGCCCTTTCCAAACATACTAGCTTATACCAAACTTTTCTTCCTTGGAGGGCTTATTATTTACACTTCTCATGTGGTATTCTTTGAGCTAATCTGTGATGGTTATTTCTCTTCTGCATATGTTCTGTGTCCCCAGTTGGAAGCAACTTTAAGAACAAAGATTAGTATACTTGCTAGAATACTCTAAAAATGTCATGAATCTTAGCAGATACATAATATTTATTAGTTAACTTCTCAGCACTTTTTTCTATGTCCTCAGGACTCAAAACATAGCTCTATTTATATACTTCTGTGTTTAACATTCTTATAAAAATTCCCATTCTATATCTGGAATATTTCCATACATACTTGGTGGATCAGCATTTTCATCTCCAGGAGTATCTGATGTTGACAAAAGCTATGGAACAGGAGAAAAATTAAGAGGTAAAATCAAAAATCTCAAACAACCTTAAACAGAACAACAATAAGATAAGTTTACCTTAAGTAATGTACACACACTTCGGAAAACTAGGTAATTTATATACTTATTTTGCTCTGTTTTACTTTAATCATCATAAAAATCCCCTTAAACTTTACCTACTTCCAAATTATAGTTCAAGCATTTCTTAGTTTCAGGAAAGGAGGAAAAAATATTCATGGTTTCTCATTCCACTTAAAAGATATTTCAGCTAGATCACTCTCAGGTTCCCAATTCTTAACAAGTTGCTTTTTTTTTTTTCCTGCAAAAGATAGAGGAGGCACTACAGATCCTCCTCCAATCCCACCACAAATTTGTACAGTGGGAGATTGATTTTTCAGAAACTTAAAAGCAAATCTTTTTTTTTTTTAAAGATTTATTTATTTTAGAAAGAGAGCGAACAAGCATGAGCAGGAGGAGGGGCAGAGGGAGACAGAGAATCATAAACAGACTTCCTGCTGAGTGCAGGAACACTGGTTCAATCCCACAACTCTGAGATCATAACCTGAGCTAAAACCAAGAGTCAGATGCTCAACTAAGCCACCCAGGCACCCCCCAAAAATTTTTAAAAAGCCCTGAACAAGTAAAGTAGTAACAAAAATAAAAATTAAGGTGTCATTAATTGGGTATAATGCAATTAACCATAATCAATAACAAATGTAAATATTACTCTTAATAATATTCTTTGTCATTATTATTCAAGAGAATTCAGCATTGCCAAATATAAAAACTTACCTGCTCAAGAAGGTGAGGGTATCGAGCTTGAATCTCATCCACAAATTCCTGCCCTTTCATGCGTATCAAGAACTCACACCTATAAAAGACAAAAGTTGGGATCACTGGGTGGCTCAGTGGTTTAGCGCCTGCCTTTGGCTCAGGGAGTGATCCTGGAGTCCCAGGATCGAGTCCCATGTCAGGCTCCCTGCGTGGAGCAAGCTTCTCCCTCTGCCTGTGTCTCTGCCTCTCTCTCTCTCTGTCTCTCATGAATAAATAAAAATCTTTTAAAAATAATTTTAAAGACAAAAGTTACTTTTAAAAAGTGTTCTATACCAAAAAATATGACCTAATCTTCTAGAAAAGTGGCTTTCAAACTCTCTGATTGCACCCCACAATATAAACATTTTACATCACAGCCTATCAAGCAGGAAAAAAGACTCCTTGTGAAACACTACTCTATTGTGACACATTGTGTTATTTTCTATTTATCACATAAACGCTTAACAATAAAAGGGTTTAGCCCTCAAAGGGGCACAAGCTAAGACTTGAAAAATGCTGTCCTGGGCAATTAACTTTTGGGGTTTCACATAGTTTCAGAAGCTGTAATTAATATTCCTAAAACATGATCTTTCACAACAATTGCTAATCTTTCTCAGGGGTCCACTCTTCCATTAACTGTGAAGCACAAACCTTCTCCCCGAAACATATCTATATGCAATATGATGGTGTTTCCCAAAAACTGGTTCACAAACTCCTAGAGCTGCTCAAAAGCCTTCCAAGCAGCTCACCTACAGCTACTTCCATTTTACCCCATCAGTGTCTCTCAGTAAACAGTCCAGCACCCACCCAGAAAAACAATGAGCCTCCACCTATGTTACACTGCATGCAAAAATTCACTAGGAATAAATCAGAGACCGAGATGTTAAATCTAACACGATGCAACTTCTAGAAGACAGTAGAAAATCTTTTTGTCCTTGGGCCAGTTAAGATTTCCTAGCTAAGAGACCAAAAGCATAATCCATACAAGATAAAACTGATAAAATGACATCCTCAAAAGCTACTGCTAAAACCATGAAAAGACAAGCCACACATGGAAAGTTGGCAAAACATACCTAATAAAAACTTTTACCCAAAATGCATTAAGAACTCTCAAAACTTAGTAATTAAAAAAAAACTTTAAAATGGGCAGAAGATATGCAGAAGGCAAATTAGCTCACCGTCATTCATCATTAAGGAAATGCTAATTAAAACCTCAGAGAGGGATCCCTGGGTGGCGCAGCGGTTTGGCACCTGCCTTTGGCCCAGCGCGCGATCCTGGAGACCCGGGATCGAATCCCACATCGGGCTCCCGGTGCATGGAGCCTGCTTCTCCCTCTGCCTGTCTCTCTTTCTCTCCCTCTCTCTGTGACTATCATTCATAAATAAATAAATAAATAGATAGATAGATAGATAGATAGATAGATAAATAAATAAATAAATAAATAAATGAATAAAACCTCAGAGAAAGATCATGATACACCCACCAGGATGGTGATACCAATTACAGTAACTACTGTGGAACACCTGGAGGTCTCACACACCTCTGGGAGGAATCCAAATCAGCGCAGCCACTTAAACAACACAGCAGCCCTAAGGAAAACTTCCCATACAACCCACAAATCCCAAGCCTAGAGATTCACCCAAGCAAAATGAAAACACATGCCCATGGATGTTTATTAATATTGACAGACGCTTTGCTGCTTATTACTCCAAACTGGAAACAACCCAAATGTCCTTCAACTGGTTACTGGGTAGAATTAGCAGAGATCATTTAAGCACACTCAAGACTTAAGTCTGTCACGGAGATAAGACCGATAGTTCCCACAATGTTCTCTATTATCCTATAGTTTTAAGTTATTTTTCTACCAGGACTGATTAATTTACATACATAATGATTAAAGCAGCAAGTATAATGAACCCCCGCTCACAGATCTGCCCCCTTTTCTAACAAGGTCACTAAGGACAGAGATTTTGGGATGCCTGGGTGGCTCAGTGATTGAGCATCTGCCTTTGGCTCAGGGCATGATCCTGGATTCTCAGGATTGAGTCCCATATCAGGCTCCTTGCATGGAGCCTGCTTCTCCATCTGTGTCTCTGCCTCTCTTTCTGTGTCTCTCATGAATAAATAAATAAAATCTTTAAAGAAAAAAAAGAGATTTTGTTTTCATCGCTGCTACAGCTGCAGTAGCAGAACTATCATCCACCAGGGACTCAAATATGTGACAAGTGAACTGTTACAAAATAGTGATAACCGTGATCCATTTTTGTTTTCCATTTACTGAGATTTAAAGTTATCCATAATTGAAATTTGCTGTTTTCTGAAGTCTTTACACAAAGCACCCTAAGCCTTTTTCCCTTAACTATCTAAAACAAAACACAAATTACATGAATAAACCAAGATTTTGTTTTGTTTTATAAAGCGCAAAATGAAGTAAATCAAACACCAGAATTGGAAAGCTATTTTTGTCTTTTTAATAGTTATTAAGTTTCAAATTATATGTATACAATCCCATAAAGCCAAGCATAATGGTCATTTAAAATTCTGATAATAAAACACTTTTCCTAAATAATTTAAACACAACTTCACTTTTGAGAATTAGAACGTCAGATTTTACCGTGTTAGATTATGAATATTAAAGATAAAATTTTAAAACCCAACTTTTTTTTTTAAAGATTTTATTTATTCATGAGAGACAGAGAGAAAGAGAGAGAGAGAGAAAGGCAGAGACACAGGTAGAGGGAAAAGCAGGATCCATGCAGGGAGCCTGATGTGGGTGGGACTCAATCCCAGGACCCCAGGACCACGCCCTGAGCCAAAGGCAGATGCTCAACCGCTGAGCCACCCAGGCGTTCCAAAACACAACTTTTAACAATGTACTGACTCAAAATAGTTCTTACTTCAAGTTCCTTTATCTTAAATCATAAAAAAAAAAAAAAAAGACAAAAGGATGTTTTAATTTCCTGAAGGTGTTCAAGAGATTCCTCATTCTTATGAAAGGCACTCAGGTCAGGACATTGTCCTGCTCAACTGCACTCCTATGAGGCACCTGGTGAAATGCAGAAGAACCATGGCTGTGGGGGTGACGGGGAGCCGTGTGAGGAGTACAAGCTATGCTTGGGATGACAGGAAAGTCTGGTGGTGATGACTGAGGAACAATGTGAATGCAGAGAAGTACATACAGAAGGAGAAATTTAAAAATGGTTAAAACGGTAAATTTTGTTAGGTATTTTTTACCACAATTTAAAAAATTACCTAGTCTAACCCCCTCACTATACAAAGGAGGACAGAGTTTCAAATGGGTCACACGACATGTCCAAGTTCACAAAGCTTCTCAAAAATGAATTTCTAATTCTACTTCCACAAACAATACTGCCTCTCAATTCTTTGTGGGGTACAGTGGAAAACAGGACCTACTGCTAGAGACACAGTGACTAAGAAAAGATGAGTGACAATCACAAGATTAACTGTACAGAAAAAATAACTTATAATTATAATCAGACTTAATCAGCTTTCATTATATGCATTTTTGTATTTGCCTTTTTCCTAGATCATTTTATGTCGCTTTTTCTCCTCTTCCCTTTTTTCCAATGTACTTTTTTCTTTTTAAGATTTATTTATTTATTCATGCGAGACAGACAGAGAGAGAGAGAGAGAGACAGAGAGAGAGAGGCAGAGACACAGGCAGAGGGAAGAGCAGGCTCAATGCAGGGAGCCTGACCTGAGACCCGATCCCGGTCTGCAAGATCACACCCTGGGCTGAAGGGGGCACTAAACCGCCGAGCTACCCGGGCTGCCCTCCAATGTATGTTCTTTCATGTTATTTTACACACCTTTGTAATCCTTACAATTTCTTTAAGGCAAAAGGGGAACCCTACAGATAAAACATATGGCCATAATTGTAAATGAATATCAATAAATTAAATTAGGGGCACCTGGGTGGCTCAGTCAGTTAAGTATCTGACTGTGATCAGGTCACGATCTCGGGGTCCTGAGATCCAGCTCCACATCAAGTCTGCTTGTCCCCGCCCCATCTAGTGCTCTCTCTCTCAAATAAATAAATCTTAAAAATAAATAAATTAAATTATATCCTGAATACACAGCTTACAAAAGAAAAGAGAATACTAAAACATTTTTATCAAAATAAAAATTCAGTGTATTTTTTTCAGTTTTTATCTTAAAGAATAACCTCCACACCCAATGTGGGGTTCAAACTCACAACCCCGAGAGCAAGAGTCACAATCTCCTCCGACTGAGCCAGCCAGATGCCCCAGATTTGGTGTTTTAAAAGACCAAGTCCCCACAGGCATAAAAGCATCTTTGCTACACAGAGATGTAAACATGAACCCTGCAAGCACACCTACTTTTGGAAAGCAGTTTTGTGTGGAAATACCTTTCAAAACAATTACCTGGGAAACCACTTGGCGTGCTCCACCCATGGGTCATCTCCAGACTCCCAACACCGCAGTCCACCGTCACAGCAAAAGCATTTGACATCATCATTGCGACCTAAAGAAAACAAGACTGAACTGAAATACATGTTCTGATATGTTCAACAAAGCGAACCTGATAAATCATACACTACACCTTAGTTTCTTACCCACGTAATAGAATCCAGCACTTGCGAGCTGCTCAGGCCGCACGGGGACACTAGATGGCCAGTACACGAAAGTTCTCAACCGGGCCGCATGGGTCTGCATGCTCAAATTTGAAATGCTAAATCTCAGGGTCTCCAGAGAATTTTCCAAAAACGGGCAGTTGGGGAAATGTCTCCGGTGTTCGGACATCGCGTCATCCTTTGGTTCCCAGTTACTCAGGGTCCCACCGCAGGCAAAGCAGGCCACCTTATCTCCAGGTCCTATATAATAAAAGCCTGCCCTTGCCAAGTCTGACGGGGACAGAAAGGTTAGCGGCCACATGTGATATGTAAGAAATCTGGCTTCCTCGGTGCTCATGGCGTAACTGTAGGGGTTAGTGCTCAGTGGGGAGAAGTCTTCACCTGCTCTGGAACTCACAGGGTTTGCTGCGAGGTTGGAATGAGAACCACTAAATGAGCCATGTTCCAAAGTGGGAGATATCGAATGTGTAAAACTGTTTCTCATTGCAGAAATGTTCTTAGAGGTGGAATCCCGGCTGGTGAGAGAAACCAGACTGTGAATAAAACTACAGCTTGGATAGAGCTGTTTATGCTTTTCAATAGGATTGTCTCCAGGCTTCCAGTTGTCCAGCATCAGGCCACAGCAGAAGCATTTGACCTTGTCATTCACACCCGTGTAATAGAAGCCTGCGCGGGCCAGGCTCCTCTCTGAGACGGGAACACCCGCCGGGAATGTGGAGTATGTAGACATTCTATAGAGTTCACACGAAAAGTCATATTTTATTTTTTGTTTGTTGCCAATTGTCTGGTTTCGTAAGATGGTGCTATCCTCCATTGTCCTCTTAATCCTCTGATATGAACCTGGGACAAGTCTTTGGGAAGTAGTTTTGTGCATGAGTGATGTTACTTTTTGATGGGTAAAAACCTTCACATGAAACTTCTATCTTCACAAAAAATTAGTTTTTATCATATAAAAGAATCAAATGACAGGCTCCTACTTCTGTAAAACTCACTACACCTTCTTTATGGGATTTATGCCAGAGTTTACACTGAGGTGAGATAATACCTGGAATCCAGGATATTAAATTACCAGGATACTACTTAGCACTATTTCAGATTAACTCTTATGTAACAAGTGCTAACTGCTCATTATTTGGTGTAATATCAACATAAAGACCTGAGAAGATATTGGCACACTTACGGAAATATGTTAAAACTGCCTGATTCTTCAGAAGGTTGATGTTCCCAAAATTCTAAATACGGTACCTAAATTATACCGTTAATATGTTTTTAGTTACAAGTTCCAAAACCTGTTTATTAAGCCAATCACAATTATGCTTCAAGTGGGAAAAAGTATACGCAGGTCTCTTCCAAGCACCTCAATATATTTTTAAAACTCTTGGCTTTATTCCAGCAAACAAGAATTAAACTCTTCATATGGTCACAATATCTAAAGGCTAATTTCACATAGGTTATCACCACAGTATTTATGTGAGGGTATCAACACTCACCAGCTTTCCAGACCTAACCTTGCCTGTTTTAGCATGTATGATGTCATATGAATTTTGCTTAAAGCTAACTGCTAACTCTTCCACCTTTGTCTGTACTTGTTTCCATTTCCTGCAGCATGACGATTTGTTTCTTCCTCACTCTGCATATCAACTACACTTGGTCAACTGAAGGTATTTTCTCCATCAACTACTTAACCATAAAATTTCCACAACAGGAACTTTAACACTGCATTTAAAAATCAAACAACCTATCTTTCACTTAAAAAATCATGTTTCTATAACATCATTCATTTTGTAAAGATTAATCAACTTATCAAGACACAGCTTACTCTTTCTGGTGTTATCTAGTGTTATCACACACATATAACAATATATTATAAACCTGTCTCTACACAATGGACCAGTAATTAATCCTACTAGCGCCTTCCTTATGAAAACCCTTGATACTTTATAATTCATACACAAAATTACACTCCATAAAATTCAAGCTATATCCCTTTAGAAAGCTTCTGGTTCTCCATAACGGGGTTTATTTCTGCCGAGGAAAGAAATCAGAGGGGAAAAAGTGGACTCTTCAAAGTGGACCCTCTGTTAATCTGAAAAGAGAAAAACAAAAGCTGTTTTAGAAAACTGTATTTTCACAGTAAAGAGAACTCACACTTCCAAGTGTTCACTACAGTCTAAAAATGCTCTACCGTGTAGGTAACACACCTCAAGTCCAGAAACTTGTCACCGAGATTGTCTAACTGGAAGTAAAACAAATGCAGAAACGGCCCTTGGCACCACAGTTTTTCAAGAGCGAACCACCTCCAAGACACAGGGATTTGTCAGCGCTTTGTTCCTGGTCCCCCTGCCCCGGGACAAGGTCAACAGCCTGAGGGGAGTCCCTGGCGCGGTGGGGGTGTGGTGCGGGGAGAGCACCCCGAGTGGGGAGGAGCGGTGCGGGGGTGAGCGGGTGAGTGATATCGAGGGAGCACCTGGAGCCGGTGGGGGCCGGTGCGGGAGGAGTGATGTGCGGGAGCCCCGGAGCGGTGCCGGGAGCGGTGCGAGGGGCGGTGCCGGGGAAGAACCCGGAGCGGGGCGGGAGCAGCGGCTGGGGGAGCCCCTCGAGCAGTGCGGGGAGGAGCAGCCGCACCCCGCGGACCGCGGCCGGCAGGAAGCAGCGCAGGGACCGGGAGGGAAGTGCATCGCCCGCGGCCGCAGGAGAACCCCGGACCGCGCAGAGGCCCCGCTCCCTCCAGCCCGCCGCGCAGAGCGAAAGCGGAAAAAAAGGCGGCCCGGCCCGGCCCTTCCCCGGGCCCGGGCCCCTGCTCCCCGGCGCGGACGCCGCCACAGCTCGGCCCGCACTCCCGCCGTCGCCGGGGGTCCGAGGGCGAGGAATTCCCGCGGACGCGGAGCCGGGAGCGCCCGCCGCCACCCCCGCGCCCGGCCGAAGGACCGCGGGCTGCCCCGGCCTCCCTCCCGCCCTCCCTCAGACACGCCCGCGCCCCGACAGGCCCCGACCCGGCCCGCAGGGGGCCGCACTCACCGCGGCCCGGCGCAGCAGGCGCGGAAGCCAGTCGGCGGCCCGGCGTCCTCCCGCGAGCCCGGCCGGCGGCGCCCCCCGTCAACGAGGCTCCCCAGCCCCCGCCCAGGCGGGGCCCGCGCTGACGCACGCTAACGTCACTGCCGCGACAGGGCGCCGCGGGCCGCGTCAGAGCGCAGCGCCACGGCCTCCTCCTGCGGGCGGGGCCGCCCAGGGGCGGGCGCTGTGGCGGGCCCTGCGGCTTCCTTTCTCCCTCCGCGCCTGTCGCCCTCCGGAGGCGCGGGGCACGCGCCGGACTCGGAGTCCTGCGGCCCGGAAGCCGGCGGAAACGCCCCGCCGCGCGGAGTCCCCCCGGGGCGGCACTGGCGTCGGCGTCCGCGCCTGCGCCATGGCGCCTGCACGCGAAGGTCGCGCGGCCTGCGCGCCCTCTGGCCCTGGGGGCGGGGCCGGGAGAGCCCCTGGACGCTCGTCAAAGAGGGGTTACGGACTGGACTGCGTAGTCGCCTGCGAATCCTGTGTCCTGTACGGTCGGTCGTGCAGTGTGTCACTATCTTCATAAGCTGTCAGTTTCCGTCCTAGGGCAGGGACAGCGCGAGGGGAGGGTCCTGGCCCCGAGGCTGCGGGCTGGGGCCTGGGGGCGCGATGCTGCCTCCCCGGGGCAGCCCCCGGGGCAGTCGGGTCGGAGCCACTCGGTGAGGCAGCCTGGGGAACTTCAGGAACCTGGACCCCTGGGGCTCCGCCCGCCGGCCGGCCTCCCACCGAGGGCCTCGCCCCGGCTGACAGCTGCGGGGAGGCCGGGAGGCCGGGAGGCCGGGTCTGCCCAGTGACTCAGACCTTCCCAACAGGACGCACGCTCGGGTGGTTGTCCCGCTCGGAGCTCCGGTCTGCTTCTCGGAAAGCTGCAGAACCTCCCTGCATAGGTGGGAAAACACACGGCAAGAACTGTTCATTCTAAAGTCGAGACTATTTCTCTTTTTCAGTTCTTGTCCTGACGAGAAAAATAAGATAATGAGTATACTTCCCTTTAGGGAAAATTTCACATTTTAAAAACGCAAAAGCCTTAAATACCTTCCCCCCCCCCCCCAAAAAAAGCATGTAATAACATCCAGGTCTAACAAATAACTACTTTTTAACTTTTAATCTTGTATAACCTTGTAGTTTAGTGTTAAATGTATGCAGTTACCCATTTATTCGATTTGTCTTCTTATTTCCAGTTTAGAGTTGCTGGTCATTTTTTCAAAAAGGATGTATATTTCTGCTGAGGTTGCGTTCTAATACTTTTCACATTTATGTAGAAAAAATACAGGATCCAAGACCATTTTGAGGAAGAATTAGATTGAAGGGACTGGTCTACCAGATAGCAACTTATATAATGAAGCCATAGGTATTAAAACTACTGCATTAGCATACAGATGAACAAAGCAACAAGATAAAGAGCCCAGAAAAAAGAGACATATATTTATGTATTATGTATATGTATTTGATACGACATTGGTATTACATATTAGAAAACGATTAACTGGTCAATAAGTACTGCTAAACAAATAGTTATTTCAAAGGAAAATAAAATTACACCGTGACCTATTAAAAAACTATTTTAAAAAATTCTGTGGATAAAAACACCGAAAGTGAATAGCTATTGTTATGAATCTGGGGATTAAACATATTTTGTGTCATTATTGGTGCTGCAGGGAACAAAGATAATTTCTCCTCTACCCTTCTAGGTTCTTGGCTGAGACGTCCCTGCAGCAAAAAGATTAAACGCAGAAAAACAAACACTTTAATAACATTAAACAAACATTTAATAACATGTATGCCTCCCGTACACCATGGGAGAGAGCAGAATCCTGAGTGACCCTGTGAAATGGCCCAAGCCATCACCTCAAATTCCATCTTCAGCTAAAGACCTAAGGTGTTGGGGGTGGGGAATCTATTACGGGAAGTCACCAGAAAAGCACAGTGAAAAGGGTAAAGCTGCTATGCAGATTTAAGTATTTGTCTTCTCCATTGATAAGAATTTCTAGAGATTTGGTCATCCTACCCCCTTCCTGGTACAGCCAAGAAGAGACCCTTACAAACGGGGATTTCATTTATATACAGGAACATCACTTACAAAAAGGTAACTTCTCCTGGGTTTTCAGAGTTTATCCTGTGTCTGCTATTTCCTAAAAATAACCAACTCAACATTATTCTTATGTCAAAGAGACACATTTTAGGGTGGGCAAAATTCCACTCTTCAGTGCTCAGGGTTACACTCATAATGGCCCTAGTAGAGGAGTCTTTGTTTGCCAGGCTGGTTTTGTACATTTCCTACTTCATACCTGTAATGAGCATTTATTCAAAGTGCCATCATTCATTTAGTGGAAAATGGTGTTTAAAGACCGTAAATCGAATGTTTATGGTGCTGATTCTTCCTGAGTTGTAACGTTTTGATAACCTGTTTCATGAAGAGAGCTGGGTAATATGGCCTTGTTTTGTTTTGTTTTCAATTTGTTTTTATAATAAAATGCATTATGAATCTCACCTTGAATTCCACTTCAGAAATTCAAGGTTTTATTTAACCTCATTGATCATACATCCTCCTCTTCCTTCACACTGAAAGATCTCCGTTCTACTCCCTTCCTGTTGCATGGGTAATGATTTAAACTTTATTCATTTTTTTCATTTTTAAATTGCAGTTAATCATACTTATCCATATCTCCCCTTTTCTTAAATAGTAGCATACTTTTTTCTTCCTTTTTTCACCTTATAATTAATTCTGAAAAATCACTCAATAGTGATATATGTAGAGACAGTCCTCGTTTTTCCCAGTACTCCATTGTGTAGGGGTACCATAATATATTCACCTAGTATCATCCTATATTCAAACACTCCCTACTGATGAACATCTGGGTGGTTTCCAATCTTTTGCTATTATACATAGCACTATGATGAATAATCATAGACCTACATCTTATTCTAAGATACATTCCTAGAAGTTGGACTATTGGTCAAATGTTAAATTCATATGTAGGTTTGCTAGCTATGGCCAAATATCCCTCTGCTTGTATAGGAGCATAGCGTTTTGCAATCCAGTCTACATGGGTTCCTTTTTTCTGTACAGCTTCACCAGTGGTGTATGTTGTCAGACTTTTAGATTTTTGCAAATCTGTTGATAAGTACTATTTCAATACAATTTCCATTTTATTGCTCTATTATGAATGAGATTGGACATATTTTCACATGTATATTGCATATGTAACATTTTATTTTTAAAAAGTATAAAAGAAGGTTTGGATTGATAAAGTTTTGATATTGCTAAAGAAAAAAATATTCTGACACTTGTTGAAATCTCCACAGGGAAGGAAGCCTTCATTCAGGACAGTTGGCATAAATGCATTGCAACAGGGAGACAGAGCAGCTAGACTCTGAATACAGCAAAGGCAGCTGAAGATTTACAGCCAACCAGCAGAATGAGGGGGGTTGGTCAGTGGGTGTAAAATTACTTAGTGGAGTTCTTGAGAGCAGGGGATTCTTGTTGAAGACTGGCCAAGGGTGTAGACATCAAAGACAGGGATAAGGAATTTGCTCAGCTATCAAGGGCAGGGACGTGATCACTAGGCACACCTAGTGGGACTCTTGCTAAGAAGGGGAAAGCAAGCAGAAGGTAGGGCCCAGGGCACACAGTGCCCGCCATGTAACAGGCCTCCCCTGTCTACTGAGCTTTTCCTGCTAACCTCCCCAGAACCAGCCACCCCCAACCTTCTCTGTCTTTAGTGAAGACCGTTGGCAAGCCTGTGGCTCAGGCCACATCAGGAGCCAACTCATTTCCCCCCATCTCTCCCAAGTGCATGCAAACTACACCCCTTAAACTTGTCTCCTTTGCTCTTGTTAATCTCTCAGTCAAGAACTCAGAAGGGTAGGGGGAAATTATTTTGTCTCGCATGCGTCAGGGAATGTTCTCCAGCCGGAGTCCTATAAATTAGATGGGACAAAAGTAACAAGGGAAAAACAAGTTTATTAAAACGTGCATAATACATGTATAGAAGAGGAGCCCCAGTGACAACTACGCCAAAGAGGTAATTAGAACTTGGGCTTCAATACCAACAAAGGAAAAGACCTTTGGGGTTCTGGGTGAGAGAGGAAAGTCATAGAAAGTGGCCAGGGGAAAAATATGGTAAACAAGAAATCTTTAGGAACATGTGTTTTGCAGATTTAAGTCCTTGCCTTCTTCACTGATGGGAGTTATGAGTCTTCATCTTCCTGATACTTCAGAGGGAGATAGCTCTACAAATAGAAATTTACTTTATAAATAGAAATTTCCTTTTGGGAAAGAAAAACTTATGTTCTGTTTTTAGAGCTTTTCCTGCGTAAGATGTTTCTTGATGGACTTCAGCTCAAAATAATCCACATGCCAAAGGGACAATTTTGGGGTGACGTATTCTGGTACCACTGAGTACGTGGATGAAACACATGCTTTCCTGAAATCTTGAAATATTTCATTAAAAGGAATAAACAAGACCCAGAACATTAAGAACTGGGACATTCTGGCCCCATCACAGCTTCTTCCTCCTACTTTTCGTTACTTACAAGTTCTGAGCATTCCCTTTCCATCCATTTGTCTTAAATCACTTTATATTTCTGCCTTAAGACTTTATTTTGTTTTTTTTTTTTTAATATGTAAAACCTTTTTCATTGAAACAACGAGTCTGAAAGCTTACTTGATTTAATTAGCTTATTTTACACCTGAGGGTTTGAGCAAGGTAATTGCAGAAGAGATTTCTAGGGCATATGTGGAGAATCTGAATGTTCATGACAGCTATGAAATTGTGTTGTCTGTATCAAAGTCAAATTTTCTAAACTTCAGAAATATTTTAAAAATAAGTAAGCTTTAATCACTTAATATGAATTAAAAATCTCAGCAGCTCTCATTTCAAAAATCAGTGCGTTAAAAGGATGATAAAGGTATTATGTTTATGGGTTAAATGGAGCTCCGTATATTGGCCTCATACCATTCATTTCTTCACAGGAGGCTGGAACCATTGGCTTAAAAGCTTGCCTGTGCCAAAATCAAAATTTTACACATCTAATTGCTTTAAATACATCCCCAGTAACCGTATTTTGGTTTGCCACTTAAAGTCTGCCTGCTTTGCATACACAGCCTCTGCTAGCTAAGAGAACCCTCCAGGCTATAAAAGTCTCCAACTTCTTGCTGCTGCTGCTGTCCTTGCTCCCTGACTCAGAGGCTCCCCATCCAGCTGTTGTGCAATCACCTAGTCTTGTGAGCTTCCCCTCTGCCTCTTGCCTGGGACCTCCCTGGAGCACATGCCCTCTAGCAGTCCCACAACTCCAATTTTGGGAGGCCTCCTGCTGTGAGAGACTTACCCTTGCAGGTGTCAAATGCCACCAAAATGAGGCTCAAGTTGTTGCTGCTGCCACCTGACCTGCCCCCTTGAACTTACTACAAAAGGAATCACAATCCTAAGAAAAGACCTTATGATTGTTGAAAGATAGTCACATGTGGGCAAATACAAGACAAAGGGGACCTTGCTCTTTCTGTATTTCCTGACAAAGGAGGCAGAGATAAAAGATTTCTAGGATCTGAAAAGCTGAGGCAGGTCCAGGGAAGGCTCTTCCTGAGGTTCTCCAGACAGCAATCATGTGGGGGACCCTGGACAGCTGAGTCCATAGTAGAATTATTGGAAAACCTTGAAAAAGTGCAATAAATAAATAAACAAAACTTTAGGTGACTTAAAAGTTGAGTACTCCCCAGGCCCAAAGTAAACAAGATTACATAAATATTGGAAACATGGACATTTTTATTTATTTATTTATTTATGATAGTCTCAGAGAGAGAGAGAGGCAGAGACATAGGCAGAGGGAGAAGCAGGCTCCATGCACCGGGAGCCCGATGTGGGATTCGATCCCGGGTCTCCAGGATCGCACCCTGGGCCAAAGGCAGGCGCCAAACCGCTGCGCCACCCAGGGATCCCAACATGGGCGTTTTTAAAGATGACAGCTTAAAATCATTCTAATCTTTGCAATATAGGCTGCATTGTCATAATGTATCAAATTTAGGTTTACTTTGATCTCTGCTGCTTTTCCTTGAGTTGTACTCACTTGGAAAAGAAAGGCAGAAGGAAATGCAAATAAAATAACCTCTTATAACCTGTAGCCCATTGACAAATACTTGAGGCAGGTAGAGTATAAACTTCCTCCAGGAAATCCCAAGCTTAATGTTGATACCTGGCTAGAGGGAAAATAACCTTATTTGACCATAACCAGGCCTCTGGGATCCTGGGAGTCTAGCATAAGAAAGTCCTTTTAGAAACTTCCCTTACCTTCACCTCCCCCAACACCAAACTATATAATCAGCTGCCCCTCACAATCCTGAGGCAGCAGCCCTTTCTGCCCCTGGGTCCTGTCCCTGGGCTTTCATAAAATCACATTTTTGCACTAAAGATGTCTCAAGAATTCTTTCTTGGCCGTCAACTCTGGTCCTCACAAACATTCCAAAACTACATCAATACAGCCTTGAGCAAATTATTTTAACTCATTCACTTATGAACTATTTATGGAGTGTATATCGTGGACATAAATTCTAAAACAGTCCTTGCCCACAAGCTCAAAAGCTAGCAGAAGAGACCAATAAACAAGCTCTATACAATATGATAAGTCATCATAAATTCAAACACATGGACAATAAAGGAACATAAAAAATTTAATGCAGGGGGGTGGTGTGTATGGCAGCACAGAGTAGATTCCTAGAGAGAATAATATTTTATAGTGCATAATACCTTTGCATACACTCTGATGAGTCTCTAATGTCTCAAAGTGATAAAATTAAGAGCAATTATATTTATCTAGATCAGTGCTATCCAATAGAAATGTAATATCGACATAAGTAATTTTAAATTTCTAGTAACATATTAAGTAAAAAGAAACAAGTGAAATTATTTTAATATTTATACAATCTAATGTATCTGAAATATTACTTCAACATGCAATCAATATAAATTATTGAGATATTTTACATTCTACTGTATTAGGTCTTTGCAATTTATTATATATTTTATAGTTATCATACATCTCAATTCAGAAGAAGGTACATTTTAGGTACTTAGTAGCCTGGCTGGGGATTACCATATCAGATCACACAAATCTATTTTCCACCAATATTCCCAATATTTTCAAGTATGAAGACATCTCAAAATATTTTGAGGATAACCACATTATAATTCAATACTTTTTAAAGATTTATTTTAAAGAGAGAGAGAGGTGGGGCAGAGGGAGAGAGAATCCCCAGCAGACTCCACCCTGAGTGCAGAGCCCAGCATGGGGCTTGATCCCAGGACCTTGAGATCCTGACCTGAGCTGAAACCAAGAGTCAGATGTGTAACTGAGTCATCCGGGCACCCCTATGGTTCAACACTTTTAATATCCACTGACTGATAAATCACTGAAAAAATACTTATGAATAAATTTAACAACACTTTTCCATGTATTTTTTCTTTTGCATAAGAGTGTCTACTGTTAAGAAACAAAATTCAACCAAGTAAATTTGAAGGTGTGATTGCCTTCATTAAATGATTCATGAAAATAGGCAGCATTTCCTTTTAGCACATGGAGAAGAAATCCAAGCGGTTGTATAAAAATGAAAGGTTTTATTGGAGGGAGGATGGGGCAAGAAAGTTTTAGAAAAAGAAAAGGATTGTTTTCATAGGGGGACCTGTGGGGGTCTTGGGCAGATGACCCTAACATTCTTTTGGGATTGGAGAGGACCCACATAACTGACTCACTGGTGCTGGCAGGGATATTCCTGACTGGCCAGTTAAGACTAGTTCGGGGCCTTGGCGTGGGGGAGGGGGGGATTGAAACTGCAGTTTGATTAGGTATTAGGCCTGGTGTGGTTCTCTTTCTAACACTACATATATTTGGAAAATGGTACAATAGGGATGGTAGGAGGTTGTACCATATAGTAATATGCTGTGATGTAACATGCTCAAGCAACTTTGAAATGGATTTTGGCCTGATAAAATATATTGATTACTATTTTCGGGCATGACCTAAGTTCTGTTGTAAACACAGCTATTATGGTAAGGTGAGTAAAAGGACCAGGTGACCACTTTCTGGGGGATGATTCTAATATCCTGCCAGCAAAATGAACATTACACTAAAGAGTTCCTAAGGTCTCCCAGTTTCTCCTCCTGCCTCTTTCACTTATGAGCCAGGAGACCTCAGCTGATACACTTGACCTCTCTTAAGCCTCAGGTTTTTTAAAAATATTTTATTTATTTATTCATAGAGATGCAGAGAGAGAGAGAGAGAGAGAGAGAGAGAGAGAGAGAGGCAGAGACACAGGCAGAGGGAGAAGCAGGCTCCATGCAGAGAGCCTGATGTGGGACTTGATCCAGGGTCTCCAGATCACGCCCTGGGCTGCAGGCGGCGCTAAACCGCTGCACCACCGGGGCTGCCCAAGCCTCAGTTTTTATGCCTCTAAAAAACAAGAGCAGTGGCGGGCCTGGGTGGCTCAGTTGGCTCAGGTCCTGACCCCAGGGTGGTAAGTTCAAGCCCCACGTTGGGTATTAGTGTTGCTTCTAAAATAGTGAATCCCTTCTACATTCCACCTGATAGTTTTGCCTGGAGTTTACTTAGTAAATACCCACACAGTCTACTGGGATGTATAAAACATCAAAAGGATGTGAACACAACTGAATCACATGGACTATGACCAAAGAGCTACCTAATGGCTACTTGCATGAAGTAACTATCAGAAAGTGACAAGAGTGCATGTGAATGTCGTGAGCATGGCCCGAGTAAGAAATTAAGTGTGGTTCAAAGTTCTGAATTATAGCACTTATTATATATTATATATTGAGGTTTAAAATATCCACCCAATTCAGACTGAAGGCCAGGTTGGGTTGGGACAGAGGGGATAAGGTTGGAGAGAATGAAATGAATTAATGCAGGTCAAACACACCAAAGTGGTGCCTGACTATCAACCCACTGAGCTACCATTATTATCTATGGTGATTTATTTTTTCCAAATCAGAATTTCAAGTTAACTAACATATAGATGAATAACAAAACATTTGAATAAATAAGTAGGCTGTGTTAGCTGTGTATTACCAAAATGAGCAACGAATAAGAGTTTCACAGTGAAGATGGCAAAATTAAAATACTATAATATAGTACATAAGAATGAGATTTTTTTAAAAGAATGTTGCAAAAGGAAAATGAACTTTCTAAATAGTAGTCCTGTAACAATGTTGTTACAAACCACCCAAACAATAATGCAATGTTACCAATAATTTAACCAAATGCCCCAGGAGGAAGCTCTCAGTCTGTGGCCAGACAACTGAGCAAAAGGAGAGGCAGAATCAGCTGCACCTCAAAGTAGTAAGTCTCCCTGAGCCCCAAAATGGACGCTTTCCTCCTTGCTTGAGCAGCAGGACATCTAGAACATCTAGAGCTGCTTTGGATGATTGGCCTTTGCTTGTGCCCCAACAATATTCCTCATTATGGTGCTACTTCAGGTTTTAAAGCCCTAAGAAGTCTACAGGAAATAAAAGGTAGAAAATTATTAATGGGGCATGCTGAGTACCAAAAAGTAATGTAAACAAGGAAACTTTGCTGCCCTGATAGTACAAAATACATTTGTTCACCACAATAGGCTGTGGGTTCCAGCCTAGGCTGCTAACCCATATGCTATGTCCCAATTCTAATACCAAAGTGGTGAGAATAAAACAAGCAACTTTTCTGATGGGAAGGGCAGGCATGAGACTTCCCAAAGGAAATAAGCAAGTTTGTGTATTCAACTCCCACGTCCCACAGAACCCTGCAGATGAAAGCCAGGTGTACTCCCCGCCACCACCACCCCCCACCTCCCCACCCCCCGGGGCTTGACCAGTATGAATGAAGAAGCATCTTGTAGTAAAGGATCTAAATAGGGTCCAACACCCACAAGGTCTTAAGGAGCATGGAGGCAGCCTGGGAAGGAGTAAACTGATACAGAAATAAGGAGTTTAAGACCAAGAGTAATTTTGATGGCTTTATTAAAATGTTCTTCACAGAATTCTTTGCAAAACCACCAAGTCCCTAAAAAGTCATCCAACAAATATCAAGACCTACTACATATAGGACACTGATCAAGAAAGGCAAACAATCTGTGCTCCTGTTTCTTCATAGGACTCCAAAATATTTAAAATTCTGAAAGCTTAATTCAAAAATTTAAACTTCACTTACGATTTCAGTAGTGTTGAAATTCTGATTCAGTATCATGCTTGTAGTGCTCTGTCTTTTCCCACGTGAACAAAAGCCTATCATTCTAACATACATATGGCTCATATGTTTTAGCTATATATTTATATAAAACAGTTCTGAGTTGCAAAATAGATTTAAAAATCTTAAGGAAACCAACCATTCCAGAGGTCAAAATTATAATACATTTAATCCACTCTTTCTAAATTAGACAAAGTCTTGGGTCTTTTCAGGAAAGAAATGTACGAACTGTGCCCCTGACTGTGCCTCTACAAATAGGACATTTTCTTAGGGACGGGGCACAGTCTCTGCACACCACCAGGTGACCACAAGGAATGAACACGATGGACACTTCTTTGTCCATGCACACTTTACACGTTCTTTCTTCTTGTAGTCTCCTCAATTGCTCTTCCACTGGCAAATCTAACAAGAGAAAAGAATGGTTAAGGAGAGGCAACTTACTGCTGCTTCTCCAATGAAAAGCCAAGAAAATAAAACCAATAATTTGTACTGGTTTAAATTATCAATGCTATTTTACCTGAGATGTCTTCCGTGGGAATATACTTTCTATCCTGTTGTACTAAGGGAGTAAAACAAAAAACATTACTAATAACAAGTAAGGCTAATATTGAGTCACAAAATATATTTTTTTAAACTAATAGTTTAGACTCTAGCCAAATGCTATAAATGACCATCATCATGTCAATGCAACAGAACTCTTTCATCTTTTAGATCGAATTATTTTCAGTATTTATTATTTTCATAATAAAGAATTATTAAGAGCATATTTTTTAGTTGAATTGAATTTTAAGTTCCAGTGACTTAGCATACAGTGTAATATCAGTGTCAGGTGTACAGTGTCGTGATTCAGTTTCCATGCACCACCCTCGCTTGTCACATTAAGAGCATATTTTCAATTGACCTAGAAAGTTCCCCAAACTAATTGCAAAACACTCACCAAAGAAACGCTTGTATAACATGGGGTCAATTTCTTGCAGAGAGTTTTTAAATATGGTGACTGCAGAACTTCCCTTTACTAACACGGTATCGATCAGCTCTCTTGCTTGTAAAGATGTTCGTGCCTTCTGTTTAATAGAACTGTGTTCTTGCTCATTAAGCACCCCGGCCCTTAGGAGACTGTCCAGGATTGGGAGCACGTAAGTCAAATGTTGGAAAAGCACCATTTTGTTCTTCCGGATTAATGATACATCATCTTTATAAAAAAGAAAACAAGCATGAACACGTTTCAACTCTGCTCAAAGGCTTCCTTCCACATATACACATAACTGAATGGAAAACCCTCAAAATTCATGATCCATTGGGCACCGCAGGGGATGCTAGGTCCAGGGGTTCCAGGATGAGCACCCTGTCTGTCATGTGTCCCTTCATTCCATGTTCCCAGCAGCCACAGAGGGAGGTGCCAGGGCCCTCACTTAGCAGAGGAGGAAACAGGCTCGTGAGGCAAGGGAACTGCGCAAGGACACACAAACGGAGGCAGTCTGGTGTCACAGGCTGTGTCCTCAGACATTCTGAACAACTGCTCAGCCTTTAACCAAGTCAAAATCAGAGCCTGATCAAACTAAAATTCCAAATCAATCTAGTCAACTTGGGGAAAGATAAAATCAAGAGATTAAAAAGGACACAAAGTGTATTTCTTCAATTATCATCCACCTGTAAAATTTCTTCAAAATTCCCATTTTAAGATGAAATTCTAATTATTTCTCATATTAGACTGGATATTGCCATTACCCAAATTTTTTATAATAAGTGGGGAAAGGCACCAACAGCATGTTAAAGATTAAATCCTACTTGTCAGGTGATAACTTTCTGTCCATAGGATCATTGTATTTGTCGCTGAGATCCAGATTTTGTATTTGTTGGTAAAATATTTTATATTTTGAAACTCTGCAATTTTATTATCTCCTTGGACTTTAACTTATGAATCTAAGTTTATTCATTATTACACAATTTTACCATGATCCTTAAGGCTCTTTCTATGAAATAACTAATGACAGAAGTATGGCTGTCTAAAAAAGAATTATCTGGGAGAAGATGATGTTAGATTTTCGAAACACTGACTCTGTCAAGTAATAGGAGATAAAAACAGAACCATTCAATAAAAAATAAAAAAAAATACCGCTTAGTAAAATAGTCAAGGTCAAAGATACACATTTTGAAGATAACTAGAGCTCTGGCAGTAAATGGGAAAAGGAGAAGGGCCTAGGTGGTATCTACATAAAGTACCTGCTCCATAAACAGCTGTCGAGCAAATGAGCCATAGTAATGTAAGGAGCAGAAGGAATAGAGAGGTCATGGCCAGAGGAGTTAAGAATTAGAACCTAATACATTTGGTGAAATCATCTAATAGAGAAATACTGATATACCAGAAAATTAACATATAATTTACACTTGATGTTGATGTATATTCATTTTTCCATCCAAGATTTCTTTTTTAAAAAGTTTTATTTATTTATTAGAGAGAGAGAGAGAGAGAACAAGAAAAGGGAGGTCAGGGGAGGGGCAGAGGAAGAAGCAGATTCCCCTCTGAACACAAAGTCCAGTGTGGGGCTCAATACCAGGACCCTGAGATCATGACCTGAGTCGAAATCAATAGTTGGATGGTAATTACATTTTACTTAGACTATTGTAATAAGTTATCTGAAATCCTTAAGATTTCTAAAGTCGTATTGCTAGTGGTTGAGCAAAAAAGACTCATTTCAAAGTCATAGACTATTCTGGCTTATAAGAGGTAAAGACTTGAATATACCTTTGAAGCATATTATTCTTTTGCTCTGGAAATGAAATCCTAAACTGCCTCTTTATTTACACACCTGTCAAGAAATTATTTACCCGCTGTTCTTGGGAAAACTATAAAGTCATCAGTAATCTCAATGAAATATTTTCGTTTATTCATTAAAGCAATATTTCTTGAGCACAGACTATGTGCAGACTGTGTGCTGGACAGTGTAGACATAACAGAGAGTGCAGATGCTACAAGATCTTTTTGATGATGCAAATTATTGTATTGTTGATTGCAGACCGTGGATTTTCTTTGAAAGAAATACAAGTGTTTTGAGGTGCTTGGGTGGCTCAGTTGGTTAAGTGTCTGTCTTTGATTCAGGTCATGATCTCAAAGTCCTGGGATCCAGTCCCAAGTCAAGCTCCCTGCTGAGCAGGGAGTCTGCTTCTCCCTCTGTCCCTCCCCACCACTCATGTTCTCTCTCTCTCAAATAAATAAAATCTTTTTATAAAAAAGAAATACAAATGTTTTATAGCTGGATGGCTTTAGACTTCATAGGGTCTACAAACAATTGTAGAGGTGGGTATTTTCTTCTTCAAGGGATGACGACCAACAACTAAGATGGAGAAGACCACTGCAAGGATACACAAAGATGAGCTTGGGCTCCGTTGCTGTTCGTGTTGGTGGTTTGCAGAATTGAATAAGTCACACTTTGGTAAAGGCAGGATCTGTTTGTCCAGATTGGCCAGAAGACAAATCCACCTAAGGAGTAGGCTTAACCAAACCTGGAGTTGATGATCTGCCAATCATCTTTGGCAGAAATAGATCCCAGATGGCACTGGACAAAGTTAAGGGGCAAACTCTCTGCCCTTTCTGGGCTTTGGGGGTATTTGGGGGAGTGAGCTCTCCTAAGAGAAAACATGCTTGGGACTAACCTAGTCATTTGTGTAAAATGGTCAGAGCTATATAGCGATGAACCAGAACAGATGCTAGGCAGAGAGATTCTCGAGGATGCCTTTAAGGGGACTAAGAGAGACCCAAACAGCTAGAGTTGTCGACTGTCGTCCATGATGTAAACACTCTGCTGTTATTGCCAAATCTCTAGTAGGAGCTTCTGAAAAGTTGCAGTTTGCTTTAAACTATATTGAAAAGACTTATGGATCTGGTTCATGCTTGTCAAAGAGCAGCAAAGGAGAGAGGAGCATTTCTGTTTGTCTAGGCCAGAGTAACGACAGCTTTCAGAGTGACCAGATGGGGATGGATATGCCTGGAGGAAGAGAGTCTTTGTGAAGGGCCACAGAGCAAAGGCCATATAATGGCAGACAAGGCTAGCATGGAGGGACATGGCTACCTTGTCTTGAGAGAATGTGCAACAGTGTCCTCACCCTCCCCTCAAGAACAGAAGGACTCCCTCAGTTCTCATATTGGCTGGCAGGAAACATAATCATAATTTGTACATTAACATGTGTTATTAATGTTATAATAATGTCATTGGGGGAGCACCTGGGTAGCTCAGTGGTTGAGCATCTCCCTTCGGCTCAGGTCGTGATCCCAGGTCCTGGGATCGAGTCCCACACTGGGATCCTCGCAGGAAGCCAGCTTCTCCCTCTATGTCTCTGCCTCTCTCTCCATCTCTCATGAGTAAATAAATAAAAATCTTTAAAAAAATAATAATGTCATTGGGCTGAGACACTCTGTGATGCTAATATTAAAATAATTGTCCTTGATCCCACCCTGATTTGCAGCAAAGGAGAGTGAGCCTGGGATCACAAACAAGCCTTGATTACATATGCAGTCAACAACTTAGAGTAAAAATATAAATTAAGAAAATGCTTTCACTCAATACATACATTTTCCACTGACTAATGAGCAATTCAAATACAGTGTAATGTAAAAAAAAAAAATTCCAGAATTCAAATTGAAAACACTAAACATAAAACTTGATTGCCCTGACAAGGAGTATACTTTTAGTGACTTACACATGGTGGCATCATATCCACACAGAGACAGACACCAATCAATGCGGATATGTACCTGATTCTCTGTTCTCAGCTGCTCTTTCTTTCTCCTCCTCCCTTATTTCATCTTCCACGTGGAGTAGGTCAGACACGATCTCATTAACCGTTCTGTAATTCTCTCCAGTGCTCAGGATCTTACTCTGCACAGTCTGCCTCACCAGGCTCCTACTGAAGCCCATCTCCAAGGCGGCCATCACCACCGGGGTGTTCATCATGACTGCATCCTCTGAATGGTATTCTCCAGGTCCAAAATGGACAACTACATGGAATAAGGGATTTTCCACATGTTGGGAGAGTCTGTATATCTTTTGAATTGAAAGTTATTACATTTCAAAAACATAAAGCCCAGAACATATAGGCATTGTTTTATACTAACTTTGTTAAATTTAAAATAACAATGTACATGTTCAGTCACTAAATAAGAATATGGAATAGCGTATTATGATAGAAAATATGCATTACCAGGCATAACTATGAGTGGGAGAAAGGAACAGAAGGTTGGATATCACCATCCACTCAGCATTCTTTTCTCCCTATGATGAATGAACAAATGAGCTTTCTAAATCAAGCACGTGTCACATATTTTTCAGAGAGGCCACTGTCCTCACTCATGCCATCACTGCGGGGCCTCCTACCATGCCTCTCCTGTCTCATTCCTTCTCAGCAATGCCACCAGAGTGGCTTTTCACAAACACAAATCCAACTGTGTAGCACTCCTTCTGAAATCTCAGCAACAGTTCCATTGTCCTCACAAACGTTTGACTGTGGCTCATAAGACCGCACACGATCTGGCACAAGATCTGGCACAAGATCTGCACACTCACCTCTTCAGCCTCATCTCCTACCACTTTCTCCTTCACATGCTATGCTCGAGCCCAGAAGTCACAAACTGATGGCTCTTGGGTCAGACTCTGCCTGTGCAGCATTGATCATTCAAAGAACTCTGCTTCCTTCGCTTGCCTGTTCACAAATCCCACCTCTAGTCATACAGAATTTTGTTCAGTTCTTCAAATGTGCCTGTTCTTTTTTGTCACTTAAGACTTTCATAGGCTGTTCTCTCTGTCTAGAATGTTCTTTTGACAAATATTTTGACAAATATTCCTTTGTCATCTGGCTAACCCCTACCCTTCCCAGGTTTTCTGTGCTAAGACGAATACCTCCTCTGGAAAGCCTTTTCTCATGTTCCAAAGTCCGGGTGCACGGTCCTTCATGCATTCCCACAGCACACCATGCTTTACTTTTCCATACCCCTCTCTCCTACCTGTGTACTTGTCTGAATCCCCTGGACTGTTGGCTCACAAGAGCAGGAGTTATATTTACTCTGTTCTGTGTACTTTCCTCAGAATAGCAGGCACACAATAAATATTTATTGAATTGAATTAAACACTAGATAATAGAGTAGAACAGCCTGTTCAAATATTGGCTCAATCACCTTTTAGGTTTAGCCTAAAAAGACAGGTCATTTAACCTATCTGAGCTTCAGGGTCCCTCTTGAGGAATAAGAATAATATTTTCTACTATCTTCATTTTATAGAAATAATATGTGAGCGAGCTAATGTCAGACTACCTGTGTTCCCACAAGGTCTGAAAATGAGTGTGAGGCTGGATGCATGTGGTCTGTTAAAAAGACATACTCAAATCCCACCCTTAGATGCCATGGCTCAATATGATAGCTTTAAAGTGGAGACCAGAAATCTGATTCCTTAGGCAATTATGATGAGCACTAAAGTGTGAGAAATACAAACTTAATGAATGTGAGAGTGCATTATAAAGTATAGAGTGTCATATGGTACAATAATATGACCATTATCAGCTTTCCATCTCCAGAGTAACAATGGTTCTATTTAAATGCAGTAATTATTGTCATTATACTTACTTGGTGACTCAGTATTTTCATCCTCTGTGTTGTCTGAGGTAGATAACAACTACAGGAAAAAAATTGTAAATTAAAATATAAGTCTCAGCCTGTCCATTACAATGTACATGAGTCAAGAAATCTATTTTATTCAATTTATTGCAGACTGACTTGCTTACAGGCAAAATGATTTTTTATCTTGAAAGCAGTATTTTGTTTATATTCAACAGTTATTCTCTATACCATAAACTATACTTCATAGAATCTATATTCGTGAAGGCAAGAAAAGGGCTATATCTTCTCAGTAATCTATGAGACAATTATGGTTTGCCTTTCATCCCAAACATCTTACATTTCCTGGGTCATCCTTTGGAATAAGTTGTACCCTCTATCAGTTCTACTAACTGTGGCTTAAAAGTGTTTGATCCTCAAACTATTATATAAGTTCTCATCTGCTTTTCCAGGAAGATTATTTCCCATTCAGCACTTTGATATTCTACCACTCTCTTCTGACCTGACAAGTTTTTGCTTGAAAAACCTCCTCTAGACTTATAGGGCTTCCTTTACATGTAACTGTCTTTTTCCTCCTTGCTTTTAAGACCCTCTATCACTACTTTTTGCAATTTTAATTATATGTGCCTCAGCTATTATTTCTTCACATAAATTTTCTGCCCCCTTTTCACTCTCTCCTCTTCTGAGATCCATATATTATAAATATTGTTATGCTTGATGGAGTTGCTGAATTCCTTAAGCCTATTCTCATTTTACATAATTTTTTCTCTCTCCTGCTCAGCTTGATAACTTCCCATTACTCTGTCTTCGAGGTCACTAATTTGTTCCTCTGCTTCTTCCACCCTGCTGCTTATTTCATCAAGAGTGTTTCTCATTTCATTTATCTCTGCTATCTTATTCTTTATCTCTGTTACGGGGATCACTCGTGCCTTTTCTCAAGTCCAGTGAGGATCCTTATGATCATTACTTTAAATTCTCCATCAGGCATATTACTTATATCTGTTTCACTTGGCTCTCTTGCTGTGGTTTTGTCCTGTTCTCTCATTTGGGACGTAGGTTTCTGTCTCCTCATTTCAGTCTAACTCTGTCTGTTTCTATGCATTGAGAAAGTCAGTGATGTCTTCTGCTCTTCAAAGTCATGGCCTCAAGAAGCAGAGATGCTGCAGTGCCCTGTAGTGCTATGTCCCTCATTCCCCAGGACCCGGCCATTCAGAGTATCTCCCATGTGTGTTGTACATGTCCTGCTGTTATGGCTCAGCCACATTGACCTTAAGTCCAGTCATCTGCAGATGCTCCCCTTGCCTGTTGTGGGCAGTTTTGTCCCCATGGGGTTTGTAAGCCAGTCTGGGGCCACCTTGGGTTTGAGGTGAGTCAGACTAGGCACTCACCAGAGATGCAGAAGCATTGAGCCACAGGGTTCTTTCCCTATGTTGTCCCCTGAGAAGCTTGCATTGGTGGGCTGAGCCCGCAGTCTACCTGCTGTCTGCTCCCAGCCCAAGGCTGGAGCTGCCATCTGACTGGTGTGTGTGCTCATCTTTCCCTCTTCCTGGAGAAGGAGTCACTTTGGGGGGGTGCTGGCCCCTGTTGGGGCTGCTTGCACACTGCCAGCCTGTGGCTCTGATTTGGATGAGCTCTAACCAAGAGTACATTGGATGGAGTGCATCCATAAATTACAAGACATAGTGTCAGCAAGGTTTGTGCCAGTCTTCCAGTTGAAGGGGACCCGAAGCACCAGGACTGAGGCAGGCCCGCTGGAGGAAGTGGTAAGCAAGTGAGGTAGTGAGTGTCAGGGCCACCCTGGCTCCCACTGGTGGCTGTGTGTTTATGCTGAGGGGGACCTGCCAGCTCCTTTGCTCCTGCAGAGTTTCCCTCCGTGAACTCTGAGATTCATTAATGACTCCGTCTCCCACACACCCCAGGTGTTTTTCAAACTGCTGCTCCTTATACCGTATCTCTGCAGGCTGTGTCTTTATGAGCAGGGACTAGGTTCCTCTCACCCACTAGTTGTCCCATTGCTGAGCCACTGATTTTAAAAGTTCCAAGTTTAAGTCCCGCTGGTTTTAAGGACTCACAAAATTCAGCCCCTCTGGTTTTCAAAGCCAAATGTTACAGGGCTGTTCCCTGCGTGGGCTCTCTGGTGTGAGGGTCTGTTTTCTCTCCACTCTCTGTGCCTGTGGCTCCTTCACTCCCGTGGATGGCCCAGCCCACAGAGCCTCCACCCTTCCTACCCTCTTTGATGTGGCCTCTTCTCTATTTAGCTGTGGAGAGCCTGCTCTATCAGTCTTCCAGTTGTTTTCTGGGTGATTTACACTGATGTGAGTGTTACCTAGTTATATCCATGGGATGGACGAGATGAGCCTAGGCTCCTCCTACTTCACCATTTTCCCAGCAATCTCCTCCCAGGAAGATTAGAAAGAGCGATACAATTCTCTTTCTCAAGTCTTTTAAACAAAAATTTGTGTAGTAAAACTATTAAATACTGCCATCCCAACCAATTTTTTTCCTCAAGTAATTTAATTTATTGCAACTTTATTAAAGAAATACTTAGAGCCATCCCTCACATATTATTTTTTAGGACGTCTTGAATTCTGAATCTGTTTTTATCCAAAGAATAGTTCTAAGACCATGTTGGGTATTTCTAAAAATGAAACACATTTTTAAAACAACTCTTATCTTTTCACTAAATTGATGTACTACTCTCTGTAATTATCAGAAAATAATTTATCTGTTGTTAACCAATGATCTAAAAAAAAAAAGAACCATCCCTACTTGTTCAAGTAGATGAGGGTAACTGGCTTGAATCTGACTGATGAACTCTTGTCCTTTGATGCGTATCAAGTACTCACACCTAAAACATAAACAAAATTAAGTTTGGGGGGTTAATTTAAATCCCACCATCTGTAGCCTGTTAAATATTTTGTGTGAACATTCATTTCACATACTACAGTAAAGGCGAGATGCCATAAGCAAGAGAGCCTGCATGGACTGTTCTGCTGTAGCCGAAGCTACAAGGGTCATGAGATGTTCAGTCCTCCTGGCGGCAAGGTAGGCTGCCTCCACTGAGAGCTCCCAGCTGCCCTCTTCAAAAGTTTGAAGACTGATATAGATGCTCTGAACATTGAGCTGAGGAAATAGGTAGAAAGCTCTCTAAGAAATGACACTGTTCACTCATAAGGTTTGTAGGTTTAAAAGTTAACAATATACAAAGAGGGACAAGAGAAGTAATGACGAAGGTGAACATATTTCCTAATAGGCCAGGTCTTCACAAGCTGGCAATTCCTGGATAATACACATCACAGTTGACCTCAAGCACAAAATGAACCCCTCACACTACCAAAAGCAAACTCACCCTTCTTTGTATATATTCACAAAATCAGCACCACGGAAGGCCAGCGGCACTGTTCAAAAACATCTGTGTAAGGGGTTCTTCCTAATCTTTGTGAGTTTTGAAATCTGAAATATTTGGGGCACGTAAAGGTGCTATAAATAGAGTATGATACTAACAATTTACGTTAGGAAAATACATCAGGATACTGAGTTTAGTAAGCAACATTAAAAACACCAAAAGTTTTGACCATGCAAAAATATAATCATAAGCTACCTGATTTCAATTTTAAAAAGGAGAATGTAAATAAGTAAAGAACAATCAAAAGTGTAAGAATTGACAATAAAATGCTCTGTAGTGATCAAACAGATGAGGTGGGTCTGGATTTACCCCGACCATCATATTGAATATTGCGGCCTGCCTGGTGCTTCTGAATCTTTGTATCCAGCTCTGCTTTTCCTGTCTACCCATAGCACTTGCTATCTCCTGACATGCCATGTAACTCATTTATTAAGTTTTTAATTAAGTGTATGCCTCTCTTGCTATTAAATTCACCTATGAGACCAAGGATTTTGGTTTTGTTCAACTGAGTGTTTTAACCATCAGAACAGTCCCTGGCCAAAGACAAGCAATTAATATTAAATGTTGAATAAATGGAAATAAGTCCAAAACATAAGAATGGCTGAAAAAAAAGTTTCAAAACAGTATATATAATAATATCTAATTCATGTACTCCTATCTACATTTATCTGTATGTGTACATATTCATGAAGAGATGTCTGCAGGGATAGACATTAAAATGCTAACTGGTCCTCTTTAGGTAGATTTCTGGATGTTCACATTTTTTTCTCTGTACTTTTCTCCAGTATGTGATTTTTGTCCTATGATGAACATATATCATTTTAAAATAGATATCTATTTTTTCATTATACAGAAAAAAACCTACACCTCTATCTTCCATCGAAATAGTTCAGTGATTTTTCTAAGTGATCCATCCTAAGTTTATTCACAAGTGCATCTTTGAAACAGAGTAGAGCAACAGCTTATTCTAAGGGGAACACATATAACCTATGTGATGATAACAGCAAACACTTGCAAAGAGAGTGCCAAAGCAACAACCTGGGAAACCACTTGGCGTGCTCCACCCACGGGTCGTCTCCAGACTCCCAACACCGCAGTCCACCGTCACAGCAGAAGCACTTGACATCATCACTGTGACCTACAATTAATTGTGGACCAAACTGATGAATACATATAATATGCTCATTGAAAATGTGTGAGATGAAGGCTGACGACAGAGGAAGTGTCTTACCCATGTAATAAAAACCAGCACTAGCAAGCTGCTCAGGGTGAACAGGAGCTCGGGGTGGCCAGTTACAGAAGGTTCTGGAGCGGGCCGCGAGGGTTTGCATGCTCAAGTTGGAGGCTGTATATCTCACAGTGGCTTGAAGCTGACCTTCCACAAATGGGCAGTCGGGGAAGTGTCTCAGGTGTTCCGACAAAGCATCATCATCCGGCTCCCAGTTGCTGAGCTTCCCACCACAGGCAAAGCAGGCCACCCTGTCCCCGGGCCCCACATAGTAAAAGCCGGCTCTGGCCAGGGCCGACGGCAGTGGGAAGGCCAGGGGCCAGCCCTGGAAGGTGCACAGTCTGTCCTCCTCGCTCTTCATGGTGACGCAGGAGGGGCCTGCCCTCCAGGGGGACATGGCTGGACTGGGTCTGAAGTCGACAGGGTCCACAGGGAAGCTGGAGTAGGATGCGCTGAAATAGCTGCTGCGCTCCAGGCCAGGGGATTGTGCATGTGTGGACCTGGCCTCCGACAAAGGGGCAGGGGGCTGAGAGGCAGCCCCCACCGTGCTGACAGCACTGAGATTCTGGATAAAGCTGCAGCTCGGGTACAGGTTTCTGTGCTTGCCCGTGGGGCTGTCCCCAGCCTTCCAGTTGTCTAGCATCAGGCCGCAGCAGAAGCACCGGACCCTGTCCTTGGCGCCCGTGTAGTAGAAGCCGGCACGGGCCAGGCTCCTCTCGGACACGGGGACGCCTGCGGGGAATGTCGAGTATGTGGACATGCGGTACAGTTCACATGAGTGGTCGTACTTCAGTTCGAACACAGGGCTGCTTCTCAGCAGATTTGACAAGAATATGCTATTTTGTACTATGTTCATAGTGAGGTGGACAGGGAAGGAAAGGGACTAGCCTTTCTCGGGGGAGGTAGTTTTGTGCACGGCTCTAGATTTGGGTTGGTTTTCACACTAAGTGGGACCCCAGACCAGGAAACCTATTGGCCCGTGCCTGTGCACGCAGGGCTTCGGCGTGGTGAGATGCTGGTTCTACACTGACAATTACGTACAACCACACCTTTGCACCATCTTCATACAGCAGCTCAAGCATGACAATACAGCACCTCAAAGAGAATCAAAACCCTTCACAGGAGCATGGAGCCCTGTAGGTCAGCAGGTGGCCCTCAGCGTCTGCGTCCCCCCAGTGGCCAGCGCTCTCATGGACGCGTTCGACCAGTCTGCAGATAAAACATGGGGCTTAGGCAGCTTGCTTGTCTTCACGGTGGAAAGTTATGCTCTGAAAGTCCTCTACAGAAAAAAAAAAATTCTAACTATGTTTTGCTTATGAAATTTCGCAGCCAGAAAAAGAGAAAAAGCCTAACACCTACCTCAAAAGAAGAATGCACTACCGTATTTCCCTGATTCTAGGATGCACTTTTTAAATATCTCTGTTATCTTACAACTAATAGCATATAGCATTCTAATTAGCAGCATTTTTATTTCCAAGAAGTATATAAAGTAATGGTATGTCTTATAAACAATGACATCTTAGATGCAATGAAATACAGTATATGTCAAATCTTGCTCAAGTAATTTTTTTTCCTACAATAATTTTAATGGGGAAAACAAAACAATCTAGAAACTAACTAATCTAGCCTAACTAGGAACAGAATTGGCTGATGCATCTTAAGGCCTGCTTAAAAATTTACTAAATAATAATTACTTTCACAGTCCGGAGCTTGGTTGCTGACTCAGTGATTGCACTAGAACTTAGCAAATTAAACATTCTATTCCAAATAAATTATCAGAGATGAATGCATTTGCTCAGATGGTCTTTTGGGGCACAGCCTTGTGCTGAGAGACAAGACTAAATCTTCTATTCTGATGATGGATTTATTTTTTAAAAGAATCAAAATTCAGAGTGCTGAATTTGTAGGCTAAGATGGATAATCAAATCATACAAATTTGGCTTTAGTCAGAAATAATTTTACAGACAGCCTACCGTGAACCAGAATTTATCATAACAAAAAATAATAATAAATTTACTTTGTCACAGTCTACTCTTTTTGACAGAAACCTTCTAAAAGTTCAGAAACCTCTGTTATGACTAGCTATTTGTAATATTAGCAACGACCAACAAACAAGTCGTGGTGAGTTCCCTCGCGGGGATCCATGTCAGGTCCACCAACACTGGGCCCTCTACTCCAAACTTTCAATGCTTTATTTCCAGGTGGCATGAGAAATGTGTCTCCATCCCAGCTATGATTTCCCTAAAAGCTAAGCTACTATGTCTCACTTTGCTTCTCTTTGCTACAAAAACCTTTCTGGTGCTAGTCACTGTCTCTGTGCACCTTGTCTCTGCTAACTCTGTTCATTTCCCAAAACCTAACCACCTCGCCACCATTCTCACTGTTACCCTTCTCAGAGATCACACCACATTTGAACAAATGGAGTTTGGGATTTCTGACATAGGGACATTCACATACATGGCTGGATAACTCCTTTACCAATCAACCATGCTAAGGTGTCACTGTCTCTCTACACATGTCATACCACGATGTCTTGTCACTGTGGAAGGCTTCCAACCCATCAGCTGCCTCACCAGCATGTTTCTCTACTTTAGCGGAGGGGTGAATATTCTCTTTGTTCTGGATAACTGCCACTATTTTTAGATCTTTACTAAACATGAGTTCCTTATTTCTATTCTGCACTGCAGCTCATGCTTCAACAGTATGTTCCAGCTAGAACCACTTCCCCTTTAAGTCCACAAGTCAAATTCAGAATTTAACATCATTATCACTTCCTTGACACAACTCATATCACTAGGTCGTGCCTTTTAAATTAACATTCTTTGGATACCACAAACGCCAGTTCACTAGGGAATTTGTTTATTCATGCACAAAACTACCTCCCGGAGATTAGACTAAGTCCCTTTTAAGGTTTTAGGCTTCCATTTTGAAATGTTCTGATTTATAGAAAAAACTGGAAAAAATCTAAAGTAGAATGGTTCGCCTCTTTTGTAAAACCTGTTTTAAAAAAAGAAAGACTGTTTTAAAGGTCAAATGATTCACAGAGGTGACAACACAACAATATCTTTAAGATTTTTTCCAAAACAGAGCACTAGTACTTGAGGACAACATACCAAGCACACACGGTCAGACACCACAGAGGCCAAGGAGTCCCAGGGGACACCAGCAGCTCAAAGCAGCAGCCAGTCAGGGGGTACGATGATGTCCAGCATGCCAAATTTGACCTTAGCACTTTACTCATTTAACTTTTCATTTTTTAAAATGTTTTTTAACTTTTCATTTTGACATTAATTTAGACACAGAGAAAAGTTACAAAAGCAACAGAATTCCCACATACGCTGTACTCAAGTTCTCCCCAGTTAACATGTTATAGAACCATGGCACAACCGTAGGTGCCAAGAGACAACCTGGGATACAAGGCTGTTTGCCAACCCATGTGCCCTGCCTGAATCTCATGTTTTCCAGGTAAGTTTTTCTCGGATCACAGGTTTTTTTCCTTTAATGTTCTAATTAATTACTAACATTTGTTTAAAATAAGAGATTTCCCATGACAGTCTAGATCCTCAGCTCCTTCTGAAAAACCAGACTGGCCACGGTGGGACTACCCCTCCATGGGGATATCAGCTCCCTGTGAGCAGTGGCCTCACCACTTGGAGAGGTACATGCTCCCCCCACCACAGCACAATGACCAATTCCCAAACCCACACTTGTCATTTGTCGCTGAACTGACACTATGGTTCTTACTGTACAATTATGAAGAAACTGAAATTGTTCTAATACCTGTGTCTGTCAAAAGTAACAAAAATGCAATATTCTCCTTTGTGGAAGAGGAGAATAATGCTAACATTAAGATATGTAAATAAAAAAAAGATATGTAAATAAAGTATGCTTTTGTTTAAAAGAGACACCCCTGATCTGTTCATTTGTGTCACTCGCCTGTCCTCTGCACATTTGGGACTGTGAACCCCCTGTGCAGGTCTCATGCTGGAGAAATGTGGATGTGGACACAAGACACACAGACACCTCTAGAAAGGCAGGTAACAGTTTCTGATAAAAGTACAAAACTACTCCAAGATGCCCATCCTGCATCAATTCCAACTCTATTACTCTATTATTTCCACACACAGACCTCCCAGTGCCACCGGGGGACCTGCCATCTCGCAGGCTGGGGCTGGCACAGCCTCTGCCACCCCATCACGGGTCCCAGGCCCCCATGGCTCCCGAGCCCACCACCCTCTGCAAGTCTGACACCTTCAGGATCCTCCTGGCACGTCTCCCCGCTGCCCCCAGCTCAGCTCTGGAAGTGAGCTCTGCCTTCTGCATCCCGCAGAGACCTCAGTGAACAGCAAGTCTTTCACACCCCAAATCCACGTCTTTCTCCATCAGAATCCTGCTCCCCAACCGAGCCCCTCCCTTCTTCCTCCTCCTCTCTCCGCACTTGCACTCGTTCTCCAAGATACCAGGACTGCTTCAGTGTGTCTCAGTTTCAGAGTGAGAACAACACTGAAAATCCTCTTTCAAACCCACTTTCTGTTCTGGAAAGTACAGTGGACTCTTGAACAAATCAGGGCTCTGGGTACCCATGCCCTCTCCCCACACTGTTGAAAACCTGGCTGTTGACTCCCCAAAACTTAATAAACTATAGCTGACAAAGATCCTTACTGAGTACAGTCAGTGAATGCATATTCTGGATATCATGTGTGTGATGTACTGTATTCTTACAACAAAGTCAGCAAGAGAGAAGAAAATGTTAAGGAATGCAAAGGAAGCTATACCTTACATTTCTGTACCCTATAGATCGAAACCACATGTTTCATGTGGACCCATGTGATTCAAACCCTGTTGTGGGCAGCTCTGGTGGCTCAGTGGTTTAGCACCACCTTCAGTCCAGGGTGTGATCCTGGAGATCTGGGGTCGAGTCCCATATCAGGCTCCCTGCATGGAGCCTGCTCCTCCCTCTGCCGGTGTCTCAGCCTCTCTGTGTGTGTGTCTCTTAAGAATAAATAAATAAAACCTTAAAAAAAAAAAAAACCTGTTGTTCAAGGGTCAGCTTTACTTACCTCATTTTCTCTTCATAGCCAAGTGAACGCAGCAGCATCTACAGCTAAGGCTGCCTATTACACCTTGACTTAGCCAGCGTCACTGAAACTACTGTCAACATTAACAACCCCCAAAGCCTTCGTTCCCCAGACCTATGGAAATGTTTGCATCTGACACTGGGGCCCACTTCCTCTTAGAGACGTCCTGTTCCAGGGGTGCCTGGGAGACTCAGTCTGTGAAGCGTTCTGCCTTCAGCTCAGGCCATGATCTCAGGGTCCTGAGATGGAGCCCCAGGTGAGGCTCACTGCTCAGGGGAGACTCTGCTCCTCCCTCTGCCTCTGTACCTCCCACCCCCACTTGCTCGCTCTCTGCCTCCCCCCAATAAATAAATAAAATCTTAAAAAAGAAACGTTGGAGTCCCTTGGCCTCTGGATACCACTCTCTGGGATTCCTCTCTCCTTTCTAACGATTTCCTCTCAGAATGGCCAAAGGTCACAACCTTTCTTTCTGATCCCAGGGCTGGAGGGTGTCTCCACCCTCTCCAGCACCTGGCACAGCCTCTGCCTCAACCCCACCCCGCCTGCAGCGAGCTCCTTCAGAACAGAACCAAGTTTCAGCTCTGCACCAGCCCAGCCCTGCCAACAACCACCTGACTCTGCACAAGATGTAGACACTGAACAACTGGAGATGAGCACACCTGACGGAGCACCCCGTGATCACAGCACCCTATTTGCCTGGTATTAAGAACACCAGTTTTCCCTTAATGACTATAGGGTCTGCTCCCCGATGGTTTCTATCAGGGTTTGAGGGCACACGATCCTATTCAGGTGCCAAGGACCGGAGGCGCAACCTTGGGGAAGGAAGCCCCCTGAGCCGGAGTAACCCCAAATCCACGGCAACCATCAGGGCACCTATTTCCTGAGACCCTGAGATTTAATCCTGAAACTCACTCGTCTTCAGGGGGTGACCATGCACACAACAGGTGTGAACTGGTGCCAGTGACAAGGACTAGCAGAGACCTATGGTTTAGCCCCTGCCGGGGGCCCCGTCTCTGACTAAGGAGGTGGGCCACGCTAGGGGCCCCCGCTGCTGACCACCAGGCATCCTCGCCCCGTGCCAAGACGCCAACCTTCCTTCCTCCGCAGGTCCTGCACCATCTCATCGGGTCCTTCCCACAAAGTCCCGGGGCAGACGGTTCCCAGCTCACCTCCGGCTGGCGCGAGGGTGCACACGGGCAAGGGGTCCCCGCAGCACCCCCCACCCCGGTCCCCGGGCCTCCGTGCAGACCCTCGCCCTGCACCGTGCCCTGGGTGCACCCCACTGCGCGAGGGCAGGTCCACGCACACGCGCACCCGGGGGCCCCTCACCCACCTGCAACCCAGGGGGGCCCGCACCCACCTTAACTGTGCCGCGAGGGCCTGCATCCACCTGCCACCCCGAGGGCCCACTCCACGCGAGGGCAGGTCCACGCACACGCGCACCCGGGGGCCCCTCACCCACCTGCAACCCAGGGGGGCCCGCACCCACCTTAACTGTGCCGCGAGGGCCTGCATCCACCTGCCACCCCGAGGGCCCACTCCACGCGAGGGCAGGTCCGCGCACACGCACGCCCGGGGCCCCTCACCCACCTGCCGCCGGGGCCCCTCGCCAGCGGCTCCAGCCGTGACCTCGGTGGCCGGCTGTCCCCCCCCCCCGCCCCGCCGTCTGTTCCCGGGCTGTGTGTCGGCGCGGGAGGCGGGCGCAGCCGCTTTTAGGGCCCCGCGGGCGGGCCAGCCCCCATCCCCGCCGGGTCTGCGCGGCCGGTGCTTTCCTTGCAGGACGTGGGGGAACTCCGCGGCGCCAACCACAGCACTTCCCCTAACCCCGGCCGGGCTAGCTCCCCCTCGCCCCCGCCCCGGGGGATTTCCTTTCCGAGGGCGTCCGGGGCCGGGTCACCCCCGCCTTCCCGACAGCGAGTACCAGGCTGGCCGCTGCCTGCCCGGGTAGGGCTCGGCTGGAAATGCGAGGTTCTCCTTTTCAGTGCATTTTTACCGTGTGAAAGAGATGACCTATGAGCTTCCTAGATTGAAACCTCCTTTTTTTTTCCTTGGTTGGGTGGTTGCTTTCATCCTTGGGGTGGAGCCACTGTACAAGCAACTTCCTCCTTGGGGCCTCCTGCCCCCATCAGAGGTCTCCGGGTGACCTGAAGGCTCGCCCCTGCCCCTGCGCCCTCAGCACTCCCTGAGGACCACCTGCCTGCTGGCCGGGGGCCTGGGCGGGCTCAGCTGTCGGTCTGGCCTTCCAGAAAGTCAAAGAAAACTGGGAACCCAAAGAAAACCCATAATATTCCTCAGGAATTCGTCATCCTGTGGACACAAAGCGGGCACCCATTCCATTCGGCACAGTCAGGATGAGTCCGGATACCTTCAGGATGAGGTGGATGTGCCTGCCCAGATGTGTCAGGGCTCCAGCTGGAATTGCGCCAAAATGATTCAGTGATCTGTCACGTGGAGAAGTCAGTCTACTCTGAGCCTGCCCAGTTCAGAGCTTTATAAGACATTTCAGCTACCCTCTGACGTGACTGAAAACCTTTGCATGGTCCTTACACACTTTGCATCATGTGCCCACCAAAAGAATTTGTAAAAACTATATTCCTCTGCACATTTTTAACTTCACATTAAAATATAAAAGTTGTTTTATATTTTTGCATTTGCAAAGCAATTGCAAAATCCAGACTAGGTATTTTAGAATAACACTGACCCAGCACTCTTTTCAACCAATGCAGTGGAATACAGACACCATAGCCATTTGATGTCCACCATCATCACAGTTGACACATCAGCTCATCTTTAATAATTGCAAATATTATATCATTGCCTTTTGTCCTTGAACATTCTAGTCCCCCTGAATTTTATTTATTTAATTTTAATTTTAATTTCAATACAGTTAACATAGAGCATTAATATTAGTTTCAGGTGCCCCCACAGAATTTTAATATATGTTTACAAGAAATATCTTTAGAATCACTCATATTTCTGAAACAAATATGTACATAAACTAAATTTAATTTTTTCCCTGTGATCATAAGGCTCTTAAGTGTTAAAAATGTCTCTTTGATTGCATTATTTTTTTAAAAGATTTTATTTATTCATGAGAGACCCACAGAGAGAGAGGCAGAGACACAGGCAGAGGGAGAAGCAGGCTCCATGTGGGGAGTCCAACGTGGGACTGGGTCCCGGGTCTTTAGGATCACACCCCGGGCTGACAGCAGCGCTAAACCCCTAAGCCCTAAGCCACCGGGGCTGCCCTTTGATTGCATTATTGACACTAGGTTTAGTACTGCTTAAGCCTTTGATCAAAACACTATAGATCAGTGGCACCTGGGTGGCTCAGTGGTTGAGCTTCTGCCTTCGGGTTGAGCCTGCATAGGGCTCCCTGCATTGAGTGTGCTTCTTTCTCTGCCTGTGTCTCTGCCTCTCTCTATGTCTGTCATGAATAAATAAATAAAATATTTTTAAAATATATAGATCATACATGTTGATACTAAAGACAAAAAGTTAAATTCTACTACAATTGCAATCTTAATAGAGGTTTCAGCTTAATTTGAACAACCTATTCAAATGTGTGTTTGTCAGTATCATCATTACTAGAATATGATGGGTTCAACAGAGGTGCTGTTTCCTTTTTTTATTTCTTTTTTTTTTTCCTTCCTTTTTTATTTCTAAAGGTAAATGTTGGAAACCTTCTCTACATAAATAAGTATAGATAGGACCAGAAAAATGTTATAATATCAATTTTTCACAATTTTTTGAGCTATTGTTTTATACCCCCCAAATCATTTAATGTTCTTTAATTGAAATTTAATTAGTTATCAGTACACAACTCAATTTTGTTGAAATCAGTGACTTGGAAAGCACACACCTTTTGTTCCCAGATCAGGTTGCCAGAGTTAGCAAATTAAATACAGAACATTTAGTTAAATTTAAATTTGAGATAAATAATTTTTTGGTATATTCAGTTCAATTTGAATGTAAATAATCAATGAATAATGTATTGCAAGGAACAAACTTATACCAAAAAATTTAATTAGTTATCAGTACACCTGGTGGCTTGGTGATGTGAGTGCCTAACTCTTGACCTCAGCTCAGGTCTTGATCTCAGGATTATGAGTTCAAGCCCTGCATTGGGCTCCACACTGGGAATGAAGTCTGCTAAGAAAAAAAAGAAGAGAAGAGAAGAGAAGAGAAGAGAAGAGAAGAAAAGAAAAGAAAAGAAAAGAAAAGAAAAGAAAAGAAAAGAAAAGGAAGAAAAGAAAGGAAGAAAGAAAGAAGAAAGAAAGAAAGAAGAAAGAAAGAAAGAAAGAAAGAAAGAAAGAAAGAAAGAAAGAAAAAGAAAGAAAGAAGAAAGAAAGAAAGAAAGAAAGAAAGAAAAAGAAAGAAGAAAGAAAGAAAGAAAAAAAGAAGAAAGAAAGAAAGAAAGAAAGAAAGAAAGAAAGAAAGAAAGGCACCTGGGTGGCTCAGTGGTTGAGTGTCTGTGTTTGGCTCAGGTCATGATCCTGGGGTCCTGGGATCGAGTCCTGTATCAGGCTCCCCACAGGGAGCCTGCTTCTCCCTCTGCCTATGTCTCTGCCTCTCTCTCTGTATCTCTCATGAATAAATAAATAAAATCTTAAAAAATAAATAAATAAATAAAGACTGGGGCCTGAGAAGTCCTGAGAGGAGGAGGATTTGCACATGCCTCAGACTCAGAGTTGAGACCAGACCTGCCAGGGCCCTGAGTAGATCACTATACCTCCTTGCAACATTTCACACAACTTTAACTGTTGATTTTTTTTAAAGATATATTTATTCATTTTAGAGACTAAGAGTGTGTGAACAGGGGGGAGGGCAGAGGGAGAGAGAGTCCCAAGAAGACACCCTGCTGAGCATGGAGCCTGCTGTGGGACTCCATCTCACAACCCCAAGATCATAATTTGAACCAAAACCAAGAGCCAATGGCCCAACTGACCGAGCTACCCAGGCACTCCTAATTGATTTTTTTTTTTAAAGAATTGTTTTGCTATAGCAATTCTAAGTTGCATGTGAGCCAGGACTGCACGTACTTTGTTCACATTATTCCAGCACCAGCAGGATACTTGTAAAGAGTGGATGCTCAGTAAATCTCTGTTAACTGACAAAAATGAGTCAGCCTATCCGCCGGTGTCTCTAAACCTGCACTCAATTTTTTAATATTGTAACTGAACTTTTATTTTCCCTCTCACCCTGTGAGTATCCCAAATATTTTATATAAAAACTCCATTTGTCCTTCTAGCACTCACATATTGCCTAAGTATATTTTTCCTCCAACACCCTTTTGGACAAAGAGGGTATCAAGGAAATGCTTGAGGACAGTGATGAGACAGACACATGGGGCCATTTCTACCTGTTCTACCAGCTTTCTTCCACTGTCCACGTGTAAATAAGATATGAGAAACGTGCTCCCTCCATTCCTGGTTTTGAGATTTGATAATTCTAACCACTAGTGTATTCTCAATATCCTATTATTTAACAATCAATTTAAAAAAAAATTTTCCCTTGAGGGTAAAATACTCTCAATTCCCTTGATGGTAAAATATTTTCAATATGATGAACAAATACTCTTTCTTTGGAAGGAATTTCACAGGGTGGAAGTGCTATGACACCTTCAGGCCCAGCCCAGTGCTATTTCTCCATAAGTTCTTACATTTTTAGCTAAAGAGATACAAAGAAATTCTGCCCAGGAATCTAGAACTGAAAGCAAAAGTGAAATGTAACAAAGAGGACATACTGTTCTAATTCCAAAGTAAATCTGAAAGTCATTGTGAATGCCGGGGATTTCCTGGCCAGTTGGCAACTTCACAACCTAACTCAAGGTCACAAAGATTTTCTTCTATGTGTTCTGTGTGTTCTTTTAGAAGCTGTCATATTAGCTTTTACCCTTAGGACTATGATTTATCTCAGGTTAATTTTTGCATATGGTGTAAGTTGAGGGTCAAGGCTCATTCTTTTTCCTAAATATTGTTCCAACACAATTTATTGAAAAGACTCCCTTCCCCACTGAATTGCTTTACTGTCTTTGTCAAAAATCAATTGAACTTATATGTTTAGGTTTCTTTTTGAACTCTATATTCTGTTCTGTTAATCTACTCTTTTATCTTTATGACAATACTATGCTGTATTGATCACTATCTCTTTAAAGTAAACATTGATGTCAAATAGCATTATTCAAACTTTGTTTTTCTTCAAAATTGTCTTGGCCAAGTCCTTTAAATTTTCATATAATTTTTAGAATTGTGAATAACTTTTTGAAAGTTGCTGGGTGTTTGATTAGCACTATGTTCAATCTATAGATCAATTTTAGAAGTATTGACATTTCAGTGTTACCGAGTCTTCTAACTCATGAGCCAAGTATACCCCTCCATCTATTTGCTTCTTTAATTCCCTAGTTTTCAGTACAACGATCTTATCCTTTATTATATTTATTGCCATGTATTTTGTATTTTTATGCTATTGTAAATGCTATTTTTTATTTGGATTTTCAGTCAATAGTAGTATATTTAAATTGTGTCTTCAGTGATTTGTTATTAGTGGAAATAAAATGATTTTTGGTATAAGGACCTTTTATCCTGCTATCTTGCTAAATTTGCTTACCGTAGTTATTTGTTAGATTCTTCTGGGTTTTCTTTAGCAAACTATCATGTCATCAATAGATTAAAAACAATTGTATTTCTTCGTTTCCTATTTTAGTCCTTTGATTTTATTTCTTGCTTTGTTGTAACTTGTAAGTTGGGACCTCTAGTACCATGATGAAGAGACTTGATTTAACACCAACCTCTTTGCCTTGTTCTTGACTTCAGGGAAAAAGTGACAAATATAGATTTCTCATAGGTATTCTTTATCAGATTGATGAGGTTTCTTTCTAGTCTTAGTTTACTGATAACTTTTTTTAAAATCATAAATGAGAGCTATGTCTATAGAGATGATCATACAGTTTCTCTGTTTATTCTGTTAATATGGAGAATTACATTGCTTAATTTATGAGTATTAAGCCAACCCTGAATTTCTAGATAAACTCCACTTGTTCATGATGTCATATCCTTATTATATATTGCTGGATTTAATTTCCTAGTATTGTGTTCAGGATTTTTTAATCGGGGAGGGGCAGAGAGAGAGAATCCCAAGCACACTCCACACTCAGCACAGAGCCTGACGCAGAGCTCAATCTCATGACCCTGAGATCATGACCTGAAATCAAAAGTTGGACACTTAACCCAGCGAGCCACCCAGGCATCCCTGTGTTCGGGATTTTTTTCGGTAATCTCTACACCTAATGTGGGCTTGAACTCACAACTCCAAGATCAAGAGTCGCATGCTCTATGGACCCAGCCATCCCCTCTTTGTTCAGGATTTTTGAGTTGAGGGTAGACAAGGAGAGAAATAGGGGGGAGATGAAAACAGAACAGTTAAGATCCAAGAGAACATGTAGCATCACCAGAACAAACTGTTGAAATCTGGTAGAGAAGGTAACAGCTAATTAAAAGTTAATAGTTTATACACTTAAACACGGTCATGATATGGAGTGGAGAGAATGACAGGATGAATTCTACTAACGACACTCAATGTTGTGAAGTCAGTTTTCCTGGCAGAATTGGGGAGCCCTGACTCCTATGGCAGTGGTCCCACACGCGCATCTGCGCATACACCAGGGCAGGTCTCTGGAGCAGGGTGGGCAGGGAGCAGCTATGGCTGTGGTGGACTGGGGTTCCGGGGCACAGGGAGGTAAAGCCGGCTAACTCTCCACTGGAGGCTAAAGAATGCTCGGTGTCTGCCTGGGACCAGACCAGTCCTTACGGGAGCCAACCAACTGGACACAGGGCCCCTTTGCAGGAGTCAGTGTCGGGGCTGACAGTCCCCTGTGCTGGCTGGGAGATAACCCTCAGATGAAGGAAGCTTGTTTAGAGCAAAAGAATGGGGTTAAAGAAGATGGAGCGAAGTTGCAGAAGACAGAGCATGTCCAAACAGTTGCTTGGATGCAGGAAGACTTGGTGTGGACTGTTTCCCCATTCTCAAAGCTTCTCAGCCACCCTGGCTCTGTGCCTGCAGAGGTTTGAGTGTCTGAGATCCAGAAACATTAAAAGCTGAAGAGATCAATTCCAGATGCCTACCACCTCCCTTCTACCATTTCCCCCACCGATGAGACCGAGGAAGAGGAACCTAGGGAAAAGCCAGGATTCTTGGGGCTGCACCTGCTCTGTTGTTGAAGAGACGCTGTATGATCCCAGCCCTTCTCTCAGTGACACTAGGCAAGGCCAAGGAGACGTGTTCGGCACAGAAGCTCAGGAGGCACTCATTCTCAGGCTTGTGTACCGTGGTCCTGGCCTTGAGCAAGTGCAAAATGTGCATTGATAGGCCTTCCCAAATTGGGAATAAGAGAATTGTTGTTGAAATAGCCTTACAACCTCTGAACTGAATGGGCATAAAATATTCTCCAAACAAATAAATCTAAACTGTGTAGGAAATTGGATGCATACTTGGCTTGGCAAGTCAGGGGCTGGTGGTATCCGAAGGTAGCTGTAGCAGAGGTCACAGCCCGGGGTGCAGCTCTGCAGCTGGCTCGTCTGGCTTTGAACTCTACTTTCCCCTTCCTAGTTGTGTGGTTGCAGCAGCATTGCTGGTGCCCATCCCAAGTACCCTTTACCTCCCTGTGCACCCAAATCCCACTAACAGCTTGCACCTGTGACCTACTCTGGAGCATTACCCTTGGTGGATGTGAGTCTGAGACCATAGCTGCTACTGTTGCCTCCTCCTGCTCTTCCCACTGCAGATCCAGTACAGCTGGGCTCCTTCCTTGTTAAGCTCATTCTCCCAGTGGATCCTGCCACCCTCCTTGGCCACAGCTCTCCTGAAGAGCAGTACATCCTCAATGGATCACGCGGTCCTGAGTCCCTGTGTTAGCTTCTGCTTCTGGAGAGCCTACCAGAGTGGTACCGGGAGCAAGTTATGCAATCTGCATCCATCCATACCTCGGCTGGAAATTCAGTCACACCTCTTAAGAGTGCTGTCTGGATCAACTGAGTTGATACTCGTGAGGTACTTAGAAGCATGTCTGGCACACAGAAAGAGCTCAGCCACGTTAGCTCTTCTTATGAGACATTGGTGCCATCAAATATAACTATATAGCAGTTCTTTATAATAATTTTCATAATGCTTAATTAGTACAGTTGTTTTAGGGATGATGCTTCTCAGGTCAAGTCAGTGTCTTACTTTTATCATTAGTCACAAGGAATGTGGTACAACAGAGCATCAGTGTTTCAGAGCAACCTGCCCAACTCAAAGCATGATCCATATTAAGGAGAGAAAATACAGAATACATTATGTCCCTCCCCCATGTCCGTCAGTAGAGCAATAATTAAATAAATCATGGTTAGACCATGGGACATCATACAGCTATAAAAAATTGCGTGACAGAAGTACATGTAATATGCTTGCAGAAATAAAAGAGAGAATTGAATATAACAAGATGAAATCAGAGAGAAGGGTACGCCATGAGAAACTCTTAACTCTAGGAAACAAACTGAAGGTCGCTGGAGGGGAGGTGTAGTAGGGGGAATGGGGTAATTGGGTGATAGGCATGAAGGAGGCATGTGATGTGATGAGCACTGGGTATTATACACAACTGATGAATTACCGACCTCTACATCTGAAACTAATACAGTATATGGTAACTAAATTAAATTTAAATTTAATTAAAATTTTAAAAAAATAAAGAGAAATGAGAACATAAGTAAGGAGCAAGAGATTATAAAAAATAAACAGGCAGATTTGTAAAAGGATAGAATATAATTTCCAGAAACTGAAAAATAATCACTGAAATTAAAAACCTTAATGAGATCATTAAACTGTTAATGAAGAGATAGTGAACTTGATCCACAATCTGTAGAGACTGCTAGACTGCAGCAGAGAGAGATGAAAATGAAAACAGGAAAATAAATATGGAGGATTTGTCTAATTCCAGACCCAGAAAGATAATAAAGACACAGGGGAAAATCCAATATAAAGAAGTAAAGGCTGAGACTTTCCCAGAAGTTATGACTCAGACTCAATAATTTAAGGTGGCAATTGCTTCCTTACACCATAATCAAATCAAATCACCAGTGAATACTCAAGAACAGAGTAGTTCTCAGACATATTTGAAAAGTCCTTTACAACTGCCAATAAAAACCTTGATTTCTTAGGAATATTCTCAAAGATAACTTCGTGGCTCACCTTTCCGGTAAATGTCATCTCTCATAAGACAGAGGAAGTGGTAACATCTGACTCTCATTGTCACCAATGTGGAAGAAATGGCTGATGAAATAAAAAACAAAAGGACTTTGAGATCAAAAAGCAATGTATTGATTTCTTTCTTAATATGGTTGTTGTAGATTGCATTCTCTAGCAAAGGGACCCTCAGATGGAGACTGTGTGCAGGTGGGTTGTGGGACGTCACTTTCAGAGATGAAGGCTTTCAGCTCCTAGCGGGCCCCATGGAGGGCCTCCCCTGAGTGCCACCAGCAGGTAGCACCCCTCAGCTAGGGCAGGGAGGAACTTGTGCTGCAGGTGGATCTGGACAGCACAATGCATTCACTACAATGGCCAAGGAGGGAGGGAATGCTTGCTGTAGTCACACATCTACCCTTGACTTGCGGAACATACATTCCAGAAAGGTTAAAGGATCCAGAAGATGAGTAGCCAGCACAGCATCCGTCCATTCAACAGTTAAGCCAGACTTACTGTTATCAAACTTTACTGAAGTTGGCTGCTGCCTGCTGGCGAGGGTCAATCATAAGTATTTCTTCCCAGTTCCCAGTGATGTCCAGTTGGTAGCTTGAAATGGGCCACAGTAGAAGCATTTGCACCAAGGAAATTGAATAAAGCTACAAAACAGAGCTTTTTACCCCAGAGAGCCCTTTGTTAAACACATACTAGCATAATACTACACCTCACTTCTGAGCTGATAATCCAACAGAATGTAAAGGTTTAAAATTGTCCACTCTGCCTCTAGTTACACACACCCATGTATGTATGAAAGGTGGGTTATATACACTCCTAGATAGTTTGTGACAAGACCCTCAGACTTGCACTATCCAATGGAAATATGTGAGCTACATATATAATTTAGAATTTTCTAGTAGCCATATCTTTTAAAAAGTAAAAAGAGTGAAATTGTCATTATGTATTTTACTTAACTCAATATATCCATATTATTATCATCTCAACATGTAATCAATACAAAAATTATTTTTATTTCTAATATTTCAAGATCCCTGTGTATTTTATGCTTATGGCACATCTTAATTCAGATGCTTATTTTTGGAGTTGGGAAGATGGTGAAGTAGGAGGGCCCTAGGCTCGCCTTGTCCCACAAACACAACTGGATAACTATAGAATCATTCTAAATACCCAGAAATAAACCTGAAGACTGACAGAACAAACTTCACCACTAAAGGAAGGGAAGAGGCCACATCAAAGAAGGTAGAAGTGTGGAGATGTGGCTTAGGAGAGAAGGGGATTGTGGTCACCATAGTAGGAAGGGAGCCATGGTCACAGAGAAGAGACAGAGACAGGGCAACACACACAGGGGAGCACATGGGAAAATGAATCCCCAAAGCCATTTGCTGGGAAAAAGAGAGGGGCTGATTTTTGTGAGTTCTTGCAACCAGAGAAGCTCAAAGGCTGGAGTTGCAAAGGTCAGCAGGCTGGGCTTGGCAAGAGCATGGTGGGAGAGAAGGCAGAGCAAACAGCCTGCAGACATATAGTGTGGAAACAGTGATCTGAAGAGTGCCTGGGGCATGAAGTAAGGGATTATATGCTCATCTCATGAGCATATAATGTAATAACATTTGAATAACATGAGTCCCAGAAGAAGAAGAGAGAAAAGGGGACAGAAAATTTATGTGACAATACAATAGCTGGAAACTTCCCTAATCTGGAGAAGGAAATAGACATCTAGATCCAGGAGACACAGAGAACCCACAGCAAAACAAAAGCAGATTCACATGAGGACATAGTTGTAGTTAAAATGGCAAAAAGCAGTGATAAAGAAAAAAAATTAAAAACAGCAAGATAAAAGAAGACACATACAAGGGAAATCCCATTAGTCTAGCACAGATTTTTTTCAGCATAAACTTGGCAGGCCAGAAGGGAGTGGCATGAGATCTTCAACATGCATACGGGAAAAATCTGCAGCCAAGCATACTCTACCCAGCAAGGATGTCATTCAGAATAGAAGGAGAGATAAAGAGTTTCTCAGATGCAAAATTTACATCAAAATACTTGAACTGTATCAGATTTCAAAAAATTCATACTTCAAAAAAGTAGATTCACATACACAAGTTGTTCCAAACAATCTTTTACAAGCCAACCAATGAATATTGATAAACAACACGAGACTGCCCCATTCAGTGTCTTCTACTCCTGCAACAGTTACATCAAATGGTGCTGATTCATAGCATCTGCATGTATAGATTGGACAATTTTAATAAATATCTATGATACTTTCCATGAGTCTGATTTGGAAAACTGAGCAAAAAATATTTTCAATATTTTCACATGGTAAAACAAAGCAATGAGGGAAACATCAGCCTCTTGTTCTAAAACTCCTATAAATCTACATTTTTGACCTAAAAACTGAAGCTATTTGATAGAACTAATATTTTTCCATATTTATGTGAAATTCTTTGATAGTCATAAAAGTTCCAAATATATCTATGTCAGAGTTTGACTTTTTAGTCTATGAGTTAAGAATACTTCTTCCTAAATTTGGAAGTCCATGAAGACAAAACATACTCAAGTATTAAACAGGCATGACTCATCTAAAACTAAAAAATAGTAGTTGCAATCTGACAAATTTTGAATCAAATGATCTTTGAAATTCTTTAAAAAGGTTTGTGCTCTATGGGCAATTGTTTGGTGACTTCATCAAAGGTATTTCACTTTTTGTAAAATATGATTTTTACTCTTTTCCTAATAATTTTATAACAACATTTCCATAACTGAAATAATAATTGCTTTTACCATGTTGCCATCTAAAAATGATTTTCTCGGGGTACCTGGCTCTAGTCAGGAGGAGGTGTGACTCTTGATCCCAGGGTTATGAGTTTGAGCCCCATGTTGGGTTGTAGAGATTACTTTTTTTTTTTTTAAGATTTATTCATGAGAGACAGAGAGAGGCAGAGACATAGGCAGAGAGAGAGCAGGGCCCATGCAGGGAGCCTGATGTGGGACTTGATTCCAGGACCCCAGGACCCCTGAGCTGAAGGCAGATGCTCAGCCACTGAGCCACCCAGGCGTCCCTAAAGATTACTTTAAAAAAATAATAAGTAAACTTTTAAAATGATTTTCTTTCCTGGGTAAGAATCTAAGCCATTTAACATCCAGCTAAATTGCAAACTGAGATCTGGTTAAATGTAATTTTTAAAAAATATATTAGATATTTATTTCTGATTTCAGAGAACTAACTTACTCTTTTCAAAACTTTTCTGACTAGAGGAGGAAACATCAAATTCAGTACAAAGTTGCTGAAACTGTCCCTAATATTATGTACCTTATTGTCTTAGAGAAAATGTATACATCAAGCAAATAGCTTTTTCATTTTCCTCTGTCATAAACTGCAATTGCCATTCACTGTGAAATTTGAGGCATATCTTCTTCCAGTCTTTTTTTTTCTTTCCTGCTCTGGTTTGGGGACTAGCTTCTGCATCTCCATTTGATTCTACATCTTTAGTACACCCTAGTTTTAAACTTAAAATTTTGTCCATACTTAAATTTAAAATTTGAATAATATAATTAAAATAGTAAGTATATCCAGCTACTTACCAATTTCAATTTACATAGATATCACTATAACTTATGCTACCTGAATAAACAACCCGGTAATCATGTCACAATGTTACACTGGTGTGTAGGAAACATCATTAGCTCATTTTGTTGACACCAGCTAGGCTGGGGATGTGTTTATGTGGCATACCAGAAAAGACACTAGCCCAAAATGCACACTATACACCACAGTAACATCTCCCACGATTCAACACTTAAACGGAAATGCAATCCTATCAAAACAATAGGGATGTATTCAGTAGAAAAAAATATTTTACATTGGCTCCATTTAAAATTTTCAATATATTGGGATCCCTGGGTGGCGCAGCGGTTTGGCGCCTGCCTTTGGCCCAGGGCGCGATCCTGGAGACCCGGGATCGAATCCCACGTCGGGCTCCCGGTGCATGGAGCCTGCTTCTCCCTCTGCCTGTGTCTCTGTGCCTCTCTCTCTCTCTGTGACTATCATAAATAAATAAAAATTAAAAAAAAAAGAACTTAATATTTAAAAAATAAATAAATAAATAAATAAAATTTTCAATATATTTAATTAAAATGAAACAGAAATTAAAAATTCAGCCCTTCAGTGGTACTAGCCACCTTTTAAGTGCTCAGGAGCCCATGCACACAGTGGCCACCGAATCGGACACGATGGCCTGATGCCATACTTGCTGGTCCTGACTTGCTTTCAAACCCCAACATTGACCTGTTTGCCACACATTCCATTCCTTATGCTTCCTGTTGGACCCCAGCTTGGCCTCGTCTCGCTGTCCCTCACCGCTCTCAACTAAAGCTATTCCATCTTGGCTTCCTCCAGCAGCGGCTACTTGGTTAGTGCTTCTCTTGTTCCAGACCGACCCCCCTGCCAGGTCTTGGCAGGAATAGGATGGAACAAATGTTTGTAAGAACACAGAGCTTAAGATAAGTCAGGAGGCTATAAAAGGCAAATGGTGACTCTAAAAAATTTGTGTTTCTTTTCTTGAACAAATGACTTCCAAAAGAAAAAATACTTGAAGGAGACATTATTTAATCGACATACATATTTGTAAAAAATCACACACACTAGTAGAAAAATGAAAATAAGCCATCATTCTGAATTTCTAAAAACAAAAGAAAGGAAATTCTACAGATAGTTCAGAGTAAATAAGCATCTGAAGGAATATTCTATTAGGAATTAGTCAGAGTAGTATGTAACCTTTCAGAAAAGGAAGCATTGATCAGCATGGTAGTCAGGAGCAGCAGCGGCCTGGCACACCCACTTCCTCTTTTGCTAGGCTCTGTGGTGGTTCTGCCCAAGCCTAAATCTCATCAAAGCACCTGGCAATGCCTCCCGGTATCTTTGTGGCAACATGGACACAGACTGGCTGGATAACGGCATAAGTGGCACAGATTTTTTTTTTTTAAATAAACTCTACCTCCAATGTGGGGCTCACACTCAAAACCCCGAGATCAAAAGGTGAGGCCCCTGAGCCAGCCAGGCGCCCCAAGTGGTACTCATTTTTATCTGATGTTCAACTCGATGTTTGTCGAAAATATTCTTTTCTCTCTGCAGATTTTAAAGATCTCCCTAAAGAGATGATGCTTCAGGAAGTGACCTTAAATGCATCTTTGCAATATTTTAGTGAAATATAATTAAGAGTAGATCACATGAAGATACTGCTCATCATTTTTTATAAGGGGCAGAAATCCTGGATTGATAGCTGGCCAAACAGATGTATTATCTTAGAATGCAAGAGCTCAACAGCTGAGATTGGTGGTTTAAGTTGACCTCACCGGGGCATAAAGTAGCTCACAAACAGAAATGCAGAGATGTGATTCATAGTATGGACTGTGTGACCCTGGCTCTAGGAATGAGTGCAGACCCAGGGAAGTGGTCATGGTAACAGCAGTCCCTGCTTCCTGTAATTACTGGAAACCCACACCCTGCAAATCCCTTTTCCTGGGTGGCACACTGGCTGGTGTCCCCAGTCCGGGTCTCCACAGTAGCTGGCACCAGCTGGCACTGTGCCCCCAGCCTTGCCCACATTGGGTGCTGGCTACTGCTCCTGCTGCCACACCTGCCCGGCCCCAGCTCCTGCTCTGTCCCAGTGCCACCAAACTGGGCCGGTGTGGAGAGGCATCTGCTCCTGCCACTGAGCACTTGGTGTCCGTGGTGCTGTGCAGAACAGTGACCTTCAAACATAAAAACTCTTTTCTGTCCTGATGGAGAGAGAATTTCTACCCCAGGACCAGAGATGAATGCTGCAGGAACCTGCCCTTTATACCGTTGACCCTCACGTAATGTGGTGATCAGAGGCACCAACTCCCATGTCATCAAAAACCCACATATAACATTGGGCTCCCCCAAAACCTTAACTACTAGTCACCTACTGTTAATAGCCCTTCCATAACACAAACGGTCGATTAATACATATACTGCGTACGTGTCATATATTGTATTCTTACAATTGAGTCGGCTACAGAAAAGACCGTGTGATTGGAAAAATCATAAGAGAAAATACCTTCTGTACTGTATTGGGAAAAATCCATGTGTAAGTGGACTCACACCATTCAAACCCGTGCTGTCGGGGGGTCTCTCTACATCATCCAAATGCTAACAACGGTGGCACCTTCTCGCTCTCCCTGCCACTCACACTCATCCCTGCAGACTTTCCGAGCTGAGAGCTTACTCATGTATACCTCCAGTCCCTTCGTCTACCGTGAGGATTCTTTACTTTCCTCCTTGGATACATCTTTTATTCACTTAGTCTCTGCACTCACTGGAAGCTAAGTCTGAGGACAGCGAGGACTTCCTATCTCCAGTGCCCAGGGACACAGCAGACACTTAATAAATATTTATTAGGTGAATGAATGAAAATTTTACTTTAATACAAAGAACTTCATAACCACAGAAGTTTTCAAAAATGGAAAGGACTTTTCCCAAAGGCACTGGGTTTCCTGTGACTGGGGACATCCACTCACCAGGGACATAACGTCCTCAACTGCTAACGGGAAGCAGGGAGTTTCTATATTTGCATGAAATATGACTATCACTGCTTCCTGTAAGCGGCCTGAGGCATGCTCTGAAAATGGTTTGCTAGTCATTTGGCCCAGGAAACTACAAAATCATGCAAATCAAGACGTTCAAATCTTTGTGTTCACATTAAGAACACATGTGAGACTGCCCAGGCCACCAAGGATATGTACATTGGGAAAGCCACCCAGTTACTGAGGGATATCACTTTGCAGAAGAAGCGTGTGCTATCCTGTCACTGCACACATGGACTGGCAGGTATGTCCCGGCCAGGCAGTGGGTCTGGACACACGATCAGTGGCCCCAAAACAGTGCCGAATATTTTCCACTGCACATGCTTTAAAAAAAGCTTCGAGGGGATCCCTGGGTGGTTCAGCAGTTTAGCGCCTGCCTTTGGCCCAGGGCGCGATACTGGAGTCCCAGGATCGAGTTCCGCGTTGGGCTCCTGGCATGGAGCCTGCTTCTCCCTCCTCCTGTGTCTCTGCCTCTCTCTCTCTCTCTCAATATGTCTATCATAAATAATAAATAAATAAATAAATAAATAAATATTTTTTTAAAAAAAAGCTTCGATGTAGATTCTCTGGTCACAGAGCACATCCAGGTGAGCAAAACCCCCAAGATTTCTGAAGCAGAACTTACTGGGTTCGACACCCGAGCCCTCCCTGCCACACGGAGACAATCTTGGCGGAAAAGGAGCAGGTTGTTCCTAAACCAGAAGAGGCCTCACACAGAAGAAAAAGATATCCCAGAAGAAACTGAAGAAATGAAAACTTAGGGCCTGGGAGTATGTTCTGCATAAAATAAATGCAAATAAAAGTTTAAAAGAAAGGTAACTATTATAATGTTAAAGATACAAGATAAAGTTACAAATGTAGTTGGACTTCTTGTCAGCACAACTGATTCCTCTGCATCTCTGACACTCTTCCCACATGAGCACTTGCCCTCCTCTCACCTCCATCTTTACATAATCTGGAAGCTGCCACCTAGGGCGCCCAGCCCCACCTCACCCTTTGTCCCTGGAGACCTAATTGTCTTGAGCCCAAGTTTCGCAGCCAGGGTGTCCAAATATCTATGCTTTCCTGGAAAGGTATGTGGTCTCATGACCCCCATGCCTCAAGAGTCCTGCTTCTCAATGTTCTGTCTCCATCCAACTAGCAGCCACAAAATGTGAAATCTAGCCTTTTCATCATTTTCTGCCACCCTGAGGATGGAGTCTGTCATTACTGCCCACAATTACTTGGACACTTCCATGTACACCTGCACAGACTCCCCTCCTCTCATCTTTCTCCTCACGCTGAATGGCACCAAATTCCTTTCTTCTGTAAAGCAATGACCCTGCCTACACCTGGGCTTTGGCATCCACCACACACCAGACACTCACCCCCCAAAGTGTCCGCATTATGAACAGAGGGGATGGCTCACCTAGGAGGAGCTGTGGTGTAAAGTGTCCCGATGATTTTGTTCATTGCCTCTTTCTACTCCTACAATGAACTTTGAGCTCTTGTTTTGTGCCATGCCTTAAATATGTTTTATTTTTACCTTTTTCAACCTGAATCGACACTAATGAACATAAAGCTGGAAGTAATCCATATATGGTAAGTGAATTCTTGTTCAGAATAGCTAGAAAATTGGACATTAAAAAGACCTGGGCACTTAGCTTTCTGGGTAAATAAGAATTGACTTAACTATTTTTATAGATGGTAATAAATCCAACTCCCTCCTTCCCCATGTAAGCTATCCAAAAAAACCAAAACAAAACAAAACAAAACAAAAACAAAAGTGTATTATCTTTTCTGATTATAGCATTAACATATACACACTCAACCAAAAATAAAATATATACACACTCATAAAATCAGAAGGTGCAGACAACTAGGATAACGATTTTGATAGCTAATATTTTTGAGTCCGTATGATGTGTCAGACACGCTGGCTGTTACGCGGCATTACCACCTTCACTCGCCATTACGGAGACTGAGAAACATAGAGAAGCCACATTTATTTGACGATCCCACAACCAGAAAACAGTGCTAACAAACAGTGACATTATCCAGAATCCGTCATCAGCTTGGTGAACATTTGCCATAACGCAGTCCTACATGTATCTCGAACAGTGGGATAAGCACACTGTCCATTCACTCTTGTTCAGCTGATACTCCACTTGGTATAAACATCAGGAAGCATCGTCACTGAGTTCGAGAATGCGCCTCGGGTTACTTTCGTACATTGAGAGCCTAAGAGATCATTTTTTGGTATGCATTCCTTCTTCATAGTACTCTCCTGGACTGCACATTAATAACGAAATTGATAATTAGGTGTTTCCCTTTTAGAGCAAAATCAGACCTTTACATGCTGTCTTCTTAAATCAAAATACAAACAAACATATACAAAAATTTTCAAAATAAACATATACATGTATTTTTCAAAAATAAGCATATACATGTATTTCTCCGTGGGCTGCCGGGCTTCTTCGTGTGGTTTGTCACATTTGAAATGACATTAAACTCTGAACTTTGGACATAGTGAATTTTCCTTGTATGGGAAGTTTTGTTTTGTTTTGTTTTGTTTTGTTTTGTTGTTTTGTTTTTGCTGTGGTCCTGCTAGCACCTTCTAGTGGCATGAACATGAAAGCCGGCAGTGATGATTCAGGTTTGTTGGGAGTTTTTTTAAGTAAAAAAACAACCATAATTTACAGCTTCCTGGTACTTCTACTTTTCTTTCCTTTTGCTAATAAAGCCACAAAGATCATGAAATTCCAAGAAAGAGACTAAAATATTTTGAAGTGAATTCAGAGCATCATTCCATAATAAATGTGAAACTATGTAATGTAGTTGTCATAAAAGGTCAAGATAGTTCAGGGAATTTTAGGTGTTTTTTTTTCGAACGGTAACTTTTCACAATGTCTCAGGTTTTTAAACAACTCCTGGAACTGTGGCTGTACGGTGGTCAGTTATTTATAGCCTCTGGCTCAGTTTTACCTTGACTGGTGTGGACAGACAGGCTAGAGGAACAGCATTGTGCTAAATCACACCCAACCAGCTGCTGGAGAAGATGCGGCATCACACACTTGGGAAAGAGGCCACAGCCCCACGGAGGCCCACAGGCACTGGAGAAGGACCTACCCCCCACACTACCCCCTGCTTACAAGAGCAATTTCTTTTTTCTATCTATATCTATCTATCTATCATCTATCTATTTATTTATTTTACTTTAAGAAATCTCTACACTCAACATGAGGCTCAAACTCATGACCCGGCGATCGAGAGTTGACACTCCACCGACCAAACCATCCAGGCCCCCCTGTGGTAAGACCCTTTGAAACACAATTTTGAAGACTTTCTTTTCGACACAGTTCAGAACTTTGGACATAGTGAATTTCCCTTGTATGGGAGATCTTTTTTTTTTTTTTTTTTTTTTTTTTTGGAGAGAGAGAATGAGAGCAAGCATTCATGTGCCCGAGAAACGAGCAGGGGAATGCATGGGAGGGAGAAGCAGAACCCCGCTGTGTGGGGAGCCCGATGCTGAACTTGATCCTGGGACCCGGAGACCGTGACCTGAGCCCAAGGCAGACGCTCCACCGACTGAGCCCCTAGGCGCCCCGGGAAGTCTTCCTAAGAGTTTTTCTTGGTTACTTAAGACATTATACATTTTGTGAGAGGGCTTGGTTGTTGTGCGGATGGGAGCAGGAGCTGCGTACCTTCTGTTCCCAGGCTACCCTCTCACCACTCTTGACTCACTTGTGTGAGAACCACATGCTGGGCAGGGAGGCGAGGCCGTGAGAGGCACCACAGGACACGTTCCAGCCCAGCGTGAAACTGCTCTGGGCCACAGACAATGGTCCAGCCTACCCCTTTGATTCCAGAAAGCAGCATGTGCTAGAGAGAGGACAGCTGTTGCCCCGCAGAGGTCACTTGGGGCGTCTCTGCAGTCCCCTCCATTCATTCAACAATCTATACTAAGGGCTGCACTGGATGGGGGAGGCAGCCCTGGGTGGGCCAGAGCCCTGCCCTCTACCCCTTACCAACAGGACTCCCGACAACCCCCTGGACTCCCAGCTCTGCCTCAGCACCCGCTGCCTGGGGACCTGACAGATGTACCTGGTGTCTCTGTGCTGGGCCCTCTGCCTGGGAGGAACTCCCACAGTTGGGGGGCTCGTCTGCCATGTCTCCACAGACCTAATGCCTGCCAAGGGCTGGGAACTGTGCTACATGGCTTATATGCACCCACCCCAAATTTCACACTTAGCCCGGTGGGTGGACATTAGCATCCTACCTCGTAGATAGAGGCCTAGCTCTGCAATAATCCATGTTTCAGAATAATCTTTCAATAATTTTTCAACTTTGACAGGAAACCCTCCCATTATATTTGCTCTACTGCATCTTACTGATTGCACTTCAGATTTGGGAGAGGGACATGCCCTGTTGTCTCTCTAGCTGACGAGGAGCCTGGCTCACGTGATGCACATGTAGCAGATGCAGCAGCGAGCAAGGAAAGAATGGTTGGGGCAGACTCACTGCACTCGTATGTGACAAGCCACATTCTCCATCGTCATTAGAGAACAGGGACACTAGAGAACAGGGACACTAGAGAGCAGGGACGTGAGGAGCCCAGGTTGAGATAAACAGAGCCGAGGGTGCCCCGGCACGTGAAATGCTCCTATGAGGTAATGTAGAAAACCTCTGCATTCACAGAGGCTGGGATGGGAGTCACAGCTGGAACTTTCAGATTTTTAAAAATGCTGTCACTTACGATAAGAAAAAAGGCCAGGTAGGCTGGGCCTGAGGCCAAGATAAGAAAGCGATTGGCTTTAGGACCAAGATGGCAGAGCCGGCTGATTTGCGGAAAGCTCCTCAGGAGTACAGGACTTCCTTGGTCAGCTGGCATTGTCCAGAACCCAGAACCCAGAACCAGGGCAGCCCTGTCAGTGTGAGGTCTCTGCTGCAGGAAATTATAGCGTTTGGTGGTTTTTTGTTTTTCAATGAAGAAATTGCTCAATGTATTATCTTTATTTTTGGCTCCCAACTTGGAGACATCTGAGCTAAATTGCTGAGGGATGTACCTCCCCCTCCCCACAGAGTTTAAGGTTTGGCTGTCCCTCTCTTTGTTGGACTGAAAAATTTGGAAACTGGGACAGAGCAGATAATATCTAAGAGTACTTGCAAAGAGAAAAATGTCATGATTCACTAACTCTTAGCATTTTAGAAGGCTGGTGGGCACGAAAGGTCTGCCATGAGGGGCTGCGTCAGGGAGGTTCCCACACCTGTGGTTGATGGGATCCTGCCTCCACAGCCACCTGCTGTAGCACAGACACAAACACTGCCTTCTAGTGACACCTTTTGGGAATTTACCATTCCCCACCATCTCCATCCATCCTCCCTCCATCCATGCTCTCATCCGTCCTTCCATCCATCTATCCATCTACCCACCTACCTACCCTCCCACCCATCCATCCACCCACCCATCCATCCACTCATCCATCCATCTTTCTAAGACCTTAATGCTAATTTTTAATGAATGTGCTTAAGTGTTTTTTTTAATTTTACTGAACATCATGGAGAAAAAGTAATAAGCTACAAATTAGACATTTTATTATTAATAAACAAAGATTTTTAAGTCTCTTATTCTTGTAATAGTTTGACTCTATTATTGATGTGTGACTGGTGACAGCTTTCAAGCCTCACCCCTTCTCTATGCTGCCCCACATCTGGGCAAGCTGATAAGAAACCCTGGGTGTTTCCTCCTTTGGCACCAAAGGGAAGTTCATGTCATGCAAGCCTGACCAACATGGGACCCCACCCCCTGATCACAATGAAAGCAGTCAGCCTCCTCTCCCTGCTCTCTCAGGCCATTCCTAGATCTGCTTGGGAGCCACCCCACCTCCCCAGAAAGCCTCATTATGTGAATAATAAGACTTTCATTCCCTCTTGGTGTGGGCACGGCATCATCTGTCTGTATACCCAAACCAAGTCTGGGGGAAGGGAAGGGTCCATTCCACCTCTATGTGGCGGCCACAACAACTCTATTTTTTGAAACAAATATAAAAACATGTTATACGTGATTATAATTAAATACCCAAGTATAATCTCTTGATTATATTTTATAATCTATATAAATGCATTCATTGAAGTTCAAGTAATAAGACACTGGTTAAAAAGGTTGGAAGATACTTTTGACACATGATGTGCACCTTTATCCTCAGTATGCAAAGAATATTTAAAAAATACAAAAGTTGGATTGGAAGAATATTTAAAAAATACAAAAGTTGGATTGGAAGGGAAATATCATTAAAGAGACCAGGTGGCCACGACTCCCACAGAAATAGCAGATGCATTCTCGAGGATACCACAGGCTGGGGAAAAACCCTATTCCAGGGCTCTCCCTGGCTCTCTGCACACAAGACCTTCAGATGCTTCCCATCCTCCCCTCTCCCTGTCTCACAGATCCATAAGGAAATAGGTCAGTTCTATTTTACTAAGAATACCACACGCAAATGTCATTACGTTAAATGAATAAGTCAAATGCAGTAACAAACAGTTTTCAATGCATACGCTAAGAAGGAAAACACCTGTATGGACCACACCTGTCGGGATGAGCACCCAGTGCCGTATGGCAGCGCAAATCACCAGCCCTACCCACGAAACCAATAGAACAGCGTGTGAGAACTAACTGGAATTTAAGTAAAAACTAAGAGGGAGAGAGAAGGAAATATGTGTGTGGCTTTTCTTCTTTAATTTCATGGTTCTAGGGATGCCCGGGTGGCTCAGTGGTTGAGCATCTGCCTTCGGCTCAGGGCATGATCCCAGGGTCCAGGGATTGAGTCCTGCACTGGGCTTCCCTCAGGGAGCCTGCTTCTCCCTCTGCCTGTGTCTCTGCCTCTCTCTCTCTCCGTGTGTCTCTCATGAATAAATAAGTAAAATCTTTTTTTTTTTTTTTTAATTTCATGGTTCCAAATACAGAAAATGTGAAATCTTTGCTGTGGACATTTCCTATAAACTCTGGTCACTTTAGCTGCCATTCTATTTTGTCTTCCTCGGCTTCTGGGCTACAGATTTTTCAAGCCAGATCACAAACGGCAAGAGAAATGCTCAGGGCTGAGCAGTAAGGCCGGCGCTTCCTCTGGTCCGTCCTGTCTCCCTGGCCCAGCCTCCAGCGTTCAGAATGGAAGTTAAGGCACCTTGAAGTCCACCCACACACTTCAATGAGCTCAAGTTTACGCATCCTGCCCTTTGGACGTTGTGTTTATTCTCTTCTGACTCCAGCATTACGTAAGGTTCTTGGGGTTACAGAAAATGAGCTGCATTCACTTGGACAAACCCCACAGCACGAATGAGGACCCGGTTCGCCCTTGGAGCAGAAACAGAAAGAGACATGTGAACAAGGGTCACCCTGGAGGCCCCTCTCTGCACCTGTGGTTCAAAATCCCAGATTCTGTAGAGAGGATCCAGCAGCCTGGTGGAGGCTGGTCCTCCCAGCGGCCTGCCATGGCCTTGGGGCAGCCCTGTGCTCGGGCCAGGCTGTGGGCCATGGGTGCTGAGTACGGTGTCAGCCCAGGAGGCCTGCCTGTCCTGGGCACTGTGGTCCTCGTGCTAACCCTCCCATGGCACGGGGATGACGGTTCTCCAGTCCAAAAGCTACTACTGCTCCTGGGTTCAACCCTGAGGATTACCCTGCTTACAGAACTAAATGCACCTGACATGTGTGTGATGCTACATAAAAACAAGCATTAAAAAAGGCAGAAAACATACTCTGTTTCATACTATAACTTCCAGAAAGAGTTCTGTGATGTGAATGGAGTCTCATATTCACTCCTCAGCAAAAACCTCTGTTTCCCTGTGGGGATGGGCTGTGCCCACACCTCATGCCCATGGCACCACCATCCTGGGATCCTATGCCCTGGATACCCCAGCAGAGGCCCCCGCAGGGGGACCTTGGCATGGGACCTTCTATGGAAATACAATCTTTCAGATGTAGGTGATACTGTGTAGGCCCTACATCCAGGGAGGGAGTCCTAACGAGACACAGAAGATGAGGTGATGGCAGCGATGGGAAGGCCCAGGAAGGCGGAGGACGCACTCCCAACTGTGCCAGCCAGAGCCAGGGCTTGAGGTGAGGTCAGGTGCTTGAGCCAGCAGTGGAGATGGGAAGGTCGCTGAACTCACCGCGCCACAACCCCCCTGAGGCAGGTCACAGGGCCGTTGTGGGTCTGGTGGACCCACCAACCCCACCATCCCCACCATCCCTGGAGAAAGGAACAGCAGGAAATCAAACAAGCAGGCCTTGTGAAGCAGCCTACAGCTTACACTCACCGCTCCTTGCCCTGGCCCCCGGATCTCTCTCTACACTACATCAAACCCAGCCTAAAACGTACTTCTCACTGAGAAGACTATTTCGGGGAGATGGACGTTCCCCTGCCAGCAGCACAAAGGTCAGGACCCAAGCTTCCGCAGCCAGGAGGGTCTGGGGGTGGTAACCGTGCTCCAAGGACACAGAGCGCCGTGATCCAAAGCTCTCGGGCCCTGCCAGCCGGGGCGTTGCTGTTCACAAGGGAATGATAAATAAACCTGCGTTTCATCTCTATCACTGGGCTCTAGGGGAAACAGAGTCCAAACTGCAACTACTACTAAGCGCCATACTCAGGATTTGACTCCAACACCCGAGATGCTAAGATCTTACCTGCCTTCCTGCAGAGGATACAAAGGGCGACCATGCCCCAGTACACACTGATACATGGCAGACACATCATGCACTAACCTGGGCTGTGATACAACGCGACAGATAAAATCCCTGAGATGCTAGCGTCCTAATGAGGGCTGACTATATTTTTAAAAAAGTACATCCATGCAGGGCGTGTTAGGAAGGGTTAAGTACTATGGAGAGGAACAGCACAGTCAGGGTGTCTAGAGAGTGCGAGAGGGACAGGTTGGGTTTTCCTTTGGGAGTTCAGGGAGTTCAGGGAGGTCAGAGAGTTTAGGGAGGTCAGGGAGGCCAGGGAGGCCAGGGAGGTCAGCGAGGCCAGGAAGGTGGCATTGGGGTCTCAGCTTGGAGGAGGCAAAGGATGAAGACAGGTGGACAAACAGAGAAGGAGCCTTCCAGGCAGAAGAAACAGCATGTGAGAGGACCATGGCCCAGCTCCCCATCTGTGACTGCGATAACTGGACAAAATAACCTGGAACACTCCTTAGGAGCATAAAGCATCCTGTGGGAGGATGTCCAGTCAAAGGACAAACTGGAACCTGCTTAAAAATACCTCCCACCTGTGAAATGTCCAGCCTGAACGCTCCTGCGGTAGATTTCTTTCAGTCTAATGCTGTTAACCAGTGTGGTGGGAATGGGGATGGTTCCGAAGTCAAATAAGCTTTGAAAACTGGCTTAAAAAAGTTAAACAGGACTTACTCACTGCAAGACTTCTCAGGTCCTTTAAAAAGTCAGTGTAGACAATGATTGTCTGAAAGTGGATTATGACATGCAAACTCTGCCAACCTGCCATGGAAGGCTTTTACATGGAGAGTACCTGGTGAGACTCCTGCACAGAACACCCTTTGGAACAAACGTTGCACATGAGAGGCTGGCAAACATCTTCTGTAAAGGGCTGAATAATAAATGTCTTGGACTCTGCGGCCAAACATTCTGGTTCAACGATTTGATCTGCCATTCTAACTGGCAAGCAGCTGAGTGGGCACGGCTGAGAGACTAAATTTCAATGTAATACACTTCTCACCTGTCATAAAATGTCAGTCTTATTTTGATTTTTTCCAGCCATTGAAAAATATGAACCATTCATCACTCACTGGCCATACAAAGACAGTGAGGACTAGATTTGCCCTGCAGGCTGTACTTTCCCAACCCTGGCTTTAAACAAACGCACATTTATCCAGGTTTTTTTTTTTTTTTTGGTAATTGGGACTTTTTAATGTATTGCTTAAAGTCCCGTGCTGGCATCCTGATCACCAAAAGAGGTGGTTGTAACACATTTCCAAAATGTATTTGAGGCCGAAAATGGCTCAGAAGAAAAATCATATTTGTAGACATAGCTCCTTTATAATGACTTCTTGATAGAAAAATGGAGTTTAACTCTGCACTTATGGAGTTTAACTCTACTTTAATAACTGAACTATTAGGAAAAAATGGCATATATTTTTCTAGGATTGGGTTTTATTTTCCTCTGTATAGTTTTTTTTCCCTCTGTATAGTTTTTGAAAATCTAATTTTCATTCCTTCTCTAGAAGAAACTTTAAATGCAAGTTCCTTCTGTGTAAAGGCAGCATTTGCATGCAGCCTGGCCTGAGCCAGAATTGCCTCAAGGCCATGCTGAATGCGCTCCTCCCCTCTCCTCTGCACGCAGCAGCACCACCGCGGCTTCTAGGCCAGCCTGTCCCCTCGCAATCTCTGCCCAAATCTAAGTACCCTCAGGCCGCTTTCCCTTCCACCTTCCTTTACACCTGTGCTCCCGGTAAATCAGAGCCTTGCCCTCACTAGGACGGAAACGACTTCTAAAAGAAATGGTTTCACTATCGTGTTGGTGTGTCTGCATTCTCACGGGAGGCATGAAACTGTCCTCTGGCTCGCCCGTCCTCACGCAGCTGGCAGGTGGGAACACCAGGTCTTCCAAGAACAGCAGGTAAGGTTCCAGCAGACCTCATCCCATCGGAAGTCACCTCCCTGACCCAGGGGAAAGACACGTCGTGCCCCAGGGTTGAGCAGGTGGTCCAGGCTAGCCTCCTCTCCGCCCCCTGCGCCACCAAGAGGAGTCAGATCCGAACAGGTGCCTCCTCTCTCCGTGTAGAGGACGGCAGACAGCTTTCCCTGCACCCCTAGTCCTCGGCCGTAATTAAAGACAGATTAACGAGAACAACACGCAGGTTCCTGGCATGTACAGCAGGCATCTGTGGAGCTACCGGGGGCGGGGAGGTCCCTGAAGTGGCTGGAGTACCTGCCGAAGCACCAGTCAGGACACACTGTGTGGGGCGGGGGAGGACCCCGGGGAGGGGCTGCCTCCTGCTTAGACCCCGCAGTCTTGAGCCTCCTGGTCTTCCTGCGTGGAGGTAGGGCTCCTTCATAAATGTAAAAATGTCCCTTGTGAGAGGGTAACACTGTGGTTTTCAGGGTTTCCCTTGCATCTGCTGTTTCCTGAAACGAAAATCCTTACAGCAGAGATGCAGGTTTGGGTGTGTTCTGCCTGGCCCAGGATGGCAGTCTGCACTCCCTAATTAGTGCAGCTCTTTTCAGCGTCTCCCTTAACTTAGTCAAGGGGGGGGGGCGGGCGCAGAGGACCTGCGATGGCACAGAAACTACCACCCAAGCCCTGACACTGACAGGCCCTTCCAGACCCTGAGTGACTGACCCTCCCTGCCACCTGCACGGACCCACCGACCCCTGCCCCACGTTCTCCCCATGGTGGCCTGGACGGATCTTCAGAACTTGGGAGGTGTCCTCCCGGTGTCGGCCTCCCTGAAATAAATGCCTTTCCTGTGTCGCTCTGTCCGTGGCGGGGGTCCTGACTGGGCCAGAGCTGGCTGCCCCTACACCCCTGAGCCCCAGAGCCCCAAGGACCTCTTCCTGCTGAGATTTTCAGGCCCCATCCCCCAAAGGAGAAGGATGGAGGTACTGGGCTGGCAGCAGTGGCTCGTGGGGGGTTCGGAGGACACCCAGCCTGATGTCCGTAAGGTACCGGAAGCATGCACAGGAGCATCCAACCCGCGGAGGACCGCCCGCTTCATGCTCGCTCTGTCCGCTGTCACTGGCTTGGCTCTGGACAGTTGCTCCATGGAGCAGGGGGAACTCAGAGCACACACGCTATCGGATGCACCCAGGAGCATAAAGCTTTTGTCCAAGGACAAAGCAATTGGATGCAAATATGGAGCTCATGGCCATGCCCTGCGTTCCCCCGGCCATGCACCTACTCTCCGCCAGGGAATGCCATTTCTGAAAATCCCGGCTCTCTCTGTTGGTGTTTTGCAGAGAACTAGGGAGAGAAAGCTGAAAAAGAAACAAGACCTTCGTGTTCTCACATTACATTATACTTTCCAGCCCTTTGAAGTCCTGCAACCCTCCGCCAAGTACTTGGCAAATCCTGAAACACGCATCTGCGAAGCTGGGGTTTTTCCTTCACATTACCTTCCACCTACTTTAAAATAAACCACTCATTGTTCAAAAGGGCAAACTCATTTTTTTTTCTTTTTTAAGTAATACATAATGGAGTAAAACATTGCTGGAAGGTTTGTAATTAATTTACTGTGCAATAAATCTTTAAGAAACTGAAGTGAACAGGAAGTCAGCTCTCAACCAGGAATATTCAGGCCTCTGCTTTTTTAAATTAACAAAATGTAAACTCTTTTTTTTTAATCTAGAAAGGTACATGAACCTGATTCTCTAAATGTTTATACAGAAACATAAAATCAAAAGGGAAATGTCAGAGCCCACTTTCTTGTGTATCTTGATTTAATATTAAAATAATGGAAGCAAATGTATGGAAATAAGTAGTTTGCAAATTTTATTAGATTTAAGTTTTAGTTTTGCCTACATCTTTCCAGATTTTATCACTAGGAGATCATAAAAAATATTTTTAAAATAATTAAAAACTTTTCTTAACTCACTAAACCCAGGACGCCTGGGTGGGTCAGTGGTTGAGCATCTGCCTTCGGCTCAGGTCATGATCCCAGGGTCCTGGAATCGAGTCCCACATTGGGCTCCCTGCAGGGAGCCTGCTTCTGTCTCTGCCTGTGTCTCTGTCTCTCTGTGTCTCTCATGAGGAAATAAATAAAACCTTTTTTTAAAAAACCATTAAAGGGGATCCCTGGGTGGCGTAGTGGTTTAGCGCCTGCCTTTGGCCCAGGGCGCGATCCTGGAGACCCGGGATTGAATCCCATGTCGGGCTCCCGGTGCATGGAGCCTGCTTCTCCCTCTGCCTGTGTCTCTGCCTCTCTCTCTCTCTCTCTCTCTCTGTGTGACTATCATAAATTAAAACAAAACAAAACAAAACAAACAAACATTAAATCCAAGGTCTGTAGGGTGCTACAAAGACCAACAGGCCAGGACGCATGACTCTTCAGCAGATATTATGCTTCCGGCCTTCTGCTTCCCTGACCTGACTGCCTGGTCTCTGATGATGCTCTGTCCATCTGCCTTAGCCTGAACCATAGGATACTGTGTGCAATTCTCTAAGCGTCCCCATCCCTCCCAGGCTTCTACACCTTTGCAAACACCGACCTCTCTCCTAGGAATGCTTCAGGATGTGCTAGTCGCACTGTAAGGATCAGCTCAAATAACATCTTTAGTGACTTCCAGGCCCCCAGCTCAGAACAAGTGAGTTACTCCTCGGTCCTTGAATGGACAGCATCACAGACACAGTTATGTGACGAGCGTGTTCATTGAGTCGTTTCATTGTAGAGAGCTTCCTGAGAGCAAGGGGTGGGGATCCATCATCGTGACACTCCCATCCACTCTGCTGTGCCAACGCATTGAGGAACAAGTGACCCCCTTTCTGGCCATTGGAGGAGACTTTCTGCAGAGCTTGGCCAGTTCTCAGGAACTCCAAGAAAACATCAGGACTTGGTGTGGAGGCAGACGTCTTGTCAAGTGGGTTGTAAGGAGACCTGTATGACACGTGCCAGGTTTGGTGGCAGTCCTGGGACATCTGAAGGTGATATGGCCAGCCTGGGGAGGACAGGCAACAGTTCTCACCACCAGAGCAGGAATGGATCATGGCTGAGACCACAGCCTTTGCCAAGGAGATGGAGAAAAGCATGAAGACCAGACAAGTATCTGTGGGACAGGATGGAGGCTTGCTTTGATATAGGGCTTGGGGTCAGGGAGGGTATTAGGCACCACATCCTATGATGACACTGACACTGGAGAGAGGTCACCAGCCACTGCTGCGTGGAGAGCAGGTGGAGTCTGGGCACTCCACAGGACAGAGGCCATGAAGAGAACACCTGCCAGCCTCAGGGCAGTGCCTTGTGTACCCACGGACTCGACTTCACGTGTTACACTGTTCCCATGGGAAAAGGGGTCTGGGTCCCACACTGAGCTTCAAAAACTCGTGGAGAACAGCACCCATGCATCCTTGGGACCGGCTGCTCTACCTCGGGTGGGCGGCCAGGCCCTGAGCGGACAAGTCCGTACTTTGCTACAGTGAATACTGGGTGCTTTCCACTGCTGTCAAGTGGTGACAACTGGCTTGCTAATCAGCAGAAGCAAAGACCAACCTTCACCATGCCGCCCTTGCCAAGATGTCCCAAGGCCAACAGTCCCAGTTAATGACAGAGAGTCAGGATGATGGAAAATCACCGCATTCGTGAAAACAAAGGGATGATGTAGGAAACGACAATCAGGTAAAAACGGACATCACAACCAGGAGGGAACGCCGTCTGCTGGCTTTAGGTTAAAAATGAAAGGAGTATTTGCATCACGTCACAAAGCAGTATCGGAAGGAAGCACTCATGCTCCGCATTTGTCTTACTGCTGGGGGTGCCCTGGGAGGACAGACCCTGGCCTCTGGGTCCCATGATTGCTGTGTATGGGTCTCACAGCCTGCAGAGGGAGGGCCTGGGACCGTTGTCCAGCCCTGGGGATGCTGCGCATGAGCACAGGCTCCAGACAGGGGCAATGAGGCCAGTGTGCTGGGGTGGGGGTGATTTCTCAAAGCCAGAGCTCCTCCCAGACCTGGCCTCCCTTTGCTGTCTTGGCTCTTTGTTCACAACAAGCTGGGCCTACAGGGCACGGGGCTGCTGGCTTTGCTCGGGAGCTGCTGACCAAGTGCGGGGATCTCTCAGAAAGCCAGTGTCTCGTGCAGAAGCAGACGCACAGAGCCTGGCCGTCCAAGTGAGCAGGGCAACATCAGGGTTAAGCAGCTGAGGACTCACAGCAGATGCTGCTGGTAAAGCTGCTGTCATCGCTCCTGTGCAACATACGTCCCCAACTCACTGATGCAAGAGAGGAGAAAGCAGATCTGCACAGTAAACAAGGTGAAAGAAAAAATTCTTGCCTGGCTTAAATTCATGAATTCGGCTTCTCCCCCGAGAATGCTAAGGGGGACAAAAAGTAAGCATGTGCTATGAGTCCTCACATACTCAGATCTGATGTTTTCCTGCTCACTTCCCTGCTCTCACTGCCCTGAATGGGTTCTACACCACAGCAGACTCAGGCCTCAGTGCAGGACACCCTCTCCTCCTTGCCCCCAACCTGGGAAGATTACACCTGTTCCCGGGCAGGTCAATCTCAGTGGCTGGACCTGGACCCTATCTTATCACCTCCCTCTTCCTCCTCCATGTCCTGACCCAGCCCTGCACCCACTCACCCTGGAAACTCCCACCCATCCCCAATGCCATGGTGCCCAACACTGAGGATGGCAGCCGGTTAGAGGGACACCTTCACTTTTATTTGTATTTATTTATTTTTATTTTATTTTTTTAATGTGGGCTCCTTACCCAACATGGAGCTTGAACCCACAACCCTGAGATTAAGTCACCTACTCTACCAACAGAGCCCACCAGGCGCCCCCACCCTGACCTATGATTATAGCAACTCTATGTGGTGCTAATCAGAAGTGAATATATTAAATTATTAAATACACATATACATTTATAAATAAAGAAATATGTAAAATTGTCATGTCCATGATTGATAGTCACTTATATGTAAAAAATTTATATATATAATTCAAATAAATAATTTATAAAATATTATATACACTATTTTATTTAATATGGAACAGCTACTACTTAAAAATGCCAATTAGTTGGCAAAATATATATATTTTTTATTTTTTTTCAGCTTTTAAATTTTCATTTATTTTGCAAACTTGAGGTCCAATTACATTCAGTAACAATCAGATCATTTACCAGAGTGCCAAAACACACACTTCATAATTACAAATATTTTATTCAAAAATCTTAATAAGATTTTTTTTTTAAATCTAGATACATTCCAAATACTCATTAACAGCAGTAACTAGAGAAAGGATTTTACCATCTTACTTTCGCCCTGATACAGACTGTTGTCAACAAAGGTCCTGCGGTTTATTTATTTTTAAGGATTTTATTTATTTATTCATAAGAGACACAGAGAGAGAAGCAGAGACATAGGCAGAAGGAGAAGGAAGCAGGCTCCCTGCGGGGAGCAGCCAGTAGAGGAGATACTGGAATCCAAAAGGAGCCATCCAAGATGAACTCTAATAGGGAAACAAAATTTCACAGAAAATAAGTGGTTTTGCATTTTATTTTGAAAAAGACAATGAAATGAAACACAGTGTCTTGTCTCTCAGTTTGCAAGTCTCCAAAGTAAAGTCAAGACTTCACTCTATTGTTGGCATCGATTCCCAAGGACCTCTGCGGCATCATCACAGAGAGGGTCACCCGCATCAGAACACAAGGGGCTTCACCAGTGCCCCGAAGGTCTGCACGAAAGTCGTGCTAATAAAGCTCTGGCAGTGTCCCAGCCTTGCCAACCTCTACTTTTCAGTTTGCCAGCTCAGCATGCAAACATTACCTTCCCTCCTCAACATCATGCAATCCTGTGAATTTTGCAAGATTTACAGTTTCACTTAGAGATCAATTTCCAATAACAACAGGGTGACTGGGTTGCTCAATGGGTTGAGCATCCACCTCTTGGTTTCTGCTCAGGTCGTGATCTCGGGGTCGTGGGGTCGAGCTCAGTGTTGGGCTCCGTGCTCAGGAGGGAGTCTGCCTGGGATCCTCTCCTTCCCACCTCCCACACTCTTGCACTCTTGTGTATTCTCTCTCAAATAAATAAATTTTAAAAGTCTTTTGTTTTCTTTTTTAAAGATTTTATTTATTTATTCATGAGAGATACAGTGAGAGAGGCAGAGACACAGGCAGAGGGAGAAGCAGGCTCCCTGCAAGAAGCCTGATGCAGGACTTGATCCCAGGACCCCGGGGATGACGACCTGAGCCAAAGGCAGACGCTCAACAACTGAGCTACCCAGGCACCCCAAATTTTTACAATCTTAAAAAAAAAACAAAGAAATCAATTTCCAATGACAAGAAGAGCGATGGACAGGCAAGGATGCAGATCCAAAGGAGTATTTGAGGATGAGAGGCCATGGATTATAGTCTCAGGCTCTGCCTGAACATGCAGGGACCTGACACTGACAGCTGGGATGACCCATAGCCTCCTAGAGCAGGAAGGAAAACTCCAACTCTCACTTTAGAACTGAGTGTTGAGTGTTCTCTGATCACACAACGAATGGGACACAGTTCAGGCCGCATCCAGGTCTGCACCACATCCTCTGTGATCATCACAGGGGCTTGGGAGCTGATGGGGACAATGCGCTCTTACCACTGCCCCACCTGCACAAACCCAGCAGCCTGTCCCCAGACCCGCTAAGTGCCCCTGGGGCAAGGCCAGGGCCACGCTGGCAGGACGGAGCCTACACCCTGTGTGTGAGATCACATCACTGTTCATTGCATCTAAATGAGCTCGACAGCATAGTTATTAGCTAATCCCCAAAACTGCTGTTTCACAAGCAATATTCAGGAGGGAATCACTGAAATAAAAACAAAATCAACCACCCAACAACTCACATATCATCTACCAGGAAACAAAGGCAGGGGAACTGCCCCACTGAGCTGTTCAGGGCTTATGAGCCCCCAAACTGATTGCAAGATTGCAAGCCTCAGCCGAGGCCTCACCCTGCCGGGCCTCACCCTGCCGGACCCCACCTTGACCCCACCTCGACCCCACCTTGCTCATTCTTTCCCCAGGACATCTGTAGGGAGGGGCTGGCCTTATGCAAGGACACTGCCTCCTTCCCGGCTTTGGTTCCCACAGCAAGGCATGGGTACATGAGGGACAAGACCAGTGTGCACAGAGAGAGCTGGGCAATTGACCTGTAAAGGTTTCATCTTTTTCCACCTGAGTAAGTTTATGGAGGAACCCAGCTCTGTTAGGAGGGGATCTGAAAACCCAGTTTGTCCTTGGGGTCTGAAGTCTCCTGAGCACTCAGGACCACACGGCCTGACCTGGGAGATCCCAGGAGCCTCTAACTTAGACTGCAGAATTCTGTCTGGCGGGTGAAGTCACAGATGCGGAAGGTGGACAGTGACCTCTCTGCAGAGGAACCTCTTGAGTCCAAATCCCAGCAGTAGCTCCCGTGTTCAACACACTTCAGTGGCTCCTCTTTGCTTCACGATAAAGGTCTTGGGAGTCCTTCCCAGGCCTGGGCCCCTCTCGTCCCTCTACAGCCCTCTCGGCCTTTCCTCCTACGGGAAGCCTTCCTGGATCGCAGAGGGCCCTATGCGTCCCTGTCCTCCACCTGCTCTCCACCTGTTGTCCACAGAACAGTTATTTCATGTCACAGCCCAGGGCCTGTCCAGCACCCAGAGGGTCCTCGGCAGCTGCCGGAGCGGGATATGGGGAGAAACTGGTACTAATGAGCCCTTCCCAGTGCCGGTGCCGGGCACGGAGCTAACGCAGGTACATCTTTCCTCTAACCGCCAGCGGATCATTAACCCCTTCCCGTGAAGGACTGAGGCTCCAGAGCTCACTTTGCTAAGTGCCCAGGAGGCAGGAACAGAGCGGCCAGCACTCCCTCCTGCCCAGGCTGCAGTGCACCAGCGAGCAGGCAGGGTAGCCCTGGGGCTGGTGCAAGCGCGCAGGCCTGACCTGAGAGCTCCGCCCCGAAGCCCCGCCCTGAAGATGGCCCCACCCACCCCTCCGGAGCTCCGCCTTCCCCGGGTGCCCCGCCCCGCCCCGTACGCCCCGCCCACCCTATTCTGGGTCCTGCTCCATCCGGACGCCCCGCCCACCGTGCCCAGGGGCCCGCCTCCCCGTGAGTGCCCCGCCCACCCTGCCGGAGCCCCGCCCGCACCCAGGTGCCGCACCCACCGTGCAACCCCAGCAGGACCCGGGAAGCAGCAGCGCTTCCACAGCAGCCTGCGCAGCCCCCGGGGTCCGTCTCCGCGGAAACGCGGTGGGAAGGGCGGCCCTGCGGGTCCAGGGGGTCTGGGTCACGGCCCGTGAGGACCTGGGAGAGCTGTTCTGCAGACAGGGGTCCCCTAGGCGTCTGGGACGACAGCGTCTCCGGCTTGCCCCAGAGCAGTCCCACCCCCGCAGCCGGCACAGGGGGTGTCCCTCTCCTCCCGGGGCCAGGCCCCCCCGCGCCGGAGCTCCTAGGGGAGCGGTGGATCACCTGGCTGCGGCGCGCTCCGGGGCACTGCTGCGAGCCCGACACGCACGTCTGTGCACGCGGCCACCTGGAGCGCGCGGACTGCACTCACCTGTCCGGCCCTCCGTTCCCCCAGCGATGAGGACCTCAAGCCAGGGGCACGCTCCGCTGTCCCTGCGCCAGCACAGCCCTGGCACTCAGAGGCAGAATCTGGGACCCACACGCTCAGCGGCCACCGCGGAAAGCCTCCCAAGCGTGTGCATGGTCTCCGCGGCGCGAGGCCGGGCTGTGCACCCGAGGCCAGACAGGAAGGTCCGTCTGAAGTGCTGGGCTCTGCAAACAGCAGGCTAACGTCTCCCTCAGATGATCTTTATACATCGAAGCTCCTCAGCTAGATTTGAGGCAAATGGCTGCATTCTAGGTCTCCCATTGATTCGTCCCCATTTCTAACCAGGCTTACCTAAATGTAAATTGCTGTGGGAGTTCTGGAACGGCTAAATCATTTATATTCAAGCAAGAGACTTTTATCTTAACCCCATCCTCCTCCACATATTTCTATGCAGATTGTGTACTGGGTAGTATAGGAATTGAGGGTATTAGTCCCAGTGATCACAGGGGCCTGAGTATGGTGTTTCATTTTTCAGAGGAAGGAATTCATGCTCAATCTCATTGGTGACATTCATTCACTTAAAACTGACTTTTGCATTTTCTTTTAAATAATTAAATAAGTGCTTCCTTTTCTTGGATGGAGGTTATATATTTACATAACAATGCTGTCATTTCTCAAGAGTTTTTTTGACGTGTTTTAGGTCATGACCAAAGCATACCTCGAACACCCAGAATTCTGAAGGCAAGATGAGCAGGCATGCTAAATGCAGCATATGGTCTCCTACGCCCCGCAAGTTTCTTAAATTCACAGTGAGTGTCCTTTCAACATGAGCAGGCTAAAATCTCTTTTCTGAAACAAAAACAGACATGACGCCTTATTTTATCAGAGGAAACACGTGGTGAGCAAAGCCTTACTGTGAATAGGCATCTCCTGCCAGATCAGTGAGTTGTACAAAACTCACTTTGCTCTAATGAGAACAGAGCCGGCTGGAGCTTAAAATTCTATTCCCGGAGTTTCCAAAGTTTGTTAAAATATTTGGCTAAACGGTTGATTACACCTAACTGAAAATCACAATATTTTCAGATACAACATGTGGAAGGAACTAAACTACTTGCCGCTCATTTGTGTGCTTCTCCAGCAGACAGTGCAGCATGGCATCTCAGGGATTCCACAGGGCTGGACTGTGCACTTTGCAAAATTATACATCAACTTGGACACAATTTCTTGTCAATCTTGCTGAATAGTGATCGGCTAAAATATTTTATAGTAAAACATTATGAATAGAATGCAACATTTGTAGAAGTTTTTATGATAAAACAGGACATTTCAAAGAAAGTTTTTCTGTACTGCCAGCATCATTTCTCCAACTGCCTGAGGACATGTGTTCTCTTTCCTGTTCCTTGAAATTGTTTCGGGGAAGTTGGAGATGCTCTAACCTAATGTGTGGATCTCAGTCAGAGCTCACTAAATGACCTTGAGGAGAGGCAGATAACATGACCCTCTCCATCTTGGTCCTAATCATCTAGTTCCTCCACCCTATCTGGTCCCACCTGGGTATGTACTTCTATCTCCTATGTTTGTTCCCAATGAAAGGAGCTCATCTAAAGCTCACTCTACCTTTTAAGGGATTCCTCTTCTGCACGGCTGCACTCGAGGCCAGAAAGAATAGTGCCAGACTGTCACAAATTCCTTTTCTTTACTTTTTAAAAAACGTGCCTATAAATACCTAATTATTGTGGGTGAGGCTCACGGTTTCAGATCATGCTGCTTATCTGTCAGTGGGGGGCCCTTTCCTGACAGCACTGATTCTCACACTTCCACACATCAACATCGTCACCCTGACCCAGACCTGCCTATATCACCCCACTCTCTCTTCTGTGAGCATCCAGCTGCTTCTCTGTTTCCTGTAGAGACAAGAGGTGAGCGTCTGAACTGTTTTCTGCTCTAATCTCATATGCTGTTGTTGCATTTCCCGAGTTGGCTGGAGGCAAATGTAGCTCATGATACCATTTCACATCATTTTTAAGCCCTGTGTCTTATGTAATCTTTTTCACTTATTTCACCTCCTTCTCCAGCTTTTGCACAAAGCTTCATAAAATCTCTAAAAGAAACTTTCTATAATCTACAAAGATGAAGGATTGGGGTGGGCACCAACCCCCAAGCAGTCAAAAATCCAGGCCTAACTTTGGATGCCCCCAAAACTTAAGTATTAATAGCCTACTGCTAACCAGAAGCCTTATCAGTAACCTAAAGGGTTGAGTAACATGTATTTTGAATGTCATATGTATTGTATATGGTATCCTTACAATAAAGTCAGCTAGAGAAAAGAAAATGTGATTAAGAATCATAAGGAAGAGAAAATACATTTATAGTCCTGTATTCATCACAACAATCTGCACGTATGTGGACTCATGGTTCAAACTGTGTTGTTCAAGGGTCAACTGTGCTGTTAAAAACCCAAGAGCCACAAGAGCCAAACATAGGCCAAAGAGAGAGAAGGAAGTCTCCTCGGCATGCTCTGTGGGGTCTGATGGCCAGGGAGAGTAGACCGGGGTGAACAGACCCATCATTGAACAGATGTATATCCCTCACCCACCTGGACGTCATTGACAAGGCAGGTGCAGCCAGCCCAGAGCAAAATACAGAGTGTGTGGGACTATTGACCAGACTCTGAGCTTCCTGGCCAAGGGCACAGGTTCAGAGAAGATGAGCAAACACACCGTCTAGGCCAGTAAGTAAAATGGAGACTTTAAAATGTCCTTTATAATGCTGAGAAGTTTGAAAGAGCAATCTCTTCTCTTTGTAAATGTCCCCCAATCGTGTCCACTGAGAGGAACATCTGCTATTCCTTGGCTTTCCGGCCTCCAGGCACTGCCTCCTGAACCTGTGGGAATCCGCCAGAATGGCCTCCACCAAAGAGGCAGGATGCGGGTGCCCACCTTACCCCATCCTGTGCATCTGCAGCGCAGGCATGTGACTCAGGTCTCCTCACAGACTGCCTCTCCCAGATTTTGGGTTAGAAACATGTAGACACCCTACTTATGTGTCCTGGTCCTAGACCGATGCTTGTGGTGCAAGTGGTGGTGTGTGCTCAGCGGACCCCCTCAGTGGCGTGATTTTGGCCATAATTTCCAGCTTATGCGCAGCCTGTCAGATTCTCTGGCTCCTGTAGAGTCTGTGATCCACTCAATACTTTTTTTTTTTTTTTAATAATCTGTTTTCTGTTTAAAATAGCTAGTTTGTTGTATTGTTTCTATCAGGAAACTTGACTCAGAGAAACCAAGGACAGGAGCAGTGACAGGCAACAGCCAGTCAGGAAAGCACCAGAATCTGGGATTCATCACTGGGACGCTGGTGACAGCTGTGAAAATGCATCCAGAGTTCAAGGCTGAATTTGAGTGCCCGAGTGCCCAAGGGCAGAGCTGCTTACAAAAAAGCATCTCAAGCACACATCAGAGGCCATGCTGCGGAGAAACACATGGTGAACACTCCAGAAGCCTTGGGGAACCCAATGATGGGAGGGCAGCAACTGCTGGAACTTCTAAGGAGATGTGTGTCCTGCAGTGGCCGGCCACGGTAGATGAAGCCAACTCAACGTTGGATCTCACTGAATTAGCTGAATTCATAGGGTGCCTGGTTCCACTGAATTTGGGAAAGCATGCTGCCCAGGAGCTGAAGTAGATCCCCGAGGTGTTCTGCGCGACCTTTCCTGGAGGATGTGACCCTGTTCCCAACACAGACCCACCTGGCCTCGCTTACAGGCAGACCCCACAGCCACACAGCCAGCTTGCCAGATGGAACTAGGTCTTCATGGGTGCTGCAAGTCTTCACAGGCACCCTCTGCATGGAACCAGAACCCAGCCGCCCTGAGCCCTGAGCCCTGAGTCAGAGTCATGCTGCCAGGAGATGATCTTGCTAGGTGGGATGCCTCGGTGGGATTCTGACAGTGCTCGATTGAGTAGGACAGATTAAACTTAGAGATGAGATGAAAACGATCAATGTGGGTGACTGGAGATCCTGCAGATCCAGCAGCTGGGGGTGATTTTTTGGCAAGCACTGGCCCACCAAGGCACATCCTGCCTGAACTGACCGGCCTGACCATGCAGATGGGGACGGGGTTGTGTCTCTGCAGCTGAGAAATTCCTCTCATGGACATAGGTCAATGAGTGAGGACCTGGCTGGCCTTCTTTCAGCTCAGGTGATGTGGAAGGCTACTCCCAGGCTTCTGATTCTGCCACGGATGGGGCCCACTGCATGGGAGGGCTGCTGGAGCACCGAAGTTAGGAGATTGCCCTGTGGTCAAAGATGGGACCTAGGGGCCTGTGTGCTAACCCAGCATCCTTGGTTATCCATGCACATGTTGGAGCAGCAGTGAACATGAGAGATGTCTTTGACCTGTGTGGTCACCCCGGCCACCCTGCGGACACTTGGTCTGGGCGGGCACCCCGGCCACCCTGCGGACACTTGGTCTGCATGGTTGCTGCAGCCAGCGTGTGGACAAGGACCCACCTCCACTGTCTACCCTGGGTTCCTGTGCTCTCTGGTGGGGAGATGCCTCAGGCTCCTTCGAACAATGGGAAGGAAAGAATCCTGAGATAAGAATGTTGGAGGTTTTAATGCAACTGCTCAGGGCTCTCTGAGCTCCGTCCTTTGAAGAACCGTTGAGACGTTGGTAACAAGCCTCGAGAAGTACTGGCAAGGAGAACACCAGCATCTTTGAATGCTGCCTTCCTGGCTGTAGGAAATACCCCAATTGAAATAAACACCCTGATGTCTATGTAGAGGAAAAACACGGCCCCAGGGGCAGTGGCGGGGTGGGGGCCCAAGATCCTCAGGTGGCAGACCCCGGAAAGTCAGGACAGTCTGACCTGCAGGAGCCACGGTGGCTGATCATGAGGATTCCCTGTGACCAAACTATAGGAATGTGGGTCCTGCCTGATCCGTGTAATAATAACAAACAACACAACACACCCAGGGAGAGCCTGGTGGCTCAGTGGTTGGGCGTCTGCCTGCAGCTCACGGTGTGATCCCACGTCCAAGATCAAGTTCCACATCACACTCCCCCAGGGAGCCTGCTTCTCCCTCTGCCTGTGTCTCTGCCTCTCTCTGTGTGTCTCTCATGAATAAATAAATAAAATCTCAAAAAAAAAAAAAAGTCTGAAATGTTTAAAGTTTTAGTCAAGTTTCAAAATGTTTTCAAGTAAATTTTTAATCTGGCACCCCCTCCTATTTTGTTGCATGTCTGAAACAATTTAGTTTATGACACATTGATGTAGTTAGGCCAAATATGGATTTTAAAATATTGTATATTTTATGCCCACCCTCTTTATCACCTCTGGTTAATATCTTGGATTATAATGTGTACACACAGACTTAAGTTTCACATCTGGATTATATGCTACAAAGTCTTTGCTAGTTGGTTTTTGGGAATCAGAATGAATTTACCCACCAAAAGCAGTATGATGAATAGTTCTCAATCCCTAAGTTAGACATAAAACCTATTTGATTTTTTGCACAGCTGTTGTATAATCACGAGTTCTGTGTTGAAGACTGCAAACTTCAGACTACAAATTATGCTGGACTATGGAGAGTTATGCCAAAAAGGGGAGGTTCCTCAAGCAACCAGACCCCTTCTCTTCATCAATCCCTCTCAGGGACAGAGGCTTCGTGGCTGACCATGGGCAGTGGCAGAGAACAGGCACCTCCTGTTGGGCACGAAAACCAGGAGCTGACTTGGTGAGGGGACCCCAAACTCTCAGGTGGACCAGCTTGACTTTAACTGGCTTGGGCTCTTTAAAATAGAAAGGCTCTCACAGGGGCAGGATGGCCAGGGGAGCTGGGAGTCAAAGCAGTGTAGTGGGAATGGAGACTCCCCTACAGCGATCCTCTCCCAGTTTACTTCCCCGGGAAACTTCCTGACCCTCCATATCTTGGCCAGCACCCCACCTGTGGTCCTCCTTGGTGCACATGATGGCACAGGATGGCACACTGAGCTGCCATAGCCAGTGCTCCCCAGTCCTGGATGCACACTGGGGCTGATGCCTAGCCTCTACCCCTGCCCGATTAAAGCAAAATCTCTGGGAACAACCCACAAATCAAGGGGCTCTAAAAGCTCCCTGAGGTTAAGAAAACAATCCCATTTATAGTTGCACCAAAAAGTATGAACTATCCAGAAATAAACTTAACCAAGGATGTGAGAGACCTGTTCTCTGAAAACTATTAGACATGATGCAAGATACTGAAGAAGATACAAACAAATGTAAAGATACACCATGTTCATGGATTGGAAGCATTAATACTGCTAGAAATGTCTATGTCACCCAAGGCCATCTACAGATTCAAGGCAATCCCTATCAAAATGCCAACATAATTTTTCACAGAACTAGAACAAATAATTCTAAAATTTGTATTGAACCACAAAAGGCCCCCAATAGCCAAAGCAATCTTGAGAAAGAAGAATACGGCTGGAGATATCACATTCCCATTTTTCAAGGTGTACTACAAAGGTATAGTAATCAAGACAGTGTGCTACTGGCATCAAACCAGACACAGATGAATGGAACAGAAGAGAAAGCCTGGAAATGGAGCCTCAATTCTATGATCAACTAATATTTGACAAAGCAGGAAAAAATGTCCACTGGAAAAAGAACAGTCTCTTCAATAAATGGTGCTGAGAAAACTGGACAGCCACATGCAGAAGAATGAAAATAAATTCACACCAGACACAAAAAGTAAATTCAAAATGGATTAAAGACCCAACTGGGAGACCTGAAACCATAAAAATCCCACAAGAAAACACAGGCAGTAATCTCTTCGACATTGGGTATAGCAACATTTTTCTAGACATATGACCTCAGGAAAGGGAAACAACAGCTAAAAATAAACTATTGGGACTACACCAAAATAAAGAGTTTCTCCACAGCAAAGGAAACAATCGACAATACGAAAAGGCAACCTACAGAATGGGAGAAGATATTTGCAAATGACGTATCTGATAAGGGGTTAGTATCCAAAATATATAAAGAATTTCTACTACTAAATATCAAAAAAACAAATAATCCAATTAAAAACGGGCAGAGGATCTGAAAAGACATTTTTCCAAAGAAGACATCCAGATGGCCAATAGACATATGAAGATGCTCACCATAACTCATCATCAGGGAAATGTAAATCAAAACCACAAGGAGATACCACCTCACACCTGTCAGAATGGCTAAAATAAAAAGGACAAGAGAAAACAGGTATTGGAGAGGATGCAGAGAAGGGGGAACCGTTGTGCACTGTTGGTGGGAATGCAAACTGGTGCAGCCACTATGGAAAACAGTGAGGGGATGGCTCAAAAAATAAAAAATAGAGCTACCCTATGATCTAATAATCCTACTGGTGGGTATTTACCCAAAGAAAACAAAAACACTAATTTGAAAAAATATGTGCACCCCAATGTTTATAGAAGCAATGTCCACAATAGCCAAACTATGGGAGCACAAGTATCCATGGACAGATAAATGGATAAGGAAGATATGGTCTGTATGTACAATGGATTATGACTCAGCCATAAAAAGAATGAGATCTTGCCGTGTGCTATGACATGGATGGAACAAGGGTGTATTATGCTAAGAGAAATAAGTCAGAGAAAGACAAATATCGTATGATCTCACCCATTCCACTATTGCATATGTGGAATCTAAAAAACAAAAGAAACAAACGAAGAAACAAATAAAAAAACCCAGACTCTTAAATATATACAACTATGGTTTCCCACAGGGAAGGTGGATTCACAGAAGGAGTGACTAAATAAAGGGGATTAAGAGGTACAAACTTCTAGTTATAAAACAGGTGAGTCTCAGAGATGAAAACTAGGGCACAGGGAAGAGTCAATAATATGATAATAACGTTGTATGGTGACAGATGGTGACTATGCACATCATGGCGAGCACTGAGTAATTCACGGGATTGTTGAATCAATATTTGTGCACCTGAGACTATTATAACAGTGTATCTTAATTACATTTCAATTAAAAAGAAACAGAAATATACAGTAAAAATTTTTTTTTAAAGCTCCCCAAGGGATTCTAATGTTCAGCCAGGATTTAATACTTCCCTGGGATGCCTGGATGGCTCATTTGGTGAAGCATCTGCCTTCAGATCAGGTTGTGATCTCGGGGTCCTGAGATTGAGCCCCACGTTGGGCTCTCTGCTCAGTGGAGAGCCTGCTTCTCCCTCTGCCCCTCCCCCTGCTCGTGTGTACACTCTCACTCGCTCCATCTTAACTAAATAAAATCTTTTAAAAATTATAAATAAATTAAAATTATTTTCCTAAACAGAGAGCTCTTTGGAAGCAGGGCACACGTTCCCTCATCTCAGGTGTTAATGAGCCAATACACCTGTCCAAATCCTGCCTGGTACACACTGGGCTGTCGGCGGTCCTAGAGGTGGGTCGTGACTCCCCAGTGGTCAGTGCAGCTCCTGACCCAGGTGCCCAGCAAATGCACATAAATCAAGTCATGAGGATGCCTGGGTGGCTTAGCGGTTGAGCGTCTGCCTTTGGCTCAGGGTGTGATCCCGGAGTCCCGAGATCAAGTCCCACATGGGGCTCCCTGCATGGAGCCTGCTTCTCCCTCTGCCTGTGTCTCTGCCTCTGTCTCTCATGAATAAATAAATAAAATCTTAAAAAAAAAAAAAAAAGAATCAAGCTAAGCCTGCTGGTGACCAGGAGCGAGAGCTGGGCGCCTCTGCTGTGGGCCTGAGTGACGATGGGAGAAATGGTGTGGGTGGGCTCTGCCTTCCGGACCTGCATCTTGCTGCAGGACATGTCCATCCCTCAAAGAGTTTTTCAGAGTAATTCTGGTTGCGAATTTTACCAGTGTGTTTATAGGATACACCCGCTGGGAGTCAAGAGTCTGAGGCTGTGCCCAGGCTCTGCCGTGTACTAGCTGCACGGCCCTGAGTGAGTCCCCGAGGCCCGTCCTCTCGAGATTTGTGCGTGAAACCCGTCTGGTCTCCTTCTGCCTTGCCCCTGGCCGCCTGCCCACCCCACCTGTGCCCACGAAGCCTCCCCGCCCCAGGGCCCAGCCCCACAGCCCGGCAGCCCTGAGGCTGAGTCTGTGTTCCTGGAAACCGCGGTAGTGGTCACCTTGGCCCAAGGGATGAGCCCTCCACTGTGCTGAGGGGAAGGGGGCAAGACTAGCGCTGTCTCCTGGCGCCAGGGGCGGGCTCGGGGCTGTCTGCTGTCTCTTGCAGGCCGGCCTTTGTCCTGGTGGAGGAGCTTCTCAGCCCGGCAGCCCAGCGGGTGCTTCCTCTGCTCGTTCTGGCTACTGAGACAGGCCAGGTCGCTTAACTGTGGATGAAGCCACAGGATGGCCAGCCTCCTCCGGTTATGGACACCGCGGGAAGTGAGGCTCTGGGGAGGACGTCGGATTTGTTTGAACCACATGCAGACGTGTGCTTATGGGACCTGCATTTGGAAACAGTGAAGTGACAAACCTTCTCATGCACGTTGTGCGTTTGGGAGAGTTGTTAGCTTTGGTTCCTTTGGGTGGTTCTGCTCTGACCCTAACAGAATTGTGGACAGTCTTGTCACCTGTGGAGCTTCCTGGGTGTCATGTTAGTTTGATGTGTTCACACTGTCGTGTCGCCCCTCAGAACGACACAGGACTGAAGGGCCACAGGCGTGGTCTTGGAGCTACACTGAGCCCATGCTTTCAGTCAGGGTCACGTCCCCCAAAGGTCCCCTGCTCCTCTAGCTGGGGGCCCAGCTGCCCATCTGTCTGCAGCCCCCTGCGGTCTCTGTACTCCTCACCTCACCTCGGGCCCAGAGGCCTTGCTTCCCTGGGCCCCCACCCCGGCCACGGCGGACCGCACTGCCTTCTTCGGGGCTGACAGGGACTTGTCAGCGCCTGGAGCATGTGGCGGACACGCCACCCCCCACCTCTGCTCTACGTCCTGCTTGTCTCCTGAGACGCCCCCTGCCTCCCCGCAGTGGGGGTCTCACACTCTCGCAGCTCCCAGACTTCAGGAGTCCGCGGGGACCTCACTCCTGGGGTCGGAGACCTTCGGGCTGGCCTCTCCGGTGAGCCCCTGGCTGAGACACAGAAGGGGCCAGACTCCCGTCCCTCTTGGGACCCCGCACCCAGGCCTGTGCCCAGCGGCTGTTGTCCTCGCCACTCGGAGCCTGGGGCCGCGTTCCCCACCTCCAGGGGGCTTGCTCAGCCTCGAGTTCCTGCACCCTCTGACCTCTCTGACCCAGCGTGCTCTCCCCCTGCCCGGTGGCCAGGCTGGTCCCAACCCATCCACCTGCATCTGCAGGAGTGGAGGGTGAGAAGTGCTGTGCACCGGCCACCATGTCCAGCCAAACTGCAACACCCCTGTGCCTACATCTCCTCTCCTTCCTATGCTGGTGCCAGAGCTTCCACCTAGTCCCAGCCCTCGATGCCCAGGGTCACTGCCCTGGCCCTGCTGCTGGTCATCCTTCTGCAGAGGACACTCTCCAGGCAGTCGCACCAGCTCTCTTCAGCTCTCCACCGTCTCGCTCTCCTGTCTCTCAAGCGACTTGGGTAAGGTGCAGACCACTTGTTATGTGAGGGTATTATCTGAGTGTGTTCGTGGAACCACTGTACACAAGCTTTTTAAGAAAGATGGATGAACGACCTATCTGGGCACCACCGAGGGTGTGGCTGACTGGGACTGTATGGGCCAGAGAGCAAAGTCCCACCTGCAGTGGGGCCCATGCAGGGGGGCTCAGGCCCAAGAGGTAAAGGTGGTCTGAGCTCAGGATGATCGGCCTTGGACACAAACATCACCGGGTGTGTGCGTCTCTGTGTCCAGTCCCCTCCTACCTACAGCATGTTATCTGGACCTAGGTTCGAATGAGACTCATAGGCACAAACAGCAATGACATCCACATCTTAAAGGATGTGGTGTGACCAAATAGTATGCAGAAACGTTCTGACAAACTATGGTGTCATGACATACTGGAAGCGGTGCACCTGCAGGACAGGGAGCACAGGGACTCGGCACGTCCACTTCTGACTGCCAGGCACCCTGCACAGACCTCCAACCTGAAGGATTCTAAATGAACCAACAGTATGGCTCTAAATAAGAATACTCTGTGAAGGATCGTGGTTATGGAAAAACCAAAACAAAAAGAAACAAACAAACAAAAACCCCTCTGCTTTAAAGGAGTATCAGTTTACCAGTTACTCTTAGAATGTTTCATTTTGGTCCTTTGATCCAGCATTGGAAGTTGTGAGGATTACAGTATTTTCATTTCACTCTTGAAGGAAAAGTTGGTCCACATGTCTCACAGTTAAGTGATGGCAGTGGTGCAGAAACTGGATTAATTTGCTTTTGAAATCTGCCACAGGTAGCAGAACACAATGAAACTGTTGGCCATGTTTAGGCCTTGAGATTTCTGCTTTCACGACTTTGGACGGCTGATAGAGATTTGGCCAATAGTTCAAATTAGTGTTAAATTTCCCCAACAATATTCCAGCTTTGGCCTGGGCCTGCCACCCTGTTCCAGATCAATGGTGTGTCTTTCTCAGGAGGTTCCGGGAGCGTTATCACATGCACGCCCATAGCATCAGCACTTTCCTGATTCACAAGTACACAGGCCCAGGCCTTCTCCCGTAAATCCTGTTGCTGAACTCCACAGAAATTCCTTGGGCCTAGCATGAAGAAAGGGCTCTGCTGCTATTCATGGTTCAGATGATAAAAGACAACCGAATCAAGGCCACCTTCCCCTCCACACAGTACCACTGCAATTTTAAGGCTTGAGACTTCTCAGAATTCAGATAAAGCCCCAGAGCAGGTGGCCCCGTCAGAACCCGCAGGGTACCCTGGCAGCAGCTCCGAGCTATCCAGGAAGTAGGATTTTGTATCTTTCCTAACGTCTAAAGTCTGGGTCTGGGTGCGTAGCTACCCTAGTGGTCCGAGTCCTACGCACACAGGATAGTCCGACCTCATCTGGAGCTTGCTGACGTACAGCCAGCGAGGCCACATGGACCCCTGGCTGCAGGGACACTACTCTTGTCACCAGGACAGGTGTTTACCTATGCCCCGCTGTGAGGCTCATTGATGGGAAATGCACTTGTGTAGGTGGTCCTGAGACACAGCAAGGGCCTCCTCATATCTTGCCACTTAACCCACAGCTTTGAAAAAACACTTGCTTCAGTGGGCCGGATCATCGTGTCCACCTTGTGCAAATGCACCACAACCCAAGATGTGGGCAGTAACTGCGCATGGCCTTCAGAGGACAGTGGTGTGTGCTCTCTAGCATCCCATGAGCAATGGCACACCCCGCGGGCAATGCCCACCTCACACTGCTCTACATGGATGCTGTGAGGGTCATGGGACTCCTCCTCCCAGAACACCTGTAGGATAGACGCGGTGAGGTGCATCTTCTAAGAGGTTAGTGCTCTGGCCCACCGCGCCCACTAAGGCCATCCTCCTGCTTCAGATCCTATTTCCTGCTTCTTCAAGAAGCTACTTTTACTAAGAATCAAGTCCACTCACTCACTTTGCGTATTAACTAATATCAATTTCACAAAGTCACAATAACTAGTATTTAAGTTTCCCCCTTTTTGGAAAAACCATCCTAGGCACCAGATTAGCTGGTGAGGGATCTTGCAACCTAGGCTCTTTGCTCCTCTTATCTCCAAACATTAAGTAGCAGAGACCGGTTTTATCCGTTTCCCACTTTTTGGTTTTCTTGTTGCTGTTTTAAACTTCTGCAGGTCCTAGCAGCTCGATGTCAGGTCTCCTAGTTCAGAAGTTTGTTTTCTGTTAAAATACGGCAGATTTTAGAATTCAGAACATCTTCTCAGTATTGTGCACTTTTGCTCACGCCTTGATTCTGCACCTGCTTCCCTCAGTATGAAGTCTGCCAGCTGACAGCTGGGTTTATCCTTAAGAAGTTAACAATTTCACGTGGAGTTTTCTATATCCAGAAACATGGCAAAAACATCCCGCGTGTGACTGGAAAACTACAATAGCAGATGTCACAGAACCATATGCTAATTCAGTAGATTCTTCATCAAAAAGCCAGTTTATCAAGTTTCTCTGATAATTGAGAAACAGTAACTCAATGCCAACAGTTTCAAGTGGGAACAGGAGGACCTGGCGGGTCCCGCCAGAGATGCGGCCCATTTCCACGGCAACTGTATGCAGAGCCCCAGGAGGCACCCAGAAGCACAGCCAGATTTAACAGAATTGACTATAAATCTAATATAGTTTGTAGTTGCCAGGCCCAGGGGCAGCTGGTTGCTCGCATAGAAGGGAAGAAAACATGATGGGGTGCAGGGTGGGGGGCACTCTTCTACAAACCCAGTAGATAAGACCATGGCAGGGGCATGACACAGACTTCTGAGGTCTACTGGCCACTCCCCAAACTACTATGTGGGTTTACTATTTTTTCTCGGTCTCCGGTGAACCATTTCTCTGTTTATCCCAGCTCAGCAATTCATTTATTCATTCACTGTGCTGTTTTATTTTAGTTTTGATCTTTCAAAAAAAAAAAAAAAAAAGTGAGTGTATCAGGTTCTAAGTAATTTGACCAACACTTCCTCAACATTCAGGATGCACAGCCTTCTCTCTGGAGGGATGCACCCCACTTTCAGATTAATAGAATTCTTGTGAGTATTCTGCTGAATATCACTAACTGAACTGGTTATTTCAAGGTGATACAGTTCTGACCCATGGGAGCAGGATGAGGGTGGCCTCCCACCACGGGACATCAGGCCATCCATACGAGGTACAATCACTGCATCCTGGACAAGAGAAATGATCGATTTCAAGTGCCACAAAATTAGTGTTCTTCTACTGCAAAGAAATTACATGTAACAAAATATTAAGTTTTCAGATTTCCCTCAATAAAATTGATGTGTCAATGATTATACATGCAAGCACAGAAAAAAAACCACTGTCAAAGACAAGTCTTCTATTCAAAGTTCAGGACCTACCACCACCTAAATTTGTGAATGCTTTTATTTGTAAAACAATAACTATTTCACTAATGTGTTATATTTTGGAGATCATGAGAAAGTATTTTGGAGAAATAAAGCCAAAGGCTATTTTGAAAGACTGTGAAGCCCCGGTCAGTTTCTTCTGTGCTGTTATCTGTCATGAGGTCATTTCAGAATGAAGGAGGCACATTTCTGCTGACACTTGGTCGTTGATGGGGACAGTCTACCTGAAGAACACAAAGTATCACATTCAAAGAATTCCATCCAGCTTCCAGATGCCAAGCTAATCATGTGTGAACTGGTGTACCAGTTACTAGTACAGTCACCTTTCATTTCTGTGTCCTTTAATTGTTCTATTAGAAGACCATTAAGAAGCCAAAAATGTTTTACGTATATTAATTGTTAAAAACAACATAGAGGAGCTTAAAGAAAGAATATATTTGAGCCACATAAACACACAAACAGGGATTACAAAAGAAAAAGTAATGTAACAGTTTATGTAAGTACCTAACATACCAGCATGCTTACAGCTAAAACAAGACATAAAAAGGTAATACGGGTACTGTGTATATAGTTCTGACAAATGTGCATTAAAGAGTTCTCTAATATAAAAACATTTAAATTGTGGAGAATACTTTTCATGATACAGAAAACAACTGTTAAAATAGGCACACCCACAATCCTTATAAAAATATGCTTGCCAAAGATAAAGCTCATCCAAGCCCCAGTTCTCAGATGTGCAAAAGCCACGAAGCTGTTAACCCTGGGTACTGTCTTCCCCTCTGTGTCATGAGTTTCAACACTGACTGGTATGAATTATGAATTACAGTTAATTTTAGTTATTCTTCAGTGTTTCTGCCAAGCTCCCTATAGGATGCATCTACTTAATATGAATACTTAAAACAACATTACTTGTATATAAAAGTCACTTCCTTAATGTCCTTTTTTCCTTTCCTAGAAAAGGCACTATATTTAGAAAATACTTATTACCACAAGTAGTGCTGTGGAAAAACTGAAACTCCAAATCAGCGTGCTCTATCAATAAGTACATCTAAGAAGCCCTAACTAAGAGAACACAAAATGTAAAAAGCTGATAAATTTAAAGATTATAAAATTGGTTTATTGTAAAAGCAATTCAAGAATACCCAGTTAAAATCTTATCCCAACACTACCCAGTACAACCCAGAAGGCATTAAACACTTTGACATCAGAACAAGGACACAGAACAAGAGAGACCAAATCAAGGCTGTGATTCAGATTCAGAAAGAGGAAGGACTTTCAGGCGCCCTTCAGTCAGCGCCAGGGGCCACAGCGGACGCAGGTGTAACTCAAGTGACTGAACTTTTAGGAACAACTGCCTTTTGTGACAACAGAAGAAAAAGACACGTATCAGGTTCTCTATCAAGGTCCCCCTAGTCTCTCGCGATCCCTCCCACGTCCCCACCCTTGCCCTGATCTAAAGCTACTGCTGACGTGTAAGATGTGATCTTATTTGTGGCTTATTGGCACACGTAAGCACTCCTTCCAAGTAGCTTTGACTTTCAGCATGTGAGAAAAGAACAACATGCTGTCTCATTCATACCCTCACTTATGCATTCTAGGTAGAATTTCATTATTGCTTATAAAAAAAAAATCTGCACAGTGGCCATTTCCCCTCAGACTTAATTTCAAGATAATCTTTCTGCTGTTTTCTTAATAAAAAGCTTTAGTCAATGATTACGAATGATTGACCTATGAATTCATTATATAGAACAGTGATTGCATTTTTTGAGCACTCAAAGTACTTAATATAAAACTTCTCACTCCCAACTTTCACACTCCTCTAACTGAAGGGTCAAAATACTTAGATTTAATCTATCTTCCGAAGCAAGATGAGACTTTCCATAGCAGTGTTAGCTAGGAAAAATGATTCTTCGGTTATAAACCCTTGAAAATAAGGACTTATTCTAGAATATTGAAAGACCCTTAATCACAGAGGTGCTAGCTGGTGCCACTATAATTCACAACCAACTATTACCGTCATAGCTTATACTGAAGAGTTGATTCATGCTCATTTTGTTCCTTTAAAAAATACTCTTTGGAAACCATTATTATTACTCCTGTAGACACATACTCTAGTTATATCTCTTCCTGTAAAAATAAAAGTATAATCATGATTATCTCTATTTCTTTGCTAAACTCAACTACTGATATACATTAATTAATCTGATCACTTTACCAGCTAACTTACACCCTCGGCAGTATTCTATATATACTTCCAGGGTCAATTCTCGGCATACAGAAGTAGGAGCAAGTCTCCATGTATGTTATGAACCTACTTAGTGATTTCCCAACAAGGTTCAAAATTAGTCCATGGGAGTGTCAAGGGAAAATAAAGCTGTATCTTGTTTGCTTCTTTCAAATTCATCAGACAATATTGTGTGCCCAGAGTGCATATAGTACTCCTCCAGACACTATGCTTTCTAGAATAACTACCTCTAATGTCTGCAGACTGTCTCAATCAGATTTACACTACCGTGAGATATAAACTACTAGTCACATATTCTAAATACATACATTCAAAACTACCATTTTAAAATAAATTGGAAAGTATGGAAACCTTAAAAAAAGATACATTCTGCTATCACACTATTATAAACCTTATAAGTGTGTGTGTGGGTATATATATAGAGAGAGCAGATAATCAAGATTTAAATAAGATGGTAAAAAATTAGGAAATGTAGATTTTACCAAAGGAACTACAATAACTGCACCAAGCAACAACTATAAACAGATTGGCTACTATGGTAATTTGTCTCGGTTCTGGGGGAAAAACAAAAACAAAAAAAAGCACAACCCAACCAATCAAAACAAAATAAAACGAACAAAAAAAACCAAACCCACAATAAAACCCACCAAAACCTATACTACAGTATGTGGCAATAATTAATATATTTCTATGGAAACTGTCTCATGCCTCAGAAGCTCCTAAAATAAAATCAAGGTCACTCTGTGACTAATGCTAGCAGTGTGAGGGAAAGCAGAACAGTCTTCAGCCTTGGTTTCAGCTAGCTCATCACATCAGCATTAAGGACTCAACATCCATACAACATTTTTGGCTTGGCAGACCAGTAAGTCATGTTTCTCCACTGGCCAAAGGCAGCTGAAGAAACAATTGCCTGAACAAACTAAACGCTGTGACATGAAGCATTTGACTTCCAAGTCTGAGGATTTAGTTAAAATGATCGGTCAACACCTAACTGGGCAAAAGGAATGGCATCCATCATCCAAACAGGCTCACTTCCCCCAGCCCCCAAAACGAACAGTAGTTATAATAGCAAAAGAAACAAAAAAAAGTTTTGTTTTTTTTTTTTTTTTTTGATTCTTTAGAGCCAACTATGAAAGAGGTCAGCAACATATTAACAGCAGCAATGGACACGAAGAGCAAAATAGTGGATGAAAGAATCTTGCTGGACGTCTGTTCATCTTTTTCGGTGTCAGCCAGAAGACTACGACTGGCTTACTTGGAAATTTCGAGCATACACGTCTCATCTCCTTAGATCCTTCACAGATTTGGAATTCGGTCTACCTGAGGGCTCTATAACCATGTGAGAAAGCTTTCTTTATCCAGCTTAGTGGCAGCCAGCACGGACTCCATGTCGTTAAGGATGTCAGAGCTCAGAGCTTCCTGCAGACTTGGCATCAACTCCTCTCCTTCTATGTTCATCCCATCTCCCTCCAGCGTTCCGAGGTCCACATTTGTCCCAGGAATGGCTTCTAGGTAGTCTGGGAAACGGTTCTGCTGGGAGGGCAGGGTGCTTTGGTTGATAGTATCACCTAGTTGGGATGGAGAAAAGCAGACATCAGAGCTCCATTAGGTGAGCATCCAGAAATGAATGGAGACCGACCTCCTGCGCCAACTCCCACAGTTTACTTTAGGTTAAACAGCTCGCAGAAAACAAAATACCAAGTTTACTTCTGTTTTAACATGTGCACAGATGCTGAAGCAACAGCTCAATGTTTTATTACTAAGTGCTCAGCACCAAAAGGCCTCACAAGAAAAAATAAAAATCCCTCAAAAACTTATGGACAGCAAGGGAGAGAGAACAAGAATGCCACACAAGAGTGTCACTGCAGACTCTCCAGGTCAAACTATACGGTAGATAAAATATAGAAATGATGCTCACAGACGCCTCTTTCTTTACCTGGCACACGGGGGAACTGTAAAAGAAGGAAAAAGGACTAGATGAAAACTGCCTTCTGCTCTGGGAAAGTCACACTCCTAATGGCAAACCAGTTTCCTGAGTCCTTGTATAAACAGAATCTCTCTAGCTTTCCTTCTAGAGGTGCCTGGTTTATCTGGCCTGGAAGCCTTTCTTGAACATGACGTTAACATTCCTTAGAGCTTCCAGGAACATGGACACTGCCCACTGAGAGCTCCAGGGTTCTGGAGAATGGAGACGTTGGGGAGAGGACAAGGAAAAAAGCATGATGGGCAAGAGACAGTCTCAGAGGCACCGGAATATGGTGATCTCAGATTCAGGGAAATGAAGAGGAGGGGTGGTGAGCACTGGGACACACCAAGGCCACAAGCAGGATGAGTACAGGCAGAAAAGATGCGCCAAACACTCTGAGGAGCTGTCGGCCAAAGAGGTGGCCAGCGGGAGAGTCACTCTGGCCCTGCGGGTTCAGACCCGAGCACAGGGCGGTCAGGGGTCACCTGGTGAGCCACGGGAGGAGATAGCCCCCACCCTGCCCTGCTCAGCTCTTGCTACAACCAGGCAGCCTTCTCCGCCTGCTTTCCTGAGACCTCAAGCCCTTGGGGGAGATGGAGGCAGACACTGAATCCATATGGATCTCCGTGAGGGCCATCCGCTGCCCTGCCATATGGCTTAGTATGGGAAGTGCTAAAATAAGTTCTGCCATCAGTTCTGTTCAGAGAGCCATGCCGTCTATGTGGGAAAACAGAACACACATCAGTTACAAATGGCCATGAAGAAACAAAGCAGGCTCAACGGGAGTGGAAGTTTGCAGGGTTGTGACTGGTTTTCTTCTCAATAACCTGTGCTCATAGACCTGTGACCACCCCCACCCCCAACCTGGAGAAACAATGGTGGTCACTGAGGCCGACCGCCAAGACACGTGGAGGACACCTACCTGTGTCCATCTCGTCAACACTGTTCAGGAAGTCATCTGGGGTTCGAGGGACGCTGTAGCTGCTCATGCTCAGCCCACTGTCTGTGCTTTCATCCCGGGAGTGGTAGGTGCCACTACAAAACAGGAGAATTCAAGACCTACACCAACATTTTAAATGATTCCAATGTAAAGGTGAACACGATTCTCTAAGAGGGTCAGTGAGACTCCTGCCTATAGTATGTGGAGCAAGCATCACCCAGTCCCCGGGGCTCACGAGGGACCCATGGTGGGATGTGACACGTTTACCCTGAGGCAGGCATAGCTCTCCCACGAGTCTGGGGCTGGTGGCAAGGAAAGCAGAGAAGAGAGGCTCGCAGCCTTCCTTGAGAACAGAAAATTCTCTGTGTGCTGTCCTGTCATGCCATCTGAATCTGGCTTCTATCATCTCCCCAGTGGGTCCACACAGGCTGCAGGGGACAAGGGATGCAGCCCCTTGTACACAGAGCTCAAGCCAAGGAAAAATCAACCCAATACAAACCCACAAGGCCTTTCTGAACTGGGCCAAAAGGGAGGGGTCACCACTGAGAAGGTAACAACTCCCCTCAGGGAGGCTGGGGGCCTCAGGCAATTAGGTTGCAGGTCGTGACCTCAGGGTTGCAGGATGAGCCCTGTGGCAGGCTCTGCGCTCAGTGAGGTGTCTGCTCCAGATCACCCCCCACCCAACCTGTGTGCATGCTCTAAAATAAAGCTCCAATAAAAAAAAAAAAAAAAAAAAAAAAACAAAAAAAACAAACCTCCCCCAGCTTTGCCTTCTTGCTTCTTCTGTTTAGGGGGAAAGACCCCAAACACTTTATTTAGCATGACACAGCAGTCCTGAGAGTTCCAGCTAAGAAAGAGATTTAAAACCCCAAGCATTGGGCAGGTCAGGTGGCTCAGTGGTTTAGCGCCGCCTTCAGCCCAGGGCATGATCCTGGAGACCCCGGATCGAGTCCCACGTCAGGCTCTCTGCATGGAGTCTGCTTCTCCCTCTGCCTGTGTCTCTGCGCCTCATGAATAAATAAAATCTTAAAAATAAATAAAACTCCAACCATGCCAACAACAATTCTAAGGTATACACCTTCAGGAAAAACAGAAAAGTACGAGTGAAGATGGATTTTAACTTGAGGCTAAATGGTTACACATGTGTGGTCAATATCCCCTCAATCCACAGACACAGAACATGTGCCTGAGCCAGTGCCACACAGACAGCAGCCGGCGTGACTACAGGATTTGGAGTTCTGCTAATTCTAGAAAACTGTACAGCAAATAAAGGTGACTGGTACTTTTGATGGTCTCCGACGAGGATGTGAACTTTAACTTTAACTTTCCCCCAAGCCTGGAAACTTAGGTAACTATTTAGCTCACATAGCTTTTGTTTTGTTAAAAAACAAAAACAGCTAAGCTTTCCTTAGAAATAAGCTGTAACAGTTGCTCAAGGTTGAAAACTCAGTCCCCCAAATTTCTTCCCTAATTACCCAAAGGAGCTACCCTGTCCTCCCTCCCCTCACTGTGTATATTGAAACCATGGATTACTCTAAAATCTGCCAGATTTTGGCAAGAGTCAAAAGCCTCACAAAGACCCAAGAAAACACAAATTTGCCTCTAAGACCATTTGTCCACCGTACCACTGTGTTCCATCCTGCCTGGATCTGGGAAAGGGGCCTGGTCACACTGCACTCCTGCTGTGAAGAGTAGAGCACAGACGGACACCGGAGACGCTGCTGTGGGGAGGCTGAGCTCACATGGTTGTGCGGGACTCTTTTGGAGCCACGAGACAAGCATGGGGGCTGCTTCTCTGCCCAGGGCCCCGGCCCATGCCTCCCACAAACACACAGAGCAGGCATGTCCTCAGGCTCTGAGGACAGAGAGACAACTACAAAAACCTACAGATGATGGTTTCTGAGAGACTCATAATGTCGAGGAGACAGATGAACATGTGTGTTAATGAACTATACTCAGGCGCTATGTGAGCAAAGTGCTTTGAGAACAAAGAAGGAGCATGGGAAAGCAGGATCTTGGGATTCTGGGGGGCAGGGGGACTCTGTGCCAGGGCTGAGAGTCAACCTGGTGGTCAGTGTGAAGTCTCCAGGATATGCATGAATCCAAGAGAGAAATGGAACGTCAGATGAGGGTTTAGGACAGGGAGTACCATACAGCCTGGAAAAAGGATTCTGCCCTTGGTCCTAGTAATGCCGATCACCTGACACCCAGTGACCTTTACCAAGAGACAGAATCTCAAACTACAGCCTAGTGTTCATGAGACATTCTCAGGAAGAATTTGCACAAAGGATGCCCAGCCTATATCCACGTTCTATAGTCTGCCTCTACCCTCGGGCCACACGAGGCCCAACAAGATGGACATTGCAATCACACCAAGCTGAAAGCTTCCTTGTGGGGGGGAAAAGTCATGTGGCTCTGACCTTTCCTGATTCACTGTTGTCTATGTTCAGAGCCTCGTGTACATACACTCAGGTTTGGCAGAACCACAAACTCCGAACACATCTTAGACAGTCTTCAAGATCAAACCTAAAAAACCAGGCCCCCAACCCCAAGTCTAAGACTGAGCAAATGGAAATTCTACTGGACTGGACTGCATGTCTTGGTAGGATAAAAGAAATTTCTTTTTTTTTGTTTAAGATTTTATTTATTTATTCATGAGAGAGAGAGAGAGAAAGAGAGAGAGAGAGAGGCAGAGACATAGAGAGAGAAGCAGGCTCCATGTAGGGAGGCTGACGTGGGACTCGATCCTGGGACTCCAGGATCACGCCCTGGGCCGAAGGCAGGTGCTTAACTGCTGAGCCACCCAGGTGTCCCAAAATTTTGTTTTTCTAAGATCATGAAGTTTGCAATTCATCTTCTGAGAACTGAAAGCGTAAGAGAACAGCTTTCCTAAACCAAAGGACCTTTAAATGTTTTTAAAGGTGCATTGTTTAAAACTAGTTAAAAAAAATCCGAAAACCAAAAAGTACAGACAAGAAAGTATTTGTTCCATATGTTAACAAACTGAAACTCCATGAACATTTTACAACCTAAACGGATGAATGGTCATCAAACCTAGGAGTAGGACCTGTGGGTGAGCAGCTTTCACCACAGCTCCATGAGGCCACTGAAGAGTACCTGCAAGCCCCTGCCTGTTGTGCAGTGTGTCTACAGGAGGCACCACCCACGTCCTTAAGCTACAGTCCTTAAAAACATGTGGCCTTCAGGAGCTGCTGCAGGAAGACCAGGTCCCACATCACTGGGGCTGCTCCAGAGGACGACCCCCTTGCATGCCTTCCTTCACGACTCTGCCACATTACATCACTGCGCTGCTTCACAGCGCAGGCAGAAGCAAACACATGACTGGGAACAAGTCCCCCATAAGTCCCCATGGCCCAGGTCCTCCCACAGGAGCCAGCTTCGAATGCTGGAGCTTCACAGGGTTTGTCATGGGTGAGGGTCATTCACAGTGCAGTGCCTGGCCCCCAAGGGTACTTACTTACTCATGGGGTCAGGACCAGCCCCATGGGGACGCCCGTGAAAGCCACAAGCAGCTCTCACCCACCTGTTGAGAAAGGGATCCGAGCCACTGGTCGTCATCGTCCTCAGTTCCTGAGACATCCCGGGGGAAGGCACTGGATTGGGAGTCCCGCCATCCTGCTCCAGTGTTGGTAACTGGCTACGAAGAGCTAGTTCCTAGAAAAAACAAACAGCAACATGGTCAGTCTACTGCTAACAAACTCTTCATTCAATTTAAAGAAATAAAATGCACATGACCGTGCCAGGTACAGAGTTCAGGTGTTAAACTCTGGTCAAAACTAATAGGTTACCCGGTCAGAAACACCAAGTTCTTTTGCACTTAAGTCACATAAATTCAAAGTCTATCTTGTCTTACAAACCCCTGAACAGATACACAGGATTCCCTAAATTCATTTTGTTATTTCTCTTACTTTGGCAGACCCTCCCAAACCTGTCCTATGGGAAAGGATGGGAAGTGTGGTCTTTCAAAAAAGAATGCCTCTTATAGTTTCTCTCTACTCACCAACCCTCAGCTGATTTTTTGTTCGGCACCAAGGAGTCAAGGCAAAGTCGGAAAAACCACACCAGGTGATAAGCGATAACCACACCAGTGCCCCTGGCTGTCCGGTGTCTGCACCTGACCTCACACTCCTCCATCCCCAGCTGTGCTCAGAGCCATCCAACGTATCCTCAGCAGGACTCTACCTGGATTGCTCAGCAAAGACCATGGGTCACTACCACCCAAATGGCTCTAAAGGGCCTGTCCCAATGGCCCAGACCTCAGTCTCAAATGTGTCCAGGACCTGGAAGCTACATCACCTCATCCGGCCATCCTGACATTGTCCTCGCTCACCTTTCTCATCCACCCAGGCACCCCAACAGCTCCTGCCGTGCCTCTCACACTCCCATTAACCTCTTGTTTGTGGGAGCACAGGCTCCCTTCTCCCTTGGCTTTTCTGATTTGACTAGAAATGTGGCTTTTTATTGCTAAGGACACTGCCTGGCTGTTCAGGAAGGCACACCTGAGGCACCCCGACTCCTAAACCATCAATTCTGCCTCGTGCAGAAAACACTGCTTTTCACTCAGCTTTAGGCCTGCTGAATACACCGTCCTTTACACTGGGGTTTCTTAACTGGAGGATCATGACAGAATGCAGAGGGTCTATGAATTTAGGTGAAGAAAATTCACTTTTATTTTTACTAACTTGTAACTGAAATTCAGCATTCTCTTCAAACACAGATGACAACACTTGTATTTGTCATCCTCTTACTTTGCATCCATGGACAGCGTTTTCATATCCTACTGTAGCTGCAAATTATCTTAAAATACCATTTATGCTCATTACCATTTCAATAGTACAAAAGTTGTAAGACATGCTGTTAGAGCTTGTTATTTACAGATTAATTACTAGGTCACATGGCAGCTCCTCGACCACCTGGATCTCAAGGACCTTCACCTCCACCTATCTGAATCACCCGCTTGCTTGGCTGAGACCATGGGACTTAAGTCTGCAGGCCTGCCTGGGATGAAGACCGGCGTGTCACCTCCCTGAACCGTGTGCACCACAATCACTATCAGTGCATCAAGCTTATGGAACAATCTACCCCTGAGGGTCCTGCATCTCCAGCAACTCTGGAATGGGTGTAGCGATTTCACCCCCAAGAACTCTTGCACACACTCACCCTGCTTTCTCCTCCCACCCAGCTCCTGCATGACCTCAATCCCACTCCATCTGCCCTCCAGCCTCAGGGACTCTACTTCATCTCTTACGATTCCAGTTGACTGGCTCTCTTTTTTCCCATTAAAAAAATAAAATAGTGGTTTAAGTGACATACAACATTGCATCAGTTTTAAGTATACAATGCAAGGATTTGGTATTAGTACACACTGTGAAATGACCATAGCAATCATCTGTCTAGCTACCATCCATCACAACACAGAGTTACAAAAAGTCTTTTCTTCGAATGAAGATTTTTAACATTTATTCTCTTAACAACTTTTAAATATGTACTTATTATGCAGTATTATTAACTATAGCTAATAATTATAATCATTAACTATAGTCACCATGCTGTATAAAGTATGAACCTTTTGACCCCCTGGCAACCACCAATCTGTTCATTTTCTGTAAATTTGGTTGTTTTTTTTCCTTCAATTCCACTTATGAAGTAAGATCACATAGTATTTGCCTTTCTCTGACTTATCTCACTGGGCATAATGCCCTGTATGTTCATCCATGTTGTCACAAATGGCAAGATATACACATCTTTATCGACTCAATTGTTGATGGACGCTTAAGTTGGTTAAGTGATTGACAGCTGAATGGACACTGAGGTTTGCTCCACAACTTTGTTATGGTACAAAATGCTGCAGTGAACAGAGGGGTGCATGTATCTTTTTGAATTAGTGGTTTTTTTTGTTGTTGTTGTTGTTGTTTTCAGAGAAATACCCAGAGGTGGAATTGGAAGATAGATTATAGGGTATTTTTATATTTAGCTTTCTGAGGAACCTCCATACTATTCTCTAGAGTGGCTGCACCAGTTTGCATTCCCACCAACAGTGCATGAAGGTTCCTCTTTCTTCAAATTCTCGCTGACCCCTGCTGTTTCCTGTGTTGTTGATTTGGGCCATTCTGACAGGTGGTATCTCATCATGGGTTTCTTTTATAGGATTTTATTTATTTGAGAGAGATTGAGTATGAGGAGGAAAATGGAAAGGCAGAGGAAGCAGACTCTCTGCGCAGGGAGCCTGGACACCAGGCTCCATCCCAGGACCCCAAGATCATGACCTGAGCCACCCAGGTGCCCTGGTTATGGTTTTGATTTCTGTTTCCTTCATGGGCCAATTCCTGGTTCTTTTTCTCCTTCCCCATGAGCTTGAATTCTGAGCCAATCATGTAAAATACACATAATAGGCCCCTTTCACATCCTGAAATACACACATAATTTCATCTCAACAGAGCAAATTGCTGCCCTGAATGAATGTTAAAAGCGTGCTTACTTCATTTCTATACTGAGACTGCTAAGAAATGCTAGAGAAAAATCAAACAGCTACTCAGACTATTATAAATTAATGGTCTTCGGCCTCGAATGGGCCTTTGTACCACTCTAATTTTTTTTTTTTGTCCTTTGGTCACCGTTTTCTCACACTCTCATGGTCACCACCCAGCATCTGGCACACACTTTCGAGTCCATTCCCACCTCTCTCCCATTGAAGTGAGAACACTGTAGACATCATGGAGTCTGGCTTTCTGGTTCTCTTGCCATCCCCACCTCCCCGCAGGATCATTCAGTCCCACGGGTCTGTGTAACTCCTCTTCCTGCTAATGAGCAACCTACTCTCCTAGTGGCTTCTGGGGACCTAGGTCATCTATCTGCTCTCCATCCTCCCATCTCCTCCTGCAAAGTGATAAGTACCGTAGAGCAGTGCCCTGCACTCCCTGTGAGGCTATAGCAGGACCTCAATGCCATGTCCTTCCATATGTGCTTTTTGACTAGAACCCCTTTCTTTCTTCCCTATTAAGACCCCATTCCTTTCCCCAGATAACTCTCCATGACGATCTCATCTCCACCTTCGGATTTGATTAGAAGTGATGGTTTAACAGTCTTGGGCATATATGCAACATGTTCTTAGCACTTACTATGCATTATTGTAATTATTTCTTCTCTGTCTCTTAAGGGCACATTGAATGAATGAATGGACAGTTCTGGAGCATAAAACAGTAACTTCTAATGCTCTGAAGAAGTTATGCTGCTATTAAAACATGAGGATACAATCAGAAATAGACTTGAAAATGAATAAAACCATAGGCTCTAGATGAACAGGCAGCTGCAGATCTTCCAAACAATGGGAGTGCCTGCAGATTCCTTAAAAAAGCCTCATTCGTGTTCCACTATCAAAGGCACACCTGCTTCTACGTAGCAAGCACGAGACAGGACATTAAGCAGTAAGTCATTACTAAACTGATAAACTATTTTCACAATGTTTTTATAAATTTTTATTTTACTCTTTTTGATAAAATTCCTACTTTTTGTGATTGTTTTTTGAAGTGAAAGCTAACTGTCCTGTGGTACTTTGGATTTTGCCACTTTGCTTGTTTGAAGCTGCCGAATTTCTACTTGTCGCTGTGTCTGACAGCTGAGTTTCTACTGCCAGCAGGCGGTGCAGAACCAACTATGCATATTCACAAAGGAAGCTACTTTGGAGACATGCCTAAGGAGATGCTCGAGGACCACAAAATGAAGTCTGTATCTGATCTAAGGCCCATCTAAGACTCGTCTAAAGTGGGCCTGAAAGAACCAAAGAGAAAAAACCATTTTACTTTTACAGGTGGTAAGAGGAGGCTGATGGCATCATCAACCAAATAGGGACGAATCTGGCACGAACACAAGTATAATGTCACATATAACATATATATAGACGGTAGGAGCCATATCAAGGTACGAATATTCAGCTCAGTTTCCAAACTTCTAGCAAATAGAACAGGACTGATGAGACCCCCTCCGTGATTTCTCAACAGTTTTACTGAGGTATACTAACTTGTACACCTACTATACAAAAATGGGTATTCTTAACATAGCTCAGTATTTGCTGAAGCAAAATTGCTGAAAGTAGACTTGATAGCCACTTCCCCAAGTCATTAATTCTTAATATTTTCATTTCTTGTTAATGTAATTTATTTCACTGGGTTCAACAAAGAAGATGAGAGAATTTTGTTGACATTTGAAACAAATGGTCAAGAGACAGAGAACTACGCACTGATGGGCAGGACCACAGACCAGCTTACCTCCCCTCTTGACTGATGACTGGAGCTCGAATGAACATATCAACCCCCACTGCTCTCTTCACACAAGCACACCTACGTGTGCCACACACACAGTTCTAAGGAGGAGAAATCTGTGGCAGCATCCTATTCCCCAACTTCCTGTATCAGATCCCAGAGGAAAGAAGAACATGGGGAGCACAAGTGAAATCACAGCTTTCACTGACAGGAAGCTTCACACGTCCTGCATCCGTAGCCAAGAACTGACATGTGAGAGTGAACACACTTACATAAAATTAAGAATTTTAGAAGTAGAATACTGAAAATTTGCTTCAGAGCTGTATAGACCTTTTGCTAGTGACTTTAGAGAAAAATAATTATAATATGGATAAGCATGAAATGAAGTTACATAATCTGAATTTTTAAATATCTGGTTACATAATTTTAAAAAATTATTTAAAAAATACATTTCATAGAAATTTTCTCCATTATACTAGTTTTAAATATATATATATGTATGTATATATATATATATATACATATATATATATATATACACACACACACACACACATAAACCTATACAGGATAAGTCTACTCTAGTGTGATAAAGTAGCTTTAGGAAAACACAGTTTGGACGAATATGGACATTACTTTGTAATTGGGTAAATCTGGCATAGCTGTTTCAAAAACAAGCTTTGGGACATAACTGATCATCTGTAAAAACGGATTTCAGTTGAAATGGTTCATGTTGAAAGTTATGTCTATCTCTAAGGAGTTTTTTTACTCTGAAAAAAAAAATGCCTAAAATTAGAATACTAAGCTAAAAATACAAATTTGTTAAGCTTCTCTTTTCCCCTAAAGGTAGAATAAATAGTTTGACAGATTTTCAAGAATGAAGAAGTTATAGGAAATTTGGCCAAAATTTAATCATGCTTCTGTATTTTTTTTTTTTTTCATGCTTCTGTATTTCAAAGGTCAAAGAATTCTTTTAGAGTATTTGACTTTTTCTAAATGAAGCAAGTATTTTTAGCTCATATTCTTCTGTAATAATACAAAAATGTGGCAGCTTCTCCCATTGATCTTGTAAATCTTAGCTCATCTGGGATACATTTGGAGCCACAGCCATCTGTAAAAGAGACGGTCCTGGCATGGTCCAAAGGGAACTTTCCAGGGTGGTTTGTAAGAGAAAACACAGCTTGCCTGTGTATACAGTGGACTTTCATGGGCTCGGGATCCAGCCACGAGCCACTGGTCTGTCCTTTGTATTTTCCGCTCCTCTTTCTTAAATAGCAGCATCATTTCCCACAGGGTCAAAAAAGACACTTTAAGGTAATACATATCTGATCATTAAAGTATTTTGGTCTCATATAAAATCAGTACTTTGGTTCACATTATTTAGAAAAATAAGGAGAAAAGTGGTAGAAGTGGTCGGCAGTCTGGAAACATTTAGGAAAACGGAAAAATGAAAGAACATTAATGAATCTCAAAATAATCGTGGTAGGTGAAAAGTTAGGGTTCCAATTTATAGAAAATTCTATAAAACACAATGTCAACTTTCAAGCCTTTCTTAAAGCAATTTTGTCTTTAGGAAGCACTAAGCTATGAAACTGTGCTTCCATTTTAGGGTGACACATGGCACAGAAGTGCACGTTGGTTTGTTTTTCTCTGGGTCATTGATTTGCTTAAGGAAGTTTAGTTTAGTGAACTAGAAATCCAAATTTAGAAATGGAGAGTAACTCTAAAAATACACAACTTATAATAGTTTGTCTCAGTGATAGCAGTGTACACTACAATTTTAAAAAGAGTAGAGAAAAAAAGCCATTTCTTCCGGCTGTTCAAGACAGGCCTCATCATGCCCTGCTTTCCAACACTGCTTCCAACAGCCATAGCATATTTCATTATGTCTCCAGCAATTAAAAACATTTAGTCGATGTTTAGAATGTTTTTTTAAAAAAGATTTTATTTATTAATTCATGAGAGACACAGAATGAGAGAGAGAGGCAGAGACATAGGCAGAGGGAGAACAGGCTCCACGCAAGGATCCTGATGTGGGACTCGATCGGGGTCTCCAGGATCATGCCCTGGGCTGAAGGCAGAGCTAAACCGCTGAGCCACGGGGCTGCCCTGCTTTTTGTTTTTTAATCTGCGTGTCATTTTACTAAATCATCTTCAACTTCACAATATCTTTGACTAAAAAAAAAAAATTGTGTGTGTCCCTGGACCTGGGGACTATTATGACACTAGACTCTGAAAGGTGATCTCCAAAACAGACTCACTGTTTGCTGTTTCCAGCACTACTCTGGGATTCAAAATTCCTTCTCACAGAATTAGGTCTTCTGTAATTTTTGTTAATTATAATGTCAATTAAAGTAAATAAACATTATTTTAATGTTCTTCAAATTATAGAACATTATCTTAATGAGTAAAACAAATGAGATAATCAGAGTTTGCAAGTGTGGGGTTTATACAGAGTTTCCAATGTGCCTATCCAAAATAAAGTATGAAAGATTAATGAGAAAACACTTAAATGAAATTATGTTTTATTCAATATTAGGACTTCAAAAAGAGGAGAGATAATCTTGAGAAATGTTAACTGGACTCTGAAACAGCTTTCCTAGTGTCTGCTAACAGGAAAGACAACTTGGAGGAACAAAAAGTCAAATTCTTTACTGTTACTAAATTCAGGGAAAATAAGCTTGATGGCCATTGTTTTCATGTGGCTCTGAACAGTGGTGTTATTTTGCTCCAATTGGCCCAAACTATGGACATCTGACCCTCTTCACCAGTGCAGGCTAACAGTGTGGGGTCTAGGGCCCTCCACCTGAATATAACGGGTTTTATCCCTCACTGAACCAGTGACTGATCCTAGCGTGTATTTATTACTACACATTAGGAACGGCAACTATACAGTACTCATTCGCTGCAAAATGTTTGCAGCTATAATTTTATGAAGATTGAAGCAATTATTTGCTCAGAAATGAAGATATCCAGACACAGCAGTCTTGTTTCTATGCTTGAAGTTGTATCAGGAATCCTGAGAAGGGCAATGAGGATGGGTTTCGCCCCAGGCCCTAGACAATCTTAATGGGCGGAGAGGGAAACACGAGCAGAATCAGGGCGACAGGGCAGAAGAGGGCTCACAGCCAGAGAAGAAAGGAGAGAGCGAGGAGGCCATAGCCTGGGGAGGGAATGGGGACGCCAGGCTGTCGAAGCACAATCTCACTTCATCTCATCTGTACTGGGGAGCCACATTCTCAGGCACAAGAAGGTAAAAACGGTCCCCCTCCCAGTGGTGCTGCCTTCTTCAAATTGCTTTGTTTCATAAGACCTTGAAGCAAAAACTGTGATGCATCCCTAACCAACACTCCCTAAGGGTCTCCCAATTTACCAAGGGGTAACTGATCTACTAGAAAGAGATACAGCTAGAAAATTGAGCGTTAAAGGCTCAACTCAAGGAGCAAAGATGACATTTATAATTCCAAAAAGTTTCTTCCAAGAACAGAAATAGCTTTTGAAACATAAAAGTAATGAATAATCAAAATGAAATTAAAAATTTTAAGTACTCTAAAGACAAGTTTTTCCAAAATTCTGCACACAAACTCTAACAAAATAAGCGGATAATTTTTACCTTTAACTAAAATATACTTATGCCTTTAAGTTGTTTTTATTTTCCAGAACTCTGCATTAACCTCGCCCACACTGACGTCTGTTTACAGGACCAGAGAACCTGACTACGCATCTGTGCAGTTGGTCCTATTTGAAAAAAATAAGAAGATAGCTTTTGAAATGACTACTTTCATAAACATTTTGAAGTTTGGTATCTTTCCACATCCCACAGTGTATGAAGTATATAATTACAGATATAGAGTAATGGCACTGATTTCATGTTGCTTGCTAACTCATGTGCACTAATTCCTATTAGAAAAGTAAAACGAAACTTTGAGCAGTGCCTGGCACTCAAATACTGAGTGGATCTGTCCCCTTTCCTCCATTATTCCTTTATATGCTCTGGTCCTTGAATGGGAAAGCTCCTCCTGGCTTTCTTGTTACCCTGGCAACCCTACATAAAGCCATCTTCACTTCAGACAAGATCCTTCTTTGTGAAACAGTTCCTGGTATCCACCTTAAAGCCATCAAGAAAACAGGTGAGAACACAGACGCTCGCCCGACAAAAACACCACCATATACTGCGTATTCTGAGCCACTCCAAATTTAACAACATTTATTGTCATTCCCACAACTGTCAGGTAAAGACATGGACAAATAAAAACTTCTGTAGCAAATCAGTATTTCATTATCTAACATATTCCAAAGTTGATTTTAAAGAACCTCTTTCAGGTTTCTTTTCTGGCTTAAATAAATCTAAAGGAATCAAGCCTATAATTTTAATACCATGTAAGTTTAATAGAAATTTTGTTATTTATAAGTCTCACCTTTTCTGAAACTTTACGACTAAAAACAAGTATCTAAGAATTCCCGATAATTTTAATAAGAAGTACCATTTACACTGGCACTCAAGTATGAAATAAACCTTGAGGTATTTATTTAACAGATCTACGGTTTAAGATCTCATTAGGGGAAAAAAAAGAAACAACTTCGGGCATAGAAGACTTTTTGCTTGAACCCAAATCTCATTTGAGTTAATTTCTGCTCCTATGTTAGTTTCCACTTCATTTATTACAAAGAAAAACCTTCTTTCAGAAGCACTTCAGAGCAAAAGCAAGGGAAAATATCTTCACTTTTTGAAGATCCATGCTATGGGCTCTTCTCAGTCCTGTGTGGTAATAGTGGCTCTCACAGCAAGGATATGCTCTACTCTATCAGACAACTTCCGTGAGTTATCCCTTTCTTGATTTCTTAATTAAAGAAGGCATTTACGAGATAAGGAGTAGAGTCTTTCTTCTCTCAAAGTTAACTGGTCTCTACAGGAACTGTCTCTGACTTGATAAGCATGATACTATGACGCGCACGCGATCGGTATCCAAAATGAGTGGACTTGTGCCAACCCCTGCTTCCACAGCCCATTGTGACACACATACATCTTTAGCTCCGTGCAGAACAGCCCCGGAGCACTCGAGGCAGCACATGGTTGCTTCTCCCCACCTGGAAAAAGGGCAATGACCTCCTAGCTCTTCAGTCCTTTAAATCTTTTGAACTCTGAGCACAGACAATCTGTTTTCAAGACTGAGATTCTTCCCTTAAATCAGATAAATGTCTGAGTTAGGACAGTAGCCACAATCTCCCCATCTAAGTAAGATGTTCTCTCAACCAGTAATCTCTGGGGTTCATCCGGGAGAAAAGTTGATAAACAATAAAAAACCCAAAACATGACCCAAGCAGACGCTTCCTCTTTTGGTAATTGAGATACTCTTCCTTTGGAATGCCCTGAGAAGAATTTTTCCTCTAAAAGTACCATTTTGACTCTCTTAGGATTTCTTAGTCTACCCAAGGAGATCATCTGTGCCATTTTGTTACTGTTCAAATGGTTAATTCCTATAAATCATTATAAATACTATTTTAAGCTAGGCAAATGAAAATCAGGCACGCCCCAAGGTTGACAGGATGCACACCTAAGATATAATACATATCCAATATGTAATAGAGCAAGACTTCCATGGAATCAAAATGAGCACTAGGACTCTCTGGAAGCAGCAGGAGGAAGCAGGCAGTGTAGACTTTCTGGGAATGGCAATGGTAATACATATTTGGAAGAAGATGGCTCAAGTGTTATACCCTGGGCTAACGGTCAGTGAGGACAGGCCCCTGGAGCACAAGTTTCTTGCTTTCCTAATTTAATATCTTTTTTTTTTTTTTTAAATGCTAGAACATCAGATAAGAGCCTACCTGACATTTTGGAGAATTTGCTGTGCTGGGACTGATATTCCGCATTGCCTAAGAGTAAAAAATAAGATGGATAAAAATTACTTTAAGCCACATGGTTTGGCTATGTAGGCTGACTTACAAATTTCATCCAGACATACCACCATAGCACAGAACTCCCAAGCCAGCCCAAGAAGCAGCAACTGAGGAAGACAGTAGCCAACGGAGTCACCACATAACAAACTGAAACCGAGGAATACTGAACAGCATAGCATTGAGGACAGGACAGCAGGCTTTAGGTGTCAGACTCAAACTCAACCTCAAACACGTGATGTTGGTCAGGGAGGTTCTTTGCTTCTGAATATTAGAAGAAGCAGGAAAAATGTAACTCGACATTCTGGGATAAGAGCAACCAACAGAAGAAGAAATTCATAGAAATCCAAAACTTCAGACTTGCTGAATTTATACTGATTGCCAAAAAGCAAAACCAAAAAAATCCTAATAAACAGACTATTAGTATGAGAATAGAGCAGGTCTGTCACTTCAACGGGAGAAGAGACAACACAGTTGGTGACAGAGAAGAAACACAGAAGTTGCCTTTAAAGGAAGTTAAGCTGTTTTGTCTAGGACCCATCACCCACAGGAAGAGAGTAAGACTTAGGAAAATTCTCTGAAGGAAGAGTTTTATAAACAGCAGCATTGCCCACCAAAACAAAACATCACAGAACAAAACAAAAATTCCAGTCTGATTGATGGGATACAACAAAATGATGAATGGTAACATTAACAATTACGTAATTTTTCTTAATAAGATTTCTTGGTTTTGACAGTTTTCAACTCGTATCTGACACTGAGACTTGTCTGTACTGAGACCATCTAGTGATCAGTAACAAAGTGAAAAGCAAGCATCGAAAACAGGCTCTTAGCTGATCTCTTCTAACAGAGGCATAATTATACTCTTGATGGTGCTACCTTGTTCTGATGATAAAGATTTAAATGAAATATATCTTTCCTTTTAGTAATTGGTTGGAAACTCAGAGGTACAATAAATTGTGTGAATATGATTCCTTTCTCCACCTTGTTGATGGCAGATAAAAAACCATCTTTCGAGACTACTCCCTGACATGAAACATGGGAACATGTGCTCTCTCGTCCCCGGGCTCGCTCGGGGTGCTAAGCACTAGGCTTGCACTGACCAATGGCTGACAGCATAATCTGTCTGGGACCTCCAGGGCTTATCTTTCATCCCCAGGGCTCAGGCTTCAGTGACCATACCACGTCCATGGGTTTCCAGTGACACTCCTGTGTCCAGAAAAGTGGAGTGTCATGTTTTTATTTCTACACTTGGGAGGCTACAATTTAGTGGGAAAAATAGTGAATACATGTGTTTCATGTCTGTGGACAGAATACCAATGAAAAATGAAAATGAGAAGCTGACCATTCCAGACACCCTGAGGAGGACAGGACTCGGGGCACAAGCACCTTCTGCCTACTTTCAAAATTGCACTGTTTCTATGGTCAAAACAATTTTATGAAAACTAAAATATATACTGCTCTGATAAGATTGCATGCCTGGTCCCTCCCAAAATAAGAGACCGTAAAAACCTGATTATGCCAGGGGGCTGTCTAATCTCCTGACAAAGGAGCTCAGCAGCCATATCCTGAGATAAGACTCATGGAAACCTCCGTCCTACCTGCCATCCTACCTGCCATCTCAAAGGGACATTCAGAGCAGTACATTTTAAGGCAGTAGGGGATCTAGTTCTAAACTTGGGGTCACTTGTACTATGTTTGAAATAAAATATCTTAGATTCAGCAATGCTGCCACCACTTGCCTATTTGAGAAATGTCTTAGTGATTTACTCCCAGCGGGAAGACCTCAGTGTCTGGTCGCCTACAGCTAAGTGGCCCCAGAAGGCAAAAATCCATCTGTGTTGCAGGCGGGCCTGGGAATGAAGACAGGGCGGAGCTGGAGACAATGTGTCTGGGTTGCTGCTCCAGCAGGTGAAAGAGCAGCACCCCCTTGGAGATACCAAGGCTAGAAGAAAACACCGGGACCACACACAGGAAGCACACCCCGAAAAGTGGAAGGCTGGCCTCTAACCTGGGGCCTCACCTGGCGGAGCAGCTCCTGCTGCTTCAGGCGCAGCCGCTCCTTCTCCATCTGCAGCTGCTGGAGGCGCATCTGTTGCTGTTGGCTGGAGCCCCCGCCCCCTAGGACGCCTGGAGGGCTCTGCGGGGCTAGGGGCGGGGGCTGCTTCACCGGAGCGCTCTGGCTGATTCTCTGGTTCATGGCTGCAACAGAACAAAACATCTAGCCTAAAAATCTGGTAGCAAAGGCAAAGGACAGCTTTTCAAAAGCAACTGGGAATACTCAACGTAGCCTTTATGGCAGGAAGGCTGGAAATAACCTGAAAACCCACCACTGGGACAATGGTTCCATGAACTTGTTATCACGGCTGCTGCCTCCGTGGTCCTTATAAGATGCAAGACTGAAGAGACAAGATGGGGCGCGCATCGGCCACAATGTGAACGGTCGAAGATGTATACAGATAAAAGCCAAGGGTGGAACAGAAGGTATAAAAAAAGGAGGGGTATACGTATTCCATGCACATCCAGAGCACAGCAAGGGATGGGCAGCCCAGAAGCCACGAACGTGTGTTGGCTTTGGACCTGGGGCTCCGTGATGGAAGGGTGGAGTTGCACAGATAGTTTTGGGTCACTTTGGATATCTGAGTGATGTGAACACGTTATTTACTACAAAATATAAGTACAGGTTTAATTAAAAATACTTCTACCACAGCCAGTTTACTTAAAAACACATCTACCACAGCCAGTGACACGAAGCATTCTGAGCAGCAAAGTCCATTAAAAGTGCTCAGTCCTCAGGACACCTGGCTGGCTCAGTTGGGGGAGCGTGCGGTGGAATCCAGGGTCATGTGGGGAGAGGACTTGAAAATAAAATCTTCAAAAATAAATAAAACGATCAATCCTTAATATATCCTAGAATACACACAGAACCTCTCATAGAGCAAGTAGATGACACGATGAGACGTGTGCTCCTGATGAAGCTTACGAGCCTCTGGATGGCAGGTCTCACGTGACACCACGGTCACCTCACGCGGCCCAGGCGGTCACGATCGTCGCTGTGGTGGAACCTGTAACACCACATGACTATCAGCAACGGAGGGATTCTCCAACTTGTGAGTTTGTCACTGATAGATACAACCCTGATCAAACTGTGGACCGCGGTAGCCTCCCTGAGCAGGTGCAAGCATTATCACGTGAAAATGATTCAGACACGTATTCAACTGTTTAAGGTGAAATTTGGGTCCCCACTTCTACTAAGGTGTTTAATACACAGCAAGCAAGAAAACCTCAGGCCATACATAACAACCTCACAAACGCTGAAGGAAAAATATGTCTCCTCCAACCTTTTCTGGAGAATAGCCAAGAAGGAACACTTGACACAGCTTAGATGAGGCCAACAAAATCCTGATGCCAGGACATGAGGAGAAAGGGAAATTAAACATCCTGCTCTCGCTTTCTCTCATCACCCTCACTACCAAACTCCTGTGGCTCACTGGAGTCCCAGGCTTTACCTGTGTCCTCTGCTGTGCCTGGCTGTAAAGGCCAAGGAGACAGGAGCGGCCGGCCCAGCCTTTCCTGAGCCCATGACCGTGTCAGGAACCCTTCCCTCCTGATCCCGCCACAGGGGCGGGGGTGGGGTGGGTGGTGGTGTCCTGGTCATGTGTGTGTTCTTATTAGCACAGGGTCTGGCACAATGGTGGTGCTAAAAAAATTGGTTGAATATTGAGGCAGAAATTTACCTATCTGAGAGACATGACAATATACAAATCCTACCAGCAATGTCACCACCTAGGACTGATCAGCTCTGCCAGGACGCTGGGACGACATGGACACAGAAGCAACCATTACCGTGACTCCATTTAGCCCAGCCCATGGAGGCCCTTGACATGTGCAGAGGGTATTCACCTCCGAGGCCCACCTCTCCATCCAGGCTTTGTTTCTAACTTCTTGACTAGAAGTTATTTAGTTTAAATCTTTTCTTGAAGCATTCAAAATCAGTAAATTTATCTTTAAGTTATGCTTTTCCTGAGTGTCCTACATTCTGAAAGTGTAATTCATAATTGTTCTATTTCAAGTACCTGTAGTTTCTGTGATGATTTCCACTTAACTCAATGAGCTACTGAGTACACTGGTTATGCTTCTAAACGTGTTTTGTTTTGTTTTTGAGATTTTACTTCTTTATTCATGAGAGACAGATAGAGAGGTGGAGAAAGAGAGGTGGAGACACAGGCAGAGAGAAAAGCAGGCTCCCTGTGGGGAAGCCTGGTGTGCGATTAGATCCCAGGACCCCGGATCACACCCTGAGCCAAAGGCAGATGCTCAACTGCCGAGCCACCCAGTCGCCCGCCCTGCTTCTAAACACGTTTTAAAGGTTCAAAATAATTTCCAATAGAGCTACAAACTAGTAGGAAAAATATAAATGATTAAACTCTCACGTGCTTGTCATGCAGCTTTCCAATCAATACACACAGCCTTTTAATTCCATTTCACCTCTATCCCCACCCACCATCTTGGATTGTCAAGCAAACGTGACAGCATTTCACCCATAAATATTCTCAGTATGTATCACTCAGGGTTTTTACTTAGATTCTCTCATCTCCTAAGTATTTTCTCTCTTATGCTGAAAAGCATGGTTCTTTTTTTTTTTTTTTAATTTTTATTTATTCATAGAGATGGGGGGTGGGGGCAGAAACACAGGCAGAGGGAGAAGCAGGCACCATGCAGAGAGCCTGACGTGGGACTCGATCCAGGGTTTCCAGGATCATGCCCTAGGCTGCAGGCGGCGCTAAACCGCTGCGCCACTGGGGCTGCCCTGAAAAGCATGGTTCTAATAACATGAATATGTATCATCCTTCTACACATATGCAGTTATTTCAAATAACATGAGTGATGAATTTATGTTCAACAAAATGACTATTAGAAAGTTTCTGATTTGTCATTGTTGGTCCTAAAGATATTTCATTGGGGCCGACTGTCAAATCACTGTGGTTCAGTCACCTGAAATAATTCCTCTCCATATGACTCAGCCACTGGCTCATATAAAGGTTCATTTGTGACATTGTGCTTTCGAACCTTAGAGACTTGCTTTACTTCCCAGCCCCAAATGGTCACCAGTGTTCTGTGTATTTTAAAAAATCCAAGCAAACACATGCAGACTCTGTAGATCTATGGTAGCATCCAGGCTAAGACTGCTTTACTCCACTTCCCCTTTTTCTTTTTTTTCTTTTTTTTTTTTTTGCACTTTTTTAAATTTATTTTTTATTTATTTATGATAGTCACAGAGAGAGAGAGAGAGAGAGAGAGAGAGAGAGAGAGGCAGAGACACAGGCAGAGGGAGAAGCAGGCTCCATGCACTGGGAGCCTGATGTGGGATTCGATCCCGGGTCTCCAGGATCGCGCCCTGGGCCAAAGGCAGGCGCCAAACCACTGCGCCACCCAGGGATCCCCCCCTTTTTCTTATTTCATAACACATCCTTGGAATCACCCCAGCACAGAATATAGAGGTTTTCTCCCATTTTCTTTTTAAAATAGCTAATCAGTATTTCCATTCAACCAATTTCCTATCAGATTTTCACTATTTCAGAATAAACTCATCCATACACAATTCTGTCGTTTTGCTACCGTATCCTGGGGCAGAGTCCTAGTTGGGAAAGACTAAGTTAATGTTAAAACAAATTATACTGCCAGACCTCCTCCCTTCTTCCCTCTCACACCACTGTTGGCACTTTGTTGCATCCCTACCAGGAATATGTAAGGGAATCTTTCTCTCTCCTGAATTCTTGCCAAACTTTTGGATCTTTGCCAATCTGAAAGATGAGAAATGGTTTCTCTGTGTGATTTACTTTGCTATTGTTTTTCATCACCATCCTATCATAAGGGCATGTGTATTTTTTATGTCAACCATGTTATCTTTTCCAATGGGGTTATTAGCCTTTACATTCCTTATTTTAGACAATCTTACCTCTACAGACTAGAGGTAGACAACTGTGGTCACATATAAGCTACAAATAATTTCCCTGTTTACCATCTGTCTTTTTACTTTGCCCTGTTTTTTACATGTAAGTTTATTTTTAAGCAAAATTACCAATCGTTTTGAAATGTGAGCTGTTTTCCTCACACCCAGAAGGCAAAGGAATTCATCAGTTTTTTAATTCAAAGATACTACATGCTTCCTTTGTATATAGTTATTTGGCAACTCAATCTAATCCATTGGAATTTACCCTGAAATGTGGCATGAATGAATACAATTTTATTTTTTCATGCTTATTTGTCTCAACACTACTCATGTGAAGTATATCTTTCCCTGAGAAACATCTTTATCACAGACTAAATTGCTGTATTTTATTGTTCCTGGATTTTCTATTTTGTTCATTTACACAAGGTACCACAACTTTAATTACAACATTCATGCTATGTGTTGGTACCCAATAAGGTACACTTATTTTTTGAGGCTTTTTTATTGGGATCTAATTTAATGGCACTGTGGTTAGAAGAACAAGGTCTGTGTGTTGATTCCTGAAATGTGTGACTTGACACGTGGGCAAATCCTTGCTGTGGTGCCGGCCAGGGCCAGGAGCTGCTTCTCTCATATCTCCCTTGTTCCTAATACTCTGAGTTCCTGACATCCTGAGGAGCTGACATCCCTCAATCTGGCAGGACCCCAGCCCTGCCTGCCCTTGCTTCCTATATTATGTAGGTTTTATTTGCTGACCCACAGAGATTATTTCTTAAAATTTATAACCCCAGTTATGTCTTTTTGGTTATCTCCTTTCAGTATTTTGTCTGGCGGAGCAGAAAAGGGATATCAGAATGTGACTTGCTGCTCCAGACTGTTCCAAAGCTTCATTAGTCTCTTATACGGCCCAATGAAAATCATATTCATCGATGATCTGTCTTTACAAAGAATAAATATCTTAAACTTTCATAATCATGGTTTGTAGTTTAGTATTCTGTAGGAGAGTGGATAGAAAAAAAGCCAACAATTTTAAGAGCTAAGATTTGCCAGGCACCAATCAACAACCTCATTTAACACAGTTGTTTACATCTACTTGCCACCAACATGAGATGCACAATTGACAGGCACCATCATGATATAAAAAAAACATGGCCTTTATGGTCAAACCAACCATGATTAGAACCAGACTCGATTCAGTAACTCATCCAACACTTTTTCAATGGTATGTGGGGGTACTGATGTGCCCCTTTGGCAGATACGGCGAAGATTAATACATGTAAAGCACCTGTTTCAGGCTGGACGACAGGACATGCCCCATACATATTACTTGGTTTCCCTCGCCAGAGCAATTCCTACTAATCTTCAAAGATTTCCACCCCTACAGATAATCATTCTGCCCTCCCATTCGCTTTCTCCCATTTTGCCAAGCCACTTCCATTTCTAAGTATGCTACGACTCACAGACATATGTGTATTTGTCTTTCCAATTAAATCTAAATGGAAAAAAGTGGGTAGTGGAGATTAAGTCTCAAGGGAGTTCCGCCAAGACATCTTCCTCCTTTGCTGAAATACATTCCCAGCATTCTAGTCTGACACTCAGTACACTTCCCCACTAAGACGTCTTAGACATTCTGCTACGTTTCAATAATACGAGTTAAATATGAATTGGGGGGGCTGATCTGACACTTCATCACATGCAGTGAACACCTCATAAATCGCAACCTAGAACAAACAGCTATTGGGGAAAATGTTTTAAGTTCCAGCAATTATATAAATTAATTTTAAAAAGAAACTGCTAGGAAATACCCCATTAGTAAGTTAAGAAGCACTGGAATATGAAACTTGATTAATTGCAAAATAGATTCTAGAACTATATACTGTTACATATTTCATCTATTAAGAAACATCTGAAAAGCTTCTGAGCTTTCCACACTGGGTTATTATTATTAACTAATATAACATTTAAAAGTTAATATAAATATATATTCTTTGTGAAAACTGGACAATAACACAACTTGTGAAAATAAAGAGGAGAATATCCTCTGCTTCCCATCGTTTCCTAAAATTAAATACCATATGTAGTAATCACTCATGACAGGGACGCTAAAGGCATCATGAATTGGTTGGTACAATCTTTTTTGGATCTAAGCTTATTTAAATGATTCAAAACACAGGAAGGGAGAAACAGGATAGCAAGAGATGAAGGAAGAACTCTGCAGAGTTGAACAGAAGTCTGCACCAAATGTGCAACAGAAACCATCTAATCTGCTGAGTGCACTAAATACTGCTCCCTATGGATACAGCAGTGCTACAAACTTTCCTTACAAAGCGCTTATGTAAATGACCAATTCAAACTGCCTTGTTTATCTACTGAAGCTGGGATTGATTCCTCTCCCGAAGCATCCTGTTCTTTACCTTCTGAGCATCTCAAGCATTTCCACAGAGAGAAGAACAGTGCACCCACAAGGGGTGCAGCAGAGACCTCACAAGCAGGCAAGAAACAAAACAGGCTTTGTTTCTGGGGAAAGGGCCAGAGAAGCTGTAAAAGAGGAGACCAGCAGAGGACCAAGTTCTTCCCTATAATCGACTTCTGAAATCCCAATGTCTCCAGCTTTAATAACATTTCTAGAAGGTAAAGAGAAAAAAATCTTTAAAATATGATAGAATTTTTTAAAAAAATTATTTTAAAATTCAGAGTCTGTGCTGCTTGGACTATGAAACAGTAACTGTCAAGTTTTACTTAACAAATCAGCCCTGTCAGTTTGATGGTAGCAACCTATTCAATCAGTGACTATTGCTAAGAGCCCACCTTGTCACATGCTCGTCATCCCCATGGATGGGTCTCTTCCCAGACCGCATTCTCAATATCTGCATTTCCAAACTTCAGGAAGTTTTTAGATTTTCATAATTTATAACCTTAACCTTGGAATATTATAAAGTATGACAGATCTGGTCATCAACCACGAACTTGGGAGATAATAAATTCAATCCTGGTAACCTCAGGAGGCATACCTTTAAAATGAGAAATCAGTGTTCGCAACTCTTAAAACACTATCTTGCACCAAGTCCCCCACAACCCCTAGAGGGCATGTCTTTACTTTGTCTGATATTTTACCAAGTCTCAACACTACATGTGTACATGTTAGCATGGTTGTGTTGGTTTGTTCTTAACATTCAGAAACAAATTTTAGGTTTTGCACATACCTTCAGGGATAGTCAAGACCATAAAATAGTAAATATGTTAAGAGAAATGAGTGCTTTTCTAAAAACACAAACTAATAGGCCACCTGTAGTCTTAAAACTAAAAGCAAAACCCAACACACTCATTGCTAGCTAAGTGTTACAAGACCTAGGGAACTACTTCTACATCTATAAAAAATTGCTACTTACTGGCATAATAATTTATGTATTTAAATATAAAATGATAAAATGATTTTTTCAGTGAAAACTACTGTTAGATTCACACTGAAAATCTGCCTCTTGTAAAAGATGCAAAAGACCATGGTTCTAACCTAATGATGAAATCTTTTTCTTCTTTTTTTAAGAGGATGTTATTTACAATTAATCTGTACACCCAACGTGGGGCTTGAACACATGGCCTGAGATCAAGAGTCACATACTCCACCTTCTAAGCCAGCCAGGTGTTCCCCAAATCTTTTTATTATCAATATGCGAAAGATGTTTCCCAATACTTAATTGAGCCAAGTAACAATGCTGTGCCAGGAATGATTTTTTAGAAGTTTTACTGTGGTGCCTGTCTGGCTCAGGCTGATGGAGCAACCCATTCCTGATCTCATGGTTGTGGGTTCAGGCCCCACAGTGGATATAGAAATTACTTAAAAATAAAACCTTTAAAAATATTAAGTTTTACTGAAATATTTTACCCTTTTAACAGTTTTCATAGATTCACAGAATTGTGTAGCCATCATCAATTTCAGAACATTTTCATCCCCCAAAGAAATCTTGTACTCTCTGCATTACACAGTCCCTCTTCCAGCTCCTGGTGGCTACCCATCTATTTTATTACTATGCATTGGCCTTTCCTGGACAGAACACATGCATGGCGCAAAATAACACGTGGCCTTTTGCAACTGGCTTGTGTCACTTAGCTCAACCAAATTCAAAATTCAACCATGTCGGGCAGCCCGGGTGGCTCAGTGGTTTAGCGCCGCCTTCAGCCCAGGGTGTGATCCTGGAGACCCGGGATCAAGTCCCACGTCAGTCTCCCTGCATGGAGCCTGCTTCTCCCTCTGCCTGTGTCTCTGCCTCTCTCTCTGTGTGTGTGTGTCTCTCATGACTGAATAAATAATTACATCTTAAAAAAAAAAATTTCAACCATGTCTAGTGTGTACCAACATTTCCTTCCTTTTCATTGCCAAGTAATGCCCCGCCATATGGGTACAGTGTACTGTTAGTCCATTCGTCAGCTGATGGACAATTGTTCTACTTCTTGACTATGGTGAATAATGGTGCTAAGAATACTCACGTACAGGTTTTTGTGTAGACACACAGTTTCAGCTTCCTTTACGTATACACTTATGAATGGAACTGCCAGGTCCTAAGCTATCTGTGCGTTTAATTTTTTGAGGATCTGCCAAACTGTTTTCCAAAGTAGCTGCATCATTTTTTGATCCAATCAGCAGTGAATGAGGGTTCCCATTCCATATTCTGGTCAACACTTATGGCATGTTGATTTTAGCCATCTGACTAGGAGCCAGGTGGTACCAACACTGTGGGGTTTGCTCTGCATTAGTTGTAGCAGTTTGCCTCCTCTAAGCCCCTGCTCTAGATCTTGTCCAGGGCACAGCAATACCTCCCTCCTGCACTCTTGCAATTCTCTCCTTTCCCAAGCACAGACCCACAGACCCCCAAAATTGGGCTAAACTTTTTAAATCCCTAAACTGTTAAAAAAAATTGACAACAAACATCATTACTTAGATCCATTCAACTACTTCTTTCAAACATCTCTCAAAAATTCATCTACTGGCATGAAAATTCATTATGATGGTATTTTTCAAACAATGCAATTGTGGATGTAGCTTACAAAACCCCAACAGCACATTTTCTCCTTATCATGTCATTGAACAGTTTTGGGGCAGGACACAAGGGTTGCTAAATGAGGTGAGAAGAAAGGGAGAGAGTGTTCTAATGAGCTTTCAGTTCTGTCCTCAGAGGACAACCATGTCTTCCTCCTCTAACACAAAAATAAAGTCTGAAGTCCAGCTTAGAGACAAAGCCCAGATAATGAGACTACTGGATGGACAAAAAGGGAATTACATTTTAAAATATACCTGCCATCATGAATTCATTCAATTAATGAGTAAACAGTTCCATTAATAGCAACGATTTCTAATTACATGTAACATATTACCATTAATGCTTTTTCTAGGGGAATTCATAGTTTAGGAGAGACTGATGTCTTATATATTGCTGATAAACACGAAGTTGGACCTTCTTGTCTAGAGCCTGACTGGGTTCTTGTCCCACTCCAATGCCCCCTTAGAACAGCCTTCCCTGACCACTCACTCCCTAGGCCACATTACTCCCTTCAAGGGCACTTTATTATCCATCTCTCACTGTCCTAAATGCATCTTGTCATGATTTATTTATGTAGTAGCCTGCAACCCCCTCCCCGATGGCTACTGTTATGCTTGGTACATAATTGGCACTCGACATATGTCGAAAGAGTAAATACTGAAACGGCTTCTATCCCTGGTTAGGAGGATGCTATGAGTAATGCACAGGAGAATCTCCAAGTTGAAGCAAGTCCAGAATGAGCTATAAAATGACCTCAGCAACCAGGGTAGCAGAACAAAGGGAGGATAAAACCAAACAAAGAATGGGAACCACTCTCCTCCTAAATCATTCTGGTATTTCAGCAGAAATCCATTTGATTTTTCCTCTAGAAAGCCTACAATCTGTTTCTCATATCTGAACCTCTGGGGAGGCACAAACAGTGGCTTTCTTCACCAGCACATTTTACAGAATACTTGTTGTTAATGCAGCATTGATAAAATATAACTTGAAACCGTTTTCTTTCAAAAGCTTATTAAGGTTTTGTTGTTTTTTGTTTTGGTGTTTGATGTTAGGGGTGTTAGTACCATAAACCAACCATTAATTTAAATTATCATTCAGTGACTTCAGTGATCTTAAGATTTTAAGTTGTAAACATGAATAACTCATGTAAAAAAAATTCCTTCACTTTGTAATTACTTGGATCGTTGAGCCATCACCATATATAAACTACAAATGAACGAACAGGTCTGCTTTCCCCTTGGTAAGCAGTGCAAATTGCTCACCATGACTGACAAACTATTTGGCACTATCTTCCTGAACAAACATTAAAAAACAAAAGACAGGGCAGCCCTGGTGGCGCAGTGGTTTAGTGCCGCCTGCAGCCTGGGGCATGGTCCTGGAGACCCGGGATCGAGTCCCACATCAGGCTCCCTGCATGGAGCCTGCTTCTCCCTCTGCCTGTGTCTCTGTCTCTTTCTCTCTCTCTCCCTCTCTCCGTGTGTGTCTCACATTAATAAATAAATAAAATCTAAAAAAAAAAAAAATTAAAAAAATAAAAGACAAAAAACACACGAGCACAAATAAAACTGCAAACCTCCAGTATTAACCTAATTTTGGTATTCTATAATCTTATGCATTAAAATATCCATTTCAACAAAAATAAGTAAAATATTAATTTCAAAGCAAATATAAATAAGCAAATATTCATTTGCTTAAGTAAAAAAAAAATACATGTAGTGAGGACAATTAGTAACCATCTCTAAGAGCAGCATGTTTTAAATCAGACTTCACTAAACACACAGCCTAGAAGGATACTTCCAATTAGCTTCTATCAGGCCTTTGCTTTCTATTAGGACAACTTTATGGGAACTGTAAATTTTAGAAACAAAGCATACTAAAAATGCACCACCTTTCAGGTAATAAAGCCCAATCCTGTGAATATATGCATTTTTTAGTTCATACATGCTTCCAAGAGACTGAGGACAAAGTCTACCAAGTCCAAGCAGCACCGCCCACCTCCCCATAAGATTTGTTGGCCGGGCCATACTCACGTGATAAGGCTTATCTTTAGATTAAAGGTTGAAAGATTTCTCTGTCTCCTCTTCAAAAGTAATTCCCAGCTGTGAGCAGAGGACCAAAAGCTAAACCTGAATGATGCAACAAATAGTTCAGATCTCTCTCTCTGAAACCTCCATGTGCTTGAACCCAGAAGCCAGGGGCCAAAGCAGTCACTGATGAATCCGTAATCCAGCAGAATGCATTTCATCAATTAACGACTCAAAATCATTCTCAAAAAAGCATCCAGTATCATCTAATCACATTTAAGTCAAGGGAAGATAGTGGTATCAGAAAAAACTCAGGTCTCTTGATTCCCAATTGAGCAGGTAAAAGTCTCTATCATACTATGTTTGAATTTAGTACCTTATATAATAATTCCTATGAAGAGAACAGGATGCCAGGTAACTTCTGCAGATCTGAAAATAGGATTTTTGGAAGGCACATAAAATGCCAGGTGAGAGCAATCCCACAACTATCTTTCTCAGTGGATAGTGTACATATAAAACACAATCTGGTGTATTAAATTCAAAGAAGCAGCAGTAAAATGAACAGCATCCAGAGAAAGGATGTGAAGTGGTTAAGATCCCAGAACTCTTCGAGTGCGCAAGAAACCTGGAGAAACCACAGTCAGAAGAAAACACTTCTGGGATCAAAGCGAAGTAAATTTCAAGGTAAAGGGACACATACTTTGCAGCCATTAGAACTTTCTTTACACAGAAAGAATGTGAAGCTTGTAATCTTGGGAAAGGTCAGAACTGAGGTTGGGAGATGATGTCCTAACTCACTCCCTTTAGGTAATTTCCTTAAGGTGAGTCACAATAGAATACACGTAAATGTAGTAACCATTGCCATCTTCCCTCTGAAACTTCCATGTATCAGTGTTGATGAATTAGGGATGTTTCTAACAAATCAACTGCATGAAATCTAAATTCCCAAAAAAACTCTACATCTAAAAAGACAGAGTTCATATTCTAGTTCTGCTGCTTAATGCTATAACCTTGGACAGGCCACACAGTTTCCCTAGAAAACAAATAGGTATCAGACAAACTCCTATTTGGAGTCATATTCCTTACATCCCCCAGCACTTCTGTCCACCTCTGCTGATGCGGTGGAGGCCGACACTGACTGGGTGGCACTGTGACGTTCCATGGGCCAGGGCCAGGGATGGTATGACATCTCCCAGTATCAGAACATCACGTCTTCTCACCCAGCTCCATTCTGAAAAATGCTGGTTAGGGGAATTATAAAAATCTTTCCAGGGCCAAATTTTGTGAGACTTATCTGTTAAAAATTTTGCATGTGCCATCGCTCTTCTTATCTAAAACACAATGAACTATTGTTTTCTTTTTCTTTTTTTTTTAAGATTTTATTTATTTATTCATGAAAGACAGAGAGAGAGAGAGAGAGAGACAGAGACATAGGCAGAGGGATAAGCAGGCTCCTCATTGGAAGCCCAATGTGGGACTTGATCCCCGGACCTGGGATCACACCCTGAGCCAAAGGCAGATGCTCAACCACTGAGCTACCCAGGTGTCCCAAACTATTGTTTTCTATCCTAAGTAGTTAGAAATATAGCTCATAACCAACTACTTACAAGTTAGCATCACCAGGAAAGGTTTAGAGAGGGTAAGAAAAAAAATGTATATTTTTTGAATGCATGATTATCAAGAGACTTGCTTCATTAAAATTGACTAGATGCCGACGCTCTATCTACCCAAGACTCCGTTAGCAGAGATACGGGTTTAGTGTCCACAGCCTTCAGTGTATTTTTCCATCTCTACTAGTGCACACTTAGGTACTTAGTTGGTCATTAGGTACATTTTCATCAAAAGTAAAATACTAATTCACTTAGAATATTTGGTGTTAAAAGGAAAAAAAATTAACGAATATCTGAAATACTAATATTTGTAGAAGACCTCTAAGTGTTGATTCAAAAGATTTAAGTTTGATTAAGAGAGATGTGAACAACTTTTGGCTTTAGGACTTAATAAATTACATATTTTTACTCTTTTAATTCTACTTACCATTATTATTTTAGGAAAATTTCTCTCTCTCTCTCTCTCTCTCTCACACACACACACACACACACACATACTCACTCTCTCTCTCTCTCTCTCTCTCTCCTTGGTTTAAAACCAAGAACCACAATCAACATCTAGGCTTTAGTTTCTCCATGTATAGAACATCTATGCAAACAACTGTTAGGAAGTGAAAGACATTGTGTTTTTGTTCATTACATCCTTTAAGACTCAAAAGATGTACTTTTTAGCCCAAATCTCTGGTTCCAATATTTCATGTACACCAAACCTGTTTCTACTGCAGCGGTGCCATCAGCACTGACTTCCAGAAACAGACTGCTAGCATTATTCAAGTATGTCTCCCCATGGACAGGAAGGACAGTAACAGTACATAAACGAAGAGTTCACTCATGAGTAGTGTTCTGGAGATCTTTCATTCTAAAGAACAGAAATTAATCTTTTGTGTATTTTCATTAAGGCTTTTACCAGAAATTGTTCTAGGACTATTACCTAAAACAGTATTTCTACAACACACAAGGAAACATTTAAAACTTGAGATGCTTCCTCATGTTTACAACATAAAATCTCCAGGGGGCGGAAAAAAGGTGTTTATACAAAGTAATTCAATGGCCTATGTAACAGCTGACCACCAATTTTTGTTAATCTAGGATCAAAACATCCCTAATAGGATTCCTTAAAAACAAATAAAAACCCTCCTTTTCTCAAAGCCAATAAATACCAGGAAATCCTTACTGTTACTGGATGTCACTTTGTGATTTGTAATAAATGACTAATAGACTCCCTAAAGTAATATAAATGTCAAAAAAATATAGTTTTTTAAATGTTAAACAAGAAAATCAGATAAAAGAAAACTGATCCACAACAAATTACCCTTTAATTTCCTGAAGTTATATGGATAATTTACCAACTGTATGCAGGATGTAAATGACTGATGAATTATTCTAAATATAATCGATCTAAAACATCTGATACAGAAATGGGAGAGCTCAAGGAAGGGAGTGAAGACGTCAAGCTTACTACACAGAGCCGTATCTCCTATTTCAAAATGTCCAAAGACATAGGTCAACATGACCTAAGCTAAAAACAGGAAAATAGTTTAATACAGGTTTGGAGAATGGAGAAGAGCAAACCTTGCAACCCTGAAAACAACCTACCGTTTGTTTGTGTCTGCATGGCTCGGAGGGTCAGAAAGAGGACAGTTTATACTTTTTTTTGGCAGAGATAAAACACAACCCACTACAGAACTTCGGATTTCAAGGAAAGTTCCTTCAAATTCAGCAGCTAGCAGCCTGTCTCGATTTGCTGTCACTCAGATCAGAGAAGCCCACGCTGTTTCCTCTCCTGCCCCCACTCGTCACACTTGAGCTCTCAGAATGAAAAGGTCTGGAACAGATTAAAAGTCAGGCCACAGAATAAAAAGCTCTGGCATGTTATCAAGCCCGTCTGGAATACACAGACATGGTGGGCCCAAATAGGGAAACTAGAGCAGTAAGAGAATTTTATGAAACTTTTTTTTGGCAGATCTAATTGCATGTTTGCGTGTACACATGTGCTAAAGGGAGGGTGGGATGATTTTTTTTTTTTTTTTAGTACTTTTTCTCATTTAAAACAAAGACCAAGTTGTGTGTGTCATTAATGGATATACTTAGGATCACAGCCAAGTTGTTTTACTTCACTATTTTAACTGAAAGTACTTACACAAAAAACAAACTTTGCTCCAATTCCTGAGTTCTGCAGTTAGCTAAGAGTTAATCATCATCTTTTATAACCTTGTGTTAGGGGGAAAAAAAAAAAACCACAGACCATTTTTTAAAATTTTCAAAATGTGGACAAGCTGACCCATTTCATTAAAGATGATTTAAGGAAACATGGGAGTTATCATTCCAGTCTGTACAAATGGCAGCACTGACTTAATTCTCTACCTTACCTGGTTTCCTATTTCAACTGCAAGGACTTACTCAGGTATTAAATAAAATCCGAAGTTGCAAATTATTAACATGCCACATTACTTTTCTAACACCTCAAACAAACTGTGAAGCTCCAAAGGTGAGCACTGAAGCCAAACTAGGCATCTGTTGGAAGGATGGCCTGTGCCCTGGCCTACCTCTGACTTCACGGGAATGGGGTTCAATCACTGGCTGTCCCTGCAACTCAGGGCAGACCTGACAGGTCACACATGGATGGAGCAAAACTGCTCAGTGTTTCTGACAGGGAAGTTATTTTACCCAAGCAGCTCCAGGCAGAAGTTTCCTATCTCCCTTTCCCCCAGGACTGTGTTTGGAAAGATCCACAGAGTTTAACTCTTTCTCTTAAGGGCCCCACAGCTGCTGTCGGGCCAACCTCTGGAAAGCTTCAAAGGTCCCTGTCCCCTTAGTGTGACCTACTCATTGATGTACACATTGTTTTCATTTAGCTGCACCCAGTCCAAGATGAAAGCTTCAAAACCACAATGCTTTGCTCCTTTTTAAGACTCATTTTTCCATGGCTTTGGAAGACTATCTCAGAAACCCAACTGAAGAAATTGAGAAGAGTGAAGAAATGTGGCACTTAAGAGCTTGTATATGATCACTGAAATGTGTACATTTATGAGGAGAGTATTCCTTTGTGCAAACGATGATTTTAGTCATGTGATTGGAGGGGAATATGGCTTCGCTTTTTGTTTCCTAAATAAAAAAACTAAGGATCCTTTCTTAAAACTGATCTCCAGGGTGATGGCACCCCTCCCAACTGAGGACAGAGAACACAGGATGGGGCTCACTGCCCCCTGAAGTCTAGCAGAAATAGACATGGGGTCTTGGACAAGAGCTGGAACCCCAGGTTTCATAGCAGCCTGACAGCCTGATGATTAGCGTGGCCAGAAAGACCATTTATAGCAAGATCACTTTGTCTCCCAAAATGTCTCCCAGTGACTCTGGTTAGCAGCCACCACAACATTCCCTCAACCCCACCCTAAGAAGTCCAAGTTACCAAGCTGATTCAGATCTACATTCTAAAGTCCAGAGTGAAAGGTATAAAAAGAGATATAAAAATAATACAGGAAAGAAAGAAAAATAATACAGGAAAAGCTGAGCGGGCAGTCATTTCCTTTTCAATACTACAAAGCAACGCAATTTTAGTATATCTTCCCAAACCAAAGTCTCTCTCTCTCATTCTCTCTCACACACACACACACACACACACACACACACACACACATCAAAAATATCTAAAAAGGTTTTGAGATGAACCTTTACCAAAACGAGGGTCAAGCCTTGGGTCTAGCCAAGAGGTGGTCTTGTTCTTATGGTTTATATAGTATATTTCTCCATCCTGAGTCATGGCTTGTTCCCATCCATCAGGAAGAGGACCTATAAGTACAAAAAAAACATCATAGTTGGTTTTTATTTGGTGCAGCTAAAAAAAGTGGGAAGGGTGCTAATTTATAAAGAAAATAGGTCTTGACAAAACAATGTATTAAACTAGAATTAAACATGTGTTCAGAGAAGAAAAGTAAACCTATATACCAAAGTCTTCTGCACTTTTTAAAAGAAACTACTAATTAATAAACTCTACATCCCCAGAGACATGGATAGAAAAAAAGTGTTGTGAGAAATCCTTTCAGAAGTCATGACTCAAATTATCATCATTGTTAATAGGACACATTTGGTGCACAGCTTTGGGCCTGCCCACAGACCTCAAGGCTCTTCAACGAGGAGATCACACAAGTGTCCTCAAAACACCTGATGTGTCGCTAACATTTTGCTTCATGTAAAACATAAAACACACTTTGGCTAATTCTGTGAAGCTCTGCTTATTTCCATGATTTATGTGATTGTCTCACACCAAGAAAATTATCACAGAGAAAACCATATTCCAGAGAAAGCTTATTTTTAAGCAGCCCAGAAGCACCAGGTGGTAGGGTGGTGGCTGAGCACTTAGAAGAGGCAGGGGAAGCCCTGGAGCTGCTGAGGGCCAACTTGTCAGGAAGGAAGAGAGAGAGAATTTCAAAGGTACAACATCTGTAAGGTAGGACTAAAGAACATGGGAATTCTAAAACTATTTGAATGAACACCTCAACTCTTTCCATCTGTGGATCAAAATGAACAGAGCACTCCCTGGGTGCCTGCCACTGCTCAGAGAAGATCATGTGCTTCAACTCATTTAATCCTCACAACCACCGGTGACTCACACGGTCCTCACACCTCCATTCTAACCAGGACGCTGGCACACAGTGGCTCCATACACAGGGTCACAGGGCATGCACATCTGGCAGCAGGGCCCGAAACACTGCTCCTCTTCCCTAGGCTTCTTCTCAGCCATCACCCCACACTCGACACAAGCACTAAGGAAACTACTAGGTTCCTTATCCTCAACTGGCATTCCAAGACACACTTGCGCGTGATGCTGAGTAACTTTGCTTAAACAGAACATTTACATAGGCCCATGGGACCCAAAGCTCTCATTCTGGCCAGTTTCCTTTATTTCAGAAACTGACCGATTTGCTACTATCCCATTGCCAAAGGTCTGCTGCATACTCTCCAGAGTCCACAGGGAAAGCCCTCTTGCCGTCCTGCTTGCAGAGTTCTGTCCACAGTGAAAATTAAGCATGTCCAGAGTTGGAATTTGCCACAGGGACCCCATATTTACTAACAAGTGAATGGGAAGCAAATTCCTTTAACACATGTACATCGAACCACTTTTCTCAGTAGCATTCACTATCACATGGGCTCTATTTCACTACCAGGAAAACAGAACCCCCATAACTGAATATGAGTGCTCGGGTGCTAATTGGGAAGCCAGCTCAATAGAAAGATGCTTTAGAAAAACAAATAACTGACATTTTAAGTGCCTGAGACATCATGATGTAGAACAAGTTAACAGAAGTTGCAGGATGGCTCTGAACACCTCCATCAACATCAGCACATCCCAGTAGAGCCTCCAAACTTGCTGTTTTTTACTGGTATTGCTATCCACCTTGGCCGCCTGAGTCAGAACCCAGAGCAGTATTCTGGATACAAAGCAACCTTCCTGCCCCCACCACCCTGTACTGCAGGTGACACTCATGTTCTCTCTGACCCCTCTGTTCCAGGGCATCTCTAAGAACGCAGTCATCAGGAGTCACCAGCAGCTCCTCTTTCTCAGCCACCAGAGCTTCCTTCCTTGGTGTCTCATCACCTCTCCTCATCCCAGCGTCCCCTATCAGCCACCAGGGATTTCTTCTTACAATACTACCTGATCAATTCTTCTATGTAACTTGTTACTTGTAAAAGCAGTTCCTTTCCTCTTGAGCAACAAAAGGAAAATACCAGCTGGACTCATTTCTTAACAGGTGTTCTTCACACAGCCGAGCCCCTGTCCTCCCAACTTTTCACAAAATCAGGCCATCTCTTTGTATTTGCTGCTCCTCTTCCACAGATGTCCTTTGACTTGCCCCCTTATACACTCTCATTCATTCTGCAAGAGAGCTCAGATGTCACCCCTCAATTCAGCCTTCCTCGAGGACCCCACATGGATTATGAGTTTTCTCTTCTGTGTTAACATTTACCAGATGAGCACTCACTTGTTCGCTCATCTTTTCATGCACAGGCTAGCAGTATCTGAGGAACTGCTCAGGCACTGCCTTGACATATTTTGAACTTTCTATACATGAGCTTAAAAATCATTTAGTACATTTAGTACATTATTTTCAATTGGTATATTTATAAACATGGAACACCTGAGTGGCTCAGTGGTTGAGTGTCTGCCTTTGGCTCAGGCTGTGATCCCGGGGTCCTGGGATAGAGTCATGCATTGGGCTCCCCGCAGGGAGGCTGTTTCTCCCTCTATCTGTGTGTCTGCTTCTCTCGCTCATAAATCAATAAAAAAAATCTTAAAATATATATATATATTTATAAAAAGAATAAATGTTGCTAAACCAGTGCCTTTTGTTTCTTAAACTTTTTGTTCATAAATGTATTCATATTCACAGTTCTTTTAGAAAAATGTTAAAACTTACAAAAATGCAGAATGGAAAAATTGTGCAGTTTTTGTGACCTATTCCTCAGGGGAAAAAAACTAAACAACTTCAGTTTTGTGATATGTTCTGGATGCCTTTCTTGTGCCTGTGTTTCTACAACAAATGCATACCCACTGATACCTGCTCTACCTGTCCCATACTTGCTTTATTCACTTAACATATTACGGCATCCCTTCTTGACACAACACCAGATCTTTTTCTCTTTAATGGCTTTATACATCTTACTGTACAGGCAAACCTGAGATGTGGGTTTGGTTCCAGACCACTACAATAAAGGATGTCATGTGAACTTTTTGGTTTCTCAGTGCATTTTATTTTTTTTAATTCTTTATTTGTAAAGATTTTATTTTTTAATGAGAGACAGAGAGAGAGAGAGAGGCAGAGACACAGGCAGAGGGAGAAGCAGGCTCCATGCAGGTAGTCCGACACAGGACTCGATCCCGGGTCTCCAGGATCACACCCTGGGCGGAAGCCGGCGCTAAACCGCTGGGCCACTTGGGCTGCCCTCAAAATATATTTCTTAAATACTAAGACTTGAAAGTCAAAACGACTCCTGGATGCAAGGCTGCAGGCATGAGAACAAGATTAATCTCATTGGACACCTCCATCAGAGCTCCTGGGTGACCAGGCACATTGTCAATAAGCTACCACATTTTGAAAGTTATCCTTTTTCTGAGCAGTTGGTCTCGACAGTGGACTTACTCAGTAAACCATGTGTCAACAGCTGTGCTCTCATCCAGGCTTTGTTGCTCTGTTTTTCTAGAGCACATGCAATGTAGATGGAGCATCCTGTGTACAGGCCCTGAGAATTTTCAGAGTCATCAACAAGCATGGCTGCAATGGAAAGTCACCAGCTGCATCAGTCTCTTATAAGAGAGTCAGCCTGTCCTTTGAAGCCAGGCACTGACTTCTCCCTCTCCAGCTATGCAAATCCTACACAGTCTCTTCTTCCCTTCATTAATCATCTCAGCTGGATCTCTTGGATCACTTGGTGCAGCTTCGCCCACACTTCTTGGGTTCCTAAAACCTCACAAACCGACTCCCTCCAGCTTCTGACTTTTCTTCTGAGGCTCCCTCACCTCTCAGAACTGGAGAGTCAGGGCCCTGCTCTGGGTGAGGCTTTGGCCCTCCAGACCACTGACACTTTCTACCCATCAGCAATAAGGCTGTTTTACTTTCTTACTTGTGTGCTCACTGGAGTAGTACTTTTCATTTCCTACAGAAACTTTCCTTTGCATTCACAGCTTGGCTGTTGGCACAAGAGCCCTAGCGTTTGGCGTACCTCGGCTCCCATGCCTTCCTTCCTCACTACTGCGACTTCATCATTTTCATCATTTTAAGTCTTTGGACTTAAAAGTGAAAGACCTACGACTCTTCCTTTCACTTGAACACTTAAAGGCCCTTGTAGGGTCATCAACTGGCCTTATCCCAATACTGCTGTGTCTCAGGAGAAAGGCCAGAGGAGAGGGAGAGACATGGGGGAACAGCCAATTAACAGCATTTATTAAACTCACCATCTTACATGCGCACAGTTCACAGCACCTGAGACAATTTTAATAGTAACATCAAAGATCATTGGTTACAGATCAGCAGAACAAACAGATGATGAAAAAGTTGCAATATTATGAGAACTGCCAAAATGTGACACAGGGACACCAGGTGAGCAAATGCTGTTGGAAAAATGTCATCAACAGGCTTGATGGATGCAGGGCTTCCACAAACCTTCAGTTTGTAAAAACCTACAGTATCTGAGAAGCACAATAAAGTAGAACACAGTAAAATGAGACACGCCTACATTAGAATTCATTTATCCCTGTTCCCAATGTTAGATATCAAAGGAGTTCTGAAATCGTAAAGCTGCTGGAGCCCTGGGAGCAGCCATGGCACTGCCACCACACTGTGATGACACGGTCACATCTCACCTACACAGTGGCCTCGTGGCTCAGCACTGACCTCATCTTTGTCATACGGATGAAACACAGGGGCATTCAGAGACATAATTCACACAAGGGAGACAGGAAACTTGGTCAAGGTAAGATCTGAACCCATGTCTCTGACTTGACAGCTTCTGCTTTTAACCATATAATATATGCTGCTTCCCAAAGATATAAATTTACTCTCTAAAAGTTATGCAAGCATTTCCATATGTTAAATTTGCAAAGTGGAAATAGTGACTTTTTCTCATTATACAAAAGTTTAAGTCATTAAGTACTTATATATAATCATAATTTCAAATATTTGTTATATAGAAATCATTAAGTATTTAGCATCTCACTAAAAACAGCAGACTTCAAAAATAAAGTTCAGCAAGTTTGCTGAATGGTTCACTAATACCATTCATATACACCATAAGCCATCAAAACCAAAGCTCTGGGGCACCCAGGTGGCTCAGTTGGTGAAGCATGTCTGCCTTTGGCTCAGGTCATGATCCCAGGTTCCTGGAATGGAGCCCAGCATCACACTCCCTGCTCAGTGGGGAGTCCGGTGTGCTCTCTGATAAATAAAATCCTTAAAAACAAAAACACAGCTCTGAAGGCACTAATTTCAGACATGAAGGTACCAAGAAAACCAAACCTGCTAACAATAGTGACAGCTGCCCTATTTTCATACCATATTTCTATTTAAGAAATCAAATAAGGTGCATATGAAATAGAATTACTGTATAATTAATTTTCTAAGCACTCAAATTAATGTGTCAAAGAGAAAAGAAAATAATGCTTTACAGATTCATTCATATTTTTCATTTAACACTGGGTAAATATAATATTATCTGGAAAAAGAGGTTCAGAAAGGATTTTTTTTTAAATATAAAAACTGTTAAAAGGCAAAGAAGTAGATGAGGAAAGATAGACTTTAAATAGTACTGGGTGGGCAGCCTGGGTGGCTCAGCAGTTCAATGCCACCTTCAGCCCAGGGTGTGATCCTGGAGTCCCGGGGTCAAGTCCCATGTCGGGCTCCCTGCATGGAGCCTGCTTCTCCCTCTGCCTGTGTCTCTGCCTCTCTCATGAATAAATAAAATCTTAAAAAAAAAAAAAAATAGTACTGGGCCATAATCCAATCCTTAGCAGTAAAAAAAGAAAACTGAAAAGAAATAAATCTTCAACTTTAAACATGAATTAAATAAAATACAGATCTGGGGCGTCTGGGGGGGCTCAGTCAGTGGAGTATCTGACTCTTGGTCTCAGCTCAGGTCTTGATCTCAGGATTGTGGGTTCAAGCCCCATGTTGGGCTCCATGTTGGGTATGGAGCCTATTTTAAAAACAAAAAAAAGGGCAGCCCTGGTGGCTCAGCTTCAGCACCACCTTCAGCCCAGGGTGTGATCCTGGAGACCTAGGATCCAGTCCCACATCAGGCTCCCTGCATAGAGCCTGCTTCTCCTCTCTCTCTCTCTCATAAATAAACAAACAAACAAACACAAACCAAACCAAACAAAGCAGGTCTGGGCTTTACACACACAAAACAAGATTTTTAGTTAAATGGACCTTAGAAGAAATTCAGTGACTTGATACTTAATGCAGGAATCTAAGTCATTATGCTAAACTAACAAGCTAACTGTTAAATACTCATGAAAAGCAAAGAAAACAACAGTGATAGATTTTCTGAGCCATTAGGTTACAAAGGCTATTAGAAGTGTGATTCAAATGTGTTTGGGCTAGCCCGAGAATGGAGTAAGGTCCTAATAAGTCCAAGGGGAAATCGGGGCTTCCCATAAAATTACATTTTTAAGAGAAGACCACAGGGATAGATCAAAATAAATTCAGAATGCCGGAGTTCAGTTTACATTCTGATTTAATGTGTTATAATTTCTTCAATATGGAGTAGATAAAATAAAGCAAATACAAGTAGCAAAACATTCACAAAAGATGATTTAAAATTTGTGATCAAAATCACCTGGAGGGCTTGTTAAAACACGTTGCTGAACCCCACCCTTAGACTTTCTGATTGAGAAGGTGAGGGGTTAGCCTGGAAATGCCCAAGGACACTGATGCTGCTAGTCTGGGGAACATACTTCAAGAACCACCAACTTACAATAACCACTTAGAATCTTGTTAGCCGGCACAGAACTACTTCTTGACTACATCTAGCTTACACACAACTACAATTACTCATCATTAGGTACCATGGGCAGTTCACAGACCAAACTCTGAGGTGCTGCATGTCTGAGAATGCCCCACGAGGTCTGCTAGAACAGGATGACATGAATGGCTCACATCTATCAGAATAAAGCAGCTCATAATGCGGGTGATGCTTTTTCTTTGTAAAAACAAAAACAAAAAACCTGAATGGCTCAAGCAACTATTAAGGAGAAGTACCACAATTAATTTTTTTGTCCTCTAAGGACTACATGGAAACGAAGAGTAGGGCCCTGGAGGCAAGATGAGCATATGTGATCCATGGGATGATTACTGCTCATTTAGCTTCAACTCTTGATTTTCTCAATTCAAATGAATAACCCTTATCATAGTACAATTTGGTTAGTTGTGTTTCCTTACAGGCTAGAGTTGTTTGTTTATTTATTTATTTATGACACACAGACAGAGGCAGAGACACAGACAGAGGGAGAAGCAGGCTCCTCACAGGGAGTCCAATGGGACTTGATCCCAGGACCCCAGGATCAGGACCTGAGCCAAAGGCAGATGCTCAACCACTAAGGCACCCAAGGCGTGGCGCATCCCTAGGAGTTTTTATTTTTGTGCATACTGAGCACTTTGTTATTTACTGTCTAGCAGAGTAGAGTGTCCACAGCGCAGGAGGGGAATAAATGTTGACTGAAACAAATCGACAGGAGATTCAATTAAAATTTGTCATTTAGCTTGTGAAATAGGATATTCTGTTTTCTTTTCCTCTAAGCTCAACCTCTCCATTACCTGGCATGACAAACTGAAGGAACAAGAATACTACAAAGTCTTTTTCTTCAATACGTATCTACTGAGGTCCTACTACATTTGGGCATGATGCTAGGTTCTGAGATGCACTGCAGGCAGAGAGCAAAACAGTCCCTGTTGGACGGAACTCATGTTCTAACCAGGAAAACAAACAGCTATGTATAGCACAGTGCTGGATGGTGAGTGCAGCATGCAAAAAGACACAAAGCAACATGAACGCAAACAAGGTCTTTTGGAAGAATGGACCAGAAAGGTTGCATGAAAGAAGTGAGCTTCAGGCTGAGGCTTCAACCAGCACAAGCTGAAGCCTGGGGCAAGCATCCTGCCAGGGAAAGAGTGAAAAGGACGTTGTGGAGGGGCAGAGGTACCATGGTACGCAGTTTCTGCAGTGAAGACTCGACCAGAGAACTTTCATCATTCCAAACATGCCAAATGAGTAACATGTGGGGATCACCGACCCTCAGGGGTAATACCGATTCTCTGAGCTCAGGGATAATCCCTAAATAAGTCAGAGTGCGCAGTAAACATTTCTGTGCTCGGTCAGGTTCATACACACTAGAGACAGGCCCCCAGACAAGGGGAGGAGGTGGGAGTTCTTCAAGGCCGACCACCACACCAAGGTCTTTTGGGAATGAGAGATTAAAAAATAAGCCCTGTGTCAAGAAGGTGGAGCATTTAATAACGTGTAAAGGTGAGAATTTTTTTAATGTAACCCTCAATGCCTAATGGGGGCTTGAAATTACAACCCTGAGATGGACAGTCACATACTCCACTGACTGAGCCCACCAGGCTCCCGGAAGGTGAGAAATCTGAATTAGGGCAAGAGAAAGAAGAGTGGTAGGTGACCATTAAAGTAATTCATAAATGAGAATTACTTACCGTTGGGGAAAATAAACTCCTAGGAAACTCCTAGGCAGGAATTACTACTACTGGCTAAATAACTCATGTATTACAGCAGTGCAACTTCCTGCAATACTTGAAAAACAAATAAAATACTCTGGGTCAGAACATGAAAGGTGACTCAACATCAACTTCCTGCTCTTACCTTAGGACCCTTTTGCATCAGTAATGCCTGACATCTGCAATGTCTTATCAAACAAGAAAATCTTGATAAACTACCCCACAAGTTAGATGAGCAACCTCTCCCTGTCACCACCCCACGTCATCACCCAGGACACTGCAAGTTTACTGCACACAACCTGTGTCATTCTTGTGTATAGGCCTAGAAGCTAAAAAGATTATGAATATACTGATAAAAATCTACTTCACTAACACAAATGCAAGAGTGGTGACCAGTCCATTTTTTTTCCCTTCAAGTTAGGGTATACTCCCCTAGGTCACGTGGGTAGCTAAAAGATTTTTCTGCCAAACTAGGGGACATGATGGTGAGCCCCAAGCCCTGACACTACTTGCATTCAGGTCCTCAGCATGCTGGGTGCCCACCATGATGCTCACGTCCCCTTCACAGCACATGCCTCATTGGGCTCTAATCTGTGCCTACACCACCTACTTTCCCCAAGAGGCCCTAAGTCAGAAATAAGCACATGATTGTTTGTCCTGTTCTCCCCACAGCTGAGCACTGAAACCGCACAGAACCAGTTTGTTGACCTGAAATGAGTAAAAACCTATCTGTGTAAAGAATGACTGATGTAGGGGCCTCTGGGCTCAGTTGGTGGAATGTCTGCCTTGGGCTCAGGTCATGATCTCAGGGTCCTGGGACTGAGCTCTGCGTCAGGCTCCCTGCTCAGTGGGGAGTGCCTCTCCCTGAGTTCATGCTCATTCTTGTGCACTCTCTCTCAAATAATAAATGAAATTAAAAAAAAAAAAATTTGTCTTGGTCAAGTCATCAGATTCTTAGTTTGTGCTTTTATAAATCACAGATTTTTTAACAGTTGATAGCATTTTACAGAATTTTTATAGTAAACAAGTGCTTATACAAAATGATGGATTCTGTGTGATAGGAAACAGGAAGAACATTAAGATAGGAGTCAGAAAGCAGCTCTTTCCCACTCCTACAGTTCTGGGGTCTCCCGTGCATGCAGTCTGCGTACCAGCAAGTGTCAGCACCACCCGCAAACTCCCACTCCACATCTACTGAATCACAATCTGGATTTCTCACATACTGTGACCCTGCCCCATTCCCTTTCTTTGGGCAAACCTATTGAAGCTCAGGTCCTGAATCCAGCCGCTCCTACCACTTCCCCCTCCACCACACAGACTTATTACAACTGCACCCAACTCCTATTCTAAGTCAGAAGGCATGCTCAGGTTGTATCACTGCCTCTTTGAGACCTGTAAGCTCCTCTATGACATGGCTTCTGTGCTAGCTTTCCCAGATACTTCCTGAACATCCCGCAGTACCTCTGAACTGGCTGTTGTGGGATGCATGGAACATTCCTCCCTTTCCCCGAGGTATCTGCACAGCTCTCGACTCATTTACCTCTCTGCTCAATGACAGGGCGTCTCTCCTAGAGAAGCTATCTATAGTGTCATCATCTCCCTGCCTCCCCAGCCAACTACTCTCCTTCCGTAACTGATTTTTCTCTTGCCATTTTTAACTATCAGACACACTGTGTATATACAACTACATTCTGTATTCTCATGATGTGCAAGAGTGCATGGCACATGGTGGGTATTCAGCACGTGCGCTCAGGGAATGAATGAACACTTGGCTTCTGAGATGCCTTCTCCAGCCTGCAAGGCCCTCTATATGCTCAGCATTCAGTGCATATGTCTGCTCTAATATTTACTGTTGTCATTAGATGGGAAAACCTGTTTTAACTTGACTCTGCAATCTCAGTGGCCATTAAAGTGCCTGCTACAAAGTAGGGCATTTGGGATTTGTTGAATGAATAATTTAGAAAGGGAATACTGTCTCTCAAGGTAAAACTGAGACTTTGTTAAAAATCATTTTCATGTTTGGGGAGCCTGAGTGGCTCAGTGTCGACTCCTGATTCTGGTTTGGGCTGTGGTCTTGGGATGGAGCTGGGTGTGGGCTTCCTGCTCAGCAGAGAGTCTACTTCTCCTTCTCTCTCTGCTGCTTCCCATGCTCCTGCCCACTCTCTCTTTCTCTCAAATAAAAATTTTTAAAAATCATTTCCATCTTTGTGGCAGCTGGAAGAAAGAACATCCTCAAGGAAAATGCCCAGTACAAGCTCAGGGAAGTTTCCAGAATGCAACCCTTTGAAATTTCTTCAGGGCAATGAGAGTCTCCTTTATTTTAACTTAACAGTTCAGACTTTCAGTAACTAAATCTGAGAGAGTAGCTTCTGTAGGTTCAATCAGACTTCAGAATGCTCAAAGAAAGAAACCACCTTTGAAAAACTTTTTGACCTAATGTGATTTCTGCTACATGTTTACTGTTGCAGGATTTTTAAAAATTTCGCTGACATTGCCTATATATGGTAGTCTATGGATATCATTTTTAAAGAATTAGCATTTTAATCTTTCACACAAATACTCCTCTTATGAGTCAACCAGAAGTATTTAGAAATCAGTGGGAAAGACAAAATATTCTAACACTATCCGGAGAAGAAATAAAACAGACATTTATTTTTTTCTTAAATGTAAGTAACTGAATCTCTTTCTCATCTTCTCTACTCCAGAGCTGAGTAAAGTTTCTAAAATTATATAGATAAAAACTGAAAAGAGAGTTGAACACGAACACTTGTATTTGTAACAAGCACCAACATCTAGTAATGCATGCCCCCAGAGAGCTGGCAGCAGATGACACTCACAGGCCAACTTTTCTCTTTATTTTCTATAACAGTATCCTTGGCTCTCCTAAGTTAGTCTGCTGGTTAAAATAACAGAACATTAGGTTCAGTAATTGCACTAAAATCTTAGTTAACTTCCAGGATTCAAATGAACTTTACTTTCTCAAACAATTATTTCAAAAACAACTGTCATTTGTGCTGCAGATCAGGTAAGGGAACTGAGCCACCGTGTGTCTGTCCATGTCCGTTCCCCCTCCTTGCCATGTTTACAACAGAGCCTCTCACAGAAAGCAAACAAAACAGGAAGGAATTACTACAAGAAATACTGATCTCCAGCCACTGAAGAACCAAGAAACTCCCCTTATCTACCTTTCAACATGATTAGCTGGGATTTCTTCAATAAGGAATGAAGACACAAATACTTTAAAAAATGCTATAGAGGGGATCCCTGGGTGGCGCAGCGGTTTGGCGCCTGCCTTTGGCCCAGGGCGTGATCCTGGAGACCCGGGATCGAATCCCACGTCAGGCTTCCGGTGCATGGAGCCTGCTTCTCCCTCTGCCTGTGTCTCTGCCTCTCTCTCTTTCTCTCTCTGTGACTATCATGAATAAATAAAAAAAAAAAAAAATTAAAAAAAAAAAAAAAATGCTATAGATTGTACAGGCCCATACAATACAGAAACACAAAATTCCATCCCAGAGCAACTGACTTTAGGGTTCTGCATATGTAGTTGGGGACGGGGGGGGGGGGGTGGGGGGGAATGACCCTTGCCCTGGGAGCTTATTTCAGTTAGACTCAGAATCGAGAAAGACAATTTATATTAGGCAACAATTTATATCAGAAAGACAATTTATATCTATTGTTCCATCTGCCAAATGTTGCCACCTTACCCAGGTGATTCTAAGTTTTAATATTATTTGGAAAACATTTTGAAGTTAACAGTCATGACTGGAGTGGGTTAACATTAAAAACGATCCCCAGAAGACAAAGGAAAAGCGCTCACCGTCTGAGCACATCAGAGGCCACGGGCTGATCGTGCAGGAGGTAGCATGCCCCATGAGGCAGCAGAGTCCTGGAGAGGCAGCAGTCCTGGAGGCACCTCAACTAGGTGGACAGTGTGTGCGGCACACAATGGGACCTACCACTGACCACAGAGGAACTATATGCGAGGAGACATGGAAACAGCCGCTCTGGTCATTGGCCGCCTGCCTGGACACCCTCAACCCACTAAGTCCCCACTTTCCCAGTACTCTCATCTTCACAGTTCTCACCATTCATGCACAACTGTTAGTCATGAAGTGGACTGCTCCTTGTTTTTGAATTAAAAATACAGTTCTTGTTGTATTACTAACCATTCTTCTAACTTTAATTATCAAATCACAATCAAGACACAAACTATGTAAAACAAACCAAGTTTCCTGAGAATAAGTTACACTGGTTCTGATTATTAGGCTTTTGTTTTTTACTACTTTCCCTTTTCCTGTGGCTATCTTTTCTTAATTTATGTACAGTTCCAGATTTGAGGGGGGAAAAATGCAACCGTGGTTTACAAAAAGATATCTGGGATAGGAGCTTGAGAGTAACTAATAAAATACACGGGCTCTCCTACTCCATTCACTGCTCTGACTCTGGGCTTTGTCATGGTTTTATTCCTGTTCAATATACTTTAGCATTATCTCCTACCATATATTGGACTTTAGCTCCACAAAATTTCCATCTTAGAACAGTCAAGAACTTTCAGAAGAATCAAAACAATTTTAACTTTAATGAGAAGAAGAAAATCATATTGATATTTAGCACTCCACCATCTAAACCAAACAGAATCTGTAAAAGGTTCACACAATGATTCACGTTTGGTGATTAAAAAAAAAAAAAAAAAAAAAATCACTGTAAATGAAGAGTGGCTCCCTGTTTGTAGAAAGTGAATACAACGTAAACCATCAGATCAGGTGATATCGACCTGGTACCATCTACACAGCCATTACCCCAAGCAGGGTGTGCTGTTGTGTCACTGTGTCCCCAGGAGGGCCTGGGCCCGTGAGGAGCTGCGGTTCTGCCCATGTCCGTGCCCCTGTGGTCTGTGGCCCCCTCCTGCAGCCTGCCCAAGACCCCACAGGCCCTGAGCCACAGAGCTGGGCTTCAAGCCCATCCTGCTCACCTGAACCCTTACTCTCCATCTTCTCTATCCTCCTCCACTCCAGAGGTGAAAGGTATAATTCGAGGCTGCTGAGCTACCAAACAGGAAGCAGGAATTACCAGTTCCGAAACCTGTTGTTAGCCCTGCAACCTCCCTCCACAACCTCTCACCCTTTCTTTACTTTTTAAGGTTAAAAATCTTCCATCTACTTTTACCTGTGCTTCTCCCGTACCACACTCACTGTCAGCCTAACATTTCTCTGGGTAAGCATCTCTCCCTGACTGGTTTTTGGTGCAGGGACTGCATGAAGCAGGAGGACATAGTAGGCTGGCGGGGAGGAGCTTGGCACCCCTCACACCTTCACAATTGAGAGCATCTGCTCTACCCATCGTGATGTGTTCCCTTGGGATTCCACACAGGTTTTCCTAAGAGGGAAATGTGAAAGTGCTACCCTGCTAGATGTGGACATTAGCCAAATAAAAACAACAAATCTTTTAAAATGTACCTGTGATAAGTCATTTGACTTTAGATTGTTACCAAAAGTAGGCAAAAAATTGAATTATTGCTTAATTTAAATCAAGGCTTATGATTTCTAATAGTCCTAATAGTTACCAGCCCTTGGGCATCAAATTATCTCTGGATCATCAGAGTCTACATTCTTGGGCAGCCTGGGTGGCTCAGTGGTTTAGCGCCACCTTCAGCCCAGGGCCTGATCCTGGAGACCCGGGATCAAGTCCTACGTCAGGCTCCCTGCATGGAGCCTGCTTCTCCCTCTGCCAGTGTCTCTGCCTCACTCTCTCTCTCTGTGTCTTTCATGAATAAATAAAATCTTAAAAAAAAAACAAAAAAGAGTCTACTTTCTTGACTTTACTGGTGCTTTGAGATTCAGGTATCTTGCAGGTCGTTGTTATCAAACTACTATTAAAAATTTAGTATCTTCATATCAATAAAACTGGGTAAAGGAAGAATACATTTCTCTCTCCCAAGTCTATATTTCCAAACGTTTAACACAAAAGTCACTAATGTTTACAAACGCTTCAATATGTAGATCCTAACCAGGCATCAAAGGGCTGATCGTGTGCTAAAGGCATAATATGCTTAATATAATTTCAGGGCAATCATCTCAAGTAATTTAAATTGTTTTTTTAAAGTAATCTCTACCCACAACGTTGGGCTGCATGCCGGTAGAGACACAGGCAAAGGGAGAGAAGCAGGCTCCATGCAGGGAGCCCGACGTGGGACTCGATCCGGGGACTCCAGGATCACACCCTGGGTTAAAGGCAGCGATAAACCGCTGAGCCACCCAGGCTGCCCCCAGAAGGACATTTCTAAGTCTATGAGCTCTCTAGGTAAGGAGCCCTTGTGTCAACCTATGGTAAGAACCCCCATGTATTGGCAGCTCTTTTCCAAAGGCTGCTGTTTGACAAAACCTACAGGACAGCTGCCCATGCTGTCTTGGTCCATGTGCCTGGCGAGGAGAATGGATGCACTGTGAGAAGAAAGCCATCGAGGTCCCAAGTGCTGCTCGTGACCGTGGCTGCCACCTGTGCTTTGAACCGGGGACCTCAGCAAAGGGGGTGACGTGTGGGGCACAGACAAGTGGTTAGAGAACCACATCGAAGGCTCCAAGCCCTGATGCCAGTCCTGGAGCTGCATCTTCCTTGAGGAGGGAGCACCTGTTCCTCCTGTGCACAAAGATGCAGGATGGGGCATGATGGCCTTGGGCCCATGTAAACACACATCTAATGACTAGGGGTGTAATGAACTTCTACTGACTATCTGTTCTGCACTAGAACTGTAAATAAAAGCTTTACATTTACTCTCTTATGTCTTTTCATATCTCCCGCTCTCTAGTAATGGGCACTGAAATCCACATTATGTAGATAAGAAAAACAGCAGATTTAAAAACATTGCCAAATAAGAAAAAAAATTCATACTCAGGTCTGCTGTCTGTTAAAAGGGTGAAAATGTGTTCAATAACACACACTAGACCTCAGAAAGACGCCTGGAGTTTATATGTTGCTACCCTCCAGTCACTTTCAAGGCAGAATAAATATGTGCTTTAAAGGGTAGGCTCAGTCTGTGAAGCATATGCCTTCGGCTCAGGTCATGATCTCAGGGTTCTTGGGATCAAGCCCCAGGTTGGGAGAGCCTGCTTTTCCATCTGCCCCTCCCCCAGCTCATGTGTGTTCGCAAGCGGTGTTCTCTCATTCAAATAAATAAATAAATAAAATCTAAATAAATAAGTAAATAAATACAAGGTAGTTAGGAACACCAGAACTTGGCTTCCCATCCAAATTACAAAGGGAAGGAAGAAACACCCAATTTCAAGACAAAAGAAAGCAGTAGTCAAACACAAGCAAATCAAAATTGAGCAAATGAGAGATTTGACATACTGACTTCAGAAGTGAAACTTAAAAAAAAAAAAAAAAAAAAAAAAACACCAGAAATGAACTGTCACCCAAGTTCCAGTTTTGTTAAAAGAGTTATTACCATTTTGTGCAGAGAATCCTATGCATGCACAAGCCTTGCTGGGTGTGCTGGGACAAGTGTCTCACTCACCTGAGGCTGAGGTCATCATACTCTGCTGCACTGGGGGGCTGGTGGGTGCCGTGACGCTCATCTGGGACAGCATGGCCTTCCTGGGGTCCTGCCACGTCGTCGTCTGATCGATGTGACTGAGACATAACAAATCAGCATGTTAGACCACACACACACATCCTCAGAACAGCCACCAGCACACTGCGCTGGAGCACACAGGCAGGCCAGGGCGCTTACTCTCTTTCCTCTGCAATCTTTCTTCACCCCTGTGCCATGTGCTCTACTCACATTTCCTAGATACTATCCCAGCAAGATCTGAGAAACCACACTGGCAATGTTAAGGGAAGGGAAATCATTTTCACTCCTGGGACTAGTACTATCTGCTTCTCATAAAAGGTGATTTATAAACCAATTATCTGTGATAGTCATCTGACCAAAACCCCAAATTCACAAGGGTATCACCCACTTTTTTCTCTGGGAGCTAAGAATGCCAATTAACATATACTTTTTAGAACTAAAGCCCATTAAGTAAACCACAAAAGAATGAAAAAGTCTTATTCTAAATATTGGCTTATTCCAAAGCCAAAACAAAATGAAAATCTTCATCTGTAAGTTTTCACTACCTCATGATTGTCAAAGGTCTGTTAGTTGCTAAATAAAACATTTAGATGTTAAATACTGCATCCTGTTACTACTGCAAAACATCTTATCACACGTGCACAAACATCTGTGCATCTATAAACTGGATGCAAAGGGTTAAAGATTCTGTGAACTATAAGACTACCAGGCTTCTAGCACAGAATCCAGCACAGGATCATTCAGAGATTTCTTCTTCCAGCAAAGTCTGTTTAGTGAAACAAGCTAAAAACACTGTATATGTGAAACTACATAAGAAATTATCCTGAAATAGAAATAGCCAGAGACATACTCAAACACTGATCAAAGTTCTCTCTGTATAATTTATAAAAGCAAAAACTTGAAAGCCAGCTAATCTCTAATGAAAGGGATTGGTTCTAAATATTAGAATGTATGACAGACTACAATGCAGCTACTGAAAATACTTTAGAAGAATATTTAATAACATGGAAAGTATTTGTAATACAGTAACGTACAGTTTGAGCCTATGTGTGCATATGCTGAAAACACGGGAAGGACAGACGTCATTTTCAGTGTTTGTTCCCAGATGGCTAAATTACAGAACTCTGCCTTGCTAATGCTAGGCTTTCCTATTATTAAACAATCATAAACTAACATTACTTTTGAATAGGGAGTGGCCAAAAATAAAGGGTTATTTTTAAGAAGTCCTACCCTCAATCATTTTCTGTATGGCTGCTTCAATTTCTGAGTTCTCTCTTCTCGAATCCTCTCGTGTCACAATGGTAAGGAAACGACACTCTCGTTAACTTTTCTGAAATGAACTAGAATGGTACTCCTATCAGTAGGAAAGGATCACTGCACTCTGGCTAGAATGATATGAACCCTCAAGTATTATCTACTAGCAATGGGAGAATGATTTGACCTCCCAGGCAAGAAGAAAAGGGGATGAACACAGGGAAGGCCTGTCCATTTCCGAACAGCAGGGTACCTGTCAAGTCGGGGTTCCTGCAGACCAACTATAAATACTAAGAGTATTTATTTACTTAGTGGAGCATATAATTTCTCGAACCATAACTTACCAGCACACTCCCCTACCAGTTATATGCTTTTTAGCACTAGCACTAGCATTTGCTCAGGCCCAGACAATAGGCACAACCTTGTTTCCATCCTGCCATGGAAGCACCTCCTTCCAGAAGACTGGGTCCTTATCAGACTCAGGAAGAGCCTATTCCACTTCCCTTCCAATCTTCCATATAAGCCACTACACAAACAAAACCATAAAATGCCTTCTAGATACGTACTGCTTCTCATGCTTACAGATATCAAGCAATACCTGTGGGGTAATTAATACAATGGTACTAAAAAGAAGCTTACAATCCTCAAGAACAAAATTTACAGAAATGTTTCTCACTGCCTATATAATGTTAAGAAACCAGGTAAGGAAATGGCCAAGTGATTATTACTGGATCTTCAATTTCAAAGTATGTGCCCCTACCTACTCCTTTTGTCGAGTACTTCCTAAAATCCCCTTGCCTGTGAGAGGTACAGGAGAGGAGGGAGGAATACTGGAAGCAAGTTGAAGACACTGCACGTAGTTTCCTAACTACTCAACAGGTGAGTTTCCCTGAAAACTGATCAACTGGGGCACCTGGATGGCTCAGTGGTTGAACATCTATCTGCCTTCAGTTCAGGTCATGATCCCAGGGTCCTGGGATCTAGTCCCACATTGGGCTCCACCACAGACAGTCTGTTTCTCCCTCTGCCTGTGTTGTGTCTCTGCCTCTCTCCCCCTGTCTCTCATTACAAAACAAAACAAAAAACTAATCAGTTACAAAAATCCTATTAATCCATTCATAACCAAATAGGGCCCCACCTGAGGGCTTAGGAAGACCTCCTCTGATGACTTCTGTAATACAGGCACCAACCTATACATTTGTTCTTAAAACTTCTTTCTCCTTGAAATAAATTAGAGTTTGAATAAAGAGAACACACTTACTGCTCTCCAAAGATCATTTTACTGAAATGTTACAAAAGCAATACAAATGCTAAAATTTCTCTTCCAGACACAGCCCTTAAGCCCCAGTGAGATAGCTGAGAGCCCCAGAAAGCTGTACCAGAGTATGCTAATGGCGCATTTACTTTAAAAAATCTAGAGCTCAGGATCCCTGGGTGGCACAGCGGTTTGGCGCCTGCCTTTGGCCCAGGGCGCGATCCTGGAGACCTGGGATCGAGTCCCACGTCGGGCTCCCGGTGCATGGAGCCTGCTTCTCCCTCTGCCTGTGTCTCTGCCTCTCTCTCTGTGTGTGACTATCATAAATAAATAAAAATTAAAAAATAAATAAATAAATGTGCATAGAAGCAGATGAGCTTGGGATCCCTGGGTGGCTCAGCATAAACTGCTTTGGCCCAGGGTGTGATCCTGGAGTCCCAGGATGGAGTCCCAGGATTGAGTCCCACATCGAGCTTCTGCATGGAGCCTGCTTCTCCCCCTGCCTGTGTCTCTGCCTGTCTCTCATGAATAAATATATAAAATCTTTAACAAAAAAAAAAAAAAAAGGAAAGAAAGAAAGAAAGAAACAGATGAGCTCAAGAGTTACAGTCACCCATCAGAGGGCAGGAAGAAGAGAACGTAGACACAGCTTTCATCATAACCCGAGGTGGATGCAGCAGAAGCAAAGAATTTCACTGGCTGGTAAGAGGAGAATGGGTTTTGGGGTGAGGACTTCAATTTTCTGAAGAACATGAAATAATGAGGCTGGTATTATTGGTAACCCCACTATTCAAATAGAAAATTCAGGGATGTGGGCGCCTGGGTGGCAGCTGGGTCAGAGGACGCCTCTTGGTTTTGGCTCAGGTTATGCTCTCAGGGTCATGAGATTGAGCCCCACATGGGGCTTCCCCACTCAGTGGGGCATCTGCTTGAGGATTCTCTCGCTTTGTCTCTCCCTCCTCTTCAAAATACATAAATCTTTTTTAAAATGAAGAAAAGAAAACTCAGGGATTTGTACAAAATCACATATCCAGGGCATAGGAGGATTGCATGTGGTATCCAGGAATTCTGAGAATAATTTATGAACCAAACAAATAAATGAAAAGGACAGCACTCAAAAATGTAAACTCTTTGTAATACATATTGAATAACAAAAATAATGCACAAATACTACAAGGGTAGAATAAAAAGGTACAGGTATTAAAGATTCAGTAAAAGATGCCAGAATAAGACGAAATATAATTCTATAAATTATATATATTTTTATATATATTATAATTATAAATATATAATTTCTATCCCACTAGATCAGCTTGAAGCAGATGCACCTGGGGGATGCCTGACCTAGCAGTGCTTGGGGAGCACAAACTGACTTTAACATATATTAAAGCAGCATGTATTACTTCAAAACATGGGTGATGAAGACTTCATGTAAACACTAATCTGAAAAAGGATTGAAAAGAATTGTCAAACTATACTAATTCTAAAAACGTCAAATTATAAATAACAGAATCAAAATATATAAACCAAGGAGATAAAATTAAGAAAAACTCATAAAACACTATTTCCAGAGTTAAAAATATGCAGTTATACATAGCATAGAAACAAACTAAAGATTCAGTTTATCATGTTCCTAAGAACAGTCTAGATGCTGATCTTACTAAAAGAAAATAAGTGTGAAATCCTACAGCCCCTTCAACATATTTAAGTAGATCGTTGCTATTATTTTGGAGAAGAAAAATGACTGATTGATGACCAAGATAAAGTTGGTGATCTCACTGTGGAGCAGCCAAAGCTGGCAGACAACGAACGAACCTGTCAGCATCCGAACAGATGAGACAGAAGCGCTGTGGGCAATGGTCCGCTTGGGCAATGGTCTCTCCTGTGTCCACACAAGCCACCTTTCCCACGGGCTTTTGTCTCTTTTATTTTACACTGCAGAATTTGGTCTCACGTGTTGGATGACTTAGCAAAGTGTATACAGAACCACAAAAGGGGCAGAAACCCTAAAGTAAACGGTTAGAAACAGACTTTTTGCATTGTCCCACAAGGTAACTGCAGCTACGGGGTACTGAGGTATTTCAGAAGCTTTACATTCTCCCTTAAGCTCAAACTTGGGCCCTGAACATGTGGGGATTCTGACCTTATAAAGAATAACAGTATTATTGTTACACTGTCAAAGCACGGAGGAAACCACAAGAACACAAAAGGCTCCTTGACACTATGATCGGGAGACCCCAAACTCTCCTCCCTAGGACCATTACTCAACAGGGAGGATGATAACCAGCCATTGTTTTAGGACTCAGAAAAAAAATAAACAAACAAACACTAAAAGAACAAAACAAAACAAAACCACCTACAGTGTATTAAGATGAAGGCATTTGTCCGAGGGCAGATGACCTGCATGCAGCAGAGCTGGGTTTTAACTCAGAATGGATGGATGCACCATCTGCACGGTGACCTACATGAGATTTCCTCTTATGATGAACCACACCTCTTATGATAAACCACACCTGGGGTGTGATTTAGATTTCTTAAGACTAATCTTTCCATCACCACCTCTTCTCCTCTAACCCTTGCAGAAGTTACACACAAGGAGACAGAAATCTCTGCCACAACATCTGGCACAAAAACCCAGGGTCGCATTCCTCTGCGTCTCTCCCATTCAAATACAAAGGGATTATGGTAGTTGGGAAAAGTTCCCAGGGCTTTCAGATACACAAACATAACTTCTCATAGATCCCTTGGATACTAGGGGGAGAGGAGTGGGAAGCCCACCACACAGGTTCTAAATGTCAGAAACATCCCACAAGGCACCCAGCTGGCTCAGTGGGTAGAGTATGTGACTCTTCATCTCAGGGTTGTGAGCTCAAGGCCCATGCTTGGTGTAGAGATAACTTAAAAACAAGAAATGTCCCACAGACATTTCTCACATATTAGAGACCATGTGCTGCCTTCCCCACTGAAACCCTGAGCTTTCCCATGCAGAACAAAGTCACCACTCTTTCTGCAGGCTTGTCTCAAGAGGACCTGGGTCTGGGGTGCTGAGAAGCACGGGCTGGGCACAATAAAGACCTCCCCCTGCTGAAGGATGGACCCTACCACAATGGCTCTCATTCACTCCTCAGAACAATTTCCTTAAAATGGGACACAGGGGTTCAGGAAAATGAAGGAACTGGCCCTCCTTCACACTGATAGGAAGCAACAGAGCCAGGAATTAAAACACCTTTTAGCTTCTAGCTCAGTGCTCTTTCCACCTCATCTCACTGGTCTAAATAGGAAAGGATTTTCTAAAATGCTAAAGTTGCCACTCGAGCAGAATAGAATGTCTTCAAGGAATGTAATTTAAAAAGAGACTTGGAATTCTTCTAAATGCTTTCTTTTCCAATTCATCAACTATTAAGATTAATCCAGGACTAGCAAACAAGTTTGGCCATCAGAACAGAAAATTATCTTTATTACAGAAAATGTACAATTGTTAGAGGATGCTAGTGATCGGTTAATTGCTGACGCTGGTAAAGACATAAACTGGTTATGAGCATATTATGTTTACTATTTCTATTCCTTTAAATTAGTGGTTTGTACTCTAAAAAATTATGCTGGCTTTTGTTTTTCCTACTTTGTTTCTAAATTTATAAACAAGATTTCTGGCACTGGTATAACTTAAGATATAGACACAGTAACAGGCAAGTTGCCTACCTAGGCACTGTCTTCTCATTGCGTCTAAGTGCCAGTACAAGTGCTGGCTTCAAATCATCTCTCAAAGTTTACCAAAAATAACTCTTCCTTATGATCACACTGACCTATGAACACAAATGTGTGTGCTGTGAATAGTAAGCCCACTTGGAAGTGAACCCTAGAGAATGGCTTAGACATTGTAGTTCTTTTAAAAATTCATTGTGCAGATCAGTATCAGCGCCATATAATCAACAGCTATGTAAGCCTATTATGAACCTGATTCTTTTCAAACATCTGCTACAATTCTTGAGACTACTTCAGATCATCTTTCCACCAACTAGCCTTTTCTAAAACACTTGATTGTCCTGACTTTTCAGGACGCAAATCCCTCCTCTCAGAAGCTTCTCTGTGGAACAGCAAGAAAAATAAGACAGACACAGATCGAATCCCAGCTCTGTACGGGCAGGCCATTTTGTCAAACTGTTTGTCTTCAGTTAAATGGGAATGATTTATTTCCTTCCCAGGGCTGCAAGGACTAAATACAGCAATATATATAAAAGTGACTAGTAATGTGGTTCCTGGCACACAAAAGGCCCTCAAATGTATATCCTGACTTCATTCTTGTGCTAGTCCAATATTTAGAACAGGAAAAACTTAGTGAGGGATGGACCGAGTCAAGAAGATGTTCAGAACAGAGAGAACAGCTTTGAAGTGAGGATGGCAGATCTCAGGTAAGGAGACACAAATGGTGATAAACCAAAGCAAATGGGGGGCAGGGAGGGCAACATTTCTTATGTACCTGCAAAGTCCTTTCCCACAAATTCAAAGATGCTCTTCAAATTGTTGGTTGTATGTTGTATTATCAAATACTGAATCCATAATCCTTATAAGGAACCCTAAGCAACATAATGGGAAATGAGTTTTATAGTTATAAAAAAAAATACTGATGAGTTTCTTCCCTTTTTTTAAGAGAGGGATGGGGGAGAGGGAGAGAAAGAATCTCAAGCAGACTCCATGTGGGGCTTGACCTCAGGACCCTGCGATCCTGTGTGTTACAGCACTGGCTGCACTGGCCATGGTCTCCATTCCATGCCTTTAATTGAAAACAAAACAAAGAGCATTGCAGACTTTCAACAACTGAGTTGACAACGTACCGACATTTTTATTTAGAGCAATGATTCTCAATTTAGAAACGGAGTCTGGGGGAGGGTGGTGATGGCATTTTTGGTTATCATGGTCCTGCAAATATTTACCGGGGGAGGGTGCTGGACGCTAGGTTTCCTGCAGTGCAATCTTCAGCAACTTTAGAATGTCCTACCAGACACTCATGTAAGCAAACGCCACTTTTACACATAAGACTCCACTTCATAAATAAAGTATATTTTGTACAATTTTAGTTAGATGCCAAAATTTTCTGGAAAACAATAAACTACATTTAGATTTGTGGGGAATCTGTTAACAGTACATCCTGTTTGGATAATCCCACTATCAATAGTAATATCCTCTTGGTATTTTTAGTTACCAATTCAACACACTTCGTCTTTATCCAAAACTGTCACATTCATGGGACTTGCAGACATAAGCATGAGACTACTTTTATTATAGCTTCTAAAACAGTCATATCTAAATATATATGTTAATATACATACTATTTTATCATAAATTACTCTATTTCTCATTTATATTACATAATGTTGGTTTTAAAAATTATGTATATAGTTAACTTCATATGAATTCGATTACCTATGAATTTTTATTTATTTAAATTTATTTTATTTAATTAACATATAGTGTATTAATAGTTTCAGGGGTAGAATCTAGTGATTCATCAGTTCATATAACACCCAGTGCTCATTCCATCAAGTGCCTGTCACCCAATTACTCCTTCCCCCCACATCTCCCCTCCAGTAACCTTCAGTTTGTTTCCTAGAGTTAAGAGTCTCTCATGAATTTTATTTTAAAATAAGAAACATCTTCCTAACAATTTCCTGCTAAAAAGGGCTGATGGGATGGACAGCATTAAGCAGCATGAAGTACAGGGCACCTAGGTGGCTCAGCAGTGAAGTGTCTGCCTTGGGCTCAGGTCATGATCCTGGGGTCATGGGATCGAGTCCATATGGAGCTCCTTGCTTAGCAGGGGGTCTGCTTCTCCCTCTCCCACTACCCCCACCAGCTTATATTCTCTCTCTCTCAAATAAATAGAATCTTAAAAAAAAAAAAAAAAAAGAGCGGCAGCATAAACTACAGGCAGAGAATGTCTCTATGACGTACCTCTCCCCATGGGACCTGGAGCCTCCCACCCCCTCTATCTCAAACATGAATATAGTGCTTGGCACGTATGTGCTCAGTAACCATGTAATGAACTGAAAGCTTATTCCATTGGTTTATTCTTTAGCTACCAAGAAATACTGTGACCTAAATCCTAAATAGGGTCCACTGTCCTGCAGGGCGTGGCACGTTGTGAGTCATCAGTCAGCAAAATTGTTAGAAGACACAATCTTAAAAAAAATAAAATAAAATAAAAATAAAAATAAAAAGAAGACAAAATCTTGTGCTCATGATTCTTGGGGCAGTGAGAAACACACACCAGTACTTCTACATCAGGTGTTAAGTGAGTGCAGTAGTTACATGGAGAACTGTGCTTTAACAAATCCTGGTGTTTTTGGGACAGAGGGTGGACAGAGTTAAGTATCACCTAAGTGTCACTGCAAACTCCCTGTCAGTCTGCCAAATGTTGCAATTTTGTTTAAAATCCAGAACTAGTAACAAAAAATGGGTTGCTATGAACTAACCATATCATACTACTGCTTGCCTCCTTTCATAATCCACTTCTGAAATGTTCTTCTAAACCAGTAAAATCCACCTTTCACAAAACCCCAGCAGTGTAGTCTTTAAAAAAAAAAAAAATTTATTTATTTATTTAATTGAGAGGGAGTGGGGGGAGAGAGAGCATGCAGGAGAGCAGAGCCAGACTCCCTGCTGAGCAGGGAGCCCAACATGGGGGCTCAGCTCAGGGTTCAAATCTAGGACCCTGGGATCACAACTTGAGCTGACGGCAGACACTCCACCTATGGAGCCCCCCAGGTACCTCCCCCAGCAATGTAGTCTTATTAAACTGTCTGCACTTGTCCAGAACTACCTAGCAAATTGGTTCTTTACAACTCTGCCAAGATTCTGTGATGACCAATGCCACAAATCGGTTATAAGAATTTAACAACATAATTAATAAACTATTTGAACAGGAACGTTCTCTAAAAATACACCTGACAACTGTTTAATCTCTTAAAACACTTTTCAGACCTTCTCATGTTGTGAAAGGGAAAAACCAAAAAATTTAGCAGAAGTGACCTGCTTACAGTAACCCTCAAATAAAATGCACATTTGTGAAATCATCTTTGCTGCACAAGCTTGTAATTCAACTGTTACGGGAAAGGAGAGAAATCCCTAACTTTTCCAAGGCGCCTGGCTGGCTCAGTTGGTAGAGCAAGGCAACTCTTGATCTCAGGGTTGTGAGTTCAAACCCCACAATGAGGGTAGCAGGGATTCCTTAATAAATAAAAGCTTAAAAAAAAAAAAAGTATTGAAACAAAACACTCTCACATTTAAAGAAAAGAAAGAAGAAATTGCTAGTTTTTCCCAACAAAGGTAAACAAAAACTGCAATGACAGAAGTGCGCTCTGCTTTTAGGGTTAGAGACACCTGTGCAACCAAATCACCACCTCTTAAAGTAAGACAATTTGTACTTAAATGTGTAAGACCATAAAACCTAAATATCTAATGAGAAGCCAAGTGGTCAAACTAAAGGATTCTTTTTATTAAGAAAAATTAACTTTTAGGAAATAACAAATATAAGATTAAGTCTGGAAAACCAGGAATAATACAAAATAGATGTGAGGAATGTTTTAATTTTAAAAGTTCTATTACTGCTATCAGGCTCTCAAAATACTATTATGGCAGGACCGGTTTTAAAATTTAGAAAGTAGGCAGTCAGCCTGGACTTACGCTCACTTATCAAGCCCATGTTTGTTGTGCAAGTGTTATTTATAGTCACATGCTAGAGGCTGTCCCCCAAGCTAGCTAAACCTACACGCTTAATTGATTCTAGGAACAATGATACATTGTGTTCAATCATCCTTCTATGAGCTACAGTTCCTAAGCTACAACCATATGCTTTTCCTAATTGTATAGATCTACCAGGGACTAGGGTTAGAACCCTCCAAAATTCCGAGATGTGCACATACTGGAATTTCTTGATAAGGATGAGAAGACTTACATACTCAGCCCTTAGGATAACATAGTTTTTATATTACTGGAAATCAGAACCTTAAATTGAAATTTAAATAACTGAGCTATCATTAGAGCCTATTAAAATTGGGCTAAAATATGAACAAGTGTAGGCAGAAACACATAAAAGCAAACGTACAACTGATTATACTCTACAAACTGTATGCCACTGTAATCGGACCCTATGCCCTTAGGTTAAATAAAATTAACATTTGCTCACAAGTATGAAATCAATTTAAACACGACTCAACCATGTTGTCATATAAGAGTGACATGCTTAAATGCATCTCCCTTGGAAATGGTTATTCTCCAGGGAGGGGTGAGGATGGAGCAGTCATTTGAATGATGCCAAAACTCAAGTGGACACTTCCTGAAATAAATACAAAAGTTCTCTAAATCCGGATCCCAGATGGCTTTTACCTGTAGTTACGTCCAGTGACATTCTATTCATAATGCCACAATGACTGAACACATTCTCCCCCAAAATTCAAAAAGCAGTATTTATGTATCCTTATTTCATGATGTCACAGCACATACTGAGATTCACAGTTGTGTTAAATGAACAAAGACAAGAATTCAAGTCCCTGGATTCTAAGTTAGGGTCTACCTAGCTTCCTTCTTTTTTTAAGGATTTTATTCATTTATTCATGAGACACACAGAGAGAGAGGTAGAGAGGCAGTCAGGGGGGGGGGGGGGGGGCAGGATCCCTGCAGGGAGCCCGATGCAGGACTCAATCCCAGGACCCTGGGAGGATGACTTGTGCCCTACCTAGCTAGCTTCCTTCTTAAGAGTCACCTTAAAAAAAGAAAGAGAGAGCAGCCTGGGTGACTCAGCGGTTTAGTGCCATCTTTGGCCCAAGGTGTGATCCTAGAGACCTGGGATTGAGTTCTGTGTCGGGCTCCCTGCATAGAGCCTGCTTTTCCCTCTGCCTGTGTCTCTGCCTCTCTCTCTCTCTCTCTCATGAATAAATAATTTTTAAAAGTCTTAAAAAAAAAAAAAAAGAAAGAAAGAAAGAGAAAAGAGGGGCGCCTGGTAGCTCAGCTGGTTTGGCGGCCAACTCTTGGTTTCTGTGCAGGTTGTGACTTCACATGGTCATTGAGATCGAGGCCCATGTCTCAGCACAGTCTGCTTGTCCCTCTCCCTCTGCTGTTCTCCCACCACTCTCTCTCTCTTAAATATTTTAAAGAGAGAGAAAAAAAGAAAGAAAAGGGGGAAAAAAAACAGAAAAAAAGGCAGAACTATGACCAAATTAAAATTTTTTTTTTCATAATCCACTTCTGAAATGTTCTTCTAAACCAGTAAAATCCACCTTTCACAAAAACCATTTTGGGATTCTGTGAGGGGGAGAAAAAGCTAAGAAATTTAAGAACACAGAACATCTACAAATGTTATTCCTTATACCACTTACGTCAGAATTACCTGGAATATTTTTCAGTACAGTGAGATCAGAGAGTAAATGATCTAGCAACTTTACATATGCTTTCATAATCTGAGATCCTTACATAAAATAAGAATTCATTTATTCACTCAGAAGAGCCAGATAGAGAGAATCCAGTCTCTTCAAAAGATGACTGATGGCTTTCTCATATTCCTGAGCAAATATTGTTAAATGAAACTAGTACATGTCAGATGTCAAGATGAAGTGACTTTGCTCACACCTTTTAAAGACCCTGGCAGGACTACCGTCTCATTTGATAATTGTTGGTCTGGGGGAAGGGGGTGGGAGAAAAACCCATCAAGGTGGCCAAGAGGTGTGTTGAGCAGCAACTCTGACCTCATTGGCCATGGCAGGAGGAGGCCTGGGACTCTGGAGCAGGGATAGAGAAGACAGACAAGTTCAGATCGTCAAAGGAAGCTACCCCAGCTTTGTGGGTCTCATCAGACGCCAGTGGCTTCCAAATAAGGATCTGCTCATTGCTGGCTCCTGTGTCTACGTGAGGAAACCACACTTACTAACAAACCTAGAACTGTATTCACCTAGGATCTACAACTACAGTCAAGTTCTCGACTGTTAATACAACAGAATTTCAGCTACCCAAAATATTAATATAGGACAAGCACAACAGTCTGGGAAACACCTCCCAGATGGTAGAGCACCAGGAAGGCAATCTAGAAAACCCACAATAAACACTTCTGAGCAAAGGAGGCAGATGGGCCTCCAAAACAAACACAAACAACTTTCAACATAAACTGCTGGACCGCTAACCCCCACCATTTTGATGAAAATGATACAATCACACACACACAAAAGAAAGAAAGAAAATGATACAATCACCACTTGCCTTAAACAACAGTTTGGTAACACTGTAGAATGTCTTCCATCACCTAAATTAGCAAAATAACTTGTGCATATTCTACACTGCACTTTCAGGACATGACAATAAATGTTATATTAAATTTTGATTTTGATGTTTTGTTATTGAATCATTAGTTTTCACTTGAAACGATGGTACTTGGCTAACTCTGAACTTCTGTTAATGCCTCCAGGGATTCCTTGGTCAGAAGAGAGAAGGTGACAAGGTGGTGGAAAGGCACTCTGTTTACTAACTGAACTTAAGGTACCCAAACTGTCAAGTCCTTTGTCCTTTCTGGACCTCAGCTTCCAATAAGTCAAATCAATACTTCACTTTTTGAATGTCTACTAAACCATTTTATCCATATAATCATTTTCAAAGTAAATAAATATCTGACGATAACACCTGCAAAATTTTAAAATTGTTTTATTATTTAAATTCCAAATAGTTAACATATAAGGGCTATAGGTTAGTTTCAGGTGTACATATAGAGATTCAGCACTACCATACATCACCCAGTGCTTATCACGACAGGTGCACTCCTTCATCCCCATCACCTATTTCCCTCCTTCCCCACCCACGTCCCCTCAGGTGGCCAGCAGTGTGTTCTCTAGAGTTCAGAGAATGTTTCTTGGTTTGCCTGTTTCTTTTTTTTTCCCCCTTTGTTTTGTTCCTGAAATTCCACAAATGATTGAGATCATATGGTGTTTGTCTTTCTCTGATTGACTTATGTCACTTAGCATTAAATTCTCTAAATCCATCCACATTGTTGTAAATGGCAAGATTTCATTCTTGTCTATGAGTAATAATATTCCAGTGTGTCTACAGACCACATCTTCTTTATCTACTCATCAGTTGATGGACACTCAGGGAAAATTTATGTTGAATAGAGTGACGGAACCACTTAGCTAAATTCCACTTATTAGTATTAATTAATCATGAAGAAATGAATAAACTTTACATGAAGCACTACTATAGACCCTAGTAAGGTGGTTTGCCAGGCCTATGGATTTTAAATGCAGCAAAGGGCCACATGGCCAACTAACCACCAACCACCCTCCCTCTACCCATTAAGTTCTCTTCATGTAGCCATGCCATCCTGATTTTTTTTTTTTTCAAGAAAATGAAAGCTGGACACTCCCCCAAGCCAAGCTGACCTTATTAAGTAAGGCTGGCATACAGGGAACATGAAGCAGTCTATCAACACTGAATTATAGTCTATACACACTGAATTACAAATACAGAATAAATGGTGCTCACTTTGTAAACTTCCCCTGTTTACCAGAATGAGAACATTTGTTCAGAGTGAAAACTAGCATTCAACTTGTTTTTTTAAAGTTGCAATTGAAATATGATCCTATCACTGAAAATAATTTTCTCTGAACCTTACAAATGAAGTGACTATGAAATTCAGTTAGATTCTGAAATGAATATATTGACACCTTCTTGAAGGGGATTTTTTTTTTTGGGGGGGGGAGATATTGGTAGGATATGTTACAAAAAGTCATGGTCATTAAAAGGAAATTAATGAAAAGGTTATGCTGCAAACACCAAGTAACAGGATCACCTAGGGACTGCCTCCATCTTGGGAGAGCCGCTCACAGTGGGCTGGATCCCCAATTTTACATGAGACCCTGGCTCAAGGAATAGGCTCCTAGTTAGTCGTTCTCAGGAGTTTGCTTCCAGTAAGAGTTCTTGTGCATGAAGACAGCATTTCTCTAGTCTCTGGATTAGGATGCCAAATATCTACAAATTTATGGAAAACAAGTCCAAGCTCCAGGAATCTAAAATATTAATGAGGACACGGTTTACTAGATTGGGAGTTTCACTTTAATTCTCTTTAAATTCTCCTTCTGTAAGTAAAGTGATTAATAAATAACAGAGGTTCCCAAAGCAGGAACTTTATTGGTTTATTTATGGAATTCATTTGTAATTCACATATCGTATACTTACATAAAAATAATGGATTCTTTAAAATAGTGCCAGAACGCCTCGATTTTAAGGTGAGAAGGCTCAAACACCTCAGTATGAAATAAGTTATTTCTTTGTATCTTAAAAAAAAAAAAAGATCTGTATGCAAGGGTCATACAAAATTTTGTGGAGCATGACCTGTGAGAAGGGGCGGGGCTGAGGGACGGCCATGCCTGCTTGGGACTGAGTGGTACGCAGCTGCTGGACAGACACTAATTATTAGAACAGCCTGAGAGCGACAGGCTTAACAGGAATGCCTCGGCCTATCGAAGTAAAGTCCAAGTGGAGAAGGGCTAAAATCACCAATGGAAAGGCAGACTCTAAAATTCTTAAATTAGGAAAAAAAACTTTATACCTGAGGGAAAAGTTCAGTGACTGTTTCATGTTTCCCTGCCTCTGGTCACATTTTACCATGTATAGTAAAATGGACTTGTTCTGCTATAATAGATGTCCAAATAAGCAAAATTTGGGGACTTCTATGGGCAGGGAAGTTGAGGAAGGAACAGTAAAACACAAACAAAAAACTGTTAGTTTAAGCTACCTCCAAAATCATGTAAAAAAAGCCTTAAGAAAACCACCAATATTAGGCACCATAAAAGATCCCAAATTTGCACAGCAAAGGAAACAATGAACACAATGAAAAGACTAAACCTTCAGATCTGGAAAAAATATTTGCTAAACCATATATCCAATAAGGAGTTAATAACCAAAACATAGAAAGAACTCATACAACTTAATAGGGAAAAAAAACCCCAAACTAATCCAACTAAAAAAGGACAGGGGAGGGGCAGCCCTGTTGGCTCAGCGGTTTGGCGCCACCTTCAGCCCAAGGGTGTGATTCTGGAGACCTGGGATCAAGTCCTGCATTGGGCTCCCTGCTCGGAGCCTGCTTCTCCCTCAGCCGGTCTCTGCCCTCCCCCCTTCTCTCTCTCTCTCTCTCTCTGTGCCTCTCATGAATAAATAAATAAAAGCTTAAAAAAAAAAAAAAAAAAAAGGACAGGGCTAACCAGGCATCTGAAGAAGACACATCAATGACCAATGGGTACTTGAAAATATGCTCAGTATCACTAATCATTAGAGAATGACCACCACGTACCGGTTAGAATGGCATCAAGACCAGATATCACAAATGCTGGCATGGATGGAGGAAAGGTAACCATCAAGCACTGTTTGTGGAATGTCAACTGGAGCAGCCACTACAGACAACGGTATGCAATTTCCTCAAAAAGTTAAAGAACGACCCTAAGATCCAGCAATTCTACTTTTGCAGATTTATCTGAAGGAAACAAAAATACTAATTCAAAAAGATCTGTGCACTCTCAAGTTCACGGCAGTACCATTTACAGTAGCCAAGATACAGAAACAACCTAAATGCTCATCTACAGATGAATGCACAAAGCAGCTAGGTGTGTATGCACATACTCCGCCAGTAAGAAAACCACAAGGAAATTTTGCCATCTGTGACTGTGGGGATGGACCTGGAGCATAATGCTAAGTGCAGGAAGTCAGACTGTACAATCTAACTCAATTAAGATGTGTACGATTTTAAGACGTGAAATCTTAAAAAGAAAAACACTAAACTCATAGAAAAAGAGATCAGACTTGGGCCACCAGAGGTGGGGGGTGAGGAAGGTAAGTGAAGGAAGGTGATGGCAAGGCACACATTTCCCGTGGGAAGATAATGGAGAACTGGCAGCGCAATTCACAGCACAGGACTAGCTAACTCTGCCTGAGGACATGGTGGAAGCTGTTAAGAGAATTAGTCTCTAAGCGTTTTTATCGCAAGGAAACATTTTTTCTTTAAAGAATTTATTTGAGAGAGTGTGAGCAGGAACAAGAGGATCTCAGGCAGACGCCCCACAGAGCCCTGAGCCCAATGGATGCATGGCCACAACCCAGATCATGACCAAGAGTTGGACTGAGTCACCCAGGCGCCCCTTCCTTTTCTTTTCTATACCTCACATTCCTGCAGTTCCTCACTAAGAGAAATTGTACAGGTGAGTTCAAACTGCAGTTTGGGGAAATCACAGGTGTCAGAAGGGCCCAAGGGCAGTGGACAAGCCTGGCTTTGGGAGAACCACCCTTGTGATCATGGCTTCTCCCCTGCCAGGTATTTTTTCTTTTCCTTTTATTTTATATCTATGTAAGATGATAGACATTAACTAAACTTACTTATGGTAATCATTTCACACTGTATGCAAATCAAATCATGATGCTGCACACCTTAAATGTCTACACTGCTGCACATTCAATTCTACCTCAATAACACCTGTGTGTAAAATCCCAAGACTTTTTGTTCTTTCAATAACCTGCATAGGTCTCATGAAACTGTCTTAATGATCTTTTTCAAAATTGTTATAGCAATTACAGTGTTTTACTTCCATCCAATCATTTAAACATTCAAGTTCCTAACACTGATCATGGTACCAGGTAAAGGGAAAACAAAAATAGAAACGTTTTAGTTATAGGGATTCTGAACCTATAAAACATAATACAGACTTTTTTTTTTTTCTTATACAAACTAGGGCAGAGATTGGGAGGAAAACCAGAATATGCATTATCTATTCTAACATGGGCTGCTCAAGTCTCCCTTCCACCACCTGAACACAGCACAGCTCACATCTACCAATGAAGGCAGCCTCTGGATTATATTCAGATCATTTACTTATGTCCCAGGCACAAGTCTTCTGCATCACTAACTGGTGATTAAGTCAATACAAAGAACAGAACTGCAGAGATCAACAGGTAAACAGAACAGTCCACTGTCAGGACTGGAAGGAAACTTGCAGATCAACTGTCCCATTTTATAGATGAGGAAGTGGAGAGACAGTCTTAAGTGCTTGTGATGGGACCGTGACAGATTTCCTGACTCACAGTGCGGGACAGCCTCCACAGACAACACCCAGACTGATCTCCTAAAATACAGACTGACGGAGCTTGGTCTAGAGAGGCCAGAACAGAAAGTGTGGGCCCCGCCTACCTGTCCCAACACCTGCTGACACCAAGGTCACTGGGAGAAGCAGCATCTACAACTGCTTTGATGCCAATGACTCAGGTTGAAAAACAACTCACAGCAAAGCCATTTTATCAGCATCTTGAAGCTCTTCATTAGCCAGGTGAGAGGTGCTTACTACAGATGGTATGTGACCCACACTGAACAGAACACTTCCCATTGTCTTCTCAGCAATACAGAAGACAGTGTGCCCTGTACAAGTCCCTTTACAGGTACACGAAGGGACATCCTCATTGGGATTCTGAGTGCTTGATATTTACTTACTATTAACTACTACTATTACCTCACTTAAACCACAGGGAAAATATCTGAAGTTACACAAAGGGTTCTCCTAGTCACTTGTGTTATTAATTTTAAGGCTGTCTGGCCTCCAGCTAAGCAGGCTGTGACACAATGCTTGCAGGTTGAGCACTATCCTTGACCTCCTAAGTCCAATCCTCCCTCACTTGGGAGAGGACAGACTGAGGTTCATGATGGATTTAACCCCCTGCCAGAGATCACAACAGAGTATCCAGAAGAGGGAAAACTAGAATTCAAATCCCCTTCCAATCAGCTTTTTCCTGTGCAACCCCAAACCTCTTCCATACCACAAAACAACTAAATCCAAAGCAAACCAAACAGTAATATCTGAGCTATAGTTCATTTAAAACACTTACTGAATAGGTAACCAAGTGCCAAGTACTGCTGACATTAAAGTGAGTAAGACATGATTCCTGACTGGAGAAATTTCCTACTAGAAGGGAAGAAGACCCACAACAAGGAAATTTTAATAAACAATGATAGAGAGGGAGGCTTATGGTACTTTTGGAGAGGTTCTTGGTCCAACCTGGAGACACAGAAGACAGAAGAGATAACCTCTGACCTCTGCACTGAGTTGGTTGAAAAGGTGAGGAAAGCACTCCCCCAAAGAAAGGGCAAAATGAGCTAAATCAGAGGTGTGGCTTTTGTCCACTTCAATCAAAGAGCCCAAGTGGATTTCCATTAAACTCCTCTGGCTGAAAAAGATGAACCTGACTCTCGTGATCAAATACACCTCTACACATTACCAAATGCCTCCAGGGAGCAAGAGGACTAAACCAACCACAGTTAAATCTTAATAAAGACCGCATGTCCCTTCTTACATAGATAATATGCTCCATTAGAACGTTATTATTTAACAAATACTAGGCCAGGGGCGCCTGAGTGGCTCAATCCATTGATGTCTGACTCTTGATTCTGACTCAGGTGGTGATCTCATGGGTCGTGGGATCATGCCCTAAGTCAGGCTCCATGCTGGGTAAGGAGTCTACTTGTCTCTCTTCCTCTCCCTACTCACACTCTTTCTTATTCTCTCGAATGAATGAATAAATAAAATCTTTAAAAAACAAAAAGACACAACTACTAGGCCAGTGGAGATTTATATACACACACACACACGCACACGTTTGTATATATATAATATAGATATATAAAATAAAACGGATTTTTTTTTTAAGATTTCATTTATTTATTCACGAGAGATAGAGAGAGGCAGAGACAGAGGTAGAGGGAGAAGCAGGCTCCCTGAGGGGAGCCCGATATGGGACTCAATCCTAGGATGCAGGGTAATGCCTTGAGCCGAAGGCAGAAACTCAACCGCTGAGCCACCCAGGTACCCCAAAATGGAACATTTTTTAAAGAGAGACTAGATCTAGGAAAATCTAGGAATACATGAATCGCCAGGATAAGGATGGCTATACACCTCTACGCAGAACATCCATGCTACTAATAAGCACTGATGTGGTTCCACTTCCACTACTGTAGAAGAGACCATCAGAGAACATTAATGATCTTAATATTTACTTAAGACTCAAATACTGTAACTCTGATTCAAAATTTAGACGTCTCTATCACCTCTATGTGATGGGAACTTTCACCAAAAAATCCCCAAACGTTCTACCATATTTCCTATGTTCCTCCCAAGCGAGGAGGGGTCTAGCAGCTTGTTGACAATGAGCTATGAGAAACTTTCTTTCAGGCCAAGCACAGACAACAAAATATGTAAATTTTGCATGTTTCTCTACCCTTTGCAGGATAACACTAATGGGCAAAATGGCAACGTCACACGGGAGTATACCCAGGATGCCTGAGTTGCCACGGAGAAGACAGCGACCTGAACACTGCCCAATCACAGAAATTATTCTGTGAACTGTAAGTAATGTGTTTAGGTACTGAAATTTCTGGGTCGTCAGCTACCCAGCATAACCTAGCCTGTCTTAATACAAAGTGTGGAAAAGTGCCATTTGATGTGTCCACTTATGTGTACTTCCTGGAGAATCTGCACAGGCTCTAAACTCCTAGTCCATCAGAGAAAAAACAAGCATTCAAAATGTTCACTATGACAATGATCTTGGATTAAAGAGGTAAGGAAGGACTCCAGGAGACCCTTCCCCAAAGATGCAAAGGCTAACGAGCACATGACAAGATGCCGGTCACCAGCCACGGCAGAGGTCTGCCACCAGAACAGGGAGGATAGGTGTTGGTGAGGACATGGGATAGCTCTGGGCATTCTGCACTGCTGATGTGAAGGTAAAGACAGTGCAGCTCTCATGGGAACATGAAACACAGTCACACAGGAGCCAGCAATTCCACTTCTAGATACGTACTCAAAGGGAATGAAAGGGGCTCCAACAGATGCATATGTCCACCCACATCCAGAGCAGCACTATTCACAACAGCCCAAAGGCAGAAACCCCAAGAGTCCGTCAACAAATAAATGAACAAAATGAACAAAAACGTTTACCAACAATGATTTACTCAGCTCCAAGAATGAAAGGAAGTACCCAGAACAGGCAAATGCACAGAAACAGCAGCATCAAGGTTTCCACTAGAAGCTGAGAGACAGAGAAAGTCACTGCTTGCTACAACACGTGCAGAGTTTCTGTTCAGGATTATGAACAAACTGGAAACGGACAATGCTGATGGCTGCATAATCCTGGGAATGTACTTACTGCCACCAAACCATAAGCTTAAAGATGTAAATCAGTAAAAAACTTTATGCTATATATGCACATACATCCTATGTACCACAATTTTAAAGGCAAATACATAAAACACACAGAGTACTGGAGGTTTCTTTTTCACAGCCTAAGATCAGGTGAAAATCTTTCTAAATATGCAATTGAGCCACATTTTCAATTGTGTCTTCCCAGAATTGCATATAACCAGCTTGATCTCAAAGGAAGTTCAGTGAACCTGCAAACAAGGAAAAATTAAAAGAAAAGCAAGATCTCGGGGCACCCTGGGGGGGCGGCTCAGTCCATGAAGCATCTGCCTTTGGCTCAGGTCATGATCTCAGGGTCCTAGGATTGAGCTCCATGTCAGGCTTCCTGCTCAGCTTCTCTCTCTGCCTCTCCCCTTGCTCCTGCTCTCACTCTGTCAAATAGGGAAAAAAAAAAAAAAAAAAAAAGGGCAGAATCTCTATACAGTCTCTTGTTAACTCTCCAAATCTACTTGATACCTTTGGCAGTTCTAGGCTTTGGCAGCTAACAAATATGGCAACCCAGGAAAGGGGCAGAAATCCTCAAAGTGAAGCAAAGCTATGACCAATGAGCCTTAGCCACAAAACTGATGGCTGACAGACTAGCCTAGCAGGCAATCAACAATGAGATGCACTCCTTTCAGGTAAAGGTCCCAAAGCTCATTGCATATTCTCAAGAGGTATAATTTTAACTGAGTTTGGAAACAATGGATTTGGGCACAAGTCGAATCAGAATAGTAAGCTGTACAGGGTGGAATACCAGGTGCAGGGCTGTGGGACATTCCCCATACAATCATCAGAATCATGGACGTATCTCCTAAATGCAATCCTAAACCACTAAGAGTGTCAAACATAAAGATTCTATGTGAATTGAAAAATATTTGATAATTTCATCAAGGTAAAGGAAATGAAATTTCGGGGATCCCTGGGTGCTCAGCGGTTTAGTGCCTGCCTTCCGTCTAGGCGTGATCCTGGAGATCTGGGGTCGAGTCCCACATCAGGCTCCCTGCATGGAACCTGCTTCTTCCTCTGCCTGTGTCTCTGCCTCCTCTCTCTCTCTCTGTGTCTCTTATGAATAAATAAAATCTTAAAAAAAAATGAAATTTCACACGATAATCACAACCATGTGAAAGAAAATATTATTTGGTTATATGTATTTCCATAAGGAAATCCAGATCAATAAAAAAAGATTTGCATGTATAAAAAATTTTCATCCTTTATAGGTTCTATTAACATTTATTTTTAAGATTTTATTTACTTATTCATGAGAGATACACAGAGAAAGAGGCAAAGAAGGCAGAAGGAGAAGCAGGCTCCCTGTGGGGAGCAGGATGTGGGACTTGATCCCAGGACCCCGGTTTCATGACCTGAGCCAAAGGCAGATGCTCAACCACTGAGCCACCCAGGCATCTTGGTTCTATTAACATTCTTAATCTGATGAAATAAAAATATTTTAAGAACTAAACCATGTACCAGGTCAGTATATATGGTATTTTTAAATCAGTGCAGGCCACGCACAACTCTGCAAGTGTTGTGGGAACTGCAAAATAAATACTACAAGATGGAACCCCTACTCTCTTGAGGATGCCAGGGAGAGGGAGTAGGATTAAGCTACTGCATCACCACATACATCATTGAACTCAGGCTTAACTTGGTAACTAAAGCTATTCATCATTAGATTTTATAACTCAACAATTTGCCATGCAAGATAATTGAGCACTAATCCATCATTCTAAAAGTTCCCAAAATGCTGGCTGGTAATACTTCAACTGGCCAAAGATCAAATCATCCTGAGACTTCTTCTTTGACAGACAAGACAAAAGGCCACTCCAGTGACATTCCCGGTTCCTGTGGAAGGAAGTGGGCCCACTGCAGCCAATCTCCTGGGCATGGGTCCCTCCATGGCTGACAGCCTTTCCTGTCTGTCTCCAGCCTTGAGAGATTCTAGGAAGTGACAGCCTCAGGTCCCAGCACAGGACCCTAGAAATATATACCTTTTCATGTATGTAATTGGTCCCATCAACAACAGGCCAAGTCGCCACGCAAGGGATAGGCAGCAAGACTCAGGGTGATCTAGCCCTAAGCACTGTCCCAGGTCTCAGTAGGACAGAGGCTTGCAGGGAGATACGTTTAGTATTCCACATAACAGTGAACAAAAGTGATCACACTTTTAGCTTCCCCAACAATCTCTTCTCACTTTCCACTGGCATAAATCAGTGCTGAATCGCCTATATGCCCTTCCTTGGTCACTTCCCACAACAGCCGTCATCAGTTTGGCCAGTCACCTCACATGACTCATTAGAAGAGCTAAACCAGACAGCCATCTCCCAGGCACCCCCACACAAGGGGCTGGGCCAGCTTTCCTCAACCACGAGTTCAGTCTCTCCCTTCCCTTCAGAACAATGCATGTGGCTTCCCCAGTCCTGTGCCCCTGGTGGCACAGCCCACTGCCCCTGCCCATCTCACGAGCCTCTTGTTCTCTACTGCAGACAGGACGCCCACTCCTTACCCAACATGCGTGTCATACTCCTCTGACGCCACCTCCATGGACAGGACAGGACAGGCCTCTTCCTTCTCTTCTTCTGCAGCCCCTGCACACTCTGGTTCAGGAAGCTGTACACTGATCACCGGCAGGTGAACATGCTCAAGTTATACAGTATTAACATTCCTTTCATGTGCTGCTTTGGGCAAAGTCTCAAGTTTCTCCATTTGCTCCAGTATGGTGTTTTGCCCACAGCAGTCACTTTAAGTAACTTAAAGGAACTCCTGTTTGAAACTGTACTAAAAACTCCCTGGCAACATCTGGAGAGAATACCAGGAAGAGCAGTAAAATGTCCTCATCAAACTTGTGCTGCTAGTAGAAGACAAGGCTACACCTCTCCTGCAGAGCTGTCTGCTCATGCCTGGGATGACATACAGAGCCAACAGCTGACTATACACAAAGGGTATCAGCAGGTACTGAGATCATGGGTTACTTATTGGATGTTTTATGGCCTGTTTTTGTAACTCTCACCCCTTCACGACCTCCACCACTTGTGCAATAAACGATATAATTTCTATTTGTTCTTAAAAAAGGACTGATAGGGCAGCCCCGGTGGCTAGCGGTTTAGCACCGCCTTCAGCCCAGGGTATGATCCTGGAGTCCCAGGATCAAGTCCCACTTCAGGCTCCCTGCATGGAGCCTGCTTCTCTCTCTGCCTGTGTCTCTGCCTCTCTCTCTCTCTCTGTCTCTCATGAATAAATAAATAAAATCTTAAAAAAAAAAAATGGACTGATAAAATGGTGGGCAACTAACTGGCAAAAGACATTTCAGAATTTGCTGTGCTATCCAGAACAGGAGGAGAACATCTAAAGGGCATACTGATCTCTGTAACAGCTGCAGCGTTGCAGCCACCCCAGATTTGGCCCCAACACTGAGTGGGCACCACGGCTCCCACGGAATCCACAGATGTGCAACACCAGCAAGTACACAGGACTCACCGGGCCAAAGGAAGCACTAAGCCAAGCGCAGCGTAGTCGTAGGTCCTGTTTTTTCAGTTCTTATCTATTACACAAGATTTTCCACACAAATAAACTAGATCCAAACCTGCCCTCCTTCTGCAGAAACACGAGCTGTCATAAACTTCACTAATTTCAGCTTTTAGACCAATGGTGTTCTTAGGCTCCCAGAGCCCTGAAGCCAGGTATTTACAGATAATCAGGACGTTTCCTTGCAATTTAGAGATGAAAGCTGCAATCTCTCTTACAAGTCAGCTAAGAAACAACCAAGCGTCCCAGGTTTATGCATGCCCTGGTATTTTCTTATGTTATGAAATAGCTAGAATTTAAAACAAACTTAAAACATTAAGAATTCTTATTTCTAATACAGACTGTACTCTATCCTAAGTATTATAAATAATGAAGGACGTAGTCAAAGTTAGTACACAAAAATGATTTTAAAGCTTTTTAAAGACTTTTCTTAAGCTTTGTTTTACCACAATTCCACAATACTCTAAACCTTAATAGTAAACGTGTTCCTTTTATTTTTCAGGACTATCATTCTCATTTCTTTTTTTAATATAGCTGTTTTTACACCTGCTCATCAAGGGCCCCATTCTCATACTTCTCTTGTAAGGAGGGACGACACCCATCATCCTTCCAAGCAGATGGGAGTGTCATACTGCCCTTCAGGAATTCATTTTAGCAAGTGAATTTAATGATTTCAAAAGGTAGGAGAGACCCAGAAGATAATTTTACGAACTCCATACTCTAGCATGTACACTCTGTAATGGGAGGAAATTATCTTTTTTTCTTTCAAATGTACATCCACTGTACACAGAGGAAGTATTTTGTTATCACACTGCCTGAAGGGAGGGTCTCAGGACACTCAAACCAGAAGGGGATTATTATTTTTTTTTAGATTTTATTTATTGATGAGAGACAGAGAAAGAGAGAGGCAGAAACACAGGCAGAGGGAGAAGAAGGCTCCATGCAGGAAGCCCAATATGGGACTTGATCCCGGGACTCCAGGATCTTGCCCTGGGCTGAAGGCAGATGCTCAACTGCTGAGCCACCCAGGGATTTCCCCGAAGGGGGGACACTTATACCAAGTGTGTCTGTATACGAGTAATGTAGAAATAAATTTTTTTTTTTTTTTACAGATTTTTATTTACTTATTCATAGAGACAGACAAAGAGAGGCAGAGACACAGGCAGAGGGAGAAGCAGGCTCCATGCAGGGAGCCCAATATGGGACTCGATCCCGGAACTCCAGGATCATGCCCTGGGCCGAAGGCAGATGCTAAACTGCTGAGCACCCAGGGATTCCCAGAAATAAATACTACTAAAGCTAAACTCTCTCATTCTAACTTACTGTCTTTCTTTAAATTTTTTTTTAAAAGATTTTATTTACTTATTCTTGAGAGACAAAGAGAGAGATAAAGAGAGGCAGAGACACAGAAGGAGAAGCAGGCTCCATGCAGGGAGCTCGACTTAGGACTCGATCCCAGGTCTCCAGGATCACACCCTGGGCCAAAGGCAGGCACTAAACCACTGAGCCACCCGGGCTGCCTCTTTCTCTTAAATTTAATCAAGTTTTTTTTTTTTAACTTTAACTCCAGAGAAGTTAACATGTTAACATACTATGTGGTATTAGCTCCAGGTGTACAACAGTAACTCACAATCGTGTACACGATTCAGCGCTCAGCACAGTCCACGTGCTCTTCACCCCTGTCCTGTATCCCCTGCCTGCCTCCCCTCTGGTGACCGTGTTCTCTAGAGTTAACAGTCCACGTTTTTTGGTCTCTTTTGTTGTTCATTTGGAGTTTTTAAAATTCTACATATGAATGAGATCAAATGAATTTGTCTTCTCTAATTTATTTCCCTTAGGATAATACCCTCTAGCTCCATCCATGTTATCGCAAATGGCAAGATCTCATTCTTCCTGATGGCTGAGTAACTGTTCCAGTATATGTACAACCACCTTTTTTCTATCTACTCACTAGTCGATGCACACTTGGGCTATTTCCATAATTTGGCTACTGTAGATGGAGACTGCTATCAACACTGGAGTGTATCTACCTTTTCGAATTATGGTTTTCATATTCTTTGGGTAAATACCCAGTAATGGAATTACTAGGTCATAAGGTCATTCTATTAGCCATTTTCTGAGGAACCCTCATACTGTTCTCCACAGTGGCTGCACCAGTCTGCAATCCTACCAACGGTGTATAAGCTTTCCCCTTTCTCCACATCCTTGCCAATATTTATTATTTCGTATAGGAAATTATCTTATTTCTTTATATTGTCAGAATACAGACTAAAATTTCTATCTAAAGATGACTACTGGGGGCAGCCCCGGTGGCGCAGCAGTTTAGCGCGGCCTGCAGCCCAGGGCGTGATCCTGGAGACCCTGGATCGAGTCCCACGTCAGGCTCTCTGCATGGAGCCTGCTTCTCCCTCTGCCTGTGTCTCTGCCTCTCTCTCTCTTTTTGTGTGTGTGTGTGTGTGTCTCTATGAATAAATAAAATCTTAAAAAAAAATAAAGATGACTACTGGGAATGTTCTAGTACTTTACAAATCCTCATGGAGCTGTGATGAAGATTACATGAGAAAAGCAGCTTAAAGTACATGGCATAGGTCTCTTGCTGCAGCTACGCGAGTGGGAGCACCAGGCAGCAGGCTTGCAACAGAATTCCTCGGATCGCTCTAAGAAAATGGCAGACGGACCAGACATGGGGGAAATCGCCAGCTTTGATAAGGCCAAACTAAAGAAAATGGAGACACAGAAGAATGCCCTGCCAAACAGAGACCATTGAGCAGGAGAAGCGGAGTGAGATTTCCTAAGAATCTAGAGGATTCCCCACCCCCATCATCTTTGAGACACCCCAGTCATGATGTGGAGGAAGAAGAGCCATCTGCAAGATGGACACGAGCAACAGGCTGCACTGTGAACCTGGGTACTCCGTGCCGAGGCTACTGGCCTTGCAGGTCTCTGAGAGGACCCCCCCCCCAATCGGATTGCCAAATTCTCTGGTTTGCTCTGGGATATTATAGCAAATTATTTGCATGATTAATGAAAATAAAACACACCTCGTGGCAAAAAAAAAAAGCACATGGCATAATGCCTGGCTAAATATTTATTTATATTTTAGTCCAGAATAATGGGTAAGAACATGGACTCTGGCGCCAGACTGGCAAAGCTGCCTGGCCACGTCACGTGTTAGCTACAGGATCTTGGTGGAAGTGTGCCTTAGTTTTGCATCAATAAAATGGGGATAACAGAGTCACTGTGAGGATTCAGTTACTCCATATGAAGGACTTAAACCAGTGCCTGGCACATAATAAACACTCAACAAATGCTAGTCATTACTGTTTTCACTGTGGACTGATTTTAGAATAAATCATGCCCTTGGGGCACTGGATGGCTCAGTGGGTGAGCATTTGACTCCTGGTTTTGACTCCCCCTGAGTGGACATGTGCACGCTTTCTCTAATACAAATGGATAAATCTTAAAAAAAAACAAAACAAAACAAAAAAAAACCACAGAAGTTGAGATGGGGAGGTTTAAATACTGTCAATACAAGAAAGAATTTGTTCCAGTATCTGAGCCTTAAATGACTAAAATAAAAAATGGGGAGGTGTTGAGGGGAGCTCCTCAGGTAAGCAGCCCTGAGGGTGGACATACACTCACTGGGGGTGCGTGCAGGAGAGCAAGGAGGCGGTAAGCAGAATCAAGGCTAGACAGGAGACCTGGGGCCAGGCCAGTGGTTCCACTGACTTGTACACTGCCAATTTAAACCAAGCAAATTAATTCCTTGATATAACTGATTCAACTAAGTCAACCTAAGCAAATTTCTATTAAGTGACCGATCTCAACTACTCAGGTAAGAGGGCTTGTCTTCTGTATCTCTCTGGTGAACCATGGTTTTGCAACCACATTTGTCCTGAAAGACTCCAAAATATTCAGGCATCAAAACACTGCAAATTTTGAAAGGCATAAAGAACAAGATGAATAAGCAAAGGAGTAGAAAAAGTAGAAATACATAAAAGGCAGCTTGGATGTGAGAGCAAGAATCCCGAATTTATGAAGTATTACTCATCTCATCCAATACTTGCAGGCCCGTGAAATTGTGTTTTGATCGTAAACAGTTCAAACTGACAGGACTTTTTACAAATACTTCACGCTGCCCAGATGAACCCACTTCTCCCCATTTCCCACCAACCTTTCTGTGCCTTCTTTGTTTTCTCAGTTCAGTATTCACAGTTTCTAGGGGTGAAAAGACTTCAATGGAACATTTACCACACGGTTTCTTTTCAAGTTGATTAGGGTTAACATTAACACAAATACTTCTCTCTGCACCTGGAGACAGCTTCTGTGGGGTGAGGACAGGGACAGGTCTTCAGTACCACTGCTACTGGTCCTCTAGAACTCTCCCAAACTCTTTTTTTTTTTTTTTTTTTTTTTTTTTTTTTTTTAAAAATTTTTTTTTTTAATTTTATTTATTTATGATAGTCACATAGAGAGAGAGAGAGAGAGAAGCAGAGACATAGGCAGAGGGAGAAGCAGGCTCCATGCACCGGGAGCCTGACGTGGGATTCGATCCGGGGTTTCCAGGATCGCGCCCTGGGCCAAAGGCAGGCGCCAAACCACTGCGCCACCCAGGGATCCCTCTCCCAAACTCTTGAAGAAATGCTGCACATCTTCCCTCTGCTCCCTACAAACAGTTGCCTGTCGACTCACAAGACATACAAAACCAACCAGTGTATCTGGGATTCTGACCAATTATTGGAGAACATCAAAAGCATGGAGTTGAACTCCAATCATTAAGCAGAATACTACTATTCTTAGGAAACAGCAGGGTTTGGTTCAGTTGGCAACACTCCTGGCCTCTGGATCAAGAGGTCACAGTCTCACATTTCACACAAGAACTCCAGTTTACAACCCATGCTAACACTCCTGCAGAATAATTCAAGAGGCATTAAATGACAGTCCCATTAAAAACCAAGTATCTAGCAAAACTTCAAACCTTGAAAGACAAGGTGGAAACAAACTGGACATACTAATTCTTCTTTTAAACAAAAGCCCATGTGCTTAGAAATAGGCAAGAGAAAGAAAGAGGGAGAGTGAGTGACTAGGTTTTGGCCAAATGTAGGATAAATGAATTAAATTTCATAACAACATTGGCATTTGCTTTTAAACACTGCCCTGGTTCCAAAAAAGAATAGAGCAACATGTGCAATAAAGATTTCATTAAAAATAAGCTCTGGTGTCTAAATATTTCTATTAAATAATTTAGCTTTATACTAGGGTGGTGGGCTAAAAATATAGGACAAGTTTTTGCAGAAATCAGAGGCCATATCAAGAGACTTCATGTAGACAATCCACAAGCACACAACTCAGACAGGGTGGCACCAAGTGATTAACAGCCCTTTACAAAAATAGATAAATAATGTTGCAATACACATGCTCTCACTTGAAACACTAGGCTGAATTCTTGAAAGCAGAAGCTTATTCTGTACTTTAAAAAATCAGTAAATCTCCTTTAAAATTGACACAACAGGTTACTTAACACCAGAGTTCCTAAAATGTCAATAGGTAAATTTCCTTAGATAAAACTATTTTTTCCCTACTTAAAATGATACAATGAAGTATTTTCCTCCCATGGAAATAATTCAGCCCTAGGATCGTTAAAAACTCTTATCACTTAAACTAATTTTGGGCATAGCTGAGAAAAAAGTCTATGTGTAGTATAAATAAATTTTTATAATGCCACGAATTTTCAGTTTTCATTTTAACTGGGCTTGTCGGTATTATTTTCAGTGTTCAAACAGCTTTAGTTATGCCTCTTGATCACAGGTCTGGAGCCAGAAGGCACCTAGGAGGTCACCCTGTCTCTTGCACACTGGACTGCTAATGCTGGAATGCCCTCTAGCAGAAACCTGCCAGGCTACCCATTTGCTGAAGTCTTCTCTGCATGTCTTTATGATGAAGGCATTTTACCTCAACCAGGTACTATGAACAAAATCATTTCCTATTGCTTGACTTTCCCAGAAGTGGGCAATCCCAAGTAGGATAGACCCACGGAGAAAGTTATCATAAATGAGAGTCAATTTGAATTAGCTACTTAGTTATTTTATTAGAGGAGAGCACCAGGAGCCTAGGTGAAATCCTTACCACACTCTAATCCAATGTACAAGCACTGACATGTCGTTTGTTGGACTAAAACACTGATTTTCAGATAAAGCAAGAGGTCTATGCAACCTCTTCTCCGCTAGTGCCTATAGTACATGATCTCCTCTTAACAATAAACCAAGCCAGGTAATAAAGGACAACATATATGGCCCTTTTACAGTTTATGCAGTACTCTCACACATGTTATGACCTACATATATAAAATAATAAAGGGAACTCAGATCAAGCAGCAGTTAGGGGTGGTGGCAGGAGAGGAGGAAGTGCTGGCTGAACTTCCAATTGTGCAACATGAAAATCCACCCATTTCAGAGCTTGACGCATGTGTTTAAGAATATGAAAGAATATGCAAATATATGTGAAATCTAAAAATTATTTTCAATTCATTCAATTATTTGATAAGGGGATGAACAAATCAGAATCACCCAAGAAGCTTTCATAAGAGGAAGTAATTCATCCTTACTGGCATCATTTCTTCTAAAGAACATGATAAATTAAAAGCATCCTGGTGTGTGCTTATAAGGCAAACTCAACATCTCTTTCTCTAGGCAAAAATAAATAAATAAAGCATCCTATTTTAGTTCAACAAGTGTTCATTAATCCCCATATGAGTACTCAATATTGAATGAGCCTCTAGTGTAGATTTCAGTCTACAAAAAAAAAAAATTGTTGTATGACAAAAACAAAGAAACTTTATGATCATACACAGCCATAGATTTAAAAGAAATAGCTGTGCTATGGATTGACACAGGCCAGGGGGGGTGAATCTGTACATGTCCTCACCTCTTCAAGGAAGATCTGCCACATATAAAACTGATCACACCGACACCTATGAAACCATACGGAAGATTAAGATGAGGCATGGTCAGTGTTCTCATTAAGTATTCCCACAGTCCGTATCCAAGACTCTTTAAAGCAGTAAAAGCAGTAATATCAAAGATGGAATATAAAACAAACTTTATATGCTCAAAAGGAAGCTTCTTTATATGTTTTCTCTCAAATTAAAGCTTAATAGAAATCACTTTCTACTCACAGAACAGTAATCTTCCTCCAACTCCTGAAATGAATAAAGCACCTAAATACCATCAGCAATTTGTACGACTGCCAACAAGTGTAAAGGAAAATTCTAAGTTACATTTGACAATTAAAACAGTCCGGAAAAAAAAAAAAAAAAAAAAAAGTCCAAAATTAGGGGCACCTGGGTGACTCAGTGGTTGAGTGTCTGTCTTTGGCTAAGGTCGTGATCCCAGAGTCCTGGGATCAAGTCCCATATTGGGCTCCCTACAGGGAGCCTGCTTCTCCCTCTGCCTATGTCTCTACCTCTCTCTCTGTGTCTCTCATGAATAAATAAGTACATAAAATCTTAAAAAAAAAAAAAAAGTTTGAAATTAAATTAAAACAGACTGTAAAGAGATCCCAAAAGATATGGAAGATGTGTGGCACTGGCATGCCATGGTCCCGAGAGTGGCTAACATCTCTCCCCTCAGGAAGCTGTTAAGAAGCTCTCTTTTGGCTCTCAGAGATGACGACAGAGCTCGGTTTGTGGGCTATTGTGGGCTAACAGAGAAGATACCATTAAAACTGTAGTTTAAATTTCCAATCCTTGTTTCTAGAATCTTTTTTACAGTTGCATAGATAATAAGCAATTAATCCCACGTCAGTATTTTCTCAAGCAGAACCAGTATTTAAATTCAGTTTGCACTCTTATTGAAGTATACGCCAAAACTCATGGATTTTTCATCTGAAACAGGGTGAAAGATCAGCCCCATCTTTAACTTCTTCATCCCTAAATATCAATTCCTTCGTAAATCCTACCTAAATCCCTTCAAGTCAACGTTTGAGTTTTACTTTCCCCTTCCTTTCCACCATTGTTAAGTCACAATAAGAAAAATCCCTCCTCTAAAAATATTCATCCTGTTGCCCAAGTTACTGTTTCTGCTTGTTAGTGGTTATTTACATAGTAAACCTAGTATACTTTACACTAAATGGCGAACATCATAAACACAACTCCACATTTCTGAAAATACCTAATTTGATATTTATATAAAGACCTGGGAAGTAAATGAATTTCCTCATTGATTTTCACAGAATTTGAGATGATGCAGTGCAATCCACTCATCACACAGTCTAGGGAAGTAAGGCTCTTGGAGGCAAGAGAGACACCATCAGCCTACCTGTCAGCCACATTACTGCACATTCACTAATACCCCAGTCCCCATGCTAGTGCCTGAACCACACCTAGCCACACTCAGAACTGGAAAGGACCTTGCCATATGCGGGGGTGGGGGGTGGGGTGGGGGGTGGAGCATTCGGGCAATTGAAATTCAATAGGGACAAGTTTTTTAAGCTAAATGTAAAATTTTACTAAAATCACATATTGTAAAGCTACTAAACCACAAACAGAGCAAAGCCAACAAAAGGATTCACTACTCAGTGTCAAATAAAACCCTATCCAAGATCCTTCTAAACAACAAAAGACCAAACTGCCCCACAAACCTCTAGCACTGCAATCTCCTCTTTCTCAGGGTTACCAACATAGAGTACTGAGGGGGTGGTTCAGCCAAGCAGACACCTGCCCATGCTAACCACTCCCACATAATGTGCCTCCTGACTGAGGACAGGGACCATGAGGCTCTTGCTTGGTTGGTTCCTAGCTCTGAGCTGAAGTTTTCAGAAGGTAGCACAACAGAGGAAAATAACTCCATATTTCTGAAATGACTGAGAAAGACATTTAAAAGCAATTCTTAGCATTTTTTGGTGAGCAGCTAATATGGGCTGGCACTATGCAGAGCATGAGAGGTCCAGGAAGTCTGTACATAGGCCTGACTCCCAATGCAGCAAGGCCCAAGGGAAGCCAGGAAAGGGGACTTTAAGGCAGTCTTGGGGCCAGGAAAATCTGGGAAGGCACTCTAGAGGGATGTGTATGTCATTTCAATAGTTCCTGGAAAGGGGAGGTGGTGAGGAAATCCAAAAAGCAGTACCCAAAAGCCACCATATCAGAAATACAAAAATGTCCAAAATCTCAGCTTCCATTAAAAACTAAGAAATTTTGAGGCACCTGGGTGGCTCAGTTGGTGAAGTGTCCGCCTTCAGCTCAGGTCATGATCTCAGGGCTGCATCAGGCTTCCTGCTCAGTGGGGAGTCGGCCTCGCCCTCTGCCCCTCCCCTCACTCATGCTTTCTTTTAAATATAAAATCTAAAAAAAAAAGGCAAAACAAAAAACAAAACAAAACAAAAACCTAAGAAATTTCTCTGAATTGTAATTGCCACAGTTAAACTATTTCACACAATCTAACTGTGGAACTCAAGGAGATTAATTCAGAGATCAGGGTGCATTTTGAACAGGCCTCGTGATGTGGGGGACGTCCTACAATAAGTAGCACTGCTGTCTTCCTCCTCCAGAGTCTGTGCTGATGGCGCCACAGGTTGTTTTGTGTCTTGGGTGGGAGGAGGAGAGAGCTGCCAACACAGTAAGTTAGGAAATATTTACCTCTGACAGACAATGCCCATAACTAGAAAACCATTTCAAATAGCCTATGTTATTAGGGCAACAAATGTTAACACTTTCAAAGAATTTGAATTAAACACAGATTTCAATTCTTGTAACATAAATTCTGATTTCATGGATTGGTGCTTTCTCTAAATTAAAATTACAGGTTATTACTAAAAAACATTTTTTTTCATTTAAAATTTTCCTGAAATTGAATGCAGAACAGTGGCAACGTGGATTTCTTTAATGAAGGGGGAATGCTGTGGAAAAATGCCTGAATTTTTTACAGAAAAGCTCCCAAGTTTTAAAAGTTTAATACCACAGAGTAATAAGGTTGTAAAATTCACAGATTAGAAGTATCCTGTTGAAGAAAACTGCTATTAATTTTATCCTGAGCAGAATGAAGCTTACTTCATTATTATTGCTATTCTCTAAGCAAATATAAGGTCCAACAACATTTGGATAGCCCAATTTCATACAATGATGACAAAAACCACAGATGAAACTGTTTTATTTTCTACTGCTATTAAAAAAAACCCAAAAGGGGCACCTGGGTGGCTCTGTCAGTGAAGTGTCTGCCTTGGGCTCAGGTAATGGTCTCAGGGTCCTGGGATCAATCAAGTCCCACGGTGGGCTTCCTGCTCAGCGGGGAGTCTGCTTCTCCCTCTGCCCTCCCCTCTTTCCTGCTCTCTCTAAATAAATGTATAAAATCTTAAAAAAAAAAAAAAAACAAAAACCAAAACTATGGAGAAATAAATGACATTTCCATAAGTAAGCAATGAAGTTACATAAAATCCAAAAATCATCTCCTCTCAAACACAGACACCAGTTCTAAAGGATACATAAAATTGGAATTCCTTTAACAGACAACTCTCAATATCTGTTTGTTTGAGCTGAAGCAAAACTGCTGAACAAGTTTTGCATTTGCTAGGATGACACGATTTTTTTTAAAGGATTTTATTCATTTATTTATTCATTTATTCACGAGAGACAGAGAAAGAGAGAGAGAGAGAGAGGCAGAGGGAGAAGCAGGCTCCATGCAGGGAGCCTGACGTGGGACTCGATCCCAGGTCTCCAGGATCAGGCCCTGGGCTGAAGGCAGTGCTAAACCACTGAGCCACCCGGGCTACCAGGATGACACGATCTTAAGCAAGTACAGGGAGTGGGGGTTGGGAGAGCACTGTATTCCTAGATACTGAACATTCCTGCAAACCCAACAGCTAGCTTATGGTAGAGCTGTTTGCACCCGAAGCAGACCTGAGCTCCTGCTCCACTGCAGGCCAGAGGGCGGGGGCTGCAGAGCCTGCTGGCAGAATCCAGGCAGTGCTCAGCAGCTTTGCTGTGAGGGCTTCAGATTGCAGCCTGAGAAAATGCTCCATAAATAGCAGCTCTATTTTCCTGTAAAGCCTCCTCACAGACCTAATACAGCTTCACTACCAAAAATGGAGGGGGTCACCATAGACGTTTTCTCTTTTTTTCCAAGTCCAGAGAACACAGGGATATCCTGCTAACCATGTTACTCATTTTGAGAGTATGATTCACAGGGCTAAAATCTGATTCACTGTTTAAATTCAACCTTTAGATAACATAAATTACAATGGACCAAATCCATTTTTGTAATGACTCCATTTCACAAAGACAAAAAGAACTGCTGTTTTTATAGAGCTTCAGAGAAAAAGACGTCTGCTTGGTTCTGAAATTAAATGCAGGAGTATGTGTTTACTCCCTGCCTGTTTAGCAGTGCTCAGGTGGCTCATTTATACGCGGCCAAGAGCTGAGGACAGGTGGGGACAGGTGTGTGCACCATGGCCACAGGAAGCAACCACACAGCAGGCCAACAGCAGTGCTTGGACGCACCTCCTGGGTGGACGCCCCTCCTGGGTTCACGCACCTCCTGGGTTCCGGAGCAAACGTGACTTGGTAACTCAGACAACTCACCAGGTGGTAAAGTAACAAAAACACAACAAGTAAAGTCAAATCTATTGGCAATAGCAACGAAGATTTTTCTCAATTCAGTGGAACTCAAGTAGGGAGAGAATGCAGCACAATAGTTAAATCGAGCACCTGAAGTCCAGGCTCCTCTCTGCTGCAGCTTCCCGGGTGGGGCTGTGCCTATGTTATTCCAAAGCTAAACAATTGAAATTGAGATAGTTTTTTGACAAAATACAACAGGCAAGTTTTAGAGGGTGATTCAAATTAGACATTAATTGGAATTCACAATCTTAAACAGAAACTCTCAAGTGTAACCAAAAAGCCCATATTCTGTCTAACCCACTGAATGGTTTCAAAATAACCTGGCTGATTGGATGGCATCCTAAGAGGTAACACCTATCAACTTATATTACATTATTCACATAAAACAAGACTTTACTTAACAGTGGTTAAACCGTTCCCCAGTGAGATTATGTTCCACCCTGAGTGTTTTTTTGGCCCCAGATGGTAATTCACTTACCCTGAACATTGCTTTTTAAAACTTCTCATCCACGTGTGGACAAACACATGGGCACAGTATTTTGCAGTTCCGCCCATCAAGGAGCACACTGCTTCTCAAGCCCCTGAAGTCTGGACTGACCCAGTTGGAGCTTAGACCAACACAATACAGGGGAACCCTACCCCTCACCCTCTCAGGAGCTCCCACCAATATGAAGGAGACCTCTAAGCACACAGCAGGAGGGCTGCCAGGTACAAGCCAAACCAACATACCTCAAAGTGCACCTTGTGGGCACCTGGGAGAATCCCAGGGTCCTGTGTCAGCCCCCAGCTGAAATGCTTCTGCCCTGGCAGCCCAGCTCACTCAGACAGCCTAGCTCACTTAGCCTGCATGCAGTCAACGACCTGCACATGCTTTCCTGTGCGAGCGGAGATTTGAACGGCAGAGCCGCTGCTGCTGTGGACTATAGTCACTTCTCAATCACCAGCATTCCAGAACTACCAACTGACTCCCGGAGCCACAGTAAACTCAGGAGTTTAAGAATTCAGAATGCTCTGCCCTCAAAAATTTTTATTAATAAATTTAAAATCCAAAGAGTTTAAATTTATTTGTTATAAATAAATTAAAAATCCTAGTGTTTTAGAAGACAAGGCACCTTGGTGGCTCAGTTGGTGGAGTGTCTGCCTTCGGCTCAGGTCATGATCTCAGGGTCCTGGGATCAAGTCCCATGTGGGGCTCCCTGCTTCTCCCTCTGCCCCTCCCCGCTTGTGTACCCTAACTCAAATAAATAAATTCTTAAAAAAAAAAAAGAGACAAAACTTAGTTTCCACAGTAACTTATAGTGATAAGTAGAATATTAGATTTGTTTTACAATTTATTTTAATAAAGTTAATGATAAGCACTCAAATATTTATCTGGTTTTGGCAATGTAAAATAGACTAAACCATCTAATTCTGCCTGTGTAAAATGAATTCTACGGTTTAATTAGAAAAGTTCTGCAAATCTCTGGAAGTAAGTTTTGGCGATCAGCAGGTTTCCAATGAAACTTTAATAAAAACCTGTGGGCCTCTGGCTGGCTCAGTTGGTAGAACATTCAACTCTTGATCTTGCTCAGGGTTCTGAGTTCAGGCCCCACATGGAATGTAAAGATGCCCTAAGTAAGTAGAACTTCTAAAATAATAAATAAAAATTTTTAATTTCTTACACCATGTTTTACTATTCTATTTGTACAGTATATGAAAAGGGTCTATATTCACTTCCCATAATGCTAATAAAGTTTATCTGGTCAACACATGAACAGTAAGCTACACTGAAACAGTGCCAGAAAAACAAAAGAAACCCTTTCAACTAGCATTTCCTATTTACTCTCAAAAAATAGCAACAAAAGAAATCTTAAAAGAGGCTGCAACATCAAAATAAACTTTCAAAATGCTTATAGGATATAATGGCATTCAACAATGTTTCTATAATAGGTGGTCTTCACTTTTAAACATTTTTTTTCCAAGCGGTGAATAAAACCAAACCATTAAACAGTTTTTCAAGTGTTATGATACTGGAATTGGTTTTTTTAAATGCCCGTCAGGGTATAGATTTAACCACAGTTAATAGGTTCATTTTGATGAAGGAAGCGAGTCTCTTAAAGACACAAATGTCATTCAAGAGAAGGGCAAACAGTTTAGAGGCTCCTAGGAAGCATGTGTGCAGCTCTGCCTCACTCCCCCTCGCCCAGCTCCACAAGCAGAGTACAGACGCTAACTGCATTCCTCCGATCCAAGGGAGGAGATCCTGTACAGGGTACCATTGCCACCACCTTGTTCCTTCTCCCCTGGGCTCTCACAGTCCTCTTCTCCTCTCTGGTATCACTTTTCAACAACACAGGTGTATTCCTTCATCTAATTCTACGCAAATATATTCATTTTCTGTGGAACAAACTTGTAATCATGTAAAGTATTCATCTACACCCAGAAAACATGCAATATTTTTTAGTAGTCCTAGTCTGAATTTAAGAACAATCTCAAACTTATAAAGTTAACCTCAGAATACAAAAAGCAAATACTTAAGCATCTTTTTAGGATGGAGTTGACCAGCAGCAGTAATTAGGCAGGGATACGGGCATTAATCAGGCTGCCCATCCACCAATGGACTCTGAAATAAATGAGCAGTTCGAGGGATGTCATGTCAATAGAGCAAGAACAAAGAGGGCCACACCTATCTTTAGTGACCTTATGCTGACCTTATATTGAGTGAGCCTCAGCAGGTTCTCCAGTGACAGACTCAGCAACGAAAAGGCAAACAAGATGACTTGCAAGAAACGGGAGTCCTGAGACCCATACAGTCCTGACTGACTTATGAATGTCATATGACTGATGTATGAATTTGGTCCCAACTCTAAAGAGTGGGACCCATAAACCCATGAGTGTTTATGAAGTCAAGAGACCTCTTGATCTACTGAATCAAAGAAACCCCTACATCTACATCTACTGAATCAAAGAAAACAAGAAGAGGAGGAAGAAAGACAGTCACCCACATCAATTCGAGTGACCCAACACACACCATCCAGAACCAATGGATCTTTTCTGAGAACACTCTCCCTGTGTTTGGGGAAGTGGATGAGTCGTGCCGTGAAAATTCTTCCCTATAGCGTGATGGACATTAACTGGAAACTCATACACAGGTGCACAAAGGGCACGCTTCGTCTTCAAAGAGAGGACAATGATCTTAATTTTACTTATCACTGTCCACTGTCAACCGTAAGAGATTTATACCAGTCACACCCTCCAGCTGGGAGGGGTTAAAAGCGATCCTATTACATCATCTGGAGCCCATCCAAAGTACACAATTTCAGAAACATAACCTGTATCAGTCTGAACATGTGTAGAGAAAAACAGAAACATCTGTATTTTGGCCAAATCTCCCCCCACAGGGCTTTTTTTTTTAAGGAAAAAAAAAAAGTTATGCAGGAGGGTTCAGTACATTTTAACTGTAACCCCCATAACTGGTAAGGATTAGTTCCAGGGAGGGCTCAGAAATCTCCATTTATTTAGCTCATTTCTAACCTTAGCATTTGGCTACTTTTAATATACTTCCTTACTCTACATATTTAACTAAGATATATTGATTCTGTTCCATTCTTCTGCACCATACATTTTAATACCTTTTACAATCCAGAATTATTTACTTTTTTGTTACATTTCACACTGTTCTCTCATGACCAGAGTGCTTTGGTCTGGTTTTATATTGATCACTGTGATTTTATGTGGGTTTTTTAAAAGGTTTTCTTCCTCTTCTTCCACAGAAGATTTCCATATATAACTGCTTTTTATCTAATGAGGAAGATGTTCCTGAAAAAGTCGATCTGGAGAAATTCAATGACATCAGTGATGGAAGAGTTTAACACATCTGTCACTACTACTGGTGAATCCATTTAAAACTAAACCCAGTTTTCATGAAATTCTAACTACTTATCTCTCCATTGTTGCATCACAGGTAGAAAGTATTCTGTGTTATTTTATGACATTTGCAATAGCCTCCTAAACAACGAGCACTTGCCAGGGAAAGCAACTACCAAAACTAAAATAAAACCAAGTTATATATCCCTGGGGGCTAACCTACATAAGTACACCAATAATACTTCATCAATTTAGATATGCACAAATATTTTCATTATCCTAATACCAACTACACTGATGCAAACCACACAGAAGAAGACACAAAATAATGTTGTAAGGCTATTTTACCTTACAGTCATGTTTACCAAAGAACTTGAAAATGACGTACGAACAGGAGTATCTCCATGGTCAAGTACAGGAATAGAAAGAGGTCTCCCATGCTTCTGTCCCTGGGCGTTATTTCAGAATCTGAGCCTTCTGAACAAAATGCATACAATGCCCAATGCCAGCTACCCTGTTGTCAAAGTATGCAGTTCTCCCTCTAGGAAAATCTAACACATGAAGACTTAAACTAGCAAAACTGTCACTAAAGGGGACAAATGTAATTGTGTTCATCATTGTCTAGTAAAAGCATTTTACTATAAGGGCACCTGAATGGCTTGGTCAGTTGAGAGTCTGACTCTTGGTTTCGGCTCAGGCCATGATCTCAGGATCCTGGGCTAGAGCCCCACATTGGGCTCCCTGCTCAGTGAGGAGTCTGCTTCTCCCTGCACCTTTCCCCCTGCTTGGGCACAAGTTCTCTCTCTCAAATAAAGACATAAAATCTTAAAAAAAGAAAAAAAGAAAAAAAAAAGAAACAACCACCCATTATGTCAACCATACTCAGAAAAAAAACAAAAAACAACACCACACCCACTATAACATCCTCTGAGAGACAGTCTATCACTATATCCATGAAATAAGAATGGCGAAAGAAAGAAAGAAAGAAAGAAAGAAAGAAAGAAAGAAAGAAAGAAAGAAAGAAAGAAAGAAAGAAAGAAAGAAAATTAAAAAGAACAAAGGAATAATGAGCTCAGAAAAAGAGTACCTGGAAATTAAGAATGATGAAGAGCTTTTGGGGAAAAAAAAAATTAAGAGCTTAAATTAAAAGAATCTTCCAAAAGGCATAACAAAAAAGATAAGTGAAGAAAAAGAGAAGATAAAGTTATTCTGCTGAGCAGGAATTCCAGAAGAAAACAGAACAGACTGGAAGAAATTATCCAAGAACAAATAGAAGAAATCTTTCGCAGACCAAAGGACAAGATGGGTAACTATACCACAGACTTGTTATGGGCACCTCACTTTCCAAGCCACAAAATCTTTACGATGAAGTAACAAAAAGGTCAGACACCAAGGCATTTTGTGAAATTTAAGGACCCCTCCCCCAAAGATAAAGATAAAGAAATACTAAAATGCCCAAAGAAGGCAAAATGGGTTTAAGTGTTCAATGAGAAAACTGGAAGCTAAAATAAAATGGAGCACTGCCTTCCAAACTCCACAGGCAAATAACCTTAGCCTTGAATTCTATAACCTACCTGCTCATCAAATGTCAATAGACAAAAATATTTTCAGACACAGAGGATTTCAATGCAGTTACCTACTACACACCCCTTCTCTCAGTAAATTCCTGAAGGATGAGCCATCTCCTTCAGGAATTGAGCAAGTGAGCAAACCAAGAAAAATAGTCAAGAGAGTTCCCAACAGAGAAGAGTGATGCAACGACATGCCAGGACAAGAACGAGAACAAGAACAAGGGGGGTCCCAGCAGGACAGCGCTAAAGCAACTAGTCTAATTCAGAGCACGACCACAAAGGATTCAGGGTGGTTTCCAAGGGGGCAAAACACCAACAGAAATACCAATGGAAAAAAAAAAAAACTAATAAAAAACAAGACAATTAACAATTCCTAGAAAATACCAAAGCTGTTCGGAAAGTCATATACATTACACAGCTCAGTTTCAGGCAAGCCTGGAAGAGCCTCAACACTGGAAAAGTACTCAACAAAACAATTATAGAAATTATGCTGCAAGGATTAAGGAAAAAAGGATTTTACAAGGTGCAGAAAATTTAAGAAACAGCAGTGCAGCAGTTTATCAATAAGGAGTTAAGTACGTGGGGAGGGAGGGACGCCTGGGTGGCTCAGCGGTTGAGCATCTGCCTTTGGCTCAGGTCTTGATCCCAGGGTCCTGGGATTGAGTCCCATATCGGGCTCCTTGTGGGGAGCCCACTTCTCCCTCTGCCCACGTCTCTGCCTCTCTTTCTCTCTCATGAACAAATAAATAAAATCTTAAAAAAAAAAATATGTGGGGAGGGAGGTCTCAAAGGAGTTCCACGTGTTTGCCTCTGGAGAATGCAAGCCCGAGATGAAGGAAAGTGGGCCCAAAGTGCCTTGTTTCTTTACGAATCTCACAGAACTAAGGAACTTTCTAACTCTATGTAAGTTATTCCTCTTAAAATTAAGTATCAGAATACATATATATGTGAGGCTATGAAAACAAGAATCATTAAACCCTCTTTAGCAGAATCTATGTGCTCCTGCCTCCACTCTCTCCCTTTCTCAATTTTCCAATTCTAATGAACAGGTTACTTAAAATCCTTACTAAAAATCCACAAAATCTAGGGAATCTGGGGGGGCTCAGTCAGTTGGGCATCTGCCTGCAGCTCAGGTCATGATCCCGGGGTCTTGGGATTGAGTCCCTAGTGGGGCTCTCTGTTCACGGGGTGCCTACTTCTCCCTCTGTCTCTTCCCCTGCTTATGCACGCATGCGTGGGCTGAGTCAAATAAATAAATAAAATCTTTTTTAAAAATCTCACAAAATTCACAAAATCTGATACAAGGAGAAGGAAGAAGAGAGAGCAAAGTTTTATGAATGTAAAAAAAAAAAAAAAACCTACATTCACCCCATGTTACAGGCACATCAAGGTATGTGGGAAGAATTTCAAACAACTTTCTGGTCCACATTCAATTTTGTGAAAGTACATAGTAGCACTCTGAGTAAAGCCATCATTACTCTAAACCCCAAACCAAATAGTCTACACCAAAAAAGCACATCTCGCTAAATGTACTTCTTGGTCAAATAAATACCTTACCTTAAAAACAAACAAAAACCCTCCTCATATTAAGTTAAGTAAGCAATTGCCAGAGGAAGAAAAGAGCTTTTAACAAAATGTACCCTCCCACTCCCAAATAGGACCCCGCTGAAGAATCTGGTAAGTCTAGTGACTAGCCCTACCCGTGAAGAAGAGAGCAAAGTAACCGCCCTAACCACAGATAAAGTTCTGAAAATACCTGCTGGAAGGAAACAGCAGTATTTTAATAGATCCCCTTATTTGCCTTATTCTGTTCATTTTCCATATTGTTCAGAGAAACAACATCTTATCAATTGATATATTAAAGGTTTTGATTCTTTGGGTGCTAAGAGCCAAATGAGGATACAACTGACCACTTTTTCTTGTCTAAAATATTAAAAGGAAAGAAGAAAAAAAGGACCATTGTGATTTAGATTAAACTTCCGTTTGTTTTTAAATTTATTTTTTAAAAATTATTTTATTTATTTATTTATTCATGAGAGACACAGAGAGAGAGAGGCAGAGACACAGGCAGAAGGAGAAGCAGGCTCCATGCAGGGAGCCTGACGTGGGACTTGATCCCGGGACTCCAGGATCAGGCCCTGGGCCAAAGACAGACACTAAACCGCTGGGCCATCCAGGGATCCCCTTCTGTTTGCTTTTAGAAGATGTCAAGCAGTTTGCAAACAGAAGTGCTTCCCTCATAGCAGAACGTGTCCCCAGGAAACTTGGTGCTGTAGCACCTGAGCAGCCAGAACCATGAAACAGTTCTTCATACAAACAGCAATGTCCCTTTTGTGGCCTGCAGTTCTGATAGGTCCTCTCTGTAAGAACTGCATCACTCAGTCACTACAGCTAGAGAACTACCAGCTCCTGAAGACCTCCCCTAACCAATGCTACTCAATTCTTATTAGACTTTCAGGTCACAATTAATAGCTAAATTATGCTATTACTGCAGGGGGCAAATTAAGTATGAATGATCTTAAATCTTAACAACTAATCTTTAAAATGACTTCACTTTGATTTGCCCTGAGCCTAAACTTCAGCACGTATTTTGACAACTAGAATGTTTGGCTGAGAGTGTGCCTCTCCCTCAAATCCTTAAGGTAAAAGGCAACTCAGATTCACGCTAGCAATACTATTTTTGCATGCTAATTTACATGATTTTTCTATCAAGTAAAACTCATTACATTACTAATGAGGACTGATTTCAGGATTTCAAAAACATGTTTTCCTAAGTTTCAACTATTCAAAGGCTACCTAGCTTTTTTCTTAATAGCACAAGGCTTTTAGGGAAGAATATTTTTTGAATGTTATTTTTTTACAGAAAATGAGCCTACCGCCTTGCAGCCAATTCAGAGTTTGCTATATTTCACAGCTAGTCTGTTAACTATCTTCGTTCACACTAAAATTGCTTGTTATTCTCCTCAAGAAATAAGTTAATCTCTATGTTCCATTTACTCTTGTCACATCCGCTACCTCCAAAGGGTTTTTCTTCTGCCCCTGTACTAACAATGCCTCCAGTTTTTCTGCCTAAATCACGTAGCTCTGTGGCCATTTCTCCTCAGACCACCCACCCAGTGCACAGAGGCAAGCACTTGGGGGGGAGGGCGATGAACCCTCATCTTCCCTCTCCACCTGGCCTCTCTACTGCAAGACAAACAGGCACACACCAGCCTGCCCTTCAGACAAGTAAACATTTTCTGAGTGCAATTTGAACATTTTTTTTTTACAGCTTAATCAACATTTAATGGCAATATTACAAGCTTTTCATTTTCAATGAGAAATCATTTGGGTTATAGTTGTCCTGTCAAGAAATCAGAAAACAGACAGCCTTACTCTTTATGAAGCTGTTCCTTCTTCAAAACATCTAATCTCTATGATGGTAACATATGCTGTGTTTTTAGTATTTTACTGGGCAAATGTTTGGGAGAAGCATACATCAAATCACAGTAAGAAATGATTTAATGATCTTTAATCAACATTTTGAGGTAGTATTAATTAAGGCAGAACACTCACTTCTGAAATAAAATAGAAAAAGAAAAGCAAACCAGTCACAGTGATCAGTAACATCTGCAAGGCAAGTTCATCTAATGTTGAAATACCAGCTAAGTTATGCTGCGCAATGTTGAAAATCTCTGGAAAAATACCTTTTTAAACTGTGGACCAAGAAACTCAATTTAACTTTTAATCAAATCACAGCCACAAGAAACCTTCACTCTTCAAGAACTAAAAGCACTGTGGCCAAGTATTCAGAAAATGACAACAGAAATGAAACAGAATCATCTTTAAAAATTAGAAAAACATTTATTACAACAATGCAAATTTACAAACTTTTAAGATCAATGAATCATATTTCTTAAACAAAATAGTAATTCTATATGGTACATGATATACAAAAAGTTCTTTGTAACTATTACCATTACCAGTTACAAGGTACCAGATTCAATAAAATAAAACCTGAGAAGTAAAAACACTCCCTGTAACCAGAAATATTATAGAATACTAATTCAGGAAGTTGTTCAGCAGCTTATAAAGAAATAGGAAGTTGCTGACCACCTACTTGAAGAACTATTTCCTGCAGGAAAACTATAAGACGGCTGAAGAAGGCAATAATTCTCATAGTAATCAGCGAAGAATTCCTTTAAAATAAAAGCTCAACACACAATGTTGAAGAAATTGGTTTTAAAATAGTAAACTCACTAGCACAAATATTACAAACAACATACGGACTGTGCTTTTCTCAATAACTCTACAATCACACCAGAGCTCAAGTATGTGTTGGTGATAAATGTAGCTACTGCGGTACTTTCATCTTAGCACCTGCCAGGCTAAGGAAACGTCTTTACTCCAGATCTCACTGAACTACAGAGGGCTCCAGAAATAGCAGTGATTACCTGCCTATAATCCGTCAGTAGTTATACTGCACTGAAACCAGAAGATGGGCCAACTGACTCCAAAAAGTCATTCATCTGTAGTCACAAGGCAACAATTAGTTTCCAAAATCAATATTTCTAAGTTTTCAATCAAATGACATCACCTTACATGTTTGGACCATTCAGTCAGACTTCTTCATGCCAAGTATAAACCTCAATATACTACATACTTTATAACTTAAAAGTTACTTCCAATAATTATCTAAAGAGATGTATATAAAAATAATTTTAAAAAATTAAAAGATGGGGATCCCTGGGTGGCTCAGTGGTTTGGCGCCTGCCTTCGGCCCAGGGCATGATCCTGGGGTCCAGGGATCGAGTCCCGCATCCGGCTCCCTGCATGGAGCCTGCTTCTCCCTCTGCCTGTGTCTCTGCCTCTCTCTCTCTCTCTCTCTGTGTCTCATGAATAAATGAATACAATCTTAAAAAAAAATAAAAAATTAATTAAAAATACAAAGATGTATATAGTAAGATACAGTTTTTCACTGTTGAAATGAGTGCAAAATAAGAACCTAGTTTAAGAGGATCCCTGGGTGGCTCAGTGGTTTAGCGCCTCCCTTTGGCCCAGGGTGATCCTGGAGTCCCGGGATGGAGTCCCGCATCAGGCACCCTGCATGGAGCCTGCTTCTCTCTCCGCCTGTGTCTCTGCATCTCTGTCTCTGTCTCTGTCTCTCTCCCCACCCCCCCAATGAATAAATAAGTATTAAAAAAAAAGAACTAAAAGCTTTGCATATACATCAGAAAATTAAAAAAAAAAAAAAAAAGAACCTAGTTTAAATCTGCATTCTACATCTTGATGGCAACTTCCTCTTCAGACACAAGAATGCAAATATTGGTCCCAAACACAGCCTGACTTGAAAACAGCACAACCAGGGTAAAAATGAATTTGGACAATAGCAACTTGGCTCCAAAAGAAGGTTTATTTACCATCATCTCTGACCCACAGTCAGGACAGTGATCATAAGCCATTTATCTGTGCAACACACAAAAGTTGTTTATGGCAATTTATACAACCCATAACATCAGGAAAGTAGCTAACAACTACACTGGAACTTTTTGTAACTTCTCCAAATTATACATTGTTCATAAAGCTGATAGAGAATAAAAAATTTTATAAGCCCACAGTACCCATCTTCCACAAGCCAATGCTTCCACAAGCAATGTCTAGAATTCCTGACAAGCACTGACTAATCCATGATTTTGCCTCTCAGGAAAAATCCTTGCATTTCTGAAAGGTTTGATATGAGAAAATTATTTTATTTCTCTAGGAGTCCATCAAAAATCTTGAAGAACAATCATTCTGTTTTGTTTTTGGTTTTTTAAATTTTTTTTTGTTTTTCATTTGTTAAGAACCATGTTTTCTCTCCTTTTTCTCTTGCAGGTGAGCTTCTCTGCACTCCCTATAACCGCTGTTCACATGGCCACGTAATATCCCCTATCATTCCCTACAAACCCATTCAACTGGTATATTCAGGGTGGTGTGGTGTAGACATGCAGACCCTTCGTTAACCCACCTTTAACAATACCATAAAGAAACATTTCTTCTTAAAGGAAAAAACACTGGAAACTTTTTAAAATAGACATACAAAATGTTTATTTCAGGTCAAAATAACAAGATCATTCAAAATAATGAAAACATAGGTGGGAGTCCCCTGGAGCAACTATTATAGATACAGAAGACCAAGGGCACAAACTCGGCCCTGCAACCTAGTACATTTAGCTCCAGCATCGACAAAGAGAGGAGGTGAGCAGGCCATTGAGCATTTAAAATCTGCCCAGGTCAGCATGTGACCCAGCAGGAAGAGGTTCAGGAAAGGACAGCCTTTCTTTTTCCTCCCAAGGACCCAGTCTGTCTCTGTTCCTTCCCCTCAGGATGCATCCCTCCCGTGCAGCAGCTAGCTCCCTCACCAACTCTAGATGTTTGCTTGCAACAGAGGATCCCACTCACACAGATGAGTCTGCCAGACTCCTGCATACTTCCCAGCTCAGGCTCTTTATTGTTCTGCTTGAAACCTGACCCTATGAAATGGACAGCAGGACACCAGAAAAATCTTACAGGAGAGGGGGCAAAACACATAGAAACTTTTCAAAACCAAACTTTTTTCTCCGCTCTGCTCCTAACCGAGCCTGTCTGAAAACCCTACCCTACATCACAAACAAGCTACCCTGGAAGACAAATGATAAAAAATACCCACACAAAACAACAGTATTAATAATTGTATTATCTAATCGAATAAGTAAATGTTACATTTGCCTTGGGAGTAGATTGTCAAGACAGATCTCAAAAAACTTGGACTGTTTTTCACTTTGTTAATCTGATTAAACAACAAGAAATAAGCAACTTCTTAAAAACATCACCTTCAGTCTATAATAATTACTTAAAAAAAAAGTTTTGCATATACTTAAATCCAAAGAAGCAAGATAAAAATACTTAGGTCTTACCTACAAATTCAAACTGAGAAGTAATAAAATACTATTTTGACCTTTATGAAAATTTACCATTTTGTTAAAGACAAAAAAGGCTCATAAAAATAAATAACACAATGGCCTTGTTTCTGTTTTCCCAGAGGACAATTCTGTTTTGAGGACCTGGAACCTTGAACAAAGTCTGCTACAGAGCAATAGTATAAACGTGAAAACTTGTACTTCTCTTTATATTTTGGGAAGGAAAATAACCAATCATGCCAAGCTGTAGCTAACAGGTTTGTCATCTGACAATCCCAGATACTGTAAAATCTGACTCCCAAAAGAAGGTCTACTTATTTTGTCATTCTTCTCTACAAATAAAACATTCATTTAAAAAGATGTAAGTTGCACCATACCTGTTTCCTAAGACTATGCCTGCCTTTAATTCCCACAAGTTGAAAATTTTCATAGTATTCTTTTCAGCTGTAAACTAAGCTAATTAATAGACTCGGAACAAAGTCAAAATGAGAATACCCAAATTGCCACAAAAGATTATTAAAGGACTCTGAACCAAGAATCAATCAAGCTTTCAAAATATTACCCAGGCTGAAAAAGATAATTAGGTCATATTAAACTGAAAAAAAAAAAACAAAAAACAAAAAAACAACAAAAAAAAAGTTCTGCTTGCGTACATACGCATATATTATGTGTATATATGTAACATAATCTTGACATAAACATGAAACATAAAAAGCAAATGACATTTTATATCCTGATACCACCTTACTGTGCTTTCCAAAATTTGTTTTCTTTAGAAAACGACCTCTCACTGTGACCGTCACTTACTTCAAGAAGTATCTCTGACCAGAGGAGGTCTTGGCCATCTCCCAGCCGGCAGGCAGAGGTACATCGTCAGGTATCTCAAAGGAGGACTGGCGGAGGTGCTGAGCACTGGGTGCAGCTGCGGGGCCGGAGCTGACTCCAGTGGGTGTCAGGGTCCCCGGGGACACGGCTCCCAGCTGCAGGGAAGCTGGAGAGGAATGAGCTCGAACATGCTGTGGGGTCAGGGCTCCCGCAGTGCCTGCATCAGTGCTGGCCTATTAGGGATATTCAAACAAAAATTTCTTAAGTTATTTTTCAAGAGGGTCCCTTTAAATTTCTTTGACAGGGTTTCATTGAAACCAAGTATCTAAGTACCAAAGGCAAAATTTAAAATCTGACAGAGGAATACAGGTTTATAGATGTGTGTTTTTAAATGGTTTATGTGTTTTTAAGTTTCACAAACATTTGTAACTTTATAGATCAGCAGTCCATCTAAGTTACTTTCTATCTGGTACACATCAGGTGCACTTTCCATATATTTTAGAGGGAAACAGTAGAAAATGAATGGAACATGGAACATTCTTACAGTACACTGGATTTTAAAACCTAATTTTTTTTAAATTTCTTTTATTTATTTATTCATGAGAGACACAGAGAGAGGCAGAGACACAGGCAGAGGGAGAAGCAGGTTTCATGCAGGGAGCCCGATGTGGGACTTGATCCCGGGTCTCCAGGATCACACCCTGAGCCAAAGGCAGACACTCAACCATTGAGCCAACCACGCATCCCTAAACCTGATTTCTGAAAGACCAAGGCAATGTGGATGTTCTTCTGAGTTCTAAAATGTCCTGGGTATCACACAACTCCAGGAACAGTGATACCCAAGGAATAAAGTAACTGTGCGTTCTCTTTTTTCAACGAGGTCTTTAGTACATAACGTCTCTTTTCCCACCAAGCCCCAAACACATGATAACTGCCATTTTTTCTCACCATGGACAAATGCCATCAATAAAGCCATCACAGAGTACACAACTCTTAATGTGTGACAGATTCAAATCAAATGTTCTTAAAAGACACCTAATGAAAACCCAAGTATGCATTCCTCCACAGATGATAAAAAATCTGCACAGTTCAACAAGAATATTCCAACAAGAATATTCACACACATTTACAACTGTAACGAAAGAAAAAAGTCTGCATCCAGACCCCAAAGGTCTCAGTGCCAGTCCAGAGTGGCTAACAAAGCAATCTGTTTTGTTATCTGTAAGATAAACAAACTCATATCTAATAGTTTGTAGACAAGAGCCTATATGCCCCACATCCGTCCTAGCCATAATCCAGCAGCTATTTAAGTTTCTCATTGGAATTAGGGTCTGATTGCTAAAATAAGAATTTCCTAGGTTGATATGGGGAAGGAGAGAATGGCTGATGCCATCAGCGGAAGCATGTGTGCCTGAAAGTCAGCCACACTGCTGAGTTTCCAATCAGAATAAATTTGAATTAGGAAATCAGCAGGAATAAAGTCAAACTTACAAATGCACAACCCTGAGTCAAGAAACTTATCAGAAACGAAGCCACAGACTATGAATAGAGCGTAAATCCATAAACTACTGGACGCAACTTCTCAAGGCTAGTTACTAGAAGAATTTTTTTTTTTTGTGACTTTACAGAGGCGGTTGTTTCTTGGCTTATAGATGCCACAAAATGAGATACACACTCTCCTACGTGTGCTGTGGTTTCCAAGCACAGCAAGTGACGAGCGGCCTAGCTGCTCCGTGTCAGGTGCATCGAGGGTCACTGACCCCAACCGACTGCGGGAGGCCCAGGGCTCCCCTGCCCTCATGGCCCCCCTCAGGAGGTGCCCCCCCCCTCCTTCGGCAGGTTCTCCCACATAGACTGCGGGACTCCCCCTGCCCCCTCCCTCAGGTGTCCCCTGCCCCCCCACGCACCCCTCCTCCCCCTGCAGGCCCGGGGACTCCCCCCACCCTGGTCCCCGCAGCAGGGGGCACACGACAGGAGGGAACGGTAAGGGGGCGATCGCCGCTCCCGCTGGAGTTGCGGCCTGACTGGACTGACCGCACCGCCGTGTCTGGAAAACCGATGAACTTTCGGGCAAAGTTCCTGCGCTCGGGTTCAGCGCAAAGCAAGTTCCTTCCAAAGACGGCACGCAGCGGGCGGCGGGCTCGGAGCACAGCGACCGCCGCGGACGGCGACCCCGGGGCGGGAACGCGCGGTCCTCGGGGCCACCCCCGGCCACTGCTCTGTTCCGGCCCGAGCTCCCAGCCCACCAGGGCCCGCTGCCCGCGCCGGACGCCCTCCCCGCGGCACCCCTGCAGGGGCCCCCAGGCCCCCCTCCCCCTCCCCCTCCCCCGGGCCCGGCCGCCCGACGCGGACCCCGACGCGGACCCCGCAGCGCCTTCCAGGAAAGCCTGGACGCCGCCCGCGGGAGGCGGCTGCGAGCCCCGGGGAGCCGGGCGGGGACCGGAGCGGAGACGGCGCGGCGGCCCCCCCCCCGCCCTCGTCCGCGCGGTACCGCAGCGAACGACCCCGACCCCGGAGACGCCCCGACACCCCGCGGCCGCCTCGGCCCCACGCGGCCGCCGGCCGCCCCACCCCCACCCCGCCCCTCCCCGCCCCTCCCCTCCCCTCCCCGCGGCGGCGCCGGGCCGAGGTGCGGGGCGCGGACGCGCGCACATTGTGCGAGCCCACGGCGGCCGCCCCCGCCCCCGCCCGCGCTCCCCTCCCCCACCCCCACCCCCACCCCCACCCCCACCTCCCGCCGTCGTCCCGGGGCCCCAGGAAGAAAGAAAGAAGAAAGAAGCTGGGCCAGTGCGCCCCCCAGGCCGCGGCCGCGCCGCCAACTCTGAGGGAAAACAATCTGGGCCCGGGACTCGGGGCGGCGCCGCCCTCCCCCCGCTCGCCCTCCCCCGCCCCCTCCCCCGCCCCCTCCCCCGCCGCGGCCTCCCCGGCCCCGGCCCCCGGCCCCGGCCCCCCGACGGCGGTACCTGGCGGGAGTGTGCCTTGGGCTCCGGCGGCTTGAAGAAGGAGTCGGGCAGCTTCCGCAGCCGCATGGGCACCGTCTGCGGCACGTTGGCCGTCTTGGGGTTCATGACGGCGTTGAAGAGCGCCTCCAGGTCAGTCTCCGAGTCCCCCCGGACGTGCACGATCTGGTGGCCGGCGGGGGGGGCCTGCGGCGCCGCCTGCGACCCCGGAGGCGCGGGGGGCCCGGGAGCGGACGGCGGGGCCTGGCCCGGGGGAGGCGGCGCGGACGGCGGGCCCTGGGCCTGAGGCGGGGCGGCGGGCGGCGGGGGCCCGGGGTCCATGGCGCCGGGCTGCGGGGCTCGGGGCTGCGGGGCTCGGGGGCTCGGCCGCCTGGGGGGTGCGAGCGAGCGCGAGGGAGCCTGCGAGTGAGTGAGGGTGCGAGAGCCGCCCCCGCCCGCCCGCCCGCCCCGCGGCCCCCGGCGGCTCCGCGGCCCCTGCGCTCCCCGACGGTCGCGGGGCGGCGGGGCGGCCGCTCCCTCCCCCGCTGCCCGGCTTCCTCCGGGACTTCCTTCCTTCCTCCCTTTCTCTCCGGCGGCGGCGGCGGCGGCGGCGGCGGCGGCGGCGGCGGCGCCCGACTGAGACGCAAACTCGCCGCCGACGCCAAAACTAAAGTTGAGAGAAGCGCCCGCCCGAGCCGCGCGCCGGCCCCGCCCCCTCGCGGCCCTTCCTGCCTCCGCGCGCCCGCCCGCCCCGGCTGCGCTCCCCCGCGGGCCGCCGCATTCCTGCGCTCTCCACGCCCGCCCCGCCCCGCCCCGCCCCGCCCCCCGCCGCACGTGACCCGGCCGCCGGCGCGCGCAGCCACCGTGGGGGGGTCCAGGTGCGGTGTGGGGGCGGCCGGGGACCGCGCGGTACCCCCTGCGTCCCGGCGCGGGAGGGGAAGGGGACCTCGAGCTCTGCCCTCGCCGCCCCGGGACTCCCTACGAGGAAAACTGGCGGCTTGCAAAACTCTTTAACTTTGGTTTGGTTTGGTTTGGTTTTGTTTTGCCCTGGAGTTCGTCACAGTCCGAGCTCCTCCGCTGCTGGAAGGAATCCCTGCTGAACGCGGAGACCCTGCCTCCTGCCTCCCCTCCCCCCCCCCCCCCCCCCCCCGCGTGGCTCTGCTCCCCGACCCGTGCTTAGGAGCCCAAATCACGCGGGAGCTACGCAATAAGGTTTTTATTTTTTAAGGTTTTATTTGAAAGAGAGTGCGAGCGCGAGCGAGCTTGGGGCAAAGGGTCAGAGGGAGAAGCAGGGAGCCCCACGCATGGTTCCACCCCAGGACCCCCCACCACAGGTGCTCCTGGAAATTTGCTCTTAAATGCGTGCATTCCGATATTTTCTAAAAAGTAGCTTTCTTGATGTGTGGTTCCGGAGCCATGTGGCTGGTCCGTCTATACGGTGCCGAAAGTTCAGTCAACCTCCCTGTTGTGCAAAGTTGCTCAGACTGTGAAGCCTGCAGCTTAGCCCATGCTCCAGAAATCCAGCTTTTTAAAGAATTTGCCTGCAATGCAAGGAAAGCAGATGTATAAGGGTTGAGCAAGAAGAAGTCTGAGCAAGACGATAATCTGTTCCTCCAGCCAGGACTGGCCCAGGAGGGTTTGGAGCAGGGGTCTGGGCCGATGTGCAGGGCAGGGCAGGGCCTGCAGGACAGGCTGCCGGCTCTCCAGTGCTAAGGCAGGACTGGAACCCGCTGCCCTGCACCCCACTGTCCTCCAGAAGGCTCTGTGGGTCCCTGAGGCCCTGACTGCCACCTGGGCTTCTCTGCAGCCCGTGCCCCAAATGTCCCGGCCATGTAGCCACAAACTTGTCTGGAACTACAGAAATGTGAGTTCAGGTCCCAGCTCCACCATTTACTGGTTGTGAGACGTCGGGCATGTTACCGGTTTGCTGTTCTTTAATTTCTTTCGTGTTGAGGTTGGGGTAATAACACCTGCTTTATGTGTTGAGGCCTTCTGTGAGCCGGTGGGCACTCAGCCCAGCTGTGGGCTCACAGTGAGTTCTGCATACATGTCTGTGACCGCCACATGTTGTGACACAGCCTCTCCTTTGCAGAAACCCCCTGGGGGACCCTCCTGGCAGTCCCTTCCTCTCTTGTCCAATTGTCCATCCACACAAAGCCGCCAGGCCAAAAGTGTGCATTAAAAATGTCAACTGGGGAAAAAAAAAAAAAAAAAAAACCTTTTTAAGAACCAAAGTGCTGGAAAGCCCAGGACTTGAGTGGAATCTTACTGCGAGGAACGAGGAATGCTGTCATTCCAGGGCTGAGGATACAGCAGACCTTGCTTTGTTCAGTATTGTTACACCTGTTATTCAATGCAGAATAAAATTAGTTTTCTGAGTGGACTGGAAGACTGGATGATTCCATGTCCTACAAGCATGTCTGTAGCAGCACCCAAGATTTTGTAATTTACTGTTTCTTACCTATACAATTTCGGCCACAGGTTAGTAAAGGATAGAACATGTACTCAACACTTTGTCGCCTCTCTCCCCATCCCTGCTTCTGGAGCAGTGGCCGCTTTAAGACCCCTTGAGACACAAGTCTTCTCCTTACAAACACCCTTATTTCAGTCTCTCTCTGGACGGTGTTCTCAGCGCCACTGTCACAACGACATGCACTCCGCTATGGTGGGGCCTCCTCTCACCTGAGCCACCAGCTACCTGTGTCCATCCTCATCACATCCAGTCTCTGCTGGGCTACTCTCCTAGTGGCCATTTGGCTCCCTGGTTTCCTTACTCACACCTCACCAGGCATTCATCTCTCACTTTTCCACCAGCCAATCACTCCCTTTGTTTCTACTTCTTTCTAGTTCGGCTTAGAATTCATAACTCCGGGTGCCCAGGTGGTGCACTCGGTTGAGCAACTGACTCTTGGTTTCAGCTTAGGTCCTGATCTCAGGGTTGCAATGTCCAGCCCCACCTGCTCCACGCTCAGCAGGGAGTCTGCATGGGATTCTCTCTCTCTCTCTCTCTCTCTCTCTCTCTCTCTCTCCCTGCTCATGTGCACTTATGCTCTCTCTTAGATAAATAAAATCTTTTAAAAAAAAATCATAACTCACTGCTTCAACCTGTCATCATCCTCTCTGCCTTCAATACCATGCCTTGTGTATTTCCTCCAACTGCATCTGTAAAACTGGATGAATTGGGTTGTCTGTCTTTTCCATTCCAATACCTAAGGCTTACAGGGGACCAGGCCCCACATTCATTAAAAGTTTCAATCGAAGATTTGACGTTTTGTGCAAGTGAGGTTATACCATCATCCCAGAGGTGTACCTTCACGATTGCAAGGAGGCATTCTTTGTACAGCTCTAAACTTTGTCCTATTACCCAGCGACACTATCTGCGTTAGTGCAGTAGGAATCAATATTTAAGGTAAGCTCCGTAATCATCTGGTATACCTGTGGGTACAGTTATATTGGACTGTAATCACTGCGTTAAAAGTATTTGCTAAATGTAAACATTGGAAACGTACCCTGTTTTTGTCACTCTCTCTTGGTATTCACCATGCCTAGATAGACTAACAGCTTAGAAAGAGGAAGTGTCCAACCCTTTCCCTGCCCCTGGAACTAGGCTACACCCATGTTCCTAGGGAGGACAGGGAATCTTGCCCGTGGGAGGATCGGTGCCACTCCATATTTATGGTCTCTGATCATGTTTCCTTGTATCCGCAGTCAGCGTCTCTCTTTTTTGTTTAAAGATTTTATGTTTAAGTAACCTCTACACCCAATGCGGGGCTTAGACTCATGACCCCAGGACCAAGAGCCCCACGTTCTACCCACTAAGCCACACAGTAGGCTTCTCGTTCCTGTGAGCCAGCCAGCTGTTGCAGGTGCTAACACTGTCCTCATGTGGATTCACTGTCCCCTACTCCAGAAGGTCACATCTTCTGACATAGGAATGCCACCGTGCACAAAAGGCCTGAACATCTTGCTCGGAACCCACAGAGACAGGTGGCCACCTCACAAGCACGTCCCTCCCCAGGCTCATGGTTTGGAAGAGCAGCCCACAGGCCAGTTCTTTACTTCTTCCCCTTTCGATCCTTTGCCCTTTGACACCCCCACCTCCTTCACTCCGGCCATGCACTTATCCCATCTGTCCACAGCCACGTCCTTGAATCCAGCACCTGGAAAGTGGCATTGTGGTCCTCCTGTGGCCTGGCTGCGCTTCCACCTCACTTCCCCTCGCCATTTGCCGAGCTTCAGGATAATGTTCCACTTCTGTTGTCCACTCTGACGTTGCAGTGAGCTCAGCAGCATGTCCATGTGGTCACTGTGCAGTGCCCTCATGGGTCACACAGACCACTAGTGGGGCACATGGGCCTGAGGCCTGCAGTCATTGCTTCCATCCCTGGCCCTGTCTCACCACTCACCCACCCCACTCCACCTGCCAGCACCCTGGACCACTTGTGGTTCCCTTCTTGCCCTTTGGCCACCCAGGACATTCCTCCTGCTGCCTGGATCCCCTTCTTCCTGCTTTTCCCTGCTCTCCCTTGGCTCTCTGCTTCTTGCTGGCCTCTACCTTCCCGGCAGAGAGGCTGGCTTCTCTGGGTACTCCCACAGTCTGCATGCTGCCTCCATCACGGCACTGACCATGGCTGGTCCTCATGTGTCTATGTGCCCAGCCTCTCTGGGGGCCTCTGCACCAGCATCTCCTACCTCTGCACCTCCAGCCAGCAACGCTTAACCATAGGTGCTCAGCAAACACAGGAAAGAGGGAGCTGATAGACACACGGAGGGATCCCCGAGCCCCAGAGTAGAGCTGTGGCTTCAAGTCTCAAGCAACTAACGTGCCATCGTGATCTCTTTTCTGAACACTGTCCACCGGCCGTATAGATGTCTCTCCATCCTCTGCCTTCACAACATGCAGTGAATGCTAATGAACGGCCTGGATTTTCAGATGTTCTTGGTGAAATCAAAGTAACAGTTAACAATATGCCAGTCACTGTGCTCAGTGCTTTATGTGGGGTTTCTCATTTAATCCTTATAATACCCCTTTCAGTTAAAAATTAAATAAAAAACCTCTCGTAGATGAAGAAACATGCAGAGAGAAGTTAAATAACTTGCCCAAAGTTGTACTGCTCGTCAGGGGATCTGCGACTGAATCTACATTTCTGATTCCAGAGCTCCCACTCTCCACCGGAAATATTGTGTTTAATTTCAGGCAGTTCAGAAGGGTTCTTGACAAATGTGTGCTCGCAGACTGATAAAGGGCTGTGGGAACCCTGTCATTACAGAAAAGTTGGCCAATCGGTGGTTAAGGGCGATACGGTCTCAATGTTGAACGTTAACCTGAGCTGCTCAGTGAGGCACCTGCCTTCAGCTCAGGTCATGACCTTGGGGTCCTGGGATCCAACCCCACGTCAGGGTCTGCACTCAGTGGGGCATCAGCTTGCCCCTTTGCTTCCCCCCACCCCATTTGTGTGTGCTGTCTCAGATAAATAAAATCTAAAAAACAATGTTAAGGACAAAGCTGGGTTGATCACTGGGAAGTCAGATTGAAAATGTGAAGACACAGATTCTCTCATTCCAAAGGAGGAGTTGTTAAGGAAAAACAACCCTGTGTGCTCAGAGCTTGGGCTTCTCTTCTATCTCTGGGTCTCACTGCCGGTTCTGCCGGTGCTGCCACTATACCTGGCATGGAGCAGATGCAGCTCCAAGGACACGGTTGTGCCCATCTTGCAGAGCCAGTGACATGCCAGGCCGGGCAGGAATTGGCATATTAATGCCTATTTCACAGGATGCTAATGAGGAGTACACAAAATAACAAGTATGAATGAGTTTTTATTATGGCATCAAGAGGATTAAGAATCCCAGGATTAGGGGCACCTGGCAGGCTCAGGCATGGAGCAGGTGACTTCTTATGTCAGGGTCCTGAGTTCGAGTCCCACACCAGGCATGTGGAGCCTATGTAAGAAAAGTCATTTAAATCAGATTTCTTTTATTCTACAACCTAGCTGAATTTATCCACATGGGAGAAATTAAAGTTAGTCCTGAGAGTTGGGCATGAAGAATTTTGGAGTCCAAAGCCCTCCAAGCTCAGGGCAGACCCCGGAGGGATATGTCCCAGACACCCTGGAGAGCCTTTCCAGAGCCTGCATTGTCCACATCCCAGCTTGAGTGGAGGAGCTACCGGAGCTCATCATTTACTACGCTTTACTAAGTTATGCTAAAAATGGAAAGATGACTTCTAACAATACTAAGTATATTATACTCCCTATCGATGGTTCTCAAGGTGTGGTCCTCAAACCAGCAGCATCAGCATCACTGAAAGTTTGTTAAGACATGTAAATCCTCAAGCCATAAACCAGACCTACTGAGACTCTGGAGGGGGGCCCAGCAATTGGTTTTAACAAGCCCTCTAATGAAACCTAACAAGGTTCTCATTCATATTAATGTTCGAGGACCACTATATTATACTCTACATTCTGTTTTTATTCTATAAGTAATAAGTATGCTTTGCAAATATGCAAGTAAATGTCTTCATCATTTTAGAGATAAGTATCCCCTTCATCTTATTATTTTTTCTATAAATATCAATATCTAGCATATAATATGCATTTGATAATTGGAAAAAATCATGTTGTAAAGGATCTCAAAAAAGTGATGTCTTGAATCTTACCTGAAAGCTGATAATTAATCCTATCTTATTTTTTTAGTCCTATCTTAAAAGATCCATTAAGTGATGATTCCAATTTGCTTATAGTTTTAACATTCCATGACTATTGTTTCGACTATGCATATTTTCAGCATGATAGGTGCACAAGAAATGTTTTAAAAACTATTAAAAACTAAATTTCTTTTGAGAATTTGATATGCAAACTCTCTGAAAGTGCCTCCATATCTAAGTCACCATCAACATGGAGTTTCTAGTATTTTGGTAAATGGAGAACATCTGGACACCATCTCTAATAGCTGTTTGTACACTTGAATACAATTTGTGAGTCTTCCCTCTGTCTTTTTTTAAAACAATCCCAGTTCCTCAACCTTTACTCGGTGTCTTGTCTCTCTCATCAACTTGTTCACCATCAGACAGGCTCCTGTGTCCTCTCCAGGTAATGTCACAATATGGTAAATGTGCTACACTGTCCAAAACATCATCTATACATCATCAACATATTTGAAGATCATTATTTACATACTTATTTTGTATCACTTACATATTTACATATTTATGTACTTTAGGTGTAAAAGTGTAAACATTTGTTTTTTTAAGATTTTATTTATTTATTCATGAGAGACACACAGAGAGAGGCAGAGACATAGGCAGAGAAAGAAGCAGGCTCCACACAGGGAGCCCAATGTGAGACTAGATCCCAGGACCCTGGGATCACAACCTGAGCTGAAGGCAGACACTCCACCACTGAGCCACCCAGGCATCCCTAAAAGTGTAAAATTTAACATTATTTTTTTTAAAGATTTTATCTATTCATGAGAGACACACACACAGAGAGGCAGAGACACAGGCAGAGGGAGAAGCAGGCTCCATGCAAGGAGCCTGATGTGGGACTCGATCCGGGTCTTCAGGATCACACCCTGGGCTGCAGGCAGCGCTAAACCGCTGCGCCACCGGGGCTGCCCTTAACATTCTTTAAAAATATTTTGTTTTTGGAAGTCAAAGTCTGAACTCTTAAAATGTGTGCACGAATTTGTTGTGTTGAACTGGAGTAGCAGCATTTTGAACTAAAAGCCAGAGATGGCTTAGCCCAACCAGGTCTCCTCTTCTACACAAGAATCTGATGTCATGAGAGACCTGCACCGTCCCATATGGAGGCCCCAACCACTTACCACTTATTCCCTGGAACACACAGTTCCTCAAGCACACTAGCCATGCTTCCAGCACTCATAGGTGCACATGTGGCAAGTAGCTTTGGGCCGACATGGCACACATCTGGAACATTCCCCGTATTGCAGAAAGTTCTGTTGGGCAGCACTGGGCCAAAGCATATAGCTCTTCAGGGACAGAGCTAGACTTTCCATTTCCTGGTCCAGACATATCCCACCATACTACTATCTTTTTTAAAAAATACAATAGATGATTTATCCTACCTACGACATTTATTAGGTTCCTGTACAAAGCATAGTGCTAGGCATGGATCTTGACCCCAAGGTTTTAAAGACAATTACTTCAGGTGAGGCTGCTGCCCGTCTAGAACATGGCAGGTGTTTAGTTACATCTTTCTGGCTTTGGCTGTTGATTGCATATGCGTGTGTAACTTTGCAGAAATATCTCCAGTCCTTTGACTTCCCGGAGACGTCAGACGCCACTCAGCATACACCTCAATTCCCGCAGCTAGTTCCAGGCTGTTCTCCCAGGCCCCAGCCTGCCTTTCTTGCTCCCATCCATCGTTTGGAATCTACACCCTTTCCCTTAGGTGCTCTCCCACTCGAAACTCTAGCGTATCGCATGCTAACAATAACCATGATAATATCAACGACTTAGATTTATGTTGTTTTCACTTGCACGTATATTACCCTTTTTCTTTCTTTCTTTTTTAAGTAAGCTCTTTGCCCAACATGTGCTTGAACTCACAACATGAGATCAAGAGTTGCACGCCTACAGACTGAGCCAGCCAGGTGCCCCCACTTATCCCATTCCTTTCTTTTTTCTTTTCTTTTCTTTTCTTTCTTTCTTTCTTTCTTTCTTTCTTTCTTTCTTTCTTTCTTTCTTTCTTTCTTTCTTTCTTTCTTTTTCTTTCTTTTTTCTTTCTTTTTCTTTCATAATACATTTATTTATTTATTTATTTATTTATTTATTTATTTATTTATTTTTTAAAGATTTTATTTATTCACAAGAGGCACAGAGACAGGCGCAGGCCCCATGCAGGAAGCCCGACGTGGAACTCGATCCCGGGACTCCAGTATCATAACCTGGACTGAAGGCAGCGCTAAACCGCTGAGCCACCCAGGCTGCCCTATTTATTTTAAAGTAAACTCCACACTCAACATGAGGCTTGAACTCATGACCCCAGATTGAGTCGTTGTCTGTATGACTGAGCCCCTTACCATTTCATTTAATTCTCATCTTTCTTTCCAGATTTCAAGACCTTCAATCAACTGTTGTCCTTTTATTTCATAATAAACATTTTGAGGAGATTTGTTCTGGAAGTTCTAAAACCTGGAACCTGAGAATCATCCTTGACTTCTCTAATCTGCATTTGCGGCCTTCAACTCAATCGATTAAGTAATGTTGGTTCCGGGTCCTAAAACCCACCTGGAATACATGCACTTCCCTCTGCAGACTACTCACCCACACTTCTCGTAACCAAGCATTACAGAGTGTGATAACCAAAATTAATTTTCCCACAGCCCTGGAAGTCAGAAGTCCAACCTCAAGGTGTCAGCAACATTGGCTTCTCCTGAGGTTTCCCTCAGCGTGGAGATGGCAGCTCTCTGGTTCTGTCTGGGTCTCTGTCCTACTCTTATCAGGACATCGGTCAGACTGGATAAAGGTCCACCAATAGGACCTCATCTTCCTGTAATTACCTCTTTAAGGCCTCATCTCCTAATGCAGTCACATTTTGAGGTACTTCAACATATGAGTTCTGGGGAGGACACAATTCAGCCCATCGTGCTGCATCTTCACAGAAGCCATCTATGCCCAAATTGCCCTCCTGTCTCACTAGATGGGGATAGTTTCTTCATCTTCTCACTCCACCTACTATAAGGTAGCCACAATGCTTTTTCCATCTTTTAAAGCCTTTGAAGGACACCTGGGTGGCTCATCGGTTGAGCATCTGCCTTTGGCTCAGGGTGTGATCCCAGAGTCCCGGGATCGAGTTCCACATTGGGCTTCCTGCATGAGGCCTGCTTCTCCTCCCTCTGCCTGTGTCTCTGCCTCTCTCTCTCTCTCTTTCATAAACAAATAAAATCTTAAAAAAATGAAATAAAGCCTTTGAGTGGTTCCCTGTTGCACGACCATTATGGTCTGAACTCATTTCATTGACTTATAAGATGTGTGTGAGCCATTTCCCCAACTTCAACTCCTGCCGTTCCTTCGTGCCTCCCTTGCGCCATTGTGACGTCTGGCAGCTCCTGGAACACACGAAACTCATCTCCCATCTCAGGCCCTGTGCACATGCTGTTTTCCTGAAAACCTTCATATGCTTACGTCTCAGTTCAAATGTTACCGCCTCAGAGGCGTCTTCTCAGACTAAGCACTCTTTTTTCAAAAAAATTTATTTATTTTTTAAGTGAGCTCTATGCCCACATGGGGCTCAAACATGTGATCCCAAAATCAAGAGTCCCATGCTCCACCGACTGAGCCAGCCAGGTACCCCTCAGACTAAGCACTTTTTGATTTATTTCCTAGAAAAATCGTAATTTATAATTACTTTATGTATTTTATATTTTTATCAGTAGACTATATGTTTTTCAGAAACAGTGGTTTTGCATTTTGTTCACAGTGTCCCCAGGACTCAAACTATGCCTAGCATCCAGCAGACATTGGCTGTTTGGTCTAGTCTCTGGCCGCTCCCTAGAGCACCATGGACCCATTTGTCCCCCAGCAGCGCCATTACAGTAGAAACCACTCTGCCCCCTGGGCGGTACTGCTCATCCCGGGCCTCGTTCCCTAACTGGAGGTCTGTACCCCTCCATCCGACACCTGTTCCACCCGTCCCCCCACCACCACTCCGTTCTGGAAACCACCAATTTCTTCTCTGCATTTATGAACCCGCTTCTGGTTTTTTGTTTGTTTGTTAGATTCCACAATAAGTGATATTGTATGTTACATCTTTCTCTGACTTATTTCACTGAACACAATACCCTCTAGTTCCCTTTAGTAGTTGCAGGACTGTCATTTATTATTTTTTTTAAAGATTTTATTTTTAAATACTCTCTTCATGGGGCTGGAACTCATAACTCTAAGGTCATTTAACCTGACCGTCATTTCTTTTAAAATGTTCAATTCCCTTTCATTATCAACCAGCCTCTCCTGGTTCCCTTGGAGCTTCACTGGTGTGTTTAACCTTATAGGTGTGAGGTACATTGAGGCAGAATAACTGTTTCATTGTACAATATGTTTTGGGAAGACATATTGGATCAAGAATTTAGTTGAATAAAAGTTTATATTGTCATAGCTGGTTTCCCTTGACCATTTCTCTCACACACCTTTCTAGTGACAAAAAAGGTAAGAAAAATAATTCAGATTCCTAGTGCTGGCTAAGGCCAAGTGACATATTTTTACTCTAAAAAAATGCACCCAAAGCAAACCACCTTAATTAAACCCAGTTTGGCCTGCCTATCTCCGTGACCTTTAAACTTTGTGCCAGGTCAGGACACTGAGGGTGTCAGATACAGTGGCTGCTGGTCTGCCAGTTGGACACCGCTAACTGGCCTCACTGTGGCCTTTTGTGCCAATTAATGCAGATTTTACTGGAAGACCCCGTGTGTCCCTGTTATTCTTTGTTCTATTGTTTGTATCTTCTCTGACAGCAGGGCACTGGTTCCCAGCTGTGGGGTTCCCCACAATCATCAGTATACATGGTTGAGGAAATACACAAAATAATGTTCTACCTCATACAAAAAGTGAGAGCAATGAAAATAATACCATTCAAGTTCATCAGACTGAAAAACATGAAAATCTGTGGATGTGTCAGGTCTCTGACTAAACTTCAGGTTTCTGGAGAGTAATTGGTTGTTTCTTTTCACATCTCACTGCACCTGGCACTGCTGCGGGCGCTAGAGCGCAGACTCTCCAATGTGCAAATGTCATCTGATTTGCTGCCTAGCACAGAGCAGGCAATCCACAAACACTGGTGGAGCATGGACAATCCTTGCTGGTCCGCTGGCCAAGGAGAAGCCTGCAGCCCATGTCAGAGCCATCATAGATTCTAAGAGCTGTAACCACCACAGTGGGTTGACATGGGGTTGGAACAGGAAGCATGGGCAGGACAAGGGAGTTCCCCTCCCCAACCACAGCTTCCTACCACAGCTCCCACTTCCCAGTCCTTGTACCTCAAATACTCAACATGTCATAATTCACCCCATTGCTGACTTTTCGGGGCCATATTTGATTTTTTCTGGTGCGCATTCCATTGTCGTATCCTTTGTGATGCCCGGAAAGGTTTCCCTTGCTTGTCATGCAGATGGGCCGATTCTATGCTTTGACAAGTACAATGATCTTCTACTCGATCTCTAGACTTTGGACTTTCTTCACCCCAATTCATCACTGCCAGGCTAATCTTCTTAGAACACCACTTTGATGATGCCCTGCCGCAAAGTCTTCCATGATGGCTACGCATCACCTACTAAAAAGATTTACATTTCTCACCTTTGTGGTCACAGCCCTGTGAGCAGGTCCATCAATCTGTCTCCTCTGCATTAGTGCCCAGGACTCCTGGACAGAACTCCTCAGCTCCCACCAGCCAGTGCAGTCATGTACCCTGGAGCCACCTGGTCATTCATCCCTCCTGGGACCCCAGTGTCCCAAGTTTTCTGGTCTTCAGACTGAGGCCCCTTAGAATTGTCCAGATTATACTCCTGCCACCTTCTTCCCTTAAGTAATTTTCAGAATTTCTGAAGAATGCTCTCAAGTCCCAGAAAATGATTCTGTTGTCACCAGTCCCCACTGTCAGTTTCTCACTCCAGAGAAACCCCATCCCTTTGCTGGTCGCAGGTAGCAGCGGGCAGTTCTAGCACCAGCTGCCGGAGTTGCTGCCATCCGGGACAGTTCTGGCCTAATAGCATGGCTGCGTCCAGAGTAGAACAGTGTACAGCAGGACCACAGGCTGGCTGTGGCTGACCCTCATGTGAGGATGCTCCCCACCCTCCTTATCCACCTCCCCCGCCCCTCTGCACACCTGCAGTCACGCTTCGAGGGCCACCTTCTCTCCTTCAATCAACAGATACTGAGGGTCAGGCACTGCACTACACAGGGGAGATGTGGGGGTGAGGCACAGAGATACGGGTCGTCTTCCTGATAGACATCACATGATTACAGGTAGACCAGTGAGCAATAATTCTAAGTGTGAAATAAGTTCTTGGGAGTACAAGCATAGGTTAGGTTCTCTATATTCTCTGGGGCCCAGAGCAGGCAAGCCTGTGCTCCCAACTCTTGTACTCTATCCAGTCAAATTAGCAATAGTAGAACCTATAAAAAAAGCAATTCTGAGCTTGAGGAAGACCGGTTTTTACATTATTATGCACAGTTGAGCTCCTGGTTTTTTCATATTTCCTTGGTGAAGAATGAAAAGAGCCCAAACCCACACATACTGGCACTATTCCAAGCCAAATAATGTGTATTAATGTATGTAATTTTCACAATAACCCATGACGAACCCTATCATTTCCCCTATTTTACAGATGAGGCCAAGTCGCGCACAGAGAAGTTGTTAACTAGTTCAGTCACACAGCAAGTCCGGTGCAGGTGGCAGTAAGAATCCAGGTGATCTGGATGCAGGCCCAAATTCTTTATTGCTGGGCTGTTCTACCCTCAATGCCAAGAATTTGCATGATCACAGAAGGGTCGTTAAAATGATCATCCCAAAGCAATGGAGCCATCTTTCCTCAAAGGTGTTTTGTTCCTCCACCTCTAAAGCAGAGAAAGGATGCTGGCCACCCATCAGGATGGGTTCCCCACCTTGACCTCTGGGCTTTGACCCCAGGGCCTGGCTCTTGCCCCCTCCCACCCCTCGCTTCCCACTGCCCATGCCCACACCCAGTGGTCCAGCTCTCCTCCCCGGGTGCTAACACCCCACCCACTGTTCTGTGGAAGCCAGGCCAAGATGAGCCTAGTTCACAGCCATCTCTTCCACCTGCACACTCGAACAGATCCCCTTCACCAGGCTTAGACGGAGTGTGGGCTTTCCCAAAGGAAGCAGCACAGTGCCATGCACAGAGCTAATACATTAAAAAGGTTGATTGACCAACTAATTAGGAGAGGGTCCTCAGGTTGTAAAGTCTATGTGGTATGCAGCATGACAGGTGTGACATTTTAGTTCTTAATTTTATGTTTCCTATGGATATTAGGAACATAACTGGGAAATTCTCATTCAATAGGCATTTAATGTGCACACACTGTATTAGAAGTGAAACAAACTGTCCTGAGCTCTCTATCCCAGTTGCCAGGTGCTTTCCAGATAAATCCACAGGTACAAATTGCAGATTCTCATCCCTACTCTTACAACACAGAAACATGTATTCCAAATTTGCCTCCCCTCAAAGTCTTGACATTTCTTGCACGCTCCTTATCATCTTTGGGACACATGTCAGTCATGCCTCCCTCCCTCCCTTCCTTCCTCTTCCCCCAGTGAGGGACTCGAACCCACAACCCTGAGATCAAGAGTCTCACACTCTAGGGACTGAGCCAGCCAGAGGCCCCTATTTTTTCCATTAAAATATTTTAAGTCACATATCCATTCTGTGAATACAATGAGGAAATAGGAGAATGTAAGACCCCTGCTCTTGAATCATCTGCCAACTGTATATCGTCATGGCAGTGCTCTCTCTTCACATGTGGGAGGTTGTAGTTTATTATGTGATGAGTTTACAATTACTTTCAGAACATTACTTAAAAAAAAATATTTTATTTATTTAATTCATGAGAAACACAGAGAGAAAGGCAGAGACACAGGCAGAGGGAGAAGTAGGCTCCATGCAGGGAGCCCAATGTGGGACTCCAACCCGGGAACCCAGGATCACACCCTGGACCAAAGGGAGGCACTCAACTACTGAGCCACCCAGGTGCCCTGAGAACATTACTTAAAAAAAAAAAAAAAAAAAAAAAAAAAGGATGTTATTTATTTGGCAGAGAGAGAGAGAGCAAGCACAAGAAGGCAGAGCAGCAAGCAGAAGGAGAGGGAGGAGGCTCCCCACTGAGCAGGGAGCCTGATGAGGGACTCCATCCCAGGACCCCGGGATCATGACCTGAGCCCAAGGCAGACACTCAACCAATTGAGCCACTCAGGCAACCCAGAACATTACTTTTTATTCAGGATTTTAAGTGGGACAAATGAAGCCAAGGCATCATTATGCATTCTACAGCCCTAGAGATGTAAATCTTTATGTAATAAAATGAAACTCAAATTTAAAAAGCTAACAGTTCCTATTGATCAATAGAGCGATGTTCAGTTTTCTGCCACAGTTTCAACCCAGAATTAATTAGCTTCTAAAATAAAACACATGGAAAATTGAGGGCTTACTTAATTCTTAATGCAACAAATATGAACTAGATTTTTAGTTCTTTGTGACTTTCCCAGTTTTTTTGTAAAAAAAAAAAAACTATTGTTGTTGATTGTGTTATGGATGGAATTTGGTCCTTACACTGCTATTCCAGATAAATTTAAAGAAAGGCACCGTGGTATTTGTTTTCTTCTGCTCTAAGCAGGCTCTCTATACTTTTCTTGAATTAACTTGCAAAATAAATGTTTACCTATAAATTGGCATTAAAATTAAAAATTGGTAAGTAAAGCAATATTAAAATAGATCATCTGAGAGAACAATGTTAAGACATTTCCCCCACACCATAGCAGTGATATAAAACATGAACGTGACGCTTGATTGGATCCACAATAAAGTAAGAAAATGTCTGTTCGTGACTCTTTGTGGAAGGGTAGCACACACCATTAGAGTCCTGAAAGAGATAAAGCCAACTGTTTAGTCTACGATGACATTTAAATAATAACATATTTAATTAATATATGTTTTCTGTTAAAATGTCATGAAACATAAATGAAATCTTTTACAATAAATTGATAATTGATATTTTAAAACTTACTGATGGCCCCATCTATTGTGCTGTATAAGCACACATAATTCTTGACCTTAAGGAATTTATAGTCCAAAAGGAAATTTTACCTTGTTAAAAAGTGTTTTTAAGGTGCTAATATTGCAAACATCTCTACTTTGCAATTTTCTTCTATCTTTGCTTCCTTTTAGATTGTGGCCCTTACCAACTATGAGGGAAGCAACTGTTTATCAACAAAAAATGCCCAGGGCCAACCCAGTAGCTGATACACAATAGATACTCAATAGTTGTTCAGTGATTGAATAGAGATACTTAGAAACTGATTCAAATGTGCTAATCATCTTCTGTCTGACCCTAGAATTTGAGCATCAGATTCTGTGATATAAAGACATTTATGGCATTTGCACTTATTTGCCTCATAGATTGCAGCATGGCTGAGCTGAGAAGTGCGTCCTACTCCATCAGTCAGGCTCAGGTCTTCCGGCGGTAAGGACTATTATTAGACACGGACAACAGAAGTGGGGGGGTCGTGTGGCTCTCCAAACAAAGGCATATCTTATCAACTTTGAATTTTAACAAAGAACTAAGAATCATCATCCTTTCTGCAGGCATGATATCATACTTGTTCTTGCTGGAGTTCCCACAGCCTCTGAATAACATGAGACCAAACTGATCGCTCACGAACCCCACTCAGGACTTACATAAGCCATGACTTTAAAGACAGAAGAAGTAATTTGTATTTTCTTGGTCTGAGGATTCTTTCGGACACTAAAATAGGGAAAAAGAGGTACATTTTGAATACAGCAAGCATTGGCATCATACATTTAAAATACCGAGCCCTTTTAGTATTCACGTGTTCTTATTCATATACAACAGAAATACATAGCGTCCACCAAGACTAGTTTGAAAAGCACCAAGTCTGCAGTTTCATCCATGGACGGGGTGAGGTTGCCCAGACCAATGGCAGACAATGCAACTGGATGGACGGTCAGAGGCTGTGAGGTCTGATGATGAAGGTCTCCTGGGCCAGAGACAATTATTGGAAGAAGAGGAATTGGTAAGAGTCAGATGGGGGTGTAGACAGCTACATGGGGCAGGTATGAGCATGTGAACCAGGGGATTAAACCATCTCACACACATGCCAGTTCTGCCCCTGAGCCATCATTGTTGCACTCTGGGCAACATGAACTCTCCTGATGTCAGTTCTCTCCCTGTGAAGTAGGCATGCTATGGCTCCCTGTAGGGTTACCCGAGAATTGAGTGGGATAAGGATAAAAAAACTATTTGTTGGATTACGGATGATTAACTTGTGTTGAATGAAATCGTTTTCTCCCAGTAGGTCTCTCCCAGTCTCTCTTCCCAAGAAGATTCCCTGTGGCAAAGTGTAGTGGGAGAGGGAGTGGGAATGAGGGAACAAGCCACGGAGAATGGCACATGTTATCTTTGTACCGCTCTGCAGTCTGCCACACACTTGGCGTGCAGCTCCTTTCCCTGTGCAAACACATGCAGCATGTAGGACACATGTAGGTGACATCTGACAGAAGATATCCCTCTTCTTCACTTTATTAGGGCCAAGCACTGCTTCTCCTTCACTCTATGTGAAGAGCAATGTGGAGGCAGAGAGGAGGAGGGAGAAGGATGACAGTGCTGAGCATGAGTGTGCCTGAGTGTGAGCATGAGTGTGAGCCTGCTTGTGAGTGTGCATGAGCTCGTATACCTGCTGGAGTGGCCAGACCTAAGGGTCTGGGTTTCAGGGGTCAAAGTGTTTATCTTTAAAACATTTCATTCAAATTTAAACCCAGATATCATCCAATTAAGTTAATTTCTATATATCTCTTAAAGTGAGCAGTTACCTAGAATGGTCAGTGCAACATGTTTACAGTTAATATGGGATCCAGCCTCAGAAATTAGCATAAATGATTTTAGGAAATCATTATTTTATTTCTAAACCATTAATACAATCACTCTTTTAAAAAACTATATGGAAATTATGTTCTAGCACTCTTAAAAGCCATGGTTATCTGGAGTGAGTGAGTGAGTGAGTGAGTGAGTGGATGCCACAGACCTGACGCAGCATGATTGTTAGTTGCATTTCCTAGGGTGCTGACCACCATCACTCTACCTTTCCTTTTCTCCTAGGAGATTTCAGGCAAGTAATAGTCTACCTCATCTATAAAAAATAAGACAAATTGTTTTTAGAGCTACTTTAAAGTAATGGTGATATAGTAACAGAGGTAATAAAATGGAATAATATGGTTTATTTCTATTAGGAACGACCTTCTAATAAGGTTCAAATGGTAGTTCCTTTTCTGTAGGTAACATGTTTATGGTGTTAGTATGTTTGAGTGACTGTACCATTCTAGGTAACTCTGCTCACTTTAAGAAACAAGAATCCCGGGATCCCTGGGTGGCGCAGCGGTTTAGCACCTGCCTTTGGCCCAGGGCGTGATCCTGGAGACCCAGGATCGAGTCCCACATCGGGCTCCCTGCATGGAGCCTGCTTCTCCCTCTGCCTGTGTCTCTGTCTCTCTCTCTCTGTGGTGTGACTATCATGAATAAATAAATAAAATCTTAAAAAGAAAAAAGAAACAAGAATCCCACTGCTTAATTAGCATCTGAAGCCATAACGTACGCCTCTCTGATAAAATCATAAAATTTCACATCTGGGATGGATATGCAATTTGGAAAACCCCTCTAAAAACTCTGACAAGAGCATGTGTTTAATATTGGAAGCAGAGAAGACAAAGATACCAATAGTAACTATGCAGTTATTTCTGCATAGACATTTCTGAAATGCAACAAAACAACTGGTCATGGACTCTCCAATGGAATGGTTCTAAAGTACTACCTATATTTACAAGAATCCTAATCCTTGAAAAGGCATTTTCCAGAACATTTGAAAAGTGTTATTTTATAGGACTTGTAATAATGGATGAGGGAAAAAAATATCTCAAGAATTTCTTGTTTTTCCCCTCTGAGCCAGACAGAGCCCATTAAAATCAAGCTCTGTAACGTGGCCTCCCCTCCACTGACACCAGGGGTGGTCTTCTGGTCTGCAGTGGATTGGTGATGATGTTTGTCTCCAAGGGCAGGTTAGATAATGCAAAGCAGCTACTATGCATACAATTAGAAAGACAGCAGATGCTTTTCTAAAAAATGTGAAAACACCCAAAATTCAAGGGAAGGACAAGAAAAAACAAATGTGGTTAATCTGGCTCGTACCAATGACTTGTTTGGAAATTTGGCTCAGGATTCTGAGAAACTCCTGATGACACCTGGAGTTGCACCTGTGCTTCCCACATTCCTTGATAACAGCTACTCTGATCCACCCTGGATCCTTCCCTTACCCAAATGATGCAGCATCTCGCCCAAATCAACATGACCGAAGTCAGAAAGGCACAAGCGGTGCCAGTGAGTGAGAAGCCAACCAACGTAGCTCTGAAGGGATCCCAATCATTTAATCCATTCAATTGTTTCCTGTTGGCACTTAAGCCATCTTTAGCAGATATTTATTCTAATCATGGTTTTCTACCAAAGTTGCTTTGGGAGGACAATTCCACATTTCCTCCTCATTCAGCAAAGAAATTCATAAGTATGCTTAAATTCGGATTGTCCAGAGAAATATTTAATGTCCTCAAATACGAGCAGTGGTATCCTGGGACTAGGCTCCTTCCCATAGTGCATGGAATGACAGGGGACAAAGCGCCCCCTCTCCTCTGCCTCGGGAGTTCTGTTCCATCAGACAGCCCTACATGCGAACAGCCACCCTGACAATTTCTGAACTCCCAGGGTATTTATTACAGTATCAAGAGCTGCAAACATTTGCCTATCCAAAATTGAATGTTTGATTTTATGAAAATTTTTACTTAAAAAAGATTTTAAACAATTACTCTATGATATGTGAGTTTCCTGTAATCTCGTTAAGCTCAAGGACTATGTGAGGCTCCTCTTGTCATCTCTCTGGAGCCCGCCAGAGCTCTGTGCACAACTTCAATACCTGCCAGCTGCCTGATAGAGGGATTCTGTGGACACAGTCTGTTTTTTCTGTGGGATGCCCTGAGTTCTGACACCTCATTTCACAAGTGGCCATTACCCCTGGAGTGTACGTTTCCTTAGCACCCAAGGAGCGTAGGCGAGAGTCACAGGTGAAAAGCCAAGAGGGTAGACAGATGCTAGGGAAAGTGTTAGCTTCCTCAAAGTTTACGTTCTGAAGGTATTTCTATTTCAAACACTTCCAACAGAATACCCTTCTCCATGGCACATTCCCTCAGGTTCATGTGGCCAGTGGAGCACAGCACACTGTGCTGGCAGCAGCGTGTGCACACGTGTGTGTGAACATGTGCTGTGGCACACCGAGGGGTATCTTATCTATAGGCAGTGCTAGAAACCAGCTTCCAAGTTCTCATGAACTGCAATGATAAGGACAGAACACTTTGGATATAAATATGTATATGTTTTTCTGAAATTCTAATATATCTGCACAATCTTTATATATTGATGATAACTTTTTCACAAAAATCAGAGGCAAATTAAAGAGATTTTTTTTTGTTTTTAAACCATATTTAAAAAGCTTGGTAAGAACAAAATTGTGTAGTATGTTGTACAGTTACAGTACACACAGAACAGGGTGAGAACTGAGGTTAGCGGAACAACCAAGAATCTAATGAGAAGCTAATTCTGCTCTTTTCCTAGTAAAGTAAAATTTTGTAACTAAAGCCTGGGACCCTTTGCTTTCACTATTCCTATCGCTTCAGCCTATAAAAGTGATAGAGGATCTGTGACACTGAAAAACTCAATTCGATGAAAGTATAAATAAATGAATTATAAAGGTTTTATTCCAGTTTGATCTTCAAAAAGAAAAAAAAACAAACAAACCCTAGTGGGATGTGTGAAACAAAGTAGGATTTGGTATTAATTTGAAAAGGTAAAGATTTTGCCCAGATGAAAATTCTTCCACCTCCTCAGAACAAAGGTAATACATGTTTTACTGTTTGCCAAGCAAATTCGCATGTGCTGAGGGATCTGGCATTCTCCTGAAAGGTGCAGAGGGGCCTGGGGTAGGGGGGGCGCAAGTGCCCACAGGGACAGAGCAGCCGTGCGGGGTGAGGGGAGGCAAGGACAGGCAGGTCCCAGAGAAGAGCGCTTTGAGCCACGGGGGGCCCTGACCCGGGCTGGGGGCACTGGCTCCTTCCACTCTGGATGCTCAGAGAACGGCAGATGCCGGGTGATCCCACCATGAACCACCATATGTTCTGTGAGCCAGAGGTGTCCTGGCTGTCATCGGCAACCTTACCTCACTAGATCTTTATAGAGAAGCTTTGTGGTTTCCAAATATGGATGAAGCACATCTTCATACTGACAAAGTGCTCCACCGAGGCAAAGATGTTTGAAAAGACAAAACAGGAACTCCTCTCTATCAGGCTGGCTGAACACTTCATATTTTTCTGAGTCTTCCACAAGCAAAACCTATGGAAGATGATAAAATTCATCTTAATGTAACATGATTTGAGGTTCTAATTTTTGTTTTCAAAAGTTTCAATTTTTTTTTAAAGATTTTTTATTTATTTATTCATGAGAGACACAGAGAGAGAGACAGAGGCAGAGACACAGGCAGAGGGAGAAGCAGGCTCTATGCGGGAAGCCTGATGTGGGACTCGATCCCAGGTCTCCAGGATCATGCCCTAGGCTGAAGGCAGGCGCTAAACTGCTGAGCCACCTAGGGATCCCCAATTTATTTCTTTATAAAGAATCTTACACCTATTTTAAGAACCAACTCAGAGTGATCTGTGAGACTGGCACTCACATTCCATCCATCTTCTCAGCAGGCAGTGACGTCCAGCGAAAGGACTGAATGTGCATCTAAGCCTTCTCTTCCTGTCCACACTTTCATTCTCATTTATATCATTAGTCATTGTTTTGCTACTATTGCACTGTTAGTGTGGAGTTGCCCCAAATCTGGGCAAACAAGGAGCCGCAAATAAGAGGAAGAACCTCCCTACCCTGTAAGGCCTACGGCTGACCCCATATTGGTGTTTCCAGAGCAGAGCCCCAGGTGCATGTATGGCCACTTGCCTACCATCCCCTCCCCACCCGTCTGCTCTGTCTTGGACTGTTCAGGTAAGTCGTCCCTCAGGCCCACTTCTTTCTCCTGCTGGCCCTCCAGAAACACCCCAGCCATCTACACTGGCCCTTGCTCTCTGGACACCCCGTTGCTCCTTCACAAGACAGTGTGCTACAGACAAGTAGCACTGAGCTGAACAAGGTGATGCACACATACTATTATATACGTTTTTTTAGTTGACTTGTTTATACCTCAATCTCCAATGAACATTTGTCACAAGGTCACCAGACAAGAGGCATTTTAGCAACAATCAGCTCTGTGGTGTTGGTTACATGCAGGTGACTTACACTGAGCTTATGAGACCAACACTGCACATAGTAGACAGGGAAGGGGAAGGGGCGGAGGTTCACTGCTCCCTGGGTGTGCGCATCTCTCCTCCCTCCCCACAAGGAAATGAGGTGATACTGAAGCTACCTAAAGATCCGGCCTAATACAAGGGTGACTAAAGCTCTCAGGAATGATGAATGAATGCATTCCTTACATGAGCACTCTCCTTAACTGAACTGATTAGGTTGTGCAATTTAAAGATGACAGGAATGAAACTGTTTGGGGAATAAATGTACACACAGCCCCAGTGTGGCTAATGCCCATGCACTCGCTCACATGGGGCGGTCAGGGTCTAGCCCCAGGGAACAGCCCTGCACTGGTTAAAGAGGCAGGCTGCCGAGCCTGGAAGCCAAGCTGGGAAGGAGGTTGATATTGGCCCTTACAATACACACTCTGCCAACACAATCTGTGCTTTGCGGTTCAGGTGAAAGCTGGAGGTCATTTATTTTCTTTCAGCCAGAAAGCAACCAAGTTAAAACCTCCTCCCCTGTTGCTGCAGAGCAGCAGAGCATGAGAGCATGAGTGAGCCAGAAAATTAGGGGCCCAGCTCTCCTTCTGAGGTGCTGCTCATGGAAATGAATAGGCGGGCAGCTGGGCAGGTCACACCCGCCTCTGGGCCCCTGGGCAGGTCAGGGTCTCTGCCCCAGGGGTGATGAGCTCTCTGCAACTGGGGCTGGGAGCCCTGAGGCAAAGACTGGCGGGCCATCGGTGCTCAGGGACAGAGACAGCTGCCCCACTGCCCACAGGGGAGGACGCCCAGACTAGCCCAGAGGCACTTTCTAAGGGTGACTTTCCAGTCCTTGGGAAGGAAGAGTAGAAATCATCATCAGGTTCTCGCTTGGTAGCACATACATTATCTTCTGTCATACGTAAATATACCTTCACTAAACTGAAGAGCAACTATATGTAGTCTCTTCAATTATGTTTTGGTTATTCTCAATGACTTAATTTTAGTTTTTTCTTCAACTAAGTGTTCTTTTAGGTGTTCTACTAGTGTAGGTGAACACAGACTGGCTGGAGGCCTTCTAGTCCCTACAGATGACATTCCTGGATTTGCAATAAATTAGACTTCTGTTATCTCTCTTCTCGATGTAGGATAATATTAGGAATTAATAGAAGTCGTTAACATTCCTGGAACCTTACTAAGTGCCAGGCATGAGCTAGGTACTCTGAATGCATTATCTCACATAATTCTTACATCATTCCTATTTTATAAAGAGAGGTCAAGTATCAGTCATTAAGTAACAGAGCCTAGATTTGAGCCTATGTCTATTCAATACCAAAGCTGAATTTTGGGGTTCCCTGGGTGGCTCAGTGGTTAAGCGTTTGCCTTTGGCTCAGGTCATGATCCCAGGTCCTGAGATCGAGTTCCACATGGGGCTTCCCAGCTCAATGGGAAGTCTCCCGCTCCATTTCCCTCTGCTGCTCCCCTTGCTCATGCTCGCTTGCTCTTTCTCTCTAAATAAACCAATAAAAAAAAAAAAGCCCTAGTTTTAACCACTTTGTAAATAGTCTTTCTCCATAATTAAAACAATGATAATAATACATTTCATTTTAACATTTCATATTTTTTAAAAAGTGCATTTAAATGCTTTCTGAACTCATTACCTCAACAATTTGAAAAAGATAGACTGGGTATTTTTATTTTATTATTATTTTTCAATTTAATTTTTTTTAGATTTCATTCATTCATTGAGAGACACAGGAAAAGAGAGGCAGAGACACAGGCAGAGAGAGCAGCAGGCTCCATGCAGGGAGCCTGATGCAGGACTCGATCTGGGGACTCCAGGATCATGCCCTGGGCTGAAGGCAGATGCTCAACTGCTGAGCCACCCAGGCATCCTGATTTTTAAATTTATTTAAGTAATCTCTGCACCCAACATGGAGCTCAAACTCATGACCCTGAGATCAAGAGTCACAGGCTCTTCTGACTGAGCCAGCCAGGCACCTCAAATGGGCATTTTTTAGAGATTTATTTATGAACCTGCGGAGGGGCAGAGGGAGACAGAGAGAGAGGATCCCAAGCAGATTCCCTGTTGGGCACAGAGCCTGACATGGGTCTTGATCTCAAGAACCAGAGATCACCTGAGCTGAAACCAAGAGTCAGATGCTCAACCGACTGAGCCACCCAGGCATTCCACTCCCTTCTCATAAATAAATAATAGGCATTTTAATCTCTATGTTGTACAGATAAGTAATCTTGGGACTCTAGATATTGAGTCATTTGTCTAAAGTGATTATCTTATAAATAATAACTCAAGAATTAGGTAAATAATCTATGTCTTCTGATTCAAGTTTAATACACTCCTCAATAAAACAAAAATAAGTTAATCAAATGGCTTTTTAAAAATCTCAGCAGTGATATAAAAAGATTTTTATCACAGAGATATTTTATTTATTTATTTTAAAAAATTTTATTTATTTATTCGTGAGAGACACACAGAGAGAGAGAGAGAGAGAGGCAGAGACCCAGGCAGAGGGAGAAGCAGGCTCCATGCAGGGAGCCCGACGTGGGACTCGATCCTGGGACTCCAGGATCACACCCTGGGCCAAAGGCAGCGCCAAACCGCTGAGCCACCCGGGCTGCCCTCACAGGGATATTTTAAAATATTCATTTGATATGTTAAGAGCCTCATATTGAAGAAAAATTGAGCAGGTTGGGGTTTCTCTACCCTAGCACCACTGACACTCTGGGCCAGATAATCTTGTTGGGGAAGTTGTCCTGCACATTGCATGTTTAGCAGCAACTCTGGCCTGCACACATTACTGTCAGTAGCATCTGGCTGAAAAACTGAAATATACAAATAATTAATTTGATATTAAAAGTCCCATCCAAGGGGGATCCCTGGGTGGTGCAGCGGTTTAGCGCCTGCCCTTGGCCCAGGGCGCGATCCTGGAGACCCGGGATCGAATCCCACATCGGGCTCCCGATGCATGGAGCCTGCTTCTCCCTCTGCCTATGTCTCTGCCTCTCTCTCTCTCTCTCTCTCTGTGACTATCATAAATAAATAAAAAAAAATTAAAAAAAAAAAAAAGTCCCATCCAAGAAAAAAAACTACCAATGTAATGACTATTGCTGATCATTATTCATTGGTAAAAGGTATTTTATGTATTTTAGGCAGGCAAAATATTTTTGACATTAACCATTTCCTGAAGTAAAATGCTATTAGTGAAATTTTAAAAATCTGTACTTACTTTTCGTAACTCATCAGAAATAGGAAAGGAATCACAAAAAGAATCTAAACATTTAATAATATGTCCATTGGCTCGTACAATATCTTCATCATACAACCGATTAAAAAATGACATTGAAAGCTGTGTACAAGGAACATTTGTAGCTTCAATTTTTTTCACTTCAGCTCCTGTAAAAATTATTTTACAGAGATATAAAAGTTAACTTAGTATTCTCAATTATTTCCAAAACAAGTACCATCATGCAGAGATTCTAAGTAGCCACATATGAGATACATCTTGATATATTTAAAAGACCATTATTTTAGGGATTTTATTAAATTCTTATTTTGCAGTTTGCTTATTTTTATTAATCATTAAAAGTCTGTCACAAAATTTCACCGTTTCAGACCTAGATGAAGGATATATAAATTCGAAAATGCTTGAAAATGAAATACATTTTTTGTGTCAGAGGTGTTCTATCAGCTTTAATCTCTATGTCAGAGTTGCCTATAAAAGCATAGGAACGGGGATCCCTGGGTGGCGCAGCGGTTTGGCGCCTGCCTTTGGCCCAGGGCGCGATCCTGGAGACCCAGGATCGAATCCCACATCGGGCTCCCGGTGCATGGAGCCTGCTTCTCCCTCTGCCTGTGTCTCTGCCTCTCTCTCTCTCTCTCTCTGTGTGACTATCATAAATAAAAAAAAAAAAAAAAAAAAAAAAAAGCATAGGAACGACTTTGTGAGATGATTTTGGATTTGTATTATGTTCAATGCCTTATAATTCATATTACAAAAACTTTAATTAACGTACATAATAATGGGTGTTTCTAAAGTCCTGAGGATGTCTTGAAAGTTTATCTCTCCATTTAAAAATTTCTCTCTTGTGATCTCATTTACAGTGTTTATTATGAAAAACAGCTTTCCCAGTCAAGGTGAGTCTCAAAGCAGGCTCTGATCAAGTCCTCACAAGCCTGGAATTAGAGACATTCACAAGCACAGTGTCTTTTCTCTCTTCCTCTGGTAGCTCTAGTTCTTTTCCTCAGACCTAACTTATTGCCAGGATGTGTCCTTGAGGAACAGACTTTCCATTACAAAAGGTTCTAATTAATGACAGAAAGACACAAGGATTGACATGACTATCTTTATTGTTGCCTCAATGAATCACTCAATTTCTCTCTGTTGTGTGCACCCCCTCCCCCGCCACACACACATAGATCTAAGGGCTGCTGTTCTTCCGTGTTGTCCCCACTACACCCCTTCCCCAGGGCTGGCCGGATAGCCCTTGGTGCCCCCTCTCCTGGATACAGAGGAGAAATAGCCTGAGTCTGAGAAGAGTAACACTGGCAGTAGCCGTACTTTCTCCTCAGGCTGTCCTCCCAGAGTCCTGACTGCTAGGACCCATGGCTGTCGTCTGGTCCTCAGTGGGGCGTGCGGGGGGGGGGGCATGATGGGTGTCTGGAGACAGGAACTGCATCTGTTTCAGCAATTTTAAGAGTTCTGCTGCTAAGAAAATCTCCTTTTGTTTCAGGAGGAAAGCCCTCTGGGGGATTGGGGCAGGGAAGACTGCAGAACATGACAGGGTGGGTCTGAGCCCCCACACCACCTGCCTGTCCCCAGACCGCTTGGCGACATGCCTACTCGGTAAGCCTACCCTAGCTCTGACGTGGGGCATGGCAGGATGGTTTGGATGGTGAGAAAAGGTAATGAAATCCAAACCACTTAAATCTGAGGCATGGAAACAGCATTTGCTCTGAACTGAATCACGTCCCTCCAAAATTAATATATTGAAGTCCCAAGCCCTGGATGTAATGGTATTTTTGAGCTGGTGGCTTTGGGTGGGCTCAGGGCTTCATCAAATGAATTCTGAAGGGACACAATTCAATCCATAGCACTCTGCCCCTGGCTCCCTGCCAATTTGTGTCCTCTTCTTGTGCAAACACACTTACGCTCCCCTAACAGTCCCCAAAGGGTCACCTCATCATAGCACCAACACTAGAGTCCAGAGTCCCAAGTATCACCTCCCTGTCACTTCAATCAGATATGGGTGAGATTGGAGGTACAATTCATCCCGGGGCAAAATTCCTCTCCGGCTATGAACCTGTGAAACCAGACAAGTTACATGCTTTCAGAACATTACGGGGAGAGATGGAAGAAACATTTCCATTCCAAATGGGGGAAGCAGAAAAGAAGGGCTGATGGTCCCAAGCAAGCCTGAGACTCGGGAAAGGCAAATTTCATTAGACTTTCAGCCTCGTTGGTTCTCCGCTCTGCCTCCCTGAGCCACTGAGGTCGTGGCCCAGCCTCCATGTTCCTGCAGCCCAGGGTGCCTGATGACCTGAGGGGCCATGCAGTCTGCTGTCCTCCTGCAGCCCAATGGCTCTCATGTCCGTGTCTGTCCCCACCCCCACAGCTCAATCCCACAGGGTCTCTGTTACCACCACCACACCTCCACCCAGCTTCTGCTGACATAGCCACCTGGGTCCGACTCACACACGTTCTCTGGACCAAGTGGTGGCTCAGCCATGTTTGTTCTCTTCAGATGAATTTTTCTCGTTTTTTTACAATACGAAGAGGCTGGGAATATTCCAGATCTTTGAGCTCTGGCTCCTCCTTCACAATTCCTTCTTCAATCCATCTCTTTCCTTCCTTCCTTCCTTATGAAAATCTGGGAAGACCCAGGCAGGCAACACCTGCTTTAGACCCTCCCAGCTGCACAGACAGTTTTATCACCTTCCACAAAACATGACCTCATTAGCCAACTTCTCTACCCTCTCACGGCTTGTCTTTCCTCCAGCTGCTGCTCACAAAGCCCAGGTATCTGGAGGCAACCTCATCAGACTCAACTTACCATCCAGGACAGGGCTAGGACGCACAACTCTCTCCTGGCCAATACCCATGGCGCAGTTTCAAGGCCCCTTCCACATCTCCAGGCCTGTTACAGACACACTCCACGTCTCTGTACCAACATCTTTATTCGTCCGCTTCGGCTGCTATCACCAAGTACCCGAAACTGGGTGGTTTAAACAAAAGACACGCATTTCCCACAGCTCTGGAGGCTGGGAGGCCCAGGATCCCGGTGCCAGCTGATCTGGTTCCTTGCGAAGGTTCTTTTCCTGACTCGCAGATGCTGCCTTCTCGGTAGTGTCCACACACAGTTGAGAACTCTGCTCTTTCTCCTGGCTTGAGGGCCCCTCACGATGTCACCTAAACCTGATTGTTTCCCAAAGGCCTCATCATTGGGAGTAAGACTTTGGGGGTTAAAGCTTCAACATAAGAATTTTGGGGGGGACACAATTCAATCCATAGCATGTGCTATTATGTAGAAATATGATAAAACTATGTCTCCAGCATTTACAGGATATGTACCGCACTACTATGATCACTTACAAAGAATGTATTTTCCCCCTTGATACTAGCATTAAAATATACAAGGTGTTTCCTATTTATTTGCTTGCCCAAGTTGGCGCTTTTCTGACAACCCCATTAAAGCTGAAATGGCAGAGGCAGGATAGTGGAGAGGTGGGGGTCTTGAATTCTGAAGCCTGGACTCGAATCTCAAGTCTGCTGAGCCCAGCCAGCTGTGTAAAACTGTGCAGATTACTTAGCTCATGAATCTGACTCTTCCTTCGTGAAACAGGGATATATAATAACATGTCTCTGAGTCATTTAAGAATTAAAGGAGGTAATGAATGTAATGCCCTTAACTGAGCACAAAAGAAGCAAACCTTGTACGTCAACCAGAAAAGTATGCAGCATGTCTCTGTAATGAGGGCCATGCCGCTGGTGGAGGCGACAGAGCAGCCCCAACAACCAGCAGTCCAGGGGCTACAGCCAGTTGTGACAGAGGTGCTTTCATTGCAATCTTCCAAACTAGTTCACCTGTTAGAAGAATGTCTTTTCCCTCATTTTAAATAGTGTTTACTTTGCTGATAAAGGCTTCCAGAGGAAAAAGAGGGAAGATGGTTGATGTATCAGAAAAAGAAAAGCTGGCAGAAGGAGATAAAAAAAAAAACAAGCTAATGGAAGAATATGAGCAAACCACTGGAAACTTCTGCCTCTGAAATGGAGTGCGACCTCTCCTGCCTCATTTTTCAGAGTACTTCTAATTGGTTCTCCTGGGCACATGTGGAATTCTGGAACCTCTCTTTTTGCAATGCCTTATTTAAAAATCAGAAAAAAGTCAGTACTGTTTTGGGGAGTATGTACTGATACAGGGGAAAGTTCAACTTTTTTAACGAACCTCATTTTTATAAATGAATTGACTGAAGTTACTGTAAACATGTTTTATAAACACTATGATACATGCCTCTGATTATTTCCTTTTGAAGATTTTGAGCTGGTAAGTACATTTGCTCACGTAGTTTAACTTTGTAAGATCACACTGTACCAGCATTTTTTGCTTTATAAATTTTGCAGTGGTCTTTAGCCAAAAGCAGTAAAATGTGCCCTATTAATTCTAAGATCATGAACTGTTTATGTAAGACAACTAGAATTCCATGAACACACAATGTACAAATTACCAAAACAACCCCATCTAACTTATTTATTTATTTATTTAAAGATTTTATTAATTTGACAGAGAGAGAAGGAGAAAGAGAGAGCACAAGCAGGGAGAGGGGCAGAAGGAGAGACTCCCATGGGGGGGCTTGATCCCAGGACCCCTGATCGTGATCTGAGCTGAAGGCAGACCCTTACCTACTGAGCCACCTAGACGTCCATTTAATAAATGTTTTATAAAGAGCAGGGAGCCCGTGGGACTCAATCCCAGGACCCTAGGATCATGACCTGAGCCGAAGGCAGATGCTTCACTGATGGAGCCATCCAAGGGCCCTGGGTAATTTTCTTTAAAAAGATTTCTAGCTGGGCAGCCCCAGTGGCTCAGCAGTTTAGCGCCGCCTTCAGCCCAGGGCATGATCCTGGAGGCCCGGGATCGAGTCCCATATCGGGCTCCCTGCATGGGGCCTGTTTCTCCCTCTGCCTGTGTCTCTCCTCTCTCTCCCTCTCTCTATCTCGCTCTCTCTGTCTCTCATGAATAAATAAATTATTTTAAAAAAGTATTTAATAAAAAAAAGATTTCTAGCTATGTTTCACTGTAATATGAAATTATTATGTATATAAAGTTCTCTTTTTCAGAACTTAAGACTCTCTTCCATGATTTTATATATGATTTTATGAACATTCCATGGTGGCTGCTTCCTTGGTCAAAGTCCATTGCCCGTCCCAACTGATTTTGCCTAAACGCTCTCACATCAGTGGAACCTTCCATGACACTCTCCTCCCTCTGCTCCTGCTGCTAGGGTAGTACATTATTGTGCTATTTTTTTTACATGTCAGCCAGTTTCTTGAATACTCATTTTCTTGTATTCACCTCACTGTTCCCTGCATCTAGCAGAGTCCATGGAAGGTGCAAGTATGCAAGACATACTTTCCAAATGAATGAAGAGAGAAAACAAGTGATCTTGTGTGCTGCGCCATGACCGGAGCAGTGGGCTCCTAGGAGAGAAATGCAGGCCAGACTGGGCATGGCTTGGCGTGATCTTCTGACATGATCATACCAGCCAGTCATGATTCACAATGTGTATTTGAATAATGAAAATTCCTAAAGTAAAATTTTGTCACAATAATAAAACAGTCATCTGAAAAGATGACAATAAATTTTATTTACCTAATGTGATCCACTGTCCAGAAGAATCTGAAAGTAACTTCAAATTGGGAATAACATTTGGGTCTTTGAAAAAAGCCTAAAATACAAATTTGAAGGGAGTTAGAGACTTCATTATAAACAATAGTAAGAATTAACTTCTAAAACAATTATAGTAAAATTTCATTTAACTCAAATTGGGGAGGGACAATTTTAAATGGATAAAATGCCTAATAAATGTTTTGGGTTTTTTTTCTCCTTAATAGACAGAAAAGGAGCAAGCATGAGCATGGGAGGGGCAGAGGGACAAGGAGACGGAGACCCCCTCACTGAGCAGGGAGCCCAAGGGGGTGGGGAAGCTCGAACCCAGGACCCCAGAATCATGACCTGAGCTGAAGGCAGATGCTCACCCACTGAGTCACCCAGGCGTCCATCTAATAAATGTTTTATAAAGAGATGAAGTTTTGTTAACTTCAAGTATGAACAACACTGTACTATGGATATCTTTGGGGGCTTCATAAATAGAAAATAATGATTTCTAGTGAAAAGTAGGTGGTTATATATTTGAAAACTTTGATTTCCTTCAATCTTACTTTCCCAAGCAATTATTTTAGTAATGGCCACTCCCATCTCCTCAACTAGATCTAACTCTCAAAGTCATTAGCAACTGAATTCTACCCAAGGGGCACCTAGAAAATGGCACATTTGACCTCTCATTCTGCTCATTCAGTTCTGGTCACACTGAGCCTCTTAGTTTCCTTGAATGGGTCTTGTTTCTCAGACTTTAAACTTGCTAATTTCTCCACCTAAAAACAGTCTTTTTTAGTGTCATGGACCGTAGTTTAGGACAGCCTGACTGCTCAACTTTTAGGAATCTTTACTAGTTTTTAAACTATTGATCTTGTAGGTCAAGTCACAAATTTTGATCTTGATGTAATACTGATCTAGACTGATGAGTATTCGATCAAAGGGTAATAGGAAGACACCAAGGCGATCTAAACAAGGAAAGATGTGACTAGTCCTGTATTTTTACAGTTCATTCTGGCAGCAATGTGGAGAATGAGCTGAGAGCTACTAAGAGGATGGTGAGGAGGGAAGGCACTGCTGTAATCCAAAAAGATCTGATGCTCACGTAGTTATCTACGCAATAGCAGGGGGAGGCAGAGAAGTGAATGGATCCAATGACTCCTTAGAAGGAGCAGACAGAGAAAAAAGGAACCACAGATGACCCCTGAACTTCTGCATGAATGTCACATAATGAGAAAGGGAGCAGTGAAGAGGACCAGGTGTGTAGAGTGAAGATAAATATAATCTGCAGGTATCTGTGAATGCCTACATAATGCCAAGCAAAAATCCCTGTTTCCATGGAGTTTACATTCTAGTGGTGCAGGGATACAGGTAAACATTTTACAGGTATCATGTATGCCCAATTACTTTCCCTAAGACTATTCCTCAAAAAAAAAAAAAAAAAAGCAAGTTGTCTTATAACTTAAAACACTCTTTCAAGCTAAAGAGTGTGCAATTACCTGAATTTTTGAAAAGAAACATAAGCTGGAATTAATCTTAATTAATACTGATTTTGAATGCTTTTTAGATGTCTTCTGCAAAATTCAGTAAAGGGGAAAATTAAATTCATATATAGTCATTTTTCCTGGGGGGAAGAGTATCAACTCAAATGTTTTATTATCAACTTATTATTGAATTCTATAGGCCACTACAAATGGAAGTAATCTAAGTGACCTGCAGTGAATTGACAGAGCCAATGGAAAGAAATCTTCATAAAGGCCCTTCAAATAAAGCAACACGAGAGTTGTTATATTGTTGAGGTTAATTATACACCTAAAGAATAAAAACAAAACACAACACTAAAAAGCCCTGCCCTAATATATGCAAATGATATTTTGGGTTTCTTATAGTATTTCCAGTGAGGCATTAGAAGGGATTGTCTATATCTCAGCTTTAGGGCTGCTGATGTGCTCTGGAAATATATTAGATGATTCACAAACAAGTCACACTGATAAAGACACTGATGTCAAACTATACGTAAAATTAGAATAAACTCATTTCACAAAATGTGAGAGTGGGAAAGTATTTCTAAATTAACATACTATTTTATATAATATAGAATTTTAAATGTATGTCTAATATATGCCACACATATGATATCTGACTAATTTCACCTATCTGGCAGACTGCTGGGTTTTTTTAATTTGCTTTTTTTAAAGGTTTTATTTTTAAGTAATCTCTCTACCCAATGTGGGGCTCTAACTCACAATCTTGAGATCAAGAGTTATGTGCTCTACCAACTGAGCCAGCCAGGAGCCCCTAGACTGCTGTTTTTTGATCCAGTATCAGTTCTCCTCTTCCTTAAGGAATCCAATTTTATTTGGGACAACAATGTGCTTGGCTCAATGTATGCGCCTTCCAGTCCTCGTGGCGCGAGGCCGTGATGTGTGAGCAGACATGTGGTGCAGACCTGTAGAAAGCACTCTAAGCTGCTTCCTTGCACGTTATGCAGAAGACGGCCCTCCTTACCCTTAGTCCCAGGGGGAGGGTAGAGCCCAGGGCTCTCTCTTGAGACTCGAAGCAAGAGCTTAGATTCAACAATCTAGGGGATTGCCACTTGGATGCACTTCAAGTTTAGAATGCCTGAAACTAAACTCATTTCCTTTGTTTATTGTTTTGCATTTTCTGTGGCTTTAATGGCGTCAACGACCACTGTGTCAACCAAATCAGAAACGCTCCTCCTGCACGTCCTCCTCTGCCTTATTCTCAGTGTCCTGTCAGTCCTAGAGCACTGCCTTTCTCCCAAACATTGCTTCAGGCCATCCTGGGGCAGCGGTCTGAACTCAGTGTACCCTACAATGTCCGGAGGACAAGAGTTTCCAGCCCGCTTTCTAACAACCTACTCTTCATATTCTGCCAAGGGAACCTCAGTATTTTAAATGTTACAGTCTTCCCGAAAGCCTCACAGTGACTCTTCATGAGCTAGATAGAGCCCAAACTCTCACGTGGCACAAAAGGTCTGAAATACCCTCCCACCCACCTAATGTTCTCCCTGCACTGTGTCTACCTGGCAAACTCCTCCTTATTCCTCAGGGCCAACCTCAAGTAGCTTGTCTTTTGTAAACCCTCCTCTGACCACCTCAATTAAAAGAAAAAGAAAACAAAAATGAAAAAGAAAGAGATGGTTTTCTCTCTTGTGCGCACATGGCAAATGTCACAGGACTTCTCGTTTTGCAGTGCAAGTTTGGGACGGTTTCTCTCTAATGGTGTCTTGTTCATCTGGACAGATCTAGGGACTACAGAAATGCTTGCCAAGGTAATGGTTCTTTCCTTCCATCTATTTTTTCTCTTGCAAATGAACTTTTGGAACATAATTTGTTTTTAAAATTGAAAAGGAAATTTTAAAATCTGGAATTCTAGTTTTAAGCAATACCCTCTGTTCAGTTATGAGTGTTTGGAGTAGAAATGACATGGAAGTTTGTGTCAAAAGGCCTCTGGCTCTTACCATTTGCTGGGCATTCTTGCACAAATTATGTAACCATTTTGAGCTTCCATTTCTTAAGCTGTAAAATGAGGCTCAAGACACCAAATTTACCAGCTTGTTGTAAACATTAGTGGCAGATTTATATATATGAGGTGCTGAAAGCTAAATGTGGCACACAAGAATCCACTACTACTATAGAAAAGGACTTTGTAAAGTAGTATGCAAATATTAATAACTATAACATTACTCATCATGAGCCAACCGTTTTTGCTAAATATTATATTTCCTTTAATCCTTTTTTTAGAAAGATTTGATTTTCAAGTCTTTTCTACGTCCCACATGGGGCTTGAACTCATAGTCCCAATATCAAGAGTTGCAACCTTCTATCGACTGAGCCAGCCGGATGCCCCAATTTCCTTTGACCTTAATAATCAATCAGATAGTCAGCATTATTTTCATTTTCAAGAATACTTCCATGCCAAGCACTGTCATCATTTTGCAGAAAAGTAAGTGGAAGCTGAGGAAGTGGCAAAGTCATGTGCTCAATGTCATACAGCTTGGTGGCAGTGGTAGAACTGGAACATGACACTGACCGGAGGCCAAATCAGGGGAGAATCTGGGTTTGCATGGCCATCAGCTTATAGGTTCATTAGTTGCAAAGTAAATCCCTGTCTGGGCCACAGTTTGAGCTTTAATGCTTTCTGTTCTCCAAATTAGTTATAGGAGTAAAATCAATGATTCTATAAGGGCATTCCTTTGAACTGAAATATGGGAATATTTATAAGTAAACATGAAGATCTTGAAATTTAGAAAAAAAATTGTCTAGCATTATGAAACTCTGTTGTGCTTCACGGATGAATCTTGAATCTCCTGAAGAATTCTGTCTCTGGAACAACCTACACTAATTTTACACCCTCCTCCATGCATTTTTCCTGACCTCCATGCCCCTGCCCTGGGTGATCTTTCTGTGCCTAAGGCACCTTAGCTATCCTCCATTACAGCAATTATTTTACTGTGTTTGTAGAGACGTTTTTACATTTCTAACTTCCAGAACTCTACATGCCTTGCAAGCTGGGATCAGGTCTCTTCATCTTTTCAACATCCTCCAGGAGGGATGTGGTAAATATTTGACAAATATTTACTGAATAGATGATTTACATTAAAATTTTAGCAGTACTTTAACTCAGCGAATTAAAATCTTGGCTTAAAAAATTTCTATCAATTTGAAAGCCAATGCTGGTATGAATGAAAAATATAAATATCAAGAAAATTAAACCATGATTATTTGAAAATGTCGTGTGATCATCAGTAGCCTCATAAGAGCACTATATTCTATTACTATTATAATGCTATTTTAAGGAAAGGGAAACATATTTGACCAATTTACCCTCTTTTAAGGGTTGAAAAGTGCCCGTCACCATCCCCTCATCTGTGTCTTTCCTGGACCCTCAGCAAGTCACCTTATTTGGAAAGCAGATTGTTGAGATATAATTAGTTGAGAGGTTATACTTGAGAAAAGGGGTGTGTGTGTGTGTGGGGGGGGGGAGTCCTTCATTCCAAGGCCGGTGTTGTAAGAAGAGCAGAGGCGGCCATGGCACCCTGGGGTTTGACCAAGGGAGAGTCCACCGTGTGCACCTGCGTCCCGGGGACCTGCACCCAGCATCACCCAGGGACCACCAGCACCTGCGCCCCGGGGGCAAGCAGCCGCCAGGCAGGGGGAAGAGCACGCCCCCGCTGACAGCTGGATTTCGGACCCGCAGGCTGCAGCACCACCGGACCCCCCGCTTCCCGCCTTTCGGGGCGTCCAGGCCGGGGCGCCGTGCTACTGGGGAAGGAAGCGCGCCGCAGCGGCCACCAGGCTGCCCCCCTCACCCCTCCGCGGGGGATGGCCTGATGCTGGTCGGGTCAGCCGTCCTGCTGCCTGGTCCCCGCGGCCCCGGACTCCGCCCTGGGCGCCGCAGGCCACAGCAGGCAGCCGCTCCCCCGCCGCGTGGCTCGCTCGAAGCCCGGCTCCCCGCCCCGCCCTTCCACCAACCGTGAGGAAGTCGTCCCTGCGGTGCGCCTGGAACGTCTGGTCGAAGCCGAACGCCTGCGCCGCGACTCGGCCCAGCATCGACCTGCGGCGGGAGGGGAGGGGTCAGCGCGGGCCGGGCCGGGGCGGGGCGGGGCCGGCTGCAGGGCGCACCCCGGCCCACCCCCCACCCCCACCCCCCCCCGCCGCGGCCCCAAGCCCCGCCGGGCCTCGTCCTGCGCCGCCCCGGGTCCTACCACTGGCGGAGCCGGCTGGCGGTCTCGGGGGCGCTCAGACACCGGAAGGTTTTCTGAGGCAGGAATCTGAAGCAGTAGCCGCCCGAGTCCTCCGGCTCCCCGGCCGCCATCGCCAACGTCGCTCGGCCGGAGCGGGCCCGTCTCCATGGCGACGCGGAGGCCGGGCGTCGGCGCGGCGCGGCGGGGGCGGGGGCGGGGGCGGGGCACGCGGGGCGCGGGCGGGGCGCGGGCTCGGGCGGGGCGGGGGGGCGGGGGCGGGGCACGCGGGGCGCGGGCTCGGGCGGGGGCGGGGCCTTGCGAGGCGGGGGCGGGGCACGCGGGGCGCGGGCTCGGGCGGGGCGGGGCGGGGCGGGGGGGGCGGGGGCGGGGCACGCGGGGCGCGGGCTCGGGCGGGGGCGGGGGCGGGGCGGGGCCCGGGGGACCCGCCCCTCCCGCCGCGGCGCCGCTGGCTCTTCCCCGCCCACGGGCCTGGGGAGGTTGAGGCAAAGGAGCGCGGGGGGTCCCTGCCAGCCGTGATTACTCAGCGTGCATTGATTTCCTCGTTTCAGACCTGCTGTCTCGGATTCCTAGATAAGCTTCATGACCGAAACATTTCTGAAGAAAGTATTTTGAATTAATTAGGTTTATTTTGGAAGACACATGTCTGTATGACTAGTTGGAAAACTTCTCTTTTACCATCCACCCAGGCACCCCGAAAAGATTTCTTTCCCATGCATGCTCTAATAAAGAGTGCTGGGTGATACAAACATGCTTATTTATTTTTATAGATATGTAAGGATTTTATTTTTAAATAATGTCTATAACCAATGTGGAGCTTGAACTCAGAACTCTGAGATTAGAATCCTGTCACTTTAGCAACTGAGCCAGCCAGGCGCCCTGAAACATATACTTCCTATTTTCTTTTTTCTTTTCTTTTTTTTATACTCCCTATTTTCTACTGAAAATTGACTTTTGTATCTATAGTTTTTGTTGTTTTGTCTAATAGCAGTGTAGCTGGACTTACAGTGGTTCGAATTAACGGTTTTTCAGCTTTACGAGGGTGCAGGAGCAATACATGTTCAGTAGAAACTACTTGGAATTTTGAGTTTTGATCTTTTCCTGGGCTGATCCTCTTATGTTGCTGGGCAGAGGCTGCGTCCACAGCTGGTCAGCCGAGTGAGCTCAAGGGTCAGGAGCCCATAAACTCACAACCACTCTGTACCCATACAACCACTCGTTTCACTTTCAGTGTAATGTTTAACAGTTTGTATGAGGTATTCAGCAGCTCATTATAAAATAGGCTGTTAAATGCATTCACTCAGTTGTAGGCTAAGGTAAGTGTTCTGAGCACGGTTAAGGTAGGCTAGCCTGAGCTATGGTATTCAGTAGGTTAGGTGGAGTAAATGCATGTTTGACTTATGATGTTTTCAATTTAAGATGAGTTTGTTGGGGTATAATCCTATTACAAGTTGAGGAAGGAGATACGCATTATTGTTCGTTGTTGATTGTTGCATTGCATTACTATGTCACCACTGATCCTATCTGGTTGTTTACGGTTTGAGGCTATTCTGAAAGTAGTTATGAACATCTTGGGCATGTTTTTTGATGAACTCACACTTATTCCTTTTGGAAATATACACAGCATTGGAGGTGCTCAGTCATAGCATGTAAGTAAACTTGTTTTACTAGATATGGCCCAAACATTTCTTTTTTAAAAGATTTTATTTATTTATTCATGAGAGACACAGAGTGAGAGAGGCAGAGACACAGGCAGAGGGAGAAGCAGGCTCCATGCAGGGAGCCTGATGTGGGACTCAATCACACCCTAAGCCAAAGGCAGACACTCAACTGCTGAGCCACCCAGGCATCCCAGCCCAAACATTTTCTAAAGTAGATCAATTTACACACCAACTTGCATGAAATTTGAAATTTACAGTTATTCTACATTCTTCCCAACACATAGTATCAGTTTTAAAAAAATTTCGGGGATCCCTGGGTGGCGCAGCGGTTTGGCGCCTGCCTTTGGCCCAGGGCGCGATCCTGGAGACCTGGGGTCGAGTCCCACATCGGGCTCCTGGTGCATGGAGCCTGCTTCTCCCTCTGCCTATGTCTCTGCCTCTCTCTCTCTCTCTCCGTGACTATCATAAATAAATAAATAAATAAAAATAAAAATAAAATAAAAAAAAATTTCAAGGGCACCTGGGTGGCTTAATGGTTGAGCATCTGCCTTCAGCTCAGGGCATGATCCCGGGGTCCTGAGATCAAGTACCACATTGGGCTCTATGCAGGGAGCCTGCTTCTCCCTCTGCCTATGTCTCTGCCTATCTCTCTGTCTTTCATGAATAAATAAAATCTTAATTAAAAAAATGTTTTATTTAAGTTCCAGTCAACATACAGTGTGAATTTAGTGACTCAGCACTTCCCTACATCACCTGATGCTCCTCATGACAGGTGTACTCTTTCATCCCTGTCACCTGTCCACCTGCTCCCCTCTGGTGACCTCAGCGTGTTGTCTGTAGTTAAGCTAGCACTACATGTTGATAGGACCATTTCTCACCCACTGAGCTGCAGTGGCATTTATTCTTTTAAAGATTTATTTATTTATTCATGAGACACACACACACACACACACACAGAGGCAGAGACATAGAGGCAGAGACATTGGCTCCCACAGGGAGCCCAATGCAGGACTCAATTTTGGATCCTGTGAGCCAAAGGCAGATGCCCAACCACTGAGCCACCCAGTCATCCCTGCAGTGGCATTTAGAAACGAAGTCAGGCAACTGTGTCTGGTCTCACTATTGTGTTGTGCTCGTGCACTGCACTTGTGTGTGGGGCCAGCTGCACGTTGTCTCAGTTACTGTGACTTTATGAAAAGATTGAGTAGCTGGTGGCCTTGGTGTCTGGCTTCATTAATCCTTTTCTCCAGAATTGCTCAGGTTATTGCCTCCACATTTCCATATATATTTTCACTTGGGTTTGTCATTTTCATCATTTCTGTGCAGTAATTGGTGAAGAGAAGTGGGAATTTTTTCTTTTAAAGTAGTTGAAGGTCTTCAATAAAATTCTTGTCAGGAAACATCAACATGTAAATTGGGGGAGGGGATTTCTGTGCTTGAAGCAGGAGGGAGTGCCAGGGCGCCACGGCGGTGCCCAGCAGGCTTGCATACCACCCAGGTCTCATCTGAATGCAGCTGGAGAACGAGTCCATGAAGTAGGCGAGGAAAGAAGATAGGGCCAGACCCCTGGACTGGGCCAGGAGATGTGGACCTTGTCTTGGAGCAGAGGTTAGGAGGATGGAGGGTGCTGAGTGCAACTGAAGGACTGACACCATCAGAACGGCATCCATCAAACTGCTCAACAAGTGATTCCGTGAAGATTTCTTACATGAAACACAGAAGGTGTTTACCTGCAGGAGATAAGATCTGCTGGGTCTCTGTGCTTTAAAGGTTGTCCTGTGGAGCACTGGATTTTTGGGAAGAGTCTGGGCTCTGGCTTCTCCTTTCCTCTTGTAGTTAGAGCCGTGCCTCTCTTACCTGCTTGAGACACTTACCTGCGGGGTAAGATTCCACTGGGAAAAACAATTCTTTGGCTGTAAAGTGTTTGAAATCCTTTCTCTTTCTCCACAGTAATAACCACTGCCAAGGGTAGAGTTGAAGTGCTCCTGGTGCTGCACACTCCTATGTCTGCCATGGCCCATTCATGCTCACAGTCTGGCCATCTAGGTGGTTGCCCACTAGTGACAGTTATCATCTGGGCCAAAGGAAGTTCACTCTGTCCTAAGGGGTGGTGTAGTGTGAGGAGTGTAGGTTCTGAGCCAGATGTCCTGGTAGGGGTTCCAGCTTCCCATCTTCTGTGTGGTGTTGGGCAACACTAACCTCTCTTGTTCACTGTTCCCACGTGTCAGAAGGGGCAGGATTGTTCCACCACCATCATGTCAGATTATCAGTACTGCATCTGTCACATGCTTGGCATGTGGTACATGGCCCATAAATTGTCATTACATTATCATTGTCAGGTCAGTTGACATCAAGTATAAAGGTCAAGAAATCGTCATTTCCACAATTTGTTCAAAAGCTGCCCAGACTGCACGTGAGTGTGTGCTTCTGAGAAGTGACTGGGGCTACTGATGAAGGCTTGATGCAAAGAGGTCCTCGGTTCAAGCCCAGGGATATGGAAAGCAGAGCCTCCCCTGCCTTTCCAATTATCGTCAGGTCACAGATGTTAACTTACTTTGGTTTGACTGCTTTAATCTTTAAAAAGTCACATCAAACTATTTAATAGGAAGTTTGAATTTTGCCTTAAAAATAAATGTATTCTGTAAATTGTGGGACATGAAAATGATCACTCTTACTGAAATTGGGAAATTCTGGAAGTAGTACAACTGAACCAAAATATTTTAAAGTATGTTAAGGTTATTTTTTTAATATTTTATTATTTACTCATGAGAGACACACAGAGAGAGGCAGAGACACAGGCAGAGGGAGAAGCAGGCTCCACGCAGGGAGCCCGACATGGGACTTGATCCCAGGACCCCAGGATCATGACCCGAGCCAAAGGCAGAAGCTCAACCACTGAGCCACCCAGGTGCCCTGTCAAGGTTATTTTAACAAGAGTGTGGACACAGCATGCATATTTGAGCATTGCACTAGCATTTCTAAATCCTGACAGCACAGACTCAGGACAGACATGCAGTTAGGGTGGATGCACACCCCTGCCTTCCAGACGTCCACAGCGACATGCCCCAATGCCCTATTCCTTACTGTGTCTTGTTTTGTTTTTATGTTCTTTAAAATTTTCTAAAAAGTGTTTGTGTTTTGTCTGATGTTTATTCAGTCACCAAAGCTGGAGGCTGAAGCTCCAGACTCTGAGAATTGATGAGGCTGAGAGCCGACATGTGCCGAGGAATGTACCAGGCAGATGTTTCTGGGAAGAGATTACCTTTTGTTTATATCTAACTTACAAATACTACTCTAATGATTAAAAACTAACCCTGCCAAGTAAATCCCATGTAATTCCTGGCTTGTGTGTCATGGAAATAAACTGTAAAGTGAGGAGATAGTTTTATGGAACAGGCTTCTTTCATTTCCCCACGTGCCATGATGCTTCTGGCTCATGACTCATGTGCATGGAAAGTTCCTTGCTTCCTGGCCACGCACACCTTCCAGGCCCCTTCTGGTGATGCTCTGATAGCATCTCTGTGTCTTTGATGATATTTTTGCCTTCCCAATCCACTTGATAAAAGGCCATTTGAAAATCTTACTCACTTTAGGTAATACACACGTTTGGAAAGTGAGCTTAATAAACATGATAAGAGTATTTTGCATCGGGGCAGATCATCTAGATTCTCCTGGAAATGCAGCATCACTTGTTAAGCCTTTGGCTTTTTTTTTAAAGATTTTTTTTAAAGATTTTATTTATTTATTCATGAGAGGCACATAGAGAGAGGCAGAGACACAGGCAGAGGGAGAAGCAGGCTCCATGCAGGGAGCCTGATGTGGGACTCGATCCCAGGACTCCAGAATCACACCTTGAGCCAAAGGCAGGCACTCAATTACTGAGCCACCCAAGTTCCCCAGCCTTTGGCTTTGATAGTTTTTTGTTTTTGTTTTTTTTTTAAGTTTATTTGAGAAAGAAAGGATGAGTGAGAAGGAGGGAAGGAGGGAGAGGGAGAGAATCTCAAGCAGACTCCCCGCTGAGCACAGAGTCCAACATGTGGTTTGACCTTAGGACCCTGAGGTCATGACCTGAGCCGAAGCCAAGAGCTAAAACTTAGCAGACTGAGCCACCCAGGCACCCCACTGGTTTTTTAAAAGTTCCATTTAGGGGGATCCCTGGGTGGCTCAGCAGTTTGGTGCCTGCCTTCAGCCCAGGGCGTGATCCTGCAGTCTGGGGATCAAGTCCCACATCGGGCTCCCTGCAGGGAGCCTGCTTCTCCCTCTGCCTGTGTCTCTGCCTCTCTCTCTCTCTCCTGTGTCTCTCATGAATTAATAAATAAAATCTTTTAAAAAATAAAAGTTCCATTTATTCTTTTTTTCCCCTCGAGCCAAGAACAAAACAATTCTACTTCTCTCTGTTGACAAAATAGATTCTGTGATGTTCCCTAGACCTTAAAAATGTTATCTTGAGCTATTTGAACTTTCGCGTGTGTGTGATAATTGGTATGTAAGAAAAAATATTTTGTATATATAAATAAAACATCAAAAGAACCATGACTCAGGGCACCCAGATGGCTCAGTTGGGAGAGTGTATGACTCTTAATTTAAAGTTGTGGGTTCAAGTCCCACCTTTGGTGTAGAGAGTACTTAAAATATAAAATCTTTAAAAAAGAAAGGAATATGACCCATACTTACTGTGTTCAAGTTTGAGACATAAATATGAGACCATGAGTGAGGATCTCTATGATGTATCACTCACATATTTAACCATCAAATACATTTGTGTTTTTTTTGGTTTTCTTTTTATTTCTTTATTTCTTTTTTAAAAATATTTTATTTATTCATGAGAGACACAGAGGCAGAGACACAGGCAGAGGGAGAAGCAGGCTTCCTGCAGGAGCCCGATGTGGGACTTGATCCCAGGATTCTGGATCATGACCTGAGCCGAATGAAGGCAGATGCTCAACTGCCACCCAAGGGTCCCAAAACTCCCTAATTTTCTTTCCACCAGGCTCTGGCAGCTCATACTAACTAGCACTAAGCCATTTTCTGCTCCTGTGGATTTGCCTCTTCCGGACATTTCATACAAGTGGAATCATGTGATATGTGGCCTTTTGTGACTGGCTTCTTGCACTCAGCATGATGTTTTCAAGAGTCATTTATGTTGTAGCATGTATCAAAACTCCATTCTTTTTTGCTGCTGAATAATATTCCATTATGTGGATAGACCACATTTTATTTATCCATTCTTCAGTTGTTGGATAATGTTGTCATGAAAAATGCTAAGATGAATATTTGGGTAAAAGTTTATTTTGTGGACATGTCTGGTATCTAGAAGTGCTTTCATTGCTTTTTCTATTTTAACTTTCATTTAACTAATTCTGAAATGAAATGTCTTTATATTCTTATTCACATTTTTAGTTCCTTTATAATGATATATTTATTTACAGTGGTATTTGCTTTTGGTAGATTTGTCAAATTATAATTGCCACATATGATTGCCATATTTTGCATTCTTATTTTTAATAACTATATTTCATTTAAACTGTACTAAAGTTACACATAAAAATCTACAAGTATGGGATCCCTGGGTGGCGCAGCGGTTTGGCGCCTGCCTTTGGCCCAGGGCGCGATCCTGGAGACCCGGGATCGGATCCCACGTCGGGCTGCCGGTGCATGGAGCCTGCTTCTCCCTCTGCCTGTGTCTCTGCCTCTCTCTCTCTCTGTGACTATCATAAATAAATAAAAATTAAAAAGAAAAAAAAGAAAATCTCATTTAAAAAAAAAAATCTACAAGTACTATTATGAGATAGTCAATGGTACCAATCACCAATCTCCACTCCTTCTCATTAGGCATAAACACTTTTAATTTCAACTTTCTTTTGTATTTAATTCCATATTTCCAAACAAAGTGCCTACACTGTCCTTTTTTTTTCTTAACAGTTCTGTTCATATGTGATATGTTAAACTCCTGCTTGACATTTCTTATACCAGTCTCACCCTTCTCCCCATGTTTCCCTTCCTTTCAGCCTACTAAAATAACCAGACTATTGTAATTTTTGTTATGTTAATATTTAATTATTGCATTATTATGACTTTAAATATATATATTTTTTGCTGTTGTCATGTATTATACTTGAATATATTTTTTTCTTGTTCAACTTTTTATTTTGGTAATTAAAAATGATGAGTTTCTGTTTAGCTGTTCATGTCATTTGTTGTTAGTTCTTACTTGGCCAGAGTGCGAATGAATAGCACTCTGTCAGTTTTATCTTCCTGCAGCCATCCCTTCTGCATTAGTCTTGACCAGTTGTGTCCTGGGCCTGGTGCATAGCTGGAGTCTTCTTTTATCATCATCCTGGGGATTTTTCTAGCCTCTTCCTGTGTTGGCACTAGGTCCTCTAAGAACCAGATACCAAGCAGGGTTAAATGAGTGAAGATTCTATTAGGGAAACACCTGTGAGCAGAAAGTGGAGAATGCTGGGAGAGAGAGGCTGAGGGACCCATCAGACCAGGAGGCAAGTCTGCCCGTGGGGGAGGGATGATGGGATGAGAACCCCGTGTGGTCTAAGGAAGGTTGAGGGTGTCTTCAAGAAGCCCATCAAAAGACTCCCAGGAGTCAGCTTACCAGAATCCAGTGCATGAGAAATGTAGGCTGGGCTGGATGACAGCACGAAGGCCTGTGGTCAGTCCTGCTTCCACTGCAGGAGGGCCGCCAGAGCTGCCTTGTTTCTTAGCTTTCCTAGCTAAGTTTACTCTTTGTTCTGGTAGATCCCATCATCTAGTCAATTAAGATCACTATGTTCTGTTTCCTTAAACATTTGGTTTTCTCCCTCTAGGCAGGGCCGAGGGGACCTCCATAGTATGTACTTGGGTGTGTCTGCTGGGCCCTTCTTCCTGGGGAGCTGGTCATCTCCTCCTTCAGTGGGTCCAGGTCTGAACATTGGCTTGGGTATGGGAACTGAACGAGGCTTTGTGACTTTTTATTGGGGGCCCTATCTTGAGCCTCCTGGTCCTCTAGGGTCAGTGGTACTTGAAGGGTGTCTGGCTACTCTGTCTCCAGGAACACCAGGGCTGGTTACTCATCTTCCTACCGGGGTCTCTTGCCTGCCTCTTTCCCTTTTTTTTTTTTTTTTAATCTACGATAGTCACACACACACACACACACACACACACACACACACACAGAGAGGCAGAGACACAGGCAGAGGGAGAAGCAGGCTCCACGCACCGGGAGCCCGACGTGGGATTCGATCCCGGGTCTCCAGGATCGTGCCCTGGGCCAAAGGCAGGCGCCAAACCGCTGTGCCACCCAGGGATCCCTGCCTCTTTCCCTTGATGGCTGTCCTGGTAACCGGGGCCCCCTGGCTTCTGGAAGTTACGTGCCACTGCCTGGACTCTCACATTCCAGTGGGCTCATCATGTGCATTGTTATCGATGAGCCCAGCTCAGTGACTGCCTCTCAAAGCTTTCAGGCCTGGCCTACAAAGGAGAACCAGCCCTGACATTCCCAGCCACCACACTCCCCTGTTCAGAGTGAGTACTCACCCCAGCTCACCCCCCGGGGGTCTCTCCACCACCAGGCAAAGGTAACCCTCAGCATTGCCCCCACAGGTGACGGTTGTCAAACCCCAGTGTGGTGTAGCTGGGGAAGTGCCAGGCCTGAAATCTCTGTGAGCAGCCTCTGCTGGTGACAGGCACCCCACAGCCCAGTGGGTGAGTGGCAGCAGTGCTCTTTTACAGCTTGGCTCGTTGGGGGCAGGTGGCACCGAGCTGGGATCTGTTGAGCCCCGGTTCTTGTGGACATGCACCCGATGTCCCCAGCCCTTGTGTCAGGGCTCTGACTGCGTTCTAGCGGAGCGTCTCAGTGCCCCCATCACTGGCATCTGTTAGGCTGTGCGACTGCCTGTCAGCTCGACCTCTCTTTAGGGCAGGCCGTGAGGTCCCCCTGGGCCCAGCACGGTGCTACTCTCCCAGGGAGCCAGAACTGCTCGTTAAGGGCCCTCCCATCCCTATCATTCTCCCAAGGGGCATTCATGCAGCAATCAACAGCCACGGCCCCTGCAGGCACGCATACTCTTGTTCTTTAAAGACTTGAATTATTGCATTGGCCGGTCTGCGTCTCTCTACTGCGATGTGTCCCCAGGTCACTATGTGTGTAATATTCAGCAGTTGAGCCAAACCTTGGGACAAGCTGTGGCCGACGTTCTGCTCAGGTTGGGGTCATCTGTCCATGCCAGCCACCAAGTGAGCCCCTCTGGTTCCGATCGTCTGTGAGGCAGATCCCGTGATGGGCTTGGGGGATGTGAGAGCCACCGGGAGCTGGAAGGGGAGTACCTGCGAGGGCCACGGTGCATTGGAGCAGGGCTGAGCTAGGAGGCCGTGCTGGTGTGATGTAGGCCTGGCTCCGAGGAGCGAGAGGGCAGGAGGCCACAGGTCTGGGGAGGTCTGGCCGTGGACAGGCTGCCCCTGGGAGGAGCCTCCGCACTGGGCAACGATGGTCTGCTCCTCACACACCGTGGGCGGGGCGGGGGGGGTAGGTGGGCAACTACAGGGTGCGGGTGGGGGCACCTCGGGGCAGGGCGCACCCTGGTGGCCACTTCTACTCCTGCCCCACTGATCCGGAGCACTTTGTCCTAAATCAGGTTTCTTTCTTTGCTCGGGGTTATTGTTGGGTTCTCTGTCCCACTGGTTTTAGTATGTGTCCCTCTGCCACCAGTACACTACTTTCATTGTAAGAACTTTGTATGAAGTCCTGTTTTTACATTGGTATGTCTGTGCTCTTGTTTCTTTCCTCCCTCCTGTAGATTTTTGGATCAGCTTATCAAATTCCACTGACAGCTCTTTAACATGTGGCTAGAACTGCACTGAATATTTGAGGTCAGTGAGAAGAAGTGACATTTTTGTGACACTGAGTCTTCAAGTCCAATGATGTGGTATATCCCATTTATTTAAGTCTTTTTAGAGATCTTTCAATATGTTGTATATTTTTTTTTCCAGAGAAAGCTTGCAATCTTTTAAAAGACTTATCATTGGTACTTAAAATTTTTGTCATTGGTGTAAAATTTTTTTCTTGTTCGTTTGTGGAGCTGAATGTGGGACTTGAACTCACAACCTTGAGATCAAGACCTGAGCCAAGATCAAGAGTCAGATGCTCCACTGACGGAACTGCCGAGGCACATCAGTATCTTTTCTTAAAAAAAAAAAAAAAGACATTTGGGGGGTGCCTGGGTGGCTCCGTTGGTGGAGTGTCTGCCTTCAGCTGAGGTCATGATCTCAGGATTCTGGGATTGAGTCCTACATTGGGCTCCCCGCTCAGCAGGGAGTCTGCTTCTCCCTCTGCCCCTCTGCATGCTGGTGCTCTCACTCTCTGTCAAATAAATAAAATCTTTAAAAAACAAAACAAAACCCAAAGCCTCTACATTTATTGACAGCCAGACTGTACTGATCTCTGCTGGAATCTGAAGTCCCATGCAGAGAGCTGATTTAGGAGGTATTCAATATAGTCGTCTTGCTTGAATGTGTATACAAATAAGTCACACAGCTTTTAGTAGATTTCTGATAAATGTAGTAACTTGTAAAGCTCTCAATTTTCAGTAGATAATTATTTTTTGCTTTTCTTTGCTGGAATTTAGAAACCAAAAAGGCAAAATACTGGTTTCTCATGAACACTGGAATCACAGATGTCAGTGCTTTCACAAGGTCATTGAAGAAACTCTTGGATTTCATCCCTGGTAGGAGAAGTCTGGACCAGACGACATGTAAGTTTCTTTCGTGCGTTAGAATTTCCCAGAAATTACTGGCAGTGGTGTGACAGGGTTGCATGGGGATGGTGGCAGCTGCACAGTGCCTGGCACAACATGGCACACACACCTGTCCAGGCACCGTGTTTCCACCAGGAGCTACGGTGGCATTGTGTGTCAGCTGTACTAGCCGCAAACTCATTGAAAGTTTACTACGTAGACTTATCTGAACATTTTGATAATCTCTAGGAAAAATGACATTATGATGACCTTTTATAAGCAATAAAATGAGCATAAAATATGACAAATGGAGACTTAAAACTATTTTAGATGTTTTATATTTTTTTGGTCATAATCCAAAGTTAGGACCTACAAAGCCACCCTCTAGTGTTGTAGTTTTGCTTATCTGGTCTGCCTTCCTGCAGCACATGCCCTGATAGAGTTTAGTAGGAATTATGGTTGAAGGAAGCAAGTGGAAGCGCAGTCACTCATCTTCCGATTCTGAAGGTACAGGAGTCCCTTTCAGGAAGCTGCCTCTGTGGCTGGCAGAGCTTCTGCTCTGCAGGGTGCTAGGTCCTGGCCTCATGGCAAACCTGTGGAGTCTTGGTGGGGGGTGTGCTCCTCTGTTGTGTACTTTTACCAAAGGGGACAATCTCATGTGCTTTTAATATTTTGGACCTTATCTGATTAAAAAAAGGTAATAAATGCACAAAATATATGCTGTGAAAAATATATAAAAACTTGTTAAGATAAAGTAAAGATCCCCCAAAGTCCTGCTACCGTTTCGGCCGGTGCCTTGTTGCATGAATTTCCTGGCTTTCTCTGTGTTTGCTCCCATAGTTCAGGCACTGATTGTGGACTCCATACCTTCTCTTTCCACTTCATCATTGCTATTTCACTGGTTCATTAAGTATTCTTTAAAAACATGATTTTAATGATTGCATAATGGTCATCATGTGAATATATGCAATTTAACAATTTCCCTATTGTCATGTAGAGTGTTTTATTAAAATTTCCTATTACAACCATAAGCTTTATTACAATGTACATCTTGCTATCCTTAAATGATGAAATTCACTCTATAACTCAGAAGAATAAAAGTAGAGAGGTTTGCAGGAGAGACTGTGTGGATAATACATGTGAAATGCATATAATATAAGAAAATATATTTGCTTGGTTTAATTATTAGTATTAGTGTATGAGGAATTATATTTGTATTTTACACTTACCTAAACTTACTATTTGAGACAAAGTTAGAACATTTCTACTTTCAGAATGAATGAACCATATGTCATGAACCATACTCTATAATGATATATTAAAATGAAACATGTTGTCAGAGACCACTGATTTTCAGACTGGGTGGCAAGCTATTAGCGAGTGAATATATCTTATTGGCTATAATCAGCATTTAAAAAAATTGAGATATAATTAGAATATAACACTGTGTTGGTTTTAGGTGTATGACATAATGATGTGATATACATCTGTACTGCAAAATGATTACCACAATAAGTTAACACCCAAGCAACTTTCAAATTCCCCCCCAAATTAAAAACAGAACTACCATGGTGATCCAGCAATTCCACTTCTGGGAATTTAATCTGAAGTAAATGAAACTGCTCTCTGGAAGACACTTGCACCCCATGTTCACCGAGGTGTTATGTACAGTATTTCATAAGACATGAAAACAACCAGCATTGGCTTTTTAAAAAGTTTTTAACTTTAATTCCAGGGAGTTAACATACACTGTAATATTAGTTTCAGGTATACATACAGTGACTCAGCGCTTCCCTACCTCACCGGGTGCTCGTCAGGACAGGTGCACTCCTTCATCCCCATCACCTGTTCCCCACACCTCCTCCCTCCTCTGGTGACCAGCAGAGCGTTCTCTGTAGTTCAGAGTCTGTTTTTTTTGTCTTTTTTTCTTTGTTTTTTCCTTAAATTCCACATATGAGTGAGACCATATGGTGTTTGTCTTTCTCTGACTTATTTCACTTAGCACAATACTCTTTAGAGCCATTCAGGTCATTGAAAATGGTAAGATTTCATCCCTTCTGATGGCTGAGTAATATTCCATTGTATACACACCACATCTTCTTTATCCATTCATCTGTTCATGGACATCTGGGCTGAATCCACCGTTTGGCTACTGTGGACATTGCTGCTATAAACACAGGCGGTACAGTTGTCTCTTCGAATCACTATGCTTGTGTCCTTTGGGGTAAATCCCCAGCAGTGCAATTGCTGGGTCGTAGGGCAGGTCTATTTTTAACTTTCTGAGGAACCTCCACACAGTTTTCCAGAGTGGCTGCACCAGTTCACATTCCCACCAACAATGCAAGAGGGTTCCCTTTTCTCCACATCCTCTCCGACATTTGTGGTTTCCTGTCTTGTTAATTTTAGCCATTCTGACAGGTGTGAGGTGGGATCTCATTGTGGTTTTGATTTGTGTTTCCCTGATGATGAGTGATGTGGAGCATCTTTTCATGTGTCTAAACCCGCCTTTTTAAAGAGTAAAAGTTGCTGGTGTCGCTTGTGATATAAAGTCCATTGTTTCTGTAGCCACTGGAGGGCAGTATATCACATTATTTAAAAAAAAAAATCGGGGACAAACCAGTCTAATACTAACTGACCCAGTTTCACAGCCGATTATGGCAGGCAGGGACTTCCAGCGGCTGACTGGGTGCAGGAGGCCCCTGGAGAGCTCTGGCCTGGGTTTTTGCCTCCTCAGGCCTGCTGAGATCCCTGAGGTCCCTGACCGTGCTTCGCGCACTTCTCCCTGCCTGGTGAGCCTGTGTTCTGATTTTCCCCACAGAGCTGAGAAAACAGCTGTGCTGTTTCCCCACTGTGCTCCTCTGCAGCCAAGTCAGTCCCAGCACCTGCAGTCAGTCCCCACAGCCCTGCAGGTGCCTGCCCAGGCCAATGCTTCTAATACATCCTTAGCACACGAGCAGGTACCAGGGCTCGAGGTGCTGGGATGCAGCACCTCCAAGCCTGCAAAGCAAACTGCACACAGACTGCTTGGCTGGCCAATGCCTAGGGACAGAGACGCTCTGCCAGATAAGGAGAGGGGATCTCGGAGGATAATGCAGATCTCCCTTATATTTCCCCGGTGAGCCCCTGGGGGATGATAGGAACCCAAGACTGGATCATTCCTGCTCTTCCTTTCTCACCTGCACCAAAGAGGTAAAGGAGTTTTATTTGCCATCTGGTTAGCAGGTAACCACCTGGTGCCTTTAGGGTGAAAGACGACACAGGTGCCTGGAATATTCCAAGTGTGACCTACAACAACTGCAGGAATCAGACTCCAGTGTCAACCCACCCTGAGTACTCATGCAGCTAATTAAACAATTCTCCATCCAAACAACTTATATTTGTTTGTAAAGTGTTTGATCCTGTGGATAGGCCCGCACTCTACGTCACCCGGAGGCTTCTGCTGTGCTGAGAGCCAGCTGCACACCTGCACAGGTCAGGCCGACTTTGGTCTCACCTTGCCCTGTCCTGTCTCTGTGACCTTGGGCCTCTGTCTGTAGCATGGTCCCCACACGGTGCTTGGCCTCTTGGTCGCTGGCAGTTGAGGAGATCCTGCACATACACAGCATGGACAACATCTTACAGAAGCTTTCAAAAACGTTAGCCATTATTACAGGGTGAGGATCTTTATTGTCAGATAAAGTCATTTTTCCTGGCACATAGGCTTTTTGTTTTCTTTCGAGTGTTCAGTACATAATGGATCTTTCCCTACCGTGGCAGTAAAAGGGGTTATGTTTTCATTTTGATGAGATGTATCCCGAAGTCCTGGTGCAGGTGAGTAAAACCACTCCACACAGGATGCTCAGCCCAGGGGCCTCCAGAGCTTCACGTCCATGGAGCCCTGACCCTGCTGCCCCTGGATATGCCATGGGGAGGACTTGTGCTCAAGCACGTGCACGCAGACTTGGGTCTCCTCCTCCAGGAGGTGCACACAGGCCTGGGTCTCCTCAGAGCTCTGCTAGACCTCGCTGCTCTCCCACCTCGGGTTGGGACACATACTCAGGCATTCTGTTGCTTGCTTGCTCTCCTGGGAATGGTTCTGACAAATGGTGTGCATCCAGCACTAGAGGAAGTACAGTCCTCTCAGATATGTTTGGCTGGAACTGTGTCTCATCTCTCCCTCCCTCCTGGAAACACAGAGGGAGAAGCCTGCATCCACCTGTCCAAACCCTGCAGCTATACCCTGAGCCAGCATGTCAAAAAAATGACATATTCGGTGAATCCTGCCTTAATTCTCCCACAACCATTTACCTCAATCCTCTTGTTACTTTCATACTGATATGTTTCTACTCAAGAAGGTAAAATTCCCACTTTGGAAATGTCCATTTTATAATTTCAGTAAAAATTTAGATTTGAGAGCATAGTTATAAACTCTAATGTATTTGCATCTGTACTTTTAAAAAATCTTTTAATTGGTTTTATTTTTTAAATTGCCATATAGAAAGCTGACGTCGTTTTGGTATTTAGTCCTATGACTTTCACCACATGTGTAGATTCATGGAAGTACCAATATCACCATGAGGACACAGAACAGTTTCATCACCCAGAAACTTCCCTCATAATGTCCCTTTGTAGTCACAAACTCCCCACCTCTGACATTTGCAACTACAACTATACTTTCCATCATGACCATTATGTCTTTCTGAGGATGTGAGGTCAGTGGAATCATACCGTATATAACCCTCTGAGGCTGGCCTCTTTCCCTGAGGACAATGCCTTAGAGATTCATCCGTGTTGTTGCAGGTGTCAATAGTTTGTTCATTTTTTTTTTACATTTTTAAAATTTAAATTCAATTTTCCAACATATAGTAAAACACCCAGTGCTCATCCCATAAAGTGCCCTCCTCAGTGCCTGTCACCCAGTTACCCCAACCCCCCACCCACCTCCCCTTCCTCAATCCTATTTGCATCTGTATTTAAAGTTCTTTACTGGGGATCTCTGGGTGGCCCAGCGGTTTGGCGCCTGCCTTTGGCCCAGGGCATGATCCTGGAGACCCGGGATCGAATCCCACATCGGGCTCCCTGTGCATGGAGCCTGCTTCTCCCTCTACCTGTGTCTCTGCCTCTCTCTCTGTCTCTGTGTGACTATCATAAATAAATAAAAATTAAAAAAAATAAAGTTCTTTACTTTAAATTTCTTTCTGGATAATTCTGAGTACCAGGAAAGCTGTACGGGTTTGCAGAGCTGAAAGGGAGGCTTGGGGTGAGCGTGGGTAGGAGCACTTACCAGGACAGTGTTTCCAACCGGCTTCCTCTCCGGCTCCTGGCTCTCCATCTCATCTACACCTAGGAGGCTCTTCTAGAACAATATTCATTTGTCTAAGTCTGGAGTTTTTTTTTCAAAGTTCAGAATGTCCTCTGTCTCCCACATGTCTCCTCCATCAGACTGTACTAGTGGTGATAAAAAAGCAGGTCTAAGGATCATGGGACTAAGGATGACATTTTAGTTGCTGGAGAACCTGAGGCCCATCACTGAGGACCAGGGAGCTTGACAGACAAATCCACAAAGGTTCTGCTTAGGTGAGGCTGTGTCTGGGGGTCTGTGGCCTACGCGCCTGGCCAGGGAGGGAGTGCAGGGATCTGGGGGTCTGGGAGACTGGGAAGCTAGAGGGCCAGAGGACCAGGGGGCTTGGGAGGTTGAGAGGTCTGAGATGTCTTGGAAGTCCAGGGGGCCCTGGAGGGGCCTGTTCTGTGAGCCACCATGGTGACCCTAGAAGAGTAACCCCTTGGTATCACCTCCCCTTGCCCCATCTGGGGGTTCTTTTTTTTTATTGGAGTTCAATTTGCCAACATATAGCATAACACCCAGTGCTCATCCGATCAAGTGCTCCCCTCAGTGCCCATCACCCAGTCACCCCACCCCCTACCCACCTCCCTTTCCATCACCCCTTGTTCATTTTCCAGAGTTAGGAGTCTCTCCTGTTCTGTCTCCCTCTCTGATATTTCCCACTCATTTTCTCTCCTTTCTCCTTTATTCCCTTTCACTATTTTTTTATATTCCCCAAATGAATGAGACCAAATAATTTTTGTCCTTCTCTGATTGACTTACTTCACTCAGCATAATACCCTCCAGTTCCATCCACGTTGAAGCAAATGGCGGGTATTTGTCATTTCTAATAGCTGAGGAATATTCCATTGTATACATAGACCACATCTTCTTTATCCATTCATCTTTTGATGGACATCGAGGCTCCTTCCACAGTTTGGCTATTGTGGACATTGCTGCTAGAAACATCGGGGTGCAGGTGTCCCGGCATTACATTGCATCTGAATCTTTGGGGTAAATCCCCAACAGTGCAATTGCTGGGTCATAGGGCAGCTCTATTTTTAACTCTTTGAGGAACCTCCACACAGTTTTCCAGAGTGGCTGCACCAGTTCACATTCCCACCACCAGTGCAAGAGGGTTCCCCTTTCTCCCCATCCTCTCCAACATTTGTGGTTTCCTGCCTTGTTAATTTTCCCCATTCTCGCTGGTGTGAGGTGGTATCTCATTGTGGTTTTGATTTGTATTTCCCTGATGGCAAGTGATGCAGAGCATTTTCTCATGTGCATGTTGGCCATGTGTATGTCTTCCTCTGTGAGATTTCTGTTCATGTCTTTTGCCCATTTCATGATTGGATTGTTTGTTTCTTGGGTGTTGAGTTTCATAAGTTCTTTTTCTTTTCTGCCATTTGTGCTAGACTTTATTGAATAATCTAGTCTGTTCCAAGTGAAGTACAACCTTCCCATCTGTTAAATGTCCACGTTTTCTGTGGCCTAATTCCTGACTCATTCAGCAAATAACTACAGAACAATCACTATATGCCAGAAAGTTCTAGATACATTTTATGTTATATTCTCTTTGCTAAGTAAACTACTAATTCATGTTGATATTATTCAGTTAGTGTCTGATATTTCATGGTGCTTGTTTTTCATATTCTTTTTAGTTTTGTTTAATACAGTTGTGTAAAATCACCCCAGTTATTGGGTTTCATCTCCTTTGCCTTCTTCTTATTCTATATCTTCTCATTTTCTTCTTCTTTCCTTTTTATAAATTTATTTTTTATTGGTGTTCAATTTGCCAACATATAGAATAACACCCAGTGCTCATCCCGTCAAGTGCCCACCTCAGTGACCACCACCCAGTCACCCCCACCCCCGCCCACCTCCCCTTCCACCACCCCTAGTTTAGTAAGTTCTTTATATATCTTGGAAACTAGCCCTTTATCTGATATGTCATTTGCAAATATCTTCTCCCATTCTGTAGGTTGTCTTTGAGTTTTGTTGACTGTATCCTTTGCTGTGCAAAAGCTTCTTATCTTGATGAAGTCCCAATAGTTCATTTTTGCTTTTGTTTCTTTTGCCTTCGTGGATGTATCTTGCAAGAAGTTACTGTGGCCAAGTTCAAAAAGGGTGTTGCCTGTGTTCTCCTCTAGGATTTTGATGGAATCTTGTCTCACATTTAGATCTTTCATCCATTTTGAGTTTATCTTTGTGTATGGTGCAAGAGAGTGGTCTAGTTTCATTCTTCTGCATGTGGATGTCCAATTTTCCCAGCACATTTATTGAAGAGACTGTCTTTCTTCCAACGGATAGTCTTTCCTCCTTTACCGAATATTAGTTGACCATAAAGTTCAGGGTCCACTTCTGGGTTCTCTATTTTGTTCCATTGATCTAAGTGTCTGTTTTTGTGCCAGGTCCACACTGTCTTGATGACCACAGCTTTGTAGTACAACCTGAAATCTGGCATTGTGATGCCCCCAGATATGGTTTTCTTTTTTAAAATTCCCCTGGCTATTCGGGGTCTTTTCTGATTCCACACAAATCTTAAAATAATTTGTTCTAACTCTCTGAAGAAAGTCCATGGTATTTTGATAGGGATTGCATTAAACGTGTAAATTGCCCTGGGTAACACTGACATTTTCACAATATTAATTCTGCCAATCCATGAGCATGGAATATTTTTCCATCTCTTTGTGTCTTCCTCAATTTCTTTCAGAAGTGTTCTGTAGTTCTTAGGGTATAGATCCTTTACCTCTTTGGTTAGGTTTATTCCTAGGTATCTTATGCTTTTGGGTGCAATTGTAAATGGGATTGACTCCTTAATTTCTCTTCTTCAATCTGATTGTTACTGTAGAGAAATGCCTCTGACTTCTGGGCGTTGATTTTGTATCCTGCCGCACTGCTGAATTGCTGTATGAGTTCTAGCAATCTTGGGGTGGAGTCTTTTGGGTTTTCTATGTACAGTATCATGTCATCTGTGAAGAGGGAGAGTTTGACTTCTTCTTTTCCAATTTTAATGCCTTTTATTTCTTTCTGTTGTCTGACTGCTGAGGCTAGGACTTCCAGTACTATGTTGAATAGCAGTGGTGAGAGTGGACATCCCTGTCTTGTTCCTGATCTTAGGGGAAAGGCTCCCAGTGCTTCCCCTTTGAGAATGATATTTGCTGTGGGCTTTTTGTAGATGGCTTTTAAGATGTTGAGGAATGTTCCCTCTATCCCTACACTCTGAAGAGTTTTGATCAGGAATGGACGCTGTATTTTGTCAAATGCTTTCTCTGCATCTAATGAGAGGATCATATGGTTCTTGGTTTTTCTCTTGCTGATATGATGAATCACACTGATTGTTTTATGAGTGTTGAACCAGCCTTGCATCCCGGGGATAAATCCCACTTGGTCATGGTGAATAATCTTCTTAATGTACTGTTGGATCCTATTGGCTAGTATCTTGTTGAGAATTTTTGCATCCATGTTCATCAGGGATATTGGTCTATAATTCTCCTGTTTGGTGGGGTCTTTGTCTGGTTTTGGAATTAAGGTGATGCTGGCCTCATAGAACGAATTTGGATTGAATTTGGAAGTACTCCATCTCTTTCTATCTTTCCAAACAGCTTTAGTAGAATAGGTATGGTTTCTTCTTTAGACGTTGGATAGAATTCCCCAGGGAAGCCATCTGGCCCTGGACTCTTGTGTCTTGGGAGGTTTTTGATGACTGCTTCAATTTCCTCGCTGGTTATTGGCCTGTTCAGATTTTCTATTTCTTCCTGTTCCAGTTTTGGTAGTTTGTGGCTTTCCAGGAATGCGTCCATTTCTTCTAGATTGCCTAATTTATTGGCGTATAGCTGTTCATAATATGTTTTTAAAATTGTTTGTATTTCCTTGGTGTTGGTAGCGACCTCTCCTTTCTCATTCATGATTTTATTAATTTGAGTCTTCTCTCTCTTCTTTTTAATAAGGCTGGCTAATGGTTTATCTATTTTATTAATTCTTTCAAAGAACCAACTCCTGGTTTTGTTGATCTGTTCCACAGTTCTTCTGGTCTCGATTTCATTGAGTTCTTCTCGAATCTTAATTAACTTTCTTCTTCTGCTGAGATCTATCTGCTGTTTTTTCTCTAGCTCCTTTATGTGTAAGGTTAAGTTTTGTATTTGAGTTCTTTCCAGTTTTTGAATGGATGCTTGTATTGCGATGTATTTCCCCCTCAGGACTGCTTTTGCTGCATCCCAAAGATTTTGAACAGTTGTATCTTCATTCTCATTAGTTTCCATGAATCTTTTTAATTCTTCCTTAATTTCCTGGTTGACCCTTTCCTCTTTTAGCAGGATGGTCCTTAACCTCCACATGCTTGAAATCCTTCCAAACTTCTTCTTGTGATTTAGTTCTAATTTCAAAGCATTATGGTCTGAAAATATGCAGGGGACAATCCCAATCTTTTGGTATCGTTTAAGACCTGATTTGTGACCCAGTATGTGGTCTATTCTGGAGAAAGTTCCATGTGCACTTGAGAAGAATGTGTATTCAGTTGCATTTGGATGTAAGGTTCTGTAAATATCTGTGAGATCCATCTGGTCCAGTGTATCATTTAAAGCTCTTGTTTCTTTGGAGATGTTGTGCTTAGAAGACCTGTTGATTGTAGAAAGTGCTATATTCAAGGCACCAAGTATAAGTGTATTATTATCTAAGTATATCTTAACTTTGGTTATTAATTGATTGATATACTTGGCAGCTCCCATATTTGGGGCGTAAATATTGATGATTGTTAAGTCTTCTTGTTGGATAGATCCTTTAAGTATGATATACTGTACCTCTTCATCTCTCACTACAGTCTTTGGGATAAACTTTAATTTATCTGATATAAGGATGGCTACCTCTGCTTTCTTCTGAGGGCCATTTGAATGGTAAATGGTTCTCCAACCTTTTATTTTCAGGTTGTAGGTGTCCTTATGTCTAAAGTGAGTCTCTTGTAGACAGCAAATAGATGGGTCTTGCTTTTTTATCCAGTCTGACATGCTGCGCCTTTTGATGGGGTCATTAAGCCCGTTCACGTTCAGAGTTACTATTGAAAGATATGAATTTAGTGTCATCATGATACCTATTCAGTCCCTGTCTTGTGGATTGTTCCCTTGGACTTCCTCTTTCTATTACAGAATCCTCCTTAATATTTCTTGGAGAACTGGTTTGGTGGTCACATACTCTTCCAGTTTCTGCCTATCCTGGAAGCTCTTTATCTCTCCTTCTATTCTGAATGAGAGCCTTGCTGGATAAAGTATTCTTGGCTGCAGGTTCTTCTCATTTAGGACCCTGAATATATCCTGCCAGCCCTTTCTGGCCTGCCAGGTCTCCGTGGAGAGGTCTGCTGTTAATCTAATGTTTCTCCCCATAAAAGTTAGAGATTTCTTGTCTTTTGCTGCTTCAAAGATCTCTTTATCTTTGGAATTTGCAAGCTTCACTATCAAATGTCGAGGTGTTGAATGGTTTTTATTGATTTTAGGGGGGGAAATCTCTCTATTTCCTGGATCTGAATGCCTGTTTCCCTTCCCAGATTAGGAAAGTTTTCAGCTATGATTTCTTCAAATACGTATTCTGGACCTCTGTCCCTTTTGGCGCCTTGGGAACCCCAATTAAACGTATATATTTCCTTCTGAGGCTGTCATTTATTTCCCTTAACCTATCCTCATGATCTTTTGTTTTTCTCTTTTTTCCTCAGTTTCCCTCCTTGCCATCAACTTGTCTTCTATGTTACTCACTCGTTCTTCTACCTTGTTAACCCTGGTCGTTAGGACCTCCAGTTTGGATTGCATCTCATTTAATTGATTTTTAATTTCTGCCTGATTAGATCTAAATTCTGCAGTCATGAAGTCTCCTGAGTCCTTTATGCTTTTTTCTAGAGCCAGCAGTAGCTTTATAATTGTGCTTCTGAATTGGCTTTCTGACATGGAATTGTAATCCAAATTTTGTAACTCTGTGGGAGAGAGGACTGTTTCTGATTCTTTCTTTTGAGGTGAGTTTTTCCTTCTAGTCATTTTGCTCAAAGCAGAGTGGTCAAAAACAAGTTGTATTGAAAAACGGAGAAAAAGAGAGAAGAGGAAAAAGAAAAAAAAAGAAGAGGAGGAAAAAAGAAAAGAAAGGGCAGGGGGAGCAAACAGGAAACAAAAAACAAGGGGGAGTATCCTTGACTCTATATACTGTAAATCCCTCGACTTCCCCTGAAACTTTCCAGTGCTGCTTGGTCAAAAACTTGATTTCCCCTGTCTGTCTAGCTGGTCTTCTGGGGAAGGGGTCTGCTGTGCTGGTTCTCAGGTGTGTGCACCTGGGGGTGCTGCTCAGCCCCCTGCCTGGTGCAGGGCTCAGTGGGAGTTGTTTTTCCTGTAGGCCACTGTGAGGGTCAGCGGGGGTTGTTTATCCTGTGAGGCCCCAGGAGGAACAACACCCTGGCAGAGGCCAGCTCTCCAGCCTGGAGTCAGCTCCCGCAGTAACTACCGCAGCTCCCAGTCTGCAGGTGCCTGGATGCTCCGGGGGCGGGGCCGCTGATCTGCACAGCTCGGGGCTGCCCCGTGGCAGGAGCGTCCTAACTGCCCTGTGTCCCCCCGGGCTCCGCCTGTCCCGGGGGGAGCACCGGCTCCGGGGCCTGCGCCGCTGGAATCTGGAATGGTGCTCCTGGGGCCGCGCAGCCCCCTCCGCATGGAGCCGCTGCCGGAGCTGCTCCCGGGCCCTTTAGGGAGCCCGGCCGCGGGGTGTGGTGCGCTCTACCCGGGGCGCAGGTGTCTGTTAGTGCCCCTGGGAGCCTGAGGGCATCCCCGCCCCTCCTGGGCTCCTGTTCCAACTCCTTGCGAGCGCCTTTCCGTCGGGGAAGATTGGTGAAGCTCGTGCTTCTCCAGGATGGGGCTTTCCAGTCCTGGGGACACTTGCCTTAGCCCGCTCCTCGCGGGGCCCCTCCCCTTGGATGTTATTATTTTATTTTATTTTATTTTATTTTATTTATTTTATTTTATATTTTATTTTATATTTTATTTTATTTTATTTTACTTATTTTTTCCATCTTCCTACCTTGATAGAAGCGTGAACTCTTCTCACTGTAGCGTTCCAGCTGTTCTCTCTTTAAATCTCAGACTGAATTCGTAGGTTTTCAGGATGATTTGAAGGTTATCTAGGTAATTTGGTGGGGACAGGTGACTTGGGGACCCTACTCTTCTGCTATCTTGCCCCCTCCCCCGATTTGTGGGTTCTAACCTGGAAAGGTGGAAAGAAGCCAGTCCCTCCAATGGCACAGGGCTATGTCTCCCATCAGGAGGCAGTGTGAGAATGCAGCCCACATGTGGCAGGGGATCAGCCCTGAACATTTAACAACTGAAACAAGAAGGGCAGCTGAGTAGCAGCATCAGGCATGCTGGTGCTGTGAGCCCCACTGATCTCTTCTAGTGCAGCCCTCTAGCCCCAGGAGGGAAATACCTGGAGCAGCTAGGGACAAGGGGCCAGAAGCACAGTGTCCAGGGCAGGACAGCCACCCGTGTATATTGAGTTCATGGCTGGGGATGTACCCAGATGGTTTGCTGGTGGTGCTCATGGGGCCAGAATCCTTTGCATGCCCCAGTCCCATTGTTTCTCACTGTGGCTTCTAAACCACTGTTTCTGAACCTTGGTGGCTCATTACAATTCTTTTGGGGAGATTTACAAAATCTAAATGCCCAAATTTCACTTGGAGAAAACCAGGCATCAGAGTGATTTAAACATGCAGCCAGGTTATGCTCTGGCCTGGGGCAGCAGCGCTATTGTCGTGCTCCCACCATAGACCTATCAGACTAGGAGATGCGTTTTACCACTGACTACAGGTGACAGAAGATGCATTAGTGTTTGTGAGGCCCTGTCCCTGAGCACCGCTCTGAAATAGTCTAGGAGAATCACTACCTCCTGCTCTTTGGCTGATGTTTTCCCTCTGTGGCCATGGTTGGCTTCCTTCCCTTCACTTCACTTGCATATTTGCACAAATATCACCTTCTCAGAGACTTTCTCTGGCCACCCTGTTTGTCTAAAGCAGCACCCCAGTACTCAGCCCCCTTGACATTCTCTGGTTTTCATTCAGCATGCATTATATCCCTCCAGTGGCATCTTATGTTTAACTCAGTATTCCCTACTATAATGTCAGTTCTATGATAGAAAAAAATAATTACTTTAGCTTTGTCTGTATCCCTAATACATGGAGCAGCACCTAGCAGGTAGCAGAGCTTGATAAACTAAACAACTATTTTCCCTTCATTCATTATTGTGATCTCTCACTATATCCCCTACGTTAATTCCCAAGGGCACAGACATGAATGACAACCTCTCTCTGCCAGGAGCAATTTATCTAGAAGAGAGATACACAAATAATTACAGTTCAGAATGTCAAGGACAAAATGTATCCCAATTTGGTAGAGGATTATTAGGAAATATTGGAGAAATTTCAACATGAGCAGAATTTAAGAGAATGAGTGAACATGATTCAGGCAGGTGCCAGTGGAGAGAGAAGGAAGACATTCAGAGCTAGGTCAACAGTGTGTGCTGGGGCAGAGACACACAGGTCCTGGCTGGGGGCCTGCAAGGGTCTGCTGCCTGGGCATTAGTGAGCACTGGGGAAAGGTGACGTCAGCATGGAGCACTAGGGATAAGTACGCTCGCTCCAGTGGCCAAAAGGAAAGGGCTGACAAGGTTTAAGATAGGAACCCATTGTGGGACCTGAACTCATGACCCTGAGATCAAGACCTGAGCTGAGACTACAGGTCAGACACTCCACCGACTGAGCCCCCCAGGCACCCCTAAGATGGGATCGGTATCATTGATTTTTACTCTGGCCATTCCACACTTTAGAAATGCCACTCTGCCAGCTTTCCTAGTGGGAGAGGTGAGAAATTCAACTTGAAGTAGTCCAGATGAGAGCCTGAATTGGAGACGGGTGAGGGAAGATAAAAAGATACAGGAGATTATCATGATTCTATGAAAAAACATCTAGAATCACACAAAGAGTTTCTCTTGGTTTTCTTAATTAAAACCTCTTGGCAACACCTCCAAAGTACAGAGATCCTTTGAAGTCTTAGACAAATAGCTTTACTATTTATGCAGGATATTGATTAACCATAAACTTTTTACACCACTGTACCAAAATTTAATAGAATTTATTAGGAATTTCAGAAAAACAAAGCTTTACAACTATAGCTAATACATAATTTGAATAACAAAATATCCTGTGTTTTATTTGTAAATATAATGAATTTATTTTCAGTGGCATGCTCATTAAAAACAATGAAGCATTTCCATTCACTAAAAATGTATTTATCAATAAAATACATAACCTTATAGCATAAATGTACACTAGTCAATTTATCTTCATTACCATGTTATGATTTACCTTTATTTTATGGTTATAGTATCTTAAATCAATAACAAATGCGGAAACCTATGCTATATTTTACAGGAGATTGTCCACAATCACGACTCCATGTAATACCCGCTGTTAAACTTTGTCAGTATTTTCTCTGCATTCTGGATCCAACACCTAGCGATGGGCGGCCCCTTGGCTGGCTGTTCTGTAACAGAATGGCACAATATTATTTCACTGCAGTAGTCATAGGCTTTAACACATGGATTTCTCCACAGAGGACAGATTGTAGTAACACAAGCTCACAACTCAAATTCCCAAATACTACATATACATCAGTCTCACATTAATACCATGCCATGGAAGGCATCATACTAATTATAATAATTCAGGATCTTTGCTCTATTGGTAAAATGTGCTTAAGAGGTGCTTTTTATCATAATCTTCTGTGTAAATGTTCAATGCAGGGAAATGCAGCTCACAGAACACCCTAGGAGTAGTTTAACAACATACATTGGGTTAAAGAAGTAAGTTGCTGGGAGGGCAATTGTTAAAAATTAATTAAATTCATAAATTCTTAAAATTTATTTTAAAAAATAAAATATTCCACAATGAAAATTCTGCTTCTAAGACTCATAGTTTTTATTTTTATTTTATTTTATTTTATTTATTATTATTTTTTATAAATTTATTTTTTATTGGTGTTCAATTTGCCAACATATAGAATAACACCCAGTGCTCATCCCGTCAAGTGCCCACTTCAGTGCCCATCACCCATTCACTCCCACCCCCGCCCACCTCCCCTTCCACCACCCCTAGTTCGTTTCCCAGAGTTAGGAGTCTTTATGTTCTGTCTCCCTTTCTAAGATTCATAGTTTTTAGAATGATCATGGCAGACATATTCAGGATACCCGCCTGCAACCCTCCTAGGGTACAAGGTTTGCATGTTGTCTCTGTGAGTGCGAGAGGCTTGCAGGCAGGAAAGTGTTTTCCTCGTTCTCATTTGGCCCTAACAGAATGCTGACATGTGGAAAGAACTCGGGCAATACCTGTTCAATGAAGAAAAACGGACCAGTATAACTTGTGCGAAAACAAAAAATCAGGCTGCTCTGGTTGCCAAAAAGAGGACACTAAATTCTAGATGGCGCTGAAATCAAGCCTCAAAGAAGGAGTAGGGGAGAAGCATGCAGGAAGGCAAGCCCTGGGGGGCAGTGGAGGGCTCTGCAGGGACACAGGGAGTTCTTGGGAAACCGACCTGAGCTCAGTAGCATGTGAGCGGAGGTGTGGGTGGGAAGGTCATGAATGCATCATCGTTCAGGTGATGGGTAACTGCTGACGTTGGGTTTTAGGCTGGAGCCTGATCTGTTCATATTCATGTTTTGCAAAGATCATTCTGGTGGTGATGGTGTGAAAGATGCCCTGGAGAGAGCCCACATGGAGGCTGTTGAAAGGATCTAGGTGAGACACATTCTTAAAATATGACACTACCAGTAGGAATGAAGAGTGGATTTGAGGTACATTTATTAAGTATAATTAGGATGATTTATTGCCTGTGGGTATGGGAGAATAGAAGCCTGGATGAGACACAGATTTCTGAGAAATCTGGAGGACAATGGTGTCAAAAATTTAAATAAGAATTATAAAAGGTAGAAGAGATTTTGAGGGGAACAAGGCAAAGTGCCAATTCTAGCTCTTCCACTGGACATTTCTCAAACGTGAAAAATTTTTTTGATGTCTCTCACTTAGAAGATTAAACAAGAGTGTGTGAAGCCATTGGGCAAAGTACTTCTCAATGGCAGGAACCCCATAACAGGCTTCCTTGCTTCTTTCTAATTATAGCTCAACAATGTTCAGTTGCCTCTAACAAGTATTGATTTGATTAAATATTAACATTCACCAAAGGGCTTTGGAAGAACTCCAGAGATAGTGTTTTTTTTTTTTTTTATGGAGCATAAAATCTTGTTTCAGATTATTATTTTTTAAAGTTTCAAGTTCAAATAAATCACCTAATTTTATTGCAGTCTGAAAAAGGCAGATAATTTGTATTCAAAGACCATGTATATGGGGCAGCTGGGCGGCTCAGTTAGTTAAGCATCTGCCTTGGGCTCAGGTCATGATTCCAGGCTCCTTGAATTGAGTCCCGCATCAGGCTCCCTGCTCAGTAAGGAGTCTGCTTCTCCCTCTACCTGCCGCTCTGCCTACTTGTGCTCTCTGTCTCTGTCAAATACATAAAATCTTAAACAAAACAAAACAAAAAAAACCCACAAAGACTATGTATAAATAAGTCATAAAGTCTCAACCAATATTTTCAAGTATTTAGTAGTATGTGCTAGTTTCTGTGAGATGGACAGGTAAGTGGAAGAACAGCCTCAAGAATATAGTTGCAAAGAAGATTAACCATGTAAAAAGACAACTAATGAAAATACCTATGGAGCAGAAATACAAAACCAGCGATACACAGTAATGCATTCAGAGGAGAGTGTGGATTGCTTATGGAGGGATTGCTTATGGAGGGTTTCATGAGGGAAGTGACATTAAGTTGGCACTTAGGTTGGATTAAGAAAGCAGAACAGAAGTATAACTAGTGCAGTTCGGAACCGGGTGTGAAAATCAGCAAAGTATGAGCAAAACATGGGGGCGGAATAGAGTACTGCAGACTTGGAGGACAACCCATTAAATTTGCCTGGAACTGAAGATTCATAGTGTAAGAGGAGAGTCAAGTGGGACTACAAATTGTTACAAATCAAAGTTAGAATGATTCCTATTATTTACAAGTTAAAGTTATGCTTCCCATATAGATTTCACTCAAGTAGTTTGAGGAACGTTTCCTTTTTTTGAGACAATGTGAACAGATAAGATGATTATAATAGAGGCAATAATGATGCTGGAACCTGAGCTGTGGTTCTCGGGAACTGTACCACAAGCTCTGTGCTCAGTGCTCTACAGGAGTGACTGTCTCAGAGGATGCAGAGGGATAGGAGTGACCAGGGAAGGGACGAGGAGGAAGGGTGGGCTGGAATTTGGTCCTCTGAAATCTCAGAACAGCGCCTGCTCCAAGCTGAGTTGGCTGATGCCTGAGGTGTGAGAGATGCTGAGACTTTCCTGCTCAAAAGTATTCCGAAATCCCACTAAAATCCCGTTTTTAGAAATTCACCAGAGTTCTTTCCAGATATTGCTTTTAAATGATTTAAATGGTTTTAAATCTTTTAAGTGATTTTTAAAATGATAAATCTTTGAAAATTCATGCTAAATACCTTAGCATGAATGAATATATCAGTTCACTTTTCTGCCTAGAGAAGAAACCTAAATCACCACCACCATACTCTGTGGGAGAAAAAAACCCACAAAGGGTTACAGAATGGCGGGGGGACACAAAAAATGGTAACAAAAACACCCATGTGGGGGTGTAGGGTGGTGGGTTAATATAGAAACTTCACCCAGGGGGATCCCTGGGTGGCGCAGCGGTTTGGCGCCTGCCTTTGGCCCAGGGCGCGATCCTGGAGACCCGGGATCGAATCCCACATCGGGCTCCCGGTGCATGGAACCTGCTTCTCCCTCTGCCTGTGTCTCTGCCTCTCTCTCTCTCTCTCTCTCTCTCTCTGTGACTATCATAAATAAAAAAAAAAAAAAAAAAGAAACTTCACCCAGGTTGTGAATTTTCCAGAGAGATACATGATTTTTGAGAATTAAACAAAAATTCTTGAATCTTAAAGCAATGGCATTTGAGTTTGCAGTATTGGGGGAGCTGGTAGATTTATTATATAATTAATGTTGCTTGATGAGAAATTCAGTCCCTGAATTAACTACATAATAGCATGTAAATTATAAAGCTACACATATATGACATATACTATCATTTAAAAACAAAATTCTTATAAGTTTGTATGGGTGAAAACACTGGGGTGGAAATGTAAAATAAAATAAAAAACATTAATAAAAAGCTTACCTGCAACAACTCCAAACCAACAAATATTCTTGAATAGATATTTTTTTAAATAAATTAATTTTTTATTGGTGTTCAATTTACCAACATACAGAATAACACCCAGTACTCATCCCGTCAAGTGCCCCCTCAGTGCCCGGCACCCATTCACCCCCACCCCCCGCCCTCCTCCCCTTCCACCACCCCTAGTTCGTTTCCCAGAGTTAGGAGTCTTTATGTTCTGTCTCCCTTTCTGATATTTCCCACACATTTCTTCTCCCTTCCCTTCTATTCCCTTTCACTATTATTTATATTCCCCAAATGAATGAGAATATACACTGTTTGTCCTTCTCCGATTGACTTACTTCACTCAGCATAATACCCTCCAGTTCCATCCACGTTGAAGCAAATGGTGGGTATTTGTCGTTTCTAATGGCTGAGGAATATTCCATTGTATACATAGACCACATCTTCTTTATCCATTCATCTTTCTATGGACACCGAGGCTCCTTCCACAGTTTGGCTATTGTGGGCATTGCTGCTAGAAACATCGGGGTGCAGGTGTCCCGGCGTTTCATTGCATCTGTATCTTTGGGGTAAATCCCCAACAGTGCAATTGCTGGGTCATAGGGCAGGTCTTTTTTTAACTCTTTGAGTAACCTCCACACAGTTTTCCAGAGTGGCTGCACCAGTTCACATTCCCACCAACAGTGCAAGAGGGTTCCCTTTTCTCCGCATCCTCTCCAACATTTGTGGTTTCCTGCCTTGTTAATTTTCCCCATTCTCACTGGTGTGAGGTGGGATCTCATTGTGGTTTTGATTTGATTTTCCCTGATGGCAAGTGATGCGGAGCATTTTCTCATGTGCATGTTGGCCATGTCTATGTCTTCCTCTGTGAGATTTCTCTTCATGTCTTTTGCCCATTTCATGATTGGATTGTTTGTTTCTTTGGTGTTGAGTTTAATAGGTTCTTTATAGATCTTGGAAACTAGCCCCTTATCTGACACGTCATTTGCAAATACCTTCTCCCATTCTGTAGGTTGTCTTAGTTTTGTTGATTGTATCCTTTGCTGTGCAAAAGCTTCTTATCTTGATGAAGTCCCAATAGTTCATTTTTGCTTTTGTTTCTTTCGCCTTCGTGGATGTATCTTGCAAGAAGTTACTGTGGCCAAGTTCAAAAAGGGTGTTGCCTGTGTTCTCCTCTAGGATTTTGATGGAATCTTGTCTCACATTTAGATCTTTCATCCATTTTGAGTTTCTCTTTGGGTATGGTGCAAGAGAGTGGTCTAGTTTCATTCTTCTGCATGTGGATGTCCAATTTTCCCAGCACCATTTATTGAAGAGACTGTCTTTCTTCCAACGGATAGTCTTTCCTCCTTTATCGAATATTAGTTGACCATAAAGTTGAGGTTCCACTTCTGGGTTCTCTATTCTGTTCCATTGATCCATGTGTCTGTTTTTGTGCCAGTACCACACTGTCTTGATGACCACAGCTTTGTAGTACAACCTGAAATCTGGCATTGTGATGGCCCCAGCTATGGTTTTCTTTTTTAAAATTCCCCTGGCTATTCGGGGTCTTTTCTGATTCCACACAAATCTTAAAATAATTTGTTCTAACTCTCTGAAGAAAGTCCATGGTATTTTGATAGGGATTGCATTAAACGTGTAAATTGCCCTGGGTAACATTGACATTTTCACAATATTAATTCTGTATTGGCTAGTATCTTGTTGAGAATTTTTGCATGCATGTTCATCAGGGATATTGGTCTATAATTCTCCTTTTTGGTGGGGTCTTTGTCTGGTTTTGGAATTAAGGTGATGCTGGCCTCATAGAACGAATTTGGATTGAATTTGGAAGTACTCCATCTCTTTCTATCTTTCCAAACAGCTTTAGTAGAATAGGTATGGTTTCTTCTTTAAACGTTGGATAGAATTCCCCAGGGATGGCTTCCTGGAGTCTGGCCCTGGACTCTTGTGTCTTGGGAGGTTTTTGATGACTGCTTCAATTTCCTCGCTGGTTATTGGCCTGTTCAGGTTTTCTCTTTCTTCCTGTTCCAGTTTTGGTAGTTTGTGGCTTTCCAGGAATGCGTCCATTTCTTCTAGATTGCCTAATTTATTGGCGTATAGCTGTTCATAATATGGTTTTAAAATCGTTTGTATTTCTTGGTGTTGTTAGTGATCTCTCCTTTCTCATTCATGATTTTATTAATTTGAGTCTTCTCTCTCTTCTTTTTAATAAGGTTGGCTAATGGTTTATCTATCTTATTAATTCTTTCAAAGAACCAACTCCTGGTTCTGTTGATCTGTTCCACAGTTCTTCTGGTCTCGATTTCATTGAGTTCTTCTCGAATCTTAATTAACTCTCTCTTCTGCTGGGTGTAGGATCTATCTGCTGTTTTTTCTCTAGCTCCTTTTTGTGTAAGGTTAGCTTTTGTATTTGAGTTCTTTCCAGTTTTTGAATGGATGCTGGTATTGCGATGTATTTCCCCCTTAGGACTGCTTTTGCTGCATCCCAAAGATTTTGAACAGTTGTATCTTCATTCTCATTAGTTTCCATGAATCTTTTTAATTCTTCCTTAATTTCCTGGTTGACCCTTTCCTCTTTTAGCAGGATGGTCCTTAACTTCCACGTGTTTGAGGTCCTTCCAAACTTCTCGTGATTTAGTTCTAATTTCAAGGCATTATGGTCTGAGAATATGCAGGGGATGATCCCAATCTTTTGGTATTGGTTCAGACCCGATTTGTGACCCAGTATGTGGTCTATTCTGGAGAAAGTTCCATGTGCACTTGAGAAGAATGTGTATTCAGTTGAGTTTGGATGTAAAGTTCTGTAGATATCTGTGAAATCCATCTGGTCCAGTGTATCATTTAAAGCTCTCGTTTCAAAAAAAAAAAAAATAAAAATAAAATAAAAAAATAAAGCTCTCGTTTCTTTGGAGATGTTGTGCTTAGAAGACCTATCAAGGGTAGAAAGAGCTAGATTGAAATCACCAAGTATAAGTGTATTCTTATCTAAGTATTTCTTCACTTTGGTTATTAATTGGTTTAAATATTTGGCAGCTCCCACATTCGGGGCATATAATATTGAGGATTGTTAAGTCCTCTTGTTGGATAGATCCTTTAAGTATGATATACTGTCCCTCTTCATCTCTCACTACAGTCTTCAGGGTAAATTTTAGTTTATCTGATCGAAGGATGGCTACCCCTGCTTTCTTTTGAGGACCATTTGAAGGGTAAATGGTTCTCCAACCTTTTATTTTCAGGTTGTAGGTGTCCTTCTGTCTAAAATGAGTCTCTTGTAGACAGCAAATAGATGGGTCCTGCTTTTTTATCCAGTTTGAAACCCTGTGCCTTTTGATGGGGTCATTAAGCCCGTTCACGTTCAGAGTTACTATTGACAGATATGAGTTTAGTGTCATCATGATATCTCCTCAGTCCTTGTTTTTGTGGATTGTTCCACTGAACTTCTTCTTAAAGGGGAATTTTAAGAGTCCCCCTTAAAATTTCTTGCAGAGCTGGTTTGGAGGTCACATATTCTTTTAGTTGCTGCCTGTCTTGGAAGCTCTTTATCTCTCCTTCCATTTTGAATGAGAGCCTTGCTGGATAAAGTATTCTTGGTTGCATGTTCTTCTCATTTAGGACCCTGAATATATCCTGCCAGCCCTTTCTGGCCTGCCAGGTCTCTGTGGAGAGCTGCAGTCTCTTAGGGAGCTCGGCCGCAGGGTATGGTGCACTCTCCTGGGCGCGCAGGTGTCTGTTAGTGTCCCAGGGAGCCCGAGGGCATCCCCGCCCTCCTGGGGTCCTGCTCTAACTCCCTGGAGCCCCTTTCCCCCCGGGAAGGTTGGTGCAGCTCCTGCTACTCCGGGACGGGGCTCTCCTGTTCTGGGGACACTCGCCCCGGCCTCAGCCTGGCTCCTCGCGGGGCCCCTCCCCCTTGGAGGCCTTTTGTTTCTTTATTTCTTTTTCTCTGTCTTCCTACCTTGATAGAAGCGCGAACTCTTCTCACTGTAGCATTCCATCCGTTCTCTCTTTAAATCTCAAGCCGAATTCGTAGATTTTTCAGGATGATTTGAAGGTTATCTAGGTAATTTGGTGTGGACAGGTGATTTAGGGACCCTACTCTTCCGCCCTCTTGCCCCTCCTCCTTGAATAGATATTTCTGCCATTACACTTGACGGGATGATCACTGGGTGTTATTCTATATGTTGGCAAATTGAACACCAATAAAAAATAAATTTATAAAATAAAGATATTTCTGCCCTTATATGGAGAGATGGAGATCTTTTTTAGAAAGATCTCCATTGATGAGAACTAGACTATACCACAGTTGTCCTGGGAAAAATGAGGTAAGCTTTGGTGGCCTCTTGTGTCATATACAGAAAGTATAGGAATATGATTACATATTGCCTTTCTAGAGCTTACACATTAAATAATTTTACTTGTTTGGAATTTTGATGGAGATACAGGAACAAATTTTAAAAGCTTTCAAAAGACCAGGTGATGGGAACTAAAGACTACACTTATGATGAAGACACAAACCAAAATGTATCTAAAGCCCATGCACTTTATTCCTGGGGGAGGTACTAAGCACGTATTTAATCTTGCTTTAAACACAACTCTAAAAGCTTGGACAACAGTCTTCTGAACTCAAATTATAAGCAGCTAAATGAAAACCTGAAAGCAAGATTCAGGTAGAATCAAGTAGGTGATAAAATGAAAACAAACATACTATAAGAACACAAACTTTGCATCTGTCATAAATGTTAACCTGTGAGAAAACAATCAGAAAGCTTCAAATCATGAGACCGTCAACAACACAACTGGCCTGGACTCTTCAAAAGTGTCATTGTGCATGAAAGACTGGGAAAGAAGAGACTCTTCTAGGTTAAGAGACAAGAGGACCATATACAATGCATAATCCTGGGCTGCATCCTACATCTTGCATCAGAGAAATAAAATAGCCACAAACGACATTTTGTTTTTGAACTGGAGAATTCTGAAATGGAGTGTGTATCAGGCAGTATTATATCAATGTTAAATTTCTTGGGTGTGATGACGGTGTTGTGGTTATGCAGGAGAATGTCTGTTCTTAGAACATGTATGCTTCAGTATTTAGTGGGAAGGTATCATCTTGTCTAAAATTGACTTTTAAACGGTTCATTAAAATGTACATTTGTGTGTGTGTATATATGTATGAATCTCTATCCACTCCTTTCCTCTTCTATTTATTCTATTCTTCCATCCATCCTTCCATCTATTGGATAAAGCAAGCATGACAAAATGTCAACAATCAGTGAAACCAACTGAAGTGTAAAAAAGATAAACATAGTAGAAAAAGGGCAAGCAAGGCTAAAATGCTCAAATCCCCATGCAGAATATGGCAAATGAAGTAATTTGGATTGGGGGGAGAGATGGGGTACTTTTAACATCAGCTGTTTAATTGGGCAGTTAAAAATTCTATGATTTTATACCATTTCCCCTGAAAATAAATGGTTTCTGACCTAGGTCAGTGATGACAAAGTAAGGAAGGATAACATGTATGGAGATAAAGGGACTAACTCATGGTTACCAACTGCCATAATGAGCAGGAAAGATCTAAGAGAGGATTCCAAGCCTCTTGGTGGTCCTTCACGTTTGCAACTGTTCAGCTATGAGACAGATACTTGAGCCCTCCAACCACACGGAGCTCCAATGAGCACAGAGAGCGATTCTCTCTCCTTATTGGGAAGTGTTTACAGCTCATGCTCAGCCTGTTGTCTGGGGTCAGTACGCTGTTTTCAGGTTGAGCTGAAGTGTACCAAAGAGTGACCTCCGTTACCATGGCTATGATCTCACTAGAGTAAGATGGGAACTGTTTATGTTATAAAGAACAGAAAACTCTCACAAATTCAGACACAAATTATCACTGCAAAAATTACTGAAATTGATGAATTGGTGGGGATGAAAAACTGAGAAAAAAGCCAAACTAGTAGTATGTGAACAGCAGGAGTCAACGTGACAGTTGCCATGAGAGTTGTGTCTAACAGTTGCACCATCATAAATGCCATGTAAAAAGGCCATTTCTGAGAACCATTAGCCTGGAGGGAAGTAAAAATCTTCAGGAGGGCAGGGGCAGCCTCTTTCTTCTTCTTCCTTACTACGTACCCCGGACAGCCAAAACATGGGTAAGAAATGTATGCCTTTGTTTATGTAAAAGAAATTAAGTATAGTCATGTGATCTTTTTCTTGTCAAGATTTCAGACCTGAGGGTGTATGATGACAAACAACTGAGCAAACATCCCATTACTTTTCTAACAAAACATCTCCTTATTGAACAGCTCAGTGGAGGGCAGTGAGAGGAGAGGCAGCGTCTTTGTTTGAGCCGCCCTTTCCAACACACCTGTCTGAGTGCCTCCAGCCACTTAGGATGTCCTGAGTTCCTAAGGCTGCGCTGCCCACATGGCTGTGAGCCACATTCTGGTGACTGGTACATACTCCCCATGTGTTCCTTTTGCCTGCTAGAGGGAAATCCTTAATGTAATACACTGCCATTGGTATGTGGATCTTTACCAGAATTCAATTGTCACGGTAAAGATAAAAGAAAAAAATCCAAATAACAATGTCTAGTTTTGAACTTTGAAGACATGAAAGTCGGGGGGGGGGGGGGAACGTAAAATTCTTAACAATTTCCTAATTAGGCTACACATGCACAGTTATCCTAGAGGAGTACACTGATACCTGATTCCATTCCAATGAATAATGAAATATTCTGTATATAAAAAAACTTTATATTTTGATCTCTTTTCAATGAGAGGATATTAGCTGATTCTAACAAAACATATTACAATTGAAAGTTAAAAAAATATAGTTGAAAGTTAATTGGGGAGGAAACCTCCCTAAAAGCCAACCTCAAGAAAAATTAATTTCAATACAGGATTCTTACACATGAAATCATGATATTTCCTAAAATGAGAAAAAAAAAGCTTCTTAAAATACTTACCAGAAGTGGTATTATTTATAAGGTATTTTTGATGGATGGATTTTTGCAAATGGCTTCTTGTACATCTGAAAGAATTATGCCATGATACAAAAATAACTTAGTGATCTATATTGACAGAGAAGAACAACTAAAGAATCAGATACTAAATTCTGGTATGTTAAAATACTCAAAACAGAGTTAAGAGTTTTTTCCTATTGTGCCAGGAACCGTGTTTACACTTATATTACGTAGGAAATAGAAGTAGTTTGCTTAAAAACAATGACATAAAACTAAAGTTGATAAAAAGGAATTCCTAATACTTTGACCATTCTACTAGAATCTTTATTTAAATACTGGGTTTTCTTTTCCATTTGTCTTTCTTCTTTTTTTAAACCGAAAGGAGATTTCATTCTTGGAGCATGTCAGGAAGGAGATGTCTGTTTAGTTGGGAAGGCACAGGAGTTGAGTGATCGGTCACCTCTGTTGCCTTTTCAGGGCCTAGACTCGTCCATAGCAGGGGTCCCCGAAGAAAAGAGAACACAACTTCAAGCAGAATGCTTTCAGGGAAGTGCTAAGTACATGGAGTGTCTACAACAGGTGACTGAGGTTTTCAGTCTCGACCTGCTCTTCCTCTCCAGCCTGCAGTGCGCAGACATGCCACCCTGGGCCTTGAGCCCCACCCCCACCATGGGGACACCCCCTAACCCCGCAGCAGGTGTATTCCGGCCCCAGAGGAACGGACTTGCCCTGCTTTTACTCTCCTGGGATTTGCCGCATGCGGTTCCTCTATGATGACGTGTGTGTGCCTGAGTGGTGCTACCCCCTGCATCCTCTTGATGCACCTGGGTGGGCTAGGGGCAGATCGCTGGCCCAGAGGGTATGGAGGGTATGCTTGTGTCCTCCTGAGACTGCACCTGCTCACACCCTGGAGCATGTCACTGGGCCTCACTGGACCAGGGTGCGGGACACCTGCCTGGTGGTCATCGCACACATTTCTCTCATAGAGAAGCTACTGTCTTCCTCTCTTGGTTCTCTTGTCTCATTTTCTTATTGATTTATAGTTCTTTACATATTTTGAATAAGAGTCCTTCTTCTATGTATTCTAAATATATTCTCTCACTTTGTGGCCTGTCTATTCATTCTTTTAATGATTTTTTAAAAAAGATGTATTAGAGAGTGAGCAAGAAGAGAGAGAGAACAGGCGTGTATGTGGGGGGGGGAAAGGGCAGAGGCAGAGAGAGAGAAGCTGGAGCAGACTCCTGCCCAGCAGAGAGCCAGGTGGGGCTCCATCTCATGCCCAAACCAAGAATCTATTGCTTCAGGGGCTGAGCCACCCAGGTGCTCCAATGATATTCTGATATGAAGAAAAGTTTATAATTTTAATATAATTTATTTTCTCAAAAAAAAACAAAAAAAAAACAAAAATAATTTATTTTCTCCTCTATGGATTATGTTCCTTGCACTCTAAGAAATACTTCCTTAACCTGAGGTTAGAAAAATTTTTAAATATTATCTCCTAGAAGCTTTATATATTTTACTTCATATTTAATCTTTAATCACAGTAATTTGGTACTAAGTTTTATGTATATTTGATAGCAGTTCAATTTAACCTCTGCTGGGTATCCAATTTTTCCAATATGGAGTGACAGACAATTTGTCTGAAAATGACCCCAGAAGTTCTCCTAGCCATCTGTCAGTGTGCTATCTGGGACCCCAAGCAGGCATTCAGCCCATGTGAGGGGTGCTGTGTTGACTCTGGCTCCCTGTGACTTGGACACCTTCTCCTCCCAGCACAAAGTGGCTGCAGCTTTGCACATGGGGATTTGATGGATTGCAGACTATCCCAATGTTCTCAGTCCTCTGCTCTGTCCCCTCCCTGACCATCTTTTTCATTTCCATCCTGGGATTTCAGCTGGAAATTCTCTATCATCTATCTTCAAATTCATTCTTTCCTCAGCTGTGTTGAGTCTACTGGTGAGGTGATATTTTTCATTTTTCTCTCTCATGTGTCCATCTGACTCTGTTTCCGTATCTTTTTAGATTCCCCGTGTGTTCATGCACATCTCTTTTCTTTCTTTAGCATGTTAGTCACAGTCATTTAAAATTACCCACCTGAGACTTCCAGTGTCTGAGTCATCTCTGTGTCTCCGTCTGCGGATTGCTTTGTCCCTTGAAAATATTTTCCTTGCTTTTTTTTTTTTTTTTTTGGTGTCTCTTCATATTTGACTGACTGCTAAACTTTGTTTAGAAGTGGTTACTAAGGCAAATTGTACTCATGCCTTGACATGGCTGTGCCTCCTCTGCTAGGCAGCTGGAGTGAATGTGGCTCATCAACAGGATCAAAGTAGGCTCCGTGCCCAGTATGGTGGCTGAACCAACAACCTGAGATCAAGAGGCCCTCCTCCATTGATGGTGTGGCTGGGCAGCCCTGGGTTGGGGCTTTGTGGCTGCTACGGTGCCCTTTAGTCCCTACTGGTTCCCCGTTCCTCTGCTGGTATTTTGTGCTCCTGCAGGGCTCACAGAAGTTTTTCTTGTCGGTCTTCCTGCTCCATGTCAGCCTTGGGCCTTCCCAGATGTCTGCACACTAGCAGCGCGCTCTCTGTAGGCGCCTGCCCTCCCCAGCAGCAGATTCCTGTTGCTCACTTGGTTTTGTTGGCCTCACGGCAAGGAGCAGTGAAGTTGTCTGTTTTCATAGTTGTCAACTCTGCCTTCTGTCTCCAACATGTTTTATGCAAGAGACTTTTGTGCCTGTCCTCCAATAAACATTGGGAGGCTTATGGGGATCTGGGCCCATCCTGTCCCCTGCCAAACCCTAGTAGAAGCTTTTTTCTTTCCCCTTCCCCATACCCCCATCAGTCTTCACTTGAGCCTGGGGGCAACCCACAAAGCTTGCTGCATTGTTCTGTAGGAGAGAAGGTACTGTGCCGGGCCTCACGCCTTCCCCACAGCATGGCTCCCTCCTCTGCACCTGCTGCCCTGAGGCCCCATTTCACACACTGCCTGTCCCTGCCCTCCACCATCTCCTGCTCTGCTCTCTCTCTTTTTTAAAAAGATTTTATTTATTTATTCATGGGAGACAGAGAGAGAGAGAGAGAGAGAGAGAGAGAGAGAGAGAGAGAGGCAGAGACACAGGCAGAGGGAAAAGCAGACTCCATGGAGGGAGCCTGATGCAGGACTCTATCCCGGGGCTCCAGGATCATGCCTTGGGCCAAAGGCAGGCACTAAACCACTGAGCCACCCAGGGATCCCATCTATTGTTTAAATGTTTTATTTATTTATTCATGAGAGACACAGAGACAGAGACAGAGACACAGACACAGACAGAGGGAGAAGCAGGCTCCCTGCAGGGAACCTGATGTGGCACTCAATCTCAGGACCCCGGGATCACTGCCCTGACCAAAGGTAGATGCTCAACCACTGAGCCACCCATGTGCCCCTGCTCTCTACTTCTCTCATGAAGAACATGTAGGTTCATGGAGAAGAATCTGTAAGTGGGTGTGAACTCTTCTCTTCTGTGGCTCCCAGGGGTTTTACATTCTCATAGTAATTCACACTTACCCTTTAGCACTTTGTTAAACATTTAAGCAGAATTCCTAACATCAGCTTTTATGGAATCTGGCATTTCTTTCCCCCATACTCTGTCCCAGGTGAGCTAATGCTCCTGTCCTGTTTCAAAATATTCTGTAATTTTCATTATGGTATGAAAATAATTTTATTTTGAACCACAGTTTATTTAAAAATGTGCTTCTCTCTCTTTTTTAAAGATTTCATTTATGAGAGAGAGAGAGGGGGAGAGAAAGAGCTTGAGCAGGGGGAAGAGCAGAGGGAGAGGGACAAGTAGATTTTGTGCTGAGTGGGGAGCCGGATGCAGGGCTCAGGTCATGATCTCAAGGTCATGAGACTGAGATCATGACCTGAGCCAAAAATCAAGAGTCAGATGCTTAACTGACTGAGCCACCTGGGTGCCCAGAAATGTACTTGTTAATGGTTATCTTTTTGTTATTCATTTTTAGCTAAATTGCATTGTGGTCAGAGTCTGTGCAAAACTCCAATCCTTTGAAATGTTTCAGGCTTGTTTTATGGTATAGTATATGGCTCATTTTAATACATATTCTATGTATATTTGTAAAGAATGTGTCCCTTTAATCAAGTTTGTTAATCATGTTTGATTCTTACACATCTATTTCATTTCTTTTTTTCTATCTAGTCTGTTTTTTCTTTTTTTTAAAATAAATTTATTTTTTATTGGTGTTCAAACTATCTAGTCTGTTTTTTCTATCAATTCCTAGCAATGTAAAAAAAGAAATCTCCCACCATGGCTAAAACATATTTTAGATATTTTGAGGCATGTTTTTAAATGCATATAAAATGAAAATGTTTTATATATTTCTCCTGAATTAAAGCTTTGATCATCATGATCCTCTTTATGTCTACTAATGCATGCTTTCTGCTTTATCGTCAATTTTGTTTGATAATAATACATTGAAACTAATTTTCCTTTGGTTAGAATTTGCTTGGTATTTTCCATCTTTTTTATTTTCAGCTATTCTATATCCTTATGTTTTAAATATAGTGTTTATAAACAAAATATAATGTTATAAAATATAAATTTTAAAAAGATATTTATTTAAAGATTTTAATTATTTGAGAGAGAGAGTGTGTGAAAGAGAGAGCACAATGGGAACAGCAGAGTGAGAGAAGTAGACTCCCAGCTGAGCCCCACGTGGGACTCTATCCCAGAACCTTGAGATCATGACCTGAGCTGAAGGCAGATGCTTCACTGACTGAGCCACCCAGGCACCCCTAAAAGATCTTTTAAATGTAGCATATAATCCACATACATTCATTGTCAGAACATTTGTATATACCATTTTATAGCACAGTTTTTCTGTTTATCCTATGTCTTCTATGTTTATTTTTCACTCTCTTCTGTTCTTATCATGGATCAATTTGACTTTTTTTTTTTTTTGCATGCCACTTTTCTCCTTAACCAGTTTGAAAATTGTATACTCTATTTCTAGTCCTTTACATGTGACCCTTGTAACTATCAGAAGCATACTTCCTCTACCACTATCTAAAGTTAATCTGACCAAGGGAGTATCATGCTATGTGAAATAAGTCAGAGAAAGACAAATACTGTAAATTTCACTCATATGTGAAATTTAAGAGACAAAACAAATAAGCAAAGAAAAAAAGAGACAAACCAAGAAACAGACTGAACTATGGAAAACAAGCTGCTGGTGGCCTGAGGGCAGGTGGGCAGTGCAACGGGGAAGCAAGCAATGGGGATGGAGGAGGGCATTTATGATGATGAGCACTGAGTGATGTGCACAAGGTGGAACCAGTATATTGAACACCTGAAACTAATATAACACTGTATGTTAGTTATACTCAAATAGAAAAAGGTTAAACTGTACCAAATTCCTTAAGAAGAATCTTACTAACCTAGTATCATTTTTGTTCTCCCAACGAATACACTATTCTTAATAGGTATTTATTTTAATAGGCTAATGTTTTTCTTTCTGAAACACACATGACTTTATTAACGTTTGTTTTACATGACATTTGCTCAAATTTACCCTCTCAGACTGAGATTACTTCTGGTCTGCTGAAATGCATTCTTTAGAATTGCCTTTGGTAAGGATTTGCTATTAACAAAATCTCATAGAAAATGTGCCACAGGGGATCCCTGGGTGGCTCAGTGGTTTAGCGCCTGCCTTCGGACCTGGGAGTGATCCTGGAGTCCTGGGATCGGGTCCCACGTCGGGCTCCTTGCATGGAGCCTCCTTCTCCCTCTGCCTGTGTGTGTCTCTGCGCCTTTCTCTCTCTCTCTGGGTCTCTTATTAATAAATAAATAAAATCTTAAAAAAAAAAGAAAAGAAAATGTGCCACATCCTACACAGATACACACGAGACAGAGGGCGGTGGAAAAGCTTGCACATCTTTCTCTGTCATCTGCTCAATCCCGAAACTCAGATATGGAAGCTTTTCCCAGCCCTCTTGGTCCCTGGGTATATAACTGTATGGTGTAGCTCCTTGGGAGGCGCAACGTTATGGGGTGAGGATCTTCTGGAGACTACCCATCAGGGCTTTGTATCCTGTTTCTTTATCTGTGAAGCCATGAAAAGCAAAGTGTGTGGGTTAAATAAATATCCACAAGACAACAGCCAGCTACAGCATTTTCTTTAACTTTCTGGGTTTTTATCTGTATTCAGTTCCTGGTCTTAGAATTCCTTATATTCAGGGCACCTGGGTGGCTCAGTCAGTTAAGTGTCTGACTCTTGATTTCTGCTCAAGTCATCTCAGTGTTGTGAGATCAAGCCCCATGTTGGGCTCTGTGCTGAGTGTGGAGTCAGCTTAAGATTCTCTCTCTCCACTCGCCCCCCACCCAAAAGAATTGCTTATATTCTAACCAGCTAATGTTATATTTAAGTTTTTCCTTTTTTAAAGGTTGCATTTATTTATTCATGAGAGACAGAGAGAGGCAGAGACACAGGCAGAGGGAGAAGCCAGCTTCCTGCAGGGAGCCTGAGGTAGGACCCGATCCCAGATCCTAGGATCATGCCCTGAGCCGAAAGCAAACGCCCCACTGCTGAGCCACCCAGGTGTCCCTGTTATATTTAAGATTTTTAAAAGTACTTAATTCAGAATTTACGGTTGTTTTCGATGGATGGTCACTAAAGCTACCTAGCCTGTCGCATTGCTGAGATGGAAGTGTATTTATACATCACTAAAAGATAGATAAGCCTGTTAAAGAAACTGACATCATCATAAATGACATAAATATGGTATATGTGAAATAGTAAGGTATATGCAAATATATATAATATGGACATAAAAATTTATTTATTTATTTATTTATTTATTTAATTAATTATTATAGAGAGAGGGAGAGAGAATGTGTGTGTGAATGGGGGGAAGGGGAGAGGGCAAGAGAGAATCCTCAAGCAGACTCCCCACTGAGTGAGGAGCCTGATGAGGGGCTCAGTCTCACGACCCTGAGATCACAACCTGAGCTGAAATCAAGAGTGTTATATAACCAACTGAGCCACTCAGGCACCCCTACTCAAGTATATTTTTAATTGTCACATACTTGATTTAAATAGCTAATAATCTGGATACATTATTTCCAATTTGTAAATTAAAATCTTTTTAAAAATGTTTAAACATTTTTTTAAAACATTTTTAAAAAGATTTTATTTATTTACTCATGAGAGACATAGAGGGAGAGGCAGAGACACAGGCAGAGGGAGAAGCAGGCTTCCTGTGGGGAGCCTGATTGGGACTCGATCCTAGGACCTCTGGATCATGTCCCGAGCCGAAGGGAGATGCTCAACCACTGAGCCACCCAGGCATCTCTAAATTAAATTAAATTAAATTTTAAATTAAAATAGTCTAAGTACAAAATATAACATTTCTTGTAAAAGGTGTTCTTCCATACTTACAGTATAACCTCTCACTGAGACGACTGAGGGACTTGTAGGATCTTCTGTTCTTTGGCTGAGCGTGCACAGATGTTGAATGATTGGGTCTTATTTAAAGCTAGATTTGGTTTCTGTAGCTGCTTGCTATTCATGACAGTAAGAATTTCATCCTCAGGCACTGAAGCTCTCACTAGGTTTTCAGCCATCAAAAACTGAGAAGTACTATCTGAAACTACAGAAATTCTACATTAATTATTCTTTGATCCTTTGTCTTTGGGATCTTATACCTACTTAACTGACATGTTTTTCAAATAGAAACCCAGTAAATGTTCTATTACTTTGCACTTTATTTATCAGCATTATCTATATCTAATAGTTTTCCATCTCTGTTTAAAAAACAGAAATTCAAAATGATGGCAGTAAGGCAATGAAAATCCTGAGCTAAAGGAAAAACACATCAAGTTTAGATTATGTTTGTGTAGTAGGTTTGTTATTCATTGGTAGTTCAAAGAGAAGGTAGATTGCCTTTATAATAACAATCAAGATAAATTATAAATAAAAGAGTAAAAGAAAAGGAATTTAAGGAAATGTTAGAAAACCAGACAATGAGCTGAAAAGAACTGAAAGCGTAGGAATAGACCCAGATAGGTACAGGAATTTAACATATGTCAAAGAAGCATCAAAGTCTTGAGGGCAGGGACAGATGACTCAATAAATTAGTATGTTGCTTATTAAAGAATCTATTTGCAGTGTTCTTTTAAATCATCCATTTGAACAAATTCAAAGGAAATTTTAAAAATTTAATTTAATGAATGAAACCATTAAAGCAATCTAGAGGAGAAAGGAAGAAATGCTTCTGAATTTCTGTGTTGGGAAGGTTCTTTAGTCTTAAAAGTAATGGAGAATCACTAAGACTATAAGAGAAGTTAATTATTTAAGGGCAGTCTTCCCTAACAGACTTTAAGTTTTTGAAAGGCAAGACTTGTGTGTGTTTTGTGCATTACTGTATATCCAATATCTAGTTGTAGGTGGGAAATTAGCTCTCATTTGTTGTTGTTGTTTTAAGATTTTATTTATTTATTCATGAGAGATAGAGAGAGAGGCAGAGACACAGGCAGAGAGAGAAGTAGGTTCCTGTGGGGAGCCTGATGCAGGACTTGATCCTGTGACTGGGGATCACACCCTGAGCCGAAGGCAGATGCTCAACCACTGAGCCACCCAGACATCCCTTGATTGTTTGTTGAATGAAAAAAAAAGGAAGGCTTCTAAATGTAAACATATAAGTGGAGTAAAACATAAATAATAAAGAAATAAAAACGTGCAATTAATATGAAGAATAGAACCCTTGATATTTAAAGAATTTGCAGAAATCAGTAAGAAAATACCAAAACTCCAATATCTAAAGGAAAAAACAATATGAAGGACCAATTCACCAAAAGTAAAGATACATAAACAACTAAGCATATTTTTATAAAAGATATATAATTCAAAACTAATATAACAGAATTTCTTTGCCTGCCATGTAAGCAAATCATAGAAATAATTCTACCTCAAGTTGGCATACACCCTAGAAAAGTTTTAAATGGTATTGCTCAGGAAAATACTTTAGAATCTGTAAAAGGAGCTATAACAATGCCTATTTCCTCTGATCCAGTAATCACTTAATACATAGAATTTCATTCAACAAATCCTTATTTAGGTGCCAATGACATATCAAATACTGTGATTTTAATTCTTGGAATCTCCATCTTATGGACATGATCGAAAAGTCAGGGGAAAGCTTCATGTAGAAAGATGTTCAATACATCATTATTTAGAATAAAAAACCTGGCAACAGTGTAAATGTGCAGGGTAAGGGGAGCTCGAATCCCACACAGTCTACCGGTCACCTAGTGTGAACAGACTTGGGAAAGCCCACAGAGCAGTGAAATCGCTGGGAACAAAGCTCAGAGAAAAACCTTAAACTGACACATACCTTCTTTACCATGAGAAGTACCCCTTATAGTCTGTTTTGGCTCACTTGAACTTGGCTGGACACTTTGTCCAAAATTCTACAAAAATATAATAGTACATCAGAATATATCTCCATATTTAAAAGTTCATGATTATACATTTAGTAAAAATAAATATGCACTCCATATAGTTTTAGTAAAAATAAATATGCACTCTACATAGTTTCAGTTATCACGGCTCATGAAACCTGTATCAAAGCAGAAATCCACAGGCAACACCCTTTTTGAACTTGGCCACAGTAACTTCTTGCAAGATACATCCACGAAGGCAAAAGAAACAAAAGCAAAAATGAACTATTGGGACTTCATCAAGATAAGAAGCTTTTGCACAGCAAAGATACAGTCAACAAAACTAAAAGACAACCTACAGAATGGGAGAAGACAGTGCAAATGACATATCAGATAAAGGGCTAGTTTCCAATATCTATAAAGAACTTATTAAACTCAACACCAAAGAAACAAACAATCCAATCATGAAATGGGCAAAAGACATGAAGAGAAATCTCACAGAGGAAGACATAGACATGGCCAACATGCATATGAGAAAATGCTCTGCATCACTTGCCATCAGGGAAATACAAATCAAAACCACAATGAGATACTACCTCACACCAGTGAGAATGGGGAAAATTAACAAGGCAGGAAACCACAAATGTTGGAGAGGACGCGGAGAAAAGGGAACCCTCTTACACTGTTGGTGGGAATGTGAACTGGTGCAGCCACTCTGGGAAACTGTGTGGAGGTTCCTCAAAGAGTTAAAAATATACCTGCCCTACGACCCAGCAATTGCACTGTTGGGGATTTACCCCAAAGATACAAATGCAATGAAACGCCGGGACACCTGCACCCCGATGTTTACAGCAGCAATGGCCACGATAGCCAAACTGTGGAAGGAGCCTCGGTGTCCAACGAAAGATGAATGGATAAAGAAGATGTGGTTTATGTATACAATGGAATATTACTCAGCTATTAGAAATGACAAATACCCACCATTTGCTTCAACGTGGATGGAACTGGAGGGTATTATGCTGAATGAAGTAAGTCAGTCGGAGAAGGACAAACATTATATGTTCTCATTCATTTGGGGAATATAAATAATAGTGAAAGGGAATATAAGGGAAGGGAGAAGAAATGTGTGGGAAATATCAGAAAGGGAGACAGAACGTAAAGACTGCTAACTCTGGGAAACGAACTAGGGGTGGTAGAAGGGGAGGAGGGCAGGGGGTGGGAGTGAATGGGTGACGGGCACTGGGGGTTATTCTGTAAGTTAGTAAATTGAACACCAATAAAAAATAAAAAATAAAAAAAAATAAAAAAAACAAGGCAGGAAACAAGAAATGTTGGAGTGGATGCGGAGAAAAGGGAACCCTCCTGCACTGTTGGTGGGAATGTGAACTGGTGCAGCCACTCTGGAAAACTGTGTGGAGGTTCCTCAAAGAGTTAAAAATAGACCTGCCCTATGACCCAGCAATTGCACTGCTGGGGATTTACCCCAAAGATTCAGATGCAATGAAACGCCGGGACACCTGCACCCCGATGTTTATAGCAGCAATGTCCACAATAGCCAAACTGTGGAAGGAGCCTCGGTGTCCATCGAAAGATGAATGGATAAAGAAGATGTGGTCTATGTATACAATGGAATATTCCTCAGCCATTAGAAACGACAAATACCCACCATTTGCTTCAACGTGGATGGAACTGGAGGGTATTATGCTGAGTGAAGTAAGTCAATCGGAAAAGGACAAACCTTGTATGTTCTCATTCATTTGGGGAATATAAATAATAGTGAAAGGGAATAGAAGGGAAGGGAGAAGAAATGAGTGGGAAATATCAGAAAGGGAGACAGAACATAAAGATTCCTAACTCTGGGAAACGAACTAGGGGCGGTGGAAGCGGAGGAGGGCGGGGGGGTGGGGGTGAATGGATGACGGGCATTGAGGGGGGCACTTGATGGGATGAGCACTGGGTGTTATTCTGTATGTTGGTAAATTGAACACCAATAAAAAATTAATTTATTAAAAAAAAGCAGAAATCAAGAATTCCTGGAATAAGTCCTTTCTAGGGTAACTCAGTATTTAAAAAAATGTTTTATGTGGATTTTGGAAAATGTTCAGGTTGCAGTGTTACCTTGGATATTGGAAGAAGGAAGTTAGAGTGCTAGTTCAAGGGCTGGCAAACACTGACGGTAAGTAAGGTCTATAAGCTGGTGGGTTTACATTGTCACCGCAGGCGGGGCCCCATGAGGCCAGGGACCCCAGGAGGCCAGGCTTGCAGAAGAGCTGGTGCTGCCCCAACGCCCTGGAGGCCAGGACGCCCCAACCCGGGGCACGCAACCCTTTCCCTTGGCGCTCGGGTGTGGCAGCGCTGCTCCAGATTGTTGGGGGACCAGGCTAGCACTGTCCCGGCCTCGGTCACTGTGGCCTCCACCAGAGACTGGGGGTTCCCTGCCCTGACTGCCGGGCAGGGATTGTCGTGGGCTGGAAAGCTCCCAACAGGAACTGGACCCTGCGGAGGCTCCTCGGTTAAAATCAAGAGGGCAGAGAAAGTTAAACTTCCCGTGGTGACCGCGGCCATTCCAAAGCCAGCACGAGGGTGTAGGGCACTGAAGCAGGTGCGCCTGGGGTGGGCTACACTGGAGAGGGCACAGGGGGCCGTGAACGGTGGGGGCAGGGAGGGGGGCATGGTGGGAACCAGGACGGTACGCATGAGTTTACCAATTTAACAGTTCCTTTTCGTTTGTTGTTCTAACTGTATATTGCTTTAGCATTTAAAATATACGAATAAGGGGATCCCGGGGTGGTTCAGCGGTTTGGCGCCTGCCTTTGGCCGGGGGCACGATCCTGGAGTCCCGGGATCGGTCCCGCGTCGGGCTCCCGGCATGGAGCCTGCCTGTCCCTCTGCCTGTGTCTCTGCCTCTCTCTATATATGTCTACCATAAATAAATAAATAAATCTTAAAAAAATAAAATATACGAATAAAATGAAATGCTTGTTCACTTGACGGATTGCGGATGCTGCTCTGAACATGGGGGTGGAAGGCAGAACTTGCACTGCTGAGGAAGCGCTAATATCTGGTTAATTAGATGCTGGGGACAGCTAATTCACATCCTACAGAACTCACTGACTTCTGTCTTACTGTTAAAAATGCTTCTTGGGTGAGTTTCCTCCACATTAAAAATCCCATCTATATAAAACAATGAATAGTTCTTACAAAAGAAGATGTGGTTTATGTATACAATGGAAAATTACTCAGCTATTAGAAATGACAAATACCCACCATTTGCTTCAACGTGGATGGAACTGGAGGGTATTATGCTGAGTGAAGTAAGTCAGTCGGAGAAGGACAAACATTATATGTTCTCATTCATTTGGGGAATATAAATAATAGTGAAAGGGAAAACAAGGGAAGGGAGAAGAAATGTGTGGGAAATATCAGAAAGGGAGACAGAACGTAAAGACTGCTAACTCTGGGAAACGAACTAGGGGTGGTAGAAGGGGAGGAGGGCGGGGGGTGGGAGTGAATGGGTGACGGGCACTGGGTGTTATTCTGTATGTTAGTAAATTGAACACCAATAAAAAAAAAATAAATAAATCATAGAATCCTCAACTCAGAAGTTGGATATAAATTCTCCATAAGGCAGTCATTCCACTGCTATCAAAAACTCAAAAGTGCTACTTAAAGTAGAAATTCCAAATGAAATACTATTTACTCATCCATCTACATGTTTTATATTTTAAATTCAATACTTGGATGAGGTTAGACCACCAGAAAATGTCATAGTTAGGTCATTTAGCTCTTACGGATGACCTCCATTAATTTAAAAATTACTTTTCTTAAGCTTTCGACTTTTACTAACCATCACTATCTTGAACAGCCATGTGGACTGTGAAGAGGAGTCTATCCATCCCCAACTCCAGGTACCCCACAGAAGGGCCTCAGGGGAACCTCTCTTCCCACACGGCCCTTCAAACAACATCCTACCAACATCAATGACCTCGAGAATATGCACCTCATCATCCTACCTTCCTCTTGCCATATCTTCCAGGGAGCTTAGATCATAGAGCATAGAGGATATTTGAACATGAACTAGATTAGTCTTAATCTAAAAAGTCTTGTCTTGATTAGTCTTGTCTAAAAAGAAAGACAAGCAAGTTAGAGCCCTGGATACACTCACTCTATCCAGGGCTCTAACTTGCTTGTCTTTCTTTTTTCTTTTTTAATGTATACTTAAAAACATTGTTGTGAATAACATGTTTGTATTCCAGAGCTGAATATAAATAATACATGAAAGAATGGTAATTTGTTAAGGTTGGTTTAAAATCTTCATTAGTAATTGATCATATAGGCAGATAGAATATAGCAAATAAGTACAGTAAGTTCCTAGCGTAGGGATTCATGCTGTGGTCCACACTTTACAGCAAAAGCACAGTGTTTGAGAACATTCTGTTTTCCAAGCAATTTTTCACTACTGAATACACATTGTTACTAATATCACACTTACATTCATTTGCTCATTGTACTTCTTTCCTACAGATCCAGAGTTTTGTCTTTTCTGTTCTAAAAGGCTTCTCTGCTTATTTTCAGCAATTCGTTTTCTTCTTACCACAGTAGAATCTTAATGCCAACAAAATGTCAAAATTAATACATTATATGTACAAACTTACGAGTTACCTTCAAACATCATAGAAAACCCTAAATTTCATTCATACAGTCAGAAAACTCTTCATGCACTTCTGTTATATGTACTATGCACCAAATAGTTACAATAATGAACTAAACAAAATCTCTGCTTCTGAGGAGTTTATAGTTTAGACCAGTGACCTCCAAATGTGCTCTAGAACACTAGGAGGAAAGGTAGAACAGATCACTGCTCTGCAGGAAGAACATACTAGAATTCCAATTTGTATTTATTGTCAAACAATTAGATATTAAACTTCACTATGTTCATATATGGTTGACGCTGGCACCCTTGTTGGTTTGCAAAGTAGGTGACTGTACGTTGCATACAGTAAATCGAGTTTTCCTAGAGGAACTACATGTGAGACTGGCAATGGTATCATTCATGAGTGCTCTCTGGCCTCCTGTAATGTATTGAACTTCATATGTGCCTGGTAAGTAGATTTATGGCCATCTCATAGCATCTGAATGAGTTCTCACAAAATGGAAGTCTAAAAAGACACTTTTGTAGTGCTTCCATTGTATGCACAATGTTTTATCATTTAAGGTGAATTATAATGGGTGTATGGATTTTTTTTATTGTTTTTCTATCCTTTTTATATGACTAATTAAAAACATTCTTAGAGAGAGAGGCAAATCAAGAAATAGACCCTTGACTGCAGAGAACACACTGATGGTCACCAGAGGGTGGGGGTGGGGGGGATGGCTAGATGGGTGATGGGGATGAAGGAGCACACCTGTGATGAGCCCCAGGGTTGTATGGAAGTGTTCAATTAATGTACTGTACACCTACTGTACTGTAGGCAGTTTGCAGATCCCGAGACAAGATGATGTAGAAGTTTCTTCTACTGCTAATATTTTATGATTTAACTTGTTTTCACAGCAATGCTATTTCCTTTTTTTTTTTCAATGCTATCTCCTTAGGAAAGTTAAATTGATTATTCAGTCATCTGCCAAATACAGAGTTTATGAGGTATGTACGTACTTTTCTGCTGTTTGCTATTAATAGTAGCCAAGGTATAGAAACCTAAGTGTCCATCAATGGATGAATGAATAAAGAAGACATGGTTTCTATAAACCGTAGAATATTATTCTGCCACAAGAAAGGTGGTTCCGCCATTTGTGACAACATGGATGGGACTTGAGGGTATTATGTTGAGTGAAACAAGTCACACAAAGACAAACACTGTATGATATCACTTATGTGTGGAATCTAAAAAAGCTATACTAGGGGCCCCTGACTGGCTCAGTTGGTAAAGTATGGAGCTCTTAATCTCAGGGTTGGGAATTAAAGCCCTATGTTGAGCATGGTGCCTACTTAACAAAAATTTAAAAGGCTGAACTAGTGGAAACTGTTGAAGAGTGAGTGGTTCCAGGGTGCAGGAATTGAGATGTTGGTCACAGTTCAAACTTGTAGTAGAAGATGAGTATGTTCTGGAGTTCTGTGCTCTGCATCATGATTATACTCAACAATACTGCATCATATGCGGAGAAAAGGGAACCCTCTTACACTGTTGGTGGGAATGTGAACTGGTGCAGCCACTCTGGAAAACTGTGTGGAGGTTCCTCAAACAGTTAAAAATATACCTGCCCTACGACCCAGCAATTGCACTGTTGGGGATTTACCCCAAAGATACAAATGCAATGAAACGCCGGGACACCTGCACCCCGATGTTTCTAGCAGCAATGGCCACGATAGCCAAACTGTGGAAGGAGCCTCGGAGTCCAACGAAAGATGAATGGATAAAGAAGATGTGGTTTATGTATACAATGGAATATTACTCAGCTATTAGAAATGACAAATACCCACCATTTGCTTCAACGTGGATGGAACTGGAGGGTATTATGCTGAGTGAAGTAAGTCAGTCGGAGAAGGACAAACATTATATGGTCTCATTCATTTGGGGAATATAAATAATAGTGAAAGGGAAAATAAGGGAAGGGAGAAGAAATGTGTGGGAAATATCAGAAAGGGAGACAGAACATAAAGACTGCTAACTCTGGGAAACGAACTAGGGGTGGTAGAAGGGGAGGAGGGCGGGGGGTGGGAGTGAATGGGTGACGGGCACTGGGTGTTATTCTGTATGTTAGTAAATTGAACACCAATAAAAAAAAAAAAAAAAAAAAAAAAAAACAATACTGCATCATATACTTCAAAGCTGCTAAGAGACTAGATCCTAAATGTTCTCACCACAACAGATAAATGACAATTATGTGATCAATGGAGGTGTTGGCTAGCTACGGTAGTAACCATATTGCAATACATAAATGTATCAAATCACACAGTATACACCTTAAACTTACATAATGTAATATGTCAATTATCTTATAATAAAACAAGTATTTTTCTGCAAGAACTCCTCATATTCTTGCAAAACTACAGATTAAAGATAAAACTAATAACACAAATACAGGTAAATAAGAAAAAGGTGATTTATTTTTTATTCTCCTTATAAACTCTTTGCCACAAAATGACAGTGACAGTATCATATTTATAACAAAGTTAGAGGGATCCCTGGGTGGCGCAGCGGTTTGGCGCCTGCCTTTGGCCCAGGGCGCGATCCTGGAGACCCGGGATCGAATCCCACATCAGGCTCCCGGTGCATGGAGCCTGCTTCTCCCTCTGCCTGTGTCTCTGCCTCTCTCTCTCTCTCTCTCTCTGTGACTATCATAAATAAATAAAAAAATGAAAAAAAAAATAACAAAGTTAGAGACACAAATTGAAAAATTATCAAATTATAAAAATAAACCTCATCCTAAATGCATATTGTACCTTGAGATATTAGCTAATAATGGTATATGAATGGTATATGAAATGAAGTAATTGACCTGAAACTAAGCAAAGCATTATTTTTAAAAAATTTTTTAAGCGGGATCCCTGGGTGGCGCAGCGGTTTGGCGCCTGCCTTTGGCCCAGGGCGCGATCCTGGAGACCCGGGATCGAATCCCACGTCGGGCTCCCAGTGCATGGAGCCTGCTTCTCCCTCTGCCTATGTCTCTGCCTCTCTCTCTCTCTCTCTGTGTGACTATCATAAATAAATAAAAAAATTTAAAAAAAAAGATTAAAATTTTTTAAGCAAAGCGTTATTAATACATGAGAGAAAAAGTATTTTATATAATACATAAAATTATTTTAAAGATTTTAAAATGTATTATTTATAAAATACAAAAATTTTAAGTTATTTTAAAAGGTTTGTACTTTATTTTTATTTCATTCTTTAAATGTTTCTATTTCTGGTTAAGGTTACATATTTTGTACAGTAATACATATGTATGCCATATCTGTATGTGTGTGCTCAAAATTTTTACTGTTCTATATCTAACTATACGTATATATATAATGCATATATTGTAAGTATACATATAAACTATAGCTGTATATAACTATCTATCTATATATCTAAATAACAACAAAGACCTCAAAGCTTCCAACTTTCAAGAAAGTTGGTTAATAACTGAACACCTGACCTTTGAGAGTAAGAAATAAGATAATTCTAGTTAATATTAATTCAGCATTTATAATTGTCTAGGCATTGTTCTAAGAGTTGTAGCAGGCACTATTATCATCACTGTTTTTACAGATAAGGAAATTAGGCACCAGAAAGGAGAAGTAACTTGTCTAAGGTCACAGAGTCAGTAAAGGACAAAGCTGGAATTTACCTCTAAGTAGTTAATCTGTAAAATCTGAAAATCTGGCTCTTACCCTCTATACTAGTAACTTCCATTCAATTTGACTGTGTCTGACAGAAAGAAATATATTTTGCACTGTGGTCCAGGATGCATATACAGTTCTGTGAAACATATTTACCTTTATGATATATGATGAGCTCTAGTAGTTTCTATCTTAGAACATTCTAATTCTAAAATTATATTTTACTAAAAAAATTCTGATCACCACTCATGAAACAAATTTTATAATCTACTAATGAGATACAACCTGTAGTTTAAAAAGTTCTGTGTTATTTTTATTCCCACCCATATGGGTAAGCTAAGGGCTAAATATGCTAGGCTATGTATTATATGTTAGATGTTATAGTCTCTAGCAAGATCATCTGGGCATCAATAGAGTTTCTTTATGTTTTCTATGCTTAGAAGATCTTGGAAAGTTCCTATCTTTCCATTTTTTTTGAAGGGCTTTAAAAATACTTTAAGTAAAAATTTCCTTGGCCACATGACTGCTTTGTCAAGAATTTTTCCCTTCCTTCAGCCTGTTTGTAAATCTGGAGTCAAAATCTGCCAACACTTTTGTACTTTCTTGATTTGTAGCATAATCATTTGTTTTTGAGCTTTATTCTTTGTGTAGATGTTCAGTGTTGTGGATTATAAATTAATAATCCCAGGAACAGATACAGTTTATATGCTTAAAACTGTATATTGTTGCATTCACATACATGCAGCTAAATACTATCTAATAATTAATAATAGCTGAGAACCTTGATATAATTGCTATATATATATATATATATATATATATATATATACACATACACACACATATATATATTTTTTTGCACTGGCATCTTTGGCCAAATTTCTTATATGAAAATTTTATCCAAATAGTTTTTTTTTAAACCAAAATTCAAAATAAAGCTACTAATCATTAATTAAGTAGTATGTCTTTAAAATGTATGGTATTTTTTTTTTTATGATAGTCACAGAGAGAGAGAGAGAGAGAGAGAGAGAGAGGCAGAGACATAGGCAGAGGGAGAAGCAGGCTCCATGCACCGGGAGCCCGATGTGGGATTCGATCCCGGGTCTCCAGGATTGCGCCCTGGGCCAAAGGCAGGTGCCAAACCGCTGCGCCACCCAGGGATCCCCTATGGTATTCTTAATTATAAACATAAGGACAAATTCTGGAGATGTTCAGAGAATGAAAGCAAATGATATATCAGATAAAGGGCTAATATCCAAGATTTATAAAGAACTTATCAAACTCAACATTCAAGAAATAAATAACCCAATCATGAAATGGGCAGAAGACATGAACAGAAATTTCTCAAAAGAAGACATACACATGGCCAACAAGCACATGAGAAAATGCTCTGCATCACTTGTCATCAGGGAAATACAAATCAAAACCACAATGAGATACCATCTCACACCAGTGAATGGTGAAAATTAACAAGACAGGAAACAACAAATGCTGGTGAGGATGCAGAGAAAGGAGAACTCTCTTAACACTGTTGGTGGGAGTGCAAACTGGTGCAGCCACTCCAGAAAAAGTGTGGAGGTTCCTCAAGAAGTTAAAATAGAGCTATCATATGATCCAATAAATTATGGAAGCCACCCAAGCAAGGGTCCACTGGTAGATGAAGGGATAAAGAAGATGTGATATACATATGCACACACATGTATACAATGGAATATTACTCAGCCATGAAAACAATGAAATCTTGCCATTTGCAACCATAGGGGTGGATCTAAAGAGTTTAAGGCTAAACAAAATAAGTCAGTCACAGAAAGACAAATGCCATATGATCCCACAAATATGTAGAATTTCAGAAATATAACAAATGAAGAAAAAAGTGACAAACCAAAAAACAGACTCTTCAACTATAGAGAACAAACTGGTGGGAAGTGGTGTATGTGTGTATATATATATATATACACACACACACATATATATATATACACATTTATTTATGTGTGTATATACATATATACATACAATGGAAATTTTCTCAATCTATATGATGCTTTCATTTTTGGCCGGGAGAAGTGTGAAAATTATAGTTACATTGTAAAATGCATAGATTAAAAGAGAATGAAATATTTATTGAGAAAAATAATTTTTTAAAATCTAGGTTTTTGCAGACTCTTAACTACAGAGAATAAATACACCGAGGGTCATCAGAGGGGAGGTAGATGGCGGATGGGGGGAAGCATGGGATGGGGATGAAGGAGGGAACTTGTGATGAATAAACAATGAGGGCAGCTCGGGTGGCTCAGTGGTTTAGTGCCGCCTCCAGCCCAGGGTGTGATCCTGGAGACCCAGGATCAAGTCCTGCATTGGGCTTCCTGCATGGAGCCTGTTTCTCTCTCTGCCTGTGTCTCTGCCTTTCTCTCTCTCTCTCTGTGTCTCTCATGAATAAATAAAATCTTTAAAAAAAAAAAGAAGAAACAATGAAAAGAAAAACCATCTAGATTTTTGTAGATAAGTACTGAAAGTTTTTAGATTAGAGTCTTTGCATTTAGCTTCCCATCTGCTAATACGACTTAGATCCATTCAATCTGAGAAAAGTGTGGGTGAGTTGTTAAGTGCCAGGACCTGGGGAGACAGTGATAAATTACAACAAAAGCCCCTTGTCCTTAAAATCTCAGTCTAATTAAAGAAGACTTTTTAAAAAGGATTATTTATTTATTTATTCATGAGAGAGACAGAGGCAGAGACACAGGCAAAGGGAGAAGCAGGCTCCATGCAAGGAGCCCGACGTGGGACTTGATCCCGGGTCCCCAGGATCAGGCCCTGGGCTGAAGGTGGCGCTAAACCACTGAGCCACCAGGGCTGCCCTAAAGAAGACTTTGAATATTAAATTTTAAACGAGTTTCCTCTTTACATCATAGTATTCACGCATATCCTTGGTGAAAGAAAAGAATCACTTTACTGATTTTTTTTCCAAGTCGTATCTATTTCTCAATACGCAATTGATTCCTACTGGCAGGGACATTTATGGGCTTCTAGTCCATTCCCTCAGAGGAAGAGCGCTCCATGAGGAGTTACCACTAAGGATAATGGCATACTATAGGGAGCTAATTTTCAACATGCTTAATGGAATGCCATCATTTTTTCTCCATATGAAAACCAACGTACATGTAGGTTTTATAAAAGTAGGGCTGCCACTGTTTTGGAAAGGGAATGGGAGGGTTAGGCACACCTATCATTAGCTTATAACTACCAATTTAATAAACATTTTAGAGAAAAAAGAAAGCATTATAACTACGTTTATTTACATATCTAGAATAATTTAAAAATATTTTTCATTGTGCTTATTTTGACAGAAATTTTGGCTAGAATATTGGGATAATGTCATGACAGAATGATATGGGTTAGGAATCAGACTATTCTTTGTCCTCTCTCTCTTACAGTAACAAGAAAAGTCAGAAAAAAATGGAGGCTGGCAGTTTCTAATTTAGTTGAGCGAAGGTTGGGTGGTTGTCTTGGAAGCTGCAGCTACCTAGAGAAGGATGGAATGTTAGGGGAGAGAAGATTTTGTGCGGCTAAGTCATTACTTAATATTGTATCTACAGGGTGCATGCTGCTCTATTTGAAGAAGAAAAATTTCACAGGAATTAAAACATGGTACAGTTTATCTATACAAGTACGTAAATTTATTCTTACCAGCAGCCTTTTTGTTTTGACCCAGAATATTGTTCCATCTTTTCCACAAGGGGACCGATTCTTCTGGAGCAGTCCTAAGTGTCCCTGTGGGATAGCCTTCTTGGTAAACAGGGCACCTATGGGTGCCGAGTAACATCCCATCGTGTGGGGCCAGCACAGGAGTGCCATTGGGACCATCCATTTGTGCTACAGTTCTGCTCTCAGAAGAACAATACGGTGGAGAAGGCATCACAGGCACAGAGTCAGAACACACACCTGCAGGTGGAAAGCTGCTGTCTGCATTCCACTGATGGAACCTGTGTTCTGTTGGAAGCACATGTTTTGAATGAAAATAGTTATGTGTCATCATGTTCTGAGAGTCTTCAAGTGTTACTGGCCGACTTGGAGACACTTGTGTATTTTTACTGCTCCTACTATCTGACGGAGACTTGGGCGGAGGATGAGGCACAATCAGTCTCCCCTGAGCTTGCAGGTGTGTGCTGGTTCTGCTTGCGGACTGGGGCCGAAGGCCAGTGTCTCTTCTGTCTGCACACACGAAGGCAGACTGCACTTGAGCAGACCTCGCTCTTCTAAGGACTTTGGCACCACCCCTCTGTGGGTTGGCTTTCAGAGCTTTAGAACTACCCCTATGTAAAGGGGGTTGACTCTCTTCTTGTGTTGAGGGTGGCCAGGCTTGTTTAGCCATGTTATAACCCGAAGGCATAACACAGTTCCGAGGTACATGGTCTGTTCCAGGTTCTCCTAAGGCAGCGACACTTTCAGAAGCAGAATAATCCTCCTTGGGCTTCTTCCCATCAGCACAATTTACAGCACAGGCAGGAATTCTAATTATGTGGCTGGCAGCTCCACTTTTAGTCGGACTGTGGAAAGGCTGAGACCACTGTTGGGACAGTTCTATTCTGTTCTTCAGCAAAGTACTATCTGCAGCATTTTTTTCTGTATCTCCAGTTTCATCAAACCACCTCAGTTTTTTAATAGTCTTTGGAATTTCTGTACCTTTTTCTTTTGTTAATTCAATACTGTCTCTGATAGCTGCTGCTTTGTGATTTCCTAACTTAAGGCTTTGGTTTATGACTAGTGCCTTCAAACAATTATGTTCATATTTAGATTCTTTTTTTAAAATACTTTTAAGAAACCTCACACCATTTTTCTCATGAATGCTGTATTTCATTTTCTTGTACTGACTGACTAAGTCACAGTTAGAAATTACATTAGACACTAATGTTGATGTTTGGGCAATTTTGTGTTTTTTATCATTTGAACCAGAGTTGTGAGGTATATAGGCAGCTTGAAAATCATCTGAAAACAAAGGCAACTCTTCCTTACTACAATTAAAATATTTTAAATTCTCATCTTTAATATCTGTCAATTCTCTTAACTTATCAGAACACTGCATTGGGTCCATTTCTTTTATATGTAGATTGCTCTTTTGTAAGGGCCTAGCTGACTGTGTATTATATGGCAGAACCATACGTGTTGCTATAGGTACAAATGAAGTAGTTCTACTTTCTTGTCTTGATTCAGAATTGTTCCCTTGGTCTGAAAACGTAGCTATTTCCCGTGTTGGAGAATCTGGAGTGGTCCAGACTCTGCTGAATTTAAATGCTGGGCTCTCAGTAACAAATGGTCTCTCCCTTTTGAATGTTCCAGAAGAGGAGTCAGTTCTCATTAGGTTACTTTCAGAGACCTCTTTGCTTTTTCCATCTTGTACAACTATAGGTGGACTACTCATGAAGGCTACTGAATTATTAGCACTACTTGTGACTCTTTCCACAGGTGGATTTTGCTCTTTACCATTAAAATATTCACAAGAAGGTAGAACATTAGGTTTACTTAAAATATCTGAGAGATGTGTCACAGTCTGAGTATTTGGATCATTTACATTTATGAGCCAATTATTTATATGCTGAGTTTTAGAGAATGACAGTTTATCTTCATCAAAGCAGCTTAGATTAGTTGATTGCAGATTTACTGATTTGAGAGAAATAGAATTCTTCTGGTTTGATGTGGAAGGCTCCTTGTTAAGTGTTAAATATATTTCTTCACGTTCCCCAGCCTCAAGACTGTCTATACTTGAGAGAGTTTCAGAATTTGTTATTTGATTAACTTCATCACAAAATTTCTGAAAGAAAAAAAAAGAACATTGTTATATAGCTTGGAACTTTTTAAACACCAAAATTAATGATTCAACACACTACTGAGCCCTATTGTCCTTGGCATAGAAAATAGAGTAATACGGCTATAAATAGCATAAATATTTAACTAATCTTTATCCTTGGAGTCGTCCTTACAGTGAAAAAGAGGGAGCCAACAAAGACTTATACTAAAGTGTGTTTGCTTTAATTTCTACACCTAAAGCAACTACCTAATTATTCTAGCCACGGGGATAGCTTAGAAAAAAATTTTGCTATTGATATTCCATTTGGCCTATTGAGTTTCCCGAAGGTTTTATAACAGTATATGAAATTCTGAAAAATAGTTATTTACAAAGGGTATTTTTCCCCTGAAAGTTTCACTGGACTTGAATGAGGCTCCTGAAAGCTCTGTGCCCCTAATGTGAGTATCCTGTTGGTAGGGCTTCATCTTCAGATAGCAGGTGATCTTGTGGCCTACACGGTAGGGTTCACAGGAAGAGTTTTGTAGAAATAACTGTACCTGGGTCCTGATGATTTAATATTTGGATGGGGTCCACGTATTGACTTTTATTTTAAAGTTCCCCAGGAAATTCTAATGTGGATGTAGAATTGACAATTATTGATTTTAATGAGTCCTCTTTTTAGATTTAGAACAGCAATAATTTCTATGAATTTCATAGACATTCTCATCACTATTTCAATGAAATTTCATGGAACTTATAAGTCTTTAATAAAATTTCATGATCATTTCAAAGTGTGGTATATGTTTAAAAATATTTCTAATTTCTCACATATACCTAGAATGCATTGATGTGTAGCACATATAAATAAATATATTCAAGAGGATTTTATTTATTTATTTATTTATTTATTTATTTATTTATTTATTTATTTAAAATATTTTATTTACTTATTCATGATAGACATAGAGAGAGAGAGAGAGAGAGAGAGAGAGAGGCAGAGACACAGGCAGAGGGAGAAGCAGGCTCCATGCCAGGAGCCCAACGTGGGATTCGATTCTGGGACTCCAGGATCGTGCCCCGGGGCTAAAGGCAGGCACCAAACCGCTGAGCCATCCAGGGAGTCCCGCAAGAGGATTTTAGATTGTAAGTCTTGTCAAAAGTGAAATGGACTCAAAAAGAAGGAAATTACTGTCCCTTAAGATTTTTCACAAATTTTAGAAAATTTAAATATTCTGATACTAAACAAAAATGTATGATTTTTCTAGCTCATTAAATAAATGAAGAAATCTAGGAAATCAATTACAGAATAAAAATATTTTAGTTTGTATAGTTAATGCCTATTGATATATTACCACAAAATAAGTTTTGAAAATGATTCACAAGAGTTTGATATTCCTAGCATTTACCTCCTACTTATCACATCAGTACTCTTGTGTCTTTTTTTTTTTTTTAAAGTGATGGTTACTCAGTCTAATCAGGAGAACAAAACAGAGCACACTGCCCATGCCTGTTTCTACAGCTGAGCTGCTATAATAGAAAATCATAAGGAAGCCCTCAAAGGCTTCCTTTGAGATTACATCTAATGAAATGTAGAAATCTGGGTTTGAGGGTCTTTCTAGATGTATGTGTGATATCCATGGCTCTAAGATTTCTGTTGTCACAGGTCTGTGATGGCCTCATACCCCTAAGCACCTGAAAAGTAGTTTAGCAACTTCTGATTTCACTAAACTATATTTTTCCCTCAGATTTCTTCTCCTCAGTAAGAAATGAAACATTATATTCAGCTTCAACTTTTGCTTATAAGTTATGGCTATACAAACTGTACTAGTTTATACTTTTAGCATTTCAGTTTTAAAATCAATGTGATTGAGGTAAACTTATCTATCAAATGAACCCATTTTAAATGCATAATGGATTTTGACAAATTTTTCAGCCTTATCCACCATATCAAACAATCCAGAGAAACTTTCCATCTGCTGGAAGTCCACATCTACCCACCACTACCACTAATCTGCTATCACTACAGATCTGAGTTTTCATCTGCTAATATTTTCCTTCTAGAAAAATGGAAAACTTCTAGGTGCATTTCTTAGAGTATAGATGATGATGGTGTTCAGCTCGTGTTTGTTTGAAGATGACTATTTTGCCTTTATACCAGAACGATATTGCTAGCTGGATACAGAATTCTAGGTTGTAAGTTTTCTTTAAAAAAGAATTTAAAATGCTTCACTGTCTTCTGGCCTGAAGTTCATGTGGTCTGTCTTATCTTTGTTCACCCACATTGATCTCTTTTCCCCCCTAGATTATTTTCTCAAAGTAATTTTTAAAATTTGGGTGTATTTGGCACACAATGTCACGTTAGTTTCAGGTGTACGACACAGTATGCTGTGCCCAGCACAAGTGTGGCTTCATCTGTCCCCATACACATCTGGCACATATGCATCCTTGGCAGGGTGGGTGCACACATACATGTGTGCATATTTATTCTTCTTGGAGCTTGTTGGATCTATGCACTTTTAGTTTCACCAACTTTGAAACATTTTCAGGCATTATTTCTTTAAATACCCTGGGATTTTAATTAAATGTATGTTAGACTGCTTGATATTGTCTCACAGGTTACTAGCATTCTGTTCATTTTTTTCCAGTCTTTTTTCTCACAATGTTTCACTCTGGATGATTTCTACTGCCATGTCTCAAGTCCAGTAGTTTGTTTGTTTCTTTTCTTTCCTTATCTTCCTTCCTTCCTTCCTTCCTTCCTTCCTTCCTTCCTTCCTTCCTTCCTTCCTTCCTTCCTTCCTTCCTTCCCCTCTCTTTCTTTCTCTCCTCTTTCTTTCTTCCTTTCTTTTCTTTTCTTTTTTTCTCTTCTTTTCTTTCTTTCTTTCTTTCTTTCTTTCTTTCTTTCTTTCTTTCTTTCTTTTCCTTCCTTCCTTCCTTCCTTCCTTCCTTCCTTCCTTCCTTCCTTCCTTCTTTCTTTCTTTCTTCTTTCTTCTTTCTTTCCTTTCTTTTCTTTCTTTCTTTCTTTCTTTCTTTCTTTCTTTCTTTCTTTCTTTCTTTCCTTCCTTCCTTCCTTCCTTCCTTCCTTCCTTCCTTCCTTCCTTCTTTCTTTCTCTTTCTTTCTTTCTTTCTTTCTTTCTTTCTTTCTTTTCTTTTCTTTTCTTTTCTTTTCTTTTCTTTTCTTTTCTTTTCTTTTCTTTTCTTTTCTTTTCTTTCTTCATAATGCCTGGACCATTAAGTCCATCCAGTGAAATTTTCATTTTGCATATTTTCCAGATCTAGGTCTACTTGGTTCTTTTAAAAATACCTTTTTCAATAGATTCATTTTTTACTTTAATTCCTTGAAAATATTTCTAAAAATAGTTGTAAATTCCTGGCCTGTTAATCCTTTCATCTCTGCCCTTGTGTGTATGATTATATTGACTAATTTTTCTCCTGGTTATGGGTCCTATTTTCCTGCTTTTCAACATGTCTAGTAACTTTTGGTTGACTATTGGACATTATAAACATTATGTTATCTGTCTAGATTTTAGTCTATAAGAGAGTGTTAAGGTTTTTTTGACAAGCAGTTGGTTATCTGTGTATTTTGAGGCTTGTCCAAAGAATATGTTCAGGTGAAAACCTATGTGATTATAGGGCTTATCTCATTTGTTTTCCTTTTTTAAAGATCATACCTGATATTTGCCTATTGTCTAATGTCTAAAAACAGTTGTTTATTATATTTTATTCAGAATTATGGTTGTTTATTGCAGGTAGGTATTTCATCACAGCCAGAAGAAGCCTCCTGCTTTCCTTTTTTTAAAGCCTTGTCATTATTACTTAGTTATTGGATAAATCAGGCCAAGATTATCAATTTAATCTTGATACCAGCCTACTAAAAATATCATAAATGTGTATAATTACTTGTGAAAAACAAAGTGCATGAATATATCAGGAAAATCAGCTGAAATCCATACTCATTTGTGTGGGGGGAACCAAGTGAATGCATGACCAGAGATAGAACAGAAATGCCATTTCTAGCTAATTGTGACATATTTTCATTAAGAAACTAATGTCCATATGTATTATAATTTTCAGGATGCTCTTTGTAATCCAGTCTCTAACAATGATACTTTTATTACATTGTACTTTTACATAGCTTTCATATTTGATCAGAAAATAACATTCGTAGAGCATATTTTTCCAAATATGAGAGACGGAAAAAGAATAGAGAAAGCAAAGTGAAAAATGAGCAAAAGGCAGAAAAATCTAAACACTTATTTCTGTAATATCTGTGATGAATTTTGTTAACTCATTCACATCCTATCCTTGGTTAATGGCATACTTTTCTTTGGTGTAGAACACTGCAGAGATGGGACAGAATTATTACTAGATACTAAAATATTAACATATTTATAGTTTCATACTTGCAAACTGCTTAGATGCTGATCTTCTAGGAGTTTCTGAGTTTCTTCCAGTTTAAGCTGGAACGCATCTTTGTTAGTAGCCAAGTTTGCCCTGTTGTTTTCCTTCATTTCTTTATCACAATTGATTTTGGATAAGAGATGTTTCTGATGCTTGTGACCATTTTTTGACAATGATGAAGGCAAGGCATTATCTATAGCTCTGTGAATCATACATAAAAAATATTTAGTACATTTAAATAAAGTTAACCTCTATATAAATGATACATTTATGGTGTGTGTGTGTGTGTGTGTGTGTGTTGAGATAATCACATTTAAGGATACTGGAATGGGAATTTAAGGCAGTCAATAGTAGAATCCAAATGGTTGTGGTATTTTAGTGCCAGTAAAGCACTCCACCTTCATGTAGGAATACCCAATTTTTCATGGCTTTGATTATAAAATCCCATTTCTCTGTTGTTTGGGACGGATATAGAAGGAGTTCCTGTAGACATGTAGAATCAGTCCTTAGTTCTATAAGAGCATTTCTATCTGTATAAAATGTGCTGCATTCCCCTTTGTTCTGAGTTGATGTTATAGCTAGTAGGTATTCCTATAGCCCAATTACAGTTGGTTGGAGATTCAAGCAGATAGAAAATATGAAAATTGCCTGTTGGGGCAGGCAGGAATTTCCATCCTACTTTACTAGATTTAGAAGCCTGGATCTTACTCACTGGAGGAGAATATACACACTTGTTTTCAGTGTATCACAAATACAAGCATGTTTTTCATGCCACAGAAGGGGTATCTGTAGTGCAGAGTCTGCTTTTAGTATGTAAAGTGCCACCCACAGATATCAGCGGGTGACATCATTTTCTATTAGAATTCTGCATCTTCTGGAAACTTAGCAAGTTTTATTTTAGCAGATGTACAAAGTGAAAAACAAAGAACAAAGGAGCACTGTTTTGGGGGAGGGCAAGGAAGTATATCAAACAGCTGACTGTGGCTGCACTACAGCCAGTTGTGTGAATCCCAAGGGCATTTAGTCCCAATTCATTTCAATGATTCCTAATTTAATGCGGATAAAAATGTTTGGAGGATACATGGCCACATATAACATATACCTATCTCCAATACACATATATATCTTTATCTAGACAAACTGGCTTACTCAAGGTCAATGATTACTAGATTCCAGCCTATCCTTTTGTGACCACAGGGAGGACATGGACAGCCAGAAGGTATTTAACACAAGTTCCTGAGTGCTGAGAGTGTTTTTCTCCCGTCCTTTTAGGCTTTCCTACTCTCACACATTCCTTCCCCTTCAGTCACCCTTCCCAAACAAAATATTGCTAAACCTACAAAATATCTAATAAACTCAATGTATTTACCTTTAAAGTTGACGTCTCTCAACTTTTTCTTCTCTATTTCTTTCTTCTCTAGTCCACTTGCTTCTCTTCTCTTCTCTACTTTCTTCCCCCAGTGAGGAGGATTGAGGGTATGAGCAGGAGTAAAGGGAACTGGGCGAGTAGGAAGACAGGGGGAGGAACGCACCAGGGGAAAGGAGGACAAAGCAGGACAGACTCCACAGGGGGCGGAACGCAGAGGACAGGAAAGGAGAGGGCTGAGGGAAGGAGGCCCGGGTGGAGAGTTAGGGGAGGAGGGTACAGATGAGGAAAGAGCAGGTGAAGAGGAAGAGAACTGCACAGGAGATGAAGGAGATGTGGCAGGAGAGGCTGAGGAAGATGAAGAGCATGGGGAGTAACAGGGAGGAGGGCGAGTGGGAACAAAGGCAGGAGGATGGTCTACAAAGGCCTGGGGCAGATCAGACCATGTGGTGGCTTGGGGAACGGACCACTGGACTGACCGTAAAGGGCCTAGGGGAGCAAGACGTTCAGGCAGCGGACTGATGTGAGGATTGGGGACTGGTTGGTGAGGGGGCTGACTGGAGAGACAGGGAGGCTTCAAGACAGGGAGAGCTTCCCAAGGGGCCGTGGAAACAACCAGTCGAGCTGGAAGGGAACGGTGGACCAGGGCAGGCATGAGAGGTGCTGGAGTCCAACGCTGTGGAGGGAAATGCTGGGGTCTGAAAGGTTTGTAAAAGAACTTGCTTTGTGCATTAGGATGAGGGATGACTGTGGAACTTTGGGCTGGGTGGGGTGGATGGTCAGGTGTGCCAGAAAGAAGTGGGGCTGCTAGATGGTGGAAAGTGCTGGAAAAGCTAGGAGTCACTGGGGCTGGGGACGGAGGGAGATGTTTGACTGGGCAGGACAGGAACGGGGCTGGTAAAGAGGTCTTTGGAAGAGCAGAGGGGACAGCTGGACAGACAGGCAGGGCTCGGGGCTGGTGGAACGGCAGGGGGCCCCCTGGAGGAGACAGCTGATCAGCTAAGTGGGGATAAGGTGTGGAGACAGCTGGACTGGCAGGGATGGATCTGCACAGGTGGAAAAGCATTTGGACAGGCAGGTAGACAGCCTCATTAAGATGCTCTTTTTGTTGCAACATTTATTAGGTTGCCTCTAGGCTTTTGATTCATATTATATTTTTGTCCTGAGGGTCCACACATGATGTTCTTCTGATCAGTGTTGAGAAACGTATGTAGCTTATTCACATTCCCCTTTTCTCATTCCTTTTAAGAATATTTTCACCATTTAGAAGTCTGATAGTCATGCAGATAATGAACATGGGCTAGAAAATGTGGTTCAAATGACTGGTACAAAGGGAAAATAGAGATCAAATAGACCACTACTTAGCTCTGGCCAGATTTCTCAGGGTTGCATGTGGTTCACAATTGACTATGTCACCACAAATACATGGATATTGGAGATAGATATCTGATAACATCATTTTAAAGTATAAAAATTTAATATGGAGGGAAATATAATTTCTTTTACCTTACATCTTTTGGAAGGGTGACATATGTTATCTTTGTGATAAGGATTCAGTTGCGCCGGAAGGCTGATTACTTGTATTTTTAATGTTAGTCCCTTATTAATATTCTTTCTTTTCCTTATTAATATTCTTATATCTCATTATTTCCTGAGGCAACTTCCATTTTCATATGGATATATTCTCCGATTGTTCTTGAAGCTTTAGCATTGAATGCCCTCTAGTTTTTCATAATAATTTTTTGCCTTTAGATGATCACATTACCAACATCTTAAATTATTTTTATCTGCCAGTAATATTTTCCACATTAGAACAATTGTTTATGAGTACTGATAGAATCAAGTACTTTGAATTCTTCCTGTTTCCTGGCATTACTTTATTCCTTAACACATTTTAGGTTTATATTCCACATATACTGGATTTTTTAATGTGACAATAGGTTATCAATATTTGTAGCTTAATCATATTTTCAATAAATAGTATATGTATTTCTATTAACCTAACACCAGATCCTTAATATTCTAATATTTCATATTTGTATAGCATTATAATTGTATAATTTATGAGGCATTTTCACACACATTATTTAATACTGTTAGTTATTTGTGGAAAGAAATTCAACTTTTTAATAAGTAAGCCATAGTGTTCCCTCTGTAAATTGTATACATTCACTGTTTTCCAAATAGGTAACATATATGTGTGTGTGTATATATATACAGATAGGTGTAGATAGTCATAGTCAAAATAGTGCATTACAATGATGAATGAAAACTAGTACTCTAATTTAGAATGGAGATCATCTCTCATAAAACAAAAATGATGTATGTTATTTAGTGGTCCTAGCACAGATTTGGTATGATGCTAACTCTATGTTTGTGTGCTACAAGGGAATCGAAGTTGTTCTGACATTTCATCTCTTCTAAGACTTTAAGGAATTGTACAGTGTTGAATAAAAAATAGTCTATCCTTTCATTCCTAGCACTAGCGACCTTTTTAAATTGAAAATATCTGATAACACAAAGGATAACAATTGATATGCAGAAAGAGAAACCGTGAGTTAGGAAAGACTGTCCTCAAACATGCACATTACTTTTATAGGAAATGATTTGGGATTTTTATTACTCTAAACTCCCCTCTCTAGATGTCTGCCATCTTCCCTCATCCCCAGAGTGCTCTATAATCGTACTGTCCTCCCTGGACTTGTACTCGCCCCTGGCTGCTGCTTTCTGGCTGCTGCTCCTGCGGCTTCCAGGTGCTGTTGCTCGTGACTAACTAGCTGACCTAGTAACTGTGAGAACAGACACTTGTTGGCTGCTGTCCTTCTGACTCTCACTCCCTTGGTTTGCATGTCATTGTGCTTTTCTGGTTACTTTCCTGCTTTTCCAGTCATTCCTTCTCAGGTTTTTTCTCAAGCCCCCTTTCTTTGCTTATCCTTTATATGCTGGAATTTCTTTTTTTATAGTAAACTTTAAAGACTTTATTTCAACTTCATTCACTTACATTTCTTGGAACAGGAATATATACATTATTCACCAATAAATGCTTAATGCTTTAAATTTACAATTGCTCTATTTATAGAAACTTGAAAATTATTCCAATTAAATGAAAAAAAGGTAAAAAATTTTCTTTTGTTCTTGTAAGTTAAAATGTATTTTTTTAATATATATTTTTTATTGGAGTTCGATTTGACAACATATAACACCCAGTGCTTATCCCGCCAAGTGCCCCCCCTCAGTGCCCATCACCCAGTTACCCCAACCCCCTGCCCACCTACCTCCCTTTCCACTACCCCTTGTTCGTTTCCCAGAGTTAGGTGTCTCTCATGTTCTGTCACCCTAAGTTTTCCCACTCATTTTCTCTCCGTGAAAAGTATTTTAAAATGACATTAAATTTTTTTTTAATTTTTAAAGATTTTATTTATTTATTCATGACAGACACACACACACACAGAGGCAGAGACACAGGCAGAGGGAGAAACAGGCTCCATCCCGGCAGCCTAATGTAGGACTCGATCCTGGGACCCCAGGATCACGCTCTGGGCCGAAGGCGGCACTAAACCACTGAGCCACCCGGGCTGCCCTAAAATGACATTTTTATAGCAGCCAAAACCTTTAACCTCAAATTGAGAACTCAAGTCTCATAAGCAGAACATAAGGGCCACATTCTAACTTAATTATCTTGATTATTAATAGTGGGGAAAACTCGGTGGCTCCTAAATAGGGCAAGGCAGACTGACTGACAACTAGTATGGGTTTCCTTCTGGGCAATCAGAACTCCATCCCTCATCATTATTTTCATTTTATTGTAACATACAACTGCTGCAACTTAAAAAAAAAGTTTAAATGGATTTTCAGTATTTATTAATGGTGATGCTTGCTAAGATTTAAGAATCCCAAAATTGAGAGTCAGAAAGTGACCCACAATTTAAAAAAAATTCTGGGACTGACTCCTACACAGTGTAATCTAGTGTTTTTGAATTAGATGATACTTTCTCACAGAACACCTCATTAAATGTTTGGTAAACACTCTGCAATCACAAGTGCTGGGAGACTAAGTTCTAAATAGAATGAATATGACTTTCTTAACCTGACCCTACAAGACAGATCTCAAGCATAACCAAGATTAGGAATGCAATCTGTTGGTCCTCATTCCCTTAGGAGAAGCTCATCTATATGGACCTTGGTACTTTGCTTCCAAAATCTAGAAAGTAGCTCAACACTGAAATAGACTCCTGTTTGGTAAGTGATCTGTCAAATGTACTTGTAAAACTAAAAAAAAAACTTTTCAAAAGGTCAAAAGATACAGAATTATTTTATCTCCTTATGCCAAGTAATTCTGTTAAAAAGATACTGACTGAACTCCAGTTTTAATTTGTAAAGTTTTGGTGTAAAAGCTAATGTACTGAAATCCAGTAAGGTTTTGAATTTTCATGTATATTAACAAAATAACTATTCATTTTGGTGAGTTTTTATAAGGTGTACTCTGGACCTGAAGAATCACTTTTTTTATTATGTTGGAATTTTTGAGAGTTATGTGACCATCTTCTTTGCTTATCTACCCATACTCTGTGTAATCTATAGACTGGATAAATCATAGATGGGTTATATGAAGATGCAGTTACTCTCTTATATTGGACATGTCTCTCCCATGGACCTAGGCATTATCAATATGGAGCCATTACTGGGAATATTGGTTCCTGTTTGGAACACGGGCTTTCTAGGCAGAGTGGCTCTCCAACCACCCTTGTGCTCCTGTCTCCTCCCAGCTGAGCTGTCATGTGTGGGGAGAGGGGCAGAGCAGACTGGCTGTTTTGTGGTCTGCCATGAGGACTCCTCCTATTGAAGAATGTTGCCTATTTCCATGAAATGTTTTCCGTCCTCTAACTGAAGCCCAACATGGCTTGCTGTAGACACAGTTTCACTGTTTAACTCAACTCACGAACCATGTCTTTAACTTCATCCATTCATTGGCAATGATCGTATCTACATCTGTGGCTGAGAGTTCTTGGCATGAGAAGTTAGATCGGGGATATCCCGTAAGGGTCTCAAACTTACAACTTGTTATCCTCTTGCCAGTTACTCTTTCCTTCAAACCTCTTCTTCCCTGATAGTTCTCACATTTCACTACCTGTTAACTGACCAGCCCTAATCTCCAGTCATGCTTCACTCCTGAACACCTCCCTGTTCTTAAAGTTACCAAATCATGTTGATTCCACCTCCTAAACAGCTCTCAAGAAATCTTCATTTTTAGTAACTGAAGTATCACTTCAGCTGATTTTCTCACTGTTACCCGGACCCTACTCATTCTGGCCGTATTTCTAAAGTATAAATGTTGAATGCTTGCTTCAGTAATTATTTTTAGGACAAACTCCTTAACAAGGCTCTTCATGAGTTAACTCACAGCTTCCTTTCCAGCCAACCTGTCTGCTCACTGCTCCCCTTCACACTGCACACTGGCAGGACGGAGCTCCATTTAGCACCCTCATACCTTTTCACTACCTGCTCCCCTGTCTGGAGTTCTCTCTTGGTGTTTGTCTCTGATGGATATCCTCCTGGTCTATTGAGCTTCAAGTCAAATTCATACTCTCCAGGAATATATTTACTGAATGCTTCCAACATGCATACACTGAGCCAGTAATGACAGGGAACACCTGAGTGTGTACAATTTAGCCACTGGTCTCCAGAATATCAGGCTGGTTGGGGAGACATCACCACATATAAACTTTCAAGTGTATTTCTATAGCTTTGATCTCTCATTTCATTTTAGGTCCAATTGTTTTTATGCACTTCTATTTGGATATTTATCCCCTCAATTCAGATGCCTAAAATGAAATTTAGCAATATCTTGTCAAACTTATAGTGTTTTAAAGTCAACAAATTCCCTCAATCATCAAGACTCAAAATTCAGCTTCTTTTGATCTTTTTGCTTTCTTCATTTTCTTTATCTCACCATACACCAAATTCATAGTCTAATTTCCATAATCTATTTCTATGAAATGTCTTTTCTTCCCATCTTTATTTTTGACTTCACTACTATTACCCTTTTCACATTAGTCCTCTTAAATTCATGGCTGGATACCTCCTCACTTTCCTGCCACTAATCCCTCCATGTTCCAAGTTTTATACTTCTATCGGGTCAACAGTCTTCACTCCTCTTTCTTATGTCACTTCTCTGTGCTACAAAAATGCTTTTGCACCCCTTTCTTCTCTCATCCTTTCCTTCTAACCACTCAAAATATTTTTACTCCTTCACAGACTTATCATTTCCTCACTGTGTACAATAGTACTGTTCAGGTGTGCGCACTAATGCCTAGCCTCCCAAAGTTCTCCCATTCTCCTCTTGTCCTCTTGCCTTCCATTTCATTCTATCCTTTTCTTTCTCCAACATTCACACCAATTATCTTTCTACAATGACAAAGAGGGTTATGAGTCCCTGATTAAAAATCTCCACTGCTTTTCTACTAGTTATAGAATGAGCTCCAAACGTCCCAGCTAGACCTAAAAACATTTCCCATGGATCTCCATCTACATTTCTCGATTACCTCCTGTCTTACTAGCTACACATCCCACAGCCCTGCCTTTTACAACAGTGGAGGCCTGGACATGCTAACTTCATGTACGCTTCTTCATTAGACAACTGGTACTCATCCTGCAAGCCTCTTTCCAACTTTACATTTCTGTCATGGTATTATACGTGCACTACAATGTGACTGCAGACCTTTCCTGAGCAGAGAACTGGGGCATAGGGTGAGCTATGCCAATCACGGTCAGGCTCACAGTAGGTACAGAAGACACTGGACGTGGTTTCCCTCCTCTACCTTTCTGGACTGCAGTTCTGTCACTCATCAGTTTGATGTCCTCCTTTCTGGCTATTGTTCTATCACTCTTTTCCTTTCAGAGATCAGCTCTTATCTTCACTTTCTCACTCTCCATTTCTTTTCAACTCATGGCAATCTCTTTTCTGTCCCCATCCCATCACTGACACCACTCTGACAAAAGTCATCAGTGCAACTTGTTTATTGTGAAATATTGGGGACAAATGGCCTCTGTAGTGGATACTCTCTCTTCTCCACATTCACTTTCCATGCTGCTCCACTTGTCTCTGCTTGGTGGAGACTAATAGATCCTTTGCCTTTTGACTTATGGCTCAGTTTGGCCAGTGGAAGGCACTAGAAAGAGATGGAGTGACAGAAGAAAGAAGTTTCTGGCAATTATTCTTCTAGCTCCCCTACTGCTGGGCATGGGTTAGCAGTGGCAGTGTTCCTCCACAGATGACCATGGGTTCTGTCTGCAGCCCTCTTCTGTGGCTACATGTCTATCCAGGTCAAGTCTGTGGATAACATCGATTCTCTCATTGTCAGTCCTTGGGGTGTTTCCCCATCCTTTGCTAGCTTTCCACTTCCTTTATTAACCCCTCTTCAACCACCCCTTTTAAATGTGCCACCTGTTTCAGGCCAGGACAACCACTTGTGTTGCCAATTCTCTGAAACCCATTTCATCTCTATTAACTGTTTTTTCTTTTTTTTTTCAGGGAACTTTGTATGTCTCTAGTCTCCATGTTACAAGCCTCTCCTAGTCCTGTATAAACCACTCCACTCCTATCTGTAGGCTTCTTTTTCTTCTACTTCCTTAACTGTTGTTTCAGCACCCTATCCTACACCTGCCACCATACCTTCTCCATGGCTACATCTTTCTCTAGAGCTCTCAACTAATAATTTCAATGACATATATTGAAATAGACTTCTGTTTTGTTCTCTTTCAATTCACTATTCACATTTGTTCACAGTAGATGGGAATGACATATTAAAAAAGAAAAGCTGATCTTACCACCCATCTGCTTCAGATCCTTCATTGACTCCAGTTGAGCTCTCAGGATAAAGTTTATACTCCTTAGCTACAGGTGCATCTAGCTCTCCAATCTCCGGTCTAGCCAAGCTACCAACACTGTGCACACTTCTACTCCTAGAACACCCTGTTCCTTCCGTCACCCTTGGCCCTTGCACACGCCCATCCCTCTGTCTGGAGTCCTAAGGCTCACTTGTTTCATAACTAAGTCCTTCAAAGCCCTGTTGAAGAATATTCTATTCCATGAGGTCTTTCCCAAACTCTAATGAAGACTGAGAAAATGAATTTAATTGTTCTTAGCTCTGATCAAGAGAACTATTGGCCACACATAGTCTAAAAATGGAGGTACTTTAGGAAATAACCTTATGTACAAGTAAAATATGAATATTATTAATGTCTGAATTTTAAGTATATTTATGTAAATAAATGTTATATGTCATTATCATTGCTCATTTGGTACTATTCTATACTTTCTAAAGCATTATTTCACTTTTCTTCTAGATTATACACTAGGAATTGTATTTTACAATATTATACTTCCTTATGATGCCTTATCTACCTACGGCTATGCATGTTGTAGCTTCAATAAACATTTGTAATAAGTAAATGGAAAGTGTAAGATGTCACAGGGCACTCTGGTTGATCCATTCTACTGCTCCTTGATAATTCACTTAAGCTACCCTGGAGAGGAACCAGGAGACATTAGCTTTTTCAAGACATCCAAGAAAGATTTTTTCCATGAGGAAAAATCTATTTCTACCATAAAGTTACTCCTTTTATCTAAACTTACATCATGACAATTCAGCACAATTTTTTCCTCTCAGTAAAGATAAATAATGAACATCAATATTTTAAAATGGTTTTAATGATAGTTTCCATAGAAAATTATTTAACATAGGCAGCACTGTAATGCCAAAGACAATAAATTGGAATCTTGTCTTATTCTTGAAGCAATTTATATTCTACTCTACCTCAAATTAATCTATGAAAATAGCAAATTCTAAACAAAGATGAGGAGTAACTGGTGAAAAAGCCTTAGAAAGCTACTGAATTATCTTATGTTAATAATTACATCTTATAATAGTAAATTACTTACCTCCAATTTATTGTTGGTCTGTGGGAAGGGGGAAAGTTTACTTCTGGTTGTAAGTAGGATTCCTGAATTTGCTTGAGGGCTTCTTCCAAGGGAGGAACTGGTTTTTGAAAAACTAAGGCAATAATAAAGAAAAATGGTACAGAATCACCTCATCTTCAATGACCTCTGTTTATATAATTGGCCAATAATAAAAGACTACCTTAAAACTTTTATAAAAATAAAATAATTTTTAGAATAGTATAAATATTTTAAATTTAGACATCTAATTCCCCAAAGAGAAACTATTATCTCAAAATTCACATTGCCAATTTTAAGAATATTTATCTGGGAGATAATGTCCAGGCTCTTCATTCTGGCATGCAAACCTCACTGTCTTTGATCTCATGATGCCATAAATTTCTGACAAAATTAATATTCTTTTTAAAAAAGATTTCTTTATTTGGGAGAGAGAGAAAGCAAGAGTGCACTAGTGGGGGGAGCAGCAGGAGGAGGGAGAGAGAATCCCAACCAGACTCCCTCAGAGCGTGGAGCCTGACAGGGGCTCGATGTCCCTGAGATCAAGACCTGAGCTGAAATCAAGAGTCAGATGCTCCACCTACTGAGGCACCCAGGGGCCCCAAAGTTGATTAATATTCTTATTAAGAAAAGGGGAAAGTATAAAAATACCAACTAACATTTCTTGAGCACTTACTGTTATAGACATTGTTTTTAAGCATGTTGTATTAGCTAATTTGCTCCTCATTATGGCCTATGAGACCGATGCTATTTGAGCCTCTACTCTGCGATGTGGGAAACTGGGGCATAGAGAAATTACTTGTTCATGGTCATAGATTCTGTGGCCACTCGTCTACATACTTCACAGCACAACGTCTAACCCAATCCTGTTTCCCACATGTGCCTACTTTCCCGAAGCCTTCCACCATGCCTTCCGTACTCAGCATGCCCTACTTCTCCTACTTCTTGTGGCACTCTTCTCACCTTCCTGTTTGACTTGAAACACAGCTGTCTTCTAAGGATATTGCTTCTGTTGCAACCTGCTTAAATGGAGGCAATATTTTATTAACCTTCACCACTTGTTGTCTATCAAACAGAGCCTAAGCACTAACTTTAACACTAACTCAGGTCAACGAAAACCTGAAATTGAAGAGACAGATGCACCCGTATGCTCATCCCAGCATTATCTATAGCAGCCAAGAAATAGAAGCAGCCCCTGTCCATTGACAAATGAATGGACAGTGAAGTGGTGCACATATAATGGAATATCACTCAGCTATAAAGAAGAAAGATCTTGCCATTGGAGGCAATGTGATGGACCTATGGGCATTACGCTAAGTGAAATAAGTCAGATAGAAGGACAGATACTATATGATGTCAGTCCTATGTGGACTCTAAGAAACAAAACATATGAACAAACAAAACAAAATGAACAGACTCATAGAGAGAGGAAACATACTGTTACCTGAGGGGCTGATGAGCTGTGAAATAGGTGGAGGGGATTAAGAGGTATGGACCTCAGGCAGAAGTTAAGTCAGTCCTGGGGCTGTGATGTACAGCACAGCCCAAGTGGTCAGTGATACTTTATCTTCTCTATGTGCTGACAGACAGAAGCAGACTCACTGTGGGATCATTTAGTAATGTACAGAAATGCCACGTCATGAACATGTACACCTGAAGCTGACAGTCTATCATATGTTTTACAACCACCCATTGCTGTTTGGTCTGCTAGTATCTCCTGCCTCTCCTTCCCTGCTGCTGCTAGAGGAAGCCTGAGCTTCTGGAGAACTTTCTATGTGTGAGAGCTGCATTACCTCAGCCACCCACGACCTCCCTCCCTCCAGTCCTACTCTGCTATTCTCACTCCCAACAGTGCTCTGATCTCCCCGAGACCCCCTACCTGTTGCCCTTCTCTGGAGGAAGGGGGAGAGCCAACTATCATGCTTCCCTGCTGAGCTTCAGGTAACACTCAGAATTTGGGAATAAGTAAATAGTAGTCTCTCAGAGCTTTGTTCTTGCTCTTCATTCATAGTAGTGAATTTTCTTAGAATAGTAAGTTGATATTTTGTATGGGTAAGATATTCATACTCAGAAGTTAAAAAATACATATGATACAAATTTGAAGTCTTGCTTTCCTTGGTCACTTGTATATTCTTTCACTGTGTCTTTATGCAAATATAAGCAAATATAAATATATATTCTAATTTCCCCCTTTTCTTACCAGAAGGCAGAATATTATGTATTATGATCTGGATAATTTTTTTATGCTTAACATTATATCCTGATGTCAGGGATAGACACAGGTTTTAGGAGAACATAGGGCTTATACAATTTGTGAGACTTCACTAAGAAAAATAATGCAAAATTACTGATGTAAAGTTAGGTGTACAGCTCCTGAAACTCAAGCCTCATAAGCTTCATGATAAATCTACTTGTGCTGAAGAACATCCCGTATCAGTCCACAAAGAGTTTCTCCATTATGTTTCTAATAGTTGTATAATATTCCATTACATGAATGTGTCGTTTTTGCTAAGACTCTTGGGGGAAATAACTCCCATGAGTGGTGACTCCTTCTCTGAGGCACTGGACATAATGATCTACATCCTCTGTCCTAAAACTACCTTCTCTTTTGCCTTCTTATACATTATTTTCTTTGTTTGCTTTTGTTTCTCATTGTGCGTTCTTGAGAACTACTCCGCAAATCCTGAGTCTTTCTTGCTCTCCCCACAGTGAACACTACTAGTGTGTTAGGATTCTATTAGGCCCTACCTGCAGTCCATGTTCTATATCCTGTGGTTTAGCTTATCTTTCCCACAGCTTCATTTATTATCTATATACCACTCCTTTTTTTAAAATTATTTATTTATACATGACAGACAGACACAGAGAGAGAGAGAGGCAGAGACACAGGCAGAGGGAGAAGCAGGCTCCACGCAGGGAACCCAACGTGGGACTTGATCCCCGGTCTCCAGGATCACACCCTGGGCGGAAGGTGGCGCTAAACCACTGAGCCACCCAGGCTGCCCATTTTTTGTTGTTTTTAAAGATTTTTTAATTTATTCATTTAAGAGAGATAGAGAGAGCATGAGCAGGGGCAGAGGGAGAAGCAGACTCCCCACTGAGCAGGGAGCCCAGGGTGGGGCTCGATCCCAGCACCTGGGATCACAACCTGAGCTGAAGGCATACACTTCACAGACAGAGCTTCCCAGGCACCCCTGTAATTACAGTAGAGGCCCCCAAGCTTCCCACCTAGTATTCATTTTCCCTTTCTTCCTTGGCAACAGACCCCATGTTGAATAGTTAGGGCAGCAATACAGCCTTATTATTAAATATATTTCTTTTTTCAGTCTCCTTTGCTCAAAGAGTAGCTAATTATATGTAAGTAGACATAAGAAGTTGGATACTTCTAGGAAAATAATTTAAAAGGAGCTCAGAGGTACAACCTTTTGTCCTTTACAATTCTTCCTTATTTTTGCCTGCAACAGTGGCATGATGGCTTGAGCCCCAGCAGCTACAATGTGACCACAAGGATGAAGATATAAATCACAAACTAAGGATAGTTGAGCTGAGAGACAGAAGGCATTTGAGTTCCCAGTGACATTAAATTAAACAGTCATCAAACCTGTAATGCCTACCTCAGGACTTCATATTATATGAGAGAAAATAAACCCGTATCATATTTATGCTATTGCTATTTTTAGGGGTGTTATGAGCTGTCTCATATTCTCCTTAATGTTATTAGCTTGCTTTTCAATTACAGTAGGATCTTTTACTGATACAGTAATAGATTGCTTTTCAGTCACATTTTGGATATAGATGAAACTCTAGCATGGTATGGCAAGCTCTCTGAACATGGGTTCTAGCTTATTTTCTTCTTCACTTTCCCCCATCTTATGCTTTAAGATGCACTAAAGTACATAATTTATTTGCAAAAGTTTTTTCTTCTTTGGGGACTTAAAATTTTTTTCTCTTTGTTTGGCAAAATGTTCATTCTTCAAGATTCAAATGAAGTCATGTTCCCAGGGACAATGTCCTTGCTGTACTGCATAGGGTTAGAACTCTTGTTTCTGAGCTCACACAGTACTTACACATTCTGTTACCACAGTGATTCTCAGGATATTTATTGACATTGTTCACATTACTCTCATCTCCAAAATAAGCTGTGAGATCTTCAACGGTAGAGTATGAGTACATTTCTCCGTATCTCAGCCTAGGGCTAGGTACAGCAGAGTACAACATTTGTTTGCTGAACATAAAGGCTCTGCCTGTCCTTCTCTTTTTTCTTTTTTTAGAGAGAGAGTGTATGCGTATGAGTAGGGCGGGGGGCGCAGAGGTGAGGGGTTAGGAAGAGGGAGAGGGAGAGGGAGAGAAAGATTCTTAAGCAGACTCCACACTCAGTACCCAGAGTCTGATGTGGAGCTCGATCTCATGATCCTGAGATCACGACCTAAGCTGAAATCAAGAGTCAGATGCTTAACTGACTGAGCTACCCAGGCTCCCCTGTCCTTTTCTTTTTGAATCTTTGACATTTTATAGTTAATTCTGTGTTGCTATTTAAGATATAAAAAAATGTAGATAAGGGGGATCCCTGGGTGGCGCAGTGGTTTGGCGCCTGCCTTTGGCCCAGGGCGCGATCCTGGAGACCCGGGATCGAATCCCACATCGGGCTCCCAGTGCATGGAGCCTGCTTCTCCCTCTCCCTGAGTCTCTGCCTCTCTCTCTCTCTCTCTCTGTGACTATCATAAATAAATAAAAATTTTAAAAAAATGTAGATATGGTACCAAAGAATCAATCGTAATTATATTTAAATTCTTAATTGATTCCAGGTCTTGGATTATTGAGTTATATAACTTTGTACACTTTTTTATTTTGTCCATCACTTAACTAAGAACTGGAACCAAAATGTGAATGAAATGTCAGAATGAATGTGACACTAATTTATTGAACCTAAATGTTAAATTTTCTTTTTATTACATCCATTTTAAAAAGACAGAACATTTTAAGCCAGTATGAAGTAGAATCAAACTTGTGAACTTTCAAAATTTACTCACAGAACCAACAAAATATTCTCCAAATTCAACCTAAATCAAATTACAGCTTTTCATTTGGTTAAAGTCTTATACTTTTTTAGTTTGAATTTACACTTTCTTTCTTAATTTATTGTTTTGGGGGTCCCTGGGTGGCTCAGCGGTTTAGCGCCTGCCTTTGGCCCAGGACGTGATCCTGGAGTCCCGGGATCAAGTCCCACATCAGGCTCCCTGCATGGAGCCTGCTTCTCCCTCTGCCTGTGTCTCTGCCTCTCTTTCTCTGTGTGTCTCTCATGAATAAATAAATAAAATATTTTTAAAAATTTATCATTTTATTGTCTACTCAAGTGAAACAGGCTAGAGGTTGTTGTTGCAGAGGTGAGAGTACCTGCCCTCCTCCGCTGTGAAAGGGGAATATGGGCACGCTGGAACTTTTCCGTGACTTCTTCAAACTTCTCTTTCCTTTGCTGAAGGATTTGCTCTCTGATTTGTTGTTCTCGTTCTTCTTGTTCTTTTCGTTTCTCTTCAAATGCTCTATATTTAATCACAAAGTAGATGTCTGAATTATGGAGTAAGTTTTCAAAATCTCAACAAAGAAAATAGTTTCAAACCAATGATTTATTATATAATGATGTTTGCCTGTTTCAAAACTCTACTTACTTAGAAACAACAAATTTTAGATTAAGAACAGCCCCTTAGCTAAAAATTTTAATGTCTTTTTGTTGAGAATTCCAGAATCTTATCCAGACCTTTTGCAATTAAGAGAAGGCTCTGTAATGAGGGTCTTTCTAGTTTCTGGCAGCCCTGCATGCACATTCCCACCTCCCAAAGCCTGCTGGGGAACAATTATTTACTAAACAGCTATACTATTTTCTGGAATGTGAAAAACTATTTCACTGGTGAAAGAAGCAGCCTTGGAAATTACAGAACAATCAAGATAACACTGTAGATTTTTCTTCTTCTATTAGAACAAAAGTTTAAAATTGGGGTATAGATCCTTTACCTCTTTGGTTAGGTTTATTCCTAGGTATCTTATGCTTTTGGGTGCAATTGTAAATGGGATTGACTCCTTAATTTCTCTTTCTTCAGTCTCATTGTTAGTGTATAGAAATGCCAAATTGGCTGTCATATTGAGTCTAAACTATGCTAAAAATCCATACAATTTACATAAAAAATTTGATTTCCACCTTCTCTTAAAAATATGCAAGATTTGTCAACCCTAGACTCCTATCCACACATGGCTACAAACACCTGTCCATAATCTTTATCAGTCCCTATTTTTCTTAACTTTCCTATTTCATTTATTTCTGATTACCTCGGGCGCTTGAGTTCATGTTAACTAGTTTCAACTGTTTAAAAAATTAATTTTGTGGAAAATATGTGTCTGTGTGTGTTTCAATAATTAGTTGCTGGACAATGAGAAGAACGAAGATTGAAGCTGGCAATGACTGGTTAAGAAACTGCTAAGTGGTTCTGCTCTTTGGAATGTATGGGGTTGAGAAGCAGTAAATAAGAACTCTTCATGATTTTCAGGGTCATGGGCTACTATTAACCATCATTCCAAAGACCTTCAGTGGCTGGAGCTTTATTCTTTTTTTTCTCTCTTTTTTAAATTTATTTTTTATTGGATTTCAATTTGCCAACATATAGCATAACACCCAGTGCTCATCCCGCCAAGTGCCCGTCTCAGTGCCCATCGCCCAGTAACCCCCACTCACTGCCCACACCTCCTTTTTCCACCACCCCTTGTTTATTTCCCAGAGTTAGGAGTCTCTCATGTTCTGTCTCCCTTTCTGATATGTCCCACTCATTTTTTCCCTTTTCCCCTTTATTCCCTTTCACTATTTTTTATATTCCCCATGAATGAGATCATATGTTTGTCCTTCTCCAATTGACTTATTTCACTCAGCATAATACCCTCCAGTTCCATCCACATCGAAGCAAATGGTGGATATTTGTTGTTTCTAATGGCTGAGTAATATTCCATTGTATACATAAACCACATCTTCTTTATCCATTCATCTTTCGATGGACAACGAGGCTCCTTCCACAGTTTGGCTATTGTGGACATTGCAGCTAGAAACATTGGGGTGCAGGTGTCCCGGCATTTCACTGCATCTGTATTTTTGGGGTAAATCCCCAACAGTGCAATTGCTGGGTCGTAGGGCAGGTATATTTTTAACTCTTTGAGGAACCTCCACACAGTTTTCCAGAGTGGCTGCACCAGTTCACATTCCCACCAACAGTGCAAAAGGGCTGCCCTTTCTCCACATCCTCTCCAACATTTGTTGTTTCCTGCCTTGTTAATTTTCCCCATTCTCACCGGTGTGAGGTGGTATCTCATTGTAGTTTTGATTTGTATATCCCTGATGGCCAGTGATGCGGAGCATTTTCTCAGGTGCTTGTTGGCCATGTCTATGTCTTCCTCTGGGAGATTTCTGTTCATGTCTTTTGCCCATTTCATGATTGGATTGTTTCTTGGGTGTTGAGTTTCATAAGTTCTTTATAGATCTTGGATACTAGTCCTTTATCTAATATATCATTTGCAAATATCTTCTCCCATTCTGTAGGTTGTCTTTTAGTTTTGTTGACTCTATCCTTTGCTGTCCCAATAGTTCATTTTTGCTTTGGTTTCTTTTGCCTTCGTGGATTATCTTGCAAGAAGTTACTGTGGCCGAGTTCAAAAAGGCTGTTGCCTGTGTTCTCCTCTAGGAATTTGATGGAATCTTGTCTCACATTTAGATCTTTCATCCATTTTGAGTTTATCTTTGTGTATGGTATAAGAGAATGGTCCAGTTTCATTCTTCTGCATCTGGATGTCCAACTTTCCCAGCACCATTTATTGAAGAGACTCTCTTTTCTCCAGTGGATAGTCTTTCCTCCTTTGTTGAATATTAGTTGACCATAAAGTTCAGGGTCCACTTCTGGATTCTCTATTCTGTTCCATTGATCTATGTGTCTGTTTTTGTGCCAGTACCACACTGTCTTGATTACCACAGCTCTGTAGTACATCCTGAAATCTGGCATTGTGATGCCCCCAGCTATGGTTTTCCTTTTTAATATTCCCCTGGCTATTCGAGGTCTTTTTCGATTCCACAAAAATGTTAAAATGATTTGTTCCAAATCTCTGAAGAAAGTCCATGGTATTTTGATAGGGATTGCATTAAACGTGTAAATTGCCCTGGGTAACATTGACATTTTCACAATATTAATTCTTCCAATCCATGAACATGGAATATTTTTCCATCTCCTGTGTCTTCCTCAATTTCTTTCAGAAGTGTTCTGTACTTTTTAGGGTAGATCCTTTACCTCCTTGGTTAGGGTTATTCCTAGGTATCTTATGCTTTTGGGTGCAATTGTAAATGGGATTGACTCCTTAATTTCTCTTTATTCAGTCTCATTGTTAGCGTAGAGAAATGCCTCTGACTTCTGGGCATTGATTTTGTATCCTGTCGCACTGCCGAATGGCTGTATGAGTTCTAGCAATCTTGGGGTGGAGTATTTTCAGTTTTCTACGTAGAGTATCATGTCTACTGCGAAGAGGGAGAGTTTGACTTTTTCTTTGCCAATTTTAATGCCTTTATTTCTTTTTGTGGTCTGATTGCTGAGGCTAGACTTCTAGTGTTATGTTGAATAGCAGTGGTGAGAGTGGACATCCCTGTCTTGTTCCTGATCTAGGGGAAAGACTCCCAGTGATCCCCATTGAGAATGATATTTGCTGTGGGCTTTTCGTAGATGGCTTTAAAGATGTTGAGGAATGTTCCCTCTATCCCTACACTCTGAAGAGTTTTGATCAGGAATGGATGCTGTATTTTGTCAAATGCTTTCTCTGCATCTATTGAGAGGATCATATGGTTCTTGTTTTTTCTCTTGCTGATATGATCAATCACATTGATTGCTTTATGAGTGTTGAACCAGCCTTGCATCCGGGGATAAATCCCACTTGGTCATGGTGAATAATCTTCTTAATGTATTGTTGGATCCTATTGGCTAGTATCTTGTTGAGAATTTTTGCATCCATGTTCATCAGGGCTATTGGTCTATAATTCCCTGTTTGGTGGGGTCTTTGTCTGGTTTTGGAATTAAGGTGATGCTGGCCTCATAGAATGAATTTGGAAGTACTCCATCTCTTTCTATCTTTCCAAACAGCTTTAGTAGAATAGGTATGGTTTCTTCTTTAAACGTTGGATAGAATTCCCCAGGGAAGCCATCTGGCCCTGGACTTTTGTGTCTTGGGAGTTTTTTGATGACTGCTTCAATTTCCTCCCTGGTTATTGGCCTGTTCAGGTTTTCTATTTCTTCCTGTTCCAGTTTTGGTAGTTTGTGGCTTTCCAGGAATGCGTCCATTTCTTCTAGATTGCCTAATTTATTGGCGTATAGCTGTTCATAATATGTTTTTAAAATCGTTTGTATTTCCTTGGTGTTGGTAGCGACCTCTCCTTTCTCATTCATGATTTTATTAATTTGAGTCTTCTCTCTCTTCTTTTTAATAAGGCTGGCTAATGGTTTATCTATTTTATTAATTCTTTCAAAGAACCAACTCCTGGTTTTGTTGATCTGTTCCACAGTTCTTCTGGTCTCGATTTCATTGAGTTCTTCTCGAATCTTAATTAACTCTCTTCTTCTGCTGGGTGTAGGATCTATCTGCTGTTTTTTCTCTAGCTCCTTTATGTAAGGTTAGGTTTTGTATTTGAGTTCTTTCCAGTTTTTGAATGGATGCTTGTATTGCGATGTATTTCCCCCTCAGGATTGCTTTTGCTGTATCCCAAAGATTTTGAACAGTTGTAATTTCATTCTCATTAGTTTCCATGAATCTTTTTAATTCTTCCTTAATTTCCTGGTTGACCTTTTCCTCTTTTAGCAGGATAGTCCTTAACCTCCACATGCTTGAAATCCTTCCAAACTTCTTCTTGTGATTTAGTTCTAATTTCAAAGCATTATGGTCTGAAAATATGCAGGGGACGATCCCAATCTTTTGGTATCGTTTAAGACCTGATTTGTGACCCAGTATGTGGTCTATTCTGGAGAAAGTTCCATGTGCACTTGAGAAGAATGTGTATTCAGTTGCATTTGGATGTAAGGTTCTGTAAATATCTGTGAGATCCATCTGGTCCAGTGTATCATTTAAAGCTCTTGTTTCTTTGGAGATGTTGTACTTAGAAGACCTGTTGATTGTAGAAAGTGCTATATTCAAGTCACCAAGTATAAGTGTATTATTATCTAAGTATATCTTAACTTTGGTTCTTAATTGATTGATATACTTTGGCAGCTCCCATATTTGGGGCATAAATATTGATGATTGTTAGGTCTTCTTGTTGGATAGATCCTTTAAGTATGATATACTGTCCCTCTTCATCTCTCACTAGTCTTTGGGATAAACTTTAATTTATCTGATATAAGGATGGCTACCTCTGCTTTCTTCTGAGGGCCATTTGAATGGTAAATGGTTCTCCAACCTTTTATTTTCAGGCTGTAGGTGTCCTTATGTCTAAAGTGAGTCTCTTGTAGACAGCAAATAGATGGGTCTTGCTTTTTTATCCAGTCTGACACGCTGCGCCTTTTGATGGGGTCATTAAGCCCATTCACGTTCAGAGTTACTATTGAAAGATATGAATTTAGTGTCATCATGATACCTATTCAGTCCCTGTCTTGTGGATTGTTCCCTTGGACTTCCTCTTTCTATTACAGAATCCTCCTTAATATTTCTTGGAGAACTGGTTTGGTGGTCACATACTCTTTCAGTTTCTGCCTATCTTGTAAGCTCTTTATCTTTCCTTCTATTCTGTATGAGAGCCTTGCTGGATAAAGTATGTTGGCTGCAGGTTCTTCTCATTTAGGACCCTGAATATATCCTGCCAGCCCTTTCTGGCCTGCCAGGTCTCCGTGGAGAGGTCTGCTGTTAATCTAATGTTTCTCCCCATAAAAGTTAGAGATTTTTGCTGCTTCAAAGATCTTCTCTTTATCTTTGGAATTTGCAAGCTTCACTATCAAATGTCGAGGTGTTGAATGGTTTTTATTGATTTTAGGGGGGGAATCTCTCTATTTCCTGGATCTGAATGCCTGTTTCCCTTCCCAGATTAGGAAAGTTTTCAGCTATGATTTCTTCAAATACGTATTCTGGACCTCTGTCCCTTTTGGCGCCCTTGGGAATCCCAATTAAACGTATATTTGTCCTTCTGAGGCTGTCATTTATTTCCCTTAACCTATCCTCATGATCTTTTGTCTTTTTCTTTTTTCCTCAGTTTCCTTCCTTGCCATCAACTTGTCTTCTATGTTACTCGTTCTTCTACCTCGTTAACCCTGGTCGTTAGGACCTCCAGTTTGGATTGCATCTCATTTAATTGATTTTTAATTTCTGCCTGATTAGATCTAAATTCTGCAGTCATGAAGTCTCTTGAATCCTTTATGCTTTTTTCTAGAGCCACCAGTGTTCTAGAAGTTGCAATTCAGTGCTCTGAAGTGGCTTTCTGACATTGAATTGTAATCCAAATTTTGTAACTGTGGGAGAGAGGACTGTTTCTGATTCTTTCTTTTGAGGTGATTTTTTCCTTCTAGTCATTTTGCTCAATGCAGAGTGGCCAAAAACAAGTTGCACAGGGAAAAGGAGAAAAAGAAGAGAAAAAAGAATTGAAAAAGAAAAAAAAAAAAAAGAAGAAAAAAAAGAAGAGAAAAAAAAGCAGGTGGATGCACACAGAAAACAAAAAACAAGGGGGAATATCCTCTCATTCTATATAGTGTAAATCCCTCGACTTCCCCTGAAACTTTCCAGTGCTGCTCAAAAAAAAATCAAAAACTTGATTTCCCCTGTCTGTCTAGTGGTCTTCTGGGGGAGGGGTCTGCTGTGCTGATTCTCAGTGTGTGCACCTGGGGGTGCTGCTCAGCCCCCTGCCTGGTGCAGGGCTCAGTGGGAGTTGTTTATCCTGTAGGCCACTGTGAGGGTCAGCGGGGGTTGTTTACCCTGTGAGGCCCCAGGAGGAACAACACCCTGGCAGAGGCCAGCTCTCCAGCCTGGAGTCAGCTCCCGCAGTAACTACCGCAGCTCCCAGTCCGCAGGTGCCTGGATGCTCCGGGGGTGGGGGCCGCTGGTCTGCACAGCTCGGGGCTGCCCCGTGGGAGGAGTGTCCTCGCTGCCCTGTGTCCTCCCAGGCTCCGCCTGTCCCGGGGGGAGCACCGGCTCCGGGGCCTGCGCCGCTGGAATCTGGAATGGCGCTCCTGGGGCCGCGCAGCCCCCTCCGCATGGAGCCGCTGCCGGAGCTGCTCCCGGGCCCTTTAGGGAGCCCGGCCGCGGGGTGTGGTGCGCTCTACCCGGGGCGCAGGTGTCTGTTAGTGCCCCTGGGAGCCTGAGGGCATCCCCGCCCCTCCTGGGCTCCTGTTACAACTCCTTGCGAGCGCCTTTCAGTAGGGGAAGATTGGTGAAGCTCGTGCTTCTCCAGGATGGGGCTTTCCAGTCCTGGGGACACTCGCCTTAGCCCGCTCCTCGCAGGGTCCCTCCCCCTTGGATGTTATTTTATTTTATTTTATATTTTATTTTATTTTATTTTATTTTATTTTATTTTATTTTATTTTATTATTTTATTTTATTTTATTTTATTTTATTTTATTATTTATTTTTTCCATCTTCCTACCTTGATAGAAGCGTGAACTCTTCTCACTGTAGCGTTCCAGCTGTTCTCTCTTTAAATCTCAGACCAAATTTGTAGGTTTTCAGGATGATTTGAAAGTTACCTAGGTAATTTGGTGGGGATAGGTGACTTGGGGACCCTACTCTTCTGCCATCTTGCCCCTCTCTGGCGCTTTATTCTCATCTAAATAACTCAGATTTAGGGAACTATAATTCTGTGAAGTAGGACAGATCATCAGATAGTCCTACCCCTGTGGTAGGTAGGAGATAGTGGTGTAGTGTCACAGATAGGCACCCCCAAACCATCTCCTTCAAGAGTCCCCCCAGGGCAAGACAAGGAAGCCTGCTTTCATCACTCAATTCAACTTAATACTGGAAGTCCTAGCCAGAGCAATTAGGCAAGAAGAGGAAATGCATCCAAAATGGAGAGAAAAAAGTAAAATTATCTCTGTTCACAGGTGACATAATATTATATGCAGAAAACTTTAAAGGTTCCACAAATACAGTTAGAAGTAATAAACGAATTTAGCAAAGTTGCAGGATACAAAAATCAATAGTCAAAAATCACTTGTGTTTCTATATACTGACAATTAAGAATCTGAGTAGGAAACTAAGAAAGCAATCTCATTGATAATAGCAACAAAAAGAATATAATGTTTAGGAATAAACTTAACCAAGGAGGTGAAAGGCTTGGACACCAAAAATACAAAACATTGCTTAATTTTTTTAAAAACACACACAAATAAAAAGTCATTCTGTGTTCATGAATTAGGTTTTAAAAAAATCCATCTTAAAATTCATATGAAATCTCAAGTGACCTCCAAATAGCCAAAACTTTCTTGAAAAAGAACAAAGGTGGAGATCTCATACAATAAAGACAAACATATCAATGGAGTAGATTAGAGAGCCTAGAGATAAACCCTCAAGTAGTTGAATGATTTTCCACAAGGGTGCCAAAACCACTTAATGAGGAAGCAACAGTATTTTCAACAAACGATGTTGGGGAAACTGGAAATCCATATGCAAAAGAATGAAGTTGGACCCCTATCTTACTTACAGCATATGCAAAAATTAACTCAAGATAGATCAAATATTTAGACATAAGAGATAAAACTATGAAACTCAGAGAAATACATAGGGAAAAAGCTTTATTGGATTTGGCAATGATTTCTTGGATGTGATGCCAAAAGCATAGTCAATAATAGAAAAAATTAATTGGACTGAATCAAAATTAAGAGGATTTATACATCAAAGAACACTATCAAAAATGAAAGGGCAACTGAGGGAATGGAAAAATATATTTGCAAATCATATATATAAGCAACTGACACAGGAATATATTTAAAAACTCCCACATTTGGACAACAAAAATAATCTGCTTAAACAATGGGCAAAGGACTTGAACAGATATTTCGCCAAAGAAGATATACAAATATCAACAAGAGCTTGAAAAGACGCTCAACTTCACTAATCATTAGGAAAATGCAAATCAAAACTGCAACGAGATACCACTTCACACTTAGTAGGATGGCCATTATAAAAACAACAAAAACTACTTATGAGGATATGAAGAAACTACTTATGAGGATATGAAGAAACTCAAATCCTTATATATTGGTGGGAAGGCAAATAGCCAGTTGTTGTAAAAAGGGTTTGGTGATTTCTCCAAAAATTACTTAGCATTATCATGTGATCTGGCAATTCCACTTCTAGGAATATACCCCAAAGAAGTCAAAGCAGAGGTTCAAACAAATGTTTGTATACTTATGTTCCTAACAACGTTGTCCACAAGAGCCAAAAGGTGGAAACAACTTTAGTGTCCCTTGACAGATGAATAAACAAAATGTGGCATACATATAGAATAAAGAGGAAGGAAACTCTGACGTATGCTACAACATGGATGAACCTTGAATACATTTTGCTAAGTGAAATTAGCCAATCACAAAGGGACAAATATTGTCTTATTCCACAATCATATTACCTAGACTAGTCAAATTCATGGAGATAGAAAGTACTAAGGTGGCTGTCAGGGGCTGGGGAGTTAAGTGTTTAATGGATATGGAATTTCATTTGGGAAGATGAGGGTGATGGATGACAATGTGAATGTACTTGGTGCCACAATCACATACTTAGAAATGGTAAATTTTGTGTTATGTATGTTTTATCACCATAAAACTTAGACATGGTAAATTTTGTGTTATGTATGTTTTATCACTATAAAAAATAAAGAATGCCCCCAGATTTTTGACCCTGGGTGTGTTTCCTCAGCCTTATATAACGTACAAACCAAGTGTAGCTCTAAGTTCCTTTATCCCATCAGATTGAACCCCTGAGCCCGATAGTCAGACATAATTTATCAGCATTGTCCACTAGAAATAAAATGTAAGCTACAAATGTAATTTTAAATTTTCTAGTAGCCACATTAAAAAACACCAGTAGATATTTCAATATTTTTTACCTTATATCAAAAATATTTCAAAATGTATCAATATAAAATTATTATAACATTTTATATCCTTTTTGTACTAAGTGTATTTTCATAACTCAGTTTGGATTAGTCACATTTTATAAGGGCTCAGTGGACACAAGAAACTAGTGTCTACTTTCAAAGCCAAGAATCTCTGCTGGTAGGCAGTGTGGTTTTGTGAAGAAGGGAAGGCTTGTATGGAGAGGCAAAGACTTGAAGACAAGGAAACCAGGTTAAAAACTAAGAAGGTCTTTAAAGGGATTCATGTAACTTCATGGTTTTCGCTTAGGTTATAGGAAAACATATATAGTTGTCACTTAATTTTAAACAATTTTTCTGTTTTTAAATAGAGTTTTCTTTAATTCAGTATCTTTCAACCCAGGATATTTCCTCTTCACCAAGAGTGCTGGGAACTTCTGGAGGAGTTCTGATTGTCACAATAATTACGGTGGGCTACCAGATTTCAGCTCCCCTGGACCAGGGATGCCAAGTGTTACAGAATGCATGGGGCATTTCTATCCAAGAAAGAATTATTCTATCCCAAATCCCAAAGGTTCATCCACTCGGCTCTTGGCAATAGCCTCGTGTGGTGGAGTCCTGGAGAACAGTGGACCAGAAGGCATTTAGACTTCTGCTTCCACACATGCAGATGATCAAGGGGATGAATCCCAAAGTTCTTGCCAATAATTAGAGGCAAGCCCCAACAGAACGGGGTGGAGGGGGGGATGGCTAGGGTTAGTTGGTGTGGAGGAATAACACTGTGTGAATAGTTAGAGCGGGAAATAAGATAAAAACTGACTTCCCTACTCCTGCCCTTGGTTCCCACTAGATTAGAGGAAGCTAGCCTTTGAGGCAGGAAGAAGATAAAAGCTCAAGCTGCACATGAATCTTAAGACACCTAAGTTGCACATAACTGGAGAATTGGGAGTTGGGAAAAGAAAAATAAAATATATGGCAGACCATTCATTTAATGTAGCCTTTGAAAAGAGAAAACACAGAGGCAACTAAACGGAAGCATGAACTGAACATTCCACTTTCCGTGAGGTGGAGGGGGCTGAGGTGCACTCGGCAAAAGCTGATAGAGTCAATGGAACAAGCTCTGAATTCAGATGCTCTTACTTGACATTAGGACAGCAGTGTCCAGGACACCAATACATGATTCCCTCCTATGGTAGCTCATGTCCAAAGACAGTCGCAATGAACCATGATTATACAGTCCTCTCTGCTTTAATCAGCCTGGTCCTGTGACTCTCTTCTAATCAATAGAATTTTATAGAAGATGCTAGATTCAAAACTCTGCAGCTTCCAACTTGATCTTTTAGCATGATTGCACTAGGAAAAGACAGACCTATGTAAGAAGTCTGACAACCTTGAGATCACCACACTGGTAAGTCCAAGCCAGCTAAAGGGAGATGGAGCATGCCTCCAACTGTTCCAGTCACCTGGGCCCAAGCACAGAAATGTGACCAGAGGCCATCGTGGAGGCCCAGCTCAGCAGGACCTTCAGATGACACTGCTTACAGCAGAAATCTCAGTGCAGCAGCATCAGACTTCCAAGTGAGAAGCGACCACCTGAGCCAGGGAACACACAGAACTGTCATACATCATTGTTTGAAGTCACTAAATTTTAGGGTGGTTTGTTATAAAGCAGTAAATAACCAGAATAATAACTTCAAACCAATTTTTCCCCAGTTAACATTTATTTAGAGGGGATGAGGACAAATCTTTACCTCTCATGTTTGAGGATGCAGCAAATCATTGTATAAAACTATTACATCTTTTTTTTTTTTTTAAATAGAGTCTGTTTCAGTTTTTTTTTTTTAATTTTTGTATTTTTTTTCTAAAGTACCATTTCACTGGTAGTAAGAACTACTGGCATTTATCTAGTTAGATAAGAAGGAAATCTTAGCTGATATGTACTACTGATTTATTTTTAGTGATGTCTCTGGGATACTTAACAGATTCTCCCTGGCCCGGGAGAATGTTTTCTTTGATGGCTGATATGGAGCTAACTCTAGACAAAATTATATACCTATGAGTTTGCTTGAGAAATCCATGGCTGCCTAAATGCTTAAGGGAATTTGGTAAATAGTGATTATGTAAACCTACCTCTAACTCAGGTATGTGTAGTTGTTCAGTTGTATCTTTTATCCGAGTCATCAAATTAAGACACTTAACATTTACATGGTGTAACAGACACACATATACAAAAAGAAGCAGAGGTTATTTGTTGTTTATTATCTCAGAACAGGCAAAATGAATGAATAACCATCCCATGGGTATTGTAAAGATAAGAGATCCTGAAAAGATTCCAGAGAGGAAGGAATAACAATAAAAAATTTGTTACACATTATCTATTATTATTATTATATGAGAGATAAAATGTAAATGATTTCACAATGGTTTTATCTTAGAAAATGTAAAATAGTCAATGTGTGAGGACTTGTTACAGTTTGAGCATTTAAAAGTGAAAAACATAGAAAATTATTTTAAAAAAGAACCAAACGCAAATTTTGCAATTGAAAAGTATAAAATCTGAAATAAAAATTTTACTAGTAGGTGAACAGCAGATTGGGGATACCATAAACGAATCTGTAAACTTGAGGACAGAGTCACAGAAATTATCTAACCTGAGAACAGAACAAAAAAGATGGAGAAAGATACATAATAGCTTTAGTGACCTGGCGGTAACTGAATAAGTGGTCATTGCTATGTGTAAGTGTACAGTATATGTGTAATTGTAGTCCCAGGAATAAAAGAAAAAGAGTGAGGCAGAAAACTATGGCCTAAATTTTCCCAAAATTGGTGAAAAAATATTAAAATTACAGATGAGAGCAGCTTACTGAACTACTAAGATAAATATCAATAACACAGACAGCGGCAGATTTTAGTCACATTGCTGGAAACAAAGAATAAAAATAACATCTTCAAAGTCGTCACAGAAAAAATACTGTACGTGGGAGCGCTGCACCACCAATGACTACTAACTTCTCCTGAGAGGCATGGAGGTCAGCAGGCGGTAGAGCGGCATTTCAAGAGTGCTAAAGAAAATGGCTGTTAACTCAGAATTCTATATTCAGTGCAACTATCTTCCAAAAACAAAAGGGAAATACATTTATACTCAGATAAACCAAGACTGAGAGTGTTTATGGACAGAAGTCTTGCCATGTAGGAAGGGCCACAAGTGAGTTCTTCTGGCTAAAGGGAGATGAGCCCAGATGGAAAGAGAGACCTAGAGACAGCAGCAAACAACAGCACAAACAACAGATATGTGGGTGAATCGAAAAGAGGATGTTCTTCTCTTTGTCTCATTGGTAAAGAGATACCTGAAGGTTTAATACAGAAATTACAACACTATCGTGAACTTTATCCCCAGCAGATATAAAGGACGTCAGCATAGCAGTAGGAGAGGCAGAATTACAAAGTTGACGGATCCTTATATTTATGTGAAATGGTCCAATTATAACTCTAAATAGTTAGGAATGAATATTGTAATCTCTAAAATAGCCACTTAAAAAAAGTAAAATTGAAAAATCTTTTTGACTAACTAAAAAGGGAGTCAGGAAAGGAGGAAAAAAACAAGAGGAAGGATATATGGAATTGATTGAAAACAAAGAGTTAAAAAAAAGAAAACAAAGAGTTAATGATAGATCCACATCAAACTGTTTTAAGAATGATTACTAAACATGCCATTTGCTTTTGGGAGATAGTTCTCTATAAATACTTCATATTTAGGTATAGCCCAAGTCTTCTGAATGAAGGCATTCACAGGCAAGTTAAAAGTGTTTGTATAAAGAGACATTCCAGGATAGTAAAGCTTAGAGAGCTCTCTCATCCTGGAGACTGCGTGGGGGGTGGGGGGGGGAGGGGAAGATAAAGATCTCTCTCCTTTCCTTCTCCAGAGAGCACTTACATTCCAGGGTGAAGATAAGGTCTCTTTTTCTCTGGAGAGGAGGATGGGCAGCAGCCATGTGTAAGGTCAGAGTTCTCACATTTTATGGTTCTCACTCTGTGTAGAAACCATCTGGCCCTCATTGCATTGTCCTCTGGGGACATGAGATATTTCCATGACAATACACAGCCTTTGTCTTTGAATGAGGGGGTTTATTTTCTTTCAGCCTGCCACAGCATAGATGAAATCAAGGTAAGCTAAAATCATTAGCTTGCATGTAGGTCAGAATCTCAGATCCTTTCCAGCTCTTCAGTTTCTGATTTAGCACTTGCCAGACTGAATACCCAAAGTAAGATCCAAGAAGATTTCCATAAACACAGACAGGTTGAAAGCAAAAAGATGGGATGCTGGGAGACATCTGACCAAATTAATATCAGACACAGGAGGCTTTAAGACAAGGAGTGTTACTAGAGATGAAAACAACATTTCATAATGATAGAAGGATCAATTCATCAAGAAGACACAAAATCATAAGTATGAATACACCTAGTAAGAGATCTTCAAAATATATGAAGCAAACACAGAACTAAAGGGAGAAACTGATGAATACACAATTATGGTTGCATACTGTAACAAGTCTCTTGATAATTGATAGAACAATCAGATAAAAAAATATCAGTAAGAGTATATATTTGAACAACACTATCAACTACCTTGACCTTGTTGATATTTATAGAACTATTTATATCCAACAATTGCAATATACATTCTTTTTAAGTATAACTTAAGAAATCTTATATTGGGCCATAAGACAAATGTCAATGAATTTGGTAAGATTTAAACCTTACATAATATGTTCTCTCATCAAAAGAAATTTAAAACAGAAATCAATTATGATATTTAGAAAAGCTCAATAACTGGAAATTAAAAAAAAAACATACTTCTAAATAAGCTACAGGTTAAAAATCAAAAGGGAAGTAGCAAAGCAAAATGAAAATGCAGCATATCAAATTTATTGAGGGCAGTTATTGAGAGGGAAATTTATAACCTTAAATGCCCATAGTGGAAATGGAGAGAAGTTTAAAATCAATGAGGGATGCCTGGGTGGCTCAGCAGTTGGGCACCTGCCTTTAGCTCAGATCGTGATCCTGGATCCTGGATCCAGGATCGAGTCCCCCATCAGGCTTCCTGCAAGGAGACTGTTTCTCCCTCTGCCTATGTCTCTGCCTCTCTCAGTCTGTTTCTCTCATGAATAAATAAATAAGTCTTTAAAAAAAATAATAAAATCAATGATTTTAGCTCCCATCTTAAGCTGGAAGATGTGCCAACTTATTCTAAAGTAAGAAGAAGGGACATCTGGGTGGTGCAGTCAGTTAAGTATCTGTCTTCAGCTCAAGTCATGATCTTGGGGTCCTGGGATCAAGCCTTGCATCGGGCTCCCTGCTCAGTGGGCAGTCTGCTTCTGCTTTTTCCTCTCCCTCTGTGTGCTTGCTCCCCCACTCTCTATCTCAAATAAATAAATAAATCTTAAAAAAAAATAAAGTAAGAAGAAAGGAATAGGGAGATATAGTAACTGGGTGATGGGCCTTAAGGATGGCATGTGACGTGATGAGCACTGAGTGTTATACTATATACTGGCCAACTGAATTTAAATTAAAAAATTTAAAAAAAGAAGAAAGGATTAAAAAAGAAAAACTAATGAAATAGTAAACTAAAAAATAGAGACCACACAGACTAAAGCTGTGTATGAAAATTTTAGTAAAACTGATAAGCTCCTACCAAGAATGATGAAAAAAAAAAAAAAAGAGCAATGAAGAAAAAAAGGCAAACAAAAATAATCATGTTCATGAATCAAAGACAGGATATCACTATAAATACCGTAGACAGTAAAAGAATAATATGAACAACTTTATGCTAATGAATTCAACAACTTAGATTAAAATGGACCAATTTCTTAAAGGAATCAATTTACCAAGTTGACAAAGAAAAACATGAAAAACTCTAAAAACTCCGGTATCATTACCAAATGAGAGTTACCCCTGGAAGGCAAGGTTGACTTGACATTTCAAAATTAATCAGTGAAATTAACCACATTGATCAAATAAAGAATAGGTATAATATTCAATGCATGTTCATGATAAGAACTCTCAGCAAACTAGGAATGAGAGGAAACTTCCTCAATCTGATAAAGGGCATTACCCAAATCTGTAGCTAGCAGCATAGTTAACAGTAAAATAGTTAAATACTTCCCTCCAAAGAGATAGAAATCAAAAAAATCACTCCTATTGCTTCTATGTACCATTACACTGGAGCTCCTGGAAAGTTCAATAAGGCCAACATAAAAATAAAAAGTATATCAACTGGAAAGATAGATGCTAAACTCCCTTTATTTGTATATAATATGATTATACAAATGTAATATGATAAAGAATTTATACAGCAACTCCTAGAACTAATGAGTGAATTTAACAAGTTCTCAGAATACAAGGTCAATATAGAAAAATCAACTGTATTTCTACATAAAACAATGGAAAATGAATTTCAATTAATCCATTTATAACATCACAGAATATGAAATACTCAGGAGTTACGTAACAAAAGACATGTAAGAACTTTCCAATAAAAACCAGAAAACACTGCTAAGAGAAATTACACACACATGCACAAAGATGAAAGAGGAAAGGAGAAATACACTATGTTCATGGATTTCCTGTATTATAAGACTCAATATTGTTATGATATCAGTATTGTTATGCTATTGTATGTTCACAATAATTCCACTCGAAAACCAGGCAGGTTTTTTTTTTTAAATATTTATTTATTTATTCATGATAGACATAGAGAGAGAGAGAGGCAGAGACACAGGCAGAGGGAGAAGCAGGCTCCATACTGCGAGCCCGACGCGGGACTCGATCCCCGGACTCCAGGATCACGCCCTGGGCCAAAGGTAGGTGCCAAACCTCTGAGCCACCCAGGGATCCCCGGCAGGTTTATTTATATGGAAAAGCAAAGATTCCTAGAATAGGCAAAACAATCTTGAATTAAAACTGGAGGGTGTGCATTATCTTATTTCACTATAAAACTGATTCTCAACGTGGGGGGCGGGGGGTGGGCAATTTTGCCCCTTCCCTCTCAGTAAACATTTGGCAATGTAATTGCCGCCACTAGGGTGTGCTACTTATCTAGTAGGTAGAGGCCAGGATGCTCTTACAATACACGAGTAGTCTCCTATAACAAAGAATGATCTCACCCAAAATGTCAAGTGCTGTTGACAATGTCTGTCATAACGCCACAAAAATCAAGGCAAGAATAAACAGACAAATGGAATACAATATGGAATGCAGAAATAAACCCTCACATACATGGTCAACTGAAGTTTGAAAAAGGTGGCAAAGCCACTAAATGTAGAAAGGAATTTTTTTTCAACAAATGTTGCTGGAACAGCCAAATCAACTTTTAAAAAATGAACCCCAACCTTACATGATACCACATACAAATAATTGAGATCGATGGTAAACTTAAACCTAAAAGCTAAAAGTATAAACTTTCCAGAAGAAAACAAGAAAACACCCATCATAATCTTTGAGTAAACAAAATGTCTTAGGGAGTACACAAAAAGCACTAACTACAGAACAAAAAATTGACAAACTATTCTTCATCAAAACTTGAAACGGCTTTTTGAAAGATTTCATTAAGAAAATAAAAAGGCAGGCCACAGATTAGAAGAAAATACTTGCAATATATATTTCTGACAAAGGAACTATATCCAGAATATATAAAAAAATCTTACAACTCAAAAAAGAAGACAAATAATCCAATTTAAAAAGGACAGTATATTTGAACATAGATGTTAGAAAAATCATATGAAAATCACTAATAAGGGAAGTGCAAAAGTAGCCATACCTACTATATGGCTAAAAATAAAAAGACTGAGTAGGAGAGTAATGAAGCAACTGTGAACTCATGTATATGTAGATTACTGGTGGGTAAAATGGTCTGTCCTTTTGGAAAGCTTTTTGACAGTTTCATATATGCAAAACATACATGTACCCTAGGATCTAGCAATTCTACTTTTACTCAGGGAAAATGAAACATATGTCCATAAAAAGATGTCTTACTAATTGATTCTCTCATGTTTTATAACTTCAGCTTGAATTATCTTTCAGCCAGCAGCTTTATTAATAGCCCTCAATTAGGCTATTGTCCATCAATAGAATTGTCCTTCTATTGTCCATGAATAGAAGAATGGATAAACAAATTATGATATATCCTTACAATGCAATTTAAAAAAAGGACAAACTACTGATGTATGTAATAACACGGATAAATCTCCACATTAGTGAAAGAGACCACTAACAAAAGTGCAAGAACTGGCAAAACTAATTCTAATGATAGAAATTAGAACAGTGGTTGCGGAGGGGTGGAGATTGACTACAGGGATTTGAAGGTAAGGTATATATATGCAAGGGAAGGATAATGACAAGCCATAGTAAGCAGCTCAGTTTGAATACAAGTGAGAATACAAGAGACAGGAACAACAAAGAAAGGATGATAAGAAAAATGGACTGGGGTGGGGTCTTAGAACTGTTAAACTCAGGTTACTAGAGGAAGTGACATGGAGAGACGGGAGGTACAAATCAAAGATTGAGATTCCTGAAATTGAAATTTTGGAGGTGGAGGAATAATTGGTAGTAGTTGAGATGAGATGCCACTGAATGGGTAAAGTTCAAGAAAATGATGGGTCACTATGATGGATGGATGATCTATGAAGATATTAAAATTACAAAGAATGATCACTGAATAGTGGTAAGGAGGTAAGAAGAGCCAGGTGCTAAAACTTTCAAGCAATGACACAGAAGATCTACAGATCACTGTAATAATGAGAGGCAGTGGTGAACATTATAGTTAAATAGCATACGTTTTATTTATTTATTATTTATTTATTTATTTATTTGATAGCATATGTTTTATTTTATTTTTATTTTTATTTTTTTATTTATTTATTTTTTATTGGTGTTCAATTTACTAACATACAGAATAACACCCAGTGCCCGTCACCCATTCACTCCCACCCCCCGCCCTCCTCCTCTTCTACCACCCCTAGTTCGTTTCCCAGAGTTAGCAGTCTTTACGTTCTGTCTCCCTTTCTGATATTTCCCACACATTTCTTCTCCCTTCCCTTATTTTCCCTTTCACTATTATTTATATTCCCCAAATGAATGAGAACATATAATGTTTGTCCTTCTCCGACTGACTTACTTCACTCAGCATAATACCCTCCAGTTCCATCCACGTTGAAGCAAATGGTGGGTATTTGTCATTTCTAATAGCTGAGTAATATTCCATTGTATACATAAACCACATCTTCTTTATCCATTCATCTTTCGTTGGACACCGAGGCTCCTTCCACAGTTTGGCTATCGTGGCCATTGCTGCTAGAAACATCGGGGTGCAGGTGTCCCGGCGTTTCATTGCATTTGTATCTTTGGGGTAAATCCCCAACAGTGCAATTGCTGGGTCGTAGGGCAGGTATATTTTTAACTGTTTGAGGAACCTCCACACAGTTTTCCAGAGTGGCTGCACCAGTTCACATTCCCACCAACAGTGTATGAGGGTTCCCTTTTCTCCGCATCCTCTCCAACATTTGTTGTTTCCTGCCTTGTTAATTTTCCCCATTCTCACTGGTGTGAGGTGGTATCTCATTGTAGTTTTGATTTGTATTTCCCTGATGGCAAGTGATGCAGAGCATTTTCTCATATGCATGTTGGCCATGTCTATGTCTTCCTCTGTGAGATTTCTGTTCATGTCTTTTGCCCATTTCATGATTGGATTGTTTGTTTCTTTGGTGTTGAGTTTAATAAGTTCTTTATAGATCTTGGAAACTAGCCCTTTATCTGATATGTCATTTGCAAATATCTTCTCCCATTCTGTAGGTTGTCTTTGAGTTTTGTTGACTGTATCCTTTGCTGTGCAAAAGCTTCTTATCTTGATGAAGTCCCAATAGTTCATTTTTGCTTTTGTTTCTTTTGCCTTCGTGGATGTATCTTGCAAGAAGTTACTATGGCCGAGTTCAAAAAAAGTGTTGCCTGTGTTCTTCTCTAGGATTTTGATGGAATCTTGTCTCACATTTAGATCTTTCATCCATTTTGAGTTTATCTTTGTGTATGGTGAAAGAGAGTGGTCTAGTTTCATTCTTCTGCATGTGGATGTCCAATTTTCCCAGCACCATTTATTGAAGAGACTGTCTTTCTTCCAATGGATAGTCTTTCCTCCTTTATCGAATATTAGTTGCCCATAAAGTTCAGGGTCCACTTCTGGATTCTCTATTCTGTTCCACTGATCTATGTGTCTGTTTTTGATAGCATATGTTTTAAAAGAGCTTGGGGACCAGGGCATCCTATGCCCACACTGGCCCACATCCACTTTAGCTCTGGCTATCCCATTAGGGTAGTCACAGCATAGATTGCCCTGGGACCCCCCAGCCCATGCCAGCCACAACTCCAGTCTGCCAGTCAAAGTCACCAGGCATGTACAATCTACAAAAGGGACAACGATACACAAGACCATTCCTACAGATTTAGATTAGTTGTTCCACCTAATTCATAGAATCAAACACGGAAAGTCAAACAAAATTAAGACAAGGGGAATATGCTCCAAGTGAAATAACAAGACAAAACCACAGAAAAAGAACTAAATGAAATGGAGATAATAAATCTACTTAATAAAGAGTTCAAAGTGATGGTCTTCAGGATACTCACCACACTGGAGAGAAGAGTGGATGAACTCAGTGAGAACTTTAACAGATAGAAAATATAAAAAAGAACCAATCAAGAGTCAAAGCATACAATAACTGAAATGAAAAAAATATACTAGAAGACTAGAAGCAGGTTAGAGGATGCAGAAAAATGAATCAGCGATCTGGAAGACAGGGTAATGGAAAACAAAACACCCAAGCTGAATAGCAAAAACAGAAGGAAAATAAGACAGCTTAAAGGATCTCTTGGACAACACAAGCAAACATACTTGTATCATAGGGATCTAAGGAGGAGAGAGAGAGAAAGGAACAGAATGTTTATCTGAAAACAGCTCAATACATCCGAATAGCTGAAAACATCCCTAACCTGAAAAAGGAAACAGATATCCAGGTTTAGGAAGCAGAGAATTCCAAACAAGATGAACCCAGAGAGGTCTATACCATACACATAATAAGTAAAATGCCAAAGATGAAAGACCAGGAGAGAATTTTAAGGCCGCTGGCTGGTATTTTTCAACAGAAACTTTGCAGTCCAGAAGAGAGTGACAGGATATATTCAAAGTGATGAAAGGGGGACACCTGAGTGGCTCAGTGGTTGAGCATCTGCCTTTGGCTCAGGGTGTGATCCCGAGGTCCTGGGATCAAGTCCCGCATGGGCTCCCTGCCAGGGGTCTGCTTCTCCCTCTGCCTATGGCTCTGCCTCCCTCTCTGTGTCTCTCATGAATAAATAAATAAAATCTTTTTTAAAAAAGACAAAACCTTAGAACAAAGAATATTCTACTTGGCAAGGTTATCACTTAGAATTGAAGGAGAGATAGGTTCCCAGAAAAACAAAAATTAAAAGGGTTCATCATGGGCAGCCAGGGTCGCTCAGGGGTTTAGTGCTGCCTTCAGCCCAGGGTGTGATCCTGGAGACCCAGGATCAAGTCCCACTTCAGGCTCTCTGCATGGAGCCTGCCTCTCCCTCTGCCTGTCTCTGTCTCTCTCTGTGTGTTTCTCATGAATAAATAAATAACATCTTTAAAAATAAATAAATAAAAGTTCTTCATCACTAAATCGGCCTTATGAGAACTGTGGAAGAGACTTCTTTTAGTGGAAAAGAAAAGGCTATAATCAGAAGAAAACTATAAAATATATATCACAAGTAAAAGGAAACATACAGTAAAGGTAATAAAGCAATCACTTGTAAAGCTAGTATGACATTACAAGACAAAAGTAGTAAAATCAATTATATCTAAAAAGTTAATTAAGGGGATTCGCAAAATAAAAAGGATGTAAAATATGACAACATATACATAAGACATGGAGAGGGATATAAAAATGAAGTCCTTTTATAATGTGTTTGAACTTAAGTGACATCAACTTTATAATATAGACTGCTATAGGGCCAGCCGACGTGGCTCAGCGGTTTAGTGCTGCCTTCAGTCCAGGGCATGATCCTGGAGACCCGGGATTGAGTCTCGCGTAGGGCTCTCTGCAGGGAGCTTGCTTCTCCCTCTGCCTGTGTCTCTGCCTCTCTCTGTGTGTCCCTCATGAGTAAATAAATAAATAAAATCTTTAAAAAATATATAGACTGTTATATACTCAGGATATGAAATCTCCCCTAACCACAAGACAATAACCTGTAACAGATACAAAAAATAAACAGAAAGCCAAGCATAACATTAAAGAAAATCAAGGGCAGCCCCAGTAGCCCACTGGTTTAGTGCCGCCTTCAGCCCGGGGTATGATCCTGGAGACCCGGGATCAAGTCCCATGTCAGGCTCCCTGCATGGAGCCTGCCTCTCCCTCTGCCTGTGTCTCTGCCTCTCTCTCTCCCTCTCTCTCTCTCTCTCTCTCTGTCATGAATAAATAAAATCTTAAAAAAAAAAAGAAAATCAACAATCACAAGGAAAGAAAGCAAAAGAAGGAACAGAGAACTCATAAGAAGAACCAGAAAACAATGAACAAAATAGCAGTAAGTACATATCTATCAATAATTAAATATAAATGATCTAAATGCTACAGTCAAAAGATATAAGAAGGGAATCTCCAAGGGAGAAGGAAGATTGAGGAGTGAGGGTTCGCTGCCTCCCCTTTGTGCTATGGGGCCAGTTCTGTCACAAGGGAAGGTTTCATCAAGTGTGACTATCCATCTCCCTCCCCACCAGTGTCAAGAGCATACGATCAGTCTGAGCTGTAGTAATAGCTCAAAGGATTTGATATCAGAAGTTCTTGGGGAGGACAGATAGACCTCACCATCTTCAGCTGAGGAAGACACACTTTTATTCAGACAAGTCCCATTTCAAGGGCTCAGAAACAGGCCCTGGCCAGTGTGGCTGGAACAACCTGAGGCATGCAGTGGAAGATCCAGTGGGAGAGGCAGTTGTGGCCACCCTGTGGCCATCTAGGAAAGCCTCATAAGCAAAGGTGATTTGGAAGATGGTAGAGTAGAGGGTCTCCTCAGCTCACCTTATCCCACAGATACATCCTGGTGACAGCAATGCCAGTCAGTCAACTAACCTTGAAACCCACCCAGAGACTGGCAGAACAGACTCTCCACAGTTAATGGTAGAGTGGAGGCCACATCAAAAAGGGTAGGAGGGGTGGAGACACAGTCACTAACCAAACTCCCAGGGAGACTAACCACAAAGGGGAGGGACACCACAAGCATCAGGAAGGGAGAGAGAAAGACCCCACACTAGGCGCCTCAGAGAGAGGGGCTCTGTGCTTGGAATGTTTTCCCAGCACAGAACCCCTATCTCTATAACATTAGGTTTTGAAACCCAGTGGGGCTTAACTTCTTGAGATTTTACAATCAATGGGGCTTAACTCCGGGTACTTTAAAATCAATAAGCTTAGCTCTAGGGGAGCCAGGAGGCAATAGGAAACTGAATCTCTGCCCTTAAAGAAAAACAGCGTAACAAACTACCCCATTGAGACACAGCATAGAAGCAGCAGTTTGAAAAACGCTTAGGGTAGACATGAAGTAGAATTATTTACTAATCTCAGAATTTTGCTGGAGGGGTGGGGATCTTTAGAAGACTTCTCCAAGAACAAAAGAGCTGCCAGAAAACTAAACAGCTACATGCAAAGAATGAAATGGGACCACTTTCTTACATCATACACAAAAATAAACTCAAAATGGTTTAAAGACCTAAATGTCAGACTTGAAACCATAAAACTCCTAAAAGAAAACACAGTAAATAATCTCTTGGACATCAACCATAGCAATATTTGTCTATATATGTCTCTTCAGGCAAGATAAACAAAAACAAAAATAAACTATTGGGACTACATCAAAGTAAATCTTTTGCACAGCAAAGGAAACCACTGACAGAATGAAAAGGCAACCTATTGAATGGGTGAAGATATTTGCATAATGATATGTCTGATAAGGGCTTAATATCCAAAATAAAATAACTTATACCCACTCAACAGCAAAAAAACAAACAATGCCATTAAAAATGGTTAGAAGACCTGAATAGACATTTTCCCAAAGAGGACATGCAGTTGGCCAACAGGCACAAGAAAAGATGCTCAACATCACTCATCATCAAGGAAATGCTAAGCAAAACTACAATGAGATATCATTGTCAGAATGGCTAAAATCCAAACCACAAGAAACAAGTGTTGGTGAGGATGTGGAGAAAAAGGAACCCTCATGCACTGTTGGTGGGAATGCAAACTGGTATAGTCACTGTGGAAAACAGTATGGAGTTTCCTCAAAAAGTTAAAAAATAGATATATCCTATGATCCAACAATTCCACTACTGGGTATGTACCTAAAGATAACAAAGCATTTGGGGCACCTGAGTGGCTCAGTTGGTTAAGTGTCTGCCTTCGGCTCAGATCATGACCACAGGGTTCTAGGTTGGAGGACTCCCTCCCCCAGGGTCCCTGCTCAGTAGGGAGTCTGCTTCTTCCTCTTCCTCTGCCCCTGATGTCTCTCTCTTTCGCTCAAATAAATAAAATCTTTTTTAAAGAAAAAATACCAAAACACTAATTCAAAAAGATACATGCACCCCTATGTTTATTGCAGTATTATTTACAATAGCCAAGATATGGAAGCAACCTCAGTGTCTAACAATAGAGAAATGAATAAAGATGTGTTTGGCCGGCCTGCCTATCTATCTATCTATCTATCTATCTATCTATCTATCTACCTACCTACCTACCTACCTATCCACACACACACACGCACACGCATGCGTGCGCGCAATGGGATATTATTAGACCATAAAAAGGAATGAAATCTTGCCATATGTGACAACACAGAAGGAATTAGAGGGCGTTATGCTAAGTGGAATAAGTCAGACTGAGAAAGACAAACACTGTATGATTTCACCCATATGTGGAATCTGAAAAATAAAAGAAACAATAAAGCAGAAACAGATCCATAAACACAGAGAAAAAAGTGGTGGATGCCAGAGGGGGGAGGAGGTGGGCAGAGGGCAAAATGGGTGGAGGGGAGGGGGGAGGTGCCAAATTCTAGTTATGGAATGAGTAAGAAGGATGAAAGGCACAGCACAGGGAAAAGAGTCAATGATGCCGTGTCAGTGTTGCACGGGGACAGAAGGTGGCTACACTTGTGGTGAGCACAAAGTACAGAAATGTCCAATCATTATGCTGTACACCTAAAAGTAATGTAACGTGTATATTGACTATACTTCAATTTAAAAAAGTTAAAAAATAAAATAACTGAGGGATTTCAAAGAAAAAGAGAGCCATGGTTAGAAGTGACAGAGAAAAAAAATGACAGTGAGGAACAATAATGACTCTTCATGCTTCATTCTCCATATCTATCAAATATCTACTAGTCTTATCACACTTTCCTCAATATCACCTTCTACTTCCCTCTCATGTTCTTTATTATAGAAGCTGTAAGTGGAGACTCTGTCACACATGTAAAAATTACTTGCATCCATGTTTACCTCAGTTTTAGTTCTAGTAATTTTTTTTTTTTTAGTTCTAGTAAATTTCTAATACAATCCCTTGTCTTCAACTGCTTTGTCTTACTTTTCTTTTTTGGGGTGGTAAACATTTTCCATGTCTGCTCTCTCTCCCAGGCACTGTATTTATGGGTAATTGTTTATATAACTTACTTGTCTTCTCGACAGGGGATATAATCAGGATTCTAGGGACTGACTTACAAAGTTTGGGAGAAGGGTGCTGGCAAAGCACAGTTCATCTCTGCACAAAGGAATGGAATAGAAATGATACTCATTTATTATAAGCGCTCGCTATGGCTAGGCACTGTACAAGTGTTTTATGCATATTACCCTGCTTTGGCCCACAACAATTGTGAGTTGAATATTCACAGAATTCATTTGTTTTTCATTTACAAATGAAAAAACAGAGTCTTAGAAAGGTTACAGGTTTTCAGAGTCACATAATCACTAAACAGAAGAACAAGGAGTCTAATCGAGACAGTCTGACTCTGGTTTTTAATCACTTTACTAGACTGTGTAACAGATCTTTTGTAATGTGTCTCTTCTCTTTAGGGCACCTCTATCCCTAACATCCACACATAACACAACTTTGTCTTCCCATGGGACCCTAAGCTTATCTTTATCATAGTACTTATCTCATTAAATTGTCATTATCTGTTTACTTTTCTGTATTGCCAATTAGGCTTTAAGAATCACAAGAGGGGTTATGTCTGTGTTAGCATAAAACATGGTGCTTGAAACAAACATGTCAGGAACTATCCAGAATTGCTGATAAAAAGAACTAATTCATTTTAACTATCTCCCCCATCCGACTCTTAAGTTTATTGAGCATAGGACTAAAATTTTAAATTCTGGAATTTCTGTGCCCAACACCAAGTCTTGCACCTGAAAGATGTTTAATAAATAATTGCCGAATGAATGCTTGACCATATGTCAACTTCAAATATCATCAGAGCACTTTTAAGAGTGGTTATTATTTTGACTTAATATTCCACTGGAGATATGATGGTAAGCAATACAGATGTGGTCTATGCAGTTATTTATAATCTAATGAAGCAAGCTAACAAAACCAACTAACAAAGAATTACTGATTGTCATCAATGCTGTGAAGGAAACTCTAGTCCAAGACACAGAGCCAGGGAAATTCACTTTAAATAAGGTGAAATGGGGAATATTTCTCTAGAAACATCACATTTAAGAAAAAATTCAGAATAAGGCGAGTCATGAAACAAAGTGGGTGGGAAAGTGTTCTAGGTAGAAGAAACAGCATGCCAAAGCTCTGAGTTGGGGGAAAAAAATAAATAAATTAGCATTTTGAGAAAATGAACATAATAGTTCAGCAAAGTTTGGCAATGAGGAATAATGACTTTCTAAAGCTAACACATGATGTTTTCCTTGCTATAATCAGAGTGATTTTGATAGTGAGTTACCATCACTATGACCTTATATTGCTCTCTGGACTCAAATGTATATAAAAAGTAATAATAATTTCACACAGTACTTTCCAGGACCCTGGGAAATAAAGTGTATGCTAGACTGAATAAAATTAAACCAAGGATGGAATGTGACCAAGCAGCAGAGGTTTCTATTCCTGAACTCAAAGATGGGCCCAATAATAAAAAAGTTTTAATAAGCAATTGTAGAGATGATTGATTCAGTTCTTTCCCTGGTTACTAAGTTCCCTTTATCCTGTGTGCCAGGCAGTATGGTAAGTGCCACGGGGACAGAAGGATCTGGTGATAAAAACAAGAAAGCTTCTCTGTCATTGTGGAATTCAGAGTTGGAAGAGTACGTTGCTGCTTCCCAATAACCCTGGAATTAGCCTTTTCAACAGAAGAAAAATGGTCTTAGCAACTTAAAAAAACACATTTACTTATTTATTTTTGAAAAATAAAAACTACGTATTTAAGGAATACAACATGTTTATATACGTACGTATTGTGAAATGATTGCCACAACCAAGTTGTGCACATATCCTTCTCCTCCTATAGTTTTCTTTTCCTCTTTGATGGTGAGAAAACTTGCAGATTTCAGGCATTTAACACATTATTATTTACACTCACCATGAGGTACATTACATTTCCAGAATTATTCATCTGATAGCTGAAAGTCTGTAGCCTGTGATTGTTACTTCTTTTCCCCACTCCCTACCCCCAGCTTCTGGTAACCACTATTCTACTGTTACTGTGCATTCCACTGTTTTTTGGATTCCACATATAAGTGAGATCATGCGATTTTTGTCTGTGTCTGGCTCATTTCACTCAGCATAATGTCCTCCACGTTCCACGTTCATTCATGTTGTCACAAATGGCAGGATATGATTCTTTTCTTAAGGCTGAAATAATATTACATGGTATCTATATCTCCCACAATTTCTTTATATATTAACCTTAAATGGACATTTAGATTGTCTTCTGATTTTTGGTACCGTGAATAATGTACTTTAGCAAATTTTGAAGGGTGTGTTTTAACATGTGCAATTCTGCCTCATGAAACATGTAGATCACACAGGCTCAAAGTGAGCCATTGATTCAAATAATGGTCATATGTCAAATCATTTGTTCTGTTCCCAGGAATTCACAACTCTGGAATATCATTTTTGTCTGCTGGAAATACTGTTAAAAAATGAAGAAATTGGGACGCCTAGGTGGCTCAGTGGTTGAGCATCTGTCTTTGGCTCAGGGTGTGACCCCACGGTCCTGGGATTGAGTCCCACATTGGGCTCTCTGCATGGAGCTTGCTCTTCCCACTGCTTATGTCTCTGCTTCTCTCTGTGTCTCTCATGAATAAATAAATTTTAAAAAGTTAAAAAAATAAGAAATAACTGTAAATGGCAACAACTTTAACAACAGAATCTACACATAATATTAAGAGTACCTGAGGCCACAGGGGACATAGGCAGAATTGGAAAGCTGGCCTTTTATAATGTAATTACAAAAAGAAAGATTTTTTTTTCTAGATGGAACTATATTTCATATATAGGTAGTTATAGATTTCTACAGATATGATCTTTTTTAGATATGATATTTGAGTTTCAAAACTATATTTTGAGATAATTAGAAATTAAATTTAAAAACATTCCAATTAAAAAGAGACAACTGAGTAAAAGTAGTTTTCAGGAATAAAACATAACATTTTAAATTAATAATAATGCCAACAGCCTATAAGAAATAAAATTAACCCTATGAATATACTGTCACTTTTCACTGCTTGGCAAAGAAACATGTGTCACAGATTGTTAATTCTAGACTTGCTAACACTTTAAATTATTTGAAATTCCAAAAACCTATATTGAAAATCGTATTTTCCACTGATTCTTTCCCTTGACTGGCAAACAAAGTAAATGAAACATTGAAAACAACCTTTAACTCGCTATGGGAGAACAACACCTGAACAATGTATATTCCCATTTACCACAGAGAATTAACAATGTGCCTAGTACAAAAGAAACAATAACTGCACTTGTTTTAAAGACTGAGGTGTGGGCAGCCCGGGTGACTCAGTGGTTTAGCACCACCTTCAGTCCAGGGCGTGATCCTGGAGACCTGGGATGGAGTCCCACATCGGGCTCCCTGCATGGAACCTGCTCCTCCCTCTGCCTGTGTCTCTGTCTCTCAATCTGTGTCTCTCATGAATAAATAAATAAAATCTTTAAAAAAAAAAAAAAAAAAGACTGAGGTGTCAGCCAAAGTAAACAAGCCAATACCAATTAACTAAAATTCATAAATTTTAATCATTAGAGTCTCTTAGGTTCTTATATTCTTATCCCAGATTCAGTTCTAACAAGATACTCTATTTACTAGGTTACAATGTATTAGAAATACAAAAAAGAAAGGCTAAGGAGCTAATGTTTCTGTTTTTAGATTTTATTTGAGAGCCAGGGAGTATGAGCAAGTGAGCAGGGGAAGGGGCAGGCGCAGACTCCCTGTGAGCCTGGAACACCACCTGGATCCCAGGACTCCCAGAGGTCAGGATCTCAGCAGAAACCCAGACTCCGAAGCTGCTCCTACGAGCCACCCAGGTGCCCCTCAAGAGCCAGTTCTAAAAGAGAAATACTGACATCCAAAAGAGACAAATTCTGCTTCAGTTGAGCTGAGGGTAGACACACTTCCTGCTGGTTCCCCCACTGAGTACAAATGCAAATCCTTGACAGCATACATGATTATAGATGGCAAGTAAAAGGTGGAAAGTGGGAAGCAGACCAGCTTAGGACCGTGGGACCAAGGAATGACTCCTCTGGTTCTTCTGTTGGCTTTGAATATCTCATCCTCCAAGGGAAGGGACAGGCCGCAGGTGTATGTCCACAGGCAGGATCAACACAGCCCCCACTAAAGCTTGCCCCCTCCAGCCCCAGGATGAGGAAGAGGCCAGCCCTGCAAGACAGAAAGCTTCAGACACTGCTCCTCTTGGGGCATCACACACTGTGGTCCTGCTCCCATCCTGGGCTGCAGAGGCCAAGTGCCCAGCCTGGACTTGTCTACTTGCTGGGCTAGGACAGGTCACCTGTGGAGGAGTGTCACAGGATTTGGATGGAGTGAGGGGCTTGCGCTTCTCGCTGGTGGAGATGCAGCCCTCCTGATCACCTGCTGCGGACGTGGCCCTCCTGGGCACCTGGTGTTTGGAGAGGCCTTGTCGGGAGTCCAGACACAATGAGGCATTCCAGCGCTCCCCAGCTGGGTGGTGTCTGGGGAACAGATCTGAGGCTGCTTGTACTGTGGTATCCATGGAAATCACTGAAGTGGCCACGGCAGCACCCACTACTGCTGCAGTAATAGGGGTCCTCCTGCAGCAGGTGTCCATGGAGGCTGAGTGGGGTGCCCAGACATCCCCTCCATCTGTCAGCACTGAGGTAGTGTCCACCCCCACACTCCTTCCCCAGCAGGCATGATGCCAGAGAGAGCCAGCTAAAGCTGATAGTTTAAGGAAGTTCCAGAGTCTCATAACGTAATAGGACAATGCCCAGGTTTTAACAGAAAAACCAGTTATTCCAAGAACCAGGAAGATCTCAAGTGAGTGAAAAAGGACAATAGGTGCCAACAACAAAATGACAGAGATGTTAGGATTATCTGACAAAGATTTTTTTTAAAGATTTTATTTAGGGATCTCTGGGTGGCGCAGCGGTTTGGCGCCTGCCTTTGGCCCAGGGCGCGATCCTGGAGACCCGGGATCGAATCCCACGTTGGGCTCCCGGTGCATGGAGCCTGCTTCTCCTTCTGCCTATGTCTCTGTCTCTCTCTCTCTCTCTCTGTGTGACTATCATAAATAAATAAAAATTAAAAAAAAAATAAAGATTTTATTTATTTATTTATGAGAGACACACACAGAGAGAGAGAGAGAGAGAGAGAGGCAGAGACACAGGCAGAGGGAGAAACAGGCTCCATACAGGGTGCCTGACATGGGACTCAATCCCGGGTCTCCAGGATCATGGAGAAGGCGTGTTGAAGGCAGCGCTAAACCACTGAGCCACCTGGGCTGCCCTCTGACTAAGATTTTAAAGCAGCCATGGTAAAAGTGCTCCATGAGCAATTCTGAACATGTTTGCAAATGGAAAAATAGAAAATCTCAAAAACATAAGATATAAAGAATCAATATAAAGAACAATTGAAAATTTTAGAAATGAAAATAAATAACTAAAATTTAAATCAGTAGATTAGGAGACTGAACAAAAAAAGATGTCAGTACTCCCCACACCACCTAGATATAAAGGTATGAGGTAATTCCTGTAAAAATCTCATCAATGTTTTTTGCTGATATAGGTAAGGTTATTCTAAATTATATACACAAAGGCAAAGGATTTAGAATACCTAAAACCATCCTGAAAAAGAATAAAGTGGGAGGGATCAGTCTATGTGCTTTGAAGACTGACCCTGCACCTACACAATCACAATTACACAGCTACATAATCACAATCAAAAACTGAAGTATTGGTGGAAGAAGCATAGACATATAGATGAATAGAGAACCCAGAAACAGATCCACATGAATATATGCTCAACTGAATTCTGATGGAGGGTCCTGAGTCTCATATCTTATTCAAAAATTAAGTCAGGGCAGCCTGGGTAGCTCAGCGGTTTAGCACCACCTTCCGTCTAGGGTGTGATCCTGGAGACCCAGGATCGAGTCCCATGTCGGTCTCCCTGCATGGAGCCTGCTTCACCCTCTGCCTGTGTCTCTGCCTCTCTCTCTCTCTGTCTCTCAAGAACAAATAAATAAAATCTTTAAAAAAGTCATAAAAAATTAATTCAAAATGATTCATGGACTTAACCATAAAACACAAAAATAAAAACTTGTAGGAAAAAACAGGAGAAATTTTCAGGATCTAGGGTTAAGCAAAGAGTTCTTAGACTTGATATCAAAGCACAATCTATAAAAAGAAAGGCAGATAAACCAGTCTTTATAAAAATAATAATTTTTGCTTCAGGAAAGAACCATTGAAGAAGATGAAAAGCTCCAGAGTAGAAGTTATCTGCAAACTGCCATGTCTGACAAAGTACCTAGGATGTATACAGTTCTCTGAAACTCAACAGAAAAAAGTAATCTGATTAGTAAATATACAAAAGATATTAACAGAAATTTCATTAAAGAGGGTAAGCAGATAGCAAATAAGTGCATGAAAAAATACTGCGCATCACTAGCCATGAGGGAAATGAAAATTAAAAATACAATGGAATAATACTATACGCCCATAAAAATGGCTAAAATAAAGAACACTAACACCACCAATGCTAGTGAGGGTGTGGGAAACTGGCATCAATCTGACAATGTTCACGGGAACACTGAAACACAGTTTGGCAATTTCTTAACACACTTATGTAACCACCATATGATCCAACAATTGTACTTCCAGTCATTTATCCAAAGAAACAAAAACTTAAATTCATACAAAAACCTATATGTGAATACTTATAGCAGCTTTATTCACAGTAACCCAAACTTGAAATTACCCAGATGTCCTTCAATGAAGGAATGACTAAACAAACTGGTGTATCCACATCATGGAAAACACTCAGCAATTAAACAAAATGAACTATTGATGATGCAACAATCTGGACGAAGCCCAGGGTACTGTGCTGAGGTAAAAAAGTCAACCCCAAAAGGTTACATACAGTATGACAGCATTTATGTAATACCCTAGAGTGAAAAAACTATAGAAATGAGGGCAGATTAGTGATTTCCAGGGGTAGGAGTGGGAGGGAGGTGGGTGTCACTTTAAAAGGGTAGAGAATCTTTGTGACAATGCAAATGTTCTGTTATCTTGACTATAAAGATGTTATCATTCTAGTTATGAGACTGAACTATAGTTTTGCAAGATGTTATTATTGGGGGAACTGAGTAAAGGGTATAACTGGATCTCTATTATTTTCCTACAACTGCTTATGAATCTATAATTATCTTAAAGACTTCAATTTTTAAAAAAGAGCAATTTCAGCTAACAGTGAGAGAGAAAATCTTAAATAGATAAACGCACCAAGCTTACCTGTCAGCCTACTATTATGAACTAAATAAAGCTTAGCCGCTCAAGGGCAAAACAGCAAGATAACAGTGTAGAACACTTGATGCTTCTAATAGTCATCCTAGGGCATAAAGGAAATCTCAAACAATATTTACTATAATCTGTATAAAAATCACAGAAATGTGTACCATAATTTAGAAAGATTTATATTAAAAAGGTTACAGTTTCATAATCCCTAAGTATTCTTTCATGCAGCCCTGTAAGTAACAGGACTTCTTAGGCTTCTACTGACCCTACTTACTGAGTCACAGCCCTGCCTCTGGGCTTGTTGTATTCTCCCCAGGTCAATAAAACAACTCTCTTCTTGTTTTCTCTCCTCCAACCCTTTGCTGTAATGAGCAAAAAGAGAAATCTGATCGTGACACTGATTTCTTCCTTCAACAGCATCTCCCGGGGATAGGGTTTAATCTCTTTGATCGGCACAGAAGTTATGTTACAAAATGTCTATTAGCTCTATAACTTCGTCTCTTGACACTCTTCCACATTTTCCTGTGTAACTCTCATCACATTTTGTCTTATGTCTCATGATATTAAACTTTTTCACAAATTGTCCTCTTTGTGTTAAACACCCCTGCCCAGAGGACCTCTGAGGACCCCGGATGACTCCCGGCCATCTCATAAGACTTTATATTTCCAGGAGTTCTGTGTCCTGAGAGTGTGCTCCCATAGAACCACATGGGCGATCGTCACAGTGTTCAGTGTCTGGCACTGCCATCCTTCACCACTTCGCTATTGGAAACTTCATGCATTTTACTCTTTATTCTTTAGTATTTGAAATTTTTAAGACTTCTGGCAAGTTTGAATAAATGACTGCCCTCTAAAACACTTTTAAATGAAGAAAAATTACTTGTAAACACCCTAAATTCCTTTAATTTTCTATTAATATACCATGCATAATACACTCACAGATATTTACACATACTGACATCTAACCTTATTTGAACCTACGTATATATTTTTAGCTTACAATATATATATCCACATATGGAGGAGGTTTGATAAATATGACTTACGGCTTCAAGTATAATTCCATCTTATATTTTCTAAGGGTACCCATTTCCTGTTTCACAGGAAACTTCAAACTGCATTATTTTCACAAATAGATAATGCAGATACCCCATATTCTTGTTCACTAGATAATTCATGATTCTTCAGATAATTTCCTTCTACCTTTAGGATATTTAAGGAATCTTTTTTATTGTAGATTTTAGTGACTCTTCCAAAGTGTTCACCTGTCATTTATTATCCAGTACTCTTTCTTCTATTTGGGCAATTTTCCCCATTGTGTCCTTTTTTCTCTTATGCTGCTGGTTACATAGAAATTTTTTTTAATTTATTTTTTATTGGTGTTCAATTTGTCAACATACAGAGTAACACCCAGTGCTCATCCTGTCAAGTGCCCTTTCAGTACCCACCACCCAGTCAGCCCCACCCCCGCCCACCTCCCCTTCTACCACCCCTAGTTCCTTTCCCAGAGTTAGGAGTCTTTCATGTTCTGTCTCCCTTTCTGATATTTCCCACTATTTTTTCTCCTTTCCCCTTTATTCCCTTTCACTATTTTTTATATTCCCAAAATGAATGAGACCATATAATGTTCTTCCTCCTCTGATTGACTTATTTCACTCAGCGTAATACCCTCCAGTTCCATCCACGTCGAAGCAAATGGTGGGTATTTGTCGTTTCTAATGGCTGAGTAATATTCCATTGTATACATAAACCACATCTTCTTTATCCATTCATCTTTCGATGGACACTGAGGCTCCTTCCACAGTTTGGCTATTGTGGACATTGCTGCTAGAAACATTGGGGTGCAGGTGTCCCAGCGTTTCATTGCATCTGCATCTTTGGGGTGCAGTGCAATTGCTGGGTCGTAGGGCAGATCTATTTTTAACTCTTTGAGGAACCTCCACACAGTTTTCCAGAGTGGCTGCACCAGTTCACATTCCCACCAACAGTGCAGGAGGGTTCCCCTTTCTCCACATCCTCTCCAACATTTGTTGTTGCCTGCCTTGTTAATTTTCCCCATTCTCACTGGTGTGAGGTGGTATCTCATTGTGGTTTTGATTTGTATTTCCCTGATGGCAAGTGATGCAGAGCATTTTCTCATGTGCTTGTTGGCCATGTCTATGTCTTCCTCTGTGAGATTTCTCTTCATGTCTTTTGCCCATTTCATGATTGGATTGTTTGTTTCTTCGCTGTTGAGTTTAATAAGTTCTTTATAGTTCTTGGAAACTTGTAGATTCAAGTTTTATCAAACTTTATCTAATATGTCATTTGCAACTATCTTCTCCCATTCTGTAGGTTGTCTCTTAGTTTTGTTGACTGTATCCTTTGCTGTCCCAATAGTTCATTTTTGCTTTTGCTTCTTTTGCCTTTGTGGATGTATCTTGCAAGAAGTTACTGTGGCTGAGTTCACAAAGCATGTTGCCTGTGTAGGATTTTGATGGAATCTTGTCTTACATTTAGATCTTTCATCCATTTTGAGTTTATCTCTGTGTATGGTGCAAGAGAGTGGTCTAGTTTCATTCTTCTGCATGTGGATGTCCAATTTTCCCAGCACCATTTATTGAAGAGACTGTCTTTTTTCCAGTGGATAGTCTTTCCTCCTTTGTCGAATATTAGTTCACCATAAAGTTGAGGGTCCACTTCTGGATTCTCTATTCTGTTCCATTGGTCTATGTGTCTGTTTTTGTGCCACTACCACACTGTCTTGATGACCACAGCTTTGTAGTACAACCTGAAATCTGGCATTGTGATGCCCCCAGCTATGGTTTTCTTTTTTAAAATTCCCCTGGCTATTTGGGGTCTTTTTTGATTCCACACAAATCTTAAATAATTTGTTCCAACTCTCTGAAGAAAGTCCATGGTATTTTGATAGGGATTGCATTAAACGTGTAAATTGCCCTGGGTAACATTGACATTTTCACAATATTAATTCTTCCAATCCATGAGCATGGAATATTTTTCCATCTCTTTGGTTACACAGGAATTTTATCTGATCATCTCAACTTTTAAGTCCAAGTGCTTACATTAGTATCTTTAAACTCCCTGAAAATTGAGTTGGGTTCAAGACAGTAGCTTAGCAGATCTTGCACTACATCCTCCGTGGACACAAATCTACAACTACATGAGGAATCATCCCTGAGAGGGAGTTGGAAGTGGAATGAATAGGGTTTCCACAGCAATGGATAAAGGGACAGCATCACTATGGGAAAGAGCAGAAACAGGAATCCACCAGAGGAAAACCGCACCTAGTTGCTGTCAGTCATCATCAGAAGGGATACAAAGATTTGGGATGTTTTCCTGAGGAGTGAGGTTCCAGCTTTACATCAGGTGCTCCAAACCTTAGATCCTACCCAGGAGAGATAAGCCCCCAAAACTGGGCTTTAAAAATCAACAGCGATTATGTTCAGGATTCTCTTAATGGGGTTTTTCAGACTCCCAACACCAGTCTGCACTGTGCACAGACAGCAGGTGCTCACCCCTGGGACTGAGACAGTGACAGAACCATTTCTGCAGTCTCAGTGACCTTCCTAATTCTAGCCCTGGGGAGCAGCCTTTGGAAATCCCCCACTAATCTGCTGCTGGTGCAGTGGGTCCGTGTGTGCATGATCAGGAGTGTGCTTCCAAGCTGGGTTGGGAGCCATCCCTGCCAGCTGACACATGGTGGCCATCAGAGCTGCTTCCTGCAGCCAGACTGAGCCCCGGGCCTGCCCACTGGCATGCAGCTATGGCCTCAGCACACTGGAGTGCTCAGTCCAAACAGGGAACAGTCCTTGAGTCTTTGTTCTGGTGACCAGGGGAGACCATACTTCTTGGCCTCACAGGATGTCTCTTCCACAAGGTCACCCCTTCCAGCCTGGAAGAGGCTGCTGCCTTACTAAGTATATAGAAACAGACACAAAGCATTAGGAAAAATGAGAAGCAACACAAGGATATTCCACAAGAAAGAATGAGATAGTACCTCAGAAAAAACTCAATGAAAGGGTGATAAGCAATCTACCTGATAAAGAATTCAAAGTCATGGTTATGAAGACGTTCACCAAACTTGGGAGAAGAACCCATGAACAGTGAGAACTTCAACAAAGAGAAACATAAAGTAGCAAAGAGAAGTTGTAACTGCACTGAACTGAAAACCACACCAGAGGGCTCAACAGCAGCCTGAGTGAGGGAGAACAAACCAGTGAGCAGGAAGACAGAGCTGGGACACACACAGACTCAGTGGCAAAAGTAAAAGTGGATTAAGAACAGTGCAGACAGGGGTGCCTGGGAGGCTCAGTTGTGACCTTGGGGTCCTGGGATTGAGACCTACTGTCAGGCTCTCTGATCACCATGGAGTCTGCCTCTCCTCTTCCCTCTCTGCTCTCTCTTTCTCTCTCCAATAAATAAATAAAATCCTTAAAAACAAAAACAAAACCAGTGAAGACACCTTAAAGGACCTTTGGGACAAGAGCACGCAGAATGACATTTGTGTTATAGAGAACCCAGAAGAACATGACATACAGAAAGAGCCAGAAAAATTATCTGAGATATCATAGCTGAAAAATTCCTTTACTGGGGAAGGAATCAGACACCCAAGTCCACGAAGCCCAGAGAGTTCCATATAAGATGAACACAAAGAAATCCATACCAGACATATTATAATTAAAACGGTAAAAGTTAAGGATAAAGAGAATCCTAAAAGCAGCAAGGGAAAAACAATTTGTTACATACAAGGGAAACTCCATAAACTCTCAGCAGATTTTTTTTTTTTTAATTTTTATTTATTTATGATAGTCACAGAGAGAGAGAGAGAGAGAGAGGCAGAGACACAGGCAGAGGGAGAAGCAGGCTCCATGCACCGGGAGCCCGACGTGGGATTCGATCCCGGGTCTCCGGGATCGTGCCCTGGGCCAAAGGCAGGCGCCAAACCGCTGCGCCACCCAGGGATCCCTAAATGGCCTAAATTCACCAATGAAAAGACAGAGTAACTGAATAGATGAAAAATCAAGACCTATCTATATGCTGCCTAGGAGAGACTAACTTCAGAAATAAAAACATTCAGAAGGTAAAGGATGGAAAAAGATATTCCACGCAACTGAAAATGAAAAGAAAGCTGGAGTAGCTATACTCTTATCAGACAAAATAGACTTGAAAACAAAGACTGTCACTTGAGGCAAAGAGGGTACTGCATAATGATAAAAGAGGTCAATCCAACAAGAAAGTATAACATTCATAAATACATATGTACCCAATATAGAAGTACAAAAATATATAAAGCAAACATTAACAGACCCAAAGACAGAAATTGAGAACAATACACTTATAGTAGGAAACTTTAAAACCCAAGTTTCATTAGTGGATAGATCTTTCAGACCAAAAAATCAACAAGGTAACATCAGCCTCAAAAACACATGAGATGGACTTAATAAAATATATATAGAATATTCCACCAAAAACAGAAGAATACATATTTCTCTCAAGTGCACATAAAATATTCTCTAGGATAGATCACACATTGGACCACAAAATCAGTCTCAATAAATTCAAGAAGATTAAAATCATTATCAAGCATCTTTTCGAACCGTATTATATAAAATCAGAAGTAAATTACAAGAAGAAAAATGGGAAAGCTACAAATATGTGGATATTAAACAACATGTTACTGAGCAATATTGGGTAACAGAAGAAATCAAACAAGAAATTAAAAAAAATACTGAGAAACAAATGAAAACAGAAATATGACATACCAAAATCTATATACACCAAAAGTGATTCTAAGATGGAAGTTCATAGCAATACAAGTCTAACTCAAAAAACAAGAAAATACAAGTCTAACTCAAAAATCTAACTTTATACCTCAAGGAACTAGAAAAAGAAGAACAAAGTCCCAAACTAGTAGTAGGAGGAAAATAATAAAAATCAGAGCAGAAAGAAATGCATAGAGTCTAAAAGGACAACAGAAAAGATCAATGAAACTAAGAGCTGGTTCTTTTTAAAAGATAAACAAAATCAGCAAACCCTTAGCTAGATTACCAAGAACAGAAGAGAGAGACTCAATTCAAATACAATTAGAAATAAAAGAACTGACATTTCAGATATATAAAGGATCTCACAGATTACTAGGAGCAATTATACTTCAACAAATTGGAAAATCTAGAAGAAATGGATAAATTCCTAGGAACATGCAATCTTCTAAGACTGAATCATAAAGAAACAGAAAATTAGAACAGACCAGCTATTAGTAAGGAGAATGAATCAGTAATAAAATAAATCTCCCCAAAAAACAGAAGTTCAGGACCAGACAGCTTTACTGGTATATTCCACCAAATATTAAAAGAAGATTTATTACCTATACTTCTCAAACTCTTCCAAAAATATTGAAGAGGAAGGAAAGTTCAAACGATTCTACAAGACCAGCACTGCCCTGATACCAAAACCAGACAAGGACATCAAAAAAGAGAAACTACAGGCCAATATCCTAGATGAACATAGATGCAAAAATCATCAACAAATATTAGGAAACCAAATCCAACAACACATTAAAAGGATCACGCACTAGAATCAAATGGGATATATTCCAAGGATGCAAGAATGGTTCAACATCTGCAAATCAATCATTACATTAACAAAATGAAAGTGTATGTTCATCTCAATAGATGCAGAAAAAGCATTTGACAAAATTCAACATTTATGATAAAAACTCTCAGCAAAGTGGGTATAGAGGGAATGCACCTAAACATAATGAAAGACATATGACAATCCCACAGCCAAAGTCAATGGTGATCCTCTAAGAACAGGAACAAGCTACGGATGCTCACTCTTGGTCCTATTATGCAACAGAGTACTAGAAGTCCCAGTCATGACAATTAGGCAAAGAAAAAAAGAGCATTCAAATCAGAAAGATAAACAAAACTGTCACCATGAGCAGGTGACGTGATATTATACATAGAAATGGATGGATCCTAAATGATGGATCCTAAAGAATCCATCAAAAAACTGTTAGAATAAATAAATTCAATAAAGTTGCAGGATACAAAATCAATACACAGAAATCCATTGCATTTCTATACACTAATAATGATGCATCAGAAAGATAAGAAAACAATCTCATTTACAATTGCATGAAAAAGAATAAAATATCTGGTAATAAGTGTAACCCAAGGGGATGAAAGCCCACTGAAAACTATAAGACACTGGTGAAAGAAACCAAAGAAGATGCAAATAAATGCAAAGATATTCTATGTTCACAGATTAGAAGAATTGATATTGCGAGAATACCATGTAATACTATATAATACATAATAATACAGATTCTATGTAATCCATATCAAAATACCAATGGCATATTTTATAGAAACAGAATAATTCTAAAATTTGTATGGAACCACAAAAGATCTCAAGTAGTCACAAATAGTCTTGAAAAAGAACAGAGCTGAACTATCACACTCCCTGATATCAAAAAATACTACAAACCTATAGTAATCAAAACAGTATGTTACTGGTATAAAAACAGACATACAGATTAATGGAACTGGATTGAAAACCCAGAAATAAACACACATTGTTTACAATTAATCTATGACAAAAAAAGCCAAGAACATTGAAGAAAGGACAGTCTCTTCAATTAATGGTGCTGAGGAAACTGAACTCATGCAAAAGAATGAAACTAGATCACTGTCTTCTACTACACACAGAAACTAACTTAATATGGATTAAAGACTTGAAAGTAAGACCTGAAGCCATAAAACTTCTAGAAGAAAACATAGGTAGGAAGCTCCTTGATATTACCACAGCTGTTGTTTTTATGATTTGACACCAAAACCAAAGGGACAAAAAAAAAAAAAAAAAGCAAAAGTAAACAAACGGGACTCTATCAAACCAAAATAGTTCTGCACAGCAAAGGAAACTATCAACAAAATGAAAAGGCAACCTGCTGAATTGTACACCATATATCTGAATCTCAAACCATATACCCACTAAGGGGTTAACATCTAAAATAGATAAAGAATTCATGCAACTCAAGAACAATAAACAACCTTGTTAAAAATGGGCAGAGGCGGGGACGCCTGGGTGGCTCAGTGGTTGAGCGTCTGCCTTTGGCTCAGGTGGTGATCCCAGGGTCCTTGGATCAAGTCCTGCATTGGGCTCCCCACAGGGAGCCTGCTTCTCTTTCTGTCTATGTCTCTGCCTCTCTCTGTGTGTCTCTCATGAATAAATAAATAAAATCTTTAAAAAATAAATGGGCAGAGGGTCTGCCCATTGAAGAGACATTTTCCCAAAGAAGACATACAGATGGCCAACAGGCGTATGTTAATCAATGCCATTAATTATTAGAGAAATTCAAATCAAAACCCCTATAAGAAATCACCTCACAGAATGGCTATTATCAAAAAGACAAGAAGTCACAAGCATTGGAGAGGATATGGAGAAACAGGAACCCTTACCCACTGATGTGACTGTAAATTGGTACAAACACTATGGAAATCCATATGGAGATTGTTTAATAAATGAAGAATAGAACTACCATAGGATCCAGCTATTCCATTTCTGGGTATTTATCTAAATAACATAAAAAGAGTTATTTATTTATTTATTTATTTATTCATTCATTCATTCATTCATTCATTCATTCATTCAGGAGAGGCAGAGAGAGACAGAGGCAGAGACAGAGGCAGAGGGAGAAACAGGCTCCATGCAGGGAGCCCGACGTGGGACTCAATCCTGGGACTCCAGGATCACATCCTGAGCCAAAGGCAGACGTTCAACCGCTGAGCCACCCAGGCGTCCCAAAAAGAGTAATTTAAAAAATATATACATTCTTATGTTCATTGCAGCATTATTTACAACTAGTCAAGATATTGAGTGCCTCTGAGGGGGGCACTTGACGGGATGAGCACTGGGTGTTATTCTGTATGTTGGTAAACTGAACACCAATAAAAAATAAATTTATTATTTAAAAAAGATATTGAGTGCCGATTGATAAAGGAATGAATAATGAAGATATATTCATACATTGGAATACTACGCAGCCATAAAATATAATGAAATCTTGCCACTGGTGACAGCATGGAAGAAACTTGAGAGTATTATGCTAAATGAAATGAATCAGAAGGACAAAAACAAATGCCACATGGTTGCACTCATATCAGAAATCTAAAAATACAAATTGAAGAAACAAAATTAAGACAAACTAAAAAAAAATCTGAGGCTCCTTTCGTACACTTCTTCAATTTCTTTTCCTTATGAAGTCACATTAAATCAGACTGCCATTTCTAAAGTTAATAATAAACAAAATTTTTTTTCCTGATACAATGTTTAATCATTCGTACTCAACCAGCTATGCTTGTTCAGTAAATAAATGTCTGTTCAGTTATTGATCAAAGATAGTGCCACAATTGAAAATTTAAAAAATGTAGGAAATAGTAATTCCTTTATGTGTGTGTATCTTAAGATCATGTGGTCTACACAGCAGCATATTAGAAACTATGTGAGGATGTGCTCCAGAGAACTAATATTATAAAACAAAACAAAAGGGATGCAATAGAGGCAAGAGCAAAAAAGGGAAGTCCTAGAATGGCAATTATGCATTAGGCCTAAAGATAATCATACATACTCCGGCAGGATCTACTGAAGGTAGGGAGGAAGGTAGACATCTTGGAGTAAAACAATGGGGACTCCATTATATAGACACTGAATGAGAGAATGTAATAAAAACATGAGAAAAATACTAGCAAATACAAAAGGCAGGCAGTAGTAAATAATAAGAAAATTAAAATGTGTGTGACTTTAAACAATTAATGGCAATAAATATAGAGAACTTGATGCTGTGAATATTCTCCTCTGAAAACTACAGGGAACACAGCACATTTTAATGTCAAAATGTACTCACTAAGAGTAGAAGGAGAATGTCTTTGCTTGTAAAAAAAAAAGTAGTTTTTAAAGAAAAACCACATGACCATAATGTGAGCGGACAGCATAAACTTAGATGATGTAAAACATAAATGGATAGATAACGGCAAGGCCAAAAAGGCCTTGATAAACCTAATGATAAACATATTTTGAAATTCCTAAGTATACAATAATTTGGACTCCTTTCTAAAAATTAAAATGATTAAAATTTTAAAATTTTTTATGTTTTTACACAGCACCCTAGGGTAACAGAAAAATAAAACATAAATTATATTGGAAAATGTTCTGATTCTTGGAATCGTAAGCCTGAATTTCTCTTCTTTCTACATCAGAATTCTGTTTTTCTTGATAAGAAAAGTGTTTGATGAGAGAAGAAAGGAAGACACTTTGTGCTATTTTACCAAGGAACTCAATTATTAGAAAAAACGCAATTGACAGATTTTAATTATTAAACAACAAAATAAATTAAATAAGGAAGAAGCACTATTGGCCAGACAGTATGATAAATATTTTTCACATATTTTCAACCATTCTTAATATCATATTTTTGCTCTACATAGCTATCCCTTGAAATAGATTTTATTAATGCCAGTCATAACTGAGAAACTGAGGATCAGAGAGATTAAATAAGTTGCTCTAACTCATGGAATGGGGATTTAAACCTAGGTCTCTGACTCCAGAACCCATGACTGTTTCAACATACGATTATGCATCTTTATTGAACACCTGCTGTGTGCTTTTATAGGCCCCCAGGTAGGAGAAAAACAGTAAGACACCAATACAAAACAAGAAACAAGCTTCATTAAGTAACTTCATTACACCAGACAATGAAAGAGTTAATCTAAGGAGAAATATGATGTCAGAAAAAAGTTACAGGTAAACAATTTTGTATTTTCCAAATGGGATTTGCAACACGCGTCCAATGATGTAGTTCATACACTCTAGGGATTTGCTGCTATTGACAAAATACAGACAAGGTAGCCAACACATTAACAATCCATCTAAAAAACAAAATCTAATCATTCAAAGAAACCTTGAAAAATGGTATGCAGTAACTGGATGGTTTATATTTTTACTTTATTAGGCTTCCAGTTTAGATAGCTGTTTTTTTTTTTTCAATGGAAGTCATTTATAATATTCTTTGCATCATATTTCTACCATTATTTAAATTTCCCCCCATTTTTGATTGGATAAATGATATATAGAAAAATTATATAGAAGTGAACAGTAAATTAAAATGAAATTACATTCCATTAGAGACTAAGTACTAATTTGTAATCTTTTGATTTAGTGTGAAAGGATATAGACAACAAAGAATGGAGCACATTTTGCAGCCATCCTATGACACTATGATAAGAAGTCCTATGATAAGAAAGGACTGCTAAGGTCCCGCTCAGGAATGAGTACACGACCACCTTTGTGCTTTAGGCAGAAAAACAATAAGAAAATTTATGAAGGCATACAAATGTTGACCAGTGTTTTACAGATAAAGCAAATGCCATGACTTAGGTTCATAAAATGCGAAAGTAGAGAAACTATAATTAATTTATAATGACTTTGAATTTCTACACTTCTGAAGAAAATACGATTACTTACTTTTTTCTCCGGTTTGATTCCACAAAATATTTACGTGCTCGATTTCGACATATTTTTTGTTGCTGCAGTAAAATTTGACGCTCTTCTTCTAAATTTTTCTCCAGATGTATTTTCGTATCTCTAATGATAGCACAAAGTTAAGGACATGGTTTATAGCTCCAGGGGATGAGTGTCAGTGCTGATAAATATAATTACAGCCTCATACTAAGAATACAGTCATTTTTAGGAAACAATACGTGTACACATTAGTGTTAGTTAGTAGTAGTATTCTGACTTGGGATGCCTGGTGACTCAGTGATTGAGCATCTGCCTTTGGCTCAGTGTGTGATCCCGGAGTCCAGGGATCGAGTCCACATCGGGCTCCGTGCATGGAGCCTGCTTCTCCCTCTGCCTGTGTCTCTGCCTCTCTTGTTCTGTTGTCTCATGAATAAATAAAATCTTCAAAAAAAATTCTGACTTGGTATTAGAACTGAACACATATCTCACTTTCCCTGGGATAAAAATTGTACTTTCAGCATCATGAGCTCAGATAAGGAGACTGCATATTTTTTCAACACTATGAACCTCTACAAATCTGCTAAATGCAAATCTGATTGCATTTCTCTTTCCTTTTTCTCTTAAAGTTCCCTGTCACATCCATGGTAAATTCTAAATCTCCTGACCTAGTATATAAAGCACTATAAATTGGTCTGTTTTTTCAACTTCAATTCTCAACCCTGCCCTGCACAAATCCTATGCCCAGATGCACGAAGATACTTACATACTGATAACAGAACAAGCCATGACATATCAGAGCATCATCTCTAAGCACATGCTTGGTAACTTCCCCTGTGGTTCAGGCCCACTTCAAGCAGTTCCCCTGTTTTCTAGAGAAAACCCTCATTGGATGACCTGACACCTTCATGAGTACATCCTATGAGTACATGTCTTCTCCACCTTTCTGTAACGCCAATGACTGGCATGCTGCTTAATAAAATCTAGCTGAACAATTTCCTTGGAGAAAATTCTCAGTACATATACAGGACAAAAGATATAAACAATTTCTCCTTAAAGTTTTAATGAGTCATCTTTGAAATACTTTTCCTTTAAAATGTCTTTCCTTCCAAAAGGTAAATTTGCTATACCTTCAAATACATGAAAAATATGAAATTCTATTTTATGTTGTTATTCTTTTACAATTTCACATTTATATTTTATTAGCTTAATTTTGGAATGTAGTACCAAGTGTGACTCAAGGTAGAGATGGTAAATTTAGACTCTTTTTAGAGGTCTGAATATGGACACAGGAGATACTAGAATCAAGTTGAGGGTTCTCATGTTGATCATTGACTAACAATCATCCTTTGATAGGGTTTGACTGTTAGTCTCGTTTATTTTAAGGAGAGCCAAGACCGGAGTATGTTTATAGGCTGGAGGAAAAGAATGCCATTACAAGTTGAAAGTAGATTTTAAGATGGGGTAATTTATAATCCAGAGGCACACAGGAGAAAACAAGCTATGTTAGTAAGGCACAGGTGAATAGATGGATGTTCTACCATAAAAGTGATATCCCATCAATGAACCTGGAAAAAAGGATGGTGTTGGGGGCAGGGGGTGTTGCTTGTGAAGAGGGGCTGAGAGCCTTCGTGGTGTCTACTGTCTCATGAAGTAGTAAGACAGTCTACTGAGAGCAGGTGGAATTGGTAAAGACCTCACACAGACATGAAGAGGAACAGAGATCCCTGTTCTTGTTCAGGCGAAGCTGGAAACTGTTCAATCTGTGTGGTGCCAGTCTGTATTGTCTTGTGATTTTTCTCTGACAGCATTTTTCTTACTTAAGTGAAGGACAAGAGAAGTAGAACTCTAGTAGCTATTGGATGAAGCAGAGGAATAGGGGTGCAAAGGACCAAGGATGCTGGTGAGAGAACATGAGCAGGTAATTGAGAATAGGATATAAACCAGGCAGGGAAGAGAGGGCAAGATAAGTGCTAAAATAAAATCAAAGGGGAAAAGAGATATATATGAGAAAAAAGGAGGCACAGTGTGAAGGGAACATGAGAGACATTTCACCTTTTTTTAAAAAAGAAAAATTTAGGGATGCCTGGGTGGCTCAGCAGTTGAGCATCTGCCTTTGGCTCAGGTTGTGATCCCGGGATCCAGTCCCATATGGGGCTCCCCGCAGTGAGCCTACTTCTCCCTCTGCCTATGTCTCTGCCTCTCTGTGTCTTTCATGAATAAATAAAATCTTTACAAAAGAAAAAAGTATGTTTGGTTTTGTTCCTTTGAGGTACTATTAATTCTATTTACAAATATTTTCTCTGATGTTTACTCAGTGTTCCAACTACATCAATTTACAAAATTAAGTCTAGGACTATTTCATGAATGAAAAGGATAGAAAGATACACTCTGTCCATGAGCCATTGACCTTGCTTCATTACTTTCTGATTCAGACGAAATCAGGGTCAGTGCTATAGTCCTATAGGACTTCAGTGTGCATGAAAATACAACGTCAAGGGAACAAAATCAAATCCGTACACACCGGTGCTGTTTATTTCAGAACACATCTCTGAGAGCATGAGTTTTGGGGACCAGCACGGGCAAAGCTAGACCAGGCTAGCTGCAGGAGGCTCGGAGCACAGCTGCCTTCCTCCCTGTCGCCAGGTCTGCACCCCAGAACCCCGAGCAGGGCGCGCGCGCACGTCACAGCCTTTGCCTACTTGCTGATCCACCGCAGCATCTCAGGACAGGTGTCCAAGCGCGCTGGTGGGGATGTGCGGCAGCACTCTGAGGGGCCGTGAGCTCGGAGTCCAAGCCCGTCACCACCAGTCCCGTCGTCCGCCAGCACCGACGCCACCCGTCACCGCCCCATCGTCCTCAGAAAGGGTACGAGCGCCTTCCATTCCGAAAACAGAACTCCGCCCTGAATTCTGAGGAAGGCTGTCCCCCTGACCACCGGACACACCCCGGGTGACCCGCAGACCAGAGAATGAACCGGGGGTGTGCTAGCTTAACCTGCTAACCCGATTCTCGAAGGTCGCAAAGAGGTGTCACTTGTGGGGCTCTTCCCTCTGCGCAGCACCATTAACCAGGCAGTGCACAGAACATGGCCACGCTGTCTGAGCAACAGAGCAGCCCCCGCACCGCACGAGGTCGGTAGTTCCACGTTCCAGAGCATCTGGAACAGCGAGGCCCGGGGCGGGGGAAGCAGGGAAAAGGGTGGGGAGCCCGGGGGAGGACCCCGGGGGAGGCCGGGGGGAGCACCGACGGGGGAAACGGGCGCACAAGGACCCGAACGGTGTCGGGGGGTGGGGGCGAAAGGCGGGGAGGGGTGCCCGGGGGAGAGTCGGGCGCTCACGGACACCCACCCGGCGCGCGGGGGTGGTGTGGGCACAGGCGGGGGAGCCCACCGCCCGGCCAGCCCGCCGTCCGCCGGCGCCCAGGGGCCAGGGGCCAGGGGCCCGTCGCCCACACCGCCTACCCGGCCCGCAACCCCGGAAGGATACAGGTCGGCGGCAGGCCGGCGGCGCCCGCGGCCCAAGCGGGGGATGAGGAGCGCTCCGTCGCCGGCGTCCGACGTCTCGGGGCCCCGTCCCCGTTCCACGGCCGAGCTCCGGGCGCCCGGCCTCCAAGCCAGCATCTTTCAGCTCCGCGCCGCCTCTCGGCCCGCCGCTGGCGCCTCCGTCATGGCAGCCTCGGCCTCGTCCTCGGGCCTCCGTCCACTCCGTCTCTCGGGCTTCGTGTCACGGGCGCGGAAGGCTTGGCCGCGGCAGCCCCGGTTCCCGAGCGGCAGCGACGCTGGCTGTGACGGCTGCGGCGTCGACCTTGCCCTGCAGTGGCGGAGAGGGCAGCCGCGGTCCCGCAGACACCGCCGCCATCTTGGCAACCAACGGACGCCGCGTCCTTGGCGACAGAAACCAGGGCGCCGGGCGGGGCGGGGCTACGCGCCGGACAGCCAATGGCTAGCGTGGGCGAGACCCGGGCTCCCGCGACCGAGTCTGCGCAGGCGCGGGCTTGTCCCTGTGTCAGCGCGGGGCTGAGTCTTCTTTACGCTGAGGCTGTAGTGGTGGGGGTGCGGAGCGGTGGGGGGATGGGTGGGATGGAGTGGGGGCACGGCCGCGGGGGTCGTCTGGATGGTCGATGGAGCACTGGAGCTCGTGGGTCTGGAGCTGGAAGTCCATCTAGCTTCCTGGGGCGGGTCTGGGTCCCCTGCATCTTCCCCGCGCGGGATGCTCTGCAGGGTCCTCCCTGCCCTGTGGCTGCCGGGTCTGCACGCACACCGTCTCGCGTCCCTTTCGCGTCCCTTTCGCGTCCCTTCTGGACGAAGTCCACATCTAAGGTGGAGACCTCCCGGAAGGTGTGCTGGGCGGAGTGGATCTCTGGGCCGCAGAGATTTTGGTTTTGCAAACTGAAAATATAGAAAAGAGGCTGAAATGCAATGAAACGCCGGGACACCTGCACCCCGATGTTTCTAGCAGCAATGTCCACAATAGCCAAACTGTGGAAGGAGCCTCAGTGTCCATCGAAAGATGAATGGATAAGGAAGATGTGGTCTATGTATACAATGGAATTTTCCTCAGCCATTAGAAACGACAAATACCCACCATTTGCTTCGACGTGGATGGAACTAGAGGGTATTACGCTGAGTGAAATAAGTCAATCGGAGAAGGACAAACATTTTATGGTCTCATTCATTTGGGGAATATAAATAATAGTGAAAGGAATAGAGGGGAAGGGAGAAGAAATGGGTGGGAAATATCAGAAAGGGAGACAGAACATAAAGACTCCTAACTCTGGGAAACGAACTAGGGGTGGTGGAAGGGGAGGTGGGTAGGGGGTGGGAGTGACTGGGTGACGGGCACTGAGGGGGGCACTTGACGGGATGAGCACTGGGTGTTATTCTGTATGTTGGCAAATTGAACACCAATAAAAAATAAATTTATTATTTAAGAAAAAGAAAAAAAAAACAAGAAAAGAGGCTGAAACTGTTTGTTGGAACTCAGTATAAAAGAACATATAAATTCCGACTGTGTTAGCCAGGGTTTGTTTGTTATTTGTTTTTTAATGGAAGAACTCTCAGATTGGAAGCAAAATGTACAAACCAAATAAAAATCATCCACCCACCATTGAAATGGCTCTGCCTTTGTGAATCAGGTATGTTCATTTTTAAACTTCAAATAAACTTTTCCAGTTGAAACTACTTAAAACGGTTTTTGCAAAGTTGTATGCAGTTACTCGAAATGTAATCTGGTGACTGAGATTTTAAAATGCCACAACAAATCCAGCTTTTATTTATTTATTTATGATAGTCACAGAGAGAGAGAGAGGGGCAGAGACACAGGCAGAGCACCGGGAGCCCAACGTGGGATTCGATCCCGGGTCTCCAGGATCGCACCCTGGGCCAAAGGCAGGCGCCATACCGCTGCGCCACCCAGGGATCCCTCCAGTTTTGATTTAACACACAAAACACGTGAGCTTCCTTCAGGACAAAGCCAAGACAATAGAATATATAACTTTTAGCAGGGAAAGGCCAAAGGTGTATCCATAGACCATTGGCTATCTTGGCAAGTTTTAAACTGGCCTAGCCACGACATTGACCTTGATTCTATTCCCATTGCTATCATCACAGTTCTGTTTCCCTGGGGCTATTCAGAAGATTTTTTTCTTTTTTTTTAATTTGAGAGAGTAAGAGACAGAAAGCACAAATGAGGGGAGTAGTAGAGGGAGAGGGGAAAGCAGACTCCTCACTGAGCAAGGAGCCCCATTTCCGGACTTGATATCAGGACCCTGAGATCACAACATGAGCTGAAGCCAGACATTCAAGTGACTGAGTCAGTCAGGCACCCTAGAAACGCCCTAGAAGTGTTCAGAATTTTAAACCTTGAACCAGTGAAAGGTGTTGATGAATGGTTGTGGGCAAGTGGGTGAAATGGTTGTGTTCCAAGTAACGGGAAAAAAAAGTCAAATGTAACTCTGTGATTTGGGGCTGGACCAAGCAGATGAAGGGCGTTGCTGTTTCCTAAAATGGGGAGGGACAGGCTGAAGGCACAAAGAGTAAGATTTGGGTTTCAGACATGACCTAGATAGGAGATGCCTAGGAGACACCCAACTTCATGAACACACATCATAAATTGCTAACAATGTTTATGTAAGAAGCTAATAATAGCCCCTTTATGGTTACAAAGCATGTTCACATTATTTATTTAATCTGAATAGTATAATAACCTTGTGAGTTATGCAAAGCAGCCTGTGGTGGACAATTTCCTGAGCTTTCACTTTCATCTTGGTGGAGGCTATTTTTTTTTTTTTTTCCATCTTCTGCAAAAGTATTTTCTTGCTCCAGTAAGAATTTCCTGGATTTGTCTCTGGGAAAGCTGTGAACAAAGAACTTTAACATCTGGCTGATTTAAAATGACTGAAATTCTGTCATAATCATTACAATTTCATAAGACTTCAACTAGAAATTTAAGATTAAAGATAAGTGCTCATCTGCTCCTAATACAGATGATAAAGGTCACCGATATTGTCAGCAATGTTAGAGCTGCATTATAGATCAAGCCAAATCATAGAAAATACTAACACCTTACACTGGAGTGCCTAATTTATCCTAGACGCTGTGCTAAGTGCTTATGTATGTAAAATCACTGAATCCTCAGCATAATCCTCCTCCACAAAGGAAGTAGTTAAGCTATGGTAAGATTATATAACTTTGCCAGAGGACCCCGAGCAAAGGTGTTGGGGAACCAAGATTCAAACCAGGTGGTTGGATTGCAGAGCCAGCACCCCCACCATCTCCTGCTGCCCCCAAAGAGGCTCTGAGAGGCAGAGAGAAGAGTGCCTGGGTTTAGACAGTGGGTATGAGGAAGCACAGTCAGAGGGTACATAATTGTTTTAAGACATTATTTCATTAGTATTGGAGTGCCCCAGTCAGCATCACGGGCCCCAGAAACACTGTGGTGTGGTCCCTGCCGCCTAACTCTTGAATGGGAAGAAAGACTCAGGAAAGTCTTGGATCCTTTCATTTTATTTAATTGTAGCATGGTGACTATTTAGGCATGTTTATATAATGAAGAGAAGGAATCGTGTTTGGGAGTATTTGGAGACTATTACAGACTGCTCAGTCAGCTCTCAGTGGTGGTATTTTTCAATAGTGATGGTTCCCTTACAGTCAGAATGTTTGAAGTTTTAGTAATATATATGTAAAACATACAGAGTGCTAGGAATTTGGCATTTATGTGATTAATACAACCACCACCGATAGCTAAATTCGGAGGAAGCTTACTTTACATCCGAATTAGCTGCCCTGATGTCCACATTGACTACATTTCTGCTTAGCATTTTGTAAAAACAGTTTCAATATAACATTCTTTCTGTTTCATCATTCATGTCTCCTTCTTTACTATTTTTATACAAACTAGTTTCCAATTACTGAGGGATATTTTATCAAAGGTGTTTTTCCCAAGGCCCCCCAAAATCCAACTCATAATCATTAGGTGGGCTTATAAATTCATGCTTTATTTACTTATGTATCTAGTTACTGCCTATATTCTAAAAGCAGGCATGTAGTGATTTTAAAAAGTTTGTGTAACTTAAAAATGACAGGATCTCTACAAGCTACCTTGTTTTTCATATGAAGGGTGTTGTTTCAAAGGAGCACAGAAACCAGTCAGTATTGGCTTCTGTTTTTGTTGTACACCTTCCAGGAGCTTTTAACTGAAGACTCTGCCCGCACTTCTTTCCACACAGAGCTTACTGGTATTTGAAGAAGTGTTTCATTTCTCCAGGAAGAATATGATGTATCTTTCTCAAGCTTCACTTTTATTCTTAAATACACTTATTTTAATTTGTGGAGAAGTTATACAAGGTAATTGTGTACATCATTCTACGGTAAGAATTTTAGCAATATTATTTTAGCTAGAAGTATGATTATATATCTCCAGGAAGATATATATTAAAAGTTTGAAAAGATTAATTGTGTTATCCAATACAATTATGGAAAATTAGAGTGTTTATTTAGAAATGCTGAGACTCTGCTTAATTTGTATTATTATTTTTTTAATTTATATTATTTTTAAACTTAGGAAACCGTAAACTGAGGATTCACCCTTAACACATTTCTTATGAAAAAAATTTTAAAGAAATTACAGGCCTAGGTTAAAAAGTAGCCGGCAACTTTCCAGTTAACTTTGATAATGAAATATCTGATAGGTAATAAAATATTTGCTTTGCTATTTAAAAAATAAATATTCTATAAGTTTATATTTAAAATACAGTCTTGTGAGTGGTTATCTAGGAAATTAGAAAATTTTATTTATTACAATGTCAGAGTGACACCTAATAAAGTGTATGCAATACTCTGAGTAGATGGGGATTGGATCTGTACATATTTAAATATTGGTTTATCATTTTAAATGTTATACAGCTTATTTACCATGGTATCTATACCAGATTCCAAAGTTCCAAGGTTAAAGGAAGAATAAATTTTAGGAAAGCTACAGAAATATTAATAATATAATTCTCTAAAATACTGAAACTTTAAAAATCTTATTTAGATCTGAAAAAACCATAGTTGTCACATAGGTTTTTGAAAACATTTACTATGCCAATTATTACAGGAGTTGAGAGGAAAGAGCAAGGAGTTACAAATAGGTCTATGTAACAAAATGCCAGCATCTTATTGGGCAAATACCTTTTATCATATGATTAGCTCTTTACCTTTCTCTCAATACCTAGGTCAAAGGAAGGTAAAACTTGTTTCTATTTTCTTTTAATTAACAGTCATTTAAAGTAGTTAACTTCTACCAAACACTGTTTTAATATTGGAAAGCCAATAGTTACCAACAGAAATAAATAGCTTTGGAATGGTAGCTGTAGTTGGCTCTTCATGATGACATCTGTTATTGATTTTGCAAAGCAAAATTCCATGCTTTTTTACTGTTATCACCAATGAGTACTTTACCCTTCAAATCTGTAAATACCTTTACTTATGCCAAAGCGACAAGCCTTCCACAATCCCCTTCCCTCCCCCAATTCCTAATAGCTGGTGGCAGAAAGTCCATTTGGCACAGAGGTGTAGGCATCTCAGGGAACCTTCTTAGCCATGTTCATGGAACTTCAGACTGCCGGATGCCTGGATGAGGGATAGCATGTGTTCAACATGGAAACATGCCACAGTTAAAGGTCAAGGCCATGGAGCCATGTTACAGAAAGTAGAGCCTAACTAGATCCTTTTGGAATTGGAAAACAAAAAGGCAGAGCAAAAATACTGAATAAACATATGCTTTTTGTTCATACCTAAAATTTACCTGTAAGGTTTATTTGTAGAAGTTTAACTGAATGGCTCATTGTTTGTTTCTAACGATCACCCTTGTGTGTGTCCTGAAATTTCACCTTTTCTGTGTATCTTCTTATTTATTATGTATTAGGTCATATAACATACTTCATGTATTCCTTTCTTATTTCTATTTTTCAATGTAAAGGATTCTCCAGTAGTTAATATTGTAGAAGACGTATCTAATGCAAAAGATGAGAATAAAAGTAATGATACTGTTTATAAGGAAGACTGTGAGGAGTCATGTGATGTTAAAATTAAAATTACACGAGAAGAAAAACATTTCATGTGTAGTAAGTATTAAAAATGACTGCAACTATAGGGTATATGATTTATTATTTCTAGGTTATGCATACAAGGAAATATACCTTACCTTTGTTTGGGTCATTTTATATGTACCTTGATCATCCTAGGCCAGAGGCTGCCTGTTTTTAGCACGTAGTAGGTGCTTAGTAAGTATTTGATGAATAAACGAATGAATCCTTGTATGTCACCCTGTGGCATCAGCTGACCACCGAGGGCAGGGGCAAGCCAGAGGGCACTGACAATTGTGTTTTATCAACCCATCAAAGGCTACTTTCGGGCTTCCATCTGAGCCACTAGAAAATGGCTCCTTAGTTTTGAGTAGGGAATTCATTAATACTGAATAGCTGTACAATAGGTATATTACCAAGTCAGCCAATTTATGTAGCAAAGCATAAAAACAAACTTTCAAAGTCTTGGTTTTTGTTTACAGCTCTTTAGTAACGGTGCAGGGATTTTTATGGTCTATGACATGCACACGGGGGGTGGGGGTGGGAAGAAGGGGAATGGAAAGGAAGGGGGTGATGACCTGATTCAGCTCCTACGGATGGAAACAGTAGGCCAGGATGTGCAACATAAGCATCTCTGGGCCCTCAGGTTGGCAAGTGCCCCATAGGTCCCTTAGACAGATACCTAACTCCAGGAGGAATCTAACAGACATTGAGAGTCCCAGAGTAAAAGTGGAATGAAGCTGGGAGTGGGGATAGATCTCAAAGATTATGAATGTGATTCTGCTGTGAGAGTGAAAATTAGGAATATAGAAATAATCTTTTAAAGAATAATGCATGTGATACTGTGAAGATGCTTTTGTAATAAAGGATCATCACTATATTTAGTCTGGGAAATATATGATAGTCCACGATTATCTCCTGATTTTGAGGGTTGTGCTGTATAGAATGTCTTTGGTATAAGAAATACAGACTGAACCATCCAGGGACATCATGGCAGCATGCTCTGAAATGATTTAGGAGAAGTTATTTGTACTCTTCTGGCAACTCTTCTATGAATAAGATTGCTTTTAAAATAAGAAAAACATTTTAAAAAGGAAAATATATAGAAAAGTTCAATCAGAAACCAACCAACCAAAATTGTGACTAAATAAAAAAAAAAAACTGTGACTTATTGTTTGTGTATATGTGTGTTTGGCATTTGTTTATATAAAAATACATAGCATTAAAAAAAGAAAAAATACATAGCACTAATAGAACAAATTAAAAGAGATTTATTTTGAAAATTACCTTGCATGATATGGATTATTGCCTTTTCCTTTCTTATATGGTAAAAATTGAGGACCCTTGGACCTCCTGCTTTTGTATCTCTTATCTTACAAAGTGAGAATTAATATTCAGAATGTTGTCTCTCTGTTACATCAGATTAAATTATTTGGGGATAATCTAAACTATTAGAAAGCACAGTTTCATTAAGATCATTGAAACAGTTGTTCCCTTTGTTAGTCCCGTGTTAAAAATTATACTAACTGGAATATTTAGATAGATTGAGATATTATTGTGTCTACATATTAATCCAAAATCATGTACAATTATTTTTCACTCTAATTATTTTCTCTAACAATGTAATATTTAGCAAACACTTTTTTATTATAATTTAAGGAAATTTGCAAAGTTCTATTGTTTCCTACACACGAAATACCAAAAAGCTGCTAAGAAATATGATGGATGAGCAACAAACTTCCTTGGATTATTTATCCAATCAGGTACGGATCTTTTCTATTGCGTTGTTTTGTACATATATATCGATAGTATTAGAGGCACAACTATATGATTTTTTAATGGGTTCACATCCAGACATGCGTTGCTTACTCTATTAGAGGCATCATAGCAATCCTTAGGCAAATACAAAGTCACTTGGAGAGGGTGCAGTGTGGTGGCAGATTTACAGGGACAAGTGACTCTTCTTTTTAAAGATTTTATTTATTTATTCATGAAAGACACACAGAGAGAGGCAGAGACACAGGCAGAGGGAGAAGCAGGCTCCCCGCAGGGACTTGATTCCAGGATCCTGAGATGACACCCTGAGTCGAAGGTACATGCTCAACCACTGAGCCACTCAGGTGCCCCTACAGGGACAGCTGACTTAAAGAAGTAGGCCCTCAGTGGCGCCCCACCCTGGAGCCCTGCAGCGTGAGAGCTGGACCAGGTTGGCAGGTGTGAGCCACCTGCAGCGACCCTACCTGTGGCAGTGCCTGGGTGGCCTTGCAGCAGGGGCCCAGGATGTAGTGTGGGGCAGTAGGTATTGCCATATATTGCAGAGCGGAGTTTGTAGGAGGCTTGTGGATGCCAGCTGTAGAATTCAGTGGAGGGAGTTTTGTTCAGATATAAAATGCTTTAAAGGTGGTGTCTGTGTGTTCAGGTTAATGAGCTCATGAACCGGGTCCTCCTTCTGACCACAGAAGTTTTCAGAAAGCAGCTGGAGCCTTTGCCTCACAGGCCAGTTCAGTCTCATGGTGAGAAATTTGCTATTTCAGACTTTTCATACTTGTCTTCAAATTTTCCTGGATGGAAAAACAAACAAACAAACAAACAAACAAACAAACAAATTTTCCTGGATGGGTTGGTGCATTTAGAGGTTTTGTTTATAAAATACAGCTCGCTATTATCTAACAGCCTAGAGGGGCACAACTTGCTGGTAGGCAGACTTCAACCCAGACAGATGTTCTTTCCAAAGCTAGGAAAGTTTTCCAGTGTCTAAAAGCCACAGCTGCACACACATCCTGAATCTGTTGCAAATGGCAGTTTTATGGAAGTTGTTTCTGGACTGTCCTTTACATTTTATTCACAATTAATCTTCAGTTAGAAGAAAAAGAAATTTTCAGAGTTCTTTTCACCTGTAAAAAGTATTTTTGATATGTTCCAAATATTTCAAATTGGGACATAAAATTTGAAAAGAAAAAGAAACTTAAGACAGAAATAAAGTGGAATCTAGAGCTTTTTGTAATAATATACAGTGTAGTAATTCCAAGAGGCCTACATTTCTAAGAAAAATATTGTATTGATCTTTCAAATATGAATTAATGCCAGAGTTCCAAGTAAAAAAATATTATTGAGAGCCTAGGGTGTGATCTTTCTTCCTTACAAAGGGAAGGAAAGAAACAATTACTGAGAATCTCCTAAGTGTCAGGTGTAAGATGGGCACTTCCATATGTTATTTTATTTTGAATTATTTTATTGTACCTCATGTATCTCTAAGGCCAGACCACTTGCCTCCCCATAACTCATGCAGTTTCCTCATTGAAAACTGGTAGTACTTACCTGATGCAGTTGTTGCAAGGATTACATGACTAAGCACGTGAAAATCTCCTCAAATATTGCCTGATGCACAGATGATAGGAGGGTTTGCTGTGAGAATGATCATCATCAGAGGAGGAATAGGCAGCCCAGGAAGCTAAATAATGTGTTCACATTTATTTGGATGGTGATGGCGGAGAGTGTATTCTAACCCAGATCAGTCCTCTCTTGTGGACTTCTATCATATCTCTGAGCATAAAGTTATAAAAGAATGTCTCTTAGCCTTTCAGAACAAAGGCAATAAATCTATATCTTCTGGAAATAAAGGGGAAAGCAAACAATCTTTTACAGCTAATTTTTTGTAGACAACATTTTCTAGATACGTACTGTGTGCCAGGCACTGTGCTAAGTGCTTTACAAAATGTCTTACCATGTAAAGTTGCCACAATGACACTACAAATTAGGCAGTATTACTATAAGGATAGAAGCGGAAAACCTAGCCAAGGATTCTCAGCTGCTCCTTAGAGGGCTGGGACTCTAACCCAGGCTTCTGGCTCTGGAGTCTCGGGCTTTCATGTGTTTGTTTCTCTGGGTAATAAATCACGTGTGCTCGCTTCGGCAGCACATATACTAAAATTGGGTAATAAACCACGTAAAGGTTGCATTCTATTACATTTATAAAGATAATACAAGGTAAAGTATCTTAGAATCCAATGTAATATCCATATCCACACCATGTTTATAATCCCCTGGGAAGTGGGATGCTTTGGAGAGGGTGATTGCAGGCGCTACAGTTCTAACTATTGGCTCAGAGCAGACTCTGGCCTCAAGCATAATTTCTTCATGCTGAAGAAAGTGATTTCCCGTACTCTCCCTTTGGCTCTTGTCATAGTGGTTCCCAACTAGAGTCTCTGAAGTTTCCAATAGTCAAGGATGTGTCACTTACAGCTAATCTACTTATTCATCTGGTTTATCCTTCCCATTCATACATATTTACTTTACACATTATGCACCCCCAAGCAAGCCTAGATTCCTGAAAGAGCATTATTTATTGGACTAGAGAATGCATCACTATGAAATAAATTAAATAAATGAATCCAAATGGAACATTTAAGCAGTATGGAGTACTAATCTCTCTCTCACTGTTAGAACAGTGTTATTATTGATGAAGGTTGATTGCAACATGAATTCCTTAATCCCATTTCTTTTGTGTATTTTCTCTGTTTTCTAAAATTGAAATCATTCTTCATTTCTAAGAAGTTAAAGTTATCATATTGTTAATGGAAATTATGCTCATAATTTCAAATAGTGCTATCAGATCTCTACAGTAAAATGATTAAGCCTTAACGTACACTTGAAAATATCCTAAATAACAAATTTTACTTTTCTAGGTTTAGATTGCACTGATATTAAAGATTCCCTTGGCTCTGTCACCAAAACACCAAGTGGCTTATATATAATCTACCCAGAAGGATCCAGTTACCCATTTGAGGTAAAGTTTTTCCTTATTATATGAAACAGGATAAGCAGTCTATTTAATTAATATTAAATTTTAATTGTTTTAATTTTTTTTGAAAAATTTAAGATAAACTGGTAGAAGTTCCAGTTTCAAAATTTTGGTTTTCTGAAATTCTTTGCCCAAACCACAAACCTGTAAGAACTTGAGACTCTTTCACTTTTCCATTTGAGATTTCATGTTTAAACTCTGAAGTAAATCCATATGATGTAAGATCTTATATTATCTTTACAGTAAGCAGAAATATGCATACAAATGCCTGCTTTCATTAGCTTGTGGATATTAGAAAGTAGTAGGGTGCTCTGCCTTGGTGCTTGCTAAAAAGTCTCCAATTCCTCTTCCTCTGAAGGTGACAAATGATTTTATGTGATTATATAATAAATTAATAATAAAAACCTTTCACTAAAGTATGAGGCAGATTGAGAAAATCTTTTTTAAATTAAAATAATTTTTAAATTGAATAAAATAAACTATCCTCATGTCTATCTATGATTTCTGGAAGAAATTTCTATCAGAAATTTTCTGTTATTGATAAGATTATTTAGCCTAGTAATATTACATATACAATAACATATACATTACTTATATATAATATTGTTTGTTTACTCTTTGTGTATAAGAAAGTTCATGATGTCACTATCACACCTTATTGGTAATCTTCATTACACAATAAAATAATTTTTCTACTGAGTAGATATGCCAGTTTCTCATCTTGAAATCACTAAATTATATGGCTTTTTTACTAACATTATTTTTGACATCTATTAACAAGGTGTCAAAAAATTGGGATTTAGGTGGGAAATAATTTTAAAATTACCTAACTTGCTTCACTTACAGATTCAAAAAAACCCTGAACATATGTGGAGAGGGAAGTCTTCTAATTTTTCAAGAATGTGTTGTGAAATTACCTTTTGAGGTCGTGGGAAGGTGTTGATTCCCTACCTTCCTCCACACTGCCATTCTCTGTGGGCAGGCAGTTTCTGATGGGGATGATTGCTTGCATTTTGTCCTCTGGGTTGGGTCCCTCAGTAGTCCTCGCAGGGGTATTGAGCAGGTGCCAACAGGGGCTTCCAGGAATACCTGCTGAGGTGGGCATAGAGCAGACCTTTCTGTCTGCTGACCCCAGTCTGAACACAGGCCTTTCAGGTGTCTGGAGGAAAGTAATCAAAGGCAGGCACACGGGCATATTTAATTAACACTTAAAAATCAGTGTTTTAATTCAAAGGAAAAGTTAATTTGCGAATACCTCATTTTGCTACATCACATTGGTAGCATTACCACTCAACTGAAAAATATCAGTTGAGTTGAGGAATAAGGGGATGACCTCACGATGCTTGAAATGCAACCAACTTACATATGCAAACACATGGCTGACACCAGGGACAGTAATTAGGTTAATGACAAGTATGTCTTATAACAAACAGCATTATGTCTAGGGATTTACATTTGAATATATTAATAGCATACAATTGCATTGAAACTTTTGGTGGAATGGTTTTCTCTTTCTTTAGGCTTAAGGGTGAAGCATGAGCTTTATGTCAATGAGTAAAAATGATAGTATATAATTTTTGTGTTTTCTGGATCTGTTTTAGGTAATGTGTGACATGGATTACCGAGGAGGTGGATGGACCATGATACAGAAAAGAGTTGACGGGATCATTGATTTCCAAAGGCCGTGGTGTGATTATCTGGACGGATTTGGCGACCTTTTAGGTCAAATCTTATTTCTCCTCTTTTTCTTCTTTTTGGGATGACCCCTATAGACCGTTTCTCTGTTAGTCACATCATTAGCAAAAACAGCAATCCTTCCTCTCTCAAATTACTCTCTCTTCACGTCATATTACTTTAGAATGAATGGGTATTTCGTTGGGATCTGGAAACCCAGATACCTGTTGAAATGGGGTTGAGTGAAAGTTCTGAGGGTCTTTATTAAGTATTTACTGTGTACCCAGCAGAATTCTGGAAGATGCTCTAGAACTATTTGTGGAATGAAACGTTGTGTGGTGGGCAGGGTTGTCACAAACCTTGAAATACTTGGCGTGTGCGCTGTGTCTACGAGCATGCAGAACTGAGGTGTGTGGCAGGACAAACTCAAGTTACATGACCTGGGAGTAGTATTTTATTAAAATATCAATAAAAATCACTATGCTCAAAATTTGAAAACTGTAAACCCCAAAAGAATTCTAAAATCTATGACAGTATTACTTTTGCTGGCAAATAGAAATGCTGGTATTTCTGAACACTGCAGAATTGTAACTTTGTTGGAAGTTTTACATTTTCATCATTTTTGTGCTGTTATTTTAGGTTACTGTTGTTTTAATTCAAAAGCCTTAAGATCCCATAATAACATCATCCAAGGATTTAGTAAATGGTGGTGTTAGTTCTGTTGCTATAATCCCTGCTGCATGCTAATGAATTTAGAAAGGATGTGAAATGTAATGAGGTCTGATGAACACGGCTAGATTACTACCGGGTCATGGAGTGCATGAACTCATGTATTGTGTGTTCTCAGCATTATCTCTAATTTTCTGCCATGTGCTACCTCCTGATTTTGGTGGTCACAGATCTACAGACTGAATTGCCATCTTCCTTACTTTATGCTTTTTTCAATGGGGAAATTATCTGAGTTTTTCTTTTTTTTTTTTTTAATTATCTGAGTTTTGAGACAAAGGTCCTCAGGCAGGCATACTTCATGTTCAAGTACAGACTGTACTTGGTATATTTTTTAAAATAAACTTGGAATTAAGGAAAATATATTGTTACTTTATTAGGGCTTGGGTAGAGGGGCAAGATGGCAAAGATACTTAAAATGGAGGGTCGTGGGCTGGACCCACCTTAGCTCTTGTACCCCGTTCTTTTCACTTCTAAGGGGGTGTGCAGTTGGGGTGACCATTCATCCCTGGGGGGGACATGGGATCTTAGCTAGAGGCTGACCGATGTGAGTGTTGGCACACTGTCCCCCAAACTCTTTGAGGTTTGTTTCCACAATACCCCGTACTTCCTTCTGTAATCTTATGATACAGCTGGAGGAATGTGTTTTAGGGCAGAGGCTGTGCCAGGGTGGGCAGGGGAAAGTACAAAGCCATCAGCTGGAACATGCAAAGGGTCAGCAGCCAGAACACTGAGTTCCCCAATTCATCCTGGAATTCATTTTCATCCATTTCATTCCATCACACTTCCATTCATAGGTAACTGACACACTGCATTATAATGAAGAAATGTTTATTCACAGAGCATCATTCTGAAAGAAAAAGTAATTTCAACTGAGCCTTTTCAGAAAAATCTTTTTTTAGGAGCTGGTGATCTGGAGGTTAAAATTCTTAACATTTATAAGTACACATCATTTTGTTACCTGCCATAATATTTCAACAGCTTTTTTGTTGACATATCTTAAGGTAAATCTTGAAATTTTACTTAGTCATTAAATGAATTTTTGAATTTATTTTGGTGAGATAAAAATATCTCACAGTCTAGTTATCCCCAGTCTAGAGAAGTAGAAGTGGGAAGATTACATATATATGATATGTAATCATATATATGATATGTAATTACATATATCATATATATGTAATTTTTGTAAATTAGGGAAACACTGATAATTCAAGCTAGGGCTACATAGTCTCTCAAATAATTTATGTGGGACATTTCAATGTTAAAAACTAAACAACTCCAAACATTCAATAATAAAGGGTTGTATTAAAATATATATATTAGTTGTATTAAAATATATTAAAAAACTTTTTTTTTAACAGGCGAATTTTGGCTAGGACTAAAAAAGATTTTTTACATAGTAAATCAGAAAAATACCAGTTTTATGCTGTATATTGCATTGGAATCTGAAGATGACACATTTGCTTATGCATCATATGATAACTTTTGGCTAGAAGATGAAACAAGATTTTTTAAGATACACTTAGGACGGTATTCAGGAAATGCTGGTAAGTTTTTTATTCCTCAAATTATTCAGGATATTTAAATATAGCTGACTCAGTATTAGGAGAAGATAAAGTAATGCATTTCTCTTGGTCTAGGATACATAACTGATAACAAATAGATTAGAAGAGAGAAAACTGAGTTTTGAAGCTGCTATGATCATTGAACCGCTTTATGATTTTGAAGAGCTTATATTCTTTAAAACTATGTTATGGGTTAATTACAATTAACTCTTCAGAGTAGAGTCTGTGGAGAAGGCTGGGAAGGAATTGCTGACATTTTCATGTTCTGAGAGGTTGCATTTAGAAATCAGAGTGTTTGAGCTGATCTCCACTCTTCTCACTTTCCAGGTAAAGGAGCCTGAAAAATTAAGTGACTTGCCCGTGAGTCCCAGGTCATCATACTTGACCCAGGGCAAGAAGCCAGGTTGATAGAACAACTAGTTTGGGGTTGTTTTTTCCCACTATGCCTTACTTAGTGCACTCATTTCCAAATAAATTTAATTTTTAAGAACTTCAGAACACTTCATGTTAACTTTATAATTTGATGCTGAAATTTTAAATTTGAGATGATACCAAATTCAGCTCTCCTACTGTTGCTCATCTTGGTGCTTTATTGTGTATATTTAGTGTTAGAAATCAAAAAATGAGGGAGATGTGTTCCCAGTTCTTTAACTAATTATAATATAGAGGGGGATAAAGAAAACCGAAAATGTGGAATACTGAATACTGATAGAGCTTTGGGGGTTTGAGAGGGGGAGAATGATCCCAGTTGATTGCATCCAGGAAATCTTCCTGGAAGGGTAGTTTCTAACAAGGAGTTAATGTTAGATTCAATGTGGGAAAGTTTTTTGAAAGTATATGCTCCTGCAGAACCCGATTTAGTACGTCTGGGCCCAGGTATTTGTATTCAAAGATGGATATGTTGGCATCCTTATAGTTGAGAACCACTCATCTGTACTTGGAGGAAGGGATAGGCTTTTGGCAGATTAATGTTGGCAAAGACAGCGGCTTGAGTCCCGGCACAGCGGGAGGAAAATGAGCACAAATGTTGCCCAGTTTGGGTGGAGTCCCTGACATCTGAGGGGGTTAGCCTTGGGATTTTAGGGGAAAGTCTGAAATTCAAATCATGATGAAATTTTTAATGCTGCATCTGTAAAGTGTAAAGAACTACCTAAATATGGAAAGTTTGTGTGAGTTTCTCTATTAGACTAGGATCTAGTTAGAGGATAGGATTTACAATGGCACAAATGTTTTCATCACGGAGCCCTCAGACTTTGCCTTCAGAAAATATTCTGCATTTTCCCAATAAGGTTAAGTAATTTTCAACAGATGGCCACATAACACAATCAATATAAAGAAAAGGTGTCAATAGAACATAGAGATAGAAATTGATAAAACTAGGAGGTTAAGAATGATCAGGTACATGGTAGAGGTGAGCTGCAAATCTGATTTTGACCTCAGAGCAAAATAGAAATATGAAATTCAAACATTTGAGCAACACAGTTGTTCCAGGGGGACAAATACTCCTGATTCTAAAACTTGAGAAATCTTTGTTTGGTTTCTCAGAGAAAACCAAGTGTCATGTTCTCTAAGTACACTCATAGGAAGCATGGCAGTGAGTTTTAATGGGCTAGTTATTAAAAACAGACCTATGCATTATATTATACTATGTTATATTATTATTTTTAAGGATTTTATTTGTAAGTAATCTCTGCACCCAATCTGGGACTTGAAGCTACAACCTGAGACCAGTAGTCACATGCTCTACCGACTGAGCCAGCCAGACATCTCGTATGCATTATATTCTAAAAATCGTTTATTAAATGTAACCCAGTGAGAAGCACATATAACATATGATCCTTCTGATGGTTGGTCTTTATCCAGGGAAAGTATCTGTAGAGGGATCATATAATTTAGGCAATGCTCCTTAGGTGTCATGTCTCTCGTCTGAACTTCTGAGAGGTATAGCACTATGTGGGTGTTGAAAATTATATTCTCCCTCAAACACCTGTAATGTTGGCATTTCATTTTCTGTGATGTGCAGAGTAAGAAGCTGTAATAGTCAGCAGAGCTGGAGCATAGCATGGGCCACTGGCACTTAATGAAGTCCTCCAGGCTCCTCGAGTACCTGTCTCAAGAGATGCCACACATTCAGAGCACAATGAAACAAATGTGGGCTTTGGATTCTTCAGATATTTCACATAGCTTCACTTTAAGTCAATCTTTCAAACTGATTAGCAAAGGTGTTTTTGTTTTTGTTTTTGTTTTTGTTTTTGTTTTGAGAGAGAGTGTGTGTGTATGCACAAGGGTCGGTGGGGAGGGACACAGGGAGAATCTCCAGCAGCGGCCCCCCTGAGCCCGGAGCCCATAGGCCGAGGCCGGGCTCGATCCCATGACCCTGAGATCATGACCTGAGCCCAAACTGAGGGTCAGATGCTCAAAGAACCACCTCATTCAGTCGCCCCCAAATTAGCAAAGTTGACTCATGAGTGAGATCTAGGTATAATGGCATTAATCAGAATCTTCTGTTTAAATGGTTTTAGTAAAACCAGAGTCCTGCCCAGCTACTTACTTACATGGGCTGCCTTGGCTGGGATTTGCTCTTGCGGGTTTTTGTGACTGTCAGAGATGCCGTCCCGTGCTATCCTGTGTAGGCCTTGTAAACACAGTGTTCCTGTGAGTACTCTCCATGTGCTGGTGGAGAGCCACATCTCAGTAATGAAGCTGATTACATGCTTGAGGCAACTGGGTATTTATATAAATTTGGTGGCCCCTACATGTGCACCTAGAAATGTAAGCAGCTCATGGTGGCAGCTCCCTTTTTACCCATGCCTCTGTATTTGAGTGATGGAGGATGGTGGGGGCATGGAAACTTAGTCTGTACTCTTTATTATTATTTTGTAGAAATCATTCTTTTCTCTTAATTACCAAGTACTGTACACCCTTCCCCAAAGTATGACAGATCTGTACAGCATCATATTTGGCTTAAATTATCTGATTCTGCATAAAGAGCCAAACGCCTGTTTGGATTGTGATTTTATATCAAATGTCCACTCAGAGATGCCCATCATGCTGAGGATTTCATTTCCAGATCTTGGCATATTGCAATCTGGAGGAGAGATTTTATTTTATTTTAATTTTTTAAAAAGATTTTGTTTATAAATTCATGAGAGACACACATACACAGAGAGAGAGGCAGAGAGAGAGAGAGGCAGAGACATAGGCAGAGAGAGAAGCAGGCTCCATGCAGGGAGCCCAACGTGGGACTCGTTCCTGGGTCTCCAGGACCAGGCCCGGGGCTGAAGCCGGTGCTAAACCGCTGAGCCACCCAGGCTGCCCTGGAGGAGAGACTTTAATATGATACCTAGTAGAAAATAATTTAAACCTTAGCTCTAGATGTGAAGCTTTGTAACAACAGTCCGGAAAGGTCAATTAAGGTGACAAAAAGCGCCTTTAAATTTAGTCTTTAAAAATCCCTATTTTCACCAGGTGATGCGTTCCGGGGATCTGGAAAAGAAGAAAACCAAAATGCAATGCCTTTCAGCACCTCAGATGTTGACAATGATGGGTGTCGCCCAGCGTGTCTTGTAGGGGGTCAGTCAGTGAAGAGCTGCAGTAGCCTGAATAACAACACCGGCTGGTGGTTCAACCAGTGTGGTCTAGCGAATCTGAACGGCGTCCATCACTTTCCCAGGAAACTGCTCGCAACTGGGGTTCAATGGGGCACATGGACGAAAAACAGTGCACCTGTCAGGATTAAATCTGTTTCCATGAAGATTAGAAGAACCTACAACCCATATTTTAAGTAATCTTTTTTAAAATTTTAGTGTGTGTTCCAGTTATTTTTGATACTATAGAAAATATTTTACATAGTTTCTCTTTTTACTGGGTTTCAAACATATTAGCCAAAATCTAACTATAGATGACATCTAGGTGTTAAGGGTTTAATCAGAGATCTTTAATTTTGTAGAGTTTTCTAAAACATAGCTCAGTGTATGCATTTTACTAACTACATTAGCAATATGTAATAAAATTTGTTTTAAATGAATTGTACCTTGTTTTCCTGGAGTATGTTGTCCTTTGAAAGCATTGTCCCTTCTCTGGAAAGCACATGTACTATAGTAGATTGTTAGGAAAATTGAAGAGATCATTATGCTTACTTCCATATTCATTCAAAATGGTTAACTCTATAATCCACAGATAATTTCTATTGAAGACCATGATAAGAAATAACTGCACAGATTAATATACACATGGTTTAAATACTTTACTATCTCCAGGTGATTCCACAATATTTTACAGGTAATAAGAGTTGGCTGCACAAATGAAGTCCTTTTTTATCACATTTTGTTGTGGTTAATAATTTAATTCTTGTTTGTAATGAAGTGACTGTGCTTTCCTATCCTGATCACTTGCATTCTAAAACACATTCTTAACTTTGCTAAGCCAGTGGGAATGGTAGAGTCTTCTCTAAGTGAAGGACAACAGAGGAAGAGCCATGACTCTGGTCTAGATGTAGCTCTCGGAAGAAGCATGTCCCCTCCACTATTTCCATGAAGTTGGGAAGAGCTGGAGTGGTGAGTGTCCTATGGGAAAACACAGCAGGGAACATCCTGGCCAAGGGTCAGGTATTGATAAAAGAGACAAGGGGAACAAGGATTAGTATTGAACAGGAAAGTACTTAGTCCAGAGTTAGGGTGATAGGCTGAGGTGGAAAGAAGGCTGAGTTTAAAATACAGTTGCAGACATGGATCTCAAGGGGAAGCACCTGCCTGGGGCTGAGCTTGAGCAGAGCAGAGGATCTGATCTGAGTTCGGGGATGGGCAAAAATGGCATGGTCACCAGACAAGATTGCTTTCATGTGGATGCCTCTCAAAGCTGTGAATGAATCATGTAGAGTCTGCACAGGGTAAGGTCGCAGGCGGGCATGTTTCCTGTGGCCTCCCATGCTTGCATGAGGCACCACTGAGGTTCTGTGTCTTGGAGGAAGACTTCTACCATGTTGAGGGAGCATAGAACTGGGGCCTACTGGCTTTTATTCCCTCAGTGATGGGAGCATTGAAAACCAACTTACCTACAAATTCGGGGAATCATTTTGCTCTGTAGCAAGCTGTGTCTTTCATGTGGATTCTGGACGTTAACATTCTCATGGAGGCTCTGCAGGGCAGTGTCCTGTACCACCTGGCCAAGCCCAGGGGTTTCACATGCTTTCCCACTGCAAAGGCCATGCAGATTGTGGGAACATTGCAAGTAAAAGCAGAATGGAAATAAATGTGGAGACAGTAAGGGAGAGACTCAGAGAACACCAAGGATTTTTTTTTTTTTTAATGATTTTATTTATTTGAGAGTGAGAGAGAAAGTAAGTAAGTGAAAGTAAGTGAGTGAGTGAGTGCTGAAGCAGGGAGCCAGATGTTGATCTCACGACCCTGAGATCATGATCTGAGCTGAAATTAAACATCTGAGTTGGATGCTTAACCAATGGAGCCCCCCAGGTGCCCCAAGAAATTTTAATTTCTCTGGATCTGGGAGTAGGAAGATACAATTGACTTTGGTTGGCTAAGTGACAATGGCCCCCAGGAAGCCTCCTAAGACCTCAGATCCCATTGCAAAGGAGAAAGTATATTTTGGTGAATAATCTCGAGCTTAAGGCTCCCAGAAAGGAGGCAACCTGACCCCTGTGAGCAACTGAGTGATCAGGACAATTGTCCCTTTCTTGCCATCTACTATCCCAGCAGCACACACGTCTCAGCAGCAGGCAGAAAGGTTGCATCACATGCTGTGACTGAACAGCATCATCACAAATTCATCCTTCCAGGTCTGAGGACTGCCCCAGATAGATTGTCCCCTATAAAAACACACATCCTCAAACAAGGTAAAGAAATGAAAATAAAAACACTACTCTTTCATCAACTTACACCTTATTTATTAGTAAACACTGAAACAGCGTCTGGTTAAAAATCAAAGGAAAAAGGTGCAGAGTCAGGGCTTCCCTCTACAGCAACTTTTATTAATTACAAATAGAAAAGCTTCGTAGTTGTGGTGACTCTGAGAACTATAAGTACTTAGAAGCAGGCTTGAAACAAGTAATCTGTTTAAACATAATCATAACACATCACGGCTGCATTTAATATATTCATTCTGTTTGTTTTCTGTAAAAGCACAAGTTAAGAAGTCAAACGCTTGCCATGTGGCGCTTGAGACTTTGATGCACAAACAGTTGGGAGTGAGACCTGAGGCACTGCGTTTCCCAGGACTGGGGAAGCTCTTCATATTTCCACAAAGCAAGGCTTCTGCAACAGAAACAAATGGTATAATGAGAACTTTGATTTTTTTTTTTTTGTAATTCACACAAATTGTTGAGAAACACATCTGAAAATGTGTTTAACTTACATCTTAAACAATACTGTAATTTCATACTTGAATAGAACTTTTGTTAAAAAATACATTTTTAGGGAGTAAAATTCCATGAATATCTCAAAATAAGACTCTCAAGACTTGCCAGACACTCAAGAAGTGAACAGACTCAGTATCATAAATCAGAAGTATGAAAGCAACTGATAATGTGAAAATCGAGGACTTTATACAGTGTCCACCCTCTGGACACAGGACCTGCATTAAACTCTCCATTTTCGATGAGTTTTGCATATAGCAGACTGTTGTGTCCCCGTCTCGTCTCAGTGCCAGTGTGTCTGTTCCACACCCTCTGCGAGGCGCCCGTGGGCCCAAGGCACAGAGTCTGTACCGGTGGCCACAGGACACCACAGGCTGCCCGGCATCCTTGTGAGACTTTGGCTGGAAGCCAAGTGGCCTCACGGAGCCAACACTGACCATCCCATGGAAGACATTTGGGCAGAAAAATGACTTATGTATGAGGACGAGTCAAGTCAGCTCTGTATTGTGTGTGTTCCAGTCCTTCTCAGCTTTTCCACCTGCCTGACTGGGTGTGACCACCCTGTGGGGACCAGGACTGGCCCCAGAGCCTCAGCTCCCTCAGGGAGTCAGCTCCCCGCTTCTTCCTGGGACACAGGTGGTCCTGAAGGAAAAGTCCTGGACCCCCTCCCACCCAAGATAATGAACAAAAACAAGAGTTAGGAGACTCTGTTTCCTGTGCTGTCAGCTTTCAGGGAAAGAGCCAAAGGTATTTTAAAGAAGCAAAGCTCAGATGAAGTTTCCTCACTGGTTGTGAGGATCTCCTAGAAGGAGGCTGTGTCCTGGGGAGTCGATCCTAGCACCAGGGACGGGGGGAGGCCTGGCTGCTGTGTGAATCCCCGAGTCTGAGTCATATGGTGCCAGAAGGTGGTACAGGATGTGGCCATGGGAAGAAGTGACAGGGGCAAGCAGGAACTCTGCTGGGTGGGGGCAAGCCCGCTGCCCACTGGTTACGTTTGGGTGGGAAGGATGACAGTCAGGTCGTCATGACCAAATGCATGATGAAGTAGCAACCAGAGGGGAAGGTCTGGTATTAGACTCCAGGAGAAGTGCCTTTCCCCGGACACCTTCTCCTAGGGTGAGCTCAGGAAGAGCAGAGGGAACCATCTGAAGCTTACTGCAAAGCAGTGAGGATGCAGATGCTGTGGAGGCTGAGAGAATTAGGGCCATTGAAGTTTAACATTGGCACAAGTACAGCCATTGTAGCTTCAGTAGCCATCTCAGGCCACTGTGGCCAGGCCACTGTGACCAGGTACTGAACTCTACCTTACCCTGGCTACAGAAAAAACCACAAAGTATGCCCTTATCGGAATAAAGAAGCAAGAGCTCATGAGACCTCTTTACTGGAGATTCTCACACCCCCACCTTTACTGAAAAACCCCACCTTACCCCTAGACCAACCCATAAAAACCCAGCTGTAACCCATCTCGGGGTCCAAGTCTCTGCTCCGCTGTGTCAGGTATACTTGGACCCAAGCTTAAGCTTGCTAATAAACCCTCATGTACTTGCATCAGTGTCGGCTCCTTGGTGGTTTCTCAGATTTGCAATCTTGGGCACAACAGATGCATGTGCCCAGATCCATTATCACTGGGCAAATTTGGAGGAATTTGAGCACTGAGCCTGACACAGAGGATTATGTATGAGGAAAGCTCTGTTGGTCTAGAGGACCTCATTGTGAATTGTGGAGTTAGGAGTTTTAGGGGAATCTTGCTTCCTCAACTGGATGTTCTGGTAAATTGTTTCGGAAAATTTCAACCCCAAAGCTTTCTGAAACTACTCGGACATGATTGGAAGATGTTGTGATAAATTTGTTGCAGTGTCTTGGAAGGTTATGAGGGTCTCTGACTCAGATCTGTAATCTATAAGGTAGATGATGTGCCCTGGTAATTAGAGGCAGACTCCTAGATTCAGAGCTTGGTGGCCTGATCCTTACTTCCCAACCCACCAAGAAAGTTCTTTTCTTTCACAAATACAGCTTCTGCACACTTGTCTGTAGAACACATCAGTTGTGGTGGTTTGAACTGGGGACAGGGTTGAGTTCCCAGGTTGGGAGGGGCAATTTTTTTTATTTTTTCTTTAAAAAATGTATTTATTTATGAGGGTGGGGGGGAGCAGGGTGAGGGAGAGAGAATCCCAACCAGACTCCCCCAGTGAGTGCGAAGCCTGACACAGGCCCAATCTCACGACCCTGAGATCATGACCTGAGCTGAAACCAAGAGTCAGATGCTCTGACTGAGCCATCCAGGTGCCCCCAGGCAATTTCTTTTCATGAACAATGCTGGGTACGTTGGCACTGCCCAGGGATGGGACTACCCTCTGCTTACATTGGTTAAGAGGACTTTGGGACCTCACTGAACAGAATTTCTGAGGCTGCCCCCTCTTTATCTTGTAGAAGAACAGCTGGCGGTAGAGGTGTGTCACCAGTACAAGGAGTGAGTTTGGTTTCATAATTGGAAGACTTAGCAGGCCTTCCAGAGCTCCATCAGTAAAGACAAAGGGTATGGCACAGAAGGAGAAAGAGTGCAGACAAGCCTTAGGAATGCGAGAAACTCACTGATGTAGCTCCCCAGTGTCCTCGTTATTTGTACAAGGATGTACTTTGTCTCCACATTGAATTGCTCAGAGCTGTGTGATGATAGGTCTCTGTTCTGGGAGAGGCACTTAAAAGTTTCCATCAGGGTCTTGTATGCTCTTTCAGTCACGTAGCCAAGCCAGGCTGTCCAACTGGTTACCCAAGGTATAAGCCATCAATCAACAAACGGGTCCTGCCTGACACCAGCGGACTCTGAACTTTAAACAGCACATCATAAATCATCAGCTCAATGCCTTATTTTGGATCTAAGTGTCAGCACCAGAATCCCAGGCATCCCTGGAGATAAGTGTGGAGTTGTCCTGTAACTATCCTACACAATCTACCCTCTGACACTACCCATGCCTTTTAAATTATATATTGAGAATTCTTTTCCCTGAAACTTTGCCTATTTATAGAACAGGGGGGAAAAACATTTTCCAAAGTAATAAATGCCTCCCAATGAATATTGTTTTAGACACATTCCACCACTGAATATATTTTGGGGAAAGGGGATTGCTTTGTTAAGAATTAAGATATATGCGGCCGCTGGGTGGCTCAATCCGTGGAGCATCTGCCTTCGGCTCAGGTCATTGATCCCAGGGTCCTGGGATGGAGCCCCTTGTCGGGCTCCCTGCTCAGCAGGGAGTTTGCTTCTCCCTCTGCCTCTGTCCCCTGCTTGTGTTCTCTTTGCCTCTCAAATAAATAAAAAAAATATTTTTAAAAATCAGAATTGAGATATAATTTATAAACCATAAAAGCCACCCTTTACAAGTATAGAGTTTGGTGATTTTTAGTACATTCACAAGATTTTGTAAACATTACCACTATGTGACTGAAGAACATTTTTATCACACAGAAAGGAGTCCCATACCCATCAGCAGTCACTCCCCATTTGCCTCCCCTACCCCGCAGTCCCTGTAACCAGACATTTACTTTCCGTGTCTATGGAACTATTAGGAACACTTCATATGAATGCACTCAGGTCACACGTGACTTTCTGTGACTGGCTTCTTCCACTGAGCATTATGTTTTCAAGCTTCATCCATGTTGTAGAGCCTGCCAGTACCACATTCTCTTCTTTTTTAGGCTATAATTCACATGCTACATGATTTACACACACAACATACTCCAGTTAAGGAGGACAATTCAATGGCCTTCAGTATATCCAGAGTTGTTCAACCATCACCACGATCAATTTTAGAATATTTTTACCTCATCTGTGAGTTCATTCTATTTGGAGTTGCCTGAGCTTCCTGGATATATAGATTAAGGATTTTCATCAAATTTGGGGAAGTTGTTGGTCAATATATATTCAGATTTTTAAAAAGATTTTATTTATTTATCCATGAAAGACACACAGAGAGAGGCAGAGACATAGGCAGAGGAGAAGCAGGCTTCCTATAGGGAGCCCTATGTGGGACTTGATCCCAGGACTTTAGGATCATGCCCTGAGCCGAAGGCAGATGCTCAACCACTAAGCCACCCAGATGCTCCTATTCAAATATTTTTAATGCTTCTCTCTCTCCTTTCCTTGACTGGCCATTTTACAAATGTTGACACAGTTGATGATGCCCCACAAGACTCTGAGGCTCTATTCACCTTCCTTTATTTTTTTATTTCTGTCCTTAAATTAAGTAATCTCAATTGGCCTATATGCGAATTTGTTGGTTCTTTTTTCTGTCTACTCAAATTGGGCTCCTCTTCAGTTATTGTACTTCTCAACCCCAGAATTTATATTTAGTTCTTTTTTAAAAATAATTTCTTTTTGTTGATATTCTCTATTTGATAATATATCATTCTTATACTTTCCTGTAAGTCTTTTTATGTGGTTTATTTTACTTCTTTGAATATATTTAAACAACAGATTTTTAAAAATATTTTGTTTATTTATTCATGAGCATAATAGAGACAGACACAGAGAGAGACAGAGACAGAGACACAGGCAGAGGGAGAAGCAGGCTCCACACAGCCTGATGTGGGACTCGATTCCTGGACTCCAGGATCACACCCTGAGCCGACGGCAGGCGCCAAACCGCTGAGCCACCCAGGGATCCCCCTAAACAACAGATGTTTAAAAAAGATTTTATTTGAGACAAAGAGAAAGAGCAAGAGCAGAGGGAAAGGGAGAAGCAGATTCCCTGCTGAGCAGGGAACCCATGAGGAACTCAATCCCAGGACCCTGAGATCATGACCTGAGCTGAAGACAGATGCTTCACTGACTGAGCCCTAAACAACAGATTTAGGCTTTTTCTACTAAGTCCAATATCTGAGCTTCCTTAGAGACAGTTTTTATTGACTGTTTTATGTTTGTTTGCTTGCTTTGTGTTTTGTCCAGTGTGTTGGCCATATTTTTTTGTTTCTTTTCATGTTTTAGAATTTTTTGTTGCAAATCGAACACTTAAAATAACGTAATGTGGCAACTCTGGAATTCAGATTCATTTTCACTCCTCAGGGCTTGTTGTTTTTGCTGCTTTTGTTGTTATTTGTTTGCTCAGTGAATTTTCAGAATCAATTTTGCAAAGGCCTTTATTCTTCTTGTGGGCCCACTGAAGTTTCTTCTTAGTTAGCTTAGTGGTCAGTTAATGATTTGAAAGAGATTTCCTTAAATGCCTGGTACCAATAAGCTTCTAAATCTCCCAGTCTGCCAAATGGCTCTGTGTGTGTTTTGGGCACATGCCTTCAAGACTCAGCCAAGAAATTGGTGACTCCGTTTTCTTTTTTTTTTCTTTTTTTTTTTAATTTATTTTTTATTGGTGTTCAATTTACTAACATACAGAATAACCCCCAGGGTGACTCCGTTTTCTGCTTGTACAGAAACTCAAAGTGAGTAAGAGGTGAGAGTTTAGGGCCTTCTTATGTCTTTCCTGAGCAGAGCCCTGTAAGGACAGACAGCCACAGACAAACAGCCTCCCAGATTCCCAGGAATCTAGAAGAATCCCAGGAAGAGCCCCAAGCTTCATACTAAAAGTTTTTTAGAGCCCCTATGGACATCTTATCTGTGAGCTTTTCCTTTTAAGTTTTTTGGTTAGTCTATTGTTTCCACTACTTCTTATCCTTTGCTTTAGGCAGCCACAATATTACATAATTGTCTCTAATTGTTTTCCACAAAGGCCCCGGGGGAAGACTTCTTAGCAATTGGAAGGTTCCAAGTAAGGTAAACTACAGTATTATGAATGGATTCTTGGAGGGAACTACCAGGTGATAAAATCATGACCATTCTCTGTGAATGTGCTCTGAAGGAGGCCTGACTCCATCTTCCCTCTCTAGTGTATTCCAGACTGTTGATTTTACTGTGATTACTATAATTTATTGGTTTTCAAAACTATGGCTGATCTGAGAAGAAATGTGAATAAATCAAATTATAAAGCCACAAAACTCACTGTTCTTACCAAGATTCTTGAATAAATTATCCCTAGATTGTTGCAAGCTTTTGGTTAATCATAAAGTTCTACAACAGTTGATTCTAACCATTTTCCCACAGCATGCTCATTACTTTTAAAGATTTTTGGAGGATTATAGAGAGGAATAATTTTGCAGATTATTTATAGGAATCAGGTTCAAATGAAAGAACATCTTGTAGATATTTTTAACTAAATCTCCTGGTGCATTTTATTATTGATATTGGTAGTATCATAAACTGTATTAAAAATTAATTTAATTTTACTAACTACACCAGATAGTAGTTACATTATGAGTTAAGGTAAACTCGTTACAAAATTAACTAGTCATAATTGCACTATTACTTTCTTACTAGAAGTGGCCTGTGGGCATATACCAAATATTGTCATGGATTGGAGAATAAATCAAGGGCCAAGTCTCATTTAATTCTGAATTGCAACTCTTGTGGGCATACACATATACTATGCTTCATACTAAAGGTTATGCTGACATGAGACCTCAGTGGGCTTTATCTTTAAATAAGGGTCAACTTTTCCTAAATGTTAAATGCTAATAAAGTGTGTATTTTAAATGATTTTATTTATTTTGAGAGAGAGAGAGAGAGAGAGAGCACTGGGGGAGGGGCAGAGGCAGAAAGAGAGCATCTCAAGAAGATTCCATGCTGAGTGAGGAGCCTGAGGTGAGGCTTGATCCCATGACCCTGAGATCATGACCTGAGCCAAAACCATGAGTAGACAACCAATTGAGCCACCCAGGTGCTCCACTAATCAAGTTTACTAGGCTTTCTATTCTGACTAACTGCAAAATTGGCTACATCTAGTTTTTGGTTTTGCATGGTGGATCTATGCAAGTTATGTCTCCATGATGTCCCAGAGGCTGGGGATCCACACATCTTTACGTTCATTCCATGTACTTCCACTGCCAAGATTCCAGGCCATTTTCCTTAAACTATTTCTGCTTATATCTCAAGGAGCATGTTTACTGGCCATCTTGTGTCAGTGTGATCCTTAGCGTTCTATCTACCTATTTTTTTGAGTCATTATTCACTTCTCCAGGGCTGTACCATCTATCTGTTCAGGCTACTTGTCACTTTTTCTCTTCCTCTTGAAATAACATCTTTGCTAAACGTCCAACATGGGCCAATAATTTTTTTCCTTAGTATGTTTCTCTTCTTCTTCTTCTTTTTTTTTTTTTAAGGGGTAGTAGTTTGTACTTGTCACCTGCGAATAGAAATGAGCACTCGGTATTGTATAAGACTGATGAATCACTGAACTCTACCTCTGAAACTAATACAATATATGTTAATTAATTGAATTTCAATTAAAAATAATTTTAAAAAGAAATGCAATAGGAATATGAGACAGGTCTGATCCCCATGAAAGGAAAAGAAGGTAGATTAGATACAAAGAGCCTCACCTTGTGGTCCAAGTCTGAGAGGGACTTGGCTAGCTCACCAGGGAGCTCCATGGCAAATTTCTCCACTGGAGGAGTCCAATGTTGAGCAGAAATGGCCAGGCCTTCTTGTCTCTCTCCACCTGCCCTGCAGTGATCAGACACTGACTGGAGAAAGTGTGGCTCCGAATCAAACACTGGGCGATCCTGGAGGCAATGGTAATAGAAATAGTTGATTTACTGACTGTACTTGGAGCTGGCATGCTCTCTCTCTCGCTCTTTCTTCACAGCCACAGGTCTGCTTTCCATATCCACAATTATGTCATTTAATGAATGTTACATAAATGAAATCATATAATGTGTTCTTTTGAGGTTCGCTTTTTTTCACCTAGCATAATCTTGAATTTCATCCAAATCGTTATCTGTATCAATAGCTTCTTACTGTTTCTTGCTGATTAGTACTTTATAGTTAGATATACTACCATTTCTTTTACCATTCTAAAATTGATTGTATGTTGATCTTGTATCCTGTAATTTTGATAAACTCATGTATTTTAATACTTTTAAAAATGGATTTGATTAGATATCCTACATAGATGATCACACTATGATTAAAGACAGTTTTATTTTCACAGATTGGAGTCTTTCATTTCTTTTCATCTTATTACACTGATAAGAACCTCCACTATGATGTTGAATAGAAGTGAGGAAGGCAGATACCCTCATCTTGTTCTTATCATAGAAACTTTCAATCTTAGTGCCCTTTATAAAATTGAAAAGTTTCCCTTCTTATTTTGCTGAGATAATTTATGAAGTAGGTTATTAGGTGCACAAAGATTTAAGATTGTTATGTTCTTTCAATAAATTAACTACTTTATTTAAGGAAATGACCTTCTTTACTTTGGAAAATACTCTTTTCTTTGTAGGGTATTTTATTGGACATTAAGGTAACCATTCCAGCTTTTATTTGTTGAGTGAGTGTTGGAAAGGAAAAAGATACCAAAGGCATATATTTGTGTCTTCATATTTAAAGTGCATTTAATTGTAGGCAGCATATAGTTTAGTTTTGTTTTCTTAGCTAATCTTAAAAAATCTCTGCCTTTAAACTGGGGACTTTCAACTACATACTTTTAATGTAATTATTGATATCATTTAGTTGATGGCAACTACCTTACTCTTTTTTTCTGCCTCTTATGTTCTTTATTTTTCTACCTCCCTATTTTTGGACTAAGTGAGCTTTTTTTTTTCTTAAAGATTTTATTTATTTATGCATTAGACACACAGAGAGAGGAAGAAACACAGGCAGAGGGAGAAGCAGGCTCCCCAAAGTGGATCCCAGGACCCCGGGATCATGACCTGAGCCAAAGGCAGATGCTCAACCACTGACCCACCCAGGTGTCCCTGAGGTTTTTTTAATAATTCAATTTTATCTATCTTTTTGGCTTACTACTCAATCATTTTTCTAATATCATTCTAGTGATTGAATCTCCCCCCCCCAGCTTTGAGAAAAAAATGACATATAACATGGTGTAAATTTAAGGTGTACAGTGTGCTGATTTGATACATATATATTGTGAAATGATCACCACCATAGGCTAACACATCTTTTTGCCTCACATAATTACCAATTTTTTAGTTATGGTGGTGGTGAGAACATTTAAGATCTACTCTTTCAGCAACTTTCATGTATGTAATACGATACTGTCAGCTGTTGTCATCATACTTTGTATTAGATTCCAGAATTTATTCCTCTTATAACTAGAGCTTCAGGGATGCCTGGATGGCTCAGCAGTTGAGTGTCTGTCTTTAGCCCAGGGTGTGATCCTTGAGTCCCAAGATCGAGTCCCACATCAGGCTCCTTGCATGGAACCTGTTTCTCTCTTTGCCTTGTCTCTGCCTCTGTGTGTGTGTGTCTCTTATGAAAAAATAAAATAAAATCTTTTATTTTTAAACTAGAACTTCATTGTACCCTTTGACCTACATTTACTCATTTCCCCCACCTGGCAAACTAGACTAGTCTGCAATCTGTTTGTATGAATATGGCTTTTTTTTTTTTTTTTTTTAGGATTCCATATATAAGTGAGATCATATAGTATTTGTTTTTCTTTACTTATTTCAGTTAGCATAATGGCCTCAAGACTTATTCATGTTGCTGCAAATGGCAGTATTTTCTCCTTTTTAAGTGGCTGGATAACATTCCATTGTATACATATACTATAGTTTCTTTTTTTTTTTTAATGCTGGCGTAATGCTTTATTTTTAAGATCTTATTTATTTATTCATAGACACAGAGAGAGAGAGGCAGAGTCACAGGGAGAGGGAGAAGCAGGCTCCATGCAGGGAGCCTGACGTGGGACTTGATCCCGGATCTCCAGGATCACACCCCAGGCTGCAGGCGGCTCCAAACCGCTGCGCCACCAGGGCTGCCCTATACTGTAGTTTCCTTAGCCACTCATGTATTGATAGACACTTAAGTTTCTGTAATAAGCATGCACAAATATTTCTTTGAGACAGTGATTTCATTTCCTCCAGATATATACTCAGAAGTGGAATTGCTGGATCACATGGTATTTCTATGTTTAATTTTTTTGAGGAACCTCCACACTGTTCTCCATGATGGCTGCACCAAATTGCATTCCTATCCATGGTGCACTAGGGTTCTCTTTTCTCTGCATCCTCACCAGCATCTGCTACCTTCATCTTTTTGATAATAGCCATTCTTAGTCATTGATTCTTGATTTTAAACATTCCTGGGACTTGTAAGCCTGGGACTTGAAGACAAAATCCCTGATCTTCCATCATAGATGGCACATGTCTCATTTTCTCAATCTAATCTTTTTTTTTTAAGATTTTATTTCTTTATTCATGGGAGACACAGGTGGAGGGAGAAGAAGGATCCCTGTGGGGAGCCTGATGCAGGACTCGATCCCAGGACCCCAGGATCATGACCTGAGCCAAAGGCAGACACTAAACCTCTGAGCCATCCAAGTGTCCCTTAATCTAATCTTTTTAAAGAACAAGGCATTAGGGAATCCTTGGGTGGCTCTGTGGTTTAGCGACTGCCTTTGGCCCAGGGCGTGATCCTGGAGCCCCAGAATCGAGTCCCACATCAGGCTCCCTGCATGGAGCCTGCTTCTCCCTCTGCCTGTGTCTCTGCCTCTCTCTCTCTCTCTCTCTCTGTGTCTTTCATGAATAAATAAATAAAATCTTAAAAAAAGAAAAATAACAAGGCACTACACAATTGTGAGCTCTGGAACCCAGGCCTCATTGTATTCAAGTAATATTCCCCATTCTAGTAGGATGCAGGGGAAATAGTTCTGATTCCTAGTTCTTCCCAGGCTTCCTTGGGTTCCTTTTCCTTTCTGTCTTTATTACTCTTTCTGGGATTCTGTTTCTTTGGGTCTGTAGGAGCACTCCTTTTCTGCATGCTAAATATACCTTGACATCAACTCCCTTCAGGCCAGGAGAAAGCTTCCTTCATGACCTTTTGTCATATCTGCCTCTTGAGCTAAGAAAATGGCTTATCCTGGGTGGTGGGTCAGCAGTCAATTATGGCTTTTCCGAGTTGCCAGATGCCCTGTTGCTCTAATCCTCTCCAGGACTGAAGCTTTGTAGACAGGCAGCTTCTCCAGCTATTGGTAGGGATAGAGGCCTATGCATTTCCTACTACTCCAATATGGGATTTGGAGAATCTTTTTCAGAGAGACTTATCCATCCTGTTTGCCAGATGCTGTGCTAGACCTGAACTCTCTCTGCATAAGCAAGAGAGTTCCTGGCTCTGGTAAAGTGATGTACAGCAGTTGAGGGGATAGAGATCTGTTGGGTGGAATTTACAGAAACTGGGTGTTTGTGGTCTGACCCCTTCCCTGTCTGGTTTATACTACCAGGAAAGGCAGAGCTCCCTTTATGTCTTCCTGACAGGGAGTGGTATGGTGGGAATTGGGGAAGGGTCTTCTGGTGGCTATGGTTCATGGTTTGGGCCTACAGAGGCTAGTAATAGTGTAGACCCCTATCCAAGGACGGCTTGGAGTTAGGTTTTTTCAAACAAGAATTTTACCTGCCTGACTTTAAAAATGGTTATTTTTTTGTAAGTAGCAAATGTTTCTGTTTGAAATGGAAAGAATCGTTTTATTTCTTGCTAGAGAAAGGGCTTTCTCTAGACTTCCACACATCCCTCATTTGGATGGTGCATTGATGGATGATTCCCCTTTGAGTATCCAATGTCTACAAGTTTAGGAATTTTCATCATTTGGGGATAAGCTGGAGTGGAGTGTTGGTGGTGAGGGGTATAAAATCCTCTTCTTTAAGTCAAGGAGAAACTGTGGGTTAAGCCCCTGGTAAACCAGGCTGATAGACATCCATGGGCAGAGGCAAAAACTCATCTGATGCTGGGGATTGTCAACAGGGATGCTGATGACTAATCATAGCTGTAGTAAACCAGGAACCTATGGAAAGGAGGCTTTGTAAAACTTGCTCGAACTACCTAATGGGGACATCCATCCTACTGACCACATCTTCAGAATGTATGGTTGGGAGACATTAATATTAGAAATGTGAGATGTCAGGGTGTGTGGCATATACTGAAGAGTCACACTGAGTCCCCAACAGGAAGAACAGCAGTATGGGAAGAACTGAAGTGTCAGCCACAGTCAGAGCAGAGTCTTGCCTGGTGGGAGGGTCAGCCGGTTTGTAGTGGCCTTGCATTCTCTTTTGGGAATTGCTGTGCACTGTATCTAAGGCTTGATTCTCATTGCCCAGAAGTGAAGGATGAGTTGCTCTAACTCTCCCTAAATCCTGAAAACTCTGGCTCCAAATTTTTTATGGCTTTTTTTCCTCAGAGGGCCACCACGGACTGGAAGTGTCAGTGGACTTCGGGTGGAATTCCCCTGCTGGTTTCAGGCTGCAGGCTGGCTCGCCAAAGAAGCAGCCCCAGAGGGCAAACCCTTTGTTCCTGGACTCCCTCCTCCTCTGCCTGCTATCAGAACTTCCAGACACATTTGCACAAATTCTTTCTTGGGCTTCTGCCAGGACTTGACTCTTGCTCCCTTTGGTGGGATGGATGTAGACTGGACAGCCTGTGTCCCCAGAGTGGTTTCCTGGTCCCTGCTGTGGGTGCTCTGGCTTGGGCTTGCACCACAGGCTGGATGCACTTGTTTTCCTTCTGCAGGATCCAGCTTGTCTTGTGCCTTCTTGTTCCGATGCTCTCCTTAGGAACCAGTTTGCAGCCTGAGTTTAGAGCACTGAAAGAGTGTGAGGTTAGTGAGAAGTTCTCTTGCTCATAGGGTTGTTTCTAATTCTCATCTAGACTTGATAGGTTCACTCGCTGTGACACAGCTGTTCGCCAGTGGGGTGAGGTCACAGATGCTTGCAGTGAGATACTGCCAGGTTTTCATGCACATGAGGGGTAAACAGAATTTCCACTTGGTGAAACTTAAACTACTTTTCTCTTACTTTCTAAAATGTGTCTACATTCATCAGTGGCCAAACCAGGAAACCAAGTATGAATCCTTACCCTGAATTTCTCCAAGACTTTAGAGATGTTTATATGATTGAGGCATTGCTTTTGATTGATTTGTGATGGAACTGGAGAGCTAAAGGGGCTTCTGCTTGGACTTTTCTCTTATTAAAAAAGATGTTATTATTTATTTGATGGGAGGTAGGAACAGAGGGAGAGGGAAGGAGAAAATCCCAAGCAGATCCCTGCTGAGCATGGAGCTGACTTGGGACTTGATCCCCGACCCTGAGATCATGACCTGAGCTGAAACCAAGAGTTGGATGCTTAACCAACTGAGCTCCCCAGGCACTCCTGGATTTTTCTACATGTTATCGTGCAGATTCTGACATTGGCCAAAGATATCTAATCAATATAACTATGAGGAACCAAGGAAATAACCATGTGGTGTCTTTGGGTCCCAGTGGGCTTATGACAGAGCAGTCTTGAGTCAAATATCCATTTATGTGATGCCTTCAGGTCTCCATGATGATGAGAAGCTAGGAGGAACATTTTATTTTTACAGGAATTAACCACCGGGACTACAAATCCAATGATCCCTGAGAGGTTTGGGTATCTCTCCAGGGCACGATCAGCCCTGACTCTTTCAGCACTTTCCCCTGGAGAGAGCTAAGAGGGTGACTTCCACCCCTACCTGTGATGCTTCCAGGGTCGACTGTGGACAGGTCGGAAAACAGCTCCTGGTCCCCAACATACCTTATTGTCTCACACTGCTACCCCTTCCTGGTAGTGACTGGTGTGTCCTCTAAGGCTGCAACATGCAGTCTGACTGTTATGAGTGCTGGCTCTGCTGGTCCTCCTGTGATTCCATGGATTATTCCTAGTTCTGTCCTAGGAATTAGGTGAAGGCCCATGACTCTCTGGAGGCTTAACTCACATCCTCATCTAATTCAAGACACAGAATCTGTTACACAAATAAAGTGGAGCATTCTTGGGCTGCCCATGCGTTTTGATCTAAGTGATCCCATGTTCAAAAAACAGTCGGCAGAACCCAAACTAGCATCATTTCTATAGAATGGAGCAGAATTTTTTGATCCAAAAGGTTTGAGCTGTGGGGCCTGTGGGGCCATCCGGTAGAGAGCTTTCTCGACTTTGCTGCCTTGGAGGCTTCTTGCCTCTGAAATGAGGGAGGACATCTGACTCTCTGAACCCTCCTGCCACGGGTCTACCCTCCAGGGCTTCCCAGAGGTTGGCCTGTGCCTCTGTGATGCAATGCCTCCGTGCAGAGTGTGCCTTCTGCACCCCTACTTGAGGGTAGGGAGTGATAATCCAATTCATGTATTATAAATCCCCCAGGACTTCTATCCTGTGATGTCCTCAGTTGACAGAAATTCTTTGTTTACAAGACAGAAGCCAGGGAGGGGGCAAGATGGCAGAAGAGTAGGGTCCCCAAGTCACCTGTCCCCACCAAATTACCTAGATAACTTTCAAATCATCCTGAAAACCTATGAATTTGGTCTGAGATTTAAAGAGAGAACAGCTGGGAGGCTACAGTGAGAAGAGTTTGTGCTTCTATCAAGGTAAGAAGACAGAAAAATAAATAATAAATAAATAAATAAACATCCAAGGGGGAGGGGCCCACGAGGAGCCGGGCTAAGGCCGCGCCCCGAGTGACCCCAGGAGAGGAAAGCCCCGTCTGGGAGAAGCAGGAGCTTCACCAATCTTCCCAGATGGAAAGGCGCTCGCAGGGAACTCGGGCAGGATCCCAGGAGGGGTGGGGATGCCCTCAGGTTCCCAGGGGCACTAACAGAGGAACTGCGCCCCGGGGAGAGGGCGCCACACACCGCGGCCGAGCTCCCTAAAGGGCCCGGAGCAGCTCCGGCGGCGGCTCAGGCAGTGGCTCCGCGCATAGGGGGCTGCGTGCCCCGGGAGCGCAATTCCAGCAGCGCAGGCCCCGGAGCCCAGGGCGCCAGGGGACACAGCCCAAGATCCAGCGCTCCCCCCGGACAGGCGGAGGCCGGGAGGACACAGGGCAGCAAGGACACTCCTGCCGCCGGGCGGCCCTGAGCTGGGCAGATTGGCAACCCCCACCCCCGGAGCATCCAGGCCCCTGTGGACCAGAGCTGCGGTAGTTACTGTGGGAGCTGACTCCAGGGCTGGAGAGCTGGCCGCTGCCAGGGTGTTGTTCCTCCTGGGGCCTCACAGTGGCCTCACAGATTAACAGGATAAACAACTCCCACTGAGCCCTGCACCAGGCAGGGGGCTGAGCAGCTCCCCCAGGTGCACACACCTGAGAATCAGCACAGCAGGCCCCTCCCCCAGAAGACCAGCTAGAAGGACAGGGGAAGAGCAAGTTCTTGACCAAGCAGTGCTGCAAAATTACAGGGGAAGTCGAGGAATTTACAGTATATAGAGTCAGAGGATACTCTCCCTTGTTTTTTGTTTCCTGTTTGCTTCCTCCCCTTTTCTTTTTTTTTTTTTCTTCTTCTTTTTTTCTCTTCTCTTTTTCTCCTTTTCCCAGTACAACTTGTTTTTGGCCACTCTGCACTGAGCAAAATGACTTGAAGGAAAAACTCACCTCAAAAGAAAGAATCAGAAACAGTCCTCTCTCCCACAGAGTTACAAAATTTGGATTACAATTCAGTGTCAGAAAGTCAATTCAGAAGCACTGAATTGCAATTTCTAGAACACTGGTGGCTCTAGAAAAAAGCATAAAGGATTCAAGAGACTTCATGACTGCAGAATTTAGATCTAAAAGGGCAGAAATTAAAAATCAAATAAATGAGATGCAATCCAAACTAGAGGTCCTAACAACAGGGGTTAACAAGGTAGAAGAATGAGTGAGTGACATAGAAGACAAGTTGATGGCAAGGAGGGAAACTGAGGGAAAAAGAGAAAAACAATGACAAGATCATGAGGATAGGTTAAGGGAAATAAATGACAGCCTCAGAAGGACAAATCTACGTTTAAATGGGGTTCCCGAGGGCACCGAAAGGGCCAGAGGGCCAGAATATGTTTTTGAACACATCATAGCTGAGAACTTTTCTAATCTGGGAAGGGAAACAGGCATTCAGATCCAGGAAACAGAGAGATCCCCCCCCTAAAATCAATAAAAACCATTCAACACCTCGACATTTAATAGTGGAACATGCAAATTCCAAAGATAAAGAGATCCTTAAAGCAGCAAGAGACAAGAAATCTCTAACTTTTATGGGGAAGAATATTAGATTAACAGCAGAGACCTGGCAGGTCAGAAAGCGCTGGCAGGACATATATAGGGTACTAAATGAGAAGAACCTGCAGCCAAGAATACTTTATCTAGCAAGGCTCTCATTCAGAATAGAAGGAGAGATAAAGAGCTTCAAAGATAGGCAGAAACTGAAAGAATATGTGACCACCAAGCCGGCTCTGCAAGAAATATTAAGGGGGATTCTGTAATAGAAAGAGGGAGTACAAGAGAACAATCCACAAGACAGGGACTGAGTAGTTATCATGATGACACTAAACTCATATCTCTCAATAGTAACTCTGAACGTGAATGGGCTTAATGACCCCATCAAAAGGCGCAGGGTTTCAGACTGGATAAAAAAGCAAGACCCATCTATTTGCTGTCTACAAGAGACTCATTTTAGACAGAAGGACACCTACAACCTGAAAATAAAAGGTTGGAGAACCATTTACCATTCAAATGGTCCTCAAAAGAAAGCAGGGGTAGCCATCCTTATATCAGGTAAACTAAAATTTACCCCGAAGACTGTAGTGAGAGATGAAGAGGGACACTATATCATACTTAAAGGATCTATCCAACAAGAGGACCTAACAATCATCAATATTTATGCCCCAAATATGGGATCTGCCAAGTATATCAATCAATTAATAACCAAAGTTAAGACATACTTAGATAATAATACACTTATACTTGGTGACTTCAATCTAGCTCTTTCTACCCTCGATAGGTCTTCTAAGCACAACATCTCCAAAGAAACGAGAGCTTTAAATGATACACTGGACCAGATGGATTTCACAGATATTTACAGAACTTTACATCCAAACACAATTGAATACACATTCTTCTCAAGTGCACATGGAACTTTCTCCAGAATAGACCACATACTGGGTCACAAATCAGGTCTTAACCGATACCAAAAGATTGGGATCTAAGATATATAAAGAACTTATGAAACTCAACCCAAGAAACAAACAATCCAATCATGAAATGGGCAAAAGACATGAAGAGAAATCTCACAGAGCAAGACATAGACATGGCCAACAAGAACATGAGAAAATGCTCCACATCACTGGCCATCAGGGAAATACAAATCAAAACCACAATGAGATACCACCTCACACCAGTGAGAATGGGGAAATTTAACAAGGCAGGAAACAAGAAATGTTGGAGAGGATGTGGAGAAAGGGGAACCCTCTTGCACTGTTGGTGGGAATGTGAACTGGTGCAGCCACTCTGGAAAACTGTGTGGAGGTTCCTCAAAGAGTTAAAAATAGACTTGCCCTACGACCCAGCAATTGCACTGCTGGGGATTTATCCCAAAGATACAGATGCAGTGAAACGCCGGGACACCTGCACCCCGATGTTTCTAGCAGCAATGTCCACAATAGCCAAACTGTGGAAGGAGCCTCGGTGTCCATCGAAAGATGAATGGATAAAGAAGATGTGGTCTATGTATACAACGGAATATTCCTCAGCCATTAGAAACGACAAATACCCACCATTTGCTTCAACATGGATGGAACTGGAGGGTATTATGCTGAGTGAAGTAAGTCAATCGGAGAAGGACAAACATTATATGGTCTCATTCATTTGGGGAATACAAAATATAGTGAAAGGGAATAAAGGGGAAAGGAGAAAAAATAAGTGGGAAATATCAGAAAAGGAGACAGAACATGAAAGACTCCTAACTCTGGGAAACGAACAAGGGGTGATGGAAAGGGAGGTGGGCAGGGGGTGGGGGTGACTGGGTGATGGGCACTGAGGGGTGCACTTGATGGGATGAGCACTGGGTGTTATGCTATGTGTTGGCAAACTGAACCCCAATAAAAAATAATAAAGTTTATAGACCTTTCTCTGCACCCTCCCCAAATCGAACTCAAAAAAACAACAACAACAACAACAACAACAACAACAACAACAACAACAAAAACCCAGAAAGGACTGCCCTGGAAGTCCTTGTCTGATTTTCCCAACCTTTTCCTTCCAGGTGTATACCAAATGGACCAGGCTTCCGTGACTTGCCCACAAGTGCCCCCAAACATGGTCATCAGGGAGTATCCCAGCTATAAAGAGAATATCATTTATGCTGGGCCTACTTCCCGAGCCTCTCAATCCACTGCTAATGTCCAGCGTAAGAATTATTCAACCTCACTCAGTTTGAGCCATGATGTTTTTTAGTTTTTTATGGTTCTACACCCATCCTAAAAGTAAATTTGCCTCATTTCTTGCTATCCTGGCTAGTCTTCAATCCTTCCTCTCAGAAGACTACTGAGTAAGAAACTCTTTCATGTTCAGTTATGGCCTCAGCTCTTGGTTGAGTGCTCACAATCCCGTCTGCCATCTCCTCCTCTGCTCCTTCTGGGTACTCCTTGGGGCTGTGTTCCTGTTCCTCCCATATCAAAGCCAGTACCTCTCAAACTGGATTCTTCTGTAACTTCACCGTGACAGATCTACTGCCAGGACAAGAAATGGGGAGCAGACTCCAAGGGGGGCATGTATTGATCTTCAGGAGAAATGTTTATGCATTCATGAGAAACCACTAGCTCTTAACAGGAAGGCATGAGCTATTCCTGCAGATTTGGGGAATTCAGGGAGCCAACATTTAAGGTCATCTATCCAGATATCCCCATCTCAGGTATTAGGGGCCCAGATTCTCCCAATGACAGCCCTAAACATGACATAACAGGTCTGTGTTAACTGGGCGTTTTAACCATTTTTTGTATTCTAACAACTCCAACAATTGGATGCAGAGGGATGTTAACCCTCTGCCGTATGTGTCCCCATCGATGGGCATTATTACTGGGTCCCATGAGGGGCCTGTGTACTACACAACACTCAGAAAAAAAGAAAAAAAAATCATCCTTCTCTGCCTTCCTTATAGCAGGAAATAAAGGTCCTTTTTTTTTGTAGTTTCAAGTTTTTATTTAAATTCCAGTTGGTTAACATACACTGTAATATTAGTTTCAGGTGTACAATACAGTGAATCAGCGCTTCCCTACATCACTGGGTTCTCGTTACAACAGGTGTGCTCCTTCATCCCCATAACCTGGTTTCCCCTCCCCCCATCTCCCCTCTGGTGACCATCCCTGTGTTCTCTGTAGCTCAGAGTTTATTTCTTGTTTTGTCTCTCTGTTTCTTTTTGGCCCCCCCTACGTTCATCTGTTTTGCTTCTTAAATTCCACATATGAGTCAAATCACATGATATTTGTCTTTCTTTGACTTATTTCATTTGGCATAATACTCTCTCATTCCATTCAAGTCTTTGCAAATGGCAAGATTTCATTCTTTCAGATGGCTGAGTAATATTTCATTGCATGTAGATGACATCTTTATCCATTCATGTGTCCATGGACACTTGGGTTCTCTCCATAGTTTGGCTATTGTTGATAATGCTGCTGTAAACATCGGGCAAATGTTTCTTTATATACAATAGGCCTTCTGGCTTTCATACCTAATTTCATTTACCTGTTTATTATCTTTCTAAGTCATTAAGATGCTTAGCAATAGCAACACAATTCATTCATTTGAATGCTTATTGCTTCTACTTCCTCTGTGTCTCAAACACTTGGTGCTTGCACCTTTCCCAAGGCAGACCACTGCAATAAGCCACAGTGAGTTTGTGCCTGCTTCTCCCACCAGCCACATTGACGTCCTTGTTACAGGGGAGTTCCAGCTACAAAACCCCATCTCATCACCTGTTCGGGGTCCTTACCACATCTGATACTAACTGTTGCACACTGGGTTTTCCAGAAGCTAAGTCCGAGACTGAATTTGGGGTGCAAGGTATTTTTTTAAGAATGAACACTTATTAAGGGAGCAGGAGGAAGCAGAATGGGACAGAAGGAGACGTCAAATTGTGATGCAAGCCCAGCGATTCCAGAGTGAATATTGTGCACAGGAGTTCTCCAGTCTTAGGCTGCAGACAAGCCCCGTGCTTCTCAGTCCCTAAGTGTGAGCTTCCCCAGCCTGAAGTGAGCTTGCTGAGCCACGTGACCTGGGGCTGACCCTGAGGGATCTGTCCTCCCCGCAGCGATGGGTCAGACGCCTCTGCCTCAACCACACAGTTGCGGTAGGTGAACTGGGCTGAGATTAAGGGAAACCATTGCAGGATGCCACAGGCTGGAGCTGGCAGGACCTGGCCAACCCTCGTGGGAGTGGATCCGAAAATATGAAGCTGCCGACTGAGCAAGCACCAAACTTAGGCTGCTTTAGTGATATCATTATCAGATTAATACAGCTATAAAAACAGGAGCAGCTAGGAGTTGCTATCTTGCTTCTCAACTGACAATAGAAATTTGACCTCAAAGATGGCCTCCACTGGGTTCTGGCTTCTGTCTTTTTTTGGGGGGGTGCAGAGAAAGGTCTATAAACTTTATTATTTTTTTATTGGGGTTCAATTTGCCAACACATAGCATAACACCCAGTGCTCATCCCATCAAGTGCACCCCTCAGTGCTCGTCACCCAGTCACCCCCACCCCGCCCACCTCCCTTTCCATCATCTCTTGTTCGTTTCCCAGAGTTAGGAGTCTCTCATGTTTTGTCACCCTCTCTGATATTTCCCACTCATTTTCTCTCCTTTTCCCTTTATTGCCTTTCACTATTTTTTATATTCCCCAAATGAATGAAACCATATAATGTTTGTCCTTCTCTGATTGACTTATTTCACTCATCATAATACCCTCCAGTTCCATCCACATCGAAGCCTACTTCAACATATCCATCCAAAGGACTGCCCTGCAATTTACACATTCAATGCAGTCCCTATCAAAATACCATGGACTTTCCTCAGAGAGTTGGAACAAATCATCTTAAGATTTGTGTGGAATCACAAAAGACCCCGAATATTCCCCAGGGGAATATTGAAAAAGAAAACCAGAGCCGGAGACATCACAATGCTGGATTTCAAGTTGCACTACAAAGCTGTGATAATCAAGACAGTGTGGTACTGGCACACAGATCAATAGAACAGAATAGAGAACCCAGAAATGGGCCCTCAACTCTGTATGGTCAACTAATATTCGACAAAGCAGGAAAGACTCTCACTGGAAAAAGGACAGTCTATTCAATAAATGGTGCTGGGAACATTGGACATTCACGTGCAGAAGAAAGAAACTAGAGCATTCTCTTACACCATACACAAAAACAAGCTCGAAATGGATGAAAGATCTAATGTGAGACAGGATTCCATCAAAATCCTAGAGGAGAACACAGGCAACACCCTTTTTGAACTTTAAAGTGATTCTTAAGGTGTGTTGACTGCAACCTTCTAGGTGTTGATTATCTTAAAAAAAAAAAAAGAGGGCGATGTGTACATAGCAGAATAACCTTATCATGAAAATCAAGTGTTTAGAAGATTTTGTTATTCAACAACATCAATCTCCAAATCTGATGACTAGTTTGGCTTTATCAGCTATCTTGAGGAGGGAAAGCGTTAGAGAATAATATGCCTAACTTAACCTATAAATGAACTTCTTTATAACTTTAGTTAACATTAATCAGCCACTGTGCATATTACTCAGGAGTCCCCAGAGAAAACAGAGCTGATAGATCTTTCATTCTATTTTTCCTTTACAGCTTTCAACTGATTGGATTAGGCCCACCACATTATAGAGGATAATCTTCTTTACTCAAAATGTTTAAATGATTTAAATACTAATCTTGTCTAAAAAAATACTTTCATACAAATATCTAGAATAACATTTGAACAGATATCTGACCACCCTGGCCTAGCCACATTGACACATAAAATTAACTTTTACACTATGAAACCCACCTGCCTTTCTTACCCTGGCCAACTCCTTAATTCTACATATGAGAGAACAGAGATGAAGTGATTTGCATCTGACTGCACTGCAAGGTCCCAGAAAGGCTGGCACTCTCAACTCTCTCCTGATGCCATCGTCTGTGGATTCCAACGAGGGAACACTTGGAATGTAAACATGTTCACTTTCTGCAGTGGGGTTTCTTTCTTTCTGTATAGTGTTACTCAGATCACACATGGGATTAATGATACTATGAATGTAAACACCAAAGAAAATCCATAATCTATGAAAAAAAAACAGAATTCTGAGCTCACAGTGTATTTAAACTTTGTCTTCATCTAACTTCTGTTGATATCTGTGAATGTTAGCTACCCCTATTTGTGTCGGTCTACATTTGTGAAGTATCATTGAACAGATACCTGAAAACTGACCCCAACGCTAGCAAATGCCCATGCTCCATCTCTAAGAAGAAATAGTTCCTAGAGTCCCACTGGTGGCGTTCAGTGTGTGATGTTGCTGATAAGCCTTTCTGTATCACTGACAATGCTGACAGGTCGGAGGGATCCTATAAGTTTCCCTATTTTATATATATTGTCTGCTTCTTTCTGCTTTTCTTTCTCTCTTGCCATCAGTTGTTTTTATGTGAGCATTGCACTTCCATGATTCCCAAGAATCCTGGACTTGTCTGCTTTCCCCACATCTGTGCCATTGCCAGAGAACACATCTCTAGCCCTGGCTGCTGACAACCTTGGCTTTAGTGACAGGGCTAAGCATCCTGCAGCCTAGAATTGAGGATGACAGTGAGTCAAATCCTGCATATAAATTAATAATCTAGGAGGAGGGGCAAGACGGCTGAAGAGTAGGGTCCCCAAATCACCTGTCCCCACCAAATTACCTAGATAACCTTCAAATCATCCTGAAAATCTACGAATTCGGCCTGAGATTTAAAGAGAGAACAGCTGAAACGCTACAGTGAGAAGAGTTCGCGCTTCTATCAAGGTAGGAAGATGGGGGGAAAAAGAAATAAAGAAACAAAAGGCATCCAAGGGGGAGGGGCCCCTTGAGGAGCCGGGCTGAGGCCGGGGCGAGTGTCCCCAGGACAGGAGAGCCCCGCCCCGGAGAAGCAGGAGCTGCACCAACCTTCCTGGGTGGAAAGGGGCTCGCAGGGAGTTGGAGCAGGACCCCAGGAGGGCGGGGATGCCCTCGGGCTCCCTGGGACACTAACAGACACCTGCGCCCCGGGAGAGTGCGCCGAGCTCCCTAAGGGCTGCAGCACGCACGGTGGACACAGAGCAGCTCGGGGGGCTCGGGGCGGCTCCGCGGAGGGGGCTGCGGGGCGGGAGCGCGAATCCAACAGCACAGACCCCGGAGCACAGGGCGCCGGGACACAGCCCAGGATCCGCCTCCCCCGGGACAGGCAGAGGCCGGGAGGGCCCAGGACAGCGAAGACGAAGATGCTCCTGCCTCCAGCTGAGCAGATCAGCGGCCCGGCCCCGGAGCCTCCAGGCCCTGCAGACGGAGAGCTCTGGAGCTACTGCGGGGGCTGACTCCAGGGCTCCAGAGCTGGCCCCGCCACTGGGGCTGTTCCTCCTGGGGCCTCACGGGGTAAACAACCCCCACTGAGCCCTGCACCAGGCAGGGGCAGAGCAGCTCCCCCAAGTGCTAACACCTGAAAATCAGCACGACAGGCCCCTCCCCCAGAAGACCAGCTAGACGGACAAGTTCCAGGGGAAGTCAAGGGACTTAAGTATACAGAATCAGAAGATACTCCCCGTGGTTTTTTTTTTGTTTGTTTGTTTTTGTTTTTGTTTTTTGATTTCTGTTTGCTTCCCCCACCCTTTTCTTTTTCCTTTCTTTCTTTTTCTTTCTTTTTTCTTTTTTATTCCTTTTTTCTTTTTTCTTTCCTTCTTTCTCTCCTCTCTTTTTCTCTTTTTCCCAATACAACTTGCTTTTGGACACTCTGCACTGAGCAAAATGACTAAAAGGAAAACCTCACCTCAAAAGAAAGAATTAGAAACAGTCCTCTTTCCCACAGAGTTACAAAATTTGGATTGCAATTCCATGTCAAAGCCAATTCAGAAGCACTATTATACAGCTACTGGTGGCTCTAGAAAAAAGCATAAAGGACTCAAGAGACTTCATGACTGCAGAATTTAGATCCAATCGGGCAGAAATTAAAAATCAATTGAATGAGATGCAATCCAAAGTAGAAGTACTAATAACGAGGGTTAATGAGGTGGAAGAACGAGTGAGTGACATAGAAGACAAGTTGAAGGCAAAGAGGGAAACTGAGGAAAAAAGAAACAAACAATTAAAAGACCATGAAGACAGATTAAGGGAAATAAACGACAGACTGAGGAAGAAAAACCTACGTTTAATTGGGGTTCCCGAAGGCGCCGAAAGGGACAGAGGGCCAGAATATGTATTTGAACAAATCATAGCTGAAAACTTTCCTAATCTGGGAAGGGAAACAGGCATTCAGATCCAGGAAATAGAGAGATTCCCCCCCCCTAAAATCAATAAAAACCGTTCAACACCTCGACATTTAATAGTGAAGCTTGCAAATTCCAAAGATAAAGAGAAGATCCTTAAAGCAGCAAGAGACAAGAAATCCCTGACTTTTATGGGGAGGAATATTAGGGTAACAGCAGACCTCTCCACAGAGACCTGGCAGGCCAGAAAGGGCTGGCAGGATATATTCAGGGTCCTAAATGAGAAGAACCTACAACCAAGAATACTTTATCCATCAAGGCTCTCATTCAGAATGGAAGGAGAGATAAAGAGCTTCCAAGATAGGCAGGAACTGAAAGAATATGTGACCTCCAAACCACTCTGCAGGAAATTTTAAGGGGGACTCTTAAAATTCCCCTTTAAGAAGAAGTTCAGTGGAACAATCCACAAAAACAAGGACTGAATAGATATCATGATGACACTAAACTCATATCTGTCAATAGTAACACTGAACGTGAACAGGCTTAAGGACCCCAACAAAAGGCGCAGGGTTTCAGACTGGATAAAAAAGCAGGACCCATCTATTTGCTGTCTACAAGAGACTCATTTTAGACAGAAGGACACCTACAGCCTGAAAATAAAAGGTTGGAGAACCATTTACCATTCAAATGGTCCTCAAAAGAAAGCAGGGGTAGCCATCCTTAGATCAGATAAACTAAAATTTACCCCGAAGACTGTAGTAAGAGATGAAGAGGGACACTATATCATACTTCAAGGATCTATCCAACAAGAAGACTTAATAATCCTCAATATATATGCTCCGAATGTGGGAGCTGCCAAATATTTAAGCCAATTAATAACCAAAGTGAAGAAATACTTAGATAAGAATACACTTATACTTGGTGACTTCAATCTAGCTCTTTCTATCCTCGATAGGTCTTCTAAGCATAACATCTCCAAAGAAACGAGAGCTTTAAATGATACACTGGACCAGATGGATTTCACAGATATCTACAGAACTTTACATCCAAACTCAACTGAATACACATTCTTCTCAAGTGCACATGGAGCTTTCTCCAGAATAGACCACATACTGGGTCACAAATTGGGTCTAAACCGATACCAAAAGAATAGGATCATCCCCTGCATATTCTCAGACCATAATGCCTTGAAATTAGAACTAAATTATTCACCATGACCAAGTAGGATTTATCCCTGGGACACAAGGCTGGTTCAACACTCGTAAAACAATCAGTGTGATTCATCATATCACCAAGAGAAAAACCAAGAACCATATGATCCTCTCATTAGATGCAGATAAAGCATTTGACAAAATACAGCATCCATTCCTGATAAAAACTCTTCAGAGTGCAGGGATAGAGGGAACATTCCTCAGCATCTTAAAAGCCATCTATGAAAAGCCCACAGCAAATATCATTCTCAAAGGGGAAGCACTGGGAGCCTTTCCCCTAAGATCAGGAACAAGACAGGGATGTCCACTCTCACCACTGCTATTCAACATAGTACTAGAAGTCCTAGCCTCAGCAATCAGACAACAAAAAGACATTAAAGGCATTCAAATTGGCAAAGAAGAAGTCAAACTCTCCCTCTTCGCCGATGACATGATACTGTACGAGGAAATTCAAAAAGACTCCACCCCAAATTGCTAGAACTCATACAACAGTTTGGCAGCGTGACAGGATACAAAATCAATGCCCAGAAATCAATGGCATTTCTATACACTAACAATGAGGCTGAAGAAAGAGAAATTAAGGAGTCAATCCCATTTACAATTGCACCCCAAAGCATAGGATACCTAGGAATAAACCTAACCAAAGAGGTAAAGGATCTATACCCTAAAAACTATAGAACACTTCTGAAAGAAATGAGGAAGACACAAAGAGATGGAAAAATATTCCATGCTCATGGATTGGCAGAATTAATATTGTGAAAATGTCAATGTTATCCAGGGCAATTTGCACGTTTAATGCAATCCCTATCAAAATACCATGGACTTTCTTCAGAGAGTTGGAACAAATTCTTTTAAGATTTGTGTGGAATCAGAAAAGACCCCGAATAGCCAGGGGAATTTTAAAAAAGAAAACCATATCTGGGGGCATCACAATGCCAGATTTCAGGTTGTACTACAAAGCTGTGGTCATCAAGACAGTGTGGTACTGGCACAAAAACAGACACATAGATCAATGGAACAGAATAGAGAACCCAGAAGTGGAACTTCAACTTTATGGTCAACAAATATTCGACAAAGGAGGAAAGACTATCCACTGGAAGAAAGACAGTCTCTTCAATAAATGGTGCTGGGAAAATTGGACATCCACATGCAGAAGAATGAAACTAGACCACTCTCTTGCACCATACACAAAGATAAACTCATAATGGATGAAAGATCTAAATGTGAGGCAAGATTCCATCAAAATCCTAGAGGAGAACACAGGCAACACTCTTTTTGAACTTGGCCACAGTAACTTCTTGCAAGATACATCCACGAAGGCAAAAGAAACAAAAGCAAAAATGAACTATTGGGACTTCATCAAGATAAGCTTTTGCACAGCAAAGGATACAGTCAACAAAACTAAAAGACAACCTACAGAATGGGAGAAGATATTTGCAAATGACGTGTCAGATAAGGGGCTAGTTTCCAAGATCTATAAAGAACTTATTAAACTCAACACCAAAGAAACAAACAATCCAATCATGAAATGGGCAAAAGACATGAAGAGAAATCTCACAGAGCAAGACATAGACATGGCCAACATGCACATGAGAAAATGCTCTGCATCACTTGCCATCAGGGAAATACAAATCAAAACCACAATGAGATACCACCTCACACCAGTGAGAATGGGGAACATTAACAAGGCAAGAAACCACAAATGTTGGAGAGGATGCGGAGAAAAGGGAACCCTCTTACACTGTTGGTGGGAATGTGAACTGGTGCAGCCACTCTGGAAAACTGTGTGGGGGTTCCTCAAAGAGTTAAAAAGAGACCTGCCCTACGACCCAGCAATTGCACTGCTGGGGATTTACCCCAAAGATTCAGATGCAATGAAACGCCGGGACACCTGCACCCCGATGTTTCTAGCAGCAATGGCCACGATAGCCAAACTGTGGAAGTATCCTCGGTGTCCAATGAAAGATGAATGGATAAAGAAGATGTGGTTTATGTATACAATGGAATATTACTCAGCTATTAGAAATGACAAATACCCACCATTTGCTTCAACGTGGATGGAACTCGAGGGTATTATGCTGAGTGAAGTAAGTCAGTCGGAGAAGGACAAACATTATATGTTCTCATTCATTTGGGGAATATAAATAATAGTGAAAGGGAATATAAGGGAAGGGAGAAGAGATGTGTGGGAAATATCAGAAAGGGAGACAGAACATGGAAGACTCCTAACCCTGGGAAACGAACTAGGGGTGATAGAAGGGGAGGAGGGCAGGGGGTGGGGGTGAATGGGTGACGGGCACTGAGGGGGACACTTGACGGGATGAGCACTGGGTGTTATTCTATATGTTGGTAAATTGAACACCAATAAAAAATTAATTTATTAAAAAATTAATACTCCATAAATTTATTATTAAATAAATAAATAAATACTCTCCCAAATCCACCATTTGTGTTTTTTCCCAGAGCATGTGTTGTAATGCATTAACTATACTCCAGATTTATATGATGGTCCCGTAAATTTTAAAGTTTTAATATGAAGTATATATTCACTGAAAACAATAGCAAAAATGTTAAGCTTAATTTAAAACAAAATAAGCATTACATCATTATATAATAATCTTAAAATATCCTCCAGCAGATGGCAATAGAATCTTAAATACTACTGGTAATAGGAGATTAAATAATTTAATAAGATAAATAAGTTTATCTAATTAATGAAAATAAAGATGTATGTTTTTCCAGCACCAAGATTTTTGTGTTTTTTAAATGTCGTTTTAAAAACCACAAAAAGTCATTAATTTTTTAAAATTAAGTTTCAAAATTCTAGTTAACATGTAGTTTATATTAATTTCAGGTGTACAGTATATTGATTCAACAATTCTGTTATTATTGAACAATTATTCAGTGCTCGTCATGACAGGTGCGCTCCTTCAATCCCATCACCTGTTCCCTAATCCCCGTCCCTACCTCCCCCTGGTAACCAATAGTGCGTTCTCTGTAGTTCAGAGTCTGTGTCTGGATTTGTCTCTCTCTCTCTTTATCCCCCTTTGCTTGCTTGTTTTATTTCTTAAATTCCAATATGAATGAAATCATATTGTATTTGTCTTTCTCTGACTGTAAAAGTCATTAATTTTATGAGTTTAAAATATGCAGTATCATTATAATTCACATTTCATTGTAAAATAAAATTATATATGCTATTTCTGAATTTATGATAAGTCAGGGTCTATATGCAAGTATTATTGATTTCTAAGGTTCAAAATAAGTTTATTTATTTATTTATTTTTTATTTATTTTTTTTAGTTTATTTATTTTTTTAAAGGTTTATTTATTTTAGAGAGAGAGCATGTACAGGTCCTATATATGTGATTTTTTCTTTATTTTGAAATAGTTTCAAACTCAAGAGATAAGCATAAAAATTAGTTCAAAGAATTTCCATATACCTTTCACCAACTTTTCCAAATCTTGCCATTTTACTATATTTACATTCTCCAAGCTACATTTTTTTCTAGGCCTACTGAGATAAAAATGACATATTACATCGTGTAAGTTAACAAAATACAATTTTAAGTGAAAAAATCCCATTGTAGAAGAATATTGGAAGAATCCAATTTTTGGATATATGTATGCCCATAGAAAACAAACTATCAAGGAAAAAATTATCAAGAATCCCATATTACTCTGATGTACTTACAAAGAATCATGAACACCTGGAAATGGCTTTAAGCTGTGATTCACAAACTCTGCTGACCACTGGCATCACCTGTGTCCAGGCCACATCCATACAAATTTAATAAGAATCTGAGAATATATCTGGGATCAGAAACCTTTAAAGTTCCCAGTGCAATTCTAGTGTGAATTTAGGGTTAAGAGCCACCAGTTTATTCTTCTGCATGTGGCTGTCCAATTTTCCCAGCACCATTTATTGAAGAGACTGTCTTTCTTCCAGTGGATAGTCTTTCCTCCTTTGTCGAATATTAGTTGACCATAAAGTTGAGGGTCCACTTCTGGATTCTCTATTCTGTTCCATTGATCTATGTGTCTGTTTTTGTGCCAGTACCACACTGTCTTGATGACCACAGCTTTGTAGTACAACCTGAAATCTGGCATTGTGATGCCCCCAGCTATGGTTTTCTTTTTTAAAATTCCCCTGGCTATTCGGGGTCTTTTCTGATTCCACACAAATCTTAAAAGAATTTGTTCCAACTCTCTGAAGAAAGTCCATGGTATTTTGATAGGGATTGCATTAAACGTGCAAATTGCCCTGGATAACATTGACATTTTCACAATATTAATTCTGCCAATCCATGAGCATGGAATATTTTTCCATCTCTTTGTGTCTTCCTCAATTTCTTTCAGAAGTGTTCTGTAGTTTTTAGGGTATAGATCCTTTACCTCTTTGGTTAGGTTTATTCCTAGGTATCCTATGCTTTGGGGTGTAATTGTAAATGGGATTGACTCCTTAATTTCTCTTTCTTCAGTCTCATTGTTAGTGTAGAGAAATGCCTCTGACTTCTGGGCATTGATTTTGTATCCTGCCACACTGCCAAACTGCTGTATGAGTTCTAGCAATCTTGGGGTGGAGTCTTTTTGATTTTCCTCGTACAGTATCATGTCATCGGCGAAGAGGGAGAGTTTGACTTCTTCTTTGCCAATTTGAATGCCTTTTATTTCTTTTTGTTGTCTGATTGCTGAGGCTAGGACTTCTAGTACTATGTTGAATAGCAGTGGTGAGAGTGGACATCCCTGTCTTGTTCCTGATCTTAGGGGAAAGGCTCCCAGTGCTTCCCCTTTGAGAATGATATTTGCTGTGGGCTTTTCATAGATGGCTTTTAAGATGCTGAGGAATGTTCCCTCTATCCCTACACTCTGAAGAGTTTTGATCAGGAATGGATGCTGTATTTTGTCAAATGCTTTATCTGCGTCTAATGAGAGGATCATATGGTTCTTGGTTTTTCTCTTGGTGATATGATGAATCACACTGATTGTTTTATGAGTGTTGAACCAGCCTTGCATCCCGGGGATAAATCCCACTAGGTCATGGTGAATAATCTTCTTAATGTACTGTTAGATCCTATTGGCTGGTATCTTGTTGAGAATTTTTGCATCTGTGTTCATCAGGGAAATTGGTCTATAATTCTCCTTTTTGGTGGGGTCTTTGTCTGGTTTTGGAATTAAGGTGGTGCTGGCCTCATAGAACGAGTTTGGAAGTACTCCATCTCTTCCTGTCTTTTGGAACAGCTTTAGTAGAATAGGTATGGTTTCTTCTTTAAATGTTTGATAGAATCTGCCTGCAAACCCATCCGGCCCTGGACTTTTGTGTCTTGGGAGGTTTTTGATGACTGCTTCAATTTCCTCCCTGGTTATTGGCCTGTTCAGGTTTTCTATTTCTTCCTGTTCCAGTTTTGGTAGTTTGTGGTTTTCCAGAAACACGTCCATTTCTTCTAGATTGCCTAATTTATTGGCATATAGCTGCTCATAATATGTTTTTAAAATCGTTTTTATTTCCTAGGTATTGGTGGTGAGCTCTCTTTCTCATTCATTATTTTATTAATTTGAGTCTTTTTCTTTTTTAATAAGGCTGGCTAATGGTTTATCTATCTTATTAATTCTTTCAAAGAACCAGCTCCTGGTTTTATTAATCTGTTCCACAGTTCTTCTGGTCTCTATTTCATTGGGTTCTGCTCGAATCTTTATTAACTCTTCTTCTTCTGGGTGTAGTATCTATTTTATGTTTTTTCTCCAGCTCGTTTAGGTGCAAGGTTTGCTTTTGTATTTGAGTTCTTTCCAGTTTTTGGATGGATGCTTGTACTGAGATGTATTTCCCCCCTCAGGATTGCTTTTGCTGTATCCCAAAGATTTTGAACAGTTGTATCTTCATTCTCATTAGTTTCCATGAATCTTTTAAATTCTTCTCTAATTTCCTGGTTGACCCTTTCATCTTTTAGCAGGATGGTCTTTAACCTCCATGTGTTTGAGGTCCTTCCATACTTCTTCTTGTGGTTTAGTTCTAGTTTCAAAGCAATATGGTCTGAAAATATGCAGGGGACAACCCCAATCCTTTGGTATCAGTTAAGACCTGATTTGTGACCCAGTATGTGGTCTATTCTGGAGAAAGTCTATGTGCACTTGAGAAGAATGTGTATTCAGTTGTGTTTGGATGTAAAGTTCTGTAAATATCTGTGAAATCCATCTGGTCCAATGTATCATTTAAAGTTCTTGTTTCTTTGGAGATGTTGTGCTTAGAAGATATCAATTAGAGAAAGTGCCGTGTTCAAGTCTCCAAGTATAAGTGTATTATTATCTAAGTATGCCTTAACTTTGGTTATTAATTGATTGATATACTTGGCAGCTCCCACATTCGGGGCTTAAACATTCATGATTGCTAAGTCCTCTTGTTGGATAGATCCTTTAAGTATGATATAGTGTCCCTCTTCATCTCTTACTACAGTCTTGGGATAAACTTTAATTTATCTGATATAGGGATTGCTACCCCTGCTTTCTTTTGTGGACCATTTGAATGGTTAATGGTTCTTCAACCTTTCATTTTCAGGCTGGAGTTGTCCTTACGTCTAAAATGAGTCTCTTGTAGACAGCAAATAGATGAGTCTTGCTTTTTTATCCAGTCTGAAACCCTGCCCCTTTTGATGGGATCATTAAGCCCATTCATGTTCAGAGTTACTATTGAAAGATATGAATTTAGTGTCATCATAATCCCTACTCAGTCCTTGTTTTTGTGGATGTTTCCTTGGACTTCCTCTTTCTTTTACAGAGTCCCTCTTAATATTTCTTGCAGAGCTGGTTTGGTGGTCACATATTCTTTCAGTGTTTCTGCCTATCTTGGAAGCTCTTTATCTCTCCTTCTTTTCTGAATGAGAGCCTTGCTGGATTAAGTATTCTTGTCTGCAGGTTCTTCTCATTTAGGACCCTGAATATATCCTGCCAGCCCTTTCTGGCCTGCCAGGTCTCTGTGAAGAGGTCTGCTGTTAACCTAATACTTCTCCCCATAAAAGTTAGGGATCTCTCTTGCTGCTTTAAGGATCTTCTCTTTATCTTTGAAATTTGCAAGCTTCACTATCAAATGTCGAGGTGTTGAGCAGTTTTTATTGATTTTAGGGGGGGGATCTCTCTATTTCCTGGGTCTGAATGCCTGTTTCCCTTCCCAAGTTAGGAAAGTTCTCAGCTATGATTTGTTCAAATACATATTGTGGACCTCTCTCCCTTTCGGTGCCCCCTGGAATCCCAATTAAACCTAGATTTTTCTTTCTGAGGCTGTCATTTATTTCCCTTAACCTTTCCTCATGGTCTTTTAATTGTTTTTCTCTTTTTTCCTCAGTTTCCTTCCTTGCCATCAACTTGTCTTCTATGTCACTCACTCCTTCTTCTACCTCATTTACCCTCATTGTTAGGACCTCCAGTTTGGATTGCATCTCATTTAATTGATTTTTAATTTTGCCTGATTAGATCTAAATTCTGCAGTCATGAAGTCTCTTGAGTCCTTTATGCTTTTTTCTAGAGCCACCAGTATTTATACTTGTGCTTCTGAATTGGCTTTCTGACATTGAATTGTAATCCAAATTTTGTAACTCTGTGGGAGAGAGTACTGTTTCTGATTCTTTTTTGGTGAGTTTTTCCTTCTAGTCATTTGGTCAGTGCAGAGTGGCTAAAAATGAGTTTTACTGGAAAAAGGAAGGAAAAAGAGAGAAAAAAAAGGGGGGGGGACAAACAAAAAACAAAAAACAAGGTGGGTATTCTCTGATTCTATATAGTGTAAGTCCCTAGACTTCCCCTGTAATTTTGCAGCACTGCTTGGTCAAGAACCTGCTCTCCCCCTGTCCTTCCAGCTGGTCTTCTGGGGGAGGGGCCTGCTGTGCTGATTCTCAGGTGTGTGCATCTGGGGGAGCTGCCCTGCCCCTGCCAGGTGCACAGTTCAGTGAGAGCTGTTTATCCTATGAGGCTCCTGCTCCCTGGTGGCCCTGTTCAGTCCCAGGCACAAGGTGACACCAGGAAGAACAAGAACAGTGGCGGTGGCCAGCTCTCCTGTCCTGGAGTCAGCTCCAGCAGTAACTAACACAGCTCCCGGTCCACAGGGGCATGGATGCTCCAGGGGCGGGGCGCTGACCTGCACAGCTTGGGGCACTGGGGCAGGAGTGTCCTTGCTGTCCTGTGTCCTCCCCACCTCCACCTGTCCCGGGGGGAGCACCAGATCCTGGGCTGTGTCCCCCAGCACCTTGGGCTCCGGGGCCTGCGCCGCTGGAATCACTGCTCTCAGGGCCGCGCAGCCCCCTCTGCCCTAGCCGCCTCCGAGCTGCTCCCAGGCCCCGCTGGCCATGCGCTGCAGCCCTTTTAGGGAGCTCGGCCGTGGCTGGGGCACGCTCTCCCTCGGGTGCACTTCCTCTTTTAGAAACTCCAGGAATCTGGGGGCTCCACTGCCCCTCCTAGTATCCTGCTGGAGCTCCCTGCGAGTGCCTTTTCCTCCGGGAAGATTGGTGAAGCTCCTGCTTCTCCAGGCCTGGACTTTCCTGTCCTGGGGGCACTCGCCTTAGCCCTCTCCTTGCGGGGGCCCCTCCCCCTTGGATGCTTTTTTATTTATTTTTTTCCATCTTCCTACCTTGATAAAAGCGTGAACTCTTCTCTCTGTAGCATTCCAGCTGTTCTCTTTTAAATCTCAGGCCTAATTCATAGGTTTTCAGGATAATTTGAAAGTTATCTAGGTAAGTTGGTGGGGACAGGTGACTTGGGGAGCCTACTCTTCCGCCATCTTCACCCGCCTCCCTAATGGTGTGGATTTTGGCTTTTTGAGGCAAACAGGTTCTTGTGTCCTGGTCCTATCATTGGTTGTAAAAAATAAAATCACTATGGGTTTCCTATTTGGGTGAATTTTGCATATCTTATTTTAAAATATTTCTATTTCTTTTTCTGGCTTCATATTGTACAGTTTTACATTATATGAAGTCCACTTATGGAAAACACTGAAAACCACTACTTTGTCTAACTAAAATTCACAGTGGAATGCTTTTGTCAGGAGTTTTAGAGAACATTTCTTGGAATGCCAAAATCAAAAATGACAAAGGACTAGGAAAGGTATGCTAAACATGTAAATAAGGGTATTCTCATCTTTCTGTTGGCCCTAAGTTCTTTGTCACATTCTATAATATTTTTTTTTATTCAAATTGTGTCACTTCCTTGAGTCTGCAGGGCAGTGTGAGCTCTCTGGGGGCAGGGAGTATCTCTGCTCAGGGTAGAGACAGACCAAAGCCTGGATGAACGGGTGCACAAATGAATAAGAGATATGAAGGGTGAGAGAGAATTATCTGTTTAGCAAAATTAACTTTTGATGAACCTTATTATATTAATATGTTTGCAAATACATGGTGCTTTGGATATTGAAATTTTTCATGTTGACTATTTCAATAAATGATTTAGGGCTCCTTAATTTGTAAGGTACAAAGATACGCTTGAATTACTGGGAGGATAAGGATGTTTATTTTCAGAATATTAAGCGGAAAACTTCCAAATATCAAAAAGGAGTTATAATAGCTTTTAAACTGAAATTTAGAAATACCCAGATAAATGAAATTATAAGATGTAGATGTATTTATGTATTTAATCAATTGTTTCCCAGACCCATATTATTGATTCTTCAGTTTTGAACAACTTCTAAAGATTCTTGAGTTTCTGTTTCCTCATCTAGAGAATGTTTATATACTCCACTCACTGTGAGGTTTACATGATAACTTTAATTTAAAAACAAACACACAAACAGCTCATTGTCTATTATAAATGCTAAACTATAATATCAATTTCTTTTTCCATTCCTCCACTTAAAAAAACAAAAATAATTATGCTTTGCTTATGCAACATTATCTGATTTAATAATGGTCACAGCAATAAATTATGTGAATGGATTATGAAAATGTAAAAGAGCTTCACAAATACTTGTTTGGTGATGATACCAGCCACTCAAGGTAAGAGCTGAACAAACAGGACCCAGAAGCTTTGAGAACTGATCCTCTTTTTTGAAAAAGTATAAATCAAGGATATGAATTCATTTGAGTGCTCAGAAATGAAGATTAAATTCAGATAAACAAACATAAAAATTCAATATAGCCTACAATGAAATATTTAAAACAAGTCATTAATGAACTTTAATTTCCAAATAGATGGAAAATGGTCATTTATGTTTGTAGGTATTTCCTTCGTGTTTGATTTCTTAATAAGAGGTTGTCTTTCATTGCTTAGCTCAGAACAAAAACTCCATTTCCAACAGTGAGTCTTTATAAATAGATTTATAATTATTATTTCCAGTTTATATTTTTAAAAAGCATCCACTGGAATAATGTGAATTATTTGTGTAATTATTTCATGTCTTTGATGTGTTTGCAAAGTGCAGAATATTTAATGAGCCTGAAATAAAAAGTGGCAGAGCCAGAACACCTCTTATGCCTTAGAGATCATCCCTTTCAAACCTCTACCTCTTTTCCAATTACCTTTTTGAAACAATGATAGCTGAGGTGCCCTCAAATCCAGGATTGTGTGAGGAGCAACAAGCAGAGAGCAATCGGTGGAAACTTTGTAGCTGGAACTGGATATAGGATCCAGCTCTGAGGTTCTTCCATCCCCAGGACCAGGAGGAGGCCAGCCTGCGAGGCTTCCTTGTGGAGGGGAATGTGTGCCCTGCAGGTTGTATTTCTCTGCTGCAAACATGTGCGCTAGACCCCCTGCATGTAGGACATCTGAGCACACAGTAATGACAGGAAATTAGGTTTAATGAGTAGGTATTGGAATATTTGCCTTCATATGAGCAGAATCATTTACTGGACACCAAATAAAAACAAAATCCCACACTTATTCTGTTCATTTATTTTCAGTTAGAAAGTATTATATCTGGCAGAATTCTAAGAGCCAGAGTTTCCTTCAATGAAGTGATTGACTCTCTTTAAAAATTAGTCAGTTCTTACTCACCCTCTGGTATTTTCATTGGAAAAAAAATGTTTTTGTTTGTGAAATGGAGGTAAATTGTTTTGTTGAGTGTTTCCACTGATCGATCTACTTAGATCACTTTTCCCTGTTTGTGAACAGAGTGAGACCTTACCATCCTGATGACAAATACCCACGATTTGCTTCGACGTGGATGGAACTGGAGGGTATTATGCTGAGTGAAGTAAGTCAGTCGGAGAAGGACAAACATTATATGTTCTCATTCATTTGGGGAATATAAATAATAGTGAAAGGGAATAGAGGGGAAGGGAGAAGAAATGGGTAGGAAATATCAGAAAGGGAGACAGAACATGAAGACTCCTAACTCTGGGAAACGAACTAGGGGTGGTGGAAGGGGAGGAGGGCGGGGGGTGGGGGTGACTGTGTGGCGGGCACTTAGGTGGGCACTTGACGGGATGAGCACTGGGTGTTATTCTGTATGTTGGCAAATTGAACACCAATAAAAAATAAATTTATTATTAAAACAACAAAAACAAACAAAAACAAAAACAAAAAAACCCCAAAAATTTATTTACATGTGACAATAAAATTGACTTTTAAAAAGTCTTTTAAAAAGGACTTTTTAAAATTCCTCATTATCTTTTATGGAGTCAAAAATTTATGTTCATAACTATTAAAATATATAAGAGGCACCTGGGTGGCTCAGTTGATTAAATAGCAAACTCTTGATTTCAGCACAGATCATGGTCTTAGGGTCCGGGGATAGACCCCCAGGTCAGGCTCTGAGCTCAGCAGGGGGTTGGCTTGGGATTTCTCTCTCTCTGCCCCTCTCCCGCTCTCTCCCTAAAATAAATAAATAAATCTTAAAAAAACAAAACATTTAAATGATTTAAATTTTGTTTTTCTTACTGTAAAAATTATGCAAGGTAAGTGTAAAAAATGTGAATATTAGATGTTAATATTTTGGGTTTACCTCTGGCCTTTCATATGTTCCAAAATTAATAACTTAGAGCACAGTGTTTAAACTTGTGTTTTGAAGTGTAGTCTACTATATCTTAAATATCTTTCTATGCTAATTAAAAATTCATTTGCAATATTCAAGTGGCTTATATTTACCAGTGATTTTATATTTTTTTTAAATTTTTATTTCTTTATGATAGTCACAGAGAGAGAGAGAGAGGCAGAGACACAGGCAGAGGGAGAAGCAGGCTCCATGCACCGGGAGCCCGACGTGGGATTCGATCCCGGGTCTCCAGGATCGCGCCCTGGGCCAAAGGCAGGCGCCAAACCGCTGCGCCACCCAGGGATCCCTCTACCAGTGATTTTAAAAGACTGTATCATTAAATAGAACTTTAGTGTTTTAAAAGTAAAGACTGAAAAAAAAGAAAAACCTGAAGACTGCTCTCACAAATATCCATGTTGTTAAATGTTTGAAGATACAGTCATGTTGATTTCCCTCAGAATAAATTCCAAGAACTGGATTTGCTAGGTCATATACTTTTAGAAAGCTTTTGACTTAAACCGTCAAATTGCCCACCAGTAATGTTTTATAACACGAATTCTCTTTAAATAAAACCATGTGAAACATATCACTTTTAGGTGGCTCTGAGGGCAATGGTGTTTAGTTAAGAACTCCAACAGGAAGTTTCCACTGTTGGGAGGTGCAAAGAAAGGTAAGAGACCACGGTCATGGCCCCAGGGCTGGAGAGGCTATTGGCAGTGGGAAGCCAGGAGCCACTTGCACAGTCTGCAACAGGCTGCCCGGAACAGACAGGGAGACTGTGGGGGCGTCAGACCCTTGCGCAGATTGTGTTTCGCCTTTTCAAGCCTCCGGCTCTCACAAACTCCTCCTCTGTGCTCCCTACTTGCTCCTTTCTGACCTTCTTTCCTTTGTGGATGCACCAGTGACACTGGCTGCTTAACTGCTCATGGTCCTTCCACTGTGAAGCTCTTGACGCTGCAAGTTGACCTGCCATGCTGGACTAGCACCATGCATTTTACCACCATGCCAGCAGCTACCATTGATAAGAATCCTGACAGTCTCTTGTATTTTGAAAGAACTGATTTTTAAATCACCTAATACAAATTTTTCTTCTTTTTAAATAAATTATTTTGTATTGGTGTTCAATTTGTCAACATACAGAATAACACCCAGTGCTCATCCTGTCAAGTGCCCACCTCAGTGCCCGCCACCCAGTCACCCCCACTCCCTGCCCTCCTCCCCTTCCACCACCCCTAGTTTGTTTCCCAGAGTTAGGAGTCTTTCATGTTCTGTCTCCCTTTCTGATATTTCCCACTCATTTTTTCTCCTTTCCCCTTTATTCCCTTTCACTATAATTTATATTCCCCAAATGAATGAGACCATATAATGTTTGTCCTTCTCCGACTGACTTACTTCACTCAGCATAATACCCTCCAGTTCCATCCATGTTGAAGCAAATGGTGGGTATTTGTCGTTTCTAATACAAATTTTTCTTACCATTACCAGGACACAATAGGAGCTATTTCTCTTTTCCATTTAACTGCTAACTTCTCATCACATACAAATTATCAATTTTAGACAGTGATGTCATAAATACAACAGCCTATTTCTTGAACCTCCTGTAATTCTCCAAGTGTGCTCCTTGGATCAGCAGCAGTAGTGGCACCTGCGTACCTGCGCACCTGCTGGGAATGTGAATTCTCAGACCCCATCCTTCTACTGAATCAGAAATTCTGGGCATAGAGCTCATGGCTTTGTTCAGACAAGCCCTCCAGGTCATTCTGATGCAGGCTTCACTGGACAGCCATCTACCTGCGACAGTGCTCTGACTCAGGAGCCTTCCTTAGGTCAGGATGATTTTGGAAGAGTGTAATTTAATAGCAGAGAAGACCTCTTCCTCATCTCTGTGTGTACTGGAATAGTTGTGGTATCTAGAGCCTCAGAGGTAACTAAAATATGTGTGGGATCAACCACGTTTCCTTGGAAAATAATAGTAAAACCGCCTGGGGGTGGAACTGGGCTGGCAGGCCGCATGTTTGAGCAGGAGTTAATTTGGAAATGATTATCAACATTCATGGTTGGAGCAGTTTTGCATAACCAGTGACTCACAACAATTTTGTGTGTCTTAAAATAACATGGTGAAGATTAACAAATTTAATTCCCGAAACACATGGGTGTCCTGTGGGATTTTGTGTCATGTTTACATGCTGTGTTTCCCCAATGACAGGCTGTTACTAATCCTGTCCCACAGGCCCTGTGTTCTCAGTAGGCTTTGATCTGGGTTTGGTTGATAGCAATTTCCTCATTCTTTGAACTCAGAGTCTTCCCATGACCCTGGAAGCTCGGATGGCTCTCCAGCAGCCATCTCAGGTCCTCAACATCTATCCCCATGAACTCAGATGTTAGCAATTTGCCCTGTATTCCAGTTCTTCAGACCCCATTGACACAGCAGACGTTCTGAACTGGCTAAGCCTACCTGGGGGAAACCCCCCACCCCGGGTTCAGGGAAGTCCATCTTTCTTTGCAGAGATTTGCCTGGTCCCCTTCTTTCGTCTCAAGTGTCTCCCTGCACAGGGACTCTTGCCGCCTGCCTTGGGCATGCTCAGATGTCAATATGCCCACAGGGACCTCTTGCTACGTGCCTCCCAGCTGCTGCCCTACCATTCTCCCTAACTCGTCCCCCTCACGGTGGTGCACTGACCCATCTGCTTCTAATCCCCTGCCCAAAGTGGCTTACCTAAACGGACTCCTGCCAAGTGATTGGTGAAATGATGACCGACACTGCAATATCTTCTTTTCCTTGGCATGTGGTTCCTGTAAGGCCAGAGGTCCTTCTTCTCCCATCAGAGGCTCCTTTCCTTGGCTTCTGGGAGAACACTTTCTCTTGTGCCCCTTCTGACTTTATGGAAGTCCTTTCTCAGCTGCTGTTATTTTCTACCTAGTCTCTAAGGATTTTATTTTTTTTTAATTTCTATTTATTTATTATTTATTTGAGAAAGAGAGAGAGAGCATGAGCAGGGGAGGGGGTGGAGGGAGAGGGGGAAGCAGACTCAGGGAGCCCCACATGGGCCTCGATCCCAGGACCCTGAGATCATGACCTGAGTTGAAGGCAGATGCTTCACTGACAGGCACTCCTATTTCCTATCTATTCTCTAAAATTTGTTTTTCCTATTCATGAAGCATATAATATGAGGGTTACATCTATTTCAGGATTCTTAGGTATACTAAAGATTGCATGAAACATGCCTGGCACAGTATCTTGATGCAGTTGGGATTCAGTAACTAGTTGTCAGTAAAGGTAGAATGGTTAAGATTCAGACTCTGGACTCAGACTTCCTGCATTCACATCCTGTCTGTGTCACTTTTCAGCTTTGTGACATTGGGAAAATTCTGTAGCCTCTCTGTTTCTTTATCTCCTCTTCTGTAAGATGAAGACCTTCATAACATCATTAGGATTCAGTGCTGTAGTGTGCTCAAAACACCTAGTACAGTGCCTGGGGAGGAATGAGTTCTCAACAATCATTGTCTACTAATAAAAAACCTTATTTTATTATTCAATTTTGCCATAAAATAACCCTAAACCAGCTTTAACTTTCTATTCTATGACCCCAAGCCTTCCCAATCTTTATTTAAATCTTATTTTTTTCTTTGAGTAGCTATAATTAACCTTTAAAAAAGGATTTAAGTAACGTGAACACATTTTCTACCAGTAGTCGAAGGGCTCTTTCTGCCAAGTGAAGGCTGTCCCTCCTTCTACTACTTACTTTCATGAGGAAGCCAGGTCTACTCTCATTTTTGGAAGTTTTAAAGCCAGTCAAGGTCTGTGTCGGTGGCGAGAGGCATTGGAAGCCTGAGATCCATGTCCTGGCTCCCCCCACAATCATCATATGACTTTGCTCAAAATCTTCCCCTCTGAACTTCAGTTTCTAAATCTGAGAAATGAAAATATCTGCTTTGAATATGATGTGCATATAACAACATCCGAAACTACAAATGGCAAAGAGTTATAAAGTGCAAATTTAGGAAGCACTCTCCAGGTGTGAAATGTAGCCAGACTACTCTATTTACAACCTTATTTAGTGTGTCAATGATCTAAATTTTGGCTATTGTCACAAAATGAGTTTATATGCTTTATGACTCATTTAACTGTGCTGCCGTAGCTTCCTGTTGTCACTCTATCTGCACTCCCATTTTCAAGTCTATGATCACCTCAACTTTATTCTAATGGTTTGAAGTCTTTAATCTCAAGAGTTCAACATTTTTCAAACAAATGATTTTGCCTCCTATCTAATGGAACATTGAAAGAAAAATCAAAACAAATAGTAACTGTCCTTAGAGACATGTGTAACCACAATAAAACAAAAAAATACAGCTAATAGCTCCAAGTGTTGCATCTTTAAGCAAAAACACTATGTCTCTTCTTGTTTTTAGTATAATACTTTAAAATTGGAAGAAAATTCGGCATGAAAAACAAGAAAAGCTAGTTGGTGATGCAAGTATGTTTTTGATGAGTGCATGAGCTATGAGAGCACAATGTTGACTGATGAGTCCCCACCTGTGTCTATGAGACTGTGATTGCACTGGCACTGAGGATGTGTGCATGGTTGGTCCAGATTTGGGGTGTACGTGACTACCACTGTTTGTGTTATACATGATCAGGAGAATGAACAGGAAGAATATGGAATCCACTTAACACATGTGGTGTCGCCAGGAGGAGCATGATTCTGCCAGCATTGACTAGACTTATCTCTGATATGTTTTCAATCTGCAAAACTGAGAAGCTAGTAAATTTGTATCAATTTAGACTCTTTTCTTCAATGAGAAGTGAGTTGAAGGTGGGTGGATGGAGACCCTCTGTTTTCTTCTATCCATAAATTGCCAATATAGAAATTTATGCATATGTATTTCATATTCATTTTTTTGATACAAGAAGAATGTCATGAACTTTATGTGGGTCATAGTTTTCTTCTTTTTTTCCCCCTTAGCTTGTAACTTACTAAAAGAGTAAGTTGTTTTGCAAAGATCATTAGGTAGATTTTTTGTTTGTTTGTTTTAATCGTGTATTTCTAATGTTTTGTGTGCAGAAAATCTTACTTGCTCTTTCCCAGCTGGAAATGATATCTCTTATATATTTTTATTTTTGGATCTCTTTTATGACATGTTTCACTTCCTGTTTTAGTTCATAGATACCTAAATGTGTTTTATTTTTCCTATTAGAATGTAAAACAGCCTTGAGAAATGATGTTTTATATACTGTATTTCCAGTATTTATAAATAGAATATATAAGTAAATTAAAAACTTCCCACTTTGAATAGCAACAGCAAAAAACATCTATAGTCCCTAAAAGAGAACAGAGATCCAGTGGAAAATGTTCCTGGAAAATGCAGCTCTGCTGTTTTCTGGGTACTAAGGAGCCTATGAGTTGGTGTGACTTCAGGCAACATGTTCCTTCTAAGTTTTTTCACCTGTAAAATGAAAATATGTCTGCCTCATAGAACTGATGAGAAGGTCTAAGTTAGGAAACACATAGAACTCCAAGGTGCTATAGAACTGTTAAGAAACCACACCATATGCAAACGGGAATGTGGAGCTTTCACTCTCACATTTAACTTAGTTTACAGTCCTCAGGAGAAATATATAAGCCAAACATTAAGTATATGGAAGAACATCAACCTCATAGTAGGAACTCAGAACCGAATTTGCTGAACTGAATTACTGTTAACTTCAATTATCCAAAAAGCTTCCCTTAGAGAGTCAAGGATGGAAGGCTCTAAGCTGGCACACAGGAATAGCGTTATTGGATTTGTGCTCAGATCATGATTCCACAGAGCTTTGGATCCATCCCATAAGAGAGCTGTTGTTGGAAAGCACTGTGTAGGATTTTACTTAGAGGAATCAGCATGGACTCCTTTTTTAATCGCTCAACAGAAGTGGCACTCAGAAATTACCTTTGAGTTATCCAGCTGCTGGAAATCTAAGAGCTGTCCAGAGGCAAGAAATACTTAAAACTTAGAGTGGTTAAGGTAAGTAGATGCTGAAGACAATTTTCACTAGTGATTGCTGTCAACTGGAGTGATAGCAGTTGGTAAGACCTATTCCTTTATTGAACTTATTCAATGCCTACTTGTGACAGCTGCTAGTTAGCCACAGGGATTCAGGTGATGGTAAGGATGAAAATCCCTTCCAACCCTTCAGAGTAGCTCTTGGAAGGTACTGTCACAAGCTCTGGCATCAATGAGTCCTGCACTAGTGGTGGCCTCCACACCCCAGGATCCATGAATGACTCACTCTGACAGAAGCACCTGTGGAGTAAAACCAGCGGTTTCCCCAACATCCAATATGAAGCATCCTAACATTCAGGAGAAGAATGATGATCACTGAGCTTTAAAAATAAACTTTTATTTTCCAAAAGGAAAGTCATGGCTTGATTCCCTTGTCAATTGACACTGAGTAATTTCCTTCATCTGTGTGCAGTTCTCTCTTACATTGTGTAGCACTTTCTAGCTTACACTGCAGCTAACTCTTCTTAAAGGGAAGAGAGGCTAGAATTAAGCATTGCTGGAAAAACTATATATGAAGATACTCATGCTTTAATAAGAAGTCTAAAATAGTCTCTAAAAAGTTGGGTGACTCATTAGTAACATTCTCTTCCCACGGCCTCCTGCCATATAATTTTGACCTGCAGTGACCTCCCCTGTACTTTTAGATGGACATCAGCATCTAGTATTTATTATGGTACCTTGGAAAGATGCCAAAAGATCAAACAGAGCATGAAAATATTTGTAGGATGGAAATGCATTCTATAGACTCTTAAGTATCACTCTAAGAAGTTGATGTATTGGGTGAAATAAGAAAATTGAGATTACTTGCTTACAAAACATAGGAGTTTTCTTTTAAAATTTTGTAATTCAGAATGGCTTGCTTACATTTTATGGATTTACTGGTTATAGCTTCAGATGAAGAGCATGGACCTTGAGGTCTGCCTGGTTGTGTTTTTTTTTTTTTTTTAGATTTTATTTATTCATTCATGAGAGACAGAGAGAGAGAGAGAGAGAGAGAGAGAGAGGCAGAGACACAAGCAGAGGGAGAAGAAGGCTCCCTGCAGGGAGCCCAATGTGGGACTCGATCCCAGGACTCCAAGATTACACCCTGAGCCAAAGGCAGATGCTCAACCACTGAGCCACCCAGGCATCCAAGCCTGCTTGTGTTTCAACATCATTTTTGGTACTTACCTTATAGATTGGTCCATTAGGAGAATCGAATAAAATAATGCATGTAAAGCATTTAGTAGAGTGCCATGCCTACATCCTAATAATCATATATAAATGTGCATTCATGGTGATTTTGTTATTCCCAGTCATTTACATCTAAGTAATACGTTTGTTCATTCCCTACCATATACCTCAGGGAGTGTATCATTCAATGTCATACTACTTTGTTCAAGAAACAATATTCTGTCAGTGATTGGCTGTTAAAGGGAGATTTAAAGGCTTTTGGCCTAATTTTAGGACAGTTCTGAAAAGGCCTTTCAGCCTCAGAACAATCTGTTGGATTAGTTCAAGTCTCATTTGTGACTTCATGTTAATGGGCCACCATAAATCTAACCAAGTAGGATGCCAAAAACAGTTGCTATGCTGGATATGGTGTCTTTGCTAGAGCAGGTTAACACTCTTTTGCCTGCATGGGATGTGAGTCATCGATATAGTAAATGCATTCTTGCGCTTACTCATCAAGAAAGAAGATTGGAAGCTAATCTCTTATAGTCACAAGAAAGGGTTAATAGTCTACAAAATCTTACCCAAGGCTACATTAATCCTACTATTTGTCATAATTTAGTTCAAAGGGACCTGGATTATCTTAAAATACTGCAGAAGACCATTGTTCCCCTATATTAATGATGTCATGTCAATGGGATGTGATGAGTAAGAGCTGGCACATATTCTGAATGCTTTGGTAAAATATTTCCCGCTCCAAAAGGCAGAAAAAACCTGACATAGTTTTCTAGGAGAATTTAGTGATATGTAAAGTGTTTATGAATCTAATGGTCTGGGGTGTACCTTTACATACTTTCCAGAAAGTGGGGTGGTTATTGCTCCTTGCCCCTAAAGAAGAAGCACAAAGCTTGGTAGGGCTTTTTTGGGGTTTGTAGTCAACACAGTCTCCACATGGGGTTACTTTAATGCTCAATTTATTTATTGATATGAAAGCCTTTTCACCCTGAGAGATTGATCAAGATCAGGAAAGGTCACTGTAGCTGGTCTAGTTTGCAAAACGAGCAGTTCTGCCACTTGGGCTATACAACCCAGCAGATCCCATAATTCTGATGTTACCTGTGGTAAAGAGAGATGCTGTTTGGAGTTTCTGGAAGACCAAAGAGAGAAACACAGTACAGCCCCATAGAGTTCCAGAGTAAGGACAAGCCTATATAACTATAGACGATTCCTTTTATTTTTAAGATGAAACTGAGATTTATTTATTTTTTATAAATTTATTTTTTATTGGTGTTCAATTTGCCAACATATAGAATAACACCCAGTGCTCATCCCGTCAAGTGCCCACCTCAGTGCCCGTCGTCACCCAGTCACCCCCACCCCCCACCCACTCCCCTTCCACCACCCCCCGTTCGTTTCCCAGTTAGGAGTCTTTCATGCTCTGTCTCCCTTTCTGATATTTCCCACTAATTTTTTCTCCTTTCCCCTTTATTCTCTTTCACTATTTTTTATATTCCCCAAACTATAGACGATTCCAACAGCTCTGGGTGCTACTGGGCTCTAAGAGAAACCCAGTGTCTCACCATGGGGCCTATGTGACCACAATTCCAGAACTGCCCATCAGAGTTTGGCTGCTGCTAGATATACCAAGTCATAAGATCAGGTGAATGAGAAGCTACCCTATGATGGGGGCACATCTCAGGGTTGGTGTAGAAGTCACCAGTAGGCTAACATGATAAGTGGCCCAGACACTCATCACCTACCACTATTGTGGATGCTTATTTTCAGCCTCAATTTATATATGACAGGTGATGGAGGGTGCCCCGTGACCAGCTGATGAAGGAAGGAAACGGTTAACTTGATCACAAGGACGGTGGCTGAAAGTGGACACCCAACTCTCTACACCCCCTTGAGGATGGCCTTGAAAACCAGGCAAGGTGAAATCCTCCTTGTGGGCAGAGCTGTGTGTGGAGGGGAAATTGTGCAAGGCAAGGGTGTGTGTGTGTCCATAGGGCATGGTGAAAAGTCTCCCTGGCTGGCTGGGGCTGTACAGGAAGAAAACTGGAGAAAGTCCAGGTCAGGAAGGGGCATTAATTTACCAGGCACATGGAATAAGCAGGGGTTAATTGCAAGCCTCTGTCCTTGGCCACTGCCACACCTGTGCCATGACTGCAGCCATGGGAATGGTACAGTCATAGGGACGGCCCAGTCTGCCCACCCCACCCCCCCAGGCCGACCAACCAAAGACTGACCATTGTAAGACAGAAGAGGGCCCGGCCTCCTTCCATGAGTGGTGCGTCTGCATCCAGAGCCTCTCACGGGATCGAGGATGGCCTTCAGATGGGACCTGGCCAGACATTCTGGCAAGCTTATTTCTCCACCTTATCTTTCTTCCCTTACCTCCCTACTCTTGAGAACACTCCTTCAATAAATCACTTTAACAAGGATCCTGTTCTTGGGCTGTTTTCTGGATATCTGACCCAGGCCACCAGTCATCAGCATACAGTTGGTGTTTGGAGCTGTGTGCATGAGTGAGATCCCTTAAGAGTGCAGAGTGACAGCAACAGTGGCTACAGGACAGTGAGCGGCAGGACTGCTGAGTCACTGGGAATGTGGGACATAAACCTACATAGAAGCCGAGACAAGGTTTCAGGAATGAAAAGGCAGTTAGAGTGTCAATGGGAGAAAGTTCCACAGGTGCTGTGGTGACCTCAGCAGATTCCCCTGGTTCTGGGTGCTGTGGAAGGTCCAGCAATCACCCCAGTGTCTGACCTCGGGGCAAGGGCTCTGATCCTTTGCCGCAGGTGGAACAAATGCTGTAGTTCGTGCTCCAGAGTTCCCTGGGGGAACAGGTGGAGGCTCAGTATCACCTGAAGCTGCATCCTTGTCTCTTCTTCCTCTTCTTCATCTGGAAACCTCACTCCCTTATAGACTCCTCCCGAGAGCATGTGCTCCTAGTAACTGAGCCTGGGGTTATGATTCTGGGGATTCGTTAAAGGATCGCTAAGACAAGAATTCAAGGAAAACAAGTATCAAAATGTGTTTTTAGCATATGGAAACTAGGATGTAACTAGTAAAATGGGGCAAAAGTCAGAGTAGACAGAGAAATGAATAGAAGGTGAGTCAAAGAAGTCCATGGGTTCAGACAAGTGCACCAAGCACTTTGTTGTGAAACCAAGCAAAGCCTTTATGGTAGATAGATTTGGAAACAGGGTAAAAACAGATGCGTGTTCATGTGTACACATGCGTGTACATGTTGTAAGACATGGCATTGAGTGCTCTAAGTTGAGAGAAAATAACCAACAAGAAGGAAGAGGTTGATAATCCAGGAAAAGAGGTGGAACCAGTGTCACTGAACACCTGTGAGATCTTGTAAAAGTTTTTGTGATGAAAAACCACAAACTTGGGGGATGCCTGGGTGGCTCAGTGGTTGAGTATCTGCCTTCGGCTCAGGTTGTGATCTCAGGGTCCTGGGACAGAGTCCCACATTGTGCTCCCTATGAGGAGCCTGCTTCTCCCTCTGCCTATGTCTCTGCCTCTCTCTCTGTGTCTCTCATAAATAAAGAAAATCTTAAAAAATAGTAAAAAAGTAAAAAGTAAAAACCACAAACTCAGAATAAAGGATGAGTGGCAACATATTTTATTTTATATTTAATACAAGTTTTTGCTGTTATAGTCTCACATACTCAGATGTATCCAAACCTCCTGAATAGATAATAATGATAATTTCCTGCAAAATGGATGAGCAGGACTTTAAAAATAATGGGTTTCTTATTGCCTGACTTGTGCCATGTAAAATATATTTCCTGTTGCTAGTGTCAGATGTGATAAACTATAAAGCAAGTGATGTGTGCTATTTTAGGTGTTTGCCAATTATTTAAAAGCAGACTGATAATATAACTACTTTGGGATAGATAAAGGTAACAAAAATCTGAGAAAAAGGAACTAAGAAATTTGATGTTTTAAGTTCAGTTAATATAAACTCACAGGACTACCTGTGGTAAGGGCTACAGAAAGATTAGACAATGATTCCTGTCTCCATGATCTTATAATTATTGTGTACTAGACATCCTTATCTTAAAGTCTAAAAGTTATTCATAGTAGAGCAGGCTTATTTTTTAAGATTTTATTTATTTATGAGAGACACACAGAGAGGCAGAGACACAGGCAGAAGGAGAAGCAGGCTCCCTGCAAAAGCCTGAGGTGGGACTCGATCTCGGATCCTGGGATCACGTCCTAAGCTGAAGACAGAAGCTCAACCACTGAGCCACCCAGGCATCCCTAGAGCAGGCATATCATGTCTGTGATGTGAATACTTGCCTCTCATTTTTCCATCTACAAATGCCAACTGGCTATGATGGTCATACACCTTATTTTCCACCCCCTTCTTGTTGTTTTTCAAAGACTTTGTCCTTTTGACTCTGGGAACTCTTACTTATTTGCCCACTTTCTTCTTTTGGCTTAATTCAAGAAATCTGCAATTGACAATTCTTCATCATACTCTGCTTCTCCTATTTCTACAATATATGCAAGTAGATATTTAGGAATTGGCTCCAAAGCCAAGGATGTAGCATTATCATCAAGTCAGGCCTGTGGCAAGAATTATTAACTTCCTAGGATCCCCCAGTTATCTTTATACTCCAGGATGTTGATTCATTTCTGTTTTTTCCTTGGTACTTCCATCATTTTTTTCATGTTTCATCATGTTTTATTTATAGAAGCAAGTGTGAGGAGTTAAAAGCAACTGGTTCTCGAGCTTCTGGCAAAAGCTTGAGCTGAAATGTTAGCTCTGGGCTGTGCTTGTGGGTCAGCTGACTCAGATGTTGCCAGGCCCTCTGGGGTCATGGCAAAGGCCACATGCCTTGTGAGACTCTCTACTTTCTTCCTGGCATGACTTTCTTCCCCCCTTTCTTGCTTGCACCTCAATACCAGGGTCAGTCAGTGTGGTCTGGATCAGAGATGACCTTCCCAGGATAGTCAGGTCTGCAATTGTTCTCCTTACTTTTTCCAATAAAAATAATAATTAGTTATTGGGAAACTTTGTAAAGATAATGCTTCTGTTATAGGTTCAGCTCCAAATCTTTTATTGCTAAATGTTTTTACTCACTGTGTTATTACCAGGAGCTAATGCTGTCATTCACTGCCACCGTGCTCCCTTTCTAAATCCCTGGGTTTCCAGAAGTCATCACGAGTTATATTCAGAAAATTGTAGTGATAAAAATCTTCCATGTGTAAAAAAACTCATGGGAGGTGACACCCAAATACAAACCACAGTGCCAGGAATTCTAAGTTTCAGCTTGCCAAAAAGCCAGACACATGTTAGGGTTACTCAAAACGATGAACATGGATTTTAAAATTCCACGTTGACTAATCTAGGTAGATATGGTCACCAAATAGTCAAGTAAAAGATGTAATAATTCTGCATAACCTGCTTGTCTTTTGTACTCCTACCTTTGCTCTATCCTTTCCCCTTCCTCTTTTCCTCATCAATTTTATTGAGAATGAGAATGTCAAAGTAGAGAAATTAAACTCAGGTTGTGAGAAAGCCAGGATAACAATACTTATATTGGGTAAACTAGGCTTTAAAACAAAAACTGTAACAAGAGACAAAGAAGAACACTAAAGAATAATAAAGGGGGCAATCCAACAAGAAGGTCTAACAGTTGTAATTATTTATGCTTCAAACATGGGAGCACCCAAATACACAAAACAGTTAATAACAAACATAAAGGAAATAATTGATGGTAATACAATAATAGTAGGGAACTTTAACACCTTACTTATAACAACAGATTGATAATCCAAACAGAAAATCAATAAAGAAACAATGGCTTTGAATGACACCCTGGACCAGATGGATTTAACAGACATAGTCAGAACATTCCATCATAATACAGCAGAATACATTCTTTTCAAGTGCACATGGAGCATTCTCCAGAAAATGTCATATATTAGGTCACAAAATAAACCTCAACATAGTCAAAAAGATCAAAGTCATACCATGCATATTTTCTGATCACAATGCAATAAAAATCTGGAAAGAGCACAAGTACATGGGTTAAATAACAGGCTGCTAAACAATAAGTGGATCAACCAGGAATCAAAGAAGAAATAAAAAATTACATGGGAACACATGAAAATCAAAACAAAATGTTCCCAAATCTTTGGGATGCAAGAAAAATGATTCCAGCAGCGAAGTTTATAGCCATACAGGCCTACTTCAAGAAGCAAGAAAAATCTCAAATAAACAACCTAACTTTACACCTAAAGGAGCTAGAAAAAGAGCAACAAACAAAACTGAAAGCCATCAGAAGGAAGGCAGTAATAAAGATTAGAGCAGAAATAAATGATATAGAATCCTAAAAAACTCCACAAAAATAAAAACAAAAACCCAGTAGTTCAATGAAACCAGGAGCTCGTTCTTCGAAAAGATCAACAAATCGATAAATCTCTAGCCAGACTCATAATAAAAAAAGAGAGAAGACCCAAAATAAACAAAATCACAAATGAAAGAAGAGAAGTAATAGCCAATACCACAGAAATACAAACAACTTTAGGGGAATATTATAAAAAAGCTATATGCCAATAAATTGCACAGCCTGGAAGAAATGGATAAATTCCTAAAAGCCTATAACCTCCCAAAAATGAATCAGGAAGAAATAGAAAATTTGAACAGACTGATTACCAGCAATGAAATTGAGTCAGTAATTGAAAAACTCCCAACAAACAGAAGTCCATGGCCAGATGTTTTCACAGGCAAATTCTACCAAACACTAGAAGAAGAGTTAATAGTTATTCTTCTCAAATTATTCCAAAAAATAGAATAAGGAAAACCTCCAAATTCATTCTATGAGGCCAGCATTACCTTGATACCAAAGCCAGATACAGACTCCACTAAGAGAAAGAACCAAAGGCCAATATCCCTGATGAATGCAGATGTAAAAATTCTCAATAAAATGTTGGCAAGCTGAATTCAACATTAAAAAAATGATTCACCAAAGCTGACAGTGAGAGCTGAGTGTTTGCTGTTTTTACAACAGAATTCCACCCCGTGGCTCCATCAGAGATTTCTCAAAAGCCAGGTCTGCTCAGCTAGGCCAGGGCAAAGCCTCTCACCCTTACTCCTTCACTCGCTAGGCACATATTCAAGACAAAGCAAAGCCTCAGTAGAGCGGTTTTGTATTTCAGGGACTGTAGAATGCCTTGTCAGAAATTGTTTAAAAGGAAGATTTGGTGTCCATCGAAAGATGAATGGATAAAGAAGATGTGGTCTATGTATACAATGGAATATTACTCAGCCATTAGAAATGACAAATACCATTTGTTTCAATGTAGATGGAACTGGAGGGTTCCATCAACATTGCTGAGTGGAATAAGTCAATCAGAGAAGGACAAACATTATATGGTCTCATTCATTTGGGGAATATAAAAAATAGTGAAAGGGAATAAAGGGGAAAGAAGAAAAAATGAGTGGGAAATATCAGAAAGGGAGAGAGAACATGAGAGACTCCTAACTCTGGGAAACGAACAAGGGGTGGTGGTATAAAGGGAGGTGGGTGGGGGTGGGGGTGACTGGGTGATGGGCACTGAGATGGGCACTTGAAGGGATGAGCACTGGGTGTTATTCTATATGTTGGCAAATTGAACACCAATAAAAAATTTTAAAAAATGATTCACCCCAATCAAGTAGGATTTATTCTCAGGATGCAAGGGTGGTTCAATACCTGCAAATTAATCAACATGATACATTACATGAATAAAAGAAATGATAAAAACCTTATGATCATCTCAATAGATGCAGAAAAAGCATTTGGCAAAGTATGACATGCATTCATGATAAAAACCTTCAACAAAGTCGATTTAGAGGGACCAAGCCTCAATATAATAAAGACTTTATATGAAAAACCCACAGGTAACATCAGACTCAATGGTGAAAAATGTAAAGCTTTCCCCTAAAGATCAAGAACAAAACAAGGATGTCCACTCGTACCACTGTTGTTCAACACAGTACTGGAAGTCCTAGCCTCAGCAGTCAGACAACAAAGGAAATAAAAGTCATCCAAATTGGTAATGAAGAAGTAAACTTTCACTGTTTGCAGAAGACATGATACTATAGATAGAAAATATTAAAGATTACACCAAAAAACCCATACTAGATCTGATGAATTCAGTAAGGTTGCAGGATACATAATCAATGTACAGAAATCTGTTGCATTTCTATGCATTTATAATGAAGCAACAGAAAGAGAAATTAAGAAAACAATCCCATTTACAATTGCACCGAAATAATACATCTTCTAGGAATAAACTTAACGAAAGAGGTGAAAAACCTATACTCTGAAAACTATAAAACACTGATGAAAGAAATTCATCTTTCTAGATATGTCTCCTGAGGCAGGGTAAATAAAAGCAAAATTAATCTATTGAGACTACATCAAAATAAAAATCTATACAGTGAAGGAAACAATCAGCAAAACTAAAAGGCAACCTACAGAATGGGAGAAGATATTTGCAAATGAAATATCTGATAAAGGGTTGGTATCCAAAATATATAAAGATCTTATATAACTCAGCAGCCAAAAATTGAATAATCCAATTAAAAAATGGGTGGAAGACTTGAAATGACACTTTTCCAAAGAGGACATACACATGGCCAACAGGCACATGAAAAGATGCTCCACATCACTCACCATCAGGGAAATGCAAATCAAAACTACAGTGAGATCCCACCTCACACCTGTCAGAAATGTTAAAATTAACAACACAGGAAACAACAGATGTTCACAAGGATGAGGAGAAAGGGGAACCATCTTTCACTGTTGGTGGGAATGCAAACTGGTGCACCCACTCTGGAAAACTGTGTGGAGGTTCCTCAAAAAATTAAAAATAGAACTACCTTATGACCCAGCAAATGTACTACTAGGTATTTACCCAAAGGAAAGAAAAATACTGATTCAAATGTTTATAATAGCAATGTCCATGATAGCCAAACTATGGAGAGAGCCCAGATTTCCATCAACAGATGAATGGATAAAGAAGCTGTGGTATAAATACAATGGAATATCACTTCTGTCATAAAAAAAGAATGTGATCCTATTATTTGCAGTGATGTGGATGGAACTAGATGGTATTATGCTAAGCGAAATAAGTCAGAGAAAGACAAATACCATATGATTTCACTCACATCTGGAATTTAAGAAAGAAAACATATAAGCATATGGGAAAGGAGTAGGAAAAAAAGGAGAGAGAGAAACAAAGCATAAGAGGCTCTTAGCAATAGGAAATAAATAGGAAACAAATAGGAGGATTGCTTGAGGGGACCTGGGTGGGGGATGAGCTAGAAGGGGTATGGGCATTAAGGAGGGTGCTTGTGATGATGAGCACTGGGTGTTACATATTAGTGATGATCACTGAATTCTACTCCTGAAACCAATATTGCACTGTATGTTAACTAAATAGAATTTAAATAAAAATTTGAAGAAAATAAAAATAAAAAATAAAAATAAATAAAAATTATGTTTTTGCAATCAAAAGAAAAGAAAATGTTATCTTTATACCTACTACCTCAAACACATTTTAAAGTAGATTTGGATAGATCATTATAGCATTTTGCCCCTACATTAGAGGTGTTTTATCTTAATATTTAACTCAATTTGGAATGTGGGCAGATGGAAGAAGAGGACTCTCTAAGGTCAATATGAAGGATATGGAAGCTGGATCACTTTAAAGAACTGGTAGAGAATGTCAGAAGTTAAGAAAAAAAGTGTCATCTGGTCAATACTGCCATAGCTGCTATGAAAAATGCTTTTGTTGGATAACTAGGAAGTCTTGGTGATCTTAGGTAGCAAAGTTTCATGTTAAGGCTCAATTTAGAGTCCCTTGAAATCTCAGGCTATCTTCATTAAACTATGTCTTCAGCACATGCTCTTGTGCTCAGTCACAAAATTCATGAACATCCAAACAGACTGACCTGCTGAAGAACCCATAAAAAAGACTATAGAGAAGGTGAATAAATTGCAAAATTTTTGCCAGCAAAAGCCAGAAACACATTCCAAATAATACATGATAGTACTTATGTATGTCATGCGTATCATTGACTCAGTTTTTCTGGATATTATTTTGAATTTCTGTACATGTTCTCATGGAGAGAACACATTTTCCAGATACAGAGGTTCTGAAGGAGTACTCTGGAGATCTGTTCACCATGTAAGTCACATAGAAACAGAAATAGTGGTTTTCATAGCAATTCAAACTGTCGGGTTAGAAAAAACTAACATGTAATTTTAAAGGACACTAATACACATGAGTTTTGTTACAAAACGTAGACTGATGGGACTTTTGATTTCACTCTTCAAAGTATGGAAAACTTTATTAATTTGGTTAACATATCCTCATCTCTTTGGACGGAAAAATCTGTAACAACTAAGAACCTCAAATACAGCATTTCATTGCCTCCTTGACTCATGTTTTGAAGATGTACTAATTGCTTCTTGTCCTTTACTTCTTTAAAAAAAAAAAACCAAGGAGGGACGCTTGATGGAAAAAGAACAATTGGTAAGGTTATTAGTTGTGAATGACTTAGAGAAAAACAAAAACCAAAAGACGTTTGTGTTGTTTGATAATTTTCCCTAAATAACATTTTCTTGGTACATATATTTTTCTAATTATTTGTTTTGTTACATATTTTGAAAATATTTCAGCCTTTTGAAGGAAAATTAGAAAACATCTTGTTTTCTCAGATCCAGGTATGTGAGTCTAAGATGCCTGGAATTTTTAATTAGCTGGAATGAAGGAAAAACATCGATATATAGTATGAACTTGCCTTTTAATGAAATTGATGACTTTTTTTGCTTTGATTACATACTCATCATTTTATTATTATTTTATTTTTAGAAAATAGTGGGAGTTGGAAAAATATTAAGAATATGTTGACTTATGACTAAGGTAGTGGTCTGTGGGCCTATCTGACAAGGAAGATAATATCAGGGTGTTCCAGAATGCATCCTACTTGTCTAGCATTGACATAGGTACAAAAATAAAATGTTCAAATAAGGCTTTTTTTTCCTTCAATAGCTTTTAATATTTAAATAGTACCATCCTACTATCATTTAAGAGTTTGAGGTATTTATGTTATTTTATTAAAAAAAATAAATGTTAGGAATAAGTTCTCTAGAAATTGAGGAAAGGAGATCAGTGTACATGGGAGTGTTTCTCAAACTTCATTAAGGAGGCTGATCTTGACTTGGCTCTAGCTTCCAGAGGGATGAGTAGAAGGATTTAGTTGGTGGAAGGAGAAGTAGGGTGAAAACAGACACTGCTGACTCAGCACTCCTCTCTCACTCATGGCTGCCCACAATGGGCAGCTGGTAGATGTCCCGTCAAATTAAAGTGGACAAAGTGTTTTACCACCATTTTCCTAAGCCTTGATTGAAGGTTTTTGTTCCAAGTAGGTGGTGGGATTTTGAGTGTGGAATTTACGTAAGCTATTAAGAGAATAGTGTAAAACAGGTAGAAGCCCATTCTATTAAAATTTCTTTTGCTCTTCAGGTGTGTGCTATTTTCATAAACGTTGCTCACATCTATTACAAACATTTCTAAACACATATTTAAATATATTTTATATAAATAAATATGGTCAAGAAATCATCATGAATGTTATTATCTGGTGGCTGGTGATAATCCTTCTATCAGTTTTTTCCCCTTTGAAAATTCCTGTAAGTCAAAGATGAAATTTTTAAAAACTATCAGAAAAAGTGATGTCAGCAAACAAAATGGACTGGATAATTCCAAAGGCCCATCCCTCAGAGAAATACTAAAATATGAAGCAAAAACTGTCAGAAGCAACTTTGTAAGAACTCTGGAAAATAGCCAAAAGTTTACAGAAAGCAAGAAAATGCTGGATAAGAAAGGAGAGATAATGGTGGTGACAGTTTTAACATAATAGGAAAGCTTTGTCAAATTTTGCTTGCTCTTGCCTCACTTGCCTTCCTGGTCTGGTGGTGGTCTTGAAGATAGTAGCCTGAGTTCCCAGTGTGGACTCTGGTCTCTGGTCCTGGAGGGAGCAGAAAAGATCATATTCTTAAAGAACTATGTTTTGTCTGTTTTGATCTATCTGGAGATGACCTAAAGGATGGATGTAAGGTGCTTGATTTTGTTCCACCCAACTTGGAACTCTCTTGGGATCAAAGAGTGGCTATGCAGAGGGCATTCCTTGAAAACATTGTGAGGCAATAGAACAATGTGCTATAGCCTGGGGCAAAAGACTGCATTTAAGCCAAAAAATGACACTCCAACAGTCCAAGAGTCCAGTTACTCCAAGAGAAACTGGGGAGAGAGTTTCTTTGGGAGATTAAGCCATTGAGAAGTGCCTGTATAAACCAGAGAATCTAGAAAGCTGTGTGCATAGCCAGGACAGAATGCTTTCTCAGAGAGACCAGGCAACACCCAGAGCTTTCATCTATGGCCATTCTTTGGGCTCACAGAAAGCATAAAGTGGGGGCTAATGCAGACTTGTAAACAGCCTGGCTAAGCACTGAAAGAACCAATCTGCAAACATTGGGAGAGGCTCTTTTTCTCCTCTCTTCCCTCTCCTTCCCTTCCCTTCCCTTCCCTCTCCTTCCTTCCTCTCCTCTCCTTTCCTTTCCTTTCCTCTCCTCCCCTCTTCTTTCTTTCTTTCTTTCTTTCTTTCTTTCTTTCTTTCTTTCTTTCTTTCTTTCTTTCTTTCTTTCTTTCCTTCTTATTTTCTTTCTTCCTTCACCCAGGCATTCAAGGCAATCTCTGTCAACACTAGCTGACTATAAGCCAAAGGTCAGAAACTTCAGAAACTACATCCAACAAATAATACAGACTTTACAGAAATAGTTTAGAAAAGTAACAAAAGAAACAAACCAGTACAGCCTACAGCAAGCAAAAATAAAATAAATTACCCAAGGAGGGGGAAGAATCTGATTTCCAGTTATCATATTATAATATTCAAATATCAGTTTTCCACAAAAAATTACAATATTCAAAGAAAAAAAGAAAGTAGAACCTATCCACAGAGGAAATTAACAGAAATTGTCATTTAGGAAGCACAGATATTGGACATATGAGACAAAGATTTTAAACCAACTGACCTACTGGACTAGCAGAGTTAAAGGAAACCATAGACAAAGAGGTAGATATCAGTAAAATGAAGTCTCAACAAATAGAGAATATCAATAGAAATTATAAAAATGATCTCAACAGAAATGCTGGACCTGAAAAGTACAATACCAGAAACGAAGAATTCAATAGTAGGTTTCAGTAGAATATTTGAGCAGGTAGAAGAAAGAACAAGCAAACTTGAAGACAGATCAATTAAAATTACCCAGTGTGGGGAGAAGAAAGAAGAGGGAATGGAGAAAAAGACATCATCAAACATACAAACATACTCATCAGGTGAGTTCCAAGAAAGAGGACAGAGAGAAAGGGACAGAAAGAATATTTGAAATAATAATGGCCCCAAATTCCTCCAAGTTGAACATGAATCTACACATCTGAGAGGCTCAACAAACTTTAAGGAGTATAAACATGAGGATAACCATTCTGAGACATACTATAATTTAACTGTTAAAAATCAAAAATGGAGAATCTTGAAAGCAGTGAGATAAGCAATGCATTATATATGAGTGATTCTACATGAAATTAACAGGTAATTTCCCAGCACAATCCATGGAATTAGAAGGCATGGAATGACATATTAAAGTGTTGAAAGAAAAAAATCTGCCAACCAAAAATTGTATATCTGGCAAAACTATCCTTCAAATTGAAGGAAACTCTAGGGCATTTCCCAATAAAGAGAAGCTGAGGTAGTTCATCGCTAGTAGACCTGCTCTATGGAAATACTAAAGGGAATCCTTCAGGTGGAAATGAAAGAACACCAGATGATGACTTGAAGGCATACAAAGAAATGAGGAACACTGGGAAAGTTCACTAGATAGGTAAATACAAGAGATAGCATGCCCAGTTTTGCCACTTCTGTTTAGCTTTATACCGATGTTCTAGCCAGAGCGATTAGGCAAGCAAAAGAAACAAAGACATCCAAATTGGAGAGGAATAAGTAAAACTATTTATATCCACAGATGATCTTATATGTAGAAAGTCCAACAGAATCCACAAAATACAATTAGGGCTAATAAATTGTGAAAAACTGCAGGATATAAGATCAATACACAAAAGTCAGTCTTATTTTTATACACTAGCAATGAATTGTCCACGAATAAAATCAAGAAGACTTACAATAACATCCATAATAGTGAAATACCTATAAATAAATGTAACAAAGGTGAAAGACCTAAATAAATGGAGACAACCTGTGTTAATGGATTAGAAGACTTAATATTCATGTGATCTACAGATTTCAGTGTGATCTGTATCAAAATTCCAATAGCCTTTGTCCCCCCAGAAATAGCCAATCCTCAAATTTATATGGTATTGGAAGAAGTAAAAACAATTTTGAGAAGGAGCACAGTTGGAGGACTCTCACTTCCTGATTTCAAAGTTTAATAAAAAGCTACTTTAGTTAAAACAATGTGGTGCTGACCTAAAGAAAGACATAAAAATCTGTAGAATAGAATAGAAAGCCCAGAGATAATTCTTCACACATATGGTTAACTGATTTTCAACAAGAGTGCCAAGATCATCATACAGGGAATGAATAGTTTCCTCAGCAGATGATACTGGGGCAAATGGACATGTTAAAGAATACAGTTGCACCCCTACCTCATACTATATACAAAATTAACTCATTATCTACATTTAGATAAGCAACCTAAATGTAGGAGCTAATGTTATAAAACCCTTAGAAGAAGAGGTGAATCTTCATGACTGAGGATTTGGCAATGGATTATTAGATAATTCAAAAGCATAAATAATGAAAGAAAAAGCAAATGAACTAAACACCACCAAAATTTAAAACGTTTGTGCATTGTAGGACATTGTAGAGAAAGTGAAAAGACAACCTACAGAATGTAAGAAAATATTTGCAAAACAGATATTTGAACAGAATATATTCATTCAGAATATATAAAGAGCTCAACTCAACAACAAAAAGGCACACAACCTGATTAAAAATGGACAAAGGAGCTGAGTAGACATATATTTGAGGAAAGTATACAAATGGCTAACAAGTATATAAAGTATGTTTAACATTATTAGGCATGAGGTAAATGCAAATTAAAACCATGATAGAGATCACTTTACACCCACTGGGATGTCTATAATAGAAAAAGTGTTGTCAAGGATGTGGAGAATTTGGAGCCCTTGCATACTGTTAGTGAGAATGTAAAATGGTGCAGCCACTATGGAAAGTCATTTAGTGGTTCCTCAAAAAGTTAAACATAGAACTATCAAATAACCCAGCAATTTTACTTGTAGGCATACTCACCACCCCTGAAATAGAAAAGAGATACTCAAGAGGGCCTGGATGGCTCAGTCAGTTAAGTGTCTGACTCTTGATTTTATTAGTTCAGGTCATGATCTCAGGGTCATGATATTGAGCCTTGCAGTGGCTCCATGCTCTCTCTCCCTCTCTGTCCCTCTCCCTCCCCACCCCTGCTCACACTTGCATGTGCTCTGTGTCTCTAAAAAAATCAAAATTTAAAAATTTAAGGAAAGAAAAGAGGTATCAAACAAATACCTGTACTGGGATCTTCACAGCAGTACTTTTCACAATAGACAAAATGTGGATAAAACAAAATGCATTAATGGATGAAAGGACCACCAATGTGGTAGGTACATAGGATTGGTTATTATTTGGCAATAAAAAGAATGAAGTATCTGTATATGTTATACTGTAAACATCTCAGAAACATTATGCTAAGTGCAAAAAGCTGGACACAAAAGGTCTTACAGTGTATGGCTCCATTTAAAAAAAAATTTTATTGGAGTTCAATTTGCCAACATAGAGCATAACCCCCAGTGCTCATCCCGCCAAGTGCCCCCCTCAGTGCCCATCACTCAGTTACCCCAACCCCTGCCAACCTCCCCATCCACTACCCCTTGTTCGTTTTCCAGAGTTAGGTGTCATGTTTTGTCACCCTCACTGATACTTTCACTCATTTTCTCTCCTTTATTTAAAAAATAAATTTATTTTTTATAGGTGTGCAATTTGTCAACATATAGAATAACACCCAGTGCTCATCCCATCAAGCGCCCACCTCAGTGCCCGCCACCCAGCCAGCCCCACCCCCATCCCCCTCCCCTTCCACCACACCTAGTTCATTTCCCAGAGTTAGGAGTCTTTCATGTTCTGTCTCCCTTCCTGGTATTTCCCACTTATTTTTTTCCTTTCCCCTTTATTCCCTTTCACTATTTTTTATATTCCCCAAATAAATGAGACCATATAATGTTTGTCCTTCTCCGATTCACTTATTTCACTCAGCATAATACCACCCAGTTCCATCCACATCAAAGCAAATGGTGGGTATTTGTCATTTCTAATGGCTGAGTAATATTCTATTGTATACATAAACCACATCTTCTTTATCCATTCTTCTATCGATAGACACTGAGGCTCCTTCCACAGTTTGGCTGTTATGGACATTGCTGCTATAAACATCGGGGTGCAGATGTCCTGGCATTTCACTGCATCTGTATCTTTGGGGTAAATCCCCAGCAGTGCAATTGCTGGGTCATAGGGCAGGTCTATTTTTAACTCTTTGAGGAACCTCCACACAGTTTTCCAGAGTGGCTGCACCAGTTCACATTCCCACCAACAGTGCAAGAGGGTTCCCTTTTCTCCGCATCCTCTCCAACATTTGTGGTTTCCTGCCTTGTTAATTTTCCCCATTCTCACTGGTGTGAGGTGGTATCTCATTGTGGTTTTGATTTGTATTTCCCTGATGGCAAGTGATGCAGAGAATTTTCTCATGTGCTTGTTGGCCATGTCTATGTCTTGCTCTGTGAGATTTCTCTTCATGTCTTTTGCCCATTTCATGATTGTATTGTTTGTTTCTTTGCTGTTGAGTTTCGTAAATTCTTTATAGATCTTGGATACTAGCCCTTTACCTGATAGGTCATTTGCAACTATCTTCTCCCATTCTGTAGGTTGTCTTTTAGTTGTGTTGACTGTTTCTTTTGCTGTGCAGAAGCTTTTTATCTTGATGAAGTCCCAAGAATTCATTTTTGCTTTTGTTTCCCTTGCCTTCATGGATTTATCTTGCAAGAAGTTGCTGTGGCCAAGTTCAAAAAGGGTATTGCCTGTGTTTTCTAGGATTTTGATGGAATCCTGTCTCAAATTTAGATCTCTCATCCATTTTGAGTTTATCTTTGCGTGTGGTATAGGACAATGGCCAGTTTCATTCTTCTGCATGTGAATGTCCAATTTTCCCAGCGCCATTTATTGAAGAGACTGTCTTTTTTCCAGTAGATGGTCTTTCCTGCTTTATCGAATATTAGTTAACCATAAAGTTGAGGGTCCACTTCTGGATTCTCTATTCTGTTCCATTGATCTATGTGTCTGTTTTTGTGCCAGTACCACACTGTCTTGATGACCACAGCTTTGTAGTACATCCTGTAATCTGGCATTGTGATGCCCCCAGATATGGTTTTCCTTTTTAATATTCCCCTGGCTATTCGGGGTCTTTTCTGATTCCACACAAATCTCCAGATGATTTGTTCCAACTCTCTGAAGAAAGTCCATGGTATTCTGATAGGGATTGCATTAAATGTGTAAATTGCCTTGGGTAGCATTGACATTTTCACAATATTAATTCTTCCAATCCATGAGCATGGAATATTTTCACATCTCTTTCTGTCTTCCTCAATTTCTTTCAGAAGTATTCTGTAGTTCTTAGGGTATAAATCCTTTACCTCTTTGGTTAGGTTTATTCCTAGGTATCTTATGCTTTTGGGTGTAATTGTAAGTGGGATTGACTCCTTAATTTCTTTTTCTTCAGTCTCATTGTTAGTGTAGAGAAATGTCACTGACTTTTGGGAATTTATTTTGTATCCTGCCGCACTGCCAAATTGCTGTATGAGTTCTAGCAATCCTGGGGTGGAGTCTTTGGGTTTTCTATGTACAGATTCATGTCATCTGCAAAGAGGGAGAGTTTGACTTCTTCTTTGCCAATTTGAATGCTTTTTATTTCTTTTTGTTGTCTGATTGCTGAGGCTAGGACTTCTAGTACTTTTTTGAAGAGCAGTGATGAGAGTGGGCATCCCTGTCATGTCCCTGATCTTAGGGGAAAGGCTCCCAGTGTTTCTCCATTGAGAATGATATTTGCTGTGGGCTTTTCGTAGATGGCTTTTAAGATGCTGAGGAATGTTCCCTCTATCTCTACACTCTGAAGAGTTTTGATCAGGAACGGATGCTGTATTTTGTCAAATGCTTTCTCTGCATCTATTGAGAGGATCATATGGTTCTTGTTTTTTCTCTTGCTGATATGATCAATCACATTGATTGCTTTACAAGTGTTGAACCAGCCTTGCATCCCGGGGATAAATCCTACTTGGTCATGATGAATAATCTTCTTAATGTACTGTTGGATCCTATTGGCTAGTATCTTGTTGAGAATTTTTGCATCTGTGTTCATCAGGGATATTGGTCTATAATTCTCCTTTTTTGGTGGGGTCTTTGGTTTTGGAATCAAGGTGATGCTGGTTATGGCTCCATTTATATGAAATACACAGAATTGGTAAATTAACGGTTACAAAATCAGATTGGCAGGGTGTCAGGGGCTGGGATGAGGGAGAACACAGAGTGCCTGCCTACTATCACAAGGTTTCCTTTTTGGCTCACAAACTGTTTTGAAATTTGATATGGATAGTCGCACAATGTTATGAATATATTAAATGCCATTCACTTTAAAATGGTTTATTTTACGTTATGAAAATTTCACCTCAATAAGAAATCACTGGACCCTGTGTTCCAGGCAAAACAGAAAGAGAAAATAGAGAAATGAATTATTTTGATTAGCACTGTAATTAAAATTACGCTACTCAGATAAGGGCACATTCAGTCATTCTGTAATTTATTTCTTACAACTTCACTGAATGTCTAATTATCTTGAAATAAAAAAATTAATTGAAAAGATTATTGGAGTTTGTTGAAAAGCTGAAAGGTCGTTTAAATGGGGAGATATAATCAATAGGTACTTGGGACTTAGTCCACTCTTCTATTTTCTATTAGTTTAATAATAGACACATACTACTTACTGTGTGGTAGGCACAGTGCTAAGTGCTTTACAAATAATAACTCTGTAAGCAGCTATTCTTATAGCCACTTCCTGGAACAGTGTCCCCAGTGCTGGCAACAGTGCTCGGCACTTGGTAAATGCTACATAGATAAGTGTTGGAGGATTAGATGGTACTCTTTCCAAGTTGCCTCATTGCCTTTGTTTCAGTATCTAAATTCCTAGATAAAATTTCTTTCATCTAGATGACTCTAGATCTTCAGATATTTGGCTTCTTCTGAAAGTAGAACTTTATATGTGAAGCTGGGAGCAGATGCTTTGATTGGGAGGGGAGCCCAGGAAGCACTAGAGAAGGTGCATAGATAATGGGCTGGGGAGGGAGAAGAAGCCCACACTATGGTAAGTCCTTGAAGTTGAGGCTGGCACAGTTTTTCAAGAATCTCTGAGGAACATACAGAATGGGACTCTCCATCTGAAGTACAGGAGGTTGGGGCACTTCTCTGCCACTTCCCATGCCTCCCTGCCTGAGAGCTGCCCATACTCCTGGACTTTGCTTTTGTGGGGCTGAGCAAGCTCTTTGGCTCTGAACAGGCTTTGGTGTGGAACTGTGGAGGTGGAGTGCTTTAGATGGCATGTTGGCGCTTTTACAGACAGGTGGTCCCAACTGCAGCGGGAATCAGCTGCGGTGTGTTGATGAGATGCAAGGCAGCAGAAGCATTTGCTACATCTGATAGATATGATCTTTAATTTAGTGAACAACTTTTAAATGATAATCAAAGAAAATATCATAAATTAAATGCACAAATGTAACAGTTACAAACTGAGTTGTTAGATATCTAAAAGCCAGCATTCATTTTCAGAAGATAGATCACTGTCTCAATGTGCTGTAGAAATATTTATGGTGATAGACATGATATGTACAAACTGTCTACCCTTAGGTCATGGAAACCTTCTGCTGTTGGCTTTCCCTTCCACCCACTCCCCCAGACTCAAGCTCTTTGGTTTACAGCTGACTCTTCTCAAGCATCTGTGTTTACTGAACAGCAGTTCAATATTCCCATAAATGGTCTGTGCTTCTCTAGAAAAATGCTTGTTTTTCAGCATCATCACTGGTGTGTATTGTGATTGCTCAAAATTTAATGGAAGGGTTATGACTTCGGTTTATACTCTGGTATCATTAGTGGGCCATGACCCACCTGGAGTTTGTAATACAGCATTTTCTCAGAAATCAGTCACAGGACCTGGGATTATTAAAAGAGAATGAAAACACATCTTTATCAAAGACCATATCGGTGCAGATGGAAAGCTATGTCTATTTTTGAACATTAGCTTTTTTTCACTAATTTTTAATCACAGACTACTTTTCCCTGAATATAACAAGTAGAAAGTAGTTAATTTTCCTGTAGAAAGGTCTCTGAAGATTTCACTCATCCTTTCTTGTCTCTCTAATCTCCCAAATGACTGGAAATAATGAAGGAAGAGATGCTGGTACTCCTCTGGGGTAATGATCTCATGACTCCCAAGGGTGGGTTTGCAGTCATAATAGTTGGGGACAAAAGTCAGGGTGGTAACTGGGGGTCGAATAAGATCTGGCAATCTTGAGAATGTGAAGTAATTTGGAATATAGCATGCTCACAGAGTGGGTATTTTATCCTGTTGGGTAGAAAAGACCATCAGGTGTGCTGGTGTCTGTTACTCTTGGGAGCCCCTAGTTTAAAGACTAGGAGGCTAGCTCAGAGTTGAGGAGATGCCTTTTTTTCAAGAGTAAGAATAATTTTGATTTTCAGTATTTCCAGTGGAGCAGATCCCTCCAGAAAAGTCGTGAGAGCTGCATGTCAATTGCTGTTATCCCAATGGTATTTAGAACATTTTCTTGATTAATTACAAGAAAATTTGGCCTGGGAGGGGGCTGCATCCTGCTGCTTTCAGGAGCCATGGCCTGGGAGCACAATTCCAGCAGTGCAGGCCCTGGATCCCAGGGTGCTAAGGGGACACAGCCGAGGATCCTGCACTCCTCTGGGGATAGGCAGAGGCAGGGAGAGCACAGGACAGTGAGGGCTTTCCTGCTGCTGGGTGCCCCCAAGTTGTGCAGGTCAGTGACCCCCGCCCTGGGAGCATCCAGGCCAGTGCAGACTGGGAGACTGCGGTAGTCACCGCAGGGAGCAGACTCCAGGGCTAGGGACCTAGCCGCCACCAGTGGTGTTGTTCTTCTTTGTTTCACCCTGTGCCTGGGAGAGGCAGGGTGTCAGGGAACAGGGGTCTCACGAGGTAAACAGCTCCCACTGAGCCCGGCACCTAGCAGGGGGCACGGTAGCTCCCAGGTACACACACCTGAGAACCAGCACAACAGGCCCCTCCCCCAGAAGACCAGCTGGATGGACAGGGGAAGAGCAAGTTCCTGACTAAGCAGCACTAGGAAGGTCCAGGGGAAGTTGAGGGATTTACAGTACATAGAACCAGAGGTTACCCCTCCTTTTTTCCTCTTTTTTTCTTCCTTTTTCCAGTACAACTTGTTTCTATATCAGACTGTAAATTTCCATTTTTTTTCTTTTTTCCCACCTTAACTACAATATTTTACCACCTATTCATTTTTAAGATTCTTCCTTTTTGACTTCAATATTTCTACAATTACAGGTCCTAGATATATTTTCCACTTCTAGATTCCCTTCAACGTGCTCACCATAATTTTGGGAGATATACAAGATATATTTTTTGTTTTGTTTTGTGTTTTGTGTTTTCTCTGCCTCATGTTGTTCTACAATGGCAGAAGTTTTTTTTTAATAATAATAAATTTATTTTTTATTGGTGTTCAATTTGCCAACATACAGAATAACACCCAGTGCTCATCCTGTCAAGTGCCCCCCTCAGTGCCCATCACCCATTCACCCCCATCCCCCGCCCTTCTCCCCTTCCATCACCCCTGGTTCGTTTCCCAGAGTTAGGAGTCTTTATGTTCTGTCTCCCTTTCTGACATTAGAAATGACAAATACCGACCATTTGCTTCAACGTGGATGGAAATGGAAGGTATTATGCTGAGTGAAGTAAGTCAATCGGAGAAGGACAAACATTGTATGTTCTCACTCATTTGGGGAATATAAATAATAGTGAAAGGGAATATAAGGGAAGGGAGAAGAACTGTGTGGGAAATACAATGGCAGAAGTTAATACCTTCAAAAACATGACCAGTATGCACCCAGAACCAAGTGGTATACTGTGCTGGTTCATTCTGTGAGATTCCTCATTCCCATTCTGCCCCCCTGTTTTATCTCATTTATGTTTTGGTGGTCAATGTTGGGGCCTTCTACAAGTATTTCTGTTTTCTATAAATTTGGAACTGAGTGTCTTCTAATATACAGAACTTAATATACTCAGAAACAAGAGGATCACCCTCTAGAACCCCCCAGGTAGACTACATTCTCCCACTACTACAACTTCGTCACCACCACCATCTCCCAGTACCCCCCCCCTTGAATTCTTCTCCTTTTTTTCTTTTTTCTTTTTCTTTTCTTTTTTTTTTCTATTCTTTAGGATTCCTGGCCTTTTATTTTTTACTACTTTGTTTTATAATTAGGTTTCACTTTAGTGGTCCTTTTGTTTTATTTCATTCTGATCTTTGTTTTCAATTTCTGGTCTCTGACCCTGGCAGAATCATCTAGGGTGAAATTTACTTAGGTCATGGTTGATATTCTTGATGCAGCCCACTCATACAGCCATTCTGCACTGAGCAAAGTGACTAGAAAGAACTCACCACAAAAGAAAGAATCAGAAATAGTACTCTCTGCCACAGAGTTGCAGAATTTGGATTACAATTCAACGTCAGAAAACCAATTCTGAAGCACAATTATAAAGCTACTGGTGGCTATGGAAAAAAGCATAAAAGAATCAAGAGACTTCATGACTGCAGAATTTAGATCTAATCAGGCCAAAATTAAAGATCAATTAAATGAGATGCAATCCAAACTGGAGGTCCTAACTATGAAGGTTAATGAGGTAGAAGGAGTGAGTGACATAGAAAACAAGTTGATGGCAAGGAAGGAAACTGAGGGAAAAAGAGAAAAACAAGAGACTATGAAGTAAGGTTAAGGGAAATAAATGACAGCCTCAGAAGGAAAAAAATCTACATATCATTGGGGTTCCAGAGGGCGCCGAAAGGGACAGGGGACCAGAAAGTGTATTTGAACAAATCATAGCTGAGAACTTCCCTAATTAGGGGAGGGAAACAGGCATTCAGATCCAGGAAATAGAGAGGTCCCCCCCTAAAATCATTAAAAACTGTTCAACACCTTGACATGTAACAGTGAAACTTGCATATTCCAAAGATAAAGAAAAAACCCTTAAAGTGGCAAGAGACAAGCGATCCCTAACTTACATGGGGAGGGATATTAGATTAACAGCGGACCTTTCCACAGAGACTTGGCAGGCCAGAAAGGACTGGAATGATATATTCAGGGTACTAAATGAAAAGAACAGGCACCCAAGAATACTTTATCTAGCAGGGCTCTCATTCAGAATAGAAGGGGAGATAAAGAGCTTCCAAGATAGGCAGAAACTGAAAGAATATGTGACCACCAAACCAGCTCTGCAAGAAAGATTAAGGGGGATTCTGTAAAAGAAAGAAGTCCAAAGAAATAATCCACAAAAACACAGACTGAATAGGTATTATAATGACACAAAATTCATATCTTTCAGTAGTAACTCTGAACGTGAATGAGCTAAATGATCCCATCACAAGACACAGGGTTTCAGACTGGATAAAAAAGCAAGACCCATCTATTTGCTGTATACAAGAGACTCATTTTAGACAGAAGGGCACCTAAAGCCTGAAAATAAAAGGTTGGAGAACCATTTACCATTCAAATGGTCCTCAAAAAAATGCTGGGGTAGCAATCCTTATATCAGATAAATTAAAGTTTATCCCAAAGACTGTAGTAAGAGATGAAGAGGAACACTATATCGTACTTAAAGGGTCTATCCAACAAGAGGACCTAACAATCCTCAATATATATGCCCCGAATGCAGGAGCTGCCAAGTATATTAATCAATTAATAACCAAAGTTAAGCCATACTTAAATAACAATACACTTATACTTGGAGACTTGAACATGGCACTTTCTCTAATTAATCTTCAAAACACAACATCTCCAAAGAAACAAGAACTTTAAATGATACACTGGACCAGATGGATTTCACAGATATCTACAGAACTTTACATCCAAACGCAACTGAATACACATTCTTCTCAAGTGTACATGGAACTTTCTTCAGAATAGACCACATACTGGGTCACAAATCACGTCTTAACCAATACTAAAAGATTGGGATTGTCCCCTGCATATTTTCAGACCACAATGCTTTGAAACTTGAACTTAATCACAAGAAGAAATTTGGAAGAAACTCAAACATGGGAAGGTTAGGAGCATCCTTCTAAAAGATGAAAGGGTCAACCAAGAAATTAGAGAAGAATTAAAAGATTCACAGAAAGTAATGAAAATGAAGAAACAACTATTCAAAATATTTGGGATACAGCAACAACAGTCCTAAGAGGGAAATACATCGCATTACAGCATCCCTCAAAATTGGGAAAACTCAAATACACAAGCTAACCTCACACCTAAGGAACTGGAGAAAGAACAGCAGATAAAACCTATGCCAAGCAGAAGAGAGTTTATAAATAGTCGAGCAGAACTCAATGAAATAGAGGCCCGAAGAACTGTAGAACAGATCAACAAAACCAGGAGTTGGTTCTTTGAAAGAATTAATAAGATAGATAAACCATTAGCCAGCCTTATTAAAAATGAAAAAGAAAAGACTCAAATTAATAAAATCATGAATGAAGAAGGAGAGATCACAACCAATACCAAGGAAATACAAATTATTTAAAAAACATATTATAAGCAGCTACACACCAATAAATTAGGCAATCTAGAAGAAATGAATGCATTTCTGGAAAACCACAAATTACCAAACCTGGAACAGGAAGAAATAGAAAACCTGAACAGGCCTATAACCAAGGAGGAAATTGAAGCAGTCATCAAAAACCTCCCAAGACACAAAAGTCCAGGGCCAGATGGGTTTGCAGGCAGATTCTATCAAACATTTAAAGAAGAAACAATACCTATTCTACTAAAGCTGTTCTGAAAGATAGAAAGGGATGGAATACTTCCAAACTCATTTTATGAGGCCAGCATCACCTTAATTCCAAAACCAGACAAAGACCCCACCAAAAAGGAGAATTATAGACCAATTTCCCTGATGAACACAGATGCAAAAATTCTCAACAAGATACTAGCCAATAGGATCCAACAGTACATTAAGAAGATTATTCACGATGACCAAGTGGGATTTATCCTCAGGATGCAAGGCTGGTTCAACACTCGTAAAGCAATCAATGATATAGATCAAATAAACAAGAGAAAAATAAGAACCATATGATCCTCTCAATAGATGCAGAGAAAGCATTTGACAAAATACAGCATCCATTCCTGATCAAAACTCTTCAGAATGTAGGGAATAGAGGGAACATATCTCAGCATCTTAAAAGCCATTTACGAAAAGCCCACAACAAATATAATTCTCAATGGGGAAACACTGGGAGCCTTTCCCTTATGATCAGGAATACAACAGGGAGGTCCACTCTCACCACTGTTATTCAACATAGTACTAGAAGTGCTCGCCTCAGCAATACTGTCTTGAGGATCACAGATTTGTAGTATAACTTGAAATCCAGCATTGTGATGCCCCCGGCTCTGGTTTTCTTTTTCAATATTCCCCTGGCTATTCGCGTTTTTTTCTGATTTCACACAAATCTTGAGATTATTCATTCCAACTCTATGAAGAAAGTCCATGGTATTTTGATAGGGCTTGCATTGAATGTATACATTGCCCTGGGTAGCATTGACATTTTCACAATATTAATTCTGCCAATCCATGAGCATGGAATATTTTTCCATCTCTTTGAGTCTTCCTCAATTTCTTTCAGAAGTGTTCTATAGTTTTTAGGGTAGATCCTTTACCTCTTTGGTTAGGTTTATTCCTAGGTATCCTATGCTTTTGGGTGCAATTGTAATTGGGATTGACTCCTTAATTTCTCTTTCTTCAGTCTCATTGTTAGTGTAGAGAAATGCCACTGACTTCTGGTCATTGATTTTGTATCCTGCCACACTGCCAAATTGCTGTATGAGTTTTAGCTATCGATGGGGTGGAGTCTTTTGGGTTTTCTACATACAGTATCACGTCATCTTCAAGGAGGGAGAGTTTGACTTCTTCTTTGCCAATTTGAATGCCTTTTATTTCTTTTTGTTGCCTGATTGGTATTGGCACAAAACAAACATGGATCAATGGAACAGAATAGAGAACCCAGAAATGGGCCCTCAACTCTATGGTCAACTGTTATTCGACAAGCAGGAAAGACTATCTGCTGGAAAAAGGACAGTCTCTTCAATAAACGGTACTGGGAAATTTGGACATCCACATGCTGAAGAAGGAAACTAAAGCATTCTCTTATACCATAGACAAAGATAAGCTCAAAATGGATGAAAGATCTAAATGTGAGACAGGAATACATTAAAATGCTAGAGGAGAACACAGGCAACACCCTTTGTGAACTTGGCCTCAGTAACTTCTTGCAAGATACATCCTGAAGGCAAGGGAAACTGAAGCAAAAATGAACTTGGGACTTAATCAGGATGAAAAGCTTCTGCACAGCAAAAGAAACAGTCAACACAACTAAAAGACAATCTACAGAATGGGAGAAGATAGTTGCAAATGACCTATCAGTTAAAGCGCTAGTATCCAAAGATCTATAAAGAACTTATGAAACTCAACAGCAAAGAAACAAACAATCCAATTATGAAATGGGCAAAAGACATGAACAGAAATTTCACCAAAGAAGTCATACACATGGCCAGCAAGCACATGAGAAAATGTTCCACATCAGTTGCCATCAGGGAAATACAAATCAAAACCACAATGAGATCCCACCTCACACCAGTGAGAATGGCGAAAATTAACAAGACAGGAAACAACAAATGTTGGAGAGGATGTAGAGAAAGGGGAACCCTCTTGCACTGTTAGTGGGAATGTGATCTGGTGCAGCCACTCTGGAAAACTGTGTGGAGGTTCTTCAAAGAGTTAAAAGTTGAGCTACCCTTCAATCCAGCAATTGCACTGCTGGCGATTTACCCCAAAGATACAGATGCAGTGAAACGCCAGGACATCTGCACCCCGATGTTTATAGCAGCAATGTCCACAATAGCCAAACTGTGGAAGGAGCCTCAGTGTCTATCGATAGGTGAATGGATAAAGAAGATATGGTATATATATATAAAATATTAATATATTATGAAATATTATATTTATATATAATATTTTATATAGTAAAATATATGAATAATGAAATATTCATAATTAATAATTAATAATAATGATAAATTTTCATTTCAACAATGAAATAAAAAAATGAAATATTATATATATACATATATATAAAATGAAATATTACTCGGCCATTAGAAATGACAAATACCTACCATTTGCTTCAACGTGGTTGGAACTGGAAGGTATTATGCTGAGTTAAGTAAGTCAATCAGAGAAAGACAAACATTATATGATCTCATTCATTTGTGGAATATAAAAAATAGTGAAAGGGGAAAGGAGAGAAAATGAGTGGGAAATATCAGAGTGACAGAACATGAGAGACTCCTATCTCTGGGAAACAAACAAGGGGTAATGGAAGATAAAGTGGACAGGGGATGTGGTGACTGGGTGACGGGCACTCAGTGGGGGCACTTGATAGGATGAGCACTGGGTGTTATGCTATATGTTGGCAAATTGAACTCCAATAAAAAATATACCAAAAAAATAAGAAGAAAATTTGGCCTGTTAGGGTCAAGTGGACCCATAGGGACACAGAAGCATTCTAGACCATCATTAAAGGATTAAGAAAAAAGCAAACGAGTGAGATCAGCAGTTACTGAAGCCTCTTTTCTCAAACTGAAGTGGCAGGATCAGATCCAGCTTCTTCTTCTTTTTAAAAATAACTTTGTTGGGATGCTCTCACTTATGTGTGGAATCTAAAATAGTAATATCCCAAGAAGCAGAGATAGAATGGTGGTTGCTGGGGGTGCAACTCAGGGAATAAGGAGACTATCAAATGGTACAAAAGTTCAGTTATGCAAGACACACGAGTTCTGAAGATCTCATGAGTGCCATGATGATCATAGTTAACAATACTGTATGCTAAAAATCTGCTAAGACACAGATTGTGCTTCTTGAACTTGACTTTCCAGACTCAACTGGTTGAGGCCAGTGAGGCACAGTCTTCCTTATATCAATTCCCAGCTGGCCCCTCCAGTCCCTGACTCCCTCCCCCTTGCTTCTGGGCTTTAGTGAAGTTGTCTGGTTTCACCTGTTACCTGAAACGGCCTCCATGTCCCCTGACATCATCCAGGAGATGAGGGGCCCCAGTGGACCACACATGTGGATAATAAACACAATAGTCCTCCATGTCTTCTTCTAGTTTGGAAGTTCTTATCCTCAGAGACACACTTCACTGCTTCCATTGTATGTAAAGTCTTACATCCAAACAGTAAAGTGACCCTGGCATGAGAACACCACTTTCTAGGGAATAACCACATGGTTGAGGAGCTTAGATCGATTCCCCCCAGTTCAGCCCTATTCCATTCTGGATGTTCTCTGGGATGGCTTTAGTCTTCTAGAGCCATGCCCCTGCATGGACCTCCTTCCAAAGGCGAGGTGTAATGGTCTGTCACTCTAGGCATTGCCTTATGTCTTCTGGTAAAGAATCTTGGTTGTGACAGCCAAAAAGCAGGAATATTCCCATGAAATACTGCAGACACAGTGAAGAGAGACATTCTTTTTTGAGGAACTTAGTCTGGTCTTTAGTTCACTTATAATTAAGATGCTGAAGAAAATGTATAATGTATTTTATCTACCCTGCACAAGATCGCCAAAATGTACTCTCGTATATCTCTCCACCCTGTCTCATCTTGTGATACAGTGAAGCTAACAGCAGTGATAGATAATATTTATTGAGTGCATTTTATTTTTCAGGCACTATGCTAAATACTTCACAGAATCTCATTTAATTACCAAACTATTCCCATGTGTTAGATTATTATCATCCCCTTAACCTGAGCTGTGCTTTCTTTCCCACTGTCACTCAGCTAGTAAGGTGATAGAATTTGAAGTCACTTCTGACCCCAAGGCCACAGTTATTTACACTCTCAATGGGAAGGCATGCACTATAATGTGGTGATTAACTCAAGTCACATGAAAAAACATTTATTAAGTGTTTGTGGTGTGAAATTCTGTGCTAAGTGCTGTGATCTGAAACAGCAGAAAGACAGTGTGCTAGCTGGCTAAGGCGGCTATAACCAAGTGCCATGGCCATGGGAGCTTGAGCAATAGAAATGCATTTCCTCACCACTCTGGAGGCTGGAAGTCTGAGATTGAGGTGTTGGCAGGGCTCCTTCGGTGGTGGGATCTGTCCCAGGTCCCTCTCCTTGGCTTGAACATGGACATTTTCTCTTATTTTCCACATTGCTACCCTCTGCACATGTCTGTCTAAATTTCCTGATCTTATAAAGATGCTTGTCTTATTGATTCAGGGCTGGGATAAAGCAGACCAAATGTGAGTGGGATGTAGGGAAGGACAGCCCATGTGGGGTCTCTGATGATGTTAATGATTTTGTGTTTATCCAACAACCAAATGGTTTCAAGTGCATCACGAAGCACATGAATTTTCATTCCCACCCATGCTTTTGCCATAGGTATGACAAGAACAGATGTGAATTTTGGAAAGGTGACTGGCTCCAGGGTGATGAACTAGTTGAAGGGAAGCCACACTCCTGTCAGAAGACCAGCTGAAGTTACTGCAGTGGAGGAAGGTCAGAGCCCGTGGAGGCAGGTCAGAGCCCTGCATGGCCTACAACTTTGTAGCAACAAGCACGTCTATGGCGCAGGCCTTGAGATATGAGTACCATCCTACTGTCACCGGGACCTTGGAGCAAAGGCTGCTTCCAGGTTTAGAGAAGGGAAAGTAAAAGGACAGCCTTGTTAGGTTAGAAAGTAACTAACCTAGTAACTAGAACTGCTCAAGAAATTACAGCAGTGCATTAGCATGATTCAGAGCCAAGGAATTCCTACTGGTTAGATGTAGGACACTTTGAGCAGCAAAATTATAATATGGTCATGGTCATGGATTATAATCCACTGAAGACACAAACAGAATCTGTGAGTACAATGATAAAGGTAGGTATGGAGGGAAAACTCCCCCACCTAATAAATGTACAATGACTAATGGAAAATCAGTATTTTGGCAAACCTATGTAATAATTAGCTCAAGCAAGAACCACCAATGTACACTAGGTTCACTGCAATGAAAGAATATTCGGCCTTAAACATCACCCCACAGATGACTTTTTACAAAGAGAAAACAGTATCTTTACAGGAGTGATGTGGTAATACTACCTAACAAGTGATCATATTTAGCATCATTAATATCAGAACAAAATGGAGCACCTGGGGAGCTTTGTCAGTGACGTGTCTGCCTTCAGCTCGGATCATGGTCTCAGGGTCCTGGGATTGAGCCCCATGTTGGGCTCCCTGCTCAGTGGGGAGTCTGCTTCTCCCTCTCCTTCTGCCCCTCTTCCTCCTCTTGCTCTGTCTCTCAAATAAATTTTTAAAAAATCTCAAAAAATATAATGGAACAAAACTAACATTATATTCTCCCTGTAGTGATGCATATATCTTTTGAGACACACAAAATCAACTAAGTAGTATTTTTGCCAAAAATATTTGACTTGCATCTAAAATGAGGAAGCCATCACATAAATCCAGATGGACACAATCACCTGAACTCCTCGGAATGCCAACGTCATGAAGAGTTTAAAAAGTGTGTTTTAGGAAGGGGTTTTCCATCCAGATTGAAGATGACTAAGGTGGTGGGACAAGCAGATGCAGTGCACCATCCATTGAGTTTGTAGGGAAAATAGCTAAAAAGGGTCTTTATCTAAGTAAAGGTTGTACAAGAGCTTGTATTATTTTATATAGTTTTCCACTAGTTTGAATTCAGGATAATTAAAAAACTAAAACAGAAGCAGGGAAGACGCAATAGCTAAAGCCCATACCTGCATGCATTATAGATAGAATAGCATTCATACCTCATGACCAATTCACCAGAAATAAATGTATTGCAAACATTGTCCTAATTTGTAGTAAATGTGTTTCATTATAACACACAGCCTTTCTCAAAATTCTTCTCCTACAGTCTCCTTCTTTTGATCATGTTCCTCTTACTGTGCAGTGCTCTATGTTTCTGAATTTTCACTCCATCTTGAACACAGATGTTTGCTCTGATGGATGTCAGGCACTGCGCCAGATGCTGAGACACAAAGATAAAAATATAAATAAAATTGTTTTGTGCCCCAGAAGAATTTACAGGCTATGAAGATAGAGAACAGAAGCAGATAGATGACAATGCCTTAAGAACCTTCACGCAAATCGATTCACTTACACTGATTTGTTCATGGGAGTTCCAGTTTAAAACAATGCCAACCATCATTACCAGCAGCCAATGCAGGCTATCTAAGATTTCTTCTTCCTCTTTTTTAAAACTTTTATTTTTAAGTCATCTCTACACACCCAGTGTGGGGCTCAATCCTGAGCTCAAAAGTCTCGTGCTCCACCACCTGCACCAGCCAAGCACCCCTATTGGATTCGTTCTCAGAACCAAGTCACAGGAACAGAGAAGAAGTGGCAGCACCACTTAAAACCTAGGCTTAGGGAAAACTCAGGAACAGAATGTGGTTGCAATTCTCCCAACCCTGAAGGAGACGGCACTGGGATGAGGAGGGTACAGAGGCCAGGCTTGTGGCACAGACCCTGTCTGCCATCTGGTTTGTGCATCCCGACTGAGACCTGCTTCATCCCAGGGAAAGCATCTGCCTGACTTTCCAAGGGACAGGGCCACTCTCTCCCTCTCTGCTTCTCATGCTGACTTTTAACTGTTTAGTTAATTATGAAGTACTTCAAGCATACAAACCAGTGAAGAGAAAGCGTAACAGGAAACCCATGTACCACCACCTACATTTTAGAAAGTATCGTATCTCTTTTTTAATTTAATAAAATGGAACAGAAGTAGGAGCCTTCTTATTCCTACAGTGTTTACTCTTTCCCATCCCAGAGGCAACCCTGAGGTTAGTATGTATTTTCTCTTCCATGTTTTTACTTTTGTGTATTATTTCATTTTGTTTTATTTTTTAAAAAGATTTTTTTTCATTTATTTGACACAGAGAGACAGAGTGGGAATGTTCACACGTTAGCAAGAGGAGGGGAAGAGGGAGAGAAGCCCAAGTAGATGTGGTGCTGAGCTCGATCCCACGACCCTGAGATCATTACCTGAGCTGAAATCAAGTGCCAGTCACTGAACAGACTGAGACACCCAGGCACCACTGGTATTATTTTAAATAAGGTTCGTGTACATAAAGTTAATATTGTGGCTTTCTTATTTTTTTAAATATTTTATTTATTTATTCATAGAGACAGAGAGAGAGAGAGAGAGAGGCAGAGACACAGGCAGAGGGAGAAGCAGGCATCATACAGAGAGCCTGACGTGGGACTCCATCCAGGGTCTCCAGGATCACGCCCTGGGCTGCAGGCGGCGCTAAACCGCTGTGCCACCGGGGCTGCCCAATATTGTGGCTTTCTGTGTTTTCATAGGTCATTAGAATAAATACACATGGCTTGAATCAGACTGAACATGTATTTTTCAGCCTGTTTTTATTCACTCAGTATTTTCAGTATTTATATTGTCAACATCTCTAAATCTTCTTTCATTCTTTTTACAGATGTGTAGGTTTCAATTCTAATAAGAAGCCATGCCTTGTCTATTGCCTCTCTCTCTTTGGCTCTTAACAGCACTTGGCCCTGTTCTGCACCTTCTCCCTGGTTGAGTTCTTAGAAAACTTGGGTTTGTTTGCTCTCTGCCTTCTGGGTACATTCAGCAGACAGCTACAAATGTCATTTTTTCTATATTATTCAAAGCATTTTTACTTTAAAACTTTAAAAGTAAATATGTGGTTTAATGAGATTACCCTTGTGAATTTTGAAGATTTCTGGGATAGATGTTTTGAAGCTACGTGTTGTTAGAAATACTTCTTTCAACTGATTTGTAAACACCTTCTTCCTATCTTTTATTGACTTAAGGACTCACCTAAAATTCATTATACCACACTCAAGGGTTAAGTTTGAGAACAGCTGGTATTTTATGAGAGGGTTAGTATTTGTTTGCTGAAGGGATGGGGAATTGCAGAGAACCAGACCCTGGGATCCAGACCCTGCAGGTGGCAGCCAGAGGTCCACAACTATGTGCACCTTCTCTGCCCCCTGGTAAGACAGGGATGATGCTCATGCTGGCACTGTGTGAGGATGATGTGGGATTAGAGACGCAAACACTTGAGCAGTGTCCAACTGGTTCACTAGTTCTGGCCTCTCATTCCTTCTCCCCTGATGATGTGTGACAAGATTCTGCAAACAGAGAATGAGAGGAGGCATTTGGGGAAAGCCCAGTTTTGGCTTCTATGGCAACATGCCCCAGGATGGCAAATGACTTCCTGTTTACTCGTCCTGATGGATGGTGGGGTGATGACAGGCCTGGTTTCTTCCAGGTCCTGGGAACAGGGCAGAAGGTAGGGGCTGGAGCTCTCCACTCAGGCAGGATCCTCCCCACAACGCAGCATTTGCATCTCCTCTTCCTGCTTTCCTGTCAGGGAAGTAGGAATTCAATCCTTGCAGTCCATTGGAAGGCAAAATTTCCCTGGATTTTTATGATCTCATCCCCAATGCTTTAAGTAGTCTTCTCCATGATCAAATCAACAGCAGTTTTATGCTCACATTTAAAGAATTTTTTAAGAGTCACTGAGTTGTTCAGAGAAACAATTTTCTTTTTACACTGATAGTTCATTGAAACATCAGATTTAATCAAATTTTACATTAATTATACAACTGGCATAAATGTTTTTGGGAAGAAACACAACTCATTCTTGGTTGGGATTTGACTTGTGCGGGCCTGACAAGCAGGAATGTCCTACCACCACCCATAGCATCAGTGAGGTTGTGTGTCTTTTTAAGATGTATTTACCTACATTTAGAGCAAGAGCACGTGCACATGCGTGTGCTGGTGAGGTGGTCAGAGGGAGAAGGAGAGAGAATCTCCAGCAGACTCCCCACTGAGCACAGCACTATGCTGCTCTATCTCACAACCCTGAGATCGTGACCTGAGCTGAAATCAAGATTTGGTGGCTTAACCAACTGAGCAGCCCAGGTGCCCTGACAGTGAGTTGTAAAGCAAGAAAGCAAGCTTGTGATTAGTCCAGTGAGCCTGTTAAGTAGAGGTTCATTAAAAGAGCTTGTACGAACTGAATTATAGAGTATGCCATGGCTTTCTCTTGCAGAAAATATGAAGTGCATACAACTATGAAATGTGGCTACTTCTATGCAAGAATGACATTCAGAATAAAATTATTCATCAACAACAGCTATCCAGATGTTTTAGTTTGTAAAGACATAATTTTAATGACCGAATATTTCAGTTTTCATTTGAATGTTCCAATTTTTTTGAATACGCCATTTCATTTTCAGTGCTAAATAAATACTTGTTCAGTTTTTAAAAGTGAACTCAATGAAATAGTATCACAGCTTTCTGATCTTCAATGGCTGTGTAACCTTGGGGTTTATTCATAAAACAGCTAGCTTACACGGAAAAACAAAAAAGTTCCAAGTGGTATGCTTCCACGTGTAGATTGGACAACACTCTCAGCTATCATATGATCGATTGTGTACAAAGAAAGCAAAAAAAAAAAAAAAAGTTGGAGGAAGAAAAAAAATTAGCCAAGGAGCTCAACTGGTTCCAAACCATACCCAAAAAGAGGCAGTGTTGTTTCAGTGAAAGAGGTTCCAGCGAACTTGGTAGTAAGTAATAAAGCAGACATTACAATGGAGACTGAATTTAAAAGATACAAATAAAAAAAATAAAAGATACAAATAGAACCTTCTGGCTCAGCATAAATCTTTACCCATCTTCATTAAAATAGGCAGTGAGTGGCAAGGCACAGGCAACAGAGCCAACCGTGTGTTCCAGCCATTTCTGGGTCAGTAGCCAGGGGTTACCACTGACCAAGAACACCTTTGCACCAGGTTAAGTGTCCTGGCCATATCTGAGGGTCTCAGGTTCAGGTCCTGGGATGTTCAGAGTTGTCATTCATCCAGGATGATTTGCCTTTAAGGTTCTGCAGGTTTCACCTGACTGTTCTTGTTTTGTTCTCTTTTCCTTGGAGATTTCACTCACTTTCTCCTGATCTTAGTGATCTACCCAAAAGGGTGATTGTTGGGATCCACTCAGGAGGGGAACCTGGTGCGACAGAGGGTCTGCCAGGCATCTTGTCCATCCTACCAGAAGGCTGGCCTGACTTCTTCAGAAGAGGAGATATGAACATGGAGCAGATGTCTGATGAGAATATGTGTATAGTTCGCTGGTTCCTCGAAACAACAATAACTGTTTTTGCATTTACTCAGCTTTTTTCTCAGTATCTTCTAGCATCTTCCTCCCCAGGGTTCCTTCATGAGTGTCAGTGTAGCGTAGTTCCCTACTGACACCTGACCTGATGACGCCCATATCCAGGTGCTGCCAGACAACAAAATGCTCCTCATACTAATTTGAATGTGATGGTTTCTTCTCACCAAGTGGCAGCTGCAGTTGTTAGGATTAAAACAAACAAAATTCAATGCTACTAAATACGAGAGAACCAACATTTTCAAAATCTCTCAAGTTTAGAGTCATTTCTGAGATAGGGTATGATTTTGCCTTCTGAATTGTGCTGTTTTCAGATTTTAGGTAATATGTAATTTAAACTAAGTGAGAAATTTTTTAAAAAGTAAAATGAGATATTTAAAACATTTAGAGTTTGTCTAAGTAATAGCTTTTGGAACAGAGTGCTTTGACCTAGACACATTCCTCGTGGGTTTGAGATGAATAAGCTGAGTATTAATATACGCTTGAAATAATCCAAGGAATATAATCAGGTATATTATTTGATATGGGATGGTGAAGAACTCTTGAGACTATAGGAAAATATTTTTCATTTTATTTATTTATTTATTTATTCATTCATTCATTATTTATTTATTATTATTTTTAATAATAAATTTATTTTTTATTGGTGTTCAATTTACCAACATACAGAATAACACCCAGTGCTCATCCCGTCAAGTGCCCCCCTCAGTGCCCGTCACCCATTCACCCCCACCTCCCATCCTCCTCCCCTTCCACCACCCCTAGTTCGTTTCCCAGAGTTAGGAGTCTTTATGTTCTGTCTCCCTTTCTGATGTTTCCCACACATTTCTTCTCCCTTCCCTTATATTCCCTTTCACTATTATTTATATTCCCCAAATGAATGAGAACATACAAGGTTTGTCCTTTTCCGATTGACTTACTTCACTCAGCATAATACCTTCCAGTTCCAACCACGTTGCAGCAAATGGTGGGTATTTGTCGTTTCTAATGGCTGAGGAATATTCCGTTGTATACATAGACCACATCTTCTTTATCCATTCATCTTTCGATGGACACCGAGGCTCCTTCCACAGTTTGGCTATTGTGGACATTGCTGCTAGAAACATCGGGGGGCAGGTGTCCCGGCGTTTCATTGCATCTGAATCTTTGGGGTAAATCCCCAGCAGTGCAATTGCTGGGTCGTAGGGCAAGTCTATTTTTAACTCTTTGAGGAACCTCCACACAGTTTTCCAGAGTGGCTGCACCAGTTCACATTCCCACCAACAGTGTAAGAGGGTTCCCCTTTTCTCTGCATCCTCTCCAACATTTGTGGTTTCCTGCCTTGTTAATGTTCCCCATTCTCACTGGTGTGAGGTGGTATCTCATTGTGGTTTTGATTTGTATTTCCCTGATGGCAAGTGATGCAGAGCATTTTCTCATGTGCATGTTGGCCATGTCTATGTCTTCCTCTGTGAGATTTCTCTTTATGTCTTTTGCCCATTTCATGAATGGATTGTTTGTTTCTTTGGTGTTGAGTTTCAGAAGTTCTTTATAGATCTTTATCTATAAACTAGCCCTTTATCTGATACGTCATTTGCAAAAATCTTCTCCCATTCTGTAGGTTGTCTTTTAGTTTTGTTGACTGTATCCTTTGCTGTGCAAAAGCTTCTTATCTTGATGAAGTCCCAATAGTTCATTTTTGCTTTGTTTCTTTTGCCTTCGTGGATGTATCTTGCAAGAAGTTACTGTGGCCGAGTTCACAAAGGGTGTTGCCTGTGTTCTCCTCTAGGATTTTGATGGAATCTTGTCTCACATTTAGATCTTTCATCCATTTTGAGTTTATCTTTGTGTATGGTGAAAGGGAGTGGTCTAGTTTCATTCTTCTGCATGTGGATGTCCAATTTTCCCAGCACCATTTATTGAAGAGACTGTCTTTCTTCCAGTGGACAGTCTTTCTTGCTTTGTCAAATATTACTTGACCATAGAACTGAGGGCCCATTTCTGGGTTCTCTATTCTGTTCCATTGATCTATGTGTCTGTTTTTGTGCCAGTACCACACTGTCTTGATGACCACAGCTTTGTAGTACAACCTGAAATCTGGCATTGTGATGCCCCCAGATATGGTTTCCTTTTTTAAAATTCCCCTGGCTTTTCGGGGTCTTTTGAAAATATTTTTTCATTTTATTTATTTATTTATTTATTTATTTATTTATTTATTTACTCATTTTATTTATTTATTTATTATTTTTTGTAATTTTTTTATTGGTGTTCAATTTGCCAACCTATAGAATAACACCCAGTGCACATCCCGTCAAGTGCCCACCTCAGCACCCGTCACCCAGTTACCCCTACCCCCTGCCCACCTCCCCTTCCACCACCCCTTGTTCATTTCCCAGAGTTAGGAGTCTTCATGTTATGTCTCCCTTTCTGATATTTACCACTTATTTTTTCTCCTTTCCCCTTTATTCTGTTTCACTATTTTTTTTATTATCCAAATGAACGAGACCATATAATGTTTGTCCTTCTCTGATTGACTTATTTCACTCAGCATAATACCCTCCAGTATACAATGGAATATTATTCAGCCATTAGAAACGACAAATACCCACCATTTGCTTCGACGTGGAAGGAAAATATTTTTTTAAAACGATTGTGTAAGCTACATAAAATTAAACATTTCTGTCTATAAAAAGCACTACGTTCAAAATATGAACTAATATGGAAAAGGACAAATTATAACTAAAACTCAGGCAAATATGTAGTGTTTCCTTCCAGGTAAAGAAAAATATCTTTTAGGACTTCACTGTAAGAATATTCAAAAATATAATTCTTTTTAAAAAATTTTTATTGAAGTTCGATTTACCCACATACAGTATAACACCCAGTGCTCATACCATCAAGTGTCCTCCTCGGTGCCCATCACCCATATACCCCACCCCCCTGCCCACCTCCCCTTCTGCTACATTTTGTTCATTTCCCAGAGATAGGAGTCTCTCATGTTTTGTCACCCTCTCCAATTTTCCCTCCTTTCCCCTATAATCTGTTTCACTATTTCTTATATTCCCCATCTGAGTGAAACCATATGAAGATTGTCCTTCTCTGATTGACTTACCTTACTCAGCATAATACCCTCCAGTTACATCCACCTCAAAGCAAATGGTAGGTATTCATGCTTTCTAATGACTAATATTCCATTGTATATATAGACCACATCATTCATTTGTTGAAGGACATCGACGATTCTTCCACAGTTTGGCTATTGTAGACTTTGCTGCTATAAACACTGGGGTGCAGGTGTTTCTTTTGCTGTATAGAAACTTTTCATCCTGATCAAGTCCCAAAAGTTCATTTTTGCTTCTGTTTCCTTTGCCTTCATAGATGTATCTTGCAAGAAGTTGCTGTGGCCAAGTTCAAAAAAGGTGTTGCCTGTGTTCTCTAGGATTTTGATGAATTCTAGTCTGATATGTAGATCTTTCATCCATTTTGAGCTTATCTTTGTGTATGGTGTAAGATAATGCTCTAGTTTCCTTCTTCTGCATGTGGATGTCCAATTTTCCCAGCACCATTTATTGAAGAGACTGTCCTTTTTCCAGTGGATAGTCTTTCTTGCTTTGTCAAATATTACTTGACCATAGAGTTGAGGGCCGATTTCTGGGTTCTCTATTATGTTTCATTGAGCTATGTGTCTGTTTTTGTGTCAGTACCACACTGTCTTGATGACCACAGCTTTGTAGTACAACTTGAAATCCAGCATTGTGATGCCCCTGGCTCTGGTTTTCTTTTTCAATATTCTCCTGGCTATTCAGGGTCTTTTCTGATTCCACACAAATCTTAAGGTCATTTGTTCCAAGTCTGAAGAAAGTCCATGGTATTTTGCTAGGGATTGCATTGAATGTGTAAATAGCCCTAGGTAGCATAGACATTTACACAATATTAATTCTTCCAATGCATGAGCATGGAATATTTTCCCATCTCTTTGTGTCCTCCTCAATTTCTTTCAGAAGTGTTCTGTAGTATTTGGGGTATAGATTCTTTACCTCTTTGGTTAGGTTTATTCCTAGGTATCTTATGCTTTTGGGTACAATTTTAACGGGGTTTATTCCTTAATTTCTCTTTCTGCAGTCTCATTATTAATGTATAGAAATGCCACTGATTTCTGGGTATTGATTTTGTATCCTACTACATTGCTGAATTGCTATATGAGTTCTAGCAATCTTGGGGTTGATTCTTTGGATTTTCTATATTATCATGTTATCTGCAAAGTTGGAGAGTTTGACTTCTTCTTTGTGATTTTGAATGCCTTTTATTTCTTTTTGTTGTCCGGTTGCTGAGGCTAGGACTTCTAGTACTATGTTGAATAACAGTGGTGATAATGGACATCCCTGTTGTATTCCTGATCTTAGGGGAAAGGCTCTCGGTTTTTCCCCATTGAGAATGATATTTGCTGTGGGCTTTTCATAGATGGCTTTTAAGATGCTGAGGAATGTTACCTCTATCCTACACTCTGAGGACTTTTGATCAGGAATGGATGCTGTATTTTGTTAAATGCTTTATCTGCATGTATTGAGATGCCAAGAGGGAGAGAGGGCCACAAAGTAATATTTGAAAAAAATCATAGCTGAGAACTTCCTTAATATAGGGAGTGAAACAGGCATTTAGATCCAGGAGATAGAGAGATCCCCCTCCCCAAAATCAATAAAAACTGTTCAACACCTCAACATTTAATAGTGAAACTTGAAAAATCCAAAGATAAAGAGAAAATCCTTAAAGCAGTGAGAGACAAGAGAGTCTTAACTTATATCGGGAGAAATATTAGATTAATAGCAGGCCTCTCCACAGAGACCTGGCGGCCAGAAAGGGATGGCAGGATATATTCAGGGTACTAAATGAGAAGAACATACAGCCAAGAATACTTTATCCAGCAAGGCTCTCATTCAGAATAGAAGGAGAGATAAAGAACTTTCAAGATAGGCAGAAACTGAGAATACGTGACCACCAAACCGCTCTGCAGGAAATATTAAGGGGGACCCTGTAAAAGAAAGAGGATACCCAAAGAAACACTCCACAAAACAGTGACTGAATAAGTATTACAATGACACTAAATTCATATCTTTCAATAGTAATTCTTAACTATTACGTGAATGGGCTAAATGATCCCCTCACAAGACTCAGGGTTTCAGACTGGATAAAAAAGCAAGACCCATCTATTTGCTGTCTACAAGAAACTTATTTTAGACCTAAGGATATCTCCAGCCTGAAAATGAAAGGTTAGAGAACCATTTACCGTTCAAATGGTCCTCAAAAGAAAGCTGGGGTAGCAATCCTCATAACAGAAAAACTAAGGTTTATCCCAAAGACTGTAGTAAGAGATGAAGAGGGACACTGTATCATACTTAAAGGGTCTACCCAACAAGGAGACCTAATTATTATGAATATGGGAGCAGCCAAGAATATCAATTAAAAACCAAAGTAAAGAGATACTTAGATAATAATACATTAATAGTAGGAGACTTCAAAACAAAACTTTCTGCAAATGACAGGTTTTTTTAAGCACAACATCACCAAAGAAACAAGGGTCGTTTAAAACAAAAGTTTAATGAGAAAAAAAAAAGAAACAAGGGTCCTAAATGATACACTGGATCAGATGGATTTCACAGATATATACAGAACTTTGCATCTGAATGCAACTGAATACAGATTCTTCTCAAGTGCACATGAAACTTTCTCCGGAATAGACCACATACTGGGTCACAAATCAAGTCTCCATCGATACCAAAAGATTGGGAGTGTTCCCTGCATATTTTCAGACCACAATGCTTTGAAACTAGAACTCAATCACAAGAAGAAGTATGGAAGGATTTCAAACACGTGGAGGTTAAGGACCATCCTGCTAAAAGATGAAAGGGTCAACCAGGAAATTAGAGAAGAATTTAAAAGATACATGGAAAGTAATGAAAATGAAGACAAAGCCGTTCAAAATCTTTGGGATACAGCAACAACAGTCCTAAGAGGGAAATACATCTCAATACAAGCCTCCCTCAAAAAATTGGAAAAAACTCAAATACGCATGCTAACCTTGCCCCTAAAGCAATTGGAGAAAGAACAAGTAAAACCTACACCAGGCAGAAGGAAGATAATAAAGATTCAAGCAGAACTCAATAAAATAGTGACCAGAAGAACTGTAGAACAGATCAACGAAACCAGGAGCTGATTCTTCATAAGAATTAATAAGATAGTTACACCATTAGCCAGCCTTATTAGAAAGAAAATAGAAAAGACTCAAATGAATAAAATCATGAATGAAAGAGGAGAGATCACAACCAATACCAAGGAAATACAAACAATTTTAAAAATATATTATGAGCAGATATATGCCAACAAAGTATGCAAACTAGAGGAAATGGATGCATTTTCTGGAAAACCACAAATTACCAAAACTGGAACAGGAAGAAATAGGAAACCTGAACAGGCCCATAACCCACAAGGAAATTGAAGCAGTCATCAAAAAACCTCCCAAGATGCAAAAGTCCAGGGCCAGATAGCTTCGCAGGGGAATTCTATCAATCATTTTAAAGAAGAAACAATATCTATTCTACTAAAGCTATTATGAAGGATAGAAAAAGAGGAAATACTTCCAAACTCATCTTATGAGGCCAGCGTCACCTTGATTCCAAAACCAGACAAAGACCCTACCAAAAAGGAGAATTATAGAATTATAGATCAATATCCCTGATAATCATGGATGCAAAAATTCTCACCAAGATACTATCCAATAGGTTCAAATAGTACATTAAGAAGATTATTCACCATGACCAAGTGGGATTTATTCTTGGGATGCAAGGTTGGTTCAATACTTGTAAAACCATCAACCTGAAAGTTCACATCAACAAGAGAAAAAACAAGAACCAAAGATATAATTCCAATTCGTTAATAATTAAAACAATTATATTTAAAATAATGTTACCAAATTTTTGTTTTTGAATTTAGTATAAAGCTTATAAAATTTTGATGCCCAGTGCTGTGAAGATGATGTAAGTTTTGTACTCTGTGAACTGCCTCAGTCAGCATGTATTAGTGCAATATGTGACAGCTTCAGAAGTCTTACAACTATTCATACTTTTGACCCAGTAATTTCATTTTTTTCCATTTTAGGAAGCAATGTTTAAGAAATAATTGGTATATGTACAAGGTTTAGTTAAGATAGCATTTATTTCAGCATTATTTATAATATATCATAAGTAACATGGTCTCCAACAAGAGGGAATGATCGAATTAGTTATATCTATATGATGGAATATTATGCCATGTATTTAACTTAATAGTTTAAAATGTCCAAGGCCTTAATTTCTCTTTCTTCAGTCTCATTGTTAGTGTATAGAAATGCCACTGACTTCTGGGCATTGATTTTGTATCCTGCCACACTGCCAAATTGCTGTATGGGCTAGTTTCCAAGATCTATAAAGAACTTATTAAGCTCAAGAGCAAAGAAACAAACAATCCAATCCTGAAATGGGCAAAAGACATGAACAGAAATCTCACAGAGGAAGACATAGACATGGCCAACAAGCACACGAGAAAATGCTCTGCATCACTTGCCATCAGGGAAATACAAATCAAAACCACAATGAGATACCACCTCACACCAGTGAGAATGGGGAAAATTAACAAGGCAGGAAACCACAAATGTTGGAGAGGATGCGGAGAAAAGGGAACCCTCTTACACTGTTGGTGGGAATGTGAACTGGTGCAGCCACTCTGGAAAACTGTGTGAAGGTTCCTCAAAGAGTTAAAAATAGACCTGCCCTATGACCCAGCAATTGCACTGCTGGGGATTTACCCCAAAGATTCAGATGCAATGAAACGCCGGGACACCTGCCCCCCGATGTTTCTAGCAGCAATGTCCACAATAGCCAAACTGTGGAAGGAGCCTCGGTGTCCATTGAAAGATGAATGGATAAAGAAGGTGTGGTCTATGTATACAATGGAATATTCCTCAGCCATTAGAAACGACAGATACCCACCATTTGCTTCAATGTGGATGGAACTGGAGGATATTATGCTGAGTGAAATAAGTTAACTGGAGAAGGACAAACATTATATGGTCTCATTCATTTGGGGAATATAAATAATAGTGAAAGGGAATAAAGGGGAAAGGAGAAAAAATAAGTGGGAAATATCAGAAAGGGAGACAGAACATGGAAGACTCCTAACTCTGGGAAACAAACTAGGGGTGGTGGAAGGGGAGGACGGCAGGGGGTGGGGGTGACTGGGTGGCGGGCACTGAGGGGGGCACTTGACGGGATGAGCACTGGGTATTATTCTGTATGTTGACAAATTGAACACCAATAAAAAATAAATGTATTATTAAAAAAATAAAAAAAAATGTCCAAGGTGTATTTCTAAAGAATAGAAAATTTAAAAAATATATGCAGTGTACTTCCATTTTATATGTGTGAATTTATACAAAAGATGAGGGAAACATTACAAAATATAAAGAGTAATACTTTCAGGTACTGATATTTGGATAAGCTTATTTTATCTATATTTTTCTATAGCATAATGTTTATTATGCTACACTTAACACATATATTCTATATTTACATGTTTTTGTAATAATCTACTAATTTAAGAATTTTATAAAGAATGCTTCTCAATTGCCTCAGGAAGATTTTAATTTTAGTTAACGAGTAAGGGGAGGAGGAGGAAGGGGCTGCAGGAATAGACAAGAAAAGACAAAAAAGGAACTTTCCCTTTGTTCTATAGTTTCTCCTGTTTCAGAGGAAGGAGATGTCGGTGAGAAAGAAAATAGAAGAAAAATAACTCTGATGTGGATTTGGTGGCCCACTTAAAAGTACCACTGAGCTCTGTGATGGTTCAGTGCATTACCTACCCACGGATAGAAAGGAGCACCTGAGTGGTCAGTCAGTTAAGTGTCCAATTCTTGTCTTGGCGCAGGTCTTGATATGGTTGTGAGTTCAAGCCCTGTGGTGGGCTTAATTAAAAAAAAAATGCAGAGAGCATTGTATTTTGATGTACATCTGCACTGAAATGCATGAAGATAAAATACAATGACTGGTTTACACAGGGATCTCCATATTTTGTATTTTGATGTATCTAACATTTTTATATCTAAAAGATCAATTATGCAGATTGACAAAGTTATAGGATTTGATGAGTGAGAATGAACAGCTGACCCAGCTGCTTGTGATAACACCAAGGCAATGCAATGGAAGTTTCCTCTGGGTGTGCAAATCCATTTCTCCTCTGACTCAGGTAGAATTGTTGTCTATGTTTGTTGACATCTCAGTTATTGTTTCATCTTTTCCTCTGGTTGTTGAGGATGTATCCTCTGAACTTAGTATGTTTTGAGAGTACTTGCATTTCTCAAAGTTTAGCATGTAAGGCATTGGTTTAGTGGAACTTTTTGTTCTCATGCACAACTGTAGTCAGCAGGGAGGAAGCCAAAATCTGAGTTTAGTCTCGAGTGAGAGATCTCAGAGATAGCACGACATTGCACATTATTATACCATGGATGAGTTGCATTGTTTTGCCACGAATATACTTGGAATAAATGTTCCTCTTTTTTTCCTCTTGTGTATGAGCAGCCCATGAGCTATCCTCCCCCTTTCCCATCTTCACTAGGAGCAGAGCAAAAACCCAATCATAATTCCTGTAGTTAGAATTACTTCTGCAAATTTCTGTGCAGGACGTACCTTTTCTGACTTCCTGCCTCTGATGCACTTTCAGATATACTGGGTCTTCTGAATTCCAGGTACATAATTGTGTTGCCTAGGTTCCTAGACCTCCAATATATTCCTAATGATGGTAAATTACTGACTTTCTGAGTATGGTCTTGTTCTCATTGCTTCCAGACTTATCCCTGGCTCACTGAGCTCTTTGGAACCCTCTCACCTGCCCCAGGACCCCACCAACCTCTTGACAGTCACAAGACCCCAACTCTCATTTCAGGGGTCCCTTCCTTCTGCTTGTTCTCTCTTTTTTTAATTTTTAAATTTATTCATTTATTTGAGAGAGAGAGAGAGGGGGGGGAGAGAGAGAGAATGTGCGCAAGTATGGCAGGGGGAATGGAGGAAGAAGAGAGAGAATCTGAAACAGACTTTGTGCTGAGCCTGATGTAGGCTTGAACTCATGACCCTGAGATCACGACCTGAGCCAAAACCAAGAGTCAGATACTTAACCCACTGAGCCACCCAGGTGCCCCTCTGCTTATCTTATCTGAGTTTTCTATAAAATTAGAAAGATATTGTTTGACAATTTATGTTTTACAGCTAACAGTGTAATTTGGTGACCCTTTTATGATGATGTATGTAAATATATTTCATTTCTTTGGAGTGATGCAGAGTAGAATGGCAGTATGGTATCACAGTGTTTATTTAACTATTCCCCTGTTAGTGGGTGAATAGAGTTTTTTTTTTTTTAAATCATAAAGAACGCTGTAGTGAAAATGCTTAGGCATGCATTTTTGTTCTTGATTTAAAAAATGTGAAGCTATGGAATGGATACATGAATTTGAATTGTTGGATCAAAAATTCTTTTGCTATTTTAATAATTAATTACTTTTAACTAATATTGCCCATTATTCACTAATATGTCTATATTGATTTATACTTCATGAACCATATTTAAAAGTATAGATTCCTGACATCTCTATCTACCTGGTTATTATGTCTCCTTAATTTTTAACAGTTGAATGATGGGGGAAAAAAAACCTCCTTAAAAACTTCATATTTTGATTATTAGTAAAAGTAAGCATGTTTTCATCTGGTCATTGACTATTTGTTTCTTTTTTGTGATGTTCCTGTCATAATTCCTTGCTCATTTTTATATTTTTAAAAGGTATCTATGAAACTTTATATATTATGCTTTTGATTCACTTTGATATTTTTAAAAAGATTTTATTTATTTATTCATGAGAGAGAGAGAGAGAGAGAGAGAGAGAGAGGCAGAGACACAGGAAGAGGGAGAAGCAGGCTCCATGCAAGGGAGCCTGATATGGGACTCGATCCCGAGACTTCAGGATCATGCCCTGGGCTTGAAGGCAGGTGCTAAACCACTGAGCCACCCAGGGATCTCCTCACTTTGATATCTTAAACCCCTTCTTATTGTGAACCATAACACATACACAGACAGAAAAATCCATACCAAGTTACTATTAAAGCAAACAACCCTGTATCCACATGGGTCAAAACATGCTTTTAAGATTAAACAGTATTTACTCTGCTGTTTTAGTTGTCTGAAGTGGCAAGGTGGATGGAAATCCACTTGTTTGCCAGAACCAGTTCCACGTGTACCTGCAGGACTGATTATGGTTTTATTCACACAGTGTGTCAGACCTCCAGAAAGGATAGAAGGACCTTCTAGGAGTTTACCACTTATGAGGCTGTCTCAGTGGTGGGTAGCTCATACTACTTTTCCCATCTCCTACTCCCTCTGGGCATTGTACAAACCCTGCCCTGGCCATAGAGCATGGGGTGATGCAGGAGGAGGTCATTTTCTCTCTGCAGCTGACAGAGAAGCTGAGAAGCTACGGGAAATAAGTATGGGAGGGAGGGATGGGCAGGAAGGGAAGGAATGATATTTGAATCCATTTTTCAAGTTTTATTCCGAGGTCATGCAACGATTTTGTACTTGTATTCCATGAGAACACGGTGTTGTTAGAATGATTTTCTTTTATGTTTAAACTCATTATGTGTTTTTGAGATGTGCACCAGGAAACAAGCTAATGAATGCAGAGCCCCTGCCCAGTTTTGAGACAGACGATTTTATTTCCTTCCAATAAAGAGTTTGGCTACTGGTCAACTTCCAGGAAGGGTCCCAGCAAACCACCGAATTCAAAGCCATGTGCAGACACATTCACTGATGAGGCACTGATACCCCTGCCCCTTTTGTTTTCAGATCCTAGACTTCAGTGGTGCTGGGGAGAGGTTAGGGCAGAATAGCGGGGAGAAGGGAAGGGTGTGAATTTGTGCCAGGCTGACAAATACTCTTGGTAAAAGGCATAGCAGGGATTTAAATTTCAGTTCCTGTGTTTTCCTGCTCAGGAGGTGCTAGGTAATTCCTTTTACACTTGGTTCCCTCACTTTCTGGTGTCCAATTTCTTTCACTTATTCTCAAGATTAAATACATTAAACATACATGATTTCACAGAATGTACGATAATCTCAATAAACGAAGTGCTTTACATCTATGACTCAGTGTCTTTTGTATCTCCTGCTCACATGGCCCTGTTCCTCCCATGGTGGGCATCTTGCATGTCCGCTTACCCAAGTTGAAGCATTCAGCTTCTTTGTAATACCTGAGCAGCAAATCCGGAACATTAGCTCTTCCTCTGAGGATCCCAAAGTAGAGAATGGGTGGCAGTGCCCTCAGGCTTCCTGACAGGTGGGCATGGGCTTTGCCTCTGTTGCTCTCCTTCTAAGAAGCCACTCAAGCCTCCGTTCTGCTCACAGCTGTGTTCTCCTGTGGGCAGGTGTCCCCGTGGTCACAGCAGGAGGTAGAATGAGGACTGGCCTCAAGCGGGTGTGAGGGAATATTTTAGGGTGCAAGTGTTCTAACACCACATCCTGCTGGCAGTCATGCAACTGTACACATTCACTAAAATGTACTGATCTACATTAAAATGGGTAATTTATGGCATGTGAATCATACCACAGTAAAGCTGTGTAAAAAAGAAGCTCTGGAGGTAGTTACTGAAGAATAGGAGAACTCAGATTAGGGTCAGATGTGAAAGCGGAGAGTGCTTGTACCTTCAGTTCCTTCAGGAAGGGGAGCACTTGGTAGGGAGCCCCTGGGCTACTTATCAAGGAGCCTCTAGGCCACCTTGCAGGGAGCCCCTGGGCCACTGGTCAAGGAGCCCCTAGGCCACTTGTCAAGGAGCCCCTGGGACACTTGGTGGGTAGCCCCTGGGCTATTTATCATGGAGTCTCTAGGCCTTTGAAGTGGGGCCTAAGTGACTAAATGAAGTGTATGTGTTTAGAAAGATACTTATCATGCAGTAAAGTGCTATCAAAGTATTTGCTAGAATTATTAAATGGTGAAATGTAGGATTAACAAGCACTAAAATAAGGACAAAATAAATGAAATACAGAAAAGCCACACACTGAGTTGTCATAAATATTCCTCTATCAAAAGGGATAGGTAGAGGGACCCCTGGGTGGCTCAGTGGTTGGGCATCTGGCTTTGGCTCAGGGCATGATCCTAGGGTCCTGGGATCGAGTCCCACATTGGGCTCCCCACAGGGAGCCTGCTTCTCCCTCTGCCCATATCTCTGCCTCTCTTTCTGTGTCTCTCATGAATAAATTTTTAAAAAAGTTTTTTTAAAGGTATAGGTATTGTGTAAACCATTTAAAAAAAAAGTTTTTTTTAAAGGTAAAGGTATTGTGTAAACCATTGCTTTACACAATCTAGGCTCAGACAGCATAATTTAGTTTAGTCCTTCATATACTTTGATAATAAAAGAAATAATGGACAAAACTTCTAAGCCTCTCTATTCCTGTGTGCTGCATTCAAAGGTAATTCTTAGCAATGTATTATGACCAGGTTTGGTACAAAGATGTACAAGTTAACACAACTGGTTTTGTTGTGGGGAGCCCCTAAGCCACTTGTTGAGGAGCCCCTGGGCCACTTTGTGGGGGAGCTCCTGGGCCACTTTGTGGAGAGCCCCTCAGCCACTTGCCGGGGAATCCCTGGGCCACTTGGCAGGAAGCCCCTGGGTCACTTTGCTGGGTGTCCCTAGACCATTTGGTGGGGAGCCATAAACCAACATGCAGTGAACACAGCACAGGAGGAATGATGGCCAGGCATGCTTGGGCAGTGTGCCAGAGGTTGCCTCTCTGTCATACAAGCCGCTGTGGCTGGTGGCACAGTTGGAGCTTCAGAATTCCCCTTATACCCTGGTGGAGGCTCAGGGGGTAGCTGAGTGAGGGCGCAAGATGTTGCTGTGGTTAGAGCCGTGTGGGCCACACAGCAGACGCCTCTGTATGGCGTCTGAGGCAGAGGCCAGGTGGAGAATGTAGAGGAGACCCGGACACGTGTGAAGCACCAGTGGGAGCCGGGGTGGGGAGGTCTGGTGGTAACCCGCAAGAACCAAGTGATGGGAAGAAAACACAGGCTGCAAGTCACATCAGCTGGGACCCAGAGTGGGTGGCCCAGCGAGATTCAGCCGGAGGTGCATGTCCCCCTCCTCTCCCGGGGTCACCAGAGCTGCTGGGCGGGCACTCTGCCTCCCTGTGCACAGTGGTTTCCTTCGTGCCAGAAACGGTGTTGTGAAGGAGGAGGACAGTCCTTCTGAGAAGGGATGACAGTCCTGATGGATCTGTGGAACTTGCTACATACTAGGTACATACTAGCTACATACTTCCCTCAAAAGGACATCTACGTAACAACAGACCATTTTGGACTAAAGAAGAGTGATTCACCTCTGATTGGCTTCATGGTCTGCCCCCATGCTATCCCCAGCCATATGCTAGCATAGGGCTTGGCAGGATGTCTGCGTGTTTGTAGAGGAGTGGAGATGCGTCTGAGCTCTCGTGGGTGAGTGTGGACGCAGCACCAGCTCCCCACGTCAGCTGCGGCCACCTGGAGTCTCCACTGCAGGTGAGGATGCGCTGCTTCCCTTTCTTCACCTGAGGAAACCTCACGGCCTCGACTGGAGAGTTGTCTGTCCTACTGTCCAAGACCGTGTTCCTGCTGAGAAAAGACCATCAGACAAAAGTGGTGTATATGGAACAGGTTTCAGTGGGGTGGGTACCCTAGTTTCAGCCAAGTTGGTCAGCTTGGTCCCAGGAATGTCCCACCTGTTTCTCAGGAACTCTGAGATCTAGATTGTTGCTGCTGCTTTGTGTCCTCCTCTCCCTGCACATTCGCCCAAACACTGCCCTCTGCACCCTGGTGACCCTTCTCCGAGCACCTTCCACTCCATCTCTGCCCGCCCAGCACCTTAGATCATGGTCTCCTCCTGCTCCTCTGGACCCACAAAACACATAAATCAGGCCACATCTGTGACTTTCACTCATCTGATGCGGAGGATGAGAATTTGTTCCATAGGGTGACATGTTTCCCACGTTGCATGAGTCCAGCACCTGCAGCCCACTCTCTCTCTGCTGGACCTCCACTACCCCTGGACCTGCCACAAGGAGCTCACTTCCCTCACTGGGCTGTTGAGAGGACTGGTGATATGAGGCACGTGAAGACTCTTGCTCAGCAGATGCATCACATTTGGCGCACAAGTCCCAAGTCAGGTCCAGTGACCAACGGAGGAAGACCCTTGAGGGCTAGGATTGTGCCTACTGTTCTCCTACCTGTTGGCTCCACCTGCACTCATACCAAGCACTTCTCTGACCCTCGCTGCCACCAGCTCTGCCCCATCCTGGTTGCCGTCATCTCTGAAGACTGGCAGGACCCATGAGACTTAAGAACTTTCCCAAGCTTCTGCTTTGCATTGGCCTAAATCTCTGTAATTTAAAGGACTTCTTCCAACTCCCATTCCCTGACCTCATCTGGTGTCACTTTATCATCCAACATAAACACTATTTCTCACCTCAGCTCCCCACACACTGTTTCTCTCTTGTGTGGCTTTATTTCTGTTTCACTTATTCTCTGATGTATCATATTTTTATTTGTAAATTTGTTTTCTGTCTCCTTCCACTGGAAGGTAAGCTCCCATGGGTAAAGTCTTATTTAAGAATGAATACATCAATGAAAAAGCATTTAATAATGTTATGCACTTGGGATGCCTGGGTTGCTCAGTGGTTTAGTGCCTGCCTTCAGCCCAGGGTGTGATCCTGGAGTCCTGGGATGGAGTCCCACATCGGGTTCCCTGCATGGAGCCTGCTTCTCCCTCTGCCTATGTCTCTGCCTCTCTCCCTCTCTGTGTCTTTCATGAATAAATAAATAAAATCTTAAAAAATAATGTTATGTGCTTATACCTATATGTTGAGAAGGCATCTGATATTATCAATATTTCTCTAGGTTGGTGGGAATATGGGTATTCTCTGTGGTTTTCTTTTCTAGCTTGTTTGTCTTCCCTAGCTTTTATAATTATGTTGTCTATGAATTTTGCAAAATAAAAATTTTAAGCAACAATAAAGTGATCTGAATATATTAACAATAGAAATGATAAGATATTTTAAAATGTGCATTTATGCTATAAATTTCAAAGTTGCAGCATATTTTCTAACTGAATTAATTCTAATATTCTGTGAATTTGGATCATGTCAGACAGGACCATATACACCTTGAACTATGTATTCTAACATTTTTGGTGAGTATGTTGTCATTTGGTGAGTATGTGGTGATCTCAGGATTTCCGTTTGGAGCTCAAACACCCTGCTGTAATTATTGAAATCCATTATTAGTAGTTTTGCCAGATTTAGCGGATAAAATATAAGATGTCCAGTTAAATTTGAATTTCAGATAAGCAACAACAAATAATTTCATATGAGTATATCCCAAAATACAGCATGGGCCATACTTATACTAAAAAATATTCATTATTACAAATTTGGCTGGACATCTGTATTTTTATCTGCTGACACAATCACTGGCAGGAATGTCCCACCTGTCTGCCTCCCAGCTCTGAGTGTTTTCTGTCCTTTGCTATCAAACCCAGGCAACTTGAGCTTTGCCACCTCAGCCTGGGCTTTGCTGTTGGTATATTTTACCACTAGAGGGATTATTTCTTTTGTTTTTGGCTATTTGTAAACAGATAAGAAAAGATAAGAAGGAAGAAATAGGAGCCCTCCTTTCCCCAGACTCCGGGAAAACAGTGCAGAGCACAAGTCTGTTGGATTGGAGCAGAGCTTCACTGCTCGAGGGAGCTTTGTATAAGGAGTTGCTCTCCATAGTGCGATCGACTGCTCGTTGGCACATCCATCAACCCACTGAGGGGAAGCGGCAGATGGCAGGGGTGGCATGTGCCCACAGACCTGTTTATGGGGGAAACTTATGTTTGCTTTTCTCTTTCTTTCTTAAAATATTTTATTTATTCATTCATGAGAGACACAGAGACAGAGACACAGGCAGAGGGAGAAGCAGGCTCCATGCAGGGAGCCCGATGTGGGACTTGATCCCAGGACCCTGGGATCATGCCCTGAGCCCAAGGCAGATGTTCAACCACTGAGTCACCCAGGCGTCCCTGCTTCTCTTTTTAAACTACTCATTTGGTAGAGAGATTTTGGAACTTTCAGTGATAAACATTACTAGGTTGAAGATTTGATTTGAAACCCATGTGACACATGTGGGCATCTCACCTCTAAACGGTTATATATGGTTCCGGGCTTTGTCATCTGCTGAGAACCAAATAGAATAATTTTGGCCATTAGTTACTTTCAAGTTTGTTTATACAATGATGGTGACCATTCTACTTAAGAATGTACAAAAATGTGTAACATTCTCTAAAAAGTTTATTTTTCAGTTCACTACTCTTTACTTAGCAGACCATATTCATATTTCTGATTTTAATCCCAGACCAAAACAGCATCAGTTGGTGTGTGTATGGGCCCCTTCATCTGACAAGTGGTCGCCCTTCACCCCTAGGACTGTGAGAGGCGGCTGCTGGATTTCAAAGCCGAGCAAGTAATTCAGGAGGCAGACTTGAAAGTCTCTCACGTGATGTGTTGTTTTTTTGTTCTCCTATTTGGTCCATAAACTATTTCTAGTTTTGCTTTTCTTTTTTGTTAAAGATTTTATTTATTTATTCAATGAGAGACACACAGAGAGAGAGAGGCAGAGACACAGGCAGAGGGAGAAGGGTGCCTGACATGGGACTCGAACCTAGGTCTCCAGGATCACTCCCTGAAGGTGGCAGTAAACCGCTCAGCCATCTGGGCTGCCCTAGTTTTGCTCTTCTAAAGAGAAGTAGAACTCTGTGAGGAAACTGCATTCTTAGAATTATCAGACCAACATGAAGAGCAAACATTTATAAAGAGAGTAAATATTAAAAGAACAGGCAGTATGGTGCAGAGCTTAGATTAAGTAGTGTTTGGTTTGCTGTGTTCTCTTATATTCTAGGTCCTTCTTCCTCAGATTGCCATACAAGCAGAAACACCCGTTACTGTATACACTCAGAGTTGGTAGGATAGAAAGTGCTCAGTGCCTGTGCCTTCAGGGCTATCGTCTCCTGTCTCAAATAGCGACTCTCGTGGTAATAATAGGACTTACAGTTAATAGTTTCAAGCACCTACTATGTTTAAGCATTTTTATGCAACATTTTATTTATTCTCCCTATTCATGGAGATTTGTAATTGTGTTGTTAAACTTCTTTCACCAGATAATAAGGACATGGACGGTCTTCAAATCCATAGTACCGAGCATGGTGCCTGACTCATTGCATATCCACAGAAGTGGAGAATAAATAAATAAGTAAATGAGAAGACATATCTTTACTTAGAAATGACTAGAGGAGAGTAATAATTACTGGATAACCCATAATATTTAGTGAAATTTTTATCATACTTAAATTATTTATATTTATTTTTTCTTTCTTTTTTATAGTATTTGATACATATTAAAGAATAAATACATAAAATGAAGCATGATATAACAACTAATCACAACCCACAATCCAAATCAGTCCTGGATCATTGTCAATAATATGTTCCTCCCCTCATCCAGCCTCCTGTCTCTACCACTATGGTTAATAACTTCTGAAATTTTGGTTTATCATCCTATCACTTTGATCCTTTATATTTCTGTTACATCCACATACATGCTTATATAATGTACTGTTTATTATTATTTGTCTTTGAGCTTTATAAAATATGATATATTATATGATGCCTGTAGAAATGTGCTTTTTTTCACTCAATACCATGCTTCTAAGATTCCTCTAGGTTGCTACATGCGATTGTATGTAGTTCATTCATTTTTACTACTATAGTATTCTATTGCAAAAATAAACCACAACCTTTTTATTTCTTCTCCTGTAGACAGACTTTTGGGACTTGGCTTTTGATCTCTTTGCTAGTAAGAAAAATGATACTATCAAACTTCTTGCACATATGGTAGCATTTCCTTCAGGCATATACCTATTATTAGGACTACTAGGATGAGGTGTAGATGATTTATCAACATTACAAGATAATGCCAAATGACTTAATAAGGTGATTACCTTATTTTCTTGGGGGAACCAGGACTAAGAATTCAAAATCAATCTGAAAATATTTACCTTGTTTTCTATTCTGAGTTATGTCCCAGAAGCTGTCTATCTTGTTAAAGAGCAAACTCTCATTAGGAAATCTGTTGCATTTCTATATACCAATAATGAAGCAGCAGAAGGAGAAATCAAGAAATTGATCCCATTTGCTATTGCACCCAAACCAGTAAGATACCTAGGAATAAACCTAACCAAAGAGGTGAAAGACCTGTACCCTGAAAACTGTAAAACACTGATGAAAGAAATGGAAGATGATGCAAAGAAATGGAAAGAAATTCCATGCCTATGGATTATAAGGAGAAACATTGTTAGAATATCTATATTACCCAAAGCAATCTACACATTTAAGACAATATCTATCAAAATACCAACAGCATTTTTCACAGAGCTGGAACAACAAGCCTGAAGTGTGTATGGAAGCACAAAAGACCCCAAATAGCCAAAATAACCTTGAAAATAAACAAAGCTGGAGGCATCACAATTCCAGATTTCAAGTTATATTACAAAGTGTAGTAATCGAGACAGTCTGGTACTGTAGCAAAAAGACACATAGATCAGTGGAATAGAACAGAAAACCCAGAAATAAACCTACAATTATATGATCAATCTTTCACAAGCCAGAAGAGACTATGCAATGGAACAAACACAGTCTTTTTAACAAATGATGTTGGGAAAACTGGACAGCCACATGCAGAAAAAGGAAACTGGACCACTTTCTTACACCAAACATAAAAATAAATCCAAATTGGATGAAAGACCTAAATGTGAGACATGAAACCACAAAAGTCCTTGAAGAGAACACAGCCAGTAAACTCTCTGACATCAGCTGTAAGAACTTATTTCTAGTTATATCTTCTGAGGCAAGGGAAATAAAAGCAAAAAGAAACTATTGAGATTAATATCAAAATAAAAAGCTTCTGCATGTCCAAGGAAACTATCAACAACACTAAAAGGCAATCTGCAGAATGGGAGAAGATATTTGCAAAATGATACATCTGATAAAGGGTTCATTTCCAATATATTTAAAAATCTTATACAAGTCAACACCCACAAACAAATAATCCAATTAAAAAATGGGAGGAAGACATGCACAGATATTTCTCCAAAGAAGACATCCAGATGGCCAACCAACACATGAAAAGATGCTCAACACCAGGCATCATCAGGGAAACACAAATCAAAACCACAATGAGGTATCACCTTACACCTGTCAGAATGGCTAAAATCAACAGCACAGGAAACAACAGATGTTGGCGAGGATGTGGAGAAGGAGAACCTTCTGATAGTTGGTGGAGGTTCCTCAATAATTAAAAACAGGGGGTGGGGCAAGATGGTGGAGGAGTAGGGGTCCTCAACTCACCTGATCCCACCAACTTACCTAAATAATTTTCTTTTTTTTTTAAATTTTTATTTATTTATGATAGTCACAGAGATAGAAAGAGAGAAAGGCAGAGACATAGGCAGAGGGAGAAACAGGCTCCATGCACCGGGAGTCCAACGTGGGATTCGATCCCGGGTCTCCAGGATCGCGCCCTGGGCCAAAGGCAGGCGCCAAACCACTGCGCCACCCAGGGATCCCCCCTAAATAATTTTCAAATCATCCTGAACATCTACGAATTTGACCTGAGATTTAAAGAGAGAACACTGGGAACACTAGAAAGAAGGGTTTTCACTTCTAGCAAGGTATGAAGGTGGGGAAAAAAAAAAAGAAGAATCAAGTTGGGGAGGGGCACTGTGAGGAGCTGGGCTAAAGCCCGACAGCGAAAAGCCTCCAGGACAGGCAATCCCAGCTGCGCAGAAATGGAAACTTTAAAAATCTGCACTGGATTCTTCCCCTATGGAAAAGTGCTCAGCAGGGAAATCGGGCAGAATCGCAGGAGGGGCAGTGAAACCTCCAGTTTCCGGGAGTCACTGATAGAGGAAGTGTGCCCCAGGGGAAAGCAGGCCACAGACTGTGGGCCAATCTCAGTAAAGGGCTGGAGTGCGCACCCGGTGGGGCCTCAGGGAGAAGCCAGCGAGTCAGGTGGGGGCTCTAGATGGAGGGGGATGCACCCTGCTGCCTTTGGGAGCCACGCATCCTGGACACAGGGCCCCAGATCCCAGGGCCCCTAGCGGACAAAGCCCACAATCCTGCAAATCCCCTGGGACAGGCAGAAGTGGGGAGGGCACAAAACAGGGAGGACTCTCTTGCCACTGGGCATCCCTGAGTTGTGCAGATCAGAGCACCCACGCCAGCCCCAGGAGTATCCAGGCCCCTGCGGACTGGGAGACAGCGGTAGTTACTGCAGGACCTGACTCCAGGGCTGGAGACCTGGCCGCTGCCAGTGTTGTTTTTCCTCCTTGTTTCACCTTGTGCCTGGGAGAGGCGGGGCTGCCAAGGAACAAAGGCCTCACAGGATAAACAACTCCCACTAAGCCCAGCACCCAGCAGGGGGCAAGGCAGCTCCCCCAGGTGCACACACTTGAGAATCAGCACAGCAGGCCCCTCCCCCAGAAGACCAGCTGGAAGAACAGGGGAAAAGCAAGTTCTTGACCAAGTAGCGCTGGAAAGCTCCAGGGGAAGTTGAGGGATTTATACTATATGGAACTAGAGGGTACTCCCCCTCTCCCGTATCCCCCATTACAATTTGTTTTTATATCAGACTACAGATTTCCAATATTTTTTCTCTTCCCACCTTAACTACAATATTTTACCACCTCTTCATTTTTAAGTTTCTTCTTTTTTCACTTTCATATTTCTACAATTACATGTCTTAGATATATTTTCCACTTCTAAATTCCCTTCAACATACTCAACTTAATTTTGGAAGATATATGAGATATGTTTTTTTTGTTTTTTGTTTTTGTTTTCTCTGCTTCATTGTGTGCTACAATGGTGGAAGTTAATACCTTTTATAACATGACCACCATACACCCAAACCCAAGTGGTATACTGTCCTGGTTCATTCAGTGAGATTATATTCTCTCTTCATTCCAATTCTGCCCCCTCTTTTATCTCATTTATGTTTTGGTGATCAGTGTTAGAGTAATCAGGGATCCCTGGGTGGCTAAGTGATTTGGCACCTGCCTTTGGCCCAGGGCATGATCCTGGAATCCCAGGATCGAGTTCTGCATCGGGCTTCCTGCATGGAGCCTGCTTCTCCATCCACCTATGTATCTGCCTCTCTCTCGTTCTGTGTCTTTCATGAATGAATAGATAAAATATTTTTTAAAAAACCAACAATGTTGGGGCTTTCTACAAGTATTGCTAGTTTATATAAATGTGGGACAGAGCATCTTCTAACATACAGAACTTAGTACACTCAGAACCAAGGGGATTACCCTCTAGGACCCCTCAAGTAGACTACATTCTCCCTCCATTACAACTTCATGACCACCATCCCCGAGTCCCCAACCTTTTTTTTCCCTTCTTCTTTTTTCTTTTTTTCCTCTTTACTTTTGCTTTATTCTCTTCTTTCTTATTCTTCTTCTTCTTTGGAATTTTTGGCCTTTTATTTTTACTACTTTGTTTTAAAACTTGTTTTTCACTTTAGTTTTGTTTTTTGTTTTATTTTTCTCTGATCTTTGTTTTCATTTTCCAGTCTCTGACCTCTTCAGAATCCTCTAGGGTGAAATTTACTTAGGTCAAGGTTGATATTCTTGACTCAGCTCAATCATACAGACACTCTGCACTGAATAAAATGACTAGAAGGAAGAACTCACCACAAAATAAAGAATAAGAAACAGTACTCTCTGCCAAAGAGTTACAGAATATGGATTACAATTCGATGTCAGAAAGCTAATTCAAGAAGCACAATATTAAAGCTACTGGTGGCTCTGGAGAAAAGCATAAAGGATTCTAGAGACTTCATGACTGTGGAATTTAGATCTAATCAGGCTGAAATTAAAAATCAATTAAATGATATGTAATCCAAACTGGAGGTCCTAAAGACAAGGGCTAATGAGGTGGAAGAAAGAGTGAGCAACATAGAAGACAAGTTGATGGCAAGGAAGGAAGCTGAGGAAAAAAGAGAAAAACAATTAAGAGACCATGAGGAAAGGTTAAGGGAAATAAATGACAGCCTCAGAAGGAAAAATCTACGTTTAACTGGGGTTCCAGAAAATGCTGAGAGGGCCAGAGGGCCAGAAAGTATATTTGAACAAATCATAGCTGAGAACTTCCCTAATTTGGGGGGGAAACAGGCATTCAGATACAGGAGATAGGGAGGTCCCCTCCAAAATCAATATAAACTGTTCAATACCAAGACATTTAATAGTGAAGCTTGCATATTCCAAAGAGAAAGAGAAAATCCTTAAAGTGGTGAGAGAAAAGAGATTCTTAACTTATATGGGGAGAAATATTATATTAACAGCAGACCTCTCCACAGAAACTTGGCAGGCCAGAAAAGGCTGGCATATATATTCAAGGTACTAAATGAAAAGAACATACAGCCAAGAATACTTTATCCAGCAATGCTCTCATTCAGAATAGAAGGAGAGATAAAGAGCTTCCAAGATAAGCAGAAACTGAAAGAGTATGTGACCACCAAACCAGCTCTGCAAGATATATTAAGGGGGACCTGTAAAAGAAAGAGGAAGCCCAAAGAAACAATCCGTAAAAACAGGGACTGAATAGTTATTATGATGACACTAAATTCATATCTTTCAGTAGTAACTCTGAACATGAATGGGCTAAATGATCTCATCACGAGACGCAGGGTTTCACACTGGATATAAATGCAAGACCCATCTCTTTTCTGTCTACAAGAGACTCATGTTAGACCTAAGGATATCTCCAGCCTGAAAATGAAAGGTTGGAGAACCATTTACCATTCAAATGGTCCTCAAAAGAAAGCTGGGGTAGCAATCCTCATATCAGATAAATTAAAGTTTATCCCAAAGACTGTAGTAAGAGATGAAGAGGGACACTATATCATACTTAAAGGATCTATCCAACACGAAGACCTAACATTCATGAATATTTATGCCCCTAATGTGGGAGCTGCCAAGTATATCAATCAATTAGTAACCTAAGTAAAGAGACACTTAGATAATAATACACTAAGTATTAGTATTAAGGAGACTTAAACACAACACTTTCTGCAAATGACAGATCTTCTAAACAGAACATCACCAAAGAAACAAGGGCCTTGAATGACATACTGGACCAACTGGATTTCAGATATATGTAGAACATTGCATCTAAATGCAACTGAATACACATTCTTCTCAAGTGCACATGGAACTTTCTCCAAAATACATCACATACTGGGTCACAAATCAGGTCTCAACTGATACCAAAAGATTGGGATTGTCCCCTGCATATTTTCAGACCACAATGCTTTGAAACTAGAACTCAATCACAAGAAGAAATTTGGAAGAAACTCACACATGGAGGTTAAAGAGCATCCTACTCAAAGATGAATGGGTCTCCCAGGAAATTAGAGTAGAATTTAAAAGATTCGTGGAAATTAATGAACATGAAAATACAATGATTCAAGATCTTTGAGATACAGCAAAAGCAGTCATAAGATGGAAATACATTGCAATACAAGCCTCCCTAAAAAATTGGGAAAAACTGAATACACAAGCTAACCTTGCCCCCTAAAGGAATTGGAGAAAGTACAGCAAGTAAAGCCTAAACCAAGCAGGGAAAGAGAGATAATAAAGATTCTAGCAGAACTCAATGAAATAGAGACCAGAAGAACTGTGGAGCAGATCACAAAACCAGTAGCTGTTTCGTTGAAAGAATTAGTAAGATAGATAAACCATTAGCCAGCCTTATTAAAATAAAAAAACTCAAGAAAATCATGAATGAAAAAAAAAAAAGAAAATCCTGAATGAAAGAGGAGAGGTCACAGCCAATACCAAGGAAATAAATTTTAAAAACATATTAGGAGCAGCTATACGCCGATAAATTAGGCAATCTAGAAGAAATGGATGCATTTCTGGAAAGCCACAAATTACCAAACCTGGAACAGGAAGAATTAGAAAACCTGAACAGGCCAATAACCAGGGAGGAAATTGAAGGAGTCATCAAACACCTCCTACGACACAAAAGTCAAGGGCCAGTTGGCTTCCCAGGGGAATTCTATCAACCGTTTAAAGAAGAAATAATAAGATTATTCATCTTGACCAAGTGGATTTATCCCCGGGATCAAGGTTGGTTCAACACTTATAAGACAATTAATGTGATAGATCACATCAACAAGAGAACAACAAGAACCACATGATCCTCTCAATAGATGCAGAGAAAGCATTTGACAAAATACAGCATCCATTCCTGATCAAAACTCTTCAGAGTGTAGAGATAGAGGGAACATTCTTCAGCATCTTAAAAGCTGTCTATGAACAGCCCAGAGCAAATATCATTCTCAATGGGGAAAAACCAAGAGGCTTTCCCCTAAGATCAGGTATATAACAGGGATGTTCACTCTCACCATTGTTATTCAAAATATCACTAGAAGTCCTAGACTCAGCAATAAGACAGCAAAAAGAAATAAAAGGCATTCAAATTGGCAAAGAAGAAGTCAAACTCTCCCTCTCACAGATGACATGATACTGCACATAGAAAACCCAAAAGACTCCACCCAAGATTGCTAGAACTCATACAGGGATTCGGCAATGTGGCAGGATACAAAATCAATGCCCAGAAATCAGTGGCATCTATACTCTAACAATGAGACTGAAGAAAGAGAAATTAGGGAATCAATCCCATTTACAATTACACCAAAGGCTTAAGATACCATGAATAAAACTAACTGAGACGTAAAGGATCTATACCCTAAAAACTACAGAAAACTTCTGAAAGAAATTGAGGAAGACACAAAGAGATGGAAAAATATTCCTTGCTCATGGATTGGAAGAATTAATATTGTGAAAATGTCAATATTATCCAGAGCAATTTACACGTTCAATGCAATCCCTATCAAAATACCATGGACTTTCTTCAGAGAGTTGGAACAAATGACCTCAAGATTTGTGTGGAGTCAAAAAAGACCCTGAATAGCCAGGGGAATATTGAAAAGGAATATCAGAGTCGAGGCATCACAGTGCCAGATTTCAAGTTCTACTACAAAGCTGTGATCATCAAGACACTGTGGTACTGGCAAAAAGCAGACACCATGATCATTGGAACAGAATAGAGAACCCTGAAATGGGCCCTCAACTCTATGGTCAACTAATATTTGACAAAGCAGGAAAGACTATCCACTGGAAAAAAGACAGTCTCTTCAATAGATGGTGCTGGGAGAATTGGACAGCCACATGCAGAGGAATGAAACTAGACCATTCTCTTACACCATACACAAAGATAAGCTCAAAATCCTAGAGGAGAACACAGGTAACACATTTTTTAACTTGGCCACAGCAACTTCTTGCAAGATTCATCTATGAAGGCAGGGGAAACAAAAGCAAAAGTGAACTTTGGTACTTCATCAGGATAAAAAGCTTCTGCACAGCAAAAGAAACAGTCAAGAAAACTAAAAGACAACCTATAGAATGAGAGAAGATAGTTGCAAATGACATACCAGATAAAGGGCTAGTGTCCAAGATCTATCAAGAACTTATGAAACTTAACAGCAAAGAAACAAACAATCCAATCATGAAATGGGCAAGACACGAACAGAAATTTCACCAAAGAAGACATACGCATGGCCAGCAAGCACATGAGAAAATGCTCCGCATCACTGGCCATCAGGGAAATACAAATCAAAACCACAATGAGATATCACCTCACACCAGTGAGAATGGGGAAAATTAGCAAGGCAGGCAACAACAAATGTTGGAGAGGATGTGGAGAAAGGGGAACCCTCTTGCACTGTTGGTGGGAATGTGAACGGATACAGCCACTCTGGAAACTGTGTGGAAGTTCTTCAAAGAGTTAAAAATGGAGCTATCCTATGACCCCGCAATTGCACTACCAGGGATCTACCCCAAAGATACAGATGCAGTGAAAAGCCGAGACACCTGCACCCCAATGTTTATAGCACCAATATCCACAATAGTCAAACTGTGGATAGAGACTTGGTGTCCTTTGAAAGATGAATAGATAAAGAAGATGTGGTATATATACAATGGAATATTACTTGGCCATTAAAAAAACATATATTCACCATTTACTTCGACGTGGATGGAACTGATGGTACTAGGCTGAGTGAACTAAGTCAATCAGAGAAGGATAATCATTATATGGTTTCACTCATATGGGGTATATAAAAAATAGTGAAAGGGATTATAGGGAAAAGGAAAGAAAATGAGTAGGAAATAGCAGAGAGGGTGACAGAACATGAGAGATTGCTAACTCTGGGAAATGAACAAGCTGTGGTAGAAGGGGAGGTGGGCAGGGGGATGAGGTGACTGGGTGACAGCGACTGAGGGGTCATTTTATGGGATGAGCACTGGGTGTTATACTATATGTTGGCAAATTGAACTTCAATAAAAAATATACATAAAAAATTTTAAAATAGAAATACCCTACAATTCAGGAATGTAAATACTGGATATTTACTCCCAAAATACAAAAACACTAACTCAAAGGGTTACATGCAACCCGACATTGATAGCAGCCAAATTATGGATACAACCCAAGTGTCCACTGACAGATGAATGAATAAAGAAGGTGTGGTCTATATATACAAGAGAATATTATTCAGCCATAAAAAATGAAATCTTTCCATTTGCAACAACATAGATGGAACTAGACAGTATTATGGTAAGCGAAATTAGAGAAAGACAAATACCATATGATCTCACTCATATGTGGAATTTAAGAAACAAATGAGCAAATGGGGGAAAAAAAGAGAGATAAACCAAGAAACAGATTCTTAATTACAGAGAACACACTGATGATCATCAGAGGGGAGGTGGGGGGGTATGGAGATAAAAGAGTACACTTACTGTGATGAAAAAGAAATGAATTAAAAATAGACACTATTTTTACTAATCTGAACTGAGTATTCCTGAAGACAGTATAACGTCTATAAAGGAAATTTATTAGATAAGGTCACTGAGTGATGTCTTTGTAAACTAAAAGTTTAAACTCTGGTGGTTGCAAAAATATCAAATGTTATAATTAGAATGGTCCTGATGACTCTGCAATTCATCATCTAAATCCCCCTGCTGCTCCTTCACTGGCAGCAGAAGCATTATAGTGAGAAAATACGATGGTAACAGTATTTACAGTCCTGCTAATGTGAATAGTACCTGAATACAAAGTAAAGTGAATGTGCCTCTTCGGTTACTTCTAGAGGTCCCAAAACTTATCCTTCTCAGGGTTGTAGGCTAGTGTGCAGTTACATTGTAAGAACTAGAAAAGAAATCTCAGCTTTGTAAAATTGACTGCTAAAAGAGTATCTACATATGCTCAAAGAAATCTCAGCTTTGTAAAACTGACTGCTAAAAGAGTATCTACATATGCTCTAAGAAGAAAGCATTCATATAGTTAATTATACACATATGGTCATGTCTTTATCAGGCAACTTGATACATCTGCTACATACTGGACATTTTGACTAGAGAAGAATCTGTATTGTAAGCAACGTTTCATCTGACCTGAAAGTATGCCTCATTTGGTAGATTATTTCCCAATGGATTCCAGTTATAATTCAGATTCTTAAATAGATTATATTGTTTAGATTCAGAGAAAAAAAAATGACATGGTGTAAATGTTACCAGAAGAGAGAACTATGATGTTAGAAACCATTAGCGCTCAGCTTGTATGCAGAGATCAGTCCCTCAAGCATGTGTGTTGTTGAATTTCAATCATCATCATTTGAAAAGATAGTAGGGTTAAATAAATGACAACAAACCTATTCTGCAAAATTATGCTGTTGAGCACATACCATTGTGCTGGGTTCTGCTGCAGACACTTTGGGAGATGGCAGCAGGGGTCGCGGCCCGCCTTGGCCTGTGGAACAGAGAGAGGGATCTGTATTGTAATAAATAATGGATTCTAGTAAATGCCAAGTGAAAACTATAATAATTTGGGAGAGAGAGCCAACTATTGAACAGCTTATTTCTGTCTGTATTTATAAATATAAACGGAAGCTCCAGAGATTTCCTTCATTTTGTCATTTCTTGTTTTGAATAGGTAGATTCTATAATATTAAATCTATTCAGATATAATTTGCAATTAGTAGAAACAGTTTTTTGCTTTGGCTCGCACCATATCCTTACTGTTTACAGAAGTGTTTAGTATGCAGTAACTATCCAATTAACATCAATTCTATGAACTATCACCATTCAGAATAATAACTATAAAAACGAATGTAAAATATACTAAACTATTAGAATCATGTTCAATATCTAGTGCTCAGAATAAATGGGAAAAACTCAACCAATGTCTGAAAACATTGCTTAATAGCCAAAGTGTGTATCTAATAGGATCTAATTTCTCTAATAATATCTGCACCAAACCCATACTCAAGATATGTTATTGTAAACTATGGTTTCAAAAATAATATTGGAAATGAAAAAATAATATTGGAAATTGGACATGAAGATTATGAGATACTGGATTGTTTCACTTGAGTAGTCATTGGCTTTTCCTTAAAATAGTTTGCTTTATTTCCTATATATTTGAGGGAGATATATCATAAATATATCTCCCAACTTTGACCCAAATTTGAAATTCATGTTTTTCTGAGGGAAGTCATGAAGCCAAATGTGAAACACTCATTCAAACATACAAATCAGTGGAGATCATAACTCACGATTAATCATGATAACTACTGTTTTAACATTTGTGAAGATCGTTGTCATTTGTAAAATGCTTTTTACATATTTTATCTGACTCATCTCTCTCTATGTGACTATGTAACTATAAACTCATACACATGTAATAGATAAGGAAACTGAGGCTCATTTCAGTGATGACTTCCCATTATTTCATGATGAATAACTTGGCTTCATCCTTTCACAGATGAACTTAATGCTGTTTCTTTCCACTTTTTTCGTGTATATATATATGTATATATATGTGTATACATATATATATACACAAAAATATATATGTGCAGTAGCCTCACTTCTCCATCTGTTTCTGTCTCTTGTCTGCCTTTTCCCTCTGTTCTTCTTTCTAATTTATGTCTTCTGGCTGTATGACAGGTACTTGATAGAAGAAACCTTAAATTCTTTTTGCAACAAGGAATGAGATGAAGAACCAGGCAAACAAATAAATACACACACATATATATATATATAATTTACTTAGTTTAACCACAATATACATAGAAGCTACATAAAAGTTTATATCCTGTTTACTTCTTATAATATTTATTCATATTGCTTTTAGGTTTTTCAGTTATTTTACTAAATATCTGTATAATAGTTTATTGAAAAGATATGAACCATGGACTCCATTCATTCAAAAATATTTATGAAGTCCTTATAATGTACTGGGCTCTAGTTACTGAGGATGTAGCACTGAACCAGTATTTTGTTACTGTTGGAAATTGTAAAAAAATTTTTAGACATTGTTTTCTAATATGTGATAAATATGAAAAAACACTGATTGCATTATTCATGATAATTAGCCTTTTGCCCAAGATAATTTGTAAGGGAGCTAATTTATAAAATAGCTCTTGACATATAATTGCTTTACAAATAGTTTATAAAATTTGCAGTCACTGAGTGTATAATAATGCTTAATTTCTCCATATTCTTATCATTTTCCACACACACATGCTCAAGCATGTACAGTATTATATGTTTGTAGTTTTGTTAAATTGATAGGTAATACATGATAAGTGGTATCTTACAACTAATTGAATTATAAGTTTGATAACGACTGAAAATATTTCACACTATACTTTTTAATACATTTCTTTTTTCTCTTGTGTGAAACATCTGTTCACATCTCAACCTATTTAGATTCTGAGATATAAAGTTCAAAATAGAGTGGCCCCACAACATTTATGGTGAATCTATTTTTACTCTACTAATTTTATCATCTTTTTCACATATTTAGCTCACATATATACTTAGATATGTTTCCATCTTAGTTAAATAAATAATCTTACTAAATATTAAATGTGGGCTAGAAACTTTTTATCTGTTTAAATCACATTCTATTCAAATGCATTTTTAACCCCTAGACCATTTGCCCCTTATTATTCCTTCTATTCAAAAGTTTATTAGCTTTTCTAAATCATTTCCTGCTCTACATATCTTTTAGCACAGCATTTTAATTTTTCTCTTGAAGAATCTATATGTCTTGCTGATATTTATTTCTGATCATTGCATACATATGCACAGATGCATGAATTTTTTCCCTTGTTTTGGTGTTACTAGTGGATTTGGTTCCTTTCTGGTTTCTGAGTGGCTACGGACAATAGTAAGAAACTTAGAGTTTGCCTACATCTTCTCTAACTGGACAGCATACTGAGCACTCTTATTATTACTAATTGTTTTTCAGTGAAATCTATTGACTTTTTTTCAAATAATATCATCAGAAATTAAGTGTTTTCTCCTACTTCTCAATATTGGTAGGTGCTATTTTACTTTCTTCACTTACTTGCTTTGGTTGAAAACTCCAGGGTAGACTTGTGATTTTGCATTGCATGCCACAGTTTGTGACATTCCACTCTTTGTAATAAAAAAAAATTGGGAAAGATGAATTGAATTTTGAAAATGCAATTTTCAAACTTAAATGCCTTCTGAATCAACAAGGAGTGTAGAAGGAAAAAATTCAGGTGAGGGGACAGCCAGTGAACTGCGCTGACATTCTCTCTGGAGATGTGTGATCCTCAGGGTTTGTGCTGAGCCTGGCCTCCCCAGGAAGAGGACTGATGGATGTGCAGAGAGAAATCAACAAATACTCCAGTTTGTACAAAGTTGAAGACTGAGGGGCCATTAAGACATAGCTGCTTTTTGCCTAAAACCTTTTGCTAAATTTTGAAATTGTCTGTGTCAAGAATAGGATATATTTTCCCCTTGAGAGTCGTGGTGTATACTAACAAGTGCTTTGAGAAATCTTTCTGAGACAAAAGCTGTTTAACTTCTGTATCCTGTATTTTCCCAAACTTACTTGCTTAAGGTGTTCTTAATTCATAACAAAAGACATCCTATCAGACTGTTTGGGAAATGCTGAATTAGGATATCATTCAATACATGATAACAAATGTATACATGTGTCAAGTGACCACAGCATGTCTGAATATAATTTCTAAGTTAAACTAATATATCAAGTTTTACATCAGCTTATTTTAAATGCTAGAGGAAGCACATAATTAGATTTTCAAAACAAATGCATACTTTATTAAAAGAGAATCTCATGTATTTTATTTGTATTTATATTTGTAATGATATTGGAGCCCCTGGATGGCTCAGTTGGTGAAGTGCCTGCCTTCAGCTCAGGTCATGACCTTGGGGTCCTGGGATTGAGTCCTACATCGGGCTCCCTGCTGAGTGGGAAATTGGCTTCTCCCTCTTCCTCTGCCTCTCCCCCTGCTCATGATCTCTCTTGCTTTCTCTCTCTCAAATAAATAAATATCTTAAAATATATATATTTGTAGTGATATCAAAGCACAGTATAAAATTCGATGCCTTTTCCCACAAATTTTAATACATATATATTGAAACTAATATGAATGAATTTCTTGGATAACATCCAGGCAAAAAAGCTATTAAGAATCACAAAAAAAAAAAAAGAATCACACACTTAATTAAAAGTACAATATATTAATATATTGTACAATTGTACAGTTGCTTGAAGTTCATTTGATCAATTCTAATAAAATGAATGGTAGATGTAAAACAAAGATATGAAGCAAAAACATGGTAGCAAAATGAATAGGAAACTAATGACATACACTTGAATTTAACTAATTTAAGTAGACTGAAGCAATGTATTAAAACCAACTTTGTGTCTATACACCAATAATGAAACAGCAGATAGAGAAATGAAGGAATCAATCCCATTTATAATTGCACCAAAAACACTAAGATACCTAGGAATAAACCTAACCAAAGAGGTGAAAGACCTGTACTCTGAAAACTATAAAATACTGATGAAAGGAATTGAAGATGACACAAAGAAATGGAAGATATCCCACATCCATGGATTAGAAGAACATTAGAAGTTAAAATGTCTATACTACCCAAAGCAATCTACACATTTAATGCAATCTCTATCAAATTACAAACAGCATTTTCATAGATCTGGAACAATCCTAAAATGTGTATAGAACCACAAAAGACCCAGAATAGCCAAAGCAACTTGAAAAAGAAAAAGCTGGAGGTATCACAGTTCCTGACTTCAAGCCATATTACAAAGCTGTAGTGTTCAAAGTAGTATAGTACTGGCACAAAAATGGACACATAGATGAATGGAACAGAATAGAAAACCCAGAAAAGGACCCTCAACTCTATGGTCAACTAACCTTTTACAAAGCAGGAAAGAATATCCAATGGGAAAAAAATCTCTTCAACAAATGAAGTGGAGAACACTGGACAGCCACATGCAGAAGAATGAAACTGGACCTTTCTCTTACACCATACACAAAAATAAATCCAAAAGGTATTAAAGACCTAAATGAGAGACAAGAAACCATAAAATCCTAGAAGAGAACACAGAGAATAACATCTTTGACATCGGCTGTAGCAACTTCTTTCCCGATATGTGTCCTGAGGTAAGGGAAATAAAAGCAAAAATAAACTATTGGGACTAATATCAAAATAAAAAGCTTCTGCACAGCCAAGGAAACTATCAACAAAACTGAAAGGCAGCCTACATAATGGAAGAAGATATTTGCAAATGATATCTGATAAAGGGTCAGTATTCAAGATCTATAAAGAAAAAATAATCCAATTAACAAATGGAAAGAAGATATGAATAAACATTTCTCCAAAGAGGAAATATACAGATGGCCAACAGACACATGAAAAGATGCTCAGCATAAATCATCATCAGGGAAATGCAAATCAAAACCACAATGAGATCTACCTCACACCAGTCAGAATGGCTAAAATAAAAAACACAGGAAACAAAAGGTTTTGGCGAGGATGTGGAGATAGGAGAACCCTCTTAAGCTGTTAGTGGAAATACAAACTGGTGCAGCCACTCTGGAAAACAATATGAAGGGTCCTCAAAAACATTAAGAATAGAGCTACCCGATGACCCAGCAAATGCATTCTAGGTATTTACCCAGAGAATACAAAAACACAAGTTCAGAGGGATACATGCACCCTAATGTCCACAATAGCCAAACTATGGGAAAAGCCCAAGTGTCCATTGACTGATGAATGGATAAAGAATATGTGGTCTATATACAATGGAATATTAGCCACAAAAGGAATGAAATCTTGCCATTTGCAATAACAGGGATGGAGCTACAGAGTATTATGCTGAGTGAAATAAGTCAGTCAGAGAAAGACAAATACCATATGATCTCACTTGTGTATGGAATTTAAGAAACAAAACAAATTAACAAAGGGGAGAAAAAGAGAGAGAGAGGCAAACCAAGAAACATATTCTCAAGTACAGAGAACATACTGATGGTCACCAGAGGGAAGGAAGGTGGAGGATGGGCATGATGAACCCCATATGTTGTTATGGAAGAGTTGAATCACTATTGTACACTTGAAACAGATATACTGTAATGGTAACTAACTGAAACTTAAACAAAACCTTAAAAATACAACTTTGGGGTAAATACAAAAATAAATTGCATTTCTATATACCAGCAACAAACAATTCAGAAGGGAAATTAAGAGAACAATTTCATGCACAGTATCATCAAAAAGAATATATTATTTAGGATAAATTAACAAAAGAAGTGGAAGACCTATATACTAAAAACTACAAAACAAGGCTGAAAGAAATTAGGGCACTTTCAAACAAATAGGATTTTTAAAATAGAAATGCAGGATGTGATTCTAAAAGTTACACAGAAATTCAAAGAACCAAGATTAGCCAATACAGTATAGAAATATAAAAAATTGGAGGACTTCCCACTGTACAACTATAGTCATCAAGACTTCTGGTATTGACATTAGAATAGACATTTGGGTTAACGGTATGGAATAGAAAGTCTAGAAATAGCATTTACATTTATCGTTAGCTGATTTTCAGCAAAGCTGCCAAGGAAATTCAATGGAAAGAGGATAGTCTTTTCAGCAAATGTTACTCAAAAAATTGGATATCTTGTGTTTAAAAAGAAATAAAGCTAGCTTACAATTCTTACCTGATGCCATATACAAAAATTGACTGAAAATTGATCATCACCCAGGGGCTCCTGGGTCGGTTAAGTTCTGGGTAGAAACTAGCACAGATTTCAGAGTGGAGCCAGGAGGCAGCGTGTTGGTGGTGTGAGGCTCACTGACCCTGCCTCAGGCTGGGTCGGGCTAGGGGTCCTCCAGAACTCCTATCTTTCCTGCCAGCCTCTCGGCCTCTGAGGACAGTCCTTCTGAACTCTCTTGGGTCAGTAGACCTGAGAGTGCCCTGCGTTTCCCAGTAGATGGTTCCAGGAAGCAGACTCTGAACTGGGATCCTCCTCATTGACTTAAGGGGCACAGGCAGACCTCTCTGACAGGGACGATGATGGCGCGGACCTCTGATTTCCGTTGTCCCTGGTGGTGGCAGTCAGATGAGCAAGTGGGAAAGATACCCTTCTTGTGTTTCTCTTTACTCTCACACCACCAGCACACTTGGAACGTTTCGGGCACCGCATGTGTGGTCTTTTCTTCTGTTTTACTCCTAATAATAAGGGATTGTCTGATCCTTGCTGGGTGTTCTCCAGTTTAGCTGAATTTTGACACCATCTATAGGTAGTGGTCCACAGGTGAGGGCTCAGATGCCAGGTGCAGGTCCCCAGGTGACCCCAGCTTCTGCATGATTGTGCTATACACCGGAGGTTGCCCTGAACTCCTCCTCGGGTTCAGTCACCAGCCAGAACAGCTCACAGAACTAGGGAAACACTGACTTACATTCACCACTTTATTCTATAATAAAAGATATGATACAGCCTACAGATGAGCAACCAGATACCCAAGCTTCTGTCCCCAGGGAGCTGGGGTGCAATACCCTCCCAGCTGGAGGCGCTCCCAACTCCATCCTTATGCAATTTTATGGAGGATTTATCAGAGAGGCATGATTCATCATGAACTGAATTTCCAGCCCCTCTCTCCTTCCCAGAGGATGGGCTCAGGATCAAAAGTGCCAAGCTTCTAGTCACAGCATGGTTCTTCTGGTACTCAGCCTTCATCCTGAGGTTATCAAGTACCTGATGAGAGTCACCTTATCAGAAGGAAATCAGTCCTGTCACTCAGGAAATCTCAAGGGCATGGGAACTCTGTGTCAGGCACCAGGGGCAGAGACTGACAAATAATATTTCCTATTATTTCACAACCGCTAAGTGGAGCTAGCTCCCTGGAGCCTTCTTTTTCCAGTGTCAGTATGGACGCGGCACACCCCTAACAATGTCTTAGAAAGTCATGCATTCGTTGCATGTTCCTTGGGCCACTGAGTGTGAGTGAGCCATCTACCTACGAGTCCCAGCTGGGGACCTGCAGGGGACATGGTCCCTGCCATTAGTCACAGGAACTAAACGATGATCTTCTTTAAAACAGCATTCAAATGGGAGCAATCTATTTCCAAATAAGTTTCCTCAGGCTAATTCTTTGTTGTTGTTGGCTCACTCAGTTATTCGAACAGTATTACTGACTTCCTTGGGCTTATTCTCATCTAAGCACTGCAAAGAGGAAAACTGAAAAATCTCAGTGACTAAAGTAATAAATAAATTGTCTGTGGTTAAATCCCCAAATGAGTCTCATTACTTTGTTGCGGTTGATTTGGTTTCCTGCATCCAAGTAAGAATCTTGTTAACTTTTCAAATACCTATGAAAGATATGTATCATGTAGTATTTCAATTTTTAATATCTACTTTCTGGTGGTTTGAATGGAAATAACAACACGGTCAAATGGTAAACACAAACTTCTACGTGATTCCTTTTAAAGAGCCACCTGACTTCCATGTTTAAAACATTCAAACTGTCCTTCCAGTCAGGACACCGCTGTTAATTCTGTTCACAGCACTGGTCATACTCATTTACATGTGGAGCCTGCCATTGGTGTTCTTGGTGACTCGATGTGATAAGCGAACAATACAACAAATCTCCAAAATGCTTGGTGCTGCATTTCAAGACTTCCCTGTGCTTTCACATTGCTCAATGCTGCTGGGATGCCATCTGTTCTTCTAACGTAAATGCATTTAAAAAAGAATTTTTTCGGGGATCCCTGGGTGGCTCAGCGGTTTAACGCCTGCCTTTGGCCCAGGGCATGATCCTGGAGTCCCGGGATTGAGTCCCGTGTGGGGCTCACTGCATGGAGCCTGCTTCTCCCTCTGCCTGTGTGCCTCTCTCTCTCTCTCTCTCTCTATGTCTATCATGAAGAAATAAAAAATAAAATCTTTTAAAAAAATAAAAAAGAAAAAATAATTTTTTCTATGAAGTACTTATAAAAGATTTCAGACATCTAATTTTTTTTTATGATTCCTTTGTATCCATTTACAGTAATTTTGAAAATTAACATTATCTCTCAAACTATTCCTTAAAAAAGCTAATTTGTGTGGGGCGCCTGGGGGGCTCCCATGGTGAAGTGTCAGCCTTCCGCTCAGGTCATGACCCCAGATCCTGGGATGGAGCCCTATGTAGGGCTCCCCGCTCAGCCGCGCGGGGGTGGGGAGCTGCTTCTTTCTCTCCCTCTGCTGTGCTCATGCGCCCTCTCAAATAAATAAAATCTTTTTAAAAAGCTCATATATGTGAGTAATGAAGCTTTACTGTGTGCGTCCTAGTCTGAGTCCCAGGCCTGAGAGGCGGGAATGTGGACGTCCGAGGGCAGAGCGGCCAGGCATCTCAGCTCGAGCCTTCTTGCTCTCCGTGAACAGGTAGGGAGACCCGGTCTGCGCCGGTGGCAGGTCCCTGTGCTGTGCTGGCGCCACCGGCCTCCGGCCTCCGGCGGAAGCGCTGTCACAGACACACCAAGCTGATGCATTGGTGGCCATATGCGCACCTGGAGCCCCGTCCAGGGACACCTGAGGTCACCCGCCGCGCGGCGCCTTCACAAACCCCTGCGAAAGGACTTTCTAGCGCTAATTTCTCCAGGGACAAGCTGCTCACTCCCTTTAAAGGCAGCCCGTTCAGTGTCACAAAATCCCAGCTTTGCAAAGTCCTTTAATGCATTGACCTCAAACCTGCTTGCAGAGTGGCAGTGAGCCCAGGTGTCCAGGGGAGTGAGTCTGTGTGCAGGGGTTTCTAGCACCGTTGGGCCTGCGTGTTTGGCCTGTCTAGAACCTGGTATGTTCTGGTGACTTGATGGAGGTTCTTGTTTATGTTACAGAAAGTCAGAGGAATGAGATTTTATGGGAACAACATCCTCCTGAGCCTGTCTCCTTCATCCTGAAATAAGGTTCAAAATCTCAGTTTTAAGGCTCCCACATGTGGTGTTAATGAGTCTGTATGATCCTACATGTAAACCGTGCATCCCCTACCTCCCCAGTGAAGTGCTTCCAGTGCTTTTATACATGGACTTTCTAACAAACACGACCCAGCAGGTCAGAAGATGCTTGTGTGTCTCTTCACCATGCGTGCTGGAAGAGAACAAGGGATGTGGCTAATGACAAGAATGAACTGAGGAACAGGATTTCTCAGGTTTTCTCTCCCCCTCTCTCACTCTCTGTTTCTTCCCATGTCTCTCTAATACACCAGAAAATTGTGATAAGAACTTAAATAGCTTAGAATTTTCACAGATATATTGGACATAATAAAACTGCTATTAATGCATTGTTTTAATACATTACATTAAAATCCCTAAGCCAATGAATTGACAGTGGTTGTGGGAGTAATTCGTTTTTAAAAATTTTCTTTTAGATAAAAAACATAGCTGCCCAGAAGATCCTGAAGAGATAAACTTAATTAGCTTGGCATGTGCTAGGCAATCCCTTTCTACTTTCCCTGCAAATGACCCAGCTGGATAGGACTGGACACCTGCCCTGGGGGTCTGTTAGGAGGCAGGCTTCAGTGTCCTGAACCAGCCAGGTCACTGTGTTACATATCACACATTTCATTTCTGCAAATGTCCCTGCCTCTGTACCAGCTGGTCAAATTTCCTGACCCTTCTGCCTTAGAAGTCCTAGTGATGAGTCCTAGTCACCTTGATCCCTTCATCTGCCCGGTTTGGATGAATTTACTTCAGTCTGGGAACTTCTGTTCCATTTGCCCTAAATCCATGCAGACTAAGCCCTGTGTCCCTGTGTGCAGTCCTGGCATCCAGTGATTGCATCAGGATGCTTCAGGCTCCAATCAAGGGAGACATGTGTCGGCTCACAGAGGAGAGTCCAGGGGGACAGCACACCTGGGTTTAGTTAACACGTCAGGTCCAAGCCTCCTGCTCCTCTGATCTGCTCTCTTCTGTGGAGGCTGGGCCCGCGGGCTGGTGTCCAGCATTGACAGCAGCTCCAGGCACCACTTCCAGACACAACTGTATCCTGAAGATGAAGACCATGGTTTCTTGTTTTCTCTCTCTAAAGAAAGAGGAAACTTTTTTTCCCAAAGCATCTCCCGCCCCTGCCGTTTCACCAGCCCATTGCCTCTACATGTCACCAGCAGAACTGAGCCGCGTTCCCTCAGCATGCAGATCACCACAGGGGACTGGTGGTGACTGTTCAGTCAGGTGCCCTCGGGTAGCAGATGATGACTGCCTCTGTGCTGCCTGCTGATGTAGGGGACCCTGGGCTTTATCAAGAAGGAAGAGGAGAGGATGGGTGCTGGGGAGGCAAGCAGGGTGCCCGCTGTGTCACTGCACCACTTTGTCCCACATGTGAAGCCAGCGCTGTGGAGTCTGGCAGATCTAGATTCAAGCCCTGAATAAACCTTGGTCCTTCCCGGTGACCTGATCACATTACTTAATGTTTATGAGGCTTGGGATTCTTTTGCTTGTTTTTTGTTTCCATCTTTAAAGTGGATATAACTATAGTTTAGGGCTATTGACATTATTAAAGTAGAATGGCAACAAAAACTGTAAAACAAAACACCTTTATTGACTTCTTGCCTTAGTAAGTTCTCAGTTTGGTTTTAAGCTTGTACCTCTTAAACCTGCCAGCTCCCCATCCCTGGCAAAATCACTTCAAACTCGGTACATTTCACTCAGTGCTTTGCCGGCAAAGGTTTTACTTGAGAAACAAAATATCAACACTCTTTCAATCCCACTACAGAGCATCCACTTCATTTCTTTCCAACTGGGCATGGAAGTGTTTACTGGGTTGGAATGTTAGCAAAACCTTTATTTATAAAATAAAACATTAATGGTTACATAATCTGCCTAGCACACAACCGCACCCTGTTGTTCTGACTGAGGGGGCTGTAAATTATGCAGAAGGGTGACAGTCAGATACACCAGACATGAAACATGCACTAGCGTGTCTCAGAACCTGACTTAGACAAGTAGGTAGCAGCTCCAATACTGCGGCGTCTCATCTGACCTAGTTTTAAACATGCTCTGAATTAAAGCTGGTCTCAGGCCAATAATACCCAAATTTTCTTTTTGTAATAAATTTATTTTTTATTGGTGTTCAATGTACCAACGTACAGAATAACACCCAGTGCTCATCCCGTCAAGTGCCCCCCTCAGTGCCCGTCACCCATTCACCCCCACCTCCCATCCTCCTCCCCTTCCACCACCCCTAGTTTGTTTCCCAGAGTTAGGAGTCTTTATGTTCTGTCTCCCTTTCTGATATTTCCCACACATTTCTTCTCCCTTCCCTTATATTCCCTTTCACTATTATTTATATTCCCCAAATGAATGAGAACATATACTGTTTGTCCTTCTCCGACTGACTTACTTCACTCAGCATAATACCCTCCAGTTCCATTCACCTCGAAGCAAATGGTGGGTATTTGTCATTTCTAATGGCTGAGGAATATTCCATTGTATACATAGACCACATCTTCTTTATCCATTCATCTTTCGATGGACACCGATGCTCCATCCACAGTTTGGCTATTGTGGACATTGCTGCTAGAAACATCGGGGTGCAGGTGTCCCGGCGTTTCATTGCATCTGAATCTTTGGGGTAAATCCCCAGCAGTGCAATTGCTGGGTCGTAGGGCAGGTCTCTTTTTAACTCTTTGAGGAACCCCACACAGTTTTCCAGAGTGGCTGCACCAGTTCACATTCCCACCAACAGTGTAAGAGGGTTCCCTTTTCTCCGCATCCTCTCCAACATTTGTGGTTTCCTGCCTTGTTAATTTTCCCCATTCTCACGGATGTGATGTGGTATCCCACTGTGGTTTTGATTTGTATTTCCCTGATGGCCAGTGATGTGGAGCATTTTCTTATGTGCTTGTTGGCCACGTCTATGTCTTCCTCTGTGAGATTTCTCTTCATGTCTTTTGCCCATTTCATGATTGGATTGTTTGTTTCTTTGGTGTTGAGTTTAATAAGTTCTTTATAGATCTTGGAAACTAACCCTTTATCTGATATGTCATTTGCAAATACCTTCTCCCATTCTGTAGGTTGTCTTTTAGTTTTGTTGACTGTATCCTTTGCTGTGCAAAAGCTTCTTATCTTGATGAAGTCCCAATAGTTCATTTTTGCTTTGTTTCTTTTGCCTTCGTGGATGTATCTTGCAAGAAGTTACTGTGGCCGAGTTCACAAAGGGTGTTGCCTGTGTTCTCCTCTAGGATTTTGATGGAATCTTGTCTCACATTTAGATCTTTCATCCATTTTGAGTTTATCTTTGTGTATGGTGCAAGAGAGTGGTCTAGTTTCATTCTTCTGCATGTGGATGTCCAAATTTCCCAGCACCATTTATTGAAGAGACTGTCTTTCTTTCAGTGGATAGTCTTTCCTCCTTTGACAAATATTAGTTGACCATAAAGTTGAGGGTCCACTTCTGGATTCTCTATTCTGTTCCATTGATCTATGTGTCTGTTTTTGTGCCAGAACCACACTGTCTTGATGACCACAGCTTTATAGTACAACCTGAAATCTGGCATTGTGATGCCCCTATTGTGAGAACCATTGTGATGGTTCTCTTTTTTAATATTCCCCTGGCTATTCGGGGTCTTTTCTGATTCCACACAAATCTTAAAATAATTTGTTCCAACTCTCTGAAGAAAGTCCATGGTATTTTGATAGGGATTGCATTAAACGTGTAAATTTCCCTGGGTAACATTGACATTTTCACAATATTAATTCTTCCAATCCATAAGCATGGAATATTTTCCCATCTCTTTGTGTCTTCCTCAATTTCTTTCAGAAGTGTTCTGTAGTTTTTAGGGTATAGATCCTTTACCTCTTTGGTTAGGTTTATTCCTAGGTATCTTATGCTTTTGGGTGCAATTGTAAATAGGATTGACTCCTTAATTTCTCTTTGTTCAGTCTCATTGCTAGTGTGTAGAAATGCCATTGATTTCTGGGCATTGATTTTGTATCCTGCCATGCTACCAAATTGCTGTATGAGTTCTAGAAATCTTGGGATGGAGACTTTTGCGTTTTCTATGTAGAGTATCATGTCATCGGCGAAGAGGGAGAGTTTGACTTCTTCTTTGCCAATTTGAATACCTTTAATGTCTTTTTGTTGTCTGATTGCTGAGGCTAGGACTTCCAGTACTATGTTGAACAGCAGTGGTGAGAGTGGACATCCCTGTCTTGTTCCTGATCTTAGGGGAAAGGCTCCCAGTGCTTCCCCATTGAGAATGATATTTGCTGTGGGCTTTTCATAGATGGCTTTTAAGATGTCGAGGAATGTTCCCTCTATCCCTACACTCTGAAGAGTTTTGATCAGGAATGGATGCTGTATTTTGTCAAATGCTTTCTCTGCATCTAATGAGAGGATCATATGGTTCTTGATTTTTCTCTTGCTGATATGATGAATCACATTGATTGTTTTACGGGTGTTGAACCAGCCTTGCATCCCGGGGATAAATCCTACTTGGTCATGATGAATAATCTTCTTAATGTACTGTTGGATCCTATTGGCTAGTATCTTGTTGAGAATTTTTGCATCTGTGTTCATCAGGGATATTGGTCTATAATTCTCCTTTTTGGTGGGGTCTTTGTCTGCTTTGGAATTAAGGTGATGCTGGCCTCATAGAACGAATTTGGATGTACTCCATCTCTTTCTATCTTCCAAACAGCTTTAGTAGAATAGGTATGGTTTCTTCTTTAAACGTTGGATAGAATTCCCCAGGGAAGCCATCTGGCCCTGGACTTCTGTGTTGTGGGAGGTTTTTGATGACTGCTTCAATTTCCTCCCTGGTTATTGGCCTGTTCAGGTTTTCTATTTCTTCCTGTTCCAGTTTTGGTAGTTTGTGGCTTTCCAGGAATGTGTCCATTTCTTCTAGATTGCCTCATTTATTGGCGTATAGCTGTTCATAATATGTTTTTAAAATCGTTTGTATTTCCTTGGTGTTGGTAGTGATCCTTCCTTTCTCATTCATGATTTTATTAATTTGAGTCTTCTCTCTCTTCTTTTTAATAAGGTTGGCTAATGGTTTATCTATCTTATTAATTCTTTCAAAGAACCAACTCCTGGTTTTGTTGATCTGTTCCACAGTTCTTCTGGTCTCGATTTCGTTGAGTTCTGCTTGAATCTTTATTAACTCTCTTCTTCTGCTGGGTGTGGGATCTATTTGCTGTTTTTTCTCTAGCTCCTTTAGGTGTAAGGTTAGCTTTTGTATTTGAGTTCTTTCCAGTTTTTGGATGGATGCTTGTATTATGATGTATTTCCCCCTTAGCACTGCTTTTGCTATATCCCAAAGATTCTGAACGGTTGTATCTTCATTCTCATTAGTTTCCATGAAGCTTTTTAATGCCTTAATTTCCTGGTTGACCCTTTCATCTTTTAGCAGGATGGTCCTTAACCTCCACGTTTGAAGTCCTTCCAAACTTCTTGTTGCAATTTAGTTCTAATTTCAAGGCATTATGGTCTGAGAATATGCAGGGGATGATCCCAATCTTTTGGTATCGGTCAGACCCGATTTGTGACCCAGTATGTGGTCTATTCTGGAGAAAGTTCCATGTGCACTTGAGAAGAATGTGTATTCAGTTGAGTTTGGATGTAAAGTTCTGTAGATATCTGTGAAATCCATATGGTCCAGTGTATCATTTAAAGCTGTCATTTCTTTGGAGATGTTGTGTTTAGAAGACCTATCGAGTGTAGAAAGCGCTAGATTGAAGTCACTATAAGTGTATTATTATCTATCTTAACTTTGGTTATTAATTGATTGATATATTTGGCAGCTCCCACATTCGGGGCATATATATTGATGATTGTTAAGTCCTCTTGTTGGATAGATCCTTTAAGTATGATATAGTGTCCCTCTTCATCTCTCACTACAGTCTTCTGGGTAAATTTTAGTTTATCTGATATAAGGATGGCTACCCCTGCTTTCTTTTGAGGGCCATTTGAGGCTGTAGGTGTCCTTCTGTCTAAAATGAGTCTCTTGTAGACAGCAAATAGATGGGTCCTGCTTTTTTATCCAGTCTGAAACCCTGTGCCTTTTGATGGAGTCATTAAGCCCGTTCACGTTCAGAGTTACTATTGACAGATATGAGTTTAGTGTCATCATGATATCTATTCAGTCCTTGTTTTTGTGGATTGTTCCACTGGACTTCTTCTTAAAGGGGAATTTTCGAGTCCCCCTTAAAATTTCTTGCAGAGCTGGTTTGGAGGTCACATATTCTTTCAGTTCCTGCCTGTCTTGGAAGCCCTTTATCTCTCTTTCCATTCTGAATGAGAGCCTTGCTGGATAAAGTATTCTTGGTTGCATGTTTTTCTCATAGGACCCTGAATATATCCTGCCAGCCCTTTCTGGCCTGCCAGGTCTCTGTGGAGAGGTCTGCTGTTACCCTAATATTCCTCCCCATAAAAGTCAGGGATTTCTTGTCTCTTGCTGCTTTAAGGATCTTCTCTTTATTTTTGGAATTTGCAAGCTTAACTATTAGATGTCGAGGTGTTGAACAGTTTTTATTGATTTTGGGGGGGGGTGAATCTCTCTATGTCCTGGATCTGAATGCCTGTTTCCCTTCCCAGATTAGGAAAGTTTTCAGCTATGATTTGTTCAAATACATATTCTGGCCCTCTGGCCCTTTCGGCGCCCTCGGGAACCCCAATTAAACGTAGGTTTTTCTTCCTCAGGCTGTCGTTTATTTCCCGTAATCTATCCTCATGGTCTGTAATTGTTTGTCTCTTTTTTCCTCAGTTTCTCTCTTTGCCATCAACTTGTCTTCTTTGTCACTCACTCGTTCTTCCACCTCGTTAACCCTCGTCGTTAGGACTTCTGGTTTGGATTGCATCTCATTCAATTGATTTTTAATTTCTGTCTGATTAGCTCTAAATTCTGCAGTCATGAAGTCTCTTGAGTCCTTTATGCTTTTTTCTAGAGCCACCAGTAGCTTTATAATACTGCTTCTGAATTGGCTTTCTGACATTGAATTGTAATCCAGATTTTGTAACTCTGTGGGAGAGAGGACTGTTTCTGATTCTTTCTTTTGAGGTGAGGTTTTCCTTCTAGTCATTTTGTTCAGTGCAGAGTGGCCAGAAACAAGTTGTATTGGGAAAAGGAGAAAAAGAGAGGAGAGCAAGAAGGAAAGAAAAGAGAAAATGAAAAAAGAAAAAAGGAAGAAAAAAGAAAAAAAGAGTAGAAAAAGAGAAAGAAAAAGAAAGAAAGGAAAAAAGGGGTGGGGGAAGCAAACAGAAATCAAAAAGCAAAAAAATAAAAAAATAAAAACCAAAACAAACAACAACAACAACAAAAAAACCACGGGGAGTATCTTCTGATTCTGTGTACTTTAAGTCCCTTGACTCCCCTGGAACTTGTCCGTCTCGCTGGTCTTCTGGGGGAGGGGCCTGTTGTGCTGATTTTCAAGTGTTAGCACTTGGGGGAGCTGCTCTGCCCCTGCCTGGTGCAGGGCTCAGTGGGGGTTGTTTACCCCGTCAGGCCGCAGGAGGAACAGCCCCAGTGGCGGGGCCAGCTCTGGAGCCCTGGAGTCAGCCCCCGCAGGAACTCCGGAGCTCTCTGTCTGCAGGGCCTGGAGGCTCCGGGGCGGGGCCGCTGATCTGCTCAGCTGGGGCAGGAGCGTCCTCGCTGTCCTGGGCCCTCCCGGCCTCTGCCTGTCCCGGGGGAGGCCGGATCCTGGGCTGTGTCCGGCGCCCTGTGCTCCGGAGCTTGCGCTGTTGGATTCGCTCTCCCGCCCTGCAGCCCCCTCCGCGGAGCCGCCCCCGAGCCCCCCCAAGCTGCTCCGGGTCCCGCCGGGTCCCGCCGTGCGCGCTGCAGCCCTTAGGGAGCTCGGCGCACTCTCCTGGGGCGCAGGTGTCTGTTAGTGTCCCCGGGAGCCCGAGGGCATCCCCGCCCTCCTGGGTCCTGCTCCAACTCCCTGCGAGCCCCTTTCCGCCCGGGAAGGTCGGTGCAGCTCCTGCTCCTCCGGGACGGGGCTCTCCTGTCCTGGGGACACTCGCCCCGGCCTCAGCCCGGCTCCTCCCGGGGCCCCTCCCCCTTGGAGGCCTTTTGTTCCTTTAATTCTTTTTCCCCGTCTTCCTACCTTGATAGAAGCACGAACTCTTCTCACTGTAGCCTTCCAGCTGGTCTCTCTTTAAATCTCAGGTGGAATTCCTAGATTTTCAGGATGATTTGAAGGTTATGTAGGTAATTTGGTGGCGACAGGTGACTTGGGGACCCTACTCTTCCGCCATCTTGCTCCTCCAATAATACCCAAATTGCAATAGAGTGGTAGCCATGCAATAAAGTCTCATTCCAGTGCAGCACTGCAAAGAGTCTGATGTTTCTCCAAAAGATCTGAAGTCATTCTGGATGATTCAAATTCATTAGGTAGAAGATTGTCATATGTGATAAGTTATCAGGGTAGATTCAGGGCAGGAAATCTAGCCAAGATTAAGACCTGTATTCCTTGTGTCAGTGTTCACTTAAAGTTTGCTAGTAAACCTACCTTGAGAGAATTTCTTTCCCTCCTTTGTTGGGCTGGACTCTTTACCTTTGCATTCAAGGGCAGCCAAACAAAGGGAAAAAAAATCTGACCTTCCAGTTTCTCTGCTTCTATGAGTGTGAGTCTCAAAATTGTGAGGAGGAACATCTCACTTAGAAGTGAGCTGAGCAGGGTAGCCCCAGCAGAGAGGGTGAGCAGCTTATCTGAGGGTTAGCTGGTCCTGCTGCCCACTGCACAGTGTGTTCTCCGATCGAGGCTGAGCTTGGAGCCTCCACTCTAGTCTCATTTCTCCAGCTTTTGCTCTGCTGCTTCTCTCTGCTGGGCCCTTTTCAGATCAGCACCTCGGCTGGATCTTCTGCTTGGTTTCCTATCTCAGGTCCTCTTAATGATGATCTATTAATTCAATCCCAGCTATCAATCCCACACTCTCACGTGAAGAGTTGTGCACGGTGATACCTGCCACCGTGCCCGCCAGGTCCCCCAGGACAGGCCTATAACTCCACCCAGTTCCCATGTGGCTATTGTCTTGATGGGGAGATTGAGCAGCTAAAATGCAGTAAACCACGGGAGTAGTGCTGCCAGGTCAATTCTGCTATTTCTATGTGATCTTGGATCAGCCAGGGCACATGCTGTCCCTGTGGGCAGTGGTGAGGGCCAGCTCCATCCCACCAGGAACAGCTTGGGCACTGAAGGCAGACCCAGGCTAAGGTCGGGGAGGCCCGGGCACCTGCTTTCTCAGCCCCTGGTGCCCTGTGGGGCTCCCAGTGTGGCTCCCAGGAGATCCAGTTCACAAGCCCCTGGGAAACAGAACCAAAGCTGGCTTCCCTCCAGGAGGGTTTGAGGCTGCAAGGACTTAACCACACTTCCTGCCCTGCGTGGTGTAGTGGGTCAGTGCTCCATCCAAACTGCTGCTTGGGGCCTTCATTACCGATGTTGGTCTCACTCCCTGTCACCTGCCGAGGTCCTACACCATGACTGCTGTCCCAGAGCCCTGGACCCAGTACAGTGACACTGCCCCCATGTCACCCCAAGTCACTGTAGCAAGCCCCAAAACTAGTTCCTCAAACTTCTTTAAAGACTGCTCTCTAGAGAAATCTGAGCTGCATTTCCTTTCTGAAAATTTGCATTCTTTACCAGGTTTCTCATGACACTTTCCTTTAAAACCAAAAATGTTCTTTTTCTTTTCTTCTTCTTCTTCTTCTTTTTTTTTTACATTAAACGGAAGCTCCTGATAACTTCCTTTGAATTGTCCACATGAAAGTAAAGAGCATAGTTTCAAAAAATGAATAAAGCCACTGATCCAGTCATTCTACACACAGTTGTGGGCATCTCCAGTATGTCTGGTCCTTGCTTTCTGGGGTCCAGGCTCCAGGCCTAGAGGAGGATGCATCTCTTACCGCATGTTTGTCACCTGATGATGATACAGACCATCGGAGTTGCAAAGACTGCATAACTATTCAGATATGAGAAATAATGATCTGGGAGTCATTCAGGCTCTGGCTTTCAGGAGGCATGAAGGAATGTCCCACATCAGACGAGCAATCACACTGGTGATACTACCAGAGATGTATAGGAGACATGCTCTTTCTCAAAAAAAAATTATGCTAAAAACGAGATCTACCCACCCGACAAATTTTTAGGTTTGCAGTATGCTATTGTTAATTATGGAGACAGTATTGTAGGGAAGATGTCAGGCATCTTGGACAGCAGCTCCCCTCGCCCGTTCCCCAGCCACTGGTGGCCACCATTCTGGATGGGCTTCTGTCTCGCCATTGCAGGTCCTCCAGGTGGAATCATACAACGTTATCCTTCTGTGACTACTCATTTCACTTAGCATAGTGTCCTCAAGTTCATCTTTATTGCTGCATATGGCAGGACTTACTTCTTTTTAAAGGCTGAATAGCATTCCACTGTAGTATGCCACACTTAGTGTAGGCATCACCGCTCACGGAGTGTTTACACTGGTTCCATATCTTTGCCATTGTGAGTGAACATGAGGGCATAGATACCTCTTCATGATTCTGATTTCAGTCCTTCTGAATGAATACCCAGAAGTGGAACTACTGGATCATATGGTAGTTCTAGTTTTAATGTTTTGAGGAAGAGAAGAGCTTATCTTTTGATTGGAGAAAAGACAACAAACTCATGACCAAGTAATTCAAAAGTTACTTTTATTTTGTATAATGTTCTGTAACGCTTAAGTTTATTTCTGGGCTGTCTATGAAGTTTCATAAATCTGTTGACATCAAGTAGGAAGAGAAAGTGTAGCTTAATGGTTAAGAGCATGGTCCCTGGAGCCAGGCTGCCTGTATTTCCATCGTGGCTCGGCCTTTAGGACTTGTGTGAATTAGAGCAAATAGCTCAGCTTCTCCGTGACTCAGTTTCCTTATCATAAATATAAGAGAGATAGTAATCATAGCACATACTCTATGACATGGCTGAGAGGACTAAATTAATGAATATATGTAAAGCATACATACAATACACAAGTAAATTATATATAAAACATCAGGTACTATTCTAAGTGTTGCTATTATTATTTACCTAGCTTTTTGCTAATACTACATTCTCTAAATTGCTGATTTTTATAAGAAAGCTAGATATATGATAAAGCCAGTTGCCCATTCGATTCTCTTATAAAATTGATGTAGATAACAGATTTCTGCTTCTAGTCATGATGGGTAACTGGAATTGGCTTCTCTCTTGCCTTAAAAATTGAAATATATGAAATAATGGTTTTCAAACTATTGAAAAAAGATTTATTTTAAAGAGAGAGAGCATGTGCACACAAGAGTGGGATGAGGGAGAGAAAGAATCTCAAGCAGACTCTGTGCTGAGCGTGGAGCCCAACATGGGTCTGATTCCAGGACCCTGAGGTCATGACCTGAGTCACAATCAAGAGCTAGACATTTAATTGACGGAGCCCACCAGGCATCCCTTAGCAACTTTAAAATATCCATACAGGGATCCCTGGGTGGCGCAGTGGTTTAGCGCCTGCCTTTGGCCCAGGGCGCGATCCTGGAGACCCGGGATCGAATCCCATGTCGGGCTCCCGGTGCATGGAGCCTGCTTCTCCCTCTGCCTGTGTCTCTGCCTCTCTCTCTCTCTCTCTGTGACTATCATAAATAAATTAAAAAATTAAAAAAAATTTTAAAATATCCATACAATATAGTATGTACATATATACATAACATAGTAGTCTCCATGCTGTACATTACACCCCAAGCACTGATTTATACTATACCCGGAATTTTGTACTTTCTGCCCGTTTCCCTCAACCCTAACCCCCACCAAATCTGTCCTCTGTTTCTATGAGTTCAGTTTTTTTAGATTCTACATATAAGTGAGATCACATAGTATCTGTCTTATTTCACTCAACATAGCACATTCAAGGTCCATCCTTGTCACAAGTGGCAGGATTTCCTCCTTTTTTTATGGATGAATAACATTCCATTGCATATGTGTGCGTGCATATACACATTACATATACACCACATCTTCTGTATCCACTCATCCATCAGTGGACATATAGATTGTTTCTATGTCTTGGCTGTTGAAAGTAATGCTGCAATGAACATGGGAGTCCAGAATTCTTTTTGAGAAAGTGATTTCATTTCCTTTGGATATATTCCCAGAAGTGGTGTTGCTGGATCATATTAATTCTATTCCTAATTTTTGAGGAACCTCCATACTGTTTTCCAGAGTGGCTGCACCAGTTTGTATTCCCACCAACAGTATAAGTAAGAGGGTTTCTTTTGCCTTTATTCTTGCCAATACCTATTATCTCTTGTCTTTTTGATTCTAGCCATTCTGACACACATGAGGTGATATCTCACCATCGATTTGCATTTACATTTTGATAGCTGGTATTTTAAAGCCTTGAGATTGGCTATTTTAAAGTCACATAGGGATGGATATAGATAGAGGAGGCTAGAGTTCCTAGGGCTGAGCCTGGGGCGGGCCAGTATATGGAGACTGGATTGATGCAGAGAATGTTGCATCTTACTGATGCAACACATTACCACAAATTTAGTGACTTAAAACAACATCAATTTATTCTCTCATAGTTATGGAAGTCAGAGGTCCAAAATAAAGAACGAGTAAACACAGTGCTTTAAGAAGAAGGGAGAAATCACTCTGCTAAATTCCACTCATTGGTCCACGAAGGTGAGGATGAGAGCTATCAGGTTTAAGCAAATGGAAACCATTGCTGACGTTGCCAAGACTCTGTTAGTGGAACCGGTAGCAGACGATAGCCTGATTGGAGCAGGCCAGCTTCAAGGATGGATGACCCATGCAATCACACAATGTCCCACCTTTACAAGAGCCACATGCTTGGATCAATGCCCTACTCACAGTAGCTTTAAATTATTAATAATTTTGAACAAGAAATCTCACATTTTATTTTGCTCTGTCTCCAGCAAATTATGTAGATAGTCCTGCAACAGAAGAAGAAGACTTGCAGATGATGATTATGGAAAACTCTTTCAAGGAATTTTATATGAATGAGGTCAGAGAATTGGAGCCAGAGGAGGAAAGGGGTGAGGGTCATGGGAGAGTTTTTAAACTTACTCCAGTTGCTTAGGATGGTCTGATGCTGCCTGTGTGGCCCCAGAGAGCAGGGTGGACTAGAATGCTTTGTTGCTGCGGCCAGATACCCCACATGTGGTGCCAGCTCAGTCTGCAGCACGGTTTCCCTGGGTCCCTGCGCTGGAGGACACACCTCTGGTTTCCTGGCTCACCTCTAGTATTTTTCCAGTGGTTTGGTGGTATCACACAGGAAAGATCCAAACCTTATAGACTTGAACTAGAAGAACACATCTTCTTAATCTACTGAACTCATATCACTCTGAACTCTGGCATATGAGATTAATTTTCTATCTTTGTTCTTCTCAGAGTCATATTCTTTTACAAGCATTTAAAAATTGATATTACCATGATTTGTTCTAGCATTTTCCCAGGCATATCAGTTAACCCAAGTCCAAGCCAGAGTCATTCATTGCTGTCCTTGGGAAAGACACACTGTTGGCATCTGTTAAAGCTGCAGGCATTTCCCATCAATCAAAGTCCCTGGAAATAAATCTCACTATGAAGGGCTGCTAAGTCACTTAACAAATCCTGTGCAAAGAGCCAAACATACCAAGTTCGCCTCCTACCAGGTATGCACAACATAATGCCGGAAGATCTCTGGCCTGGGGAAGTCATCCAACCCTGACTGTGATAGATGAGAGACTTCCAGAAATCCTGGACATGGATGCTGCTCTTGGTTTAATCTCTCCCACCTTCCACCCTTTCTGCTCTTCCATCAGCACTCAATTCATCCCATTTTATTTTTTCAGAGTCGTTCTTTATTCTGAGTTGATTAAAAACATTCCCAATATGTTAGTAAGCAGATTGTCTTTCCTAGACAACATTATTATAAATTTTAAGTTTAGTTATAAGTCTTTTTTTAAAAAGTTTTATTTATTTATTTATTCATTCAGAGAGAACAAAGAGAGAGGCAAAGACACAGGCAGATGGAGAAGCAGGCTCCATGCAGGAAGCCCGATGTGGGACTCGATTCCGGGTCTCCAGGACCACACCCAGGGCTGGAGGCGGCGCTAAACCGCTGCGCCACTGGGGCTGCCCAGTTATAAGTCTTAAAGGGTGTTTTCCCCTCCACCTTTCATTTAAAAGTAAAGTTTAGCTGTGTTGGTGAACACATGGAGATTTGGGGGAGACCCTCGCCTGGGGAGGGTATGGAAGTTCTGTGCCCTGGCATTATACATCTAACTGGCTGTTCCTGAGTTATATCCTCTTTGCAGTAAACCAGTGACTATGACTACACACACCTTTCTGCAGGAGAACTTCATGATGAAAGGAAGAACCCAGATTCATAGTATGGTGAACTCATTGAGTTGCGCCAGCTGACAAACCATGAATTTGTTAATGAGGGAAATGGATCAGACAATGGCCACCATTGCTCAGAAGAATAAGTTCTTGATTGATGGGTTTCCACGAAATTAAGACAACATTTAAGGTTGGAACAAAGCCATGGATGGGAAGGCAGGTGTGTCTTTGGTTCTCTTTTTCGACTCTAAAAATGAGATCTGTGTTGAACGATGTCTTGAGAGGGGAAACAGTAGTTAGTCCAATGATGACAACAGAGAGAGCTTGGAAAAGAGAATTCAGACCTATCTTTAGTCAACACATCCAGTTATTGACATATGTGAAGAAATGTGAGGCATCAAGAAAATAGATGCCTCTAAGTCTGCTGATGAAGTTGTGAAGATTTTGGACAAAGAAGGCTAACTCTAGACCTGAAAGCATCCTTCATATCATGCTTGAATATTGCTTTGATAGCTGCTATTACAATCCCTTTTAAAGGCAATTTTAATCTTTCACAATTACATTTCAATTAAGGGCTGGAGAGTAGGTAGTAAGACCAATTAAATTTTTTATCTTCTATTATTTTGCTTACTGGAGTAGCCCATGAATTTGGGTCTAACTTCATCTTAGCTATGGTGCTCAGGAAACAAAGAAAGGTATCAGCTAGTTCTTTGTTATGATTCAAAAAGTATATAGTTGTGCCTACTGTGAGCAAAACTCTTTAGTTTGTGTGCATATCCTTTTAATAATTACAACATGTTAGGATTAGGGATTCCCAACTTCCTCCTTTTCCTGCAAGTTTTAAATTTCCAATCTATTCAGTGAATTCATAAACCAAATTCCAAAGAAACTTCCATTCTTGCCAAGTGTGTAAACAAACTCATAAAAGGAATTCAATTGACCACTTCCTGTAGAAAGGTAAGAAAACTTAGGCTCTGTTTAATTACAACTTATACAAAGTTTGTGTGATGGGGTATCTTCTGTGCTTCCAAGGGTTGGTGGGGTCCTTGGGGGTTTGGAGCCTGGCAGAATTGTCAGCTTTGTTTACATCAATCTGAGGGTAAGGGGCAGGGGTCACACTGAGGGCATGTGCTCCTGTGCTCTGTTCTACAGTGTTATTGATGATTAAACTGATGTCAACAATGTTCCTAGCAGGGGAACCTTGAAATGCATGTACTAGATTTACCGGTAAGATGATTTGGTTAGCATTTTAGTTAACACTCCATTCAAAGTTTTTTTGTTTTTTTTTCTAGACTAAATGTAGGATTGGTATGAAGTAAAAACACCTAAAGGTTAAAAAATAATAATAAAAAATAAAAGTAGACTTTAAGAGTGAAAACTGCAGGCATTTTGTTAGGCAAATGTGGCACCCTGAAAAACATAGTCATCCAGGGGCAGGGGATATCTACTTTGAGGGCATATACAACTTAAAACAGTTCCTTAATTTGTATAAGATTTTGAAGTTTCAAGAGTGTTTTCATTTTTTTAAAGGATTTTATTTATTTGTTGGAGAGAGAGCAAGCATGAGCAAGGGGAGAACAGAGAAAGAAGCAGACTCCCTTATGAGCAGGGAGCCCAACCTGGGGCTCGATCTCAGGACCCTGAGATCATGACCTGAGCTGACTCAAGAGTGTTTTCAGAATATTTTATCACTTAGTATTTACATCAAGCTTATAAAAAACTTTTATTATTTTTATTTTACAGATGAGGAAAGAGAGGACCAGGCTAGAGTCGTACAGCTAATATATAATAGAATCTCATAGTAACTATTTGTGATTTTCAAACCCAGGGCTTTTCTAAATATTTTTGTTGCCTTTCCATTCCAAAAGCCATGTTTCTGAAAGAGCTCAGCCATGTATTTGATTTGGGAGAAAAGAAAGAATTAAGGAGGGTAAGATAGGGAAGGGAGGACAGAAAGAAGGAAGAATGGTAACCGAATGTAGGAGTAACAGTGAGGCTACAGGTGAGAACCGAGCAGGGAGACAGATGGATGCTAATGGCCAGGGGGGCTCCCAGAGGAGCTCTGAGTTTCTTTTATGAAAGATTTTCCCTTTATCGTTCTTCCCAACAGCAAGTCAAAAGTAAGAGAATCTAGGAAATTAAAATGGATGATTAAGTACAGAATTTCCTTTGTCCTACTGAAGCTTGAATTACAAATGAGACAAGTAACAGCTGGAGAGGCCTCTGTGGTTGGGTGAGTCCGTGCTCTCCGGAGCCGCACGGACCAGGCAGGTGACTGACTATGATGCGCATAGACAGACTCATTCTGTGCTGGGACAGCCTTTGATCTTAGCAGAATGGCATTAGCTCGGAAAGACAAACTTAACCTAAAGTAGGCTTAGTATATTATTCATACCTATAAAAAGAACAGATCAGAATCAGAATAACTTAGTGATTTGGGTACTAATCCATAAGAAAGCTATTTTTTATCAAACCAGCCCCTGCTAGCAACTCTTTCTTGTTTTCTCTATTAATTATTGAATCTACGTTATGGATTTCAGCATTTTGCTTGTAGCTTCTTGTGTTAGTCTTATTTCCCTTCTAGATATATCAGTGATACATCAAATGCCTTTTAAATGAATGCCTGATAATATCTAGCCAAGGATCACATAAAGTAACTTAGAAGTACCCATTTAAATTAAAATGGATTGTAAATTTTATCAAAAGGGTAACTTCCTTTAAGAAAAAAAATCAAATAAACACCTCATATTTTGTTCTTTTTCTTATATGAGTTGATTTCAAAAAAGCTGTTCACAAGAGTTGCCTTTAATTATCTGATCTTATTCATAAAACATTGTATTCATTGAAACCTCTTTAACTAATATTACTATTCCAAAAAGTAGAAAAGGTGCTCTTCTTACCTGATTTTCCCTGTTACTCTTTAATAAAAATAGTGATAATTTAAGTCTACTTAAGTTCATTTTCCATTTTCTTGAATTTCCATCAGTATATCTTGGTGAAATATGTTTTGGTTTGGTCAGCATTGCTGTCAAACCAAGAAACTTAAGCAAAATTGTCTTTTCCTCCAAAATGGTATATTCTCTTCAAAATAGGTTACAGCCTGTGGAATAGTTATTTGTGACTTGAATGGTCCTTCCTCTTAAAATGAGGGAATCTGATTGGTTATATCTAATCATGTTGCTGATACCTTGAATGTACAGGGAAAGTCCATTTAGGGCAGTAATACTACTTTGAACATTTACATTTTTTATATATCTGTATGAAAATAGAGGCTTAAAACTAAATTTATCAACTTAGATTCAACTCTAAATCCAAGTTGATAAATATATAAATATTTCCAGTAGTAACTTGGAATTGCTGAAGTGAACAGTTGGGTTTGTCCAAAAAACATCTAAAATCACTGACTCGGTTATTTATTTTTTCACTGTTGTCTTGTCAAATAGCTATTCATCACTGCTTTGTTTTTGAGATGTTTTGTTTTTATGTCCTACGAGAAAGGAAACTGCTGCTCTGCACAGCACACCTAATAGATCACACAAGCATAAAATGTAAACATTCCAGCATTTGTCCATTTTAAGCAATGCATCTTTCTAGGGCTAATTTATCTTGTGAGTCGAAGGGTATGTTCATTTTAAACCAGTAAGATTTCCACACTAAGTAGAAAAACTAGGTCATTAATTTAAAAATTATTCTTATTAGAATACTTTTTAAAAATCAAACTTCTGATTAGTGTTTGCTCAGTGCACCAAGAGATGGGATCTGTGGGCATTCACCCCAGGTGTCTATACCTGTGGGGTGACAAGGCCTTGCTCCCTGATTTCACTAAGATAGGAAGCCCCTTCCTGGGCAATGACCATGACATCACAGTACCCCCCTTCATCCTTGTCTTGTTCTTGGGTGAGTATTCCAACATGCTTTCAAGATAACCGTCTTCAATGCAACCCACACCACCCAGACTAATAAAGGATATCCTAAACATGACTTGTAGGTTATAACAAAGATAAAATCTTACTTTATATCTCTGTTGAGTAAAGAGCCGGGTGAAGTGTGTCCTTGTGTCTGAACACAATCTTTGTCCCAGATAGGCCCGGAATTTTGTGGAACCTTGAGGCAGTATCAGGAACCCTGGTAAAAAGCCCAGAGGTGAGGAAACTGAGTGTCAGGCTCTGGCACCCGACTTGGGCAGGCAGCTTCTTTGTATCATGTGTCCTGAGGGAAGCCTTGACATCACATTGTCATTGCTTTTCTGCAGCTCTCAGGATAGAAAAGGTGACAAACATAGCAGGTGGGTAATGACAGTAGAGTTCTAGCTTCAGGTACCATGTGGGTCTGGAGTTTGACTTTGAGGTGCCCTCTGTTCTCTGACTCTGCCTCAAACCCTACCTCTTCCTCATCCAGGTTCCCTGCCTATTTCCCTAAACACCATCCTACTTCACTACTGTGTAGGATAGACACGAGTTGTGTTCTCTGGATAGCCAAAGCCATCAGCTCAAATGTTATTGCCATTTTTCATTTAAAATTTGTTTATTTTAATTTTCAGGTTTTATATATCCTAGATTGTCAGCATTTAAGAAATCAAAGTCTCACATGACACAATCTATGTCATTCAGATTCTTACAACACTGCTCATTTATTCAACAGAACTTTATCAGATGCTTTATTGAAGAGTGATATATTTATATGTGAGAAAATAGAAAAAAATGACACAAGATATGACAACTTTAAGTGATAAAATATTGGTACAAAAGACAGCAGCTATGGAAAAGAGCGGGAAGAGTGCTGTGCCTCATCTAAAGGCGTGATCTGCAGGAAACCAGAAATCAGCACCATCTGGGAGCTTGCTAGGAAATGCAGACTCTCAGGATCCACCCCACACCTACTAACTTAGGAGCAGTACTTGAACAAATCTTCCGTGAAGCTTTGAGAAACACTGTTCAAGAACACTCATATTGGGATATGTTAATCATTTATTACTTACCTAATTAGCCTATGAGACATTATGTCCCAAACTGTGAAGCTCTGAGGTCTCCCCTTACTGCATTTCTGATTATATTAAATAGAATGGTTGAGAGCATGGACATAGTAAGGAGCTTGGGAGCAATGCAGGGGTGCTTTTCTGGAATTGGGCCCTTAGGCCTGCTGCTAAAAGCAATAGTACAGGTTTTCTACAGTGTGCTGTCCATTGTATTAGATGCAATGATGACTAACACAATGTCTTCCCTCAGGGTATCCACAGAATAAATCTGTGGGAAAGATCCACCAGAAGCATAAATATGTAAATAAATGATACAATATTAGAGGTTACTCTCAAAACCATAAATAAGAAGACATAAAAAATCCTTCATGATCTTGCATTTTAAAGTCAACTCTATTGGAATATCATTTATATAAATGAAACGCACCCATTAAAAACAAAACACTTGGAGGAGCCACTTAGGAGTAGACAACCACAAACGCCTTTAATGGAAATGATTAATGTCAACTACACAGGATCATGAGTTTCAAACTTAAGATAATGGATAAGAAATTCCTCTATAAGTGACCAAATAATATACAGATCAAGGTTATCTGTATTTTCAGAAAAAGTCTTCATCTAAAATGTATAACTTTCAGGATAATGTGTGGAATAGGTGTGCAAGCTGACCATCCTCAACAGCCGCTAAGCTACATTCCCTTTCTTTCTCATAAAGACACTGTCCTTGACTTACATTCCTGAATTCTTTTTTTTTTTTTTAGGTGTTTTCATTTTTGTTTTTCTACTTTAGGATTCTTGAGCCATTCTACTTCTCCTGGAAGAGTCAGCATGATCTTTCTAAAAACTCCTTATAAATTAAGACAATTAACTATTATTATGAATATAGATCATTATTTAACATAAAGCATCGTGTCAAAAATTGATCAGATTTCCAAGCTCAGGAAAGAGGAGTAATCTGGCACAAAATACGTTGTATGTTATCATGCGTCAGAAACTCAGAAGCATGTGGAAATTTAATTTTTGTAATATTGGTCTTATATCCTGCTGGCATGTTGATACGAGGCAAACAGCACCAGCTCCAGTCAGCCACGATGCTTCCTCTCCACTTCCCACTGTATAATTTCCTTTAAAGACACAAAATGTGAACAGTTCTTAGCACCACTGATAACCAAGAATGGTAGTAGCCTAGAATTGCCAGACTATGGAGGAATTTCCCCCTCACCACAAGGCTTCTAGAACAGAATTTAGATTTACAGTTGCTGGTTAAAGTGTTTTTCCATTCAAATATTTTATTTGCAAAGAATCATATGGAATATTTAAGGATCTACCTACCAAGGGAACGGAGAAGAAATGGGTAGGAAATATCAGAAAGGGAGATAGAACATGAAGACTCCTAACTCTGGGAAATGAACTGGGGGTCGTGGAAGGGGAGGAGGGCGGGGGGTGGGGTTGAATGGGTGACGGGCACTGAGGGAGGCACTTGATGGGATGAGCACTGGGTGTTATTCTGTATGTTGGCAAATTGAACACCAATAAAAATAAATTTATTATTAAAAAAAAGGATCTGCCTACCAATCTTTCCAGTTAGTTGTTTCTTTTGGTGGACTGGTGGATGGAGGAAGAAGCAAAGATTGGTGTATGCCATTTTTGAGACAAGCTTGTAGTTGTAAAATTCCTAGTTGCAAAAACCTAGATTTATACCTAGATAATTAAACTGCATGCCCAAAGGTTTATTTCAGATATAAATATTGGACTGATAACTAGTTCTTCACATATTTTGTCTCTGATTGGGACCTGGGGGATGGGTAATTAATATACTTAGAACTTTTAGTTCTTAAAACTTAAAAAATAATAAAATACAAACACTCATAATTCTCATACATGCCTTACCCAACAAACATAACTTGTGGGAAAACACTGGCTCACAAGTTGCTTTATTTAGAATTTATTCACTTTTGAACTCAAAAGGAAGTGAATGCATCTTCTGTGCCTCTGACATTTGTCTTCTTCTGTTAATGACACAGGGAATGATTACGCTTGATTTAATGTAATGCATTTGATTGGGGTGACATTGTTAGGAGCTGTCCATGTTTACTTAATCATTTGCATTTTTTTCAATACCACTAAGTGTTATGTGAGAACTAGCGAAGTGGGTTACTCATATTTGGAAAATCAAAGGAATATTTAATGTTTTGTTTTCCTTAAGAGAAGTGTTTATTTAATCTAAGTGTTATACAGTGACTTTCATAATTGCTTCCAAGATTTTTCTCTCCTTGGAACACAAAATTTTACAACTATGTTAAATAATAATAATGTTCTGCATTTCCATGGCACCCTTTTGTCTGAAAATCTCAATGTTTATTTGTTTTTATCATATCTTCAGGGAGATGTGAGTCTATGGTTATTTTTTCCCGCTTTTTCCTTTTTATTATATTTTTGTGGCACATAATGCAAAGGAGAAGAGAGTCTCATTCCATTGCTCTTGAAACTGCTCAGGCCCTTATGACTTTCCCACTGGCATTTGGTGAAGGCCTTAGTAAATGCGCAACAGCATTGCACAGACTTCGTGGGGACAAAGATCATGACTTCACTTTTTGATGCTTATTTAATATTTGTCATAATATAGGTAATGTCAAGTAACTGTGAACCCCATATACATACATTCTGTAAATAATGAGATTGTAAGTTTGTAGGCTAAGACAAACTACCTCCATAGAAACTCTAGATTCCTTGCATTAGCAACATACTGCTGCACCTGCACACACACATGTTCATACTCTCACAGTCTCTAGAGGTCTGGAGTCTGGGCACAGCCTACCTAGGTTCTCTGTGTAGGATCTCGAAGAGCCATAAGCACCATGTTGGCTAAGTGGTCCTAATGTCTGCAGGTTCACTGGGGAAGAATTCACTACTGAGCTTACTCAGGTTGGCAGAAGGATTCATTTCTCTGGTTGTAGGATGGAGGCTTGCTGCTAGCTGTTGGATGCAGACCACTCTCAGATCCTAGACAACACCCTCAGTTCCTTCCCAGGTGGAACTTCCAACATGGCCACTTCTTCAATGGTAGGTAGGGCGACCGTGTCCTGGGTGACTTTGCTGGCAGGACAAAGCCTTCCAAGTGGAGCATAAACACAGAAGTGTATCACCTTTCCATTCTCTGCTGGACAGAAGAAAGTGACAACTTTGGCCCAGAGCCAAGGAAAGACAATCTAAGTCCATGAGCACTAGGAGGCCGAGATTATAGGTCCACCCTTAACTCGTCTGTATCCACAGATTAGGGAAAGCTGCGAATAATGGAAAAACCAGCTTAATGGCGACTAAAGCAAAACAGACATTTGGTAAACATGTAAACAAAGAAAGTAAATTCAGAGGAAGGCATGTCAAGACTGGTATGGCAGCTCTACCTGTTCAACTGGAGACTATACTCTCGCTCTTCTTTCTATGTAATTTCTACCATGTCTTCCAGTCACAGCCTCTAGTCCCAAGGTCACTTCATGGTCTAAAATGCCTGTTAATAGTTACAGCTATTACCAACATAAAGAAAGAAAAGTAGAAAAAGAGTTCAGTCCCATAGCCTTCCTGGCTCCCCCACAGAATGGTGCCTTCTTTGGATACATCCTCCATATTGCTGAGGGTTACATAGAGCTCAGTTGCATGCAACTCAGAGAGAGCCCGAGAACTGTAGCTACTGGTGCTCTAGAAAAAAGTATAAAGAACTCAAGAGACTTCATGACTGCAGAATTTAGATCTAATCAGGCAGAAATTAAAAATCAATTGAATGAGATGCAATCAAAATTAGAGGTCCTAACGACGAGGGTTAACGAGGTGGAACGAGGTTAATGAGTGAGTGACATAGAAGACAAGTTGATGGCAAAGAGGGAAACTGAGGAAACAAAAGACAAACAATTAAAAGATAAAGAGGATAGATTAAGGGAAATAAGTGACAGCCTGAGGAAGAAAAATCTACGTTTAATTGGGGTTCCTGAGGGCGCCAAAAGGGACAGAGGTCCAGAATATGTATTTGAGCAAATCATAGCTGAAAACTTTCCTAATCTGGGAAGGGAATCAGGCATTCATATCCAGGAAATAGAGAGATACCCCCCTAAAATCAATAAAAACCGTTCAACACCTCCACACTTAATAGTGAAGCTTGCAAATTCCAAAGATAAAGCAAGGGACAAGAGATCCCTAACTTATATAGGGAGAAATATCAGATTAACAGCAGACCTCTCCACAGACACCTGGCAGGGCAGAAAGGGCTGGCAGGATATATTCAGGGTCCTAAATGAGAAGAACCTGCAACCAAGAATACTTTATCCAGCAAGGCTCTCATTCAGAATGGAAGGAGAGATAAAGAGCTTCCAAGACAGGCAGGAACTGAAAGAATATGTGACCACCAAACCAGCTCTCCAAGAAATTTTAAGGGGGACTCTCAAAATTCCCCTTTAAGAAGAAGTTCAGTGGAACAATCCACAAAAACAGGGACTGAATAGGTATCATGATGACACTAAACTCATATCTTTCAATAGTAACTGAACGTGAACGGGCTTAATGACCCTATCAAAAGGCGCAGGGTTTCAGACTGGATAAAAAAGCAGGACCCATCTATTTGCTGTCTACAAGAGACTCATTTTAGACAGAAGGACACCTACAGCCTGAAAATAAAAGGTTGGAGAACCATTTACCATTCAAATGGTCCTCAAAAGAAAGCAGGGGCAGCCATCCTTATATCAGATAAACTAAAATTTACCCGGAAGACTGTAGTGAGAGATGAAGAGGGACACTATCTCATACTTAAAGGATCTATCCAACAAGAGGACTTAACAATCATCAATATATATGCCCCGAATGTGGGAGCTGCCAAATATATCAATCATAATAACCAAAGTTAAGACATACTTAGATAATAATACACTTATACTTGGTGACTGCAGTCTAGCACTTTCTACACTAGATAGGTCTTCTAAGCACAACATCTCCAAAGAAATGAGAGCTTTAGATGATACACTGGACCAGATGGATTTCACAGATATCTACAGAACTTTACATCCAAACTCAACTGAATACACATTCTTCTCAAGTGCACATGGAACTTTCTCCAGAATAGACCACATACTGGGTCACATATCGGGTCTGACCGATACCAAAAGATTGGGATCATCCCCTGCATATTCTCAGACCATAATGCTTTGAAATTAGAACTAAATCACAACAAGAAGTTTGGAAGGACTTCAAACACGTGGAGGTTAAGGACCATCCTGCCAAAAGAGGAAAGGGTCAACCAGGAAATTAAGGAAGAATTAAAAAGCTTCATGGAAATTAATGAGAATGAAGATACAACCGTTCAAAATCTTTGGGATAGAGCAAAAGCAGTCCTGAGGGGAAATACATCGCAATACAAGCATCCATCCAAAAATTGGAAAGAACTCAAATACAAAAGCTAACCTTACACCTAAAGGAGCTAGAGAAAAAACAGCAGATAGATCCTACACCCAGCAGAAGAAGAGAGTTAATAAAGTTTTGAGCAGAACTCAACGAAATCGAGACCAGAAGAACTGTGGAACAGATCAACAAAACCAGGAGTTAGTTCTTTGAAAGAATTAATAAGATAGATAAACCATTAGCCAGCCTTATTAAAAAGAAGAGAGAGAAGACTCAAATTAATAAAATCATGAATGAGAAAGGAGAGATCACTACCAACACCAAGGAAATACAAACGATTTTAAAACCATATTATGAACAGCTATACGCCAATAAATTAGGCAATCTAGAAGAAATGGGCGCATTGCTGGAAAGCCACAAACTACCAAAACTGGAACAGGAAGAAATAGACTACCTGAACAGGCCAATAACCAGGGAGGAAATTGAAGCAGTCATCAAAACCTCCCACGACACAGAAGTCCAGGGCCAGATGGCTTCCCTGGGGAATTCTATCCAACGTTTAAAGAAGAAACCATACCTATTCTACTAAAGCTGTTCAAAAAGATAGAAAGAGATGGAGTACTGCCAAACTCATTCTATGAGGCCAGCATCACCTTAATTCCAAAACCAGACAAAGACCCCACCAAAAAGGATAATTATAGACCAATATCCCTGATGAACACAGATGCAAAAATTCTCAACAAGACACTAGCCAATAGGATCCAACAATACATTAAGAAGATTATTCATCATGACCAAGTAAGATTTATCCCCGGGATGCAAGGCTGGTTCAACACTCATAAAACAATCAATGTGATCAATCATATCAGCAAGAGAAAAAACAAGAACCATATGATCCTCTCATTAGATGCAGAGAAAGCATTTGACAAAATACAGCATCCATTCCTGATCAAAACTCTTCAGAGTGTAGGGATAGAGAGAACTTTCCTCAATATCTTAAAAGCCATCTACAAAAAGCCCACAGCAAATATCATTCTCAATGGGAAGCACTTGGAGCCTTTCCCCTAAGATCAGGAACAAGACAGGGATGTCCACTCTCACCACTGCTATTCAACATAGTACTAGAAGTCCTAGCCTCAGCAATCAGACAACAAAAAGAAATAAAAGGCATTCAAATTGGCAAAGAAGAAGTCAAACTCTCCCTCTTTGCCAATGACATGATACTCTACATAGAAAAAGCAAAAGACTCCACCCCAAGATTACTAGAACTCATACAGCAATTTGGCAGTATGGCAGGATACAAAATCAATGCCCAGAAGTCAGTGGCATTTCTCTACACTAACAATGAGACTGAGAAAGAGAAATTAAGGAGTCAATCCCATTTACAATTGAACCCAGAAGCATAAGATACCTAGGAATAAGCCTAACCAAAGAGGTAAAGGATCTATACCCTAAAAACTAAAGAACACTTCTGAAAGAAATTGAGGAAGACACAAAGAGATGGAAAAATATTCCATGCTCATGCATTGGAATAATTAATATTGTGAAAATGTCAATGCTACCCAGGGGAATTTACACGTTTAATGCAATCCCTATGAAAATACCATGGACTTTCTTCAGAGAGTTGGAACAAATTATTTTAAGATTTGTGTGGAATCAGAAAAGACCCCAAATAGCCAGGGGAATATTAAAAAAGAGAACCATATCTGGGGGCATCACAATGCCAGATTTCAGGTTGTACTACAAAGCTGTAGTCATCAAGACAGTGTGGTACTGGCACAAAAACAGACACATAGATCAATGGAACAGAATAGAGAATCCAGAAGTGGACCCTCAACTTTATGGTCAACTAATATTTGTCAAAGGAGGAAAGACTATCCACTGGAATAAAGACAGTCTCTTCAATAAATGGTGCTGGGAAAATTGGACATCCACATGCAGAAGAATGAAACTAGACCACTCTCTTGCACCATACGCAAAGATAAACTCAAAATGGATGAAAGATCTAAATGTGAGACAAGATTCCATCAAAATCCTAGAGGAGAACACAGGCAGCACCCTTTTTTAACTCGGCGACAGTAATTTCTTGCAAGATACATTCACGAAGGCAAAAGAAACAAAAGCAAAAATGAACTATTGGGACTTCATCAAGATAAGAAGCTTTTGCACAGCAAAGGATACAGTCAACAAAACAAAAAAAGACAACCTACAGAATGGGAGAAGATAGTTGCAAATGACGTATCAGATAAAGGGCTATTTTCCAAGATCTATAAAGAACTTATTAAACTCAACACCAAAGAAACAAACAATATTATCATGAAATGGGCAAAAGACATGAACAGAAATCTCACAGAGGAAGACATTGACATGGCAAACATGCACATGAGAAAATGCTCTGCATCACTTGCCATCAGGGAAATACAAATCAAAATCACAATGAGATACCACCTCACATCAGTGAGAATGGGGAAAATTAACAAGGCAGGAAACCACAAATGTTGGAGAGGATGTGGAGAAACGGGAACCCTCTTACACTGTTGGTGGGAATGTGAACTGGTGCAGCCACTCTGGAAAACTGTGTGGAGGTTCCTCAAAGAGTTAAAAATAGACCTGCCCTACGACCCAGCAATTGCACTGCTGGAGATTTACCCCAAAGATACAGATGTAGTGAAATGCCAGGACACCTGCACCCCAATGTTTCTAGTAGCAAATTGAGAAATTGGAAATTGGAAACTCAATTGGAAATTGAGTTGAGAAATTCTGGCAAGAAGGAAACTATAGAAAGAGGAGTCTCTAAATCTGTGTATAAATTACCCTCAAATGCTTGGCCAACCCTTGATGTGCATCTGTATGGGGAAAACTCAAACGGGGCCAACAGAAAGCAACAGCTGAGAGGTTGAGAGAAATTTCCATTGGTGCTCTTCATAAGGGAGACAGAGTTTAGAATTTGAGTCTAGTCATGTTGGAGGGCTTTGTAAAGCTATTCACAGGAAGCCCACAAGGTTCCTGCCATGGGAGTAAGATTGTTTTCCAGGTCTAAAGGCCCTAGGTCAGCATAAACCATGAGACCTACTCCAAAAAGTATAAAACCAAGCCCCTATGAGTTCAATGTGATCAGCTAAGAATTTAACTGACTGTTAGAACAAAGACCAACACATCTCAAGAATGATAACAGAATCCAGAGTCTCTGCATTACATCATCCACAGGGTCTAATACATATTAAAAATTAGCAGGTATACGAAGAAACAGGAAAATGTGACTCACAGTCAAGAGAAAACTCAGTCAAAAGAACCAACCCTAAGATGACATAGCTGTTAAAACTAACTGAGAAGAATTTTAAGCTGCTGGTGTAACTATGCTCAGGCTAGATGTTATCAGCTTACCGATTCTCAGCTCTGACTTTACCTTTCTTTGACTGCTCTGTGATATTGGAGCAAGAGTCTATAAACACTTCTCTTTTCCCAGGCGGCACAGTATTAAGCTTTTTTAAGACAAGGAACTGGATGGGGGTAGTATAGGAAGAAAGAGCTTCTCTTCCTCATTCTATTGTATTTTATTTAAAAAAAAATTCTGGCTCTTGCAGCATGAGGCAATCAGCAGAAAGTGTGACACCCAGAAGATGTCTTTTCAAGGATCTTCAACAGCATCTCAGCAGGTGACTTCCGGCTTGCCATCCATAGCCTGAAATACATCCTGACCTTACCTGCCATCCAGTGTGCTAAGGCCATACTCCCTCCAATGATGCTTAAGTCTCAGCCATGGGGGCAGAAGTGGCTTATTCCATGCTATTCATGCCTCTGCCCTAGAGACTGTGGCTGCTCTCAATATCCACTATTTATATAGTCTTTAGAGTTCTCTTTATCTCGTAGCAGTTAATCCCTTGGAACTAGTTAGTAATTCTTTCTATTACAATTTTCATATTCAAATTATTCATGTGTTTTCTATCTCCTGACTGGACCCTGAACTACAAAATGTATTTTAAATGAACACACAGCTGTTATAAAATATGTTCAAAATGAATACGAAATCTCAGTAGAGATTCTAAGCTAAAAAATAAAGTGAAGTATAAAATATATAAATAATATATAAAATATCTAAAATGAAATTCATGGCATGGAGTTAACATTAAACCTACTGATTGCATGACAGAAGGGCGAGTCTGAACTTAAAACTGGATGATGACCATGTATTTCTCTGAAGAATTGAAAGAACAGAAGATGAAAAAATCAGTGCAGAGCACCTTCAGGACCGAAAAATGTTATGGAAATACTGCATGGACGTCAATCATAGTCTCAGAAGCAGAGGGGAAGGGAAAACTGGAAGAAAAATAGTTTTAAGAAATAATGGCTGCAAACTCCCCAAAGTGGGAAAACATAAATCTATAGATTTGAAAGTTTGAGGGACTCTAAAGAAGATAAATAAAAAGAGTATCCTCCTCAGGCACAGCATAGTCAAACTGCTGAAAACCGGTGGTGGAGGATCTGGAAAGCAGATGAGGAAAAATGATGTAGAGGAAGCAGCAATACCTCCCACCAGAGCCAGCAGAGAGCAGTGGTGCTAAAATCCTCACAGAGGGGAACCGCCAGTTGAGAATTCCTTCAATAAAACATCCCCCCAAAATATATAAAGATAAGCAAAAACAAATAAAATTTTATCAGAGGGGTACCTGGGGGCTTCTGTCGGTGAAGTGTCTGCCTTCAGCTCAGGTCATGATCTCAGGGTCCTGGGATGGAGCCCAGCATGGGGCTCACTGCTCTGTGGGGAATCTGCATCTCTCTGCCTCTACTCCTGCTCATGCTCTCAGTCTCTCGAATAAATAAAATCTCTTTTAAAAAAGAATTTTCTGAGGTAAGTAAAAACAGAAAATACTTCTGCAGCAGTTCCTGCACTATAAGGGATGCTGAAGGGAATTTTAGGCAAAGGAAAGCCTCTATACATGCATGCACCTGGGAGCAAAGACAGCAGAAACTTTAGGTAAATATAGAAGCCTATTTTCTCCTGATTTTTGTAAAATACATACAATCAAGTAAAACAAAATAAACAAAATTTATAACATATGCAGATACAAAACGTATGGAAACAGTAACAGAAAAGAGGCGCTAAGTGGAAATACAATGTTCAAGATTCTTTTTTTAAAAAAAGATTTTATTTATTCATGAGAGAGAGAGAGGCAGAGACACAGGCAGAGGGAGAGGCAGGCTCCATGCAGGGAGGCTGACATGGGACTTGATCCGGGGTCTCTAGGATCATGCCCTGGGCCTAAGATAGCTCTAAACTGCTGAGCCACCCAGGCTGCCCCAATGTTCAAGATTCTTATATTTTATAAAAAGTAGTAGAATTTTAATTCTGTGTAGAATTAAAGTTAAAGGTGCATGGTGTAATCCCTAGAGCTGCAGTTCAAAAAGGAGAGGTTTACGCAAATAGAAGGAATTAAAATGCAATAATACAGTTGCTAAATTAATGCTAAATAAAGACAATGGGGGGGATCAGAGACAAACAGAAATCAGATTGTGGGATAACAGACTTAAGCATAGCCATGTAAATAATTGTATGTAAATGAATTCAGCACTCCAGTTAAAAGGTAGAGATAATCAGATTGCTTTTTTATAAAGGAAAGTAATATCTAAATTGTAGCATACAAGAAACACACTATCACTATAAAGACATGGGTATGTAGAAAGTAAAAGGATGGAAAAAATATAGCACTCAAAAAGTAAGTATGTAAAAGTTGGTGTGGCCATCTAAATGCCAACAAAATAGACGTCACGACAAGAAATATTAACACAGTGCATTTCATAAAGATGAGAGGGAAAATCCACCAGGGAAGCATAATCATGTATCTACACATGTACAAACAGAGCTTCAAAATACATGAAGTGAAATGGACAGAACCAAAAAGAGATGCAGACAAATCCAAGATCATAGTGTGGCATCTTACCATCCCTCTCTCTTTATTTATTTTTTTTTAATTTTTTTTAATTTTTATTTATTTATGATAGTCACAGAGAGAGAGAGAGAGAGGCAGAGACACAGGCAGAGGGAGAAGCAGGCTCCATGCACCGGGAGCCCGACGTGGGATTCGATCCCGGGTCTCCAGGATCGCGCCCTGGGCCAAAGGCAGGCGCCAAACCGCTGCACCACCCAGGGATCCCTCCCTCTCTCTTTAATTACTGAGAGAACAGGATAATAAAACAGTAAGAATGTACAATGTGTTTAACAACATAATCATTTTGATCAATTGACATTTATGGACCAAAGAACAGTTATAGGATGGAAGAATACACATCCTTCTCAAGCACACATAAAATGTACATTGCTATCAATTATATGTTGGGCCATAAAAAAATTCTCAGTTAGTTAAAAAAAATAGAATCTACAGAGGGTATTCTCTGACAAAAATCAAATAAAATAAAAATTAAATATCTAGAAAAGCCCAAGTGAGGAGAGATTAGGCAGCACATTTTTAAATACCCTATGGGACAAAAAAAAATTAGGAGAATTTGAAAATATTTACAATTTAAAGATAATGAAAATAATATATAAAAGCTGTTGGATGCAGCTAAACTTGTGCTGAGTAAAGTTTATGGCTCAATGCTTATATTGTATTTTTAATTTTAAACCGGCTTTTTAGTTAAAAAAAAAACCTTCAAAAAGGTGTAAATTAAAGCCGAATCAATAGGAAACACACACACAATACATAGAATTAATAAGACCAGAAGTGCATTTTTAAAGAGATTAATTAAATATATTTTTAAAAATTTAGTCAGGTAAATTAAAAAAGAAAAAAACCACATATCTCCTTTTAAATTCCTGGTATTAGCAATTTAACTGCCAATATTACAGACCTAACAAGGTTAAGAAGAAACTAGCATAAATAACTATAAATTTGACAATGATTGGGAAAACCTATTGAATTAGAAAAATTCCTTGAAAAATACTTTTTAAAATAAATACAACATGAATTTGAAAATGTGAATAACCTTACATTTATCTGACCCTGAATGTTTTTAAACCAAAATTCCAAACAAAGAGAAAAGCAATAGGCCTATTTGTTTCAATTGTGTCAAACATGTAAGGAAGAAATGATATTAATTCTATACAAAAGATTTCAGACAATAGGATGGGGGCTACACTGCTCAACAGATTTTATGAGGCCAGTATAGCCCTGTTTAAAAAAATCCTGTAAGACACATTACAACAAAATTATAGGATAAAAGCTATCATGAGCAATGAATACAATGCAAAAATCCTTCACAAGACATTAGCAAAGCAGCCCATTGGTATAAAAAAAAATTGTGGCTAACTCTGGTTATTTCCTAGGAAATAAACTAGCTTATTGGCTTAACAATAAAAACTCCATCAATGTGATCAACCACAATAAATAGAATAAAGAAGAATGATTTCATCAATAGATGTAAACAAAGTACTTGGCAGCCTTCAGCCCTGTCCTCTCCCTCCTGGCTTCTCTGATTCTGAGCTCCAGGAACTTCCTCATACTTGCTGGTACTTGTTCTTTCTCTCCTTAGAGACATCCTCCCTTCACCCCTTGGCACGGGTCTCGGATCTCCATCCCCACCCACCCCCCTCCCCAGTCCCTTCCTTAGGTAACATCAGTGTTTCCATCGGTTTAATGTCCACTTGCATTTACAGCTCTTGGCCAAGTTCTCCTCTGCACTCCAGACTTGTATAAACAGCTGCCTGTTGGTGTACACGTTAAGCATTTCACACCTGTGTTCAAAACTGAGCTCCTAAACCATAAATACAACTCCTACACACACCCCATCTATTTCTCCTCTAGTCTCTTCCTTCACAACAGCTGTCACTATAACCTACCCAATTGTTGATATCCTGCTTGATTCCTCCTTCTTCTCACTCTCCCCATCCAGTTTATCAGAAGGTACTACACTTTCTGCCTCTACAGTATCTCTCACCTTATGTGTTTCTGCTCATCTTCACTGATGCCACTTGGCATAAGAAGTACCGTCTCCATCTCCTGCCCGCTCTACCACAGCTTCTACCTGATTTCCCACTTGCTCTCTAAGTGTAATTTTAATATAGCATCTAGTGTGATCCTATTATTCCTCAGTATAAAGCCTCTAATGTCTTCTCTTGTATTATAAATATAATCTAAACTTCTAAAATTGATCTTTCGTGCCTGCTTTGCCTGCTTAATCTGGCCCTTGTCAACCTTTTCAACCTCCCCTCATTCCATGTGCTTGTCACTCTCCATACTCTATCCACACTGGCTCCTTTGTTCCTCAAATATGCCAATTGTTTCATGACCTAAGGAATCTAGGAATAGAAGCTAAGATAAAGTTAGAACAACTCTCCCTATCCTCTGGCAGAGATGAGGGATAACTGTTATAAACACTTTGTGAAAGTTCTGGAATCTATGTGGCATACCAGTGTGATGTATTTGTGCATGTGATATCCCTTCCTTCATTTTTCTACATTGAGATACAATAGATTATTAATACAAATGAGACCTTGTTTGAAGAGAGAACAAGGAAGTGAGGGACTAGTTCCACATTGAGTCTTGGGGGTAGGGGCAGCCCACAGGGGTACAGAATATATGAAAGGGGAATCCTTAGAGCAAGGAAGGAAGGAAAGAGAAAGGAATAGGAAGGTAGGAGTTGGGATAAGGGGAATCTAGCCTGAATAGAGTTTGGATTTAAGCACAGATAATTCTCAAAAGTCTGAGCTGTCTTGAGAGGATAGTTTCTGGAATAGAGATCTGGTAAGACACAGTCAACAGGTGGAAGAAGGAAGTTGACTCAGTAGTCAGACCTGTGTCTATGGTAACAGACAATCCAATGGACTTGGCTGTTCCTTGAGAACAGAGTAGTAAGGTGATTAGAGGAAGTCCAGCCAGGCCAGAATAGCATGGTTTCCATGGTAACACATAAGCAGCTGAAATCTAGGCTGGTCTTAGGATCTCTGGATAGCTGTTATCAGCGTGTCTAAGAGCAGAATGCATGTGAATCCTGGCCACTGGGATGGGGTGTCAACACACCCAGCTGAGAGGGTAGGACCAAGATCCAAATCCAGGGAGACTAATAAATAGCAGGGCAGGTGAAGAGTGGGAAAGCCCTCAGAACAGGACATGGCCTTGGGCTGAGAGTAGCAAGATTCTTTCAAATGTGCACATTAAAAAGGAAAATAGTGACATGCACAGAGGAGCAATATCAGTGACATCCCAGCACGAGGACTCTGGTGCTGGACCACTTGCACAAGAGCTAGTGCTTCTTAAGCCCAGGTCTGAGCCTTAAAACAGCTCTTTCAGGGACATTCACAAGTTAACTAATAATTCAAAGTCAGACCTATGAAAATACAGCGGGTTCAGGCCTGCAGGGCAGTATAACTAAAACCTTCTAATGACCCTGTGCCTCAGTTCTGTAAGATAGCAAGATATAAACATTGTCACAAGAAAAAGAAACCGCCCCACCTGATGGCCGTTGCCCCTTGTGCATGAGGTTGGCCAACTGTGAGTGCAGACAGTTGATGAGTGTGAGCATTTACATGAGTTTTGGTCTGTTGACGTCATTAGATCTTTAAAACAGTAATCTTTCCAGGACACCTGGGTGGCTCAGTGGTTGAACATCTGCCTTTAGCTTGGGGCATGCATCCTGGGATTGAGTCCCACATTGGGCTCTCTGCAGGGAGCCTGCTTCTCCCTCTGCCTGTGTCTCTGCCTCTCTCTCTGTGTGTGTCTCATGAATAAATGAATAAAATCTTAAAGAAAACCAATAAGCTGTCTGTTGATGATTGGCATCACCTGTACCTTCCCTTGCTCAGAAGTTCTGATGCAGAATTGATGGGACCACAGGCCACATCCGATGGATTAGTTATCTGTAGATGTTCAACAAAATATCTCTAAATATCCTCCAAATAAAAGCTTCACACAGTGAATGCTTATTAGCTCACAGGCTCTGTGGTCAGGAATACCAGTGAGACCTGCCTGTGCATCTCTGTCCTGAGTTCTTTCCTCAGGTTATAGTTGAACTGCTGCTCAGGATTGTAGTCATTTCAAGACTTGAATGGAGTGAAAAGGTTCACCTCCAAATCACGACTGTGGTTGTTGGCAGGCCTGAGTGTCCCCCTGGATGCAATCCAGCACCAGGCCACACGAGTGGCCCCATAAATGGCAGCTGGCTTCCCTCAGGGTGAGCGATCCGAGAGAGAACAAGAGTGTTCAAAAAGAATTCATAAGACGAAGGTCACAGGCTTTTTATGACTAGATCTGGGACTGATCCAGCATCATGTCTTTTATATTCTATTCCTAGTCACTTAGTCCCAACAGAACTCAAGGGAAGGGGATCACACAGGACATGAATACTGGGAGGCAGGGATTGTTGGAGGCCATTTAGAGACTGCCCACTCTCTTCATCATTCAACTCAGTTATGGGCCTGAAGCTCTCGGTGGCAGTTGGCCCCCCATACTGGGCAGCGAGGTGAATGATGAGCACACTTTATGTTGCAAAGAGATCGGTGATGATTCACTGCTACCTCTGATATTAAGTCCTATAAAATGTACTACTATCAAGTCATTACAGTTCAAATGTTATTCTAAATCTAGAAACACATTGATATCATGGGCACAATCAAATTTGAGCCAGAAACTTGTACAATCTAAATAATTATACCAAAATAGATCTTCAAAGGTTTTGGAATGTAACAGAAATTATTTTTAAAAATTGCCATGACTATATGTTTATAAACAAAAGCTGTAAAATACTTTTCAGAATATAAATAGCTTAGAGTAAGATATTTTGAATACATACATAGCACACATACCTTATCCTGATATTAAATATTAGTAAATAAAATACTAATTATAATTTTTTCCTAGAGAAATCAACCTTCTAAATTAGTATGAGCTTAACAGATACTATATCAATGTCACTACTTAGGGCCCAGATAAAACCACTAAGATAAATACTCATCTCCTGTGAATTTTATTTCAATATCTGCAGTAAGATTACACAGAGATGAGACGTGCTGGGTGCTCACAGTAAGTTCATAAAAATCGGAGCAAATAAAAAAGGACGTAGGAAAGGCAGAAACACTTAGGAACAGGTCCGAAACACTCATCACAAATTCTGTCCCTTCCTAAGTTGGTGGTAGACACTCAAGCCTGGGAAGATGAACAGGGAAGGTGTGTGGGCAGGACTATGCGTCAGGGTGTTGGTCATGCTGTCAGGGAGGACAGCCGGTGAGAATGACACAAAGAGGAGCCTCGGCTTCCCACAGCTTCAGGAATAAATCTGTTTCAGAATTATTTTCTGGCCCCTTCTCTGGTTTTCACATTTATTTTTTTAATTTTTTGGTTTGAATATAGTTTACACAATGTCATGTTAGTTTCAGTACACAACACAGTGATCCGACATCTCTGCATTATGCTGTGCTCACTACAGATGTAGCTACCACCTGTCACCACACAACGTTATTGCAGTCGCACCTTTTAGTCCGTGACTTATCCATGCCATAACTGGAGCCTGTACCTCACCCTCCTTTACCCAGCTTGCTCGTCGCCCACTCCCTCCCTTCTGGCAATCACCAATGGGTTCTCTGTATTTATGGATCTGATTTGGCTTTTTGTTTGTTTTTTCATTTGTTTCGTTTTTAACACTATATTTGAGTGAACTCATATGGTTTCTCTGACTGACTTATTTCACTTAGTATCATACCCTTCAGGTCCGTCCACATTTTTGCAAATGGTAGGATTTCATTCTTTCTGATGGCTGAGTAATACTCCACTGTATATATACACCATATCTTCCTTATCCATTCATCTATTGATGGACACTTAGGCTGATTCCATAGCTTGGCTATCGTAAATAACACTACAATAAACAAAGGGTGCATGTATCTTTTTGAATGAGCATTTTGGTTTTATTAGGGTAAATACCCAGTAGTGGCATTATTGGATCATCCGATATTTCTACCTTTAGTTTTTTGAGGAAACTTCAAAGCATTTTTCACAGTGGCTGCACCAATTTCCATTCCCACCACAGTACAGGGGTATTCCTTTTTCTCCATATTCTCACCAATACTTGTCATTTCTAGTCTTTTTTATTTTAACCATTCTGACTGGTGTGAGGTGGTAACTCAGTATGGTTTTGATTTGCATTTCCTGGTGATGAGTGATGTGTCTGTTTGCCATCTGGGTGTCTTCTTTGGAAAAATTTCTATTGAGGTCTTCTGTCCATTTTTTAATCATATTGTTTGGGTTTGGGTTTTTTTTTTTTTTGGTGTTGAGTTGTTTAAGTTCTTTATATTGTCAATATTAAGACCTTTTATTGGATATATCATTTGCAAATATTTTCTCCCATTCAGTAGATTGCCTTTTTCTTTTGTCAATGGTTTCCTTCACTGTGCAAAAGCTTTTTATTTTGGTGTAGTCCTAATAGTTTATTTTTGCTTTCGTTTCCCTTGCCTTAGGAGACACGTCTATAAAAATGCTAAAGTCTGATGTCAAAGAAGTTACTACCTGTGCTCTCTTCTAGGATTTTTATGCTTTCGGGTCTCACATTTAGGTCTTTAATCCATTTTGAGTTTATTTTTGTGTATGGTGTAAGAAAATGGTCCAGTTTCATTATTTTGCATGTAACTTTCCAGTTTTCCTAACACCATTTGTTAAAAGGACTGTCCTTTCCCCATTGTATATTCTTACCTCCTTTGTTATAGATAAATTCACCATATAAGTGTGGATTTATTTCTGAGTTCTGTATTCTGTTACACTGATCTGTGTGTCTCTTTTTTTGTCAGTACCAAACTGCTTTGATTTCTATAGCTTTTTTAGTATATCTTGAAATCTCAGGATTGTGAAACTTCCAGATTTGTTCTTCTTTCTTAAAATTTCCTTGGCTATTTGGGGTCTTTTGTGGTTTCATACAAATTTTAGTATTATTTGTTCTAGTCTAGTGGAAAATGATATTGGTGTTTTAATAGAGATTGCATTGAATCTGTAGCTTGCTTTGGGTAGTGTGGACATTTTAATAATATTAATTCTTCCAATCCATGAGCCTGGTATATCTTTCCATTTGTTTGAATCATCTTCAATTTCTTTCACCAGTGTTTTACAGTTTTTAGAGTACAGGTCTTCTATCTCCTTGGTTAAGTTTCTTCCTAGGTATTTTATTCTTTGTGATGCAATTGTAAATGGAATTTTTTCTTTAATATTTTTCAGCTACTTTGCTAAAAGTGTATAGGAACACTACCAATTTCTGGGTATTAATTTTGAGTACTACAATTTTACTGAATTCATTTATTACTTCTAATAGTTTTTCGGTGGAGTCTTCAGAGTTTTCTATGTGTAATATGTTTTCTGCAAATAGTGATAATTTAACATCTTTCTTTCCAGTATGGATGCTTCTTCTTTCTTTTTCTTGTCTGATTTTAGTGGCTAAGACTTCTAGTACTATGTAGTATAAAAATGTTGGGAATGGATATCTTTGTGTTGTTCCTGATCTTAGAAGGAATACTCAGTTTTTCACCACTGAGTATGATGTTACCTGTAGGTTTTTCATATATAGTCTTTATTATGTTGAGGTATATTCCCTCTAAACTCACTTGGTTGAGAGTTTTTGTCATAAACAATTGTTGAATTTTGCCAAATTCATCTGCATCTACTGAAATGATCATACAAATTTTATCCTTTGTGTTACTGATATGGTGATTGATTTGTGAATATTGAACCATCCTTACAACCCTGGAATAAGCCTGACTGATTGTGATAAATGATCCTTTTAATGTTTTGCTGAATGCCATTTACTAAGATTTTGTTGAGGATTTTTGCATCTATGTTTATTAGGGATATTAGACTATATTTTCCTTTGTGTGGAGTCTATCTGATTTCAGTATAAAGATAATGATGACCTTGTAGAATGTATTTGAAAGTTTTCCTTCCATTTCTTGTTTGGAATAGTTTGAGGAGAATATGTATTAATTTTTTAAATGTCTGATAGAATTGACCTGTGATGACATCTCTTCCTGGACTTTTGTTTAGAGTTTTTTGATGACTGAGTAAGTTCTGTTAATTTGTCTGTTCAGATTTTCTATTTCTTCCTGGTTCAGTTTTGGAAGACCATATGTTTCTAGAAATGTATCTGTTTCATCTGGATGCCCAGTTGGTTGGCATATAACTTTTTTGTAGTATTCTCTTATAATCCTTTGTATTTCATGGTGTTGGTTGTTGCTTCTCTTTCATTCCTGTTTTTATTTATTTGGGTCCTTTCTCTTTTTCTTGATGAGTCTGGCTTATCAATTTTGTCTTTTCAAAGAGCCAGCTTTTGGCTTCATTAATTATTTTCTATTTTTTAAAAGTCTCTAAGTCATTCATTTCTGCTCTGATTTTTATTATTTTCTTCCTACCACTTATCTTGGGCTTTCTTCATTCTTTTTCTAGCTCCTTTAGGTATAAACATAAATTGTTTATTTGAGTGTTTTCTTGTTTCTTGAGGTAGGCCTGTATTGCTATATATTTCCTTCTTAGAACTGCTTTTGCTGTGTCCCAGACATTTTAGACTGTTATGTTTTCATTTTCATTTGTCTCCATGTATTTTTCTATTTCTTCACTAACCCATTGGTTGTTTAGTATTATGTTGTTTACCCTCTGTGTGTGTACTTTTTCTAGTTTTTTTCTTGTGATTTACTCCTAGTTTTATACTTTTATGGTCAGAAAAGATGCATCATATGATTTCAATCTTCTTGAATTTATTGATACTTGTTTTGTTGCCTAACGTGATCTACTCTGGAGAATATTCCATGTGCACTTGAAAAGAATGTATATGCTATTGTTTTTGGATGAGATGTTCTCTATATATATATATGTTATGTCCATCTGGTCTAATGTGGTGTTCAAAGACACTGTTTCCTTACTTATTTTCTGCTCTTTGACTTTAACATTTAATATTGTAATGCTTCAGAGCTGTTATGAGCCTTCTTTCCTTCTTTACTTACATCCTTTCCAGAATCAATCTTATTAAATTTCATTATTTTAAGTATCATGATATTCTAATGATTTCCAAATTAAATCCCCACATAGGAGAACTCTATTAAACTTAGATTGTGTGTCTAATAGCCTACTCAACATCTCTATTTCTATATCTAATAGGCATCTCAAATTTACGTGATCAACATAAAACTCTTTCTTTAAAAATTCAGCTCTGAGGTATAATTGATATATATTTATATATTTAGAAAATATTTATATCAATATATTATATATAATTGATATATAAAATCATATTATTTTTAAAATATACATTATAATGTATATGTATAATTTAATATATATTGCTATATATTATATACAGATATTAAATATATATATACTAAAAGGATTCCACTAATCTAGTTCATTAACAGATCCATCACCTGACTACTTTTTTTGTGAGAAAATTTAAGTTCTACTCTTTTAGCAAGTTTCAATTATATAGTTGATAGTGTTATCATCTATAGTCATCATGTTTTACATTAGATCTTCAAACATTTTTCAACTATGGCTAGATATTGTGTATCCTTTAACCAATCTCTCCCTATTTCTCCCACTCTCATGTAACTCTTAGTTACTCATTCCCTGAAATCTGTTTCTCCTGGAGGCTTCCCATCTCAGTATATTGATCGACATTATTCATCTAGTCAAGCCAAATAACTAGGAGCTTTTCTTAACTCTCATATCCAATCTGTAAGTGATGTTAGTTTTATCTCCAGTGCCACCTTTAGCCCTCAGCAAATGAGGCAACCCCTTTCCCTAAGTTTTTGTCTCAGGAAACCCCACTAAAATATTTGCCTGGGAAATTTTCTAAATCTCCCCAAACTGCCTGGGACAACCTGAGCAAGTAGTGCCATGCTGACAAGGGCACCCCAAGCCCAAATTGACATGTATACAGTCCCCAATCCCCATTTCTCTCCTTTGGGGTGCTCTTCACTCTTTAATCACCCAACACATGTAGGTTCCATCTATTGACCCCATAAGCTCTGAAACTTGCACCTAAGGAGCTATCTCAGAGCCCTTATGCCACTTCATACCTATCAGAGCCCTTATTCCAGTGGGCCACCTCTGATTCCAGGCTGCCAGGTGGATCTTTCCCACTAACCTTGAGATTAGATGAGTAGAATCAAGCTGACACACTGATCTAGAGCTACTCCTACTCATGTTGGACACAAGACAAGATCAGGCTTATGCATGGACTCTTATCATCTGTGTTCTGACCAAGATACCAACTCTAGTGTATATCACTTGGAAAAGGCAAAGGTAACAGCAGGCAGGCATCCTTTACCCCACATGTCTTCAGAGCTGGAACCAGTGTGATCACCCACCCACCCTGCAGGCTCTGTGGCACATGCCAAACACACAGTCCTCCAGAGGTGGCTGCTCTTATTACTTCATAGGGCCTCCGGACTTCTTGTCCTCTTTTGCCTCAAAACATCATGACTAATGAAAGAAGTCAAAAGAATACATAAAATGTGAGTCCTTTTAGATGAAGGTCAAGAACAAGCAAATTGATATGTTAGGATTTTTGATTAGGAAGGTGCATAGAGAGTGATGAAAATGTTCTATATAATTTTTCAAATTGAGGTGGTGGTTATGTGAATGTACATGTAAGAAAAATTCACTGAGCTATGTCATTAAGATTTATACATTTTTAAAATTCTTTTATTGGAGTTCAATTTGCCAACATATAGCATATCACTCAGTGCTCATCCCGTCAAGTGTTCCCCTCAGTGCCCCCCTCAGTGCCCATCACCAGTCACCCCATTCCCCCGCCCACCTCCCTTTCCACCACCCCTTGTTCATTTCCTAGAGTTAAGAGTCTCTCATGTTCTGTTTCCCTCACTGATATTTCCCACTGACTTTCTCTCCTTTCCCCTTTCACTATTTTTTATATTCCCCAAATGAATGAGATCATATAATGTTTGTCCTCTGATTGACTTATTTCACTCAGCATAATATCTTCCAGTTCCATCCACTTCGAAGCAAATGGTGGGTATTTGTCGTTTCTAATGGCTGAGTAATATTCCATTGTATACATAAGATACATCTATGAAGGCAAGGGAAACAAAAGCAAAAAAAAAGATTTATACATTTTTTGCATGTATAATTCATTAACAATTAGACTAAATAAAATAGAAAAATATGTGTTGAGTGAAAGAATAATAAAATTATTTAATACACACACAAAAAAAATGTTTAACAAAGGCTGCAATACATTTTTCCTTTAGAATCACACTTACCCCAGTTGATTTCAAACATTTAAAATAGTAATGTATATTTTAAAACAGTCATTATATATGCTAACAAAACGACATCAATTTCTATTCAGAATTTTGAGCCAAAAGTTTAAACTCTTTTTACCTGAAGAAAGAAAGCCATAATTTCTACTTTACAAATAACAGAAAGTGCTCTAATATCTGCCTATTACAAGCAAACTATATCATACTGTGAACAGCAGTTACAAACCTATAATAACAACAAGATGACCTTCCCTTCTGGTTCCATGAGATAAACAGCTTAACATCCTAAATAAGTTACAAAAATGCTTATCTTGGATAGCAGCAAAAATGGAACATATTTATAAACCGTATTTTGTGTGTTTCATATTCTTCTATTTATAGTTTTCAAATTCTGTCATTCTTTTGCTCACTGTATATTTCATATTTAGCCCCTACTTTTCAATTCTCAAGGTTGGAACATGATTTAAGACTTGGCACGCTTCTCATTGAGAGTGAAGATGGCATAATAAACATGACAACACTTATCCCAAGTTATCATTTGATTCTACTTTCACTAATGGCATCTGCAGATTGAGGAGGCTTTTGACTACCCAACTAAGCATGTATTATGACCCATGACATTAAACCCCTTCTTCATTTTATTCCTTATCTTCTTTCAAGCTTTCAAAGTATTGTTGCCTCAACTTTTTTCTCTATCATTTTTTATAATTCCCTCAACCATTCTCTACAATGCAAGGTAATGACTTCCCATTGCATTTTCTGCTCAGACTTCACATGGATTCATCTAGCATTCTGTCCTTCATGTATACATACTGCCCTGATAGGTAGTACATATAAGATCACCTGATGTTTGGGATATTGCCATTTGCTTCTGCAAGACTACTGACTTCTTTAACTGTTTCACTCACACTCATTCACTCTCTAGCTTCTGATTGGATTTTGCAGGTGACTCCTATTCGGCAGATTTGGTAAGTGAAAGGGAAGAGAGAGAGACAGGAGTAATTATTTTGAGGGGATTGCAGTATCTGCATTTCACTAAAGCCACCATTACCCCCACAACTATAAATTTTACTGAGTTTCGCTAAAACCCATCTCCTCCTACCCTTTCAAGCCAAATGAGAGTATATATTTCCTCCCATGTCTAGTTCTGTGATTCTTCACCACTCCATGTGGGTTCCTGGAACCTGCCCATCTCTTTGTAAAATTCCCTTTGCTTTCCTCTTTGGGTGTGGTGTCTCCCAAGACCCTGACTGGTATACCCATGTAATGTAAAACAAAACAAAACAAAACAAAACAAAAAACACAACAATGCCTTGAATACTGTGACAATTTCAGAGAACATGATTATCCTGCTACCTTTAAAATAATTTGTCTCTGTTGCATTTCTACAGGATGTGTGTCTAAAGTTCTGTAGCAGCCTTGCAGCCATCTGGAACTCAGCCTATGCCTAGCATTTTATTACACTGGGATTTACATGGCCTGCTACTTGGGGTTCCAGATTCATCAGAGATTCAATCACAGAACCATGGAATCCAGACCAGAAGGGGTTTTCACTATCACCTAATACTGATAATTTTCACTATCACCTAATACTGATAATACTGATTTTCAGCTGTATTCACTGGAACCAGGTAGGGCCTTAAGCTGTGGAACTGACAGAAGGGAGCAGGGAAGACTCTGACATCCCTTGCAACCCCCTCTGGACCAGCAGCTCCACTTTTATCTGTTGTGTTGTTTGAATTTTTATAAATAGCTGAGTTTTAACTATGTTATTTAAGGCCAACTTCCAGAAATAAGAATTACTGAAATAGTAAACAATAGCTGGCATTTATCAAATGCTTACTACACATTGCTTTAAATTTGTTATGTCACTTAATTTGACACTTCAGTTCCCCAAAAAGTAGTAAAAGCTCACCCAGACTCTGGGATTTTACCACATTTGAGTATATAATTCTATGCTGTAATGTTCGGCCCTTTCAGTTGACAGCTGCCAAGAGAATGGGAAAATGAGAAGACCATATGCCAAGGTATCTTTAAAGCTTATTCACTGGAAATGTTTTATTTCTCTGATTAAATCTATCCCCTGAAAGGATATACCTGGATTAATTTTCTTCAAGATGAACTGACTTGTGATGAAGGATTACTTCAATAACCTTCACTGAAGACCCTTGGTCTTATTCAAATTTTCCCTCCTGCAGCCATTCTGTCTTCTGTCTCTGAGATGGTCAACAGACACAGAACCAGTCCCCACCTCTGACATCTCAGAAACATCACCCATGGAAGGCCATCTGCAGTTTTGAGGGGAGGATGGGATACACTGCAGCATCCTGAATCAGGTAAAACTTAATATTAAATGTCCTGGATCAAAAAGTCACTGCACATTCTCTACATGAGAAATTATGTGGAAGAAATAGTATCATCAGCTGGGTCTTGAAGAACAATAAGATTTTACAGTTAGAAATGGGGCAAAGGATGGGACGCCTGGGTGGCTCAGCTGTTAAGCATCTGCCTTCAGCTCAGGGTGTGATCCTGGAGTTCTGGGGTCGAGTCCCACATCAGGCTCCCTGCATGGAGCCTGCTCCTCCCTCTGCCTATGTCTCTGCCTCTCTCTCTGTGTCTCTCATGAATAAATAAATAAAATATATTTTTTTTTAAAAAAAGAAAGAAATGGGGCAAAGACGCATTCAGGAAGGAAAGGTCAGAATAGAGGATGGAACATGAACAAAGATCCTTTGTGAAAATGCCTTTCCAGACTTCCACCCTGTTCTCTACCGTGTTCATCTGACACAGCAGCAGCCTGAATGAGCTTAGGGATTGTGGTTTGGCTAAACAGAAGGTTCATAAGTGGATAAAACCTAAAAATGTGGTTTGGGGGAAATAATGGAGAATTAGCCAAATTGAATTTGCTAGCCTGATGAAAGCCTGGGAAGGTTTTTAAGCAGTAATATGGTGTGACAAAGCCTAAGCTGTTGGAAGATTAACATGGGCATGTGTGTGTGGTGGATTCCAGGGGGAGGTGGTAAAGGCAGGAAGCTCGTTGTGGTGAGCAGTGGGATGTGCTCCTTGGGTAAGGAGTGTTGTTCATAGCAGCCTACATTTATCATACTTGCCATGGCTCACCTACAGAGCTGCCTCAGCCAAGGTCTGGCCCCTTGTGGAAGAACTCACACAAAGCCTGCTCTCTACAGGATGGCAAAGGCCTAGAAATCTTATCCCAGCTGGGACAACAATAAGGGTCATTCGTTCTAGCTTTCGAGCCTCCCATGCAGTGGGGTGGGGGACCTTAGGCTGTCCTTCAACCTGACTGAGGCCTGACTTCTCTCTTTCCATTCCTTCTTCCTTCTCTTCCTTTTCACAGGTATTGATCCCAAGGGCACTTCTTAATAAATACCTTGCATCCTAAACTCCATTCAGTCTCTTTTCCAGGGAACCCAAGCTGTGACATTTAGTCGGAACATGATAAGAGTCATCTGGGCAATAGGCAACAAGGACCTGGATCAGAGTAATGGCATTTGGGATAGAAAGGTGAGACATAGAGAAGGAATAATGGAATGGTTTTGCTGCCATGTAGACATCACTGATGATTCCAGAGTTAGGATTCAGCAGGACCGTCTCCATGTCTGTAAAAATGGTACTGCCTAGTTATTTAGAGTATGTGTGAAGACATGAATGAGTGAATAGATTAATTAACAAATAATAAAGAAGAGAAACAGATGTGGTGGATCCGTTTGTAGGTCCATGAGCAGAGTGGGTCTGGGAATGTAGATTCTGCTGTTTGTAGGCTATGGTTATAAACCTATGTCACCACATCAGATTCTGCTGTGCTTACATAGACACAGACTGTGATGAGGTAAACACAGAGCATTTCCAATGAAATGTTCACTGTGCTGCAGTCACAAATCTTCTGCATGCTAATCAGAGATTTGAGATTCTCTAAATAGGTTCATCTTACCATAGTCCATGCCAACTGGGAAACCTGAAATGGCCCTTCATTTCCTGATGAAGGCATCTACACAAACAGAGCACACTGAAGTTTCACCTAACTATACCCAAATCCTGTAACTGTAGAGGAGTCAGGAATCATTTTATAATCAATACTTTCATGACCTAGTAAAAATAAAATAGATAAACAGAAATCACAGTAAATGAGTTTGCTCTGTTATACTTTGTCTCCTTCTGCTAAAGATAGAGAGCAAATAAAACCTGGAAAATTTTAAATATTGTTAATTGGGGACTGTCACTGGCTTTTTATCCTATTAAGAAAGAATAGTTCAGGGCACTGGGGTGGCTCAGTTGTTGAGCATCTGCCTTTGGCTCAGGTTGTGATCCTGGAGTCCTGAGATAGAGTCCCACATTGGGCTCCCTATAAGGAGCCTGCTTCTCCCTCTGCCTATGTCTCTGCCTTTCTCTGTGTCTCTCATGGATAAATAAATAAAATCTTAAAGAAAGTTCAGGGAATGGCCTAATTTCTACTGATTTAGGAGCTTTCTATCTTGAGCATGTCCAAAATTCAGACAGGAAAGGACTGGAGATGGATTTTGAAGGTTGGGAATAGTCGTGAAGGATATGAGAGTGGGCTCTACCTAGAAATCACAACAGGTTTCTTGAGTGGCTCTGAGGAACCAGCTGTGGATTTTCACTAGTTCTGTACAGCAGTGTCCCTGGACACTGATAGCATGATCACAATCTTTCTCTGCACTTCTGTGAACTTCCAGCATCTGGAGGAATATCAGTGTCCACATGATGGCCTGTAGAATACGCCATCATCAAAGTCCCTTGACCCCCCTCTATCCACTGACCTTTGGCCTTCTATTCCATCCACTCACTCCACCAATAGCTCAAAAACCTTATTATGACCCCGATTCACACAATATGTGCTCTTGGACCTTATTAAGACTTCCAGTAACTTAAATCCTCCATCCTCCCCCAAGATTCCTCCTATCCAACTCTGATCCCAAACTTACCATTTCACACATACATTGATCCCATCCAAACCACTACCCCTTCATGTCATTGTGGATGCCACTCCCTCTGTGCAGTATTTACTTATCTACCTTTTTTGCCTAGCAAAATGGTCCCATACTTCAAAGTGGGCTCAATATCAACTCCTCACTTCTAAGCTTTTTTATTTATGTGTCTCCCATATGCTTCCTTTCATGGCTTTCTGCGTGACCCCTCACGTCCTGTAAAGTGATTATTAGTTTATTTTCTGGTCTCTCACATAACTAAATCCTGAGGCTCTTGAAGGCTAGTGTGTTTTTGTTTAATGTTGATAGGCATGCAACCTTGTGTGGTGGCTTATACAGAGTGTTTTCTTTTAAAAAATTTTTTTAAAGATTTTATTTATTTATTCATGAGAGACAGAGAGAGTCAGAGACACAGGCAGAGAGAGAAGCAGGCTCCATGCAGGGAGCCTGATGTGCGACTGGATCCCTGGTCTCCAGGATCACACCCTGGGCTGAAGGTGGCACTAAACCATTGAGCCACCCACGCTGCCCTAAAGAGTGATTTCTTAATGAATACTTGAAAGATAGAGTAATTTTATTTTGCTATTCATTTGAGACTTATGATATACCTCTTCCCATTTTTTCCTAAAGTTGAAAATAAAATTCTGGATACCTATGAATATTCATCATGCAAAGATTTAATGAGACCAGACTACTATATTTATGATTTTTTTAGATGTTGATGTATTACATTCCATTCCTTGAGTAAGAGAAAGTATCTCAATACTAACATGTTAGCACTGGATTGACATGACACAGTTACTACTCTTTTGTGATAAGTTTTACAACCATAATTTTACAGAAATTAACTGTGAGATCTGACGGACCTCGCTTTACTCTCCCATTCCTTCTGTCTTCGTATTGCTCAAATCTTTCCTCAATGGACATAGTACATTATTTTTGCTATTGATGGAACATTTGGCTGTTTCAAAATGGAGATAAATAGTTGACTTTCAAAAATTAAGCTTTTACCAATTCAAGAGTTATATAGCATTTCAAGACCAAAGTACCAGGATAGGAGTAACAATCTAGCAGAAGATTTTTAAGAAGTTTGTAATTGTAGCATTAAATCTAGAAGCTTATGATATATCACTGCCTCCCTCCATAACAGCTGACCTACACACAAATCATAGAGTGGTGGCCCTTTTGACCCAAGAACAATCCAGTTCTAATGTCACTGAGCTGCCTGCAGTTGTCACTCAGAGATAAGTCCAGTGGCTCTACACCTGTTTTCTTCTTTTCTTTCTGAGTCACTCTTTCCTCAGATAAACAAAGAGGAAGAGAACCAGAATTCTATTGTCTGCTACGTTCCAGGCCTTATTCTAAATACTTGTTTTTGTTATCTGTCCCATCCTCACACAGTACGCAATGTAGGTATTCTTTAGTATTTATAGGGAAGGAAACTGGGGTCTAACCACATCAATTAGAAGTGGTGAGACCCATTGAAAGGAGCAGAAGCTTTGCATTAAGCATTGGCCTTAACCACTGGCCAAGATATTTACCTGGGGCAAGCTATTTACCCTCTCCAATTCCCAGTTGCTTAATGTATAAATGATGATAAATACTTCCCTTGGGGCTGGTTGTGAATTAAAGGTAATATATGAAGCACCTAGCACAGTCCTAGGAACATAGTATTAAACATGCATGTACTATTATATATAATTATCTGGAGGTTAACATTCTGGTCAACAGCCAAGCTAACTCCAATTTCTGAAACCCATGTCCCTCCCCCTGTACAACTTCTGCTGACCTCATCAAACACACCATGTCTAATGCAGAACACATTTCCAATTAATGATCGTGACTGGTTGAGCTTCAGAGAGAATTTAGAGTGTGAAGACATGTAAGTCTCCTCTCTGGCACTTACCAGACTGGTCTTGAACAGGTGATTGAAGTTCTACAAGTTTCTGTTTCCTCATCCGTAAGATGGAGATAATTCAACTGTTAGATACAATGAGTTGATTTATGTGAAAGTATTTATAATAATAATATTTCAGGGTCTTCCACCTGACTACCATAACTGCTGCCACTATTTTTATATCGAGTGCTTGTACTTCTATAGCCATGCCAGAGCTTTCTATACATGCTCTCATTTAAGCTTCACAAAACTTTTAATATAATGATCTGTAGTACCCAATATTTACAGATGAGGAAAAGAAACCTTGGGTTTAAATCACCTTCTCAAGGTAACACAGCTAGTAATTGGTAGAGTAACTTGTTACAGAAAGATACCATACAAAGTAGTTTGCCAGAAGAGATGAGACATCATGTCACAAGTTATAGTATCATACAATAGAATGTTCAATATTCTCAAATGGGCATTTTGAAATTTTCTCCAGAATTCATCCTGAAGCTACATCCCTCTGAATTAATTGGAGCTATGGGGGGAACGCCTGGGTGGCTCAGTGGTTGAGTGCCTGCCTTTGCTCAGTGCATGATCCTGGGATCCAGGTTCAAGTCCCACATCTGGCTCCTTGCATGGAGCCTGCTTTTACCTCTGCCTATGTATCTGCTTCTTTCTGTGCATCTCTCATGAATAAATAAATAAAATCTTTTTTTAAAAAATTGAAGCTGTGGGTACTGATGAGTACCCATCATTTCTGTCTAGAACAGTAATAAGTCTATTGCTAAGATAGTATGAGGGAAACTCACATGCATGCCTGGAGCAGCACAGGCTGGAGGTTATGTAAGGTACTGGAAGGAGCCCCTGCTTCACTCTACTCAAGGGGAACCAGAAACCAGCTTTGGCTATTAAATATTATGTACCCCATTTTTCATTATCTATAAAATGGGAATAACTGTACATTAATGACCTAATTAATCTGATAACATGAACAGTGACTCATAAGCCAGAAGATCTCCAAGAAAATAACTAAAAGGTTAGGGCAGGTCTGTAATGCCTCATCAGGAAGATGTCATTAAAATAATCTCCCTTCATAAAAAAAAAAAAAAAGATTTATTCGGAGTCAGGCAAATGGCAGTAGAGCAGGGGCCCTCAACTCATTTGGTCCCACAACCTTACCAAGATAACTTTCAAAATATCCTGAACACCTACAAATTCGACCTGAGATGTAAAGAGACAACAGCTAGAATGCTACAGAGAGCAAAGTTTTCACTTCTAACAAGGTAGGAAAGCAAAAACAGAACAAAACAAAACAATAAAGTTGGGGAGTGGAACCATGACCAGCCTCTGCTCTGGGGCATGGAAGCCAAGCCCTGGATAAGTGGGAAGTTTAAAAATCCACACCTGAGTTTTCCTGATAGAAAAGTGCTTAGCAGGGAAATTGGGCAGAATTGCAGGAGGAGCAGTGAAGCCTCAAGATTCCAGGAAACCCTATAAGACTGGGGCACCTGGGAGAAAGCTGGCACAAACCACAATCTGATCTCAGTAAAGGGCTGGAGTGCCGCATACCTCTGGGGCATTTGGGAGAAGCCAGCCAGTTACACAAGCCAGAGCTCCCTTTACCTTAGATCCTGGCAATGGATGGAGGTGGCTGTCCTCCATTCCCTTCGGGAGAGTTGGTCCCCAGGAATGCAGGTGCAGCAATGAAGGTCCTGCATATGAGGGCACTGAAGCGGATAAATCCAGCTATTCCCTGTTCCCCCTGGGACAGGCAGAAGCAGGGAGGGCACAGGAAAGGCAGAACTCTCCTGCAGCTAGATGCCCAGCAAACTGTATAGATCAGGGCCCCTGCGCCTGCCCCCAGGAGCAACTAGGCCAGTGCAGACTGAGAGACTGCAGTTCAGCACTCGTGGGGAGCTCCTGGTTCCAGAGGGGGAAATCTGGCTGCCACAATTTTTTTCTCCTCTTTTCCCCTTTCACCTGGGAGAGGTGGGACCTTTGGGAACAAAGGCCTCACAGGATAAACAGCTCACACAGAGCTTGACAGGGGACAGTGGGTGGGGCATCTCCACCCAGGCACACACACCTGAGAATCAACACAGCAGACCCCTCCCCCAGAAGAACTGCTGGAAGAACAGGGGAAGAGCAAGTTTACTGACCAAGCAGCACTGGAAAGCTCAAGGGCTGAGGGAAAATGGTACATAGAACTAGAGGGTTGTTTCTACTTCTTCTTTTTCTTCTTCTTCTTCTTCTTCTTCTTCTTCTTCTTCTTCTTCTTCTTCTTCGTCTCATTACAACTTGTTTTTATATTAGGTTAAAAATTCCAATATTTTCTCTCTTTTCCTGCATTAACTACGATATTTTACCAACTCTTCGATTTTAAGGTTTTTTTTTTTTTTTTACTTTCATATTTCTACAATTACATGTCTTAGATATATTTTTCACTTCTGGATTCCCATCAATGTTTTCAGTTTAATTTTGGTAGATATACAAGGTATGGGTTTTTGTTTTTTCTGTCTTGTTTTGTTTTACAATCGTGGAAGTTAGTCCATTCTAACACATTAACAAAATACACCCAGAACCAAGTGGAACACTAAGTTGGTTCATTCTGTGGACTATATTATCTCTTCCTTCCCATTCTGTCCCCCTCTTTTAACTTGTTTATGTTTTTGTGATAGAGGTGGGGATTTCTATAAGTATTGCTGCTTTATATAAATTTAGGATTGAGCATCTTCTAAAACAGAACAAAATACACTCAGAACCAAGAGGATCACCCTCTATGACCCCTCAGGGAGACTACATTCTCTCTCCACTGCCACTTCCTCACCATCACCATCCCCCCCTTTTTTCTTCTTTGTTTTCAGGTTTTTGGCTTTTTATTTCAATATTTTGTTTTAAAATTTGTTTTTCACTTTAGTAGTCCTTTGTTTTATTTTATACTGCTCTTCTTTTTCTTTTATTTTCTGGTCACTGACCTCTTCAGAATCATCTAGGGTGTACTTTACTTAGGTCGTGGTTGATATTTTTGACTCAACTTACTCATACAGCCACTCTGAACTGGACAAAATGACTAGAAGGAAGAATTCACCACAAAAGAAAGAACCAGAAGCAATATTCTCTGCCACAGAGTTACTGAACGTGGATTTAAATACAAAGTCAGAAATTCAATTCAGAAGTACAATTATAAAGTTACTGATGGCTGTGGAAAAAAGCATAAAGGGCTCTAGAGGCTCTGTTACTGCAGGTTTGAGATTTAATCAAGCTGAAACTAAAAATACTTTAACTGAAATGCAATGCAAACTGGATGCTGTAACTGCTAGGATTAATGAGGTGGAAGAGAGTGAGTGACATAGAAGACAAGTTGATGATAAGAAAGGAAGCTGAGAAAAAGAAGTAGGAGCCCACAGGAAAAGGCTTAAGGAAATAAATGATAGCTTGAGAAGGAAGAATATACGTCTAATTGGGATTCCAGAAGAGGCTGAGAGGGAGAGAGGAACACAAAGTATATTTGAACAAATCATAGCTGAGAACTTCCCTAATCTGGGGAAAGAAACGGGCATTCAAATCCAAAGGATAGAGACGACCCTCTCCAAAATTAATAAAAACTGTTCAACACCTCAACATTTAATAGTGAAAATTACAAATTACAAAGATAAAGAAAAAAATCCTTAAAGCAACTTGAGACAAGAGATTCTTAAGTTATATGGGGAGAAATATCAGAATAACAGTGGATCTCTCCACAGAGACCTGGCAGGCCAGAAAGGGTTGGCATGATATATTCAGGGTACTAAATGAGAAGAACAAGCAGCCAAGAACACTTTATCCAGCAAGGCTGTCATTCAGAATAGAAGGAGAGATAAAAGAGTTTCCAAGATAGGCAGAAAATGAAAGAGTATGTGACCACCAAACCAGCTCTGCAAGAAAGATTAAGGGGGCCCTGTAAAAGGAACAGGAAGCCCAAAGAAACAATCCAGAAAAACAGTGACTGATAGGTATTATGATGACACTAAATTCATATCTTTCAATAGTTACTCTGAACGTGAATGGGCTAAATGATCTCATCACAAAACGCAGGGTTTCATACTGGATAAAAAAGCAAGACCCATCTATTTGCTGTCTACAAGAGACTCATTTTAGACCTAAGGATATCTCCAGCCTGAAAATGAAAGGTTGGAGAACCATTTACCATTCAAATGGTCCTCAAAAGAAAGCTGGGGTAGCATTCCTCATATCAGATAAATTAAAGTTTATCCCAAAGACTGTAGTAAGAGATGAAGAGGGACACTATATAATACTTAAAGGATCTATCCAACACGAAGATCTAACAGTCATGAATATTTATGTGGGAGTTGCCAAGTATATCAATCAATTAGTAACCAAAGTAAAGAGACACTTAGATAATAATACACTAAGTATTAGTATTAAGGAGACTTAAACACAACACTTTCTGCAAATGACAGATCTTCTAAACAGAACATCACCAAAGAAACAAGGGCCTTGAATGACATACTGGACCAATTGGATTTCAGATATATGTAGAACATTATATCCAAATGCAACTGAATACACATTCTTCTCAAGTGCACATGGAACTTTCTCCAAAATACATCACATATTGGGTCACAAATCAGGTCTCAGTGATACCAAAAGATTGGGATTGTCCCCTGCATATTTTCAGACCACAATGCTTTGAAACTAGAACTCAATCAAAGAAGAAATTTGGAAGAAACTCACACACATGGAGGTTAAAGAACATCCTACTCAAAGATGAATGGGTCTCCCAGGAAATTAGAGTAGAATTTAAAAGATTCGTGGAAATTAATGAACATGAAAATACAGCGATTCAAAATCTTTGGGATACAACAAAAGCGTTCTAAGAGGGAAATACATTGCAATACAAGCCTCCCTCAAAAAATTGGGAAAAAACTGATATACACAAGCTAACCTTGCCCCTAAAGGAATTGGAGAAAGTACAGCAAGTGAAGCCTAAACCAAGCAGGGAAAGAGAGATAATAAAGATTCTAGCAGAACTCAATGAAATAGAGACCAGAAGAACTGTAGAGCAGATCAACAAAACCAGTAGCTGTTTCATTGAAAGAATTAATAAGATAGATAAACCATTAGCCAGCCTTATTAAAAAGAAAAGATAAAAGACTCAAATAATAAAATCATGAAGGAAAGAGGAGAGATCACAACCAATACCAAAGATATATATAAATGATTATAAAATTGTATTATGATATACCAAAATTAGGCAATCTAGAAGAAATGGATGCATTTCTGGAAAGCCACAAATTACCAAACCTGGAACAGGATGAAATAGAAAACCTGAACAGGCCAATAACCAGTGAGGAAATTGAAGCAGTCATCAAAAACCTCCCAAGACACAAAAGTCCAGGGCCAGATGGCTTCCCTGGGGAATTCTATCAAACATTTAAACAAACAAACAAAAAAATACCTATTCTACCAAAGCTGGTTCAAAGGATAGAAAGGGATGGAATACTTCCTAATTCATTTTATGAGGCCAGCATCACCTCAATTCCAAAGCCAGACAAAGGCCCCACCAAAAGGATAATTTTAGACCAATATCCCTGATGAAGAGGGATGCAATAATGCTCAGCAAAATACTAGCCAATAGGATCCAACAGTAATAATTAATAATTAAGAAGATTATTCACCATGACCAAGTGGGATTTATCCCCGGGATGCAAGGCTGGTTCAACACCCGTAAAGCAATCAATGTGATAGATCCCATCAACAAAAGAAAAAACAAGAACCATATGATCCTCTCAATAGATGCAGAGAAAGCATTTGACAAAATACAGCATCCATTCCTGATCAAAACTCTTCAGAGTGTAGGGATAGAGGGAACATACCTCAGCGTCTTCTAAGCAATCTATTAACAGCCCAGAGCAAATTCATTCTCAATGGGGAAAAACTGAGAGCCTTTCCCCTAAGGTGAGGAATAGGATAGTAATGTCCACTCTCACCATTGTTATTCAACATAGTACTAGAAGTCCTAGCCTCAGCAATAAGGCAACAAAAAGAAATAAATGGCATTCAAATTGGCAAAGAAGAAGTCAAACTCTCCTCTTCCCAAGTGACATGATAGTGTATGTAGAAAACCCAAAAGACTCTACCCCAAGATTGTTAGAACTCATACACCAATTCAGCACTGTGGCAGGATATAAAATCAATACCCAGAAATCAGTGGTATTTCTCTACACTAACAATGAGACTGAAGAAAGAGAAATTAAGGAGTCAATCCCATTTACAGTTGAACCCAGAACCATAAGATACCTAGGAATAAACCTAACCAAAGAGGTAAAGGATCTATACCCTCAAAACTCTAGAACACTTCTCAAAGAAATTGAGGAAGACACAAAGGGATGGAAAAATATTCAATGCTCATGGATTGGCAGAATTAATATTGTATAAATGTCTATGCTATCCAGGGCAATTTACATGTTCAATGCAATTCCTATCAAAATACCATGGGCTTTTTCAGAGAGTTGGAACAAATCATCTTAAGATTTGTGTAGAATCAGAAAAGACCCTGAATAGCCAGGGGAATATTAAAAAAGGGAACCAAAGCTGGGGGCATCACAATGTTGGATTTCAAGTTGTACTACAAAGCTGTGGTCATCAAGACAGTGTGGTACTGGCACAAAGACACATAGATCAATGGAACAGAATAGAGAACCCAGAAATGGGCCCTCAACTCTATGGTCAACTAATACTTGATAAAGGAGGAAAGACTATCCACTGGAAAAAGGACAGTCTCTTTAATAAATGGGGCTGGGAAAATTGGACATCCACATGCAGAAGAATGAAACTACACCACTCTCTTGCACCATACACAAACATAAACTCAAAATGGATGAAAGATCTAAGTATGAGACTAGAATCCATCAAAATCCTAGAGGAGAACACAGGCAACACCGTTTATGAACTTGGTCACAGTAATTTCTTTCAAGGTATATCTAAGACGTCAAGGGAAACAAAAGCAAAATTGAACTATTGGGATTTCATCAGGGTAAAAAGCTTCTGCACAGCAAAAGAAACAGTCAACAAAACTAAAAGACAACCTACAGAATGAGAGAAGATAGTTGTAAATGACACATCAGATAAAGGGCTAGTATCAAAGATCTATAAAGAACTTATGAAACTCAATACCCAAGAAACAAACAATCCAATAATGAAATGGGCAAAAGACATGAACAGAAATTTCACCAAAGAAGACATACACATGGCCAGCAAGCATTTGAGAAAATGCTCTGCATGACCTGCCATCAGGGAAAAACAGAAATCAAAACCAGATTGAGATAGCACGTCACACCAGTGAGAATGGTGAAAATTAACAAGACAGGAAACAACAAATGTTGGAGAGGATGTGGAGAAAGGGGAACCCTCTTGCACTGTTGGTGGGAATGTGAACTGATACAGCCACTCAGGAAAACTGTGTGGAGGTTCCTCAAAGAGTTAAAAATAGAGCTACCCTACGACCCAATAATTGCACTTTTGGGGATTTACTCCAAAGATACAGATGCAGTGAAATGGCATGACACCTGCGCCCGATTGTTTTATATATATAAAAGTTCCAGGCAGACTAGGAAGAGAAAAAGGAAGGAAAACAGAAGGCCACAGCAGAAGGAAGAAAATAAATACTAGAGCAGAAATCAATGAAATCGAGAATAGTAAACGTCTAGAAAAAATAAATGAAACTAACAGTTGTTTGTTTTTTTTTAAAGATGATTGATATTGACAAAATGTTACCTAGACAAAGGAAAAAGAAAAAAAAGACAGATGGAGGTGCCTGGCTGGCTAATTTAGTGGAGCATTGGACTCTTGATATTAGGGTTGTGAGTCTGAGCCCCACATTAGGTATAGAGATTACTTAAAAATAAAATCTTAAAAGAAGGAAAAAAAGAAAAAAATACAGAGGACTCATGTAAATAAATTATAAATAAATGAGAGGTTATAATTAACACCCCAAAATACAAAGGATCACAAGAGACTATTATGAACAATCCTATGCCAATAATTGTACAACCTAGAAGAGATGAATAAATTCCTGGAAACTTACAATGTACCAAATCTGAATCATGAATAAATAGAAAATCTGAACAGGTCAATAATGAGTAAGGAGATTAAATCAATAATCAAAACCTCCCACAAAAGAAAAGCTCAGGATTAGATGATTTCACTGGTGAATTCTACCAAACATTTAAAGATGAATGAATTCTAATTATTCTCAAATTATTCCAAAAAATTGAAGAAGGGAAGTATTCCTAGACTCACTTATGAAGCCAGATTATCCTTATACCAAAACTAGATAAGGACACTACAAGAAAAAAAAAAAAGTCAGGCCAATATCTCTGATGAATATGGATTGAAAAATTCTCAAAAATACTAACAAACTGATATCTCCCAGAAAAGAGCTTACATACTGTCTGAAGTCACAGTTTTTCCAACACTCTCCCAAGGAGATACCTCCAGATCTGGTTTGGAAGTCAGTAGGGTTTATCACTGTGGTTCTGTTGGACTGTGTATATCTGCATATCTTAAGCATTGCTGCCCAAGGATCTGACTTTCAATCAGCCTGAAACTGTGCTGACAGAGGTCACTGTCTTTGGAACACTGGCAGACCTTGGTACACCCTCAGCAACCAGGGCCTTTGTTTTTTGTTTGTTTGTTTGTTTGTTTGTTTTAATAATAAATTTATTTTTTATTGGTGTTCAGTTTGCCAACATACAGAATAACACCCAGTGCTCATCCCGTCAAGTGCCCCCCTCAGTGCCCGCCACACAGTCACCCCCACCCCCCGCCCTCCTCCCCTTCCACTACCCCTAGTTTGTTTCCCAGAGTTAGGAGTCTTTCATGTTCTGTCTCCCTTTCTGATATTTCCCACCCATTTCTTCTCCCTTCCCCTCTATTCCCTTTCATTATTATTTATATTCCCCAAATGAATGAGACCATAAAATGTTTGTCCTTCTCCGACTGACTTACTTCACTCAGCGTAATACCCTCCAGTTCCATCCACATTGAAGCAAATGGTGGGTATTTGTCGTTTCTAATGGCTGAGTAATATTCCATTGTATACATCAACCACATCTTCTTTATCCATTCATCTTTCGATGGACACTGAGGCTCCTTCCACAGCTTGGCTATTGTGGACATTGCTGCTAGAAACATCGGGGTGCAGGTGTCCCAGCGTTTCACTGCATCTGTATCTTTGGGGTAAATCCCCAGCAGTGCAATTCCTATGTGGTAGGGCAGGTCTATTTTTAACTCTTTGAGGAACCTTCACACAGTTTTCCAGAGTGAACCAGGGTCTTTGAAGAATAAATCAGACTATCTAGATAATCACAGTCACTTTGATAAATGGTGTTGGGAAAATACAACAGCCACATGCAAAAGAATAAAAATAGACCACTGCCTTATACCATACATGAAAATTAATTCCTAATGTATTGAAGACTTGAATGTTGTATATAAAAATATAGAATTGTTATGTTGTACACTTGAAACTAATATGTTATCCGCCAAATTTACCACTATATAAAAGTAATTAAATATTTAGGAATAAATTTAACCAAAGAGGTGAAAATCTGCATAATGAGAAGTATAAAACTTTTATTAAAAAAGTGAAAACACAAATAAATGGAAAGCTATTCTCTGCTTGTGGGCCAGAATTAATATTATTAGGGTATTATGTTATATGTTGCAAATTGAACTCCAATAAAAAAATATACAAAAGACAATACCCACACTACCCAAAGCAATCAACATACAGGTCAATGTATCCCTATCAAAATTTCAATGACAGTTTTCACAGAAATAGAAAAAACAATCCTAAAATGCATATGGAACCACAAAAAAAAACTTAGATAGCCAAAGCAATCCTGAGAAACAAGAATAAAGCTGGATCCACCACATTTTCTGATCCATAGCTATATTACAAAACAATATGCTACTGACATAAATATAGACACTTAAATCAATAGAATTATATAAAGAGCTCAGAAATCAGCCCATGTATGTGCCGCCAGATAGTGTTTGGCAAGGGAGCTAAGAGTACTCATTGGGGGAAAGGACAGTTTCCTTCGTAAGTGGGGTGGGAAAACTGGATATCCACCTGCAAAAGAATAAAACTGGACCCTTATCTTAAAACACTCAGGAAAGGGCAGCCCTGGTGGCTCAGCGGTTTGGCGCCGCCTGCAGCCCAGGGCGTGATCCTGGAGACCTGGGATTGAGTCTGGCGTCAGGCTCCCTGCATGGAGCCTGCATCTCCCTCTGCCTGTGTCTCTGCCTCTCTCTCTCTCCTCTCTGTGTATTCTCATGAATAAATGAATAAAATCTTAAAAAAAAAAAACACTCAGGAAAATTAACTCAACATGGATTAAAGATTTAAATGTAAGACCTGAAACTGTGGAACTCCTAGAAAAAAACATAGAGAAGTTCATTGACATAGGTCTTAGCAGTGACCTTTTGGATATGATACCAAAAATGCATGCAAGAAAACTAAGACGCTTCTGCACAGCAAAAGAAACAATGAAGTGAAAGGAAATATGTGAAACACATGAAAATATCTGCAAACCATATGTCCAACAAGGGGTTAATATCCGAAATATATTAGAAAGTCCATAACTCAATAGCAAAAAAAGGCATTTTGATGAAAAATGGATAAAAGACTTGAATAGAATTTTTTCCCCAGTAAGACATACAGATGCCAGCAGACACTTGAAAAAAAGCTCATCATCATTCATCATCAGAGAAATGAAAATCAAAACCACAATGAGATACCACCTCACACCTGTCAGAATGGATATTAAAAAGACAAGAGCTAAGAAGAATTGGTGAGTATATAGACAAGAGAAAACCCTTGTGCAATGTTGGTGGGAATGTAAATTGTTACAGCCATTATGGAAAAAGGTATGGAGTTTCTTCAAAAAACTAAAAATAGAACCATCATATGACTCAGCAATTCTGACAGCAAGGCCAAACAGAGGAAATTTCTGTGAATATGTCTGAAGGAAACAAAATCACTATTTCAGAGTTATCTGCCTCCTCATGTTCATTGCATCTTTCTTTGTAATAGTTAAGACCTGAAACAACCCGTGTCCACTGAAGAATAAATAAATGAAGAAGATATGGCACACACACATACACATACATGCAGAGAAAGGAAGGAAAGAGAAAGAGAAAAAAGGAAATCTTGCCATTTGTGACAACTTGCATGGACCTTGACTGAAATAAGTCAGATAGAGAAAGATAAATAATGTAGGATCTCAGTTTTATATGAGATTTACATGGAAACAGAGAATAGAATTGTGGTTGCCAGGGAGGGAGAGGTGGGAGAAATGGGATGATGTTGGTCAAATGGCACAAACTTCTGGTTGTTAGAAGAATACATCTCTGGGTTGCAGTTCCAAGCCTGGTGACTACAATTAATGGTAGTGTATCGTATTCTCGGAAGTTGCTATGAGAGATGTTCCCAACCTAACAACAAGCAACAACAAAATGATAATTACATGGAAAGGATGAGCTAACAAACCCTACTGTGGCAAACATTTTGCAACACACTTGTGTATCATCACTGTGCACAACTTAAACTTACAGTGTTATATGCCAGTTATATCTCAGTAAGCCTGCAGAAAAATTATAACTTTACTGCTGAATTTTATTTTATTGACCTCTACCATCCTTCCATTCTTTACTTCCTTGTCTCTGTGAGACCAGTTCCTCTAAGTTTTTCTTTCTTCTTAAAGAAAGGATACATCTATTATCTTGATGGGAAGATACAAGAAGAGGACGGCAAGGCCAAACAGAGGAAATAATGCAGAATCTTTCTTGGAAAGAAAGGAGTAGGAAGGCAGGTCAAAACATCCCCAGTAACACCCCAGGGCAAACCCGTCTTGTTCAGACCAAATGGATGAGAGGAGTGTGAGCATCTCAGGGAAAGTGCCACATTTTTCTTGAAAAGGATAGGAAATCTAATAGAGGCTCTAGTATCTAGTAGAGTGGATGTGGTCGGCCCCACCTGCCAGCTGAGCTACAAACTATGCCAGTGTCCTCATCATGCTTCAGAGCTCAGCAGGCCGTGGTGTCACCCTCCTCAGGCATTGATAAAAATCGCAGATAGTTTCAAACCAGAGGGCTAAAATATTGGAAGGCATTAAATTATTTGGCGTGAGCTTTGGCACCAGTGACAATTGGTTACTCATGGAGGTCACCTGGCCCAGAGTGCCGGGTTCCAGAGTTTCTCTCTCCTGGTGAGGTCTTTGGACTCGGCCAGGCATCTTTCAAGGTAGCCGAGCCAGCTGGCTGGGGCTTACTTGCATTCCTTTCCCATTCCTGCCCAGCTCTGTTTCTTTGTTCTCAGCCCTGTTTTTAGTATTCCATGGCTCATCTCAGAAAGAGATTATCCAGGGCATGTCTCAAATGTCTAGTTGCCATGCCTGCCTCTGCTCTGCCCTCTTGAAATAATTTTTTTTTTATTTATGATAGTCACACAGAGAGAGAGAGAGAGAGAGAGGCAGAGACATAGGCAGAGGGAGAAGCAGGCTCCATGCTCCGGGAGCCCGACGTGGGATTCGATCCCAGGTCTCCAGGATTGCTCCCTGGGCCAAAGGCAGGCGCCAAACCACTGCGCCACCCAGGGTTCCCTCTTGAAATAATTCTTTTGCTTAGTTTCTCAAACCTTGATGCTTTGCCACTGGGTGTGAATCCTGGTGGCCACCCTTTCCTAAGACCCAGCATTTCTACCCCCGGAGGTCGTCCTCACTCCTGCTGGCTCTCCCCTCTCTCCTGAGTCTCCTGTGTGGACCGCATGAGAGAATACGGATGGGAGCACCCCGCTGATGTGGTTAAACACGCCCTGAGAGGACAGGTCTCCTGTGCCTGAATACAATCACCTACACAATCACCCAGTTCATCGATAGTATTAAGCCTCTACCCCCACCACTACCCCCAATGTGCCATCATAGAGGAGACATAAGGAGGGGATTCACAGACCCAGACTCTAAGGAGTTTATGAGCTCATTGAATAGATGCATAAATACATGAGTGAAAAGTCGTTAGACCTTAGTTCCAGTTTGGGCTCCATCCCTAACTATGTGACCTGGAGGCTTATAGGAATGAGGCACTTTTCTTTCCTATAGCACAAAAATGTAAAACCTATTTGGATTATTGTGAAGGCAGAATAATAAGATGAATAGACAAAGTGTGGTGCCTGACAGAGTGAAAAGCTCCCATTCTCTGGGCACCGTGTCAGGAAGGGTCCAGCTGAGTAAAGAAACCACTTTGAGGTTTTCCAATGGGAAATGTGGAGCTCACAGTTAGTTACCTGGGGGGGGGGGACCTGTAAGGCCCTGGTAGGGGGAGGGTAGAGAGGGAGTAGCCTGGAGGTTGGCAGCAGGAAGAGGTCCCATGGTCCTTAGGCTGGAGGCAAGGTGGAAGAGTCTGTGCTAACATTAGTCACCGTGTGAAAGATGGACCTATGGGGGACTTGGAGCAGGAGCTGGAGCCACAGAGGAGCTGCCTCACTGCTGGACAAGGAGCCCTTGCTAAGAGAAAGGAAGAGAAATACTCTGGTTTCTCCCTTCCTCCTGTCCCCCAGTCTCCAGGGAATGCTGAATCTGTCAGCTGCATCCTGCTGGAAATCAGCCTACTTGGAGTTTGGGAAGTGCAGCTGGAAAGACACCCACTCCCCCAGCAGTGTAGGCTCAGAAGAGCAACAATGAGGAAAAGATTCGAGAGCCAGCATGCCAGCCTTGACATGAGCCTTCGCTGTGGTTGTGTGTGTGTGGGGTGGGACATGGGGACTGGGGTGTGTGGTGTGAGAGCTGGAGACAGGGGTGTCCCTGTTAAGAGGACAGAAGGCTTCGTGAGAGTCCTAGCAGTGTAGGGCTGGGCCACTGGCTAGTGATTGTGTGTAAGGAAACTAGATTGGAGGGACAGGCAGTAGGGAGTCATGGTGGATTATTGAGCAGGAGCAGTGGCAGGATAAGTAGTGTCTCAGCCAGGGTCATGCAAGCACTGATTATGCTTAAAGCCAAATAAAGAATTAAAGATTAAAAAATATATTTATTTGAGAGAGAGAGCATGAGCAGGGGAAGGGGCAGAGGGAGGGAGAAGCAGACTCCCTACTGAGCAGGGAGCTCCACATGGGACTCGATCCCAGGACCCTGGGGTCAGGACCCGAGCAGAAGGCAGACTCTCAACCACTGATCTACCCAGGCACCCCAAATATTAAAATTTAAATGAATTTAAATGTTCTTAACAATCTACCTTCTCTTCTGTCCTGGTAGTAAGAAAATAAAAGTGCTAGTTTTTAGAAAAGTCTATATTATTTTTGAGCAGTCTTAGTTTCAAAAACCTATACTTTTCATGGGAATAATATATGAATGCAAAGAAGACTCTGTCGAAGATTTTCATGATTTAGCAATAATTAGAATATACTTGACTTTACTCAGCAAAGGTAGGACAGGATTAATTATCATTTTAAAGATTTTATTTATTTATTCATGAGAGACACACAGAGAGAGGCAGAGACACAGGTGAAGGGAGAAACAGACTCCCGACGGAGCCCCATGTGGGACTTGATCCCAGGACCCCGGGATTATGACCTGAGCCAAAGGCAGATGCTCCACCACTGAGCCAACCAGGCGTGCCATCATTTTAAATTAAAAGGTTATTTATAGAGTTTTTTTTTTAATAGGGCTGCTTTGTTCATTGATAGTACCATCCAGTTCGAGTCTGTTCCTCTGTGAGTCTTCTTGGCCTGCATGTGGTAGTCCAGTGGCTGTGAAGCAGGAGGTCTGCCTGTTCTGCCCTGGGTGCTGGTGGTGAGGCTCAGGCTCTCTGGAGCATCTGCCCTGCCTCCCCACCCGCCCTGCCTGCTGCCAGGTGCAAGGCTCCTCTGGGGCAGAACCGCCCAGCCAATCCAGGGCCCGGAACCCAGCACAGTGCCTGGCACGTGATGGGGCCAAGGGCATGGTGCCAGCTGACTGTCAGTGCAGTAAGCCACCAGGATTGGCCAGAGGCCTACAGATACTGCTTCTGTCTCTTCTGTTTCTCCCACCATGGGACCCACATCAGCGCTGCTGGCAACCCCAGAGTGTGTGCCTGCCGGTGTCTTGGGCCCTGCGTTCAGGACTCTGCCTCAGACACATGAAATTAGCTTCTCTGAACCTCAGCTCCTGCATTTTTAAAGGGAGCTACCCATAATTACATTCAGAGTATTGTGAAGCCTGAAGAAAATCTCATAGCTGGAAGAGAATAGCAATTATTAAGTACCTACTGTGAGCTCGGCTCTGATGCACTGAGGCCTGGATATGCTATAATCCCACTTGTTCTCATTGGGGCTTCCCTTGTGCTAAAGTGCAAATCTCACTGAATTTTAACTTCATGGTAGCTGGTGAAGTGTCCTTCAGCTCTTCAGCTGATCCTACCTTCACTGCAAGTCTTCAGCAATTCTTTCCTTTCAGGCGCCTGAGCCACCTAAGCATCTGCCCTCAGCTTGGGTCCTAGGATGGAGTCCTACATTGGGCTCCTTGGTCTGAAGGGAGTCTGCTTCTCCCTCTGCCTCTGCCCCTCTCCCTGCTCGTGCTCACTCTCTCCCTCTCATAAATAAAAAAATAAGCAAACAAACAAACAAACAAAGGGCAATCTCTAAAACCAAGCCCCAGTGAGTAGCTGCGGAGGTAGAAGTGTAAACTCTGCGGGACTAATCTCTCTGCCCTCCTCCTCCCTCGACACCCCCTTAATCTAATGAAATGTCCCATTGTGTCACTTCCCACTGCTGCTAGGAAGATCTCCATCCCTTCATATCTATCATCACATATACCTGCCTGGCCACTCACTGGCACTGGGAGAAAGAAATCTGGAAAGGCCAGGGAACCCGGATCATGGGTTGTGGACTCATACAGCTCTGATGGGAACTTCAGGTCTCCTGCTTAACTGTCTGACTGGCATGCTTCTTAAAATATCAGAGTAAAAATGCCTCCTATATGTAGTTCCTGATATATCACAACTGCTCAGTAACTGGGGGTTCCTATATTATGACTTTATTTTAGGGTGTGGGAACAGAAACAAAAAAGGTGAATGTTTTTTATAGCGGCATGGTCGGAAACAAAACAGAGTTGAAGATTCTGAGTCCTGCCCTCTTTATTTCCTTCCTATAGAGCCATTTTGTCATGACTTACATTGTCTACAACCATACAGAGCAGAAACTATTTGTCCTCTCACCAACATTTAGAGAACAAGCTCTTGACTTTTTCTCACATTTATGTGGCTGTCACTACAGCAATGACTTGTTTTTGGCATATGTCACATCATTTCAGAGAAACAAAAATTAATCTGAAATCTTCCCTTAAGGATTAATTCTATGTATATAAGAAGGAAAGTCAAGGCAATGGAAGCAGGCAAATTTAGGCAATAAGGATCCTGGGATTAGTGAGAGAATGTCCAACAAATCCTCCAAGGGAGGCTCAAAGCAATAGGCTCTGCTTCAGCAGGATGGTAAAGGTCACCCTTGCTTATTTTTGCTGCTTCATGGAGAGAAGCAGTAGACTTAAATATGTTTAAGGGCTTAAAACAGAATGAAGTTGAGACTGTCTGGGTTATCTGACTGCTGGACTTCTTCAGTGCCGCTGGATTCTAAACAGAGTCCATCTGTGTCAAGTGTTCAAAACCCACACTGAGAAAACAGAGGACACAGAGCCAGGAAGACTCGTAGAAAACAAACCAAATTTAAGAGAGCTGATATACAAGGTTTGTGTAAATATCACCTGTAAATCTCATAAAACAAAGCACATCCTGAGCCCAGCAATTTATGAAAGTTAAACTCCCTTCCTGAAAAGTCTGTAAATATGTGAATTTCTGACACAAACCCTAAGAGAGTGAATTTTGATGCAGTGAAATATGGCACTGAATTTCTATTTTAAATCCATATTTTCGGATGACACAGCTTGATCTAATATAATTGGTCAAGTACTGATTTGCCCCATGTCTAATTTGAGATATTCACATAATAATGTCATTCTTTAAATGTGTGTGCATGTTATAAAAAATAGTGAAAGGGAATAAAGGGGAAAGGGGAAAAAATGAGTGGGAAATATCAGAAAAGGAGACAGAACATGAGAGACTCCTAACTCTGGGAAACAAACTAGGGGTGGTGGAAGGGGAGGTGGGTGGGGGGTGGGGCTGACTGGGTGGCGGGCACTGATGGGGGCACTTGACGGGATGAGCACTGGGTGTTATTCTGTATGTTGGCAAATTGAACACCAATAAAAAATAAATTTATATTAAAAAAATGTGTGTGCATGTGTCCTGTTGTTTATCAGAGTGCTCGATAGTGAAGATTGATGGTGGGGACATCTTGGTACCTCATTTCCTCACTGGTAGGAAAGCTGCCAAGTGTGAAAAACAGCTCTAAGGAGTAGGAGCTGGAGCAAAGGCTGACAGTGATAATCACCTAGATAAGATCATGAGTGGCACTGAGATGGCTCATGACAAGCCCTTGACTGTCCTGGAGCCTGCAGTCCTCTGGCTGCACAGGATTCTGGGTCAGACCAGGAAGCATGGAAGTGAGGGGCCACAAGCAGGAGGGCAATGCACAGCTGTGAATGGGTTCACACCCTGCCTGGGATGACCCCAAAGCAGCTGTGGATGATGCAGAAAGGCAGGATGAGAGGAGAGCCTCAGCTCAGAGCTGCCCTGGAGGTCTCTGCTGGTGATGTCGGAGGACAAAAGCTCTTCCGTCACCTTTGGTCTGTCACAGGTAGGAGAGACCTCACCAGACACCCCTGCCAGCCAGAGCCAGCCACCTTTCAATCTGTTCCATCTTGAGTCAGAGCATAGATTATCATGCTAAGATATAGTGGTGAAGAGAATAGATAAGAAAAAATTTTTTAGATAAGAAAATTATAAGCTAGAAAACTACAATATAAAAATTAAATAAAAGGTTTCTGAGAGATTTCTACATTAGCAAAATGGAAACTTGAAGCCATTATCAAAGGTAGGTTAGACCATTCCTATAGTATCCATGTAATGCAAAATATGGTTTTTAAAAAATATTTTCATTTGGTAGTTGGTTTAATTATCAATTTCATCTTGCTCAAAGGACTTTCTGTGAAGAGTAGGAATGAGCTCTGGGAAACATTCTTACCTTAGATCACATCACTTTACAGTTACCAGTCTTAGAAGTAAAATATCATTTTCATTTTTTAGTGGAGAGAAAGAAGGCCCAGAAAAGATGAAAGAGACCTAGTCAAACACATAACCCATTCACTTATTCATATACATTTTTGTGGTCTTCAATGTGCCAAGTATGTGCACCTGATAGTGACAAAGCCAGGACAAGAACTCAGGTACACTCTGCCCTAAACCAGTGGCCTTATTGCTGAACTGTTAGAGCTGAGTGGACCATGAAGTGCCCAAATCCCTCTGGTTACACCATCTCTTGCAGAGGAAAAATGATGCTAAGTAGTTCTTTTATGTAAAAAAAAAAAAAAATTAATTGAAATCTTTCTGGTTACTGGACCAAGTCAAAGAAAATGTATATCAATGTTGCCATAGTACAATATGAAATGCTCTGTCACTATCAGATTTGCTATTTGCTAAGAATAGATCCTAGGAAAGAGTGAGTAGTTGGGTCACTCAAACGCTGTTGTTCAGTTTGGAGAGCACTAGGCCCATAATGACTCTGACAGGTGAACTAATTCCCTGAGCCACCTGCATTCCTGTTTCCTTGCAATAAATCCAATGCTCTGCATCAGAGATGGAGGACTATGAAAGACCTGCATAGCTGTGTTGGGTAGAAAAGGCTGCAAACCAAAGGGAAGATATACAACATGATGTTGAAGGAGGAAAATGAAGTCAGAAGAGGAGGCAACATGCAAGGTTTTGAGCCACAGTAAGGATTTGGATTTTATTTTGCCAAAGAATAACAAGACCATTCTATGGTTTTAATGAACTCCCTCAAGAGGAATGTTCTAGAGAGGCACTTAGGCACTGCTGGTCCCTTGGCTTGTGAATCAGCACAGACATGAATGTGTGTCAGGATGCTTCCTGTCACTCCTCACATGGTCACAGGGGGGAATGTCCAGCTCAATCATGACGTGGTGCATGTTTGGTGGGAAGAGGCTATGGTAGTTTTTAACTTCTATGCTTCAAAATCTTTACAGTCCATGAGAAAAGCACAGCAGAAGTTAAAGCTACCCAGGGATTCCCAGATGAGGACCTATTAACTGTGAGAATGTGCTCCTTTGCTATGTTTCTCTCAGAGAGTGAGTCCACCTCAGGTTTCCAGAGTGTGGATCCCCTCCCCCGAATCACAGCGGCTGCTTGGGGTCTGGAATCCCCCATCCACTCTGTAGGCAAAAACCCTGTTAAGCAATGTGGGGGACACAGCAGCCAGTGGGGGGTTTGTCTTAGGTTAGGGCCCCAGATCTGATCATCTTACAAGTCTTCTTGACATATACAGTAAATACATGGCTTTGCTTTCAGGCCAGGAAAATCTTGAGAACACATGTCAATATTTTGTAGAAAATTATTTTCCTAGTTTCTGAAAGACTACTAAGCTTTTAATTTTTAAAAAGATTTTGAAATAAAATAGAGATGGAGGGAGAGAGAGGGGAAAAAAAGCAAGCGAGAGAGAGAGAGAGAGAGAGAGAGAGAGAGCGCGCGAGCGCACACAAGCCAGGGGGGCGGGGCACAGAGAGAGGGAGAAGCAGACTTCCCTCTGAGCAGGGAGCCCAATGTGGGGCTTCACCCCAGGACCCCAAGATCATGACCTGAGCTGAGGGCAGACACTTCACCAACAGGGTCACCCAGGTGCCCGTAGACTACTAACCTTTTAGGAAAAGAAAGTAAACAGAATCAGATTTCATGTAGAAGGGCATGACGTAGCAAGAGAAATTTTGAGTTTAGACAATCTTCAAAGAAATGAGAATCTTCAGGAAGATACTTCTGAAAGGGAACTTAGATTTCCCTGGGAAATCCAGCCCCTTCATTCTCCTCTTCCTGCTTCAAATCTGTGCCCCAATCAAACCAAACTCCCAGGGTCCCTGGACCTTCTTGCTGCCTGAAATGATCAGGTTACTCCCTCATCCTGGAACACCTGGGAATTACACCCACCATCCCCCCCAACTCCTAGTGGCCAGACTCCTGATGCTACAATGTCTCCTCAGACCTGACCTCAGGCATGTCCATATCACTCTGTTTGCCTCATCAAAGATGCCATCACAGTGCGTTTGTTTTCCCTGCAAAACAAAAAGCAACCTGAGCTTAGACTCGGAACCATATAAATGGTTCCAGTGCCTCAGATGGTGTCAGACGACCAAGTGGAACTTAATACATTTTTTAAAATTAGACTTAATTTTTTTAGAGCAGATTTAGGTACACAGCAAAATTGAGAATTGGGAGGAATTTACAAAGGTTTCCCATATGCCCTGTACCCCCACATGTGCATAGCCTCCCCACCGTCAACATCCTTACCAGAGTGACACATTTGTCATAATCAATGAATCTAAACTGACAGATTATTTTCACACAGAGTCCATAGTTTACATTAAGGTTCATTCCTGGGGTACATCCTATGGGTTTGGACAAATGTGTAATGACATGTATCCACCATTATAATGTTGTCCATAATAGTTTCACTGCTCTAAAAATCTTCTGTTCTATTCATCCCTCCCTCCAACCTAACCTCTGGCAACCATTTATATTTTTACTGTCTCCATAGGTTTATATTTTCCAGAGTCCATACAGTTTGAAATCACAGAGAATGCAGCCTTTTCAGATTGGCTTCTTTCACTTAGCAATATGCATTTAAGTTTCTTCCATGTCTTTTCATGTCTTGTTTTTTTATTATTATTTTTAATCTTTTAATTTTTAAATTATTTTAAAATTATTTTTATTGGAGTTCAATTTGCAACATATAGCATAACACCCAGTGCTCATCCTGCCAAGTGCCCCCCTCAGTGCCCATCACCCAGCCACCCCAACCACCCGCCCACCTCCCTTTCCACCACCCCTTATTAGTTTCCCAGAGTTAGGTTCTTTCATGTTCTGTCACCCTCACTGATATTTTCACTCATTTTCTCTCCTTTCCCCTTTATTCCCTTTCACTAATTTTTATATTCCCCAAATGAATGAGACCATATAATGTTTGTCCTTCTCTGATTGACTTATTTCACTCAGCATAATACCCTCCAGTTCCATCCACGTTGAAGCAAATGGTGGGTATCTGTCGTTTCTAATGGCTGAGGAATATTCCATTGTATACATAAACCACATCTTCTTTATCCATTCATCTTTCGAAGGACACCGAGGCTCCTTCCACAGTTTGACTACTGTGGACATTGCTGCTAGAAACATCAGGGTGCAGGTGTCCCGGCGTTTCACTGCATCTGTATCTTTAGGGTAAATCCCCAGTAGTGCAATTGCTGGGTCGTAGGGCAGATCTATTTTAACTCTTTGAGAAACCTCCACACAGTTTTCCAGAGTGGCTGCACCAGTTCACATTCCCACCAAAGGTACAAGAGGGTTCCCTTTTCTCCACATCCTCTCCAACATTTGTGGTTTCCTGCCTTGTTAATTTTCCCCATTCTCACGGGTGTGATGTGGTATCTCATTGTGGTTTTGATTTGTATTTCCCTGATGGCCAGTGATGTGGAGCATTTTCTCATGTGCTTTTTGGCCATGTGTAGGTCTTCTTTGGTGAAATTCTCTTCATGTCGTCTTCTGCCCATTTCATGATTGGATTGTTTGTTTCTTTGCTGTTGAGTTTCATAAGTTCTTTATAGATCTTGGATACTAGTCATTTATCTGATAGGTCATTTGCAACTATCTTCTCCCATTCTGTAGGTTGTCTTTTAGTTTTGTGGACTGTTTCTTTTGCTGTGCAGAAGCTTTTTATCTTGATGAAGTCCCAATAATTCATTTTTGCCTTTGTTTCTCTTGCCTTCACGGATGTATCTTGCAAGATGTTGCTGTGGCCAAGTTCAAAAAGCCTGTTGCCTCTGTTCTCCTATAGGATTTTGATGGAATCCTGTCTCACATTTAGATCTTTCATCCATTTTGAGTTTATCTTTGTGTGTGGTGTGAGAGAATACTTTAGTTTCATTCTTCTGCATGTTGATATCCAATTTTCCCAGCGCCATTTGTTGAAGAGACTGACTTTTTTCCAGTGGATAGTCCTTCCTCCTCTGACGAATATTAGTTGACCATAAAGTTGAGGGTCCACTTCTGGATTCTCTATTCTGTTCCATTGATCTATGTGTCGGTTTTTGTGCCAGTTCTACACTGTCTTGATGACCACAGCTTCGTAGTACAACCTGAAATCTGGCATTGTGATGCCCCCAGCTCTGGTTTTCTTTTTTAATATTCCCCTGGCTATTCGGGGTCTTTTCTGATTACACACAAATCTTAAGATGATTTGTTCCAACTCTCTGAAGAAAGTCCATGGTATTTTGATAGGGATTGCATTAAATGTGTAAATTGCCCTGGGTAGCATCGACATTTTCACAATATTAATTATTCCAATCCATGAGCATGGAATATTTTCCCATCTCTTTGTGTCCTCCTCAATTTCTTTCAGAAGTGTTCTGAAAAAAAAAAAAAGAAGAAGTGTTCTGTAGTTTTTAGGGTATAGATACCTCTTTGGTTAGGTTTATTTCTAGGTATCTTATGCTTTTGGGTGCAATTGTAAATGGGATTGACTCCTTAATTTCTCTTTCTTCAGTCTCATTGTTAGTGTAGAGAAATGCCACTGATTTCTGGACATTGGTTTTGTATCCTGCCACACTGCCAAACTGCTGTATGAGTTCTAGCAATTTTGAGGTGAGTCTTTTGGGTTTTCTATGTACAGATTCATGTCATCTGCAAAGAGGGAGAGTTTGACTTCTTCTTTGCCAATGTGAATGCCTTTTATTTCTTTTTTTGCCTGATTGCTGAGGCTAGGACTTCTAGTGTTATGTTGAATAGCAGTGGTGAGAGTGGACCTCCCTGTCTTGTTCCTGATCTTAGGGGAATGGCTCCCAGTGTTTCCCTATTGAGAATTATATTTGCTGTGGGCTTTTTGTAGATGGCTTCTAAGATGCTGAGGAATGTTCCCTCTATCCCTACACTCTGAAGAGTTTTGATCAGGAATGGATGCTGTATTTTGTCAAATGCTTTCTCTGCACCTATTGAGAGGATCATATGGTTCTTGTTTTTTCTTTTGTTGATATGATCTATTGCATTGATTGCTTTATGATTGTTGAACCAGCCTTGCATCCCGGGGATAAATCCCACTTGGTCATGGTGAATAATCTTCTTAATGTATTGTTGGATCCTATTGGCTAGTATCTTGTTGAGAATTTTTGCATCTGTGTTCATCAGGGAAATTGGTCTATAATTCTCCTTTTTGGTCGCGTCTTTGTCTGATTTTGGAATTAAAGTGATGCTGGCCTCATAGAACGAGTTTGGAAGTACTCCATCTCTTTCTATCTTTTTGAACAGCTTTAGTAGAATAGGTATGGTTTCTTCTTTAAATGTTGGATAGAATTCCCCAAGGAAGCCATCTGGCCCTGGGCTTCTGTGTTTTGGGAGGTTTTGATGACTGCTTCAACTTCCTCCCTGGTTATCGGCTTGTTCAGGTTTTCTATTTCTTCCTGTTCCAGTTTTGGTAGTTTGTGGTTTTCCAGAAACGTGTCCATTTCTTCTAGATTGCCTAATTTATTGGCATATAACTGTTCATACTAAGTTTTTAAAACCGTTTGTATTTCCTTGGTATGGTGGTGATCTCTCCTTTTTCATTCATGATTTTATTAATTTGAGTCTTTTCTCTCTTCTTTTTCATAAGGCCGGCTAATGGTTTATCTATCTTATTAATTCTTTCAAAGAGTCTTCATGTCTTGTTAACTCATTTTTTTTAGCACTGAATAGTATTCTATTGTCTGGATATACAATTTATTTATCTGTTCACCTCCTGAAGGGCATCTTGGTTGCTTCTACATTTCGGCAAGCAGAAATAAAACTACTATAAACATGCACGTGCAGATTTTTGTGTGGAGTATGGACATAAGTTTCCAACTTCTTTGTGCAAATAGCCAGGAGCATGACTGCTGGATCATTTGGTAAGAGCATGTTTGGTTTTGTTAAAAATCATAAAACTGTTGTCCAAGCAACTACCATTTTGCTTTTTTACTTAAGCAATGAATGAGAGTTCTCTGCTGTCCCATATCTTCTGCCTTTGGTGTTGTCAGTGTTCTCAATTTTGCCATTCCAATGGTGTGTAGTAGTATTTCTTTTTGTTTTTTTTTTTTTAATTTGCATTTCCTTGATGACACAATGTGGAGCATCTTTTCATATGCTTATTTGCCATCTGTATATCTTCTAGGACAAGGTGTTTGTTTTTTAATAATAAATTTATTTTTTATTGGTGTTCAATTTGCCAACATACAGAATAACACCCAGTGCTCATCCCGTCAAGTGCCCCCCTCAGTGCCCACCACCCAGTCATCCCCACCCCCCGCCCTCCTCCCCTTCCACCACCCCTAGTTCGTTTCCCAGAGTTAGGAGTCTTCATGTTCTGTCTCCCTTTCTGATATTTCCTACCCATTTCTTCTCCCTTCCCCTCTATTCCCTTTCACTATTATTTATATTCCCCAAATGAATGAGACCATATAATGTTTGTAGGACAAGTTGTTTGTTAAGGTCTTGGCTCATTTTTTAATTGGGCTGTTTGTTTTATTATTAAATTTTAAGAGTTCATTGTGTACTTTATCAAATATGTCTTTTACAAATATTTTCTCCTAGCCTGTAGCTTGTCTTCTTATTCTCTTGACAATGTCTTATGCAGAGCTGAGAATTTTAATTTTCCTGAAGTCCAGTTTATCAATTCTTTCTTTCATGGATTGTGACTTTGGTGTTGTATTTTAAGATCCCCAACTCCAAGCCCTCTAGATTTTCTCCTACATCATGGTCTATAACACTTATAATTTGCATTTTATATTTAGGTCTGTGATCCATTTTGAGTTAATTTTCACGAAGAATGAAAAAGTCTGTGTATAAATTGTTTGTGAATATCCAGTTTTTCCAGCACCATTAATTGAGAATATTCTCTTTTCTACCCTGCATTTCTTTGCCCCTTGTTAGAGATCAGTTAACTAGAAGTGTACGGGTCTATTTCTAGGTTTTCTAATCTGTTTATTTTACCATAATAAAAAATTTGTGGGGACGCCTGAGTGGCTGAGCATCTGCCTTTGACTCAGGGCATGATCCCAGGGTCCTGGGTCGAGTCCCACATTGGGCTCCCTGCATGGAGCCTGCTTCTCCCTCCGCCTGTGTCTCTGCCTCTCTCTCTGTGTTTCTCATGAATAAATGAATTTAAAAATCTTTAAAAAGTTTATGGCATTAAGAAAAAAAATGGTTTAATCTGCATGTATCTGAGGTTTTCTAGCTATTTTTCTGTTACTGATTTCTAGTTTAATTATATGTGGTCTAAGAGCAGACATTATATGAGTTAAATTACTGTAGAGTAGTTAAGGTGTGTTTTATGCCCCATATGTGGTCTCTCCTGGTGTGGGTTCCATGGAAGCCTAAGAAGGAAGGGAGTGGATGATGTCATCTGAAGATGTCCACTGCATCCGGTTGCTGAAGTCCACCATCACATCCACCTGCTGAATGTGGTCACTTCTGATAGGGGGCTCCCAAACACTCCAGCTGTGCTAGTGGGTTCAGCTGTTCTTTGCAGTTCTATTAGGTTTTTACCTCAAGTATTCTAATGCTCTTTTGTTAGGTACATGCATGCTGAGAACTTACATTTTCCTGGAGAATTGCTCTTTATCATTATATAATATCTTCCTTTGTTCCTGGTACTTTCCTTACTTTGACATCTGCTCTGTCAGAAACCAACAGATTCTGCTTTCTTTTGATTCCTGTTAGCATGGTACATGTTTCTCCACCCTTTCACATTTGATCAATATGTGTCTTTATATTTAAGGCAGATTTCCTATTGAAGACATAATCCCATATTGTTTCTTGGTCCACTCTGACTTTGTCTTTAGACCACTGATGTTCAAAGTGATTTTTGATATAGTTGGATTAATATCTACCATATTTTATTGTTTTTGTCTTCCACTATTTTTCTGTCTTTTGTGGTTTTCATTGAGAATTTATGATTAATTTATGATTCTATTTTCTCTCTTCTCAGCATATCAATTATATTTCCTCTGTTTTTATTTTTATTTTATTATATTTTGGAAGAACATTTAGTATGTAATCTATCCTCTTAACAAATTTTTAATTGCACAATATATTATTGCTGAGTAATAGTTATTGTTTTCTCTTTTTTTAGTGGTTGCCCTAGAGCTTGTACTATACATTGATAACTAAAACTAGTCCACTTTTTAAAAGATTTTATTTATTTGAGAGAAAGAGAGAGGGAGAGCAGGAGCAGGGGCAGAGGGAGAGGGGGAAGCAGACTCCCCACTGAGCAGGGAGCCTGATGTGGGGCTCGATCCTGGGATAATAACTTGAGCTGAAGGCAGACACTTAAGCAGCTGAGCCACCCAGGCAACCCAGTACTAGTCCACTTGCAAGTTACACAATACCACTTCATGCGTAGTTGTGAGTACTTTATGATAACAAAGTAATCCTAATTTCTCTCTCTTGTCCCTTGTAGCATTATGGTCACTCATTTTTTTCATCCATAAACATGTATCAAATACACAGTAGCTATTATTATTTTAATTTTTTAAAAAATTTTATTTATTTATTCATGAGAGACACACAGAGAGAGGCAGAGACATAGACAGAGGGAGAAGCAGGCCCCTCGAAGTGAGCCCAATACAGGACTTGATCCCAGGACCCTGGGATCATGCTCTGAGCTGAAGGCAGACACTCAACCACTGAGCCACCCAGGTGCCCCATGCTATTATTATTTTAAACAAATAGTTATCTGTTAGACCAATTAAGAATAAGAAAAATAAAAGTTTTTATTTTACCTTCACTTATTCTTTCTCTAATTCCTTCCTCAATATAGATCTGAATTTCTGACTTATATCATGTTCTATCTACCTAAAGAAATTCTTTAGGAAAGTCTACTGGCAACAAATTCACTCAGTTCTCAGTTTCTGCTTGAGAAATTCTATATTTTCCTTCACTTTTGAATGATAATTTCACAAGATACAAAATTCTAGGATGGTGGTTTTCTTCTTTCAAATACTCCACTTGCATGATATCTGGGAAGCTGGATATAATTCTTGCCTTTGTTCTTCTATCGATAAGGTGGTTTCTTTCTCCCCTCTATCTTCTTTCAATATTTTTTATCTTTAATTTTCTGTAATTTGAAAATAAGTTGCCTACGTCTAGCTTTGGAGGCATTTTTCTGTTTGGTGTTCCCTGAAGTTCTTGAATATTTGATTTTGTGTCTGACATTCAGTCATTAATGTTTAAATATATCTTCTTTTTCTTTCTCTCCCTCTTTTCCTGGTACTCCCATTACTCAGAAGTTATATCTTTTGTAGTTTCCCACAGTTCTTAGATACTCTGTTCTGATTTTTTTTCAGTTTGATTTTGGTTTTGGAGGTTTCTATTGAGATATACTCAATCAGAGATTCTCTTTTCAGTGCTTCCAGTTTAAAAATAAGCCAATCAAATCCATTCTTTGTTTCAGTTAGTGATTTTGATTTCTAGCATTTCTTTTTTATTCTTTCTTAGAATTTTCATCTCTATTTTTACACTGCCATATGTTTTTGTATTCTGTCTAGTTTATGCATTAGAGCCGTTAGCATTTTAATCATAGTTGTTTCAAATCCTGGTCTGATAATTCCAACATCCCTGCCATATCTGAGTCTGGTTCTGATGCTTGCTCTGTCTCCTCAAATTTTTGGTTTGTTTTGTTTTTATCTTTTAGTGTGTCTTGCATTTTTTTAAATTGATAGTTGGACATCCACTAGGTAAGTAAAACTATTACAAATAGGCTTTCAATAATGTGGGATGAGATGTTCTCATCCTGAGAAAAGTGTTCTGTAGTCCTGTGACTAGTTTTCCGTCTTTCAGAGCTTTTTCCTCAGGCTGGAGCCTCACACAAGCTTCTCCAGCTCCCTCTTCTCTCCCTTGGTGAGATGGGCAGCTAGACTGGGCGAGAGCTGGGTATTTTCCTTCTGCCACAGACTTGAGTCTAATAGAACACTGGCAGGTTAAACTCTGGTTAACCAGCTTCTCCGGAGGGTGGCTTTATTAAGAACAGAGTGCTCCAGCATTATTTTTAAATGGTTGCTTCCCCCCCCCCCCCCCCCCCCCACTGCAGAAAGAACCGGAGGATTTTTCTGATATTCATTGTAACAGTTTCAGGAGGTAAAATTCACAAAAGTAAGTGGAGCCTCCAGTAACTAAGGCCTCTGAAGTTTTTTTTTTTCCCAGACTTAGCTCCACTGTGCCTCCAGCACTTTGTTAATTACAGTTCCTATTTTCCTCTCTCAGCACTGAAACCATGAAGGCTCCAGCGAGCTGTGATTCTCTGGAGGTTTGCTCTGAGACCTCACTTCTTTTGTAAATCTAAGAATTGTTGATTTTTCCATTTTCTCAGTTTTTACTCATTAGGCCAAAGTGGTAACTTCCAAGATCCTTATGTGTTAGACCAGAAACTGGGAGTCTCAATACATTAAAAAAAAAAAAATGAGAACCATCAGTTTGGATTTGAGAGGATGATCAGAGGTACACAAAATTAAAAAGAATTTTTTTCCCAAGCTGAAAAGAAACCACATTTTCTTTTTGGTCTAACTTACAACTGTTTAACTCATTGAGTTGACACCCTTATCTATTTCTACAGCAAATGGCAGTAATCACCCTGGAGAGGGCCCACTGGAGGAAATGTGTAATAAAAATAAACTTTCCGCCTTTTTATTTTCTCTGTGACTGACAGAAACTAAGTTGTCTTTGGAACGTTAAGCCTTTCAAATATATTTCAGGAATATCTTGGTATCATTCAACTGGAAAAAAAACAAATTTTCTCTCTCCATAGTTCCCTCCAATTCCCAAGGGCTTTCTAGGACAGAATCACAGAGTTAAAATAGCTTAGACTAATTCAGGCTCACTCAGGCAAGCTATTTATCCTCTTGTACATAGCTTTTTTTCCCCTTTTCGAACATCTAGTAACTCTTTAATGCCATGAAAATATCTATGTGATATGGACAAGACTGCTGTACTTACTAAGTCACCTCCTTGAAAGTAATTCTAAGAATTCAGCTTTTGTTGAGCATCTATTACTTGTCTTTCCAATTATATTTCAATACACACTGTTACAATGTCATAACCACGAACCCTTTATCATCTGCCTAATTACTAAACAAGTCCAATTATGTGAGCACATTCTTAGCATCTAAATATTTTGGTTCTAACTAAAGAAAATTAGGTAATTTTATACATTTACTTTTCCTTAATTTCTGGATTTCATAGCTCCCTCTATATTGTGCCTTTGAGTCCAGCTGTTTCTCTGATGTCTATTTCACACATATACATTTTATCGCAGTGAAAATGTTTCATTTACTTCTTTGCACACCGTGATGATCATGCATTAATTCTTCACCCATGCTTAGATTTCCTACTCGTTATATTTTCTGAATTGTTCCTTCAAATCTTCAAATTCTCCAAAAAGGATCTATTCTGTTGCTTCATATAGCTTTTTATGAAATCCAGTTTGTTATTCTCTCAGTGCAGATGGGGTGGCTGGAAAGACTAATGGCAAGGATGTACTTGCCATAGTTGTCCTTTCTGTTTACTCTTTAAATCACAGTTTAAGTAATTGTTCTATACTCTAGCTACTACCGACTCCCATCTTACCTCATCCCAGCACATACCAGGTTCTGGTGAATTATGTGTCCTAAATTAACAAAGGTGAAAGTGGTAGAATCAATAAGACTCAGGTCATACTTTTTGTTGTGCCTAAGATTGCGAATCCGAGAAACCACCAAGGAGCCGACACCGATGCAAACACACGAGGGTTTATTACAAGCTCGAGCTTGGGTCCAAGTGCACCCGACACAGCGGAGCAGGGACTTGGACCCCGAGACTAAGAGGCGTAGCAGCTTTATAGGGGCCAGAGGCCCATGGGATACGCAGAAAGTTGCACAGTCATCGGTCCGCACGCAGGTGGCCGATTGAATTACACCTTACCCTATAGTATCCACTTGAGCTGGCCTATTACTTTGGTCAGAATCGGCGCGCAGTTTTGGCGGGCACAAGGCAGGGTTACATTGTTATGAGCCGATTTCCGATTAGGGTGTGCCCAGCGGCTTGACTGGAGGGGGGCAGCGCCTTAAGCAATAAGCAGGTCATGTGGGGGTCATATGGGAGGTGGCGGGTGTAGCACAAAATGGAGTTAGTCCCGCTCTGCTTGTCCAGGGGTAGAGGATTTTTGTTAAATTTCCTGGGTCCCACACTTTTGAGATGGCAAATAACCCCTGAATACTAATTCTATAATTCTATGCCAGGCACTATTCTAGGCACCAAGACATCAAAAGTCCCTGCTCTCATGGATCACATAATCCAGTCAGGGAGACAAGGAACAAATTAGCATTGGGTGCTACAAAGAAACTGGGAAAACAGGTTAAAGAGTGATGTTTTGAATTTTCCCTTCATAGATACACTATTCATGGAAGACTTCTCTGATGAGATAACAAGTAAGCAGAGGAGTGAATGAAGATGAGGTATGGGCTGTGCAGATACCTCCAAGAAGGATCTTTCCAGATGTAGGGAGAAAGAGGGAAGGGGCCCTAAGTCAGAAGTATTCTCGACATGTTTGAGGAACAGAAGAGAGGAAATAGGAAGCAGAAACACATTTGCAAGTCTCAGAGGGAATCACATCTACTAACACCCCCTGGCCACTGGAAGTCTCACAGCCAACTTGTGAATCAAAAGGTGAGGAAATCAACTCTGCCTCTTTAGTGGGAGGAATTGCAAAGGCATAGACAGAGAAGCAGGGGAAAGATGGGGACTGTCTTAGAAAGTCTTTATCCACATTCCTAATTATTCACTTAGAATAAAAACCAAAAAAAGGAACAAAAGACAAATGATCTTTTGAGTATTCTCCTTGAGAGTATTAATGCAGTAAATAACTTGTTTGATTTTTAACTATTAAATCCCCCTTCTATTCCTAGGATAAAGTCAATGTGTTCACAATCCACATGGTCTTTAGAAATTTATGTCTTTGGCTTGTTCAGTATGTATTTGGGCTTCTGAGTGGACTTCTGGAGATCCACGAGCACACAGCAAAGAATGAGACTGGCCCTCAGTCATCTGTCTTACCTTGTCCAGTTTTTTCTAGTATTAAGACTATGTTGTTCCTGGGGTGCCTGGGTGACTCAGTCCATTAAGCATCTGACTCTTGATTTGGCTCAGGTCATGATCTCAGGGTCTTGAGATTGAGCTTCACTTGGGCCCCACACTCAGCGTGGTATCTGCTTGTCCCTCTCCCTCCTGCTCTGCTCCTCTCCAAGCTCACTTGCTCTCTCTCAAATAAACAAATAAATACAATCTTTTTAAAAAAGACTTTATTGTTCCTGTAACAGTAATTGGAAGATGTACCCTTTCTGTAGTTCTGCAGATAAGTTGGTTAAAGATTGTTTTTCAAAATGTTTGGTATAATTTTCCAATGAAGTCATTTGCACTGTTTTCTTTATGGGATAGTTTTAAATATTGATTCATTCTTTAATAATATAAGACTTCTAAGACTTCCTGCTTCTTCTTGTGTTTGTTTTGATAAGATGCACTTTCCTAGGATTTTTTCAGCTTCCTACAGGTATAGCTTTGTTTATAACATTTTCTTACTATTTCTTCATGTCTGTAGGATCGTGACAGGCAAACCCACGAGACCTCATGAAGGAAAAAGCTATTGCTTCCCTTTGCTCCTTTTCCTGCTTCTGTTCTTACAAGGACCTGCACCCCCACTCAGAATGCTTAAAAGCACACATCCTCCTGGTAAGGGACAGGGAGTTAACAATTCTTTAGAACAGATAATATCTAAGGAAGGACCAGGTGAGAATGACAGTCTGAGGCTATCACAGGTGCATCCCAGACCACCAGAGCTAGACATCTCGATGCCCAGATTCCGGGCTTCAGGGAGTAAGTGACTGAGGATGGACACCTGGGTCCTTGTCTTTGTTCTGACCAATTTCTGGATGCCTGAGAGGACAGGTGCACCAGCCCATAATCCTCAGGAAAAACCCCAGACCCCAAGCAAAGACAAGACTGTCTCCTTTCCCTTCTGTGTCTCCTGGACTGTCTGTCTGTACCTTCAATAAACTGCACTCACCAGAAGGAGCCGGCTCACATTTGACTTCCATCCTGAGTGAAGCCTGGCATCCTTTTGGCTGGTCCTGCAGGACATCCCCAGCCACCTATCCTTCCCCACTAGTCTGCTGCCTGCATCAAGATGTGCAATGATATCTCTCCATTTGCAATTCCAGAAATTGCTTTCTTCTGCCTTTTCTCTTCTTTTCTTTTTAGTCATACTTATAGTTACCAATTTCATTAATTTAGATAAGTTGTATTTTTTTAATTGTTTATTTTTTATAATTGAATTTTATTCCTTTGCTTTCTGTTCTTATTTATTTTCTTCTACATTTTTTGGGTTTACTTTGCTTTTGTTTTTATTACATCTTGAGTTGGATGTCTAATTTTCACTTCTCTGCTTTTTACAACATGGATTTAAAGATAAATTTTCCTCTATATTCTGCTTTAGCTTCATCCCTCAAATTACAGAATGTATTTGTGTGCATCAGATCGGATAAGCTATTAGTCTGATATCAGTGGCTCCATGCAGTAAAGACTTATTTTTCACTCAAGTGTGAGTCTACAATGGATCAAATCACTCTCATTGGCCAGTCTCCTCCAGGGGTCTCTCAAGGATCCAGGCCCTTCCCATCCTAGGGTGATGCCTAACATCACCGACTGAGTCACTGTCAAAGAGAATTTAATAGTAAGGAGGGACTTATATAATTCCACTGGTTGGGGTCTTGTTACTCTTGCTGTGTAACTAACCACCCCAAACTTAATAGCATGAAATCACCATTTTATTTCATTCATTCATTCTGCCTATCAAGTGTTCAGTAAGACTTGATGGCTGGGTCTGAGGGCTGCAATCAGGAGTGTCTTCACACAGATACCTGGCTGCTGGTGCCAGTGGTCAGCTGGGACTTCAGTCAGCAGACCTACACAGAGCCTTTCCCTGTGGTCTGTTCTTCATAGCTTGGAGATCTCAAAGTATGTGGACTTCTCATACAGTCACTCCAAAAATGAGTGACCCAAGAGGACTGAGTGGATGTAACAAAGGCCCCTTGAACCTTGCCTCGGAGGTTGTATGTTGTTCCTGCTGCATTGTGATGGCTATGAAGGAGTCATTAAAGTTGATCTCAACTCAAGGTGAGAGGAATAGATCTCATATATCAATTGGAAGAGAGTCAGTCACTGTGCGGAAATGTTGAGAACCCTCACACCCAGGCGCATGGTCTGCATAACTACAGAAGAATCTGACAAATGTTATTTTCTTACCCACTCAGGAAGGGGAAAATGAAACAGGGTTTGGTGAGCACATTACAAGTAGATGCAGCAGCATTTTTTCATTTATTAGAAACCCCATTCTAATTTCCATTATGAGTTCCTCTGTTATTTTAGTAATCCAGGTGTACTTAAAAGGAGTGTATTCTGCAGTTTGTCTAGTGCAAACTTTTTCTATGAATAACCAAATAATGCATATTTGAGGATTTGTGAGCCACATATGGTCTTTGTAGCACATTTGTCCTTATTTTTATTTTTTCACAACTCTTTTAAAATATAAAAGCCATTCTTAGATCACATTTCATTTAATAACAGTCCGCAGGCACAATCTGGCCTAGTTTGCCAGTCCCTCCTATGATGACTACTAGGTCAGGTTTGCCAGTTCTGTTCAAATCTCTTATATCTTTCAGTAAAGAAGGATTTCCCACATCAACTGTGAACAAAGACATGTCAAAATCAAATCTCTGAGATTGTGGATTTCTGTTCATAGATCGGTTACTTTTTGCTTCATGCATTCTGAGAGGTCTTATTATTGAAAACTGTTAGACAAGCAATTTCTGTTTAACATCAGTGTTATGTCCATGGGAAAATGACATTTTATGCAAAATGTCACTTACTGGTGAGGAGCCTATTTATCATCTATAATACATTCATGTTAATGCCAAATCCTCAATCAATTTCCTAAAATGTCACTAAAACACAATAAAGAACTTATAACTATCTGTAGTGTTTATTATATACTAACATGTTAGGGATACAGTATTTTTGAAACATAACTTCCTAATCACCAAACACCTAATTTATTTGTTAACCAATATCTGCTTTGTAAAAAGTAACATAATTTCTTTTAGCACCAAAACTATCTCACATAAACATTCCCTTTGGGCAGCCCCGGTGGCTCAGTGGCTCAGCGCTGCCTTCAGTCCAGGGCGTGATCCTGGAGACCTGGGATTGAGTCCCAGGTCAGACTCCCTGCATGGAGCCTGCTTCTCCCTCTGCCTCTCCCTCTGCCTCTCTCTCTCTCTCTCTCTCTCTCTGTCTCTAATAAACAAAAAGTAAATACAATCTTTAAAAAAAAAACACATTCCCTTTGTTGACATTGAATGCTTTTCAAAACATTTACTTTTATAGCACAGAAAAGATTGTCACAAACAGGTATCTCTAGTGAACACTGGTGCAAATATCCTAAATAAAATATTAGTGAACAAAATCATGTACCACATTTAGGAAGTAATATTTAACAATCAATTTGGATTTATTCTGGTACTGCAAAAATGATTCAATAGTAAGATATCTATTAACATAATAGGCCATATAATAAACCAAGGAAGAAAAATCTTTAGTTGCTTGGAAAGCCTCTTTTTCTTTTTTTTTCCTTTAAAAAGTTTTTTTACTTTTATTTTTTTAATAATAAATTTATTTTTATTTGTGTTCAATTTGCCAACATACAGAATAACACCCAGCGCTCATCCCGTCAAGTGCCCCCCTCAGTGCCCGTCACCCATTCACCCCCACCCCCCGCCCTCCTCCCCTTCCACCACCCCTAAAGGGAGACAGAACATGAAGACTCCTAACTCTGGGAAATGAACTAGGGGTGGTGGAAAGCCTCTTTTTCAGACAAATTGGAGAAACCTCCAGAAAATAGTAATTGATGGATATTTTCTTACACACACATGCACATACACACAAACACACACACTTGTATGTAGTTTTATATATATATATATATATATATATATATATATATATATATATATACATATATATTTAATCTACTATTTTACAATGTGCTGGTGACATTAGCCAATAGGATTAGACAACTATAGTCATAGGAATTTGAAAAAAATAGAAAAAAGGTATCTCCAGTTCAAATGATATGATGGTATTCCTAGAAAACTCTAAATCATGTGCAATAAGCTAAAACAAGAAAAGAATTCAATAAGGTATCCAGGCATAAAAAGAACATAGAAATTAATGGACTTCTTGTAAGCAAAATAACTACTTAGATAATACAATGGAACAGTGACCATATTTAAAATAAGAGGATAAAAATGTTTAAACTTAGGAATGTGCTTACCCTAAAAACACTTTAAAACAATTCTTCAAGGCACAAAAATAGATATGAGTAAATAAAAAAAGACAACCCTTGTATTTGGGTATAATAACTCGAGTTGCAAATATGTCAGGTTTGCTCAAAAAAAAATACCAGCAAACTTTTCTTCTATGGAGTTAGAAAAGTCGATACCAACGTTCCTATGGAAAAACAAGCATACAGCAATAGCTAAGAAAATACAGAAGAGAAAAGCTAAGAAAAGGGACTAGCTGGACAATATATTAAAATATATTACAAATCCTCTGGTATTAAAACAGTTTGGAGCTTTTTTATGAATAAACAAGTATATTAATGGAATAGAACAGCAAGTTTTGAAATAGGCCCAAACACACATGGAAGGTTAATCTGTGATGAAGATGCTATGTGGAAACCCTGGGACAGAAGTGAAGTTTTTAATAGATGTTGGGGTGAAGGGCAGCCACGTTGAAAAAGACAGAAGGGAATCCATCTCTCACACCATGCACAAGAACAAACTCCAAAATGGACCAGGTATATGGATAGGAAGATAAAACTAAGAAGGGTTAACTTTCCTTACACCCATGCCGACTAACCATGACCCAAAATCCAGATTTGCTAAGATTTGAGGAAGCTGCTCTTGCCTCGAGGGAAGAATCATCCCTTAATTGACATGCCATTTCCCTATGAATACTGTGTCATCCTCCACTGTCTTCTTTCAAGATCATCTCCTCCTATTTGGTTTTTACCAGATCAGCTATGATGTGCCTACTTCTATATCACAAATAAAATTTCTGTAAGCCTCAAAGTTGCCATGTGCAACAATGATTAACCCTGGGCAAAAGACAAAAAATACACAAAGGCACTGAAAGTGAATGAACCATTTAGTTAGGATTTCTTGAGAGAAAACTTGGAACAAGAGGCCCACGCAGGGTAAGTTTCTCCCTTTTATAGCTTTTATTTGCAGACAGGCCAAAGCAGCTTGCACGTAGGGTGGGTAAACTTCCGGCATTCTACAGTATTTGTGGCCTGTGGAGCAGAGGACAAATTCAGGGCCATTTCAGGGAAGGCAGGAGAGATTCCTGAAAAGAGAGCTAGAGTACGGTGATTCTTAAATTATGTGAGTGAACTCTGGCCGAGACTTTGGCCCTTGAGCTGCATAGAGGAACAGATAAAGTGACAACTAAATATACAAGAATGGACCTGAGATTTGAGCTGCCAAACAGGAGAAACGGTCTACAATTTAACTTCAGTCAAATTTTCTGCTTTCAAAAGAAACAGTATCAGGCTTTTCCAGAGCTTCCAAAATGTAATATTCCAGAGTCTTCCCAGGATACAATCCAAAATTAATTAGCAAGTAAGAACCAGGAAAATGTGGCCCATTTTTAAGGGAAAGAGGATAAGCAATGATGATGCAGATGTTGGAATGAGCAGGCAAAGGTTTCACAGGGGCTGCTACAGTAATGCACAGAGAAGGGAGTGTTGATAGCAGTGTGGCAGGATGATACAGTATCTGCAATTTTAAAGTCATTGCATGGCTTTCAGAGCAGAATTCAGGTGATGGAGGAAAACAACAGAGAACGTAAAGACAGACCAATAAAGGATATCTAATCTGAAGAAGAAACAGGATTGAAAGAAAATAAATAGAGCTTTAGGAATCTGTGAGATGCTGCTGTGTAGAATAACATACACATATCTGGAGTCTAGGAAAGAGAGGAGAGGATGGGTCAGAAAAAGTGTTTAAACACATACTCTCCTAAATTTTATACAAGTGTAATAAGGCACAGGTTATTAGATTCGAGAAACTCAGAAACTCTGGATTTGCTTTTAATTTATTAATTCTACTTCTAGGCATTTATCCTAAAAATGTAACTCCAAAGTGTGAAAATACATGTGCATAGGCTTATTCATTATAGCATGATTAATAGTTACAGATATTGGATATAATCTCAACTTCAATATGTTGTATATTGTTTGAACAGATTTAAGTTTTCCCCAAGGGACAGCCAATTTTTCTTAATGGGCCAGATTGTAGTGTTTGGTCCATACTGTCTCTGTTGCTCTGCAGTTAGCTCTGTGGTTGCAGGAGTCATAAACAATTGTAAACAAATGTGCATGCTGTGTGCCAATAAAACTCCATTTACAAAAATAGATGGTGGGTCCAATTTTGCCAGTGGATCATGGCTTGCTACACCTTGATTTGCACAATGTGCATCTATTAAAAAAAAGATTGAAGAGAATCTTTACAAACTAGTATGGAGAAATGATTTTAAAGAGACGCACAGAAAAGGGACAAATCCAGGACCACTTGAACATCAAAATAAATAATGACAATGATGAATAATAGCACTTTGAATAAAATGTATATCCATGAGTTCATGGAAAATAAACGAACCGCTAGAAGGGAAAGCAGAGCTCCTTCTTATAGTACAACACCAGCAAATGAATATAGAAGGAATGATGACATTAGAAATATCACTATTTTGTAACTATTATAGTAATAATTGATTCAAGCAAGAATCATCCGTGGATGCTAAAACTAGTGGGTGTAAGTTTGGTTAGGAACAAGGTATTTATTTACTCAGATCCAAAGTATCACTCTGTCAATTACTTGTTCATCACAAAGGTAATGATAACTTGATGGTAGAAACCAGGAATAAACCATGTTAACCAGGTGATCAAGGTTAGAACCACCCATAATGGACATCATAGACTTTTTGACACCATACAGAGGGGAGTATGATGTCATGTTTGTGCTACCCTGGCCAGCATGTATAACCTCCATCTATGATGAAGACATGTCAGACAAACCCAAACTGAGGGATGTGCCACAGAAATCACTGACCTATGCCTTCAAAATGTGCCACACTGAAGACAAGCTGAGGAAGTGTTCCAGATCAAAGGGGACGAGACAGACATGCCACGTGTTTGCAGTGTGTGAGCCAGGACGGAGTCCTGGACCAAACAAACAAAACTGCCAAAAAGGACATTCTTGGAATAATGTGCAAAGCCAGATTAAGAACAGAGGATTGATAAGAGAATTGTATAATGTTAAAATATCCTTGTTCTTAGGAAATTCACATTGAGATATTTTGGGAGTAAAAGGATATGAGATCTTCAACTTCCTATCAATGGATTAGAAAAATTGTAATGGTGTCTGTATAGAGAGATGGTGATGTACCAAATGTGAAATATAAATAAAAATATAACTGGTGAATTTGGGTCAAAGGTAGATGGGAAATCTTTCCACTTTCTAGAAGCTTTTCTATATACATTTTATTTGAAATTGTTTCAAAATTAAAAAAAGAAATCGTTTCAAAATAAAAAATTTACAAGAGGTAAGATGTCAAACCACACTCCTGTCACAACAAAACCAAATCCTGTCACAAACTTTCTTACTTCTCAACAGAAAAATCTACTTTGTGATTTTTGACAATGTTCTACCAATTGTATTTGAAATTATATCTATATATGTAACATACAATTTTGTTTAAAATGTTGTTTTGAGTTTGAGTATGTAAATATTCATATATCCCTTAAAAACATTACCCAAAAACGGTTGTAGGGAGAAACTGGTACCCGCTATGCACTTTGGGTCTTTTTTTAAAATAATAAATTTATTTTTTATTGGTGTTCAATTTGCCAACATATGGAATAACACCCAGTGCTCATCCTGTCAAGTGCCCCCCTCAGTGCCCGCCACACAGTCACCCCCACCCCCCGCCCTCCTCCCCTTCCACTACCCCTAGTTCGTTTCCCAGAGTTAGGAGTCTTCATGTTCTGTCTCCCTTTCTGATATTTCCTACCCATTTCTTCTCCCTTCCCCTCTATTCCCTTTCACTATTATTTATATTCCCCAAATGAATGAGACCATACAATGTTTGTCCTTCTCCGACTGACTTACTTCACTCAGCATAATACCCTCCAGTTCCATCCACGTCGAAGCAAATGGTGGGTATTTGTCGTTTCTAATGGCTGAGGAATATTCCATTGTATATATAAACCACATCTTTATCCATTCATCTTTCGATGGACACCGAGGCTCCTTCCACAGTTTGGCTATCGTGGACATTGCTGCTAGAAACATCGGGGTGCAGGGGTCCCGGGGTTTCATTGCATCTGAATCTTTGGGGTAAATCCCCAACAGTGCAATTGCTGGGTCTAGGGCAGGTCTATTTTTAACTCTTTGAGGAACCTCCACACAGTTTTCCAGAGTGGCTGCACCAGTTCACATTCCCACCAACAGTGTAAGAGGGTTCCCTTTTCTCTGCATCCTCTCCAACATTTGTGGTTTCCTGCCTTGTTAATTTTCCCCATTCTCACTGGTGTGAGGTGGTATCTCATTGAGGTCTTGATTTGTATTTCCCTGATGGCAAGTGATGCAGAGCATTTTCTCATTGCACTTTGGGTCTTGAAAAAACCTGGAAAATCATTAACGCAGAGCAGGCCTCGTTTGCTGTGACCGTATTTTCTAACATATATTCTGTCGCTATGAAGTTGTTGGTTGGCAAGCTCAGCTGGACTCTGGACAGACCGCAGGCAGACAGGATGGGGCGATGGGACACACAAAGGGCGCTTCCCTTCAGGCCCGTCCTGTCCATAGCGCGGGGAGCCCAGTACCTGTCCACACCTGCTATGCCTGTCCACACCTGCTGCAGACAGGAAGGGCCACAGCCAAGCCTCAGCTGGGCTCTGTCCTGGGTCTACATCCTGCTTGTGTCAGCAGCCCAGCGGGGGCATGCACGCCCCCAGGTGGGGCCGTGGGGAGGCGTGAGAGGCCTCGGGGCACCCAGACGGATCTCCGGATCTCCGATCTCCGGGGCACCTTGGTCACATGCTCTCCCCACCCTTCCCCACCGGCCCTCTTCAGGTCTGCTGCAGAAAGGAGTAAGGGGCAGTACTGTGCTCTGTGCACACAAAGAGAACTAAGTGATGGCATGGCTTCCAGGCGCCAGGTGGTGACCAACCCCGGTGTGTCACCGGGCGCTCCGCAGCGTGCAGAGAGGGCAAGCACTGCCCTCCCGCCCCTGGTCCTGGAGACACCTGCACATCTGCTGCCAGTCGCAGTGTGGAGAGCAATCGCAGGTATAGAGGTTCACAGCGAGTGCTGGCCGCCCTGGGCTGGAGCTGGTCAACGCAGGAAAAAGATGAGCCAGGAATCTCGGAGCGGGCACAGCTGGGGAGGTGTCAGAGGCCGCTGCCCGCCCCCCCCCCCCCCCCATCCCACATCCCCTGCCTATAGGAATGCACTAGGGCGTGAAGGTGAAGGTACCGATGCCACCCCGGGCGCGGAGGGGTCATTCCTCATCTAGGGGCCAGTCCACCTGTGAATCCTGAAGGGTCAGTTTCCCCCTGCATCTGGAGAGGAGGGGTGAGGAGCCCTGAGGACCCCTGCAACCTGGGGGTCTCGGGATGCACCTGGGAGAGGTGAGCAAGGACAGGTGGTAAGCGTCAGAAAGTAAGGTAACACCCCAACTATAAGAAACGCAGGCCTCCAAAAATGTGTGTAATTATTGGCCCACGAAGCTGACTGGAATCTTGCCGAAAGAACTTTAAATTTTGAGACGTGTTCTGCCAAAGGAGCCATGAGCCCTCAGGAGAGCTGGAACTCTCAACTTTTTCCTCTCTGGACACCTGCAGGCATGAGTCGTCTGGGTGGGCTGCATTAGCTCAGCTCTCAAAGGTTCTCTGTATAAATATAAAATTTAATACATATACAGATGTAAGTTTTGCTTTTATTAGTCAATACCCAAATATTTTTCTTTATTATTTCAGCTTTTAGTGAATACTTAGAATGGCATTATACACCTGAAGATTACATATTAAAAAATAAAAGTTCACCTGACTCTTTCTCTAGAGGTTTTATGGTTTTTAAAATGACATTCTATTTCTTAATGCATCTCATTTACTTTATGGCAAAGGTAGAGAAAGAAATCTCTTACCCACTTCCCTTTATTCAGTATGGCTTCATTTTCCCCAATGAGTTATGTCCTTTATCATACCATAAAATCTTATATCCTTAAGTCTTTGACTGAACTTTCTATTATATTCTTTTAATGTTTCCATTTTGTGAATACCCAACTATTTATTGTGGTTTTACTAAATCATTTAATGTCTCATAGAGCAAGTGCCTTTCACTGCTTTTTAAAAATGCATTTACTTGCTTTTGTCACATTTATTCTTAGAAAAAATAAATAATAGAGAAAACTTGTCCCTATAGAGGAATGCATATTTAAAATACTACATTCTACTCAAATTAATCTATAAATTTAATACCAGTCTCAGTGTCATCAAACTATCAATAAAATGTATAATTTATGTAGACTTTGACTCATTTTTTTAAAGTTTATACTTTACATGAATTCTACAATTCTTGGTTGAATTTATTTCTATTTATTTTATATTTTTTAGCCTTTACTATTTTTTGACTGGCTATAGCTAGCATATAGGAGAACTATTTAGTTTTCTGTTTACCTTTATGCTCTAACATTATTCCAAACATATTTCTTTCTCCTGTTTTAATAATTTTCAGTTAAAAATATTTTTCAAACTTTTCCTCTTATTTATTTATCATATTTTATTTAGCTTATTGTAGAAGTTCTTAGTTAGTGAGTAATAGTAATGTATTGGGACACTTTTCCCTTATTCCTTCCATCAATGGAAGCATCTTTGATATTTCTCCATGTTGGTTTTATTTGAAATAGGTAATCTTCACCATGGTCATGATGTGTCTGTTATTCTTAGTTTCCTAAGTTTTTTTTTAAACATACATTTAGAATAGATATTGGTTTTTTATCAACTCTGCATTTTGGATCCCTGGGGATGGTTAATTTTTTAATTTTGTACTTGTGCTTAAGGGATCTTGGTGTTCATTTAATTTACCAAAGTTAACATTATTCACTTTACAGCATATGTAGAAAATTGAGGTCCAGGCTGTATTTGACTACTTCCAGTGATAAGAAAATAACTACATATAAGGCAGTTCCATCCATTCTTGATATGTCTGCATTTCCTGAGCCAGGGTGACTCCACTCCATAACTCAGCAGTGCTCTCAACTGTCCTCTGACTGTTTATGAACCATTCCTCTGTTACCCAGTCCGTATTTGTTAATCTTGCTGCCAAATATATTACATGATGCCCTTGGTCAGTAGTTTACTGAAAGGATTCTAATCATTCTACCAAAAGACAAGTTAATTTAGTCCAGCATGACTTATCCTAAGCAAAGCCGCGGTGATCCCAGTGCTTACACAATATCCGTATAATAATGTTAAGATACTGAACGCCTATTTAAGCTCAAGTCAATATAGTAAATTAAAATAAATTGCTGATGTTTCACATAGTGTTTCTAATGTTTAACATAATAAAGTTTTAGCTACAACAGAGATAGTAAATGGAATTATTACAACCTCATTACTTTAAAAATTAAGATAGGGAGGTTCAGAGATGTAGTGCATGCAAGTATCTGCCTCAAGCCCTAACCTATGAAGACCTTCACCGAGAGAAGACCAGTCCTTCTGAAGCTTCTGGGCTTTCGTTTTTCCTCTGTGTATTCTACATGAATTAGGAGTCAGGACTTGGAGCTCCATGCTTTAAATTACCCAGATGATTTCCTGACTCTACTATTATCTGTAGCTGTTGGCCAACTCACCCTAAACTGCATTTCCCAGCAAAGCTCCCGTGTCAGTAGCTTCCTGTCAGCAGCAGCAGCTGCCCCGTCTTCCACGGAGCACCTCCTCAGTTTCTCCCTGAGCAAGGAAGCATCTCCTCTCATTCTCCTAGCCTTTGTCCCTGAGGCCAGTGACAATTCTGTTTTCTTTGCCTTTGGGCTCCTAGCTCGAGACTCTCTAGGGAGCAACCCCTTCTCTTATTCATTTTGCCCCACTTAACTTTTCAAAATACTGTTATAATAATTATACCTTTTTGTAAAATTAATCAGTAATCAATCAAACCGTGCAGATGTGTGTAGTGAGGAGGAAGTGATCTTGTCATGGTGTCCCTACCACCCCATAGAGAACAGAGCCCTGAATTTAGAAGTCCCAGCCCAGTGTCCTGTTTGATCTCAACATCATCAGCAGACCTATCAGCACACGCATACCACCCGATCTCTGTGAGAACTGTCACTTCTTCACACACCCAATGGTTTTCACTTTGAGCACTGTATTTTCTCATTCTGCCAACTACTTTCTTTGGTCTGCATGCCCTCAACGCTGCTGCACTTGGTTAAAACATATTACTAGATCGAGAATTGGTCTTGTCTTTTAGTGCCACCATGTTCTTAAATGTGATTGAAGAAACGACACTTAGTAGGTAAGTCTACAACGCAGGAAAAGACTGAGGGGTCCTTGGTAGGAACCCATCACTTAGCAATGGCTAAGCAGGAGAGGAAATCACAAGCTCTCAGTGAAGGGAATGGTTAAAACAAGAACACAGGCCCTCAGACTACCAACCTGCTTCTCTCTGTGGACCTGCATCAAGTCCTTGAGAGCCTACTTCTGCCTCTGTGGACAGATGCATTTACTGGTCCAGTACCAACTCTATGTCAAAGAATAGAGAAAAGTGAGTCTTATGTTGCAAAAGGATAAACTGATATCACATCAGAAGTTTACTGTAATAACATTTTCAGTGTGAAGGTTGCTACCTGAGTATGAAAAACTGTGTGATGAGAAAAGGGACAGACAGTGCAACTAACTACAAAACAACAAGGTAGTTGTGTCTCAATGTTTGTTTGTTTTTAAGTTAAAGACTAACACGTCAACTAACACCCTCAGCCCTTTCCAATTTTGCTTTGACTTACAGAATTCGAGTCAGGTCAAAAACATTTGAATATTACTTCCCCACTTAACTGTTTCCTCCAGTTGATGTTTCTAAACAGATTGCCTTGGTGCCATTTAAATTAAACATTTATTAACTGATTCATTCAAGCATCAAAGCAGTTGAGTTCTTACAGACAGTATTTGCCATGAACAAACACATTTCAAGCAGAATATCTTATTGCTGGGTATAATGACCAGAAAAAAATCAAAACTCTAAATCATGGCTCCAGATGTGGACAGAACAAAAAAGGATATTCTTAAATTAGGAACAACATGCTTTAGAATGACTGAGGTTAGTCTTTGAGGTCAAGAGTGTTTTCCTATTTTTTTGGTCTATTACTCTATCCATCCATCCATCCATCCATCCATGCCACCTACTTGCGCCCTCAGGGTGCAGTGGCTTTCACCCTCCTGAGCTCTCTCGTTCCCAGTGCTGGCAAACTCAGAAACTCTAAATTTGTCATCTCTTCCCTCTTCTATCAAGTTGATTGCTTTTGCTCACACTTCCAAAATCCTTTTCATTGCTCACTTATTCATGGTATGCAAAGGTACCTTTACTTCAGAATTTCAGGGCAGCCCTGGTGGCTCAGCAGTTTAGCGCCACCTTTGGTCCAGGGCATGATCCTGGAGACCCGGGATTGAGTCCCATGTCAGGCTCCCTGCAAGGAGCCAGCTTCTCCCTCTGCCTGTGTCTCTGCCTCTCTCTCTCTTTCTCTCTCTCTCTCTCTCTCTGTGTGTGTCTCTCATGAATAAATAAATAAAATCTTAAAAAAAAAGAATTTCAGACAGTCTGGCTGTCTTCAATCCAGTTGTAGTGGGCTTCTGATCTTTTCATGTCTGGCTCCCTGCCTTCTCTCTTCCCTTAACCAGCACCTGCTTGGAGAGGCCTCTTTAACTACTTGACCTGAAGTAGTTGCCAGTTACCATCATTACATCAACCCATCTCATTTTCTTTTTTTTCTTTTTTAAGATTTATTTATTTATTTATTTATTTATGATAGAGAGAGAGAGAGAGAGGCAGAGACACAGGAGGAGGGAGAAGCAGGCTCCATGCCGGGAGCCCCACGCAGGACTCGATCCTGGGACTCCAGGATTGCGCCCTGGGCCAAAGGCAGGCACTAAACCGCTGAGCCACCCAGGGATCCCCCAACCTGTCTCATTTTCATCGTGGCCTATGTCTCTGGTTTAATCTCTTTCTTCCATGAAAGCTCCATGAAGGCAAGTAGGGCCCTTATCAGGCTAATTTGTCTCTGAATCCTAAAATGGTGCTTGGTACACAGTTGGCATTGATTAAGTATTTGTTGAATAAATGAATCGGATTCCTAATTGATTGATTCTTAAACAACTATTGATATTGATTCATTCTTGCTGAGAAGTTTTAAGTTCTCACATCTGTGAGGATTAAACAGAAGTTAAAACTAAATCTTAAAATTAAAAACAGTTTAGAAATGGAGAAAACATCTGGCAGAGAAATAATTTCAGCATTTGCAGGGATGGAAAGAAAGGTTTTCTCTGAAGTAAGTAGGCTGCTGTCTTTATCGTCTCATCATAAAATGCCTGCCTATTTTTGTTGCTCAGGAACTGGGCACATCTGGTGTTGGGAACATAGAACGTCGTTCATTTTAAAATAAAGAGTTACAGTAAATTCAGGGGTTGGGGACGGGAGAGAAGATGCCCTAAGAGAATGGAGAAGGTCTGGAGAAAGGAGAGGCTCTTGTCCTTTGCAACAAACAAAAACAAAACAAGTTTCTTTGGTACTTCAAGAATCTTCCTTAAAGGAACCTTCCTAGAAAGTTCTCAATTTGTATTATTTCCAAATAAGCAGACTTAGGGGGAAGAGAGAAAGAGACAGGAATGAAGGAGGGAAGGAGGAAAGGAGGAAAGAAAAAGAGGAGAGAAGAGAAAAATGGGAAAAGAAAAAGAGCAAAGAGGGAGGGCGAGCGCGTGGTTCCACCTAGTCCAGGGCAGCGGGTGAAGCGCGGAGGCCGCCGAACCCCTCGAAGGCGGGGACCCCCGCGGGCCCCAGGGGAGGCGGGCGCAGCGCCGCCGCAGTCCGGTCGCCACCGGGACTCCTGGCTCCACGCCCCGCGCCGCCCGCTCGGCTCCCCGCCCCGCCCGCGCTCGCTCCGCCCCGAGGCCCCGGCCCCCTCCCCGCGGGGTCCCCTCACCCGACGCGCTGGGCTAGGTCCCCCGGGTACCCCCGAGTGGCGACTTCGCCCCGGGCCGGCCTGGGAGCGGCTGGCGGAGCTCGGAGCCGCCGGAGTCCGCAGCCCTCACCTCCGCTGGGGCCCGGGCCGCGCAGCCCGACGTGCCTTCCCCGGGAGCCCGGCCCCCGCCGGCCAGGCAGGCGCGCGCGCCATGAACCAGGGCCGGGGGTTCGCCCCCGGCAGGGGCGGCTCTCCCCGGAGGGCGGCCGGGGCCGGCGCGCGGCGCAACCAGAGCCAGGACTATCTGCTCCTGGACTCGGAGCTTGGAGACGACGGCGGCCCTCAGCCCCCGCGGCCGGCCTACGGCTACTATCCCTGCCTGTGAGTGCGGGCCCGGGGCGGTCGGGCGCAGGGGCGCGAGGCGCGGGGACGCGGGGGCGCGGGCCGGGGGCGCGGGCGGAGGGGCCTCTGGACCCGCATGTCCCTCCTCGGCCACGCGAGCCTGGACAGAGCCTGAGGGGCCGGGGAGCTGGGGGCCGCGCGTCCGGGGGGTGGCCCTGCTGAGCGCACGCGGGGACTTGGGCCAGGAGAGCGTGACCCACGGCACCCCCCGGCCCCACGGACGATGTCACGGGTCCGTCTCCAGCCCGGCTGGCTCCCAGTCGGCTCAGACCCCTGTCGCTGCGCCGAACGCACAGTCTGGGCCAGGCACTGGCTCGCATTCGTGGCTGCCGGACTCCGCGTCCGAGGGACAGAGGGTTACAACTCTAGGGTCCCCGGCGCTGCCCGCGCGCCCCGCGCCCCTGCCTGCCCCCGCCCTGCGCTCCCTGTCGCGGCCAGGCCGCGCAGAAGTTCAGAGGTGCCAGTGCCGGGTGGGCTTGCCCCGCACATCCTGCGCCCACCGCAGGTCTCCCGGTGAAGTCGGGGCCGCGGGAGCCCTGTGCGCTGTCCCAGCCCGAGCGCCAAGCACTCACCGAGGGCACCCGGTGGCGGGGGGGGGGTGGGGGTGGGGGAGTCGTCCGATGTAGATGCCAGGGGGTAGAGTAACTAGAAGGTTTGATTTAGAAGCTGGCGGGGTTTCTGCGGGGGCGGCGGGGGCGACAGGGGCAGTCAGAGGGTGGGGGTGAGGAGCAGGCTCTGCGAGCGCACGTGCAGCCGGCAGATAGCGTTCCTGCTTCTCTGCACTTCCCTTGATTGGATGGTGTGTGGCTTCCTGACATTGTTTCCGCGCGGTTTCCAAGGAAGGCGGTGCTGAGCACCAGCGGGGTAAGCGGCTCGAGCGGGGGGCGCTCACCTCCTCACCGTCTCCCCCCTGCCAGGCTCCTGGCACAACCTTGTGATGAAAGGTGCGCCTTCCAGTGGTAGGTCAGGTGTGCCCAGAATCTCAGGTGGGCTGTTCCCTTTCTCAGGAAGAGGTGAGCCCCAGGAAATGGTGCATCTAATTTTTTCCCAAGATAAGAGAAAAAAAGTTGGAGCTGGTTCCATTCATCTCTGTGCTGTACAATTTGAAGCACTTACTATTATCTTTTCTTCCTTTTTCAAATATCAAGATATATTTCACATACCATAGAATTCGTTCACATTGTACAGATCAGTGCTTAATATATCCACAGAAGTGTGAAAAAAATCATCACTCTCTATGAGAGTCTTCCACAACATTTCTATCATCCACAAAAGAAATCTTGTTCTTGACATTAAATTAGAAAATATTTCTATGTCTATAGCACAGTGTCTCTCTAACCTTAATGGGCGAACGAATCACCTGGGAATCTTGTTAAAATGCAGATTCAGATTGTGTAGGGCCTAGGTGTAGCCCAAGATTCTGCATATCTAACAGTCTCTGAGATGATGCTGTCCATGGACTATGCTCTGAGGAGCAAGGAGATACATGTGAAGAAAAAAAAAAGTCAATCCTACATATTCTGAATACAGCTATTTTCAAATGTGCTTTGAGGGTATATGTTTAAAACAAAAGTGAATTTTTTTATTGGCTTAGACGAGACCTACTAAGACTGAAGGTTATATATTTGGTAATGTCATCTGCAGCCAATTAAGCAACTTTAAAAAGCTATACTGCTTTTTAAAAATTAGACCTGTAGAGAAAATTTAGATTTTTTTCACCTGATTATTCTATAATCATCTGTTACTCTGTGTGTGGGAAATAATAATTTGATTTTAAAAATTTGTGGTTGTAAATTAGTAGTGACAGGGACTAAGTGAAGTGATAATTCTAAGTTGTTCTGTAAACTTTGCCCCGTACTTTCTTTGAACGTGATCCACTGCCTTATTGATATATCTACTTCTTAACGTTACCTACTCTCTAGAGAATAATTCTCCTTTCTTGCTTCAGGAAACTCAGACCATTCTAAATGTGTAGACCAGGACAGCAGAAGATGACGGAGATATTGTAATGTGCTTCAATTCGTGAACACCCCCGCATCATGTCAAATCATACTATAATTAATATGATATATTATAGTATAAGGTATTATTTGTGAAGGTGGCAATCATTAGTATACTGTAGATATGGGTATCACCATTTTCTCAAATCATTGAGATTTTTCCCTTATAAGATCACAAATTATTGAAAGTTGTAATTTCTGTAGAACAAATTCTATGACTTTTGCTTAAAATTCTGTTTCATAGTTTACATGTGTAGAAAGACTTTCATGTTATATTGTTTATATCATGAGGCTTTTACTACTGAAAATTATGGCACATCATCTTATTTGAGAGCAGTTGCATATTTTCAGGCCTCAATAGTGTTTGAGGGATAACATTCAAAATGGTATGTAGAAAAAAAAGATCCCCTTTCTCTCTTTCCAACTTTTAGTTAGAAATCAGTTAATACACTCCCTTTTGATCAGTTTGTAATGGTGATTATCAAGAAATGACCCACATCCTTCCTGGATCCCAGGAGGCATTTCAGAGCTATTTCACTTAGAAGTTAAAAGTATGTCTCTAGTCCATTACTTCTGAACATGGGAAAGAATCCTGGACATAAAAAATAATGTGAAGGGTTTCTAACTACTCAACATCTGAAATACAGTTCTACTACACTTCTGCTTGGGAAGGACTAATTGATTAAATGATTATAAATAATGAAACAGTGAAGTGTTTATAAACTAAAGCTCTGGCAATGCAGTAGACTGAGATAATCTAAAAAAATTCTGTACAAATATCTAGTAATACTGAGTTAAATATTTAAAATGACTTCAAAACATTAACTAATTTTGCAATCAATCAATCAACGAGAGAGGATTATTACCATGTGCCTGAAGCAAAGCAGTGAAAAGTCAAGTACAGCCTGTGTATGAACTGACTCGTGGCTGCCCCACAGGGGATGGATCAATGTGACCACAGAGATTGGATTCCAATATCTGCATGGCACAGAGGTGAAGCTAAGGCCTTGGTTCCAAATGAGGCCCAGAGCTGGAATCAAGGGATTCCTATCCCTGCGTGAAACCAGGACCCTTCCTTTAATAAATGCCACCAGCCATGAGTGAAAACAAAAACTTGACTAGTAAGAAAGAAATCTTCTGCTAAGAATTTTATTCATTGTGCCTGTGTCTTGTGAGTTTTTGTTTTTGTTTTTGTTTTTTTATACCACCTGCTGACCTAGAAATATTCCTGTCAAAAAATACCCCTGGGAAATATCAGAAAGGGAGACAGAACATGAGAGACTCCTAATTCTGGGAAATGAACTAGGGGAGGTGGAAGGGGAGGTGGGCGGGGGGTGGGGGTGACTGGGTGATGGGCACTGAGGGGGGCACTTGATGGGATGAGCACTGGGTGTTATTCCATATGTTGGCAAATTGAACAACAATAAAAAATAAATTTATATTTAAAAAAATACCCCTGGGGCTCCTCACAGAGGAAAACACAAAGCTGTCCTGAAGCAATCGTACCCCCTGCCAAGGATCCTCAAGGAAACAGCAAGCCTTCTGAGGAAATGCTCACAGTAATATGTGACCAAACATACAAGGAAACAATTGGCCAGGACTGAGACTGAGCAGATGATATGATCCATGAGAAGAGTCAGCATAACACATAACAGCAGTTTTTAAATGTAAACACTTGACATAATATAACAACACAAGAAAGAATGTAAGATGGGCATGTATAAAATATTGACAACATGTAACAAGAAATCAAACCCTAAGAAAGTAATTTTTTAAAGACAGATGGAAAATCTATAAATGAAAAGTATAATTTTGAAATAAAAAATTCAGTGGAAGGATTAAAATGCAGATTGACCATAGCAAATTTGGTGATAATACCCAGAATGCAGACATAAATAAATGAAACATATCAACATCATTGAGTTATGGAACTAGAAGATAGAAGTACCAGAAGGGGAAAATACAGACAGGGGAGAGGTAACATTGGGATAGATAATGGGTGATAATTTTCCAGAAATGGTGAATTCTCGTGTTTATGAAGTACAACAATATCAGTGCAATATAGAAAACTAAACTCATTTAAACATACCATTTTGAAATTGCTGAACATTAAAGATAGGAGGAGATATATAAAATGAACTAAGATACAAATGACTTGAAGGAGTAAACTCTAAAATAAAAATATATATGATGGAAATGTACTCACATTATCTTGATATCTGTTATATAATGTGTAGCTTGTATGAACTGTGGTTTTCTTTTATATAAAAGAAATTATTCACGTAATATTTTATACAAAGTCAATGTTCCATGGCTGATAGGGCCTCTTTAAATATGAATATGGCCAAAAAGGGATTCATACATAGTAGTGTAGACTTCACAGAGAATCCTAAGGATCCATTATGACCTTTGGGAAAAAAATAGAATATAATCATAAAGCATAGACCTGGGCTTTGGTGAAGGGTTTGCAGTTTGGAAGCTACTAGTAGGAGAAAAGCAAATGTAAAAGTCACCTTTGGATTTGCTTCCCCTTCTTCATTTATGAATGGACCTCTGTTCCATCTCTTGGATATTTGGTGGGTCTCTTAATTGACCACTTTGGAGGTCTGTTCTACATGACAGAGACAACCTGTTTTGGTTCCAAACCTCCCCTGGCTTGAAGCAACATCCGCTGCTAACAAATTATTATCATGAAGATGTTTTTTAGGGGTCAGCTTTGCAGGTTGTGGAGTCACTGCCAGATACGCTGAAAGGGCCTCATGTATTCTGTAACAAGATGTTGATTTGCCTCTAGAAAGACATTGCATATTTTTTTTCTAGACAGTTATGTTCCTTGTGTTATAAGAAGTAACTTCATAAGGCAATTCATCTTCGCCTCCTAGAGAGTAAATCATAAAAGGAAAACATTTTCTTAAGTCCATTCTTATTTTTCTCCCTCTTTGTGAAGTATGCTAAATATAATTGGATCCAGTTGGATGAAATTACTATTTGTGATTGCTCTTTGTGTAGGAATCTTCTCAGGCTTTCAGGACAGGGAGAAGTACTCATCTATATGCCAAATTTCAGCTAAACTTTGGCATCTAAAATTGGTATGCTGTTCAAGATTCTCAAGTCTTTGGAATTGATTGAATCACATTTCTTAGAGGATGTCTGTTTGCAGCGAGCATCTAGAAATGAATGTTACAGATTCCCAAACAACATATATGATTGCAGCATCATTGTTCTCTACCTCATCCAGGTAACTCAGCCAGGGCAAAGAGGAGAAGTAATGTTAACTAGAGTTATTTACCATTTAGTGCAAGTTGCTGTTTCTGTAGAGGACTAATCAAAAATATGTACATGTATTTCGGGAACAGATATATTACATATAGTTTTGAATAACTACCTTGTAGCAGGTCCTTTTCTACCTGTCATTCAAACGTAGTTTGCTCTTTGGAGTGGCCTCTAGGCTACTTTTAATGTCCATTTTATAAATGACAATGCTGAAATTTAGAGAGGTTAAGCAATGTTCAAGGAGTTACACAGCTAGTAAGTTGTTGGGTTGGGAGGTTGCACCCATTCCCTACCCTCTCAGCGTCCACGCAGCTGGATATGTGGTGGCAGGTGCCCTTGGAGAGCACACTCATCATTTCTCCTCTGTGTTTTCATAGGGACTTGAGACAGCACAGGTTGGCCCTCATTTCCTGAAGCAAGATTGTGGTCCTGTGCTCAGCATATCACCCTCTGGGTGAGGGGACAGGACAGGAGGAAAGTTAGGAAGATCAGTATGCTTCACCTCTACCTTCTCTTTCTGTTGAAATCATCACCTTTGAGGATCGAGCTTTCTATTCCACTTCTTCCACTGAGTTAATAATCTATTTATTCACTCATCTCTGTTGACCTTATATGATCATGTGCAGCAATAATGAAAACAGTGACTAGATTTGTTAGGGGCTTTAGGGGCTTCTATGTAGGAGGCTGCCTTGTACATATTAACATACTTCATATGTATTCAACAAGCCCTTTTTACTGATTTTACTGATAAGAAAGAAAAAAAATACCACAGCAGAGAGGTTAAGTGACTTGCTAACGATTATACTGAATAGTTGACAGAAAGAGGAAGGAAGGAAGGAAGGAAGGAAGGAAGGAAGGAAGGAAGGAAGGCAGGCTCCATTTTATCACTTATCCAGATAAACAGGGATGCCAGGTTTTTGAACTGCCAATCTTTATCACCAAAGGAAAATTATGAATGTGCCCAAACTGACTAATCTGTAGCTGATTTACTAATTTTATCAAATGGCCCACAAGCTGAGGATGACTCTGCAGAGGTAATGAAAGAGAAAGGTTTCTTTTATTCTTCATTTCGGCCTGTGAAAATTAAGTTGCTTTGGTGCTGTGATGCAGGCTGCATCAGAAAGCTGACCTGATTCACTGGCTGGTGTGAAAGTGCAGATTTCACTGCATGATCTGCATCATGGTTAAAAGCATTTTACGTGTCTTCATCTGAAAGTGCATATTGTTAGAGGCAATTACAGTGTGGATAGTCATATTAAAACTCATTGTCGGGATCCCTGGATGGTGCCGCGGTTTGGCGCCTGCCTTTGGCCCAGGGCACGATCCTGGAGACCCGGGATCGAATCCCACATCGGGCTCCCGGTGCATGAAGCCTGCTTCTCCCTCTGCCTGTGTCTCTGCCTCTCTCTCTCTCTCTCTCTCTAGAAAAAAAAAAAAAAACTCATTGTCTACTCAAAACATGTTTCATCTTTAAATTCCCATAGCTCTGGTTTGTAGCACAAAATTCTCACACAAAATTGGGATGAGATCTCTTCATGGACATTACTGAAAATCATCATGGGATTTATAATAAGAATTGGAAATGACGTGTTTCTAAAGCTCTTTTTAAAATTCTTTTAGGCAGTTAAACTGTAACAGATAAAACTAGTTGTTATTGTTACTATGTTAAATTCTTTGAACAAGAATTTTGCAGTGAATGAGTTGGAGGGTGGCTGGCAGTGGCAAGAAGCTGATGCCTGGGCAGGATAAAATCCCTGCTACTACCTGGGAGACTGTTTTCTGCAGAACATCTTTTCGTGGCTGGGCATTCAGGGCCAGACACTGTATTCCATTTTGTAGGATGCATTAATTTCTTTTAACAAATATTTGCTTAAGTTCTTTGATGTCCCAGGCGTCATATTTGGGACCCATGAACACCATGTTTCATTGAATCTAAAGTTCTATCAATTGTGTAACCTGCCCTGATATTTTATATGCATTCAACATATAAGCAAAAAAAAATGCTATCAATTAAACTATACTTTAGATTTTTGTTTTATATCTATTGAAAAGCTTTTTAGACTTAATTACATACAGAGTTGGGTCGCATATAACTCTTATGCACAGATGAAAAAAAGGAAATCTAAACAAAATGAATTTGGTTAATGTATTTCCTAAGTTCCTTCATGTCAGAAATGGATTTTCTGAGTCACTTTTCCACTCAGAATCTTCAATGCCCTTGTTATCCTACACAGACCTGTCCTCTGTTCCCAAAAGAATGATGGTGATACAGCATTTCCTTAAAGAATTAAAAGAATCTATGATAGACCAAAAGCTGTTGGTGCTGGGCAATTAAAATGACTTTGCAGTTACATGGAGTTCCTGGTGTTTGGTTCTGGAATTGGGGTAAAGGAGAGAATGGGATAGGAAAGATAAGCAAAGGACACCTTTTCTGGTCAGTCCAGAATTTACAAGATTTGAACTTTATTCTCCAGCTGACTTTGAAACACAGATAAGACTATGAGAGTCTTTTGCTTTATTTATATTAGCTTATTTGATTCTCATAGCAAACTTGTGTTATATGATTTCCATCTGTAAATGAGGAAGCAGAGGTTTCAGAAACATAACTTCTCATTTTACAGCTGTCCAGCATCTGAACCAGAACTTGAGCTCGTATCTGACAGTTTATGTGAGCTCATGTTTGTTTGCTTCTTGTTTGTACTTCTTCCCCGCCAGGAGAATGGCACCTCCCTGAGAACAGGGAGCTGGTCTGCAAACAGTGACCAGGCACTCATGAAATATTTGTTGGATGAATGCATTGATGTTTCTTTTATCCAAAGTGATTTCAGTGGATTGGCCTTATCACTTCAGTTCCTTTCTCCCTGGACCTCAAATGGTGTTGCTAGCTTTTGCTGCTAAGGTACCATGTTTTCATCTTAGTTTTTTCAGAAGCACTGCAATATTGGAGTTTCATGTTCTTGCACCTCAGGTTTTTGGATGAATTCTAAGAGCATGTGATATATGCTTGAGTCCTAAGATGGTGCTTGTTAAATATTTTTAATAATCCTACAAACAAGAATATATTAATACTAACTATTTCATTTTTTATACTGTGTTGACAAAATACCCAGGGGGGTCTATCTTTTTTGTTTTTACTAAAATGGTGAAAGGTTCTTGAATTTTTATGTAAGTTATATGGAAACAATTGCGTAAAAACTGAGTTTTCTGAGACCAAAGCTCTTTTTATCTAGGAAATTCTTTTTTAAAAAAAATTTTTTTTAGATTTTATCTATTTATTAATGTGAGACACACATGGAGAGGGAGAGAGAGAGAGACAGAGAGACAGAGACACAGGCAGAGGGAGAAGCAGGCTCCATGCAGGGAGCCTGATGTGGGACTTGATCCCGGGTCTCCAGGACCATGCCCCAGACTGCAGGTGGCACTAAACCACTGTGCCACCAGGGCTGCCCTATCTAGGAAATTCTTAAGTACTTGATGAAATAATCCAACTTAAATTCAAGAAAGTGAGAAAGAAATGGTTAAGTGAAAATGGTCTGAATGTTGCATCATATTGATAACTTTGATTTGGACCAAGTTGTGCCTGGGCAAACTCTACAGTAATCAAAGTCATCTAGTTGATTTTCATTACAATCTGTCCTCTAAAAATTGGATCAATTATTTCAAAGTGTTGCATATTATGTGATATAAACACAGAGAATATATTATCAGCCTCTTGTCTAAACATATGTCCCAGAAGATGAGGATACAGTTTGCAAATCTGGCTACGTATCAGAATCCCTTGAGTTGTTTTTTAAATATAGATTCCCTAAGAATTATGATGGTCCAACAAGATCATAATTACTAGGATTGCCTGGGAATAACATTTAAAAAATTCCTCCAAATTTTGGAATTTTGTTTCAGCTACTTTAGGTTGACTATGAAAACCAGAGTTAGGAACTAAACCTAATTTAAATCAAGAAAACCATTACTATATATTTATCCAAGAAAAAGCTATGGGATTTAAACATTCATTTTTCTGCCTAGGATCCAATGATCAGATATTATCAGATAAGATGGGAAATATTATACTTTAATTCAGCAGATTCTCATCAAATACTACTATATACTAGGTGCTATGGATATCTTTTAGGAGAATAAATGATGTTTCTATATGTTTTGCTTGATACAATGTCAGGAAAGTAATGTAGTGTTTTATGAGAAAGCATATGAGAAAAGTGAACTTTCTAGTTTGTTTCTTAAGTAAAAGTATGATGCAGTAATTTTATATTTAAACTAGAAGACAAAGAATTTTATTTCTATCTTAATATTGACCTTCTTCCTGATTTGGATTATCTGTAATTTCATAAACTATGGACTAAGTTTGTTCTTATTCAGATCACCCAAGATTTGAAGGAATAAAATTACCCAAAGGAGAAAAATTTTCTTATTAAATAAGTTTACTGTCAAAGCCAAATTAGCTGGCTTTCTTTTTCTGAATATTATGAAGTTTTGAAAAATTTTTTTGTAATTCTGCCTCCAATGGTGTAGTAGAATAGATTACATTAGCAGCCATCCTATTACAAAACAACTAAATTCTGCATAAAACAATTTATATTTCTGTACTTGCAGGAAGTGGGGAGAATAAGCATCCCGGCCTCTGTTTTTCCACATCACAAGACAGAGGTTAGCAGAGCAGTGCTGCACGGTGAGTTCTCTTGAAAGGCAGAACTCCTGATCTCAGGTTCAGGATACCCCTTGGCCCTGAGACTCCTCAATTAATACTTGTCCTCTAAATTCTCCACAAATTGGTGATCCTTGATTATGAGTGTGTATTTATTTAATTCATCTTACACAAGGAAACAGCCATCATGAGTGGGAGTCAACAGAAACCATATACGAGATATAAATCCCCCAAGGAATTTGTAGAAGGACTTATGATAAGAAAATAAAATTACTTGAATTAAGCAAAGAGATCAAGATGGAATCACAAAAGTGAACAAGCAAAAGAAATTGTCCAAGATGAACAAGCATATTGGAAAACAACAAAACAACTTCCATAAATTAAAAAAAATATATTGTTGAGATAAAATGATCAATAGATCAGAGTTAGTGTGGAAGACTGCATCCAGCCTGAGAGAGAATTGCTTGTAGGGGAAAAACGTGACCTAGAAGACGGGAAGTAAGAAGTCTCTTAGAATGCAGAAAATCATGTAAACTGTGAGCGGAACTGTGAGCAAGGTTAATGGATGGAAAGGCTGGAATTGCAGACATTACATGTATTCCAAGTCCCATATGCAAAGAATACAGAGAATAGATGAGGAAATAACTGAAAAATATTGGCGAAGTCTTTAGAATTGATGAAAGAGATGGAAACACAACAAAGCCACAACACATATGTGACAATAAATAAGGAGAGGTCTCCAGACAGTTACAAGGCACTGAAACTAGATTATAACAGATTCACTAAAAATGATCTTGTAAACATCCAGATAGCACCAGACCACATGCTGCTAGTCCTAGAAAAAATATCAAAACTCAACGTTTGATGTATGGTCACTACCAAATGTGTATAGTTTTCATGCTATCATAAAGTCAAAAAACTGTAAGTGGAACTATCATAAGTCAGGACAGTCTGTACTAGACTAGAAATGTTTCTTAGGAGGGTGGTCTGAGATGGCAAAGAAATGGGAGAAATGAAACATACCTATGTAGATATGTTGTTATTTACACATTATAGGAGAATAATAGTAATTATAATTCATAGGTTTAAAAAAAAGACAGAACTAAAATCATGTGAGCTGAGAAGGAGTTATCAGACTTAAAAAGATTCTGAAGTGGGATCCCTGGGTGGCGCAGTGGTTTGGCGCCTGCCTTTGGCCCAGGGCGCGATCCTGGAGACACAGGATCGAGTCCCGCGTTGGGCTCCCGGTGCATGGAGCCTGCTTCTCCCTCTGCCTATGTCTCTGCCTCTCTCTCTCTCTCTCTCTCTCTCTCTGTGACTATCATAAAAAAAAAAAAAGGTTCTGAAGTGATGCTGCTTGGGAAGTGGGGATGCTTTAACTGTGCACTGTAAATCTTCAAAGGTAGCTTCTGTAAGAATATGGAAGAGTGGAAATAGAGTGTATAACTCTACCAATCAGTGAAGGGAAAATAAAGACAGAGGAAAACAGTCAACTGGGGAAAAAGCAAGCAAGGAAAAAGAAGCCAAGAAAAAGAAACAGGATAAATTCAAAGCAAAAAATAAGATGGTAAAAAAAAGTCCGTATATATCAGTTAAGATAAAATTTAATTGACAAAATTCACCAAGGTGAAAAAAAACAGATTTACAAAATAGATTTTTCTTAATCCAGTTATCTTTCATTTAAATATGAGACATCCGGGATCCCTGGGTGGCGCAGCGGTTTGGCGCCTGCCTTTGGCCCAGGGCGCGATCCTGGAGACCCGGGATTGAATCCCACGTCGGGCTTCCGGTGCATGGAGCCTGCTTCTCCCTCTGCCTATGTCTCTGCCTCTCTCTTTCTCTCTCTGTGACTATCATAAATAAATAAAAATTAAAAAAAATAAATATGAGACATCTAAAACATAAGGACATGGAAAAACTGGACATCAAGAGAGGAAAAAAGATACATCTGGCAAACACAAAGAGAAATATAGGTAGGTACACTAAACCAAAAGAAAAAAATGCTTCAAAGGAAATCCATTAGTAGGGAAATAGAGGCCAACTACAAAATTATAAAAAAGTATAATTCATCTTGCAAGTATTAAAGTTAAAAATCTGCATACCTACAATAAAGTAGCCTTAGAAATAAAGGCAAATATTGAAGGAACTGTAAGAGCCATATTGAAAACCTATCATCATGGTGGGAAATCTCAATTTTTGATAGGTTGAATAAAAAATTATAAATAAGAAAACTTGAAAGATAAATTACACAGCATGATTTATTAGACATATATATAGAACATGACTATTTAAAGAATGTCCACTTTTTTCAAGCACATGTGAAACATTAAGATTTGTTGAGTTTTGCTTTATTGTCTAGCACATATAAATTTTAGTAAAAGAGTATGTATCTCATAGAGATACTATATGATCACAATGCAATTGAATTAGATAAGTCTCCTGAGGCAGGAGAAACAAAAGCAAAGTGAACTACTGGGACTACATCAAAATAAAAAGCCTCTGCACAGCAAAGAAAACAATCAACAAAACCAAAAGGCAGCCTACAGAATGGGAGAAGGTATTTGCAAATGATATACCCAATAAAGGGTTAGTATCCGAAATGTAGAAATAACTTATAAAATTCAAAACCAAAAGAACAAATAATCCAATTAAAAAATGGGCAGGAGACATGAACAGACATTTCTCAAAGAAGACAAGCAGATGACCAACAGGCATATGAAAAGATGTTCCACATCACTCATTGTCAGCAAAATGCAAATCAAAACCACACTGAGATACCAACTCAGCTGCCAGAATGGCTAAAATGAATAACACAGGAAACAAGTGTTAGTGAGGATGTGGGGAAAAAACCCTCATAAGTAAAAACAGTTTTCATAAATCTTAATGTATGCATCTATACATTTCATAGATAAAGAAGAAATCATAATTAGAAATCTTAAGATAGTTAAAAATAAATTACAATGAAAATATTACATATGCCCAAAGTTTGAAAATTTAAGACTCTGTGGCCAATTTTCAGAATAATAGAAGATATCAAAATTGGCTCATGAAGATAGAGAAGTCCTAAATAGTTTTATAACAAATAAAGGAATCGGATCAGTACATAAAAAATGTTCTCATAAAGCAAAGACAGACTCAGAGTTTTTAAAATAAGTTTTTTTTAAAGATTTATTTATTTATTTATTTATTCATTCATTCATTCATTCATGAGAAATACACACAGAGAGAGAGAGGCAGAGACACAGGCAGAGGGAGAAGCAGGCTCCATGCAAGGAGCCCGACGAGGGACTCGATTCCGGGTCTCCAGGATCACACCCCGGGCTGCAGGCGGCGCTAAACCGCTGCGCCACCGGGGCTGCCCTTAAAATAAGTTTTAACAAATTTCTTTTCTTCCTTTTAAGTTTTTATTTTAATGCCTGTTAGTTAACATACATACTTTTGGTGTAAAATATAGTGATTCAGCACTTCCAAACATCACCTGGTGCTCATCACAAGTGCGGTCCTTCATCCCCATCCCCTATTTCCTCCATCCCCCACCCTCCTCCTCTTTGGTGACCATAAGTGTGTTCTCTAGTGCTAAGAATGTGTTTCTTGGCTTGCCTCTCTGTTTCTTTTTTTTCCCCATTTGCTGGTTTTATTTCTTAAATTCCACATATGAGTGAAATCATATGGTATTTGTCTTTCTTGGACTGACTTATTTCACTTAGCATTGAATTCTCTAGATCCACCCATGTTGTTGCAAATGGCAAGATTTCATTCTTTTTAATGGCTGAATAACATTCCATTGTATGTGTAAACCACATTTTCTTCATTTATTCATCAGCTGATGGACACTTGGGCTGCTTTCATATCTTGGTTATTGTAAATAATGCTGCTATAAACATCTGGGTGCATATATCCTTTTGAATTAGTGTTATTGTATCCTCTGGGTAAATATCCAGTAGTGCACTTGCATGATTATAGGGTAGCTCTATTTTTAACTTTTTGAGGAACCTCCACACTGTTCTCCAGAGTGGCTGCACCAGCCTTCATTCCCACCAACAGTACAATAGGGTTCCCCTTTCTCCACATCTTCACCAACATCTGTTGTTTACGGTGTTGTTAATTTTAACCATTCTGACAGGTGTGAGGTAGGATCTCATTGTAGTTTTGATTTGTATTTCCCTGATGATGGGTGATGTGGAACATCTTTTCATGTGCCTGTTGGCCATCTGAATGTCTTTGGAGAAATATCTGTCCATGTCTTTTGCCCATTTTCTTTTTTAAAATTAATTTATTTTTTTATCGGAATTCAATTTGCCAACTTATAACGAAACACCCAGTGCTCATCCCATCAAGTGCCCCCCTCAATGCCTGTCACCCAGTCACCCCCACCCCTTGCCCACCTCCCTTTCCACCATTTTCTAATTGGATTATTTGGTTTTGGGGTGTTGAGTTTTATAAGTTCTTCATATATTTTGGATGCTAACTTTTTATCAGATAAGTCTTTTGCAAGTATGTTTTCCCATTCCATAGACTGCCTTTCAGTTTTCTTGACTGAAAACTGTGCAGAAGCTTTTTATTTTGATATAGTCACAATAGTTTGTCTTTACTTTTGTTTTCCTTGGCTCGGGAGATGGATCTAGGGGAAAAGTTGCTATGGCTGATGTCAGAGAATTTACTGCCTGTATTCTCTTCTAGGATTTTTATTGTTTCATGTCTCGCATTTAGATATTTCATCCATTTTGAGTTTATGTTTGTGTCTGGTGTAAGGCAAGGTCCAGTTTCCTTCTTCTGAACGTGGCTGTCCAGTATTCCCAACACCATTTAGTGAAGAGACTGTCTTTTTTCCATTGGATATTCTTTTCCACATCATCAAAGATTAGTTAACCATATAGTTGAGGTTTCATTTTTGGGTTTTCTATTCCATTCTGTTGATCTATGTGTCAATTTTTTTGCCAGTACCATACTGTTTTGATTACTAAAGCTTTGTATTTATAATTTATAAATACATAATTTAAATATAAATATATATTTATAATTTAAGGTCTGGAGTTGTGATGCCTCCAGCTTTGCTTTTCTTTTTCATGATTGCTTTGGATATTTATGGCATTTTGGGGTTCCATACAAATTGTAGAATTATTTGTTCTAGTTTTGTGAAAACTACTTTGGTATTTTGATAGAGATTGCCTTAAATGTGTAGATTGCTTTGCGTAGTATAGATGTTTTAACAATATTTCTCCTTCCAATCCATGGGCATGGAATGTCTTTCCATTTCTTTGTGTCATATTCAATTTCTTCCAACAGTGTTTTATAGTTTTCAGGGTACAGGTCTTTCACCTCTTTGGTTAGGTTTATTCCTAGGTATCTTAGTGTTTTTGGTGCAACTGTAAATAGAATTGCTTTCTGAATTTCTTCTTCTTCTGTATGTTGGCATATAGAAATGTAATAGTTTTCTATATGCTGATTTTGTATTCTGCAACTTTACTGAATTCATTTATCAGTTCTAGTAGGTTTCTGGTGGAGTCCTTAGGGTATGTACAGTATGTCTTCTGTAAATAGTGAAAATTTGACTTCCTCCTTACTGATCTGGGTGCCTTTTATTTCTTTTTTTTGTCTCATTGCTGTGCTAGGACTTTCAGTACTGTGTTGAATAAGGATGGTGAGAGTGGATATGTCTGTCTCCTTCCTGACCTTAGGGGAGAAGGTCTGTTTTAGTCAAAGCTCTTATCATCAGTAAGGATGGTATCAGCAGTGGGTTTTTCATAGATGGCCCTTTATTATGTTGAGATATGTTCCTTCTAAACCTACTTTATTGAGGGTTTTTTTTTATCATGAATGAATGTTGTACTTCATGAAATGCTTTTTCCACATCTACTGAAATGATTTTATGGTTCTTATCCTTTGTTTTATTGATATGACTTATCACATTGATTGATTTGTAAATATTGAACCTTGCTTGAATCCCAGGATTAAATCTCACTTGCTCATCGTGAATGATTTTTTAAATGTTCTATTGAGTTCAGTTTCTTAGTATTTTGTTGAGGATTTTTGCATCTGTGTTCATCAGGAATATCAGCCTGGAGTTGTCTTTTTTAGTAGAGTCTTTGTTTGCTTTGGTATCAGGGTAATGCTAGCTTCATAGAATGCATTTGTAAGTTTTCTTTCCTTTTCTATGTTTTGGAATAGACTGAGAAGAATAGATATTAACTCTTCTTTAAATGTTTGGTTGAATTTGTCTGTGAAAACATCTGGCCCTTGACTTGTTTGTTGGGAGAGTTTTGATTACTGATTCAATTTCTTTGCTGATCATCAATCTTCAAATTTTCTCTTTCTTCCTGTTTCAGTTTTGGTAGTTTATACATTTGTAGGAATTTATCCATTTCTTCCAGGTTGTCCAATGTGTTGGCATGTAGTTTTTCATAATATTCAATTTTAATTATTTGTATTTCTGAGGTGTTGGATGTTATCTCTTTTGTGATTCTATTTACTTGAATCCTTTACCTTTAGTATTAATAAAACTGGCTAAAGAGTTATCAATTTTGTTGATTTTTTTTAAGAACTCTGGTTTCATTGAGCTGTTCTGTTGTTTTTGTTTGTTTTACTTTCTGTATCATTTAGTTCCTATATTATCTACTCTGATCTTTATTTCCCTCTTTTTTAAAAATTCTGAATGGCAGCCTTGCTGGTTGGAGTATTATTGGCTGCAGATTTGTCCCTTTCCGCATGTTGGATATATCATGCCTCTTTCTTCTGGATTGGAAAGTTTCTGCTGAAAAATCTGCTGATAGTATTATGAGTTTTCTCTTATAAGTTACTGCCTTCCTTTATCTTTCTGCTTTTAAATTATTTTCTTTATCACTATATTTTGCCAATTTAATCACAATATGGTTTGGTGTTGGCCTGCTTTTGTTGATTTTGATGGGAGTTCTCTGTGCCTCCTGGATCTGGGTGTCTGTTTCCTTCCCCAGATAAGGGAAATTTCCAGCTATTGTTTCTTCAAACAATTTTCTCTCCCCTTTTCTCTCTTCTGATACTCCTCTAATATGAATCTTACTACATTAGATGGAGTCACTGAGTTCCCTAAATCTATTCTCATTTTGTGTAATTCTTTTTTTCTTTCTTTTGTTCAGCTTGATAACTTTCCATTACTCTTTCTTCTCAGTCATGAATTCATCCCTCTGTTTCTTCTAGCCTGCTGGTCGTTCCATTAAGCATGTTTCTCATTTCATTTATTGAGTCCTTTGTCTCTGCTACATCATTCCTTATCTCTCTGTTATGGGTCTCACTCATGCTTTTCACTCTTTTCTCAAGTCCAGGGAGTACCCTTATGATTATTACTTTAAATTCTCTATCAGGCATATTATTTATATCTATTTCATTTAGATCTCTGGCTGTGACCTTATTCTGTTCTTTCATTTGGGACAAATTTCTCTGTTTCCTCATTTTGTCTGCCTCTCTCTATTTCTCTGTGTTAGGAAAGTGAACTGTCTTCTGCACTTGAGGGCAATGGCCTTGTGAAGTGGAGGTCCTGGAGTGCACTGCAGTCCCATGTCCTTCGTCTCCCAGGGTCTGGCGCTTCTGGAAGTGTCTCCAGTGTGTGCTGCGTGTGCTGTGCTGTTGTGTCCTGGCCACTTTATCCTTCAGGCCAGTCATCGTCAGAGAGGCTCTCCTTGTCTGTTATGGGCAGTGTTTGGTCCCTGACCTGAATGCAGCAAGTCTTAATGAGGTATCAGCTGGTCTGTTATGAAATGAGGCCTGTTGCCATCACCACTGGAGAAGAAGCCCAGCAAAACTCCCAGGTTAGGAGACATGATGTAAGCAAGGGTTTGGGCCTGGCTTCTCTGAGAGGGGGTGAGCAGCACTGGGACTGAGACAGGCATGATTGGGAATGGCATTTTCACTATAGTGTAGTGAGTCCTGGTGTAAGGAAGTTAGGTAGTAAGCATTGGTGGTACTGTGCTGATTCCTGCAGGTAGCCCTGTGCTTATGCTAAGGAGCAGGGGAGGGAGATGGTGACAGCCAGTTCCTTTGTTTTTAGAAAGGTTTCAACCTTGGGGGTGGAGTTTAGCAGCATGTATGCATGTGTGTGCGGTGTGTGCGTGTGTGTGTGTGTGTGTGTGTGTGTGTGTGTACAGCCTGACCATTGTTTTCATGCCATAGCTTCTCTATAGTTCTCAGATGCTATTTTGCTCTTATCATTGTGGTATTTTACCCAGTGGAAGGCATCATCATTGTAAGGTAAAAGCCAATTTTAAATATTTTAAAATGCAAAAAAAAAATGAGTGTTTTTGATTGAACAAATATGGTCTTGCCTGTCTCTTACTCTTCAGCACGTGGTTGTGTTGAGTCATTGAGCAGATGCTTGCTAAGTGCACATCAGCATTGGCCTGCTTTGTCTATTGCTTGCTCTCTAGGTTCTTACTTTTCTCTTCCTTTATTCTCTGCTGGACAGAGATTCACCATGAGGCAATAGTAGCTGCTCAGTGAACATTTGTGGATTCATTGCCTGATTTTCAAAGGAGCAGTCAGCTAGTATCAGGAATTGAACTTGGTAGTGTCTCTGGCTGTAGACAGAGCAAACAAACCTCTGCTTCTGCTCTTGGACAGTGAGAAATGGGAAAGAGGAGGATGGGGTTAGAAAGAGGAGAGAAGGAAACAGTTTCTGGTTGAAAAGTGTGTGTCTCTCTGTTATCCGAAATCACGGTGTTTGTTTACTTGACTTTTCCCCTGTATCCCAGCGGCGGTGTAAGCTCAATGAAGGGATGGACTTGGAGTCACTTTTCACTCTATTCCTACCTCTTACAATACCACCTGTCTCCTAGCAGGCAATCAATAAATATGTTTTAGATAAATGACTGAACAAATGTGTTGACTGACGTTTACCAATGCCTGAGAGGAGTTTAGTGTGTGGAAAAGTTATTTACAATAATTGATATTTAATTTCATTTAGTTACATTGAGTTGCAAAATGTAAATCCTAGTGTTTCTCAGGCTTTTGTTTAAAAAAATCATTTTTAGGGAGATAATTGACAAATAGTATTAAATTAGTTTCAGCTACAAGATAGTGATTCATTATACTTACAGATTACAAAATGATCAGCACAATAAGTCTAGTTAACATCCAGGGCCATACATACTTATAAACTTCCTTTCTGAGAACTTTTAAGATCTAGTCTCTTAGCAACTTTTAGATGTACAATCCAGTGTTATTAACTACAGTCATCTTGCTGTACATCACATCCCCAGGACTTACCTGTTTTATAACTAGAAGTTTGTACTTTTGGCCACCTTCGCCCATTTTGTCCACACCCCCCACCTCTGGCAACCACTAATCTGTTATCTATTATATACAAAAATTTTTTTTTAGAGATTCCATGTATAAGTATAGCAACCTATTATCAGTATTTTAACAACTTCTAAGGTGATTATTTTCTAATATGTTAAATTTGAGAGCCACCACCCAAGAGAAGTTCTTACCCAAGTGCCCCAGGATTGTATATATTCTGTATGTATATAGGAATGTTCAAAGCATTGTTTCTAATATCAAATAATTATGCAACAATCCTAAGAAGATACTGTAGGCTAACTGTAAGTCTGTGCAGGTCAGAAAACAAATTAACAGCAGAGGATATTAGCATAGCCTGAACCCCTAAATTTCTCTCATCTTATCTTTTCTCTCATCTTAGATTTTTATGGGAGGAAGGAAGCATATCTTTGGATTCTTGCAATGTGTACATGCATTTCTGTAGCTCCCTGCAGCAAACATACAACCTGTCTTCTCCCAGGCCATCCTTTCCTCATTCTGAATGTGCAAGTAAAAAATGGAACAAAGAGGGGAAATACGTAATATGAAACTAGTTGGACCAACCCTAGGCAAAAGGATGAAAAGGCAGATCTTTTTTTTTTTAAGATTTTATTTATTTATTCATGAGAGATGCAGAGAGAGAGAGAGAGAGAGGCAGAGACACAGTCAAAGGGAGAAGCAGGCTCTGTGCAGGGAACCTGATGTGGGACTCGATCCCAGGACTCCAAGATCACACCTGGGGCCAAAGGCAGGTGCCAAACTGCTGAGGCACCCAAGGATCCCCCACCATCATACCTTTTAATTGCTGGGTTAAACCCAAAGTTTAATACAGATTACTTAGGGAAGAAAGTAGACAAATATGATAATTTTAATCTAACTTTTCTGGATAAATCTAATCTCTTACGCTTAATTTCTTTGTTGTGAAAAGGCAGATCTGTGTTCACCTTTGCTCTGTTCTCTCACAGAGAGCACAGCACACTCACCTCCTCGTGTTGTGCTCTGCTCACTCTGTTTTTTCAGAACCCCTGGTCTCTCCACACATCCTACCTTCTCTTTCCTCCTCCCTCCAGGTTCATTTCTAGAATTCTCTTCTTGATCATCTTCATTCCATTCATATTTGACTTTGTGAACTCATTTGTTCAATAAATGTATGGTGAGCACCTATTATGCAGTAAACCGTGTACAAGGAACAGGAAATAAAAATGGTGAAAAACCCAGGGTCTTGGTTTAGGGAATACAGATTTTAGTAAGGAAGACTGATAATAAATAGTTTTAAAATTCTGTGATATTTTCCTACCTAAAATCTGCTCACCCTTCAAGTCTCCTTAAATTAATTTTCCTGATACACCATCCCCACCCCACCCTTGTAGGCAAACAAACACCTGAACATTCACAGTATCCTCAACACTTCATACAGCATCTGGTCCCAAGGAAACCCTCTCTCAGTATTTAATGAGTGCCTGACTGAACACATTCTTGTCCTCATTCCATCCCTTGAGGTCTCTGTTGTCACTATCATCATCATCTCCACCATCACCACTGTCACCATCATCACCATCACCACCATCACCCTCAACACCATCACTACTGTCACTATCACCATCATCACCACCATCACCATTATCACCACCATCACCATCACCACCATCACCATCACCATCATCAGTTTCTTTTTTTAAAAATTTTTAAAAGATTTATTTATTTTAGAAACAGAGAGAGAGAAAGAATGTGTTGGGTAGAGGGGAAGAGGGAGAGAATCTCAAACAGACTTCCCCCTGAGTGCAGAGCCTGATGTGGGCCTTAGTCTCATGACCCTGAGTTCATGACCTGAGCCAAAACCAACAGTCAGCCATTTAAGCAACTGAGCCACCCAGGTTCCCCTCCATCGATGTTTCTAAATAGCACTGTGCAATAGAACTTTCTGCAGTGGTGGAGGTGCTCTGTATTTGCTGTGTTCAGTACAATAGCCAGTGGTATTGAGCACTTGAAATGTGACTGGTACAACTGAATTTTTAGCTTTATTTAATTATAGTTAATTTGAATTAAAAGTTAAATTGCTATTTGTGGAAAGAGGCTACCATGTTGATCAGTGCTGTTCTAACCTTTTATATGGGTTCGTTTTCCAAATTCTTGGCAGAAGGAAATGTTAATAAAGAATTTACTATGTGCCATGCACTATCTTAAGCATTTTGCACATATTAACTCATTTAAACCACACTATAACCCCGAGGTGGGGTTTAACAGACATCTTTACAGTTTAAGATGACACTTTTATTTTATTTTATTTTTTTTTTAAGATGATACTTTTAAGATTAAATTCTCTCCTAAGATTGGCTTGAGCCCTGACGCTTGATGGGAGACTCAGCAGAACCCTATACGATCTTGGAATTGGCATTCTCTATAATTTTTTTTCCTGTTTATTTTTAAATTTTCTTGTTTCACTGGAAAGGAAAGGTGATGCTCAGTTTTAAACATTAGAAGGACACAAATTGCTTTGTTATAATAAAACTAAGTGTGTACACAAAAAAGAATAGATTTTTTTTCTTAGGATTTTATCTGTGTGATTTTTTCACAGCCACTTAAAGGGAGTATCCTGGGTCTTTTATCATAAAATACTCAGAAGGCACAGCTTGTTTTTGTTTTCACTGCTTTCCCCTCTGAGCTGCACCAATACTCAGTTTGTCCCAGCCCAGCCCCCTTGTTGGTGATGGTCCTCATCTGACCCCCACCCCACCCCAGGAACATCTGGGACAAAACCCAACCCACTTACTCTAAAATTTCAAGTTGTACAGAACGAGGCATTTTCTTGTCATGAAAGGAGTAAAATGGAAAAAGAATAGGGAGGGAATTGTAAAATGTGATTTATAGGGAATTTACCCTGCTGACATTCTGGGACTCGGGGTGAAGTCATAAGCTTCTTTAGGGATTGCCTCAAATTGGTTGGTCCTAAATATAAAACAGCTTATTCAAATCCTTGCAAGTCCCATTGAAACTGGTTGATTCCCCTAGTTGGTTATCTCCCTCTTTACACTTCTTTCTTTAGTACATGTTTCTTTTTAATTCCTATCTTTCTTCTCTTTCCTTCTGTGACCTGAGCTACCCAGTCTCAGGAGGATTAAAGAAGGAAGAGAAAGCAGAATTAGGAGGCATTCATGTTCAAAGCACATTTGGATGTTTAGTATTATAAGATATTTATTCTACCACAGGTTCACTTCACTCATCTGGCAACTTGAAACCATATTTTGTGTGTGTGTGATGCTATAGTGTATTTTATGCATTTGTGAGGAATGTACCAGGCAATTCATTAATAACTGTTAAAAGGCCAAAATATCAAAGGATTTTGCTTTTTTTAGAAATTAAATTATAGGGCATTTAAAATGATCTCTGGGGGCAAGATGGCGGAAGAGCAGGGTCTCCAAATCACCTGTCTCCACCAAATTACCTAGAAAACCTTCAAATTATCCTGAAAATCTATCAATTCGGCCTGAGATTTAAAGAGAGACCAGCTGGAAGGCTACAGTGAGAAGAGTTCGTGCATCTATCAAGGTAGGAAGACGGGGAAAAAGAAATAAAGACACAAAAGGCCTCCGAGGGGGAGGGGCCCCGGGAGGAGCCGGGCTGAGGCCGGGGCGAGTGTCCCCAGGACAGGAGAGCCCCGTCCCGGAGGAGCAGGAGCTGCACCGACCTTCCCGGGGGAAAGGGGCTCGCGGGGAGGTGGAGCAGGACCCAGGAGGGCGGGGATGCCCTCGGGCTCCCCGGGACAGTAACAGACACCTGCGCCCCGGGAGAGTGCGCCGAGCTCCCTAAGGGCTGCAGCGCGCACGGCGGGACCCGGAGCAGCTGGAGGGGCTCGGGGGCGGCTCCGCGGAGGGGGCTGCGGGGCGGGAGCAGCTCGGAGGGGCTCGGGCAGAGGAAGAGGCTCCGTGCGGAGGGGGCTGCGCGGTTCCAGGAGCAGCTTGGAGGGGCTCGGGCGGCGGCTCCGCGGAGGGGGCTGCGCGGCCCGGGAGCGCGAATCCACCAGCGCAGGCCCCGGAGCACAGGGCGCCGGGACACAGCCCAGGATCCGGCCTCCCCCTGGGACAAGCAGAGGCCGGGAGGGCCCAGGACAGCAAGGACGCTCCTGCCCCAGCTGAGCAGATCAGCGGCCCCGCCCCAGAGCCTCCAGGCCCTGCAGACCGAGAGCTCTGGAGCTACTGCGTGGGCTGACTACAGGGCTCCAGAGCTGGCCCCGCCACTGGGGCTGTTCCTCCTGCGGCCTCACAGGGTAAACAACCCCCACTGAGCCCTGCACCAGGCAGGGGTACAGCAGCTCCCCCAACTGCTAACACCTGAAAATCAGCACAGCTGGCCCCTCCCCCAGAAGACCAGCTAGACTGACTGACAACTTCCAGAGGAAGCCAAGGGACTTAAAGTACACAGAATAGGAAGATACTCCCCCGTGGTTCTTTTTTTTTTTTTTTTTTTTTTTGTTCTGTTTTGTTTTGTTTTGCTTTTTGATTTGTTTCCTTCCCCCACCCCCCTTTTTTCTCCTTTCTTTTTCTTTCTCCTCTTCTTCCCTTTTTTTCTTTTTCGTTTTTTTCTTCCTTTTTTTTTCTCTTTCTCTTTTCTTTCCTTCTTTCTCTCCTCTCTTTTTCTCCTTTTCCCAATACAACTTGCTTTTGGCCACTCTGCACTGAGCAAAATGACTAGAAGGAAAACCTCACCTCAAAAGAAAGAATCAGAAACAGTCCTCTCTCCCACAGAGTTACAAAATCTGGATTACAATTCAATGTCAGAAAGCCAATTCAGAAGCACTATTATACAGCTACTGGTGGCTCTAGAAAAAAGCATAAAGGACTCAAGAGACTTCATGACTGCAGAATTTAGAGCTAATCAGGCAGAAATTAAAAATCAATTGAATGAGATGCAATCCAAACTAGAAGTCCTAACGACGAGGGTTAACGAGGTGGAAGAACGAGTGAGTGACATAGAAGACAAGTTGATAGCAAAGAGGGAAACTGAGGAAAAAAGAGACAAACAATTAAAAGACCATGAAGATAGATTAAGGGAAATAAACGACAGCCTGAGGAAGAAAAACCTACGTTTAATTGGTGTTCCCGAGGGTGCCGAAAGGGACAGAGGGCCAGAATATGTATTTGAACAAATTCTAGCTGAAAACTTTCCTAATCTGGGAAGGGAAACAGGCATTCAGATCCAGGAAATAGAGAGATCCCCCCCTAAAATCAATAAAAACCGTTCAACACCTCGACATTTAATAGTGAAGCTTGCAAATTCCAAAGATAAGGAGAAGATCCTTAAAGCAGCAAGAGACAAGAAATCCCTGACTTTTATGGGGAGGAGTATTAGGGTAACAGCAGACCTCTCCACAGAGACCCGGCAGGCCAGAAAGGGCTGGCAGGATATATTCAGGGTCCTAAATGAGAAGAACGTGCAACCAAGAATACTTTATCCAGCAAAGCTCTCATTCAAAATGGAAGGAGAGATAAAGAGCTTCCAAGACAGGCAGCAACTAAAAGAATATGTGACCTCCAAACCAGCTCTGCAAGAAATTTTAAGGGGGACTCTTAAAATTCCCCTTTAAGAAGAAGTTCAGTGGAACAGTCCACAAAAACAAGGACTGAATAGATATCATGATGACACTAAACTCATATCTCTCAATAGTAACTCTGAATGTGAACGGGCTTAATGACCCCATCAAAAGGCGCAGGGTTTCAGACTGGATAAAAAAGCAGGACCCATCTATTTGCTGTCTACAAGAGACTCATTTTAGACAGAAGGACACCTACAGCCTGAAAATAAAAGGTTGGAGAACCATTTACCATTCGAATGGTCCTCAAAAGAAAGCAGGGGTAGCCATCCTTATATCAGATAAACTAAAATTTACCCCAAAGACTGTAGTGAGAGATGAAGAGGGACACTATATCATATTTAAAGGATCTATTCAACAAGAGGACTTAACAATCCTCAATATATATGCCCCGAATGTGGGAGCTGCCAAATATATAAATCAATTATTAACCAAAGTGAAGAAATACTTAGATAATAATACACTTATACTTGGTGACTTCAATCTAGCTCTTTCTATACTCGATAGGTCTTCTAAGCACAACATCTCCAAAGAAACGAGAGCTTTAAATGATACACTGGACCAGATGGATTTCACAGATATCTACAGAACTTTACATCCAAACTGAACTGAATACACATTCTTCTCAAGTGCACATGGAACTTTCTCCAGAATAGACCACATATTGGGTCACAAATCGGGTCTGAACCGATACCAAAAGACTGGAATCATCCCCTGCATATTCTCAGACCATAATGCCTTGAAATTAGAACTAAATCACAACAAGAAGTTTGGAAGGACCTCAAACACGTGGAGGTTAAGGACCATCCTGCTAAAAGATGAAAGGGTCAACCAGGAAATTAAGGAAGAATTAAAAAGATTCATGGAAACTAATGAGAATGAAGATACAACCGTTCAAAATCTTTGGGATGCAGCAAAAGCAGTCCTAAGGGGGAATACATCGCAATACAAGCATCCATTCAAAAACTGGATAGAACTCAAATACAAAAGCTGACCTTACACATAAAGGAGCTAGAGAAAAAACAGCAAATAGATCCTACACCCAAGAGAAGAAGGGAGTTAAAAGATTCGAGCAGAACTCAACGAAATCGAGACCAGAAGAACTGTGGAACAGATCAACAGAACCAGGAGTTGGTTCTTTGAAAGAATTAATAAGATAGATAAACCATTAGCCAGCCTTATTAAAAAGAAGAGAGAGAAGACTCAAATTAATAAAATCATGAATGAGAAAGGAGAGATCACTACCAACACCAAGGAAATACAAACGATTTTAAAAACATATTATGAACAGCTATACGCCAATAAATTAGGCAATCTAGAAGAAATGGACGCATTCCTGGAAAGCCACAAACTACCAAAACTGGAACAGGAAGAAATAGAAAACCTTAACAGGCCAATAACCAGGGAGGAAATTGAAGCAGTCATCAAAAACCTCCCAAGACACAAGAGTCCAGGGCCAGATGGCTACCCAGGGGAATTTTATCAAACGTTTAAAGAAGAAACCATACCTATTCTCCTAAAGCTGTTTGGAAAGATAGAAAGAGATGGAGTACTTCCAAATTCGTTCTATGAGGCCAGCATCACCTTAATTCCAAAACCAGACAAAGACCCCACCAAAAGGGAGAATTACAGACCAATATCCCTGATGAACATGGATGCAAAAATTCTCAACAAGGTACTAGCCAATAGGATCCAACAGTACATTAAGAAAATTATTCACCATGACCAAGTAGGATTTATCCCTGGGACACAAGGCTGGTTCAACACCCGTAAAACAATCAGTGTGATTCATCATATCAGCAAGAGAAAAACCAAGAACCATATGATCCTCTCATTAGATGCAGAGAAAGCATTTGACAAAATACAGCATCCATTCCTGATCAAAACTCTTCAGAGTGTAGGGATAGAGGGAACATTCCTCGACATCTTAAAAGTCATCTACGAAAAGCCCACAGCAAATATCATTCTCAATGGGGAAGCACTAGGAGCCTTTCCCCTAAGATCAGGAACAAGACAGGGATGTCCACTCTCACCACTGCTATTCAACATAGTACTGGAAGTCCTAGCCTCAGCAATCAGACAACAAAAAGACATTAAAGGCATTCAAATTGGCAAAGAAGAAGTCAAACTCTCCCTCTTCGCCAATGACATGATACTCTACATAGAAAACCCAAAAGTCTCCACCCCAAGATTGCTAGAACTCATACAGCAATTCGGTAGCGTGGCAGGATACAAAATCAATGCCCAGAAATCAGTGGCATTTCTATACACTAACAATGAGACTGAAGAAAGAGAAATTAAGGAGTCAATCCCATTTACAATTGCACCCAAAAGCATAAGATACCTAGGAATAGACCTAACCAAAGATGTAAAGGATCTATACCCTCAAAACTATAGAACACTTCTGAAAGAAATTGAGGAAGACACAAAGAGATGGAAAAATATTCCATGCTCATGGATTGGCAGAATTAATATTGTGAAAATGTCAATGTTACCCAGGGCAATATACACGTTTAATGCAATCCCTATCAAAATACCATGGACTTTCTTCAGAGAGTTAGAACAAATTATTTTAAGATTTGTGTGGAATCAGAAAAGACCCCGAATAGCCAGGGGAATTTTTAAAAAGAAAACCTTATCTGGGGGCATCACAATGCCAGATTTCAGGTTGTACTACAAAGCTGTGGTCATCAAGACAGTGTGGTACTGGCACAAAAACAGACACATAGATCAGTGGAACAGAATAGAGAACCCAGAAGTGGACCCTGAACTTTATGGTCAACTAATATTCGATAAAGGAGGAAAGACTATCCACTGGAAGAAAGACAGTCTCTTCAATAAATGGTGCTGGGAAAATTGGACATCCACATGCAGAAGAATGAAACTAGACCACTCTCTTTCACCATACACAAAGATAAACTCAAAATGGATGAAAGATCTAAATGTGAGACAAGATTCCATCAAAATCCTAGAGGAGAACACAGGCAACACCCTTTTTGAACTCGGCCACAGTAACTTCTTGCAAGATACATCCACGAAGGCAAAAGAAACAAAAGCAAAAATGAACTATTGGGACTTCATCAATATAAGAAGCTTTTGCACAGCAAAGGATACAGTCAACAAAACTCAAAGACAACCTACAGAATGGGAGAAGATATTTGCAAATGACATATCAGATAAAGGGCTAGTTTCCAAGATCTATAAAGAACTTATTAAACTCAACACTAAAGAAACAAACAATCCAATCATGAAATGGGCAAAAGACATGAAGAGAAATCTCACAGAGGAAGACATAGACATGGCCAACATGCATATGAGAAAATGCTCTGCATCACTTGCCATCAGGGAAATACAAATCAAAACCACAATGAGATACCACCTCACACCAGTGAGAATGGGGAACATTAACAAGGCAGGAAACCACAAATGTTGGAGAGGATGCGGAGAAAAGGGAACCCTCTTACACTGTTGGTGGGAATGTGAACTGGTGCAGCCACTCTGGAAAACTGTGTGGAGGTTCCTCAAAGAGTTAAAAATAGACCTGCCCTACGACCCAGCAATTGCACTATTGGGGATTTACCCTAAAGATACAGATGCAGTGAAACGCCGGGACACCTGCACCCCGATGTTTATAGCAGCAATGGCCACAATAGCCAAACTGTGGAAGGAGCCTCAGTGTCCAACGAAAGATGAATGGATAAAGAAGATGTGGTTTATGTATACAATGGAATATTCCTCAGCTATTAGAAATGACAAATACCCACCATTTGCTTCAACGTGGATGGAACTGGAGGGTATTATGCTGAGTGAAGTAAGTCAGTCGGAGAAGGACAAACATTGTATGTTCTCATTCATTTGGGGAATATAAATAATAGTGAAAGGGAATATAAGGGAAGGGAGAAGAAATGTGTGGGAAATATCAGAAAGGGAGACAGAACATAAAGACTGCTAACTCTGGGAAACGAACTAGGAGTGGTAGAAGGGGAGGACGGCGGGGGGTGGGAGTGAATGGGTGACGGGCACTGGGGGTTATTCTGTATGTTAGTAAATTGAACACCAATAAAAAATTAAAAAAAATAAAAATAAAAACAAAACAATATAAAACCCATTTAAAAAAAAATAAAATGATCTCTGGAATCCTGATACTGACCTGCCTTTTCAAATATTTTGTTGACAGAGAGACAGAGTGCAAAGGGGCGGGGGACAGGGGAGGGAGGCTCTTGTAGAAAGAGCTTGTACCATCTGCTTTCAGCCTAAGGCAGCTTCTCTCCCTTGTGACATCCGATCAGATGGAGGAGGACAACAGTGAGAGCCACTGTCCTCCGACACACTCAAGAGTCTGCATGAAGGTTAAAACAAATTTTAAAAGTTCATGACAGGATGAGCACTGGGTGTCATTCTGTATGTTGGTAAATTGAACACCCATAAAAAATTAATTTAATAAAAAAAAAGTTCATGGGAGACAGGCTTCTGAGAAAATTAAAGAGTTGGCATGAAGCTAATGCATGTAATTATAAAGCTAAATAAAAGACTTAGTGTAGATATTTCTAATCTGTTTGGTACTCCCATTTAGCTTATCAGAAATAACAAACAAGGGAGACAGTACTTCAGAATTTCTTATCTCTATGTCAGTTGCTGTCAATTTGCCTAATAGCTTTATATATATATAAATATATATATTTAATAAATATATATTTATATTTATAAAGCTGAGCTACTCATTGATATTTTATTGGCAGCATGGGGTAACCACTGACATTTACAATGGTACCCTTGAGTCATCAAAAGAAGCTTATCTTGGGGGCACCTGGCTGGTTCAGTCGGTGTAGTATGTGAGTCTTGATCGCTGGGTTGTGAGTTCAAGCCCCACATTATGTAGACATTACTTTAAAATAAAACCTTTTTTTAAAAAAAAGAAAAGGAAAAGAAATTAAGGGGTGCCTCGGTGGCTCAGCTGGTTAAGCGTTCGACTCTTGGTTTTGGCTCAGGTCATGATCTCAGGGTCGTGGGATGGAGCCCCCCATTGACAGGCTTGTGCACAGCCAGGTTTGTTTTTGAGATTCTCCCACTCTGCCCCCACCCAATTTGCACATGAGCATTCTTTTTTTTTTTTTTTCTTTTTTATTTATTTATTTATTTATTTTTATTTTTTTTATTTTTTTTATTTTTTATTTTTTTATTGGTGTTCAATTTACTAACATACAGAATAACACCCAGTGCCCGTCACCCATTCACTCCCACCCCCCGCCCTCCTCCCCTTCTACCACCCCTAGTTCGTTTCCCAGAGTTAGCAGTCTTTACGTTCTGTCTCCCTTTCTGATATTTCCCACACATTTCTTCCCCCTTCCCTTCTTTTCCCTTTCACTATTATTTATATCACATGAGCATTCTTTCTCTCTAAAATAAATACCAATCTTTTTTTAAAAAAGAAACTTAAATTTACCATTCTGAACATAACTTCAAAAAAGGATAGATGTACACAATGCATTTTAGATTTTAAATCCAGTGTAGATAACAGAATCATTCACACTGTAAGGCCTGGTAGTGAACCCCCATGGGGCAGCTCCGTAAACCAGCATCCACAGGCTGACTCCCCTTGCCAGCCTCTTCTTCATCTTCTTCCTGATCCTGTAGCAAATGTGCGGATGCTTTTGCTGTGCCTTTCTTCAAGCTCCTTCCTTCCTGCTCCGCCTGCTAGCACTAGGCTGGCATCCTGCTCCTTCCAGCATAGCCCTGCAGGGAGTGTGTCTCCAGCCTCCCCTGTGCCCTGGGCTGGAGCTCTCGTCCCCTTCTGGGGACCTGCAGGTGTGTCAGCTGCCTGGGGCTGTGGGGCCAGCACTTAGTAACACAGTTGCTGGTTGCCAAGGCCTTTGCCATGCACACCATCTGAAGCACCTGGTACATGGAAGAGTGGTGGAATGGATCAGTCTTGCCAACTCTAATTCCTAGGCAAGTAATGAAAGCAAGTAAAGCAAGTCTGATGTAAATTAGGGAAGTGATGGCCTTTCAAGAACATCGTGCTTTACAATGGCCATCCCTGCTTAGCCCCCAAAGTGATCACCATGACTCAGAAGGGGCCAGTGTTTCTGAATCCTCTGATATTTTAAGAGAAGCCCACAAGTAAGATTTTATACGTGAAATATTCCAATTTTTAAAGAAGAATTTCAAAGAAGTCCAAGAAGACCAAAGACAGATCTAACTCCCAGATTGACAGCTTTTAAGGATTTAGAATGAGTAAAAGGTCAGTTTCCAAGAAACCCTAGAGATTGAATACATTTTGCTCGATAATATACCACCACAATGAAACCTACTGCTCCATTCACCTCCCCCATCCAAAGAAAGAATGTTATAATCTTGGTGTCATAAAAGCTTTAATTTTAATTTCTCATCTTGGGCTTACAGCACTTTTCCATGTCCAGCTGTTGCTTAAAAAATAAGAACTGTAAAAAAGTCAGCTTGAATTGATAGTAGATGCTTTCAAGCTTATGGAAAAATAAATTCTGAAAAAATGCTGCAATGAAAATTCTTTCAGATTACTAAGAAATCTGTTAACTCTTTGTTAAAAACAGAACTTTGTTAAAAACAGAACGAACCAAACCAACCAAAGTTTACCTTTAGTTAGAGGTACTTCCATGATATACCATGGCTATTAAGCTTTAAAGTACTAAGTCTTAAAATCTATAGGTGTAACTGTATGGAAAAACACTCCCTAGGGAATAGCTGACATCGTGCTCCTCCAAGTTTTATAAATAAAATTTTATTTTCATAAAATTCTCTACATTTTATATCTCTGACCACAGGGGGAAAAAATGACTGGTTCTCATGAAAACTGCTATGGCCTACCATAAACTCAAATAATCTTTGACATCTGTTTTATGCTAGAAGTTTGCATCTTGTTCCATACTGTTCCCATGTTCATCTCACAATAAAATAGTTTTTCCATCAGCATGTCTTCCAAAAAAAGATGTAGTATGTTTATCCATAGCTATGAATGCCCTTGGGTCTTGCCATATGCTGAGGGGTACTCATATGGGAGCAGGGGAGTCCATGGTTCACATCAAGGATTATGATGGGAAAATACCAACTCCATCTCTTCCCAGGCTCAGGTCATGAGCAAAAAAAAAAAAAAAAAAAAAAAAAAAAAAACTGAGCACAGAGGATCCTTGCTAGACAGGAAAATGTTAGGGTTGGCAAGAGGAGGCTTTTTAAAAATAATGGAATAAAAGAGAAGTCTCTTTCATCATGGTGAAAGCGTAGGATACCACATGACAATGTTGAAAAGAGGCAGGAGAAATAGGATGTAGCCTCCCATACCTTCTATGACTGGTGGACACGAAGCCTAAAGCATCCTGCCTTTGAAGAATGGGTGAATAAAGCCGATAACACCAGCGGGAGAGTGAGTTGTTTGATCACCCTGCATGTCCTTAATGAGTCCCTCATGTAGGGAATGACAACAAGGCCTGGGCTCCCTCCGCAGGCCCATGTGGCCCCCTTGGGGGGGGGGGGCTGGCACAGACTGGGGGCTCCTGACTACTGGGCCACCCTGTCCTAGTCTGAAAGTCTTGGGCAGTAGCTAAGAAGAATGCAGCCTGGAGCAGCTGAGCCTGCGGGATCGACTGTGGCCTGTGTTAGGACTCTCAAGGCCAGAGACCGGATGAACAGAAGGAGGCCGGACATGGAAAGAAGCAGGGAGCTCCTTGCCCACAGGGTGGGGGAGTGGGCTGGGATGGACTGGGGCTCAGCTGCTCTGAAAGCTGCACTGGCTGCTGTCTGTGTGAGCCTGCTGTTTACAATAACTTTCTTTCACTTGTAGTTAATAAGAAATTGGTACATTGGCTGTATCTCATTTTTATTTTAAACGTTTCCCTCATTGGGTGAAGCAGAGAATGGGATGCTATGAGTCTGCTAATGCATGTCCTCAAATGGCCTTGCCTAGTCCTGTGGCCACCAGTAGGAACTGGCCAGGTGCTGGAGGGTAGGGTAGCGGCCAGCATGTCTCCCACAGCTGGGAAGTTCACCCTGTCCCCAATCCAATGTATTTCATCCATAGAGTCCTATAGGCAAGGGTAGTATGGAGACCCTGGCATACTCAGCCTCCACTTATTCTCTTCACAGTTAATTTCCTACATTGTTCCCCTCTCAGACCTACTGAGGTGCCTAGGTAATATACTAAGCATAACATACATGCAAATAAAAGTTTAAAAATATGAACATACGCAAATCACAGCTTTTCTGTCTAGCTTCTCTGAAACTGACCCCTTAAATAATAATAATTTAAAAAATCTATACAGAGGTAAAAAGGAAGAATTTCCACTTTCAGTTCTCCTGTTGAAATGATACAGAGCACAATCTCACGCATCCTTCCCATTGTGAACAGTGGTCTGTCGCCCAGAATGCTGATTCTTCCTTCCTCCTTCCTTACAGACTCTATGCATCCTGTCAGTATGGCAAAGTAACCTCCCTGTGAATTCAGTGGCAACTGTGTGTTCTGTATTTCCATATGCAACATGCATATGTCTAGCACAGTATCTAAACCAGACAGGGAAGGTGCTCATGACACTCACAACAGAATCTAGTACACAGTGGGTATTTGCAATGCTTCTTTTTTCCATGAGCTTGACATCTGGATCGTGATAAATATTAAGTAAATTTTTGTGGAGAGAATGATGTACAAGTGCATTTACTCTTCTAGAACTAAGATTTCTTTTGGAAACCAAAAGAGACGTGAATATAATAAAGGAGCTTTTCATACGTACTCAGTAGAATAATTTATAATTCCTATTGGAGGAGCGCCTGGGTGGTCAGTCAGTGAAGCGTCTGCCTTTTTTTTTTTTAATAAATTAATTTTTTATTGGTGTTCAATTTACCAACATACAGAATAACACCCAGTGCTCATCCTGTCAAGTGTCCCCCTCAGTGTCCGTCACCCACTCACCCCCACCCCCCGCCCTCCTCCCCTTCCACCACCCCTAGTTCGTTTCCCAGAGTTAGGAGTCTTCATGTTCTGTCTCCCTTTCTGATATTTCCTACACATTTCTTCTCCCTTCCCTTCTATTGCCTTTCACTATTATTTATATTCCCCAAATGAATGAAAACATACACTGTTTGTCCTTCTCCAATTGACTTCACTCAGCATAATACCCTCCAGTTCCATCCACGTCGAAGCAAATGGTGGGTATTTGTCATTTCTAATGGCTGAGTAATATTCCATTGTATACATAGACCACATCTTCTTTATCCATTCAACTTTCGATGGACACCGAGGCTCCTTCCACAGTTGGCTATTGTGGACATTGCTGCTAGAAAGCGTCTGCCTTTGGCTCAGGTCATGATCTCAGAGTCCTGGTGATGATGGAGCAGAAGGCCAGCTGAGAACAAAGCACAAGCTGATGCCACTCCCCTCACACATACCCCCCACCTCGGCAGCTGGGATGTGTGTGACCTTCCTCAGGCACTGCTGGCTGCCCTAAAGCTAACTTCTAGAGATCACAATCCTGCAAGACCTGAGTCTCCCTCACTTTACAAATGTCTTGTAATTTACAAGAAAAAAGCATTTTTATCAATACTCTAGCTTCCGGAAGGAAATGTAGATACCTTTAAATGTCCCTATGACCTATAGCCCATTGACAGATACTTAAAGTGGGCAGAATGTAAGATTCCTCTGGGAAACTCCCACTGTCTTCATGCTGAAGCCTGGCTACTGGAAAAATCACTTTAACTTAACAATGGCAAGGTCACTGGTATCCTGTGAATCCTCTTTAGCAGATGAAATTTTTTTAAAACGTCCTCTTTCCTTCCTCCCCCAGCTCCCCAGTATATAATCAGCCACCCCTCACAACCCAGGGCAGTAGCTCTTCCTGCCCATGGGTCCTGCCCCCAGGCTTTCATAAAGCCACCATTTTGCCCCAAAGATATCTCTAGAATTCTTCCTTGGTCATGGGATCCAGACCTCCCCCTACCAAACTTCATTTACATTCCCAAACTGTATCACTGGAATTGAGTCCCCTGTTGGGCTCCCTGCTCGGCAGAGAGTCTGCTTCTCCCTCTCCCTGTATCCCTCCCCTTGCGCTACTGCCTGTTGGTGTACTCTCTCTGTCTCTCTCTCTCTCTCTCTCTCTGTCTCTGTCTCTCTCTCCCTCTCTCTCAAGTAAATAAATAAATAAAATCTTTAAAAAAAAATAATTCTTAGTGGACCTTATACAGTGTATGCTGAACTGCCAAGAAGGGAAAGAGGCTGGAAACTATGAGGAACATAAAGTGGGTTCTAAAGTATTGATCAGCATTCTAGATGGTAGTGTCCAAGGGCCTGGACTAGTATCAGTTGGCTTCGGCTAACACTGGCACCCAAAGGATCTGATCTGATGGGTGGACAAGGTGACAGGAATTGAGTGGTAGTAAGATATTTGGATACAGCTTATAGTGTCATCTTAATTATTTTTTATTAATCCAGTTTCAAATAGGATACCAGCTATACTAAGGATTCAGGGAGAGGGTTACAAAGCCTAATCAGGGAGAAACAAAAGCAAAAAAACCAAAAAGCTGTCCTCCAGGTGGGCAGATGTAGGAGATTGTACAGAGAACCTCAGGGGACATTAGGTTCCTGCATGAGACCTGTTTCAGATCTAGAATAATTGGATGGGACTGAGGTTCCTGGATTTGAGCATTAGATGCTGAGGCAGGCACACGTGGGGATTGACTGCTCCTTTCTGGTTACCCCTCCCCCATTCACACCCTACTTGCTGAATTTCTGCAAACCCAGACTTTAAAATTCTCTTTTCACATTAATCAAATACAACTTAGTTTCTTTCCTATTTTTGAAGAAAAAAAAAAACAGTTTCCTGGATCTGATTTTTCATTTCATTTCTGGGAATTGAGACAGAAAGACAAACTGGATAAATTATTTGTATTGTCACTACCATTAGTGTTCACCCCATTTGTACATATTTATTCTAGGAACTGCCCAGAACCCAGAATTAGGACTAGTCCAGTCCACCAGGGTAAGATGAATACTCAGTACAAACAGGAAAATAGTGACAGTTTGACACATTTACAATCGAGTTAGATAGATTTTTTAAAGTAGGTAACCTGATAGCTGAGACTGAATTTCTTTTAAAATTTGTTGTTGAAGTGTCAAGCATTGTTCCCTTTTTTCTTGGGGGGCAGGTAACAAACAAACATAAAATGGACAGAAGAAAAATATATCTCAGAAGCAAAACTTAGAAGTTTCTGGCTCATCTCTTTAGTTTCTTCTTTGTGCCAGAATGGATTGACCAATGTTTTATTATTTGGTCCAGATGCTTCCTGGACCATTTTTGATTCTTGAGGTATAAATTACTGAGACAGAAGATGGTAAGAATATTTAGAACTGAGTAGTTTTGGATGATTAGAAAATCCTGCCTCATGTGCTATTTTTTCAAAAATAGGTCATTGTTTGTTTCACAAATGTGTTATGTGGATTTCTCTGCTTCATCTATTTGTTGTATCTCTTACAACGAGGGGGGACCTGCTGCACCAGGGAAAATATGCACCAAGTGGTCCTGGCTTCACTTAAAGGAAAATCATAGCTTTATAGGTCCTGCAAATAATTTATAAATTATAAGTAAATTATATGATCTTATGGATGTTCAGAACTGTCCAGAGTTTGAGATTTTACTTCCCATGCAAATTTACAAGATAGGCTGTCACAGTTTCGGGGATACTAGTAGAGGATACAAACCTGGGGTGGGAGGACATAGAGCTCAGTTTATTGCCAGAGCAGTGTCAGTACCCATGAGTTCTCATCATTGGATCTGTTCCCCCGCCCCAGTCTCCACAGGAAGACCCGACAAAACGAGGTAGTGCTGCACCCGGTGAGCTGTCCTGCAGAAGAGGGACTCTGACCTGGGGAAACCAATGGGCAGTTGCCATGCCTGCCCCTGTGCCCTGCACAGAGACACCATCTCTGTCTCCCAGAGCTCTTTACTAGACAGACGTCCTTGAAATTATAGTTTGAAACAGAGACTGCCATTGCCTTGAACACAGATGTGTAGAAACACTGTAGACCCATCTGTGAGTAACAATTGGATTTCAGGAGTTTTTTAAATCAGTAATTGGTAGAGACCATATACTGGAGGAAAATTTATTTAAAAATTATTTATAGGGGATCCCTCGGTGGCTCTGTGGTTTAGTGCCTGCCTTCGGCCCAGGGTGTGATCCCAGAGTCCCAGGATTGAGTCCCACATCAGGTTCCCTGCATGGAGCCTGCTTCTCCCTCTGCCTGTGTCTCTGCCTCTCTCTCTCTCTCTCTCATGAATGAATGAATGAATGAATGAATGAATGAATTAAATTAAAAATAAAATTAAAAAGAAGTTATTTATAACTACAGGAGAAAATTGCAAATCCTGAGCAATTTACCTTAGGTTTGAGAATGATAGACTAGCCATTTCTAAATGTTCTTTCTTGGGAGAGTGATTTAAATAACATGATTTTTTTGGTCTTCCTTAGAGCTTAGTTTGCTTTTATTTTGATATTGAGGTATAGTTGACATATAGCATTATGTTGCAGGTGTGCAATATAATGATTCAGTATTTGTATATATAGTAAAATAATCACTGCAGTAAGTCTAGTTAACATCCACTACCATACATAGTTACAAAAATTATTTTTCTTGTGATGAGCAATTTTAACATCTATTCTTTTAGTAACATTCAAGTATGCAATGCAGTATTATTGTATATAATTATATGTATTATTTGGAAATATATATATAGTTGCCATGATGTACATGACATTCCCATGGCTTCTTTATCTTATAACTAGAAGTCTCTACCTTTGGATCCCCTTTAACTATTTGCCCACCCTGTCCCCCCCCCCCCACCACCAAGTTGTTCTCTGTATCTGTGAGGGTTGGTTTCTTTCCTTTTTTAGGTTCCACATATAAGTGAGATCATGGAGTATTTGTTTTTCTGCGTCTGATTCATTTCACTTAGCATAATGCCCTCATGGTCCATCCAAAAACATTTGTTGTTGCAAATGTCAAGATTTCCTTCCTTTTTATGGATGAATAATATTGCACTGTCTGCCTCTCCCTCTCTCTTCTGAATTTTCTTTATCCATTCATCCATTGATGGGCAGTTGTTTCTATATCTTCTATATCTTGTTTCTATATCTTGGCTCTTATAAATAATGCTGCAGTGGAAAGAGGGTATGGATAGCTCTTTGAGAGAGTGATTTTTCATCTCCCTCATATATCTATCCTACAGTGGAATTATTGGATCATATGGTAATTCTATTTTTAATTTTTTGAGGAACCTACACACTATTTTCCACAGTGACTGCAACAATTTACTTTCCCACCGACAGTCTGTGAGGTTTTCTTTTCTTCACATCCTCTCCAGCACTTGCAGTTTCTTGTTTTTTTTGGTAATAGCCATTTTACCAGCTTGAGATGGTGTCTCATTGTGATTTTGATTTGTATTTGCCGATGATGAGTGATCTTGAGCATCTTCTCATGTACCAATTGGCCATCTGTATATCTTTGACAAATTTATATTCAGATCTATCCACTTTTAATTGGATTGTTTGGGATTTTTTTTCCTATAGAGTTGTATGGGTTCTTTATATGTTTTAGATATTAACTTCTTACCAGATAAATGATTCGTAAATATTTCTCCCATTCAGTAGGCTGCTTCTTCATTTCTTCGAAGATATCCTTTACTATGTAGAAGCTGTTTGGTTTGATGCATTTACTTATTTGTTAAAAAGGGAAATTATGCAAAAAAGAAGTTTGAATGGTCAAATCTAATACTTTTGCTTTCCTTTTTGACAAACTGTTATAAATATAAATATAAATATAAATATAAATATAAATATATTAAACTTGTCACCTTAAATTGGCCACAAAGACCTTTTACACTTTAGTACTTTCAAGTATGTTGTCTTTACTGAGGGTCCATCCATGATATTCATTTAGTCCTTTTAATTCTTTCAGTTGTTAACCTGATTGTTTACTGATTAAATACATTCTTTTTTTTTTTTTTTTTTTATGATAGTCACACACAGAGAGAGAGAGAGAGAGGCAGAGACATAGGCAGAGAGAGAAGCAGGCTCCATGCACCGGGAGCCCGACGTGGGATTCGATCCCGGGTCTCCAGGATCGCGCCCTGGGCCAAAGGCAGGCGCCAAACCGCTGCGCCACCCAGGGATCCCTACATTCTTTTTTTTTTTTTTTTTAAAGATTTTATTTATTTATGACAGACACACAGAGAGAGAGAGAGAGAGAGAGAGGCAGAGACACAGGCAGAGGGAGAAGCAGGCTCTATGCAGGGAGCCTGACATGGGACTTGATCCCGGGTCTCCAGGATAACACCCCGGGCTGAAGGTGGTGCTCAACCTCTGGGTCACTGGGGCTGCCCAATTAAATACATTCTTAATCATATTATTAAAATACTTTCCAAAAAGGCTATTCCAGTTTCTGTGTCATCAGCAAAAAAAAAAAAAAAAAAAAAGGCAGATATAAATTTCACTTCAGTTGTATACAGTTTTGGTGATATCATTCTTTATACTACTGCTAATTCAGTGTATGAAAAATAAGCCTTTTACCAGTTTTAATTTGCATTTATTTAGTTATTAGTTGATTGAATATTTTTCTATGTGTTACTTTACTAATTATATTTATATTATGTGAGTTATGTTTCCATGAACTTTATTTCTTTATTGGGGCCATAATATTTTCCTCACAATTTTATATAAGCCCTTTTCAGAATACAGTAATCTAACCCTTTACTGTCTTATTCATTGCAGTGTTTTTCTCTTAGCCAATTTCTTTTCATTGAAACCACTTTATTATAAACATTTAAAACTTTAATTTCATTATGTCATTTCATTATGGTCCCTTCTATCTCACTCAGGTTTTTAATTATAGTACAGAATTGATAAATACTGAATGCCTTTTTATTGCCTTTTTTGCTCTTTTCTTGGGTGTGTTTTTATTTAGTTAACTACATAAAACACATGGATATTTTACTCATGTTTCTTGAGCTATATGATATAATATGAAATACAAAATATATAAGTAATTATTTTTCCATATAGTTGACTTATTTGCCTCATGTATTTTTCCCCACATAATTTCCTTTATATTTTAACTTTTTTATTGTGCTAAAATACATATAAAACAAACTTAATTGTAAACATTTTCAAGTGTACCATCCAGTGGTGTTAAGTACATTGGTCTTGTGCAACCATCACCAACCACCACCCACCTCCAAAACTCTTTGCAGCTTGCAGAACTGATCTCTGCACACTTTATGCAATAATGCCCATGAACCTCTTTCTCCAGTCCTTACAATCATGTTGCTACTTCCTTTTTTTTCTTTTTCTTTTTTAATAAACTACCATTCTACTCTCTTTACTATGAGTTCAGGATAGTTTTTATGTGTGTGTGTGTTTGTTTTGTATTTTTAAATGTATTCTACATACAAGTGAGATCATGGTTTGTCTTTCTGTGTCTGACTTATTTCACTTAGCATAATAATCTCAAGATTTAAGTATGTCACAAATGGCAGGAATTTGTTTAAGACTGAATAAAATCAAACACATATCAAATTTTCTTTATCCATTCATTCATCAATGGACATTTAGGTTGTTTCCATTTTTTGGCTGTTGTGAATAGTGCTGCAGTGAACCTGAGACTGCAGATACCTACTCAAGATACAGATTTTATTTCCTTTGGCTGTATACCTAGAAGTAGGATTGTTGGATCATATGATAACTCTAATTTTAATTTTTTTGAGGAATCACCATACAGATTTCTGTAATAGCTGCACCATTTTTTTTATTCCTATCAACAATGTATGAGGATTTCTTTTTCTCCATATTCTTGAGAATTCTGTTAACTTTTGATCATAGCCATTCTAAGTTATGAGGTGATATCTTACTATGATTTTGATTTGCATTCATTATTTAATGATGTTGAGCATCTTTTCATAGACGTGTTGGCCATTTACATGTTTTCTCTAGAAAATTTTCTATTCAAAATTTTGCTCATTTTAAAATCAGGTTATTTGTTTTTTGCTATTGTTTTAAGAGTTCCTTATGTATTATGGATATTAACCCTTTATCAAATAGATGGTTTGTAAATATTTTCTCCTGTTCCATAGGTTACCTTTCATTTTGTTGATTGTTTCCTTTACTGTGCAGAAAGTTTTAGTTCGACGTACTCCCTACTTGTGTGTTTTTGTTTTTGCTTCCTCTATTTCTGATGTCAGATCCAAAAAATTATTGTCAAGATCAATGTCAAGGATATTTGCTCCTGTGTTTTCTTCTAGGAGTTTTATGATTTCAGGTCTTATGTTTAAGTATTTAATCCACTTTGATTTGATTTTTGTGTGTGGTATGACTTCCATCTTTTGTATGGAAATATCCAGTTTTCCCTAGTGGGGGAAAAACTCATTCCCATTTATTGAAAAGACTGCCTTTCCCCCATTGTGTGTTCTTAGCACCTATGTTGAAAATTAAATGACCATATATCATGGGTTTATTCTGGGGCCTCTGTTTTCCATTGATCTACGTATCTATTTTTTGTTCCAATACCATACTGTTTTGACTACAGGAAGTGTGATACCTCCAGCTTTGTTCTTGCTTAAGAACAAGCAAGAACAGCTGGACCTATTTTGACAATTTGGGGTCATTTGTGGTTCCATATACATTTTAGGATTGCTTTACTTGTTTCTGTGTAAAAAGCTACTGGAATTTTCATCGGGATCATACTGAATCTGTAGATTACTTAAGGTAGTATGGATATTTTAATAATATTCATTTATCTAATCCATAAACACAGGATATCTTCTTACTTATTTGAGACATCTTCAATTTCTTTTATTAATGTTCTATAGTTTTCAGTGTGTAGCTCTTTCATCTCTTTGGTTAAATTTATTCATAAGCGTTTTTGTTCTTTGTAAATGGACTTATTTTCTAACTTTCTTTTACAGATAGATTTTTGTTAGTGTATAGAAACTCAACTAATTTTTGTGTATTGTTTTTTTCTTTTTAAAAAATTTTTAAATTAAATTCAATTTGCCAACATATAGTATAACACCCAGTGCTTATTCCATCAAGTGCCCTCCTCAGTGCCAATCACCCAGTTACCCCATCCGCCTGCCTCCCCTTCCACCTTTTGTTTGTTTCTCAGAGTTATGAGCCTCTCGTGGTTTGTCTCCTTCTCTAATTTTTCCCACTCAGTTCCCCTCCTTTCCCTTATAATCCCTTTCACTATTTCTTATATTCCCCATATAAGTGATACCATATGATGATTGTCCTTTTCCAATTGACTTATTTCACTCAGCATAATACCTTCCAGTTCCATCCATGTTGAAGCAAATGGTGGGTATTCATCTCTTCTGATGGCTGAGTAATATTCCATTGTATGTGTATTGATTTTTGTATCCTATAACTTTATCAAATTCATTTATTCTGACAGTTTCTTGGTGGGTTTTTTAGGGTTTTATATATATAAGATCATGTTTTGCTTGACTAAGGAAAAAAATGACTCAAATAAATAAAATCAGAAATGAAAGAGGAGACATTAGAGCTGACACCACAGAAATACAGAGAATCATAAGACACTATTATGAACAATTATATACCAGCAAATTAGATAACCTAAAAGAAATGAATAAATTCCCACACCTACCACATCTGAATCATGAAGAAAAATGAACATAGCAACAAGTAAGGAGACTGATTTAGTAATCAAAAATCTCTCAATGAAAAAAAGTGCAGGACTAGATGGCTTCTAGTGAATTCTATCAAATTCTTGGTGAGTTCTATCAAATATTTATAAAAGAATTGTTGCTACTCTTTCTCAAATGATTCCAAAAAATTAAAAATGAAGGAACACTTCCAAATTCATATTTTGAGGCTGTATTACCCTGATATCAAAGCTGGACAAAGATACTACAAGATAAAAAAATTATAGGTTTTTTTTATCATGAAGCTTCCATTTATGATAAAAAAAAAACCTTTCAAAAAATTAGGTATGGAAAGAATGTACCTCAACATAATAGAGTCCATATAAGACAGGCCCACAGCAACATCATACTCCATGGTAAAAGGCTAAAACTTTTCCTTTAAGATCAAGGAACAAGACAAGGGTGCCCATTTTGGCCACTTCTATTCAACATAGTTCTGAAACTATGTTGCTCTCCTACCCAGAGCAATCAGGCAAGAAAAAGAAATAAAAGTCACCCCAAAATGAAAAGAAGTAAAATGTCCTCGCATGATTTCAGTAATTAATTCCTTTATTTTAAGATATATCCTTTTTTAAAAAAATCAAACTGTTGAATAAATCAGGTGTATTCCTAGACGTTGAGTTCTTTCCACATAACATGGGCATTTAATTTTGTATCTTACTTACTCTCTAGTCAACTAGGTGATTAAAGTAGACCTTTCTTCCTACCTGAATATCACATACTATTTTTTAAAGACAATTAGATTGTTATTCTTTATGAAAAAATGTTATTTGATCATGAAGTGAATCAGAAATATAAAAAAATATATATATAGAATATATAGAATATAGAAATATATCATGAAGTGAATCCGAAATATAGAAAGGTAAAAAGAGGGGATCCCTGGGTGGCTCAGTGGTTTGGCGCCTGCCTTCGGCCCAGGGTGTGATCCTGGAGTCCTGGGATCGAGTCCCACGTCCGGCTCCCTGCATGGAGCCTGCTTCTTCCTCTGCCTGTGTCTCTGCTTTTCTCTATATATATATCTCTCATGAATAAATAAATAAAAAATCTTTAAAAAAAAAGAAAGAAAGGTAAAAAGGTAATAATGCAGGTCACCCTCCCGCTCAGTGGCACTGCCTGGAGTTACCACTGACATTTCCTTGCAGGTCCTTTCAGACAACATCTGTACATATGCCACACTCCGTGTGTGTGTGTGTGTTTTACAAAACAAGATTGGATTATTTCTTCATACTTTTCTGTACCATGACATTTTCATATTCAGTAGTATACATATTTGGTAGAATCCTGCACTGCAGTGACCACAGATATATTCCATTCTCCAGTAGGGGCATTGTGTTCCACAGTATGGAAATCTGTTTTTTGTTTTTTTTTTTTTTAAGTTTTTTGGTAGTCATTTCCTTTTAGGCTTCTTTTTACTAATAAGCATGGTATTTATAGACATGGTGTCTCCTGCAGTAGAAAAGGTATGTATGCTTTGCTGTCCATGGAGCTGGAGTCCAGTATTAGTTACACAACTTTTTCATCCTTGGACAAACTGCTCTTTAAATATCTCTTTTGTCATCTGTGATGTAAGTATAACACCCCTTTTCTTAGTTTGCTGGGGAGATTAAATGAAGTGGACAATTTTAAATTCCTGGTATATAGTACAAGAAGGGAAGGAATGAGAGAACTATATTTCAGAAAGCTTGCCTTATTGGAGTTTACTTGGATTATGGTCTGTTTCATAGGAATCTTATTTAAGTCCCATGACTGAAATAACAGCTTCCATGTATATGGTAAGTCTTCCATGCTCTGCATAGCCTTAAGGACTATTGAAGTTATGATTGGCATCTCCTAGAGAGTTTATATGTGAGAAGTACTAAGTTTCCATCTATTCCTGGTTTGGTAAAAGACTTTTTAAAATTATAAATAGAGGTTGAATTTTATCAAACATTTTTTTCCTGCAGCTGCACTTTAACTTTTTGAAAATTCACTACTTCCCAAATGATATGCTAGATGCTTTATACACATCATGTCTAATCTTCAAATCAGTTTTGCAAAGTAAATAATATTGTTGCCATTTTGTAAATGAAAAAACCCACAAGGCCCAGAAAGGCTAAGCAGTTTGCCCACGTTTTCAGGTACTAATTGAAAAGCTGAGATTCAAAGCTCAGGGTCTCTGGCCACTTTAACTGCTTATTCATTAATTTATACATGAATTTATGCAATAAATTGTTACTAGGGACTTCTGTGTTCCCCTAAATCTCTGCCATTTCTAGCTTCATCTTTCTCAGCATGAGTATAAAGAAGTCTAGAATGTATTTCCAGATCCATATACTTTTCTACTTCCTGCATGAATTCAAATAATCTATCTTTACTTTCCCCTCTTCTTTATTGCTCTGTTAATAGCATGGACCAAGCCGATGATCACAGGCAAAACAAATAAATGGAGAGCCCCTCTCTGTGAAGACTAGATAGCACCAGGCATGACACCGGATAAATGGGTCAGATAAAACTGTATTTAATAGCTGATATGAAAAATACAGTTATCTCCGTAGAATCAGTCAAATGGAGAGAGGTGGTGATTGTGAGGAAAAACAAGCGATCATCATCATCAACTTTGTGTTAAGTAATGGTTAAATACTTGTAATGTGTTAGCTAAGCTGTGAGAAAGAAGTATTCTGGAGCTGAGACTAGATGAATGTGTGGTCTTCACCAGGAGACTCAGGTCTCCTGTGAGAGTCAGGGCATCACACTGGCATTCAAAAGACCCAGGCAGACTATCTGATGTGATGTGTCAATAAAGCTATTTTATGGATTATAAAGCAGAGGCCATGTGCTTTGTGAACATATTCATTTTACTTCAAATATGGCAGAATATGATGGGTACACATACATGATGTAGGTGTGAATAAACACTACTACAGAACTATTTCTCATTCAGAAGCAAACTCTTATAGGGGCCATATACTTAAAGAACTAGGTGATCTCCACAAATCAAACCCAGCAAATTCCTAAGATATACCATCTGACAGGACAGAGTTTCTACATTTAACAGACTTTTGGTGCTCCTACTCCATCTCTTGAAAAGCTCAAAAAGTGTCAAGTAATTTGAAGACTAACAGACAAATGTCTGCTTTCTTTATTACTTTGTGGCACTGGATATTGATGTGTGGGGTCTAGACAAGCTAATAATTTGACTTTCCTTCATACATTGCTTAAGTGTAAACATGTCATTTGTTGAAAATGACTGTGTGTGGTTCATTAGCTCTGTGCTCATTGACAGCAAGATTTGAACAAAGTAAATTCCTACAGCATTTTAAAGTATATCAATGAGCTCGTTGAAATGAAATCTAATTTTTGAAAAAGTTTAATTGAGTTAGAAATTACATTTACCCTAAGTTTATGGTTCAGTGAGTTTTGGCAAATGCATGCAGTCATTAATTACCAACAAAATCAGAATATAGAACATTTTATCACTTCAGAATTTCCCTCCTATCTCTTGGCAGTCACTTCCTCTCTTGATCTCATGCCCCCATAATCACTGACCTATTTTTTTTCACTCTAATTTTGTTTTTTCTAGGATGTCATACAAATGGAATGTTTCTGGCTTATTTAGTTCAGCAGAACACTTTCTTTTTTTTTTTTTTTTTTAAGATTTTATTTATCTATTCATGAGAGACACAGAGAGAGACAGAGAGGCAGAGACACAGGCAGAGGGAGAAGCAGGCCCCATGCAGGGAGCCCAACGCGGGACTCGATCCCAGGTCCCCAGGATCAGGCCCTGAGCTGAAGGCAGCACTAAACTGCTGAGCCACCCGGACTGCCCAGCAGAACATTTTCAAGGTGGATCCCTGTTATTGCATGTCTCATTAGTTCATTCATTTTTATTATTAATGAGTATCATTTCATTGGATGAATATACCATAATCTGCTTATTTATTGATCAGTTAGTGGACTTTTGAGTTGTTTTCAGGATTTCTTGGTTGTGAGTAGAGTTGTTATGAACATTTGCATATAGACACTTGTGTAAGTTTTGTGTTCATTTATCTTGAGGCAGGATTGCTGGGTCAGTGGCCACATGTAAGTTGAACTTTATAAGACTACCAAATTGCTTTTCAGAGTGGCTGTACAATTCTGCATTTGCAGTAGCAATGTGTGAGTTGCAGGTGCTCCACACTTTTGACAAGCTTGGTATTGTCATTTTTTAAAATTATCCATTTCATGATTAATTAAGCTGAGCCTTTTTTCATACACTTAGTGGCTTTTTGTATATTTACTTTGTTGAAGTGTCTTCTAAATCATTTGTCCATTTTTTGGAGAATTTGTCTTACTTACTTATGTATTCTGGATACAAGTTCTTTATCATATATGTGTTTTGCCAATATTTTTCCCCTTTTGTAGTTTGTACATTTCCTGAGTGTCTATAAAAGAGCAGCAATTTTAATTTTGATGATTTATAGCTTATAAATTCTTTCCTGGTGTCATGCTATCAAAAAAATCTTTGTCTAATTTAAAGTCACAAAGATTTCCTCCTATGTTTTCTCCTAAAGATTTTTCTCTTATGTTGAGGTCTGATGTCCATAGTTAATCTATCTAGGTTCATCTTTATAAAGTCATTTAGAATTCTACAGAAATCACATTCACTAAGCATAATGGTAGCATATATAAATACTGCTATAAAGACTTGTTCAAAATTTGTTTAGATAATTTATTTATTGGCCTCAACAGCAAAGTATTTTTACTTTTTACTTGACACTGTTCTCTCTTCAGTTTTGTTTTGTGTTTTTCTGAATCATGTGGCTTTTTAACACTCATGATAACACTCATTAAATTTTAGATAATGAAACACTCCCTTTAGGTAAAAATCATGATACAAGCATCATTTGGTTTTTGAAAATCAGCTCAGTATGACTGCAGGTTTTAGTAATGATTATTAGCCAGCTAAAAAATCAGTATTTACAGAAGACAAACTTGCAAAACTACCCAACTGAGCTAGATCTGTTCCCACAGGATAAATTTTTAAATTTTCATTTAAGGTCACTATCTTCACCAGAGGGGTCAAACAGAGTGACCAAGTTACATTTTTTTCAGTCATGAGCAGTTAGTTGGCACCCTATTTATGATTGGCTACACTGTTAACTTATTAACTTAATAATAGGTGCTCTTATTACCTATTTGTATGAGTGTACCAGACAGGTGCCTAACAGACCTGGCATTTCTTTTAGACTCTATATCTCAGATAATTGCGTTCTTAGATCTAAAAGGTCAAGATAGTAGAGACCAAGACACTAGACATTGGAGACAATCAATAGACTAAATAAAATAATGGTTCTAATTTCAGTTATTTTCATACTATCTAGGGATCTATCTTCTCTTCTAATAGAGCATCCACCAGCCACTCTACCATTAACATATTAGACTTGACTCTTACTGATCCCAATCTGAATTGTCCAAAAGTTGCTTGATATTTCCAGATATTCCAGACTTTCAGGCACATTATATTTTTTTAAGGTAATAGAAGCCTTAGGGTGGTTCCTGGTTGGAGGAGTTCTGCTTAAGGTCCTCCCTCTCAGCCACTTGAGAACTTGTATATTAACACACTCTGAACTTTTAGCTCTTAAATTACTGAGAATACTAATACTATGGAACTGTACTTTAAAAAAAAATAAGAGAGTATTGCTGGCTTTCTCCAGCACTGAGTGGCAGTTGGAAGAGGCATCTTCCAGCCCAACATCCAAGGTATTCTGCAGAACTTGGCAAAAGTAGGCATGCGTGGAACCTCTCCGCAGAGATGGCACATGAAGAATTCACTCATCCTATTCATCCTTTCAGTATGCACCTGTCGTTTTCACGTAAGGCAACACAGTTAAACAAAAATGAATGTCAGTATATTCCAAGCATGTGCAATAAATGTGGATATTTAACACTACGTAATCTTGGGAAAATATGCATATGATAAAAAAATCTTAAAAATATATGTACTATAGGGGAGCCTGAGTGGCTCAGTGGGTTGAGTGTCTGCCTTCAGCTCAGGTCATTATCTCAGTGTTCTGGGATGAAGTCCCTTGTCGGGCTCCCTGCTCAGTGGAGGGTTTGTTCCTCCCTCTACCTCTGCCCCCTGCTTGTGCTCTCTCTCTCTCAATCCCATATATATATATATACATCCCAGGATTCTGGGAAGATGGTGACCACCGAAGAAGCATTATTTTAAATGCATTCCAATGCCCACACATAAACAGCCAGGGCAACTATTTAGCAAAATCAAAAACTGATGGACCATATTAACAATAAAACTGGTAACAAAGTATCTCCACAGAAATGCAGGCTGAGAGGATAAGCTAGAAGCGCTGCTGCTCCGGACCAGTGTCTGTTCTGCAGGAAGCAGAGGGATACTAACTGTGGCACTGATGAGTGGAGCAGCTCAGCTGACAGCAGCCGGCAGGTATTTTCTAAAAGGTTGGCTCGCCATAAGCACACAGTTGAGACTGGGACGGGTATGCTCGTTCCAGCAGCACAGCCCAGGGGTTCACGGTAACTCCTAAACATCAGAGCAGCTTAGACCCTGTGAAGTCCCAAAACAGCCGTTAGAGCTTCTTCTGGAATCAGACCTCACAGTCAAGAGTGGAGTTAAAATTGAACATGGTAAAGAGGACAGATAAAAGAAAAGAAGGTTCAAAGGGAATGGATGAGTCATGAAAAAACTTAAACGCGTGTTAGTAAGTCAAAGACGCTGATCTGAAAAGCCTTCATGCTATTTGGTTCCAGCTCCATGACATTCTGGAAAGACAAAACAATGGAGACAGTAAAAGGATCAGTGGTGGCCAGCGGTAGAGGATAGGGAGGGGGTGGGTGGGCACAGCCCACAGGATGTCTTGGGCACTGAAGCTGTTGCTTTGAGTGTAATGATGGATGCACACCATTATACATCTGTCTAAACATGTAAGATGTTCCACAGCAAGAGTGAACTCTAATGTGAACTGGGTCTTGGGGTGATAATTATGTGTTGGTGTAGAGTCACCTAGTCTAAGGAAGGCACCACTCAGGTGGAGGGTGTTGAGATAGAAGAGGCTGTAGGTGAGCAGGTCAGGGGGTGTATGGGAAATTCTGTAACTTCTGCTCATTTCTATGAACCTCAAAGTGCTCTAGATAACCAAGTCTATTAGAATAAGGTGGGTGTGTTTGTTTTCATTAACTGCTATAAAACATCGCCACAAATTTAGAAGCTTAAAACAACATAAATATATGATCCCACAGTTTGTAGTTCAGAATTCTGGATGGTCTCAGCTGGTTCTATGTCCCAAGTCTGAAACCAGGGTATCAGGCCTCCGAGCTCTTATTGGAAAATTCTAGGAAGGATCCACATCCATTCAGGTTGATAGCAGAGCTCAGTGCTTGTGGTTGTAGGACCAAAGGTCCCATTTCTTTGCCATCTGCTCCACAGCTTGCTTTCTGCCGCCGGAGCCTGCAAAACCTTCTCTGGTGTGTGGCCCTCTTTCATCCCCTCATGTGGACTCAGCCCTATTCACATCCCCTGTCTCTCTTCTCTGCCTCTACTTCATCTCTCCTCCCTCCAGGTGGAGAAGGCCCTCTGCTTTTCAGTGCTCTGTGATTAGATTGGGTTTACACAGATAATCCAGAATCCCTTCCTATGTTTTGTGTTATGGCCGATAAACACTCTTATATCTGAAGAGTCTGTTTTGCTCTGTAACATACATAGTCATGGGTTCCAGGAATTAGGATGCAGATGCCTTTGGGACTGTTCAGCCCACCCCAGCATGGGAGGCGCACGGAGCTCAGGAACTGTGGGAAGCAAGCTGCCATTCAGAAACAACAGAAGAGGGAGCTCTGTGACACGAGGGAAGTTTCCTGGACTCTGCCTCCTTCCAAAAGTTCAGAGAAAATAAACTCAGGTAAAACAGAGAACAGAGAAGTACAGACAAAGCCTTTTTCCAAAAACAAACTAAAAGACAAAATATGATACAGGATGTGGAAGAACAATATTCAACAGAATGAGAAAAATTCAGAAAGAAGGTAATAAAACAGGTTTCAAAAAAAATATTTAGCACAAGATGTAAGCAACAGAGCATGCTTTAAAAGAAACAAAAGGTGGAAGAGGATAACACATTAATGTAAAAGAGAGAATAAGGTGATTTAAAGGATTAGAGAAAAAGTCACAAAAACATGAAGAATAGGCAATTCCACATAAAAATAATTGAAGCCTCTGAAGAAATTAAAAATAGGGCCAGGGAGAGAAGAGAGCCATGCACAACAGTGACTCAAGAAAAGTTTTTGAGTGTATTTGAAATTATATGTTGAAAGCACGGTGAGTCCTAGGAATATCAGTCCAGAATGACAGACATCAAGCTGTATTGTGGTAAAATTACTGCAATTTAAAGAAAACACTGGTGTGGCCTCTAGGTGAAACTGGCAAGTGACCCATAAGGGACAGAAAGTCAGATGATTATCAGGTCTTTCTTGACAGCAATAGTTTATGCAGAAAGTGAGGTCACATGTTTGCAATGCTCCGGTAACAAAACATCAGCCAGGGATTTTCTGTTGAGCAAACTCAAGTTCAAATACAAGGGGTTCAGACAGACTGCGAACAGCATCCAAAAGCCCAGGAAGCTGGTAGGGACGTGCTCCCAAGTCCCTGAGTGACTGGAGGACCCTGAGACAGGCCTGGGTGCCCTTACAAGTGCTGAGACTATGGAACTGAGACCATCGGAAGGGACAGTGTGGTCGAGGTAACCCTGTGCTGCATGGAATGTGGGCCAACTGCCAAAATGTAGGGGAGAAGGAACATAAAAATAAATAAAGGATAAAACCACAAAACAACGCACCCCCAGTGGTTGTAGAAGTGATAGGAGTATTAGTATAGTCATTCCGAGACTGTGATGTAGGTAACGGGGGATACAGTAAATGAATATTGTAGGAATGTACATGTGATTATATATAAACATAAACATAATAAGACATAAACAGACAAAATCATCTTAAAAGATGTCCTAAAGGCAGTGACACTCAGTGACTCCCTAGACCTGCACTTGCAAGTGTGGCGGCTCCAGGGCAGCATGGTATTCAGGCCCACACCTGCGTCCCTCCTGCCTGCCTCCCAGCTGCTGGGCATCCACGTCCTCCCGACTCTACATTCGGGCCGGGGTCCCAGCAGAGCCACTGGCTGCCCCGGGACTGCAGCAGTGCCCTGGCCTGGCCTCCTGGCCTCAGCCCCATGTCCACGCTGCATGGTGAGATCTGCGGCACACCCAGGGTCACAGCGCTCTGTGTGCTCAACTCATTGGTGGCTCCCAGAGCCAAGTGGCTGGAACAGCATGAAGGCTGCAGCTCCAAGGGCCAGAGCCTGAAGTACTAGAGTTCTCCTTCCCGCCTCCTGATTCTGCAGCCCAGAGGCTTCCCTGGCGGTGTAGGAGCTATCACATCCATAGTTTCCTCTTCCTCCTACCCTGTCTTATCCCTTCAGGTTTTAGCTGAAGTGTCACTTTCTGCAGAAGACTTTCCAGATCACGGCCCTGGACCAGAACCATGGCCTAAGTGCATAGCTCCCTGAACTTCTTAGGAGCCCTGAGTGCTGGACATTATGTTTTCGATGCCAGTTTTCCCAGGGACATGGACAAGCCAGGAAGCCCGCCTATCAACTTTTTAAATGAAAATTTTTCCAGACAGGTCATTTAATTGACCTGAAAAATATTTCCTTCTTCCCATCCTAACTGCTAACCACAACCTGGCTGGTTTACCAGGACCCTCAGAACATGCTTTCATGCTCTGCTTTTAACAGACTCAACAAACCTCAATGGGGAAAGCTCTATCAGCATTGATTATACTAAACTATAAACTAAACCACTAAGTCATACCCCAGAGTCAGCCCAACTGTCTATATTTTCTATATTTGAGGTGTTCAGATTAATGACCTTATAGTCCTCTGCAGTCCCAAGTCATGAAAAAAAAATGGACTTAATTTCTGGGCACAAAAGTTGATAAAATCTTTTTGAAGACTTCCAATAACAAAGATTAAAGCAAAAAACAAAATGAATAAATTCTTTGACTAGTCAGTAAGTTAACCACAAGGATAAATTAACTAGAACATCTTACTTCTGAGCATTCTGGAAACTTGCACTCCTCTTTTATATATTGTTCTACATTTCTTAATTGCTCAGGAACCCCAGATGACTTATATATGTTTATTTTCTCACATACATTTTATAGCCATGTGTGAATATACATGGCTTCTGTGTGCAAGTCAGGATTTCCTAATGAACCATAATTTTAACTTCTGAAAAATCACAGTGAGTTAAAGCGTCACTTTGCTATGAAGTGGGTGTGTCAAAGGAATGTGAGCCATCTCTTGCTAAGTGAACTATTATTTCTAAATGTATATCAGTTTTTATTTCATATTCCCTTCAGCTGGATCAAGAATGTATAGTTATTGATCTTTTGCTTGTCATATTATCCAGCTACCTATTTTTTTCACCTTCCTTGCCATCATGGAAATGTAACTCTAGAAGGATTTGTCTATTTTTGGATAATGTGGTTCAAACAGCTTCCTAACAGCTGCTCGGTGGAACCTTGCAACAATACTGAACATGGGCAGCAGCACAGGCGGTATTAGCAGTGACAGGGATTGGGTGCACGTGTAGCATGGGACATGGGAGTGGCATGGGGGACACAGCAGAGGCAAAGCCTGAGAAGATGTCTTGCCCACAGGGACTTGTAGTGGGAAAGCAGCCTCCTGCACCAGATGGAGTGGAAGCTTCCAGACTGGCATGTGGAGTTTGACACCAAGGAATCTAGCAAACAAAGAGGAAGGAAGAACATCTTCTATGGAGGGAAGATCTGCCTCAAATTCAGGATAGCCTCAGTATTTATAAAACAAAGTAAGAGTTCCTCAGAGGTGGTGGCAGGCAGCCTGTAGGACACAGAGCTTTTGTTTGATCTCTAGTTTCCAAACGGCGGAGCTGATGCCACTTTAGAAGGTGTGTCTAAAACCATCACTTCTACCAGGAGCAGATCTAGGCTTGGTGGGGTCTGATGCTTATATAATTTAAAGGTCTGTGTTTAAAGAAAATACAAAATCATGAATACAAGTTTACTAGAGTCCCTGCCTGTGCGTTGGAAGGCACCTTCCCAGAGAGGCCCTGGAGTGTGAGCTTCTGAGCTCTGGATAAATGTGCCAGGGGTCCAGCTGGACCTGACCTGTCCTTGCTTTTACTTTAGCATCATGAGTGATGAGTCTGATTTTGGTTCTTATCCATGCAATTCTGCCGCTGTCTCAGGACACATGCTACCCTCTGATCTACAGAGCCAGCTTCTGCAAGCCCTCTGCACTGCGGCTAAGGCAAGCTGAGGGGAGGCTGAGAAGATGTTCTGTGGTAACATGGCTGAGAAGTGTGTGAAGTGGACAGGGAGAACAGGAGGACAGGGAGCCTGACTGCTTCCAGGGATGAGAACAGGACAGTAACCTATGCCTCGGTGCTGAGGACTGGGAGTGTGGCATGAATGTGGGGGTGTTGAGGTGGGGCTGTGTATTGGGATTGGTTGGTATTTAAATTGTATTAAATACAAAAAACCTCGGGACACCTGGGTGGTTCAGCGGTTGAGTATCTGCCTTTGGCTCAGGTCATGATCCTGGGGTCCCAGGATCAAGTCCTGCATCGGGCTCCCTGCATGGACCCTGCTTCTCCCTCTGCCTCTGTCTCTGCCTCTCTCTGTCTCTCTCATGAATAAATGAGTGAATTAAGTCTTAAAAAAAATAAAAATAATAAAAAATACAAAAACCCTCAAATCCCCTTGTCATCATATTCATGGGATTCAGGAAACAACCAAACAGATGTTCTTAGAGTCAAGACTGTGAATCAAAGTGTGACTTGGAGCAGACGCCCTCCTTGTTGCCCATCCGCAGTGTCACAGCCTATCACATCTAGGAGGAAAGAGGATTGCCAACTCAGGTGAAAGGCCAGGCCTTTAGCAGGTGAAGGAGGCAGACTCTGGGTCAGGTCCCTGCTCTGCCCCTTAGAAGCTGGGTGACCAAGGGCAAGCTCCTCTCTGGTTCCTCGGTTTTCCCTCCTCTGCGGTGGAGGCACTAATAGTAAGGATGTCATAGGATTCTTAGGAAAATTGAGTTATTATATTATTCAAATTATACCTGGCACATGCAGAGTAAATGGTATCTAAGTGTTTCATAAATAAATGTTTTCTGAGGTTATTTAATTCTGTAGAACAGGCTTCTGCCCAGTCTTAAAATTATTCTACTTTGTCTTCAGATGACTCTGTATTAAAACAATTTTAAGAATACCACATCTATCAGAGGACCTACTTAAAAGACAAAGGCATGCTCAGTGCAGGCTTATGCTTTTACCCAGACAACTTAACTTTTTTTTTAATGAAGCAGCAACATCTGCTAGTTCCTCTAGGAGACCACTCTAGGGGCAGTACTGTCACTACTGGACGGTGCCCGCATACTTACCATACATTTCCATTTCCTCCTGTTTGGCCCACCCTTGCTGGTCAATACCCTGCCTGTGCATTAGCCACTCCCCCAGCTGCAGTATGTGAACTCGACTAATCTTTCCTGATTTTTCTAGGCTTTTTGTGAAGTGTGAATCTTTTCTAACCTTTTGATCTATGAACTCTGTGTCACAAAGTGAAGTCTTGTGGATCTACAAGCCTGATATTTATTTACTTATTTTTTTAAAGATTTTTTTTTTTTACTTAGAGAGAGAAAGAGTGCATGTGCACATGTGTGCACAATCGTGGGGAATGGGCAGAAGGATAGAGAGAGAATCCCAAATAGATTCCATGCTGAGCACACAGCCCAAATCGAGGCTTGATCTCACAACCCTCAGATCCTGTCTGGAGCCAAACTAATAAGAGTCAGACCCTTAACTCATTGAGCTACCCAAGTGCCCCTCTCTGCCTCCTTTTTTCCATTCAATCACCAAATTCCAAGAATTCTAGGGCATTTTGCTGTGGGCCATTTTAAAATTGTTCTTACTCATTCAAATATACCTACAAGGTTAGTATTCTTGTTATCTCTTCTCAGAGAATTAATTTAATTAATCAATCTCAGAAATTAAGTTGCTCAATCAGGATTGCACACTGAGTAAGTCACAAACCTGGAATACAAAACAAATTCCATCTGACTCCAAGGCCAACATGCTCTGCCATGGCAAGGGGTATGCTAACAACCCTTGTGTTTGTTCCAAAAATGTCATTACTTTGAGATGTTTGACTTTTCCACATTTATACAAAAATTAGGTACTAGGTTTTTATACATTTTCATTTAATAAATCCTTTTAGATTTCTACTTAAAGTAGTTGCCTATTTTAAGTGAGGCAATGAGAGTTGATTGTTGCGTATGTATTTCTAAAGGTTAGAAAGTGAGAAATAATTGCCAAGTGAATGAAGTAGGTGGGGTTTTTTTTGGGGGGGGTATCAAAGAAAAATTACTTAAAAAATAATGTCAGTTGATCTCATTTATATGTGGAATCTAACAAAGTTGAATACACAGAAGCCGAAAGTAGAATGGTGATTGCCAGGCTGAGAGGTGGGGAAATGGGAGATGTTGGTTAAGGCACAGAAGTGAGTCATGTGGCACAATCGGTATAGTCATCTACTGTAGAGCGTAATGATGATAGTATCACTGCACCGATACTGCTGCAGGGTCCCTTAGCACGAAGGTCAAGAAAGAATTCTTGACATATTTCATGGTAAAACAGGAATTTTATTAAGGAGCATGGGAACAGGACTCCTAGGCACAAAAAGCTGCACTTTCGCTGTATGAAGCTGGTGCTTATATGCTTTGTGCTCAAGGGGGAAGGGACATGCAGAGAGTACTAGATCATAAATTTCTTCTTCGAATTTCTACTCATAATACTACTTTTTCAAGATTTCTTTATGCTTATCATTCGGTTTCATATTAACTATCAGTTAGGTGTACAGAGAATCATGATGTAAGAAACGTGGAGGTTCAGAGCCGACAGCCAAGAAGGAATTCTTGAGATGTCTTTGGTGCAGAGAGATGGTTTTACTAAAGCTTGGGGACATGATTCGTGGGCAGGAAGGGGTCTTGAGAGGTGGCCCGTTATAGACTTCCAAGTTGAGAGGGGGTCAGGGAGGGCATAATTCTCTAATGAATTTGTAAGCCAGGTTCTCAGGACCTCGAGGGGCTAGCTGTTGTTGGGAAAGGGTCATTTATTACTGCCTAATAAAAGCTGAGTCATAAAAAAAAGCTGAGTCATGAGACCCTTCAGATGTATATCAGTGGGCCATGTGCTTGAGGGGTGATCACCAACACATTTCTTGGGGGGGTAGAGATAAAGGACATTTCTACAGGAATTTTTATGTGTTAAAGTAGACTCACAAAGTCCTGGGGTCGGGCTAAGATTGCCTGTTGCCCTTGACCAAGTATTAACAAGGGGGCAGCAGAGTGCCTAGGGGAAGTTCACTCTGCTGTTTCAAGGATGTGTCAGTGGTCTGGAGGGAGTAGGAAGTTTAACTTTTCTTTTGCTTTTGCTCTCACGTTGATGAGAACCTTTAAGAATGTAGCAACCAGTACTTATTTCATCATTATTAAAACTATGAAGGCTAGTAGGTCAGCCTTCTGGATTAAAGGTGAACATGTTTCTACTTCCATCCTTCATCAATATCAGAAATTTGCTAAGAAAGTAGACTTTGTGTACTCTCAACTCAAAGGACAAAAGGTAACTATGTGAGTAGATGCATAAGTTAATTAACCTGATTGTGGTAATCATTTCACTGTGTATTTATATATCAAATCATCATGTCATACACCTTAAATATACTAAATATGTACGTTTTTGTTAAATAATAAAATAAACTCTCATCTGGCAAAAAGTGCCATTAAAATTCTGGATCTTCTATTTAAAAAAAAAAAAAAAACAATGTAGGAAATTCTACCACCCACCCATAGATAACAAGTGATGTCAAATTTTGTTGTATTTTATAGATAAAGATTGTGTATATAGCACTGGATATACACAGATCATACCATGTACTACTCACTGTTTTGAGAAATGGGGGATATGGAAACGAAAGCTCTTATAGTGTGGTAGGATTACATTTACAGATAGAAGGCACTGTCTCTTTCCGTGTCAGTAGATTTACCTGCATGGCCATGATGGGCCTACCATCCCAGATTTATAAGATAGGAGCAGAGGAAAGAGGAAAGACTGGATGGGGCCCCCAAATGTGGGGGGAGGACTGAGGGAGGCCGGTGGCATGGGAGGTGTACAAAGGAGATGGAAGCTTACTGAATCCACCACCAGGGAGTAGCAGGCAGGTTAGTGGGAAGGCAGTAGCTGGGGGCTGTTTTTAAAGAGGGAAGGTGGGCAGGTGTGGCACCATATTTTTTTGTTAACCGTGCCTAGTTGGAAGCAATCTGTTGGTTAGCTGAGGCCTGTGCATATTCTGAGGTAGGTGGTCTGCTGTGGTCAGCCAGGTGGTCACCGTGGGCCTTTCTGCTTTCCATCGCTCAAGCTTGTCTGCCCACAGGTGGTCTCTGCATAGCATGAATGAGAAGCTACTTTTAGATAGAAGAATAATGAATCATTTGGAGGAAAGCAACATGGCTAGCAGTGAGTAATTCTCTGTTGACTTCAGCAAGCACAAAGCTAGAGATTCCTTGCCACTGTAATTTTAGAATGACAAAGGAACACAGAGAGGAGAGAAGAAAGAATATTTTCCTCAAATGACATGGAAAGGTTAGAAATTTTCACATAGAATCACTGTATCCATTCTTAATCATTTTGTGCAACATTAGAAACATTTTAAACCACTTTCTCTTGTACCCACATGCACATGCATTAAACGATCTTTGCAAGTACAGCAGAGTATTTGAGTTGTGATTGTATATATTTTTCATCTCAAATGTAGAACCATTAAAATGGTTTTGCTTTGTCTGTCTCTCCCAGAATGTGCTAGTTCTGGTATGATTGATTTGAAATGTTTCATGAGAACGACAAAAGAAGATTCCAGGTAGTGAAAGAGGGTGGCAAGAGTCTAGCTCCTAGTCTTGTATGTATCCCAGAGATAAGACAAAAGAAGAAACTGCACAGAAACCATGCCTGTGGTGTAACTTTAAGACGTGTCAGGAAGGAAGACTCTCTGCTCTGTGGTCCTTCTAGCTGGACTTAGAATCAAATTGACATGAAGAGAAAATCACATTTAATAGATCTGCTGAGGGAGCAGAAGGCTCACTGAGGACTGTTGTGCCCAAGATTGCGAATCCGAGAAACCACCAAGGAGCCGACACCGATGCAAACTCCCGAGGGTTTATTTACAAGCTCGAGCTTGGGTCCAAGTACACCCGACACAGCGGAGCAGGGACTTGGACCCCGAGGTGGGTTTTAGCTTAGTTTTATGGGCTGGTCTAGGGGACCTCCAGAAGGGGTGGAGGAATTTCTCAAGTTCTGTTTACATTCTGATATGGGGCTTGCAAGGGCATTGAGCTCTGCTCTCATTCTGATATGGGACTTTCTGCCACCAGCCTTGAGCTCTGTTCTCATTCTAATATGGGGCTTCCTGCCACTGGCTTGGGCTCTGTTCTCATTCTAATATGGGACTTTCTGGGACATTAAGCTGTAAGCTGTTTTTTTTTTTTTTTCCTGTAACTGAAGTAATGTAAATTTCAGCTCTTCTTCACAGGGGCCTGGGATGGCTGGACAGGTGCTAATGCTGAACTTAAAGTGGAATGGCCTTAATTTTCTCGGCCTCCACAAGGACAAGCATGGCCAACACCCCACAAACCCTGCAAACCATGCCCCAACTCCCAGGCAGGTTGTGGGTTACATTCCTCCAGCACTCCCGGTGGCCCTGAAGCTAAAGGAAGGAAAGCAAATGGTTAACCAATAGAGATCACAGCCCAGCAGGTCCTATATCTCCTTCAATTTACAAATGTCTTAGTGATTTACAAGAACAAAGCATTCTTATCAATAACCTAACTTCCAGAAGGAAACTCCCGTCTATAATGTTAATGCTGGGGGATCCCTGGGTGGCTCAGCAGCGGATTGGTGCCTGCCTTTGGCCCGGGGTGCGGTGCTACAGTACCGGGATCGAGTCCCGCGTCAGGCTCCTGGTGTGGAGCCTGCTTCTCCCTCTGCCTGTGTCTCTGCCTCTCTCTCTCTCTGTGTGTGTCTATCATGAATGAATAAATAAATCTTAAAATAAAATATAATGTTAATGCTTTGCTAGAGGGAGAAACAACCTTAATTTGATAATGACAAGGCCTCCAGGACCCTGTCTTTAGCAGATGAAAGTTCTTTCAAAAACCTCCCTCTTTCTTACCTTCCCCAGCTCCTCCGTATATAATCAGCCGCCCCTCACAACCCAGGGCAGCAGCTCTTCCTGCCCATGGGGCCTGCCCCCAGGCTTTCATAAAACCACCATTATGCACCAAAGACATCTCAAGAATTCTTCCTTGATCATGGGCTCCAAACCTCCCCCCACCAAATCTCACATTTGGTGTGGAATCACATAGATTCCAATACTACATCAGACCTACAAACAGGGTGGCCACACAGACATAGAAATTCCAAAGACATTTGAGGCAACATGAAGTTCCTGTGAGCTCTGGAAAGAAGTAGGATCTGAGGACACAGAAGGACAGCCACAATCAGGAAGGTGAGAGCAGATGTTTGGAAAAACCAGATTGAACTGTGATGCAGATGGGTTTCCTGGGTGCAGAGGCATCTCTGAATAACTATTATCCTGGTACAAGCTGGCAGTGAGGGGGAGGTAAAAGAGCTTCTCCTGAATCTGCTGGGTTTAGATCACTTTTACTCTCAACCATGTTCATGCCAAAGTGGCACATCTTGGGTCAGCTTGCCCCGGCCCCTGCAACAAGGGTAACCAAAAGCTCAAAATAACTGCAAGACTGAAAAGAAAAACCTACTAGATCCTAATGTGAGCTGTCCCATCCTGCCTGCCCCCCTCCACCCTGGCCTGTATACACAGGAAAAGAACAGAGTAAGAAAATCTATGTGAAAGAGATGAGAAGAAAACGGTGAATAGCCTTGGGTGGATCTAACACTACTGCCAACAGGACCAAGCTGCCCCTCCTTCCAAAAAATACTGAAACAGGTGCCCTAGTAGGTCAGAGCATAGACTACAGAGAAAGGACTTAGAAGCAAGTATTCTTCAGAGTGTGCTTGTTTTGGAGAGAAAAGTGAAAATGAAGTGAGAATTGCTTTTTGGCTATTAGGTAGTGAAAGAGCAAATAAGCAAGAGAGAGAAAGGTTTTGTCTTGGGATACGATAGATAACCCAAACTACAACCCCATCTCGTGGCACCAGAGTAGCCAGCAATCCACTGCTGGCTCTGAGCTCTACAGACGTCATGGAAGACGGTGCCACTGAACCAGAAATCCTGCACAATAATAATAATAATTTTTAAAAAGGAACAGAAAAAAGTTCTAGTTATCCTCCATCCTCACTGGAGCATGGTACAACTTTTCTTGTTAGTTTTGGCCATTCTAATAGGCATGCAGTATATATGTATATATGTATATAAATATATATATATTTTAAGATTTTATTCATTTATTCATGAGAGACACAGGAAGAGAGGCAGAGACACAGGCAGAGGGAGAAGCAGGCTCTATGCAGGGAGCCCAAAGTGGGACCTGATCCCGGGACTCCAGGATCACACGAAGCCAAAGGAAGACGCTCAACTGCTGAGCCACCTAGGTGTCCCAGTATGCAGTATATCTTATAGAGGTCGTCACTTGCATCTCTTGATTGGCATAATATGAGCATATTTTCCTGTGCTTATGTATCATCCATATTTATGTTTTGGTGAACGACAAAAGAAGATTCCAGGTAGTGAAAGAGGGTGGCAAGAGTCTAGCTCCTAGTCTTGTATGTATCCCAGAGATAAGACAAAAGAAGAAACTGCACAGAAACCATGCCTGTGGTGTAACTTTAAGACGTGTCAGGAAGGAAGACTCTCTGCTCTGTGGTCCTCTGACCCTCAGAGTCAGAGTGGCTCCTGCGGAGCCTCATGAGTATTAACTTAAAATGCAGATGGATGAATCTTCATCACAGGCTAGTTTAAGATAGGGCACTGCCTGAAGTTGAACGTTGATGTTCCTGACAGAGAGCTGACAGCAGGGAAAATAAGCTCAGAAAGAGGATAAGTGAGGCATCTGTTATTCATAATAGAGCATTTGTACACCTGCCATGTTCTCTGCACACGTTTCCACCAGCACTCATAAGGACATGAGTCATGCTGAGGTCAGACTGACCACTGGAGCATGTGCAGGTGCAGTGGCCCAGCCTCCTGGCCAGCCTCTCCCCTGCCTGCCGTCCCCTGCTCATGTGGGCTGGCCATCCACGCTGCATCCACAGGCTCCTCTGTCCCGAGGCTCTGAGGTGGGGCAGCCTCCAGGAGTCCCCTGTGGGGCAACAGAGACAGGACAAGGATGTCAGGATGTCTGTTCCCTTGGCTCTCTCCTTGACGGTTGGCTGTTGCCCTTGGCAAAGGTCAAGAACTATCAAGTGGCCCTTGCCTTAGGCTGTCCTGTCTAAACTGCAGTGGCTATTTTGTCCTTATGCCCTTCTGGCCTCAACCCACACGGTCCAGGACCTGGCGCGTGTTGGATTTCCATAATTCCTGCCCACACATTCCCAGTCTCTTCAGGAAATGCCTCAGGTCACCCGGTTCAAGAATGCTGGTTTTTTCCTGCCTGGAGTCTGTCCTACATGAGGTTACATGTGGAGCTGAGACTAGGTTTGTGTAATAATACACAGGACAACGACAGTTTCTGTTAAGAGAAGCAAATAGTTTAAACCTCTTTCTTTGATGAGATAATAGGGATATATTTTGCTTGTATTATACATAAACTTGTTAATATTCTCAGGGATACTGTATTAAAATAGATCAAAATAGAATCATGTGGGGATCCCTGGGTGGCGCAGCGGTTTAGCTCCTGCCTTTGGCCCAGGGCGAGATCCTGGAGACCCGGGATTGAGTCCCGCGTCGGGCTTCCAATGCATGGAGCCTGCTTCTCCCTCTGCCTGTGTCTCCGCCTCTCTTTCTGTGTGTGTGTGTGTGTGTGTGTGACTATCATAAATAAATAAAAATTTAAAAAAAATAGAATCATGTGCCCAGAGAGCTACCAAAGAATATTTTGAAGAAGGAAGATGTGATAAATAATCCATAAACTGGGGGTAAAAAAAAAAACAATGACATTTCAGACTTCGTTATTTTATTAAAAGTTTCTTTTTTTTGTAATAATAAATTTATTTTTTATTGGTGTTCAATTTGCCAACATACAGAATAACACCCAGTGCTCATCCCATCAAGGGCCCCCCTCAGTGCCTGTCACCCAGTCACCCCACCCCCCACCCTCCTCCCCTTCCACCACCCCTAGTTCGTTTCCCAGAGTTAGGAGTCTTCCATGTTCTCTCTCCCTTTCTTTTTCTTTTTTATTGATGTACATTTACCAACATACAGAATGACACCCAGTGCTCATCCCATCAAGTGACCCCCTCAGTGTCGGTCACCCGTTCTCCCCCACCCCCCGCCCTCCTCCCCTTCCACCACCCCCAGTTCGTTTCCCAGAGTTAGGAGTCTTTATGTTCTGTCTCCCTTTCTGATATTTCCCACTCATTTCTTCTCCCTTCCCTTATATTCCCTTTCACTATTATTTATATTCCCCAAATGAATGAGACCATATAATGTTTGTCCTTCTCCAATTGACTTACTTCACTCAGCATAATACCCTCCAGTTCCATCCACATCGAAGCAAATGGTGGGTATTTGTCGTTTCTAATGGCTGAGGAATATTCCATTGTATACATAGACCACAGCTTCTTTATCCATTCATCTTTCGATGGACACCGAGGCTCCTTCCACAGTTTGGCTACAGTGGACATTGCTGCTATAAACATCGGGGTGCAGGTGTCCCGGCGTTTCACTGCATTTGTATCTTTGGGGTAAATCCCCAACAGTGCAATTGCTGGGTCGTAGGGCAGGTATATTTTTAACTGTTTGAGGAACCTCCACACAGTTTTGCAGAGTGGCTGCACCAGTTCACATTCCCACCAACAGTGTAAGAGGGTTCCCTTTTCTCCGCATCCTCTCCAACATTTGTTGTTTCCTGCCTTGTTAATTTTCCCCATTCTCACTGGTGTGAGGTGGTATCTCGTTGTGGTTTTGATTTGTATTTCCCTGATGGCAAGTGATGCCGAGCATTTTCTCTTATGCATGTTGGCCATGTCTATGTCTTCCTCTGTGAGATTTCTCTTCATGTCTTTTGCCCATTTCATGATTGGATTGTTTGTTTCTTTGGTGTTGAGTTTAAGAAGTTCTTTATAGATCTTGGAAACTAGCCCTTTATCTGACACGTCATTTGCAAATATCTTCTCCCATTCTGTAGGTTGTCTTTTAGTTTTGTTGACTGTATCCTTTGCTGTGCAGAAGCTTCTCATCTTGATGAAGTCCCAATAGTTCATTTTTGCTTTTGTTTCTTTTGCCTTCATGGATGTATCTTGCAAGAAGTTACTGTGGCCGAGTTCAAAAAGGGTGTTGCCTGTGTTCCCCTCTAGGATTTTGATGGAATCTTGTCTCACATTTAGATCTTTCATCCATTTTGAGTTTATCTTTGTGTATGGTGAATATTAAAAGTTTCTACAACTGTTTCATTATTTACTCCTGTTTTCATTCTCTCACATAGTTGGGTTTCTAATTTATAAAAGCAAACTGTCAGTTGTGATCAAAATAAATTAAAAATATGTAACATACACAAAACATGCTGGCTCCCACTTGAGAGACAAACGGTTCAGGAATCTGTCTTTCCCTGGTGGAATAAAGCCAAGGTGTGATGCCATATGACTGATCTCCGGAAAGTTAGTACTGAATGGGATAAGATGACTCCACGGGGAAACTGAGGCTTCTTGAGTCACATAGGGAATTGCTATCTTGAGAACTCTCTGGAAGTCCTGGGGATTTGGTAATATATGGTGAAGATGGGTGGTCATGCTCTATGTGGGGTATCAGGACAGGCAGAGGGCAAAAGAGGTGAGAGGAAAGGATCACAAAATCTCCACTTCTGATCAAGTTACACGAAAGCCTTTAAAGGAATATGCATTTCAACTACTTCTGTACCTTAGTGATTTCAATTCTAACTTGAAAGGGTATATGATGTGTTTTTTAAATTTTTATTTACTTATTTATTTATTTTAATTTTTTTAATTGGAATTTGATTTGACAACATATAGTATAACACCCAGTGTTCATCCCATCAATTGCACCGCTCAGTGCCTGTCACCCAGTCACTCCATCCCCCCGCCCACCTCCCCTTCCACTACCCCTTGTTCGTTTCCCAGAGTTAGGAGTCTTTCATGTTCTGTCACCCTTTCTAATTTTTCCCATTCATTTTCTCTCCTTTCCCCTATAATCCCTTTCACTATTTTTTATATTCCCGTATGACTGAAATCATATAATGCTTTCTCTTCTCAAATTGACTTACTTCACTCATCATAATACCCTCCAGTTCCATCCATGTTGAAGCAAATGGTGCGTATTTGTCATTTCTAATGGTTGAGTAATATTCCATTGTATATATACCATATCTTCCATTTATCCATTTATCTTTCGATGGAACTGAGGCTCCTTCCTCAGTTTGGCTATTGTAGACATTGCTGCTATGAACATTGGGGTGCATGTGTCCTGCCATTTCACTGTATCTGTATCTTTGGGGTAAATCTCCAGTAGTGCAATTGCTGGGTCCTAGGGTAGCTCTATTTTTAACTCCTTAAGGAACCTCCCAAGTTTTTCAGAGTGGCTGTACCAGTTCATATTCCACCAACACTGCAAAAGGATTCCCCTTTTTCCACATCCTCTCCAACCGTTGTTGTCTCCTGTCTTGTTAATGTTTCCCATTCTCACTGGTGTGAGGTGGTATTTCATTGTGGTTTTGATTTGCATTTCCCTGTTGACAGTGATGCAGAATATTTTCTCATGTGCTTGTTGGCCATGTGTATGTCTTCTTTGGTGAAATGTCTGTTCAGGTCTTATGCCTATTTCATGATTGGATTGTTTGTTTCCTGGGTGTTGAGTTTTTTTTTTTTAATTTTTTTTTTATTTATTTATGATAGTCACAGAGAGAGAGAGAGAGAGAGAGAGAGGCAGAGACACAGGCAGAGGGAGAAGCAGGCTCCATGCACCGGGATCCCGATGTGGGATTCGATCCTGGGTCTCCAGGATCGCGCCCTAGGCCAAAGGCAGGCGCCAAACCGCTGTGCCACCTAGGGATCCCTGGGTGTTGAGTTTAATAACTTCTTTATAGATCTTGATAACTAACCCTTTATCTGATATGTCAGATATGTCATTTGCAACTATCTTCTCCCATTCTGTAGGTTGTCTTTTAGTTGTGTGGACTGTTTCTTTTGCTGTGCAGAAGCTTATTATCTGGATGAAATCCTAAGAGTTCACTTCTGCTTTTGTTTCCCTTGCCTTCATAGATGTATCTTGCAAGAATTTGCTGTGGCCAAGTTCAAAAAGGGTGTTGCCTGTGTTCTCCTCTAGGATTTTGATGAATTCTTGTCTCACATTTAGATCTTTCATGCATTCTGAGTTTATCTTTGTGTATAGTGTAAGAGAATGGTCTAGTTTCATTCTGCACTTGTCTGTCCAATTTTCCCAGCACCATTTATGAAGAGACTGTCCTTTTTTCAGTAGATAGTCTTTCCTGCTTTGTCAAATATTAGTTGACCATAGAGTTGAGGGCCCATTTCTGGGTTCTCTATTCTGTTCCATTGATCTATGTGTCTGTTCTTGTGCCAGTACCACAGTTTCTTGATGATCACAACTTTGTAGCACAACTTGAAATCTGGCACTGTGATGCCCCTGGCTCTGGTTTTCTTTTTCAATATTCCCCTAGCTATTCAAGGTCTTTTCTGATTCCACACAAATCTTAAAATTATTGCAACTCTGTGAAGAAAGTCCATAGTATTTTGATAGGGATTGATTGAACCTGTAAATTGCCCTGGGTAGCACAGACATTTTAGGAATATTTATTCTTCCAATCCATGACCAAGGAATATTTTTCCACCTTTTTACGTCTTCCTCAATTAGTTTCAGAAGTGTTCTGTAGTCTTTAGGGTATAGGTTCTTTACCTCTTTGGTTAGGATTATGTCTAGGTATCTTATGCATTTGGATGCAATTGTAAATGGGATTGATTCCTTAATTTCCCTTTCTTCAGTCTCATTGTTAGTGTATAGAAATGCCACTGATTTCTGGGTATTGATTTTGTGTCCTGCCACGTTGCTGAATTGCTGTATGAGTTCTAGCAATCTTGGGGTGGTGTCTTTTGGGTTTTCTATGTACAGTATCATGTCATCGGCAAAGAGGGAGAGTTTGACTTCTTCTTTGCCAATTTGAATGCCTTTTATTTCTTTTTCTTGTCTGATTGCTGAGACTAGGACTTGGACTTCTAGTACTATGTTGAATAGAAGTGGTGAGAGTGTACATCCCTGTTGTATTCCTGATCATAGGGGAAAGGCTATCAGTTATTCCCCACTGAGAATGATATTTGCTGTGGGCTTTTCATACATGGCTTTTAAGATGGTGAGGAACATTCCCTCTATCCCTACACTCTGAAGAGTTTTGATCAGGAATGGATTCTGTATTTTGTCAAATGCTTTCTCTGCATCTATTGAGAGGATCATATGGTTCTTGTTTTTTCTCTTGTTGATGTGATCTATCACATTGATTATTTTACCGGTGTTGAACCAGCCTTGCATCCTGGGGATAAATCCCACTTGGTCATGGTGAATCCTAATGTACTGTTGGATCCTATTGGCTAGTATCTTGTTGAGAATTTTTGCATCCATGTTCATCAGGGAAATTGGTCTATAATTCTCCTTTTTTGGTGGGGTCTTTGTCTGGTTTTGGAATCAAGGTGATGCTGGCCTCATAAATTGAGTTTGGAAGTATTCCATCCCTTTCTATCCTTCAGAACAGCTTTAGTAGAATAGGTATTGTTTCATCTATAAACGTGTGATAGAATTCCCCTGGGAAGCCATCTGGCCCTGGACTTTTGTGTCTTGGGAGGTTTCTGATGACTGCTTCAATTTCCTTCTAGTCATTTTGCTCAGTGCAGAGTGGCTGCATGAGCAGGCTGTGTCAAGACTATCAACCACAACCTAAGTAAATTTCACCATAGATGATTCTGACGAGGTCAGAGACCAGTAAATGAAAACAAAGATCAGAACAAAATAAAACCAAAGGACCACTAAAGTGAAAAACAAATCTTAAAACAAAGTAGGAAAAAATAAAAGGCCGAAAATTTCAAAGAAGAAGAAAAAAAAAAAGATGAGAAAAAAACAAATGTAAAAAGGAAAAAGAGAATAAAATGGTGGGTACTTAGATGGTGGTGGTGAAAGTGTTGTTGTGGAGGGAGAATGTAGTCTACCTGAGGGGTTCTAGAGCTGATCTTCTTGGTTCTGAGTGTATAAAGTTCCGTAAGTTAGAAGATGCTCAGTCCCAAATTTATATACTAGCAATACTTGTAGAAAGCCCCAACTTTGACCACTGAAGCATAAATGAGATAAAAGAGGGTTGCAGAATAAGAATGAAGAGAGAATATAATCCTACAGAATGAACTAACATGGTATTCCAGTTGGTTTGGGTGCATGCTGGTCATGTTTGGAAGATATTAACTTCCACCATTGTAGAACAAAATGAGGCAGAGAAAACAAAAAAACCGTATCTTGTATATCTCCCAAAATTAAATTGAGTATGTTGAAGGGAATCTAGAAGTGGAAAACATATCTAAGACATGTAATTGTAGAAATTTAAGTCAAAAAGGAAGAAACATAAAAATGAAGAGGTGTTAAAATATTGTAGTTAAGGTGGGAAAAGGGAAAAATTTTGGAAATTTTTAGTCTGATATAAAAATGAGTTGTAATGTAAAAAGGGAAAAAAAATTTTTTTAAGTGGAAGGACCCTCTAGTTCTATATACTATAAATCCCTCGACTTCCCCTGGAGCTTTCCAGGGCTGCTTGGTCAAGAACTTGGTCTTCCCCTATTCTTCCAGCGGGTCTTCTGGGGGAGGGGTCCGCTGTGCTGATTCTCAGGTATGTGTGGCAGGTGGAGATGCTCTGCCCCCTGCCTGGTGCCAGGCTTAGTGTGAGCTGTTTATCCGGTGAGGCCTTTTTTCCCTGGCGGCCCCACATCTCCCAGGCACAGGGTGAAACAAGGAGGAAAAACAACACTGGTGGCAGCCAGGTCTCCAGCCCTGGAGTCAGCTCCCTGCAGTCACTACCGCAGTCTCCCAGTTTGTCCTGGCCAAGATGCTCCCATGGCCAGTGTGGGTGCACTGATCTGCACAGCTTGCAGGGCGCCGAGTGGCAGGAGAGTCCTCATTGTCCTTGCCCTCCCCTCCTCTGCCTGTCCCAGGGGGAGTGCAGGATCGTGGGCTTTGTCCGCTCTCAGAGCTCTGGGATTCGGGGTCTTATGCTGCTGGAATTGCGTTTCTGGGGAGCCCGGCTCCCAAAGGCAGCAAGGCGCAGACCCCTCTATCCGGAACTGCCCACCTAACCCACTGGCTTCCCCCGCCCCCCCGCCCCCATGCCCCACCAGCTGCGCACTCCAGCCCTTTACCGAGGTCTGTCCACAGTTTGTGGAGCACTTACCCTGGGCACACTTCCTCTATTAGTGACTCCGGGAAACTGGAGGCTTCACTGACTGCCCCTCCAGCAATTCTGCCCAAATCCCTGCTGAGCACTTTCCCATGCCAGAAAAATCTGGTGTGGATTTTTAAAGTTCCGGCTTCTCGGGATTCCGGGGTGGCAGCGGTTTAGCGCCTGCCTTTGGCCCAGGGCGATCCTGGAGACCCGGGATCGAATCCCACGTCGGGCTCCCGGTGCATGGAGCTTGCTTCTCCCTCTGCCTGTGTCTCTGCCTCTCTCTCTCTCTGTGACTATCATAAATAAATAAAATTAAAAAAAAATAAATAAAGTTCCCGCTTCTCCAGGGGTGGGCTTTCCTGTCCCAAAGGCTTTTGCCACCCTGCTTTAGCCTGGCTCCTTGCCGTGCTCCTCCCCGACTTGATTCTTTTTTTCTTTTTTCTTTTTTTTTTTCTCACCTTCCTACCTGGCTAGAATCGAAAACTCCTCTCTGTGAGATCCCTGGGTGGCACAGCGGTTTGGCGGTTTGGCGCCTGCCTTTGGCCCAGGGCATGATCCTGGAGACCCGGGATCGAGTCCCAGTGCATGGAGCCGGCTTCTCCCTCTGCCTGTGTCTCTGCCTCTCTCTCTCTCTCTCTCTCTCTCTCTCTGTGACTATCATAAATAAAAAGAAAAAAGAAAAAAAGAAAACTCGTCTCTGTAGCATTCCAGCTTTCTCTCTTTAAATCTCAGGTCAAATTCATAGGTGTTCAGGATGTTTTGAAAGTTATCTAGGTAAGTTGGTGGAACCAGGTGAGTCGAGGACCCTACTCTTCCGCCATCTGGCCCCACCCTCTGGGATATAGGATGTTATTCATATCTCCGGATCCACACAATGAGGTTCGGCCTGCGTTTTGTCGGTAGGGTTGTGCATCTTCTTTGCTGTTGGCTCTCTGGGAGCACATGGGCTCCAGAAGCTTGGTTCTTGTTTAGTTTGCAATGTGCTTTTCTGCTAAGCCCTCAGAATCTGGGGATTCTCTGGTGAACAAGAGACACAACAGTCCCTCCTCTCGGGACTTGGGAAGCCACCGCGTATGCTGACTGCTCCTCAGCCCAGAGGGAGGGACAGATGTGTGTGGCCGGAGTAAGCAGACATGTAAAAACAGTCTCATTAGGATAAAATGACTCTTATCATTCATTCTCCTAAAGTGTTTGGCAAAATTGCCAGTTGTGTTGACTGTTAATCTCTAAATACTTAAGTTCAACTTTTCCCATGGGTTATTGTGCAGATAATAAAATGTACATCCTGGAATTTCCTTCATTTTCACCTTCTGGCTGACTGTCGGCATTTTCGGCTCCCCTGTGCCTCGTGGATACTCACATGCCCTTTACATTCACACTGCTTTAGTACAACTGTGCTTTCCCTTTAAAATTTCAAGGATTTTTGAAACAACAAATAAAAAGTTAAGCTAGATACTTAATATAAAGCTTAGTTTGTATAAGAGCAATTCCATTTGGTAAAAGCACATTATATTTGAACAGGAAATAGAGATATTACATGCTATGGACTCAAAGCACATAGTCCATCTGACTCAGAAGCTAATTTGCGTTACCAGCATTTTCAATCAAGATGGATTATTCCATCTCTCACTATCTGGGGCAACTGGCACTATCTCGCCAGCAAAAACTATCAGGAAAATGAGGTATGTAAAAACTATTGATTTTCATGACCTTATCAATATTTGAGGACCGAGGGGGCAGTGGCTAGATACATTCCTTCCTGGAACTGGTATTTATGTATTGTGATAAAACAAATTTTTAAAATACAGACAGGAAAATGTAGCTTACTAAACAGCTAATCATGTTACATGTGGCTAAATGGATGAATAAAAATTCCTAATAAATATTTTTCTTAAATAGAAGAACTGACTTTGCAAAAATATGCCCTTTAGCTGGAATGAAAATATCGCTTTTGTTGATATATTGTTTTGGGTGTCCCCCTTTCTAGTAGATGGTTTTACTAGGTTTCTTTGCAATTAATGTACAGTTCTACAACATGGCCTTATAAAATCCATTCTTGAAGGGGTAAATGTAATCTAGCAGCATCTAATATCTTTCTTGAAAGTCTTAAAATATGTATTCCTTGAAAAGTTATTTTACACGTTTTGCTTTTGCATTTGAAAGGCAGGGATTAAGCAACACCACTTGTGACAAAATACAATACATAGAACCTTTTTAGACTGCAGTTAGGGAAGGCGGGAGGCAGCAAAATATGCATTTTGTTGGGTCCCCCTACTGGCAGCCCTCCCTCTATCTCACCACCCATGCAAGAATGAGTGGTGTATGCCCACAGCATCTTCTCAGATGCCTCTATAAACATTGTATGTCTGGCTCCCCTGTAGACAGAGTGCCAAAGAAATGATGATAATCCAGGGCTTTTTATAAAAAGTGTATCTGAAATGTATGTCACTCCAGTGGATTAATATTAGTGTTTGCAATGATGAGACAGGAGATGCTTTAAAACTGAAGAAAACAGGGCAGCCCAGGTGGCTCAGTGATTTAGCGCCACCTTCAGTCCAGGGCATGATCCTGGAGACCCGGGATCAAGTCCCACTTGGGGCTCTCTGCATGGAGCCTGTTTCTCCCTCTGCCTGTGTCTCTGCCTCTCTCTCTCTCTCTGTGTGTCTCTCATGAATAAATAAATAAAATCTTTTTTAAAAAATGAAGAAAACATTCCCTGTGGAAACGTTTTTGCTGTTTCCTCAAAATAATGGAAGCTATAGGTATGAAAGCCATAATAGTCTAGAAGGAAACAGGACATATCTTCATGAATAGTGGCTTGCTGGGTTAGGACCTGCCATTATTCAGATCTGTAGGCATTCAAGTCATAAATCAGTATTTTAAAATTTTGGAATTAAAGATGTCGCAACTCAGAAAGAACTGAGTTATAGTACCTCCGTAATAGAATACAGAATATATATACCTCAGTATATATTTAGAGGTGTTAGGTGAATGAATAACACTCTGGAAAACAGATTAAAAATTCGAATATGAGTAAAGTTACTGATAATAATTTTTCTTTCTTTAAAAAGACAAAAGCCAATCGATCACCATTGCAGTCCTTGCCTTTCTATTAGTCTTCCACCTGAATAATGGCTGAGAAGTGATAAAGCTGGTGATCTTCTTGTTCATAGAAATGCATATTCCTGTGGCCATGAGAAATAGTGAAACCCAAAATTAGGAGATTTCCACATTTGTAATTTCAGTGGACCCCAGAAAAGCCTTGGTTAGAGTAATTATTTCACCCATTCTTATGGAAGAAAAAGAACAAAACAGACTTGGTTCTTGGTCTTATTTTGTGCTTATTTGGTATTGTTTTAGTAGCATCAGAACTTCTTCCCCAAGTCCTCACTCCTAGTACTTTCATCTCACTTTTATTTTTTTAAAGATTTTTTTTTTTTTTTTTTACAGAGAAAGAGAGGGGGGGAGAGCATGCGAGAGAGAGAGAGCAGGCAGAGCCGCAGGCAGAGAGAGATAGAGAAGCAGACTCCCCTCTGACATGGGACTTGATCCCAGGACCTGAGCCAAAGGCAGATGCTTCACCAACAGAGCCCCTCAGGTGCCTCTCATCTTAACTGTTTTCTCTAGATTTTACAGTTTCTCTTTTTCGTTATCCATGTTCAGCAGACCTTCCCCTTCCCTAAGGTGTGAGGTTCCTCTGGTCCTATCACAGCAACTATGGGGGGAATGCTTGCAGGAGGCAGGACTGCAGGGGATTCTTAGAAGCCGGAAGAATGACAGAGAGAAGGGAAGGGGGTCAGAATCTCAGAAGGAAGAGGATGGAGGCTGCTTACATGACAAGTCTTGGTGATCTCTCTGCAGTTCGACCTCAGGTAACATTCTTTACTTCAGACATAATGCTGCCCTTCTAAAGACTCACCTCCAAGAATCATCTTTTGCCAAAAGTTACATTAGCAAATTATTCTGAGGGAAAATTGCACTTTTTTAGAAAAGACTTTTGAATTAATACTTTCTTTCAATAGAAAAGAATAGCTACAAAAATCACTAGCTTTTTGAGGAAAAACTCTGATACAAAATATAGAGAATGAAATATTCATTAAAAAGCAATTTATGACACCTAGTGGTTCAGTTGGTTGGGCATCTGCTTTCAGCTCAGGTCATGATCTCCGGGTCCTTAAATTGGCCCTGCTTTGGGTTTCCTGCCTAGGGGGGAGGCTGCTTCTCCCTCTCCCTCTGCTACTCCCCTGCTTGTGCTCTCTCTCTCTCTCTCTCTTTCTGTTAAATAAATAAATAAATAAAATATTTTTGAAAAAGCAACTTAGAAGTAGATTCTCTGAAGTATTTGGATCTGTGTAGAGTATCACTAATGTCTCTGGATTTAGAGAAGAGAAGATAATGTGTCTTTGAAAGAAGAAAAGGTGTTCTAAAGAACAAAAAGATGTTCTTGAGAATTAAAAACATAATAGCAGAGAAAAATTTTCAAAAGATATATTAGAGGATAAAGTTAGAGAAATGTCCAGAGTATAATACAAAAGCAAACAAACAAAACTCCTAAAAAACCAAAACCAAATCAATAAAAAGAACACATGCAATTAACTGGAAAATTGGAGAGAAAAGATAAGAAAATTAAATGGTAATCCCAGAATGTCCAGCATCCAAAAGGAGTCCCAGAAACAACAGTGAGCCAGAAACAAAATTATCAGAGATGTGAGTCAAAAATATTTCTCAGAAAAAGAAAAAAAATATTTCTCAGAGAAGGACACTTTTTTTTCTAGATGAAAAGATTTACTGGGTGCACAGAATGATGGAGGAAAAGAGATTCCCTTCAATAAAAAATTATGTAATTTTAGGATAGCAGCAGCAAAGAGATATCCAGCCTCATATTTCCCAAGAGCTACTATAAAAATTAGTATCTAATAGAACAAGTCTTTCAAAATTATTTTCAACCTAGAATTCTCTACCCAGCCAAACTACGAATTAAGATTTTTGATATTACTAACTCATTTTTAGACATGCAAAACCTGAAGGAATTTTCCTCTCCTGCTCGTTTTCTCTGTCAGCTCCTAGAAGATGTGCTGTCCTGGATTACGGTAGTGAACTGAGAGGGAGGAGGATCTGGGATACACATTACATGAGGATCCATCACAAAAGTAAAGTGAAGAGAATCCTTGGGATGATGCCAAACAGAAGATCCAAGAACAACATACATTTGAATCTAGACCACAGCTGGGTCCAGGTTCATAGACACTCTTCAAGAAGCTAAAATTCAAAAAACGCGTAGCACATTGGATGAATTAAATGAAGATTTAGATTGAAGGAGTGTAGAGGTTTTTGAATTAGTCATACATACACAGAACATTAAGCATATGAATACAGAAAGAGAAGTTTTAATTACTGGGTTTCGGGACACAGAGAAGTGGTGCCAGGAAAGACACATGCATGTCACAGCTTGGACCAGCACTGCATTATCCTAACATAATAGTTACACCATAACTATCCTGGAATGATATGGAGCTGTGAAACATGTTTGTATGTGTCCATGTGGGTGTGTGAGAGGAGGGAGATCGTGAAAGTGAGCTAAATGCTCAGCTTCGGTGGGTCCATAGATAATGACAAACCTGGAAAATCAGAAATCACAATATTACTAAGTAATATGGATATAAGGATTGAAATTATAAAATAATCAGTTAAATAGTTGACATTCTTACCTCTGGGGATCAGAAAGTGGGGGAAATGAAGAACATAGGGTTGCTGTTTTTTTATAACATGCTTATGGAGTCCTTAAATTGTGCATGTGCATAACTTGATAAAATTAAAAATGGAATTGAAAACAAAGCAATAGCTATAGAAATCAAAATATATGTAAAAATCATTTTCTTAAGATTTAACAAAAGTTCCCTATATAGTATCTAAAGACCTACTTTAAAAATTAATGGAATTGTGGCATATGTCTAGCCATTGGCCTGGGATAACATTTTAAATTTATTTTTTATGGTTTTATTTTTAAAGATTTTATGTGTTTATTTTAGAGAAAGAGAGTAGCAGGAGGAGCAGAGGGAGAGGGACAAGCAGACTCCTTGCTGAGCACAAAACTTGATGCAGAGTTCAGTCCCATGACTCTGAGATCATGACCTGAGCTGAAATCAAGAGTCAGATGCTTAACTGACTGAGCCACCCAGGTGCCTCCCTAGACATCATTTCTTAAATTTACAAAGTTGTCTCTTTAATAAAACATCAGGCTGGTTACTTTTGAAGAGAGACCAAGGATGGTGGAAGGGTTTATTGCTGAATGAGTCTATGGAAAGCGTTGGTGAATGTGTCAGCATACTCTTTGAGCTCCTTAGAGAACCATAGTCTGTTTCTGAGTGGCTGACATGTCACTACTTCTTTGGGCATCACACTACCAGAGACAAGAGACTTGGTACCAAGATGGATAAGGACTCATAGAGAAACATAATTAGGCCACATTGGAGGGAAGGATCATTTATGGGGTCTTTGGACTAACTTTAATTTCTTCCTAATGGGAAATTTGTGACAGTTTTAGATGGATGGCTCTATAAACATTTATAAAGAAGGAAACATCTCTCACATCTATCATCAATCACACCTTTTCCCCTCTTGAAATTTCAGCCCCCTGTCCTCCTAACATATTCCCTCTTTGTTCTGCAGGGAAGGGCCCATGTGAGTCTGTGGTTAATGATAGTGATAAGGATTGAGTCTTAAACTATAAAACATAAAGTTATAAATCAATAAGGGAAAAAATCCCCATTGTAGCATTTGATTAAAGAAGGAATCACTCTCTCCTATCACAGAGTGAAGGCTTATCCTGAAGGCTAGCCACCTTTTTGACCACTGTCTTCATCATAGATGAATTAGTCATACATACACAGAACATTAAGCATATGAATACAGAAAGAGAAGTTTCTGATTCCAGGATCATAGAGGTGTTCTTTCCCACCTGCACTGTAATCACAATGTTCTCATTTCCAGTGATTTTTAGAACACCTCACAGAGTCCAAGTCTCAATTGTTCCCATTAATGAGACCTGTGCTGTAGCATCTGGTTGATCCCTGTGCTGGGGAAACTGTCTACTTGCACCCACTCTGTCTCACACTCCCAAAACATAACCTCCCCTGAGTCCTACACATCTTTCTGTCTTTAGCCTGTAACTTTCTCCGGGAAGCATCGTTAGATAATGCTGCTCTAGGTTTATCATGACAAACAGCTGATGACAAGCCACTGTGTTGATTCCCAATTTCTTCCCTGAGACCCTAAGATTTATCAGGGCAGGAAAGTTTCTACTTTTGTCACCATTGGTTTCCCTGGGGCTTACAGCATCTGTGATCGACACATACCCGTTAATCCCTATGTGAACAGCACAGAGAGACTATGGGAATTGCCAGTCTCCACCCCAAATGGAAACATTGAAATCTGCAAAGTGCTTGGCTTTCTTAAAGGAGAAGTTCTTGGAATCCATTAACAAACGCATCTTCATTTATATTATAGTTGGTCTAGAGCTGATGAGCAACATCTAATATACTTGAGGGTTGCATTAGATGAACAGCGGGTCATTTGGCACAGTAAAATGCTTTTAATATGATTTGTTCCAATCTTTCTATTTTATTACAGCCAGGACACCGACAGCAGACTGGCCCACCGGCGGCAGACGATTCTCCGTGAGAAGGGGAGAAGGCTAGCCAACCGGGGACCAGCATACATGTTTAATGATCGCTCAACAAGCTTATCTGTTGAGGAGGAGCGTTTTTTAGATGCTGCTGAATATGGCAACATCCCGGTGGTGAGGAAGATGTTAGAAGAATGTCTCTCACTGAACGTCAACTGTGTAGATTACATGGGCCAGAATGCCCTGCAGTTGGCAGTGGCCAATGAGCATCTGGAAATCACAGAACTTCTTCTCAAGAAAGAAAACCTGTCTCGAGTTGGGGACGCTTTGCTTCTAGCTATTAGTAAAGGTTATGTTCGGATCGTGGAAGCTATTCTCAGCCATCCAGCTTTTGCTGAAGGCAAGAGGTTAGCAACCAGCCCCAGCCAGTCGGAATTCCAGCAAGATGATTTTTATGCATATGATGAAGATGGGACACGGTTCTCTCATGATGTGACCCCAATCATTCTGGCTGCCCACTGCCAGGAATATGAAATAGTGCACACCCTCTTGCGGAAGGGTGCTCGGATTGAACGGCCTCATGATTATTTCTGCAAGTGCAGTGAATGCAACCAAAAACAGAAGCATGACTCCTTCAGCCACTCCAGATCTAGGATTAATGCCTATAAGGGCCTGGCAAGTCCAGCTTACCTATCACTGTCTAGTGAAGACCCAGTCATGACAGCTTTAGAACTTAGCAATGAGCTGGCAGTGCTGGCCAACATTGAGAAAGAGTTCAAGGTAGGTCTCTTACGTTAAGGACTTCACTCTCCAAAAGCCAGAGTCAAGGTGTATCCATATGTTTCTAGTAGGTGCAGCATCATGCTAGTTACCGTGGACAGGAAATAATTTTATATATTTTCTGAACAAACTCTTTGTTGTAATGAAAATGTAGTAAAACTTGTGATCACTGCCATTTTGAGATGGTCTACTGTAGACACTTTACATTTGTTATGTCTAATTCTTATCACAGCCTTGAGAATATATGAGATACTTTTCAGATGAAATGGAGGCATAGAAAGGTTAATTAAGGCCCAAGACACACATCTGTTAATTGGCAAGCTGGGCTCAGAATCCAGGCATGCAGTACTCTAGAGCAGGTTCTGTCTCCTGGGGAACCATGTGTGGGTTCAAAGCATGGTGATAGGTGCCACTGAGGCCAGAAAGATGAATAAGCTGAAAGAAGTCCTGGTTTGACTGGAGAGACACATGTGCATGTAAATAGATGTGATATAGAGAGAAGTGGAAGTACTAGGTGAGCTATAGTCACTGTGCTCTGCAGTCCCAGTCAGTTCTCAGGGGAGTTACAGGTGCTATGGCATTTCAGCTGCATAGGGCAGAGTGCAAAGGATCTGGGGAGGCAGGGGAAGGAAAAGATATTTCAGAGCCAGATGACAGCAAAAGCTATAGCTTGTAGCTACAAAAGAAGTAGTCAAGGAGTCTTTTTATAGAAGATGCATGGAGAGATATGCCAGATACCTCTTGGTCCACATGGTTTGTGCTGCATTTAGAGAGGATGAAAGCCCAGATTCCCAGCCCCAGAATTTCCATCAGTCATTGCTTTTCAACTCAGAGGTTGACAGGCAAACACTCACTGCTAATTTACTAGTGTATGGTGAGAGCATGTGGCCCAAAGACATGACCCACAGTTAACTCAACCTGCCAGCTTCACATTTCCTTTCAAGGAACCAAAATCACAGTGCAGCATCTGGCTAATGAACTACTGCCAACACTCATTTCAAGTGACTTTACCTGTCAATTTCAGAGAACTTAAAATATGAAAACATTTGTAAAGGGATTCCCATAGTCTTATTCTTTCTTTCTTTTTTTAAAAAAATTTTTGTTTTGTTTTGTTTGAGAATATGTCTTGAGAATTCGTAGTGAACTGGAAACAGTTTTTTAGGTCAGGCATTAAATAGCACAAAGCTCCCATACTTTTTCAGCTTGTGAGGTTCCTACTGAACAGTACTGCCCCACAGTGGAACATGCTCTCCTTTTAAATATCTAATTTCACCTGAGCCTTTTTGGAATTGTAGGGAACATCGATTTTGATCCTTACATTTTTCTCTTTTTAAAGGCTAAGGATACATCTAGGAGTTGAAGGCTAATATAAGAAAGGCTAGATGCATTGAAGTTTACCTTTAGCTGCATGGGTACTTGCAAATATCAAGGATGGGCCCGTTTTCAGATCTTGCCTTTAATGGCATAGAATAAAATAATTGTGCTTTACTGAAAGCTTGCTAAATGTTCAGCACCATGCTAAGTACATTCTACATGTGGTTTGCTTAATCTCATTTAACCTCAGTTTTCTCCTTTGTAAAATAGGAATAATAATAGCACCTACTTCATATATTGGTTTTAACCTATCTGAGATCACATGCCTGAGCAGTGGAAGATCTGTGATTTGATTGTAGGTATATTTTAGTGTAAAAGTGCAAACCAGTAGCCATTCTACTTGATAGTGGACATGGGGAACATATACACTCACACACCTCAAAATTTGTTGCCAAGATCCTAACTGACTATTGCGTGAAAAGGGTAAAGATATTTCCTTGTGACTCTGTGTATACTATCTGAGCAGATACCTGTCTGGAAGTAGCATGAGCCATTTGTCTTTGGGAATCTGTTTGCATCTGCCATTAGCAAAGTGTAGCCTATGTAGAAGTCACTAACTTGTGTTGGAAGGCCACTTGGCACAATTTACAGAGAGGAGTAAAGCACCCAAGTAGGTGCTTTATACAAATCCATATAGACTTCCCCCAGCATCTTCCTCTCCTGATTCTTCCAAGAGATCTTTCATCCTAAGCATACCAGTACTTCCAGGATGGAGGAGACAACTAGCAAAGCTGTGGCTCTGAAAGTAAACTCTGCCACTCAGGCTTTGTGACCTCAGGGGACCTTATGTTTTTTTTTAAGTTTCTTTTTCTTTTTAATTCAGTTAGCCAACCTGTAGTAAGTATATCATTAGTTGAAGAGGTCGAGTTCAGTTACATATCAGTTGCATCTAACACCCAGTGTTCATCACATCACATGCCCTCCTTCATGCCCATCCCCCTCCATCCCCTCTCCCCTCCAGTGATCCTCAGTTTCTTTCCCAGAGTTAAGAGTCTCTCATGGTTCCTTTCCCTCTCTGATGACTTCCCATTCAGTTCCCCCCCTTCTCCTATGATCCTCTGCACTGTTTCTTATATTCTTCATGAGTGAAACCCATATGATAATTGTCTTCCTCTGATTGACTTATTTCACTCAGCATAATACCCTCTAGTTCCATCCACATTGATGTAAATGGTAAGATTAGATTTTTGATATGCAAAATGGGAATAGTATTTACCCTACTTGCTTCCCAGGTCTTCAAAGATCAAAAGAAAAGCATTCTACAAAGAAAGTGGCATAATTCTAAAAGGCAAAGGGTTTGGGGCCAAACAGAATTGGATTTGAAGCCTGATTTTGATACTAAGTGGCTGGATGATCTTGGACACATTCTTAACCAAACTAAGCAAGATGATTTTGAAGATTACATGAGACAGTGGAATCCATTTGCAATGCAACAAGCTCCAGCTAATATATTTTCTTGATTCACATTGGGCTATAAATGGCCTCATTTCAATGGAAGAGAAAACACAGACCTGAATGAAGATACTAATACATAGTGTATATAACCTAGAGGTTTTTTTTAATTGAAGTATGTTATATCCCCACTCACAGTGCAGGCAAGTTCTCTTTTTTTACATTCTTGGCAACACATTATTGTCTTTTTTATTTTAGCAATTCTCACAGATGGAAGGTGGTATCTCATTGTGGCTTGCATTTTTCTGACGAATAGTGATGTTGAACATGTTTTCAAAACGTGAATTTTTGATGTTTGAATAAGATCTACACTTTCTAAATCTTTCCAACATTATATTGTAATCAGTAATAAATTACAACAAAAGGCATTTTCATTAAATTTTCTTTTCTCCAAAGAGAAGAATTTTGGTTTTCAGCCTTTATATTAGATCTTGTCTTTTGACTCTGATTTTGGTACATAAAGTTCCTCAATAACAACTTAGTAAGTAGATAAATGACACGTTTGTTTTTCTCGAGAACCTCTCTAAATGTCCTGTGTTTCTCAAGTTTACCAACACAGTTTACAAGATCTTCCAAAGATCTATCAAATATATAATATGCGCTTGCCGATGAAGTCATGAACAAACATCAGAGATACGACATGTGCAAAGTAGTAAGATCTGGCTGAGGGGAAAGTTGCTCACTTTGTATTTCTTCTGAACCAACAGATGAATTTGACACAGTACATGACTTTTCGACTTTTCCATAGCTTTGATTATGTTTTAGACAAATCTCTTTTCTTTGGATAGGAAGAAAATCTTTACGGTGCTAAGATATTTCAGAAATCACTCAGCAGAACAGCAATTAAAGCACATTGAAAGAACAGTAAACCTAAGATAGAATTTTTCTGTTTTTCTCTATAAACTATCAAGTCACTGATAAATTCCACTGCATAGCATAGTAAATGTGCTACTTCTCCATTATTGTTTTGTTTTGTTTTGTTTTGTCTTTCCTAGAATGATTACAAAAAACTGTCGATGCAGTGCAAAGATTTTGTTGTTGGACTCCTTGATCTGTGCAGGAATACGGCAGAAGTGGAGGCCATCCTGAATGGGGATGTTGAAGCATGCCCCAGTGGCGGAGATCACGGTCGTCCAAATCTCAGCCGTTTAAAACTTGCCATTAAATACGAAGTAAAAAAAGTAAGGTCAGGCATGAAGCCCATGTACGCTATTTCAGTTTTTATTGGTGCGATGTAAGGATGAGGGGCTGGCATAATGCTCTCGAGCTGGGTTTCACTAACCTGCAGGTGCACGAGGCAGGTTCTTTAAGTAACCCTTAGAGCTTAGCTGTGAGTCTTTGAAATCTAGACTTGTCCAGGCAGTGATTGCCACTTTCTTGTGCTTGTCTCATGCTGTGAAAACGACTTTGTGTGTCCTGATTATCAGGTACTGGTTATATGAGAGGAACAGCAGCACTGGAGACCCAGTTTCATTTTCCGTTTGTTTCTGTGTGCTGGTTTGGGACCAGTGCCCTTGATTCCTTCTGGGGTGCATCTGAATCCCTCCAACACTCTCTGGGGACCACTTTCAGTCTCTGCCTTCATGTCATGCCCTCCATTCTTAATTGCTTTCTTAGATTAGGTATCTTTTTAAAAAAACACAAAAGTTTTTAAGGACAGTTTCTATTAAACTAGTCTATATAAGAAAGAGTCTAATAAAACTTACCATACATGCTTATGGCAAGTTTTCAAGCAGTATAGACATGCCACCTTTCTCTTTCCCCAATTCTTTTTTTTTTTTAAAGATTTTACTTTTAAGTAATCTGTACACCCAATGTGGGATTGAACTCACAACCTCAAGATCGAGAGTGGCAAGCTCCAGGGACTGAGCCAGCAGAAGCCCCTCTATATTCCCAATTCTTAGTGGAGAGTAGTTATTATATATAATATACTATTATATTCCTCTCCACAAATTTACATCTTGGATATCTTCACATTTCAGTAAATAAACATCCATCTCATCTTTTCAAAAGCTGTTTGTATATTATTATTTCATTTAATCAGCTTGCTATTTAAGAGTGTTTATTATTTTCTTCAGGTTTTCATTAATTCAAAATATTTGCTTCGTTTCCCTTCAAAAAAAAGTGTACTGGTGTATATACATGCCACTGGTATACCAGAGGACTTATTTTTTTCTATTCACAATGGGTGTTATTAAATCTTACCATTCAGAGAAGATAAACATTGTATCATGTTTTAATTATCTTCAAGGTTAACCATCATTAACCATTTGTATTTCTTTTATCTCACCTTTCAATATTTTTAAATCAATTTTTATTTTGCACTGTTGCTTTTTGTATATTAAATAATGTTGCCTTCTGTCATATGTGGTGTTCACTTATAAAAAATAAATATGCTAGAATAAAAATTGGGGAAAATAACAAGTAAAATTTAATTATAAAGTTTTCTTAATTGTAAGAGTTTATGGCACAGGAATAAAAATGTATCAGTGGAATAGAAGAGGCAGCCTAAGCACAGGCCCATATACAAATGGGAGTCAGTGAATGTAGCATTGTGGGTCAGTGCAGAAAAGGTGGCATGCTTTTTTAAAAAAAAGTATTTAAATATCTGGCCAGTAGAGTCTTTACATCACTCTTTCAAGATGGAGAAAAACATATGAGTCCTTGTGCAAAGAACTGATTAATCTTTTTATAATATTAAATTTCAGAAATTTTTCTATGCTTTCAAAGAAAGACCATTAGTAGTAAAGGAAGAGTTTGATAAATGGGAATCTTCAAATTTATATAATACATATTAGAACCTCCTGCCACGTTGCTTGATGCCTGTCAACTAGATGTTTAATGTTTGTCCTGTAATTCAAACAATATTTTTCATGGAAAACCCCAGAACAAAATATTAAAACACAAGAAAGGAGTTTATGAACTTTTCTTTGATCAAGCTATTAAATGTTTTCTCATTTCCCTGCTAGTTTGTAGCTCATCCAAACTGTCAGCAGCAGCTTCTGTCCATATGGTATGAGAACCTGTCTGGCTTACGGCAGCAGACCATGGCGGTGAAGTTTCTTGTGGTCCTCGCAGTGGCGGTCGGATTGCCCTTCCTGGCTCTCATTTACTGGTTCGCTCCATGTAGCAAGGTACGTCTGCAGAGCCCGGACCTGAATAGTGTCCTGGAAGTCTGCAGAGCCATATATCTAGAGCCAGTGAATCAGGGAAAATTCTGTTTCCCAGATGAACATTTCATGGAAGTCACAGGTGGTTTAAATAATATTATTGTTCTTAGTATTACAAAAATAATATTAATTTGCTATAGGAGATAGAAGGGAAAATGGATAGAGAATTAACCTGTTATACCACCACTACTGAGCTGAGAAAGAAGACTAGTTACTGTGTTAGTATATTTCCTTTCAATCCCCACTAGAGGCGTGTCTTTTCATATATTTTTATAAATTTAATGAGGTCATAGTATGCATTGAACAGATATTTTAAATATAATACTAAAATATAATTTTTTTGTCCTTTATTCCTCCTCAGGCAAAGTCCGAGATACTAGTTCTTTTTTGTGTGTATTTATTTTAGTCAATTTGACCAGATAAATCTCAATTTAAATAAAGAACAACCATGTAAATACTAATGTGATGCTCATTTCAGTGAAGAATATTTATTTTAGGGACAAAGAACACTGCGATGGGACAGCAAAGATAGTCTGTCAGCAAAATCCATCTGCTCAGACTTTGGTGGAGATACTATGTTCAAAGGGCCCAGCCTTTCATTAGTGTGACAGCACAAGTCTGAACTATGTTGACCTGTCACTCTTCACAGGCACAGAATTCTATCTGTCTTGCATTGCCAGCAATCTCATTCTTCATGTTTTTGAAGCCACATTTCTGGACTGTGTAAGTCTCAATTCTGAGAGTCAAACTGAAATAACTCTGAAACGATGTGGCTAAAATGTCTGCTGGACCACCCGGGTGCTGTGTACAAACACCAGTCAAATACTTGCTGTTCTTTATGCAGGCAGGACTCATCTTCAAACATTTGTAGCACATGGATGCAAACACATGAGTCACCATAAGCAACATATTGTCTTCTTTTCACTTAGTCACATATTTGATGGGATTTGAAGGGACCTTTCTAAGTGGACTTGAGCCCCAGTGGAGCCAGGCTTCCTCATAGAGGGAAAGACATAGTCCCCTGCAGGGGCAATGATGGGAACTGCTGGAAACTCAGGGTTTTTTCCTAAAGGCAAAATCTGTCATCATAGGAGTTTTTTTCCCTTAAAATATATAAGGCCCTCATATTGAGCTTCTAGAAGTAAAACAGAAAAGGTAAAAATAGTGAGATTTAGTAGATTTAGAAATTAGTAGTGTTTTTTTTCTAGAAAGTTATAATTTTTCTTTTCTTCTCTTTGTCATAGAAATGACAGATTTCTCATTGAAACAAAAATCCAGAATTATCCTTACTAGCACACAGGTCACATCCACGTGCATAGGTACTCCCTTCCTACCTTACTGCTCCCAAGTCTTCAGAGATTTAGCTGAATTGAGTAGCCAGGGCGGGAGTGTTCTGAATTATCCTGGTTTCCTGATGACTCTGTGATCAAACTGTAGTATCTTTCCAAACTGAATGATTGTCCTTTTCCATATCCAGGGAGTTCAGAAGCATGATGACTTCCAGAGTGCTTGGTGTTTGACAACACTTTTTTTTTTTTTTGACAACACTATTTTTGACAGTCCTTAGAGTTTCTTAGATTTTGACTGAATCCTAATTAACCTAATTTCCTTTACTATTTCTTCTTTCCTGGTCATGTTTCTTTCCTTGCATCTGTTTTCCATTCTCGTTTATGAACCCTGAGGCAAATAATTAAATTAAAAGGACACTGTCAAGGTATTTTTGTTTTTATTTAAAATCTATTTTATTACCTGTTATTTAGCTTTTGAAGTATGATGATAAAATTGACCTTCACAATTTTTCCCTTAGCAATGAACATAAACACTATTTACAGGTTATAGAGGAATATTGCTTAAAAGCTATATTGATGTTTTTATTTAAAATACTATTTTAAGTGAAAGAGATTATAGGGAAAAGGAGAGAAAATGAGTGGGAAATATCAGAGATGGTGACAGAACATGAGACTCCTAACTCTGGGAAACGAACAAGGGGTAATGGAAGGGGAGGTGAGGGAGGGATGGGGTGACTGGGTGACAGGCACTGAGGGGGGCACTTGATGGGATGAGCACTGGGTGTTATGCTATATGTTGGCAAATCGAACTTCAGTAAAAAAATATACAAAAAAAGAAAATAAAATACTATTTTAAATACTAGGGGAGTCTGGGTGGCTCCACTTGGTTAGGCATATGACTCTGGATTTCAGCTCAGGTCATGATCTCAGGGTTCTAGTTCAAGCCCCTAGCTAGGCTCCATGCTGAGTGTGGAGCCTACTTAAAAAAAAAAAAAAAAAACTACTTTGAATACTAAAAAATTTCTGACACATCCATAAGAATTAAGCCAGATCAGATTGCAGGCCTGTATACCTTGACAAAGTCCCTATTTCCATGTAAAGTTGGTTTTCTTTCCTCAAGTCTGCTTCCTTCTAGCAGAAAGTTTTTTTCTTTACTTGTTTCCTTTGTCCACCATAACCCAAATATGTTTTATGCTCATTACAATAAAAATAGGTCATGCTGTGATTTCAAGCCATTTTAGCTTAAGCTAACTTCAACTTTTAAAAAAAAATTTATTTAAATTCAATTCAATTGAATTGATTGAATTTATTCAATTGTGTCAGAGGTAGCGGTCAGTGATTCTTAAGTTGCATGAAGAGCACATGCATGTGCTCTTCCCACATCCCAGTGCTCATCACATGGTGTGCCCTCCCTCTTGGTAATCCCCCAGTCACCCCCTCCCCCACCCCAGAGACCTTCAGTTGGTTTCCTAGAGTTCAGAATCTCTCATGTTTTGTCTCCATGCTTTCATTGTATTTTATTTTTTCCTCTCTTCCCCTATGATCTTCTGTTTTGTTTCTTAAATTCCATATATTAGTGAAATCATGTGGTATTTGTCTTTCTCTGATTTATTTTGCTTACCATGGAATATTACTCAGCCATCAAAAAGAATGAATTCTTGCCATTTGCAATCATGTGGATGAACTGGAGGGTATTATGCTGAGTGAAATAAGTCAGTCAGAGATTGCTTCCACCTTTCCTGTTCCTATTGGTATTTGGCAGTTAGGTATTTAGTCATCATTAAATACTTGAAGAAAGTATAATATATAATCTCCAAAGCCAAGTATTTCTTTCAACACTTAACGTCAAAATTTTGTCAGGCCCATTAATTATTTACCTTGTTCAATTGGTAAGTCCCCTTATTTACAGTCATTTTTATTATTTTTTTAATTTTTTTAAAGAATTTTATTTATTTATTCATGAGAGACACACACACAGAGAGAGGCAGAGACACAGGCAGAGGGAGAGGGAGAAGCAGGCTCCATGCAGGGAGCCTGACGTGGGACTCGATCCAGGCTCTCCAGGATCACACCCCGGGCTTCAGGCGGCGCTACACCGCTGCGCCACCGGGGCTGCCCTACAGTCATTTTTTTTTTAGAAATTTGTTTATATCCCAGCATACATGGACGACAGATTTTACTAAAATGCATAACTCACTTCAATTCCTAAAGTCCACTGAATGGTGCCAAAACCTCCCTTAGTTTAAAGAGGAACACAACTCTCAATAAGTAGTAAGTAGTAAGACATAGAGGTGTATGGAGGTGCCTGGGTGGTGTGATCAGGTGGGTTTCAGACTCTGTTTTCAACTCAGGTTGTGATCTTGAGGTCCTGGTTTGGAGCCCCGTGTCTGCTCTGTGCTCAGAGGGGAGTCTACTGGAGATCATCTCTCTCTCCGTCTGCCCCTCCTGCTCATGCACTCTCTCAGATAAACAAACAAACAAATAAATCTTTAAAAAAGAGAGAGATGGGGCAGCCTGTGTGGCTCAGCAGTTTAGCGCTGCCTTCTGCCCAGTGCCTGATCCTGGGGACTCGGGATCGAATCCCAGGTCGGCTTCCTGCATGGAGCCTGCGTCTCTGCCTCTCTCTCTCTCTGTGTCTCTCATGAGTAAATAAATAAAATCTTTAAAAAGGAGAGAGGAGAGACTAGACTAGGATTAATTTCAGCTTTAGCATCTATGATTTTGAAAAACATAGACGAGTAAGGTTTCTAGGAACAGAGAACTTGATTGCATCCCTTCCATTGTAATGTTAAGCTTTTTTCAGTATTAAAAGAACCTTTTGGGACCCCTGGGTGGTTCAGCGGTTTAGCGCCTGCCTTGAGCCCAGGGCATGATCCCCGTGTTCTGGGATCAAGTCCCACCTCAGGCTCCCTTCATGAAGCCTGTGTCTCTGCCTGTGTGTGTGTGTGTCTGTCTGTGTCTCTCATTAATAAATAAGTAAAATCTTAAAGATAAATAAATAAAAGAACCTTTTTTCCCTCAAAGAATTGACATATCTCTGTACTTTAAGGAGAATAATATGAAATTATTTGTAAACCAAATAGAATCATTAACTCTGAAACAAGAAGTCCTGCTTTCAGACTCCAGCTCTACCACTTAAGGAGCTGTGTGACTTTTAGGCTGGTTTCTGGATCTTAGGATCCTCAAATTCTTCATCAGCAACACAGAGTCTTAGGGGCACCTCCCCTTAGACTGTTGTCATGGACATGAGCGAACAGAGTAAAGCACTGAAACTATTACTTGCTGGCTAAGTGTTGATGGGTTATTAATTTACACATTTTTCTGTAATAATAAATTCAATTGAAAATCTGTTAAAAGCAATGAAGCCCCCTTCCAAGAAGAAATCTAATCTGCACATATATGCTGAGTCATTCACTATTTCAGGGGATGTATGGATCCCCTGAGACTCATCCTGGACACACTGTCCCTCTGCCCACCTAAGACTTGTGTATCTCTGATGGAAACTAATCCTGTACAACAGAAGCAAAAGAGCTTTTATTGTTTCCATATTTCACATGAAGAATATGATTTCCCCATAACTCAGGAAATTTACTCATTGCCATTCAGCTAATGAGAGAATGACTCTGGAACCTGAAGTTATAATGTTGGACTTTAAATCCAGTGTCATTTCAGGATGTTGTTCCCAATACGCTATGGGAACTGCCTGTCGTCCTGTCCTCAGTTGGGGGTTCTGTCTGTGGTGCTCGTGACTCTACTCCATCAACCTGAACACCAGCACAGCCACATCAGGTGCACCTGTGTCTGTGACACATGTGTGAGGACAGCAGGCAGAGCAAACATGGATCTAGGATCTTTACATGGCAAATGGATTCAGTTCCATATTTTCTTTTTTTTTTTTAAGATTTATTTATTTATTTATGAGAGAGAGAGAGAGAGAGAGAGGCAGAGACACAGGCAGAGGGAGAAGGAGGCTCCATGCCGGGAGCCCGACACGGGACTCGATCCCGGGACTCCAGGATTGCGCCCTGGGCCAAAGGCAGGTGCTAAACTGCTGAGCCACCCAGGGATCCCCAGTTCCACATTTTCATCCACTAAATTAGTTTGGCTTTTATGATTAGTGATGGCACTATACTTTGCCTTTTGTCATAAAATACTATTTTGTCAATGTTATATAATATTTTAAGAATTTAAGTATCATTTAACAGAAAAGTTAACTTATTTAATTGTAAGTCCAGAATATCAGCAAGTGTAGATGAGGGATATGACCAAAATTTTAAGACAGCATAAAGAATTATTATTCTTTCATTAGTTATATAAATATACATAATTATCTTGGAGAACACCGGAGTACACAGGTATTTATTACTGTGTATATGCGTGTGTTTTGCAAAGTAGACAAACCAGAGTTAAGATTTTCTTTCGGTGTGTGTTGTGGCAGATGGGGAAGATCATGCGCGGACCCTTCATGAAATTTGTGGCACATGCTGCCTCCTTTACCATTTTTCTGGGACTGCTGGTCATGAATGCAGCTGACAGATTTGAAGGCACCAAACTCCTTCCTAATGAAACCAGCACGGATAACGCAAGACAGCTGTTCAGGATGAAAACATCCTGTTTCTCATGGATGGAGATGCTCATTATATCCTGGGTAATAGGTAAAGACTGAGATGCTGTCCTCATTTGTGTGTGTGTGTGTGGCCTGAGCAGTTGGGCTGACTGACCCTGATTCCTTCACGCAACACTTACACAGATGCATCCAGGTGATGTGGCTCACCGCACACCAGGATTTTCCCTCTGTTTCTCCCCTCCCCCTTTTTTTTCCTTTTTTCTCCCTCTGTTTCTTAAGTGTACTTATCTTGGGTTCAGTATCAGGTGCATGGTCTTCTCACACACCACCTGTTTTTTAAGTTTCCAAGAAAAACCTGGAAGAAAACAGTACAATAGTATTAATCAAATCTGGCTGATGATGAAGTACTGCTATTCATATTTTGGGAGAGCTGAGATTTCTGATTTAAAGGCAACCACATGATTTTATGTTGAGATTTACTGGGAATAGAGCTATTAGTCACTCCCATTTACTGAACAGCTATTACGTGCAGAACTGTTCAAAGCACTTTACAGACATCAAACACACAATCTCTCTGAGTCGTAGTTCTGTAATCTGGAGCCTGACTCGAACACGTATTTTACAGTGTTTATCTGAGGACTGAGTAATTTGCTTTAGATCCCCCGTATAGTGGGTAAAGCAGAGAGCATGCAGGCTGTTTGTCTTCAGAATCAATCATGCACATGGCTTGTCCTTAAATATAATGCAAATGTGAAAGGTATTTCAATGAGATGTTTGTGCATTCACAAACATGAATTCAGTAGCCAGGTGGTGCCTTAGTTAAGGAAGGAGGGCACCTAGGTAAGTGCGCAGAGCCCCTGCAGTAATGGGAGTTCAGTGTGGTCAAGGTCAGTCAGTACATCCATCACTGACAGATACTGTAGCTGAGGTGCTGTTAGGATCACATGAACATGCACAGAGTAGGCATCTAAGTCTGAGTGAGGTGGAATATAGAAGGGGCAGAGGCCACCTCCCTGGACAGACCTTCCAGCTCAGACTTGGAAATAAGGCAAAGTCCGCAGACCTAGAGTTTTGGGGAGAAAAGATGCTAGGAGGCCTGGAAACCCTGCCAGTGGAACTGTGGAGCTGGGATGGCACCTGGCACACTTGAAATGTCAGGAGGTGGCACTGCTCCAGCACAGGGACCTTGGAGTGTGGATGGGTGGTGGCCACATGGCCCCAGTGGCTTTCAGCATTAGGTACCAGTGTCAGCACATCTTAGCAAGGTCACAGCAGCTGAGAGGTGGTGAGTGCAGAGGCCTAGACCTGACCTCAGCCTCCCTAGCATCTAGGGAAGGGTGGGTGTGAGGGTAGGCCTCCAGGAAAGCCGGTGCTCTGCATGTAGGGAGGGAGCCACCTGGGATTACTGGGTGGTGGCTTCACTTCTCTGACAGTGGAGCAGAGAGACTCTCATACTCGTGCTCAACCCGACCCAGGAGAATGAGAAGCTGAGGAGTAGGTCTGAGCTGTGGTTGGCTTTGAAGCGCCCATGGGATTTCCAGGGGAAGATGTCCAGTAAATACTAGAGCTCATAGCAAAAGGGAGAAACAGGGTGGGGGCTCAGCGTGCAAACTGCATCCCCAGGGTGTAATATACCTTAGATAAAGGAGAGTTTGATTTGTCACTATTTCTTTTCTAAATTTATTTGACATTGACCAGGTACCATCGAATTATAAGAAATAAATTACATTTCACTTTGAGCCTTTGATTTAAACTAAGAATAGTCATTTGGACATTGCCGTAAACTAACTGCTTATGTATGTGTGTTAGTATATATAAAGTACATAACAGTGCTTTGCACATAGGGAATGTTCCATAGATTTCAAATAATTATGATTATTATTAAAGTTTTCACTAAGAGTTCATATGTTACTTTTAAGGGCACCTGGTTGGGTTAGTTTGTTAAGTGTCCAGCTCAGGTTGTTTTTTTTTTTTAAGATTTTACTTATTTATTTGAGACAGAAAGAGAGCACATGAGCAGGGGGAGGGGTGGAGGGAGAAGGAGAAGCAGAACTCTGCACACCCTCCACATGGGGCTCCATCCTAGGACCCTGGGATCATGACCTGAGCAGAAAGCAAACACTTTATCAACTAAGCCCCCCAGTCACCCTGACATTTTGGTTAACATGTTTAGATTTTATTTTTTTTATTTTTTTTATTTGTTATTTATTCATGACAGAGAGAGAGAGAAAGAGAGAGAGAGGCAGAGAGAGAGAGAGAGAGAGGCAGAGATACAGGCAGAGGGAGAAGCAGGCTCCATGCAGGGAACCCGACGTGGGACTGGATCCCCGGTCTCCAGGATCACACCCCGGGCTGAAGGTGGCACTAAACCGCTGAGCTACCAGTGCTGCCCTGGTTAACATGTTTAAGTGTTTATCCATAAATGTTTTCCATGAGCTTTCATCCACATCTTCCAAAAGGCTTGTGCAGAGACAAGATTAAATGCACAACAGTTTTGCTGTGGGGGGTTTAAGGGGGTTTCACGTGACCAGACATGAGGAGGTTTCTGAGGCTGCAAGGGCCATCAGGCTGGGATGCAGGTCTGATCCCAAGGGAAGCGGACAGGGAAGGAAGGTGGAAGAGAAGCATCCCAGATCTCCATTTAGCTATCACAGAAGCCCAGTGTCTCCCAAGCATGGGGGCCCCTGGGCACCAGTGGGAAACAGCCCATGGGAAGTATGGCCTCATGCCCATAGTGTCTAGAAGTGATTGCTGAACCCCAAGGACAATTAAATTTCTGTAGTTGGAGATATGTGAGGTCCATCCTTGTGGCCACTACCCCAGAGTCATTAGAATATCATATTAAATGGCTGCAAATACTCCATCGTGGGAGTCCCATCATGGCGTCCATCCTGAGGGTGTGAGTGTGGCTGTGTTTGTATGTTCTGGTTATTATGAAGAAGGCTAAAATGAACACCTTTTTGTTGTTGTTGTTGTTGTTGTTGTTGCTGCTGCTGCTGCTGCTTCAAGCAGGCTCCATGCCCAGTGCAGAGCCCAGTGCAAGGCCCGAAGTCATAGGCCCTAAGACTGAGACCTGAGCTGAGATCAAGAGCTAAAATCAGCATATCTTACCTGTCCAGGTGCCCCTAAACATCTTTTAAATACCTTATATGTATAGAATCAGTGGATTAAAGACTGTTATTTGATGGGACACCCGGGTGGCTCAGTTGGTTAAGTGTCCAACTCTTGATATCATCTCAGTTCTTATCTCAGGGTTGTGAGTTCAAGCCCCACATTGGGCTCCGTGTTGGGCATGCGGCCTACTGAAGATATTTTTTAAAAAATAAAGATTGTTGTTTGAGCACTCTTGAGCTTTGTCAATTGCCTTCAGGTGATACACTGATATGGCTGGACTGGGATTTGTGGGGACACAGGAATTATTGTTGGAATGGTGGGATGTAGCCAGACTTTGAAGAATTTTGAATGTCAGGCTGAGACCTTTCAAACTTACTTTGTTTTATTGGAGAGCTAAGGCTGGAATGAAATTAAATTGAATCTATTTTAATCCTTTTCTAATGCAGGCATGATATGGGCCGAATGTAAAGAAATTTGGACAGAAGGCCCCAAGGAATATTTATTTGAGTTGTGGAATATGCTTGACTTTGGTATGTTAGCGATCTTTGCAGCTTCATTCATTGCAAGATTCATGGCATTTTGGCATGCTTCCAAAGCCCAGCACATCATTGACACAAATGATACTCTAAAGGACTTGACCAAAGTCACATTGGGAGACAATGTGAAATACTACAATTTGGGTAAGTTTATAGTGCACTGTCAATGCAAGTTAATAAAAATGCAGAGTTTTCTGCTAAGAGTCAATAGGAGTTTGATTAGTACTCAGTTTGGAAGCATCTGTGTCTGAAAAAGCATGCTCTCTGCGCCTGCCTTTGTCTTTCTACTGGCTGGAAACCTGTAACTTTCTCTTTTGGACCAGTTGGCAAACCACGATTGGGAATGCCTGTCTTATGTCTTAGATTTATTGTTTTTCTTTGTATCTATTAAAAACACATTTGAGTGGTATACATTTGAGTACCACTTATGTTTAAGACAGTAAAATCTGTGACAGCAGGGGAAATGCGGGATCCCTGGGTTGCTCCTGATAAGACTCAGTGCTGCTCCCCAGCCAGGCTTTGAACTGGGTGGGAAACCAAACAGAAAGCTGTGAAGGCCAGATCCCTGCCTCTAATGCTAATCAAGTTCATAGTAGATGACCTAGTTCTGAGTCTCTTAGCCAAAGGGCTCCATAATGAGGCAGATGTGTCCCTGGGTTTGTAGACAGTGGTGGACAGGGCAGTCCTCCCCACGGCGGGCATGGCAGCAAGTGCCCGATGGGGTGAGGTACCTTCACGGAGAAGCAGATGAGGAGGATTCTCAGAAGGTGGATAGAGCTGAAACCAGTACACTCAGTTATCACTCTCTCAGGGTAGCTGCTAGGGGAGGCATTCCACCTCCAGGAGGAAGGGGAGTCAGGAGGGAGACAGGCTCTGTGGGTGCTGAGGGGACATCCCTCCTTGAGGAAACCTGGGGCGGGGAAGACAGATCCCTTTTGAATATTTATTTCAAACATCCTGCTAAGAAATCAGTTAACATCAGACTGACATCTCTGTGGGTTTATTGACGATATCACACAGTGATCTCTTTATTAGTATTTTTAAAAACATCTATTTTAATGTTTAACACTTTTTTAATATACAGAATTTTTAAAAGTCACAGCTATTTATACATTGTACTCATAGACTCACTATAAACCAGGAAACTGCTTTTACTAGTTTCTTGTATCTGTTCCTCATTTAACTTCCTAACAAGTAAGCAAAAACAAATAAGCAAATATAATCCTATTTTTCCTCTTTCTTACACATTGTTTTGCATTTCTCTTCATAATGGTTTCTTAATTGAGTTTTGATGGCCTAATATAATAATGCCAGGAAAATGAAAAAATGAATACTTGCCACATTTTTATGATTAAAATAGATTTATCTGGGCAACCAATAAAAATTGCTTCTAGTAAGTTGAAATAACTGCAAGTACTTTGCACGCCCTAAATTACATTTTAGTGTAATTATAAGTTTAAGGGTAAATAATAAATGCTAATTGTATAATGCCAAGCAAGTTCTAAACACTGAATATGTTGGCTTATTGACTTTGCAAGTGAAAAAGGGAGGAGTGATATTATCTCACTTTTAAAGATGAGAAAATAAAACGAAGAGAAGTTAAATAATCTGCACTAGTTCTTACACACACACACACACGTATATGCACACACGTGCACACACAGGAATTTTTGCAGATACCGAGTCCCTAGTTTGAACTCTTAACCATTATGCTACATTCTTATGGAAAATTGCCAGCAAACCAGGAGGGTCCTGGTTCTTAATATATTCAGAAGCTTCCATATGCCTGGTCCTTAAAGAAGCCCTTGAAGATCACAGATTTCCAACAGACATTTGATTGTTAATGTGATTATATTTCTTTTGCAGAAAAGAAGTTACCTCAGTAAACAACTTAGAGACATTCATGGTAACTCTTGTCTTTCCTCTTTCCTAGCCAGGATCAAGTGGGACCCCTCTGATCCTCAGATCATATCTGAAGGTCTTTATGCAATTGCTGTAGTTCTGAGTTTCTCAAGAATAGCTTATATCTTACCAGCCAATGAAAGTTTTGGGCCTCTGCAGATATCACTCGGGAGAACAGTGAAGGATATCTTCAAGTTCATGGTCATATTCATCATGGTCTTTGTGGCCTTCATGATTGGAATGTTCAACCTCTACTCCTACTACATTGGCGCAAAACAGAATGAAGCTTTCACAACGTATGTGATCTCAGATGATCTGATGGTGGAGATTGCAGATTAAATAAATGTTAGCTTAACAGTGTTCATCTATGTCCATGGGCTGGATAATGTTTTGGCGAAGACTTCATCTCCAGTTTCTCTTTAGCAGAACGAGAGGATTTTTAAATGAATTGGGAGAACTTGAAAACATAGGCACCTCCTGATATAAAGTAATAATAGCTAACATTTTTAGCACCAGTTATTCTGGTAAAATACCTCACTCACATCATTTTATTATCTCTCTTACACAAAAAGAAGAAACTGAAGTTCAAAAAACTTAAATAACTTGCTGGATGTTGCATAGCAGCTAGTGTTACAGAAAAGCTGTGCCATGAGCCCTGGTCCTGGACTCCAGCCTCTCTTCTGCTTGTTAGGGTTCCTGGGGCTTTTGTCCAGTTTGTCAGATCTTATCATTGAGAAGATCTAGGTTTTAAGTAGTGACAAGTGTTTTGACTTAGGTTTTCCATAGACACAAGTGTTTTTTATGTAGTATGTTTAGAATAGATCACTCAAATTTAGGTTGTCCACCTTACAATGAGAAACATTGACTTAAGCATAAACTACATTAACCAGTCTCATAAAGTGCAGTTTATCAAAGAAATGAAACCAGCTCGGTTAAGCAGAGGGGCTTAGCTTTGGTCAATAATTATGCATAAAGCATTGAAATTCCTACCTAAGACTTGTCAGTGATTTTCATAATAGTGTCTATGTGTATAATTGCCATATTTTCCTTAAGACACACACTATTATTATTTATTTATTGGATACAAGTAGAAGTATAGATGAGCAGAAAGCCTAAAAGGACTCTAACAAATTGTGTTGTTTTTTTTTAAGATTTTATTTATTTATTCATGAGAGACACAGAGAGACAGAGACACAGACAGAGGGAGAGGCAGGCTCCCTGCGGGGAGCCTGATGCAGAACTCAATCCCAGCACCCCAGGATCACGCACAGAGCCGAAGGCAGATGCTCAACCACTGAGTCACCCAGGCGTCCCACAAATTGTGTTATTTTTATTAAATAATACACTTAACACTTCCATTGCCAAGGCTACGGATTATGAAAATGTTGCTACTTGTGGTTATCAAGTTGTTGATAGCATTTATTAAGTGCTTATTATGTGCCAGATACTGAGCTTAGTGCTTCATCCCTGCAACCATCCAGGAAATAAAACTTACTGTACCCATTTTACAGAAAATAGGTTTAGAAAAGTAAAGAATTTTCTCATGAATATCTAGTTATTTGCAAAGATACTAAATCAACTCAATTCTATTATGGGATGATAGTCATTTATACACTTCATTATTTACTTTCTCTCTTTATTTTCTCCCAGAGTTGAGGAGAGTTTTAAGACACTGTTCTGGGCTATATTTGGACTTTCTGAAGTGAAATCAGTGGTCATCAACTATAATCACAAGTTCATTGAAAACATCGGTTATGTTCTTTATGGAGTCTATAATGTCACAATGGTCATTGTTTTGCTAAATATGCTGATTGCAATGATCAACAGTTCATTCCAGGAAATTGAGGTATGATTTCCGCACATTTGTGTACTCGTGATGACATGAACAGTTGTGTACTCCATGATGACACGTGCAGTTATGTACTCCATTATGTTGTGAACATGTGTGTACTCCTTGATGACACGTATAGTTATGTACTCCATGATGATGTGTACATGTGTACTCCATGATGTGTACACTTGTGTACTCCATGATGACATGGACAGTTGTGTACTCTATAATGACACATACATTTGTATACTCCATGACAAAATGTATGTGTGTGTACTCCGTGACGACATGCTTTACCTTATTCTGGGCATCAGCTCAACAATGCTGGTGAAAGTACAGGCTGCTTTTCCTCCTTTGTACTTTGCCTGTTTTATATACTTGTCTGGCCAGTAATCTAGAAAATTTTCACTCTTTGCTTCCAAATGCAACATTGATGGGTGTAGGGGGATAGTTAAGTCAGAAGGAGGAAAAATGTGATCTGATTCATTATTGTTTTTTTTTTAAATAAAACTTAGAAATACTATGTCAGCTTGAATTTATATTTTATTTTTAAAAATTATTGCTTACAAATACCACCATTAGTCTCCAAATCTTTTTGGTAGTGATGTTTAAAGTTGACCCTCTCTCAAATTTAGAGTGAGAGAATAAGTGTTTATTCCAGAAATTTCAGAAGGTGTCCCAAATTAAGTTATGATCTCTTGCAGAACAAAAGAGTGAATAATTATATGGTATTTTTTTAGAATGTAGAAAAATACATTTATATCTTTCAGTATTTTTGTAAACATATGCACATTTTGAGCTCTGTAGTTCTGCAAGCCTGATAAAAATTTCAGACAGCTTTTGGAAGGAGTGTCTGAGTAGAGCCTTAACATTTAAAAAAAATCTTGGACTGGTCTTTGTGGTCTGAGAGTGTTTGCAGGCACCTAGCTACGCAATATTAGAAGAATCCCAGTAATTCTGTTTATGCATCTCTTTGCTAAACTGTCATGTGTATTTGTATAGGATGATGCTGATGTAGAATGGAAATTTGCAAGGGCCAAACTTTGGTTTTCCTACTTTGAGGAGGGAAGAACTCTACCTGTTCCTTTCAACCTGGTGCCGAGTCCAAAGTCCCTGTTTTATCTCTTACTGAGACTTAAAAAATGGATTTCTGAGATGTTCCAGGGCCATAAGAAAGGTTTCCAGGAGGATGCAGAGATGAACAAGGTAATATGACTTGATAACTTAAAATTATATTTTTAAACACTATGATCATTAAAACCACACATCCCTTTAGAAAGAAGTGGTCCATGGTGACATGTCCCATTGTTCCCAGATCAGCATGGTCCTTTGGCTTGTGTCTGTTTAACAGGAGCACACTGGATATTTCTTACTTAAAAGAATATAGGAAAAATCCATGAAATGTAACTATAATAGTGTATTACATTATCTGTAAGGGGCCCCATTTTTGCTGTTGAAGCTACATGCCCCTACGTTACCTTCGATTCTCACTGCAGGATAAAGCATCAGTAGCTGATTATGACTTGGGGGAATTTGACAGACTCTTAACTTCTACAGTGAAAACTTCAGAAATCAATTACTTGCATGTAATATGGAAGACAAGGCTTGGCACTAAGTCATTCAAGAAAGAAAGATCTAAGGGTATCAACCGGAAACAATTATCCTATGAGGCAATGGAATCTCAAGAAGCCCTAGAAGAAACACAACGTGTAGATGAGGGGTAGCAGTCCGTTCATAAATGTTTGGGGCACATGTGGGATGTTGTGTAGAACTGTGTACAGGGTGGGGGCAGTGACTCTGCTGAAGCAGTACTCTCCATCTGGGGGAGCACTGAGAGACAGATTCCTTCAGACAAGAGGGGCCAGCATGGGGGACAGGTCTGGATAAGGTGTCATGGGATGGGGAATGGGAGGAACTGGCTGTTCCATCCAAAGAAGGAGTATTGAAGGGGAACAAGGTGAGTATCTTTAGAACTCCTGATTTTGACTATGGTATGTATACTTGTGTTTTTGTCTCTTCAAAAACAAGAAGAGAGGCAATGGGCAAAAGTTGCAAATAGTTCAATTTTAGTTCAGTGTAAAAACAAACTTATCATAATAAGATCTATCCAACAGAGTGGGCTGTCTTGTGAAGTAGTAAGTTCCCCATCATTGCAAACAATCAGTAAATGTTGGATGACCAATATTAGGAGTTTATAGAAGATTTTCCTACAGTGAGTGGGCAGTTGAGCCAAATGATTATAACATCTTGCAGTTCTAAGATTCTATCACTGAGAGAAAAGAGAAACATTCTAATTTCTGCTGTTTGCCATTGACCTGTTGGGATTCTCAAGTAAATAATAAGCTTTCTGAGCTTTAGTTTCTTCCGCTGTGCTGTGGTAATTTATATCAACATCATAAAGATAAAAATCAAATAAATATGTAACAGGACTTTGAGGATTATAAAGCCTTCTTTACATATAGTTATATTATTTATGTGAAATTTTTGGAGAAATACACCATTTACTGCATTCTTCCAGTGTTTTAACTTCTAAAATTCAGTGAGTTGATGGCAGGAATTTCTCTCATTTTACTTTAAGTGTGGAGTTTACAGGTCTAATTAGGACTGCAACCTGAGGACCCCTGGGGGGGCTCAGTCGATTGAGCATCCAACTCTTGGATTCTGCTCAATTCATGGTCTAAGGGTCGTGAGATTGAGCACCGGGGCAGGCTCTACACTCAATGGGGAGTCTGCTTGAGATTCTCCTTCTCCCTCTCCCTCTGCCCCTCCTCTCTCTCACACAAATAAATAAATACATCTTTTAAAAAAGAACTGCAAAAAAATTTTAAACATAAAAAAATAAAAATAAATAAATGAATAAAAACTGCAACCTGCAAGCATTCATTGTCCAGATGAAATTTCTAAGTGCTTACCACTGGGAAGAACCCAGTAAGCACATGTTTCTCTTCTTGAAACTTGCTATAGAATTAGACCAGGTGGCTTTTAAAATACAAAATAATGACATTGTTTTTGTAATTCAAAATGTAGAATTAGCAATTATATTTTTACTATTTTTATTTTTATTAATTATTTTTTTCTATTTTTAAAAGAGAAATGAAGAAAATAAATTTGGAATTTTGGGAAGTCATGAAGACCTTTCAAAATTACCACTTGACAAAAAACAGGTAAGATCATACCTGAAAATATGATGTCATGCATGTGACCAGGCTGATATGTTCAGAGAAAAGAACAGGTGTTCAGAAGCAACTTCAAGAAATAGATAATAGACCTGTGAAAAAAAGTTAACTATTTTAATAATGCCTCAAAGAATCTGTCATGGAGAGGTGAAAATAATCAGCAAAAAGAATTACATATATATATAATATATATGTAATATATATTACATATATATTAATGTGTATATATATATATTTAAGACAGAGAGTAACCATATATTTTGGGGTACTTACGGGTGATGAAAAATAGGGATAGTGACATGAAGAAGGAAGCATAGAAAAGATGGAGGAAGTCATCAGGGAGCCAGTGGGAACTGGCTGGCATCCCTGCAGTGGGGCAGGTGGCAGGACGCAGCCCTAGCGGCAATGATAGAAACTCAGTGGCCCCTGCAGTCAGTGGACTCCTGAGCCCTGCAAGTACATCAGCTCCTACCGGAATGGCAGACTTCCCTACCATGAGGAAATTTGCTTCCTTCTCCTAGGGTGCACATAGTAGGGGTGCAATATGCACTTGTTACCAAGGGATATTAGAGATGACATCGTTAGAAGATGGGCCAGGTAGCAGGTAGGACTTGAATTCAGTTGCACATAATTAAAAAAAGAATCATGGTGGCTTAAATAAGATGATTGTGTGTCCCTCTCCTTGAATGCTTCAGAATTAGGCCACATAGGACTGTTGTCAGCATGGCGCCTCTGATTCCCTGGATGTTTTTGCTGTAGTCAGAGGCGAGATGACGGCCTCCCCCTCTGCCCATCACCGTGGCTTCTCAGATGATGAACGGAGGCATTTCTTTGCTTGCTGGCTAAAGCAGCCTGGGCCCTTGGAAGTGCCTCCCAGTTCCTTTGTGGTTGCTCCTTAGCCAGACTTGCAAATGCCTGGGAGGGGCGGGGAGGCCATTTAGCTTTGTTTTTGAGCTAAGTACTTGCCCCCATCAGCAGAATAGGAATTCTAGGAAGTAGGGATCAGGATTGATCTTAGTCCTCCGAAGATTGGGGCCCAGTAGCAGTAATTCATGGTGCTTCCCTGACCCTCACTTCCCTTGTCTATAAACTAGGCATGGCCAGTTGTCAACCCATCACGCACCACTGCTGGGAGCATATGGTGATGCTTTGTGAATGGCAGACATACTTGTGCCACATGTGTAGTGCATTCATGAGAATAAATCATCGGACAAATAGGAAAATTCAAGGGAATTTAAATGCTTTTTTTTCCTTTATGATAGAAGCTATAGTATCTCGGAAATCAAATAACCCTATTTTCTTTGTAATTTCTTCAAAAATGTAGAAAATTAAAATTTATTTTAATATCTTAAAAATACATTTTTTAACAGATTTATTTATTTTAGAGAGAGAGAGAGCACATGTGTGGAGACAGGCAGGAAGGGCAGGGGGGAAAGAGAAAATCCAAGGAGATCCTACCGGCACTAAGTGCAGAGCCCAACACGGGGCTTGATCCCATGACCCTGAGATCCCAACACAACCCCAATATCCCAATATGGCCCAGAGACCACAACCCAAGCCAACACAAAGAGTCGGTCGCTCACTGAAGTGAGCTACCCAGGCACCATGTAATTTATATCTTTTAAAGGAGGCTTGGATCACTTCACATTTTCCAATACAACATATTTTAATCCTGGATTAAAATAAACTCTTTTATTATTTTTTTATTGGAGTTCAATTTGCCAACATATAGCATAACACCCAGTGTTCATCCCGTCAAGTGCCCCCCTCAGTGCCCGTCATCCAGTCACCCTAACCCCCCGCCCACCTCCCTTTCCACCACCCCTTGTTCGTTTCCTGGAGTTAGGAGTCTCATGTTCTGTCACCCTCTCTGATATTTAAGAGCATTCCTGAACTGTAGTATCTGCCCCTAGTTGTGAATCAATAACAAGTCAATTCTAGTATCAGTCTCACTGTCCAGAGACTCTTTGGTGTATTTGTGTGTCTTGGCTCTTGTGGTAATGGGCTGCTCACACCTTCTGTCAGGGCGTGTGATGAGCCGACCGCCTCCAGCACCCAGGGCCCAAGGCTGCCCACCCTGGCCACACTCTAGGTCCCAGGCCTTTCTGGCCAGTACATGACCCTCCCTGGGGCCACATCTGTACCACTGCTTCCTATTGGCTTGGCTGGTTCTCAGTCTTGCTCTCCCCTCTGTTGCAGGTGAGCTGAGCCTCAGGGTCTGGAAGCGTCTTCTGCCTCCCCTGCTCCTATTCCCCATTATCTTCCAGAGGCATGATTCTGGATACATCTCATACTTCTAACTGTCTTGGCGTTTGGTTCCTAGAAAACCAAAGTAACACAACTATCCTCTTTACTTTGCTTGGCCCCGTAAGCCTGTGATGAACAAAACTTGGGGCACGTGCCAGACACGTATTCCTGGGAGAATGCTTTTTAAAGCAACTGTTTATATTTCAAATCATTTTTGCCTATTGTGGACTCCCACTGGAAATGTGTGGCTCTGACAGGTACCAAGGAAAGTTATGCGCCCTTACCCAACGTGGGTAGCTTTTGCTTTCTTTTTCATAAAGTCTAAAACAATTAAGTTTCCATTTCATTTGGATCTTCTCTCTGACCCCTTGAGGATCACAGTGGTCAGTTTGCACCAGCACTGTCTTCACAGGTTCTCCAGATGCACCATGGAAACCAGTAGGGTGAGCCAAATTAAAATACATATTGAAGCAAAGTAAGCAGACCTGCTTATTATCTTTGATTATATTCTGCAGCTCTGAAGGTCCGTGAATTCAGTGGTTGCTAGCATTCACTTTTCAGGTACAGTCTGAAAGGATAGTGTAGTTAAAGTCAGTTCTCTGTCATAACGCGTGACTTGTTTCAACCTGAAAGTGCCAAATAACTGCTCTCTGCAAGCTCCAGGAAAGACTACTTTCTTGGAAAGTGGTCAGCTTCAGAGCCAGCTTGTGCGCCCTCCACAGTAGGCCGACGTGGAGCACAGATGTGTTATTTTAGCATTTTCTGTCTATTCTACACTGGGTTGAGTGGGATGTGGAGATTTTTTTTCAATTAGTTGTTTATCTAGGAACTGTGTCCTTTAGCCTGAATTAGATTGGAGGCTATCTTTTTAATCATCTAATGAAATAATTATATAATGTAACAGTTCCAGATCATCAGTATCACCAGGGCCAGTTCTCCAGTTGATTTTGTACAGGTTCTCAATCCTCTCCTTCAGGTATATTGAGTTAAAATCCCTGGCATGGAGCTGGGAAACGTATATTCTAATAAGATCTTAAGCAATTTCTAATGCTCGTCTGGGTGTGGGAATATTTCATTCCCTGAATGACTTTGTCATGGACACATCAGTAAGCAGAAATATTCAGCAGAGCATCTCCAGAAAAGGTAGACTAGATTAAAATGCAACAAAGCCTGAACCCACATAGTAGGTGTTAGATACTCATCCTTCTATACAATAGTGATGACTGCTACACATGTGGAGTGCCATCTGTATACATACCAGGATCTGGATTCTACACACCTTATCTCTTCAACTGTCACATTACCTCTGAGAGGGAGGGAATGTTATTTCTTCTATTTTATGCATTAGAAACTGGAGGATATAGAGCTGAAGTAATGGCCCAAAATCTCATTTCAGACAAATGACAGAGTCAGATCTACTTGATTCCAAAGCAAGAGCTTTATAAGCACTGTACCACATGGTTGTCTCTTGTCTGTATCCCTGCTGACAGCACATAGATGTCTATACCGTTTTAGCTCAGGGCTTTGTTCCCAGCCTTAGGCTAAATGCTAATACCAAGCTAATTACTAGGAAATGAGCAAGAGAAAACATGAAGAAGGCAGGAAATGTGGTATAAAAAGATAAAGAGCAAATATAAAGCATAAGATAGGCAACCATTCCTTCAGAGTGTGTCTCTCACACACACATGGAGTGTGTCTGCATATTAGGAGCAGAGCTTCCACCCATAAGCTCTCCCTCCCCACTCCTGTTGGATCTTCCACGTCAGTACCATCTGCAGAAACCCAAATCCCTGAGGTATAAATGCTATTCCTATCACCTCTAGAGTCCCCTTTGACTTTCCAGGCTTCTTTAGTGGGTGTGGATGGCAGTAGATCTACATTAGCCTTTCCCGTCACCAGGTGGTAAGAGGGCTCCTTTGCAGCACTGAGTTTCCCCTATACCATTTCTTTCATATAATTGTTTAAAATGTATTTGTTAAATACTGACTACATATTAGAAACTGATTAGAATTTTTTGTTATGCTTGCATCCAGATCATATTTCAAGTTTAGAGAGGAATTAGTCACATAAAAGTGATCCAAATGAATTTATAACTGTTTAGTCATAGACCATTTAACTATACCGGTGGTTCCCAGCCAGGGGTGCTCTTGATTCCCCCACTCCCAGTACCTCAGGGTACAGCTGTGATTCCTGGAGACATTCTGGCTGTCGCCACCAGAGAGGGAGCTGTTTTTGGCATCTTATAGGCAGAGGCTGTGCAGAGCCTCTGAGGCAGAGCATCTCATAGTGCTGCTTACCATTCTACCATGCACAGGATGCCCCCACAGTAAAGAATATAAAGAATTATCTAGCCCAAAGTTCAAAAATGTTGCAGTTGAGAGACTCTGGACCATATACATGGGGTGCACACAGTGGTGGGGGTGCCGTGTGTTGTGCCAGAACTGTACGAACACCCAGTAGCTGTGGTTATTGACATTCAACATCTGTACTCTGGAACATCTACACTCCTACACATTCTCAGATGAACAGAGTACCACTTTCTGGCATTCCTGCCACTGTTACTTCTTCTATGCCACCCAGTGTAGGGCATCTGCCTCATGCCTTAAATTCATTCTTCTTGTTTCACTTGTATCTTTACCATTTAGTTGAGCTGCCACCAACTGGTTTATCAACCTAGATTGCACATGTCTCGTATAGCAAGGTGTCTAGAAAGCAAGTGAACCCCATCAGTGACTCCAAAGTACTTCTTCCTTCATTTCACCAACCAGTGCTTTCTGAGCACCTGTCAAGGGTCAGGCTGGCTCTAGCGACACCAAGATGAGGCCAACAAAATCCCTCCTTCCATCAGAGCCCAGGAGGATATAGACAGTAAACACATAACCAAGCCAGTGAATAAAATAATTGTCAATTGTGAAACATTAGAAAGGATACAAGAGGCCTAGCTTGTGCGGGATCTATTTTTCATGGAGTGAGCAGGAAAGGGCTTATTGAGGAGCTTAGGTTTTCAGCTAAAACCCAAAGGGTTAGGCAGAGTAAACACTCAGCCAGAGGCAAAGGCTGTTTCAGGGAGTAGAATAGCAAACACAGACTTAAATCAGAAAAAGAGGAAATGAAAGAGGGCCTTGTGATGTTAATATAATATTCAGTTCCAAAAAAATCCCAAAAGGATGATCTCCACAGGTGTGTGGTGTTGTGAGCTGCCTTGCTGATGATTGGCATATCAAGCATGAAGGCCTGCCTACACATTCATCTTCAAAAAAATCTCAAAGAAACATAAGTTTTCACTTTACTCCTTCCATGAACACCTTTTGGACATACTAGTGGCCTCTAATGACAGAAGGGATTATTTCAATCATGAGGCTGACAGTTCATGAATAGATAGCAAATGAATCAAAGGCATGAGGCCAAGGACTCCCTTTTCTGCTATGAATCTGTCCTCACCCTCCATGCTCTATCATAACACATGGGGGATGAAAGTGAGCTTGAATCTAGTCATCACATGTAATGAAGCCCTTATGGCACAAATCCTGGTCAAAGCCAGGAAGAATTATACTGCCATAAAAATAAAGGAATAACTACATTCTAAAAATATAAATATTAAAACTTACATTATTAAAAATATCATTGAAGTTTGTGTTTGTCTCACAGATTAATATATTAGTAGGACTTGAAGGAGCACAGGTGTCTCCTGGGGCTCCCTTCATAGTCTGAGTGCAGAAGGTTCTGGCATCTCCCCTACTGCTGCACAGCAGCCCGTGGCAGAGCCAGAGAGTTCCGTCTTCACATTCTGTCAAGAGCTCTTTTGAAGAATCCAAGCTGCCTCTCTTTGGTTAATTTTGTCAATAGTATACTTTTCTCTTAATGTTTTCCAAAGTTAATATAAAGTAAAAGAATGTGGATATTTTGCTGACACTATTAGGTCCGAAGAAAAGCAGAAATAGCTACATGGAAAGGCATGCTATCTACATAGTGTTTTGAAAATTGCATATTGTGTTTTATGGGCCTTACCAGCCTTACTGTATTTCCCCTGTTATAATAACTTGGCTGGATTGTACCTGTTTTATTCTTCATTGAATACCCAGAATCTGTAGCACAGCACCCGCATACAGAGGACCCTCAGTCCATACGCACTTGTTCAATGGATGAATGTGTGACTAGCTGTTTTATTTTTTTCTTACTTAATAAATTTATTTTTTATTGGTGTTCAATTTGCCAACATTTAGAATAACACCCAGTGCTCATCCCGTCAAGTGCCCGTCACCCAGTCACCCCCACCCCCCACCCACCTCACCTTCCACCACCCCTAGTTCGTTTCCCAGAGTTAGGAGTCTTTCATATTCTGTCTCCCTTTCTGATATTTCCCACTCATTTTTTCTCCTTTCCCTTTTATTACCTTTCTGACTAGCTGTTTTAATTTAGCATGTGGCCACGTAAAGCATCAAAGCATTGAAGTTAAGGATTTTAATTCTCAATGAGCTTTACTTAGAGCAGCTTAGTTATCATTGGGAAATATAAATCATGGATGTTTCTGAAGATGGTCCTGAAATTTCTTGTCCGCTGGAAAACAGTTGTGCTCTGACAGACAGACAAACAAAAAACCAAGCAAATTGGAGCTGCTGTGTTTTGCTCAAGTTTTCTTACTTACTTCTTTTTAAAACCATTTTTTCTTTTTAGAAAATGCCATAAAGAGTTTTTAAATCATTCTCTTAGCATGTTAATATGGTATGTTACAACCTTTTTTACTGATTGCTTTAGATCTTTGTTATTTGCCTGTTCAAGCAATATATTTTTTGAAAAGTACTGCCCAAATATGATAGTATACAGATTCTAAAATTCAAATACATTAATTAATTGTTTCTTGGCACCTGAACTCTGTCCCACAACCAAGTCTTATGCTGGTGTTCCTCCGGGACCCCCATCACACCCTCCTGCAGGTGTGGATGCTGCAGTCATTTATGCTGGCCTCCTAAGATTAGTGGACTTCTGAGATCTCCACCATTACTCTCCCAACTTGTTTGCCTTTCCCTCCATTGGAGACTTACCTGGGGGCAGATTAAAGCATGACTCTCATGACATGATCAGTAGCCATGAAGTCTGTGAGCTCCTCAGAGAAGCCTAATTAGCTGTTGAGTGGCTGAGCGCACAACATAAGCTCCTATGATTTATCTTGGAAGACAGACTGCCAAGCAAATTAAATTAAAATGTACATATGTAATTAATAAATTCCTATATATAACTAATAAATCTCCTCACATTATTTAAAAGAAAAAGAGGAATTTCTAATTCTTTTCAAATTACAGCTTGGGCATAGTAAACAATCAAGTGTAAGGAGCTCAGAAGATTTCCAGTTAAACAGTTTCAATAATCCTCCAAGACAGTATCAGGTAAGCATGATTTTTTTAAAGAACTAAGGCTAGTTATTTGTAATATTTGAAATCCCAAACCATGTGATTCTTTATTATTTTTAAGATTTTATTTATTTATTCATGAGAGACACAGACACACACAGGGAGAGAGAGAGAGAGGGGAGCAGAGACACAAGCAGAGGGAGAAGCAGGCTCCATGCAGGGAGCCCGATGTGGGACTCGATCCTGGGGCCTCCAGGATCATACCCTGGGCCGAAGGCAGGTGCCCAACTCCTGAGCCACCCAGGGATCCCACCATGTGATTCTTTAAATGAAAATGATCTATTATGTTGTTTTCCTCAATATCAAAATAATTCATGAATTCGACTCATATGTGGCTGTACTTTCTAAGTTCTGGAGGTACATAAGTAAATAAAACAGATGAAGTCCTGGCATACCAGAGTTTAGAGTCTACATGTTCATTGTGAAGAGTCTATTCTCACAAAAAAAATACATAAAAGAGAAAAATGTACCTCAAACTCTACCACTGAGATTTAAAGACTACTCACTTTTGGTGATCTTCTGCCAGGTGATTATATGTGTATATATATATAATTTTACATATACTTCACTGTTATATATATATATGTATACATGACATTATATAAATGAGTTAATATTGAAATAACAACTGTTATTTAAAACATTCACAAAACATATATTCATACTAATTTTAATGTATGTATAGTATTCCTTTGTACTATACAAAGTACTAAGTACTTTCACACTGTACTAAGTACTAAGCATTGGTACTAAGTACTATCTCACTGTATCAAGTATATAATAATTTATTAAAATAATTTCCTTTTGATGACTTGAAGGGGTTTTTTACATTATAAGTAATACTATGATGAATTACTTGTCCATGCACCCAATTACATTCTTAGAATAAGTTCTTAAAAGTGGAATTTTACTGTCCAACATTTAATTTGGGGTTTAGAGTAAGACTTGGCTTAACTATGTATCCACCCAGGACTTTCTGCACATGATACTGATCCTGCTACTTTTCATGAAGGTAAAAGCAACATTCTCATGGTAGAAGTCCAGGTACCAGAGAAACTTTGTTATAATGACACTAGTCATTTCTGAATTACTAGCAAGTATAAAGTCAAAACTGATTACATTTCTTGGTAAAGGAAGTCAAAAAAGCAGTAACAAGTGTGCATTTGGTTAATTTCTGGTTTCCACATGCAGTACTATCCATACCTTTCACCTCCCCAATGAAAAGGCTGTGTTTTGCTCTAATACTTTGCAAATAGAGTACACGCAATGAACATCGGGGAGTAGATGTTTGCTCTAAACTTATTCCTTTCTCAAGAATTAACTTCGGAGTCATTAATTCTGGTAATGTAAAAATTGCATTAATTACCTGCTGACAGTATGCATTCCTTGCCAGATAAATCATCTTAATCTTTGTTATTAGCTATCACTCCTTAAAGTCCTTAGGAAAGAGAGACTTGGACACTTATTCCAAATGAGAGATTTGTCACAAACATAAAACTGAGCTGATTTCTCCTTTCGTTGTCTAGAAAATTATGAAGAGGCTCATTAAGAGATATGTGCTACAAGCCCAGGTAGATAAGGAGAGTGACGAAGTGAATGAAGGTGAGTTGAACAGAGAGCAGCTGGCCCCGAGCAGGAGTGAGGGCTGCAGGGAAGCTGAAAGGAGAGAGGTGGGAGGGTGAGCCTCCAGGGTTAGGAAAGATGAGGTTCCTCCAACTGTCAGGCTGTTAGAGCATCCAGGGAAATGTGCTCATTCTCCACAGTTGGGGTAGATGTCACCTGCTGCATAAGTGACTCTTGCTTTTGGTGTTGGCTTTCAGAGAGGAGGAGGTGGTTGGAAAAAGCAAATACTCTTGCCCCCAACTCCTGCAAACATTTGTCACCACTGCCTCTTTTTTACTCCTGCAAACATTTGTCACCACTGCCTCCTTTTTGGAACATTTGTTATAATTCTTTCTCTATAGCCTTTTCATTAACCAAAAGCTTAGCTGAGAAAATAGAAATCTGCCCCATTAGGAAGTGTTTTCCTTTGAAAGGATTCAAACTACAGATGTGTGTGGAATTGGGACTGGCTTCATCCTGTTCCAGAATCACTAGATTTCACTAGATTTTCTGCATGTGTATTTACAGTTGACTTCCTCTCACTCTTGTTTTTCAAAGGGGAACTGAAGGAAATTAAGCAGGATATCTCAAGCCTCCGCTATGAACTCCTTGAAGAAAAAACTCAGACTTCAGAAGACCTAGCAGAACTTATTAGAAAACTTGGGGAGAAATTATCAATGGAACCAAAGCAAGAGGAAAGCAATAGATAATATGCTAAGACTTCCTTTAAAAAATCATATTTATTTGTCCAATTGCATTATATTATTTTCCAATTTATCTTTTAAGTGCCAGTGTGACCATCTTTTAAACAAAATGTCCAAAGATAACATGGGTCATCCCATCATCCAAAACCTTAATATTTCATATTTTTGGTGATTAAATTTCATTGTTCAGGCTAAAGTTTATAGATTAGGATGAAAATTGTGCCTGGTTTGATGCCTGTTTTTATGAACTGCTCTTTTGAGTCTAACTATTGTGATGACATGACTGCTGGGTGGCATTTGCCTAGAGGCTATAGTAGCTACAGGTGGCAGGCAGTGACTCCCATGAGGTATTTCTTGTGACAGTGACTTTGGTACTGCTTGCCTGCCTTAGGGGACCCCTGATGATGACTTCCAGCCCTGAAACTGAGGGAATGATGATCTAGGGCTATTTGGAGAATGCTGTTTAATCATCTGTCCTGCTTGGCTCCCACAGAATAAGATTGGTAATATCTGTGCAAAATGCAGTAAAATCTTTCTGATTCATCTTGCTGAAAATTTTATACTTGACAGTGAAAAAGTGCTTCCTCTAATGAACCCTGGAAACGTGGTTTAGTTTATGTGTGTGTATGCACACACATGTGTACGTGTGTGTATGTGTGCAACGTGCACAACTGCATATGAAATGCTTGTCCTATTTTCATTTGCAGCAATACAGATGCTCTAAACCTCTTTATCTTATTATTTTTACTGTGACTGAAAAATTACTGACTAAATAGGAACCCTTTATTGGAGAAGTATCAAAGTCAGAGATGAAAAGTGTCAGTGGCCACATTTCCAGCTCTGGAGTCAGGAGCTCCCCATAAATGCCAAACTGCAGCCTCCCAGTCCACACTGGCCTAAATGCTCCTGCAGTTTCCCAGGAACCCCGTGGCAGGAGAGTCCTCACTGTCCTGTGACCTCCCCACTTCCACCTGTCTTGGGGGAACACAGGATCCCTGGCTTAGTCTGCTTGGGTGTCCTCGTATCTAGGCCCTTGTTTGCTGGACCCTTTTTTTTAAAAATTTTTTTAAAATTTTTATTTATTTATGATAGTCACACAGAGAGAGAGAGAGAGAGAGGCAGAGACATAGGCAGAGGGAGAAGCAGGCTCCATGCACCGGGAGCCCGACGTGGGACTCGATCCCAGGTCTCCAGGATCGCGCCCCGGGCCAAAGGCAGGCGCCAAACCACTGCACCACCCAGGGATCCCAGGACCCTTTTTTTTAAAGTAAAAAAAAAAGTCATAAATTATTGTGGTTATATGGTCCAATTATAGCATAATTTTATGCTATTTCTGAGGGCAATTGTGAGTGAAGTCCTACATTTGGCATTGAGTATAAAGGAAAGAAGTATTGAGATAACTTGCAAATACTTACCTATCAATTTCAATATGTTCTCCCCTTCTCTCAACATATATCAAACAGGAATCTGTATTTGTACACATTCATGGAGGTTGTTGTTACTGATGATTTGAGGCAACATCTAAAACAACACAAGATTGACTGATGGTGGAAGAGTAGGAGTCCTCAACTCATCTGGTCTCACTAACTTACCTAGATAACTTTCAAAACTTACCTAGATAACTTTCATAGCTTTCAAAACACCTATGAATTTGACATGAGAGGTAGAGAACAGCTGGAATGGTAGAGAGAAAACATTTTGCTTCTAACAAGGTAGGAAAGTGAAAAAATTAAAAAAGAAATACAGTTGGGGAGGGGAACCACACTAGCCAGGTGAAAGCCTCCAGGCACAAAAGCCCAATCCTGGACAAGCAGGACCTTTAAAAATCCACACCTGAGTTTTCTCTGACAGAAAAGTGCTTAGCAGGGAAATCGGGCAGAACCACAGGAGTGACAGTGAAGCATCAAGATCCCTGGAGACACTTTAAGAATAGCGCCTGGGACAAAGATCACTGCAAACCACGGTCCAATCTCAGTAAAGGGTTGAAGCGCTGCAGCCCTCCAGGGCATTTGGGAGAAGCCCGCTGGTTACACTGGCTGGCTCCAGAGCTCCCTTTACCCTAGAGCCTGCAACAGATGGAGGTGGCTGTCCTCTGTTCCCTTTGGGAAAGGCAGCCCCTAGGGCATGGGTCCAGCAAAAAAAAGTCCCAAGCAGACTAAGCCAGTGATCCTGTGTTCCCCCAAGACAGGTGGCAGTGGGGACGGCACAGGACAGTGAAGACTGTCTTGCCACAGGGTGCCTGGAAAACTGTGCAGAAAACCCAGGAGCATCTAGGCCAGTGTGGGCTGGGAGGCTGCAGTTTGGCATCCATGGGTAGCTCCTGACTCCAGAGCTGGGAATGTGGCCACTGCCAATTTTTTCCTCTTCTTTTCCCCTTTCACCTGGGAGAGGTGGGGCTGCCAGGGAACAAAGGCCTCACAGGTAAACAGCTCACACAGAGCCCTGACACCTGGCAGGGGGTGGGGCATCTCCACCCCGGCACACACAGCTGAGAATCAGCACAGCAGACCCTCCCCCAGAAGACCAGCTGGAAGAACAGGGGAAGAGGAAGTTTACTGAACAAGCAGCACTGGAAAGCTTCAGGACTGAGAGAAAATAGTACATAGAACTTGAGGGTTGTTTTTTCTTTTCTTCTTTGTTTTTTCATTATGACTTATTTTTATAACAGGTTAAAAATTCCTATATTTTTTCTCTTTTCCCACCTTAACTACAATATTTTACCACCTCTTCATTTTTAAACTTTCCTTTTTGACTTTCTTATTTCTACAATTACACATCTTAGATATACTTTTCACTTCTGGATTCCCTTCAATGTTTTCAATTAATTTTGGTAGATCTATGAGATATGGGCTTCTGCTTTTTTCTGTCCTGTATTGTTTTACAATGGTGGAAGTTAGTACCTTCTAACACAGAGACAAAAATATACCCAGAACCATGTGGAATACTTTCTTGGTTCATCCTGTGAGACTATATTCTCTCTTCCTTCCCATTCTCTCCCCCTCTTTTATCTTGTTTATGCTTTTGTGGTTGATGTTGGGGCTTTCTATAAGTATCGCTTGTTTATATAAAATTGGGATTGAGCGTCTTCTAACATCCTAAAACTGCTGAGCCACCCAGGGATCCCAACAAAATACACTCTTGGTTTCAAGAGGATAACCCTCTAGGTCCCCTTAGGGAAACTACATTCTCTAGCCACCATCACTTCCTCAACACAACCATCCTCCCCACTTTTTAATTTATTTTATTTTTTTCTTTATATTTGGTTTTCAGTTATTTATTTTTACTACTTTGTTTTAAAATTGGTTTTTCACTTTAGTGGTCCTCTCATTTATTTTCTTCTGTTCTTCTTTTTCTTCTATTTACTGGTCTCTGACCTCTATGGAATCATCTAGGGTGTATTTTACTTAGGTCATAGTTGATATTTTTGACTCACCCCACTCATACAGCCACTCTGGACTGGAAAAAATGACTAGAAGGAAGAATTCACCACAAAAGAAAGAACTGGAAGAATAATCTCTGCCACAGAGTTACTGAATGTGGATTTAATATGATGCCAGAAATTCAATTCAGAAGAACAATTATAAAGTTACAGGTGGCTCTGGAAAAAAGCGTAAAGGACTCTAGAGACTGTATCATTGCAAGATTGGTATCTAATCAGGCCAAAATTAAAGTATTATAATTGATGCAGTCCAAACTAGATGCTTTAACTGTTAGGGTTAATGAGGTGAAAGAGAGAGTGAGTGACATAGAGGACAAGTTGATGGAAAGGAAGGAATCTGAGGAAGAGCCCATGAAGAAAGGCTTAGGGAAATAAATGATAGCTTGAGAAGAAGAATATACATCTAATTGGGATTCCAGAAGAGGCTGACAGAGAAAGAGGACCACAGAGTATATTCGAACAAATCATAGCTGAGAACTTCTCAAACCTGGGGAAGGAAACGGGTTCTGATCCAAGAGAAAATCCTCCCCCCCAAAAAATAAATAAAACTGTTCTATACCTTGACATTTAATAGTGAAACTTGCAAATTCCAAAGATAAAGAGAAAATCCTTAAAGCAGCTCTACACAAGAGATTCTTAACTTATATGGGGAGATATATCAGATTAAAAGAAGACCTCTCGGGCAGCCCCGGTGGCGCAGCGGTTTAGCATCACCTGCAGCCCAGGGCGTGATCCTGGAGACCCTGGATCGAGTCCCACCTCAGGCTCTCTGTATGATGCCTGCTTCTCTCTCTGCCTGTGTCTCTGCCTCTCTCTCTCTCTGTCTCTATGAATAAATAAATAAAATATTAAAAATAAAATAAATAAATAAATAAATAAATAAATAAATAAATAAATAAATGCAGAACTCTCCACAGAGACCTGGCAGGCCAGAAAGGTCTGGCATGATATATACAGTGTACTAAATGAGAAGAATATGCACCCAAGAATACTTTATCAGCAAGTCTGTCATTCAGAATATAAGGAGAGATACAGAGCTTCCAGGATAGGCAGAAACTGAAAGAATATGTTACCACCAAACCAGCTCTGCAAGAGATATTAAGGGGGACCCTGTAAAAGAAAGAGGGAGCCCAAAGAAACAACCCACAAAAACAGGGAATGTATAGGTAATACAATGACACTAAATTCATATCTTTCAATAGTTACTCTGAACATAAATGGGCTAAATGATCCCATCAAAAGATGCAGGGTATTGGACTGGATAAAAAAAGCAAGACCCATATATATTCTGTCAACAACAGACAGATTTTAGACCTAAGGACACCTCCAGCCTGAAAATAAAAAGGTAGAGAAACATTTCCATTCAAATGGTCCTCAAAAGAAAGCTGGGGTAGCAATCCTCATAACAGATAAATTAAAGTTTATCCCAAGACTGTAGTAAGAGATGAAGAGGGGCACCATATCATACTTAAAGGGTCTATCCAACAAGAATACCTAAAAATCATGATCATTTATGCCCTTATTATGGGAGCTGCCAAGTATATCTATCAATTAATAACCAAAATCAAGAGATACATAGATAATAATACACTAATAGTAGGAGACTTCAACACGGCACTCTCAGCAAAAGAGAGATATTCTAAGAAAAACATCACCAAAGAAACAAGGGCCTTACATGATACACTAAACCAAATAGATTTCACAGATACATGTAGAACATTCCATCTGAATGCAACTGAATACACAGTCTCCTCAAGTGCACATGGAACTTTCTCCAGAATAAACCACACACTGGGTCACAAATCAGGTCTCCATCGATACCAAAAGATTCGGATTATCCCCTGCATATTTTCACACAATACTTTGAAACTAGAACTCAATCACAAGAAGAAATTTGTAAGAACCTCAAACACATGGAGGTAAAAAAGCATCCTATTAAAAGATGAATGAGTCAACCAGGAAATTAGAGAAGAATTAAAAAGATTCATGGAGAAGATGGCGGAAGAGTAGGGTCCCCAAGTCACCTGTCCCCACCAAACTACCTAGATAACCTTCAAATAATCCTGAAAATCTACGAATTTGGCCAGAGTTAAAGAGAGAACAGCTGGAATGCTACAGTGAGAAGAGTTCACGCTTCTATCAAGTTAGGAAGCTGGGGCGGGGGGGGGGGGGGGGGAGAGAAATAAAAGGCTTCCAAGGGGGAGGGGCCCCATGAGGAGCCAGTCTAAGACCTGGGCGAGAACCCCCAGGACAGGAGAGCCCCACCTGGAGAAGCAGGAGCTTCACCAATCTTCCCAAGGCAGAAAGGCACTCGCAGGGAGTTAGAGCAGGACCCCAGGAGGGCGGGGATACTCTCAGGCTCCCTGGGACACTAACAGACACCTGCACCCTGGGGAGAGCGCCACACCCCATGGCCGAGCTCCCTAAAGGGCTGCAGCACACGGGGCTGGACCTGGGAGCAGCTCGGAGAGGCTCGGGCAGAGGCTCCGCGCAGAGGAGGTTGCACATCCGGAGCAGCTTGGAGGTGGCTCTGGCAGAGGAAGAGGCTCCGCAGAGGGGGCTGCGCGGCTGCAAGCACGAATCCAACAGCGCAGGCCCCAGAGCACAGGGCGCCGGGACACAGCCCAGGATCCGGCCTCCCCCTGGACAGGCAGAGGCCGGGAGGGCCCAGGACCGCAAACACGCTCCTGCCCCAAGCTGAGCAGATCAGTGGCCCCGCCCCCAGAGCATCCAGGCCCTGCAGGCTGAGAGCTCTGTAGTTACTGCGGGAGCTGAATCCAGGACTCCAGAGCTGGCTGCCGCCACTGGGGTTGTTCCTCCTGGGGCCTCAAGGGGTAAACAACCCCCACTGAGCCTCACAGTGACCTCACCGGATAAGCAGCTTAAACATCACTCACTGAGCCCTGCACCAGGCAGGGGGTTGAGCAGCTCCCCCCAAGTGCTAACATCTGAAAATCAGCACAGCAGGCCCCTCCCGCAGAAGACCAGCTAGACCAACGGGGGGAAAAACAAATTATTGACCAAGAAGCACTGGAAGTTCCAGGGGAAGTCAAGGGACTTACAGTGTACAGAATCAGAGGATACTCCCCCTTGTTTTGTTTTGGGGTTTTGTTTTGTTTTGTTTTGTTTTTGATTTTGATTTCTGTTTGCTTCCCCTCCTTTTTTTTCTTTCTTTTTTTCTCTTTTACTTCTTTTTTTCTTTTTTCTCTTATTTCTTCCTTTTTTCTTTTTTCTTTTTCTTTTCTTCTTTCTCTTCTCTCTTTCCCCCCTTTTCCCAATACAACTTGTTTTTGGCCACTCTGCAATGAGCAAAATGACTAGAAGGAAAACCTCACCTCAAAAGAAAGAATCAGAAACAGTCCTCTCTCCCACAGAGTTACAAAATTTGGATTACAATTCAATGTCAGAAAGCCAATTCAGAAGCACTATTATAAACCTACTGTTGGCTCTAGAAAAAAGCATAAAGGACTCAAGAGACTTCATGACTGCAGAAACCACTGCGCTCCCAGGGATCCCGCTCTTAATATTCTTCATCTATTTTGCCCATCTCCCACCGGCGTCCCCTCTGGCTATCAGTCACCATGATCCATCACATTAACAAGAGAAAGGACATGGGGCAGCCCAGGGGGCTAAGCGGTTTAGCACCTGCCTTTGGCCCAGGGCGTGATCCTGGATTCCTAGGATTGAGTCCAACCTCGGGTTCCATACATGGAGCCTGCTTCTCCCTCTACGTCTCTGACTGTGTCTCTGCCTCTCTCTCTCTCTCTCTCTCTTGCTCTCTCGCTCTCTGTCTCTCATGGGTAAATAAATAAAATCTTAAAAACAAAAACAAGAGAAAGGACAAAGGCATACGATCCTCTCAAGAGTTGCAGAAAAAGCATTTGACAAAATACAACATAAAAAGCATAGCGGGTTTTTTAATTTTTTTTTTTTTTTTTTGGCATAGTGGGTTTTGAGGAAACGTATATCAACAGAATAAAGGCTGTGTAGGAAGGCCCGCATCTGACATCATCCTCAAGGGTGAAAACCTGAAATTGTCTCCCCTAAGAGCAGGAACAAGCCAAGGAAGTCCCCTCTCAGCACTGGAAGTCCTACCGTAGTCAACAGACAGGAAACAGAAAAGGTTCCACACCTGTAAGGGGGACGACAAACTGTCCCTATTTGCTGAAGATGTGACATTAGAAATAGGAAACCCGAGAGACTCCACCAAAAACTGTTAGAACTAATGAGTGAATTCAGAAAAGTTGTGGGACACAAAATGAACAGAGATCAGTAGCCTTGCTGTGTCCTGACAATGAGCACTCAGAAAGGAAATTAAGGACATGACTCCCTTATCAGGAGCATCCAAAAGAACAAAATAATTAGACTGAACCAAGAGAGTGTAAGACTTGTACACTGAAAATTACAAGACTTTGGGAGGACATCCTGGGCTTGTGGGGTCAGAGCCTTCATCTTGTTAAAATGTCCACAGTTCCACAACCCACCCGCAGTTCCAATGTCATTCCTATCAATAACATGGTGGCCTATTTTCAAAATAGTAAAAGCACTGGTAACATTCGTCTGCCTCCACAAATGACCCTGAACAGCAAATCAGTATAGGAGAAGCAGGACAGAGCTGGACGCAGCACTTTCCTATTTCAAACGATGTCACAGAGACACAGGATAAAGCAGTGTGGTTCTCGGGCCCCCGGCTGGCTCCGTTGGTTAAGCATCTGACTCCTGACCTCACCCCTGGTCTTGATCTCGGGGTCATGAGTTCTAGCCCTGTGCTGGGCTGTGGACGAGGCATGGAGCCTACTTAAACAAACCAAACCCACAGGGCTGTGGTTCTGGCATAAGCTGAAGGAGCAGAATAGAGAGCCTGGAAGAAAATGCACTCTGATACAGTCAACTGATTTTTTTAACTTAATTTCATTTAAACCCAATTAATTAACAGTATAGTGTATTATACTTTCAGAGGTAGAGTTCAGGGATTCACCACTTGGGGATAACACCAGGGCTCATGACATCACGTGCCCTCCTTCATGCCCGTCTGCCAGTTACCCTGTCCCTCCACTCCCCTCCCCTCCAGCGACCCTCAGTTTGTTTCCTGTGATTGAGTCTCTTTTTCCTCCATCTCTGTTTTCATCTTATTTGTTTTTCCTTTCCTTCACAGATGTCCAGCTGCTGTGCTTCTTTAATTTCACCTATGAATAAAACCATACGGTAATTTTCTTTCCTGACTGACATATTTCACTTAACATGATCCCTCTAGTTCTATCCACGTCATTGCAAATGGCAAGATTTCCTTCTCTTTGTTAGCTGAGTACCATTCCTATCATCTATCTATCTATCTATCTATCTATCATCTATGACCATCATCTATCTCCCATCCTCTTTATCCATCAGCTGCCCGAGGGCACTGAGGCTCCTTCCACAGTGTGGCTACTGTGGACCCGGCTGCTATGGACATTGGGGTGCAGGTGTCCCCGAGTCTCACTGCATCTGTATCTTCGGAGTGTGCTCCAGGCCGTGCACCTGCCGGTCACAGAGCAGCTCTATTTGTAACTTCCTGAGGAGCCTCCGCACCGTTTCCAGGGCAGCTGTACCAGCCCGCGGTCCCGCCCACAGTGGAAGAGGGTTGAGTGAGTTTTGCAGGACATGGTAAAAGTCTGGTCCACATTTCATTTCGCGTCCTGTGGGCTCCATTCATTGTCCTTAAGTATTTCTGGGGAAGCCGGGTGTTGGGCTCCATTTCAGTGAGACATTTCCAAAGCTCACAGGCCTCAGCTGGAGCCTGGAAGGAGGCAGGTGCGGCCCCGGGTGCAGGGACGCGGCCTCCTGCACGGCCTCCTGCAGCGCCTGAGCGTGCTCAGGGGGCGCCCGAGCCCAGGCCCCACCCAGGGGGAGCGCATGCGCAGTAGGCCTCGTCCCCCTGCACTAACAGGAGCCCGCCTGTGCTGGGGAGGCCTGAGGAGGACGTGGGGTCTCGTCCACGCTGAGGAGCCCCAGGCACCTCAGGACCCGCGGTGAGGCTTCAGGGGGACATTGGGCCGTGTTCACGCTGACAGGAGCCCCGGTCTCCTCAGGACCCGCGGTGAGGCTTCAGGAAGATGTGGGCCCGCATCCACGCTGATAGGAGCCCCTGGGCCGCCTCAGGACTAGCGGGGAGGCTTCAGGAACATGTGGCACCGCGTCCACTCTGGCAGGAGCTCCCGGGCCCCTCAGGACATAAGTTGAGGCTTCTGGAAGCTGGGGGCCGCATCCACGGTGACAGGAGCCCCGGCCTCCTCAGAACCTGCGGTGACGCTTCGGGAGGACGTGGGGCCACGTCCACACAACCAGACGCTGACCTCCTCAGGACCCCCGGTGTAGACTTCGGGAAATATGGGGATGCGTCCTTGCAGACAGAAGACCCCAGGCTTGTCAGGGCCTGTGGTGAGGCCTAAGAGAGAAGTGGGTGCCACATCCACACTGACAGGTCTCCGGCCTCCTCAGGACCCACTGTGAAGGTTTGGAAAGATTTGGGGCCACGTCCATGCTGACAGGAGCCCTGAGCCTCCTCAGATCTTATGGTGAGGCTTGAGGAAAATGTGGGGCCACGTCAACACTGACAGGACCCCCGTCCTCCTCAGGACCTGCACTTGGGCTTCGGGACATATGGGGCTGCGTCTATGCTGACAGGAGCCCACAGCCTCCTCGGGACCCGCAGTGAATTTTCCGGGGTACATGGGGCCATTTCCAGGCTGCCAGAGGCCCCCGGCCTCCTGAGGACCTGCTGTGAGGCTTCCAGAGGATGTGAGGCATAGTCCACAGTGACAAGAGACGCAGCGTCCTCAGGACCCGCTGACTATGACTCAGGAACACGTAGGGCCACATCCGCACTCACAGGAGCCCGGCTTCCTCAGGACCCCCTGGAGGACTCTGGAGGCGCCGTTGAGGGCCAAGTCCACATCAGAAGGGACTACTCACAAACACAGGGTAAGTGAATGGGTAGAATGAATGGTAGGGTCAGGGGAGGGGAGGCAGTTGGTGGTTAGGGTTAGGTTAGATGTTAGGGGTTAGTGATGATGCTTATGGTTATGGATTAGAGGTTAGGGTGAGGGATAAGGGTAAGGGTCAGTGGTTAGGAATTAGGATGGGGGTTAGGGATTAGGGAAAGGGGTTAGGGTTAGGGTTAGGGACAGGATTTAGAGTTAGGATTAGGGTTTAGGCTTTATTATTAGGGCTGGAGGTTAGGAGTTGGGGTTAGGGTTATGGTTAGAGTTAGGGTTGGGCTTAGGTTGGCAGTTAGGGTTAAGGGTTAGGATATGAGTTAGGGATAGGGGTTAGGGTTAGGGGTTAGGGTTAAAGTTAGGGCTAGGTTTAGGGTTAGGGCGTGGGTTAGGGTTAGGATAGGGGTTAGGGCTAGGGTTAGGGTTAGTGTTTGGTTAGGGGTTAGGGTTAGGGTCAGGTCAGGGTCAGGGTACGGTTTTGGAAAAGGGTAAGAGATAGGGTTAGGGAGTGGGTTAGGGGTTAGTTTTAGAGTACGGGTTAGGGTACAGTTTGTGATATGGGATAGGGTTAGTATTAGAGGGTTAGGGTTGGGGTACAGGTTAAGGTTAGGAATAGGATTTGAGTACATTAAGTTAAGGTTAGGGATAGAGGTTAGGGTTAGGGTTAGATGTAAGGTAGGGGTCCGGGTTAAGGGTTTAGATAGGTTTAGGAGTTAGGGTGAGGGTTGGCAGGAAGGTTCAGTGAATGTGTTTCAGTCTTGGGGTTTGTGTTTGGTTTTCAATTAGTGATAGGTCTTGTTTAAGGGTTAGGTTAACATTAGGCTTAAGTGTAGGGTTAGGGTTATGTCTGTGTATGGTTAGAGTTTGGGTCTTGGCATGTGCCTGCACTGGGACTCCCAGTATCTTCGGCAGTTTAGTTTTATGCACTCCATTTAGGTTTTGGATTCAAAGATAGCCTGACTCCACCAAGTCAATGGCCTCCCCAGAGAATCAAAATCCAGGCTTCTGCTGGGGTGAGAATAGACATGTCAGGCTTCTCCTGAGCTGAGCTAAGGAGGGGATTTGTGGCTCTAAATACTCTTTATTTGGATTTTCAGTTGCCGTTCTGATTTTATCTCGCACATGGTTCATCAATACTACCAATTATTATTTTAAAGTTTTACTTGAATTCCTGTTTGTAAACACAGTATGATATAGTTTCAGGTTTACCACATAGTGATTCAACCCTTGGATACAATGCCTGGTACTGGTCACAGGTGCCCTCCACTATCCCCATCCCATGATTCCCCATCCCCCACACCTTCCTCTGGTATTTATTAGTTTATTCTCTGTGGTTAAGAGTATGTTTCTTGGTTTGCTTCTCTCATCCCCCGCCCTCTGCCCCTTTGCCAGTTTGTTTGGTTTCTTAAAATTCACATGTGAATGCAATTGTATGGTATTTGGTATCTGTCTTTCTCTGATTGAGTTAATTTAAAATAAGCCCTTTCCACTTCTCTCACGTCATCGTAAATGGCTTCATTTCATCCCTTCTGATGACCGAGTAATGTCGCAGTGTGTATATTTACCACATCGCCTCTGCCCATTCATCTGTCGATGGACATCTGGGCTGTATCCACAGTTTGGCTGTTGTTGATAATGCTGCTACAAACACTGGGCTGCGTGTCCCTCTTCGAATCTACTAAACTACTTTTGTATCCTCGGGGTAAATACCTAGCAGTGCAATTTTGAAATCGTAGGGTAGCTCTAGTTTTAATTTCTTGAGGACCCTCCACACTGTTTTCCACAGTGGATGCACCTGTTCACATGCCCACCAGGAGTGTAAGGGGGCTCCCCCTTCTCCATAGCCGCACCAACACCTGTTGTTTCTTGTGTTGTTAATTTTAGCCATTCTGACGGCTGTCAGGTGACATCTCATTGTGGTTTTGGTTTGCATTTCCCTGATGATGGGTGTATTTCCGTGTGTCTGGTGGCCATCTGGATGTCTTGTCAGAGACAGAGTCCGTTCATGTCTTCTGCCCATCTGCAGTTGGATAATTTGTGTTTAGGATGCTGAGATTTATATTTGCTTTATGTATTTTGGATACTAACTCTTTATTGGATGTGTTGTTTACAAATATCTCCTCTCATTTTGTATGTTGCCTTTTAGCTTTGGTTGTTCCCTTCACTTTGTGGAAGTTTTTCAATTTGATGAAGTCCCAATAGTATTTTTGCTTTTGTTTCCCTCGCCTCAGAGGCATATCTAGAAAGAAGATCCAATGGCCAATGTCAAAGACGTTGCTGCCTATCTTTTCTTCTTTTTATGGTTTCAGGTCTCACATTTAGGTCTTTAATCCATTTTGAATTTATTTTTTGTATATATGGTGTAAGAAAGTGGTCCAGTTTCATTCTTCTGCATGTGGCTGCCTGGTTTTCCCAACACCATTTGTTCTTATCCTGGGGTCAGGGTTAGGGTTTGTTGAAGAGACTGTCTTTGTGCCATTGGATATTCCTTCCTGCCTTGTTGTAGATTAATGGATCATAGAGTTACAGGTTTGTATCTTGTTTCGGCTTTCCATTCTGTTTTCGGCTTTCCATTCTGTTCTATTGATCTAAGCGTCTAATTGATTCAATTCCTTTCCTGGTTATCTGTCTGTTCAAGTTTTTTATTTCTTCCTTTTTCATTTTTGCTATGTTATATATTGATAGGAATTGATCTATTTCTTCCAGGTTCTAGGTTGCTGGCATATAATTTTTCATACTGTTCTCTTATAATCGTTTGTATTTCTCTAGTGTAAGTTGTTATTTCTCTTTTCTCATTTGTGATTTTATTTGGGTCCTTTCTCATCTTTTTATCTTTTTTCTTTTATAAAGATTTTATTTATATATTCATGAGAGATGCAGAGGGGCAGAGGTATAGGCAGAGGGAAAATGAGGCTCCATGGGGGACCCTGATATGCAACATGATCCCCCAGGACCCCGGGATCATGACCTGAGCCAAAGTAGATGCTCAACAACTGAGGAACCCAGGAGCCTTGATGATTTAATTCCTTTGCTACTATGGGTCGGTTCACATTTTCTATTTCTTCCTATTTCAGTTTGCTAGTTTGCACATTTCTAGGGATTTGTCCATTTCTCCTATGTCTCCAGTTTGTTACTGTATAATCCTTCATATTATTCCCTTATAATTGTATAAGAATAGAAAAGAATAGAATAGAAACGAATAAAATAGAAGAGAAAAGAATGCAAAATAATAGAATATAAAAGAATAGAATAGAATAGGAAAGAATACAATAGAATAGAAAAGAATAGAATAGAAGAGAAGAGAAAAAATAGAGGAGAATAGAAAGAATAGAATAGAATAGAATAGAAAAGAAAAGAATAGAATAGAAAAGGATAGAATAGAATAGAATAGAAAATAATAGAATAGAAAGAATAGAATAAAATAGAAAAGAATAAAAAAGGAGAGGATAGAATAGAATAGAATAGAAAAGAATAGAAGAAGACAAAAGAATAGAATAGAAAAGAATACAATAGAGAGGAAAAGAAAAGAATAGAAAAGAATAGAAGAAGAGATTAGAAAAAAAGAGAATCGAATCGAATACAATAGAAACGAATACAATAGAATAGATTAGAATAGAATGGAATAGAATTGAAAAAATCGAATTAAATCGAATAGAATAGAAAAGAATAGAATAGAATCGATTAGAATTGAATAGAATAAAACAGAAAAGAATCGAATCGAATCGAATCGAATAAAAAAGAATAGAAAAGAATAGAATAGAATACAATAGAATAGATTAGAATAGAATACAATAGAATATTAGAATAGAATAGAATTGAAAAGAATCGAACTGAATTGAAACAAATGGAATAGAATAGAATAGAATCAAATCAAATCGAATAGAAAAGAATTGAATCAAATCAAATAGAATAGAATAAAAAAGAATAGAATAGAATCGATAGAATAGAATAGAATAGAATAGAATAGAAAAGAATCGAATCGAAACGAAAAGAATCGAATAGAATACAGAAGAATAGAATACGATCGATTAGAAAAAAAATAGAAGAGAATGGAATTGCATCGAATCGAATCCAATAGAATAGAAAAGAATATATTCGAATAGAATAGAAAAGAATAGAATAGAATAGAATAGAATAGAATCGAATAAAATCGAAACGAATAGAAAAGAATCGAATCAAATCATATCAAATAGAGTACAAAGAATAGAAAAGAATAGAGTAGAATAGAATAGAATAGAAAATATTCAAATAGAATAGAAAAGAATCGAATAGAATAGAACACAACAGAATAGAATAGAAGGGAATCGAATAGAAAAGAATGGAATAGAATAGAATAGGATAGAATAGAATAAATTAGAAAATAGAATTGAATCGAATTGAATCGAATAGAATAGAAAAGAATGGAATAGAATAGAATAGGATAGAATAGAATAGAATAAATTAGAAAATAGAATTGAATCGAATTGAATCGAATAGAATAGAAAAGAATGGAATAGAATAGAATAGAATAGAAAGAATAGAAAAAAGAATCGAATCAAAAGAATCATATCAAAAAGTATAGAATAGAAAAGAAAAGAAGAGAATGGAATCGAATTTAATAGAATAGAAAAGAATAGAATAGACTCGAATACAATAGAAAATAATCGAATCAAATCGACTAGAAAAGAATCGAATAGAATAGAATAGATGAGAATAGAATAGAAAAGAAAAGAATAGAATCAAATAGAATACAATAGAATACAGTAGAATAGAAAAAAAAAGAATCGAATTGAATCGAATCAAATAGAAAAGAATGTAATACACTCAAATAGAATATAATAGTATAGAATAGAAAAGAATAGAATAGAACAGAATAGAATAGAAAAGTATAGAAAAGAATAGAATAGAATAGAAAAGAATGGAATCGAATCGACTCGAATAGAAATCTATAGAAGAATAGAAAAGAATCAAATCGAATCAAATCGAAGTGAATTGAATAGAATAGAAAATAATGGAATAGAATAGAATAGAAAAGAACAGAAAAGAATAGAATACAATAGAATAGAAAAGAATCAAATAGAATGGAATAGAATAGAACAGAACAGAATAGAACAGAAAAGAATCAAATCAAATCGAATTGAATATAATAGAAAAGAATAGAATACAATTGAACAGAATAGAATAGAATAGAATAGAAAAGAATAGACTAGACTAGAATAGAATCGTATAGAAAAGAATGGAATTCAATCGAATCTAATGAACTCGAATAGAAGAAAAAGAATCTAATTGAATCGAATTGAATCAAATAGAAAAGAATAGAATACAATCAAATAGAATAGAATAGAATAGAACCGAAAAGAATAGAATCGAATAGAATAGATTGAAAAGAATAGAATCAAATAACATAGAATAGAATAGAATGGAATACAAAAGAATTGGATCGAATACAATAGAATAGAAAAAATAGAATAGAATCCAATAGAATAGAATCGAATAGAAAGGAAAAGTTGAATCGAATCGAATCGAATTGAATCAAATAGAATCGAATAGAATAAAAAGAATCAAATTGAATCGAATCGAATAGAAAAGAATAGAATCCAATTAAAAGAATAGAATAGAATAGATTAGAATCGAATCGAACCGAATAGAATAGAATAGAATAGAATAGAATAGAATAGAATAGAACAGAATAAAATAGAATAGAATAGATTGGAAAGAATAGAATCCAATCAAATAGAATAGAATAGTAAAGAATCGAATCGATCGAATAGAAGAGAAGACAATCGAAAAGAATCGAATAGAATAGAAAAGATTCGAATCAAATAGAATAGAAGAGAATAGAAAAGAATAGAATAGATTAGAATAGAAAAGAATATAATAGTATAGAATACAATAGAATTATATAGAAAAGAATAGAATTGAATAGAAATAAATCGAATCGAATTGAATCGAATAAAAAAGAATAGAATAGAATCGAACAGAATAGAATAGAAAAGAATAGAATTGAATCGAATCAAACTGAATATAATAGAAAAAAAATAGAATAGAAGAGAAGAGAAAAGAATAGAATAGAATAGAATCTAATAGAATAGAAAAGAATGGAATAGAATCGAAGAGAATAGAAAAGAATGGAAAAGATTCGAATCGAAACGAATGGAATACAATAGAAAAGTATCGAAACGAAACGAATAGAATAGAATAGAATAGAAAAAATCGAATCAAATAAAATCGAATAATATCGAAAAGAGTAGAATCAAATAGAACAGATTCGAATCAAATAGAAAAGAATCTAATCAAATCGATTAGAATAGAATAAAAAGAAAAGAATAAAATCGATTGGAAAAGAATAGAATAGAATAGAACAGCATAGAATAGAATAGAATCGAAGAGAATAGAAAAGAATAGAATACAATCAATTAGAAAAGAAAGGAAGAGAAAAGAATAGAAAGGTTCGAATTGAATCGAATCGAATAGAATAGAATAGAAAAGAATAGCATCGAATAGAATAGAATATAGAAGAATAGAAGAGAATCGAATCGAAACGTATCGAATCCAATCGAATAGAATAGAATAGAAAAGAATCGAATCGAATCGAATAGAATAGAAGAGAAAAGAATCGAACCGAATGAATAGAATAGAATAGAAAAGAATAGAATCACATCGTATCAAACAAAATACAAAAGAATCGAATCGAATAGAATAGAAAAGAATAGAGTAGAATAGAATAGAATAGAAAAGAATAGAGTAGAATAGAATCGAATAGAATAGAAAAGAATGGAATAGAATTGAATAAAATAGCATAAATTAGAAAAGAATAGAATTCAATCGAATAGAATAGAATAGAAAAAATAGAATCGTATTGAATAGAATCGTATGGAAAAGAATAGAATAGAATAGAATAGAATAGAATAGAATAGAATAGAATAGAAAGGAATGGAATCGAATCAAATAGAAGAGAATAGATAGAATAGAAAAGAATCAAATCAAATCGACTAGAAAAGAATTGAATCAAATAGAATAGAATACATTAGAATAGAATAGAAGAATAGAATAGAATAGAAAAGAATAGAATGGAATAGAGTGGAATAGAGTAGAATAGAAAATTATAGAATAGAATCGAAATGAGTGGAATCGAATAGAATACAAAAGAATAGAATACACTCAAATAGAATAGAATACAAAAGAATAGAATAGAAAAGAATAGAAGAGTATAGAAAAGAATAGAATAGATTAGAATCGAATAGAATCGAATAGAAAACAATAGAATAGAATGGAATAGAATAGAATAGAAGAATAGAAAAGAATCGAATCGAATCGAAGTGAATCGAATAGAATAGAAAAGAATGGAATAGAATAGAATTGAATTGAATCGAATCGAATCGAAAAGAAAGGAAAAGAATCGAATAGAATACATTAGAAAAGAAGAGAATCGAATCGAATCAAATAGAATAAAATAGAAAAAATACAATCGAATCGAATCATATCAAAAAGAATAGAATAGAATGGAATGGAAGAAAATAGAATAGAAAGAATAGAATAGAATAAAATAGAATTTAGAGAATAGAAGAGAATACAAAAGAATCGAATCAAATCAAATCAAAAAGAATCGAATTGAATTGATTCGAATAGAATCGAATAGAAAAGAATCAACTCGAATCAAATAGAAAAGAATTGAATCGAATCGGATCAAATGGAATCTAAAAGAATCGAATCGAATAGAAAAATATAAAATAGAACAGAATAGAATAGAAAAGAATAGATTAGAATAGAAAAGAATAGAATAGAAAAGAATAGGATAGGATAGGATAGAATAGAATAGAAATGAATAGAATAGAATAGAATAGAATAGAATAGAATAGAATAGAATAGAATCATGGAAAAGAAAATAATCCAATCGAATGGAATCGAATCAAATAGAATAGAAAAGACAAGAATCGAATCAAATAGAACAGAAAAGAATAGAATCAATTCGAATAGAATAGAATACAAGAGAAGAGAAAAGGAAAGAATCGATCAAATAGAATAGAATAGAGTAGAATAGAACACAATGGAATAGAATAGAATAGAATAGAATAGAATAGAATAGAATAGAATTGAACAGAATAGAAAAGAATAGAATTGAACAGATTAGAATAGAATAGAAAAAAATCGGATTGAATCGAATTGAATAGAATAGAATAAAAAGAATTGAATCAAATCGAATGGAATGAATAGGATAGAAAAGAATCAAATCGAATCATTCGAATAATAGAATAGGAGAGGATAGAATAGAATAGAATAGAAAACAATCAAATCGAATGAATGGAATAGAATAGTATAGGATAGAATAGAAAAGAATAGAATAAAATAGAAAAGAATAGAATAGAATACAAAAGAATCGAATCAAATAGAATAGAACAGAATTGAAAAGAATAGAATATAATGGAATCGATTAGAATAGAATAGCATAGAAAAGAATCAAATCCAATCGAAACAATTCGAATTGAATAGAGTAGAATAGAGTAGAAAAGAATAAAATGAAATCGAATCGAATAGAAGAATAAAATAGAATACAAGAGAATGGAGTAGAATAGAAAAGAATCGAATAGAATGGAATAGAATAGAAACGAATAGAATAGAATACGAAAGAATAGAATAGAATAGAATAGAAAAGAATCAAATAGAATAGAATAGAAAAGAATAGAATCGAATCCAATAGAATAGAATAGAATAGAATAGAATAGAAAATAAATTAATCGAATCGAATAGAAAAGAATATAATAGAGTCGAATAGAATAGGCAGGAATAGAATAGAATAGTATAGAATAGAAAACAATCGAATAGAATAGAACAGAAAAGAGAAATCGAATCGAATAGAATAGAAAAGAATACAATAGAATAGAATAGTATAGAATAGATAAGAATCGAATAGAATTGAATAGAATAAAAAGATTTGAAGAGAAATGAATAAAATCGAATAGTTTAGAAGCATGGAAAAGAATCAATTCAAATAGAATAGAATAGAAAAGAATAGAATAGAATCAAATAGAATAGAATAGAAAAAAATAGAATCGATTTGAATCGAATCGAATAGAATAGAATTGAAAAGGATAGAATCAAATCGTATTGAATAGAAAGGAATAGAATAGAATACAATAGTATAGAAAAGAATGGAATAGAATAGAACAGAATAGAATAGAATAGAAAAGAATAGACTAGAATAGAATCAAATAGAATCGCATAAAAAAGAATGGAATTCAATTGAATCGAATCAACTCGAATAGAATAAAAAGAATAGAATCGAATAGAAAAGAAGAATACAATAAAAAAGAATAGAATAGAATAGTATAGAAAAGAATAGAATCGAATTGAATACAATAGAATAGATTGGAAGCAATAGACTCAAATAACATAGAATAGAATAGAATACAAAAGAATCGAATCGAATACAATAGAATAGAAAATAATAGAATCCAATACAATAGAATCGAATAGAAAGAAAAGTTTGAATTGAATCGAATCGAATCAAATAGAATCGAATAGAATAAAAAGAATAGAATCAAATAGAAAAGAATAGAATAAATAGAATAGAATAGAATAGAATAGAATAGAATAGAATAGAATCAAATAATAGAATAGAATAGAATAGAATAGAATAGAATAGAATAGATTGGAAAGAATCGAATCCAAACAAATCGAATAGAATAGAAAAGAATCGAATCAAATCGAATAGAATAGAAGAGATTAGAATAGAAAAGAATAGAATAGTATAGAATAGAATAGAATTATATAGAAAAGAATAGAATCGAATAGAAGAGAATAGAAATAAATCGAATCGAATAAAAAAATAGAATAGAATGGAATAGAATAGAAACGAATATAATAGAAAAGAATAGAATAGAATAGAAAAGAATCGAATCAAATAGAATCTAATAGAATAGAAAACAATGGAATAGAATCGAAGAGAATACAAAAGAATGAAAAAGAATCGAATCGAATCAAAACGAATGGAATACAATAGAAAAGAATCGAAACTAATCAAATACAATAGAATAGAATAGAAAAAAATCGAATTGAATCGAATCGAATAATATATAAAAGAGTAGAATCGAATTGAATCAAATAGAAAAGAATAGAATAGATTCGAATCGAATCGAATAGAAAAGAATCTAATCAAATTGATTAGAATAGAATAAAAAAGAATAGAATAAAATCAATTGGAATAGTATAGAATAGAATAGAAGAGAATAGAATTGAATTGAATAGAATAGAAAAGAATAGAATACAATCGATTAGAAAAGAAAGGAAGAGAATAGAAGAGAAGAGAATCGAATTGAATCGAATCGAATAGAATAGAAAAGAATAGCATCGAATAGAATAGAATATAAAAGAATAGAATAGAAGAGAATTGAATCAAATCGAATCGAATAGAAAAGAAACGAATCGAATCGAATAGAATAGAATAGAAAAGAATTGAATAGAATTGAATAGAATCGAATCAAATAGAAAAGAATCGAATGAATCGAATAGAATAGTAGAGAAAAGAGGGGTCCCTGGGTGGTGCAGCGGTTTAGCGCCTGCCTTTGGCCCAGGGCGCGATCCTGGAGACCCGGGATCGAATCCCACGTCGGGCTCCTGGTGCATGGAGCCTGCTTCTCCCTCTGCCTGTGTCTCTGCCGCTCTCTCTCACTGGGTGCCTAAAATAAAAAAAAATTTTAAATAAAAAAATAGAAAAGAATCGAATCTCATCGTATCAAACAGAATACAAAAGAATAGAATCGAATCAAATCGAATACAATAGAAAAGAATAGAGTAGAATAGAATCGAAAAGAATAGAGTAGAATAGAATAGAATAGAATAGAAAATGGAATAGAATCGAATAGAATACCATAAATTAGAAAAAAATAGAATTCAATCGAATAGAATAGAATAGAAAAAAATAGAATTGAATCGAATAGAATCGTATCAAAAATAATAGAATAGAATAGAATGGAATGGAATGGAATCGAATCGAATAGAATAGAATAGAATAGATAGAATAGAAAAGAATCAAATCAAATCGACTAGAAAAGAATCGAATCAAATAGAATAGAATACATTAGAATAGAATAGAAAAGAATAGAATAGAATATTATGGAATAGAATAGAATAGAGTAGAATAGAAAAGTATAGAATAGAATTGAAATGAGTGAAATCGAATCGAATCGAATACAAAAGAATAGAATACACTCAGAATAGAATAGAAGAGTATAGAAAAGAATAGACTAGAATAGAAAAGATTAGAATGGAATCGAATTGAAAACAATAGAATAGAATAGAAGAATAGAAAAGAATCGAATCGAATCGAAGTGAATCGAATAGAATAGAAACGAATGGGATAGAATAGAATAGAATAGAATTGAATTGAATCGAATAGAATCAAATCAAATAGAAAAGAATGGAATAGAATCGAATAGAATACATTAGAAAAGAAGAGAATAGAATAGAATCGAATTGAATAGAAGAGAAAAAATACAAAAGAATCAAATCATATCGAAAAGAATAGAAGAGAATGGAATAGAATAGAATGGAATAGAATAGAATAGAATTTAGAGAATACAATAGAATACAAAAGAATCTAATCGAATTGAATCGAATTGAAAAGAATCGAATGGAAATGAATCGAATCGAAAAAAATCGAATCGAATAGAATAGAAAAGTATAAAATAGGATAGAATAGAATACAAAAGAATAGAATATAATAGATTAGAATAGAAAAGAATAAAAGAGAATAGAAAAGAATAAGATAGAATAGAGTAGAATAGAATAGAATAGAAATGAATAGAATAGAAATGAATAGAATAGAATAGAATAGATAAGAAGCATGGAAAAGAATAGAATCCAAAGGAATGGAATGGAATCGAATAGAATAGAAAAGACTAGAATCGAATCAAGTAGAATAGAAAAGAATAGAATTGACTCGAATAGAATAGAATAGAATAGAATACAAGAGAATACAAGAGAATACAAGAGAAGAGAAAAGGAAAGAATCGATCGAATAGAATCGAAAAGAATAGAAAAGAATAGAACAGAAAACAATGGAATAGAATAGAAAAGAATAGAATTGAACAGAATAGAAATCAATGGAATAGAATAGAATAGAAAAGAATGGAATCGAATAGAATAGAATAGCATAAATTAGAAAAGAATAGAATTGAATCGAATCGAATCAAATAGAATAAAATAGAAAAGAATAGAATCGAATAGAATAGAATAAAAGAGAATAAAATAGAATAGAATCGAATAGAATTGTATCGAAAAGAATAGAATAGTATAGAATAGAATAGAAAAGAATGGAATCAAATATAATCGAGTCGAATAGAATAGAAAAGAATCGAATCAAATCGACTAGAAAAGAATCAAATGGAATAAAATAGAAGAGATGAGAATATAAAAGAAAATAATAGAATCAAATAGAATACAATAGAATACAGTAGAATAGAAAAAAAGAATAAAATAGAATCAAATTGAATCAAATCGAATAGAAAAGAATATAATATACTCAAATAGAATAGAATAGTATAGAATAGAAAATAATAGAATAGAAGAGTATAGAAAAGAATAGAATAGAATAGAAAAGAATGGAATCGAATCGAATCGAAATATATAGAATAGAAGAAAAGAAAAGAATCGAATCAAATTGAAGTGAATCAAATAGAATAGAAAATAATGGAATAGAATAAAAAAGAAAAGAACAGAAAAGAATAGATTACAATAGAATAGAAAATAATCAAATAGAATGGAATAGTATAGAACAGAACAGAATAGAATAGAAAAGAATCGAATCAAATCGAATAGAAAAGAATAGAATAGAATCGAACAGAATAGAATAGAATAGAAAAGAATAGACTAGAATAGAATTGAATCGCATAGAAAAGAGTGGAATTCAATTGAATCGAATCGACTCGAATAGAATAAAAAGAATCTAATTGAATCGAATAGAATAGAAAAGAAAAGAATAGAAAGAATAGAATACAACCGATTAGAAAACAAAGGAATAGAAAAGAATAGAAGAGAATCGAATCGAATCGAATAGAATAGAATAGGAAAGAATAGCATCGAATAGAATAGAATAGAATAGAATAGAATAGAATAGAATAGAAAAGAATAGTATAGAATAGAATAGAAAAGAATCGAATCAAAACGTATTGAATCTAATCGAATCAAATAGAATAGAAAAGAATCGAATCTAACGAATCGAATCGAATAGAATAGAAAAAAATCAAATTGTATCGAATAGAATACAAAAGAATAGAATGGAATCGAAGAAGAATAGAATAGAGTAGAATAGAAAAGGATAGAATAGAATCGAATTGAATCAAATCGAATAGAAAAGAATAAAATACACTCAAATAGAAGAATAGAATAGAATAGAATAGAATAGAACAGAATAGAAAACAATAGAATAGAAAATAATCGACTCGAATTCATTAGAATAGAAAAGAATCGAATCGAATAGAATAGAATAGAACCGAAAATAATCGAATTGAATCGATTAGAATAGAAAAGAATGGAATCGAACCGAATTGAAGAAAAGAATCAAATCGAATTGAATCGAATGAAACGAATATAATAGAAGAGAAAAGTATAGCATAGAATAGAGTAGAAAAGAAAAGAAGAATATAATAGAATACAAAAGAATGGAATAGAATCGAAAAGAATAGAAAAGAATCGAATCGATACGAATGGAATAGAATAGAATAGAATAGAATAGAATAGAATAGAAAAAATTGAATCGAATCGAATAATATAGAAAAAGGTAGAAACAAATCAAATCAAATAGAATAGATTAGAATAGAAAAGAATCGAATCAAATAGAATAGATAGAATAGAATAGAAAAGACTCGAATAGAATAGAATCGAATCAATCAAATAGAATAGAATAGAATAGAATAGAATAGAATAGAATAAAAAGGATCGAAAAGTATCGAATAGAGTAGAAGAGAATCGAATCGAATCGCATATAAGAGAATAGAAAAGAATCGAATCAAATCGAAGAGAAGAGAATAGAATTGAATAGAATCGAATAGAAGAGAATAGAAAAGAATCGAATACACAAGAATAGAATAGAATAGAATAGAATAGAATAGAATAGAATAACAGAATAGAAAAGAATCGAATCGAATAGAATAGAACAAAAAAGAATATAAAAGAATAGAATAGAAGAGAAGAGAAGAGAATAGGAAAGAATAGAATAGAATCCAAAAAACAGAATAGAAAAGAATAGATTACAAAAGAATAGAACGGAATTGAATCGAATCATATAGAATAGAGAAGAATAGAAAAGAATCGAATCGTATCGAAAGGACTAGATTACAAAAGAATCAAATCGAATAGAATCGAATCAAATCTAATCAAATAGAATCGAATAGAAAAGAATAGAATAAAATAGAAAAGAATCAAATCGAATCGAATAGAATAGAATAGAATAGAATAGAATTGAATCGAATCAAATAGAATAGAATAGAATTGAATTGAAAATAATTGAATCAAATCGAATTGAATAGAATAGAATAGAAAAGAATCGAATATCGAATAGAACTGAATAGAATAGAGTAGAGTAGAATAGAATAGAATAGAAAATCGAATCGAATAGAATAGAATAAAATAGAAAGAATCGAATCGATTTGAATAGAATAGAATGAAAAAGAATCGAATGGAATCAAAACAAATCGAATAGAAAAGAATCAAAGAGAATAAAATAGAACAGAAGAGAAGAGACTAGAATAGCATAGAAAAGGATCGAATCGAATAGAATAGAAAAGAATCGAATCGAATAGAATCAAATAGAAATGAATCGAATCGAAAAGATATAAAATAATAATAGAATAGAAAAGAATTGAACCGAATCGAACAGAATAGAAAAGAATAGAATAGAATAGAAAAGAATCGAATCGAAACGAATCGATTCAAATAGATAGAATAGAAAATAAGTGAATAGAATCAAATCGAATCGAATCAAATAAAATAGAATTGAATCGAATTGAATCGAATCGAATAGAATAGAATATATAATAATCGAATAGAATAGAATAGAATAGAAAAGAATCGAATAGAATAGAATAAAAAAATAGAATAGAATTGAATAGAAAACAATAGAATCGAATCGAATAGATAGAATAGAATAGAAAAGAATCGAATTGAATCGAAAAGAATAGAATAGAATAGATAGAATAGAAAAGAATCGAATAGAATAAAATGGAATAGAGTAGAATAGAAAAGAATCGAAGAGAATCAAATAAAATAGATTCGAATAGAATAGAATAGAATCGATTCGAATAGAATATAAAAGAATCAAATCGAATCAAAACAAATAGAAGGGAATAGAAAAAATCGAATCGAATAGAGTAGAATTGAACAGAAGAGAATAGAAAACAATCGAATCGAATCAAATAGAATAGAATAGAAAAGAATCGAATAGAAGAGAATAGTTAGAATAGAAAAATAGAATAGAATAGATTAGAAAATAATCGAATCAAATCGAATCGAAACGAATAGAATATAATCAAAAAGAATCGAATCGAATAGAATAGAATTGAACAGAATAGAACAGAATAGGATAGAATCAAATAGAATGGAATAAAATTGGATAAGAATACAATAGAAAAGAATCGAAGAGAATCGAATCGAATCATATAAAATAGAATAGAATAGAATAGAATAGTAATCGAATCGAATAGAATAGAATAGAAAAGAAACGAATCGAATAGATATGAAATAATAATAGAAGAGAATAGAATAGAATAGAAAGGAATTGAACCGAATCAAATAGAATAGAAAAGAATAGAATAGATAGAAAAGAATCGAATCGAATCAAATATAATCGAAAAGAATCGAATCGAATTGAGTCAAATAGAATAGAATAGAAAAGAATGGAATAGAATAGAATAGAAAGGAATCCAATCAAATCGAATAAAATAGAATAGAAAACAATTGAATTGAATCGAATAGAATAGAAAATAATTGAATGGAATAGAATAGAATCGTATTTAATCGAAGAGAACAGAACCTAATCTAAACGAATAGAATAGAATAGAAAATATTACAATCGAATAGAATACAATAGAATAAAATAGAATAGAATAGAATAGAAAAGAATCGAATCGCATCCAATCAAATTGAACAGAATAGAAGAGAATAAATAGAATCGAATTGAATCGAATAAATAGAATAGAAAAGAATCGAATTGAATAAAAAGAATAGAATAGAATAGAAAATAATCAAAAGGAATAGAATGGAATGGAATGGAATGGAATGGAATGGAATGGAATGGAATGGAATGGAATAGAATGGAATAGAATAGAAAACATAGCATAGAATAGAATAGAATAGAATAGAATAGAGAAGAATCGAATCGAATCAAATACATAGAATAGAATAGAAAAGAATTGAATCGAATCGAATCGAATCGAATCGAATAGAAAAGAATCGAATTGAATAGAATAGAATAGAGAGAATAGAATAGAAAAGATTCGAATGGAATAGAATCGATCGAATAGAATAGAATAGAAAAGAATCGAATAGTATTGAAAAGAGTAGAAGAGAATCGAATCGAATATAAGATAATAGAAAATAAACGAATCAAATAGAATCGAATAGAAGATAATAGAAAAGAATCGAATAGACAATATTAGAAAAGAATAAAATAGAATAGCATAGAATAGAAAAGAATCTAATCAAGTAGAATATAATAGAACAGAAAAGAATATAAAAGAATAGAACAGAGAGAATAGAATAGGAAAGAATCGAATAGAACAGAATAGAAAAGGGGATCCCTGGGTGGCGCAGCGGTTTGGCGCCTGCCTTTGGCCCAGGGCGCGATCCTGGAGACCCGGGATCGAATCCCACATCAGGCTCCCGGTGCATGGAGCCTGCTTCTCCCTCTGCCTATGTCTCTGCCTCTCTCTCTCTCTCTGTGACTATCATAAATAAATAAAAAATTAAAAAAATTAAAACTTTAGAACAGAATAGAAAAGAATAGATTAGAAAAGAATCGAAACGAATCGAATCAAATCATGTAAAATACAGAAGAATAGAAAAGAATCGAATCGTATTGAATAGAATAGAATACAAAAGAATCGAATCGAATAGAAACAAATAAAATCTAATCAAATAGAATCGAATAGAAAAGAATCGAATAGAATCGAATAGAATAGTATAGGATAGAATAGATAGAATAGAATAGAATAGAATAGAATAGAATTGAAGCAAATCAAATCAAATCGAATAGAATTGAAAATAATTGAATCGAATCTAATAGAATAGAAAAGAATCGAATAGAACTGAATAGAATAGAATAGAATAGAAAATAATCGAACCAAATCGAATAGAATAGAATAAAATAGAAAGAATTGAATAGATTCGAATAGAATAGAATGAAAAAGAATCGAATCGAATCGAAACGAATGGAATAGAATAGAAAAGAATAAAATAGAATAGAATAGAATAGAATAGAAATGAATCGAATTGAAAAGATATAAAAAAATAATATAATAGAATAGAAAAGAATTGAACCAAATCGAATAGAAAAGAATCGAATCGAATTGATTCGAATAGATAGAATAGAATAGAAAATAATCGAATAGAATAAAATCGAATCGAAACGAATAGAATAGAATTGAATTGAATCAAATAGAATAGAATTGAAATGAATAGAATAGAAAAGAATCGAATCAAGTATAATCGAAAGAATCGAATCGAATCGAGTCGAATAGAATAGAATAGAATAATATAGAATAGAATAGAATGGAATAGAAAAGAATGGAATAGAATAGAATAGAAGAAAATAATTGAATCAAATAGAATAGAATAGAATTGAATCGAATGGAATCGAATGGAATGAAATAGAATCGTATTGAATCGAGGAGAATAGAACTAATCGAAACGAATAGAATAGAATAGAAAATATTACAATCGAATAGAACAAAATAGAATGGAATAGAAAAGAATCGAATCACATCGAATAATAGAATAGAATAGAATAGAATAGAATAGAATAGAATAGAATAGAAAAAATGGAATCGAATTGAATCATATAGAATAGAATAGAAAAGAACGAATAGAATAGAATAGAAAATAATCAATTCGAATTGAATTGAATCGAATTGAATAGAAAAGAATAGAAAACATAGCATCGAATAGAATAGATTAAAATAGAGAAGAATTAAATCGAATCGAATACATAGAATAGAATAGAAAAGAATAGAATAGAATAGATAGAATACAATAGAAAAGATTCAAATAGAATCGAATCGAATCACTCGAATAGAATAGAATAGAATAGAAAAGAATTGAATGGTATTGAATAGAATAAAAGAGAATCGAATTGAATAGAAGAAAATAGAAAAGAATCGAATCAAATAGAATAGAATAGAACTGAATTGAATAGAATCGAATAGAAGAGAATAGAAAAGAATCGATGGGACAAGATTAGAATAGAATAGAATTGCATAGAATAGAAAAGAATCGAGTAGAATAGAATAGAATAGAATAGAATAGAACAAAAAAGAATATAAAAGAATAGAATAGAATAGAATAGAATAGAATAGAATAGAATAGAATAGAATAGGAAAGAATCGAATAGATATGAATAGAACAGAATAGAAAGAATAGAATACAAAAGAATCGACTGATTCGAATCGAATCATATAGAATAGAGAAGAATAGAAAAGAATCAAATCGTATCGAATAGAATAGAATAGAAAAGAATCGAATATAATAGTATACAATAGAATAGAATACAATGAATAGAATAGAATAAAATAAAATAGAAAGAATCAAATCGATTAGAATAGAATAGAATGAAAAAGAATCGAATCGAATCGAAACGAATCGAATAGAACAGAAAGAATCAAATAGAATAGAATAGAACAAAATAGAAGAGAATAGAATAGAAAAGAATAGAATCGAATCGATTCGAATACAATAGAAAAGAATAGAATAGAATAAGTAGAATAGAATAGAAAAGAATTGAACCGAATAGAATAGAATAGAATAGAATTGAAAAGACTCGAATCGAATTGAATTGAATAGAATAGAATAGAAAAGAATCGAATGGAATCGAATGGAATCAAATCGAATGGAATCGAATAGAATATAACAGAAAAGAATCGAATCAAATCCAATCGAATCGAATAGAATGAAAAGAATAAAATCGAATCAAAGTGAATAGAATAGAATAGAACAGCAAAGAATGAATAGAATCAAATAGAATAGAATAGAAAATAGAATCAAATCGAATCAAATACAATAGAATAGAATAAAAAAGAATCGAATAGTATAGAATCAAATAGAATAGAATAGAAAATAGAATCAAATCGAATCAAATACAATAGAATAGAATAAAAAAGAATCGAATAGTATAGAATAGAATAGAATAGAATAGAATAGAATAGAATAGATAGAAAGGAATCTAATCGAATCAAATCAAATCAAATTAAATCGAATAGAATAGGATAGACAAGAATCAAATTGAATCGAATCGAATCAAATAGAATAGAATAGAATAGAAAAGAATCGAATCGAATCAAATCGAATCGAATAGAATATAAAATAATCAAATCGAATCGAATAGAATGGAATAGAAAAGAATAGAATAGACTAGAATAGAAAAGAATCGAATCCAATCGAATAGATAGAATAGAATAGAAAAGAATAGAATTGAATCAAGACAAATAGAATAGAATAGAAAAGAATCTATTCAAATAGAATAGAATAGAAAAGAATGGAATAGAATAGAATAGAATAGAAAATAGAATAGAAAATAGTAGAATAGAAAAGAATTGAATCAAATTGAATAGATACAATAGAATCGAAAAGAATTGAATAGAATCGAATCAAATGGAATAGAATAGAAAAGAATCGAATCGATTCGAATAGAATAGAATAGAAAAGAATGGAATCGAATCGAATCAATTAGAAGGGAATAGAATAGAATTGAATAGATTTGAATTGAATAGAATGGAATAGAAGAGAATAGAAAAGAATAGAATAGAATAGATAGAATAGAATAGAATAGAATAGAATAGAATAGAATAGAATAGAATAGAAAAGATAGAATAGAATAGAATAGAAAATAATCGAATCAAATCAAATCGAAAAGAATAGAATAGAAAAGAAAAGAATAGAATAGAAAAGGTTAAATCCAGGCGACCCGAATCGATACAAATAGAATAGAATAGAAAATACACAAATCGAATCGATTCGAATAGAATAGAATAGAATCGAAGAGAATCGAAGAGAATTGAATCAAATCGAATAGAATAGAAACGAATCGACTGGAATAGAATAGAATAGAATCGTATCGAATAGAATAGAAAAGAATCGAAAAAAATCAAATCGAAAGGAAGAAATTAGAAAAGAATTGAATCGATTAGAATAGAATAGAATTCAATAGAATAGAATAGAATCGAAAAAATAGAATACATAGAATAGAATAGAAAAGAAATGAATCGAATCGAATAAAATAGAATAAAATAGAAAGAATAGTATAAAATAGAATTGAAAAAGAATCGAATAGAATAGAATAGAATAGAAAAGAATAGAATTGAAACGAATCGAATATCATAGAATAGAAAGGAGTTGAATCGAACTGAATCGAATCAAATCAAATCAAATAGAATAGAATAGAGTAGAATAGAAAATAATCAAATCAAATGGAATCGAACAGAATAGAATAGAATAGAATCGTATTGAATCGAATAGAATAGAATGTAATCGAAATGAATAGAGTGGAATAGAAAAGATTAGAATTGAATAGAATACTATAGAATAAAATAGAATAGAATAAAACATAATAGAATAGAATAGAAAAATCGAATTGAATCGAATTAACTAGAATAGAATAGAAAAGAATAGAATAGAATACAACATAATCAAATGCAATCAAATTAAATAGAATAGAATGGAAACCATAGCATCAAATCGAATAGAATAGAATAGAATACAGAAGAATCGAATCGAATCGAATCGAATCAAATAGAAAACAATCGAATCCAATAGAATAGAATAGATAGAATAGAATAGAAAAGATTCGAATAGAATCGAATCGATCGAATACAATAGGAAAGAATCGAATAGTATCGAATCAAATCGAATAGAATAGAATAGAAAAGAATCGAATTGAATCGAAGAGAAGAGAATAGAAAAGAATCGAATCGAATCGAATAGAATAGAATAGAATCGTAATGAATCGAGTAGAACCTAATTGAAACGAATAGAATAGAATAGAAAAGATTAGAATCGAACAGAATACAATAAAATAAAATAAAATAGAATAAAATATAAAAGAATAGAATAGAATCGAGTAGAATAGAATATAAAAGTTGAACCGCATCGAATAGAATAGAATAGAATACAACATAATCAAATCGAATGAATCGAATCGAATAAAATAGATAGAATCGAAGCATACCGAATAGAATGGAATACAAGAGATTAGAAAAGAAGATAGAGTAGAATTCAATAGAATCGAAATGAAGACAAAAGAAAAGAGTCGAATCAAATCGAATCAAATAAAATAGAAAAGAATCGAATCAAATCGAATCGAATCAAAAAGAATAGAATAGAATAGAATAGAATAGAATAGAATAGAATAGAATAGAATACAATAAAATCAAATAGAATAGAATGGAATACAATAGAAAAGAATCGATAGAATAGAATAGAAGACGAAAGAATCGAATAGAATCGAAACGAATAGAATAGAATAGGAAAGAATCAAATAGAATCGAATCATATAGAATAGAACATAATAGAAAAGAATCGAATCGAATTGAATGGAAAAGAATTGAATTGAATTGAATTGAAAGAAAGAGAATGGAAAAGAATCAAATCAAATCGAATTGGATAGAATAGAATTCAATAGAATCGAATAGAAGAGAATAGAAAAAAATAGAATAGAATAGAATAAAATAGAATAGAAAAGAATCGAATTGAATTGAAAAGAATAGAATAGAATAGAAAAGAATCAAATCGAAGCTTATCGAATCTAGTCGAAACGAATAGAATTGAAAATAATAGAATAGAAAAGAATAGAATCGTAATGAATTGAATAGTATAGAATGTAATCAAAATGAATAGAATACAATACAAAAGATTAGAATCGAATAGAATACAATAGAATAGAAGAGAATAGAATAGATTCGAAATGAAATCTAACAAAATAGAATAGAAGAGAAAAATCAAATAGAATCGATTTGAATGGAATAGAATAGAATAGAATAGAATAGAATAGAATAGAATAGAAAAAAATCGAACCGAATCAAATAGAATAGAAAACAATAGAATAGAAAACAATAGAATAGAAAACAATAGAATAGAATAGAATAGAATAGAATAGAATAGAATAGAAAACATTGCATCTAATAGAATAGAATAGAATAGAATAGAATAGAAAAGAATCAAATCGAATCAAATCGAAAAAATAGAATAGAAAGAATCGAAACAAATCGAATAGAATCGAAACGAATAGAATAGTTCAGAATAGAATAGAAAAGAATCAAATTGAGTCGAAGAAAAAAGAATAGAATAGAAGAGAAAAGAATCGAATAAATCGAAACGAATAGAATAGAATATGAAAGAATCGAATAGAATCGAATCATATAGAATAGAATATAATAGAAAAGAATCGAATCAAATTGAATGGAAAATAATTGAATCGAATTGAATTGAAAGGAAGAGAATGGAAAAGAATCAAATCAAATCGAACTGGATAGAATAAAATTCAATAGAATGCAATAGAAGAGAATAGAAAAGAATCGAATAGAATAAAATAGAATAGAAAAGAATCGAATAGAATAAAAGAGAATAGAAAAGAATCAAATCGAATTGAAAAGAATAGAATAGAATAGAAAAGAATAGAATCGTAATGAATCGAGTAGTATAGAATCTGATCGAAATGAACAGAATACAATAGAAAAGATTAGAATCGAATAGAATACAAAAGAATAGAAGAGAATAGAATAGATTCGAAACGAAATCCAACATAATAGAATAGAATGGAAAAAATCAAATAGAATCGAATCGAATGGAATAGAATAGAATAGAAAAAAATCGAATCGAATCAAATAGAATACAATGGAATAGAAAACATAGAATAGAATAGAATAGAATAGAATAGAATAGAATAGAATAGAAAACATTGCATCTAATCGAATCAAATAGAATAGAATAGAAAAGAATCAAATCGAATCAAATCGAAAAGATAGAATAGAATAGAAAAGAATCGAAACGAATCGAATCGAAATGAATAGAATAGAATAGTTAACAATAGAATAGAATAGAATAGGGATCCCTGGGTGGCACAGCGGTTTGGCGCCTGCCTTTGGCCCAGGGCACGATCAGGGAGACCCTGGATCGAATCCCACGTCGGGCTCCCGGTGCATGGAGCCTGCTTCTCCCTCTGCCTGTGTCTCTGCCTCTCTCTCTCTCTCTGTGTGACTATCATAAATAAATAAAAATTAAAAAAAAAGAATTGAATAGAATAGAGTCGAATAAAATAGAATAGATAGAATAGAAAAGAATAGAATAGAATAGAATAGAATAGAACAGAATAGGAAATAATAGTAGAGAATAGAAAAGAATCGAATCGAATAGAATAGATTAGATAGAATAGAATAGAAAAGAATCCAATAGAATAGAATAGAATAGAATAGAATAGAATAGAATAGTACTGAATCGAATAGAATAGAAAAGAATTGAAATGAATCAATTCGAATAAAACAAAAGAATCGACTCGAATATAATCAAAAGAATCGAATCTAATTGAATCGAATAAAATAGAATTGAATAGAATGGAATAGAAGAGAATACAAAAGAAGAATAGAATAGAATAGAATAGAATAGAATACAATACAATACAATACAATACAAAAGAATCTAATAGAATAGAATAGTATACAAAAGAATTGAAACGAATCAATAGAATAGAAAAGAATAGAATAGTATTGAATCGAATTTAATTGAATCAAAGAGAAAAAATAGAATAGATACAAATAGAATAGAACAGAATAGAAAAGAATCGAATCAAAACGAATAGAATAGAATAGAAAAGAATCAAATCGAATCGAACGAATAGAATAGAAAAGAATCGAATTTCGTCGAATAGAATAGAATAGAAAAGAATCGAATAGAATCAAATAGAAAAGAATAGAAAATAAAAAAAGAGAATAGAGAAGAATCGAATCGAATAGAATAGATTAGATAGAATAGAATAGAAATGAATAGAATAGAATAGAAAGGAATAGAATAGGAAAGAATCGAATAGTATCGAGTCGAATACAATATAATAGAAAAGAATCAAAACAAAACGATTCGAATAAAATAGAAGAGAATCGAATCGAATATAATCGAAAAGAATCGAATCTAATCGAATCGGATATTCCATTCTATTCAATTCTAATCTATTCGATTCGATTAGATTCAATTCTTTTCGATTATATTCAATTCGATTCTATTTGATTCAATTGAATAGAATGGAATACAAGAGAATAGAAAGAATAGAATAGAATAGAATAGAATAGAATAGAATAGAATAGAATACAAGAGAACCAAATAGAATAGAATAGAATACAAAAGAATACAATAGAATAGAATAGAATGAAATAGAATAGAATAGAAAAGAAGAGAATAGTATCGAATCGAATTGAATTGAATAGAATAGAAAAAAAGAATAGAATAGAATAGAATAAAAAAGAATCGAATTGAATTGAATCAAAAGAATAGAATGGAATACAAAATTAGAATAGAATAGAATAGAATAGAATACTGGAGAATAAAATGGAATAGAAAAGATTCGAATCGAATAGAATTGAATAGAATCAAACCGAATAGAATCCAATTGAATCGAATCGAAGAGAAAAGAATCTAATTGAATCGAATAAATTGAATAGAAAAGAATAGAAAAGAATAGAAAAGAATATCAAATCGAATTGAATAAAATAGAATAGAAAAAATGGAATACAATCGAATATATAGAAAAGAAACAAGTCGAATCGAATAGAATCAAATAGAAGAGAATCGAATCCAATTGAATCAAATAGAGTAGAATAGAATAGAATACAAAAGATTCAAATTGAATCGAATAGAATAGAAAAGAATCGAATCGAATGGAATAGAACGGAATAGAATAGAATAGAAAAGAATCGAATCAAATATAATAGAATAAAATAGAAAAGATTCGAATCGAATAGAATAGAGTCGAATAGAATAGAAAAGAATCGAATCAAATCGAATAGATAGAATAGAAAAGAATCGAATAGAATCGAATTGAATGGAATAGAAGAGAAATGAAAAGAATCGAATAGATTTGAATCAAATAGAATCGAATCGAATAGAATAGAACAGAATAGAATCAAATCGAATCAATTAGACGGGAATAGAAAAGAATCGAATCGAATCGAATTGAATAGAATAGAATAGAATAGAAAAGAACCGAATAGAATAGAAAAGAATAGAATAGAATATATAGAATAGAGTAGAATAGAAAAGAAATAATCGAATCAAATCGAAAAGAATAGACAAGAATAGAAAAGAATCGAATGTAATCGAATCGAATATAATAGATTAGAAAAGAATAGAATAGAATAGAATAAGAAAGAATTAAATGGAATCGAATAAAATAGAATAGAATAGAATAGAATAGAAAATAATAGAATAGAATCGATTCAAATGAAATAGAATAGAATAGAAAAGAATCGAATCAAATAGAATAGAAAAGAATAGAATATAAAAAAATCGAACAGAATAGAATAGAAAAGAATTGAACGGAATCAAATAGAATAGAGAAGAATAGAATAGAATAGAATAGAATAGAATAGAATAGAATCAAATCAAATAGATAAAATAGAATAGAAAATAATCGAATAGTATCGAATCAAATCGAATAGAATAGAATAGAAAAGAATCGAATTGAATCGAAGAGAAGAGAATAGAAAAGAATCGAATCGAATCGAATAGAATAGAATAGAATCGTAATGAATCGAGTAGAACCTAATTGAAACGAATAGAATAGAATAGAAAAGATTAGAATCGAACAGAATACAATAAAATAAAATAAAATAGAATAAAATATAAAAGAATAGAATAGAATCGAGTAGAATAGAATATAAAAGTTGAACCGCATCGAATAGAATAGAATAGAATACAACATAATCAAATCGAATGAATCGAATCGAATAAAATAGATAGAATCGAAGCATACCGAATAGAATGGAATACAAGAGATTAGAAAAGAAGATAGAGTAGAATTCAATAGAATCGAAATGAAGACAAAAGAAAAGAGTCGAATCAAATCGAATCAAATAAAATAGAAAAGAATCGAATCAAATCGAATCGAATCAAAAAGAATAGAATAGAATAGAATAGAATAGAATAGAATAGAATAGAATAGAATACAATAAAATCAAATAGAATAGAATGGAATACAATAGAAAAGAATCGATAGAATAGAATAGAAGACGAAAGAATCGAATAGAATCGAAACGAATAGAATAGAATAGGAAAGAATCAAATAGAATCGAATCATATAGAATAGAACATAATAGAAAAGAATCGAATCGAATTGAATGGAAAAGAATTGAATTGAATTGAATTGAAAGAAAGAGAATGGAAAAGAATCAAATCAAATCGAATTGGATAGAATAGAATTCAATAGAATCGAATAGAAGAGAATAGAAAAAAATAGAATAGAATAGAATAAAATAGAATAGAAAAGAATCGAATTGAATTGAAAAGAATAGAATAGAATAGAAAAGAATCAAATCGAAGCTTATCGAATCTAGTCGAAACGAATAGAATTGAAAATAATAGAATAGAAAAGAATAGAATCGTAATGAATTGAATAGTATAGAATGTAATCAAAATGAATAGAATACAATACAAAAGATTAGAATCGAATAGAATACAATAGAATAGAAGAGAATAGAATAGATTCGAAATGAAATCTAACAAAATAGAATAGAAGAGAAAAATCAAATAGAATCGATTTGAATGGAATAGAATAGAATAGAATAGAATAGAATAGAATAGAATAGAATAGAATAGAAAAAAATCGAACCGAATCAAATAGAATAGAAAACAATAGAATAGAAAACAATAGAATAGAAAACAATAGAATAGAATAGAATAGAATAGAATAGAATAGAATAGAATAGAATAGAAAACATTGCATCTAATAGAATAGAATAGAATAGAATAGAATAGAATAGAATAGAATAGAAAAGAATCAAATCGAATCAAATCGAAAAAATAGAATAGAAAGAATCGAAACAAATCGAATAGAATCGAAACGAATAGAATAGTTCAGAATAGAATAGAAAAGAATCAAATTGAGTCGAAGAAAAAAGAATAGAATAGAAGAGAAAAGAATCGAATAAATCGAAACGAATAGAATAGAATATGAAAGAATCGAATAGAATCGAATCATATAGAATAGAATATAATAGAAAAGAATCGAATCAAATTGAATGGAAAATAATTGAATCGAATTGAATTGAAAGGAAGAGAATGGAAAAGAATCAAATCAAATCGAACTGGATAGAATAAAATTCAATAGAATGCAATAGAAGAGAATAGAAAAGAATCGAATAGAATAAAATAGAATAGAAAAGAATCGAATAGAATAAAAGAGAATAGAAAAGAATCAAATCGAATTGAAAAGAATAGAATAGAATAGAAAAGAATAGAATCGTAATGAATCGAGTAGTATAGAATCTGATCGAAATGAACAGAATACAATAGAAAAGATTAGAATCGAATAGAATACAAAAGAATAGAAGAGAATAGAATAGATTCGAAACGAAATCCAACATAATAGAATAGAATGGAAAAAATCAAATAGAATCGAATCGAATGGAATAGAATAGAATAGAAAAAAATCGAATCGAATCAAATAGAATACAATGGAATAGAAAACATAGAATAGAATAGAATAGAATAGAATAGAATAGAATAGAATAGAATAGAAAACATTGCATCTAATCGAATCAAATAGAATAGAATAGAAAAGAATCAAATCGAATCAAATCGAAAAGATAGAATAGAATAGAAAAGAATCGAAACGAATCGAATCGAAATGAATAGAATAGAATAGTTAACAATAGAATAGAATAGAATAGGGATCCCTGGGTGGCACAGCGGTTTGGCGCCTGCCTTTGGCCCAGGGCACGATCAGGGAGACCCTGGATCGAATCCCACGTCGGGCTCCCGGTGCATGGAGCCTGCTTCTCCCTCTGCCTGTGTCTCTGCCTCTCTCTCTCTCTCTGTGTGACTATCATAAATAAATAAAAATTAAAAAAAAAGAATTGAATAGAATAGAGTCGAATAAAATAGAATAGATAGAATAGAAAAGAATAGAATAGAATAGAATAGAATAGAACAGAATAGGAAATAATAGTAGAGAATAGAAAAGAATCGAATCGAATAGAATAGATTAGATAGAATAGAATAGAAAAGAATCCAATAGAATAGAATAGAATAGAATAGAATAGAATAGAATAGTACTGAATCGAATAGAATAGAAAAGAATTGAAATGAATCAATTCGAATAAAACAAAAGAATCGACTCGAATATAATCAAAAGAATCGAATCTAATTGAATCGAATAAAATAGAATTGAATAGAATGGAATAGAAGAGAATACAAAAGAAGAATAGAATAGAATAGAATAGAATAGAATACAATACAATACAATACAATACAAAAGAATCTAATAGAATAGAATAGTATACAAAAGAATTGAAACGAATCAATAGAATAGAAAAGAATAGAATAGTATTGAATCGAATTTAATTGAATCAAAGAGAAAAAATAGAATAGATACAAATAGAATAGAACAGAATAGAAAAGAATCGAATCAAAACGAATAGAATAGAATAGAAAAGAATCAAATCGAATCGAACGAATAGAATAGAAAAGAATCGAATTTCGTCGAATAGAATAGAATAGAAAAGAATCGAATAGAATCAAATAGAAAAGAATAGAAAATAAAAAAAGAGAATAGAGAAGAATCGAATCGAATAGAATAGATTAGATAGAATAGAATAGAAATGAATAGAATAGAATAGAAAGGAATAGAATAGGAAAGAATCGAATAGTATCGAGTCGAATACAATATAATAGAAAAGAATCAAAACAAAACGATTCGAATAAAATAGAAGAGAATCGAATCGAATATAATCGAAAAGAATCGAATCTAATCGAATCGGATATTCCATTCTATTCAATTCTAATCTATTCGATTCGATTAGATTCAATTCTTTTCGATTATATTCAATTCGATTCTATTTGATTCAATTGAATAGAATGGAATACAAGAGAATAGAAAGAATAGAATAGAATAGAATAGAATAGAATAGAATAGAATACAAGAGAACCAAATAGAATAGAATAGAATACAAAAGAATACAATAGAATAGAATAGAATGAAATAGAATAGAATAGAAAAGAAGAGAATAGTATCGAATCGAATTGAATTGAATAGAATAGAAAAAAAGAATAGAATAGAATAGAATAAAAAAGAATCGAATTGAATTGAATCAAAAGAATAGAATGGAATACAAAATTAGAATAGAATAGAATAGAATAGAATACTGGAGAATAAAATGGAATAGAAAAGATTCGAATCGAATAGAATTGAATAGAATCAAACCGAATAGAATCCAATTGAATCGAATCGAAGAGAAAAGAATCTAATTGAATCGAATAAATTGAATAGAAAAGAATAGAAAAGAATAGAAAAGAATATCAAATCGAATTGAATAAAATAGAATAGAAAAAATGGAATACAATCGAATATATAGAAAAGAAACAAGTCGAATCGAATAGAATCAAATAGAAGAGAATCGAATCCAATTGAATCAAATAGAGTAGAATAGAATAGAATACAAAAGATTCAAATTGAATCGAATAGAATAGAAAAGAATCGAATCGAATGGAATAGAACGGAATAGAATAGAATAGAAAAGAATCGAATCAAATATAATAGAATAAAATAGAAAAGATTCGAATCGAATAGAATAGAGTCGAATAGAATAGAAAAGAATCGAATCAAATCGAATAGATAGAATAGAAAAGAATCGAATAGAATCGAATTGAATGGAATAGAAGAGAAATGAAAAGAATCGAATAGATTTGAATCAAATAGAATCGAATCGAATAGAATAGAACAGAATAGAATCAAATCGAATCAATTAGACGGGAATAGAAAAGAATCGAATCGAATCGAATTGAATAGAATAGAATAGAATAGAAAAGAACCGAATAGAATAGAAAAGAATAGAATAGAATATATAGAATAGAGTAGAATAGAAAAGAAATAATCGAATCAAATCGAAAAGAATAGACAAGAATAGAAAAGAATCGAATGTAATCGAATCGAATATAATAGATTAGAAAAGAATAGAATAGAATAGAATAAGAAAGAATTAAATGGAATCGAATAAAATAGAATAGAATAGAATAGAATAGAAAATAATAGAATAGAATCGATTCAAATGAAATAGAATAGAATAGAAAAGAATCGAATCAAATAGAATAGAAAAGAATAGAATATAAAAAAATCGAACAGAATAGAATAGAAAAGAATTGAACGGAATCAAATAGAATAGAGAAGAATAGAATAGAATAGAATAGAATAGAATAGAATAGAATCAAATCAAATAGATAAAATAGAATAGAAAATAATCGAATAGTATCGAATCAAATCGAATAGAATAGAATAGAAAAGAATCGAATTGAATCGAAGAGAAGAGAATAGAAAAGAATCGAATCGAATCGAATAGAATAGAATAGAATCGTAATGAATCGAGTAGAACCTAATTGAAACGAATAGAATAGAATAGAAAAGATTAGAATCGAACAGAATACAATAAAATAAAATAAAATAGAATAAAATATAAAAGAATAGAATAGAATCGAGTAGAATAGAATATAAAAGTTGAACCGCATCGAATAGAATAGAATAGAATACAACATAATCAAATCGAATGAATCGAATCGAATAAAATAGATAGAATCGAAGCATACCGAATAGAATGGAATACAAGAGATTAGAAAAGAAGATAGAGTAGAATTCAATAGAATCGAAATGAAGACAAAAGAAAAGAGTCGAATCAAATCGAATCAAATAAAATAGAAAAGAATCGAATCAAATCGAATCGAATCAAAAAGAATAGAATAGAATAGAATAGAATAGAATAGAATAGAATAGAATAGAATAGAATACAATAAAATCAAATAGAATAGAATGGAATACAATAGAAAAGAATCGATAGAATAGAATAGAAGACGAAAGAATCGAATAGAATCGAAACGAATAGAATAGAATAGGAAAGAATCAAATAGAATCGAATCATATAGAATAGAACATAATAGAAAAGAATCGAATCGAATTGAATGGAAAAGAATTGAATTGAATTGAATTGAAAGAAAGAGAATGGAAAAGAATCAAATCAAATCGAATTGGATAGAATAGAATTCAATAGAATCGAATAGAAGAGAATAGAAAAAAATAGAATAGAATAGAATAAAATAGAATAGAAAAGAATCGAATTGAATTGAAAAGAATAGAATAGAATAGAAAAGAATCAAATCGAAGCTTATCGAATCTAGTCGAAACGAATAGAATTGAAAATAATAGAATAGAAAAGAATAGAATCGTAATGAATTGAATAGTATAGAATGTAATCAAAATGAATAGAATACAATACAAAAGATTAGAATCGAATAGAATACAATAGAATAGAAGAGAATAGAATAGATTCGAAATGAAATCTAACAAAATAGAATAGAAGAGAAAAATCAAATAGAATCGATTTGAATGGAATAGAATAGAATAGAATAGAATAGAATAGAATAGAATAGAATAGAAAAAAATCGAACCGAATCAAATAGAATAGAAAACAATAGAATAGAAAACAATAGAATAGAAAACAATAGAATAGAATAGAATAGAATAGAATAGAATAGAATAGAATAGAAAACATTGCATCTAATAGAATAGAATAGAATAGAATAGAATAGAATAGAATAGAAAAGAATCAAATCGAATCAAATCGAAAAAATAGAATAGAAAGAATCGAAACAAATCGAATAGAATCGAAACGAATAGAATAGTTCAGAATAGAATAGAAAAGAATCAAATTGAGTCGAAGAAAAAAGAATAGAATAGAAGAGAAAAGAATCGAATAAATCGAAACGAATAGAATAGAATATGAAAGAATCGAATAGAATCGAATCATATAGAATAGAATATAATAGAAAAGAATCGAATCAAATTGAATGGAAAATAATTGAATCGAATTGAATTGAAAGGAAGAGAATGGAAAAGAATCAAATCAAATCGAACTGGATAGAATAAAATTCAATAGAATGCAATAGAAGAGAATAGAAAAGAATCGAATAGAATAAAATAGAATAGAAAAGAATCGAATAGAATAAAAGAGAATAGAAAAGAATCAAATCGAATTGAAAAGAATAGAATAGAATAGAAAAGAATAGAATCGTAATGAATCGAGTAGTATAGAATCTGATCGAAATGAACAGAATACAATAGAAAAGATTAGAATCGAATAGAATACAAAAGAATAGAAGAGAATAGAATAGATTCGAAACGAAATCCAACATAATAGAATAGAATGGAAAAAATCAAATAGAATCGAATCGAATGGAATAGAATAGAATAGAAAAAAATCGAATCGAATCAAATAGAATACAATGGAATAGAAAACATAGAATAGAATAGAATAGAATAGAATAGAATAGAATAGAATAGAATAGAATAGAAAACATTGCATCTAATCGAATCAAATAGAATAGAATAGAAAAGAATCAAATCGAATCAAATCGAAAAGATAGAATAGAATAGAAAAGAATCGAAACGAATCGAATCGAAATGAATAGAATAGAATAGTTAACAATAGAATAGAATAGAATAGGGATCCCTGGGTGGCACAGCGGTTTGGCGCCTGCCTTTGGCCCAGGGCACGATCAGGGAGACCCTGGATCGAATCCCACGTCGGGCTCCCGGTGCATGGAGCCTGCTTCTCCCTCTGCCTGTGTCTCTGCCTCTCTCTCTCTCTCTGTGTGACTATCATAAATAAATAAAAATTAAAAAAAAAGAATTGAATAGAATAGAGTCGAATAAAATAGAATAGATAGAATAGAAAAGAATAGAATAGAATAGAATAGAATAGAACAGAATAGGAAATAATAGTAGAGAATAGAAAAGAATCGAATCGAATAGAATAGATTAGATAGAATAGAATAGAAAAGAATCCAATAGAATAGAATAGAATAGAATAGAATAGAATAGAATAGTACTGAATCGAATAGAATAGAAAAGAATTGAAATGAATCAATTCGAATAAAACAAAAGAATCGACTCGAATATAATCAAAAGAATCGAATCTAATTGAATCGAATAAAATAGAATTGAATAGAATGGAATAGAAGAGAATACAAAAGAAGAATAGAATAGAATAGAATAGAATAGAATACAATACAATACAATACAATACAAAAGAATCTAATAGAATAGAATAGTATACAAAAGAATTGAAACGAATCAATAGAATAGAAAAGAATAGAATAGTATTGAATCGAATTTAATTGAATCAAAGAGAAAAAATAGAATAGATACAAATAGAATAGAACAGAATAGAAAAGAATCGAATCAAAACGAATAGAATAGAATAGAAAAGAATCAAATCGAATCGAACGAATAGAATAGAAAAGAATCGAATTTCGTCGAATAGAATAGAATAGAAAAGAATCGAATAGAATCAAATAGAAAAGAATAGAAAATAAAAAAAGAGAATAGAGAAGAATCGAATCGAATAGAATAGATTAGATAGAATAGAATAGAAATGAATAGAATAGAATAGAAAGGAATAGAATAGGAAAGAATCGAATAGTATCGAGTCGAATACAATATAATAGAAAAGAATCAAAACAAAACGATTCGAATAAAATAGAAGAGAATCGAATCGAATATAATCGAAAAGAATCGAATCTAATCGAATCGGATATTCCATTCTATTCAATTCTAATCTATTCGATTCGATTAGATTCAATTCTTTTCGATTATATTCAATTCGATTCTATTTGATTCAATTGAATAGAATGGAATACAAGAGAATAGAAAGAATAGAATAGAATAGAATAGAATAGAATAGAATAGAATACAAGAGAACCAAATAGAATAGAATAGAATACAAAAGAATACAATAGAATAGAATAGAATGAAATAGAATAGAATAGAAAAGAAGAGAATAGTATCGAATCGAATTGAATTGAATAGAATAGAAAAAAAGAATAGAATAGAATAGAATAAAAAAGAATCGAATTGAATTGAATCAAAAGAATAGAATGGAATACAAAATTAGAATAGAATAGAATAGAATAGAATAGAATACTGGAGAATAAAATGGAATAGAAAAGATTCGAATCGAATAGAATTGAATAGAATCAAACCGAATAGAATCCAATTGAATCGAATCGAAGAGAAAAGAATCTAATTGAATCGAATAAATTGAATAGAAAAGAATAGAAAAGAATAGAAAAGAATATCAAATCGAATTGAATAAAATAGAATAGAAAAAATGGAATACAATCGAATATATAGAAAAGAAACAAGTCGAATCGAATAGAATCAAATAGAAGAGAATCGAATCCAATTGAATCAAATAGAGTAGAATAGAATAGAATACAAAAGATTCAAATTGAATCGAATAGAATAGAAAAGAATCGAATCGAATGGAATAGAACGGAATAGAATAGAATAGAAAAGAATCGAATCAAATATAATAGAATAAAATAGAAAAGATTCGAATCGAATAGAATAGAGTCGAATAGAATAGAAAAGAATCGAATCAAATCGAATAGATAGAATAGAAAAGAATCGAATAGAATCGAATTGAATGGAATAGAAGAGAAATGAAAAGAATCGAATAGATTTGAATCAAATAGAATCGAATCGAATAGAATAGAACAGAATAGAATCAAATCGAATCAATTAGACGGGAATAGAAAAGAATCGAATCGAATCGAATAGAATAGAATAGAATAGAATAGAAAAGAACCGAATAGAATAGAAAAGAATAGAATAGAATATATAGAATAGAGTAGAATAGAAAAGAAATAATCGAATCAAATCGAAAAGAATAGACAAGAATAGAAAAGAATCGAATGTAATCGAATCGAATATAATAGATTAGAAAAGAATAGAATAGAATAGAATAAGAAAGAATTAAATGGAATCGAATAAAATAGAATAGAATAGAATAGAATAGAAAATAATAGAATAGAATCGATTCAAATGAAATAGAATAGAATAGAAAAGAATCGAATCAAATAGAATAGAAAAGAATAGAATATAAAAAAATCGAACAGAATAGAATAGAAAAGAATTGAACGGAATCAAATAGAATAGAGAAGAATAGAATAGAATAGAATAGAATAGAATAGAATAGAATAGAATAGAATAGAATAGAATCAAATCAAATAGATAAAATAGAATAGAAAATAATCGAATAGAATCAAATCAAATCGAATAGAATTGAATAGAATAAAATAGAATAGAATAGAAAAGAATAGAATTGAAACGAAACGAAACGAATAGAATATAATAGAATAGAAAAGATTAGAATCGAATAGAAATATAGAATAAAAAATAATAGATTAAAATATAAAAGAATAGAATCGAATAGAATAGAATATAAAAATCGAATTGAATCGAATTGACTAGAATAGAATAGAAAAGAATAGAATAGAATAGAATAGAATAGAATAGAATAGAATACAACATAATCGAATCCAATCAAATTGAATAGAATAGAACAGAAATCATAGCATCGAATCGAATAGAATAGAATAGAGAAGAATCGAATCGAATAGAATAAAATAAAACAGAAAAGAATCGAATCCAATAGAATAGAATAGAATAGATAGAATAGAATAGAATAGATTCAAATAGAATCGAAACGAATCGATTGAATAGAATAGAAAAGAATCAAATAGTATCAAAACGAATAGAATAGAATGAAAAGAATCGAATTGAATCGAACAAAAGAGAATAGAATAGAATAGAATCGCAATGAATCGAGTAGAATAGAATCTACTCGAATTGAATAGAATAGAATAGAAAAGATTAGAATACAATAGAATAAAATAGAATAGAATAAAATATAAAGAATCGAATCAAATAGAATCGAATAGAATAGAATATAAAAATCAAATCGCGGGATCCTGGAGTGGCGCAGCGGTTTGGCGCCCACCTTTGGCCCAGGGCGCGACCCTGGAGACCCAGGATCAAATCCCACGTCGGGCTCCCGGTGCATGGAGCCTGCTTCTCCCTCTCCCTCTGCCTGTGTCTCTGCCTCTCTCACCCTCTCTCTGTGTGACTATCATAAATAAATAAAAAAGAGTTAAAAAAAATCAAATCGCATCGAATCGAATAGAATACAACATAATCGATTCAAATGAACTAAATCGAATAAAATAGATAGAATCGAAGCGAACCGAATCGAAAGAATAGAATAGATTAGAAAAGAATCAAATCGAATAGAGTAGAATTCAACAGAATCGAAATGAAGACAATAGAAAAGAGACGAATCGAATGGATAAAATAGAAAAGAATTGAATCGAATCGAATCAAAAAGAATAGAATTGAATTGTATACAATAGAATGAAATGGAATAGAATAGAATAGAATAGAATAGAATAGAATAGAATAGAAAAGAATAGAAAAGAATCGAATAGAATGGAACGAGTAAAATAGAACAGAATAGGAAAGAAACGAATAGAATCGAATAGAATAGAATAAAAAACAATAGAATAGAAAAGAATTGAAACGAATCAAATCATATAGAATAGAATATAATAGAAAAGAATCGAATAGAATCGAATAGAAAAGAATCGAATTGAAAGGAAGAGAATAGAAAAGAATCGAATCGAATTGGATAGAATAGAATAGAATGCAATAGAATCGAATAGAAGTGAATAGAAAAGAATCGAATAGAAAAGAATAGAATAGAATAAAATAGAATAGAAAAGAATCGAATTGAATTGAAAAGAATAGAATAGAATAGAATTGAATTGAAATGAATCAAATTGAAGCTTATTGAATGTAGTCAAATTGAAGAGAATTGAAAAGAATAGAATAGAAAATAGAATCGTAATGAATCGAAGAGTATAGAATCTAATCGAAATGAATAGAATATAATAGAAAAGATTAGAATCGAATAGAATACAATAGAATAGAAGAGAATAGAATAGATTCAAAACGAATCTAACAGAATAGAATCGAATAGAAAAAATTGAATCGAATCGAATAGAAAAAATAGAATAGCATAGAGAAAAATTGAATCGAATCAAATAGAATAGAATAGAATAGAATGTAATACAATAGAATAAAATAGAAAAAAATCGAATAGAAACGAATCAAATAGAAATGAATCGAGTAGAATAGAATAGAATACAATACAATACAATAGAATTGAATGTAATCGAATAGAATAGAATAGAATAGAAAAGAATCGAATTGATTCCATTCCAAGAAAAGAATAGATTAGAAAGAATACTAGAAAATAATCAAATCGAATCGAATCGAATTGAATAGAAAAGAATAGAAGAGAATAGAAAAGAATACAATAGAATAGAAAAGAATTGAATTGAATCGAATCGAATAGAATATAAAATAATAGAATAGAATAGAACAGAATCGAACCGAATTGAATAGAATAGAAAGGAATTGAATCAAATAGAATACAATAGAATTGAATCGAATCGAATTAAATAAAATAAAAAAGAATAGAATTTAAATGTATTGTATAGAATAGAATAGATAATAGATGAGAATCGAAAGGACGAAAATAGAAAAGAATCAAATAGAATAGAATAGATTAGAATAGAACAGAAGAGAATAGAATAGAATCGAAAAGAATAGAATAGAAAAGAATAGAATTGAATAGAATGGAATAGAAATGAATCGAATCGAATTGAATAGAATAGAATAGAAAATAAATGAATCAAATAGAATAAAACAGAATAGAATAGAAAAGAATAGTATAGAATACAATAGAATTGAAAAGAATCGAATAGAATAGAAAATAATCAAATAGAAAAAGATAGAATAGAAAAGAATCGAATTGAAATGAATCAAATAAAACAGAAAAGAAAGGAATTGAATAGAAGGATAGAATAGAATAAAGAATCGATTCGAATTGAATAGATAGAATAGAATAGAAAAGAATTGAATAGAATAGAATCAAACTGAATCGAATCGAATAGAATAGAAAAGAATCGAATCAAATAGAATAGAAGAATAGAATAGAATAGAAAAGATCCAATCAATCGAATAGATAGAATAGAAGAGAATAGAAAAGAAACGAATAGAATCGAATCGAATAGAATAGAATAGAAAACAAACGAATCGATTCGAATCGAATCGTATTGAATAGAATAGAATACAATAGAAAAGAATCTAATCGAATCGAATCAATTAGAAGGGAAAAGAAAACAATCGAATCGACTAGAATTGTATTGAATAGAATCAAATAGAAGAGAATAGAAAAGAATCGAATTGAATAGAAAAGAATAGAATAGAAAATAATCGAATCAAATCGAATAAAAAATAATAGAATAGAAAAGAATCGAATAGAATAGAGTAGAAAGGAATAGAATAGAATAGAATAGAATAGAATAGAAGAAAAATAGAATCAAATAAAATAGAAAAGAATAGAATAGAATAGAAAAGAATCGAACTGAATCGAAATGAATAGAATAGAATAGAACAGAATAAAATAGAATCGAATAAAATAGAATCAAATAGAATAGAATAGAATAGAATAGAATAGAAAAGAAAAGGATTGAACTGAATCGAATAGAATAGAGAAGAATAGAATAGAATAGAAAAGAATCGAAATGAATCGAATCGGATAAAATAGCATAGAAAATAATCGAAAGGAATCAAATGAATAGAATAGGATAGAATAGAATCTCATAGAATAGAATAGAATAGAATAGAATAGAATAGAATCTAATAGAATAGACTAGAATAGAATACAATAGAATAGAATAGAATAAAAAAGGATCGAATAGAATAGAATAGAATAGAAACGAATAGAATCGAATCCATGCGAATAGAAAAGAATAGGATTGAATTGAATTGAATTGAATAGAAAATAATCAAATCGAATCGAATAGAAAAGAATAGAATAGACTAGAATAGAAAAGAATAGAATTGAATCGAATCAAATCTAATAGAATAGAATAGAAATGACTCGAATCGAATAGAACAGAATAGAATAAAAAAGAATCAAATAGAATCAAATCGAAGAAAGGAACAGAATAGAATTAAAAGAGTCAAATCGAATCAAATTGAAGAGAATAGAAGAGAAAAGAAAAGAATTGAATAGAATAGAATAAAATAGAATAGAATAAAATAAAATGGAATAGATGAGAATAGAATACAAAAAATCTAATCGAATCGAATAATAGAAAAGAATCGAATCAAAAAGAACAGAATAGAATAGAAAAGAATAGAATAGAATCAATTAGAAGAGAAAAGAATACAAAAGAGTCGAATCAAACCAAATCGAATACAAAAGAAAAGAATAGAATAGAATAGAAAAAATCGAATAGAATAGAATAGAATACAAAAGAATCGAATCACATAGAATAGAAAGGAATAGAATACAAAAGAATAGAATAGAATTGAAAAGAATTGAATCGAATAGAATAGAAAAGAATCGAATCAAATCGAATTGAATTGAATCAAATCGAATAGAATAGAAAAGAATCGAATCGAATCAAATAAACAGAAAAGAAAAGAAAGAATAGAATAGATAGAATAGAATGGAAAAGAATAGAATAGAATAGAATAGAATAGAATAGAATAGAATAGAATAGAATAGAAAAAAATTGAAACATAGAATAGAATAGAAAAGAATCAAATCAAATAGAATAGAATAGAATACAAAAGAATCGAATTGAATAGAAAGAATAGAATTGAATAAATAGAATAGTAAAGAATCGAAAGAAATAGAATTGAATAGAAACGAATAGAATCGAATCAAAACGAATTGAGTAGAAGAGAAAAAATAGAATAGAATAGAATAGAAAAGAATCGAATCGAATTGAATAGAATAGAATAGTAAAGAATCGAATAGAAGAGAATCAATTAGAGTACAATAGAAAAGAAGAATAGAATAGAATAGAATAGAAAAGAATTGAATGGAATAGAATAGAATCAAATCGAATAGAATACAATAGAAAAGAATCAAATCGAATAGAATAGAACAGAATAGAAAAGAACCAAATACATTAGAATAGAATAGAAAAGAATCGAATGGATCGAATAGAATAGAAAAGAATAGAATGGAATAGAATTGAGAAGAATTGAATCGAAACAAATAGAATAGAATAGAAAAGAATAGAATCGAATCTAATTGAATATAATAGAGAATAAGCGAATCGAATCGAATCGAATAGATTAGAATAGAAGAGAATAGAAAAGAATCGAATAGAATCGAAATGAATAGAATAAAATAGAAAACAGTCGAATCGAATCGAATAGAATAGAATAGAAAGAATATAATAGAATCAAATTGAATATAATAGAAATTAATCATATCCAATTGAATCGAATAGATTAGAATAGAAGAGAATCGAAGAAAATAGAGTAGAATAGAATAGAAAAGTATCGAACCGAATCGAATACAATAGAGTAGAATAGAAAACAAAAGAATAGAATAGAATAGAATAGAATAGAATAGAATAGAATAGAAAAGAATCGAATCGAATAGAATAGAATAGAAAAGAATCGAAAAGAATCGAACCAAATCAAATAGAATACAATCGAATCGATTCGAATAGAATAGAAAAGAATCGAATCGAATAAATAGAATAGAATAGAACAGAATAGGATCGAATCGAATTGAATAGAATAGATTGGAAAAAATACAATAGAATAGAATAGAATAGAAAAGAATCAAATCGTATCCAATAAAATCGAATCGTAGAGAATAGAATAAAAAAGAATAGAATAGAATACAAAATATTCGAATAAAATAGAATACAATAGAATAGAATAGAATAAAACAGAATCAAATAGAATAGAATACAAAAGAATCGAATAGAATAGAATAGAATAAAAAGAAAAGAATCGAATCGAATCGATCAAATAGAATAATAGAATAGAATAGAATAAAAAAGGATCGAATCGAATTGAATCGAATAGAATGGAAAAAAGTAGAATCGAATCCATGCGAAAAGAATAGAATAGAATAGAATAGAATAGAATAGAATAGAATAGAATAGAATAGAATAGAATAGAATAGAATATAAAAAATCGAATTGAATCGAATAGAATAGAATACAAAAGAAACGAATAGAATCAAATCAAATCCAATAGAATAGAATAGAAATGAATCGAATCGAATAGAACAGAATAGAATAGAAAAGAATCAAATCAAATCGAATTGAATAGAAGAGAACAGAATAGAATCAAAAGAGTCGAATCGAATCAAATCAAAGAGAATAGAAAAGAATTGAATAAAATAGAACAGAATAGAAAAGAATCGAATAGAATAGGATAAAATGGAATAGAAGAGAATAGAATACAAAAAATCGAATAGAATAGAATAGAATAGATGAGAAGAGAATTGAATCGATTAGAGTAGAATAGAAAAGAATAGAATAGAATCAAATAGAATAGAGAAGTATTGAATGGAATAGAATAGAATCAAATCGAATAGAATACAATAGAAAAGAATTGAATCGAATAGAATACAATAGAACAGAATAGAAAAGAATCAAATCGAATAGATTAGAATAGAATAGAAAAGAATCAAATCGAATTGAATATAATAGAAAATAGAATAGAATTGTAAAGAAGAATTGAATCAAATCAAATCGAATAGAATAGAAAAGAATAGAATCGAGTCTAATTGAATATAATAGAGAATAATCGAATTGGATCGAATCAAATAGATTAGAATAGAAGAGAAGAGACTAGAAAAGAATCGAATGGAATCGAATCGAATAGAATAGAAAAGAGTCAAATCGAATCGAATCGAATAGAATAGAATAGAATAGAAAGAATATAATAGAATCAAATTGAATATAATAGAAATTAATCAAATCCAATCGAATCGAATAGATTAGAATAGAAGAGAATCGAAGAAAATAGAGTAGAATAGATTAGAAAAGTATCAAACCGAATCGAATTGAATACAATAGAATAGAATAGAATACAAAAGAATCGAATCAAATCTAATAGAATAAATAGAAAAGAATCGAATCAAATCAAATCAAATCAAATCGAATCGAATACAATAGAATAGAATAGAATACAAAAGAATCAAATCTAATAGAATAGAATAGAAAGAAAAGAATCGAATTGAATGCAATAGAATAGAATACAACACAATAGAAAAGAATCGAATCGAATAGAATAGAATAGAAAAGAATTGAAACGAAGAGAAGAGAATACAACGCAAAAGAATCGAATAGAATACAATAGAATAGAAAAGAATCTAATAGAATATAATAGAATAGAAACTAATTGAATGAATAGAATAGAATTGAATAGAAAAGAATCAAATCGAATGGAATAGAATGGAATAGAATAAAATCTAAAAGAATCGGAGAAACTAATCAAATAGAATACAAAAAGATAGAAAGAATCAATTCGAATCGAATCAAATAGGATAGAATAGAAAATAAAGAATAGAAAGGAATTGAATATAATAGAAAATAATCGAATCAATTCGAATCGAATAGAATAAAAAAGATGAGAATCGAATCGAAGCAAAGCGAATAGGATAGAATAGAAAAGAATCGATTCAAATAGAATAGAATAGAATAGAATAGAATAGAATAGAAACGTATTGAATTGATTTAAATTGAAGAGAATACAATAGAATACAAAAGAGTCGAATCGAATCGAATACAATAGAATAGAATAGAATACAAAAAATAGAATTGAATCGAATAGAATCCAATCCAATTGAATTGAATCGAATCGAATAGAATAGAAAAGAATAGAATAGAATAGAAAAGAATAGAATAGAATAGAATACAATAGAATCGAAAAGAATCGAATAGAATAGAATAGAATAGAATAGAATAAAATCAAATAGAATAGAATAGAAAAGAATGGAATAGAATAAAATAGAATAGAATAGAATAGAATAGAATAGAATAGAATAGAATAGAATAGAAAGCAACCGAATAGAAACGAATCGAATAGAAATGAATTGAGTAGAATAGAATAGAAAAGAATAGAATAGAAAGAATCGAATACAATAGAAGAGAATAGAAAAGAATCGAATCGAATTGAATATAATCGAATAGAATAGAATAGAAAAGAACCGATCGAATCCATTCCAAGAAAAGAATAGATTAGAATAGAATAATAGAAAATAATCAATAGAATAGAATAATATAGAAAAGAATAGAAGAGAATAGAAAAGAATAGAATAGAATAGAAAAGAATCGAATTGAATCGAATCGAATAGAATATAAAATAATAGAATAGAACAGAATAGAATAGAAAAGAATCACTGTTCGAATAGAATAGAAAAGAATACAATAGAATAGAAAAAATCAAATCGAATCGAACAGAATCGAATAGAATAGAATTGAATTGAATTGAATCAAATAGAATACAAAAGAATAGAATAGAAAAGAATATAATAGAAAATAATCAAAACAAATCGAATCAAATCGAATCGAATAGAATAGAATCCAATAGAATAGAATAGAATACAAAAGAATCGTATCGATTCAAATAGAATAGCATAGAAAAGAATCGAATTGAAACGAATAGAATAGAATAGAAAAGAATCGAAACAATCTATTTGAATAGAATCGAATGGAATAGAATACAATCGAATCGATTCAAATAGAATAGAAAAGAGTCGAATCGAATAAATAGAATAGAAAAGAATAAAATAGAATACAAAAGAATAGAATAGGATCGAATCGAATTGAATAAATAGAATGGAAAAAATAGAATAGAATTGAATAGAATAGAAAAGAATAGAATCATATCCAATAGAATCGAATTGAAGAGAATAGAATAAAAAAGAATCGAATCGAATCGAATAGAATAGAATACAAAAAAATCGAATCGAATTAAATAGAATAGAAAACAAAAGAATCGAATTGAATACAATAGAATAGAATACAAAAGAAATGAATAGAATAGAATAGAATAGAACAGAATAGAAAAGAATCAAATCGAATCGAATAGAAGAGAAGAGAATAGTAAGAATAGAAAAGAATCGAATCAACTCGAATTGAATCGAACCAAAAGAATAGAATCCAATTGAATCGAATCGAATTGAATAGAAAGGAATTGAATCGAAACGAATCGAATAAATAGAAAGAATCGAATAGAATAGAATAGAATAGAATAGAATAGAATCAAATAGAATAGAATACAAAAGAATGTAATAGAATAGAATAGAAAACAATCGAATAGAAACAAATGGAATAGAAATGAATCGAGTAGAATAGAATAGAAAAGAATCGAATACAATAGAAGAGAATAGAAAAGAATCGAATCGAATTGAATATAATCAAATAGAATAGAATAGAATAGATAGAATAGAATAGAACCAAATCGAATCCATTCCAAGAAAAGAATAGATTAGAACAGAATAATAGAAAAAAATCAATAGAATAGAATAACATAGAAAAGAATAGAAGAGAATAGAATAGAATAGAAAAGAATCGAATTGAATTGAATCGAATAAAATATAAAATAATAGAATAGAACAGAATAGAATAGAAAAGAATCACCAAATCGAATAGAATAGAAAAGAATAGAATAGAAAGAATCAAATCGAATCGAATAGAATAGAATTGAATTGAACTGAATAGAATAGAATACAAAAGAATCGAATAGAATAGAAAAGAAGGGATCCCTGGGTGGCGCAGCGGTTTAGCGCCTGCCTTTGGCCCAGGGCGCGATCCTGGAGACCCGGGATTGAATCCCACGTCGGGCTCCTGGTGCATGGAGCCTGCTTCTCCCTCTGCCTGTGTCTCTGCCCCCCTCTCTCTCTCTCTGTGACTATCATAAATAAATAAAAAATTAAAAATAAAATAAAAATAAAAAATAAAAAAAGAAAAGAATAGAATCAAATAGAATAGAAAAGAATCAAATCGAATCAAATCAAATAGAATAGAATAGAATCCAATAGAATAGAATAGAAGAATAGAATAGAATAGAATAGAATAGAATAGAATAGAATAGAATAGAATAGAATAGAATACAAAGGATCGTATCGATTCGAATAGAATAGAATAGAATAGAATAGAATAGAATAGAATAGAATAGAATAGAATAGAATAGAATCGATCTATTTGAATCGAATTGAATGGAATAGAATACAATCGAATCGATTCGAATAGAATAGAAAAGAATCGAATCGAATTTAATAGAATAGAATAGAACATCCACATGCAGAAGAATGAAACTAAACCACACTCTTGCACCATACACAAAGATAAACTCAAAATGGATGAAAGATCTAAATGTGAGGCAAGATTCCATCAAATCCTAGAGGAGAACACAGGCAACACCCTTTGTGAACTCGGCCACAGTAACTTCTTGCAAGATACATCCACGAAGGCAAAAGAAACAAAAGCAAAAATGAACTTTTGAGACTTCAAGATGAGAAGCTTTTGCACAGCAAAGGATACAGTCAACAAAACTCAAAGACAACCTACAGAATGGGAGAAGATATTTGCAAATGACGTATCAGATAAAGGGCTAGTTTCCAAGATCTATAAAGAACTTATTAAACTCAGCAGCAAAGAAACAAACAATCCAAACAGGAAATGGGCAAAAGACATGAACAGAAATCTCATAGAGGAAGACATAGACATGGCCAACAAGCACATGAGAAAATGCTCCGCATCCCTGGCCAAAAGGGAAATACAAATCAAAATCACAATGAGATACCACCTCACACATGTGAGAATGGGGAAAATTAACAAGGCAGGAAACCACAAATGTTGGAGAGGATGTGGAGAAAGGGGAACCATCCTGCACTGTTGGTGGGAATGTGAACTGGTGCAGCCACTCTGGAAAACTGTGTGGAGGTTCCTCAAAGAATTAAAAATAGATCTGCCCTACAACCCAGCAATTGCACTGCTGGCAATTTACCCCAAAGATACAGATGCAATGAAATGCCAGGACACCTGCACCCCGATGTTTCTAGCAGCAATGTCCACAATAGCTAAGCTGTGGAAGAAGCCTCGGTGTCCATGGAAAGATGAATGGATAAAGAAGATGTGGTTTATGTATACAATGGAATACTACTCAGCCATTAAAAACAACAAATGCCCACCAATTCCTTCGATGTGGATGGAATTGGAGGGTGTTATGCCGAGTGAGTAAGGCGATCGGAGAAGACAGACATTATATGGTCTCCTTCATTTGGGGAATAGAAAAAATAGTGAAAGGGAATGCTCTGTTGGATCCTACTGGCTAGAATCTTGTTGAGAATTTTTACATCCATTTTCATGAGGGATATTGGTCTGTAATTCTCCTTTTTGGTGGGGTCTTTGGTTTTGGAATTTAAGTGATGTTGGCCTCATAGAAGGAGTTTGCAAGTACTACATCTCGTTTTATCTTTCAGAACAGCTTTAGTAGAAGTATGGTTTCTTCTTTAAATGTTTGATAGAATTCCCCTGGGAAGGCATCTTGTCCTGGATTTTGTGTCTTGGTAGGATTTGAGGACTGCTTCAATTTCTTCCCTGGTTATCAGCCTGTTCAGTTTTCTATTTCTTCCAGTTTTGGTTGTTTGTGGTTTTCCAGAAATGTGTCCATTTCTCCAAGATTGCCTAATTTATTGGCATATAGCTGCTCCTAATAACCTTTAAAAATCGTTTGTATTTTTTGGTGTTGGTGATGTTCTCTCATTTATCATTCATTATTTTATTAATTTGAGTCCTTTCCCTCTTCTTTTTAATAAGACTGCCTAATGATTTATCTACGTTATTAATTCTTTCAAAAACCAACTCCTGGATTTGTTCATCCATTCCACATTTCTTCTGGTCTCTCTTTCATTGAGTTCTGCCCGAATCTTTCTTAACTCTCTTCTTCTGCTGTGTGTAGGATCTATTTGCTGTTTTTTTCCTCCAGCTCCTTTATATGCAACGTTCGCTTTTGTATTTGAGTTCTTTCCAGTTTTTTGATGGATGCTCATATTGCGATAAATTTCCCCCTCAGGACTGCTTTTGTTGTATCCCAAAGACTTTTAATGGTTGTATCTTTATTCTCATTAGTTTCCATGAATGTTTTCATTCTTCTCTAATTTCCTGCTTTACGCTTTCATCTTTTTTTTAATTAATTATTTATTTATGATAGTCACACACAGAGAGAGAGAGAGAGAGAGAGGCAGAGACATAGGCAGAGGGAGAAGCAGGCTCCATGCACCGGGAGCCCGACGTGGGATTCGATCCCGGGTGTCCAGGATCGTGCCCTGGGCCAAAGGCAGGTGCTAAACCGCTGCGCCACCCAGGGATCCCCGCTTTCATCTTTTAGCAGGATGGTCCTTAAGCTCTATATATTTGAAATCCTTCCAAACTTCTTCTTGTGATTTAGTTCTAATTTCAAAGCATTATGGTGTGAAAAGATGCAGGGGACGATCCCGATCTTTTGGTATCAGTTAAGTCCTGTTTTTTGCCCCAGTATGTGGTCTACTCTGGAGAAAGGTCCATGTGCACTTTAGAAGAATGTGTATTCAATTGTGTTTGGATGGAAAGATCTGTAAATATCTGTGAAATCCATCTGGTCTAGTGTACCACTTAAAACTCTTGTTTTTAGAGATGTGTTTAGAAAACCTGTTGATTGTAGAAAGTGCTTCATTCAAGGCACCAAGTATAAGTGTATTATTATCTAAGTAGGCCTTAACTTTGGTTATTAATTGATTGATATACTTGGCAGCTCCCAAATTGCGGGCATAAATTCTGGGCATAAATATTGGTGACTGTTAGGTCTTCTTGTTGGATGGATCCTTTAATTATGCTATAGTGTCCCTCTTCATCACTTACTACAGTCTTTGGGATAAACTTTAGTTTATCTGATCTGAGGATGGCTACCCCTGCTTTCTTTTGAGGACCTTTGGAATGGTACATTGCTTTCCAACCTTTCATTTACAGGCTGTAGGTGTCCTTATGTCGAAAATGGGTCTCTTGTACACAGCAAAGAGATGGGTTTTGCTTATTCATCCAGTCTGAATCGGCAGCTGTGCCTTTTGCTGAGGTCACTAAACCCATTCATGTCCAGAGTTACTATTGAAATATATGTATTCAGTGTCATCATGATACCTATTCAGTCCCTGTTTTTGTGGATTGTTCCCTTGGACTTCCTCTATTACAGATTCCCCCTTAGTATTTGTTGCAGAGCTGGCTTCATGATCACATATTCTTTCAGTTTCTGCCTATCTTGGAAACTCTTTATCTCTCCTTCTATTATGAATGAGAGCCTTGCTGGATACAGTATTCTTGGCTGCATGTTCTTCTCATTTAAGACCCTGACTTATCCTGCCAGCCCTCTCTGGCCTGCCAAGTCTCTGTGGAAGGGTCTGCTGCTATGCTAATCCTTCTCCCCATGAAATTTAGAGATTATTTTTCTCTTGCTTCTTTAAGGATTTTCTCTTTATCTTTGGAATTTGCAAGTTTCACTATTAAATGTCCAGGTGTAGAGTGGTTTTTATTGATTTCAGGGGGGGATCTATCCATTTCCTGATCTGAATGCCTGTTTCCCACCACATATTAGGGAAGTTTTCAGCTCTGATTTGTTCAAATACATATTCTGGGCCTGTGTCCCTTTGGCACCCTCGGGACCCCAGGTAAACGTAGATTTTCCTTCTGAGGTTGTCATTTATTTCCATTAGCCTATCCTCATGATCTTTTAGTCATTTTTCTCTTTGTTTCCTCAGTTTCCCTCCTTGACATCAACTTGTCTTCTATGTCACTCGCTCATTCTACAACATTAACTCTCATCGTTTGGACCTCTACTTTGGATTGCATCTCATTTAATTGATTTTCAATTTTGTCCTGATTAGATCTAAATTCTGCAGTCATGAAGTGTCTTGAATCCTTTAGGGTTTTTTCTAGATCCACTAGTAGCTTTATAATTATGCTTGTGATTCGGCTTTCTAATCCTGAGTTGTAATACAAATTTTGTAAGTCTTTGGGAGAGAGAGCTGTTTCTGATTCTTTGTTTTGAGGAGAGTTTTTCCTACTAGTCATTTTGCTCAGTGCAGAGTGGTCAAAAAGAAGTTGTATTTCATAGAAGTGTGAACTCTTCTCTCACTGTAGCATTACAGCTGTTCTCTCCTTAAATCTCAGGCCGAATTCCTAGGTTTTCAAGATGATATAAAAGTTATGTAGGTAATTGGGTAGGGACAGATGACTTGGGGACCCTACTCTTCTACCATCTTGCCCCCACCTCCTCTGTTTTCCATTTAAACATGGTTTCTAGGCAACGATATCAGGAGAGTCACTGAGAAAGACGTCTGACATTGGCCACCTAAGCTCTATGGTGATTGGCCACCTGAATCAGGCCACACTGAGAGCCTGCCTGATCGGCCGCGGCATGGCGGTGACATCACAGAAGGGCACTCTGATGCACCTGGGATGATATAAAAGCATGGCAATCATGCAGGCCCCCGCGACGACAGATATGGCACTTCATCCACAGATCCCTGCTCACCCTCTAGTTTGCTTCCCTGTTTTCTGCCCCTGCCCATGGCAAGCCCCCTGTCCCATCACCTGCCCCAGGCCTCTCGTCAAAACTTTGGGCTCCACCTGCACGTTTGCACCTCTCTTCATCCCCCTCTGTGGTCCTGAGAGTCCTCGAACCCACAGCAGGCAACTCCTGTTCCCTTTTCCCACTGTGAGTTTGTCCTGGCTGCTCACGGACATATTCCATGTGGCCTGTGGGAGTGGGACACTGGGAATCGGTACCATGGATACTCAAGCAGATGAGAAAAGCCTCTCCCACACCTCTGGGGACAACACCAGGATCATCACAGGAAAGCTGTGAGTCTATGTCCTGAAGGAGCCCAGGGCACTAACTGCTTCTCTTGGGCTCTCCAACCCAGATCAGCACAGGGCTCATGAATGCCCTAATATTCCAGTCCACTCCCATGTGTACAATGTCTGAAGTGCCTCCAGGCACCTGGCAGAGAGGGGTATTATGAAACAAGTAAGTCCTGGGACAAGGAGTCACCACATCACTGGACACAGTGGGGGTCATTGGAACATGGGCCCTCAGACCACGAGCTGCCTGCCCAGCTCAGTAGTGGACAAACGGATCGTCCAGATCCCTGGCTGACCTGGAGCCTGCAAACGACAAATCCCCGAACACAGCAGGACATGGAGAAATGCAGTCCCCAGAACAGAGCACCTACCAGGAGCCCTCAGATTGGGAACCCACTGAACCCAGGTGCCCCAGGGCATGTGGGTCACCCAAACACTGAAGGAACCAGGAACCCTCATACCACCAGTCTCCAGCTGAGCCCAGAAGAAGGCAAGGGGGTCCAGGGAACACTGGGTTTGCAGAGTGTCTCCAAATCATGAGCCCTGCATCCCAGCTCATCACTGGGAAAACGAGGCACCTGCACAGTGGTGTCAGCATGTTGCTTGGACCTGGAGACCAACATCACAGCTCAGCTGTACTCACTTAGGCCACTGGTAAGTGGGCTCACCTTGTGATTTTGGACTTGCGGTTACACAACCCAGACATGGCTAGGCCAAGCAGGCCCCTGGATAGCAGGCTCACCATGTGCCATTGGACCCCTAGACTCACAGCATATCTCAGCACTAGGGCAAGCTGGCCTCTACTTAGGAAGAATTCATGAGATTGAGAAAGCTCTCAAAGGACTTATCAAAGAAAAGATAAAGAATCCAAACAAATAAAATCATAAATGAAATTGGTGGATCACAACCAACTCCAAATAAATACAAACAATTATAAAGGCATTAAAACTGGCAAGGAAGAAGTCAACATCTCACTTTTCTCAGATGACATGATACTTTATTTGGAAAACACAAGAGTTTGCAACTCTGCTAGGACTCATGTTGTATTTCAGCAATGTGGCAGGATAAAAAAAATCAATGTAGAGAAATCTGCTTTATTTCTAGATGCAAAAATGATATAGAAGAAAGAGAAATTAAGGGCTGATCCTATTTACAATTGCACCAGAAACCATAAAATACCTAGGAATAAACGTAATGAAAGAGGTAAAGGATCTGTAACTAAAAACTACAGAACACCTAAAAAGAAATTGTGGAAGGGCAAAGAGATTCATTAACATTCCATATTCATGGATTTGAAGTATCAATATTGTGAAAATGTCCATGCAACCCAGGGCAATGTACACTTTTGAAGTAGTCCCTATCAAAATACCATCGACATTTTTCACAGATCAGAAACAAATATTTCTAAGTTTTGCATGGATCCAGAAAAGACCCCAATTTGCCATAGGAATGTCGAAAAAAATCAAAAGCTGGTTATATCACAATGTCTGGACTTCAGGCTGTATTTTGCCTAAGGATTTTTCTGCATGTCATAGACAAAGGTGTCATCATCAAAATGTTATTGTACTGGCACAAAAACAGACACATTGATCAAGGAACGGAATAGGGAACCCAGAAATGGACCCTCAACTCTATGGTCAAGTAATCTTCGACAAAGCAGAAAAGAATATCTGCTGGAAAAAGGATAGTGTCTTCAACAAATTGGACAGCCACATGCAGAAGAGTGCAACTGGACCATTCTCTTACACCACACACAAAGATAAACTCAAAATGGATGAAAGACCTAAAGGTGAAATAGAAATCCATCACAATCCTAGAGGAAAACCCAGGCAACAACCTCTTTGACCTTGGCCATAGCAACTTATGCAAGACATGTCTGTAAAGGCAAGGGAAACAAAAGCAAAACTGAACTATTGGGACTTCATCAAAATAAAAAGCAAAGGAAACAGTCCATAAAACTAAGAAGCAACCTACAAAATGGGAGAAGACATTTGCAAATGACATAGGAGACAAAAGGCTAATATCCAAGATCTATAAAACACTTATGGAACTCAACACTCAAAACAAGTAATCCAGTGAAGAAATGGGCAGAAGAGGCAAACAGACATTTCTCCAAAGAAGACAACACGTGGCCAACAGACACATGAAAAAAATGCTCCACATCACTCATTATCAGGAAATTACAAAACAAAACAAAACCTACAATGAGATACCACCTCACATCTGGCAGAATGGCTAAAATGAACAAGACAGAAAAACAACAAACTTTGGCCGGGTTGTGGAGAAAAGGGTACCGTCTTGCACTGTTGGTGAGAATGCAAAGTGGAGCAGCCACTCTGGAAAAGGGGGCAGGATCCTCAAGAACTTAAATACAGAGCTACCCTATGACCTAGCAAATGTGCTACCACGTATTTAGCACAAAGATACAGAGGTAGTGAAAAGAAGGGGCACCTGCACCCCAATGTTCACAGCAGCAATGTCCACAATGATCAAAATGTGGAACAAGTCCACATATCCATCCCCAGATGAATGGATAAAGAAGATGTGGGCTATAGTTACAATGGGATATTACTCAGCCTTTAGAAAGAACGAATCTTTACCACTTCTATCGACATGGATGGAACTGGAGGATATTAGTCAGAGAATGAAATAAGTGAGTCAGTGAAAGACAATTATCATACCATTTCATTCATATGTGAAATATAAGAAACATTGCATAGAATCATAGGGGAAGGGAGGGAAAACTGAATGGGAGGTCATCAGAGAGAGAGAAAAACCATGACAGACTCTAACTCTGTGAAATAAACTGAGGGTCGCTAGAGGGGAGGTAGATGGGGGATCAGGACCTGGGTAAGGGCATCAAGGAGGGCACGTGGTGTGAGGAGCATTGGATGTTACACACAAATGATAATTTATGGATTGCTACATCTGAAACTAATGGTTTATGATATGCTGGCAAATTGAATTCAAATTTTTAACAAGTAAAACAAAAATAAGATAAAATAACATATTTGTGTAAATAGAATGGGAAAATAGGAAATCAAGATAATGAGAGCCAAGGCTGTCAGCAAGATGGCGGAAGAGTAGGACTCCAAAATCCCCTATCCCCAACAAATTACTTAGATAACTTTCAAATCATCCTGAAAACCTACTAATTTGGCCTGGGATTTAAAGAGAGAACAGCTGGCAGGTTACAGTGAGAAGAGTTTGGCTTCTATCAAGGTAGGAAGACGAAAAAATAAATGACAAGACTCCAGAGTGGGAGGGGAGAACCGCCGCGAAGAGCCGGGCTAAGGCCGGGCAGGAGACACTCCAGGACAGGGAAGCCCAGACCGGGAGAATCAGGAACTTTACCAATCTTCCTGGATGGAAAGGCGCTCACAGGGAACTCGGGCAGGATCCCAGGAGGGGCAGTGGAGCCCCCAGGGTCCCGGGTCACTAACAGAGGAAGTGGGGACAGCGCGCCACACACCATGGGCCGAGCTCTGAAAAGGGCTGGAGCGCGCACCCATCGGATCCTGGGAGCAGCTCAGGTGGTGGCTCTGGCAGCGGCTCAGCGAGGAGGGGAATGCGCAGCCCTGGGAGAGCGATTCCAGTGGCCCAGGCCCCGGAGCCCAGGGCCCTGGGTGACAAAACCCAGGATCAGGCGATCCCCTTGGGCAATCGGGGGCGGGAGGACACAGGACAGCGAGGACGCTCCTGCCACCGGGCACACCCGAGCTGTGCAGGTCAGTGCCGCCGACACCCGGGGCTGCAGGCTCCCGCGGACTGGGAGCTGCAGGACTTAATGTGGGAGCTGACTTTCGGGCTGGAGAGCTGGCCGCCACCAGTGTTGCTGTTCCTCCCTATGTCACCTTGCGCCTGGGTCGGAGTGGGGCGGCCAGGAACATGGGCCTCACAGGATAAACAGCTCCCAGGGAGCGGAGCAGCTCCCCTGGTGCTCACACCTGGCTATCAGCAGAGCAGGACCCTCCCTTACAAGACCAGTTGGAAGGAAAGGGGAAGAGCAAATTCTTGACCAAGCGGCGCTGGAAAGCTCCAGGGGAAGTTGAGGGACTTACAGTATATAGAATCAGAGGAGACCCCTCCTTATTATATTTTTTTAAACTTTGAAACTTTTGTTTTTTTTGTTGGTTTGTTTGTTTTTGTTTTCCTTTCCCCCCCTTTTTTCTTTATTTCCTTCCTTTTTCCAGTACAACTTGTTTTTAGCCACACTGCACTGAGCAAAATGACTAGAAGGAAGAACTCACCACAAAAGAAACAATCACTAACAGTCCTCTCTCCCACAGAGTTACAGAATTTGGGTGACAATTCGATGTCAGAATGCCAATACAGAAGCACAATTACAAAGCTACTGATGAGGGATCCCTAGGTGGTGCAGCGGTTTGGCGCCTGCCTTTGGCCCAGGGCATGATCCTGGAGACCCGGGATCGAATCCCATATCGGGCTCCTGGTGCATGGAGCCTGCTTCTCCCTCTGCCTCTGTGTGTGTGTGTGTGTGTGTGTGTGTGTGTGTGTGTGTGTGACTATCATAAATAAATAAAAATTTTTTTAAAAAAAAGAGGTCCATTCCATATGTTTAAAAAAAAAAACAAAGCTACTGATGGCTCTGGAAAAAAGAATGAAGGATTCAAGAGACGTCATGACTGCAGAATTTAGATCTAATCAAGCCAAAATTAAAATCAATTAAATGAGATGCAATCCACACTGGAGGTCCTAACGATGAGATTAGTGAGGTAGAAGAACGAAGAGTGACATAGAAGACATGTTGATGGCAAGGAAGGATGCTGAGGAAAAAAGAGAAATAAAAAGACCATGAAGAAAGGTTAAGGGAAATAAATGACAGCCTCGGAAGGAAAAATCTACGTTGAAAGGGGGTTCCAGAGGCTGCCGAAAGGAACAGAGGACCAGAAATTGTATTTGAACAAATCTTAGCCGAGAACTTCCCTAACTTGGGGAAGGAAAAAGGCATGCACATCCTCGAGATAGAGAGATCCCCACACACACAAAATCAATAAAAACCGTTCAACACGGTGAAACTTGCAAATTCCAAAGATAATGAGAAGATCCTCAAAAAGCACTAAGAGACAAGTGATCCCTAACATTTATGGGGAGAAGTATTAGGTTAACAGCAGATCTCTCCACAGAGCCCTGGAAGACCAGAAAGGGCTGGAAGGATATATTCAGGGTCCTAAATGAGAAGAGTTCAATTTGCCAACATATAGCATATCACCCAGGTCTCATCCCTTCACGTGCCCCCCTCAGTGCCCATCATCCAGTCACCCCAATGCCCCAAGCACCTCCCTTCCCACTACCCATTGTTCCTTTCCCAGAGTTAGGAGTCTCTCAGATTCTGTCATCCTCAATCTTTTCACTCATTTTCTCTCCTTTTCCTTTTATTCCCTTTCACTATTTTTTTATACTCCCCAAATGATTGAGACCATATAATGATTGCCTGTCTCAGATTGACTTATTTCCCTCAGCATAATACCCTACAGTCCAATCCATGTCGAAGCAAATGGTGGGTATTTGTTGTTTCTAATGGATGAATACAATATTCTATTGTATACATAAACCACATCTTCTTTATCCATTCATCTTTCTTTTTTTTTTTTTCTATTCATCTTTCGATGGACACCAAGACTCCTTCCACAGTTTCGCTGTTGTGCACTTTGCTGCTACAAACATCAGTGTGCAGGTGTCTCAGCGTGTCATTGCATCTGTATCTTTGGGGTAAAACCCAAGCAGTGCAATTGCTGGGTCATAGGGCAGGTCTATTTTTAACTCTTTGAGGTACCTCCACACAGTTATCCACAGTGGCTGCACCAGTTCACATTCCACCAGCAGTTTAGGATTGTTCCCCTTTATCCACATCCTCTCCAACATTTGTGGTTTCCTGCTTTGCTAATTTTCCCCATTCTCACTGGTGTGAGGTGGTATCTCATTGTGGTTTTGATTTGTATTTCCCTGATGGCAAGTGATGCTGAGCATTTCCTCATTTGCTTGTTGGCCATGTCTATGTATTCCTCTGTGAGATTTCTGTTCATGTCTTTTCTCCATTTCATGATTGTATTGTTTATTTCTTTGCTGTTGAGTTGAAAAAGTTCTTTATAGATCTTGGATAATAGCCCTTTATCTGATACGTCATTTGCAAATATCTTCTCCCATTCTGTAGGTTGTCTTTGAGTTTTGTTGACGGAATCTTTTGCTTTGCAAAAGCTTCTTATCTTGATGAAGACACAATAGTTCATTCTTGCTTTGGTTTCTCTTGCTTTCATGGATGAATCTTGCAAGATATTACTGTGGCCAGGTTGAAAAAGGGTGTTGCCTGTGTTCTCCTCTAAGACTTTGATGGAATCTTGTCTCACTTAAGATCTTTCATCCATTTTCAGGTATCTTTGTGTATGGTACAGGAGAGTGGTCTACTTTCATTCTTCTGAATCTGGATGTCCAATTTTCCCAGCATCATTTATTAAAGAGACTATCTTTTTTCCAGTGGATAGTCTTTCCTCCTTTGTCAAATATTCGTTGACCATAAAGTTGAGGGTCCACTTATGGATTCTCTATTCGGTTCCATTAATCCATGTGTCTGTTTTTGTGCCAGTACCACACTGTCTTGATGACCACCGCTTTGTAGTACAACCTGAAATCTGGCATTGTGATGCCCCCCGCTATGGTTTTCTTTTTTAAAATTCCCCTGGCTATTCAGGGTCTTTTCTGATCCTACAGAAATCTTAAAATAATTTGTTCCAAGTCTCTAAAGAAAGTCCATCATATTTTGATCAGGGTTGCATTAAACATAAATTGCCCTGGGTATCATTGATATGTTCACAAAATGAATTCTTCCAATCCATGAGCATGAAATATTTTTCCATCTCTTTGTGTCTTCCTCAATTTCCGTCAGAAGTGTTCTGTAGTTTTTAGGGTATAGATCCTTTACCTCTTTGGTTAGGTTTATTCCTAGGTATCTTATGCTTTTGGATGCAATGGTAAATGGATTGACTCCTTAATTTCTCTTTCCTCAGTCTCATTGTTAGTGTATAGAAATGCCAGTGACTTCTGGGCATTGATTTTGTATCCTGCCATGAGACCAAATTGCTGTATGAGTTCTAGCAATCTTGGGGTGGAGTCTTTTGGGTTTTCTACGTAGAGTATCATGTCATCAGCAAAGAGAGAGAGTTTGATTTCTTCTTTGCCAATTTGAATACATTTATTTATTTTTGTTGTCTGACTGGGGAGGCTAGGACTTCTGGTATGATGTTGAATAGCTGTGGTGAGAGTGGACATCCCTGTCTTGTTCCTGATCTTAGGGGAAAGGCTCCCAGTGTTTCCCCATTGAGAATGATATTTGCTGTGGGCTTTTCGTAGATGGCTTTTAAGATGTTGAGGAATGATCCCTCTATCCCTACACTCTGGAGAGTTTTGATCAGGAATGGATGCTGCATTTTGTCAAATGCTTTCTCTGTATCTATTGAGAGGATCATATGGTTCTTGTTTTTCTCTTGCTTATGTGATGAATGACATTGATTATTTTACGAGTGTTGAACCAGCCTTGCATCCCAGGGATAAATCCTACTTGGTCATGGTGAATAATCTTCTTAATGTATTTTAGTACCCTATTGGCTAATATCTTGTTAAGAATTTTTGCATCCATGTTCATCAGGGATATTGGTCTATAATTCTCCTTTTTGGTGGGGTCTTTGTCTGGTTTTGGAATTAAGGTGATGCTGGCCTCATAGAACGGGTTTGAAATTACTCCGTCTCTTTCTATCCTTCCAAACAGCTTTAGTTGAATAGGAATGGTTTCTACTTTAAACGTTTGATAGAATTCCCCAGGGAAGCCATCTGGCCCTGGACTTTTGTGTCTTTGGAGGTTTTTGATGACTGCTTCAATTTATTTTCTGGTTATTGGCCTGTTCAGGTTTTGTATTTCTTCCAGTTCCAGTTTTGATAGTTTGTGGCTTTCTAGAAATGAGTCAATTTCTTCTAGATTGCCTAATTTATTGACATTTAGCTGTTCATAATATGTTTTTAAAATCGTTTGTATTTCCTTGTTGTTGGTAGTGATCTCTCCTTTCTCATTCATGATTTTATTAATTTGAGTCTACTGTGTTTTCTTTTGAATAAGGCCGGCTAATGGTTTATCTATCTTATTAATTCTTTCAAAGAATCAACTCCTGGCTTTGTTCATCTGTTCCACATTTCTTCTGGTCTCTATTTCATTGAGTTCTGCTTGAATCTTTATTAACTCTCTTCTTATGCTGTGTTTAGGATCTATTTGCTGTTTTTTCTCCAGCTCCTTTAGGTGCAAGGTTCGCTTTTGTATTTGAGTCCTTTCCAGTGTTTGGATGGATCCTCATAATGCGATGTATTTCTCCCTCAGGACTGCTTGTGCTGTATCCCAAAGATTTTGAACCATTGTATATTCATTCTCATTAGTGCCCATGAAACTTTATAATTCTTCTCTAATTTCCTACTTGACCCTTTCATCTTTTAGCAGGATGTTCCATAACCTCCATGTGTTTGAAATCCTTCCAAACTTCTTGCGATTTAGTTCTTATTTCAAAGCATCATGGTCTGAAAATATGCAGAGGACGATCCCAATCTTTGGGTGTCTTTTAAGACCTGATTTGTGACCCAGTATGTTGTCTAATCTGGAGAAAGTTCCATGTACACTTGAGAAGAATGTGGATTCAATTGTGTTTGGATGGAAAGTTCTGTAAATGTCTGTTAAATCCATCTGGTTCAGTGTATCATTTAAAGCTCTTGTTTCTTTGGAGATGTTGTGCTTAAAAAACTTGTCGATTGTAGGAAGCGCTACATTAAAGTCACCAGGTATAAGTGTATTATTATCTAAGAATGTCTTAACTTTGGTTATTAATTGATTGATATACTTGGCAGCTCCCACATTCGGGGCATAAAAATTGATGATTATTAGGTCCTGTTGTTGGATAGATCCTTTAAGTAGGTTATAGTGTCCCTCTTCATCTCTTACTACAGAGTTTGGGATAAAGTTTAGTTTATCTGACCTAAGGATGGCTACCCCTGTTTCTTTTGAGGACCGTTGGAATGGTACATGGTTCTCCAACCGTTTATTTTCAGGCTGTAGGTGTCCTTATGTCTAAAATGAGTCTCTTGTAGACAGAAAATAGATGGGTTTTGCTCTTTTATCCAGTCTGAAACTGCAGCTGTGCCTTTTGCTGAGGTCGTTAAGCCCATTCACGTGCAGAGCTACAATTTAAAGATATGGATTTTGTGTCATCATGATACCTATTCAGTCCCTGTTTTTGTGGATTGTTCCCCTGGACTTCCTCTATTACAGAATCCCCCTTTGTATTTCTTGCAGAGCTGGCTTCGTGGTCACATATTCTTTCAGTTTCTGCCTATCTTGGAAGCTCTTTATCTCTCCTTCTGTTCTGAATGAGAGCATTGCTGGATACAGTATTCTTGGCTGCATGTTATTCTCATTTAGTACCCTGAATATATCCTGCCAGCCGTTCGTAGCCTGCCAGGTCTCTGTGGAGAGGTCTGCTGTTGTGCTAATACTTCTCCCCATAAAAGTTACAGGTTTCTTGTCTCTTGCTGCTTTAAGGATCTTCTCTTTATCTTTGGAATTTGCAAGTTTCACTATTAAACGTCGAAGTGTTGAGTGGTTTTTATTGATTTTAAGGGGTGTCTCTCTATTTCCGGATCTGAATGCCTGTTTCCCTCCCCAAATTAGGGGTGTTTTAAGTTCTGATTTGTTGAAATACGTATTCTGGATCTCTGTCCCTTTTGTCACCCTCGGGAACCCCAGGTAAATGTAGATTTTTCCTTCTGAGCCTGTCATTTATTTCCCTTAGCCTATGCTCAGGATCTTTCAGTCGTCTTTTCTCTTTTTTCCTAAGTTTCCCCCTTTGCCATCAACTTGTCTTCTTATTTCACTCACTCGTTCTTCCACCTCCTTAACCATTGTCGTTAGGACCTCTAGTTTGGATTGCATCTCATTTAATTGATTTTTAATTTCTGCCTGATTATATCTAAATTTTGCACTCATGAAGTCTCTTGAGTCCTTCATGCTTTTTTCTAGAGCCACTAGTAGCTTTATAATAGTGCTTCTGAATTGGCTTTCTAACATTAAATTGTAATACAGATTTTGTAACTCTGTGGGTGAGCAGAGTATTTCTGATTCTTTCTTTTCAGGTGAGGTTTTCCTTCTAGTCATTTTGCTCATTGCTGAGTGGCCAAAAAATGTTGTATTGGGAAAAGGAGAAAAAGATAGAAGAAAAAGAAGAAAAGAAAAAGAAAATAGAAAAATGATAAAAAAGAAAGGAGAAAAAGAGGAATAAGAAGAAAGAAAAAAGGGGGAAGCAAACAGAAAACAAAAAAAAAAAAAAGAAAAACAAGGGGGAGTAACCTCTGATTCTGATTCTGTAAATTATAAAGCCCTCGAATTCCCCTGGAACTTTCCAGTGCTTCTTGGTCAATAATTTGTTTTTCCTCTGTCAGTCTAGCTGGTCTTCTGGGAGAGAGGCCTGCTGTGCTGATTTTCAGGTGTTAGAACTTGGGAGAGCTGTTCAGCCCTCTGCCTGGTGCTGGGATCAGTGAAAGATGTTTAAACTGTTTATCTGTTGAGGCCACTGTGAGGCTCAGTGGCGGTTGTTTATCCTGTGAGGCCCCAGGAGGAACAACCACAGTGGCGGCGGCCAGTCTGGAGCCCTGGGGTAAGCTCCCGCAGTAGCTATGGAGCTCTCAGTCTACAAAAGCCTGGATGCTCCAGGGGCAGGGGCCGTTGGTCTGATCAGCTCGAGGCTGCTTGGTGGCAGGAGTGCCCTTGCTGTCCTGGGCCCTCCCGGCCTCTGCCTGTCCCGGGGGGAGCGCCAGATCTTGGGCTGTGTCCCCAGCGGCCTGCACTCCCGGGCCTGTGCTGTTGGAATAGCACTCCCATCCGCCCAGCTCCCTCTGCACGCAGCCTCTGCCCAAGCCGCATCCGAGTGCTCCCGGGGACCTACAGCCCCTTCTGTGCCGAGCCAATGCCTGAGCCGCCTCCGAACTGCTCCCGTGGCCATGGAGCCCCCTCTGCGAAGAGCCCCCACCTGAGCCGCTTCCAAGCTGCTCCCCCCGGTCCAGCCGTGGGTGCGCTTCAGCCCTTTAGGGAGCTTGCCCGCGGGGTGTGGCATGCTCTCCCTGGGGCACAGGTGCTCTGATAGTGGCCCTAGGAGCCTGAGGGCATCCCCGCCCCTCCTGGGATCCCACTCTAACTCCCTAGGAGTGCCTTTCTGTCCGGGAAGATTGGTGAAACTCCTACTTCTCCAGGACGGGGCTTTCATGTCCTGGAGATACTCGCGCTGGGCTTAGCCCAGCCCCTTGTGGGGCCCCTCCCCCTTAGATGCCTTTTGTTTCTTTATTTCTTTTGTCCCCATCTTCCTGCCTTGATAGAAGCATGAACTCTTCTCACTGTAGCATTCCAGCTGTTCTCTCTTTAAATCTCAGGCCAAATTCGTAGGTTTTTAGGATGATTTGAAGGTTATCTAGGTAGTTTGGTGGGGACAGGTGACTTGGGGAACCTACTCTTCTGCCATCTTGTCCCACCTCAGATATGTATTACTTCTTATTCAAATGTTTGGTTGAATTCTCTGGGAGGCATTCAGCTCTGGACTGTTGTTTTCTGGGAAGTTATTGATGAGTACTTCAATTACTTTACTAGTTATGGATCCGTTCCGGTTTTCAATTTCTTCCTGTTTCAGTTCTCATAGTTTATAAACTTCCAGAAAAGCATCTATTCTTTTTCCAGATTCCTAATTTGGGGGCATATAATTGCTCATAATATTCTTTATAATTGATTGCATTTATTTGGAGTTGGTTGTGATCCGCCTCTTTCATTTATGATTTTATTTGTTGGGATTCTTTATCTTTTCTTTGATAAGTCCTATGAGAGTTTTCTCAATCTCATGAATTCTTCCTAAGCAGAGGCTGGCTTGCCCTAGTGCTGACATATGCTGTTAGTCTAGGGGTCCAATGGCACATGGTGATCCTGCATTCCAGGGGTCTGCTTGGCCTAGCCATGTCTGGGATGTGTAACCCCAAGTCCAAATCACAAGGGGAGCACACTTACCAGGGGCCTAAGTGAGTACAGCTGAGCTGTGATGTTGGTCTCCAGGTCCAAGGCACATGCTGATCCCACTATGCAGGTGCCTCATTTTCCCAATAATGAGCTGGGATGCAGGGCTCATGATTTTCAGGCACTCAGCAAACCCAGTGTTTCCTGGCCCCACTTGCCTTATTCTGGGCTCAGCTGGAGTGCTGGTGCTATGAGGGTTCCTGGTCCATCCAGTGTCTGGGTGACTCACATACCCAGGGGCACATGGGTTCAGAGGGTTCCCAGTCTGTGGTCTCCTACTAGGTGCTCTGTTCTGAGGACTGAATTTCTCAGTGTCCTGCTGTGTTCGAGGGTTTGTGGTCTGTGGGCTCCTGGTCAGCCAGGTATCTGGAGGATCCGTTTTTCTGCTATTGAGCTAAGGCAGGCAGCTCGTGCCTGAGGGCCTGTGTTCCAATGACCCCCACCGTGTCCAGTGATGTGTTGATTCTTTCACCCAGGACTTACTTGTTTCATACAGTCCCCTCTCTTCCGGGTGCCTGGAGGTACTGCAGGCATTGTACACATACTGGTGGACTGCAGGTTTAAGGCATTCATGTGCCCTGTGCTGAGCTGGGTTGGAGAGCTCCAGAGAAACAGTGAGTGCCCTGGGCTCCCTCAGGACGTGGACTCACAGCTTTCCTGTGTTGAGGACGGTGGTGAGCCCAGAGGTGTGGGAAAGGTTTTCCCTCTGCTTGAGAAAACATGGTACCGATTCCCAGTGTCCTGCTCCCAGAGGCCACATGGGAATATATCTGTGAGCAGCCAGGCCAACCTCAATGTGGGAAATGGGACCAGGAGTCACCTGCTGTGGGTTCTTGGACTCTCAGGGAGACAGAAGATGATGAAAGGAGGTGCAAACATGCTGGTGGAGCCCAAAGTGTTTGCCAGAGGCCTGGGAGAGGAGAGGGTGGCAGTGGGCTTGCCATGGACAGGGGCAGAAAACAGGGCTTTTATATCAGCCCAGGTGCATCAGAATGCCTTTCTGTGATGTCACCGCCATGTACTGGCCAATCACGCAGGCTCTCAGGGTGGCCTGTTTCACGTGGCCAATCACCATGCAGCTCAGGTTGCCAATGTCAGAGGGCATTCTGAGTGAGCGTCCTGATATCGTTGCCTAGAAACCATGTTTAAATGGAAAACAGGAGGAGGGGGCAAGATGGCAGAAGAGTAGCAACCCCAAGTCACCTGTCCCTGCCAAATTACCTAGATAACTTTCAAATCATCCTGAAAACATAGGTATTTGGCCTGATATTTAAAGAGAGATCAGCTGGAATTCTACAGTGTGAGAAGAGTTCACGCTTCTATCCAGTACACCTTGTTTTTGGCCACATTGCACTGAGCAAAATGACTGGAAGGAAAACCTCACCTCAAAAGAAAGAATCAGAAACAGTCCTCTCTCCCACACATTGACAAAATTTGGATTACAATTCAATGTCAGAAAGCCAAGTCAGAAGCACAATGTTAAAGCTACTGGTGGCTCTCAAAAAAAGCATGAAGGATTCAAGAGACTTCATGACTGCAAATTTAGATCTAATCAGGCCGAAATTAAAAATCAATTAAATGAGATGCAATCCATATTAGAGGTCCTAACGATGAGTGTTAACGAGGTAGAAGAACGAGTGAGTGACTCAGAAGACAAGTTGTTGGCAAGGAGAGAAACTGAGGAAAAGAGAAAAACGACTTAAAGCTCATGAGGCAAGTTTAAAGGAAACAAATGACAGCCTCAGAAGGAAAAACCTACATTTTCTGGGGTTTCCCAAGGGTGCCGAATGGGACAGAGGCCCAGAATATGTATTTGAACAAATCATAGCTGAAAACTTCCCTAATTTGGGGAGGGAAACGGGCATTCAGATCCAGGAAATAGAGAGATTGTCCCCCCTAAAATCAATAAAAAACGCTCAACACCTCGACATTTAATAGTGTAACTTGAAAATTCCAAAGATAAAGAGAAGATCCTTAAAGTAGCAAGAGACAAGAAATCTCTAACTTTTATGGGGAGAAGGATTAGCATAACAGCACAACTGTGCACAGAGCCTTGGCAGGCCAGAAAGGGCTGGTAGGATAGACTCAGGATCCTAAATGAGAAGAACATGCAGCCAAGAATACTGTATCCAGCAAGGCTCTCATTCAGAAATAAAGGAGAGAAAAGGAGCTTCCAAGATAAGCAGGAAATGAAAGAATATGTGATCACCAAAGCAGCTCTGCAAGAAATACTAAGGGGAATTCTGTCTAGAGGAAGTCCAGCGAACAATCCACAAAAACAGTGACTGAATAGGTATCAAGATGACACTAAGTACATATCTTTCATTAGTAACTCTGAACATGAATGGTCTTAATGACCCCATCAAAAGGCGCAGCTGTGGTTTGAGACTGGATAAAAAATCACCCCATCTATTTGCTGTCTACAAGAGTCTCAACTTAGACATAAGGACACCTACAGCCTGAAAATTAAAAATGGGAGAACCACGTACCATTCCAATGGTCCTCAAAAGAAAGCAGCAATACCCATCTTTAGATCAGATAAACTAAAGTTTATCCCAAAGACTGTAGTAAGAGATGAAGAGGGAAACTATATCGTACTTAAAGATCTATCCAACAAGAGGCCCTAACAATCATCAATATTCATACCCCAAATGTGGGAGTTGTCAAGTGTATCAATCAATTAATAACCAAAGTTAAGACATGCTTAGATAATTATACACTTATATGTGGCGACTTGAATGTAGCGCTTTCTACAATTGACAGGATTTCTAAACACAACATCTCCAAAGAAACAAGAGCTTTAAAGGATACACTGGACCAGAGGGATTTCACAGATATCTGCAGAACTTTCCATCCAAACACAATTGAATACACATTCTAGTCAAGTGCACATGGATCTTTCTCCAGATTAGACAACATACTGGGTCACAAATCAAGTCTCAAATGATACCAAAAGATTGGGATCGTCCTCTGCATATTTTCAGACCATAATGCTTTGAAATTAGAACTAAATAACAGGAACAAGTTTGGAAGGATCTCAAACACGTGGAGCTTAAGAACCATCCAGCGAAAAGATGAAAGAGTCAAGAAGGAAATTAGAGAATATTTAAAAAGATTCATGGAAACTAATGAGAATGAAGATAAAACCGTTCAAAATCCTTGAGATACAGGAAAAGCACTCCTGAGGGGGGAATACATCGCAACACGAGCATCCATCCAAAAACAGGAAAAAACTCAAACTCAAAAGCTAACCTTACACCTAAAGAGCTAGAGAAAAATCAGCAAACAGATCCTACACCCAGCAGAAGAAGAGAGTTAATAAAGATTCAGGCAGAACTCAATGAAATAGAAACCAGAAGAAATGTGGAACAGATGAACAAAGCCAGGAGTTGGTTCTTTGAAAGAATTAATAAGATAGATAAATCATTAGCCAGCCTTATTACAATGAAGAGGGAAAAGATTCAAATTAACAAAATTATGAATGAGAAAGGAGCGATCATCATCAACACCAAAAAATACAAATGATTTAAAAACTTATTAGGAGCAGGTATATATCAATAAATTAGGCAATCTAGAAGAAATGGACACATTTCTGGAAAACCACAAACTACCAAAACTGGAACAGGAAGAAACAGAAAACCTGAACAGGCCGATAACCAGGGAGGAAATTGAAGCAGTCCTCAAAAACTTCCGATGCACAAAAGTCCAGGGCCAAAAGCTTCCCAGGGGAATGCTATCAAACGTTTCAAGGAGAAACCATACCTATTCTACTAAAGCTGCTCCAAAAGATAAACAGAGAAGGAGTACTTCCAAAATTCTTCTATGAGGCCAACATCACTTTACTTCCAAAACCAAACCGAGACCCCACCAAAAAGTAGAATAACAGACCAACATCCCTGATGAACATGGATGTAAAAATTCTCAACACGATACGAGCCAGTACGAACCAACAGTGCATTAAGAAGATTATTCACATGACCACGTGGGATTTATCCACAGAATGGAAAGCTGGTTCAACACTCATAAAGCAATCAATGTAATTGATCATATCATCAAGAGAAAAAAAGAGAACCATAGGATCCTCTCAATAGTTGCAGAGAAAGCATTAGACAAAATACAGCATCCATTCCTGATCAAAACCCTTGAGAGTGTAGGGATAGAGGGAACATGCCTCAGCATCTTAAAAGCCATCATGAAAAGCCCACAGCAAATATCATTCAGAATGGGGAAACACTGGGAGCCTTTCCCCGAAGATCAGGAACAAGAGAGAGATGACCACCATCACCACTGCTATTCAACACAGTACTAGAAGTCCTAGCCACAGCAATCAGGCAACATAAAGAAATAAGTGGCATTCAAATTGGCAAAGAAGAAGTCAAACTCTCCCTCTTGGCAGATGACATGATACTGTACCTAAAAAACCCAAAAGACTCCTGCCCAAGATGCAAGAACTAATGCAGCCAATCGGCAGTGTGGCATGATATAAAATCAATGCCCAGAAATCAGTTGTATTTCTATACCCTAACAGTGAGACTGAAGAAAGGGAAATTAAGGAGTCAATCCCATTTACAATTGCACCCAAAATCATGAGACAGATAGGAATAAACCTAACCAAAGAGGTAAAGGATCTACAACCTAAAAACTACAGGACACTTCTGAAAGAAATTGAGGAAGACACAAAGAGATGGAAAATATTCCATGCTCACGGATTGGAACAATTAATATTGTGAAAATGTCAATGCTACCCAGGGAAATTTACAAATTTAATGCAATCCTTACCTAAATACCATGGACTTTCTTCAGAGACTTGGCACAAAGCATCTTACGATTTGTGTGGAATCAGAAAAGACTCCGAATAGCCAGGGGAATATTACAAAAGAAAACCAGAGCCAGGGGCATCACAACGCCAGATATCACATTGTACTACAAAGCTGTCATCATCAAGACAGTATGGTATTGGCACAAAAGCAGACACATAGATTAATGGAGCAGAACAGAGAATCCAGAAATGGACCCTCAACTCTATGTTCAACTAATATTTGACAAAGCAGTAAAGGCTATCCACTGGAAAAAAGACAGTGTTTTAAAAAAAATAGTGCTGGGAAAATTGGACAGCCACATAAAGACAAAGGAAATTAGAACCTTGTCTTACACCATACATAAAGAAAAACTCAAAATTGATGAAAGATCTAAATGTGAGACAAGATTCCATCAAAATCCTAGAGGAGAACACAGGCAACACCTTTGTGAACTTGGCCACAGTAACTTCTTGCAAGATTCATCCACCAAGGGAAGAGAAACAAAAGCAAAAATGAACTATTGGGACTTCCTCAAGATAAGGAGCTTTTACAAAGCAAAAGATACCATCAACAAAACTCAAAGACAACCTACAGAATGGGAGAATATATTTGCGAATGACGTATTAAATAAGGGGCTAGTTTCCAAGATCCATAAGGAACTTATTAAACTCAAAAGCAAAGAAAGAAACAACTCAATCATGAAATGGGCAAAAACATGAACAGAAATCTCACAGAGGAAGACATAGACATGACCAACAAGCATATGAGCAAATGCTCCCCATCACTTGTCATCATGGAAATACAAATCAAAACCACAATGAGACACCACCTCACATCAGTGAGAATGGGGAAAATTAACAAAGCAGGAAACCACAAATGTTGGAGAGGATGTGGAAAAGGCAAACCCTCCTGCACTGTTGGTGGGAATGTGAACTGGTGGAGCCACTCTGGAAAACTGTGTGGAGGTTCCTCAAAGAGTTAAAAAAATAGACCTGCCCTACGACCCAGCAATTGCACTGCTGGGGATTTACCCCAAAGATACAGATGCTCAAGGGCTGCAGCGTACCTGGCTGGACTCGGGAGCAGCTCAGAGGCGGCTCGGGTGGAGGCTCCGGGGGGAGGATGCTGCACCGCGACGGGAGCAGCAGGGAGGCAGCTCGGGCGTCTGCAGCCCACGGAGGGTCTGAGCGGCCCCGGGAGCAGCTCAGAAGTGGCTCAGGCAGAGACTCCGAGCATAAGGGGCTGCATAGCCCGGAGCGCGAATCCGACACTGCAGGCCCGGGAACACAGGGCGCCGCGGATCCAGCCGAGGATACTGCACACCCCTAGGCACAGGCAGAGGCCGGGAGGGCACAGGACAGCAAGGACATTCCTGCCCCAAGTTGAGCAGATCAGCGGCCCCACCCCCAGGGCATCCAGACCTCTGGAGACTGAGAGCTCCGTTGTTACTGCAGGAGCTGATTCCAGGGCTCCAGAGCTGGCCGCCGCCACTGTTGTTCCGCCTGGGGCCTCATAGGATAAACAACCCCCAATGAGCCTCACAGTGGCCTTACCGTATAAACAGCTTAAACATCTTTCACTGAGCCCTGAACCAGGCCCCCAAGTGCTAATAACTGAAAATCAGCACAGCAGGCCCCTCCCTCAAAAGACCAGCTAGACAGACAGGGGAAAAACAAATTATTGACCAACCAGCACTTGAAAGTCCCAAGGGAAGCCAAGGGATTTACCATTTACAGAATCAGAGGATACTCCCCCTTCCCTTTTTTTTTTTTTTTTTTTTTTGTCTTTTGGTTTTTGATTTCTGTTTGGTCCTCCGCCCCATTTTTTTCTTTTTTTCTTTTCTTCTCTTTTTTTTCTTTTTCTCTTTTTTCTCTTCTTTGTTTTTTATTTTTTTCTTTTTATTTCCTTCTTTCTCTTCTCTCTTTTTCTCCTTTTCCCAATACAAATTGTTTTTGGCACTGCACTGAGCAAAATGACTAGAAGGAAAACCTCACCTCAAAAGAAAGAACCAGAAACAGTCCTCACTCCCACAGAGTTACAAAATTTACATTATAATTCAATGTCAAAAAGCCAATTCAGAAGCACTATTATAAAGCTACTGGTGGCTCCAGAAAAAAGCATAAGGACTCAAGAGACTTCAGGACTGCAGCATATCGATCTAATCAGGCCGAAATGAAAAATCAATTGAATAAGATGCAATCCAAACTGGAGGTCCTAACGATGAGATTAATGAGGTAGAAGAACAAGTGAGTGACATAGAAGACAGGTTGATGGCAAGGAAGGAAGCAGAGGAAAGGAGAGAAAAACAAAAGACCATGAGAAAAGGTTAGGGGAAATAAATGATAACCTCAGAAGGAAAAATCTATGTTTAAAGGGGGTTCCAGAGGGTCCCGAAAGGAACAGAGGACCAGAAAGTGTATTTGAAGAAATCATAGCTGAGAACTTCCCTAACTTGGGGAAGGAACCAGGCCTGCAAATCCTGGAGACAGAGGGATCCACTCCTATACTCAGTGAAAACCTTTCAACACCCTGATGTTTCATGGTGAAACTTCCAAATTCCGAAGATAAAGAGAAGATCCTCAAAGCAGCAAGATACAAGGGATCCCTAAACTTTATGGGAGAAGTAGTAGGTTAACAGCAGACCTCTCCCCAGCGACCTGGAAGGCCAGAAAGGGCTGGCACAATACATTCAGGGTCCTAAATGAGAAGAGTTCAATTTGCCAACATATAGCGTATCACCCATGGCTCATCACGTCAAGTGCCCCCCTGAGCACACATCATCCAGTCACTCCAACCAACCTGGCAACAACCTTTCCAGTACCCCTTCTTCGTTTCCCAGAGTTAGGAGTCTCTCATATTCTGTCATCGTCAACTGATATTTTCACTCATTTTCTCTCCGTTTCCCTTTATTCCCTTTCACTATTTTTTATTATCCCAAATGAATGAGACCATATAATCATTGCCCTTCTCCGATTCAGTATTTTCCCTCAGCATTACACCGTCCGGTTCCATCCACAATGAAGCATGCAGTAGGTCTTTGTTGTTTCTATTCTTTTCTTTTCTTTTTTTTTTTTTTGTACTTAACAAATATATTCAGAACATTTCATCCTAAAACGGCAGAAGACACAATCTTTTTGAGTGCATATGAAACATTCTCCAGAATAGATCACATGCCAGGTCACAAATCAGACCTTAACAAGTACAAGAAGATGAAGACTATACCATGCATATTTTCCAACCACAATGACATGAAACTTAAGGTCAACCACAAGAAAAAAATTGGAAATACCACTAATACCTGGGGGTTTGGGGGTTAAAAAATATCCTACTGCTCATAATGAATGGGTTAGTCAGGAAATTAAAGTGTAAATTAAAAAATACATTGAAGGAAATGAAAATGAAAACATGAAGGTAATATTAAAAGATGTCTTTAGTGATCCTCTGATTTTCACATATGCTCTTCTTAACCTCCATTATGTAGTTCATCCAATTTCTCCCAGGTATTTGGGATTAATTACCCAGCCAGCATAATAACTTCTTTCCTTGCCTATTGATTCAGAGGCATGAAGAGCTCAAAGTGTCCATGCACGAGTTTCAATTTCCAGTTCAGTGGGATTGTTTTTGTGTCTCTCTTTGAACCTGAGACCTCTAGTCCAGCAGAATATAAAATAGTGGGAACAGAAAGTAAACATTTTGCAAGTAGATCATGACGGGTTATTGTGAGTAATACCACTCCCAGTTCTATTCCTCGATTCCTGCACCTGTGAATGTGAGCTATGGGAGAAACGACGTCATACATTAGAAGCTGATTTGGAACATATATGGCCCTCTGGAGGACCTTGTCCTACCCTGCAAGGAATTGCCTCCTAGATGGCACTACAGCTGAATCTTTTATTTTTAATTTTTTCTTAAATTTATTTTTTATTGGTGTTCAATTTGCCAACACATAGAGTAACACTCAGTGCTCATCTCATCAAGTGCCCTCTCAGTGCCCATCACTCAGTGACCCCCACCCCATGTCCACCTCACTTTCTACCACCCCTAGTTTGTTTCCCAGTGTTTGGAGTCTCTCATGTTCTGTTTCCCTTTCTGATTTTCCTAACTGACTTTTTCTCATTTCCCCTTTATTCCCTTTCACTATGTTTTATATTCCCCAAATGAAGGAGACCATATAATGTTGGTCCTCCTCTGATTGACTTAATTCACTCAGCATAATACCCTCCAGTTACATCCACATCGAAGCAAACGCTTCTTTCCTGGTGCAGGGCTCAGTGAAAGATATTTAACCTCTTTATCCGTTGAGGGCACTGTGAGGTTCAGTGGGGGTTGTTTATCCTGTGAGGCCCCAGGAGGAACAACAACAGTAGAGGTGGCCCACTCTGGAGCCCTGGAGTAAGCTCCCACAGTAGGTATGGAGCTCTCAGTCTGCAGAAGCCTGGATGCTCTGGGGGCAGGGGCCGCTGATCTGCACAGCCTGGGGCCACCCAGTGACAAGAGTGTCCTTGCGGTCCTGTGCCTTCTTGGCTTCTGCCTGTCCCGGGGGAGGCGCCGGATCTTGGGTTGAGTCCCAGGCGCACTGTGCTCCCAGGCCTGAGCTGTTGGAATCGTGCTCCTGGCCACCCAGCCCCCTCCATGTGGAGCCTCTGCCTGAGCGCATTCTGAGCAATTCCCAGGGCCAGGCAGCCTTCTGCACAGAGCCTCTACCTGAGGCACTTCCAAGCTGTGCCCAGGGCCACGCAGCTCCCTCCCAGTGGAGCCACTGCATGAGGGGCCTCGAAGCTGCTCCAGGGCCCCGCCAAATGCACGCTGCAGCCCTTTAGGGAGCTTGGCCATGAGTGGGGTGCGCTCTCCCTGGGGCGCTGGTGCTCTCTTAGTGGTCAGGGAGGCTGAGGGCATCCCCACACCTCCTGGGATCCTGCTCCAACTCCCGGGAAGATTGGTGAAAGCCCTGCTTCTCCAGGATGGGGCTTTCCTGTCCTGGGGACACTCGCCATAGCCTTAGCCAAGGTACTCGCGGGACCCCTCCCACTTGGATGCCTTTTGTTTCATTCTTTCTTCCCCCGCCCCGTCTTCTTACCATGACTCAAACCTGAACTCTTCTCACCGTAGATTTCCAACAGTTCTCTCTTTAAATCTCAGGCTGAATTCGTAGGTTTTCAGGTGGATTTGAAACTTAGGTAATTTTGTAGGGACAGATGACTTGGGGACCCTACTCTTCCGCCATCTTGTTCCCTCCTACACTGCTTTCCATTTAAAATTGTTTCTAGGCAACGGTATCAGGAGGGTCAAGGAGAAAGCCATCTGACATTGCCAACCTGAGCTGCATGGTGATTGGCCACCTGAACCAGGCCCCTCCGAGAGCGTGCGTGATTGGCCGGGGAATGGCGTGACATCACAGAGGGGCACTCTGATGCACCTGGGTTGATATAAAAGCATGACAACCACACAGGTGCCCTTAATGACAGAGATGGGACTTCAGCCACAGATCTCCCTGCTCTCCCTCAGGTTGTCTTCCCTCTTTTCTGCCCATGCCCATGGCAAGCCCCCGGACCACCCTCCTGCCCCAGTCCTCTCGCCAAGACTTTGGGCTCCACCTGCATGTTTGCACATCCATTCATCCCCCTCTGTGGTCCTGAGAGTCCACGAACCCACAGCAGGCCACTCCTGCTCCCATTTCCCACTGAGAGGTTGGCCTGGCTGCTCATGGACATATTCCCATGTGGACTGTGGGAGTGGGACACCGGGAATCGGTACCATGGATACTCAGGCAGAGAGGAAATGCCTCTCCAACACCCCGGGGGTCAACCCAGGGATCAACAAAGGAAAGCTGTGAGTCCCCATCCTGAGGAAACCCAGGGCACTCACTGCTTCTCTGGAGCTCTCCAAACCAGCTCAGTACAGGGCACATGAATGCCTTAAACCTCCACTCCACCCCCATGTGTGCAGTGTCAGCAGTGCCTCCAGGCACCCGGCAGAGAAGGCATTGTACGAAACAAGTAAGTCCTAGGACAAGGAGTCACCACATCACTGGACATGGTGGGGGTCATTGGAACACGTGCCCTCAGACCATGAGCTGTCTGCCCCAGCTCAGTAGTGGACAAATGGATGCTCCAGATCCCTGGCTGACCAGGCGCCCATACACCAGAAACCCTTGAACACAGCAAGACATGGAGAAATTCAGTCCCCAGAACAGAGCACCTACCAGGATCCCTCAGACTGGGAACCCTCTTAACCCTCGTGCCCCCGGGCATGTGAGTCACCCAGACACTGGATCCCTATCAAAATTCCATGGACTTTCTTCAGAGAGTTGGAACTATTTTAAGATTTGCGTGGAAAAAAAACAGATTTGTGTGGAATCAGAAAAGACTCCGAATAGCCAAGGGAATATTAAAAAGATATCCATAGCTGGAGGCATCACAATGCCAGATTTCAGGTTGTATTACAAAGCTGTGGTCATCAAGACAGTGTGGTACTGGCACAAAAACAGACACATAGATCAATGGAACAGAATAGAGAATCCAGAAGTGGACCCTCAACTTTACGGTCAACTAATAATATTCGATAAAGGAGGAAAAACTATCCACTGAAAAAAAACAGTCTCTTCAATAAATGGTGCTGGGAAAATTGGACATCGACACGCAGAAGAATGAAACTAGACCATTCTCTTGCACCATACACAAAGATAAAATCAAAATGGATGAAAGCTCTCAATGGGAGACAAGAGTCCCTCAAAATCCTAGAGGAGAACACAGGCAACACCCTTTTTGAACTTGACCACAGTAACTTCTTGCAAGATACATCCATGAAGGCAAGAGAAAGAAAAACAAAAATGATCTATCAGGACTTCATCAAGATAGGAAGCTTTTGCACAGCAAAAGATACAGTCAACAAAACGAAAAGATAACCTACAGAATGGAAGAAGACATTTGCAAATGATGTATCACATAAAGGGCTAATATCCAAGATCTATAAAGAACTTATTAAACTCAACAGCAAAGAAACAAACAATCCAAACAGGAAATGGGCAAAAGACGAACAGAAATCTCACAGAGGAAGACATAGACATGACCAACAAGCACATGAGAATATGCTCTGCATCCCTGGCCATGAGGGAAGTACAAATCGAAATCACAATGAGATACCAACTCACATGTGTGAGAATGGGGAAAATAACAAGGCAGGAAACCAAAAATGTTGGAGAGGAAGGGGAACCCTCCTGCACTGTTGGTGGGAATGTGAACTGGTACAGCCACTCTTGACAACTGTGTGGAGGTTCCTCAAAGAATTAAAAATAGATCTGCCCTATGACCCAGCAATTGCACTGCTGGCGATTTACCCCAAAGATACAGATGCAGAAATGCCGGGACGCCTGCACCCTGATGTTTATAGCAGCAATGTCCACAATAGCTAAGCTGTGGAAGGAGCCTCGGTTTCCATCAAAAGGTGTATGGATAAAGAAGATGTGGTCTATGTATACAATGGAATATTACTCAGCCATTAGAAACGACAAATACTCACCGTTTCCTTTGACGTGGATGAAATGGAGGGTGTTTTTCGAGTGAAATAAGTCAATCGGAGAAGGACAAACATTAATGGTCTCATTCATTTGGGGAATAGAAAAAATAGTGACAGGGAATAAAGGGGAAAGGAGAAAAAAATGAGTGGGAAATACCAGAAAGGGAGACAGAACATGAGAGACTCCTAACTCTGGGAAAGTAACTAAGGGTGGGGGATGGGGAGGTGGGCGGGGGGGGGACAGTGAGACGGGCACGTAGGGGTGCGCATGAAGGGATGAGCAATGGAGGTTATTCTATATGTTGGCAAATTGAACACCAATAAAAAATACATTTAAAAAAATTTTATGAGACTGATATAAATAATAGTGAAATATAAATAATAGTGAAAGGGAATATAAAGGAAGGGAGAAGAAATGTGTGGGAAATATCAGAAAGGGAGACAGAACATAAAGACTCCTAACTCTGGGAAACGAACTAGGGGTGGTGGAGGGGTGGAGGGCAGGGGGTGGGGGTGAATGGGTGACGGGCACTGTGGGGGGGACTTGACGGGATGAGCACTGGGTGTTATTCTGTATGTTGGTAAATTGAACACCAATAAAAAATAAATTTATTTAAAAAAATAATTTAAAAAATAAAAAATAAATTTTTTTTTAAAATAAAATGCACATGTTGTGCCAGCTGGGTGGCAATTCCTTGCAGGCTGGGACAAGGTTCTCCAGAGGGCTATATATGTTTCAAATCTGCTTGTAACATATGATGCTGTTACTCCCATAGCACACATTCACAAGGTTCAGAAATAAGGCCTGGAACTGGAAGTGGTACCACTTACTATAACTCTTCATGATCTACTTGCAAAATGTTTAATTTCTGTTTCCACGATTTTAATTTCTGCTGGCCTAGAGGCCTCAGCTACAAAGAGAGACACAAAAACAATCCCACTGATCTGGCAATTCAAACTGCTGCCTGGCCACTTTGAGCTCTTCATGCCTCTGAATCAATAGGCAAGGAAGGAAGTTACTATGCTGGCTGGGTGATTAATCCCAAATTCCTGGGAGAAATTGGATGAGCTCCACAATAGAGGTTAAGAAGAGCATGTGTGAAAATCAGAGGATCACTTAAGACATCTTTTAGTATTACCTTCATGTTTTCATTTTCATTTCCTTCCATGTATTTTTAAGTTTATACTTTAATTTCCTGGTTAACCCATGTGTTATTAGCAGGAGGATATTCTTTCACCCCCATGTATTTGTGGTATTTCCAATGTTTTTCTTGTGGTTGACTTTAAGATTTAAGTCATTGTGGTTGGAAAGTATGCATGGTATAATCTTAATCTTTTTGTACTTGTTAAGGGCTGATTTGTGACGGGGTATGTGGTCTATTCTGGAGAATGTTCGATATGCACTCAAAAGACGGTGCATTCTGCTGTTTTAGGAAGAAATGTTCTAAATATATTTGTTAAGTTAAAAAAGAAAAAAGAAAAGAACAGAAATGACAAATACCCCCCATTTGCTTCGATGTGGATGGAATCCCTTTTGGTTTTGATTTCTATCTCCCTGGTGGCCAGGGATGCGGAGCATTTTCTCATGTGCTTGTTGGCCATGTCTATATCTTCCTCTGTGAGATTTCTGTTCATATCTTTTGCCCAGTTCATGATCGGATTGTTTGTTTCTTTGCTGTTGAGTTTAATATGTTCTTTATAGATCTTGGAAACTAGCCCTTTATCTCATACATCATTTGCAAATATATAGTCTCCCATTCTGAAGTTTGTCTTTGAATTTTGTTGACTGTATCTTTTGCTGTGCAAATGCTTCTTATCTTTTTTTTTTAAATGCTTCTTATCTTGATGAAGTCCCAGTAGTTCATTTTTGCTTTTGTTTCTCTTGCCTTCATGGATGTATCTTGCAAGAAGTTACTGTGGCTAGGATCAAAATGGGTTTTTCTTGTATTCTCCTCTTGGATTTGGATGGAATCTTGTCTCCCATTAAGATCTTTCATCCAATTTGGGTTGATCTTTGTGTTTGTTGCAAGAGAGTGGTCTAGCTTCATTCTTCTGCATGTGGATGTCCAATTTTCCCAGCACCATTTATTGAAGAGACTGTCTTTTTGCCAGTGGATAGTCTTTCCTATTTGTGGAATATTAGTTGACCATCAAGTTGTGGGTCCATTTGTGCATTCTCAATTCTGTTCCATTGATCTATGTGTCTGTTTTTGTGCCAGTACCACACTGTCTTGATGACAACATCTTTGAAGTACAGCCTGAAACCTGGCATTGTGATGCTCCCAGCTATAGTTTTCTTTTTTAATATTCCCCTGGGTATTCGGCGTCTTTTCTGATTCCACACAAATCTTAAAATAATTTGTTCCACCTATCTGGAGAAAGTCCATAGTATTCTGATAGGGGTTGCATTAAACGTGTAAATTGCCCTGTGTAACATTGACATTTTCACAATATTAATTCTTCCAATCCAAGAGCATCGAGTATTTTTCCATCTCGTTGTGTCTTCACATTGTCTTTCAGAATTTGTTCTGTCATTTTTATGGTATAGATCCTTTACCGCTTTGGTTAGGTTTAGTCCTAGATATCTTATGCTTTTGGGTGCAATTGAAATGGGATTGACTCCTTAATTCCTTGCTTTCAGGCTCACTGTTCATGTATAGAAATGCCACTGACTTCTGGGCATTGATTTTGTATCCTGCCACACTGCCAAATGGCTGTATGAGTTCTAGCAATCTTGGGGTGGAGTCTTTGGGGTTTTCTAGGTACAGTATAATGTCATCTGCCAAGAGGGAGAGTTTGACTTCTACTTTGCCAGTTTGAATGCCCTTTATTTCTTTTTGTTGCCTGATTGCTGAGGCAAGGACTTCTACTACTCTGTAGAATAGCAGTAGTGAGAGTGCTCATCCCTGTCCTGTTCCCGATCTTCGGGGAAAGGCTCCCATGTTTCCCCACTCAGATTGATATTTGCTGTGGGCTTTTCGTAGATGGCTTTTAAGATGCTGCGGATTGTTCCCTCTATATCTACACTCTGAAGAGTTTTGATCAGGAATGGATGCTGTATTTTGTCAAATGGTTTCTCTGCATCTATTGAGAGGATCCGAAGGTTCTCGTTTTTTCTCTTGCTGATATGATCAACCACATTGATTGCTTCACAAGTGTTGGACCAGCTTTGCGTCCGCGGATAAATCCCACTTGGTCATGGTGAATAATCTTCTTAATGTTCTGTTGGATCCTCTTGGCTAGTATCTTGTTGAGAATTTTTGCATCCATAATCATCGGGGATATTGTTCTGTAATTCTCCTTTTTGGTGGATTCTTTGTTTGGTTTTAGAAATAAAGTGATGTTGGGTTCATAGAATGAGTTTGGAACTACTCCATCTCTTTTTAGCATTTGGAACAGCTTTAGTAGAATAGGTTGATAGAATTCCCCTGGGAAGCCATCTGGCCCTGGACTTATGTGCCTTGGGATGTTTTGAGGACTGCTTCAATTTCCACCCTGGTAAGTGGCTTGTTCAGGTTTTCTATTTCTCCTTGTTCCAGTTTTGGTAGTTTGTGGTGTTCCAGAAATGTGCCCATTTCTTCTAGATTGCCTAATTTATTGGCATACAGCTGCTCTTAATAAGTTTTTAAAATTGTTTGTATTTTTTGGTGTTGGTAGTCATCTCTCCTTTCTCATTCATGCTTTTATCAATTTGAGTCCTTTCCCTCTTCTTTTTAGTAATGCTGGCTAATGATTTACCTATCTTATTAATTGTTTCAAAGAACCAACTCCTGGCTTTGTTCATCTTTTCCACATTTCTTCTGGTCTGCATTTCATGGAGTTTTGCCCGAATCTTTATTAACTCTCTTTCCTCTGCTGTGTTTAGGATCTATTTGCTGTTTTGTTCTCCAGCTGCCTTAGGTGCAAGTTTCGCTTTTGTATTTGAGTTCTTTCCACTTTTTGGATGGATGCTCGTATTGCGATATATTTCCCCTCAGGACTGCTTTTGCTGTTTCTCAAAGATTTCCAATGGTTGTATCTGCATTCTCATTAGTTTCCATGAATCTTCTTAATTCTTCTCTAATTTCCTGCTTGATCCTTTCATCTTTTAGCGGAATGGTCCTTAAGCTCCACGTGTTTGAAATCCTTCTAAGAGTTGTTCTTGTGATTTAGTTCTAATTTCAAAGCATTATGGTCTGAAAATATGCAGGGGACGATCCCAATGTTTTGCTATCAGTTAAGACCTGATTTGTGACCCAGTATGTTGTCTAATCCGGAGAAAGTTCCATGTGCACTTGAGTAGAATGTGTATTCAATTGTGTTTGCATGGAAAGTTCTGTCAATATCTGCGAAATCCATCTAGTCCAGTGTATCATTTAAAGATCTTGTTTCTTTCCAGATGTTGAGATGTTGTGCTTAGAAAACCTGTCAATTGCAGAAAGCGCTACATTCAAGTCACCACGTATAAGTGTATCATTATCTAAGTATCTTTTAACTTTGGTGACTAATTGATTGATATACTTGGCAGCTCCCACATTTGGGACATAAAGATTGATGATTGTTAGGTCTTCTTGTTGGATAGATCCTTTAAGTATGATATAGTGTCCCTCTTGATAACTTAATACAGTCTTTGTGAAGAAATGTAGTTTATCTGATCTAAGGATGGCTACCCCTGCTTTCTTTGGAGGACCATTGGAATGGCTTGTTTTTCTCCCACCTTTTATTTCCAGGCTGTAGGTGTCCTTATATCTAAAAATGAGTCTCTTGTAGACAGAAAATAGATGGGTTTTGCATTTTTATCCAGTCTGAAACCGCAGCTGGCCTTTAATCGGTTCATGATGCCCATTCACATCCAGAGTTACTATTGAAAGATCTGTATTTCGTGTCATCATGATCCCTATTTAGTTCCTGTTTTTGTGGATTGTTCCCTTGAACTTCCTTTATTACAGAATCCCCCTTAGTATTTCTTGCACAGCAGGCTTCGTGGTCACATATTCTTTCGGTTTCTGCCTATCTTGGAAGGTCTTTATCTCTCCTATTCTGAATGAGAGCCTTGCTAGATACAGTATTCTTGGCTGCATGTTCTTCTCATGTAGGACCCTGAATATATCCTGCCAGCCCTTTCTGGCCTGCCAGGTCTCTGTGGAGGGGTCCGCTGTTATGCTAATACTTCTCCCCATAAAATTTAGAGAACACTTGTCTCTTGCTGCTTTAAGGAAATTCTCTTTATCTTTCGAATTTGCAAGTTTCACTATTAAATATCCAGGTGTAGAGCGGTTTTTATTGATATTGGGGTGGGATCTATCTATTTCCTGAATCTGAATGCCTGTTTCCCTCCCCCAATTTAGGGAAGTTTTCAGCTATGATTTGTTCGAACACATATTCTAGACCTCTGTCCCTTTTGGTACCCTCAGTAACACCAGATAAATGTAGATTTTTGTTTCTGAGGCTGCTATTTTCCCCCCGAACCTATCCTCATGATCTTTCAGTCGTTTTCTCTTTGTTCCTCAGTCTCCCTCCTTGCCATCAACTTGTCTTCTATGTCGTCACTCACTCGTTTAATTGATTTTTAATTTTGGCCGAATTAGATCTAAATTCTGCAGTCATGAAATTTAGTGCAGTCATGCACTAAATTTCTGCAGTGAATTCGAGATCCACCAGTAGCTTTATAGTTGTGCTTCAGAATTGGCTTTGTGCCATTAAATTGTAATTCAAATTTTGTAACTCTGTGGGAGAGAGCTGTTTCTGATTCTTTTTGTGAGGTGAGTTTTTCCTTCTAGTTATTTTACTCAGTACAAAATGGCCAGAAACAAGAAGCACTGGGAAAATGAGAAAAAGAGAGAAGAGAAAGAAGAAAAAAAAAGAAAGAAGAAAAAAGACTTAAAAGCAAAAAGCAAGTGAGGGAAAAAGGAGAATAAAATAAAAGAAAAGGGGGGGGAGAAGCAAACCGAAATCAAAAAACAAAAAACAAGGGGGAGCATTCTCTCATTTTGTATATTGTAATCCCTCGGCTTCCCCTGGAACTTTCCAGTGCTTCTTGGTCAATAATTTCTTTTTGCCCTGTCCCTCTAGCTGGTCTTCTGTGGGAGGGGCCTGCTGTGCTGATTTTCGGGTTATACCACTTGGGGGAGCAGATCAACCCCCTCCCTGGTGCAGTGCTCAGTGAAAGATGTTTAACCTCTTTATCCGTTGAGGCCACTGTGAGGTTCAGTGGGGGTTGTTTAACCTGTGAGGCCCCAGGAGGAACAACAACAGTAGAGGTGGCCAGCTCTAGAGCCCTGGACTAAGCTCCCGCAGTAGCTATGGAGCTCTCAGTCTGCAGAAGCCTGGATGCTCTGGGGTCAGGGGCCACTGATCTGCACAGTTCGGGGCCAACGGGGGCAAAAGTGTCTTTACTGTCCTGCGCCTTCCTGGCTTCTGCCTGTCCCGGGGAGGCACCGGATCTTGGGCTGAGTCCCGGGCGCACTGTGCTTCCAGACCTGAGCTGTTGGAATCGTGCTCCTGGCCGCCCAGCCCCCTTCATGTGGAGCCTCTGCCCGACCGCATTGTGAGTGGTTCCCAGGGCCGCACAGCCCCCTGGACAGAGCCTCTGCGTGAGCCGCCTCCAAGCTGCCCCGGGGCCCCACCGAATGCACGCTGCAGCCCTTTAGGGAGCTCGGCCTGGGTGTGGTGCACGCTCTCCCTGGGGGCTGGTGCTCTCTTAGTGTCCCAGGGAGGCTGAGGGCATCCCCGCCCCTCCTGGGATCCTGCTCCAAATCCCAGGAAGATTGGGGAAACCCCTGCATCTCCAGGATGGGGCTTTGCTTTCCTGGGGACACTCGCCATGGCCTTAGCCCGGGACCTCGCGGGACCCCTCCCACTTGGATGCCTTTTGTTTCATTCTTTCTTCCCCCACCCCGTCTTCTTACCATGACTCAAACCTGAACTCTTCTCACCGTAGATTTCCAACAGTTCTCTCTTTAAATCTCAGGCTGAATTCGTAGGTTTTCAGGAGGATTTGAAACTTAGGTAACTTTGTAAGGACAGATGACTTGGGGACCCTACTCTTCCGCCATCTTGTCCCCTCCTACACTGCTTTCCATTTAAAATTGTTTCTAGGCAACAGTATTAGGAGGGTCAAGGAGAAAGCCATCTGACATTGCCGACCTGAGCTGCATGGTGATTGGCCACCTGAACCAGGCCCCTCCGAGAGCGTGCGTGATTGGCCGGGGAATGGCGTGACATCACAGAGGGGCACTCTGATGCACCTGGGTTGATATAAAAGCATGACAACCACACAGGTGCCCTTAATGACAGAGATGGGACTTCAGCCACAGATCTCCCTGCTCTCCCTCAGGTTGTCTGCCCTCTTTTCTGCCCATGCCCATGGCAAGCCCCCGGACCACCCTCCTGCCCCAGTCCTCTCGCCAAGACTTTGGGCTCCACCTGCATGTTTGCACATCCATTCATCCCCCTCTGTGGTCCTGAGAGTCCACGAACCCACAGCAGGCCACTCCTGCTCCCATTTCCCACTGAGAGGTTGGCCTGGCTGCTCACGGACATATTCCTATGTGAACTGTGGGAGTGGGACACCGGGAATCGGTACCATGGGTACTCAGGCAGAGGGGAAATGCCTCTCCAACACCCCGGGGGTCAACCTAGGGATCAACAAAGGAAAGCTGTGAGTCCCCATCCTGAGGGAACCCAGGGCACTCGCTGCTTCTCTGGAGCTCTCCAAACCAGCTCAGTACAGGGCACACGAATGCCTTAAACCTCCACTCCACCCCCATGTGTACAGTGTCTGCAGTGCCTCCAGGCACCCGGCAGAGAAGGCATTGTATGAAACAAGTAAGTCCTGAACAAGGAATCATCACATCACTGGACACGATGGGGTTCATGGAACACGTGCCCTCAGACCACGAGCTGCCTGCCCCAGCTCAGTAGTGGACAAATGGATGCTCCAGATCCCTGGCTGACCAGGCGCCCATACACCACAAACCCTCGAACACAGCAGGACATGGAGAAATTCAGTCCCCAGAACAGAGCACCTACCAGGATCCCTCAGACTGGGAACCCTCTTAACTCTTGTCCCCCTGGGTATGTAATTCACCCAGACACTGGATCCCTATCAAAATACCATGTACATTCTTCAGAGAGTTGGAACTAATTATTTTAAGATTTGTGTGGAATCAGAAAGACCCTGAATAGCCAGAGAAATATTGAAAAGCAAAACCACAGCTGGGGGCATCAAAATGCCAGATTTCAGGCTTTACTACAAAGCTGTGGTCATAAAGACACTGTGGTCCTGGCCCAAAAATAGACACATAGATCAATGGAACAGAATAGAAAATCCAGAAGTGGACCCTCAACTTTATGGTCAACTAATATTTGATAAAGGAGGAAAAACTATCCACTGGACAAAACAGTCTCTTCAATAAATGGTGCTGGGAAAATTTGACATACACATGCAGAAGAATGAAACTAGACCACTCTCTTGCACCATACACAAAGATCAAGTCAAAATGGATGAAAGATCTAAATGTGAGGTGAGAGTCCATCAATATCCTAGAGGAGAATACAGGCAACACCCTTTTTGAACTTGGCCACGGTAACTTCTTGCAAGATACATCCATGAAGGCAAGAAAAACAAGAGCAAAAATGATCTATTGGGACTTTGTCAATATAAGAAGCTTTGCACAACAAAAGATACAGTCAACAGGATGGGAGAAGAGATTTGCAAATGACATATCATGTAAAGGGCTAGTATCCAAGATCTATAAAGACTTATTAAACTCAACAGCAAAGAAACAAACAATCCAAACAGGAAATGGGCTAAAGACAGGAACAGAAATCTCACAGAGGAAGACATAGACATGGCCAACAAGCACATGAGAAAATGCTCCGCATCACTGTCAATGAGGAAAATATAAATCAAAATCACAATGAGATACCATCTCCTACAAGTGAGAATGGGGAAAATTAACAAGGCAGGAAACCACAAATGTTGGAGATTTTGTGGAGAATGTGGAACCCTCCTGCACTGTTGGTGGGAATGTGAACTGATGCAGCCACTCTGGAAAACTGTGTGAAGGTTCCTCAAAGAAGTAAAAATAGATATGCCCTAGGTTCCTCAAAGAAGTAAAAATAGATATGCCCTACGACCCAGCAATTGCACTTCTGGAGATTTACTCCAAAGATACAGATGCAATGAAATGCCGGGACACCTGCACCCCGATGTTTCTAGCAGCTATGTCCACAATAGCCAAACTGTGGAAGGAGCCTTGGTGTCCTTCGAAAGATGAATGGATAAAGAGATGTGGTTTATGTATACAATGGAATATTCCTCAGCCATTAGAAACGACAAATGCCCACCATTTCCTTCGATATGGATGGAACTGGAGGGTGTTATGCCGAGTGAATAAGGTAATCAGAGAAGGATAGACATTATATGGTCCATCATTTGGGGAATAGAAAAAATAGTGAAAGGGAATAAAGGGGAAAGGAGAAGAAATGAGTGGGAAATATCAGAAAGGGAGACAGAACATTAGAGACTCCTAACTCTGGGAAACGAACTGGGGGTGGGGCATGGTGAGTTGGGAGGGGGGTGGTGGTGACTGGGTGACAGGCACTGAGGGGGGCACTTGATGGGATGAGCACTGGGTGTTTTTCTATATGTTGGCAAATTGAACACCAATAGAAAATAAATTTAAAAATCCCCAGCAGTGCAATTGCTGGGTCACGGGGCAGTTCCATTTTTAATTGTTTGACAAACCTCCACACAGTTTTCCAGAGTGGCTGTACCAGTTCACATTCCCTCCCACAGTGCAAGAGGGTTCCCCTTTCTCCACATCCTCTGCAACATTTGTTTCCTGTCTTGTTAATTTTCACCATTCTCACTGGGGTGAAGAGGTATCTCACTGTGGTTTTGATGTGTAAATCCCTACACATAGCAATCATATAGCATATCACCCAGAGCTCATCCCGTCAAGTGCCCCCCTCAGAGCCCACCATCCAGTCACTGCAACCGCCAAAGTACCTCCCATTCCACTACACCTTGATCCTTTCCGAGTTAGGCATCTCTCATATTCTGTCATCGTCAACTGATATTTTCACTCATTTTCTCTCCTTTTTCATTTATTCCTTTTCACTATTTTTTATATTCTTCAAATGAATGAGACCATATAATGATTGCCCTTCTCCGATTGACTTATTTCCTCAGCATAATACCCTCCAGTTCCATCCACATTGAAGCAAATGGAGGGTTTTTTCGGTTTCTTTTCTTTTTCTTTTTTGATCTTAACAAATATATTCAGAACATTTCTTCCTAAAACAGCAGGATACACAGTCTTTTTGAGTGCATATCGAACATTCTCCAGAATAGACCACATACCCCGTCACAAAACAGCCCTTAACATGTACAGAAAGATGAAGATTATACCATGCATATTTTCCAACCACAATGATATGAATCTTAAGGTCAACCACAAGAAAAAAATTGGAAATACCACAAATGCATGGGGGTTAAAGAATTTCCTCCTGCTAATAATGCATGTGTTAAAGAGGAAATAAAAGTATAAACTTAAAAATACATGGAGGGAAATGAAAATGAAAACATGAAGGTAATATTAAAAGATGTCTTAAGTGATCCTCTGATTTTCACACATGCTCTTCTTAGCCTCCATTGTGGAGTTCATCCAATTTCTCCCAGGTATTTGGGATTAATCCCCCAGTCAGCATAGCAACTTCCTTCCTTGCCTATTGATTCAGAGGCATGAAGAGCTCAAAGTGGCCAGGCAGCAGTTTCAATTTCCAGAGTAGTGGGATTGTTTTTGCGTCTCTCTTTGAAACTAGACCTCTAGGCCAGCAGAATATAAAGTCGTGGGAACAGAAAATAAACATTTTGCAAGTAGATCATGAAGGGTTATAGTGAGTAGTACCACGCCTTGATTTCTGCACCTGTGAATGTGCACTATGGAAGAAACAGCATCATATATTAAAAGCAGATTTGAAACATATATAGCCCTCTGGAGAACCTTGTCGTAGCCTGCAAGAAATAGGCAGCGAGGTGGCACTGCAAGTGCATCTTCTTTTTTTAAAATGTGCCAACATATAAAATAACATCCAGTGCTCATCCCATCCTGTGCACCCCTATGTGCCTGTCTCCCTGTCACCTCCCCTGCCCACCTCCCTCTCTACCACCCCTAGTTCAATTCCCAGAGTTAGGAGTCTCTCATGTTCTGTCTCCCTTACTGATATTTCCCACTCATTTTTTCTCCTTTCCTCTTTATTCCCTTTCACTATTTTTATTTTCCCCAAATGAATTAGACCATATAATGTTTGTCCTTCTCCCATTGACCTATTTCCCTCCGCATACTACCCTCCAGTTTCATCCACGTCGAAGCAAATGGTGGGTATTTTTCAGCAGATAAAGGGCTAGTTTCCAAGATCTATAAAGAACTTATTTAACTCAACAGCAAGGAAATAAACAATCCAATCCTGAAATGGGCATAAGACATGAACAGAAATCTCACAGAAGAAGACATAGACATGGCCAACAACACATGAGAAAATATTCCACATCAATTGCCATCAGGGAAATACAAATCAAAACCACAATGAGAAACCGTCTCACACCAGTGAGAATGGGGAAAATTAACAAATCAGGAAACCACAAATGTTGGAGAGGATGTGGAGAAAGGGGAACCATCCTGCACTGTTGGTGGGAATGTGAACTGGTGCAGCCACTCTGGAAAACAGTGTGGAGGTTCCTCAAAGAATTAAAAATAGATCTGCCCTATGACCCAGCAATTGCACTGCTGGCGATTTAACCCAAAGATACCGATGCAATGAAATGCCAGGACACCTGCACCCTGATGTTTTTAGCAGCAATGTCCACAATAGATAAGCTGTGGAAGGAGCCTCAGTGTCCATCGAAAGATGAATGGATAAAGAAGATGTGGTTTATGTATACAATGGAATATTACTCAGCCATTAAGAATGACAAATACCCACCATTTGCTCCAACGTGGAAGGAACTGGAAGGTATTATGCTGAGTGAAATAAGTCAATCAGAAAAGGACAAACATTGTATGTTCTCATTTATTTGGGGAATATAAATAATAGTGAAAGAGAATAGAAGGGAAGGGAGAAGAAATGGGTAGGAAATATCAGAAAAGGAGACAGAATATAAAGACTCCTACTTCTGGGAAACGACTAGGGGTGGTGGAAGGGGGGAGGGCGGGGTGTGTGGGTGAATGGGTGACTTGCACTGAGGTGGGCACTTGACGGGATGAGCACTGGGTGTTATTCTGTAAGTTGGCAAATGGAACACCAATAAAAAATAAATGTATGATTTAAAAAAAAAGAAAACTGTGTGGAGGTTCCTCGAAGAGTTAAAAATAGATCTGCCCTATGACCCAGCAATTGCAGTGTTGAGTATTTACCCCAAAGTTACAGATTCAATGAAACGCCAGGACACCTGCACCCCGATGTTGATAACAGCAATGTCCACAAAAGCGAAACTGTGGAAGGAGCCTCAGTGTCCATCGAAAGATGAATGGATAAAGATGTGGTTTATGTATACAATGGAATATTACTCAGCCATACGAAACGACAAATACCCACCATTTGCTTCGACATGGATGAAATGGAGGGTATTATGCTGAGTGAAATAAGTCAATCGGAGGAGGACAAACATATGGTCTCATTCATTTGGGGAATATAAATAATAGTGGAAGGGAATGAAGGGGAAAGGGGAAAAATAAGTGGGAAACATAAGAAATGGAGACAGAATATGGAAGACTCTTAATGCTGGGAAACAAACTAGGGGTGGTGGAAGGGGAGGTGGGCAGAGGGTGGGGGTAACTGGGTGGCAGGCACTGAAATGGGCACTTGACGGGATGAGCACTGGGTGTATTCTGTATGTTGGCCAATTGAACACCAATAAAAAATAAATTTATTAATAAAAAAATTTTTTAAGTAAAAAAAATTAGATAAAATCAAATATTTGTATAAATAGAATGGGAAAATGGGAAACCAAAATAATGAGACACAAGGCTGTCAGCAAGATGGTGGAAGAGTACGAACCCGAAATCACCTGTCCCCACCAACCTACCTAGATAACTTTCAAACCATCCTGAAAACCTACGAATTTGCCCTGATATTTAAATGGAGAACAGCTGGAAGGCTACAGTGAGAAGAGTTTGTGCTTCTATCAAGGTAGGAACAGGGAAAAATAAATAAATACACTCCAGTGGGGGAGAGCCCACACGGGCACCTGGGCTAAGGCCGGGCAGGAGAGACTCCAGGACAGAAAAGCACAGAGCAGGAGAATCAGGAACTTTACCAACATTTCCGGATGAAAAGGCGCTCACAGGGAACTCGGGCAGGATCCCACGAGGGACAGTGGAGACCCCAGGTTTCCGGGGTCACTAACGGAGGAAGTGGGGACAGCGCACCACACACCATTGGCTGAGCTCTGAAAAGGACTGGATCGCATGCCCAGTGGGCTCTGGAAGTAGCTCAGGTGGCAGCTCCAGCAGGTGCATGGAGAGGAGGGGGATGCTTGGCCCTGGGAGAGCGATTCCAGTGGCGCAGGCCCCGGACCTCAGGGCGCCGGGGGCACAGCCCAGGATCTCACAATCCCCTTGGGACATGCGGGTGCCAGGAGGACACAGGACAGTGAGGACACTCCGGTCCCCGGCACCCCCGAACTGTGCAGGTCAGTGCCCCCCACAATCCTAAGTCCCCGTAGGATTTAGTCTCTGGTGGACTGGGATATGCAGTAGTTACTGCTTGAGCTGACTCCAGGGGTTAAGAGCTGCCCGCTGCCAGTGTTGTTGTTCCCCCCCTAAGTCACATTGCACATGGGACAGAGTCGGGCCGCCAGGGAGCGTGGGTCTCACACGATAAACAACTCCCACTGAGCCGAGCCCCTGACAGGGAGCGGGGTAGCACCCCCGGGGCACACACCTGACAATATGAAAAGAAGGCCCCTCCCCCAGAAGATCACCTGGAAGGAAACTAGAAGAGCAAGTTCTTGACCAACAGTGCTGGAAAACTCCAGGGGAAGTCAAGGGACTTACAGTATATAGAATCAGAGGATACCCCTCCTTGTTATTTTTTTTTAATTTGGAAATGTTTTTTTATTTTTTTCCTTCCTTTTTCAAGTACAACTTGTTTTAGCCACTCTGCACTGAGCATAGTTACTTGAAGGAAGAAAAAATCAGAAATAGTCCTGTCTCCCACAGAATTACAGAAATTGGATTACATTCAATGTCAGAAAGCCAATTCAGAAGCACTATTATAAAGCTACTGGTGGCTCTAGAAAAAAGCATAAAGGATGCAAGAGACTTCATGACTGCAGAATATAGATCTAATCAGGCCAAAATTAAAAATCAATTGAATGAGATGCAATCCAAACCTGAGGTCCTAACGATGAGGTTAATAAGGTAGAAGAACAAGTGAGTGACATAGAAGACAGGTTGATGGGAAGGAAGGAAGCAGAGGAAATAGAGAAAATCAAAAGACCATGAGGAAAGGTTAAGGGAAATAAATGATAACCTCCGAAGGAAAAAATCTATGTTTAAAGGGGGTTCCAGAGGGTGCCAAAAGGAACAGAGGACCAGAAAGTGTATTTGAACAAATCATAGCTGAGAACTTCCCTAACTTGGGGAAGGAATCAGGCATGCATATCCTGGAGATAGATGGATCCCCCCCTATAATCAACGAAAACCATTCAACACCCTGATGTTTCATGGTGAAACTTCCAAATTCCGAAGATAAAGAGAAGATCCTCAAAGCAGCAAGATAGAAGGGATCCCTAAACTTTATGGGGAGAAGTAGTAGGTAAAGAGCAGACCTTTGCACAGGGACCTGGATGGCCAGAAAGGGTTGGCAGGATATATTCAGGGTCCTAAATGAGAAGAGTTCAATTTGCCAACATATAGCATATCACCCATGGCTCATCCCATCGAGTGCCCCCCTCAGCCCATGTCATCCAGTCACCCAACCAGCCAAGCAACTCCCTTTCCAGTACCCCTTGTTCATTTCCCAGAGTTAGGAGTCTCTCATATTCTGTCATCGTCAACTGATATTTTCACTCATTTTCTCTCCGTTTCCCTTTATTTCCTTTCACTATTTTTTTATTAACCCAAATGAATGAGACCATATAATGATTGCTCTTCTCCTATTGACTATTTTCCCTCAGCATTATACCCTCCGGTTCCATCCACATCGAAGCAAGTAGTAGGTCTTTGTCGTTTCTATTCTTTTCTCTTTTTTTGTAGTTAACAAATATATTCAGAACATTTCATCCTAAAACGGCAGAAGACACAATCTTTTTATGTGCATATGAAACATTCTCCAGAATAGATCACATACCAGGTCACAAATCAGACCTTAACAAGTACAAAAAGATGAAGACTGTACCATGCATAGTTTCCAACCACAATGCCATGAAACTTAAGGTCAAGCACAAGAAAAAAATTGGAAAATCCAGAATCACGTGGGGGTTAAAGAATATCCTCCTGTTCATAATGAATGGGTGAACAGGGAAATTAAAGTATAAATTTAAAAATACATGGAAGGAAATGAAAATGAAAATATGAAGTTAATAATAAAAGATGTCTTAAGTGATCCTATGATTTTCACACATGCTCTTCCTAACCTTCATTGTGGAGTTCAACCAATTTCTTTGAGGTATTTGAGATTAATCACCCAGCCAGGTGGTAACTTCCTTCCTTGCCTATTGACTCAGAGGCATGAAGAGCTCAAAGTGGCCAGGCAGCAGTTTGAATTGCCAGATCAGTGGGATTGTTTTTGTGCCTCTCTTTGAAAATGAGACCTCTAGGCCAGCGGAGTTTAAAATCGTGAAAACACAAATTAAACACTTTGCAAGTAGAACTTGAAGGGATATAGTGAGCAGTACCCCTCCCTGTTCCAATCCTTGATTCCTGCACCTGTGAATGTGAGCTATGGGAGAAACAGCATCATATATTAGAGGCGGATTTGGAACATATATAGCCATCTGGAGAACCTTGTGCTAGCCTGCAAGGAATTGCCACCGAGCTGGCACTACAGCTGCAGCTTCATTTTTTTTAATTTATTTTTTATTGGTGTTCAATTTGCCAACATATCGAGTAACCGCCAGTGCTCATCCCAGCAAGTGCCGCCCTCAGAGCCCATCTCCCATTCCCCCCCACTTCCCGCCCACCTCCGTTTCTACCACCCCTAATTCATTTCCCAGAGTAAGGAGTCTCTCATGTTCTGTCTCCCTTTCTGATATTTCCCTCTCATTTTTCTCCTTTCCCCTTTATTCCCTTTCACCATCTTTTATATTCCCCAAATGAATGAGACCATATAAGGTTTGACTTCTCCAATTGAGTTATTTCACTCAGCATAATACCCTCCGGTTCCATCCACGTCGAAGCAAATAATGGGTATTTGTCGTTTCTAATGGCTGAGGAATATTCCATTGTATACATAGACCACAGCTTCTTTATCCATTCATCTTTCGATGGACACCGAGGCTCCTTCCACAGTTTGGCTATTGTGGACATTGCTGCTATAAACATTGGGGTGCAGGTGTTCCGGTGTTTCACTGCATCTGTATCTTTGGGGTAAATCCCCAGCAGTGCAATTGATGCGTCATAGGGCAGGTCTATTTTTACCTTCCTTTGACAAACCTCCACACGGTTTTCCAGAGTGGCTGCACCAGTTCACATTCCCACCAACAGTGCAAGAGGGTTCCCTTTTCTCCGCATCCTCTCCAACATTTGTGGTTTCCTGCCTTGTTAATGTTCCCCATTCTCACTGGGGTGAGGTGGTATCTCATTGTGGTTTTGATTTGTATTTCCCTGATGGCAAGTGATGCGGAGCATTTTCTCATGTGCTTGTTGCCATGTCTGTGTCTCCCTCTGTGAGATTTCTCTTCATGTCTTTTGCCCATTTCATGATTGGATTGTTTGTTTCTTTGGTGTTGAGTTTAAGAAGTTCTTTATAGATCTTGGAAACTAGCCCTTTATCTGATACATCATTTGCAAATATCTTCTCTCATTCTGTAGACTCATTCAAAACTCTGTCTTTGAGTTTTGTTGACTGTATCCTTTGCTGTGCAAAAGCTTCTTATCTTGATGAAGTCCCAATAGTTCATTTTTGCTTTTGTTTCTTTAGCCTTCGTGGATGTATCTTGCAAGAAGCTACTGTGGCCAAGTTCAAAAAGGGTGTTGCCTGTGTTCTCTAGGATTTGGATGGAATCTTGCCTCAAATTTAGATCTTTCATCCATTTTGAGTTTATCTTTGTGTATGGTGAGAGAGTGGTCTAGTTTCATTTTTCTGCATGTGGATGTCCAATATTCCCAGCACCATTTATTGAAGAGACTGTCTTTCTTCCAGTGGATAGTCTTTCCTCCTTTATCGAAAATTAGTTGATCATAAAGTTGAGGGTCCACTTCTGGATTCTCTATTCTGTTCCATTGATCTATGTGTCTGTTTTTGTCTGGTTTCTCTTCAGATCGTATAAATCTTTCGCCTTTAACTTATCCTTCATTACAAATAAAACTCATAAGCCATTATACAGGTTAAAGAAAAACTCAAAGTATAAACAGTGAAACGACAGAGGAGGGCAAGCCTCCATTGGGCTACAGCCATCACGAGCCCCGCGGTAGGAGCTGGGGCGGACTCTTGAGGTCGTTCACGGTGTTGCTCAGAGGTCAAAGCCAGTTGCTCCGGAGGCAGGTGGTGGCTCTGGCACTTTGGAGACACCGATTGTAGGCACTGGGGCCGCCTACTCCTGCAGGGTGGCCGAGGGTGCAGGTGGCTTCTCCAGGGTGGAGCAGTGAACTAGACCAGTGACCACTATGTGCAGGGGCTTCGACTCAGCAGCCAGTATCTCAGTTCGGGCCAAGCCCTCAGCTCCAGCAGCCAGGATGGGCTCGATCACCTCAGGCCCTGAAGGTGTAGCAGGCCCCACAGTTGCAGCTGGGGCGGGCTCTTGAGGTGGTTCAGGGTGTTGTTCTCGGGCCGAAGCTGTAGCTCCAAGAAGACAAAGTATCATCACCAGGATGGACTTTCCACGTCCCTCACAAATCAAGGACACTCTTCCCTCCGCTCAACGTGTGTGAGTGCAAGAGCCCTGGGAGGTCTCCCCAGACTGCAGCCCATGGGAATGGGGATATGAGCCTACCCACTGCTCCCGGCCCAGCTGCATGGAGGCTTGATCTGTGGGGCTCACCCTGTCCCCATCTTGGCCGCCCCCAGTCCTCCTCACCCCCAGCCTCTGGCTCCGCTGCATGGAGGCGTCTGAATTGTTTGAGGTAATGCCAGGCACGGTGTTCCAGGTCTGAGCCTGGCATACGCTGCCTCATGAATTCCAGCAGCTTTGTCAGGGAGGGAAATTCTGGGAGCTGACGAAAATCCTCCCGATTGTAGTCCAACCAAATGTCCAGGATACAGGAGATGGCCCTGGGGAGGGACAGGTGGGCACAGGCGTCAGAAGACAGGGCTCCCTCACACACAGGTGTCCCGGGGAAGCCATGCAGGAACCAGGGCCCCCGGCCTCCTGCTCGGGTCTGTCAGAAGCCAGTCCTGCTCTTTGTCCACCTGCCACCTGGCAGTCCTGCCTGCCACAGGCCTGCTCACTGAGGAGGGACTGGCATGAAGCTTCTGTGTATGGGAGCCCATGACCAGCAGTGTGACTATCACTGTCTTTCCTGGGGAAGTGGGACTCCCTCCTCAGCCTGGCCCCCTGCCCACTTGCCCCTTGAATCCACCTGCAGGTGTCCAGGGAGGGGGGCTCAGGCCTGTCATTGTCCTCACTGCACACACTGTCACTCTGGGAATATCCAAGTGAGGAGGGCTTGGGTTCTGTGTCTTGCCAGGCCTTGCCAGGAGCCGCCTGGTACCACCACCTTTCCTCCTGTTGCTCTGCACTGCCTCACTCACGAGGGGCCTCAGGGGGTGTCTTTCCACTGACTCTAATCTGCCATCTCCCATGGGGTGACGGCTGTCTGGTCCGTGAGCCCTCACTGGCCCTCCTGAGCATCTGCTGTGCACCCAGGTCCAGGTGCCACCAGATTGGTGAGTGCGATGCTCCCCACACCCTCTTCTCTGGGCCCCAGGTGTGGTAGACAGAGGGTTGGGAGGGAGCGGGCATGGAGAAGGTCTCCCTTATGGGTCCCAGTGGTCTCCCACAAAGCCCTCACTCCATCCACGGCTCTCCTTTGCTCTTTTCCTGAAGGGCCCTTAGACGTTTACCCTGTCACAGGAATTGCAGATGTGTGGGGTGAGGGTCCAGCAACCCCTCTGACCCACAGCCCCCTCGCTGCCCTCCTGGAGAGGGAAGGCCCTCCTGCAGGAGCCAGAGCTCATTCACATTTTCCACCACTGCAGGACAGCGTCGTTGTCACCATAGGCAGCTACAATGCATCTATATCTAGAGGAGGGTGGGGGGCATCACATGAATTGTCCTGTGGACGCGACCTCTCATCATGGGGACTGTCACCCTCTGACCCCTGACTAGTCCGGAGCCCTGGGAGGCCGTCAGCTCTGTGCTTGGGGCCACGGGCAGCTCCCAGAGAAGTGCCTGCACCTGCTGGGGCTTCCTGAATGCTTGAGGAATGAAAGGGCTCCAGCCAGGCCCATGGCCAATATCCGAGTGGGCCTGGGGCACCCCGGCATCCCCAGATTCCCCCAGTCTGGTTGCCCCATGACACAGACCCCCATGGACTCTCAAACCTCCCTTTCAATGGGAAAACAGGCCAGCTCAAGACCCTGGTGATTGTGGGGGAGGAGGCACAGGCTTCATCATGGGGAGAGAACGACGGCTGATGAGCACAAGCATAGCCCCTCTAGCCGACCTGGCACAGGCCAGGCCCTGGGGGCTTCCCTAGAGGACCCCACTAGGCCCTGTGTGACTCTATTCCAGTCGGAGGAGCAGCCCAAGGGGCCGGGAAGCTCAGAAACATTCCCCAGACTCCCAACCAAGAGGTGACCCATCCCACTGGGCTGTGGAGGGTCAGGGGGCTCACTTGGTAAACAGCAGGTCCAGCACCTCTTCGGTGCTGGCAAATTCATTATAGTTTTCTCAGAAACTGAAAATAGAGATGATGTCCCTGCGCAGCAAGGCGGGAAGCAGTTGTACTTCGTGCTCCAGCAGCTCTGTCCAGCTGGGCTTCATTGGGGAGATCAGATTCCACTTCACGGCTGAGACCCTTTCACCCTGAGGTGGGACAGAGGGGACGTGCAGCCTGCACTGTAGCTGCCAGGAGCCCTGGGAGTTGGAGCGCAGACCAAAGCCCGAGCGCTCAGTGGCTGCGGGGGCGGGGGGCAGGAGTCCCCACAGCAGGAACATTCTGCAGCTCATTCACTTAGCATCTGACTCTTGGTTGTGGCTCAGGTCATGGCCTCAGCATCCTGAGATCCCGCCCCCGGCAGGCTCTGTGCTTGGGGCAGAGTCGGCTTCAGGAGCCTGTGTGTCTCTCTCTCCTACTCCCTGCTCTCTGCCTGTCTCTTAAATAACACAAACTATCCAATAAAGAAATAATCTTAGAGGATAAATGTTCAAAAAAAATTTGGATCAATACAAGGACCTCAAGTGGGAGAGGTTGGTATCCCAGGTCCGATTGTCAGCTGAGTTTTGACAGCACCTCCCTGCATTAATGGCTTCACCCATTGAATTTGACCATACGTCCCTCTCGAGGTGCCAACACGGAGACCTTTCCTTGGGTGTGAGGCTCAGGGTGTGAGGGCTGCAGGATGTTCAGCGCCGCCCTGTGATTTGGCAACAGAAGGGAATCGCATCGAATCCTGCATCAGTGAAGGGCTCAGTGGCTGTGGGAACCAACTGGCCTTCTGACATGTTGTGCAACACATGAGGCCCCTGTGCCTGATCCCGGAAGGGGGGGCAGGGATGCGCTCCTTCAAAACCTAACTGCAGAGCAATAGACATAGTACAGTGAGCCCCGTGTCCCTTTGGGAAAAAGTCTCCCAACTCACCAGGACCATGCTCAAGCCTTAAAGAAGGTGGGGACGGACCTCAGGCCAATGAGGTCTCCTGGGAGCACCAGTTAGGAGAAAGCATAGCACAGTGCAAACTACTGGAGACCCCGTGTGATGAGACATGGTATCTCTTTTTTAAATGTTTTTATTATTTATTCATGAGAGACAGAGACAGAGGCAGACACACAGACAGAGGTAGAAGCAGCCCCCATGCAGAGAGCTGAGGCGGGACTCAATCCCGGGACTCCAGGATCAGGGCCTGGGCAGAAGGCAGGTGCTAAACCACAGGGCGACCAGGCATCCCCTGAAGGCTCTATTCTGATATTCCCACAAATCTGTGCACAGGGACTCTGCATCTGGCCCAGGCAGGGGCAGGGCCATGGGGGCAAGTTTGGGGAGAAGGGGAATCCAGACTCATGTGGGAGCAGGAGTCTAGGGGAGTAGAAGGATGGCTTCTGGGACCCGGGGCCCTTCGTGCCGCATCGGGGCCCTGGGTGTCGGGTGGCCCCAGCCCCTGCACTCACCTTGAGCCTGCGCTGGCCTCTGTTAGCTGTGCAGGGCAATTCCTAGTTCCTTGACACTTTGGGGCAGACAACCTCTTCCTCCCGCTCCCGCCCCCAGTCCTGTGTGGAGCTCTGTAAAGACAGTGCCCAGCAGCCAGGCAGGAGGTCTCAGCACCTGGTCTGGCTGCCTCGGCTGGGCCGCACACCCAGCTGACTCCATTCCAGACACACCACAGCACAGTCAGCACACACCTCCCCCAAGGAGAGAAAAGGGATGCAGCTGCAGAGCCTTGGGCTAACTCTAGGTCGGGTAAGAGGCACCTCAGGGAAAAAAAATAAAAAAGAGGCACCTCAGGAATCTTCTTTCCACCCTGCCCACCATGACATCAGGGTGACCCTGAAGGGATCACTGGGGAACCTGCTGCCCTGCAATGTCCTCCAGCCTGGATGCGACCTGCCCACACATCCCTGTTTCCCTGAACCTGAAGAGGAGGGGATGGGGCTGCCCAGGATGGCTGGCACAGGTGGGCTGGCCTGGCTTGCTCTGCTATTACCTTATGGCACCTCCTGATAAACGCCCTGAGGCGTTGGCTTTTATAGTGGAGCCAAAGCCTACAGCATTTGAACAAGTGGCATCCCTGGGGTTCCTGGAAGCCAGAGTCCCCAGAGGTGGGCAAGCAGCAAGAGAACATCTTCCAGTAGCGGATGTCTCCAGCCAAGTGAGCCTGAGGTGGGACTGCACTAGAATGCGGGTGCCTGGTTACAGGGGTTCCAAGTTCTGTTGGGCTCTGCTGTCAAGGAAGTGACCTCACTGCCTGGGACCCCCTACCTGAGTCCACTCCTGGAGGAAGCTTCAGGAGCAGCGCTCGGGGCTGCTGACAGTTCCCCCTCCCTGCAGGCAATGGCCTGTGCACACAGTGACACAACCACACCCCTCTCCACAGGCCCCAGGGAAGGACTGTGTGCAGCCAGGGCCCCAGCCTGGAAACACACCTGGGTTCTGATACAACTTTCCATTCTTCCCTGGTTTTGACCCTGGAGAAGCCATTGTGCCTGTTGGGGATGGTCTGCATCTTGCCTATGGGATAGGGATTTTCCTAGTGAGTGCTTCCTCCAGACACCCCCAGGCCACTGTGGCATCATATCTATGACATTAGAGGCAGGTGTCACATGCAGGAAATACCTCCAACCACATGTTCTTCCTTGGTGTGTACATGCATCCAGGCACACAAGGTCCTGTGTGCAAACACGTGGGCACCAGTACTCTCATTCTGGAGGCCCAGAAGATGACAGTCCCACTGGGGCAGGGATGGGCAATAGCTGCCCACAATCCTAAGCTCCTGAATATAAGGCAAACACTACTGAAGGTGTCAGAGTCTTGGCCTCGAAGGTGTGAGGCTGTCCTTGTCCTGAAACCCTGCCTGTCATGTGATAAGGGCCATTCCCTGGTTTCCACTGGGTGAGCTGTGGACACCCAGTGAGTCGCCCTGACCTGGGCTCTAGGAAACCTGCTGTCAGTCACAGAACTGTAAGTAGACAGTAGGCACTGAATCTCCAGCTTGACCACCAACTGAACTGATATCATGTTCTGTATCCATGCACACTGACAGAGAGACAAAGAAACGGATATAAATGTAGACACATGTGCAGAACTAGGGAGTTAGCAGAGGAGAAGTAACATCATTGAAGATCATTAAATTAAAAAAAAGAAATACAGCTGAATCTTGAATGGAGAAAATGGAGTAATTAAAATAGAACCATGAAAAATAATTCATCAAACCAAAAAGCAGAAAGAGGGATAAAGAAGCAGGAGCAGATTGGTGACACAAAGAAAGCTGCAAGCCTCGAATGTAAGAATGATCGTGCCTCACGGATTCCATGGAACAGAAGTCGAGCAACAAGCAGCACCTTCCAGCAAAGGCCTAAGAGAATTATTTTGTTTTGTTTGTTTTTATTTAAAGATTTTTATTTCTTTATTCATGAGAGTGACAGAGAGTGAGAGAGGCAGAGACATAGGCAGAAGGAGAAGCAGGCTTCATGCAGGGAGCCCGATGGGGGACTCGATCCCGGATCCCAGGATCAGGCCCTGGGCCGAAGGTGGATGCTCAATCCCGGAGTCATCTGGGGGTCTTAGACTAAGCTAACTATTGAATAGACCTTTTTTCCAGTGGTATACTGCTGTTTTTGTTTCTTTATCATTTATTTTTGCTCAATCATGATTATTTCTCTCCTTCTTATGCCTTTAGGCATTAATTACTGTTCCTTTCCTAGCTTCCTTAGTGGTAAGGCTAGGTTGTGTATTTGCACCTCTTCTTGCATCTTGAGGTAGGCCTGTATTGCAGTATACTTTCCTCTTAGGACCACTTATAGACAAGTAGAACTTTTCCTCCAAGGTCAGCAAAAGTTTGATACTGTCCTGTTTTCATTTTCATTTGCTTCCATGTATTTTTTATTTCACTTTTAATTTTCTTATTAACCCTTTTATTCTTTAGTATGGTATTCTCTTTTTTAATTTTTCATTAGTTTTATTTTTATTTTTTTAGTATACTTCATAATTAACATTTATTTTTTTAATAATAAATTTATTTTTTATTGGTGTTCAATTTGCCAACATACATAATAACACCCAGTGCTCATCCCATCAGGTGCCCCCCTCAGTGCCCATCACCCATTCACCCCCACCCCCTGCCCTCCTCCCCTTCCACCACCCCTAGTTCATTTCCCAGAGTTAGGAGTCTTTATGTTCTGTCTCCCTTTCTGATATTTCCTACCCATTTCTTCTCCCTTCCCTTCTATTCCCTTTCACTATTATTTATATTCCCCAAATGAATGAGAACATATAATGTTTGTCCTTCTCCGATTGACTTATTTCACTCAGCATAATACCCTCCAGTTCCATCCATGTCGAAGCAAATGGTGGGTATTTGTCATTTCTTTTTTTTTTTTTTTTGATTTTTAAAAGTTTTTATTAAAAGTCCAGTTAGTTAACATACAGTGTAAAATTAATTTTAGGTATACAGTATAGCGATTCACCACTTCCATACATCACCCAGTGGGTATTTGTCATTTCTAATGGCTGAGGAATATTCCATTGTATACATAAACCACATCTTCTTTATCCATTCATCTTTCGATGGACAGCAATGTCCACAATAGCCAAACTGTGGAAGGAGCCTCGGTGTCCATCTATAGTATGGTATTCTTTAACCTCCATGCATTTGTGGTTTTTCCAACTTTTTCCTTGTGATTGACTTTAGTTTTCATAGCATTGTGGTGAGACATTATGCATTATATGATCTCAGTCTTTTTGTATTTGTTGTGGCCCAATATGCGACCCGATGTGTGATCAATTCTGGAGAATATTCCATGTGCGTTCAAGATGAACGTGTATTCTGGTGCTTTCAGACACAATGTTCTGAATATATCTGTTAAGACCACCTGGTCCAGTTTGTTATTTAAACAATTTTTTCCTTGTTGATTTTCAGGTAGATGATCTGCCTGTTGCTCTAATTGGGGTGTTAAAGTCTCCTAATATTGTTTTATTTTAGTGACTAAGTATTAGTTGATTTTTTAGGTTTGGGTGCTCTAGTTTGGGGGGCATAAATATGTACAACTGTTAGATGTTCTTGTTGGATAGATCCCTTTATTATATTATAGTGCCCCTTTTCATCTCCTTTTACAGTCTTTCGTTTAAAATCTAGTTTGTCTGATGTAAGTGTGACTGCTGACTTTCTCTTAATGTCCATTTGCATGGTACATGGTTCTCCATCCACTCACTTTGAATCTCTAAGTGTCTTTAAGTCTAAAATGAGTTTCTTGTAGGCAGCATAGAGTTGAGTCTTGTTTTTTATCCACTCTGATATCCTATGTCTGTTGGTGGGAGCAGTTAGTCTGTTTCCCTTCAGAATGAGTGTTGATAGATATGAATTTAGTGCCATTGTGTTACTTGTGAGGTTGCTGTTCCTGTAGATTTTCTCTCCTCCTTTGTAGTCTTTGTGGCTTGTGATCTATCCTTCTTTCCCTCTTGAAAAGTTCCCTTTAATATTTCTTGCAGGGGTAATGTAGTGGTCATGAACTCCTATTGTTTTGTCTGTCTGGGAAACTCTTTTTCTCCCCTTCTATTCTGAATGACAGCCTTGCTGGAAAAGGATCTTTGGCTGCATATTACTCCCATTCAGCACGTTGAGTATATCATGCTTCTCCCTTCTGATCTATTAGGTTTCTGTGGAGAAATCTGCTGCTAACCTTATTTCTCTTCTACTATAATACCCAATCTTTTGGTATTGGTTAAGACCTGATTTGTGACCCAGTAATTTAATTTAGGGATTTCTTTTCCATTGCTGCTCTCAGGATGTTTTCCTCATCTCTATATTTTGCAAATTCTACTTTGATATGCCTTGGTGTTGGCCTGCTTTTGTTGATTCTGGCCAGAGATCTCTGTGCCCCCTGGATTTGGATGTCACTTTCCTTCAGCAGATTAGGTAGGTCTTCAGTATAACTTCCTAGGGTAAGCTGTCTGCCCCATTTCCCTGGGACACCTATGCTCTGCCTGTTATTATTCTTTATGAGGTCACCAGTTCTTTAAGTCTATATTTGTGATTTTTTTCTTTCCTTTGACTTTTCAGCTTCATTATTCCCCATAATTTAATTTTTTAAATCACTTATTCATTCTTCTGCTTCTTCTATCATTGTGCTCATTGTATCTGGTGGATTTTGCATCTCGATTACAGGATTTTTTTTTTCAGACTGACAAATATTTAGATCTTTTATCTCTGTGGTAAGGGACTTTCTGGTGTCTCTATGCTTTTCTTAAGCCCATAGAGTATCCTTAGATGCTGTTTTAAATTCTGGGTCAGGCATATTATTAATATCTGTTGGAACAGATCCCTGGCTATGACCTTTTTTTGTTCTTTCTTTTGAGATGAAGTCTTCCCTCTTGGCATTTTGCCCAAGTCTCTGTCTTCTAGGTGTTAGGAAAGCCTTTATGTTTCCTTGTCATGGGGGTGATGACTGTATTAAGGAGAGGTTGTATGCTGACCAGGCAGGGCCTGGGCTTCAGGAAGTGTCTGGAGGATGCTGTGTACTCTGCTGCTGTGTTTTGGCAGCTCTTTCCCTCAGGTCACCTGTGCAGTGTTTCCACAGTGAGGCCCTTATCCAGTGTGTGGTGAGTTTTACCTAGGTGTGCTGTGGTCATCTTGGTAGAAAGGCTAGATCCAGTATCCTTTAGAGCTGGTGTTCTATCACTCCATGGTCTATAGACTTAGGTGTGGGGAGTGGGTGCTGGTTGTCTGGCGGGGAGAGGCCCAGCTGCCATTCTGGGTCTCAGGTACACTTGCCCTCATAAGAAAGCACCTGTAGAGCATAAGGGGATGGGGATTGGTGTAAGTTTCTCAAGCTCCCACTATGTTCTCTATACTGCTGCCTGAAGTCCTCAGTGTTGACTAGGAGCAGAAAAAAAAATGGCATCATGTGTTCAGTGTTCACACCCACAGCTATTCAGGAAGCCATCATAGAAGAGGGAACCATGTCACCTCATTGGCCCCAGGCTTCCCTCAGATTCCTGGCTTCCCCTTGTCTGTGGCTCAGTGCTCCTATTTTATCTCATGCATGCAGGCTGGGTTTCAAAACTCCAAATATTAGGGACCCAGTGTGGCATGGAGCCACACTAATCCTCTGGGGGAGGGTCTGGCCCATTGTGGCCTGTGCCACTATGTCCCTAAAGGGCAGTCATGCGAACACACTGGGGCTTGGAGTTTATGGTGAAGCACAGCGAAAAAAACAGTGTCCAGGTTAGCTGCCCTCAGCAGCTGCCTCTGTTCCTATGGTAATGCGTGGGGCAGTTCAGTGCTGTCTGCTGCCTGTTTAGTCCCTGAGCGGCAGTGCCACCTCTCCCAGATGCACTGCAGTGGGCCCCAAGGGGATCCTCAGACATGCTGTCTGCTGCTGGACCTCTGCCCCCACTCCACCAGGAGCACTTCAGAGCTGGCCAGGCTCCACTCATGGAGACAGCGTGGAGTTCTGAGACTCCAGACTCTGAGCTCCACTGCTTCCAAGAACTTTCTATAATCAGCCCCTTTCGCTTTCTCCACTCGATGGCTTTGGAGAAATGTTTCTCTTGTGCAGTGCCCTGCGCATGTCCTCTCCCACACGCACCCTCCTCTCCATGATTTTTAGTATGTTTTTTATACTTTTGTATATTTAAAATTTTTTCTTTGAGAATTTATTTCATTTTAATTAGTGAAAACATTATTAATGATATAAAACTAATGTACTACTTGTGGAGGAAGCACGGAGCTCTCTAGAACCCCCATCCTGTATAAGCAAAACTCTCCCTCCATCTTAAGCCTCTTGCAGGCTCACTCCATTTTCTGTCTGTCACTGGAACCTTGAGCTGACCTTGAGTTCCTATGTACAAGGGGACTAAGGCCACTCCAGACCATCACTGTCCCCTCCCTGAGACTCATGGCGGCTGTTGGCATTACTCTCGCCTCCACTATTTGCTGTCATTAGCAAAGCTGGTCTCTTTCCCTCGTGTGTCTTCCCCCTATCCTCGGTCCTCATCATCTTTCTTGACAGCTTCAATATCTACATGGATGACCCGCCGAATGCCCTGGCTCCTCGCTTCCTTGGCTTCCTATGGCCAAAGAATGACCTTTACTTCCACTCCAGTACTGTCATCCTCTCCCATTTTGTATACACATCACCAAAACTTGTATCACCTTCAAAATATTACACACACTAACCCCAACTCATCTTCTATGACACTTCCACCATATTTCACATTTATCATGACATAAAATCCATTGACTTCTCCATTTCCATCTGCCTTTTCCTTTGTTCACATTTCTTCTCCTCATTAGGCTCCATGGCCCATCACTGTGATGACCTAGCACCTCTCTCTCTCTCCACCACCTGTCTGAACCTGGATGCCCACAGCCCCAAGTCTGTACCCAGATGTTGAACTTTGCCAGATACACACAACAGGGCAAGTCGGCTTTACAATTCGTGATCCCACAGCCAGATGACCCCTCATTGTATCCTACCACCCCAGTGTTTTTATTGCTGGTAAGATTACTGTCCCTGTTTCCAGGAGAAACATTTTTTTCTCTCCTCTTATACCTTCTACTCTTCCCAGGTGCTCACTCCAATCTTTCATCACCTTAGCTTATACTTGTTTGAGAAAACAGGAGCTATCAGATGCTTACTTCCTTACTTTCCACCACCAGATTTACAAACTTACTTGCATCCATTCTGTTGTTTATCTTTCCCTTTCCTCATCAACTGAGGGAATGCTTCCTTTCTTATCAAAGTCTAATCCTTCCACATGTTTTCTGGCTCCCATCCCATCTCAAGGAATTTGCTCCTTAGTAATCTCTTCTTTTTTCTGCAATAACTATTTTTCCTTAGCTCATTTCCTATGTCATACTAACACAGGATCTTCCATCTTTTAGCATTTCAGCATGTGCTAGGCAAGGCCAAGAGTTAAGGCTCTAGTTATGTCATTGGGTAGACATCCCATAAAACCAACACACTCACATGCACATATATGTGAACCCAACATCTAACAAGTAATTTTCTGAGTTTCAACTAACTTGTCTTTTCACCCACCCTTAAAAACCTGTATCCCAGATTTAGATTCAGCATCCTTTCTGAGGTTATTATAAGCTGTGGTAAACTTAACTTATGGAATAAACCTTTTTAAATGGATTTTTTCCTCATTCAATTATTTAGGTTCAATGTTTATGTGACAGTATTTTAAATAAGTTTAAGTGTAATTAATGGCTGCTAACATTGCACAGTTTGTCAAGTTTGCCACATGGGATGCCACGGAAGAAATATTACATATTCTGGTTTTAAGGCATTAAAAATTAAATGTTACTTGGTTCTGTTTGAATATTTTCTTTTTTTAAGATTTTATTTATTCATTAATGAGAGAGACAGCGAGAGAGGCAAAGACACAGGCAGAGAGAGAGGCAGAGAGAGAAAAGCAGACTCCATGCAGGGAGGCCAACGTGGGACTAAATCCCATGTCTCCAGGATCACACCCTAGGCCAAAGGCAGGCGCCAAACTACTGAGCCACCTGGGCATCCCTGTGTTTGAATATTTTCAAACAAATCACTAGTGTACATGGGAGTATGTTGAAATATTTAAATGCTGTGAAGTTTCTTTTTCAAGATTAAATTTTATTAACAGACATGAGCTAATGTTTATAAATTATAGAAATGTTTTTCAGTAATTTTGACACGGTAACTTTTGAGAGTTGGTCAGTTTTTTCATTGTTCCTAAATTTTAAATTTGTCTCAAAAGGTCTTCCTTCTATACAGAGTCAAATCTTTGATGATGATTTCTGTATATGTTTGGGCAGCAATTATAAGAAAAGGATGTGAAGTCTTTTGATACTGAAGACATCATTATTTGAGTATATCCTTCTTACCATCAAAAATTATACAGGACAGATTCATTGTGAAATCAGCTGATGTATCATTGTTGCATTTTATTGATTAAAAACCATTAAACACAACTAAAGAATTTTCTGCTTAAAATAGTTTAAACTGATACAAAGAAGAGTTTGATTGCACTTCAGTTTTTATCCCTTTTTACTTGAAAAGCAAAAGAAGAAAAATTGACCATATGGCTTTCAATCTATAGAAGATGAAAAGAATTTTAATTTTGTGGCAGCAATTGTAAAAAGTACCTGAGGTTTCCTCTAATAACATGTACCATTAACACCTTCCTTATGGCTGTATCCTAGGGTCTTTACAGCACGGGGAGGGCACGGAGCAGAGGCCGGGCTCCAGGCCTGGGCTCTGTGACTTCAGGCGTGCAGTGAAGCTGGAGGTGATCTGGGTGCACAGGCCCTGCTCTGTTTGGGGCACACGCTCCGCGTCCCCCTCCAGGCGGCAGGTGGCAGCACCCTGGGCCTAACTCCCACTCCCAGCCTGGTGGGGCGACCTGGGAGGCCTCAGCCATGCGGCAGTGCTGCCCCGAGGCCGTGGCATCCCCCTGGGGACCTCAGGGGGCACCAGGCCCTGTCTGTGCTGGGTGCCCGGTCAGGAGGGAGAGGGCGTCCTGCCTCCACCACCGGCGTCTGCGGCCCGGGCCGGGGGTCCTCCAAGCAGGGCGCGGGGCCCAGTGGGCTGCAAATGAGGCCTGGGGCCGCTTCTGTCTGTGCGGGGGTCCTGGCCCAGGGTCCATGGGTGGGCACCGCGATGAGTGCTCTGGAAGGGCCCGCCCTGGGACAGTTGGTCATCCCAGACGCTGGCCCCTTCCTCAGACCGTCAGAGTGTTCCGAAGTGGCTGCCCTGGAGGACCCAGGGTGAGCAGCAGCCATTGGGGAAGCGGGGAGACTGAGAGACAGGGAGGGAAAGACTGAGAGACAGAGAGGCAGAGACCAAGAGACAGGGAGGGAGAGATCCAGAGATAGGCGGGAGAGACTGAGATACAGGGAAAGACAGAGACAGGGAGGGAGAGACCGAGACAAGGAGGGGAAAACAGGGAGGGAGACACCCAGAGACAGGGAGAATGACACCCTCATGTTTTTCCTCACTATCTCTCTCTCGTTCTCACAAATAAATAAATTCTTTGGATGCCTGGGTGGCTCAGTGGTTGAGCTCTGCCTTCAGCTCAGGGCGTGACTCAGGGTCCTGGGATCAAGTCCTGCATTGGGCTCCCCTCACAGGGAGCCTGCTTCTCCCTCCGCTTGTGTCTCTCCCTCTCTCTGTGTGTCTCTCATGAAGAAATAAATAAAGTCACTCAGCATAATACCTTCCAGTTCCATCCACGTTGAAGCAAATGGTGGGTGAAATAAGTCAATCAGAGAAGGACAAACATTATATGTTCTCATTCATTTGGGGAATATAAATAATAGTGAAGGGGAATGTAAGGGAAGGGAGAAGAGGTGTGTGGGAAATGTCAGAAAGGGAGACAGAACATGAAGACTCCTAACTCTGGGAAACGAAATGGGGGTGGTGGGGGGGAGGGGGCAGGGGGTGGGGGTGAATGGGTGACGGGCGCTGAAGGGGGCACTTGATGGGATGAGCACTGGGTGTTGTTCTGTATGTTGGCAAATTGAACACCAATAAAAAATAAATTTATTATAAAAAAAGAAATAAAGTCTTTAAAAATAAAAATGAATGCTTTTTAAAAGAGAGAGAAAGAGAAACCAAGTGCAATCCAGGATGTGTGGTATGCAAACCCCCAGATAATTGCGTGGAGTTGCAGGAATTCAATCATGTGTTTGTTTGAGGAGGTTACAGAAGGTCCATGAGAAACTGACAACAGGGCAGCCTAGGGCCTGGGGTGCTCTGAATATTGTCGTGTAATTACACACCCCAAAACTTAGTGGCTTAAAGCAACCACCATTTGGTTTGCTCACAATCCTGTGAGACAGAAATCTGGGCGACTTGTCTGCGCTCCAGTGCTGGCTGCTGGCTGGAGGGTTCACGGCTTTAACTCTCATGTGTCACACCTTGGCCGAGATGGCCCAGGTGGCTGCTGGCTGGCTGGAGCCTAAGTCATCCAGTATAGTCCTCCGGGCCTCGGTTCATCATTCTGTACTTTTTTCCTCCCCATGCGGTCTTCCCAGCACTGTCACCACACCGCTTACACAGCAGCTGGCTGCTCCCAGAGCACCAAAATGAAAGATGCTAGGCCTCCTTTTGGCCTAAATCCAAAACTGGAACCACCATTCCTGTCACATCCTGTTGGTGGGACTACACAGAGGCATGCTTGCACCAGGAGGCAGGTTCACTGGGAGCCGCTTGCATTAAATCTTCCAGAGGAAGAGGGCTGGGGGCTGAGGTGGGGAAGACCTACGTTTTCTTTTACTAACTTTAAAACATTGACAATGGCTATGTGTTACCTTATCATTTGTTTGAGTTTTAGAAATTCATACATTGCATGGGCCTGCCTCCACAACTTTACCCTTGCTGTTCCCTTGGTCTCAACGCACTTCCCTTCCATCTGCAGCTGACACATGCCTGGAGAAACTTTCCCTGTGTGCCCAAGTCAAATGACTCCCTGTGTCCTCTACAACTCCCCACTGTTTGTGCATCTCTGATCTTATTCTTCCCCTACTGGAGTTAGTTAGGCAGTGGGAAAGACAAGGAAGGCCGGCACGAGACACGCTCAGCATCTGCCAGCCCCACAGCCACCTCTATCCAGGTCCGGGCCCTCCTCCCTGGGGCCAGGGTTCAGGTCCCCTCATTCCATGCACAGATCACTGCGCAGGAGGTGGTGGGCAGCGATGGGCAGCTTGCCAGGCGGACGCTGGTGCCCTGAAGGTGCAGGCTTCATGAGCGGCGGGGCCGGGTTTCAACTAGGATTTATACCTTGGATGCAAGGGGTTTGAACACTTGTAAAATAATCAAGGTGATCACATCAACAAGAGAAAAAACAAGAACCATAGGATCCTCTCAATAGATGCAGGAAAGCATTTGAAAAAGTACAGCATCCATTTCTGATCAGTACTCTTCAGAGTTATGCACAGGGAACATTCCTCAATATCTGTAAAGCCATCTCTGAAAAGCCCACAGCAAACATCATTGTCAATGGGGAAAATGGGAGAGCCTTTCCCCTAAGATCAGGAACACAACAGGGATGTCCACTCTCACCACTGCTATTCAACACATTATCATAAGTCCTAGCCAAAAGGCATTCAAATTGGCAAAGGAGTCAAACTCTCCCTTTTTGCAGATGACAAGATACTGTACTTTGAAAACCCAAAGAATCCACCCCAAGACTGCTAGAACTCATCCAGCAATTCAGCAATGTGGCAGGATACAAAAATCAATGCCCAGAAATCAGTGGCATTTCTCTACACTGACAATGAATGTGAAGAAAGAGAAATATCCTAAAAACTACAGAACACTTCTGAAAGAAATTGAGGAAGAGTCAAAGAGATGGAAAAACTTTCCATGCTCATGTATTGGAAGAATAAATATTATGAAAATGTCTATGCTACCCAGGGCCTTTTACAGGTTCAATGAAATCCCTTTCAAAATACCACGGACTTTCTTCACAGACTTGGAATAAATAATCTTAAGTTTTGTGTGGAATCAGAAAAGACCCTGAATTGCCAAGGGAATTTTAAAAACGAAAACCATAGCTGGGGGCATCACAATGCCAGATTTCAGGTTGTACTACGAAGCTGTGGTCATCAAGACAGTGTGGTACTGGCACAAAAACAGACACATAGATCAATGGAACAGAATAGAGGATCCAGAAGTGGACCCTCAACTCCATGGTCAACTAATATTCGACAAAGCAGGAAAGACTATCCCCTGGAAAAAAGACAGTCTCTTCAATAAATGGCGCTGGGAAAATTGGACAGCCACATGCAGAAGAATGAAACTAGACCATTCTCTTACATCAGACACCAAGATAAACTCAAAATGGATGAAAGATCTAAATGTGAGCCAAGTTTCCATCAAAATCCTAGAGGAGAACACAGGCAACACCCTTTTTGAACTCGGCCACAGCAACTTCTTGCAAGATACATCCACGAAGGCAAAAGAAACAAAAGCAAAAATGAACTATTGGGACTTCATCAAGATGAGAAGCTTTTCCACAGCAAAGGATACAGTCAACAAAACTAAAAGACAACCTACAGAATGGGAGAAGATATTTGCAAATGACGTATCAGATAAAGGTATCGGTTCCAAGATCTATAAAGAACTTATTAAACTCAACACCAAAGAAACAAACAACCCAATCATGAACTGGGCAAAAGACATGAAGAGAAATCTCACAGAGCAAGACATAGACATGGCCAACATGCATATGAGAAAATGCTCTGCATCACTTGCCATCAGGGAAATACAAATCAAAACCACAATGAGATACCACCTCAAACCAGTGAGAATGGGGAAAATTAACAAGGCAGGAAACCACAAATGTTGGAGAGGATGCGGAGAAAAGGGAACCCTCTTACACTGTTGGTGGGAATGTGAACTGGTGCAGCCACTCTGGAAAACTGTGTGGAGGTTCCTGAAAGTGTTAAAAATAGACCTGCCCTACGACTCAGCAATTGCACTGCTGGGGATTTACCCCAAAGATACACATGCAGTGAAACGCCGGGACACCTGCACCCCGATGTTTCTAGCAGCAATGTCCACAATAGCCAAACTGTGGAAGGAGCCTCAGTGTCCATCGAGAGATGAATGGATAAAGAAGATGTGGTCTATGTATACAATGGAATATTACTCAGCCATTAGAAATGACAAATACCCACCATTTCCTTCGACATGGATGGAACTGGAGGGTATTATGCTGAGTGAAATAAGTCAATCGGAGAAGGACAAACAGTGTATGTTCTCATTCATTTGGGGAATATAAATAATAGTGAAAGGCAATAGAAGGGAAGGGAGAAGAAATGTGTGGGAAATATCAGAAAGGGAGACAGAACATAAAGACTCCTAACTCAGGGAAATGAACTAGGGGTGATAGAAGGGGAGGAGGGTGGGCGGTGGGGGTGAATGGGTGCCGGGCACTGAAGTGGGCACTTGACAGGATGAGCACTGGGTGTTATTCTGTATGTTGGCAAATTGAACACCAATAAAAAATAAATTTATTATATATATTTAAAAAAAGAAACCCCAAAAGCCTCCACCCCAAGATTGCTAGAACTCATACAGCAATTTGGTAGCATGGCAGGATACAAAATCAATGCTCAGAAATCAATGGCATTTCTATACACTAACAATGAGACTGAAGAAAGAGAAATTAAGGACTCAATCCCATTTACAATTGCACCCAAAAGCATAGGATACCTAGGAATAAACCTAACCAAAGAGGTGAAGGATCTATTTCCTAAAAACTACAGAACACTTCTGAAAGAAATTGAGGAAGACACAAAGAGATGGAAAAAAATCCATGCTCTTGGATTGGAAGAATTAATATTATGAAAATGTCAATGTTACCAAGGGCAATTTACACGTTTAATGCAATCCCTATCAAAATACCATGGACTTTCTTCAGAGAGTTAGAACAAATTCTTTTAAGATTTGTGTGGAATCAGAAAAGACCCCGAATAGCCAGGGGAATTTTAAAAAAGAAAACCATAGCTGGGGGCATCACAATGCCAGATTTCAGGTTGTACTACAAAGCTGTGGTCATCAAGACAGTGTGGTACTGGCACAAAAACAGACACATAGATCAATGGAACAGAATAGAGAACCCAGAAGTGGACCCTGAACTTTATGGTCAACTAATATTCGATAAAGGAGGAAAGACTATCCACTGGAAGAAAGACAGTCTCTTCAATAAATGGTGCTGGGAAAATTGGACATCCACATGCAGAAGAATGAAACTAGACCACTCTCTTGCACCAGACACAAATATAAACTCAAAATGGATGAAAGATCTAAATGTGAGACAGGAGTCCATCAAAATCCTAGAGGAGAACACAGGCAACACCCTTTTTGAACTCGGCCATAGTAACTTCTTGCAAGATACATCCATGAAGGCAAAAGAAACAAAAGCAAAAATGAACTATTGGGACTTCATCAAGATGAGAAGCTTTTCCACAGCAAAGGATACAGTCAACAAAACTAAAAGACAACCTACAGAATGGGGAGAAGATATTTGCAAATGACCTATCAGATAAAGATATCGGTTCCAAGATCTATAAAGAACTTATTAAACTCAACACCAAAGAAACAAACAATCCAATCATGAAATGGGCAAAAGACATGGACAGAAATCTCACAGAGGAAGACATAGACATGGCCAACACGCACATGAGAAAATGCTCTGCATCACTTGCCATCAGGGAAATACAAATCAAAACCACAATGAGATACCACCTCACACTAGTGAGAATGGGGAAAATTAACAAGGCAGGAAACCACAAATGTTGGAGAGGATGCGGAGAAAAGGGAACCCTCTTGCACTGGTGGTGGAAATGTGAACTGGTGCAGCCACTCTGGAAAACTGTGTGGAGGTTCCTGAAAGTGTTAAAAATAGACCTGCCCTACGACCCAGCAATTGCACTCCTGGGGATTTACCCCAAAGATACAGATGCAATGAAACACCGGGACACCTGCAGCCCGATGTTTCTAGCAGCAATGTCCACAATAGCCAAACTGTGGAAGGAGCCTCAGTGTCCATCGAGAGATGAATGGATAAAGAAGTTGTGGTCTATGTATACAATAGAATATTGCTCAGCCGTTAGAAATGACAAATTTGCTTCGACATGGATGGAACTGGAGGGGATTATGCTGAGTGAAATAAGTCAATCGGAGAAGGACAAACATTATATGGTCCTTCATTTGGGAAATATAAAAAATCGTGAAAGGGAATGAAGGGAAAAGGAGAAAAATTGAGTGGGAAATATCAGAAAGGGAGACAGAAAATGAGAGACTCCTAACTCTTGGTAATGAATAAGGGGTGGTAGAAAGGGAGGTGGGTAGCAGATGGGGGTGACTGGGTGATGGGCACTGAGAGGGGCACTTGATGTGATGAAACTCGGTGTTATTCTATATGTTAGCACATTGAACACCAATAAAAAATTAAAAGGAAAGAAAAGAAAAGGAAAAGAAGAAAAAGAAAAAGAATGTGGAACACAGCCGTCTTGGTCTTCAGCCTGCCACTTGCCCCCACACGGCTCCTGTCAAGCATCTATCATAAGGGAATTAGATGCCATTTCCACAGGCAGGGTGAAGCCTCAAGGGATAGGCCTTTTGCTCAACTCTCAGAAATAAGTATGCTTTGTAGCCACGTTCCAACTAGTGTCTGACATATGAAAATTTGAAGAATTTCCAAAGTAGGTAAGGAGATTCCATGGAAAGCACTGTATTGTACCTGGAGACAGAAGCTTTCTTGGTCTGCAGCATGCCAATCACCCCTTACACAAATTCTGACAAGTATCAACATAAAGAGTTAGAAGCTAAGTGCACAGGCAGTGTGGAGCTTCGAGTGACTGGCCTTTTGCTCAACTCTCAGAAGAAATATGCCTAGTAGCCAGCTTTCAATTAGCCATTCTCCTAAAGGAGTGAGAAGCTGTTCCACTCTAGTTGAGGAGGTTCCATGCAAAGTGCACTATTCAAATCAGAAACCCCAGCCTTCCTGGTGTGCAGCTTGCCACTTACCCTTCACACAGCTTCTAACGAGCACCTAACATAAGGAGTTAGAAGCTAAGTCACAGAGAGTATGGAACCTCAAAGGACAGGCTGTTTTCTCAACTCTCAGAAATAAGTATCCATTGTAGACAGCTTACAACACCCCTCTCTTATATGGAAGTTAGAAACTAACTGCACTCTAGGTGAGGATATTCTATGGAAAGCACTGTGTTGTACTCAGAGACACAAGCCTTTTTGGACTATAGCTTACCCCTGACTCCCACAGAGATTCTGACAAGCACCAAAAATATGGGAGTTAGAAACTACATACACGGGCACTGTGGAGCCCATAAAGACAGGACCTTAGCTCAACTCTCACAAAAAAATTCTGCTTGAAACCATCTTTCAACTAGCCTCACTCCTAGAGGATTTAGAAGTTAGCTCTCCTCTAGGTGAGGAGTTTGCATGGAAAGCGCTATATTGAACTCAGAGACGAGATTTCCTACCCTGCAGCTTGCAACTTGCCTCTCACACAGCTTCTGTCTAGAGGCTAACATATGGGAGTTAGAGCTAAATAAACAGAAAATGTGAAGCTGTGAAGGACAGGCCATTTGCTCAAAAATCAGAAATAAGCATCCCTTGAAGCCACTTTCAGCTACACTATCTTTTATGGGATTTAGAAGCTAGCTCCAATCTGGTGAGAAGGTTACATGGAAAGCACTGTATTAAATTTGGAGACACAAGCCTCCTGGCCTGCAGCTTGCCAGTAGCCTCTCACAAAGCTTCTGACAAGCATCTAACATAAGGGAGTTAGAAGCTAAGTCCACAGGCAGTGTGTAGGTTTGAGGGATAGGTCTTTTGCTCAACTCTCAGAAATCAGTATGCCTTGTTGTCAGCTTTCTTTTTTTAAGATTTATTTATTTGTTCATGATAGAGAGACAGAGAGAGAGGGGCAGAGAGAGGCAGAGACACAGGCAGAGGGAGAAGCAGGCTCCATGCTGGGAGCTCGATGCGGGACTCGATCCCAGAACTCCAGGATTGCACCCTGGGCCAAAGGCAGGCGCTAAACCGCTGAGCCACCCAGGGATTCCCTTGTTGTCAGCTTTCAACTAGCCTCTCTACTATGGGAGTGAGAAGCTAGCTCCGATCTAGGTGAGGAGGTTTCAAGGAAAGCACTGAATTGAATGTGGAGACACAAGACTTCCTGGTCTGCAGCTTGCCACTTCCCCTCACACAACTTCTGAGAAGCATCAAACATAGGGTGTTGGAAGCTAAGTCACTCCACAGGCACTGTGGAGCTTCGAGGGACAGGCCTTTTGCTAAAGTCTCAGAAAAAAGTATGCCTTGTAGCCAGGTTCCAGCTAGCATCTCTCCTATGGGAGTTAGAAGCTAGCTGCTCTCTAGGTGAGGAGGTTTCATGGAATTCACTATATTCAACTCAGAGACACAAGCTTTCCTGGTCTGCACATTGGCACTTGCCCCTCACACAGCTTCTGACAATCATCAAGCATAAGGGAGTTAGAAGCTAAGTCCACAGGCAGTGTGGAGCCTTGACAGACAGATCTTTTGCTCAACTCTTAGAAATAAGTATTCTTTGTAGCCAGCTTTCAATTAGCCCCTCTCCTATGGAGTGAGAAGCTAGCTCCACTCTAGTTGAGGATGTTGTTCCATGGAAAACGCTGTATTCAACTCACAAGCCTTCCTGGTCCACAGCTTGCCACTTACCCCTCACAGAGCTTCTGACAAGCATCTAAAATAAGGAGTTAGAAATGAAGTCCACAGGCAGTGTGGAGCCTCAAGGGACAGGTCTTTTGCTCAAGCCCCTGAAAGTATGCCTTGTAGCCAGCTTTCAATGAATCTCTTTCCTATGGAAGTTAGACTCTAGCTCCACTCTAGTTGAGGAGGTTCAATGGAAGGTGGTATATTCAACTCAGAGACACAAGCCTTCCTGGTCTGCAGCTTGCCACTTCTCCCTCACACAGCTTCTGACAATCATCTAAGAGAGGATGTTAGAAGCTAGGCCCACTGACAGTGTGGAGCTTCGAGGGACAGGCCTTTTGCTCAACTCTCAGAAATAAGTATGCCTTGTAGCCAGGTTCCAAATATGGAACCTCTCTCCTATGCAAATTAGAAGCTACTTCCAATCTAGGTGAGCTGCTTCCATAGAAAGCACTGTATTGTACACGGAGACAAAAGCCTTCCTTGTCTGTAGCTTGCCACGTGCTTCTCACACAACTTATGTCAAGCATGTAACACAAAAGTGTTATTAGCTAAGTCCACAGGCAATGTGGAGCCTTGAGGGACATGCCTTCTGCTGCTTTCTCAGAAAAAAGAACACCTTCTATCCAGTTTTCAGTTAGCCTTGCTCCTATGGGAGTTAGCAGCTAGGCCCATTTAGGTGAGGAGGTTCCACGGAAAAGCTGTATTAAACTCAGATATACAATCCTTCCTGGCCTGCAACTAGCTTCTTGCCCCTCACACACCTTCTTTTTTTTTTTTCCTCACACACCTTCTGACAAGCATCTAATATAAGGAGTTTGAAGCTGAGTCCACAGGCATTTTGGAGCTTCGAGGGACAGGTCTTTTGCTCAACTCTCAGAAATAAGTAGGCCTTGTAGCCAGCTTTCATTTAGTCTCTCTCCTATGGGAGTTAGAAACTAGCTCAACTCTAGGTGAGGAGGTTTCATGGAAAGCCCTAATTGTACCCAGAGACACAAGCATTCTTGGTCTGCACCCTGTCACTTGCCCCTCACACAGCTACGGACAATCATCTAACATAAGGGGGTTAGACGCTAAGTCCACAGGCAGTGTGGAGCTTCGAAGGATAGTCCTTTTGCTTAACCTTCAGAAATAAGTACACCTTGTATCCAGTTTTCAATTAGCCTCGCTCCTATGGGTGTTAGCAGCTAGGACCATTTTAGGTGAGGAGGTTCCATGGAAAAGCTGTATTAAACTCAGATATACAAGCCTTCCTGGCCTACAACTTGCTTATTCCACCCCCCCCCCCACACACACACACACAGCTTCTGAAAAGCATCTAACATAGAGAGTTAGAAGATAATTCCACAGGCAGTGTGAAGCTTCGAGGGACAGGCCTTTTGCTCAGCTCTCATAAAGAAGTATGCTTGTAGCCAGGTTCCAATTAGCCTTTCTCTTATAGGACTGAGAAGCTAGTTCCACTCTTGTTGAGGAGGTTCCATAGAAAATGTTTTATTCAACTCAAAGACACAAGGCTTCTTTGTCTGCAGCTTGCCACTTACCTCTCACAGTCCTTCTGACAACCATCTAACATGTGGGTGTTAGAAGCTAATTCTACTCACAGTGGGTCATTGAGGGAAGGCCTTTTGCTCAACTATCAGAAATAAATAAGCCTTGTAGCCAGCTTTCTTTTTTTCCTGTTTTTATTTTTTATTTATTTAATAATAAATATATTATTGGTGTTCAATTTGCCAACGTACAGAATAACACCCAGTGCTCATCCCGTCAAGTGCCCCCTCAGTGCCCGTCACCCATTCACCCCCACCCCCCGCCCTCCTCCCCTTACACCACCCCTAGTTCGTTTCCCAGAGTTAGGAGTCTTTATGTTCTGTCTCCCTTTCTGATATTTCCTACCCATTTCTTCTCCCTTCCCTTCTATTCCCTTTCACTATTATTTATATTCCCCAAATGAATGAGAACATATAATGTTTGTCCTTCTCCGATTGACTCATTTCACTCAGCATAATACCCTCCAGTTCCATCCACGTTGAAGCAAATGGTGGGTATTTGTCGTTTCTAATGTGTAGCCGGCTTTCAATTAGCCTCTTTTCTATGGGAGTTAGAAGCTAGATCCATTCCAGGTGAGGAGGTTCCATGGAAAGCACTGTGTTGAACTCGGAGACCCAGCGTTTCTGGCCTGCAGCTTGCCACGTGCCTCTCAGACAGCCTCTGACAAGCATCTAACATAAGGGAGTTAGACACTAAGTCCATAGGCAGTGTGGAGTCTCGAGGAACAAGTCCCTTGCTCCTCTTTCAGAAATAAGTATGCCTTCTAGCCAACTTTCAAATAGCCTCTCTCCTATGGGAGTGAGAATCTAGTCCACTCCAGCTGAGGAGGATCCAAGGAAAGTGCTGTATTAAACGCAGAAACACAATCCAGGCTGGTCTGCACCTTGCCACTTGCCCCTCATACTGCTTCTGACAAGTAACTAACATAAGGGAAATATAAGCTAAGTCCACAGAGTGGAGCCTCAAGGGACAGACCATCTCTTAACTCCCAGAAAGAAGTATGCCTTGTAGCCAGCTTTCAATTAGCTTCTCCCCTATGAGGATTGGAAACTAGATCCACTCCAGGTGAGGAGGAACCATGGAAAGCCCTGAATTGAAATTGCAGACACAAAGCCTTCCTGGTCTGCAGCTTGCCACTTGCCTCTCAAACAGCTTCTGACAAGAATCGACATGGGGAGTTAGAAGCTAAGTCCATAAGGCAGTGTGTAGTCTTGAGGGACAGGCTGATGGCTCAATTTCAGAAATAAGTATGTGTTATAGCCAGCATACAACTACCCCCTATATTATGGAAGTTAGAAGCTAGCTCTACTCTAGGTGACAAGATTCCATGGAAAGTGCTGTGTTGAACTCAGAGACACAAGCCTTTCTGGCGTGCAGCATACAACTTGCCACTCACACAAATTCTAACATATGGGAAGATATGTACACAGACTGTCTGGAGCAGTGATGGACAGGCCCTTTGCTCAAATCTAAGATAAGTACACCTTGAAGCCATCTTTGAACTAGTCTCACTCCTATAGGAATTAGAATATAGCTGCTCTAGGTGAGGAGTTTGCATGAAAACCACTGTTTTGTGCCCAGAGACACAAGCCTTCCTGGCCTGCATATTGCCACGGGCCTCTCACACAGCTTCTGACAAGCACATAACATAAGGGAGTTGGAAGCTAGGTCCACAGGCAGTGTGGAGCTGTGAGGGACATGCCCTTTGCTCAACTCTCAGAAATAAGTATGCCTTGAAACCAGCTTTCAACTACACTCTCTTTTAACAGAGTTTTAAATTAGCTCCACTCTAGGCGAGGAACTTCCATGGAAAGCACCATATTAAATTCAGAGACACAAGCCTCCTGGCCTGCAGCTTGTCATTTTCCTCTCACACAGCTTCTGACAACCATCTAACATAAGGAAAATAGGAGCGAAGTCCATAGGCAGTGTGGAGCTTCGAGGAACAAGCCTTTTGATCATCTCTCAGAAATAAGTTGCCTTGTTAGCCAGCTTTCAACTGGCCTCTCTCCTATGGGAGTGAGAAGCTAGCCCTATGTAGGTGAGGAGGTTCCATGGAAAGCGGAGTATTCAACTCAGAAACACAATCCTTCCTGGTCTGCAGCTTGCCACTTGCCTCTCACACAGATAAGGAGTTAGAAGATATGTCCACAGGCAGTGTGGTGCCTCAGGACAAACCATTTCTCATCTCTCAGAAAGAAGTATGACTTGTAGCCAGCTTTCACTTAGCCTCTCTCCTGTTTTTTTTTTTTCTTTTTAAAATTTTTTATTGGAATTCAATTTGCCAACATGTAGCATAACACCCAGTGGTCATCCCACCACCTGCCCACCTCCCCTACAACTACTCCTTGTTTCTTTTCCAGAGTTAGGTGTGTCTCATGTTTTGTCACCCTCACTGACATTTTCTCTCCTTTCCCTTTATTACCTTTCACTAATTTTTATATTCCCCAAATGAATGAGACTATATAATGTTTGTCCTTTTCCGATTGACTTACTTCACTCAGCATAATACCCTTCAGTTCCATCCACGTCGAAGCAAATGGTGGGTATTTGTCGTTTCTAATGGCTGAGGAATATTCTATTGTATATATACCACATCTTCTTTATCCATTCATCTTTTGTTTTGTTTTGTTTTTTAATAAATTTATTGTTTATTGCTGTTCAATTTGTCAATACAGAATAACAGCCAGTGCTCATCCGGTCAAGTGCCCACCTCAATGCCGTCACCCAGTCACCCCCAGAAATGTGTGGGAAATATCAGAAAGGGAGATAGAACATAAAGACTCCTAACTCTGGGTAATGAATAAGGGGTGGTGGAAGGGGAGGAGGGCGGGGGGTGGGGGTGAATGGTGACGGGCTCTGAGAGGGGCACTTGATGGGATGAGCACTGGGTGTTATTCTGTAAGTTGGCAAATTGAACACCAATAAAAAATAAATTTATTATTTAAAAAAAAAAAGCTGCAGAAATACACTAACCAAAGACCAGAGTATCTCTCCAAGGGGACCAAGCATCGGTTCCTCCCCATAAGTAAGGGCATTCGTGAGAGAACCCTGTGTCAGAGGCTAGTTGAAAGCTGCATTCAAGGAATGTTTGTATCTGAGAGTTAAGCACGGTGCATTTCCTTTGCGTCCCCATACCTACTCTTCAGATAGGTATGTAACGAGTATGTGAGAGGCTAGTGGAAATCGCATATAAGGAAGGACCCATTCTCAGAGTTAAGACAGGGCCTTTCCATTGTGCCTCCTGGTAAGATACTTCTTAGCTCCCTTATGAGAGAACCTAGTTGAAAGCTCCATTCAGAGTATTCCTCAGCCATTAGAAACGACAAATACCCACCATTTGCGATGTGGATGGACCTGGAGGCTATTATGCTGAGTGAAATAAGTCAATAGGAAAAGGACAAACATTTTATGGTCTCATTCATTTGGGGAATATAAAAAGTAGTGAAAGGGAATAAAGGGAAAGGAGAGAAAATGAGTGAAAATATCAGTGAGGGAGACAAAACATGAGAGACTCCTAACTGAGAAATGAACAAGGGGTGGTAGAAGGGGAGGTGGGCGGGGGGGTGGGGTGACTGGATGATGGGCACTGAGGAGGGCACTTGACGGGATGAGCACTGGGTGCTCATGCTATATGTTGGCAAACTGAACTCCAATAAAAAAAAATTTTTTAAAAAAGAAAGCTCCATTCAGAAAACACTACTTTCTCAGACTTAAGTACAGATCACTTCTAGTGCTCCTGCGCCTTCTACTGTCAAGATAGAGTTAGGCTTCTTTTTATTTTCTCAGGGTTTTTTATACATTTTTTAAGATTTATTTTTTTATTTATGAGAGCCAGAGAGAGAGAGAGAGAGAGAGAGAGGCATAGACGTAGGCAGAGAGAGAAGCAGGCTTTTCATGGGAGCCAGATGCAGGACTCGATCCCACGTCCAAGGATCACAAGCTTAACTGAAATTAGCCGCCCAACGGTTGAACCACCCAGGCATCCCCAGGCTTCTTTTTCTTAGAGGCAAGTTGACAGCTGCATTCAAGGAACCCTTGTTTCTTGGAGTTATGTACAGTGCATTTCCACTGGCCTCCACACCAACTGTTGACATAGATCCTAACTCTCTTATGTTAAAGGCTTGTCAGAAGCTGCCTCCAAGGAATGCTTGTTTCTCAGAGTGCAGTAGGCTGCATTTCTGGCCAGCCTCTACACATGCTTTTGATCCAGCTAATAAGGCCAGTAGGTGAGAGGGTAGTGCAAAGCTGCTCTCCAGGAACGCTGATTGTTCACAGTTCAGTACATAGCATTTCCATGGGCCCTCCACTCCTCTGCAGCTAGCTTGTACCTCCCGTGGGTAAGAGGCTAGTGGCAAGCTGCAGGCCCAGAATGCTTTGTCTCTGCATTCAGTACAGCGTCTTTCCCAAGCACCCCTTCACTTAGTGTGGAACTAGCTTCTAATTCCCATAGGAGAGATGCTAGTTGAAAACTGGGATCAAGGAATGCTTCTTTCTGGGATCCCTGGGTGGCGCAGCGGTTTAGCGCCTGCCTTTGGCCCAGGGCGCGATCTTGGAGACCCGGGATCGAATCCCACGTCGGGCTCCCGGTGCATGGAGCCTGCTTCTCCCTCTGCCTGTGTCTCTGCCTCTCTCTCTCTCTCTCTCTCTGTGTGACTATCATAAATAAAGAAAACAAATTTAAAAAAAAAAAAAGGAATGCTTCTTTCTGAGAGTTCAGCAGAGGGACTGTCCCTTTCCGGAAATGCAGCCTACTACATTGTGTTCCTGGAGAGCAGCTTTGCACTACCTTGTCACCTACCATTCTTAGAACCTAGATCAAAAGCACGTGTGGAGGCTCTCGGGAAATGCAGCCTACTATGAGAACAAGCATTCCTTCCAGGTAGCTTCTGGCAGCCACTAACATAAGGGAGTTAGAAGCTAAGTCCACAGTAGTTGTGGAGCTGTGAGGGATAGTCCCAGTGCTCCACTCTCAGAAAGCAGCATTCCTTGATCCCAGTTTTCAACTAGCATCTCTCCTATGGGAGTTAGAAGCTAGCCTCACACTAAGTGAGGGAGTGCCTGGGAAAGATGCTGTACTGAACGCAGAGACAAAGCATTCTGGGCCTGCAGCTTGCCACTAGCCTCTTACCCACGGGAGGTACAAGCTAGCTGCAGAGGAGTGGAGGGCCCATGGAAATGCTATGTACTGATCTGTAGCAACCAGTGTTCCTGGAGAGCCGCTTTGCACTACCCTCTCACCTACCGGCCTTAGAACCTAGTCAAAAGAATGTGTGGAGGCTCTTTGGAAATGCTGCCTACTGCACTCTGAGAAACAAGCATTCTTTGTAGGCAGGTTCAGACATGCTTCTAGCATAAGGGATTTAGAAGCTACGTGCACAGTAAATGTGGAGCCGTGAGGGACAGGCCCAGTGCTCATCTCTCAGAAAAAAGCATTACTTGAATCCAGCTTTAAACTAGCGTTTCTCCTATGGGAGTCAGAGGCAGGCTCCATTCTAGGTGAGGAGGTTCCATGGAAGGTGCTTTATTGAACTGGGAGATGCAAGCCTTCGGGGCCAGCAGCTTGCCACCTGCCACTCACCCACAGGCGGTACAAGCTAGCTGTACAGGAGTGGAGGGCCCGTGGAAATGCTATGTACTCGAACGGTGAGCACCCAGCGTTCCTGGGGAGCAGCTTTGCACTACCCTCTCACTTAGCAGCCTTAGAACCCAAATCAAAAGCAAATGTGGTGGCTCACGGGAATTGCGGCCTTTTGCACTCTGCAGGACGTCAGAGCCGAACCCAACCGGGGTCCCGGGAGTGGTAGGAAGGTCGTGGCTATCACCGCCTGGGGTCCCTGAGAAGGAAGGAACGTCGCGGCCGACACCACCCGGGGGCCAGGAAGGGGACCAGACTTCGCGGCTGACCTCAACTGAGGTCCTGGTAGGGGACGGTTCGTTTCATTGCGGCCGACCCAGACCTGGGTCCTGTAAGTTGTGGGGACATCGCATCAGACTTCAACCAGGGTCCCGATAGGGGACGGGTTGTCAGGGCCAACCCCACCTTGGGTCCCCCGGGAGGAGAGGAAATCACAGCCGATGAAAACGGGGGTCCTGGGAGGGGATAGTCGTGGCCGTCCCCACCCGGGATCCCTCTGGAGGAGGGTACTTCGTGGCCAAACCTGACCAAGATCCCAGGAGGGGACGGGATGTTGTGAATGACCCCGACCTGGGTCCCAGGAGGGGATGGGACGTCACAGCCTACCCTGACCTGGGTCCCAGGAGGGGACGGTATGTCGCAACCGAACCCAGTCAGGGTCCCAGGAGGGGACAGTATGTCCCCAGGCGACCCAGACCAGGGTCCTGGGAGGGGACAGGACATTGCAGTCAACCTGCCCAGGGTCCCCAGAGGTGTCGGGATGGCACAGCCGACACCAAGCCAGGTCCCAGGATGGGTAGGAAGGTCGTGGCCGACTGTGCCTGGGGTCCTGGGGAGGAGGGGACATCACTGCAACTCCGACTGGGGTCCTGGGAGGGGATGGGATGTTGCGGCTGACCCAGACAGGGGTCTCTGGTGGGTTTGGGGTGTCATGGCTGACCCCTTCCAGGGTTCCTGGAGGTGAAGAGACGTCGCATCCAACACCAGCCGTGATCTCCAGAGGGTCGGGATGTCACAGCCAACTGTGACCAGAGTCCCAGGAGGGGACAGAACATTGTGTCTGACCCCAATCACAGGTCCCAGAGAGAAGGGGAAGACATAGCTGACCCTGACCAGGGTCCCAGGAGGACATAGTACATCATGTCTGACCCAACCCAGGTCCCCAGGGAAGAGGGGACGATGAGGCCAACCCCGACCAGTGCCCAGGGAGGTGTCGGGACATCGTAGCTGACCCCACCAGGTTCCCAGGAGGGAACCATACGTCGCAGCCAACCTCGACCAGGGTCCCTGGAGAGGAGGGGATGTCGTGGCCAACCACCACCAGGGTCCCGGGAGGGGAAGTGACGTCACATCTGACACTGACTGGGGACCCAGGAGGGGAAGGCACATTGTGGCCGACCTTGACTAAGGTCCTGTGAGGGGTCGAGTCATCGTGGCCGACCCCACCAGGGGTCCTGGGAATGGACGGGACATCCTGGCTGACCCAGATCAGGGTCCCAGAAGGGGACAGAACCTCGTGCCTGACCCTCCCCAGGGTCCCCAGAGGGGTTGGGACATTGTGGTCGACCCTGCCCAGGGTGCCCAGGGAAGAGGGTATGTCATGGCTGACCCCCGACTGGGAACCCAGGATGGATCGTGATGTTGTGGTCGACCCTGTCCCGTATCACGGAAAGGGACTGGATGTTGCAGCCAACCACGACCAGGGTCACAGGAGGGGATAGGACATCACGTCCGACCCAGACTGGGGACCTGAGAGGGGACAGGACATCTCGGCTGACCCTGTATGTGGCCCCCAGAGATGAGGGGACATCGCGGCTGACCCCTCCCGGTGTCCCCAGAGAGGATAGGATGTCATAGCTGACCCCGACTGGGGTCCTGGGAGGGGATGGGACATCGTGTCTGACCCGGACAGATGATGCAGGAGGGGACGGGGTGACATGGTTGACCCTGAAGAGTGACCTGGGAGGGACAAGATGTCACATCCAATCCTGACTGGGGCCGCGGGAGGGGATGGGATGTCATGGCCAACACTGTCCGTGGTCAGCCGAGAGGAGGGACATCACTGCCGAACCTGACCGGGGTCCCAGGTGGGATCGATCCCACGGGGGGACATTACATTGTGGCTGATCCCCTCTGAAGTCCCAGGAGAAGACGGGACATCACATCTGACCCTGACCGGGCACGTGGGAGGGGAGGGAACATCATGGCTGACCCCAACCAGGATCCCAGGAGGGGATGGGAGGTCATGTCCAACCCCAGCCAGGGACCAGGGAGGAGACAGGACATCGCAGACACCTCCCCAACATGGTCCCCAGAGAGGAGGGGGCATCCCAGCCAACCCCACACATGGGGTCCGGTGACATCCTGGTACTCGGTGGGCGGGGACGCAACATCATGCCGACCCCTCACATGGTCCCTGGAGATGAGAGGACATCATGCCGAACCTACCAGGGGTACCCAGAGAGGAAAGGACATCATGGCCAACCCCGACTGGGGACTCGGAATGGGTTGTGACGTCGCGGCTGACACTGACCAGGGTCCCGTGAGTGGATGGGAGGTTGTGTCCAACCCCAACCAGGGACCAGGAGAGGAGAGAACATCGTTGCCCACCCCACATGTGGCCCACGGAGAGGAGAGGACATCATGGCTGTACCTGGATGTGGTCCCAGGTGTGGTGGGTACATCACGGCTGACTTTGACCAGGGTACCAGGTGGGGTCGAAATGTCACAGCTGACACTGACTGGGGACCCAGGAGGGGACGGGTAGTCGCATCTGACCCCAACCGGGTACTGGGGCTGGACGAGATGTCGTGGCCAACCCCGCACATGGTCCCCGGAGAGGAGGGGATGTCACAGCTGACCCTACCTAGGTTCGACGGAGAGCAGGCGACGTTGTGGCCAACCCTGACCGGGGTCCTGGGTGAGATCAGGATGTCACAGCCGACCCCGACTTGGGTCCTGTGGGGGACATGATGTCATGGCCAACCCTGATCGGCGCCCCAGGAGGGGATGGGAGGTCACGTTCGATCCCAACCAGTGTTCCGGGAGGGGATGGGACATCGCGGCTGATCCCGCATGTGTTTCCCGGAGAGGAGGAGATGTACAGGCCAACTCTGCCCGGGATCCCCGGAAAGGAGGGGACATCACAGCTGACCCGGACCCAGGTCCCAGGAGCAGACGGGACGTCACGGCTGACCCCGACTGGGGACCCAGGAGGAGACAGGACAATGTGGGCGACCCTGACCGGTAACCTGGTAGGGGTGGGATGTCACATCTGACAGCATCTGTGGTCCCCTGAGTGGAGTGACGCCACAGCCAACTCTGACGGGGTCCCAGTTGGGGTCGGGTCCTCATGTCTGACTCCGACCGGGGACCTGCAAGGGGACAGGACTTCACATATGACCTAGAATGAGGACCCGGGGGTGGACGGGACGTTGTGTCCGACCCCGACCAGTGACACATGAGAGAACAGGAAATCACTTCCAACCCTGACCGGGGACCTGGGAAGGGTCATGACAACGACACTGACCCTGACTAGGGACCCAGGAGGGGATGGGACATCGCGGTGAACCTGCATGTGGTCCATGAAAGGAGAGGATGTCATGGCTGATCCCACTCGTGGTCCCCGGAGAAGAGGCAATGTCACGGCCGACCCCACACGTGGTTCCCAGAGAAGGGCACATCCCCGCAGAACCCACCCAGGGTCCCCAGAGAGGAGGAGACGTAGTAGCAGACCCGTCTGGTGTCCCTGGAGAGGAGGGTACATCACAGCAGACCCAGATCGGAGTCCCGGGGTGTGGGAAGAAACGTTGCATCCGACCCCGATCAGGGACACAGGAGGGGATGGGCTGTCACGTCTAACACCAACCAGGGACCAGGAACAGATGTGATGTCGCAGCCCACCCCACAAGTGGCTCCCCAGGAAGAGGGAACATCATGGCCGATCCCACCTGGGGTCAACAGAGAGGAGGGGATGTCCAGGCTAACCCGGACTGGGGTCCAGGTGGGGTCGGGACCTCATGGCCAACCCCGACCTGAGTCCAGATGGGGGACATGACGTCACAGCCTGCCCTGATCAGGGACATGGGATCGGTCATGACTTTGTGGCTGACCCCAAAAGGGGTCCCAGGAGAGGATGGCATGTCATGGCCGACCCCAACAGGGGACCAGGGAGGGGACGGGACGACCCCAGACGTGGTCCCCAGAGAGGAGGCAACATTGCGGCCGTCCCCACCTGGGGTCCCAGAGAGGAGGGGATATTGCAGCCAACCCTGCAGGGGACCTGGGAGAGGTGATGACATTGCAGCTGACCCCAACCAGGGTCCCAGGAGGGGATGGGACTTCACATCTGACTCCGACTGGAGCCCAAGGAGGGGACAGGATGTTGCGGCCAACAACCTCCATGGTTCCCCAAGAGGAGAGGACTTTGTGGCCGACCCTAACCAGTGTCCCTGGAGAGGAGGGGAGGTCGCAGCCGACCCCAAGCGGGGACCCGAGAGGGGATGCGACATCTCGGCTGACACCGACCAGTGACCCAGGAGGATACAGGGATGTCGTGGCCGACCATGACCAGTATCCCGGGAGGCGACAGGACGTCGTGGCCAAATCCACCTGGGGTCCCTGGAGAGGAGGTGACATCATGGCCAAACCCAATGGAGAACAAGGGGGAGTTCAGGACAGAGTGACCGACCCTGTACGTGGTTCCCGGAGAGAAGGGCACATCTTGCACAACCTGCCCAGGATTCCCGGAGAGGAGAACACATCGCAGCAGACCCCACCTGGTGTCCCACAGTCTCTGGTCCCCAGAGAGGAGGGGACCCGGCAGCAGAGCCCAACTGGGTCCTAGGAGTTGATGTCACATCACAGCCTACCCTGACCAGTGACCTGGGAGGGGACAGGACGTTGCATCTGACAGTGACCAGGGTCCTAAAAGAAGAGGGAACATCGTATCCGATCCCAACTGGGAACCAGGGAGGGAATGGGACATCGTGGCTGACTCCACACATGTTCTCAAGAGGGTAGGAGACAGTGTGTCCAACCCCAACTGGAGACCCAGGAGGACGTCGCGGCTGACACTGCCCATGGTCCCCCCAAGAGGAGGGGATGGCGTATGCAAACCCAACCAGGGCCCCAGGAGGGGATGGATGTTGGGGCTGTCCCCACACGTGGTCCCTAGAGAGAAGAGCACGTCACCACTGAACCCAGCTGGGGTCCCCGGAGAGGAGGGGACATCACATCTGACCCTGGCTGGGGACCTGGGGGGGGAGGTGATATCATGGCCGACTCCTGGAGAGAAGGGCACATTGCCACAGAATCCATCCAGGGTCCCCGGAGAGAAGATTTCACCACAGACCCCACCTGGTGTCCCCAGATAGGAGGGGATGTTGCAGCCGACCTCAACCAGGGACCTGGGAGGGGTCATGACATCATGGCCAACCCGATCTATAGTCATGGGAGAGGACGGGACATCACATTTGATCCGACTGGTTACTCGGGAGGGGACCAGATATCATGTCCAATCTCGACCCGGGCCCCGGGAGGGGACGGAACATCACGGCTGACCCTGACTGGGGACCCAAGAGGGGGCAGGACGTTGTGGCTGACACCACCCATGGTCCCCCGAGAAGAGGGAACAGCATTTCTGACCATGACTGGGGACCCAGGAGAGGATAGGATGTTGCAGTGAACCTGCATATGGTCCCCAGAGAGGAGGGGATATCGTGGCCGACTCCGCCCGAGGTCCCCAGAGAGGAGGGGACGTTGTGGCAGACCCCACATGGTGTCCCCAGAGAAGAGGGGAACATTGCCGTTGAACCTGAATGGAGACCCGGGGGGAATGGGACATCATGGCTGAACCTGCACAAGGTCCCCAAAGAGGAGGAAACATCATGGCAGATCCTACCTGGTGTCCCCAGAGAGGAGGGGATGTCACAGCCAACCCTGAAGGGGTCCCAATCCAGCTCGCAGTCCTGGGTTAGATTGAGACGTTGCATCCAAACCCAACTGGGGACCCAGGAGGGGAAGGGACATTGCAGCCAACCCAAACCAAGGACTGGGAGAGAACGGGACGTCACAGCCTATCCCACATGTAGTCCCCAGACAGGAGGGGACATCACAGCAGATCCTACCTGGGGTCACCAGAGAAGTAGGGATGTCGTGGCCGACCATGACTGGGGATCCCAGGAGTGGATGGAACATCTTGTCTGACCCCGCACATGGTCCCCAGAGAGGAGAGGACATCACCACCGACCCTGCCCAGGGTCCCAGGACAGGATGTTGTGGCTGGCCCCAATTGGGGACCAAGGAAGGGACAGAACATCGCGGCCGACCCCACCCCAGGTCCCCAGAGAGGAGGAGAGGTTGCAGGTGACCCTGATCTGTGTCCCGGAGGTGGGGTGTGACATCATGGCAGACGATAAGCGGGGTCCCAGTTGGGGTTGGGACATGGCGGCCAAACTGACCATGGTCCTGGGTGGGATTGGGACAATGCGGATGACCCCAACTGTGAACCTGGGAGGAGATGGGACATCATGGCCGACCCCGCATGTAGTCCCCAGAGAGAAGGGCACGTAGCCGCCAAATCCACCTAGGGTCCCCAGAGAGGAGGGGACATCACAGCTGACCCTGACTGGGGTCCCAGGAAAGGAGGGGATGTCATGGGCAACCAAGCCCAGGGTCCCCGGAGAGGAGGGGATGTCACATCCTACCCCGACAGGGGTATGGGAAGGGGATGGGACGTCATGGCCAACCCCAACTGAGGACCCAGGAGGGGATGGGATTTCGTGGATGACCTCGCACATGGTCCCCAGAAAGGAGGGCACATCGCCGCCAACCTTACCATGGTCTCTGGAGAGGAGGGGACATCGCGGCCAACCCCACCCGGGATCCCCAGAGAGGAAGGGATTTCACATCCGACCCTGTCTGGAGTCCCCGATGATGAGGGGACATCGTGACCAACCCTGACCAGGGTCCCAGGAGGGGACGGGATGTCACGTCTGACCTTAACCAGGGTCTCCGATAAGAGTAGATGTCGTGGCTGACACCGACTGGGGTCCCAGGGGAGGAGGGGAAATTGCACCCGACCCCAACCAGGTTCTTGGGAAAGCAGGGGACTTCACAGATGATCCCAACTGGGGAACCAGGAGAGGAGGGGATGGTGCGGCCTACACTGACCACAGTCCCTGGAGGGGACTGGATGGTGCAGCCAACCCCGACCGGGGTTACAGGAAGGGAAGGGAAGGCCTTTTCATGGCATCACCTCACCTAGAGTAGAGTTAGCTACCAACTAGCATAGGTGAATGGCTAGTTGAAAGCTGCATTCAAGGAATGCTTCTTTCTGAGAGTGGAGCACAGGGCCTGTCCCTTGCGACTCCACATCTACTGTGGACTTAGCTTCTAACTCCCTTATGCTAGAGGCTTGTCAGAAGCTGTCTGCAACATTAAAGGCATTCAAATTGGCAAAGAAGAAGTCAAACTCTCCCTCTTCGCCGATGACATGATACTCTACATAGAAAACCCAAAAGCCTCCACCCCAAGATTGCTAGAACTCATACAGCAATTCGACAGTGCGGCAGGATACAAAATCAATGCCCAGAAGTCAGTGGCATTTCTATACACTAACAATGAGACTGAAGAAAGAGAAATTAAGGAGTCAATCCCATTTACAATTGCACCCAAAAGCATAAGATACCTAGGAATAGACCTAACCAAAGATGTAAAGGATCTATACCCTCAAAACTATAGAACACTTCTGAAAGAAATTGAGGAAGACACAAAGAGATGGAAACATATTCCATGCTCATGGATTGGCAGAATTAATATTGTGAAAATGTCAATGTTACCCAGGGCAATTTACACATTTAATGCAATCCCTGTCAAAATACCATGGACTTTCTTCAGAGAGTTGGAACAAATTATTTTAAGATTTGTGTGAAATCCGAAAAGACCCCGAATAGCCAGGGGAATTTTAAAAAAGAAAACCATAGCTGGGGGCATCACAATGCCAGATTTCAGGTTGTACTACAAAGCTGTGGTCATCAAGACAGTGTGGTGCTGGCACAAAAACAGACACATAGATCAATGGAACAGAATAGAGAATCCAGAAGTGGACCCTGAACTTTATGGTCAACTAATATTCGATAAAGGAGGAAAGACTATCCACTGGAAGAAAGACAGTCTCTTCAATAAATGGTGCTGGGGAAATTGGACATCCACATGCAGAAGAATGAAACTAGACCACTCTCTTGCACCATACACAAAGATCAACTCAAAATGGATGAAAGATCTAAATGTGAGACAAGATTCCATCAAAATCCTAGAGGAGAACACAGGCAACACCCTTTTTGAACTCGGCCATAGTAACTTCTTGCAAGATACATCCACGAAGGCAAAAGAAACAAAAGCAAAAATGAACTATTGGGACTTCATCAAGATGAGAAGCTTTTGCACAGCAAAGGATACAGTCAACAAAACTAAGACAACCTACAGAATGGGAGAAGATATTTGCAAACGACATATCAGATAAAGGGCTAGTTTCCAAGATCTATAAAGAACTTCTTAAACTCAACACCAAAGAAACAAACAATCCAATCATGAACTGGGCAAAAGACATGAAGAGAAATCTCACAGAGGAAGACATAGACATGGCCAACACGCACATGAGAAAATGCTCCGCATCACTTGCCATCAGGAAAATACAAATCAAAACCACAACGAGATACCACCTCACACCAGTGAGAATGGGGAAAATTAACAAATCAGGAAACCACAAATGTTGGAGAGGATGTGGAGAAAAGGGAACCCTCTTACACTGTTGGTGGGAATGTGAACTGGTGCAGCCACTCTGGAAAACTGTGTGGAGGTTCCTCAAAGAGTTAAAAATAGGCCTGCCCTATGACCCAGCAATTGCACTGCTGGGGATTTACCCCAAAGATTCAGATGCAATGAAACGCCGGGACACCTGCACCCCGATGTTTCTAGCAGCAATGTCCACAATAGCCAAACTGTGGAAGGAGCCTCGGTGTCCATTGAAAGATGAATGGATAAAGAAGATGTGGTCTATGTATACAATGGAATATTCCTCAGCCATTAGAAACGACAAATACCCACCATTTGCTTCAACGTGGATGGAACTGGAGGGTATTATGCTGAGTGAAGTAAGTCAATCGGAGAAGGACAGTGTATGTTCTCATTCATTTGGGGAATATAAATAATAGTGAAAGGGAATATAAGGGAAGGGAGAAGAAATGTGTGGGAAATATCAGAAAGGGAGACAGAACATAAAGACTCCTAACCCTGGGAAATGAACTAGAGGTGGTGGAAGGGGAGGAGGGTGGGGGGTGGGGGTGAGTGGGTGACGGGCACTGAGGGGAACACTTGACGGGATGAGCACTGGGTGTTATTCTGTATGTTGGTAAATTGAACACCAATAAAAAATTAATTTATTAAATAAAGAAGCTGTCTGCAAGGAACGCTTGCTTCTCGGAGTGCAGTAAGCCACATTTCCCGGGAGCCACCATGTGTGCTCTTGATTTCCAAGGGCAGTACTAAGATCGGTAGGTGAGAGGGTAGTGCAAAGCTGCTCTCCAGGAATGCTGGGTGCTCACAGTTCACTGCATAGCATTTTCATGAACCCTCCACTCCTGTGTAGCTAGCTTGTATGTCCCGTGAGTCAGTGGCATGTGGCAAGCTGCAGGCCCAAAAGGCTTGTGTCTCTGAGATCAATACAGCGCTTTCTAGGGCACTGCAACACCCAGAGTGGAGCAAGCTTCTAACTCTAACCCTAACCCTAACCCCTAACCCCAACCCTAACTCTAAACCCCAAACCCCTAACTCCTAACCCTAACCCTAAACCCTAACCCCCAGCCCCTAACTCCTAAGCCTAACCCTAACCCTAGACCCTAAACCCTAACCCTAAACCCTAATCCCTAACCCCAACCCTAACCCTAACCCCTATACCCAAACCCTAAACCTAACCCTAACCCTTACCATAACCATAACTCATAACTATAACCTGTAATCCTAATCCTAAACAGTAACCCTACCCATACCAGTAACCTCTATTCTAAACTCTAACCCCCTGAGCAAGCTCCATTTCAGTGTCCCCCTGTACACGAATCATGAGCCTGACCTTCACTCTAACCCTCACCAAACCTGCCCTATACTGTAATCCTATCCTCTAACTCCTATGTCCTAAACCACACCCTAACTACATTAGAAAATTGGATCAGAATGGTCAGACACTTTAGATAGTGAGCAGGTAGACACAGTTGAAAAGTACTTCAGGTCGAATGTGTCATCTGTGATATTTCCTCGCACAGGGTTATGTGGTGCGTCCTTGGGAGAGGGTCCTTGGTTTGGCTGAAACACGCTGAATTTTTCCTTGTGCAGGGGCAGATGAGGTAAAGAGCTGATGGCTGGGGAATCTGAGGATTGGGATACAGGGTGTTTGTGCTGCTGGGACAGGTTTACTGCAGGTCTGAAATTTCCGCAGAGTAAGTGACTCCTCCACCCACATCAGCACCTCACCAGAGAACCAGAGAGGACATCCAGCTCTGTGACAGGGGCCAAGCCCTACCCAGGCCCAGCTCACCCACAGTGGAAAGGCCACTCACCCCCCGGGAGGCCGCATGTGAGCCAGAGGCATGTGGGAGGCTTACAACGGAGGTCCCTGTGTCTGGGGTGCAGAGGCAGGGGGATTTGGAATTCGAATTTTCTACAAAACTCCACCAAAACATGGTCAGAAGTGTGACAATGAATGAAGGGAACCCTCGGTAAGTGCACTGAGGAGTCTAGGAGGAGAGGTTGGAAGGGGGAGCCCAGCACCTGGTGTCAAGTACAGGCTCCAACATGAGGACCCGCCCACAGGAGAGATGCCCCAGGGACAGACCCCAACAGGGGATCTCCCACAAGATCCTGCCCCCCTGCAGCCTGGCTAGTGAGGAACCTCCATCACCAAACCTGCTTTTCTCCAGGGGACGTTCCTTCAAAACAACAGCCCAACTTCCTCCTTCCCCATGAAATAATGTCCCTGTCCTTTGTTTGTTGCACCTGCCTGTGGCTTTGCCGGAGCATGCTTGTCCTGGATTGCAAGTCTCCACTATTCCTGAACAAACCCACTTTTTTGCTGGTAAAATAACTGATAGTGTTATTTGTAAGGTTAACAGAAATAATAAATTCAGTAAACTCATAAGATATGAAATCGATATACAGAAATCAATTGCATTTCCACACACTGATCATGAGCCATCAGAGAGAGAAACTTGGAGAACAGTCTCATTTACAACTGCATCCAGAAGAACAAAGTACCTCCGAGTAACTTCAAGCAAGCAGGTGACAGGCCTGTCCTCTCAAACCTGCAGACACTGATGATATAAATCCAGGGAGACGCACAGACATGGAAGATCCTCTGTGCTCAACGACTGGAAGAACCGATGCTGTGAAAATACCCACTCTCCCCGGAGCTGTCTACCCAGTGCATTCCTTCCAAACTCTCAGCGGAGTTTCCACACATACAGAACCAACAACCCCAAAGCTGGTGTGGACTCGAGAAGAACCCCACAGGGTGGAGGCGGCAAGAGCTCCATGATTGCAGACTGCCTGAGGAGCTGCATGAAAGAATCCATGTGACGCATAAACAGGGACACACAGACCTGCTCAGTGGATCCTCAGCCCAGAAAGGGGAGACCCCGCAGCCCCATGCGCAGCCCTATGCACAACCCCACGCAGGACACCACGTCACCAGACATGCAGTCATGGACCCCAGCGTCGACGCAGCACACCTTCCTCCACGGGGTCGTGTGAGCACGAAGCCCCCAACAGCCCCTGCTCAGGCAGCTTCTCCTCACCTGCTCCTCCCACGGTGGGTCCTGAGGGGGCTCCTCTTCGCGTGTATGCAGACCCACGTCCTCCACAGCGGGTCCTGAGAAGGCTGGGTCCTGTCGCCATGGACATGGCATCACCTCCTCCACAGTAGGTATGGAGGCCGGTCTGACGTCTGCATGGATGCAGACCCACGTTCTCCACTGCAGGTCCTGAGGAGGTGTGGTCACTGTCAGTGTGGATGTGGACCCATGTGCTCCACAACCATTCCTGTGGAGGCCAGGCTGTCAGCAGGTACATGGCATTACCTTCTCCACAGTGGGTCCTGAGGAAGCAAGATCATGTCTATGTGGACACAGACCCACATCCTCCACAGCTGGTTCTGAGGAGGCTCCACAGAGAGTCCGAGGAGGCCAGGATCCTGTCAGTTAGGACACCCTGCAAGTCCTCTAGAAGCCTCCACAGCAGGTCCTCAGGAAGCCAGGCTCCTATCAATGTAGACACTACCCCACCTCCTTCTGAAGTCTCCACAGAAGGTCTGAAGAGGGTGGGCTCTTGTCAGTATGGACACAGGCCCATGTTCTCAACGGCAAGAGCTGAGGAGGCTCCACAGAAAGCCCTAGGAGGCCACGCTCCTGTCAGATAGGACATCCCCCAACTCCTCTAGAGCCTCCACAGCAGGTTCTCAGGAGGACAGGCTCCTGTAAATGTGAACACCACCCCACTTCCTTCTGAAGTCTCCACAGCAGGTCTTAGGAGACTAGGCTCTTGTCAGTGAGGACACCGCCCCATGTCACCTGCAAACCTCATAAAGTGGACCCTGAGGAGGCCAGGCTCTTGTCGGTGTGGACACAGACCCTCCTCAGAAGCACCAATGCCTTGTCCAGAAGAAACAAGGCTCCTGTCAGTAAGGATACCACTCCACGTCCTCTACAAGTATCCACTGCATGTTCTGAGGAGGCCAGGATCCTGTCAGTGTGGACACAGCCACATGTCCTTCTGAAGCCTCCACAGGCAGGTCCTGATGAGGGCCGGCTCCTGTAAGTGGGGACCCAGCCTCACCTCCTCCACAGTGGGTACTGTGAGGAGGTGGAGGGTCTGTCAGTGTGAATGTGTCCTCACTTCCTCTACAGAGGGGTCTGAGGAGCTGGGCTCCTCTCAATGTAAACACCACCCCTCCTCCTTCTGAATTCTCCACAGCAGGTCTGAGGAGGCTGGGCTCTTGTCAGTGAGGACACAAGCAATGTCTTCCGAAAACCTCCATGGTGGACCCTGAGGAGGCCAGGCTCCTGTTGGTGTGGCCATGGACCCTCCTCAGAAGTCACCATGGCCAGTCCAGAAGACACAGGGCTCCTGTCAGTGAGAATACCACTGCATGTCCTCTAGAAGTCTCCACTGTGTTCCCTGAGGAGGCCAGGATCCTGTCAGTGTGGACACTGCCCCACATCCTTCTGAAGCCTACACAGCAGGTCCTGAAGAGGCCTGGCTCCTGTCGGTGAGAACATGGCCTCACTTCTCCCTTAATGGGTTCTGAGGAGACAGGGGTCCTGTCGGCATGGACGTGTTCTCACCTCAACAGTGGATGCAGAGGCTGGGCTCCTGTCAGCCTGGATGTGGCCTCGCCTCTTCCACAGCAGGACCTGAGGAGCCAGGCTCCTCTCAATGTAGACACCACCCCACCTCCTTCTGAGGTCTCCATAGCAGGTATGATAAGGCTGGGCTCTTGTCGGTGTGGAGAGAGACCCTCATCTTCAGAAGCCACCATGGCCAGTCAGGAAGACACAGAGATCCTGTCAGTGAGGATGCCACCCCATGTTCTCCAGAAGTCTCCACTGCCTGTCCTGAGGAGGCCAGGATCCTATCAGCGTGGACACTGCTACACGTCCTGCTGAAGCGTCTACAGCAGGTCCTGAGGAGGCCTAGATCCTATAGGTAAGTACGCGGCCTCACCTCCTGCTCAAAAAGTCCTGAGAAGTCAGGGATCTGGTCGGCATAGTCGTGGTCTCACCTCCTCCACAGTGGGCATGTATGTGGCCTCGCCTCCTCCACAGCAGGTCCTAAGGAACCAGGCTCCTTGGTGTGGACACAGGCCATGTCCTCCACAGCAGGAGATGAGGCTCCACAGAAAGTCCGAGGAGGCCAGGCTCCTAGCAGGTAGGACAAACCACAAGTCCTCTAGAAGCCTCCACAGTAAGCCTGAGGAGGCTGGGCTCTTGTCAGTGATGACACCACCCCATGTCCTTTAAAAGTCCCCACGGTGGATCCTGAGGAGGCCAGGATCCTGTCGGTGTGGACAGACCCTTGTCTCTGGAAGCCACCATGGCCTGCCCAGAAGAGACAGGGCTCCTGTCAGTGAGGATACCACCCCATGTCCTCTATAAGTATCCATTGCGTGTTCTGAGGAGGCCAAGATCCTGTCAGTGTGGACACTGTCACACGTCCTTCTGAAGCCTCCACAGTAGGTCCTGAGGAGGCCTGGCTCTTGTCTGGGAGGATGCGGCCTCACCTTACCCTCAGCGGGTCTGAGGAGACGGGAATCCTGTCGGCATGGATATGTCCTCACCTCTTCCACAATGGATGCGGAGGCCGGACTCCTGTCAGTGTGGATGTGGCCTCACCTCCTCTACAGCGAGTCCTGAAGAGCCAGGCTCCTCTCAATGTAGACACTACCTCACCTCCTACTAAAGTCTCCACAGCAGATCTGAGGAGGCTGGACTTTTGTCGGTGTCGACACAGGCTCATGATCTCCACAACAGGAGCTGAGGAGACTCCACAGAGAGTCCTAGGAGGCCAGGCTCCTGTCAGGTAGGACACCGCCCCCCAAGTCCTCTAGAAGCCTCCTCTGCAGGTGCTCAGGAGGACAGGCTCCTATCAATGTAGACACCACCTCATCTCCTTCTGAAGTCTCCACAGCAGGTCTGAGGAGGCCAGGCTCCTGTTGGTGTGGACAGACCCTTGTCTCTGAAAACCACCATGATCCACCCAGAAGAGACAGGGCTCCTATCAGTAAGGATACTACCCCTTGTCCTCTAGAAGTCTCCACAGCAAGTCCTGAGGGGTCCCGGCTCCTGTAAGTGAGGACATGGCCTCACCTCCCCCTCAGTAGGTCCTGAGGAGACAGGAGTCCTGTCCACGTGGACATGTCCTCACCTCCTCCACAGCGGGTGCAGAGGCCAGACTCCTGTCAGCATGGATGTGGCCTCACCTCCTCCACAGGGTCCTGAGAAGCCAGGTTCCTCTCAATGTAGACACCACCCCACCTCCCTCTGAAGTCTCCATAGCAAGTCTGAGGAGGCTGTGGTCTTGCCAGTGTGGAGACAGACCCTCATCTCTGGAGCCCACCATGGCCAGTCAGATAGACGCAAGGCTCCTGTCCATGAGGATACCACCCCAAGTCCTCCAGAAGCTTCCAGTGCCTGTTCTGAGGAGTCCAGGATCCTGTCAGTGTGGACACTGCTACACATCCTGCTGAAGTCTCCACATCAGGTCCTGAGGTGGCCCAGCTCCTGTCAGTGTGGACACGGACACCCTTGTCTCTGGAAACCACCATGGCCTATCCAGAAGAGACAGGGCTCCTGTCAGTGAGGATAAAACCACATGCCCTCTAGAAGTCTCCACTGTGTGCCCTGAGGAGGCCAGGATCCTGTGTGTGGACACTGCCACATGTCCTGCCGAAGTCTCCACAGCAGGTCCTGAGGAGGCCTGGCTCCTATCGGTGAGGACACGGTCTCACCTCCCCCTAACCAGGTCCTGAGGAGACAGGGGTTCTATTGGCATGGACATGTCCTCACCTCCTCCACAGTGGGTGTGGAGGCCAGACTCCTGCAGTAGGGATGTGGCCTGACCTCCTTCAAAGCAGGTTCTGGTGAGGTGGGGGTCCTGTCAGTGTGGACACAGGCCCATGTTCTCAACAGCAAATGCTGAGGAGGCTCCACAGAGAGCCCTAGGAGGCCCGGCTACTGTCAGGTAGGACACCCCCCAAGTCCTCTAGAGCTTCCACAGCAGATCCTCAGGAGGACAGGCTCCCATCAATGTAGACACCACCTCACCACCTTCTGAAGTCTTCACAGCACATCTGAGGAGGCTGGGCTCTTGTCAGTGAAGACAATACTCTTGTCTCCAGAAGCCCCCATGATGGATCCTGAGGAGGCTGGGCTCCTGTTGGTATTGATACGGACCCTCATCTCTGGAAGCCACCATGGCCAGTCCAGAAGACACAGGGGTCCTGTCACTGAGGATACCACTGCCTGTCTTCCAGAAGTCTCCACTGTGTGTCCTGAGGAGGCCGAATCCTGTCAAGACATGGACACTGCCCCATGTCCCTCTGAAGTCTCCACATCAGGTCCTGAGGAAGTCCAGCTCCAGTCAGCAGGAACATGGCCTCAGCTCCTCCATAGAGGGTCCTGAAGAGGACAGGCTCCTGTCCACATAAATGCAGGCCACTGGCACAGGTCCTTCTGAAGTCTCCACTGCAGGTCCTGAAGAAGCGGGGCTCCTGTGGGCATGGACACAGCCTCACCTTCTCCACGGTGGATCCTGTAGAGGCCAGGCTCCTGTCAGCAGTGGACACCAACCCACATCCTCCACAGTGGATCCTGAGATGTCATGGCTCCTGTCAGTGTGGACATGGGCCTACATCATCCACAGTGGGTCCTGAGAAGGCATGAATTATGTTGGCGTGCATATGGACCCACATCCTCCATAGTGGGTCCTGAGATGCCCGGCTTCCCCTCAGAGCAGACATGGACACATGTCTTCCACAGAAGGTGCTAAGGAGGCCGAGCTCCTGTCAGTGTGTCTGCAGACTCATCTCCTCCATAGCGGGTCCTGAGGAGGCAAGCTCCTGTCAATGTGGACAAGGGTCCTCCACAGTGGGTCCTGAAGAGGCTGGGTGCCTGTGGTCATGGTAACTGACCCTTATCCTCCACAAAGAGTCCTAGGAGGCCAAGATTCTGTCAGGTAGGACACCACCACACCTCCTTCTGCAGTCTCCACAGTGAGTCCTGAGGAGGCTAGGGCACCTTTCAATGTGGATGAGGACTCACGTCCTCCACAGCAAGTCTGAGGAGGCTGGGCTCTCATCAGTGAGGACACTGCCCCTTTTTCTACAACCCACTACATGGTTCCTGAGGAAGCTGAGCTCCTGTCCCCATGGACACAGACTCCCCTCTTCCACATGGATCCAGAGGACCCAGGGGTCCTATTGGCATGGACACAGACCCATGTCCTCCACAATCTGAAGAGGCCAGGACTCTTGTCAGCAAGTACACTAGCCCGCATCTTCCTAGTGGGTCCTGAGGAGGTCAGGCTTCCTTTTGGTGAGGATGCAGGACCATGTTCTCCACAGTGGGTCCTGAGGAGGCCAGGGTGGGGGGTGCTCTTGTTGGTGTGGATGTGGGCCCATGACCTCCACAGAGGGTCCTGTGGAGGTTCTGGCTCCTGTCAGTGTGGACACAGACCCACCTTCTCCACAGTGAGTTCTGAGGAGGCCAGGTTCCTGTCAGCATGCACAAACACAACATCCTCTGGAAACCCCCGCAGCAGGTCATGAGGAGACCAGACTTCTCTCAGGAAGGACAATACCCCATGTGCTCTAGAAGCCTCCACAGTGGGTCCTGAGGAGCCATGCTCCTGTAGGCATGGATGTGGACCCACATTCTCCACAGTGGGTCCTGAAGAGGCCAAGACTCCTGTTGACGGGGATGTAGGCCTTCGTCTTCCACAACAGATCCTGAGGAGGCAGGGGCTCCTGATGTTTAGGACCAGACTCTCATCCTCCAGAGTGGGTCCTGAGGAGGCAGAGGCTCCTGCCTGTATAGACACAGACCCATGTCCTCCTCAGCAGGTCCTGAGGAGACCAAGCTCCTGTCAGTGAGGGCACCACTCCATGTCCTTTAGAAGCCCCCAGAGTGGGTCCTAAGGAGACCAGGGATCCTATTGGTGGGGATGAGGACCCACATTGTCCACAGAAGGTCCTGAGGAGAGCAGGCTCCTGTCAGGTAAGACACTGTCCCATGTCCTCTAGAAGCCTCCACAACAGATCCTGAGGAGGACAGGTTCCTGTCAGTATAAACAACACCCCACCTCCTTCTGAAGTCTCCACAGTGGGTCCTGAGGAGGCCAGGGCACCTTTTGATGTGGGCACACAGATTCATCCTCCACAGAAGGTCCTGAGAAGGCTGGGGTCTTGTCAGTGAAGACACTGCCCCATGTCCTCTACATTCCCCCACAGTGGATCTTGAGGATGCTGGGCTCCTATCAGTGTAGACACAGCTCCTGTTAGTGATGGCACTGCCCCATGTCCTCTAGAAGTCCCCATAGCAGTTCCTAAGGGTATTGGGCTCCTGTCAGCATGGATATGGACCCAGGTCCTCCACAGCAGCTCTTAAAGAGGCTGGGGCTCCTGCCTGTGTAGACATGGACCCACCTCTTTCACCACAGGTCCTGAGGAGGCTGGGGCTCTTGCCTATGTGGTTGGGGACCCACATCTTCCACAGCAAGTTCTGAGAGGCCGGGCTCCTGTCAGCGTGGATATAGACACACATCCTCCACTGTAGTCCTGAGGAGGGAGGCTCTTGTTGGTGTGGACACAGACCCATGTCCCTGGAATCCCCCAAGGCTGGTCCAGAAGAGACAGGGCTCCTGGCAGTGGGGATACCACCCTATATCTCCCAGAAGTCACTATAGAAAGTCCTGAGGAGGAGAGGCTCCTGTAAGTATGGACGTAGACCCATATGCTCCAAATTGGATCCTGAGGAGGCCAGGCTCCTATCAGTGTAGACACGGACTCACATTCTTCTGAACCCTCCACAGTGGGTCCTGAAGAAGCTGGGCTCCTGTTGGCATGGATGCAGACCCTCATCCTCCACAGACCCCCCTCCTGAGGACTTAGGGCTTCTGTCCGTGTGGATGCAGATCCACGTCCTCCATAGCAGGTCTGAGGAGGCGGACTCTTATCAGTAAGGACACTACCCCATGTCCTCCACAAACCCCCACAGAGAGTCCTGAGGAGTCCAGGCTCCTGTTTGTGTGGACACACAAACCCATGTCTCCATAGCCCCCATGGCCTGTCCTGAAGAGACAGGGCTCTTGTTAGTGAAGATACCATCCCATGCCCCTCCTGAAGTCTCCATAGTGAGTCTTAAGGAGGCCAGGACCTATCAGGATGGACACATACTGGGGCCTAAAGAGGCCAGGTTCCTGTCAGTGTGGACACTGCCCCACATCCTTCTGAAGTCTCCACAGCAGGTCCTGAGGAAGCCGGGCTCCTGTCAGTGTGGACACAGACCCACAGACCACATCCTCCACAGTGGATTCTGAGAATGCAGGGCTTCTGTTGTCGTGGATGTGGACCCTTGTCCTCTACAGCATGTCCTGAGGAGGCTGTGCTCCTGTCCATGAGGACACCTCCCCATGTCCTCTAGAAGCCTTCACAGTGAGTCTTGAAGATGCCAGGCTTTGTCAGTGTGGATGCAGACCCATGTTCTCCCAATTTGGTCCTAAGGAGATGGGGCTCTTGTCATCATGGACACTGCCGTACATCCTTCTGAAGTCTCCACAGCACTTCCTGAGGAGGCAGGGCTCCTGTCACAGGAGCTGCTCATGCCCAGCTCTGGAGGGGAGCTGGGGTCCTGCCCCCTCTGCAGGTGATGGAGGCAGTGCTGGACAAGGTGAGCTCACCGTTCAATGGAAGCACCTGCTCCCTCCCTGGTTCCAGTTGAATTCATTTAATTTTGGAACTTCAAGCTGAATGGAGCCCAATATCCCCCAACTTCTCCAGAAATAGCTAAGGAACAATTAATCAAAAACAATATGGAATGACAACAGTCCTTGACCCAAACCTTGGCACCAAAAATAGCCATGACCCTGATCCTGACTCTGACACAGACCCACACTCTGACCTGAACTTTATCTCAAGCCTGGTCCTGACCCCAGTCCAAAATCCTAACCCAGACCCCCAACCCTGACACCATCTACAAAATCAAAAGTAGAAACTATACAAATGTCCATCAATAGGGAATGCATAAACAAATTGTGGTTAAGGGTTTGGGTTTGGGTTCAGTTTCAGGTTTGGGTCAGGGTTCTAGATCAAAGTTTGGGTTTAAAATCAGGGGGAGGGATTAGGGAGGAGGGAGGGGACTGATTACAGTTAGGGTTTAGGGCTTTAGGCTTATAATTTAGGGTTTAGGATTTAGGAGGGCTTAGAGGATAAAGTTCTGGGTCACATTTGAGGTTTGGGTTTTGACAGGGGTTGGGGTTCAGGGCTCATGACTCAGAGTTCTGGTTCAGAGTTTGGGTTCATGGTTCAGGGTTTGGTTCAGGGCTCAGGTTCAGAACTCTGGCTTAGGGTTCAATTTAAGGTTTGGGTTTGGGGTTCCAGTTTGGGGCTTAAGGGTAAGTTAGGTTTTAAGGTTAAATTTAGGGGTTAGGGTGAAGGATTACACATTTTCTTCAGTTGTCATCATGGACACAAAATTTCTATCTGAAATCTAGTCTGGGTGTCAAGAGCTGATTCAGAATTTAGGGTCACAGTAACTACTTCTGACAACATTCTCATCCCAGAGTCTTCCAGTGACCCAGAAGCTGATTTTTTCTTGGCTCAAAATACCCCTTGCAGAGAAGGGTGAGCTGGTGCTAAATTTAGGATGATTTCACAACAGAAGTGTGAAACCAAATATTGTGGAAATATTCATGGAAAATGAAACAGGCGACAAATAATTTGTTGACTCCTGATTCTTCCACAATAACAAAGACCAAGTTCCCAATAGAATCTGATAATGCTCCCTAGGAAGAACTATGGGCCCTGGTTTAAACTGAGAATCACAGGAACATAATTCCTATTTTGTTGTCAAAAATAAAATTTTATTAATAATTTTTTGATGTGCCAGTATACAATTTGTGGGGGCATTACCAACACTTTCCATTCTCAAATCCTAATCAATACAAGGATAAAATGCAGGCAACATAGTAATGCACTGATCATTGGAATACCAAGTACAAGGAGGGTTACTAGAAGTAATAAAAATATATCTACTATTAAAATCAGAAGAATCACTCTTTATGAGCACTTAATGAGGATATCTAGCCATAAGATCTAATATCTCATCATATGGAATCTCCGTAAAAATCATCAATCACAATAGCCTCCTGACCACTGTAACCACCCCACCACTAACCAATAGGCTTGTAATACACACTCCAGCCGCTGGAGACACTCTTCTCAGCAGCAGAACGGGACTTGCCCACTCCCGGGACACCAACTATTACAGTGACATAAAAATCCCACTCCTTGGAAATTCCAGGCATTAGGACAAAGTCACAGAAACCACACTCACAACTTAATACAAAGGACAAGCATCTCATCAGCCACAGGCTGCAGATCACCACCAGTCTCACGAAGAACTCCACAGTGGACTCCAGATTTGTCCCCTTCCCCAGATTACAGGCACACCACATTCTTCCTATTCTCCATCCTTAGAACAGTATCTTTAATTGTCCTCATCAGTCTACGTGCAGGCTCAAAGTGAGCCCTGCGAAAGCCAGACACGTTCTTGAGAGCACTCATCCTCTCGCGTCTATCCTAGCAGATGGAGGGTGTCACTCTCTCAGACTTCGGTACCAAATAGAAAATATTTGCAAGTCTTGCCAGACTCCATGCAGAAGGCATATTCTTCACCTGCAATATTATTGGCGGTGACCTTCTTGAACCTAGGCAAATGGGAGACACAGGTTGGCCCGGGCTATTATCCCCAATTCCCATACCGCCTGCCCCCTCCGCCCCACTCCCCACACACACCCTTATGGTGTACAGTCCAGACCAGCTTCCATCAGCTTTGCTCATTCTCGGCCATTGTCTCCGGTAGTACAGTAATGCCGAGGTGCCAGGACTGAGGCGCTAGGTACTAAGCCAGTACCTTGGACCCACTCACTGCCAGAAATTAACATTCGTTTTATCAACAAATGTTTCACAGAAGACGTTGCCACCATGACGTGTGGGAAAGTCACTATGAACAGAGGACCTAACCACCTGTGCCAGTCTCCACAGCCCCACTCCCTGGCTCCAGGGATTGCTCTTCCACGGGCATTTGACCTGGTCCCAGCCAACAAGGTGGCAGGAACCTCAGGTCTCTGCCTGCAGAACAAACCCTGGGGAGGACCGCTGAGGCCAGGAGCCTTTCCATCACTGCAGAAATGGCCTAGGTCAGGCCAGTGCCACAGAGGGTCCTGGAAATGAGGTGCTCGATAACATTGCTGAGGGCTGAATCAAACTCGTCCTGAAACCCACACATGCTAGGTCCTCTCCCTAACTCACGAGAACCATAAACGTCCTCTGGGTCTTGTCCCAAACAAGATGACCATCTGTGTGGCATATAACCCACCAGATATGCCTGCCAGTCAGTGGGCACATAATCAGCAAAATAATACCTGTAATTCAACCACAGACGAACATCTCATGGGAAGCTCGAGGCATATAGATAAATTCCTAAGGCCTTAATTGTTGGCCAATATCTCTATCATCCCTTTTCCCTTCAAGTTTAAGGGCCGGGGTCAGGCAGGATAGATCCCGGTGCACACTCACTCTGACATTTTAAAATAAAAGCCCTCTCACCCATCGTCCATTGTGTTGCAAAGCTGGGGTGTGGGAAACTACCACCCCTGGGCCAAATGTAACCTCCCTCTGTTTCAGGTAAATAAAGTGCAGTTGGAACAGAGCCACACGCATTAGTTACATACGATCTGTGGCTGCTGTCACTGTCAGAGAGACCACGTGGATTGCAACACGTAACAGAAAGACTTTACAGAAAGTCTGTGCAGATCCCTGTCCTAAAAGATAATATTATCATGCCACTCCTTTGAGTACAACGTAGCGCCTTCTGGGTAGAATCTAATTTCTTTACCCTCAGAGCAAGGACTTCCATCGTTTTAGCCAGAACCCCATATCCATCCTCCTCTATTTATACTTTTAGTGACCTGTCTACATGTCTGCAACTCAAAGGGAATTCACTGAAGTTTGCATGGTGGTGATGCTCAGAAACGGAGGTCTAAGTGTGAACGTGTGAGTGCAAACACATGTTTACTCTTTGTTAGCCACAGTGTGCAAGTAGAATACAACACAGTAGCATGCTTCCTGTCCCACAGTAGCGGCCACGTTGTATGGTTATGACATCAGAAGGAATCCACCTTCATAGAACAAACTTCATCTGGGAGGACTCCCAAATCTCTGGTGCTGGGCGCCATGCTCCACCGAGGCTGGTGGCACACAGAGGGGCAGAGACTCACCCTGCCCATCAGGGTTTTGATGGATGCCTGCAGTTCCAGGACAAAAGGTCCAGAATCCATTCATCTACCTGTCATCCAGCCAGGCAGCTGTGGGAGAAATCTCTCCTAGCAGAAAGGACAGACCGAGAGACAACAAATGACAGCATGGTGTGCCAAGTGCTACTACAGGAGATGATCAGAAGGCCTGGGGGTGTGCAGCGTTGGCCAGACCAGGGGGGTAAGGGGACTGGGAATGCCCCAGAAGGATGACCACAGCTGTGTCCTTGTGTGGCCACTGTGGAGGCTGAGAAAATTAAGGCCATTCCACTTTAAGTTCAGCGTTAGCACACGTCCAGCCATCCCAGGCCCCTGTGAATAAGAGCTGAACTTTACCTTACTTCAGTTACAGGAAGAAAATAGCTTGCAGCTTAACGTCCTAGAAAGCCCCATATTAGAATAAAAACAGAGCCCAAGCCAGTGGCAGGAAGCCCCTATTAGAATAAGAACAGAGCTCAATGCCCTTGAAGGCCCCATATCAAAATGTAGACAGAACTTGAGGAATTGCTCCAGCCCTTCTGGAGGTCCCCGAGACCAGCCCTTAAAACTAAGCTGAAACCCACCTCGGGGTCCAAGTCCCTGCTCCGCTGTGTCGGGTGCACTTGGACCCAAGCTCGAGCTTGTAAATAAACCCTCGTGTGTTTGCATCCGTGTCGGCTCCTTGGTGGTTTCTCGGATTTGCGATCTTGGGCACAACAGCCACATGTGTCACTGTGACCAGGCATTGGCCAGAACAGAAAATGACAGGGCTAGGGTCGGTGGGGGGAAGTTGACTCTGAACAGTTAACAGGCACCAGGTAAAAGCAACTGCAGTCCTGCCCAAGACATTCAACCAGCACCTCCGGATCACCCAGGTCTGCTCTGGCCCTCTGTTCCCCGTGTGCCACTATCTACCATGACAGCTCTGGGCAAAACTGTGTCACCAACCTCCCCACCACCCCTATTCTCTGCCTCACCCACCTCAGGCGTTGGCAGACCCAGGCCACCAGGGAGGCCCACTATCCTTGCATTGATAGCCTATAAGCCCCTTCCAGCTGGCCAGGCCTCTGGTGATGCACACCCCCTGATGGTAGTGATGGAAATGCAGCTGGAATCTGAGCGATCTGCTCATCTCACCTCCACTGAGAAGTACAGGATTCCACCCAGAACAGGTACCTTACATTTACATTTACACTCTCTTAAAAACAAATTTTCTTAGGGAATTTTACACCAACTGTCCTCTGCAAGGTAGAGGTTCAGTAATGAGATTTCTTCCAGTACGATTTTGTGGAGGCCGAGAAAATTAAGGCCATTCCACCTTAAGTTCAGTGTTAGCACACGTCCAGCCATCCCAGGCCCCTGTGAATAAGAGCTGAACTTTACCTTACTTCAGCTACAGGAAGAAAACAAAAGTTTACAGCTTAACGTCCTAGAAAGCCCCATATTAGAATAAAAACTGAGCCCAAGCCAAGGGCAGGAAGCCCCTATTAGAATGAGAACAGAGCTCAATGCCCTTGAAGGCCCATATCAAAATGTAAACAGAACTTGAGGAATTACAATAGCCAAACTGTGGAAGGAGCCTCGGTGTCCAACGAAAGATGAATGGATAAAGAAGATGTGGTCTATGTATACAATGGAATATTCCTCAGCTATTAGAAATGACAAATACCCACCATTTGCTTCAACGTGGATGGAACTGGAAGGTATTATGCTGAGTGAAATAAGTCAATCGGAGAAGAACAAACATTATATGTTCTCATTCATTTGGGGAATATAAATAATAGTGAAAGGGAATAGAAGGGAAGGGAGAAGAAATGGGTAGGAAATATCAGAAAGGGAGACAGAACATGAAGACTCCTAACCCTGGGAAACGAACTAGGGGTGGTGGAAGGGGAGGAGGGCGGGGGGTGGGAGTGACTGGGTGACGGGCACTGAGGGGGACACTTGACGGGATGAGCACTGGGTGTTATTCTGTATGTTGGTAAATTGAACACCAATAAAAGATTATTTTATTAAAAAAAAAAAAAAGAACTTGAGGAATTGCTCTAGCCCTTCTGGAGGTCCCCGAGACCAGCCCTTAAAACTAAGCTAAAACCCACCTCGGGGTCCAAGTCCCTGCTCCGCTGTGTCGGGTGCACTTGGACCCAGGCTCGAGGTTGTAAATAAACCCTCGTGTGTTTGCATCGGTGTCGGCTCCTCAGTGGTTTCTTGGATTCACGATCTTGGGCACAACAGATTTCGCTTTACGAACTTCAATGAGTCCCTGAAGCTTTGTGTATAAAATGAGGTGTGTAGTTTGCGTAGCTTTCAAGTCTGAGGTACCAAGGGAAGAGCACACTGGATATTTATTTTTGTTGCCTTTACAGTAAGATGACTTGTCCCACCTTTATCTCCAGACCCAAGGACACAGAACAAAGGAATCACAGATCCACACACTCTGCAATGTCAACAGGAATCTGCCACTCTGGTTCTCACAGGAGCTAAAGGTTAAGGGCCAGGGTGACAGAAAGTGGAGGCACACAGCAAGTAACCAATATAAAATGTCATGTGTCTGTGAAGCCACCTTCTCTACCTGTCAGACCAAGCTGCGGCTAGTCTTCACCTAGACCAGGCCCCTCTGCCTGGGGTGTCCTTGAGCATAGCAGAGGAGGTGCTGAGCTGGGTGTGCGTGCAGGGGGAGATGGGCAACCGAGCCGGGTGTGGGCGCCGGGTGGAGATGGGCAGCTGATCTGGGTGTGGATGCCGGAGGGAGATGGGCAGCTAGCTGGGTGTGGATGCAGGGGGCTGATGGCCAGCTGAGCTGGGTGTGGATGCAGGGGGCTGATGGCCAGCTGAGCTGGGTGTGGATGCAGGGGGCTGATGGCCAGCTGAGCTGGGTGTGGATGCAGGGGGCTGATGGCCAGCTGAGCTGGGTGTGGGTGCCGGAGGGAGATGGGCAGCTAGCTGGGTGTGGATGCAGGGGGCTGATGGCCAGCTGAGCTGGGTGTGGGTGCTGGAGGGAGATGGGCAGCTGAGCTGGATGTGGTTGTCAGGGGCTGATGGGCAGTAGGCCATCGAGGCTACTCGCCAAGTACCTGTAAGACCAGCTCCCAGTCCTCAGCAGGGGTTAAACAAGATTTATGTTTATTTACATATTTACTGTGACAGGTAAGGTGCTCAGTGCTTTGAGTGACTATATTCCCTCCTATTTTAAGTTTTTATTTATTTTTATTTTAAAGATTTTATTTATTTATTGAAGAGAGATACACAGAGAGAGAGAGGCAGAGACACAGGCAGAGGGAGAAGCAGCCTCCATGCAGGACCCGATGCGGGACTCAATCCCAAACCCCAGGTTCATGACCTGAGCCGAAGGCAGATGCCCAATGGCTGAGCCTCCTAGGCATCCCGTATATTATATTTTTAAAACACTTTATGGAGGTATGTTTGACATACAGAAAGCTGTACGTGATTAATGTATGCAACTTGACCCTGGTCCTAACCTGAATATCTAGTTAAAGTATTCTCTGATGTCGAATATGGCTCATGGAGGCACCTGGGTGCCTCTTACAGATTATTAAAAGTGTGACTTTGTTGAATTTTTTAAGAACCAAACTAATTCTTTGAAACTGTTAAAAGTATAATGTTTTCTAAAATTCTCAGAGTTGGTCTTGGGGTGAGCAGATGAAGATGCAGGGGCCCGGGAAAAACAGTCATTGTTGAATAGGTAACAAGTATGATTTATATTCCATTTGTTTTAGAAAGAGTAAGTGTCAACTAACACCATTGAGCCCAAACACAACAGTGCAGTTCAGAGGAAAACAAAAGAAGAATCCACAGCTTCCAGAAGCTGAGAAAAGCCACACCCAGGAAGGAAGAGCGCATCCCCAGAGGCTGCGCTCAGGCCAGTGTGCCGTCTGAAGGTCCTTTGTGGCCAGAACGCCCCAGGGGCCGGACAGAGCTGGAACCCTGATGCTGCGAGTCGTGACCAGCAGTGAGTCTCTTGGTCCTTCCTCCATTAGGCACCACCGCCCCTGATTCCTCCAGCCTGCACCTCGGAACCCCCATTCCTCTGTTTGGCCCCATCGTTTACGTCTCCCTTCACTTACATAGTGTACATGTATGTTTAATTACATACTACTCTGTCATTTAAATGTTTTTGTCATCTTCTCGGTGAAACTATGCTTTGCATCATCCATCCTGATTTACAACCTCTGGTTGCATTGCATGACCTGACTGGGGGCTCGGAACACCCTCAGAGGATCCTGGCAAGGTCCTCGCTAAGTGGCCATCCTGCAGCTAATGCAGTGAAGGCCTAATCTAGGCACGGCTATTTTTGTGCAAATAAGATAGCACTAGGCAAATTAGCCAAAATCTTGGGGTTTGGTTCAGAATTGCTCATGGCCCCTCATCAAATGGCGTGTAGACTCACCCTGAAGACACTTGCTAGTCCAATGTTTCCCTAGGGAATGTCCTTGCAACAGCCACTGTGTCAAATGGGAACTCACTATGAGAGGGGCGGATGAGAGTCAGAATTCCTGAGAGAGAATCCATCTTGGAGACTGCCTAGAACTTCATAGGAGTTCATCACATCGTTCTTGAATGAATAAATTCAAGAAATTTATTCATTTCTAAAAATGAACATTTCCTAATTTTTTAAATGATGAGCCTGAAGTTCAGATTGACTCACCTAAGTCGTAATGGAAATCAGTGACAGAGCCAGACCAAGATCGAATATCACCTCCAGTGTGATCCCCCAGAGTGGCTTTCACCAGAGCCACTGTCATCCACTTAACTTTTCTGGACTGACAGTTTCTCATGTGACTCTTTGTGTGATATATTCTGGACACAAAGGCCATGTCAGTGTCACAGAAACCTCTTACACTGGTTATAACGAGACTTTATAATGTCAATGGAGTCCCAAGCCATAGTCCATCTCAGAGTTTGTCTGCAAAGATATGGTTGGTGGGAAACCCCCATGCTGACAGAGGGTGGAAGGAAGACAGAAAAAGCAGAGTGAAAGACGTGGGTGCTCACTTTGCTTCTAGCCCCAGACGACATGGTGGTGTCCAGTAGGACAAGCACTCCTAGTGCCCCCTAGAACCTCCACAGAACTCACCCCTAAGCTTTGAAGCTGGGCTCCATACATGGGTCATGAGCACTCCTGGCGGCTCAGGTAGGACGACACAAGACATAACAAAGCCACAGCATTGACAGATGTGTATTTATAGAGCAATGGATTTCTCAAAATATTTTCTGAAAAAGGTAAAAAATTCACTGATACATCATTGATATACCTTTTAAAGATTTTATTTGTTCATTCATGAGAGACACAGAGAGAGGCAGAGACACAGGCAGAGGGAGAAGCAGGCTCCCTGCGGGGAGCCTGCGATGCAGGACTCAATCCCAGGATGCCGGGGTCATGCCCTGAGCTGAAGGCAGACACTAAACCACTAAGCCATCCAGGTGTCCCCCAACATTGATATTTTTAATTAAAAAGAAAGCCATACATATCACAGAGTATAACTCGTTCAATTAATAAATATTTAGTGAGTAACTACTTTGTGCAAATGTATAGACAGCTCTAGTCCTACCTGGGAGCTTGCAGACAGGTGGGACATAATAACTGGATCAATGGTAGGAAGGAATGCTGGCTAAAAAGAGAACCGTGAGGGCTAAGGGGGCCATCGTATTCAGAGAGGCCCATGAGAAGCCCCTCTGAGAAGGTGGTATTTGAGCCAAGACCAGAATGAAAGGGGGAGCAAATCCATCTGTGAGAAGAGAAACAGAGCAAGTACATTTTTTATTCACTTTAAAGATAAAACATAAATGTCAAGAGATTTTGACTTAGGTGTTGCTTTGGGACCTTTGGTTCTTCTCCCTAACATTTTTGGGATATGTGCTTACCTTTCTTCACTGTAAAATGCTCTAAAACCCATGTCTTATTTAAGCATTGACATCTTTTCTTAAAAGCCAAATAAATTAACCCTAGCTTATGATAGTCTTCAGAGAAGGTACGTGGGACAGTTAAACTTTAATGGTTAAGGAAGTCTGGTCCTAAAAGGCAGGATACATGGGAGCCTCGGGTGCCAGGAATCTCCTCGTTCCCCTGAGTGGGAGCAAGACACCCTAAAGCAGAGGCCTCTCTGGGGAGGTGTGTGCTGTGTATTTGCTTAGAATGCTGCCTTCCCACCCCTACCACCCATTTCCAGGACTCCTTGCCCAGTTATTCCAGCCTGTCTTGATGCTTTCTTGCCTGAACTTTCAGATCTGAGAGTTTCAGCATGTAGTGATTCTCCAGGTATTTCATATTCATTTCCTTGGCATTCCCAAAGGCGGGGGAAGTCACCCATACTACTTACACATGTATTTTTTGCTTGTTGTGAAAAAAGGAGGAAGTGTTGATGACCACACAGGAAGAATTCCAATGACAGGCCCAAACCAGGGCAGGGGACAAGGATGGTAAAGGGGAATAGGGAGAGACTGGAAAGCTGCTGGGCACTAGTTTCAGAAAGAGTGGGACGGTAAGTCTTAAGACCCTTGGGGCTCAGATCCGAAATGTGGGACATCTTGATGCCATATGCACAACCATTTCTACCTTTCAGTCCAAGTCAGGAAATGCAAATAGTAGAGCAAATGTTGGTGAGGAGCAGCTTAGGGGAGACTCCATCTCTGGTTAATAGCTTCAAAAAAAAAAAAAATTGGGGCCTGCCAAAGGGAGGAAACCAAAAAAGTCACATTACAGGTGAAGAGGCAGTGTTGTGCAATCTTTGGCTAGTATAGACACAACTGAGACAGAGGGTTTCAGTAAAGGGAGCACGCTTTGTGCTTTTTTTTTTAATTTAAAGATTTATTTATTTATTTATTTATTTATTTATTTATTTATTTATGATAGACACAGAGAGAGAGAGAGAGAGAGAGAGAGGAGGAGGAGGAGGAGGGAGAAGCAGGCTCCATGCCGGGAGCCGGACGTGAGACTTGATCCCGGGACTCCAGGATCGCACCCTGGGCCAAAGGCAGGCACCAAACTGCTGAGCCACCCAGGGATCCCCTCAACGTGTGCTACTTAATCACAGGAAGAGAGTGAGTGATGTCCAGCACAAACTCCACATTTTAGTCTTTTACTGCATATAGGATAGTAATATTCAGATACAAAGACCCAGCTCTAAAATCTTCTGATCCTGGGTGTCATATAAATTCAATATTTGAGATATACTTTTTCTTACCTATATTGTAAATTCCTTGAGATTAGGCACTTCTTTAAGTCAATCGGAGAAGGACAATCATCACATGGTTTCATTCATATGGGGAATATAAAAAGTAGTGAAAGGGAATAAAGGGGAAAGGAGAGAAAATGAGTGGGAAATATCAGTGAGCGTGACAGAACATGAGAAACCCCTAACTCTGGGAAAAGAACAAGGGGTGGTGGAAGGGGAGGAGGGCGGGGGGGTGGGGGTGACTGGGTGACGGGCACTGAGGAGGGCACTTGATGGGATGAGCACTGGGTGTTATGCTATATGTTGGCAAATCGAACTCCAATAAAAAAATATACCAAAAAATAAAGAGATTGGGCACTTCTTTTTTATTGGGTGTGTAGCAAAAGATTGGAGATGATCATTCCACATTCTTAAAATGTCATTATAGGCTGAGGAGTCTTTGATCTTTTCTCTAAGGGAGGTGAAAAGGAGGGAAAATGGCTTAACTTTCTTAAAATCATGTTTTTTTTTTTTTCCTGTTGAATGTAGATGATAAAATATACCAAAACAAGTCAGACAAATCATGAGCACAAGTTTAATAAGATAGTCTTTTAAAAAAAAAACCATTTTGGAGGTCGTTATCTTCTTCTGCTTGTATTTATTACGAAGCTCCAGGCTTCCCCATTGCAATTTCATGCTTCCTGGAATATGTAATATTTCTTCCCCATCAGCTGACACAAGCATTACATGAGCTACAGAAAAGTGACTTCCTGAGAAGCTGTGTATCCAAGGTATAAGAGCTGGAGTGGGTGACTCTATTGCTGTAGCTTGAGGAGCGATGCATTCCCTCTGTCTCCTCAGAGGAGCAGCCACTCATCTTGACCAAAGAGCTCTGGAGAAGTTTCTTGGCACCTTCTCAGCTGCCTCCATATCTAGATGACATGTTCATCAGCTACACTCTGGACTTGTATGACTCAGATTCCACAAGGCCAGTTATAGTGGCAGAGTTTCACCTTGGCCTGCCTCCCAGTCCCTAGTAGAGTAGAAAGTGTAGACCAGTAGTCCAAAAATGGGCATGCTCATCAGAATCCCATGGGAGGCTGAATCACAATCTCTGGGGTACAGCCTAGAAATCTGGATTTTAATAAACTCCATAGCTTATTCTCATGGGGTCAAAGAGACAGTTCCCACATCAGGATTGGGACTATTGGTATATACTATGCAATATCCAAGACAGGTCTTAGTCTTCACAACTACATTTGAAATGAAACAATCCAGACAAAAGGTGTCATCCCATAAATAATAGACGGAATATAAAGTTATATTTAGAAATAGGGGGGAGTAGATCTTTTTGGCCAATAATTTCCAGCAATCTGTTTCAAGGCATCGTCTGCATTTTGAATGGTGTTTTTTGTCTATGCAAGTCATGATGCGCTGAACTGCTGGCAGCTCTCATAAACGTCCTGCCCACAAAAATTCCTTACATATTCCATGGTAAATGAAGATTCCCGGTCTGGATTTTTTTTAATCCTAATGTTAACCTATTATTGTCATATCCAGAGATTGGAGATGGAAATAGCTGTGCTCAGAATCATTTTGAAGAAGCAAGATTTACCAAAAAGTTATTTTCCTTGGGAAATTCTTCAAAACTGATTTAAATTCTTGCCTATGGTTACTTTTAATGTACCCCTGGAACCAGGACCCACTTAAGAACCTTTTTTTTTTTTTTTTAATTGTCACAGCACCTACCCCAGTGACTCTAAAAAAGAATTGTATTTTAATGATAATAACTGTTATTAAACTAAGATTATGGTAATATTTCTATGAAAGAAAAACAGAACGATTAAGAAAACATAGGGAAATAGGTTGAGAGGCAGCCTCATCAGATTCAACAAATCCTTTTTGTGTGGGATAGAAACATTGTAAACTGATTTTTTTTTGTCTCTTTATATTCAGACTACTTGATACATTTAATCTTGATTTTTCAAGTTTCTTTTTTTTTTTTTTTTAAAGATTTTATTTATTCATGAGAGACCCTGAAAGAGAGGCAGAGACACAGGCAGAGGGAGAAGCAGGCTCCATGCAGGGAACCTGATGTGGGACTTGATCCTGGGTCTCCAGGATCACATCCTGGGCTGAACCGCTGAGCCACCTGGGCTGCCCTCAAATTTATTTTTTATTGATCCCATGATCCAGACGTTTTCAAAAGATGGTGCTGTTGAAATACTAGTACTGAGGGTGTTCTTCAAACACTGGAATAATTCAAAAGCAACATAAGTTCTAAACAGAAATAACTTGACCTGGAATGTTTTCTTTCATTTATTCAAAAGTGTTATTTACAATATTCCAGATGTTTGATGGGTCCTGGATATTATCTATCCTTTAACAGGAACCGGATGAGTCTTTGCTGCAGTTGCTGAAGTTCAGGCAAGGTAATCAGGTAATACAAATGCTTTTCCTCAGGAAAGACCTTAGAAGCTGACCAAGTGCCAGGTGTGGAGTGTGAATCCCCCCACTGCTAGGCGGGACCACTCCGGTCCCATGGATGATCAAGCCTTGGAGCGCCCGGCAGTATGGACAAGGCTGACCTGAAATGGCTTCTTTGAAAAATATCCTGGGAACTGGTTTTGCTGATGACTAATGACAAACACAATCTAAACCGTGGTTGAGGAGTTAGCTTCTTGAGACCACTTGCTCTGGATACTCTGAGATGGTAGAAACCTTGGGCTTTATGCTCAGGAAAATAACAAAGATAACACAACTTGCTACCGAATTCCTAGGTTTTGTTCTGGAGGATTTTTTTTTTAAAGATTTATTTATTTACGATAGAGGAGAGAGAGAGAGAGAGACAGGCAGAGGGAGAAGCAGGCTCCATGCCAGGAGCCCGATGGGGGACTCGATTCTGGGACTCGAAGATTGCGCCCTGGGCCAAAGGCAGGCGCTAAACCCCTGAGCCACCCAGGGATCCCCTGTTCTGGAGGATTTCAAGTGTAGAGTCACGCGAGCTGCCTCCCCCCACCCCAACGCTCGTCCAGCACATATGAGTCCCTACTTAGACCTGAGGGGGGCCGGGCGGGGAACACGTCCTCCGCTCCCCAAGTCCTCCCACTCTCCGTGTCCTCCTGCTCTGTGCTCCCGTTCCCTGTATCCTCCCTCTCCGTGTCCCACTCCTCGAGTCCTCTCACTCCCGCTCCCCGTATCCTCCGTGTCCTCCTGCTCTCTAGTTCTCCCACTCCCCGAGTCCTCTCGCTCCCGTGTGCTCCTGCTCTCGATGTTCCCACTCCCCGAGTCCTCCCGCTCTCCATGTCTTCATGCTCCCTGAGTCCTCCTGCTCCCTGTTCTCTGCTCTCCGTCCCCCACAGCGCATGGCTCAGATGGCCTCTGGTCCGAGTACTCGGGGCAGAGGGACTCGGTGAGTAAGAAGCGTGCAGAGGGATGCCACGGAGACTCATCCTGGCCTGAGAGATGGTGAGGGTGGAGTCTGGGTCTCAGCCGCTGCCCCCAGTCCCTGGAAGGCTGTCCCGGGCTCCGGGGTGATGTGTTGGATGCTCCCAGCTGGAGGCAAGGTGTCTTGATGGTCAGAGATGGCCAGCTCCCCCTAAATGTCTCTCCTCTCTAACTCACCCAAGCCAGTCTTCAGGTCCAGGGAGGTGGCCAAGAGGGGACAGCCGTGCACTGCACAGCAGAGACCCAGGGAGCCAGAAGGATGAGGAAGCCAAGACCCAAAGACAGGCAGATGTTAGTCCCGCACTGAGGGGCAGGAGCACCGCAGCCCTGAGAGCTGTGCGAGGCACTGAGGGGGGGGGGGGGGGGCGTGTCTGGCTGGAGGGGCTGACCCGCGGACACCAGGACACCAGCGTGGGTGCAAACCTCCAAGCAGCCACTGTGCAGGCGTGACGCGGAGGTGAGCATGGACTTTGACTGCCGTGCGGCACCAGTCCTGGCTCAGCCTTGTAGAGTAGCTGCCGCCTGGAGCTAAGACCCTTCTGGTCCCGCCTACCCCGAGGCCCAGAGATTCCAGCAATTCCATCCTTCTGGGCCTTGCAGATGCTCCAAGCAGGGTCCTCATAGAGGCAGAGGAACAGGACAGGAAAGGAGAGGGAAAAAACACACAAGCAGTTGTATTTTTATATATAGAATTTGTACAATATATTTCTCTTCATTTGTATATTTTACCCACAACTTAACATCTTTTTTACAGGCTGAACGTGCTCAGCTTGATATAATCAAAATTCTTTCTTTCAAACAAATAAGAAAAATTCAAAATCGTAAACCCGTAAGAAAACAAATTAAAAACGATGATGAAAATAAGTCACCCCTCCCACTGGGAGCAGTGTCCATGTTACAATATACAGGATTGGGGTCAGAATCGCTTTATCAGGCACATGTTTCCATGACACCACTGTCTCCTACCTGGCGGCTTGGCCTCGACCAGTCTTGGCGTCCACTGCTCTAGACACTGTGGGCCCGCGGATGCGGGGAGCAGAGGTGGGGGCGGGGTGCAGGGTAGAGCAGCAGCTGAGCAAAGTGGATGCTGGGGGGCTCTGAGCAAAGTGGGGCCAGAGTGGCCAGAAGGACAGGGGTGAGAGCAGAGAGCAGCTCTGCGGAGGCCGGCCTCTCTGTAATTCAGCCTCCTGATGGGAAGACAGCGGGCAAAGGCGGTAGTGACGCCCCAAGAGCTGTGACCCTGCCGCCCGCCTGTCCTGGCTCAGTCAGCCAGCCTGGTCATGAGCGCAGACGGCAGGAGGCCAGGTGGGGAATGTACTGTCTTGTCTCCCAGGCCCCCTGTGTTGGAGCCGGGGCCCCCAGAGAACATGGGGTTTCCCCAGGGGTACAGCAGGGTGAAAGCACCCAACGCCATGGGCCCAGGCCTCGGGCCTCTGCACAGCGTTTCAGGGCCTGCCCTCTGCTCCTCCCCTGGGCCCCTCACAGGACAGGTGGGCTGGGAGCCAAACTCCAGGGCTAGGGGACCGCCCCTCAGACTCCTGACCCAGAAAGCACTTCCGCAGGGAAGCCTTCCCACCCAGACCCTGCAAAGGGAGTTTTGGAGGCCACGGTGGTGCTAACCTGCTCAGCGTGGCCCTGGCTACAAGAGGCCTTCCCCGGGGCCCAGACGCCATCCTGCACTGGCTGCTGGCTCAGGTGCTATCCACGCCAAGTGCCACTAAGGTGCGGCCATGGCCCACCTCGCTCCCCAAAACACGGCTTTGGAAAGAGAGTCATCATTCTGCGATCATTAGGAGAACGGGAAACAGCATTCACTAGAACTAATGCAGTTACTGCCTCGTCACAGCCAATCAAGCAAGCGCTCCCAGAGGCGATGCGGTGTGTGACTATGACCATGGAGAAGAAATAAAATCATATATTTTTTGTGTGTTTTTTGTTTTTTTTCACTTCTAAAATAAGTTCTCATCGGATAACACTTCAAGTCTTTACGTATAGAAGCTTTCACATGAACAGTGTGTCCTCTGAATGACCATTCCTTTGGGCACCCCTTGAGGCCTCGCAAGGCAGTTGTACAGTTGTTCTAAAAACATCAGGTGGAAATTGAAATATGTTAAAACAGCTAAATGCAGGCATGCTGGGAGCCGGTGTGTGAGCAATGCACGTGGGCGGCCTGCTGGCCTGTCCACGGGTTCTCGATCTCACCGAGGACATTGCGCGACAGCCAGGTGCATGCTTGGGGACCAGGGGGAGGCCAGGACAAGCTCGCAGCAGCTTTGGTCTGGACGCCCAGTCTCAAGAAAGCGCAGAAGAGCTCCCAGGCCAAGCAGGGGCCACTGGGGTCCTGGCGAGAAGGCAGCTCTGGGCAGACTGTGCTGACGTGAGGGCAGGGCCAGCAGCTCCAGCTAATGGATGTACAACCCCATCCACACAGGCTTCTTTCAGATCCTTCTGGGCTGTGGCTTCCACTGGAACCAACTCTGGCGAAGGTTGGTCTCCTTTCTCAAGGGCTCTGGCTGGCTGGCCGTCCTCACGCGCTGTGCCGTATGCAGGAGGCTAGCTCATGATGCGGTGCATTCTTGGAGGTGGAGTGCAAGTGGGAACTGAGGGGAAGCCGGGCACGGACGCCACAGCCTCTTCCTGAAGGAGTTCAGATGTCTGCTCTCAAGTCCTGGGGCTGAGCAGCTACTTGCATGTGCACCGTTCCAGGGCTAACACTCAACGTTCCAGAGGCGGGTTGCCTTGTTTGGGTAGTTGATGGCCAGGCTGATAGCAGCGACATTCTGCAGGGCCTGTGGAGGGACAAAGGGTCACTGCCAACGTCAAGAACCACGTGTCTGCTCACTCATGAGGTGTGGCCTGGACAGGACCCTCAGCGGAGCACTCATGTCTGGGGAGCAAGGCAAACACGAGCCCCAAGTGGTTCCCCTCACCCAGAGCAGCAGCCCAGAGAGAGACAAATTCTCTCTCTGTGAACATAGGGTGGAAATATTATCACTGCTCCGAGGGGGGAGGGCAACGCTGGGGCCTCAGTGGGCCTGAAGGACCAGCCCAGCACGGCAGGAGCAGAGGGCGGCAGGGAGACAGGCAGAGCACGTCCAGCACCGCGGACAGGCTGGGGGTTAGAGTGAGGGCCGGAGGCCGGCCAGGGGCCAGGTGGGTGGGAGGGGCCCACAGGCTTGTGTGGCACAGGCTCCCCGTGCCATATGGTTGAACCTCAAACTCTGGCTGCGCATCCTGAGCCCTGAAACGAGGGGTCGGGGGCACTGTGGGGAGGAGAGAGACCTTCCTCTGCCCACGGGGCTCAGGACCTCCTAGTTGATGCGGATTCCTGCTTCTAAGCAGGCACCCAGAGCTCCCCCAGATGGGTCTGCTCCCGCGTGACCCTGGGCAAACTCCTGTTGGAGCCTCAGTGTCCCCACAGGTGTCCAGGAGAGTGGGACCACAGGCTCTCTGACAGTCAAGGGGTGTCTGTGTGGTGGCAACCGTCACAGCGATGCTGAGACCTGATTCTGCCCTTGCCACCTGCACGCTCTCAAGCATGTGGGGACATTCCCAGAGGCCTGTGCACGCCGGGACAACGGCAAGGCACCAGTTGGAGGCCTTCTGCCAGGACGGATGGAACAACCACTACCCTCCTCAGGAACGATTTTATTTTGAAAAATATAGCTGTTTTCTCACAGAATGTTACTATTAACATGGAATGAGTACACTATTTCTTACAATGAACTAATGAATGTTTCAGTTTTAATTTCTAAACTTAAAGTCTAGGTTAATGTCTAGCGGCATATGATCAATACGTAAAACACACATAAGCAAAAGCTTTTTAGGATGCTCAGTAATTCAGCAGAGAGGGGAACCTGACCCCGAACCCTGAGGGAACCTCAGCACGCTGTTAATTTAAGGCACTGGTTGTTTCGGTTTCAAAGACACCAATCCTTGCTAGCATCCTCCAAGCCACGACCCCACATGAACAATGCTGATAAATGGGCCAAGTGCTCTCGGACACCAGGAGGCAACCGGGTGGGGACAGAGCCGCATGCAGACCCCGGGGGATGTGGTGATGGGGTGGCCAGCTCTGGCGGAGAGACAGTACCTGTGCCGCGCAGCGGAGAAGGTGGTCGTCCGTGGTCAAGGCCAGCAGATACTCCTGCAGCAAGCCGAGCTCCTGGGGAGGGGCACAGGGGCAGAGGCAGCGAGCAGCACCCAGGGGACACCAACCCAAAAGCACACAGTCTCGCCTGGTGATGCCAGGCACCTCACTCGAGGGCTGCAGAAGGGGCTGGACCAGGAGGAGCCCGAGGCCTGGTTCTGGGGACTCTGCCCTGACTCACGCACGGGAGGACCAGGTAGGGGCTCCTTCCTTATGTGGACACTGGGGGGTAAGCCAGAGAACTCTGAAAGGCCTCTCGTGTCTCACATTTAGTGAGCCGCCTATGATCGGGGAGGGAGAACCAGGAGAGCCCCTCATTTCATTTTCTAGAACACACTCCTGGTAAGGACTGAGCCAAGGCAGTTCTTCCCCCATGGGCTTTAGGCCTGACCAAGCAGGCAGCGTTCCTGGGGGTCAGGCAGAGTGGGGATCTGGGGCTGCAGGCCACACCTGCCCAGCCGGGTGGCGGAGGTGGCACCCGTGGAACCCTCACCTGGGCGCGGTTCTCGGTGACGAAGAAGAGCTCAGTGAGGGCACGGTGCAGGGGGAGGAGGATGCCGGGTGAGGTCACATCCTCGAACAGGCTATACTCCATGTGAGTGAAGAGCTGCCACAGGGGCTTTAGCAGCGCAAGGTCACAGAGGTCGCTGTGGGGAGCGGGGCCAGACGTGAGACAGACGCCAGGGATGGGCTCCCCCCACATCTAGTAAAGTCATGACCTTCCCCCAAAATGGCTAAAAATATTCACTAGCAGCAGAGAGGAAAGGAGCAGAACCCCCACGGGGGCTCCAGGAAGCAGGGACCCTGCAGTAGGCACAGAAACCATCTCAATGGTTGCTGTGAAGAGCTTCCACTGATGGTGGGAAAATCCTGAGAATAATGTTAATGGGGAAAAAAGCAACACATAAAACTACACATACAAAATAACACTAAAAAATGAAAACCCAGCTGTACACACAGTGCTGTGACTGTGATAAACGCAATCCACCCAATACATTCTCCGCGCTTGTCCCAGTCGATTTCCTAGACTTTCTGCAATGCTCACTGCCTCAACAATCAGACCACAAGACATTCACATGGCAGTGACAACCGTTATCACAATCTTAGGCTCACAAACTCAAGAAATGTGCTAAAGAGGTTGCCTGGGCCAGAGCCCTTCACCATTCCCTGGGTCTCTGCTGAGACTCGCTGACACGTTCGGCTCAGAACGTGCTTTTAATTCCACTTCAACACCCTTCAGAGAAGAAAAGTTATGATGCAAATAATACCCTGGGCCTCGCTACATGACTTTACGCATATATCACCTTAAATTTTGCCTTTTCTGTGGTGTGTGACCTTTTGTACACCTACTCTCGGAGCCAATCCCTTCCTCCTGGAGAAGCCAGTCCTCCAAAAGCAGAGCAATGGGAAAACCTGGCCTGATGCAAAGGGACAGCTCAACAGCTGTAGGAAAGTGCTCAGGGAGCAAGGTCGATGCACTGTGCAGCCCACCCTGCTTCCATCCATCCATCCGTCCGTCCGTCTGTCTATCCGCCCACCTCAGGGGCTGAGGAAGGTCTGCATGTAGCAGGAGTGCACCTACAATGCAGCCAGGAAGGGCCCAGCGCCTGATGACAGTTTCCAATCCATCACTCAACCAGACAGTTCTCACTGCAGGACATGGCAGCACCAACAGCCACCCCGCTGGCTCTCTCCCTCCCCCTGCCAGCCTGCACACACACAGACAGTGCCTCCTGACTTGCTTATGGCCCCATCCTATCCCTAAAGACGACCTGTTACTCAGACATCACTCCACTGACTGGCACCCTGTGTCTGTGTGTCTTAAAAATGTTGGGGGGAGAGCGCCTGGGGGGGCCCAGTCATTTAAGCATCTGACTCTTGATTTCGGCTCAGTTCATGATCTTGAGGTCGTGAAGTCAAGCCCCCCCCCCCACACACACACATTGGACTCTGTGCTGGGCATCTGCTTAACACTCTCTCTCCTCTGCTCCCCACCTCACCCCACATTCTCTATTAAGAAAAGAAATGCTCACATTCTCTATTAAGAAAAGAAATGCTAGAGAGAAAGACTGACCCCTGACAGGCCAGGGTGCGAGTGTGGACAACGCATGTGGCACAGCTGCCAACACCGCTGTCTGCAATGAAGAACAATGTCTTTAATACCCACATCTACACAACACTCTATGGGAGACCCTAGCTGGTGCAAACAGGCCAAAAAAAAAAAAAAAAAAAGGTTTCCAAGGACCAAGAGGAAAACCTAAAACCCGTTATGATTTGTGGGGTCTGAGACAACAGGATTGTGCTCTGAACATTCTATACAAACCCTCTTAGAGTCAACAAACAGAGCATGGTCATTGCACACAAAGGAAATACACAAAATTATATATAGCAAAAACAAAAATAAGAATTCTAAAAAAAAAAGAAAAAGAATTCTAAAACATTAACTGCAATGGCATCAAAACCATTAACTACCTAGAAATAACTCTCACGGAATGTTGTGTGGGCCTCTCCACAGAAACCTGTGGAACATCATCAGACCCGAGCAGTGGAGGCCTGCAGAGGAGCTGACACATAATGGCGGTGGAGCAGGGGACTCAGTCTTCTCAAGAATCAAACAAAATCCCATCAGGTGAAGAGGTGTGTGCGTATGTCATGCACAGACAACAACACATGCATTAGGAACAATACAAAGTCCCAGAGGCTCTAACCAGAGCAATCGAGCCAGAAAGAGAAACAAAAGGTATCTACATTGGAAAGAAGATGTGCAACTGTCTGTTTGCAGACGACATTCTATACAGAAAACACCAAAGATGCCACAGAAACACTGTTAAAACTACTAAACTCAGTAAAGTTACAGGACAAAAAAATCAATACAGAACATCAGTTGCATTTCTATACACTAACGAGCCATCAGAAAGAGAAAGCAAGGAAACAAACCAACTTACAGTAAGATAAAAAAGAATAAAATACTTAGAAATAAATTTTAACACAGGTGGTAAACAATCTGTACAATGAACACTGTAAACATTGATGAAAGAAACTGAAGACACAAATAAGTGTAGGGGACAATTTGTGTTCCAGGACCCCAGGAATACTGTTAAAATGTTCATGCTGCCCAAAGCAATGTACAGATTCCATGCAGTCCCTACCAAAATCTCAATGGCATTTCCACAAAAATAGGAAAAACAATCCTAAATTCATATCAAACTACAGAAGACCTTGAATAAACAAATCAAAATTGAAAAAGAACGAAGCTGGAGGCATTGCACTTACCGATCTTAAACCATAACACAGAGCAATAGTAATGAGAATAGGATGGTATTGGAATAAAAACAGGCATAAAGACTGATGTACAGGACAGAGAGCTAAGAAATAACCCAAGCATATACAATTAATATTTGACAAAAGTGCCAAAAACGTGCAATGGGGAAAGGACAGTCTCGTCAACAAATGTGTTGGAAACATGGGACGGCCACATGCACAAGCACAAGGCTGGCCCCGTCTCTTACACCACACACAAAACCAACTCAAAGCAGACTAAAGAGTTGAATGTGAGGACTCCAGCTGTACAACACCTACAAGAAAACATAAGGAGTAAGCTCCTTGATGTTGGTCTTGGCAATGATTTTCTGAATTTGACACCGAAAGCAGTAATAAAAAAGTGGGACCATATCAAACAAAAAAGCTGCCCAGCAAAGGAGACCAGCGACACATGAAAAGGCAGCCTATGGAATGGAGGAGCTACATAAACCACAAACCAGGCGAGGGGTTAATATCCAAAATATACAAGGAATTTGTACAACTCAATTTCAAAAGAACCCAAATAACCTAATTGGAAAATGGCCACACAGGACCTGAGCAGACATCTTGTCACAGAAGACATGTAGATGACCAACAGACTCACGGAAAGACAGATGCTGTACATGTCTCATCATCAAGGATATGCAAATCAAAACCCCGAGATCTCGCTGTGCCCATGGGAGCACAAGTAACTCTCCTTCCGTGGGTATGTACATGCACCACATTTGTGTTCTCCACTCTTGCACCGATGGGCACTCCGTCTGTTTCCACACATCGGCTACTGTGAACATCTGAGTGTAGGAGACCCTGCCATTTGTGATACCGATGGACCATGAGGGCATTGTGCCCAGTGGAATAAACCAGAGAAAGACAAACCCTGTGACCTCACATATATGTGGAAACCAGAACCAACCAGATAAACAAACCCGTAGACACGGGTGGTTGGTAGGGGCTGGGGGCGAGGAGAGGAGGAGGGGCTGGGGTGAGGAACAGATGGGGAGGGGCAGGGATGTGAAAGAAAAAGCAATTACGCTTCAAGAACTCAGGAAATATCTTCATGACCCCAAGATGGAAAACGGCAAAAATTTCCTAAGCACAACACAACAAAAGCACTACGATGTAAGAGAAAAGACTGATGAACTGCAAGATATTAAAATTAGAAATGTCTTTTCATCAGACTCCACTGAGAGAGAAATGCAAGTCCCGGTGTGGGAGGAGGGGCTTACGGTGCAAACTCCCCGCAAAGGACCCATGCACATCGGCTCACCTGTGGGTGCAGCATTGCACAATCCTCAGAAGCAGGTGGATGGCTTTCAATCGCTGATGACCAGTCTGGCGACAAGCCACCCCCACCAGCCACTCCCAAATTTTGGCCAGTGGGAGGTGTGGCACAACTCTTTCTTCTGACAACATCTGCTTCAAAATCTCGAAGCCTGGCCCACACCCACAAAACACAGTTATTTTTAAAATATTAGCTGCTTAAGTTTTAATAAATATAAAAATATAATAAAACCATGATCATTTAAATTTTGCCTAAAATTATGCCTTTTATAAAAGCAACACAGGAACACCATTTTTAGTTTTCCCTTTTTGCAAAATGCCCTGCAAATTCTTTTCTTTCTTTTTTTTTTTTTTAAAGATTTTATTTATTTATTCATGATAGACACACAGAGAGAAAGAGAGAGAGAGGCAGAGACACAGGCAGAGGGAGAAGCAGGCTCCATGCCAGAAGCCCGACGTGGGACTTGATCCCAGGACTCCAGGATTGCGCCCTGGGCCAAAGGCAGGCGGCTAAACCACTGAGCCACCCAGGGATCCCTGTGCCCTGCGAATTCTAAGAGAAAAAGCATGTCTGTAGGACCCCGGGAACAGGTGGCTCTTGTATCCATTTATGTTTATGAGCGCAGGACATGTGTGCAAGTCTCGGAGGAAAGCACCTGCTGCGACACTAAGACCAGGGACATTGCAGCACCTGCACACATGGAGGGTCCCTGGCGCGAAGGCCACACAAAGGAGAGAACAGAGCACACACCTGTCTGGAATCGGCCCAGGTGTCCAGCTGTCACAGTGAACTTGTAACCCCACTCCGTGTTGCTCATGTCAGAGGTGAAGCGGTAGTATAGAGTATCCCCTGGGTCACAAAGAAACAGAAACAGCTCAGGACACTACAGCAACAGGGAATGCAAGTGACGTGCTCCTGATGAAAAGGGCTGACCCTGTGTGACCCCCCACAACACCCCTCTCCTTGGTACTGATACTAAGAGCCCAGAAGACCGAGTGCTCCTTTACTACCTGGAAGCTCAAAATCCTTCCATTTCTGCTGAGACCCACTGAAAGTGTGTCGATCCTGCTGGAAGTCGCTACTGCTGGACATGGCTAGCTCGTCACAGCCCTCCTCTGTGCTACACTGCGAGTCAAATTTGATCGAGAGGTAGATTGCACCAGGGATGTGGACTTTATCCTGGGGAGGGGACACAAGAACACTGTCAATCCTGACGGCCTGTCTCCGGCCGCATCCTGTAAGTGAAGGGGGACGGGGAATGCGCTGGCCATGAGACGGAGGGCAAGGGACCCCGAGGTGCAGCCAGCCAGGTTCCCAGGCCCACACTCAGTCTCCCTGTTGAAGGTGCCAAGGGTTCCCTGCAAGGACACTGCTGCAGGAAAAGTGACCTCCCCCAGGCCCAGAGGCCCTTGTTTCCTATGAAAACAGGGTCGGAAGACCGGGCTGGGGAGGCAGACTGCAGCTCACACTATGGGAGCCCCTTCTCGGCCAGGGCAGCCCAAGGGGAACGGCCACTGTGGACGATGATGAATCCCTGGCGACCCTCACGGTCGGGCCTGCCAGCCACGTGTGCAGGCCATACCTCAAAGCTGGTGTTGTTGTTATACGGGTGCTTTGACTCTCTCACTTGCACCTCCATCCCCGGCTCCTCCATGAACTGGCAGGCGGCCAGGGCCATGGTCCCCAGCATGCTCCCTCGGCAGCCCTGAAGCACCTTCCGCAGGATCTGGGGGACAGGAGGCAGGAAGGAAGAGGTGTCCATTTCAACCCAAGGCCCATCCAGAGGGGCTGGCTTCACCCTGGGCCCTGGCCCCACCCCTGGGCCAGCTCCCTCAGTTGCCCCTCACTGGGGACCAGGACACTCTGTGCCTCCTGGAAACACTGTGGGATCTCTGAGGGAACCAACAGGGCCGCTCAGAAGGGGTCCCGGGTCTGTAAGAGTCCTGAGCCAAGCACGGGGATGCACGGAGAAATAATCACAGTCCAAGGGCACACATGCTGCAGCATGTGGAAGTGGGGACTCCGGGGGGAGGCCATGCTGCTCTCCGGCACCTCCAATGAGAGGCGCTGCTGCCAGGACCCCAGGGACTGCGATCTCCGCTCAGGGACTGAGACACTGAGTCTCTGGGTTCTGAGATGGGCAAGTCAGGGAAGACAAGGAACGCTCACTTCCTGAGGAATCTTCCCGTAGGCCATGCTTGAGCCCGTGTGAGACAGGGGGAGGGCGTGTGGCATGTGCGGATGCCACGACGAGGGGGATGATGGGGTGGCAGTGATGTGATACAGGTTTTCTGTGCTCAGAAGCTGGGAAGGTGCTGACAAAACTTCCCAGCTCAGCTGGAGGTGGTGCCCACGGAGTCCCCTGTCCAGACCAGGCCGTGTGGTTCTACGTGGCCCCTCTGGATGTTCACCCCAGGAAGCCTCGCTAGCCCTGGGACTGCTCTCAAAGACGACACTGAAGATTTGACATTAAGAACGAGACCAGAACCTGAGGCCTAGATGCTGAGACCTGGAGTGTGGGGTTAGACTACGGACCACACTTGCCTTCCAGAGGCTGGGGGCCTCCGACAACTTACAGTACAACAGGTGAAAGTGCCCTGGGGCAGACGGCCCTGGTGGCTTCCTGGACCATGGGAATAGGCCCTCAGCCATAACTCACCCCGTGGCCTGGGCTTGGCATGGTATGACAAGAGATGGGCTAGGAAGGGTGCAAAGCCAGGCTCCATGGGACCGCGATGGAAGGTTCTCTCCACACACCTAGTCTGCATCAGGCTGTGAACTCAGCTCTGGGCCAGGACTTGCAAGAGCCCAGCCATGAGCCCCCTGCCCCCGACCCCGCATCTGCTGCACCACAGCTGTCACACAGCCACACGGGTCACCTTCCTCCAGGAGGGTCCTCACCAGGGGGACCTGTTCAAGTGTGGGGAGTGGGGGCAGAGGGTGAGCAGAGAGGGCAAGGGCCTAGCCCAGCCTGCTTCACAATCACCTTCTCCCACTGGTGCTTCTCCTCCAGCTGCATGAACATGTCCAAGATGTAGGTCATGTGGGCAGGGCCGCTGAGGTCCAGGGTGTCCTCGCTCACTGGTACGTGCCCCGGCCACTCGGCGAGCAAGGATGCCAGCACATGGCGGGCATACAGGACAGCTGTTGCTTCGTTCACGCGGAACAGGTACTCCCGGATGGCCCGCTTGCTCTTGCCATTCAGCTCCTTGTGCAGGAGGGCGGTGCTCTTGCTGCGCCGCTGTTTGGCGTAGCTATGCTGCAATTCACTCTCAGTGCTGGAGATCAGCTTCTGGGTCACGGGGTTGGATTCGGCCGTGGCCTGGTCACAGCGGGCAGGCCGGGACTGCAAACCCAAAGACCCCCGTTACCATGGCCTGCACCCTCACCACCAGGCAAGGCAGGGGCAGACACCAAAGGCAGAGGCAACGTACCAAACACGGTAAGATGATCATGTCTGTATCCACGGCTTTGGTGCTCTGTTCCTCCAGTCTCAGGCCCCTACTGGGCTGCCATCTCTGAGCCAGGGTGCGAATCCTCTCATCTGTGGTGAGTTCATCCCCATCAAACCTGGAGAGAAGGGCACAGGGCTGGGTTCATACACACAGGACACCAGGAGTTCAGGCCGCAGCAGTCAGAGCTGCTCTCCTGGTATTCTGCAATCACAGCACTGTCCCCACGTTCTGCCATCTAGATTCAGGCACTCACTGCCTCTCACATGCAGACGTCCTTATACATCTTGCTGGCAGGAGACATGAACCATCCCTCAGGATCCATGCTCCCTTATCTTGGAAACAAAGTCCCCAGAACTTTTAGCAAGACACACAACCGCCCAGCTGTGACAGGGTCCTCAGCCCCTCTTCAACTACCCAGGGTAATGCCAGTAGGTTCTTGCCACAAGAGGAGCCTACCCTCAAGCAGCTGGGTGGGGGGTGCACCCTTCTACCTGCCCTCCTTCCTCTGGGCTGGAATGCAGGTGGGTATACGTGAGCCATGTGATGACGCACAGGAGAGCAATACCCCTGGGGCACAGGGCCACTGCACGGGGCACATCCGCCTACCCACCCTGGATGCCACGAGAGGGAAAACCAGTTCTATCTTCCCGGACCCCATATCTGTGGGTTGCTTAGTTACAGCAGCTTAGACTGGACCCTGTCTCATTTTGTAGGGGACTTGAGGCAACATTTAAGAAATACAAGAAAATAGAAATATAAAATAAAACAAAAGAAAAACTAAATTGGAATTGAATGTAAGAATAAGAAGTCAAAAGTAGGATGTGACAGGACAAAGGGGGAAATTGTTGCAGACAGGTAAAGTTCCACACACATTTGGGAGCAGAGCCCAAGCAGCAGTTCCAAGCTTCCTGACCAAGAGAAAGACAGCATTACTAACTTTACAATAAGCCTTAGGGAAAACCCATGGAAACACCGTGCAGGGGTAAACACACAGCACCCTGCCTGGGGCAACAATGCAGGGAGCCTGGCATCAGCCTGCACCCAGGAGGGACACACAGCATAGCACAGAGAGGACGCAGCCAACACGGCGGGATGGGCTTCCACGGCACTTCATGAAGCCATGAACCAGTTCCACGTGTTGGCCTCGCAGGGGATGTGGCCCAGAGCTTGCTGGCAGGAAGCCATCACTGCCCTGCCCTCTGTGTCCTTCCATCCCTGTGTCAGCTGCACCGCGGCTCCCTCACCTCTTCTGAACCTCCAGGAAGAAAGAATCCGTCCTTTTCATCTGCAGCTCGTAGATGGCCCGGAGGATGTGCAGAGGAGCATTGAGCGCATCGTGCGCCATCTGAAGGCCATGGGAGGAAGCACAAGAGATGATTTAAAACTGCTTCAGGTGGGACACCTGGGTGGCTCAGCGGTTTGGCACCTGTCTTCGGCCCAGGGCATGATCCTGGAGTCCCGGGATCGAGTCCCACATCGGGCTCCCTGCATGGGGCCTGCCTCTCCCTCTGCCTGTGTCTCTGCCTCTCTCTCTCTCTCTCTCTCTGTGTCTCTCATGGATAAATAAAAAGTCTTTAAAAAAAAAAAAACAAAAAACTGCTTCAGGGCATCCTTATCCTCTGAACTCAAAACGGATAAAACGGTTTTCCAAAGTTACCACGGGCTATAATTACTGAGTATCATGTGGTCACTTAAAGCAAATAAAGTTATAAGCTCTAAAACTTGGACTGTAGGATCTGCTCTGCTACTAGAAATTCACAGGAAAACGTAAAGCATGGAAATACGAGGCCATCACGTGCAACAGCTGCCACCCACCACAATGGGCCCACTGCTCGCTGCTTCGCAATTGCCACATACTGAACTTTGACAACTGGCACCTGAGTCCAAAGAGGTGCTTCCTTCTGGTTTCTGAGTAACTATACTTGCTTTTCCCATCGCCACCCCACACTCTCTGACTCTCCCGGCAGTCACTGAATGTGCAGGGAAGAGCGTATCCCCAGGGAACATAAATAAGAAAATGCAATTCAGAAGCCACGAGGGGACACCATGCCTGGAAGGGCTGCAAAGTATGAGCAAAACTGCATGTGCTTATTTCATGGGACAGATATTTAAAGCTTTTAGACCCATAAAGCCCAAAAACTACTGTTGCAAGAGCTTCTTTCTTCTGGATCAATTCTGCAAAATTCAGACTGAGTCTTCAGGAAGTGACCTCTCAGCACATCAGACTGAGGCATTTTCACACAAAGGGAGCAAAGAATCCATCCCTCGGAGTCCCCTCTCCGTCCACACCTCAGCCCCAGAACTCACCAAGAAACATATTCTGGTAGGCTCGTCCAGGCTCTCCAGAGGGTCTAGCTTCTTTTGGTCTGGCTCACCAGGGCTGCTGACTGTGCCATCCACCTCCTCCTCTTGGTCTCCTCTCTCATCTCGCTCCAGGGCTGTGTGCTCAGCCGAGGTATGGCTCTCCTTCTTGGAGGAGTACAGCATGATGGACAGGATCTGCAGATGGGAAACGGGTAGGGCAGGGGTGTGGTGGTGCCATGAGTGAGGAGGTCATGCAGATCTCTAACCCTCAGATGGTACAAAATATTTGCCCTAACTTTGTAAAAGATACAGCAATTCCCAAGACAATGTAAAATTAATAAAACAAAACAAAACAAAACATGTTCAATTTACCTGAAATCAAAAAAATACCTACTGAAACCACGAGGGATCGTTTACTAACTTTGCTGCTGACAACGTCAATTGGGCTCACTTTTAGAACGCACTTTGTTAATGAAATATAAGGAACTATGACAATGTCTCCTGCCTCTGACCTAGCCAGTAACTCACCTTTTAGGAATTACATAAAACGTGCTATGGTCGATGAAGCTGAAATCCACCTTCATGTATCACTTGCAGCCATTACCCTGGTGATTCAGGGAAGTGGCCACCACACGCGCTCACTGCGTCTCAATGCCATGCACTGTTTAACCTGAGTCTATGCGTGTGACAGGGACGCAGATGGAAACAACCAGAATAAGGCAATACATAAAATATTAACAAAGGCTGTGTTTGTGGGGCAGAATTTGAAATTTTCCTTTCTTTTCCAGATTTCAAATTTTCTGCACTGTAGTTCTATTACTTGAGTCATAAAAAAATTTCGTTTTAAAATGTTTCCTCTGATGCTCTCCAGGTTTTGCATTATAACACTTCAGCAGTTTCCTGAGACCTAAGCAAACCTTCTCGTGGCGCCAGAGTGCAGGCTCTTGGCACTCAGCCTGTGTGTGATGGAGCGTGGCTGGTGGACCTCCGCCCGCACAGCAGCCATTCTTGGACCTGCGGCTGCCCCGCAGTGCACAGAACCACACAGAACCTCAGTAATGCCACAGAGAAAAATCTGAGGCCCAGGAGGAACTGTGAGAAGGTAAAAATTATTGACTTAAATCCTTCATAAAATAAACATGACCAAGGACAAATTCAGAGTTAGGGACAAAGGGAAATGATAATTCAAGGACACATTTCATCACTGTAGTGCCATGAATGGCCGTGCGCTTCCGTAACATACTTCCCCTCCGGTGCTCTCTAAACAAACATCAGATTCATTCTCCCCCGACAGGGAGGGCAGGGGTCGGAATCCCTGTTTCCAAGAGGGGACACAAATCTAGGCTCGGCTCTGGGACTGCACAGCATGGCATGCACAGGGCAGTGCTGGCCATGGCCACCCCCCTACTCAGTCCACGCAGGGACCTACCCGCCAGCAGCAGGCAGTGCAGCAGCAGGACCCACACCCACTGCTTACCTCCAGATCCCGGAGGAGCCACGTTTTACTGAAACCAGTCCCTTTGCTGCACTTTTTCACCAGCAGCTTCAGCAAATCCGTCTGAAGGAAGGTGGTGTGGGTCTCTTCAAAACTGTGAGCCTGCCAAACACAAGGGACACACCTGCCGCTGCCTCAAGGGAAGTAGCACGAGCCAGATGGGAGGAGCCCAGTCCCATTGAGTGGCCCAGGTCACAGCATGCAGAAATCCCAGAGTTGGCAGGAGGATGAAACGGCGAGCCTCGGCCCTCACCTGAGTCCATCTGCTCGGTACGTCCCCGTCAGCAAGCCCAGGATACCCTGGGCTTGAGCCACGTCCTGCACCAGCGGCCCCCTCCGGGCTCTGCCTTCCCAAAGGCTTCCCTGTGTTCTTTGGACCAAAGCCTAAATTCTGACTCATGGCAGATGGGGTGCTGCAGACCCCCTGCCTGCTCCCCTGCTCTCTGTCCTGAAGGCCTGGGGGTATCCTCCTGCTGCTGACAACCGCTCTCCCTGCACATGTCGCTCTGCCCAGATTCCTCATCCACCACTTCACGTGTCACCACCTTGCAGGGCCCGTGCTGTGTCCCTGGCAGGTTAGACTGTCAGCCCACCTTCTCTTGAGGTCGGTGCCACACAGCTCCACTTGGCTCTTGTTGCTCAACAAATATGTATCAAAACAGATTCAAAGAAATAGTTTGTGCCCTCAGGGCATTTATTTTCTCTTTCCTACCATAATCAAACAACTAAAACAAGGGGTGCCTGGGTGGCTCAATCGGTTGAGCATCTGCCTTCAGCTCAGGTCATGATCTCACGGTCCTGGGATCGAGACCCGCATTGGGCTCCCTGCTCAGTGGGGAGTCTGCTTCTCCCTCTGCCTCTCCCTCTCTCTAATAAATAAGATCTTAAACAAACTAACTAAAACAAAGCAGGTTGTGATAAATGCCGTGTAGGCAACAAATAGCAGCTGCAGAGCCTCAGAGCCCTCAACACGTGCTCAGAGCTGGGCCAGAGCCAGACCCCATCCATGCTGACTTTGTGTTGCCAAGCCCTTCTGTGGCCTCCTGGGCAGTTCTGCCCAAGTCCAGGGACCCACAGGCTGTTAAAATGAAACTCTTCTCTCACGGCAACTTCTGAGGGGAAGATCCTCCTAAAGGTGATCCCTTCCTTTGTCAGGCCCCTCAGGTACCAGAAGACCCACGTTCCCACAAGCAGGGGCTTCTTGTCTGACACCAGCTACCCCCCACCCCTGGCTCCTGACATATCTGCTCCTTCCACCCCAACCACCAAGCCTATGGCTACGGGTTCCACGGGAGGCTGGTCCCCTGGTTCTCTTCTCCTTGCCCTATGATGGCCCCAAGGGAAGTGGGAAACTATTCTCTCCAGTTTCTGCCCATCTGCCATGGTGCCATGCCCATCAGGCAAATACTTGGTTCCATGAAACAGTACTAAAAAAATATAAAGAACTGATACTGGGAAAATTATGTTTCTTCCCTAAAATTATCCTTGTGCAAGACCCCAAGCATTCCCAAAAATAATCATGATTCTTTGGCTAACCACCCACCAAAATTAGATGGCACTTCCTTGCAGTAAATGCCCCACAGACACTAAATCACAGCAATTCACTAGCAACTGGAAAGTCACCATTACCTTTAGTGTTTTATACAGTCCTTTCAGGGCCAGAGACAGGACCCATGTTGCTTCTACTGCCTCAGGACATTGGCTGTCCATACTGGTCTGTAGAAGGTGACTGGCGATAAAGGCAAAGTGCCGGGAGTACTGGCTCAGCTGGGCCTGAGAGCTGCTGCATTCCTGTCCTTTCTGGACCAGCTGGTAGTCCTTCACTGGAGGATGATGTCAGGCAGGAAGAGAAAGGCATGAAAGTACAGTGAATGCTTCCTGCAGCTAAGGCTCTTCCCCAGTAACGTGCCTTACCAAAGCAAGAACTGCAGGTCCCAAAATACAAATTACCCTGGCTGGCTTGCAGGTGAGCAAAGAAATGGCACTGGGCCACCAAGAGAGACAATTTACACGCCTACTATTGTGCACAAACAGGCTGTCTCCAAGTGTTAAAGGGACTTCTTAATAGAGCATGGAGGTGGAACTTCTACTTCCAAACAAAACTAAGACAGACTGGATGGACTCTCCTATCCTAAACAAACAGAGCATTAAAAAATATATAAGAAACAATGGTTTGCAGACATGAGGCAAAAAGTAGTACAGGACTATGATCCCTGATAGAAGAGACATAAACCAGAGCAGCTCTCCCACCACCTGGCTTTCAGGAGACAATTTCCAGGCTCTAGAACAGGGACCAGAAAGCTAAGCAGAGTCCTATAGGTCTCAGTGAACTGATGATAAAGAGGTGAGCTTTCAGGGAAGTCAAGGCAGCAAGAATTTATGGGGCAGATGATCACAAAGAAGGGAGATGCACAGATACAGAGAGGGTTTGGGAGACCTCTGTGCAAAGCCACAGAAGCTTCCTCTTGGCTGAGTATGACCCGCACAAACATGTGGCAAGAAACCACCTAGTTCTAGGAAAGCAGTAGGATGAACGATTCTTGGAGCTCACAGAGCTGGGACTATTGTCTCTCCCCCAGTGAGAGTAGATGTTTCTTTGAGGGGGAGAGGGAGGACAAAACTATTTGAAGACAGGGACGCCTGGGTGGCTCAGCGGTTGAGCTTCTGCCTTTGGCTCAGGGCCTGATCCCAGATTCCCTGGATGGAGTCCCACACCGGGCTCCCCAGAGGGAGCCTGCTTCTCCCTCTGCCTGTGTCTCTGCCTCTCTTTCTGTGTCTCTCAGTAATAAATATATAAAATCTTAAAAAAAAAAAAAAAAAAAAAACTATTTTGAAGACATAATAGCTCAAAATTTTCTGAATTTAATAGAAACTGTAAATCTACAGATCAATAAGCCCCCAAGAAGAAACAAATAAAATCACGTCCAGGTATATCCTAATTAAAATGCTAAAAAACAATGACTAAGAAAAAAAATCTTTAAAGTAGCCAAAGGAAAAGAGACACATTTGAAGAGTAACAGAGAATGAGAGCAAACCTTGTGGTAGAAACTAGGTATGCCATAAGTAAATGGATCAAAACCTTTTAAGTATTCAAAGAAAAACTCTTGGCCTAGAATTTCATATGCAACAAAATTATCTTTCGAAGATAAAATCAAAATAAATATAAATATTTGGTAGGACAAATCAAAACAAAAGCTCTGTAGCAGCAGACCTGTGATACAAGAAATGTTAAGGGAGGTTTTTCAGCTTGAAGAATGATACCAGGTAGATACCTGAGTTTACCCAAAGGAATGAAATGTACCAGAAATGATAAATATGTCAGTAAGTAAATATAAAATATACTGTTTTTTCATTTTAAAATCTTTCTTAAAGTACCTTTTATTTTTTTTATTCATTTAAATGAGAACTCTTTTTCTAAAAGATATATTTATTTACTTGAGAGAAAATGTGTGTGCATGTGAACAAGCTGGGGGCAGGGCACAGAGGAAGATGGAGAGAGAGAGAATCTTAAGCAGACTCATCCCAGTGTGGGGCTCAATCCCACTACCTGAGCTGAAACCAAGACTGGATGTTTTACTAACTGTGCCACCCAGGTGCTCCAAAACATCTGACTTTTTTTAAAGAAAAATGATGTTTTATTCTGAGGTTTATAATGTATAGAAGTAAAATGTGTGACAATTAGAGCACCAAGGAATGGGGGTTAGAAATACAAAATCCATGCTTCCTCACTACATGTTAAGAGGTAGAATATTATTTGAAGGTAGTCCCAGCCCACCCGGCTGGAAGGCAAGCGCTCCATCAGGTGGCAGGGCACGGCTCAAAACTCCACTCAGCAGAGCTCACTCACTATGCCCTGAGGCACACGCAGGAGCGTGCCCAAGAAATCCACTTTAAATGGAAAGACAGGGCAGCCTGGGTGGCTCAGCGGTTTAGCACCACCTTCAGGGCATGATCCCGGAGACCCGAGATCGAGTCCTGCGTTGGGCTCCCTGCATGGAGCCTGCTTCTCCCTCTCTCTCTGTGTGTCTCTCATGGATAAATAAATAAAACCTTTTAAATAGATAGATAGATAGATAGACAGACAGACACAGATAGGTCACAGTGAGCATACACACCACATGAATGTCAGTAATAAAACAAACGCTAGAGAAGCTACATAAATAGTAAAGTCAATTTCAGCCAAGGAATATTATCAGACATAAAAAGGATATATTTTGTACTGAGTTTAGAAACAGTTATGGTTAGAGTCCTCAACACTCCTCTCTCAGTAATCATTAGGACAGACAGAAAACCAGTAAGAGCATGGAAGACTTAACACTATCCACTGATTTGACCTGAATGACATCTACAGCCAATAACCCAATATATGAATCTTTTTTTTTTATTAAGGATTTTTTATTTATTCATGAGACACAGAGAGAGAGAGAGAGAGAGGCAGAGACACAGGCAGAGGGAGAAGCAGGATCCATGCAGGGAGCCCGACGTGGGACTCGATCCCGGGTCTCCAGGATCACACCCTGGGCTGCAGGTGGTGCTAAACCGCTGAGCCACCCCGGCTGCCATATGAATCTCTTCAAGTGCATATGGAACCTTACTCAAAACAGATCAAATTCTGGACCATAAAACAAGTTTCAATAATTATAACAGGACTAAAATAATTCAAAGTATGTTCTTTGACCCCAAGGGAATTAAACTTGAAATCAGTAATACAAAGATATCTGGAATATCCCCCAAATATTTGTAAATTAAACAATAAACTCAGGTGCCCGGGGGGCTGAGTCGGTTAGGCATCTGCCTTCAGCTCAAGTTGTAATCCTGGGGTCCTGAGATCAAGTCCCGCATTGGGTTCCCCTCAGGTAGCCTGCTTCTCCCCTTGCCTGTATCTCTGCCTCTGTGTGTCTCTCGTGAATAAATAAATAAAATCTTAAAAAAAAAAAAAAGATTTAGTATAAATATACAACAGTTGAGAGAATGCAGTATTTGAGATAATGGTGTGTAACAGAACCCTAAATAGACACACACCCATGGCGGTCAACTAATCTCCAACAGAGATGCCAGGATAATTCAGTGGAGAACTAGTTTGTTCAACAAGTGGTCCTGAAACAACTGGAAGTTAATATGCAAAAAAGAAAAAGGAAAAGGAAAAGAACAAGAACCCTGGTCTTTACCTCACACCACACACAAAAGTAGCACAGACAATGCTAATGCTGAAGCTGAATGTTTCAGAAGCAAAACTACACACATATACTGACATACTCCAAGGTGTTTCATGTTTGGCAAATTAAGTCAAAGGTCTTATATTTTCACTGTTCTACTGATCAAGCAAAATGGAAAGGGATACAAACGTCAACACAATTATTCAGTTATTTTACATTCATGTAGCTTCTGATTCCACGATATGCTTAAATTACCCTAGAAAACAAATCATCAGCCAATGACAGTATTAGACGTTCAGACCCTAAACCAGAACCCCAAAGCTGTGTATACAAAATGATGGCATGGCAAGACCTTTCCAATCTACCCTCATTTAACCACATCACTTCACAGATGAGGAAAAAGCAGCTCAGGGAGTTATAACTTAAGCAAGAATCACAGTATCTTCACTGACTTCAGGGTATGCAGTCATTTGACAGCTCCCTTCTAAGAAAAAATAATTAGGCTTGGGACCTGTTTTCCTTTTCCGGGTTTTGACATCAACGATCACAGCCCTGTTCTTCTCCGTGAAGTGCTTCAAGATGATGACATTATGTGGCTCATTGGCATGATCCACATACACACAGCGGGTCCCCACGCAGAGGACCTAGAATGTGACAGAGACCAAGAAGGCAACTCAGAAGGCAGCAGACACAGGGACCGACCCATAACGGGACACAGGACACAAGCCCATCCTCTGTTTGTGCCACAGCTTCTACAAGGGCTCCAGGATGGGCTCTCCTGAGTCCAGCACCCCACTCCCCCATACAGATGTGGTTTACATGCCCACAGGATGAAGCCATGTTTTCACAGCCCTCTCTGTTCCAACCAATTGTGAGACATGAGGACTAAAATGAGATCAAGATGAATGCCAAGTGAGAAACAACCATACTCAGAAGTTCTCTGTAATTTAATAGATTAGTTACCTATTATTCAAAGTACTGGCTAATAAAATGAGTCAAATAGCTAAAATGTTAAAAATGCAGTTGAACAAACCATCCCATAATCCTGAAAGTATACCAATACCGTAAATGCAAATCATGTAACTGAAGGAAAGAAACTCCCAAAAATATATGCTATAGAGACCCTGCTGTATGCAACAAGGACAGGAAGGTACGCTGGGCCTTGCAGTGCTATACCTGTGGGAAGCCGACCAGCACGAGCAGGGTGAAGATGTTGGTGTGCTTCAGCTGGAAAGGCAGCTGCCTGATACAGTGGTCTGTGAAGGCGGCGATGACATCACGCCACAGTGGGGCACTGTTGAGGGACCGCAGGATCTCTGCCATGGAGCATGCCCAGTCCAAGCCCACCCGGCTGGAAGGCAAGCACTCCGTTAGGTGGCAGGGCACGGCTCAAAACTCCACTCAGAGCGTGCCCAACAGCCACTCACCCAATGGTTCAAGAACTTCAGAACAAAGCCTCTGTCACCTATACACTCAGTATACGGTTAGATTTTTTTAAAAAAATCTGTAAAAAGTCACACACCCACGTGCACTTGTGCACAATCACGTTTACACACAGATAAAACCTAAGGAGGAAATATATTAACACAGCACCAGGTGCATTAAGATGGCACTTGTGGGGGATGCCTGGCGGATGCCTGGTGGGCTGAACATCTGACTCTTGATTTTGGCTCAGGTTATGATCTTGGGATCATGGGATCAAGCCCTAGGACAGGCTCTGTGCTCAGTGGGACATCTGATGTCACTTTGCCACCCTACTCCCTATTCGAACACTCTTGCTCTCTCAAATAATAAAATCATAAAAAAAAAAAAAAAAAAGAAAAGAAAAAAAAAAAAGAAAAAAAGATGGTGCAGCTGGGTGATTTTTTCCTCCATTTTTATTTTCCATATTTGATATTGTGATTATGTTGCTTTATAACAAAGATAGACCTATTTTCTTGAACCCCAAAGCCTGTACTTCTTGCTGCCAGGAAAAAAACCCACCAGAATATATACCATCAGAAAGTTTAACCAGCAGATAGCGCCCAGATGTGAGTTTTAAGTACAATTTTAACGTCAGTTGACACCTTTTCTACTAAATCTCATCCTAATCTCACCAGAGATGCCTAGACACCAGCACATTGGATTCAATCCACAGCCAAATCATGGACCTAAAGGGCGGAGTGTGGGGGGCTACCTGTCCAGACACACGGCTCCCAGGCTAAAGAGCAGGTGGGTGGTCTTCCAGCCATCTGGCACCACAGAACTGTCCCCTGTTGCAAACAAGGTATGCTTGGCGGAGAGGACTTTCACCACCGCAGCATCCACCTCCGCTGGTAAGAGGCGGGTGATGAGCTGGCCGAGAAGACCCAGCGTGAGGTGGTAGGTCTCATTCAGGTGGCCTACGTTTGAGATGACAACCTGAAACATGAGTGGGAGGACGTGCTCCAGGTCTATCACGGGGACTGTGGGGTCCTGCCGAGAGAGGGAGAGATGCCTGTTTACCATGGAATCCACATTAATCACAAATGAACCCTGAGCCTGTTCACATCTTATTCATAGCTGGCCAGCTGCCGAAGGGACTATGCGGTGTCTTCACCAACAGCTGCATACGATCACGTGTGAACATTCTCCGGCATCATCCTGTGATACTACATCTAACTATACAGCTCTCAGGGACACACAGATGGTTCTTAACAGGTGGTTTCAGTACACGGCTTTCCAAAAAAATGTATTTTTCCACATATACCACCACCCCTCTTCCAGAGAGGAAAATACCATTTGTCTCTTACCAACTTTAAGGGAGGTAACATGGCTGCTAGTAATCCTAAAATCCTCTTCTGGGAGCACTCAGCAAACACCTGCTCAGGACTTGGAGTAACCGCCTTTTCCTCGATGGACTCCTGAGACAACATGACTGTATTCTCAGCATCTGAGTTATAAAACATCAAATGTTCAGATTTTGCCAGGTTGTGAACACGTACAAATAGGCAAACAAACATGCTGCTAGACAACAGAGACCGTCCTGCTCCAGGAGGCCTTCCCTGACCACCCCACGAAAACGCAGAGCGCCCCCAAGTCTGCTCTCTGGGGCTCAGGCCACTTTCACCTGTAATGCATCAAACCACTGATATGGGTTATCTGTCTGTCTCCCCTGAGGTGTATGCTCACCACAAGCACCCAGAGCTGGACCTGGAGCACAGCAGGTGCCCGGTGAGCACCTGAGGAAGGAGTGAACCACATGTGGACCAGGACTGACCAGGAGAGCTGCCCTGTTATCTGGAAGGTGGAATTACGTGCACTGCACAGATGAGCACACCCCACAGATGGGGCAGGATGCCAGGAGCTCACCTCTGCCTCCGTCAGGAAGCAGGCAGGTGAACAGATGCTGCCGCCGTGGTTGCCCCAAGAGGAGGCTCTTCAACCCATGGCACCTCCATTGACCTTGAAATGCAGCTCTGAGTTTGCCGCAGCCGTCCCCAGGCAGGCAGCTCAGGCCCCCACAGTGGAGCGACACTATCCCTCCAGGGCTCCAGCTCCATGCACCTGTCCATGGGACTCCCCGTGTATTAGCCTGGGGGCTTCCCACTCTGGGGTTTTTGCTCCTGTTGCCCAGAAACCCCTTCCCCACAGGGGAGGGTAGCACAGCTAAAGTTCCTCACAGCCCAACCTTTACGAGGCTTCCTGTGGATACTGTCTATTCCAGTTAAACACCAGTAGGTGCCAGCACCCACTCATCACTCTCTCCTGGACAGAGTCGCATTCCTACTCAGATTACAGTGACCTTAGTCTCCACCTTCCCAGACTGCAAGCTCCATGAGAGCAGGAGCTATATGTGTGTGTGTGTGTGTGTGTGTGTGTGTCTGTCTGCCTGTTTTCTCTGCTGTACCCCCCACACTCTAGCAGACTGCTTGGCACACAGAAGACACAGTAAATTCGGGAATCACAAGGGAGGAAAGCAGACAAAGTGAAGGGAAGTGGACTTTCAAAGTGTTATCAGTACCACCGATGCAAAACTGAGAAACCAGGAGCCCCTGGTCACTAGCCAGTGCAATACATCACTCAGGGATAGGTCTGTGAGCATTTAAGATAGAAGAGATGAAGGTAACGATCACAGAGCCTTTACCTGGAAGCCTTGCAGGGGTGCTACCATCTGCAGGTGTGTCTGAGATTGGAGTCTGGCATGAAGGACCATTCATTAAGGATGCACCTTCTTCATCTGCCTTACTTCTCTGCCTGCTATCTAAAGGTCTGACTTCCTTAGGACCATCTTCCTTTCCCTAAAAACAAAATGTAAAGGAGTTTGTTCATTAATGCTGTCATACAATTTTTAAAATCATTAGCCAGTCTTTAGAGACTGAATTACTTTTGAATTCCATAAGAAAATGTCCCTCATTCCTGATGACAAATCTATGCTCTAATTAAGACAGTAATCGCTGCACTCCATCCCCCAAACATCTCCCAAATGCCCCTGTGCCAGCTGCAGTCTCACAAGCAATGACTCCACTATAAACCTCTAATACATTCTACTGAGCTTTGAGAAGCCATGTATGGAAGGTTCTTCCCTTGGGAAGAAGCAAAAAACAAAGACATTATCTTTGGAGTTCCTTCTACCACACAGAGCTGGTCTATACCTCTGGGAATTCTACTTTAGCAAGGAAGTAACAAGGAGCCTTGTTACAGGGGCTCTCACTGGAGTGGGAGGGTTTCCTGGGTTCAAGAGTCGGGCAGTGAGCCGCTCAGACTGGCAAGAGGACAGCTCTTGGCTTGCATTTCCTGAGACCTTTTTCCTTGAGCTAGGGAAAGCCTCTGTGGATGAGCCTGAAACATCTTTCTGCAACAAAAATTAAGGAAGCACTCAAACACAAGGGCATGGACAGACTCAGAGGCCAGTTGGAAGGAGCTTCCACTCACTCACTAAACATGGGACAATTTCAGCATCAAAATATGTAATGAAAAATAGATTTTAAAGATTTTGGTTTTAAGTAAGCTTTCTGCCCAACGTGGGGCTGAACTTACAACCCTGAGATTAAGAGTTGCACACTCTAAAGACTGAGCCAGCCAAGTGCCCTGAACAGTCATCGATTTTAATCTATGGAATAAAAAGAAATCCATCCAGGTCATTCTGACAGATTAATGGACAAGAGGAAACACAGGGAGCGGAGTGCTCATGGGTGGCATGTGTTAAGATGCTAGAGGCTCAAAGGAAGACACAACTATTTCCAGGCTCAGAAGTGAAGACTGTTGCTACTGACAACGTCCTCTCTGCCTCATCACCATCTCTGGGTGGTTAAAATGCTGCCTGGAGAAGCTGTTTTGTGGTCAAAAGTATTGACCACTCTGAAGCTCAGGCCGCCTGTCTTATGCTGTCTCTCTGCCGAATGAAGGGGATGGTTTTCACCAGCCATCATCGTTTCTGTGTTCCTCTAAAGGACAATGGGATCAAATCCCACCAAACGGGGGATCCCTGAACCAGGAAACACCAGCTGCTCCTCAGGTAAAGTCAGGGGGACTCACAGCACCAGCTCAAGTTTCAGAGGCAGCATTGCAGAACATATGCTGTGCTCTTCCACAAAACGAACCTTAGGATTGCGATCACAGGCTCCACCTGGATCCAAAAGGCTTTCCTTCTACTCACACAGGAACACGCAAACCACTATATCCATTCAGAAAGCAGAGCGCTTAGTATTACTGGTCTACTGGCTCACTATAAAAATAGCTTCAAGGGCCGCTGGGCGGCTCAGCTGGTTAAGCATCTGGTTCTTGGTTTCTGCTCAGGTCATGATCTCAGAGTCGGGAGATGAAGCGTGGGTATGGAGTCTGAGATCCTGTCTCCCTCTCCCTCTGCCCCACAGCCACGCACGTACCCTATCTCTCTCTAAAATACTAACAGCTTCACATATGAGGTGTTCACCATGGGCCAGGAACTCACCTCCTTAGATGCATAGTCTTCCTTCCTTATACTCCCACCAGAAGGCAGGTAACAGGTAGCACTGACATGGAATTTACTACAGACACTGTTTTAAGCATTGTACACACATTAGCTGGCGATGTGATATGTGTAAATCCTCAGAATAAGCCTATGGGATGGGTACTACTATTCTCACCCCATTTCGCAGACAGGAAAGTGAAGCAGATTGTGGTAATGTGCCCAGGACCTGGAAGAGCAGTGGCTGGAACCCAGGGTCTGGGTCAAGAGTCTGTGCCTCAACCTCTCTGCTCTGCCCCCACCCCTAAGTGGCTCCTCGTTTCGGCCTGAGATTTCTGTGTAGTAATACACTGTGACGTACACTGTAGCACATAGAAAGGCCTGTATGTGGCAGGTCCTCAGGGCCCCAGACAGCTCTCTCCTCCTCTGCCGTGCGGGTGGGCACAGTGACGGGTGGGGCCCGACTTTCTGGACTAGGTTCACCATCTGGCAATATACCAAGGAGAGCTAGAGCTTTCAGACCTGCATGGGGAGCAAATGAGGGAATGGTTAGAAGTTTTACAGTGAGGTCATTTCCTGCAAATGCCATACATCATTCTACACTGCATGGAGAAAGATGGCTGGGTTCCCCACAAACCAAATCGAAGCGCACCAACACCAACCTCCCCGGCTATCCACATCTAATTGGCTCCTGACATCAAGCACCTAAAGCCTGAGGAGGCATGCCTAGACTTGATTAACAGCAGAAGACCAAAACAAGACAGGACTGCCTTCACAGAAGTCATTAACATGACAATGCACAGTAGCCCCACACAATCAGATGTCTACACTCCCACTGACAAGCTCTGAAGCACTGTGCACGTGCTGCCCAACCAGGTGTCCCTACCTCACACCAGAACAGGGAACCTCGAACTCCCAACACCTCAGAAGTGGAACACGCACATTAGGTTCTCTTCAGAGCCCCTCAGTAAAGTCAAAGTCAGCCAGGTATTTTACTAATCAAGCAACTATAACTACAAACGGCCCTCATCCAGAATGCAGTTACGTGGAGATCTGCACACCTGGGTCAAAACAATACTCCTTCGGCAAAGCTAAGCCAAGCAGGCTCAAACACCAAATGTTTCATCCACAGACATTAAGAGTCTTAATTACTACTTTTTTTTTACATCTTCACATGAATATTTTAGAGAAATTAAATGCATTTTTAATGTCATTTTTCTCAAATGCACATAGGAATGTGGACTGAACTCAGAAGCAGGTGAACTCGGAACTGCTCCTTTCTCCCTTGCCTGGGGTAGAAAGTGGGTCGGGCTGCCTCTCACCAAGCACAGAATTCCACTTCTGCAAAGGCTCTTCCCACCCATGCAGCTGAGAGTTGTCCTGGTCCTATGCACGAGGAACAATTACCTTTTCCCTGGTGAGCCTTCATCAGACAGTCCCCGACAAGCTGCATGCACTGGCTCCGCAGCAGGCTGGCACTGCCACGGTCCTGGGGATTCAGCTTCTCACCATCCACGTCCTCTGCACTGGCCAGGTGGGCGCTGTAGAGAGCCAGGGCAGCAAAGAGCAGCCAGGCGTAGTTGTGGATGTACGGCTGGATAAGCCTCTGCCGGTCGCTGATCCGGATGGTCACCATCGGGTGGGCTGTGACGCCGTGGGTGGGCAAGTGGCTGCAAAGGCAAGACATGCTCATGGCGTACAAGCCTTTGTAAGGGCTCGAAAAGAAGGCAGCGCTCAGGGTCAGCACTGGGCACTGTGACCTCTAAGGCTGTGGTAACTGAAGTTTAAACACCCTTTGCCTAGAACAACGAAGCAACACAAACACTGTACAAGCCACTTCAGGATCTCATGCCCCCTTCCCTACCCAGGCAAAACAATGGAGAGCAGGAGCCAAGGAGCCCTCACTGTGAAATGCTTAGAATGTGATAATATCATTTTGGTAATGTGAGAAAACACTCATAATTTTCAGAGATGGATATGGAATGGAATGCATATGAAGGAAATGATCTAATGTCTGTGAATTGCTTTAAAATACTGTAATAAAGGAAAAAAGGAATAGGCTAAGCACATACAGCAAGCTCTGCCTAGCTGTGGAATCTGCGTAGGGGATTCAGAGTACAAGCATCTTTACTTGTGGGTGTGTTTTAAATCTATTATAGTAAAAAGGTTTTTATCACTGAGGAAAAAAAAAAGGCGAAGGAGTACACAAAGAAGGCACTCTGTGGCCAGAGGTCATCGCAGGCATACCCGTAAGAGTATCTCTTTGCCGCGTAGCACCCGTAGCAAAGATCGAAGTCATCACACACGTTGCAGTTCATCCTCCGGCCGATGATCAAACCCTGGCAGTGGTCACAGGTAAACTCCATGCTGACCATCTCATGATCATCTCCATGGCCCTCGGGCTTCACCCCACCTGAGGAAAGAACATCAGCATGAGGTCATCGGGCTAAGGGCTTCCAGAAGTGCTAGTTTCCAAACACTAACTATCCAGAAGCAGGACTCTGCCAAGTTCCTGCTCAGGATGTGAGGGGCCACAGGCATGTTCTGGATCCGGGCTGTCCTGCCCAGGGCTCCCAGGACGGAACTTCTCAGCCATGTACCAGGGATAGACTCCTAACAGCCCCACACAGCCCCACCAGTTCCCATCATGACCACCACCTGACAGAGAATACCTGTGTACCCACCGTGAGCCGTCTCCTGTGTGACCCCTCCTCTGACAAATACGAAGTGTCTGCTGTGTATTCCTGTTAACAAGCACTGAGGAGTGACCAGGTTTTTGCTCTCACTTTTTCATTCCAGAACCACAGACTCCACAACCTCAAACCCAGTGAGTGAGAAACTGTCCATGTCCTGTGTGGTCCAAGCAAGCTCCACCACATCCTGCTCACCACTCCGGGCAGCTAACCCACTTCTGCTCCTACTGCCGAGGACCTGGTCCAGGCACTAAGTCCCTTGTCGCTGCTGTGACTGCCTCCCTAAAGGACACTCCCATAAGGCCAGAGCACCTTCCTCCAGCAGAAGTCTGCTGATGTCAACACCCCACTGCCCCAGGGTCCAGGTCTGGGAGCCCCCGTCTCAGCCCATCACTCAGCCGGAAAGACACTGACACACCACAGATGCTCACTCCTGGGCCTGGACTCACGCTGTGTCTTCACATCACACAGCTCTGACTTTCTTCAGAGACCGAGTCACATTGTACCTCCCGCTGCCTCCCGAGCCGTCCCTGCAACAGGGATTGTGGCTACTTCTGAACTTGTGTGGCCTGAACTCTGTACCCCCTACCTGTACCCCAGCATGCACACCCTTGTCCTGGGACGTACACTGTGCGAGGACATCCAGGCCCCTGCTAAGACTGTAAGTGCTCCCAGGACAGGGCGGTAGCTTGCACAATGGGGCTAGGCACACGGCTGCTCAGACTGTCAATTTGCTGTACATCAGGTATAGTCAAGAATTTCTGAGAGCTGCTTTTGTGTGTATATCTACTTGTAAACCCTGCATGATTCAGAGAGAAAAACTGTTCTGGAAACTTAGCTGAATGTACATTCAGTGGTGCTGTGTGTTCACCGAGTACCTACACCCAGCAGGAGGGAAGACAGAAGCACCTCAGGTAATAGCTATGGAGCTTCTCGTTCACTCAGGGAGATAAGGCTCCTATCTGCCCATGGGTCAGGTTATACCACCAGCAGTATTTCTATCTCGCACAAGAGGTGTTACACAAATGATAAGGTCACAGAAAATAGAGCAATGACTGGCTCGGGGGTGGCACATACCTAGGAAGCAAGTTTTGCAGAGATCCATGTCACTGCACTGCAGACACCGGTAGCGGTGCCAGGGGGCAATCTCATCACAGCCATCACAGGAGATGTCCACGTTTAGCAGGTCGCAGTAGCGAGCAATGAACATGTGCATCTGTAGGGAGAGATACACACAATTAGCCCACAGACTTTCCGATGGGGCCAAGACTCATCAATCAAGCCGTCCTCCAACAGGTACTTAAGATCCACCACGCAGCCAGGGGCGAGGGTGAGGAGAGGGAGGAGCCTGGAGTCTACTGGGGAATCCCTTTGAGGACCGCACAGGGTGACAACAGCTCTGATGTATGAAGTCAGGGGCCAAGGAAACCCTGCAGAGGGCACCAGAGACTGTCAGGAAAGGTCATGGGGCAAGACCTGGTTGAGACCCGAGAGATAGACAGGTATCTGCTGCGGGGAGGCAGGTGGCAGGCATGCCAAACAAAATTTGAGTTCTACAGGAAGCATCAAGAGGCCAGATAGCAGTTCCAAAGACTGGCCACCTCTCAGCACCGGACTGCAGAATGCAGGAGACCAAGAGACAGGTGTGGTACATGATCACTCGGAGTGTTCTCAAAGTTCCTCTGCTGAGTGGAGGATGGACTGAAGGAGTCCAGGCCACAGCCCCGGAGACCGGTCACGGGAGCAGCTGTCAGAGTACCCTGTGATGGGGCAGGGGCCGCACGGCGCCAGGGGAGACACAGCGGTGCAGGGGGCAGGCCCAAATGGTGTGGCACCTCGGGCACGGACCAGACGCAGGGTCAAGAAAGGTGAGGTCAAGAACATCCAGACTTCTGGCTTGGGGACTGGGTGGGACAGAGCAGTGTTCGGAGAGCAAGCAAGCTGTTTGTACTGGAGAGTGGCCATAGGCCTCGGTACAATTTCTCTTTACAGCCCAGAGTGATGGGACATTAGTCACTAAGTCACAGAGGCCACATCAGCGTGCCCCATGCAAGCCCCAGAAAGGTGCTACGTGAGCCCCGTAATGGCACACAGCAGGCATGCACCACCACAAACACGAAGGACTCTGAGGCAGGAGCCACTTGGTATCACATATTCTGACACACCAACATCTCACATGAAGATAGATGCAGCAGGTTGGTGCACATCAGAACAACAGAATTCCAATTCCGAGTGCACATGGCTGCTTCTGCGCCCGGCAGTCAGCCCGTGATGAAGATCTGGCTCCCGCTCCTACGCCCGCAGGAAGGGAGCATGCTACCCGAGGACGCAAGAACCCAGACCCTTGGGCAGTCCTCTCTCTCATTGTAAATTAATAAGCTGGTACTTTATGTCATGCTCAGGCCGCACAAGCCCACGCTCTGAGTCCAGTTCTATCGGAAGGAGCTGTGCTCTGAATGTGGTCAACCCCAGGCCACAGAGCAGAGTTGTCTCCCTAGGATCCACTCAATCCAGGGTTCAGGGACCCCCTCCCTCCCCTCCCAGGCCACAGAGCAGAGTCGTCTCCCTAGGATCTGGTCAATCCAGGGTTGGGAACCCCTCTCACCCCCAGGCCACAGAGCAGAGTCCGTGACAGCATCTCCTGAGGGTGTGAACTAACACTGGGAGCCCTCTGGGACATGGTCTGCTGACATTCCCCTGGGCAGTCTCCTCTCCAAACTCCCAGCCAATCACTTCAGAAAACTCTGGTGAAGAGGTCTTACTTTCCTCTGCTTCTCTGGATCTTCCTGGGCTATTTTTTCATACCAGGCCTCAAACATGCCATCCTGACACTCATCCATCCATTCTGAATTCTGCTTGGCATCCGCGAGCTCATCTTCTTCACTGCACTGGCTGAAAGGACACAAGCAGTAAACAGGATGCCTCTCCCAATAACCCACAGGTGCTGGGTGGCACACTGTCCCACAGGTCTAATGACGGAGCATTTTCAGACTTCCGAGCGAAAGGCACGCACCTCTGGTTTTTAAAAAGCCCCCTGATGTCTAGGCTGCTGACGGCCCAGGGCAGTAAGGAAAATGCCCTTTCCGGAGCAGACGACCCTGAATGAGGACTCAGACCCTGCCAGCCTCATGTGGTGAAGCTACCATGTGCTGGCGCTGCAGCCCAAGTGGCTCTGGTGGATCAGCAGGAGAGAGGCAGGCACCCCAGGGAATGGTGCTCCTATCAGCTGCCTGGCCCTCACATGGCACTCAGCCCTGGTTCAGGGCTCCTCATTGCAAACAAGGAGTTTCATACAGGTAATCTCACAGGCTCCTTTTAGATGCAAAGTCATGAATTTCTGTAATTTCAGTTTCTAGTTTGTTTTAGCAACCAGAACCTCAAATATAAAAGGATCTGCTGAACCACAAATGCAAACCATTTACCAACAGACACATTGCTGATTCTGGTGTGTGAACAGACTGCGGTCAGGCCTGCTCACACTCCAGCTGGGTGCTGGGGGACCAGGGCGCAGGGGGTGGGCAGGACTCTGGGCACACCCGTGGGCTCATATGCCACCCCAGCTACGTCCACTCACAGAGGGCGATGCCAGTCCCAGGCATCAGGAATCAGGGTAGTTCTGGCTCCTCTTCCCAGAATGTCTGAGAAAGTGGAGCCTGTACCAAGGCTGACTCACTAACTTCCCCTCCCCATGCTGTCCTTCTCCTGTTCTGTTCTCACTTCTATGTACACGAGTGGCTGATGGGAAGTAGACTCAGGCAGGGTGGAGAGACACAAAGAGTGGGAAGGAAAGAAAATCCGCGTACTGTTGTTTCTCACATCCTAAGTCCTTACGATGTGCAAGAGGTTACAAAGGATAAAATCCCACATGCATGTAATCAAAAAATAAAAAGATTCTCCAATTCAATAAGCTCCAAAACCGCAGAGGGTCCAGGTCCTCTTGACCCACCTCCACCAGCTTCCAGACCCTTCCATGCAGCTGACACTGCTGTCAACTGAGAAGCATCGCCATCTACCCTCCACCATCACCTCCAGGTGTAAGGAGAGGGAACTGAGGCACAGCGGGGTCAAACGAGTGGCCCAGGGCTACCCAACTCGGTGTCAGCAGAGCCAGGACATGCTCCGGGGAGTATCACGCCAGCAGCTACACTCTGAGCCCTCTGCCTCAGGAACTGCAGGCTGCAGTTCTGGCTTCTTACCTGATCACGCTGTCGTGGACGCTTATATTCTCTTGTGACAGTTTCATGAGGAGGTGTGGTAACCCAATGTCCACAAAGAAAGCGAGATCGCCGGGTTCCCAGCCCATATCCAGAAGGTGGAGCAGGGCTGTCTGCACACAGGACAAGGCAGGCAGCAGCGACCTAGGGGACCCATGAAACAGGGCATTACCCAGGCTGCCCATCACAGGACGCCAGTCAGAACCTGGGGTGTCTGTGAGCGGAGAGCACAGGGGCCAGCCGTCCTTTCAAATTCCCGCATCCCACACAAGCCCCCTTCAAAGGACAGTTTGGCAAGGGTCCTGCAAGTGCGCTGTGAGGCTTCCGCCCAGCCACGCCTGTCTCAGGGTACCCTTTGGACAAGGCCGGGGAGGAAGAATCACATCCTGACAAGGAGCCAGCCCCAAACGAGCACAGGTCATTCATTCAGTGCAGATTGATGAGGGACGAGACTGGGGGATGGCTTCACATTCCTGTCTTAAAACTGCACTGAAACATGAGCAACTACACAGGTCAGGCCACACATTCTCACGGAAACCAAGGGCTGGCCCCTTGAAAAACAACACAGCACATGGGAAAGGCTCGAACAAATGTACCAGTGCCTCCAAGCGACCAACTGGCTCTAGACGGTAACACCAGGGGGTGTCTTTTTTACTTTGTGTTTTCCACATTTTCAACACTGAACGTGTATTTCTTTTAAAGTCAGCAAGAATAGAAATGATGTTTTCTGTAGAAATGATAAAGTTATACCATACCTGTCGTTCATGCTGCTAAATTCTTTAACTGCTTTAACCAAAAACAGAACAAACTGGTAGTAAGTGTCTCGAATCTCTTTGCGCAGACGTGCACCACAGCCCTCCATGTGTGCGAAATAACTGGAAGCAGAGGGAAGCACCGATCACTCCGGGGCCGTCACTGAGCTGACGATCATTACTCCTTACGTGAAGCCAGACCGAGCAGCAGCGAGCTGACCATGCGGCGCAGAGGCAGGAGCACAAGGACCAAACTTCAGGGAGTGATAGCTCGAGGCCGCCAGTAGTATGGGAAGGCAAGGATTCCTGTTACTCTACGCCCACCCACCCCGTTGGCTCACTCAGCCAGGCCCCTCAGGCCTGCCACTCTCCCCTCACCTGTGACCTTGGCACCCGGGAGACTTAGACATCCATGGTCACCTCCAGGGACCTCCTCCATTCCAAAGGCTGTCCCATCCTTGACCTTGTCCCCACAGTGATGGCAGGACTTCTGAAATCCCAACTTGAGTGTAGCCAATGGAGGTCTCCTGGCCCTAACAGGTGCCCACTCCCCACTGCTTCCTCCCTCCAAGGCTGGCCTGAGAAACCCTGCCGTTGTATGCAATGTCATGCTGCTGGAGGAGGCCGAGAGGCTGACGGGCACCGCTATACCACGGGGCGCAGGGCAGCACTCAAACTGCCAGGCCCATGGGCTGGCTTTCCCGCTGTGCATCCCTGTTGGCAGCCTTCCTGCCTCTCCATAAACCGCCACTACTTTTCCCAACCCTTCCTTTTTAACTGACGACTATGTTATTTTATTTTTAAAAAACAGAAGGACCACACAGGCCCCATCTCTGCGCCATTGAACCCACCAACCGGCCTGCTTCTCCGTGCGCCGCACCGCTCCTGCCACCAGATGGTCGCCCTGGCCCTGTCCACACTGACCCTCTGCGTCTGCAACCAGCCGTGTCCTCTTCCTGCACTCAGTGAGTCTAGGACTTTCCCACCAGCGTGTGGACACGTGCTAACACCTCTCAAAAACCCTCAGCGGCGCCCCTGCAATTCTGCCTTTCCCTCTGCTTCCACCTAAGGCCAGAGTCCTTGAAGTGGTTGTTTGCCCCTCCACCCCCCCCATCCCATCTTCCACTCAAGCCAGTCCAGCTGGGCGCTCGGCCCTGTGGCTCCCAGAGGACCGCAGACAAACCCAGTGTGTCCTTATCGGCACAAGCTCCTACATCAGCATTTGATACGCTGGCATGTCCTTGTCTTGGCCTTGGCCCCACCTCCAGCCCCTGGTTTTGGCTCTTGATGGCCTCTTCCTCTGCCTGAGCTCTGCACACAGAAGTGTCCCTCAGCTCAGTCCTGGGCCCATTCCTGGCCACCTCTGTGCTCTGTCCTGATCATCCAGTCTCGTGGCTGCAAAGACCAGCTACACGCAGACAGTGTGCAAACTCTATCCCTACCCTGGCTTCTCTCCAGAACCTCAGACCCTTAACTCTGTCCTCTGGAACCTTGATTTGGATGTGAAAGAAGCAGGTCAAACTTAACACGCCAAGCTGTTCCTTCCATTCTCTTGCCCTCAGTAAGATGCATCACCATCCAACAACCACTGCAGCCAAGACCCAGCTGCTCCTTTGTCCCGGTTCCTTCCATCTCCACTCTATGCCCAACCCTTCGTGCATCCTGGCAACTCTACCTCCAAAGCAGATCCTGCGTGCCCCTGTTTCTCTCCATCTCCAGGACTATTCCAGGGTCCAGAGCCCCCCCACCTCCTGCCTGGCCGGCTGAGCCATTTCCCGACTGTGTGCTTCCATCCACACTTTCCCAGAGTAGCCAGAAACATCTTTCATAAACGTAAAATGCAGCGTGTTCCTTGTGAGCTTAGGATTCCCCAGGGATCTCCCATCTACAACTCAGGACAAAATCCAAACACCTAAAATCCTGTCCTACAAAGACTTACATCATCTGAGCCCCAACTCATTTCCTGAGCTGGTCTCCTGCTGTTCCCCCTCACACAGGCACACTGGCTTTAGTTCACTTCCTGGGGACAAGCCCCCACCTCGGGGGCACGGTTCCTTCTGCCTCCAGTGCTCTACCCTCTAAGCTCATTGGTCATTCATCTCTTTGTTCACAGGGGGACTTCCCAGCCTGCTCCCTGACCACCCAGACTAAGTCACCACATGTCTGGGATGGGCACATTATATGGATGGATGGATTTCTTTGACCATCTGTCTCTCCTCAACAGAACAAGCCCCTTAGAACAAGAATTTTGTCTGCCTTGTCCACCGCTGCACCTGCATCACCTAGAACAGTGCCGGGCAGTCAATGCTCAGGAAATAGAGTGGCTATTAGAACAATCTTGTGAGGTACTCAGATTAATGTCCTTACTGTAAAAGAAAATTCTACATAGCTCACGGCTTTCAGAAGTGTGGGCACCCAGGGAACACAATCCTCGCTGTCTGGTAAAATAAAGCTGAAAAACTCACCAGGAGAAATAAACAGATTTCTGGTATTTATTTACTAAAAGGATAGAACCCATTTCTCCTTAGGATGAAAGAATTGGCCAAAAACATAAATTTGTATCCTATGTGGAAATAATAGTCACTAATTAAAGACAATCGTCAGGATTTCTCTGAAATGAGCCCTGTTTTCCTGGCAGATCTGTAATTGATCCTTACTTGGTAAACTCTTTCTGGCAGGTGAGAAGCTCCATCAGGAAAAGTATACACGGCGGGTGGAAGCAATGAGGCCGTCCCAGAGACTCCGTGCAGTACTGAATGATCCTCAGGACCTCCAGGATGCTCTGAGCTTGAGCTTTCCTCAAGGCAAGAACCTTTACGACACTGAAGACAGAAGACAGTCAGGGCCTCCGAGAGAACCCACGATTGCAGCACGGAAACGCGGAGCTGCTCCTGGGAGGGCGGTCCAGCACCCGTCTGTTACGTTCAGCGCTCAGCAGCAACAGGGACAGCTCATATCAACAGCCCAAACTAATTCATTAGTTAAAAAAGAACTGTGATATTTTTACTGCCCCACAGAGACAAAGTTTTAATTCTTAAGGCAGGAAATTAAAACATGCAATACTTCTGGAGATGCAAGCCCGCTGACAGATATTTTGTCAGAAAATCTCAAATCCTAAATTTATCCCAGGATTAAAATAAGACACATTTGTAAATGGCATCCTCCAAAACAAAAATTTTTTTTTTTATCCTAGTAGTACCTTACTGAGATACAATTTACGTACAGTATAAGGTACAAACCTTCAGTGAAAAAATACTTCTTTACAAGAAAGAATCACCCAACTTCATCTTGAAGGTTCTAAAACAAATCCTGACCCCTCCCTCAGCATGAACGTGAAGCCCCTGACTGGCCCAGGGAGGGGAGGGCACTGCCCGGCTCACCTCTCATGAGAGAGGGACTGGTCCTTAATGAAGTCCAGGACATCCTTCAGCACAGGGTATTTCTCCTTCACGGTGGGCACGGGCCTGGCCTCCTCCACTGACCGGAAGGAGAGCAGTCGAAGTCGCCCTCGGGTGAAGGGAGGCCGCCGGGCAGGAGCGGAAGGTGAAGAGGGCTCTTCAGCAGTGGCAAAGGACACCTCAGTGGCAGGGGGGCCACCGCTGGGCAGCAGCTTCAGCGGCACATCTGAGCTAGGACCCCCACTGCTTGCGGCAAGGGTGCCTGTGTCCATGGGAGACTCCGAGGCCTGGAAATGCTCCTCCACCACAGAGCTCGTCCTTGGGCACCTGTCGCAGGGCTGCAGGTGATCTGTTTCTACTGCAGCCACCAGCTTGTCACAGCTTTCTTTTGAACTTACTCCCATGGGCAAAAATCGTAGTAACAGAAGACTCTTCTGAATACACTCTTTTGCTAAATGCAGAAAGCAAAGAAAGCATGGAAAAAAGTCAAAATTCAACTTACTTTTTTTTTTTTTTAAGACCTTATTATTTATTTATCCATGAGAGACACAGAGAGAGGCAGAGACCCAGACAGAGGGAGAAGCAGGCTCCCTGCGGGGAGCCTGATGCGGGACTTGATCCCAGGACCTGGGGATCATGCCCTGAGCCGAAGGCAGATGCTCAACCACTGAGCTGCCCAGATGTCCCAAAACTCTACAATTTAGGACAAGAAATACTTCCATTAAAAAAGTGGCATATGCATCTTCTGAGGAAAACAAACTTCTATGTCATATACAAATCAAAACTTTCCCAGCTCTGTTTTCTTCCCTTTTTTAAAAAAATATTTTATTTATTTATTTGAGAGAAAAGGAAGGAGAGAGTATACGTGAGTGAGGGGAGGAGTGGGGGGTGGGGGGTGGTATGAGAATCTCCAGACTTCCTGCTGAGCAGCGAGCCCAACACAGGGTTTGGTCCTATGACCCTGGGATCACGACCTGAGCTAAAATCAAGAGTTGGCTGCTCAACTGACTGAGCTACCCAGGCGCCTCTGTTGTGGACATTTTCTAACATACAGAGAGAAAAGACTATAAGGACCCATCATGCATACCTGACCCTGTCTCCTTTCACCAGCCACCCTCTCCCTGGTTTATTGCCATGCAGATTGCAGGCACCATACTTTCATCTAAAAACTTTAGCATTTTTCTAAAATAGTAATAGTTTCTAACAGAACTATGATATCACTAAGACATTAACCGTAATTCCTTAATCTCACTGAATATTCAGTAAGAGCACACTTTAAAAACGTAACAAGAGGGGTTCCTGGGTGGTTCAGTCGGTGAAGCGTCTGCCTTTGGCTCAGGTCATCATCCCAGGGTCCTGGGATCAAGTCCCTCATTGGGCTGCCTGCTGAGCAGGGAGCCTGCTTCTCCCTCTCCTTCTGCCTGCCACTCCCCCTGCTTGTGGTTGAGCACTTTCTCTGTCAAATAAAATCTTTTTATTTTTTTATTTTAGTTTTTTTTAAAGATTTTATTTATTTATTCATGAAAGACACAGAGAGAAAGAGAGGCAGAGACACAGGCAGAGGGAGAAGCAGGCTCCATGCAGGGAGCCCGACGTGGGACTCGATCCCGGGTCTCTAGGATCACGCCCCAAGCCGAAGGCAGCGCTAAACCGCTAAGCCACTGGGGCTTCCCTTTAAAAACAATTTTTAAAATATAAAAAACAAAAACACAATAAGATGTAGGTCAAAAGCACTTGATGCCTCTCACTTGTGAGACAAGTGCTCTGTTTGGATCATGTTAGAAAACAGTGACTCTCTGGCATTTTCTATTTGTGACCCATCCGTAGAAACCACATCTAGCTCCTGCAGTACTTTCCATAGGTCAACACACCTTCAACTAAAATCACCCCCAAGACAGGCCTCCGGTTTCCCAGGACATGTAACAGAAGGCTCAGCACACTCACCCAGGCTCTCAGGGTTTGCCTCGGCAGCTTCTGGGCCATGCTTTTCTTCTGCCTCATTCCCCAGGTTCATCAATGACTTCTGCTTCATCTCCAGCTGGGGGGCAAAGTTGGAGCCACACGATTACACTGTGGAGGGCGGACTGCATGAGCAGCCACACAAGGACTTCAAAGCACACATCACAGAAAACTGTACAATTACTATCCCGCTGCTGAGGACATGGGGTGGAGCTGTGTGGTTTTTCCTAGAAGGAATCCAGGCTTTGAAGCAGTCTTCTTTTCAACTATGCATTGTCGGAGGCGGGGGGTGGGGGTACCCCAGATCCTATTACTTAAAAAATCATGGGGCATCTGGGAGGCTTAGTCGGTTATGCGATCAACTCTTGATTTCAACTCCGGTCATGATCTCAGGGTCGTGAGATTAAGTACCCCATCAGGCTCCGGGCTCAGCAGGGAGTTTGCTTCCTCACCCTGCTCATACTCTCCCACTCTCTCAAATAAATAAATAAATAAAATCTTAAAAAAAAAAAAAAAAAAAAGTAGAACACTGGGGCTGGAGGGGCCCTTATCTAAAGCCGACCTGGTACAGACAGAGCAGAGGAGCTCTAGAGCAGTGCAGGGGCTGACTGGGGTTCCCCACCCAGGTTGGTACACACTGGACCACAATCTGATCTCCATTCTACCCTGTGTGAGGGGACCTGTGTAAGTGAGGCTGGGCCTGCCGGGCAGTGAGCAGTGCTCCTGGTAGCAGCACAGGTGATGGTCATGCTGTGCGCCACAGTGCTCATAGCCCAAGCACAAGCCATGTGTGACGTCTGGGAGGCCAAGGTCTGAGAGAGAAGGCTGGCATCGCATTTAGCCATCAGCAGTCTGTCCTACCCTAAAGCAGAGGCACGATCTATGCTGTGCCTCGTCAACTGCCAAATTCTTCTGCTTCAAGCATCTGTGGTAGGCGGCTTTATCAGAATCTCTTTTTCTTAAACTGCTACTATTACCTTAGTGTCTCATCAACACTGCCCTGACCCTCCTTTTACCATTCTGACAACACCTTTTAGTTTCTCTCGGGAGACTCTGTCCATCTCGGTCTCCACCTACCTATCCTGTACATACTGAGCACCAACTACGTTCTCATCATTGTGGTCCCTGGTCAAGCCTCTCTGGTTCCTGGGTAAACTCATACATTAAGAAACCCCACTGCCAGTGATCTGAAGCTACCTGTACCTCTGTTTTGACATTTCTGTGAAGCACCAGCCAGTTAGATTCTTCCAGGTTCACTGACTTCTCCAGCCTGGTGTCTCAGATCACCTGTGTGGCCCCAGAACAAATTCACCCCACTCTACTCCCAGATCAAAGGCCATTTCCCCAGTCTGGTCAATGCTTCCACCAAATGGGACAAGTCACCAAACCGGGAATATGGGAAGGGTCTTGGGACACACCACCGTGCACGACTCACTCCAGCCACAGAATCTGACCATCCTACACCCCGGAGCAGCCGCTGTGCTCATCTAAGAACTGCAGCTGGTCTCCTGCTCTCAAGTTCATTGCCCATCCTCTCCATTACTTCATGACTCCTCCCCATTCCTACACAGCACTCAAGATGATTGTGAATACCGGGACCATAATGAAAATACGTAGGGATTCTTCTCCACGCTCAAGAAAAAAAATGATTCTCCTGAGTTTGATGTTCATCATTTCCATGACTTTGTATACTTTTGCTACCTACTTATATACCTAACATGACACAGATTTGGGCTGTGTGTAAACTTCACACAAGATAAAACGTATTCATGGGTTCCTCTAAGACTGGCTTCTGCTCATCTTGTGTGAGCTGACACACACACTTCACCTCTTTCACTCTCACTACAGGACAGCATCATACAAATCACCTCACATGGTAGAGTCGTATTGCACAGTAACACAACTTACTGTTTCTCTGCTCATCCTACTCATGGACATGTTCCTCCATGGCATGGCTGCCATAAGCAACGCTACAGAACTACATTTCTACAATGTAGGAAGGCCTCTCCTTGGAGACCAGCCTCACACCCGCCTAAAGCCATCAGCGCCTGCCCAGTACCTACAGCAAAATTTTCCCTCCCGGTTGAAGAGGTCCCGCAGAGTGGCCTTGGGGTTGCTAACGGGTGTTAGGGGGCTCCAGGCATGCGCCCTGTTTTCTCTGAACATTCTCAGCACTCATACCACGATTTCAAGCATCCTAAGTTATTTTAGAGCTTTTCATGTCACTGAACTTTAGTTAAAAAAAATTCCTAAAGTTATATTCTTGAGAAGAGAGCTACTTACCTTAACTGCATGAAACCATGGTGGGACAACTCAAAAAACATAAAAATCGCAAAGCACATCTTACCATCCATACTCGGATCCCATCTGCCAAGCAATACACCTGTGCAAAGTCCTCGCTCAGGGCTGTGTTGCCTCCACTGTTTACTGGGGAAAGGAGAGACGATGAGATCATACTCAGTTAATTCGGTTCAGTAGTGCAACCTACACACAAAGTAGCTTCTAAATCTCCCAACACAGAGAAATAGTCTTTCCCCTGAGGCTCATACACCACGGGTGGTACGAGGCTTGGGGGGGGCGGGGGGGGGATCAATTAAGTCACAAGTACCTGGCACAGGTTCTTTGTGTCACTGCAAACTAACTCTTTTCAAGTGAACATCTGAAATGGACATACTATTAAATGGAGTAAAATATTTAAAGTAAAAATATGAAAGTGAAAAATATTAAAAGTAAAACAAAGATTATGTGCAGGTAAAAAATAATTACTGACATGAAGAAAGTTCATAGTATAAAGTAAAAAAGACTGTTTTTGAAACCATATAAACACAAAGTTACCTATTTAAAAAAAACATACATATTAAAAACATGATGTGTGTGTGTAAATATATGTATATGTATATACACACACATCTACGATGCATATACAGCTATATATACCACACAAATATGCCCAGGTAAAAAGGCCAGGTAGATACACAGAAAAATGTTAACAGATGCACCCTTCAAATGGTCAGATTATAACTGATAATTATATTAAGCTTTCCTGTACTTTATAAGTTTCTACATGAATGGGTAATTTTTTCATGATTAGAAAAATAACAAAGTTGTCTGTTTAATAGAAAGACCTCTGAGGCCCACTCCTTACTTGGCTTGTAAAAACCAGAGGATGATACACCAGAAAAGCGTGAAGCTCTCTGCAGACCCAATGCACAGTGCGAGGGCTGCTTTCTGTGCAGGTGTGAGGTGCGGGGCTGCACCCCAGGCACTCAAACATAGCACTGAGAAGCTCAAGCAGCTCCGCCCGGCAGGACTCACAAACAGCCCTGGAACACACAGACCAGCTGTGCTTCCAAAGCCCCAGTGGCAGGTTATTCTGGAAACAACCTGTATTCAGCCAAGTGTTTCTAGTTTCCACATCAGACTGTGAGTTTCGCCCCTGAAATTAGGGATGTGATACAGGAACATAATCTGAAAAGAAGCTGGGAGCTCGCCACCAGCCAGAAACTTTCTCAGCTTTAACTCACAAGGTTTTCATCTATCTCCTGAGAGTTCCCACAGGTAAACAACAAAGACTGCAAAGGTCTCTTGCTATAATTTGATCATGAAAACATATATTGGATTTCTTTAAAAACCTGGCAGGTCAAAAAACAAAACAAAACAAAAAACCTGGCAGATCCTCCACTCCCTGGCAGAGACACACTCTTCCATAGAACACTTGTTTTCATAAACCACTCATGCCTCAATATAGGTTTTATCTGAGCAGCTTCTTCAAGGAAATAGTAAAGCTTGGGAAGCAGGATTAATGGAGATGTTTTAGAAATCAGGAAATAAACTCTGCAATGTGAGACCTAAAGACCTCAGTGGCACAGGGCAGCAATGGTCGTCACTGTAATAATTACCATCTGCTCCTCACATCTGCATCATGGAAAGAACACACACCCCGCCAAAGTGCTTGGGAAAAGCCCTATCTCATCCCTAAGTAGGGTCTATAATGTTTCCCCATGAGAGATGATGAAGAGAGAGAGGCCATCCCTCCTGTGGTTCCTGCAGCCTGCTGGCGACACGCGCGCACGTGAGTAGCAGAAGCATCTCTCTGGGGGGGATGGGAGGAACAGAAATGGTGGGGAGCTGGCTACCAACCAGGAAGCCTATAAAAGCTACAAGGCTTTAAAGCTAAGAGTGAAGATGTTTCCTTCCTTGGCTATCAGCATACTGAATCACCTAAACAACTCAGAGTTTAACCGGCATCTGTGAGAAGGGTAGAGCTTCCAACTCCCAAGTTTACAGACATAGGTACGAAGGTGCAGAGAGCTCGTTTGATCAACCTGAAGCTGCACAACTTCTAGTTTTTGCCTGAGACTATAACCCAAGTTACAGTCTCCTTCTGTTAAACTTCTGGGCAGTTTTCCACATGAATTTTGGAGAAAGAAGTGACCTGGTTAGGAAACTCAAGGCTACTTGCCATAGAGGACGATCCACTAACTATAAACTAGTCACGAATCTTCTGACTGGCAGAGTAGGACTTAACCAGATGAGGTCTACAGTTGTAGAAATGTTTGTTTTAAAATGTTCACAAAAGATAGGCTTTCTTAAAACTTAGCAACTGGCCTTCAGATCAGAAATATTCCCTGTAGTATAAGTTACCATATTTTTGCAGCTTCTCATATAAGCCTGGAGTACGACACACCAGAGCAGCAAAGGTGGCGTTCACAGCTTGATCAATAGTGGAACCAGCAACTATATCTGTCTTTGGGGCCTGTTTTCTACATGCCTGTATGAATCCTTTGAAAAGTTCTGAAAATGGCCCACAGAAGTTCTGGGCAGGGTCTGACTGTGCAAACTCAAGAAGAAAGTGGTGGCAGGGATCATCGGGGATGTTCTTGACCTGGAAAAAAACAACACATACTTTAACACAGTCATTCTAACAACAAAGCTCATGGGACACCGACTAAGCCTAAGCAGAAGGACAGTAACCAGACAGATACGTGGGTTTAAAGACAAGGCAAACCTAAATAAAGCACCTAAGAGCATGAACAATAGCGCCACTGCGGAACAGAAGGTACCCGAGGGCCAAGTGCCAGGAGGCATCGGCCCGTGCTGGGAGCTGGTGGGAGAGAGCTCCTGACAGGCTCTGGTGGTAAAGAGAAGCCTCCTGGAGGGTGTGGGCTTTGGGCTGGACCCTGAACACTGAGCAGCTCTGCCCACTGAGGAACAAAATCGTGAGCAGAAATTAGGATTTGGTGGAGATGCTGACCCAGCCTGAGGTGTAGCTGGGGAGTGGTGGGAACTAGAGGCAGAGAGGTAAGGCGAAAGGACACTGGACAGAGCTCAGCCACCACCCTGAGGAGCCCAGACTTCACCCTGTGGGCAACGGGAGCCATGAATGGTGCTTGGCGGCAGGTTAACAAGGTATTCGGTGGTTAAAAACCCCTAGTAGGTCCCAAGGTAACCTTGCACACTGCAAGTGCAGGAAGAGGGCCTGGAGGAAGATGCAGTCAGGGGAGACGGGAGGAGCTGGATGCACCCTGGGAAAGTCCATGGAGTGGCGGCCAACTGGGCAGGAGAAATGAGAACAAGATGGGGAGCCATGGTTCAGCACCAAGGAACACAGGATACACAGTGACAGCAGCGAGTGGCCAGGGAAGGGACACGTCCTGGCTTGCCACTCCTGACACAGACTACCTAATGGGAGGACAGAGGCACGGGAGTGGAGCCCAAGAAGCACCGGGGCTCCAGACAGAGGTGCAGGGAGGTTCTACACAGGTGTAACAGCACAAGAGAAGGGACAGGATAAAGTATCGGCAGCTGTGGGACAGGGGAGAGAGCCCGAGGAAAGCCTACTTTCCAGGGAGGAAGGGGATGAGGCCCAGCAAGGAGGCCAGGGTGCAGCTGGAGGAGACAGCGGGCCACAGGGAGCCAGAGCAAGGCAGGGTGTGAGGGAGCCAAACATAACAGAGCCCATGGAAGAGCCCCTGATTCTTGGCTGCCCGAGTGACGTGGCCAAGGCTAGGAGCCAGATCAGAGTGCAGGGCAGAGACGGAGACAGGGGGGACGGAACAGAGACCATAGGCAGACCTGTCCAGCCCAGGCAGGGTGCTGCTGTTCCATGGGGAACAGAAGGTGCAGCATGAACCATTAACTCAGCAGGTGCTGGGAACACACTCACTGGACCCATCCAGCGACCTAGCCAGATTTCCTGAGCACTTACTGCTCGCTGGGTCTGAACACCACTGCCAACCGGCACGTGCCACATGTGATGCGGATACCACATGAACAAGGGATGGCATGTGCCATCAGAGCACCAACAGCTGAGGGGGGTGAAGATGACGCAAACACAAGGGTTCGTCACTGGGAGCAGGAGCCATCAGCAAATAGACTGCGCTCCAAGGAGAAAGACATAAATACCTCCTTACTATCCTGGTGCAGGTGCGTGGGCCAGCTCACTGCTAATCCCAACTCTGGACTCAACTGATGCCTGAAAACAGGTTTCCACAGCGGAGAGTTCAGGACCAACGCCATTTTTGCTGGAGTCACTGCCATGTCGCCTCCAAACTCTGGAAAGAGAAGGCGGCTGGTGAGAGCCCCATGCTTTCCCTGGGACACTAAGGTTGGTGGGCCAACCAAAAGAAGGTCTCGACTATGTGGGCATCCTGCGGACGTGCAGGGTATCCACCCCCACCTGCCAGCACAGAGCTAGCTGTGCTGCTTCATGGACATGCACCCCAAATGCACCCCCACCAAGAGGGTGCCCGGAAGCGCGGCCCTACTGTGGGACAGCCTGTCACAGGCACCCCTGCAATCCCGGTCAGGTAGATGAAGGGATGTGAGGGCCACCACCAGGGAGTAACTGCAGGCTGGGCACACGTGCTCAATGATGGAGAAGTTTTTGCAATTCATAAACTTACATTTGTTCAAAAAAAAAAAAAAAGAAGAAGAAGAAGAATTAAACACCCACCCACACGTGTTTATGACTAGATAGCAAAGACTATATGGGAATATGTGAAAATGTTAAGTGTTAGCACCAGGAATGGCTCTTCTCCTTGATCTTTCTCCATTATGCAATTTCTGTATTTTCCTTTTACAGACAAAAAATCTCCAGAAATGAAATAAAACATACTAGAAAGTTTCATTCTATAGTTCTTGCTTCTTGGATGTACTTAATAACTAAGTTGAAAAAATCACTTTAAGACAAAATCCAAAAAAAACCCAAAAAAGACAAAATCCACGTTTCCGTATTTAACATAAGCATTCATGTGATTAAAGGATATACGGTTTATTCTATTTCTGCCTTCTAAATGTCACTAACAAAAAGAGATGACCGTGCTGCTAAAAACCAGCCCCTGCCCAGGCTGCGCTCCAGACAGGGGAGCCTAAGCACCCTCAGGGGTACGTGCCCAAGTGTGCGTCAAGACGCTTCAGGGCAACAGCGCTGAGCAGACGCCGTGCAGGGTCTGGTGCACAGGGCCTGCAAGGGCGCCCTGTACACGCCTCCACCCTGCCCTTGTGTGGAGCCAACGCGCCTGAGACTCACGGTGCGCAGACTTGAGCGCCATGCACTGGGCAGCGAGGCGTCCCATCAGCCGGCAAACGAGCAGCTGTAAATCCAGGGCCCAGGACACGGCCACATCGGGCAGGCCATAGGCGGTGACGGTGAATTTGTAACCCCACTCATTGTTACTGCTGTCAGAGTGAAAGAGGAACTGCAGCCGGGGGCCAGCCTTGAAGATCACTTTCTAGAGACAAGCACAAAAGCCATGAAGTGGAACGCACCGGAGAGGCGCACCCGCAGCAGCAAGCACATCCTTCAAGATTCAATCATTCTATGTTTACACCCGGTCTGCCTTCCAGCCGCACTGTCTCAGCTTGCCCACCCTGCTGAGAGAAGGAGGGATGGACGAAGGAGCAGCTGAAACAGTCCACGATGGCACCGCGTGAAGCAGCAGTTGTGGCAGTTCTGTCACCTGTGGACACCCACCTGTCCACTCCCGCTCATCCAGGAACAGGGCTTGTGTCCCCCTGCTGCTCCCCGCCAAGATCACCAATGGCAGAGTGCACCAACAGCAGGGAGTGGCACTTGGCTCCGTGTCCTGGAGACCTGGCAGGCCTCAAGTGGGCACTGCTGGCCCCCCACATACTGGGGGCCCCCTGGGCCCGGCCCTTCCACACTAAGGGCCACTACTCCCCCATTCACACTGGGCACTGCAACACAAACCAGGGATTGGTCAATGTTCCTGTAAACAACCAGACAGGAAGTCATTAGACCCCTGGGGCCATCTGGTCTCTGCAGTGACCATTCAAGTTGGCCCCAGAGTGCCCGAGCAGCGAGATGACACATCAAGGGAATGGAGATAACTGTATCTACAAGACAAGTGGCTGGCAGTCCTGTACGAACCGACATCAGCTCTTCCTTTTACCAAAGTGCGACAGAAATGGTTCCCTCGTGGACCATGCCCCACCCCCGGGGACCAACGGCGAGGAGAGCCAGTGCAGAGGGGCAGGCATCACTGGTGCTGGGCGCACCACTCACCCTGGGCCACTTCTCAGTGCCAACTTTGGTGTCATAGCGTGTTTTCCCGCCTCTAGCGTCAGTGAACTCCAAATAATCGTACCTGGGGAGGCATAATGTCTGTCACTGTCCTCCTCTCGCTTTCACCCACTGTGGCTCAGGGAGAGAACACGTGAGTCTTACCTCTTCTCAGTCTCACAGCGCTCATCAAATTCTACCTCAAAGTAGGTTGCCCCAGGGCTGATGAAGACAGACACCTCATGGCAATTGTTCTCATAGTTGTGGGCAGACTCCTTGGTCCAGGTGTGTAATACCACAGGACACTCCTGCTGCCAAGTGTCTTCATCGAGCTACACACACAAATGAGTCAAGAAGGCAAGCTCCCGTCACTCTGTGTGGGCCACAGAGAAAACCGTGCTTGCATCAGCACTATGGACAGGCAGCCCAGACATGGGACGCAGATGGTCACACGGGCTAGCAGCCGCCCCACTGCTCCGTCTGCATACACAGCTCAATGCACACTGAACCCTTGGCAGGGGACACTGGGCTCCGCAGCACACGACAGGATCCCCAGAGTGAGCTCCTGGTTCTGGCCATGACTGAGCTATTTCTTTAAATCATCACAGTCATGAATTTCCAAATTTCAGTGGAAAAAACACTGAATTTTGGACCCTGGCAAATCTGACCCCATCATCTCCCCTGTCCACTTTGAGTCCTTGCTCTTATACCTTTACAACAACAGGCTTTACAGCTTATGCCCTTTCTATTCCCACACAGTTGTCTGAGACTCAAAGATAGCAAAGAATCTCTGTACCCTGGATCCTTTTAGTTTGTCTTTCGCCATATATTCTCTTTTCTGGACTTCAATCTGGTCATTCGCTACATGGTTTCACACACATTCATGCACCGTAAGAGAAGACAGACCTCCACATGGCTTCCATCCTAACGCTGACCACGCCGGTCAGCTCGGGCTGTCGCTGCCCCGTGCCAGCAAACCCCTGCTAGAACTCGGGGGCTCCCAAGCCAACCGCTCTGGGTCTGCACTGCGCTGTACAGGTCACTCAGACACCCGGGTTACCTTGTCTGGCGCTCCTGTGGGGTCCGCGCAGAGCTGCTTTAACAGTTCTGTCAGTGTACTGAACTCTCTCAGGAGTGCACAGTGTGAAATGTCTAAAGTGCAAAAGTCCAGCAGGAAGATCACCTGGGGGGAGATTGACAAGGCACTCAGCATCTGCCTCAGGCTCTGCCTGGGGCCAGAGGTCACCACTTCTCCTCCCGCACAAAGGCTGTCGCCGCATCTTACCAGTTGACGAGCTGCCATCGAAAACACTGAATTACACAGTTTCTCTACAATGGTTTGTCCACTATACTGTGACAAAAGGGATTCCAGAATCACTCTCGTGCTTGCCACAAACTGTCCCACATCTATCAAGACATAAAGACAGTAATTAACATGATAGGTGGTGAAAAACACCACTGGCTTGGTCATCCTCGAGGACAAAACTGGAGAGGGTCCCAGACCAAGGACCATGTGAGAAAGACCTTGGGACCACGAAGGGTCACAGATCGGTTTTCCTCTGGGAGGAAAGGAGTGCAAATCTCTTGGTCTTTGCTACTTTGGGATGAGGCAGAGAGCACAGCCCTTGTGTAGGTGAAGCTGTCGGCTGAGCGGCCCGGTGGCCAGGCTGGGGGCTCCCTGTGCTCACAGGGGCCCGTGTTCAGCGGGCAGCCCACAGGCCGAGCCACAGGAGCCAGGGCTCGGCGCCGTCAGCCGGTGTCACACTACTGAGACTAAATGTGATGGGATTTCCCACCTGTGCAGCTCTCAGAACCTGAGAAAGGTCACAGAACTTTCTGTGGCTTTACCGGACATGAGTATGAGGATTTTCCGGCTCTGAAAAGACCAAAGCAGTGCTCACCTATACTTTAGATTTTATTTTTTTATTTTTTTAAAGATTTTATTTCTTTATTCATAAAAGATACAGAAGAAGAGACAGAAAAGCAGAGACACAGGCAGAGAAGATAAGCAGGCTCCATGCAGGGAGCCCGACATGGGACTCGATCCCGGGTCTCCAGGATTACACCCTGGGCTGAAGGCAGCACTAAACCGCTAAGCCACCTGGGCTGCCCTACCTTAGATTTTAAAAGAAAAGACTTTCTTTTTTTGGATAAGTCGATAGAGCTGGGATGACAGGCTCTAGTGAAGAGTGTGGCATTCCCCTCCACGTGCTGCATCCCCTCCGGCTGTGAAGTGACCCGACCTCATGATGAAACTCCTAGGCTGATCACAGTCAGCAGAACACTCTGGGCAAAAACACATGTACAGCTTCCCATTTTAGGAAGAAAAAACATCCCAGAGACATAGAAGAGCAAACCCCATGTGCACCGCATGCACGAGGCATTAAAGGAGAAAGCCACGCCCATACACCTCTCTGTGCTGGTGGGTTCATGACGCCAGGTGCTGACACTCACACTGGTCAATGAGGTGGGCGGCGAGACCCCGGGCTCCCGCGTCGGTGCTCTTCAGCTGCAGGTAGCACCAGGAGAGCAGGCTGCCCTGGACGGCCCAGAACAGGGAGAAGAGCACGGAGCCGGGCTGTCCCTGGGCCGTGGTAAGCAGCAGGAGCTCACACTACGAGGAAGGAGACAGAGAGAGAGCATTTACAGCAAGGCCTTCACAGGATGCAGGCACGGGCTCCTGACCCACGGCCATCCAAGGGAGCGGGGATGGGAAGAAGGGATGGAGAGGGCGTGCAGGAGCCCTGTCACCCCCCATGCCCTGGAGGCCTCCCAGATGGCCTGCGCTGCCTGCGTCCTCCTCTTCCACCCCTTGGGGGCTCGTCCCACAGTTACCTCCTCCCTCTTCCACCTGCAAGCCCCCTTTCTCTCTGGCTCCAGCCGCAACCACCCCACCTTTAAAGTCCTTCCACATCCTCCGTGACTCTCCCACTATCAGCTTCTCTCTCCTGAAGCTCTCTCCAGAGCCACCTGACCTCGGTGGGAAATTCTTACACAAAAGAACCACGGAATACATTCCTACCACAATTTCCGCTTAACCGCCCCCACCTGGAAACAATCTAATTACCCCTCCAAAGTAAACCAGGTTCGCCATGGCAGGTGTAGGGAGCCCTGAGTGCCAGCGACAGGTCAGCACGGACAAGCCTCAAAAAGCACCGTGGAGTGCAAACAGCACGTCCCCAAAGACTGTGTACCCTGTGACCCCGTGGACCTGACACCAGGCAAAATCAGCCTGCAATGCAGGAAACACTCGAGAGAACAGGTCCAGATAAATTGGAGGGGTGGCTGCCGCCGGGAGGAAGGAGGGTGAGCTGCAGGCAGGCATGTAGCTAGCCAGGTGGTTCCCTGCACCGTCTGTAGGTCCTACTCTCCTGTACATGAGCTCCATCCCACCAAGACACCTGCGGCTGCTGTGCATTAGCCCTTCCCTCCTGGCCACCCCCCTGCTGCCGCTTGCTGACCCGGTTCCCCAAGGCCACCGCTCCCACCCAGAGCACACAACCTCAGTACCTGACCATGAGATCAGTGGCTCTCCCATCACTGTGCCTCCCGAGACTCCTTTTTCCTGAGACTTGCGGCTCCCAGGAAGCCTTGCTGCCCTCCTGCCTTTCCAGTGAGATGGTCCTCGGATGCCCACAGGTGAGGAGGGGCCCCAGCTGTGGCTTTGAATCTTAGCCGGTGGTCAGTAGCTGCCAGACGCGTAGCACTGAGTCCACTCTTGAGCACCCAGAGCTCCCGCCACCTGGAGGCCCCCAGAGCCGCCAAGTCAGCCTATCTCAAGTTGGCCCACAGTCATCCTCCTCTGCAAACACCCGGCTCTCCCCGTCTTGTCACTGGCCTTATGCACACGTGCAAGTACGGGAGGTGGCCTAAATACAGATGGGGCTAATGGGACACAGAGTTTCAAAGAAGATAGAGATGGAACAGTATGGAGACAAGACCGGATGCAAAGTCACTAGAGCCCTGAGTGACAGCAGCCATAGAGCACTCCGCACAAGTGAAGCTGATGCAGCACGGCACCCTAAAGGACGCGGGTGTTACGGTGGGACAGAGACCACCCTGGACTGAAAGCCATATGAAGTGGCCAGCCTGTAGGGTGACCCTGGCAAACGACACGCTGGTGCACTCAAAGATGTCTCTCCAAGAGCAAAGTAGCCAGAATGAATGAAACTGTGTCTCTGGTGGCACCTGAAAGCAGGAAAGCACTAAAACCAAGACCAAGACTCAAAGTTCAGCCACAGGAAAAGTTCTGTCATCCAAAGCCTCAAGGGTGTCGTCTGTCCCCATGTCACACATCCCCTGGCCACGGGGGTCCTGTCCTGTCAGAGTCCCGGGCATGTGCGCTAGAACACAGACCCCTAATCCCATCTCCAGAAGTTCTACACCAGGAGCCCGGGCCGGGCCCTTGAAACCCAAATTTCTGTCCAAATACACCAGCTGATTTGGATCCAGATGACACATGGACTACATCTTGAGAAACAATCCTTCATGTTAAAAAGAATAAAGTAACAATTTGGAAATCTCATTACCACAGAAGAAAAGACACCATCTCTCCAGACTTGATTTACCTGAGGATTTACTAAGCAATCTTACACTTTCCTCAGAACTCATACCACAGACACACGCCCAAACGTCGGGCTCCGTAGCCATACCACAGACCCCCTCGTCTTCCGCACAGAAGTCTCCACGAGCGTCCACACATCTACTGCTCACTGGTGACCACAGAACAGGCCAGCGTGCCTCACTCACCACCAGAGCGGGAGAGGAGCCGCGGTGGGCTGAGGAGCATCAGTGCCCATCCGTCACGGCTGTGGGGACAAAGCTACATCCACACTGTGACTGATCACCAGACCACGAGGTGAAGGAGGAAGGACGGAAGCAGAGCTGCCCCCAGTTACCTCTCGAGCAGCAACGGACAGGAGGGTGCTCATGACGGCCAGAACTTCGCTGCTGTTCATGTCAGCCAGGTCACCTTTCTCAGGCAAGAGCAGAAGACCACCTGGATCCTTGTCACTGCAAGTACACACATCTGTCAGGACACCTTGTTCAGGGAGGCGTTTTCACACTTTTACCTCAAAAAAAGTTATTTTTTATTCCAAAAAAGAACCTAGAGCAGGATTTCAGTGCCAGTTCTCAGGAAGGTGAGGGGTCTGGGTCAGGAAAAGGCCACATCCCAGCAGGGTCTATGCCACCCTCTGTCCCCATGTCCCTAATAAGCAAAGCCCGTAAACCCTCAAGTCCTAGGAGGAGATTCTGAGAAGTCAATCTGATGAACCTTGACTGCGAGCAAGACGTCATGCTGGCTAACATGACAACCCAGGCTGAACCTCCTCTGTCTCCAAACGCCCTCCACAAGAGCTCCGCAGCTCTCTCTCGGCCCTCGACCCACAAGTCCAGGCACCCTTCAACAGCCCTCACATGGCCCTCCAGTCTGCTCTTGCACCAGCTACAGGCAGAGGTGCAGACAGTAGCCTGGGCAATTAGTTCCCTCCTTCTTCAAGAACCTATTCCTGCGGTACCACAGCCTACATGCCCATTGGCTGCTTTGCTAGCCAGAGCTCGTACAAATCTCCAAGTCAGCCCCTTTCCTTCCTTTGCTCGACTACCCTTCTGTGCATCTGGGTTTTCAGACCTGGGTAGAGGACTGCAACTCCTCTGGCTTCAGTTTGTGTCTTCAGACATCACTTAGAATCTGAAGTGCTCAGAGATCCTCAGCGAGTTCTATTCCAAACGGTCTCATGAGGACTGGGACTTGAATTAAACTCCTGACAAGATTATTTTAGTTCTAGTCATCGCTGTGACTGGTGGTAGCTCACTCTAGAAACCTGGCTGAGCAAACAGGAGGGACAGCTAAAGAAAACTCTGCAAAGATCTGAGCTATTACACAACCTAAAACAACGATGAACTTACCTGAAATAGGTGCATAGTGACTGGAAAGTGAGCTGCTGGGACTGCTTGTGTTCCTGCTCGGTGACATTCTTCTAGAAAACAAGGAAGAGCATGATCAGGGGATCTGCTCCACAACACTCCAGAGAGTGGGGCAGCACGCACTGGCCACTGTTCCCAAGTGAGAGGAAAGCTGGAGTGGGCACATGCTTCATGGCGCTAGCTAAGAGCAGCCTGGTGCTCGGTGGGAGCACCTGTCTAAACAAGGCATCAGGTTGACTTCTGTTCACTGCCAAAGCTACCATTTCCAAGCTTTCCTGCTGGAAATCTTGATGCCAACGCTAAGATGTGTGCTTTCCGTCACTGGGTATGGTGTCGCAAGAGGAAAGGGCAGGGGTGTTTCTTGTGAGTTTTCTCTTGGTTTTTAAATAGATCAAAGCTTTCCCTCCACAAGCCAGAGCAGCCTGTGAGGACAGTTAACAGGAATCACATTCTGACAAGGCTACTGGGCTACTAGAGGGCACTTTCTGAATTCCATGAATGCACTGAACATGAACTGTTAGGTAAGGTGGTGGATTTCCAGAGACCTGAGCCCCGGGGCCCATCTGCATAGCCGTTCAGTCATCAGCATGAATCGGGAGGACCCTGACCACTGCCATCAGCAGGGAGAGGCCAGGGAAAGTGACAGGGCTTCTCCACTAACAGAAGCGTCACATGAGAGGCTATATGTCCATTCCTTTTCTGTGTGGAACACATCCTAGCCAAACCTATCATAGCTCAGCAGCCTGGTAAACAAGTCCGATGGAGTCCCACCCATAGTCCAGGGCACGGGCAGGCCACTGATGCTGTCCAACATCATGGCTCCATGTGAAAACTGATCCTCCAGGCTGATGTACAAACCCTGCAGAGCACTGAAAACCCCCCAAGATCCTTCCTCCTCTCAGGAACCACCTGCAATCACTTGCCCCATCATGATTCTCCTCTAAAAGTGGAATGCATCTTGGGCAGCCCTGGTGGCTCAGCAGTTTAGTGCTGCCTTCAGCCCTGGAGACCTGGGATCGAGTCCCATGTTGGGCTCCCTGCTCAGTGAGGAGTCTGCTTCTCCCTCTGCCTGTGTCTCTGCCTGTCTCTCTCTCTCTCTCTGTGTCTCTCATGAATAAATAAAATCTTAAAAAAAAAAAAAAAGTGGAACACATCTGCGTTTTTTTCCTTGTGGCAGGTGTCCCCAGCTGGGCTGTAGGCCTCGGGCACCAGAGGCCACATTTTATGCTATTGATCCCTCCTTTATTTCTTTCTACACATCCCACAGATCACTTTATTACACTTGTTAATTAGCTGTTGCATTTAGAAATGATTTTTCTTTTTTTTTTAGAAATGCTTTTTAAAAATGCTGTATCTAGTTTTCTTCATCAAACTCTTACCAGTAATTCAACTGCTGGCTTGTCTACAGACAATAAAAAATAATCTATAACTGTATCACCTATAAAGAATTATTTCTTTTATCATTTCCAACTGGTATGTTTAAAATTTCTCTTCCTTGAGGTGCCTGGGTAGCCCAGTTGGTTGAGCCTGCTTTCAACTCAGGTTCATGATCTCAGGGTCCTGGGCAGCCCTGGTGGCTCAGCAGTTTAGTGCCGCCTTCAGCCCAGGGTCTGGTCCTAGAGAACCGGGATCAAGTCCCACGTCAGGCTCCCTGCTCAGTGGGGAGTCTGCTTCTCCCTCTCCTCCCCACTTGTGCTTTCTCCTACCATCTGTTTTTTAAAAAATTTCTTTTCCTTGTCCTACCGCACTGGCCAGACCCTCTAATATGACATCATGGAGAAGCAGCGGCCAGTAAAAATCCTGTCTGCTTCCTCATTTTGAAAGAGATGCTTCTAGTGGCCCACTCACCCAGTATATAATTTATTAAAGGTCTGGGGTTCATGTCCTCTACCGGTTGAGGGAGTCCCTTTCTTTCTGTTTTGGGTTTGCCAATGGTTTTACAGTTCTAATCACCCACAGAATTTAATCTTATTTAAATGTTTTATTTACTGACATAACTTCTTCCTCTGACTTCATTTACTAATTTTTAACCTTAAACCACCCTTGTGTTCCTAGGGTAAATTCAACTCTGTCAGGACTTTGTATTTTACTGAAGTGGTTTACTAATATTTTGTTAGTTTTTTCTAACTATGTTTACAAGTAAGACTGGCCTGTAATTCTGCTTCCTTGCTACTCTTTATGTTTCCCTGTGTTGCACCATCACTGGAACGCCAGGAACTCTGAATCTCCCTGACCTAGAAGTTTTCAGTGTGGTTTAGTGAGAGAAATTTTTAAGTTTTTATTTTTTTAAATAATTTGAGAGATAAAGAGAAACAGAGAACACACGTACCCAAATGCATGGAGGGGGAGGGCAGGGAGAGGCACAACCAGACTCCAGGCTGAGCACAGAGCCCAACCGCAGAGAAAATTCTCCTTGTCTTACATTATCATTAATTATCTTTTTCCATGTATCCCACTCATTTTTCACACAGAAATACTGCCTTCCGAATGAAAACCCTGGATCTTTGTACAGGCTAATCCACTTGGTAACATAATGCTTATAAATACCGAAAGCATATTTTACCGCCACTACTAATGTCTGAGTGATGAGGAGACGGTGTCTGCAAGGGCTGCATTTCATGACAGATATAATCTGAAATATTTATGAAGAGGTCAGGGATGGACTCTGAAATAATATTGGGGGAAGGGCAGGGAGAGCGTGGAAGACCCAGATCACAGATGAACAAAATTAGCCCAAGTTTACAATCTAAGTGATGGGTACACATAGGGCAGGAGGTATTGTATTTACTCTAGTTTTGTATTTTAGATTTCCCCACAATAAAAGATGAAAATGTTAAAAAGAATGCTTGTTGCAGGCAAATCACTAAAAGGGTGGAGACTGCACCCCGCTGTGGGAGCACAGGCTCTGACCTGCCATCCCCTCCTGCAGGGCGGTACTAGGTCCTCAGGGGTCTGTGTCCCACACTGCTCCACACATAGTGAGTATTACATACACATCTGGAAAACTGAAACTGAGGAGATACTTAGAGAAAATGAAGATGACTAATACATGTCATCCCCCAGACTTGTGATGCAAATGGTTACCATCATGGTGAAGAGATGGCTCCTCCGGCTCTGTCGATCAGGAAAAAAGACGGCAGCCCCACTGAGAAGGGTGTTCCTGACTTCTTGTTTTAATGTTTCCATGGGCACAGAGTCTCCGTCCACCCTATCCACCACTGAGGAAAATGAATAATGGACTCAGCTTTAATATTTCCCATCTACTCACTTTCAACACACACACGTGCTTTAAGTTGCCCACAAACTCCCTACTCCCTGTCGTGCAGAGAATGGTACCTCTGCACGGCAAGGCGGTATCAGGAAACCACACTCAACTAACACAGCGACCGCACGTGCCAGGTTTCCTCTCATTATTTCCCTGTCCCTTTGAGACACGACCCAGCACAGCCCTGAAAGTGCTGTCACGTGGCCAGGTGTGTGATCCCTGCTCATCCTTACCCTCTGCCCTCCACCCAGCCCAGTGTCTTCACGACAGTCAATACTCTCTGGGTGACACACCCGTGTGTCAGAACCCAGGAGATAGAGTCATTAACGAGTGAATTCTCGGACAACTCACAACAAGATTCAAAAAAACACTCATTTCCCAAACCAGGGATCCCTCTCCTGGGTCTGTGTGATCACAGGACCCCTGTTCTCACAGCAAGAGGCCTGGAAGGCTGCCAGCACACAGTCTCATTCAAGAAGCCCAGTCCCTACCGTCGCATAAGTGTGCGTGGAGTTCCTTGGCAGCCCCCGCCCCTCCAGGGCTTTGCCGGGGAGCCTTGGCCTCCTCGGGGGTGGCTGGCCCGTCTCTCTGCAGCACTGACAAGCAGCTCTGCAGGAGCCGCAGAAGCAGGGTCTGGGCACAGATGCATTCTTCCCTCGGGCTACAAAGACAAAGGGTATCAGAGGGCAAAGAGGCAGGCTGCTTTTACCCTCCCAAGCCAGCAGCTAAGAAGGCTCTCCTCCACATGTCAGCACCGTACAAACAATGCCAACAAGAGGAAGAGAGGCAGGATGCAAAAAAGGACATCTTGGTAGGTAGAGTCTGAACACACAGACCTGACGGCCTCTGTCCACAGTGGGGCAGAGACACGCATTTCTGACCCTATGTCCTCATCTATAAAATGAGGGTACTATCACAATCCCTGACCTGCTTTCCCCACCAGGTTGTGATGGGAATCAGATGACAAAATGTTTGCAGAAACACTGGCCAAAGTACATTACAGAAACGTGAGCTGTTACCTTTAATAATAACCAATTCTTTCAAATGAAAACAATATAAACTAGTGAGAAGTCTAAAAATCTTGGAAGAAAAAACTACCTATGTAGAATGTAAAACAGTATTTTCACTTTTGTTTATATGATTATCACCTTATAACAAATTCTGACCTACTTTTGCTTTAATTTACTATAAAAATTCCAGAAGATCTGCAAATCAAGACCCGCGAAGTCCAGAAAAGATTTATATTTTAAGCCACTTTCCTTCTGCTGCACCTAAAAAATTAGAAAAAACAGAAAAAATACAATGAAAAATGCGCTCAGAGAAATATTGTAATGGCTCATCTACTCCTCGATGTGACCGGGTGAGGCAGCGCCACACATGCAGAATTCCCATTAGCCAGTACTAACGCTTCCCAACTCAGGAGCACCTGAACAACTACTCCTGGTGTGAAACTTTCCACAAGACCTGTGTGTGTGTGTGCGCGCGCGCACGCACGCGCACACATATATGTAAGAACACATGTGTAAATGTATGCACACACACACATACCCAGGAAGGCTCCCTGACCACCATACCCAGAGTGCCAGTGAGATTACACAGCATGCACTCTGACCCCTGGCTGCATGAGTCCTGCTCCAGCGTACCCGCAGCTCCAAACATCCCCACCACTCGCTCATTTATGTGTTCTGCTGCCACCGGAGAACTTGAATAACAGACCAAGCACACCAAAGGTAAACTGAGTCACAGCCCCCAAACACACCCTGACGAGTGCAAGAGGTTAAGTCGTGTTCTTCACGGTGACAATGGCAAGAAGCTTCCCTGGAGCAATTGGTCACTGTGTTTTCATGAGTGAGTCTACAAGTCAGCATCAGAAACAACTGGTTTTAAATCCTGACATTTTGGTACCTTTATTGAACAAACCATTCACCTGCATTTCAGAAATAATTCTCCTAGTACTTAAAGGAGACAGGAATCCCATAAACTTGCTTTGTGGGATCCCTGGGTGGCGCAGCGGTTTGGCGCCTGCCTCTGGCCCAGGGCGCGATCCTGGAGACCCTGGATCGAATCCCACATCGGGCTCCCGGGGCATGGAGCCTGCTTCTCCCTCTGCCTGTGTCTCTGCCTCTCTCTCTCTCTCTCTGTAACTATCATAAATAAATAAAAATTAAAAAAATAAAAAAATAAAAAAATAAACTTGCTTTGTGTCCCTAGTCTACCTCTGGCAATCACAGTTGGGGTCTCTACGGTTGTCTGTAGTCTATTGTAGGAAGCCTCCCAGGGACACCATATGCCTTCATTGGTCCTTGATTCACTGACCCCCTTGGTGGCCAGCACCTCACTCCCCTGCTCTTCCAACATCATCACAGCAGCACGACGTTCACACCGCATGCTTCAAAAGGCCAGCTTTCACCGGTGGCTGTTTATTCCCTCAATGCCACCATTAGTTTTCCCCAAAGAACAAGGTTCAATAACTGAGGAAAAAAATAAATAACTGAGGAAACACTACCAGGTCATGGGCAAGCTGCTGAGTGAACTGAAGCGTCCTGAGGAGTAGCGTGGTCCCGCAGACACTCTCCTCCCCATCCTTTCTGCAGTGGGCACAGACAATGTGCTGCTCCGCTTCCACTCGCATTGGCCGGACATACCCGCTGATGCTGAGACCTTGCACTCCCAAGCGCTCTGCCGACTCCTGACGGGTGCAGAGGAACTTCACCATCAAATACTAGGGAGGACAGAGAGATTTAAGGAGGACTCAGAAGCTGGAATACGAATGGAAGAGAGATAAACGCCCTTCTGGGAAGGTCCCCTGAGGACTTTAATAATTAGGTTCCACTCTCCCTAGCAGGGGGCACAAAACAGAAACCCAACATCTCAACAAACAGAAAAAAGAAGTCGTGCTGAATCATGTCAGGCTTTGGGAAAGATCACAACAGGAAAAACAGCATTACTCCCTCTTCGCGGCATAGGGTAAGACAGGATGAATCAGAGACATACATCTGCTCTGTGGCCCAGTCATTTTGAAACAGAAACCAGGTATGTGGTAAAAACAGTCGACAAATGCCCTAAGGAAGCCCCCAACTAATATACAATACAACAATACAGTAATACAACCATAGCCCAGGACACAGACTTGTCCGCTCAAAGCCAAAACCATTTTAAAGCCCGACTTCCGTGCAAACTCTCTGCGTCTTGCAGTAGAAGCTCCTTTGTCAAGAGCCATTCAGACTCCACTACTCGAAGGTATAAATATTTACTGAACACCTACTACATATGAGCCCTAAAGATAGTTCTTATTTCTCTTATACTGAAGCTTCTAAGATTTACACTAAGGGTTAAAAAAATGAAGTAGCCGGATAATCACTGCTCCTTTCACAACCATGGAGACAATCTCTCGTGCGCTTAGGCCAGTGTGCTTTCTGCTTCCCAGCTGCAGACACCCTACCCCACACTCTCAGCCTGGCTGTGGGTGGGGACTTCATCGACTTTCAACACTTGGGAGCACACCACCTTTCCCAGGAAGCCTCCCCTAGTAAGCTCTGGGTGCAGTAAGACTCTCCTCCTCTGGGCCGTGACAGCCCCGTACATCCCTGTATGTGGCGTCTCATCCATCTGTGTCCCCGTGAGGGGCACAGTCATGGCCAATTTGGCTCTAGGGCTCTGGGGCTGGCACGGGGCTGGCACATGCTAACCACTCCATAAACACGGACAGAAATAAAAGCAGGGAGTGGGCAAATGAGTGAAGGCCAAAACTCACTAATGCTTACTTTGGCAACTCTGCACTGCTGCAACTTGACATCTGCTTCATCCCATTCTTCTTCTAGCTCAAACCAGCCAATAGGGTCATCCTCGCCAAGGTCATCAGCTGAGCAACCAACCCTGTAAACACAATGGTAATCACAAAACATTTTCCTATTTCTATACTTCTCAAGGGTTTAACAAATAAAGCAGCATCTGAGTGGCACTAAACTGTATGTGTGGCCTACAGTTAACAACCAGGGACGGGTTGTGGCACCTGGTGCCTCTAAGTGTGTGAAGTAGTTGGTGGTGATCCCCTCCCCATCCCTCAGCCTCCTTATCCGTGACATGGGAACCAGCACCAGTGCCAAATATAATCTAGGAACTAAAGAGTAAGTCTGTTTCTCTAGATAGCTGGCATATTTGAAGAATGAGACACGAAACCAAGGTATCGGAGATGAGCAACTCAGGAGGAAGGAACAATGCAACAACCACTGTGTGCTTCTAGAAGTATCCAAAGGAGAGGCAGGTTCTGTCGTTTTCTTTCCCTAGGTCTGGCTACTACATGGACGATGAGCCTGAGGTTCGGTACACTTGCAACAACTGGAGGGTAAAAGCCAGGGAGCGTTCAGATCCTATAACTCCAAAAAAGGAAACTGTCAGCCTCCAATTTTTTTCCTGTTCCTTAAAAGGTCCTTCCAGGGAAGCTAAAGGGAGCACAACTCCAGCCACTTCTGTTTACAAACCAGACATTTGAATTGTACTCCCTTTTCAGGAATTAAGTAACCAAAGGAGAAAAAGGCAGTCTTTTCAAGTCACATCTCTAAAACTTTCCAGTACTTAGCCTGTAATATAGCTAGCAAGCTAGCTACACGTGTGTGTTCTGTGAGGACGAGCTAACACGGGCATGCATGGCAAGAAGAGGTAAAGATTAAGGTCCTGAGTAGGTTCTGTAGCAGGGAGAAAAAAATGTTCTCCTCTTACCATAAAAATTTCATGACATAATTAATCCTAAAAACCAATAGCACAGGTAGTATTCTGTTCTAACCCAAAACCATTTCATCAATATCACATTGGAAGATTTTTAAATTTGCTCTGTGGCAGCCATTAAGAAACTCTTTCAGAGAGAGAGAGACAGCTGGCTAGAGTCAGAGAGCACAGAGAAGCATCCTTGTTCACTACACCACACAGCAGGCAGAGGGCAGAAAAGAGAACTTCACCCTCCTAAGTATGCACATTGCCAGTGGGCACAGGGGCAAGCTGACTTACCCACATCTGGCCAGAAGAACAGAAAAGAAAAGAAAAAGGAAGAAGATAGGTACATGTACATTAACATTTTGATCTGCAAACTGGAGAGAGATTGATACCATGCAGGCCAACCAGACTAAGATTTCAGAGCAGTGCAGGCTGGAGCCAGAAGCTAAAATCAGCAAGGGAGTAGTGAATAGGCCTACATCTAGGGTAAAAGAAAGACCTACATAAGGGGTGAAAGATCTTATTTAACAGCAGGTTTAGGGAAAAAAAAAAACTTATTTTAATATGTTCCAAGAATAGGACAGAGCTGCTTAAAAACAAGTGTAATTTCTAGTTATCATCATCAAAAAAAGGGGGGGTACCTTTTGAAAAATCATATACATATATGGTGGGGAGGAAGATTTTAGGAGGAAGGGGACTTGTTCAAGTTCAGTTAGAGGCCTAGAATTAACAGTAGTGATCAACTGAACATAATCTAACCGCTGAAGGGCAGTGAGTTCTCCAGCAGGAAGGGGATTCCAGAGGCTGAGCAACCATCTGTCAGGAATGCCACCAAACCAAGTCCAGCAGACAGAGAGAGTTGTTCTAGATCCATGCTATTCAAAGTGTGGTCCACGGGTGGGGAACGCCATCACCCAAGAGCTTCTTACCAGAGTCTCCACCCAGAACTACCAATCAGGATCCATGTTGAACACAGTCCTTGGGGACGTGTACACGGTGCTTGGCAACACAGTTCTGGATGACAGTTAAGGGCCTCTGGTAGCTTAGCACCCCATCACCCAAGACAAGTCTGGGGCTCAGCTCTGTTAACTCACTGCTAGGAATGAGGGGGGCAAGGCTGCCCGAGGCTCACCAATGACCTCTGGGCTGAACTGGGCAGGTCCACTTGCAGACTTTATCCACCTGAGCCTGGGTAGCATGTGATACTGCTGCCCACTCTCTTCCTTTAGCATCACTGCCCTTGGCTTTGGGATGACACACAGGGGCCTCCCTGCTGCCTGTCAGCATGCTGAGCTATAGGGTCTCTCTTCTCTCCCAGGCCACATACTCTTCCAGAATCATCTAACTCACTTAAATCATCCTTTAAATGTCTCTCCTGTTGGTACGTTTCATACCTCTTCCCAGCTCCAACGCACATGTCCAATGAGCTGCCAAGTACCTCAAAGTCTGCTGAGACCTCAAGTTCAACAGAACCAACATAGAGCTCATCAGCTTCCCCAAAGACTGTTTTCCCAAGTCATTTTCTATAGAGAAGGACACTCCCAGTGGCCTCACCTGCCTAGTCCTAAGTCCCTGGCTCTCCCGGTGCCTGCGGCATCCTTACTCCTCTGCTCTACACTCAGTCACCTTCTGGTGGTCTCTCACTGGGCCACCACCTCCCCATCACTGACAGTGCTGCTCTGGTGAGGTGACCCCTGCCTCTGGCTGCCCCCTCCTACTCCATCCAGCTTCCATGCTGGCTCTCCCCTGGCCACACACTACATGCAGTGTGACCCAGAACAGTACTGGTAAGGCACACATCTGGTCTCCTTATTCTTCCCCCCATGCTAGCCCCCTATCCTTGCTTAGAGGATCAAGCCCAAGCCTTGACCCAGGCTGCCTTCTGGCCCTCTAGCTCCTGTCCCGCCACTCTCCACCTCACAGTATACTTCTGATATTTGCAAGTCCCTGAGCTCACCGTACTTCACCCGAGTTCTCAAGTCTGCTCTGCTCTTTGCTCAGGATCTCTCCTTTCACTTCTTCCTGTGGCGGTTCCACGGTACGTCGTCCTTTGTAGCTCTTTCTACAAACAACACTCCCTCCAGGGTCTTTCCTCCCAGAGCCCCCACCCCTCCTGCCCAGTGCTGACACTGTGAGCTGACAGTGAGCAACACAGAGCAGGGACTGTGCCGACGTGTTCACTGCATCTCTTTTGCACCCAGCATCAGGCTCAGGGCAGAGTCGGTGATTAAAAGTATCTCCAATAAAAGCATGATTAGGAGGGGGATGGTTGGAGTATCAGTAAGCTTCCCAGTGACTAGGTAACACTCATGACAGTGTAGGCACGCATCAGTACCCAGCCATTCTGGAGATGCATATGCCTGGTTATAGAAGGGACCAAGTTAAGAATCTACAAGCAAATTACAACATGTTTTCACAGATACTGCTAGAAAGCAATGAATGTTCATGACCACTGGGGATATCCAGGAGCAGCTCTTCCACAAAGACACGAAAGCATATTTTGCCAATAAGAAAACACATATGGCCTTATTAACTACAAAGATTTTTATTCTGTTCCTTACCTGCTCTTTACAAATTGCCTGAATTCCTGAAGCTTCCACTTGTCATATTTTTCAAACCTTTTGAAGTGTTCTTCGGCATGAAATTTTTCAGAAGATGAGTTATAGGCAAACACCAACCCACATTGGGCACCGATGCCACCACGTCGAACCTAGAAACAGAGATCTAGCTCAAATACATGGAAGGTACAAAAATCCTGTGGCTGTTTGTTTCCAAATAACATGGTTAAATTCAAATGGCTTAAAGGGAAACTCAAAATGATATTTTGAATACATTAAGTCCTGGAAAAAATTAAAAAGCTGCTTCCTAAGAAGAGAGCCCTTATCTTTCTCAATCCTCATACTCACACATTCCCAGACAAAAATCTACTCATCTCTGTGCCCAGTGCTCCGCTACAGTCCTGGCACGGGATAATCACTCAGTGAGAGGTGAAAATCCAGTGACAGGGACTTGGAAACGTGACTCTATGTTTAAAAATAGCAGTAACATTGCTTAAAAAGGATAGCGTGAGAATTACCATAATCCTGATCTGTGTAACTTGGAAGGCAGATTCAGTTCCTGCAGAAAAAATGGTACTTGCTCTGGTCTTTCCCGTCTCTGTAAGAAACCCTGCAAAAGGAAGACACTGAAGTGAGGACGACTGACTCGCTTGTCATGACCCTAAGAACTAACGGGAGAATACACACCGGGGGGTAGTGGGTGGGGGGTAAAACTAGTCTACCTGGTATTTTCATAAAACTCAGGAAGAGAGCTCCCCTCTATATAGGTGCGAGCTCACTGCCAACCCCACCTAACAGCCTGTGGCCAGGCACGGCCTCCTCAGCACACAAGCTTCCCAACCACACTGGCAGCCCTGCTCTGAGGTAGCAATAAAGAGATATCAACTTTATACAGATTGTGACTTGAATTCAAACATGCAAAAGATAGGACCACCAGTCGTCTTTCCATGCCATTCCTAAACCTGCCTGATGCTTGACCAGGTTAAAGGCACGTGGGTCTAGAGGACAACGCAGGGATGACGGAACTTCAGGAACACTCTGGCAAGGAAAGACTGTGCAAGACTTTGACACAGGCAGAAACGCTGGCCAGGGGTTCTGTTGAGCACACTCTTTGCACTCCCTCCACCGTTCATGGTTTGTGAGCTACTCAACTCCATAAACCGTAGAATAAAGACAGTTGTGCTGACGGTTCTGTCTGCAGAAATAAAGACGATGTTCTGTGGAAAGGTACCTGCTGCTGCTTCATGAAGACTGATCAATGCTGCACCTACTTGCAGGTCCCTGTGGCATTCTTACTGTCTGTACGTGTTTTATGAATTCTCCTTTGAACTGTGCATAACACCTCCCTGGTCTCTCACTCATTAATGAGATAAACAGTGTAACCATCCACTTTAGATTTGTATGAATCATGGTTTACCTCTTTTGTTGCTATTATCCTTTAATAATCCACAAAAAGGTCTGTTACCAGACCCAAGGCTGTCTTTCTCTTTCAAACATCTGTAAATGATAAAATGCACACACATGCCCACATCAGCACCAACCACTCAATCAGGAACCATGAACTCACCGTCAACCACTCTGCCTGCTCAAGACCCAAAGATTAAACCCACCTCATGCTGCTTCCTTCATTACACTAAATTCAATAGACAAAAATGTTTGAAGTTGAATCGCCATGAGACAATATGCAAAAGTGTCACCAAAACTAAGAAAGTTAAACCCAAAGGAGCACAGTCTCATTCAGAGAGAGAAGCAGCTAGGGCAGGACCTAGTTCTGTGGAACAGTAACTACGTGGTAAGTGAGGAAGCCACACAGTAAGAAACCCACACAACTCACTTCCAGTAACCCTAATCTGTGAGCTGCTCTGCTGTGTGTTCAAAGCCTCCATTAACTGACCACCCGCACTGGCCATCTGTCTCAAAGGAGCTGAAGCGGTAACTACATTGAAAGAATCAGACACTTTTTAAATGACATTGCCACCAAACACACATCGAAAGGTTTCTTCCAAAGCCTAAAACAAATACATCAATAAAGCCTAAAAGGTGAATAAATAAAACTTTGTTCTTCCTTTCCTTGGTAAAAAAAAAAAAAAACAAACAGCTCATGTGATGTCCTACAGCTCCGTTTTTTTAAAAGACTTTATTATTTATTCATGGGAGACACAGAGAGAGGCAGAGAACACAGGCAGAGGGAGAAGCAGGTTCCCTGTGGGGAGCCTAATGCGGGACTCAATCCCAGGACCCCGAGATCACGCCCTGAGCTGAAGGCAGATGCTCAATCCCTGAGACAGCTCCCTCTGTTTTGATACCATTCCCCTACTCACCCAATTTCTTTTCTTAAAATGACAGTAAATAAATAACAAATCACAGATTTAAAATATTTCACAAATCTACCCCTTTGTTCTGTCGGTAACACCTGGTAGTCCTTTAGAATACGGGACAGGAAAGTAGGCCGTTCGGAGGGTCAGTGTGGGGGTTCTGGCACTCTGGGCGGCAAAAGGCACTTGTCCAGAGTGGCACTTTGTGTATTTGGGAAGCCTAAAGTGTACCAGGGAAAAGAGCCTCTTTCCCCATAAAGGAAGAAAGAAATCACTCAAGACTCAGCTGTTCTGGCCGCAAGGACCTTCCCCTACCTGACCTATCTCCCCAGACTCACTTTCTGTAGTAAACAACAGAGACCCAAACCTAGAGTTACAAGACACAGACCGTGATGGCATGGAGTGAGCGACCAGGGGAAACCAAGGCTCACACACATCCCACCTGTGTACTTCTAAGAAACATAACCAAAATTACCAGCCCACCAACTACAACTATTTTACAAGATCCATCCACAGGAGGGAAGTGGAAAGGAGGGAGGGGTGGTGGGCAGAAGAGTCACAGGGAGAGTAACACAGTACTCAACTCTCATTCTACAAAAAAACGTGCAGTCCTTTTGGACTTTGACTAGTGTTATAAATCCATATACCGTTTTTTAAGATGCTGAAAATACTGTGTGGTATTATAATGATGGCTACATGTCACTATACATTTGTTTAACCTCCCAGAACATACAACATCAAGAGTGGACCCTAAAGGGGGTGCCTGGTGGGCACAATCATTTGGGCATCGACCTTGGATTTGGCTCAAGTCGTGATCTCAGGGTTGTGAGATCAAGCCCTGAGTCAGGCTCTCTGCTCAGTGCAGAGTTGGCTTCTCCCTCTCTGCCCCTCCACCTGACATCCTCTCTCTCAAATACATAAATAAATAAATCTTAAAAAAAAGAATAAAAAGAAAAAGAAAGAAAAGTGGATCCTAAGGTTACCTATGGACTTTGAGTGATTATAACATGTTGACATAAGCCCATCCTCAGTAAGAAAATGCCTCCCTCTGGAGTGACGCTCCTCATGGGGGAGGCGGTGCATGGGGGAAGGGGTTATACAGGAATGCTGTGCGCCTTCCTCCAATTTTGCTATAAACTAAAACTGCTCTAAAGAAAAGTCTTAAATAAAAGAAGAATAGATGGGACATGATTTGAAATGGTAATAAAAGGGACGCCTGGGTGGCTCAGTGGTTGAGCACCTGCCCCTGGCTCAGGGTGTGATCCATGGTCTCAGGGTCAAGTCCCACATCGGGCTCCCTGCCTGGAGCCTGCTTCTCCCTCTGCCTACATCTCTGCCTTTCTCTCTCTGTGTCTTTCATGAATAAGTAAATAAAATCTTTTAAAAAAAGAAAAAAAATAGTAATAAAAGTAAAATAAAAAGATAAAATAAAACAGAGACTTTTCAGTGGATAATGATGAGAGTACAAGACAAATCCACCTACAGGTTATGAGAAGGTTCTGTCTTCTATGCTCTGGAGACAAAACTCCTGACTCTCCAGAGAGTGAAGAAAAATGCAGAGCCTTTGGCAGAGTGGTCTTGCCTGTCCTGGGTCGGGGAGGGAGGACAAGAGCCCACTGTGGTGATGGGAGAGTGAGCAGCCTGTGTGGCCCTTAGCAAGTGAAGGAAATGTCCTTGCAGAGGCTGCGCAGCACAGAGAGGACCGCAGCAAGGGTCTGTGGCCTGTAAAGTCCACCAGGGAGAGGAGGTGCCTTAGCAGAAGCACACAGGGGACAGGACAGAGGAGAGGTGACCGCCAAGAACGCAGGTGGCCATGAGGAAGGCTCAGGAGAAAGCAAATTCAAAGCAGGAGGGCAATTCGTGCCAGTGTTTGATGGCTGCCAGCACATTCCCCTTCCTGGGCTGAATTAGCCATGTTCCCAACAGTCCACTGACTCTACGGGGGCTCACGCAGGAAGTGAGCCAGTTGGCCAACAAGACGGATGAGGAGAGCCTCACTGACACCCTGGGACAAGGCAAAGGGCCCACACCACGTGAGAGAGAGCCTCCGCAGCTCTGTGTTGGTACCAAGTGAGGACGGAGGCTTTCTTCCAGACATTCCAGATCCAGGTGAGCCATACTGAGATAGACCCTTCCCCTTAACTATCTTTTCAGCAATATGCTTCGGACCTGCTGAGGTTTTTAATGCTTTAGGACAACACAATATAAAAATCATCTGAATTTAAAAATGGTGACTTTGGGATGTCTGGGGGGCTCAGCAGTTGAGCGTCTGCCTTCAGCTCAGGGCATGACCCTGAGGTCCTGGGATCAAGTCCCTCACTGGGCTCCCCACAGGGAGCCTGCTTCTCCCTCTGCCTGTGTCTCTGCCCCTCTCTCTGTGCCTCTCATGAATAAAAAAAATAAAATATTTAAAAACAATCAATTTTTAAAAATGGTGACTTTTTAGATTCCAAAAGGAAGAGTCCTCGCTTTTCAAAAATGGAGGGCTCAAGTATATGCAAGCCATTACAAGTGACTGACACCAAGCGGGATACCCGGCTGCCCTACAGAAGGCACAGATGGTTATAGAACCACTGCCTCATGAAGGCCAACCTGGTGCGCAGCCTACATGTCTTGAGCAGCCCAAGGCCCAGCCCACGGTCCCCACAGCCAGAGGACACACTGCGGCCTCTCCTGCTCACCAAACATGGACAGACCCACCACTCACCATCTCTTGTCCACGGCTCGACAAGGAGGTTTTCGGGCCCTGATTTCTCTTCTTTCCCTTTAACATCACAGGCCTGAAGGGTCAGCTGAAGAGGTTTACCTGATCGAAGAAAATAGAGGTTGAAACGAGAGGTTGAAGGTGGTGCTAGTTTGTAAAAAAATAAAAGCTAGCAGGCATGCCAGTGGAAGTGGAGCACAGGTGGCCCCCACACTGCTGACTGCAAATGCACTCATGTAACAGCTAAAACAGAGAAGCTATACTAGACAAAAGCTGGCACCGTTTTTCCATGCCTTCCTCAAACAGACCACGCAGAGCTCTACATCCCTATGTAATTCCAAGAAGAGGTCTCTAGAATAACTACTATTCTGAAACAAAGCACATTATAAGATACAGATTCATACCACAGATTCACAGTTTGGGAGAGGGATTCCTAAAATGGTGTTTTGGAGACAATAATTAATTTTATTATAATTGCATTTAAATATATAAATAATATCTTAGGGTCTTGGGTGTTGTTCCTTTAATATACCTGCAGGCAAATTTTGAAAGTTTTAAGAATTTTTAAAAGTACCATTTGCTACGATGACCTGAAAGCTTTTCTTCCTTTCCCTTTTGTGTTAAGACTATGATGAATACCCATTAACCTAGAACCCAATCCAGAACTAGGACACTGCCAATAACAAACATTCCTGCATGCATCACTCCCCTGTCCAGTGCTCCCAGCCCAAATAACTGCTCATCTGAATCGATAACTTTCCTGGAGAGTATTTTCCAAACACTACATACCCTTGCCATCCAGCTGTGCTTGCTACAGGCCCCTTAACCCCACAATAAAATGACCTCTTCAAATTTAGGGGGAAAATTGGATTTACCAGACATCAACAGTATGACCGTAATTATTAAACATAAAATAAATTATTAAGTTGTACTAAGGCAAAGGTACAAATATCATGGCAGAGACAGCACTGTCTGCCGCTCTAACTGAACAGGATGGGATCCGATACTGGACTTTGTGGACAGAATCTTTAGCACTAGAGGCCGAGACAGTGAATAAGCTGTTCCTCCCACATTCACTGAGAAAGGTTAGGAAGGCCCATCCTGGTCAGCAGGAAAGCACTAAGGTGGACTCTTTGCTGAGCCCTGGTGGGCAAAGCGGTGGCAGGCAGGCAGCTCTCAGAGGGATGGCAGAGGGGTGCAAGTCTAAGACCAGGATCCCTCCCTCCCTGAGATGGAAGGTACTCCAGCTTCCCAAACCTCTTGGTCTACACAGAGACACACCTACACCTCCTCCAGGATGGCTGTGATCAAACGGCCACTAAGCCTAAGTGATCAGGCCAGTAAATCCCAAGAGTACAACCCCGGGGACACTCAGGCCCTCTTCTGATGCTGCCATCAATGAGCCCATACCCTCTTCTTCTTGCCCTCCCCTGTAGGAGAGGCTATGTCATCCCGGAATCATGGAGGATATAAGAGGATGCCAGGTTAGTGATGGGTTTGCAGCTGGTCCAGCACGCCTTACTCGTTTACCGTATTTAAGGAGCAGGGTCTGCCTGACTGATGCCATGGAGGAGATGAGGGACGAGGCATCATAGCGTGTGTCCAGGTGGTCAGCAATGGTACACAGACAGCTCAGCACTTTGGCAACACTTCCTCTTGCTAGTGCAAAGGCCAGAAGAGTCAGCTCCACCTCTGGAGTTGAACAGCAGCTATAAACAAAGAGCAAAAAACTTTTCACTTCTTAAAATCATGAGAAAATCCAGGCAGCCCAAATCCCACATCACTGACCAGCATCAGTAAAATCACATAAGACATGCTTTCTCTGTGTTCATCAGACATACTTTCTCAAAATCCACAAGATAACCTAAAGAAAAACTAAATCAACCCATAGGACAAGGAAATTCAATCCTTACCTCTGTGCCCTTACTCTATAACTATTAAATAATACTAACAATATCAATTTTAACAAGTCAGACTGTATCAACCAAACAACAAATAAACCACAATAAAAAAGCTGCTACAGGGATCCCTGGGTGGCGCAGCGGTTTGGCGCCTGCCTTTGGCCCAGGGCGTGATCCTGGAGACCCGGGATCGAATCCCACGTCAGGCTGCCGGTGCATGGAGCCTGCTTCTCCCTCTGCCTATGTCTCTGCCTCTCTCTCTCTCTCTCTCTCTCTCTCTCTCTATGTGACTATCATAAATAAATAAAATACATTAAAAAAAAAAAAAAAAAAAAGCTGCTACATAAAAAGCCTCTGCTACAAAGAACGATTACTAGCCAGACTACTAGCCAGACGTCAAGAGCTCATTCCCCCAAGTACCAACAACTTACCTCAGGTGTGCTCCAACACATGCCTGTCTTTTTAAACCCGTTACACTGCAACTTTTCAAACTGTCGGCACTCTGACACAGTTTCCTCAGGGCCAGGTGGAAACAGGACAGAGGACAGCAAGCACTGCCTGTCAAGCCACTAAGGAGCCTTGCCTGGGCCCACAGATGAGCGGTGTGAGCACCTACGCAGAGGCAGCAGGCGCCGGGTGAGGCCATGGGCTGGGGCTCCAAGCAGGTGGAGAGCCTCTGCTCTGGGGACTCTGAGACACCTGTTCTGGCTGCATCAGAGGCACCCCCACCTCCATCCCCACCCCGAGATCAGGTGGTGTCGCTAGATCATGGAGCTTAGAGGGCTAAACTATGATTTCACTTTCTCTTCAGTCACTAAAAATGAGCCATTTTTAGCGTTGATATTTAAACCACTAAAAAATTAAAAAAAAAAAAAAAGACTTAACAAGCATACAGACCATCTACCCTTATAAGCCTCATCCCATCAACCTGGACTTTACCTAGTTATCCTTATGAGGAAGCTGTCCACCTCTTCTAGAACGTTGGGAGACAGGAAAGTTGAGACATCTGTAGATCCTGGTGAGAGGGAAAGTGGAGGCATGTGCTGTAGTGCCTTCCTGCAATTGTGAGATGGAAAATCAGAACAAATCCAGGCAAAAAGGTAATTTCATAATATTTGATGAAAACCAAATTGTTAGGCACCTGTTGGGATTAATCCCTCACAAAGTGTTCCCACAGAGAACTTGGCACACAACATCAAGCCAGCTTTTCCCCTAGGAGTCATGGTGCCAAGTAACTTCATGGAGCTTCCTTCTTTCTTATTTATTCTTTCTTTTAAGAGTTCCATTTCCCTCCACGAAGACTCATCCCACTCTTTGGGAACAAGTCCTCATTTCATGTAGGGTGGGCAAAGACACACAAACTCTACAGAAAACCCCAAAGTTCTTCAGATATGTGACCCCGCAGGGGCAGAGCAGGTTGTGGCCCAGTAAGATTATTATTTATACATAAGATTGTAAGATCGATAGCATCTAAAGACATGCCAGGAATTTTCTTTCCCCCTAAACATATGAGCACCTGTCACAGTTTCTATTCTTGCCTGTGTTTCTTGGCCTTTCTGCCTTTTTTTTTTTTTTAAGATTTTATTTATTTATTCACAACACAGAGAGAGAGAAAGAGACAGAGAGACAGAGACACAGACAGAGGGAGAAGCAGGCTCCATGCAGGAAGCCTGATGTGGAACTCGATCCTGGGTCTCCAGGATCACACCCCAGGCTGAAGGCGGCGCTAAACTGCTGGGCCACCGGGGCTGCCCACCTTTCTGCTTTAATGTCTGCTTCAGTGTTTCTCTTCTTTCGTCTCCTCTTACGTTAATCTTTCTGAAGTTTTACCTCCTCCAGACTAGCAGCCATCAAACAGATTTATGCAACCAAAAATCACAGGGTCCTCCTTTATGCCAGCAAGTGTGCTGGGTGAGTGAGTCCACTGTGAACAACTTAAAGGCATACAAAAAATAACTCAAAGTTCTACAACTGACAGTCAATTATATGGTAACAATAATGAGAATCCCTCGAACAATTTATTTCTATTTCAAGACAGAGACACTAAGATAAAGCCAATACTGTGTCAGCCTCCCTCTGCTCTCATTCTTCCCTTGCCCTACAAGGAGCCATGCAGGACAGCAGCCACACCAAATGCAGCTGCTCTGCGAGTTCAGCACTGCACATGAGCATGCAGTGATTGACCAGATCTATTTCTACTAAGACAAGTAAACAATTTTGTTTCATAATTTTTTTATTTTTCCTCACTGAAAATTTTTCAAAAAATTCTACAGTAGCTTTAGATCACCGATACTTAAACATGAGGAGTAAAAACATAATTGCAGATTAACAATTACAACTGTTTAGATATACAAACTTTATATATATCCATTCCTCAACAACATATCTTCACAAAAATAAGGTAGAGAGCTCTCCTTCTTCCCCTTCCTGAAAGCTCAGTCCATAAGGCAGGCACTTGTGTGTTTGGGTGGGAGGGCATGGCAGCATGGTGGCCCCTGATGGGGTGCTGAGCACCGTGAGAGAGGATCTGCACACGGGATGGCCCACCAGGGTCACTGCAAACCCAGAAGAGCGGCCTGGTGCCAGGCCAGGGGATCCAGGGGATTCAGCAGAGCATGTGCACAAGGACAGCCCTGCAGAAGCCCTGCCAATGGTGCTGGAGCAGGAGTCGGGTGAGGAGAGTGTCCAGGTGAGGGCATGGGAGATGGAACACTGCTTACGTTGATTAGGACTAATTAAATAAGTAAATGTGGTAAGGGGGGTGGGCAGCAGTTTTCTCATCATCAGAGAAGGGAGGTGCAATTACAGAGAGAAAACTAGAATGAACACTGGTGCTGGATCAGGACCGAGTATCGCTGCAAACTCCAGCACCAAAGACACAGAAATGAATATGGCTGTAAATGTATGTAACGTACACAATGTGCATATTATACACATGTGCATATTACGTATGTACAACACGTACTTCCTCATGGGGTCCACTGAGAGGGCCTGAGATATGCAATACCCCACCTGCAATGAGCTCCCTGTGTTTCATTCCTAAATATCATTCTCCACTAAAAGGGATAATGACTCCTCAGAAACAATGGTTGATTCTGGGACTAACACAGGGAGCATTCAAGGCAGGCCTGCGATACTCTGTTGTTCTAGAAAGTAAGGAAGCGTTCCAAGCTGCTGAGGACATGTCAAAAGGACACGTGAACCAGGCTAATGGGGTTCCCACTGGCCAAATCTGGGCCACTCTAGACATCAACACTGTGATGTAACCCACAGGAAACCATGAGTCCACACCCATATAAAGTTTGAGGAAGAATGGGACATTTACAGTCTCAAAGCACATCCTCACAAAATACTTACTATACCAAGACAAAAAAAAATCCCTTTACAATGGAAAAATCTGGCAGACTCCACTTCCTTCAAGGTGTCAAAGTTAATATGAGCAGAACTAGCAGAGGACACTCTAACGTTGTGGGTCACCTGACGGGACATGCAATGAGAACACATCCTCTTTCTGTGATACTCCTGCTAATGACATAAAACCTAAATTTAATCATTATGAAACATCAGATAAACCAAAACTGAACAACACTCCTAGAAATAATTTTCATTAACCTCAAAGTCTTAACATAGAGGAAAGACTGAGGAACTGGTCCACACGGAAGGAGACTAAGGAGACATGACAACGAAACACAAAGTGTGGCCTGGGTCCTTTTGCTACACAGGTCATTCCTGGGACAATGTGAGAGACCCAAAGGGGACCTGAGGCCTAGATGACAGCACTGTGCATCCCATGAACTTCCTGAGCTAGACAGGGGCAGAGAACATTCCCTGCTGGCAGGAAACACACACTTGTATACTCAGGGACGACTGGGCACCAGGTTTGCAGACCATTCTCAAGTGGCTCAGAAGGAAATAAAAGCTGTTTGTACTGTACTGGCAATATTTCTCCAAGTTTCTAATCGATGTTTTTAAAACAATTTTAAACAGGAAGCATGACAGAGGAGTATGGACAAATATGGGTCTCCATATGTGGCCTGCCCACAGGAAAAGGTTCACTTAACAGCAACCACAAACATTCTCACAGGACATCCAGGGAACCCTATCAGCAATCTCTCTCTCAGGGACTGAACTTAAATATAACACGAGTACTTCCTTGCTTTTAAGGTTACATGTCACTACTTTTTGTCTTGGCTGTTACCACTGTGGCTTTTTGCCCTAAAAGGTTTTGGGGGGTTTCTTTAGATTTTTAATGTTTAATTTTTTTAAATTTAAATTTAATGAAGTTTTAATTTTTTACTTCATTTTAACTTACTTTTACTTTCTTAATTTTTATTTTCAAAAGTGCTCTCTACATTTAAAAATAAATTGTTTAGTATCTTTGAGAAGATCTCCCTCATTAGTGAAAAGATTCTCACTCAACCTTGAGTTCCAAGGCGTGATTCCCAGGGGTGCAACCCTGCCCGGTGACACGCCTTGGGGAGCGTCACAGGACCCTCATCGGTGACACAGGAGTAAGTTTTACATGTTTCACAATGTGAGTAGGTAAATAATGCACAGCATCTGAAGGTGCTGTCTCTGATACAAAGTGCTCCATGAACGTGAGCAACCTGCCCCATGGGTGAGGAACAGAACGGCGCCTGTGACCCCCATCCCAAAACGGGAGCTGAGAGCAGACAAGACACACCCAGGTGCCCAGGGCTAAGCCACAGAGTCTCAGGGTCAGGCGCAGAGGGGGACTTACTGCGTGTTGTGCAGCACTGTCTGGACGAAGGCAGGGTTGGTCTCCATGGACGCCGTCACCAGAGAGGTCAGCAGAGACCAGTACCAGATTGCAGAAGCATCTGACACGGAGACCCCAGACTTCTTAACTCTCTGAAAGCCAACAGCCCTCAGACCATGAATTCTAGTGTCACATCCATCGCTAAGACAACGTTTTATGTTAATCTGGACATCTGTCAAGCGCAAACGACAAATTCAGTGTTGGATTAACTTCTTCAGTTCAGCAAATGCTAGGCTCCCAACTAAAAGCAAAATAGTAATTCACATTTTGAAAAGAAAATTCTGAAATATACTTTGAAGCAAGAAATAAATAATGTGTACAATGGAGCTAGCATATAAGTTTGTCAGATAAGCATCACCAAAATTAGGAGTCCTAAGAATAACATGTAAGTGTAAGGGTGGCTTAAACCTTTCCATCACAAAGTTTCTTAGGAATTGATGCATCTTGAAAATTAACACAAAGATCACTTTTTAAATCCCAATTAAATACACAGGAAGAAAATGTCTAGAATTTTTGATAGTGTTCTGAAATTTTGATTTAAACAATAGCTGGCTCACAGCAGTTGTGAGAATTTATTTTTAATAATCAAGTCCAAATAGATGACACAGGCATGACTCACTTTTAAGAGCTGTCACAATTTCTTATTTGGGTTGGAGAGGAGGAGGTGACAAGTTCAAAAGCACACAACTGAGAGAAGGGAGCAGCACAGTGTGAGACAGCAAGCGTCTACTCCAGGAGTTTAACTACTGCTTTGCCCAGGGATGAGACACAAAGACTCTACCTCCCTAGGCCTCAGTTCCTCTGAGCAAAGTAAGAACACTTCTTTTGGCCCAGGAAAGCTTAGGAGAAATGAGACAAAACATGAAGCATCCCGGCTCCCTGAATGCAAAAAGCCTGGAAAGAAATCACAGAATTGTGATTATTTCCAAAATGCCAGGTGTGAAGCAAAGTTATAATTGTATAAAAATGGAAACAAACTGAATGTCCCAGAATAAAGGGCTGGTTAAAATAAAGACAAATTCTTACATCACTAAATAAAGGTGTGCAAGAACACATGGTCTGACAATGTGCTAAAAAAATTAAACGACAGCACAGAAAGAATATCACCATTCTTGTAAATTCATGTACTTAACCCTATGTTTTATCCTAAAACATGTGCATGTGTGTAAACCACACACACATAAGAAAGGTTCTGGAAGGATCCATACTAACATATTCACAGTGACAATCCCTAGGTAATGAGATTTTGAATAATTTCTGTTAATCCATATTTTTTTAATAAGGAAACAAGAATAAAATACTTTTAATTAAAAAAGGCTTCTATAACCCTCTACAACACCATAAAAGTGAAATAATGGCTACTCCCATGTGCATCACGAGAAGCAAATCAACCTCCCAAGGAAATCTGACGGTTTCTCCACTTTAGAGGTCTTCCCACTGATCAACCTCCTCCCCACCACCTGCCATCCAGTCCCCTTAATAGAAGGACAAGCATCTGGGCTGACTCACACAGCTGACTAATGTTGGCGTTCTCCAGAAGTGTCACATAGCCAGTGACATTGCTGGGAATGTGCACATCGCGGACATCCTGAAGATCGCTGGCACTTCTGCCCACGGCGACCGTCACCTGCTGCGGCATGTAGCTCTGGTCAGTGGCAGCCACAGCAATGGACAAGTGCCTAAGCACAACATCTGGCTTCATCTTTAAGCTGGAAAACATAGGGAGCACAGACTACAAATGTTTATACAGGTTGTCATGGGCCACATTCACAGGTCCCATCTCCATGATCCTAAAAACAACCAACCTGAAATGTTATGAGTTTCAAAGTCCTTATGAGCTTCTGCTTATGTCATGTCTGTAAAATTTCTTTCCATTCAAGATTAACCTCACATTCCCTTTTAAGCTATCAGTACAGGCAAGCAAGTACAATATGAACATCCTAAAAAAATCACTTTACCTGGCAAAAAGTAAATTCTAAACCTCGAGAACTGAATATATTCCCTCATCTATAAATTAGATGGCCAAAGGTCATATATACTCTCTATGAGAAAACAAGATAATTATTTCTATTTTCACCAACCGAAATTAGCCCATTCTCCGAAGAGACAGGTGACAATTTAGATGGCAGCTTCAAAACTTCTATAAATACCAGTTTACTGCCATCAATTCTACCCCAGGGTTCCTGGTCATCCCATTCCCTACTCATCTGCCAAACTGGCCAAGACAGCTGCATACAGATTTTTTAAAAGCATGGAAAGGATCTTAAAAGGTAAAATCACATCTGAGATAAGAAAAGTATTTGCCCCTTGTGATATTAATTTTTCTGAAAAAGTAGTGAAAAAGATTTGAAATCAGTATTATAAAATACTAGTCAAACACTATTTTCTACCTTAAAATACCAAGTAGAGGAATTATCCATGTTTATGAATACATGAACCAGGTAGCATGATTTCATATAATTCCCTTTATTCTTGTTTTTTTTTTTAAGATTTTATTTATTTATTCATAAGAGACACACAGAGAGAGAGAGAGAGAGAGAGAGGCAGAGACACAGGCAGAGGGAGAAGCAGGCTCCCCACAAGGAGCCTGATGTGGGACTCCATCCCGGACCCTGGGTCACGCCCTGAGCCAAAGGCAGATGCTCAACCACCGGTCCGGCAGTGCTCAGACTGTTGAGCCATCCAGGCGTCTCTCCCTTTATTTTTTTTTCCTTTACTTTATTCTTAATGCATTTTCACAAATAGTCACAATAAGAAAAAAATCAAGCAGTTAAGTAGAAAGTATTCTAAAATTTAGAAAATAATTTAATGCATTAATGAGACAAGAGAAAGCAAGAGGGTAATTTTCTTGGACTCTCAACTGGTGTTACACCACCCACCGAATCCAGTGTGAGCGAGCACTGCCATCTGATTGCCAGTATGATGATGTTTCTCCATTTGTCATCTTGTCGATGTCTGCAGGGTTGGAGGATGTTTCTATGTAAGCGTAGCACTTTGCTACTGACTTGAGTTTATCCATCTCTGGGCTTCTGGTTAGATCTCCAGGACTTTCTACAGGGAAAATCAAATTCTATCACATGACATCTCTTTCACAAAGGGGAAAAAAAGGATCATTTAAAATATCTAACATAAATATGCTTGGTATTTTGGCCCTGGAAAAATAAGTATTCCTTAAAAATCGCCTTCCCAAGAACCCATATAAAGCAGACATTGGCCAAGGGTTGCTCCAGGACCTCTGTGGTAAAATACTTAATGATGTATTTGCAAAACCACAACAGGGAAGAAAATGGTATCTTTCAGTTTAAATTTATATTTCTTTAATTACGTGTGAGATTTTATAAACCTTTTGTGTTTCTGAGAGCAGTTCAGTCCTATCCTCATCTACATTCTGCTGGGTCACAAGCTTTCTTACCAGTTTGTATGCTATAGGACGCATATACACATGTACATACAGGGGATGTTTACTGTGAGCCAGGCACTTTTCCATATTTTTTCTAGGTACTAATTCAGTTCAGAGATGAGGAAACGAAGGCACAGAGAGTTAAGTAAGTGTCCAAGATCAGAGTTAGTAAAAAATCCAGGCTGTTGCAACATGTTACAAAATGTATTTTTGTTCCCTAGAATATCATTCAGCTTTTGACTCTGCTTATGATATTTTCTGCTGTACTTTCAGTTGCATCAAGTCTTAGTCTCCTGTAGTTTCCGGCTCTCTAAGTCTTGCTTACCAAGGTCTCCCATCAAGAGTTGTGCACTAGGACTACTCTCTTCTGGTACTTTACAGTTTCTTTGCCGTTGAACATTTTAATCCACCTGAAATTGGTTTCAGTGAATGGAACTGAGGTAAAGAATCTGTTTTATTTTTTTCTCCAAAGGCTGGCCAGTTACTCTAATTCCACTCGTTGACTAATTTGCCTTTCCATCCATTTGCAAAGCTGACTATATCTGGTCCTGTATTCCACGGGTCTGTTTCTGGACTCTATTATGTTCCATGGACCTGTCTATCCACACTATCAACTTCTGAGTGAGTCCAGACTGAGTGTAGTGGCTTTCCTCATTGATTCTACTACCACTTACAGAGTACCTTCTACGTGGCATGTACAGTTCTGGGTGCTAAGGATAATAACATGAACAAGGCAGACAAAATGCAAAGAAATAATAATGTCACAACTTCAAATAATAAGTGCCACTGAGACCATGAAACCTACAAAGGTGATAGTGACCAGAAGATGAGAAATGGTGGGGTAGGGGCGTTAATTAGATAGGGTAATGAGGTAGGGTAATGAGAGGTAGGGTAATGAGGAAGACCTCCCTGAAGTCACATCTGAGCAAAATGTGAAGGGGGGAGGGGGGCAGGGGGAGAGACGAAAACAAGTAAGCAGATCACATTCTTAAGCTACAAACTGGTTACTGTTCCAGTTTTCAGAAAGGAAGGCAGGGAGAAGACCTCATTTATACTGCATTTGGAAGAAACAATGACAGAACATGTGCAGGAGCCCCCAGCACACACTTACACTTACCCTTTTCTCTCTGTACCAGCTGGTCCAAAGACTCCTTCAGAACAGAAGCCCTCATGGAGCACATGTTACTGCAGTGGTCCAGCATGGGGCAGGGGATGGCCATGCCGGAGAGCCGATTGCGGTGCAGGAAACGCAGGATCAGGGATGCGTGCACACCCAGACCCTCCTTGGACTCTGAGAATATGTCTATGAAACCTGGGCAGACAAAACCCATATTTGGTGTTTTTAGGAACCCACCACAATAGTATTCCCACACTCTCTGCCTAGTGGCCTATCAGAATTGGCTGAATTAAAAGCAACCATTAAGAATCTTCATTGATATTCTCAGCTTTCATCATGTAAAAATCTAAACAAGTTTTAAGAAATGAACCAGTGGCGGGGGCACCTGGGTGACTCAGTCAGTTAAGTGTCCAACTCTTAGCAATCTCAGCTCAGGTCTTGACTTCAGGGTCATGAGTTCAAGCCCCACACTGGGCTCCAGGCTGGGCATGGAGCCTACTTTAAAAAAAAGAAAAGAAATGAAATGAAATGAACCAGTGGTAATCTCAATTTAAAAATTAATTTTGTGGCGGCTGGCTTAGTCATGGAACGTGAGGCTCTTGATCTCAGGGCTGTGGGTTTGAGCCCCACATTGGCCTGGTGAGATTACTTCAAAATAAAATCTGTAAAAATTTTAATTTCATAGAATTTTAGAAGACTTACAATAAATTATTTCAATCCAAGCTTTAAAATGTATAAGCTCTGAAATACTGACTAGAAGGGTTTTTTTGTTTTTGTTTTTAAAAATTTCATTTATTCATGAGAGACAGAGACATAGGCAGAGAGAAAAGCAGGCTCCCTGCGGGAAGCCCGATGTGGGACTCGATCCCTGGGGTCAAGACGTGAGCCAAAGGCAGATGCTCACCCACTGAGCCATCCGGGTATCCCTCAACTAGAAGTTTTTAAACAAGCTTTGCATATAGCATGTCGACTAGGATACAGTTTATCGCATTAGAGAGTTTTTACACTACACTATGTAAGATGTGATTATGATAACGCAGCCACTGCCTTGCCCAGGATTCCTGGTGGCATTGCATAGCAGATAAGGCTCTGCCCTCAAGTGCTCCTCCACTATCCCACCTTCCCCTCCAGCATGGCTCTGTGGAGTCAGCCGGTTCTGTGTGTCTCTCTGGCCTCAACATCACCTGTTCATACTGACCGCCCCCGACATCCTGAGTGGCCCTCCTGGCTCCCCTTTGTCTGGCATTAACATGAGTAATCTTATGGAGACACAAAACACAGGATGTCTACCCTGGGCTAAAACCCTTTCACAGTCCATCATAACCTACCATGTATATACAGGAACCATAGTGCCTGTAACCCCATGTGAAGGGAGAAGAGGATAAACCCAGCAGCTTCTCCTGGGGCTTAGATATACTTGCAGATTTGGGGGGAATTTCTTTTCTGTTGCTAGAACTTCTAATGATCATATCAGACATAACAAAAAGTGCCTACATTATATGTGTATGGCTCAATGAACTTTCACAAAATGAACACCCCATGTAAGCAGCACCTCAAGCAAGACTCCAGAAGCCTCAGGAGAAATTATTTTAAGTGTAAAACAAACAGGTTATATCCAAGACTAAAATTTCACATTGATTTTTTTTTAAGATTTTTATTTAAAAAAAAAAAAAAGAAAAAAAAAAGATTTTTATTTATTTATTCACAAGAGACACACAGACAGAAGCAGAGACACAGGCAGAGGGAGAAGCAGGCTCCACGCAGGGAGCCTGATGTGGGACTCAATCTCAGGACTCCAGGATCAGGCCCTGGGCCGAAGGCAGGCACTCAACCACTGAGCCACCCAGGCATCCTTTCACATTGATTTTTAAGATAGAACACAAGGATGAGGAGAACTGTGCGCTGGAAGCACCCCATCACCCCATCCTGATGACACCCCCCAGACAAACCCTGGAGACACAAGTTCGATTCCCCAGGACTCAAAAATGCGTGCCACCTGTTGCCATCCGTGTATAAGTTTTCCTCCATGGCAGACCCCACGGCAGCAGTGAGGTGATGACACTGCTGATGGCACACCCATGTGCTCAGGACCCAGGTGGAAGCACAGACTTTTCTAACGGAAACATTTCTTTATAGGCTGACGCGAGCAGCAAGTCTGGCAAACACTACGCACCAGAGCGATGATGTAAGAAAGGGACAAGCTCTGATCTTGCTTAGGAAGAGGGACAAGGAAACAATCCCAGGAGACAGGCCAGCCCAGCTCACCAAGGTTCAAGCTAAGACCATGATAAAGCAATTTCTTTAAGCTGAGTGATGAAAGAAAATGTTGACTAGATGGTCCTAGTCACAACTCTGGTATACAACCATTCGGGATCCAAACCCCGAGTTCTTCTAACCTAACTCACCTCCCCCAGCCACCCAGAGCAGCCGTGCAGTAAGTATTCTCTCAGGTGGGTCCCCTGGTCTCCCTGCTTCCTCTCCTTCCAAACATGAGTCTGAAGTGTCCACATAAAGCTCCAGAAGCTACCCATGTGCTGGTAACACAAAAGTGGGAGTAATACATAAATGCCAAGATGTAATTTAGCTAACATAATTCAAAGCATAATTTTAACTGCCATGAGAGTAGGAAAAAAGTTCACATGTATGGACCACCTACAATGCTCTATAAAGATTACATAATTAAAGACATTTTGAGGAAGGATGGAAATCTGCATTCTTCATTAATATACAAACGTCATCCTTCCCTAGCTCAGCATGGCCTCCGCAGCAAGCCACAGAGGTCAAGGGCAAACACGTACATTTATGCATCTAGCAAGTCTACCTGCCTCCACTGCTGCTTTGCCAGGCTCTGCGCTAAGCATTACAACACCAACTGCGGAGTAGGAAAAGTTCTGAGATAAGCTGAGGCTAAAAGGATGATATGCAAAGTTTTTCCTTTCAAAAACTCAACTGTTTTCTCACTGGAAAAAAAAGAGAGTAATTTAATTTCGATTCTGTCTTCTGAGTCCCCAGAAGAAACCATTACATAAACACAAAGTTTTTTCATAGGTACCATGTAAAAGAAGTATTACTTAATTTTATATTACTTTTATTATGACTTAAATTTCAGAGTGATAGCTTTCTAATAAACAAAAAACCCACTGGATGTCTACCACATACCAAAAATGTGTTAAATGTGAGGACACAGCAGAAATAAAAGCTCACTACCCTCATGGAGCTCACAGTGTTAAGACTAAAGACAAACACAGAGAAGAGGATAATTAATGACAGTGGTGACATGAGGCAAAAGACAAATGCAGGATGCTGAGAGAACATACGGTTCAGGCCAGGACCAGCTTCCTGAGAGGGTGAAATTAAGAGGTCCACTGAGGAAGGTAGAGCTGTTCAAGCGTCACTCTACTGGGAACACAAGAAGGTGACTACCTGGAACAATGACTCAGTTTGTGTGCTTTATGGAGACTCGTGGAGAAGCACATCTATTTCCCGCTGGCCTCGCCTCACCTGTGGGATAGCAGCATTCACGTCGGCCCTATGAGAGCACTCTGTGGTCCTCGACACTCAGATGAGAGCCTTACCTGGGACAAGAGAACAGGCCTGCAGCTGTCTGATGATGTGGCTCAGCTCCCCCTGGAGATTGGCTCCACTGGAATTCTTCAGGGTCTCCAGCATGTTCTCAGCATCAACAGTACCATCGCCCTCAGCATCAAACTGGGCAAAGGCCTACAACATAAGTGATATAATAAAATCACGTCTGTTCCAAATCCAGATACTTTGTTGCTGCCAGTGTCCTGGTGGTGGTTGGGGAAGGAGTCCATTTACATCACTCAGAGAATAAACAAGCTCAGGACAGTAAGTCACTGCACTCTACAGAGAATATATATAAGTGTCACTACAGAGACACACAGTGTTATAACCTCTCTTTCCAGAGATTAATCTCCTTCTCCAAATAATTACAGAAAGCAACCAGGGCAACATTTTCCAGCCAGTTACAAAGTGTCATACATAAAGCTACCACCAGAGACTTGACTTAAAGTAGCACCTCAGGTTCCTGGGGCTTTTCCTTTCAAACCCACCTTGGACACAAGACCGAACTGGGTATTCACACAGCTCTTTCCACTAACCTTTATAATTGAACTTGCTCCCTGCAGGTATCGGGCAGTCTGGGGAACTGGGTATAGTATGGGATTCAGTTTGAAGCCTGCTCTGTCACTAACAGGCTCTGTGACTTCCCACACATTCTGTTACCTCCCAAAGCCCAAGTTCCTTGATCTGAAAGACGGAACAAATATTATCAGCCCCCGATGCTGTCTGGATGAGGACACATCTGAAGAGAGCCCAATACAGTGAAAGCACATCAGAGCACAAAGTGCCCTGTCTCCTGTCTAACCTGCACTGCTACCCTCTCTTGTGTCCCTGGCACCAGCCCCTCCCACATTCAGGAGACTTTCCTTGCCTGGCAACAGCCTGATCTCCCTGGATCGCAATCCCTCCCCGATCAGTGGCTTCTTTCTCCCTGCTGATCCAATCACTCACAGACATCCCCCACCATGAAGTACCTCAGGAGTCTCCCACCTTCTTTTTTAAGTAATCCTCACTCTTCATTAAAACTCCTGCCTTGGGACACCTGGGTGGCTCAGTGGTTGGGCACCTGCCTTCAGCTCAGGTTGTGATCCTGGGATTTGGGATTGGGTCCGGCATTGGCCTCCCCACAGGGAGCCTGCTTCTCCCTCGGCCTATGTCTCTGCCTCTCTCTCTCAGTCTGTGTCTCTCATGAATAAATAATAAATAAATAAATAAATACATACATACATACATACATACATACATACATACATACTGCTGTCTTTTCCTTATTTCTCTCCCTCATGGAATATGGGGAGGTCCCACTGAGGTTTCAGGACCGACCCTATTTCCACCACAGACCTCCAAACACGATGTTGAATAGGAACAGAGCAAATTCCTACACTCGGCTCCAAAAACCATGGGCATGAACACAGGATGGGGGGCAGAGTTCAGGCAACGGAAAGACGCAGCATTCTATTTGTCCTTCCTTAACCTGACAAGATTATCGAAAAATTAATAGGATCCAAGGCTACACCGCTCAAAGAACAATGTTCAGAAGGAGAGAGAATTGATCAGCCTGTTCTTTTCTGATTAGACCCAGTCTGGAAGCTCCACACCTAAAGGAAATGAAATGGAAGGGATCAGAGGAAAGAGATGGTGGTGGCAAGAAGACCCTGCCTGTGAGAACGGATCCTGGGGTGCAGGCATTCAGGGTGAGGAGCAGGTGCCTGCGATGGGCTGTCACGAGAAGGAAGCTGGACAAGCAGCCACAAAGAGTGTGCAAACCAATGCATATACCTCTACTTCCTCAAGTCCCCCTAAGACAGTATTAGGAAGGGATCTTTATCTAAGAGCCAAGACAACGACAACATTGTATCACGCAACAGCAACAATAGTTTGAAAGTTGGAGAACAGATGGAGGAACAGTGCAGGTCACTCACCCACAAGAGAGTGGGACATTGGGCTGGCACTGGGCACAGCAAAGACACAGGCTGCTCTGAGTGCAGGACCCCAACAGCTTTCACAGGACGTGGCAGCCACAGGTGCCATGGAGAGGGGACATAATCAGTGAGCGGCCTATTTTAAAAAGCAGTTAAAATTGGCTGTAATGATGATCTTTAGGAATCACTGGGGTTTGTGTTCTTGTTTTGAAGGGAAAGGGTAGTAGCGGGATTGTGTATTTTTTTAAAAGAGTTCTTATCTATTAAAGATATTTAAGGAAACATTTATAGATGAAATAAAATACTTCTGGATGGAAAAGATTTGCTTCAAAATAATTTGGAGGAGAAAATAGGTGGGGTTTAGATGAAATAAAATTGGCCTTGAGTTGGTGGCTGTTGGAAAATGGCAAACAAGAACATTCTATGCTTATCTTTACTTTCTTATGTTTATTTTTTTTAAGATTTTATTTATTTATTCATAAAAGATACAGAGAGATAGGCAGAGACACAAGCAGAGGGAGAAGCAGGCTCCCTGCAGGGAGCCTGATGTGGGACTCAATCCCGAGACCCCAGGATCACGCCCTGAGCTAAGGCAGACGCTCAACTGCTGAGCCACCCAGGCGTCTCTCTATTTTCTTATATTTAAAAATTTCCATTAAAATAAACAAATATAGACAACCCCCAGATCTCTCTCTAATCAGAAGCCTGAGGGGTTGACTCCCTTGAGAGGGTGGTAGAGTCTCTGGACGATAAGTACCAAGCACGAGTGCTTACAGGGTAAAGGTTTATGAGACTCATCCTTCTGCTAGGGCTCCTAGAATGCTAGCAGCCAGTCTCACCCTCCAGGCAGGAGACAGGAGAGGTCTCCTCTGGGGAACCAGACAAGCCACAAGGACAGGCCTGGAGACACTAGTACTGGAGGGCTCCCCATCAAAGGTACCAACAAGTTCACCTTTCAGGGAGGCTCAGCCATCACCAAGCAGAGGCACAAGAGCATCCACCTCTTGAGTCCCCCAGTCTTTAGTATGAGTGGCTAGCCCAGGACCACTGGACATTTAAGGAAAGGCTTCATGTGAAACAGAAAAAGCAAGGAAAGGAGAAGAAAATGTCAAAAAGATTATTGTTAACATCTTCAGAGAAATACTTTAAAAGACATTTTTAATACCGGCCTTACTGAAGTGTAATTCACATACCATAAAATTCACCCTTTTAAAGTGTATGACCTAGTGTTTTAGTACATTTGGAGTAGAGGAGTCGGCAGCACTGCCACCTAATAAAAAAGGACCCTGAGATGTCATGAAAAACCAGGGGCCTAAAAACAATCTCTTCAGATGCTTTTATAAGCTCTTGAAAGTTAAAAATATCACAGCAAAATGAAAATCTCAACAGATCTGGGAAGATAAATCTCAAAAGGTTGGAAGGTAAATTGACTAAAGTGCCCAGATAGTAGAGCAAAAAGACACACTGATGGACACAAGAGGAAAACATCCAGAAGACCACCAGTCCAGGAGCCTGAGATCCAGACATGGTGAGCTCCAGAGAAGGAAACAGAAAAGGGAGGGAGAGAAATGACAATTCTTAGGATCCAAGATAATGAAGGATGTGAGCCTTGAAACTGAAGATGCTGAATACCATCCACGGTGGACAAAAGCCCATCATAATGAGATTTCATCACAGCTAGAGGCAAGAGAGGGCAAGAGAGGTTTCTCCTCCCAGGAAGAAGATAGTGTCCATGTCGGAGGTCAGGAGGCAGGGCCTGTTCAGCAGCTACACAGGAGCTGGAATAGCAGCGGGCCTCCCACATTCATGGGGACTCTCTCTAACTCGGAGGTTAATACACACTCACAACACCACCAACTGCAACAGAGGCGGAGAGGCATTCTCATATACGCAGGGCTCTATGAACCAGTTAGTGTTCTCTTAATCAGAAAGCTCCTAGAGGGTGCAGTCATCGGGATAGAGAACAGGCCAAGAAAAGGGAAGAATTTGGTCAAAGCAAGAAAGAAAATGCATCCCCCATGGCTGCAGATTCCAAGGCAGCATGTGCACAGCACACCTCAAGAACTCCCAAGCGCAGAGGGCAGTGGATCAGAGGCTCTTGAGGAGACGAGTGAGGGACTGTGTGCCTGAACACAGTGCATGTGTTAGAAGAGATTCAGGCAAGTGGCACAGAGTCTGGGGTTAAACTAATGCTAGAAGACCAGAAAATTAAGCACAAGAAAAGTACCAATTTCATCGTTAACCTCAGAAAAAATAAAAAGATGCATAGAAAGGGAACGCAGTCCTGGAGTACTGCACGGCTCAGCTGTGTACATCCCCACAAGAACATACGCACCAGGGGGGTCTAAACAACTGTGACACAAATCTGCCAGTACAGGACACGTATGGATGTGGAAAGGACAAGAAGGTGTCAGACCACAATGGACTCTTTCTGCAGTGGGAACAGCATGGATAAAGTCTAAAGCTGAAAACTAAGAGTAAGGTAAGCACGCTGTCTGGTGACACGCAGGTACACCATGAATGAGCCGGCTGCAGGAGGTGATCAGTGAGGGCTCCTGTAGAGCACGACCCTGGGTGGGACTGCAGATGACCAGGGCCTTTAGCACCAGCAGCCTCGTGGGCTTGGTACCATGTGAGAAACAAATATATGAAAATAAACAATTCTGAGTGTCCACTTCAAGCATGGGATATACTGGATAGGTAGCTTTACAACTTTTGTAAGTAGCCTAATACTTCCTCCTCTCTAAGTAAACATTTCACACAGTGAATACATCAACCATAAAAGATTTCTGGGACAACTGGAAAAATATGAACATGGACTGGGTATTAGATGACACAGAAGGGAACCGACAGAAAGGGGAGGACCACGGACTGAGAAAAGTAGGCTGCAAAAGGGTACCTTTTGCAGAGAGGCTGGTCTCACGTAGCTTTGTGCTGGTTTTTTAAGATCTATTTATTTTAGGGGGGCCTGGGTGGCTCAGTCTGTGAAGCATTTACCTTTGGCTCAGGTTGATCTCAGGGTCCTAGGATCAAGTCCTGCATCGAGCTCCCTGCTCATTGGGGAGTATGCTTCTTCCTCTGCCCCTCCCCCTGCTGGTGCTCTCTCAATCTCTCTCTCTCTCTCTCAAATATGTAAAATCTCCTAAAAAAGAAGTTTATTTATTTTATTTGAGAGAGGGAGAGAGGGCAACAAGAGGAAGAGAGAGGGAGCATCCCAAGGAGACTCCCCATGGAGCAGGGAGCCCAATGCAAGGCTCAATCCCACTATCCAAGCCAAAACCCAAGAGTCTGATACCCAACCAACTGAGCCACCCAGGTGCCCCTCATGTCAGTTTTAAACAAAGCAAATATGCAGTTCCCACATTAGTACAAAACATCTCAGGCACAGAAACGTGAAAATATTATATGAATGTAGACAAAATAAGACTTGAAAGAAGAAACACCTGTTTAACAGTGCTTAACATGTCAATCTGCACATTGCTTTTGTAATAACGAAGGGGAATCTTAAAGATGAAGAAATCTTAAGCACAAGCTTCATATAAAAGCGGAGGCAGGGATGCCTGGGTGGCTCGGCGGTTGAGCATCTGCCTTTGGCTCAGGACGTGATCCCGGGATCCGGGACAAAGTCCCACATCGGGCTCCCTGCATGGAGCCTGCTTCTCCCTCTGCCTGTGACTCTGTCTCTGTCTCTCTCTCTCCATGTCTCTCATAAATAAATAAAATAAAATCTTAAAAAAAAAAAAGTGGAAGCAGTGGGAGGAGACAGAAGGGAAGCAGAGCCTCTGTCTTCCGTCTGTCTGTCTCAAGGCGTGAGTACCACAGGACGAGAAAACAGCCCCTTCCCCCATTTGTCCACAGGCCAGCTCAGTAAGTGATGTATGTACAGCCCCAGGTCTGAGGGGAGGGGGGCAGCTGTCGCCCACTGAGCTGGGATGACACACGGTGTGGGAAGCTCTGAACTAATATTCGAGCCCTGCGCAAAATACCATTTATCCTTCCTCACAGCAGTAGTACTTCCTACCGACCTCCCCATTTTCTAGAAGCACGGAGGGCTCAGGTAACTTGTCTGAAGTCACACAGCTAGGACTGGAATCCAAGGCTCCAGAGCTAATAAGCTCTTCACAACTCCTCTGTGTGCTCCGAGAAGCCCCAGGGCTCCGAGCGATCTGGAGATCCCCGGCACAGAATCTGTCTCCAAGCTCCTCATTCTCTAACAGCACCTCCTGCCCATGTTCCCACAGAACTAGCCTTACACCTGAGACTCAGTTTCTCTAAACCTCAAGGTGGCCCTCAAGTCCTGTGTCCACCAAAACTCCTGCAAACTTCCTACTTGCTTCCCGAGTTTTCAGAGCTCTCTGCTTCCCAACTCCTGCATTGACTGCTGATAAGAATTCCATAGAAACAAGGCTATAAAAATAGTGACGTTTCTGCTATTATAAAAAGATTCCAAGGGCACCTGGGTGGCTCACTGGGTTAAGCACCCAACTCTTGATTTTGGCTCAGGTCATGATCTCAGTGTTGTAAGACTAAGCCTCACACTGGGCTTTGTGCTCACCATGGAGTCTGCTGGAGAATCTCTCTCTCCTTCTACCTCTGCTCCTTCCCTCCCCTCACCACACTCATATTGTCTCTCTCAAAAAAATTTAATTTAATTTAGGGGGTGCCTGGGGGGCAGAGTCGGTTGGGCATCTGACTTTGCCTTGGGTCATGATCTCAGGGTCCTGGAATTGAGGCCCTTTAGGCTCCCTAAGTGGGGGAGTCTTAGGGAGAGGGAGTCTGCTTCTCCCTCTGCCCCTCCTCCCACTCATACTCTCTCAAATAAATTGGTAAAATCTTTATGAAGTAAAAATTATATTAAAAATTACTTTAAAAAAGATTCTGTTCATTTGTCAATAGTTAATGAATACAATAAAAAGAATTTTCCAACAAACAAAAACAAAGACATTTTAGGTGGAAAAAAAAAATCAGCATTGCTAACAGCTTCACTAAATAAATATGTAACTTCCCAACACTTGGAAATTGTCCTTAAAGAAATGTACAGATTTTTACAGTAACACTTAACACATAGTTTGTTTCATAGGACTTCATGGAATCCAGTTTGCTCGTGCACTCACTCAACACTCTCTAATAAGCAGCCACTATATACCTGAACCCAAGCTTGGCTCTGCGCGTATTAAAATAAACAGGGCGGGGTAGCCCGGGTAGCTCAGTGGTTTAGCGCCGCCTTCAGCCCAGGGCCTGATCCTGGAGACCTGGGATTGAGTCCCACGTTGGGCTCCCTGCAATGGAGCCTGCTTTTGTGTGTGTGTGTGTGTGTGTGTGTGTGTCTAATGAATAAATAAAATCTTTAAAAAAATAAAATAAAATAAACAGGGCATGGTCCTTACCCTCCCAAATCCTCACCGCCTGGGAGAAGACAGATCTGTAAACCAACAGCACCAATGTGATACATCATAATTATAACAACAGAACTACAGCATAAACAACTACAGTACCTAACGTTTTCTGAGTATTTACTAAGCTCCAGGCAGAGCTCAAGGACCTCACTTGACCGACTCCTAGCTTCCACAGCAACCCTAAAGGAGGGTACTACTGCCCTTTTACTAGTGAGGTGCAGAGAGGTCAAGTATTTTGTTCAAGGTCACAAGATTCATACCAGTAAATAACGGTGCTTGGATTTGAATCCTGGTATGATGCGGGATCCTGCACTACGTGCCAGCATGCTTCGAGCTAACAAACTCCAGATGCCAGAAGCCCAAAGGGACTGGGACGGACATTCAGCGAACCCGGGCCTGACAAAACAACCCTCATGCTAAGCTTTAATGAATAACCAGGAATTCATGGGCAAAGGAAGATGGGACAGCCATCCTCAGGAGGGGCCAGAACGCAGGTATAGACACGAGTGTGTGAAAGACCACATGGACGCCTACTGGCTCAGCGTGGCGGGCGCGGGGGCAGAACAGTCAATGGAGAGACAGACATCAGGATAGAAAGCCTGGCCCATCAGGCTGAGGAGCTCCTTCGCACAGTAACAGCACCACAGGCCCACTGGAGAATATCAAGGGTGGAGAAGGCTGATTTTTTCATATCTACATAAACCTTGAAACTGGAATGGACCTACCAGTCTCTTAACATACGTGCCTTCCCGTAGCTTTGAACCCCTTCTGCAGTGTCTCTGTGACACTGTAGTGATGGGAAGCTCATGTCTTCTGGCCAGTTCTGACAGCAACAACTCTCTTCTCTGTATGATGAATGGCAATGTACCTCCCTAATGTCATCACTGTGGGCCATTCAGAACACATCCAGACCCCTCTGCCCCAAGACAGCCCCCCAATCACTGACACCAGTGATCACCAGGCCCTGGTCTCCCTCAACCAGATCTCTAATGGCAATGGCTCTAGTCTCATTCCCATGCTGGCTGCCCTCTCTGGGACCCTCCAGACACAACCTCAGAGCAGTGCCTCTCAAGTCTCACTGGCTGAGCCACTATAAGAAATACATTTCCAGGGAATCCCTGGGTGGCTCAGCAGTTTGGCACCTGCCTTTGGCCCAGGGCGTGATCCTGGAGACCCAGAATCAAGTCCCGCGTTGGGCTCCCTGCACGGAGCCTGCTTCTCCCTCTGCCTGTGTCTCTGCCTCTCTCTTTCTCTCCCTCTCTCTCTCTCTATCATGAATGAATAAAATCTTAAAAAAAAAAAAAACACACATTTCCATGATGCCTGTGTAATGCTGATATAAAAGTTTCAAGAAATAAGACTTTCTTTCATCAGATACAATATATCCTGATATTTTCTATTCCACTCTATTCTGCTTCATGTTTTACATGCAAGTTAACACTCACTAAATAGATCCCCAACAGTTTAAAACTCTACAGCCTGGAATGTGGGGCCCTAAACCCAACTGAATACAGTGGGTCTGGCTCTAACTGTGCAAAATGAAGGAAGTCGATCTTCCTCTCTAAAAATAGAGCAATGCCCCCTATGTCCATGGAGCTAACGTCCATTTCCATGCAGACAGTAACATGGCCTACTGTATCTTCCTCCTCCTCTCCTGATTCAGGCTTCTTCCTACCTCACCCACTCATGTGCTCTGCCATCCACGCCCTAACTCTTCGAGTGAGTGCAGGCCCTCTGCCGTGCAGCATGGGAGAGAAAAAGTGTCACCCAGTCAGGCTGACGGGAAGTCTGGATTCAAGGATGGTGCCAGATTCACCACTTCCCTGTGAAGCCTGGAACAAGACCCTGGGCCCTTAAGTCTCAACCCCTCTTCCTGCACAAACCCCCTCTCCTGGCTTGTTGTGAAGATCCAAAGGTCTCGCGAACAAGAATGTACCTAGTAAACTTGCAAAGAACTGTTACTATAATCTCATTAGAGGCTGTTATGGTCCACCCTGCAGACAAGAGGCAGAGAAGTGGACTGGCTGACTCCAGACTTCCACCCATTTGCTCCAGCCCAAGGGCAATACATGACAGCACTCAGACCATTCCTGCTTAACCTCCTTAGTCACCAGTGAGATCAAGACCATGGTACACACGAGAATGTACCAAAATCATCACACGCCAGAACAGGGGCACAAACCAGCAGAACACACACATCAGGCTTCACAACGAAGGCTGTACACTGGTTCAACCTGGGAGAAACAAGATGCATATGAGATCTGGATCTGGTCCCAGTTCTGCCACTTGCTGGCTGAGAGGCTCATCTCTCCACTTAACGCCTCAGTTTACTTGTTTGTGAGACTGTGTTGCATTTATGTCTACGTGAAGTACTGAAAGGGCTGTGACACAGAAGATGACATAAACCATCCTAGTGCAGAGCTCAAACAGAGAGAATAGGGTGTGCCAGGTACTGCTCTAAATGCTCAACATGAACTAATTCATTTACTCCTCATGCTAACTATACAAGGTAGACACCACTATCATGCTCATCTTTTAGGAGACAGGGAGACACACAGAGGGGTTGTGTGAGTTAATCACATGGCTTGAGGATGGTGGAACCATGATTTTCCCACATGCAGTTTGACCCCAGGGCCCAGGTCTTAAGCTTAGGCTAAAGAAGAACAGTGGAACAGGGAGACTTACAAAACAAGCTCACAGATACCATTAACAGACTCACTACACAGCTGTCCAGGATATTACAAGAGGGACTCCTTTTTGGGGCAAGGGGCAGGGACAGATTGCATGCAATGGTTACTAAGGTCCCTCCAATTCAGACTCTAGACTGACAAAGGAGTACCATTCTCAAACTGTGACACTCTTTCACCCCAACTTGCACATGCTGTATCTTTTTCTTAGAGAGAGTGAGCGAGCGAGAGAGAACACACACGCGTGTGCATGCAGGGGGGGAGGTGAGGCAGAGGTAAAGAGTCCCAAGCAGGCTGCACATGGAGCACGGAGCCCCACACAGGGCATAATCTCACGACCCTGCTGCAATCATGACCTGAGTCAAAATCAAGAGTTGGACGCTCAACCAACTGAGCCATCGAGGCGCCCCCATGCTACACCTTTCAGCTGTATCCCTTCTTTCCTTCGCCTGGCAATTCTTCTAATCTCTCAAGCCTTGGTCTGGTGAAGCCTTTCCCAAATTCCACGCTACTATGAAATGCTCCTCTGTGGTCCCTGAAAGTGAAGAGGGGTTAGGATGGAGCAAAGAGCCACAGGGGGGTAAGGAAGCCAAGGACAAAATCCCCATGCGTATGAGAAACTGTGCCTGGGCTTGGCTGGCTAAAAAGCACCAGGAGGTAAGAATGGAAAGGTATGAAGACTTAAAGGTTAGTCTAACATTTGATTCTAAAAGCAATGGGGAGCCACTGAAGCTTCTACAGTAAGACAGTACATGATGAAGTAGTGTTCAGGAAATCAAGGAAATGTAAAACGGAGCTGTGGCCTTTCCTCTACAGCTCTTCATCTCCAGAAGCCAGTACCATCATCCCCGACATAGCAAAGCACACAGGGTCAAAATAACCTCCAATTCATCCAGCATCTTTCTCTCCTATGCTGTCTCATCACCACTAACGGCCATCACTTACTGAATGCTTCTTTGTGCTGGGCCAGTGCAGGCAGGTGGGTGGGGGCCTCAAAGCCTACCTGCAGAACAAGAGCAGACAGTGCACTCTAAATGCCAAATAATGGGTACAGAACAGGAAACAAGAACCTCAAGTGTGGGGCTGAAACAGAATTATACAGAAGACACCTGAATCATGTCACAAGAAAGGTGTGGTCCTGCCCAAGCGATGGTGCTAAGGTGGGCAACGCTGAAAAGCTGAGAGAAACAAGGTCCACGTGTGGGACCAGGCAGGTGTCCCACTGGCTAGGGAGCAGGGCTTGAGCAGAGGAGTGGAGGTCGATGAGGTCAGGCAGGGAGACAGGCCAGCCTGCGGGCTCTAGCCCATTCTGAGGAATACATAGGGAGTCTCTGCAGGCTCCAAGTAGAGGGCAAGTGATGCTGGTGGCCTGCTTGGTCTTTCCAGCACAGACACGAGTCTCTCATACTCTGTCTTCAAAGAGTAGAAAACACATATGCAGAATTCTATTTGCATAGTTCTTGGGCTCAGAGCTATTCTAAACTAGCTAATTAATACTTTTGACATAAAGACAAATCTTATTTTTCTTTAAATTTCCTCTAAACCACACACTGACCAAGAACCTTTTTAAAGTTTTCTCTAAACTATTTTTAACTATTTCCTCAAACATCAAAAAATACCTTACTATATGACAAGGTTACAGACTGAATATCAAGTACAAAGCTGGAGAAGGAGGCCAACACCATAATCAATCTGCTAACTCAACCTGAGAGGCCCTGTGGGGAAGAACCTTAGTGAGCACTGGCTGTGAGCCACAACTGTGCCCAAACAGTAAGCAAATACATAATAATGTCCTGCCATCAGGCTTTACAAACCCCATGAATTTCACAAAGCAAGACCCAGAGCTAGTATGGCAAATTAATAAAGTAAGACCTGTTCCTCTCCAATTCTCTCCTGAAAGCCATCTCCATCATCCTCTGTTCAGCACCTTTTCCTGCCTGAGATTCTACATAATTTTCTAGAAGCATGTTGTACTATGAGCACAAACACGGAATCTCTAATCTCTGATATCAAAAAGGGATTTAAATCTATTCCTCTTCTGCATAAAAGTCAATTAGATATCGCTCCCTAGGACCAAATCAGAGTCCATCCGCATGGACCACACCTACCACAAGAAAAGGTATACCACACTATAAAATAATAAATCTTCAGACTTTGATCAATATTACGATTCCAGCAACTTCTTTAGGATACCATCTCAAGCAACTAAGGTCACGGGAATGTGAAGGCAAGACACCTGGGTGGACAGACGGAAATGCACAGCGGGAGCGCAAGGGCAAGAACATGAAGCCCAGAACCATTTAGCGTTTTGATGATAACGGTAAGTAACCTGCTTTACTGTGCTACGTCTCATCAAATGAAGGAAGGGAATTAACTCATCATTTTAGTAGCTACTATAAAGACATTTTATTATCACTTCACAAAAACCCTTAAACTTGAAGAATCATGATACATCTTCACAAGCTTACATGTAAAATTAACTAAGACCACAAAAGTGTCTACTTACTCATATCAAAGGACAGACTTACCTTAGAGCACGGAGACACACACTGGGCTAATATTTATCTTCTTGGCCACTTCACTGTATAATGACTCCATGCTTATGGACAGGACAACCACTATGCGCTTATCCCCATCAGCTGTTTAAACCCTAGCTAAGCTTTCACATAGAGACAGGCCTGCTCTCTTCAACTAACCAGTGCTAAACAAGCAGGAAGGGCAAGTCACCAGATTTTAGCACCACACCGAGCACCAACTGTCCCCGCACCAAATCCAATAAAGGTGAAAGGCTTCAAGAAAAATACATGATGCTTTTTCTCAAATTTGAATTATTCTTGCCAGGCCTCCCTTAGTATGTAGGGGAAAATTAAAGAATTAAAACTAAAAAAAAAAATGATGAGACTAAAGAGAAATAATCCCAAAGAACCAACCAGGTCCTTAAACCAGGAAGGGTCCAGAACTTGGAGTCAGAAGACACACTGCAGTGTTAACACCAGAACTCACTTCCCCATCTTACTGAAGTTGAGTCCCTAAACCTTACAGGGTCTTCAGTGTCATCCTCGGTGTGGTGGCTGGCGTCACCCATCAGCCTAAATCACTAGACGCTCAGTATTTGAACACACCCTAGAGAGTGAGGGGAGATAGTTATACAGATGTGAAAGAAGACTTCCATGTGTGTATCCATGAATTTGGTGCATGGATACTTCACACCCTATGGCACAGCTCTAGATGGCCCCGGGATTTTTGCAAAAATAAAACACAAACTTGAAACATTTTACAAGTCACCAGTTCTTACTGCTGCTCTTACAGCTCCTAAATATTTATTTTTGCCACATGTGTGACCACTGTGATCTTGTGATACCAGGAAGGTACAACCACTCAGGTTTTTCTCCCCATATATTTCCTCAGTTACAGTGGCTGAATGACCTGAATGACTATGCTCAACAGTCTACAAACACCCTGCAAGGGATTTAAGTTCTCACAGAGCATGTGTGCGCATGCACGCACACACACACACATCGTAGTAGGAAGAAACAATGTGGATATTTCTCAGGAAACCCCAATGAACAAACAGACCACTGTTATCTCAAGCAGTCTTCTCTCCTAGGATTCTACAGGCCCATACACCCGACAGTCTGAGAGATCCCTTCACTTAGCTGCCCCATGGACACCTTAGGCTCAGCATGGCCAAACCAAACTCATCTTCCCTCTCCAGATCATCACTTCCTGAAAGGGCTTCTGTTCTCAATAAACAGCCCTGTCATCTTTCCAATTGCTTAAGACAGTAATGCTGGAGTCATCCTTCATCCCTTTCTGCTTCTAATCCTCTACTCACATGTTAGTCTCAAGGACTGCTTATTCTACATCCTAAATAGCTCTCACAACTATTCATGCCATTTTGGCTGCGACCACCGCAGCACAAGCCACCTAGTGTCTTACCTGAACTGTCATAATTGCTTCCTAACCGATCTGCTTGGATCCACTGTAGCCTCCTACCACCAGTTCCCCATAAGATAGCCAGAGCATTTGTACCTTGCTTAAAACTCCAGTTTTCAGACTCCTACATAACAGAGGCTGCAAAGGACTCCTCATGACCTGATTCCTGCCGACTTCTCTAGCTTGCTCTCCTCCTTCTGCATTCGGGGACCTAGCCATGTGTTTCACACTAACTGTAACCCGGTATCTATTCTCCTCTTTCTCAGTAATCATATCCTGATTTTTCAGCTAAATACATGGCCGTGGAATAAAAATCTTTCCTAGCCCCCCTTGCAGCTAAGTGTCACCATGTCCCTGGGCTTGAGCCAATGGGAGGTGAGCCTGGCCCTTTCCTTCCCTTTGCCCTTTCCTACTGTTGTAATGCACAAAGTGAAAGCTGAAGAAATCATCTGGGTCACTAGGTAGAAGGTGTCTGTGGAGGATGACAGCACAAGATGGATGGAGCCAGGTCCCCAATGACTGAAACTGCCATGTCAACCTAGATCACCCACCTGGACTTTTCCTTAAGAAGCTTGTTTACTATTTAAACCACTGATGCACTGGCCTCTCTGTCCCTTGAAGCAGTTTTGCCTAACCCTAACACAACACACTGTTCTTACAGATTCTCCACTCTCTGAACTCCGACTTGTGCATGTGATTCCTTCTCCCCGAAACACTGCTAACTCTTCTGCTCCTTATGTGTTATCCCTCTTTGAGCTGAAATGTTACTTGACTTCCTAGGTGAGGTTAGATATTGGCATATTTTTCCTTACACTTTCCTTAGGGTAATACATCTATAACCGCTGAGTTCACTTGAGTCTCCTTCAGTGCTACACACTCTTTAAGAGCAAGTATCTACTTTGTTTACTGTCATCCAAGTGCCTGGCACTCAGTATATGTCCAACAAATATTTGCTCAATGAACAATATCACAGCCCTTGAGTGATTTCTGGGCCACACCTTAAGGACTTCTTGGCCTTACATTATAGGACTCCATCAACTCTGCCTGTAGCTCTTTTCCTGTCAGACACTCTCAAGTTAAATACTGTTTCTCTCCATTCCCTTCTGGACAATTTTGAAATGTCCCAACTCCTTCAACAGATCGACACAGCTCTTTCTGGAACCACTTCATTTTCTCTTAATACACCTAGACCTAAAGACTAAAGTATTATGTGGACTCTTGGAATTAAGAAAAAATATATATGGAGACCCTTCACTGTGTCGTACAACCACATTTTCAAGAACTGGGATGTCTTACAGGTATTTTTTTAAGGAAAATGTAAGAAACATACAAACCATATTATCTGAATTCTGACCACATACAGGGAAACATTCTTAAGAAATTTTAAAAGCCTTCTCTGGTTGTGAAGTGGACATCACTTTTTAATGGCATTACAAGCATCTGTCAGTTTACTGCTTTATATACTCATCCTTCACTGACAATGAGGATTCTACATGGCTTACTCATTTTCAAAAACGAAGTATCTTTTTTGTTATAACTCTGTGGAGTTAAAGAAATAGGGTCCCAAGAAGCAGGCAGTGGGACATTAAGACAAATAAATCAAAAAGATCTGAGTCCTAGGTCTTAGGTTGCCAACGAGCCATCGGGAACCCTGGATCAGGCCTCTATTTAACTGTAAAGTGAAACGTACAATTCCTAACAACCCTTCTGAGAAAAAGAAAAAAATATATGTTGTTGAGGTATCAACTTGCTGTTCATGATTCAATAAAGATGATGTTGGGGACTATGCCAAAAGCTGTATAACTGCAAGTACTGGCAGGAAACCTGACATATGCCTATCAGTCCCAGGTTACACGCAGATTTCCACGAGTCTAAAACATGGGCCTTCAACTAACTGAAAACAAATGTGTATTTGGAAAAGATAATGTTTGTGTGATGAGAATGGCTGCTAGAATGGAAGCTCTTCCGGGACGTGCCATCTCCCGCCACATCTGTCAGGCGCCCACACTGGATCCAGAAGGGCATCCATACAATCCCTCCAGTCGGTGAAACAGGATGGCTTTCGCTGCCACCATCCCACCCCCACCCCCCACCCCCCACCCCCCATCCCTAGGCCTGCGGGCCGCCGCCGACCTGGCGTCAGGCAGCAGCACAGACGCCGGTGCTCCAGCAGGATGCGAACACAGCAGAGCCTGCCAAGGTCCTCCAACCAAGGGCGGCCGAGGCCGGGCTTTCCATACGGTCCCAGGAGCGCTCTGCGCTGCCCTCCCCCTCCCGGACCTGCGAGCCGGTCTGCAGCCCTCGCCCCGCCCCCGCCAGCCCGGCCTGACCTCCTCGAACTGCTCGCCCGAGCAGCCGGCGCCGCGAGCCTCCAGCAGCTCGCGGAACTGCTCCAGGGTGACGGCCTCTTCGCCGCGGCCCAGCCGCTCCTCCAGCCAGCGCAACAGCGCGCCGTGGTGCCGGGACACCAGAGACTCGCAAGGCGGCGCGGGCCGCAGCGCCGCCGCCGCCTCTCGCAGTCGGGCCGGCTCCAGCAGCGCGGCGGCGGGGGGCAGCGCTGGGGCCGCGGGGCCCGAGCCGGGGATGGCGCTCGCGTCCGCAGCCCAGTCCTGGTGCGGGCCCCAGCCCTCTCCCCCGGCGGCACCCGCTTCGTCTTCACTGCTGTGACTCGGAGCGTTCCCCATGGGGTCTCCGTGTCGGGCGTCCGGCTGTGCCGCCGCCGCCTCCCCGCCTCGACCTGTCAACCTCCGGCGGCGCCCGGCGGGCGGGACGGGGAGGGTACGACGGCGGCGGCGGCTTCCGGCTTCCTCGCCGTCAAGCGAGAACTGCCGTCGCAAAGACGCCGTCAAGCGGACCCAAGCGAAAGCTGTGAGACAGCAAGCGGAGGACGGCTTCCGGAGAGGATGGAAGCCTCGATTTCCCAGAAGGTCCCGCCGTCTACGTCATCCCGCAGCCTCCTTTGCCGCCATCTTTGTGGGGGGCGGGCGCCGGCGCGGCGGAGCCTTCGCCGCTGACACTGGCAGTATCGCTCCACGTTCGCCAGCTACGCTGAAAAACGGCGAAGCCAGGGAGGGGTCTCTCGCAAGCCTTTTTCCCTTCAGTCCTCCGCTGTCCCCGTGGTGACGGGGGCGGGGGCGAGAGGGCGTCGCGCCGGTGACGTCACGCGTGCGCCACCGCCTTCTTGGCCGTGGGTGGCGGGGCGGCCGCCTGTGGGCTGAATGCGGCGGCTCGGCGGCCGCGGACTCCTGCTGGGCCTGGCGGTGGCGGCGGCGGCGGCGGCGGCACGGTGGCTGGGCTGGTGGAGCGACCGCGCTGGGCTTCGCCTGTTCGTGCCCGAGGAGCTGGCCCGCTACCGCGGCGGCCCCGGGGCCCCGGGTCTCTACTTGGCGTTGCTTGGCCGCGTGTACGATGTGTCCCCCGGCCGGAGGCACTACGAGCCCGGGGCCCACTATAGCGGCTTCGCAGGTACTGGCGAGGCGTCCGTCTGTCCGTCCGTCCGCGCGCGCGCTCTTTCACTCACTCACGCCCCCGCTCGTCCGTGCGTCCCTCGGCCCTTCTCCCGCAGGCCCCGGCTGGTGGGCGGCCGTCCACCGCGACGTGGGCCCGAGAAGCAGGCCCGGTCACCCGCCAGGTGTGTCCTTTCCACGCCCCCCGGCGGAGCACGTGTGGCGGGGTCCCTGGTCCGCGGCGGCCGTCCTACAGCTGGGGGGATGGGCCGACCGGCTTCGGGCCAGGACCCTCCCCCTCAGAGATGGGCTCACCAGCCCCAGGGGAAAGAGGAACGAGCCGACGGCGAGAGGAAAGAGGCGTTTTCTATTTGCCACGGCCGTAGCATTGGGAAGCTGCCCCCGGTACCTCAACACGAGTCCCCTCCCCTCCTTGTCTTTAGGGAGGGCTGCAGAAGCGGGAGGATTGACGGGGGGAGTGGGGGCGGTAGTTGCCGAGCTCCTCAGTCAGCCCAGCAAGGGAAGGAACCTGCCCGGAGCACTTGGCGATGCAGAAGCCGAGCTGGGACCGCAGTCAGGGTTCCTTCACCTGCCAGGCGAGGGCAGCCTGGGTGCCCAGCCCGCCGCTCCCTGCTGTGGCTGCCGCGGCAGGATACACACGCTTCGACATAAAGCCTCTGACATAGTCTCTGGGTCGTTGTTGTTGGGCTCTGGCTTCAGCTGAGTTCCTCTGTGCCTGCTGTTGATTGAGCGTCCAGTCACTGACCACTGCTCTGCAGCGGCCTTGAGCCAGGGGCTGCGCACCCCCACGCACACAGCCTAGCAGGGGAAGCAGAGAACAGCACTCATTCAATATCAGTAGTATTGTCAATTAAGGTATAATCACGTGGTATAAAATCCTGACCTTTTTAAAGCATACAGTTCAGTAGTTTTTAACATTCAGAAAGCCCGCAAGCATCACCACTGGCTAACTCCAGGCATTTTTATCACCCCCAAAAGAAACCCCACATCTGTTAGGAGTCCTGTCACTCCCCAGTCCCTCCATCTCCAGCCGGTGGCAGCCACTGTTCACTTTCGCCTGAGGATTTGCCTATTTGGACTTTTCCTGGAAGCGGAATCATGCATGTGGCTGGCCTTTTGTGCCTGGTTTCTTTTACTTAGCACAGTGTTTTCAAAGTTCATCCAGACTCTATCTTCACGTATCAGTACCATGTTCCTCTTTGTGGAGTAGTAGTATTCCGTTGAGTGTGTATACTAGATTTTGTGTATTTAATCATTATTTGTCGGATGTCTGTGTTTCCATATTTTGCCTGTTCCGAAAACACTATGAACACACACATGCATGTTTTTGTTTGGACATATGTTTTCTGTTCCCTAGGGTGAATGTCTGAGCGTGAGATTGCTGAGTCATGTAGTTACTCTTGTGTTTTGCTTTTTGAGAAGCTGCCAGATTATTTTCTAAAGTGGGTGCACCCCTGGGGATGCCTGGGTGGCTCGTGGTTGAGTGTCTGCCTTTGGCTCACAGTGTGACCCCCAGGTCCCAGGATCAAGTCCCACAATGGGCTCCCCGCAGGGAGCCTGCCTCTCCCTCTGCCTGTGTCTCTGCCTCTGTCTCTCATGAATAAATAAATACAGTCTTTAAACAAATAAAGTGGCTGTACTCCACCATCAACGAAGAGTTCCAGTTTCTCCAGATTCTTGCCAAACTGGTCGTCTTTTTCATCATAGTCATTTTAGCAGGTTTGATTTTTTGCATATCCCTAATAACTACTGATGTTGAGCATTTTCTCCTGTGCTCGTTGATCATTTGTATATCTTCTGTGAAGAAATGCCTGCTCAAATCCTTTGTCCCTTTTTTTAATTGAGTTGTCTTTTTATTATTGAGTTGTGAGAGTTCTTTGTATACTCTGGATACTAGACTCTCATCAGATCCATGATTCGCAAATTTTCCCCCCATGCCATAGGTTGTCTTCATTTTCTTGATAGTGTGCTTTAATGCACAAAATTTTTAAAATTTGATCAAGTCCAGTTTATTTTTTCATTTTACCTTGTGCTTTGGGTGTCCTAAGAAACCATCCCTAATCCAAGGGCATGAACGTTTACACCTATGTTTTCTTTTAAGACTTATACAGTTTGAGTTCATACACTCATGTCATTGATCTTTTTTGAGTTAATTTTATATGTGAGGTAGGGGTCCATTTTCATTGCTTTGCGTGTTGCTATCCACTTGTCCAAGCACCATTTGTTGAAAAGACTATTCTTTCCCCCTTTGAATTATTGAAACATGACTCACTGAAAATTGACCGTAAATCCATGGGGTTCATTCAGCCAATACTGGTCATCACTAAAAGATTAGGCACGACCAGATACTGGGGAACCAATACTGGGTTTGGTGTGTTCTCTGCCCCTATAAAACTTGCAAACTAGTAAAAAAGATAGACGTGAAGTAGGTCTTATGTCAACAATTAGTGAACTATTTTTGTGACGAGTGTTAAAAGAAAGGCATACTTGGGTTACCAGAGGTCCTAAGCTCGTTGGGGAGGAGAGCGAAGGAGCAGAGGGACAAGGCGAAGTTGGTGGCCACTCTGTAGGGCCCTGAGAAGCATGTTAAGGAAATCTGGACAGTATTCTAGCACAAAGGGAAGGCACTGAAGATTTTTAAGCAAGAGAATGACATCAATTAATGTTTAAAATACCAGTCTATGTTTTATGGAAAGAATTTAGGTAGAGCTGCTGGGGGTTTACTGTAGTGGTTAGGATGAGAGACAATGGCAGCCTGGGCCTGCTTTGTGGCAGATGGAGAAAGGCAGACAGATGGGAAGACGGAGGAGGAAATGGGAGGACTTGGTTGAGCAGCTGGTTGCTACTTGGTGAGCTAGGAAGTACTAGGTTAGATGCAGGTGTCCTAGGGCAGGGGTGCTGATTTGTGTCCTGTGGACCTTTTGACCTTGTGATATTTGTAAAACATCTAAGTGATGTTGAGTCGACAACTGGATATACGGGTCTGGAGTTTGGGTTGAGGGTGCAGATAGAGCAGAGGGGGTGGGCACGAATAGTGCCTGAGGGCTGGTGGAAAATAAACTGGCAACGGAGGGGGGAAGGCCAGGAACATGGTGTCGGGGAGCTACAGGGCACAGAATGCCACACCCTGTGTCCCAGGTCCAGGAGCATGTGTCAGGAGATGGGGGAAGGGGTTTCCAGATGTTTGTCAGACCACAGGTTCTTGAGTCAGTGCAGCGCCGGAGGGGCACAAGTTAATCTCCTTGGACCTCTGTCTCCTGCAGGCCGAGATGCGTCCCGGGCATTTGTGACTGGGGACTACTCTGAAGCAGGCCTGGTGGACGATGTGTCTGATTTGTCATTTTCGGAGGTGCTGACACTTCAGAATTGGCTTTCATTCTATGAGAAGAATTATGAATTGGTTGGTAGGTATTCCACAGGTCTCTTCCATAGATTCCATTCAGTTGTCTTGCAGGTTTTTTAAAGGGTTAGAGTTCTTTGGGGATTGGACTCAGTGTTAAAAATCTGTAAAGTACCCATGGAGTGTTTCCGTCACGCTCGGGCTGGGCCTTGTCTCCCTCACTCTTCATCTTGGGAGAAGATTGCCCAGGTGTTGGGCTTCCACACCCAATCAGGTGGGCTTGAGGCTGAGGTGTGTGTGGGGGGGGGGGGGCTTTAAGGAGACAAACAGTAGTTGGCATCCATCCTGAGGGAGCCATCTCCCAGGGGGAAGTCCGCGAATCAGACATGTGGGAAAGTGGGTTGTGCAGGGCACGGCACTTGGTACTTCCTGGTGACACAGGAGGGAATCACCTTTTACACAGAAAGACGCTAATGGTGTCCTAAGGAAATGTTAGACTCTAAACGCTGAAGTGCTCTGTAAACACAGAATCAGGGTGGTTGGGGCCTGTGCTGTCTCCTGGACATGGCTGGCTTCCTGGGGAACACTGGTGCCTCTCACCCCCGGAACAGGTCTCACTTGGAAGCGTTCTCTCTCTGCCCCTAATGCCCCCGACTGTCGGCTCCATCTTGACCACTTGGGTTGCCTTCTCTGGGAACCTTGGCATGTGTATGAACCCCTTTGCTCCCCTCACATCCAATTGACCAGGGCTTTTTTCATAACATCTGAAGCTCTCTCTGTGTCCAGCGCCCAATGCACACCTTGGCTCCTGTACTTCCAGCCTTTGCAACCCCTCCTTGGTTTTCATCTGGTCTGTCCGGGGTCATTCCTGACAACACAATCGTGTCTGCGACTGGAGCGGCCAAGGGGTCTCTGCAGGGTGTTGGTTGAAATATTACCAGATTAATAAGGAAAAGAAATCCTTACATGAAAGAATAAGAATGGAGCCCTGAGAGTGGGCAGGGGTTGCCAGAGCACACACATCCTCCTGACCACTGGGGAACACACTGAGGTGTCTGCGGGGACGCGTGAGCCAGCCTTGGTTGGACAGTGTTGGTGTGTGCACATCAGGGTTGCAGAGGCCTATAGTCAGCAACACTGCAGACAGATTTTATAGTCGCATGTACTTGAATTCCCACGACGGGTAAGTCACAGCTCTGGTGGTGATGGGGGACACGAGCGGGGATGCATCAGGTGCAATTCCTGCCCTCTGCAAGCTCATTCTCCAGGGGCTGGGCTGTGTCACTTTCTGGGCTTGTTGGGCACCAGAAGGGCCACACTGGGGAGCAAGGCTTATTACAGGTACACACAGAAGTGAAGACGGGAAGCCATCTCAGCAGCCAATGGCCAAGGCTCCAGTGAATGAGAGGCCTTCTCTTTGTGCTGGTGGGGACCTGCGTTCTCTGTTGTCTCCTACTCCTGCCCTCTCTCTGGGTCTCATGTGCAGAGCCCACACGACAGGCTTGTCACAACGCACACGGAGACACGTAGGAGGAAGTGTTCTGCAAGACTGGCTCAGAGGCCGCAGGCCTGGGACTAGCAGCCTGATCCCTTCATTTAGTCTAATGAGCATGTAAAACAGATGCTCTGTCCTCAGCTGTTCTGGGTGCCAGGGCCTCACCGGTGGGGCAGAAAGACCATCAGCAATAAACTGACCACATGCTGTGGGGCATGTGTGCACATAGATGGGGGTGGGTGTCACCACAGGGCAAGTGCTGGGGTGGCCTGGAGAGGACAATAGGTAAGCCAGTTGGGCTGAGGGGATGGTATCAGCGTGGGACACGGGTGGCAGATAGGAAGGAAGGAATGCTGCGGAAGGATGCGAAGAAGCAAAGCGGTCAGATGGTGAGTCTTGGAGGCCTTGACAGGAAGTCTTTTATCCATAAGCTTTCAGAGGCTGCGGGAGGTTAGAGCAGGCGCGGAGGTGATACCCGGTGGCTTGTGTCTTCCAAAAGTCACTCAGCTGCTTTGTGCAGAAAGAATAGTAGGGAGGCTAGGTTGTTGGGAGGCCGCAGCCGCAGGCCCGAGTTGGGTTAGGGCTGGAGTGGCAGAAAATAGAAAAGATGGGCAGAACCGTGGTGTCTTCAGAGACGGGACTGGCGACATTTGCTGTTGGGTGATACACACAGGGAAGCATATGTTGTGTGTAACGGAAGTGGTGGCTCCTAATCCCCATCACAAAAGTGACACAAACAGAATTGGAAAGTCCGGAGGGCCCAAGTCCTGAACACACGGGACTCAACTGTCCCTGGTGTCCAGGCAGGGCTCAGGCTCATGGTTGCATGGCTGCTGGCTCCTGTCGCCCAGCCCCTGGAGGACATGCCACTCCGGGACCGCTTGCTGGCAGTGCTGGAAGAATTAAAAGTTTGTTGTCAGTCCCTGCACGGAAGGATGGAGCAAGAAGACAGCGGTGGGAGGAGTGAGCTCTGGTCCCAGAGGCCCCCAACTATTCCCCTCCCCGTCTCTCCCCTTGGGCGCCCTGAGGACTTGCAGGATGTGGGTCAAGTGCACCCGTAGTGCCTGACCTTGAGTAAATGCTCCATAAGTTACTTCCTTGTAGTTATACAAGACAAAATCATTTAACTTGGGGAAGAATTGAACCACAGAAACGTTACCAGATACGCCAGTTCTTGGTACGTTCATGGAACATTCCTGGTGCCTCGGGCGCATGGGGCAGCTCTGCTCTTTGGGAAGGCCCGTGGGCTCCACACTGGAGGCCTCCACAGCCAAAGCTGGGCGGCTGCCTCAGGAGTCTTCAGGTGTACCCGGGGGCGGCACCCTGGGAACCTGGACCTCACCACAGAGGTCTGTAAGTCCCCTGCCCCGGGACCCTGACGGCTCTCCTGTCACCACAGGCAGGGTGATAGGAAGGTTCTATGGAGAGGACGGCCTCCCGACCCCAACCCTGACCCGGGTGGAAGCCGTGATGGCCCGGGGCGCAGAGGCAGGCCAGCGGGCGCTGCAGGAGAAGCAAAAGTTCCCCCCGTGCAACGCGGAGTGGAGCTCGGGCAGGGGCAGCCGGCTCTGGTGCTCCACGGAGAGGTAAACAGGCTCCCCTCGTCCCGGGTCACAGTTGGGGCAGCTGCGTGCTCTGGTAGCCCCAGGTTCAAGTCCCGGGCCGGATCTGGTGGGTGGTGTCTGCTTGAACTCCCGGGAGGCCTGGCCTGGGGATGAGATGTGGCAGGACACCCTGCGACGCCGGCTCAGAGGTCCACACACTTGAGGCTCCTGGGAAGAACTGGCTGGTCCCAGGAGCCTTTCCCATAGAAACCAAGAGAGGTGAACCCAGTTGGGTGGACGCCCAGTGATGATCCTAGGGTGCTTGGGGGATGCTGGGCCCCCACACCCACCCAGACCCAGCTCCCCCGAGAACAGGAAGACTCCTTCCTGAGCGCGAAACAGGGGTGATCCACCTTCCTCTGTGTCCCCGTCGCTCTCTTTGAGGTGGATCTCGTGCGAGGAGAGAGCCAGGGCTCAAAGCCATCCACCTCTGTGTCCATGTCTCCTCCACCTCAATTCCGGGCATGGGGCAGGAAGAGACGGGGCCTCTCCAGGGTGACCAGGTCTTCAGAAGGAGGGGCCCCAGGAGCCAGGACCCGGCCCATGATGCTGCCCACTCTGGCTTCACAGCTTCCCCGACCCCAATGGGGCCTGAGATCAGAGAGGGCCTGGGTGTGGACGGAAGGGGGGCAAAGGTTCCCACCCCTGCAGCTGTGCTGGTATCTGGGGGGCAGAGCTGCTCCGACAGGCAGGGGACACCCATGGGCACCGGTCTACAGGCACTCTGCCCCTCGGTGGGAGGAGGGACAGGACAGTCCTTCCCCTGGGTGGGAGGACTGACGCGGATGCCCCGCCCCTCGGTGGGAGGAAGGACGTGGACACCCTGCCCCCTCGCTGGGAGGCCCCTCTGCCTGGGGACAGAGGTTGCTCTGGCAGTGTTAGGAGGGAGACCCATCCTCCGCCTCTGGAGCTCAGGGACAGCGAGGACGGGCCCTGACGAGGGGCAGGACCGCCTGCAGCTGTGCTCTGTGCCGGGGCCTCACGGGTGACCACTGCCTCGCTTGAGCGCCCGCACCTTAGGGCCTCCAACCCTAAGATGAAGACCCGGCTGGGCAGCACTCCTGTGGAGCTCACGGGGAGCCCAGGGAGTGGGTGGCGGGCTCCACCCTCGCGGGGGGGCTGGAAGGATCAGGGAAGCAATGCTGCAGACCGGGGCCTGGGGAAGCCAGGCGGCCTCCCCGCGGCCTTCCCCCGACTCAGGAGTTCCCGTTGGTAAGAAGCCCTCTCCTCTGTCCCCAGCGGAGGCGTGAGCAGAGATTGGGTCGGTGTTCCCAGGAAGCTGTACAGGCCAGGTGCCAAGGAGCCGCACTGTGTGTGCGTAAGAACAACTGGACCTCCGAGTGACCAGGCGCCGGGCCTCACTGCACACGCAAATCGTGGGGACCTGGACAACCCTGGCCTGGGGGAGTATGCAGGCTGCCCACCCCTGGCCGTCGCATGCTCCTTCCCACTGTGAGCCGGTGTCCTGGGGGTGATCCCTCCCAGAGAGCCCGGCCTGAGCCCCTAGTCCTGTTGGTGCCCCTGTACCCGGACCCGCTCATGTCTGACCCTGTAGACCCATGGGACTGACTCCCGGGTATCAGGCTTGGGCTCCAACCACGTCTTTCCCACAGGCAGGTGGTGGGCCAGCCCGCCCCCCCATACCTCCCAGGCCGGTGGAGGCACTGGAGGCACCAGCAAACCCATCCCCTTTCAGCTCAGACTGAGGCAGACACGTCGACCTAAGTTAACCGCATCCAGGTCCCCCCTCCAGGTTCTGAACGCTTGCAACCCTGACATCCAGCACCTTCCTGACAACTGAGTCCTGCCTGAGCCGGACCCAGGCCCGTACCATGAGCGCAGATGGTAAAACATGGAAGCTTCTGCTTACGGAGGCAGCCAGTGTAGATGCCTCTGAACAAAGCAGCAGTTGGAAGCGAGGCTGTTTCGTTTGCAAACACGCAGAATGAAGTGCGGGAGTGTCTGTGTCTGATGAAGCGGTGGTTCTGGTGCTGCAACACCTCTGCGGGTGTGTGTTCAGAGGGCCCCCCCCCCGATGAAAACTCCCGGAGCACTACACACAAACACACTTTCTCTCTCTCTCCCCCCTCAGCCTAGTTCCCTGTGCCCCCACACCTGTCCCCTGGAGCACCTCCTGGGCACCTGGACTGCACGTTGCACGTCTCCCTGCGAGGTCCCCACGGCCAGGGCTCCTCACCCACCCCACCTCAGGCCCCCAGTTTTCCCCACCCATTCCCACAGCCACTTTAGAGAAGTCTCGCTTGTCCCAACCCCCCCACCACCGCCACCAAGCCCTGCACGCTGCTGTGCACGGTCACCCAGGATGACCAGGTCACGGGATCTGTGACGTCTCGTGTCCATGCACCAGTGTGAATGCTTTTGCCCCCCAGCTGCTGGGGCCGTCCAGCCCCCTCCCTGCTGCCCCCATGCCTGCCCCCAGAGCCTCCTCCAGGCTGTCCCTGCCTGCACCAACCCAGAAATCCCGGGCACCTCTCCCTGAGCAGGGGCCAAGGGCTCCCCAACCGGGGGCAAGTGCGTGGACTTGGCTCTTAGCTGGCAGGTGAGGAGCCCAGGCCTCGGCGGCAGGGCTGAGCCTTGGGTACCAGGCTCCTCCCCATCCGGCTCCCCTGCGCCCCTCCCCGGCTCTACACGCCATGCCCGGGGTAGATAGGAGCCCCAGGTATCCCTCTGTGGTCACATGGGGAACGGTGGAAGGAGGGCAGTACAGGCGAGGCCGACCCACAGGTCACAGAGGGGACGGTGTAGGGCCAGGTGCAGACGTCAGGCTCTGCCCAGACTGAAAACAGGAAGGACACCCTGCTGTCTCCCGGCCAAGCGTCCCCTGGGCACGCACTTCCTCGTCAACACCTGCCTCATACCTTGGCAAGAGGAGCTGCCAGAGCCGGGGAGGCCCCCCAGGACGGACATAGGATTTGCTGAGATAGAACCAGTGTTGGGCGTGGCCGCCTCAACAGCATCCAAAAGGGGCACCCGAACGAGCTGCAGCCCACCCCCACCCCAGTGTGGAGAGCCTGCAGCCAGAGGGAGCCCCCCGGACCGCAGCCACACCCCTGCTTGTTTGGCTCTTGGACAGCTGTTGTGAAGGACCCCACGCACGGGGTGCGGCTGCATCCAGAAATCCAGAGTCCCCTCAAGGATGCCCCCCCATGACCGCAGACCTGGCTCCCGTCAGCCCTCATTGGAGGGGCCTCGCTATGTACTGCACACACCCCGTCTTTCCTGAGAGGAGGTCACAGTGAGCGGGCGTTACAGGCACAGCATATACTGGCAGGTGAAGCCTTCGGGAATTCAAACGGAGGGCGGGCGATTACAGGAAGGGACTCACATGTCAGGAGTTAAAAATCTGTTTTTAATGTGTCTTGGTGCTTCTGCGTTAAAAAGTAACTACAAAGGTCTTATTAAAGTTTCCACTTTAAGTGCACAATGTTACCTCATTGTATCATAAGGAGTTGTTACAGAAAATGGAGAAATACATTCCAGACATGGACTCCCCATGTCCTGGGCCCACCCACGAGGCCGCTGCCCATCCTGCGGGCCCAGGGGTAGTCCTAGATGTGGCCTCCAAGTCCTGCCTCACCACCGCCCTCCCCCACTCACAAAGCTGTCACGGGGACAGCCAGCGGCACACCTCAGCCAAAACAGGATGTGTTTTGATGTCCAGGGGCCACCTGGAGACTCGTCACTACAGAAAAGCAATGCTGTCGTGTGTGACAGGTGAGCATGTCACTTAGCCACAAAGGGAACTGCGCAGGCGGGGATGGTTCCTCCGAAGAGTCCTTAAGGCATCTCTGCCGGCTCCCAGGGCTTCAGTGTTGTTTGTATCCCATCAAGCGCTGCTCACTGGCTCCTCCTGAGTTCCCGCATTAAACTACACTGAGCCTGTGGCTTCCTGCGCCTCCTCTCCACCGCTGGGGTGCCTCAGGTTAGGGCCGGGGCTTGTCCTGAGGCAGCCATCCCAGTTCCAGACAGACGCTCGTGTCAGGAGCTCCTTCAGCAGCTGTCGTGACCGCATCACACTCGGCTGTGCGCGCTCCTGTCCAGGGGTCAGGGTGCCCGGAGGTCTAAGCACTGCATGGTCCTCCAGGCCTCCCTGCACTTCAGCCCGCAGACAAGGTCAGCTCAGGATAAGGTCAGTGGGATAGGCGGGGGGCAGAGGGCTCCACGCGGGGGTGGCCACAGTGACCTGGGGCTGAGGTAGACGGTAAGTGGCACGGGGACCCCACTCTGGAGAGTGGGTGGCAAGCAAGCTATGCGGTCCAGTCTGGCCTGGACCACGCGGCGGCTGGGTGGGCGGCGCACAGGCAGCAAACGCCCCGTGCAACGCTCCGTCTGACACATTGCTCAACGAGACAGCACTAAAAATCAGAACTAAAAAGTCCTAGTGTAGGCACTTAAGTTGGGTGGGAATTCCCGCATTAGAGGATCGAAGCAGGGGTGGTCAGCCACCTGACATGCACGGGTGCGTGGAAGAGGCCACAGGAGCGCGCTGTGCAGTCAGCCTGGCGATGAGCAGGAGGCAGTGAGCACAGACTTGGCGTCAGCAGCATTCTTCCCACTGGACTCACAACTGGCAACTTTGAATCAAACTGAGATTCTGCTCCTTGGACTCAAGCTACGATTCACCTGTCTCAAGAACAGCGGCAGTTCTCTAGTGTCAGGTCCCAGCAGGGCAGTGATGGGGGCCACGGCGATGGCCACAGAACCTGCTGCATGCACGTATGCAGACACACCTGACGCTGGCACAGAACTCACATAAGGCGCTCCCCGCCCCGCGGCTACTCGGCTCCACAGCCGCCTGGACTCTGAGGAAACAGAAGCTGGACTCGACTATCAGAAGCAGGACCATAGACGTGAAGGGCAGGGAGGCATGACTGTTACTTAACAACAGTAACGGCAAGGTGGACAGCACAATCAGCCTCGTCCCCGACTGACCCGCCATCCTCTGCTCTCCACCACAAACGTGACAAGAGCAAGTACAAAAGTACTGGCTGCCTTGAACCTCATCTGGAACATAATGACTGTCCTTTCCAACTGAAGAAGAGCCCGACTACCTCCCTGTGGCCCTGCTCAGCACCAGAGGCCTTGCCTGGGCAACCGCCAAGACTGGTCGTTTCTCTATAAAAATTCTATAGAAACATATCACAGATTTAGGGGACGGGAACAGTTCTAATTTTTCTTTTAAACACTGTGCACAAGTTCATATTAACATAGAAAGCATATATATCTCATAGATCACAGAAATATTAAAAAGTAGCACTCTGGTTTATCAGCTCATCTTACACACATTTAAGCAGCAGGATTATAAATCTACGGCAACAGAGGGGACACACCGCTACCCAGAAAAAAAAAAAAACCTAAAAACAGGCTGTTGCACAAAAATATTGAGTCCCTTGACAGATACCCACACCGATTAATGCAAAACGATGAATGTAGTGGTTGTTAAAGGTTTGCATGGTTGACTTTGTTAGGCTCTGAGAACACACGTCAACGCAAATGCTCGTCTCAGAGTTCTTTCCTTAAAGCAGTGGTACGAGTTTCTCTGTAATGTACACTTGTAAAAAACTGGCCAAACCTTCGGAAGAAGTTTGGTGCCACAGGGTGAGCATACGCAGTAGCAGTGACGAAGGCCCAGGAAGCTCTGCAGCCACATTCCGCCATGAGCCTGCGTGTTCCAGGCAGGCTGCGCACGACTGGGGGGACCTGCACCTGCCAGCCTGAGGCCGGGCGACGCCATCCCCGCTGTGGGGCCCAGGTCACCCTCTTGGTCACAGGGACGCCTGCAGGACGGTTTCCCACAGACTCTGTGTGCACTAAGGTCGGATCAGCGCTGATCGTTAGTCCCTAATGCGTGGATGTGCAAGGCTATTTCTGAACATGGATTTGTAAATTGTAATCACCCACAACGCGGCTACATAAAAAGTGCAGCGCGATCAAAGTGCATCCCGGCCAGCACACCTCGTGACCAAGGCCTCAGCGGACAGGACACGACCAGACGAGAGAACGAGACCACGCTCCCAACACCCAAGAGCGTGAGTACTGGTAAAGCTTTCGGTTGTTAAGGCCACGATTTTTCAGCTCTCATCTTTGAACCCTGTTTAGAAAGATTTCACCATTTTTAAAGGGATAACTCACTAAAAATATCAGCTTAGGTTTAAAAAAAAGACTTCGGGTAAGAGGATCCTGTATTGTTTATGAAAACACTGTGCACGCAAGTCCAGAGCCACTTACCCTAGAGTGACGGCAGCTCTTACCCCTGTGGGGGCCCTGCCAGCCCACTGTCCATGCAGGAGGTGCAGGGGTGCTCCACATGGACACTAAGCTACTGGGAGGGAATGGTTTTCCGAGTGTCTTCGTATGTTCCAAACAGAATGGGGTACAATTCCTGTGACAGGTGCCACTGGGGCCACTCGGCCTGGTCCTCGGCGTCATCCAGTGACCTCGATCACGGACACATGGACAACCCAACAGAATCCTCGAAATGGGGTCGATGACAGCTGGGTCCTTCATTGTGCAGTCTGTTCCGCAGGAAGACCAGAAGGCCAGGCCCTGCTCTGGGTGGTCAGGCTGGTGAGCAGAGCAGCTGCCAGGGAGGTGAGCGGGTATGGCCTGGGGTCTCCCTAGGAGACACCCCCCAGAGTCAGGACATCAAAGCAAATGTTGCAGACGCGCACAGGCTTGTTGAGATCAAACTTTATGATAGGAATCTCCTTGGTTGAGCATTTATGGCACAGGAGGCGTCCACAGTGGCGGCTGTGGAAATAAGCAGGGGGCGTGAGGAAGGGGCCAGAGAAGCGTGGCTGGTGGTGCCCACCCCCCACCAGCACCACACACCCTAGGGAGTCCATGCAAACACGGCCCTAGCCCATGGGGACCATACATGCTGGCAGACGAGCCTCTTAAGGTCAAGGGCGGCTCAGCCGCAGCCAGAGAACAGGTTCTCCCGCCCACTCCCCCACCCTACTCCTGCCCTTCTCCAGGTGCACCCCCCCAGCGCCCCCATCCCTGCTCAGGGCCTGGCTTCCTGGCGTCAGGGTGTAAGGCAGAAGCGGGGACATGGGCAGAAGGGCTGTTGCCCCGTGGCCACAACCTCGCAGGCTTACCAGTGATGTTTGCGAGTTGTGACTCCAAACTTGGCGGCGCACTCGTAGCAGGTAGACCCGTCGCACCACGGAGGCTCCTTGGACAGCATATCTGCAAGGACCCACCCGTCAGAGCCATGGAGCCAACGGAGGGATGGCTTCTCAGTGACCCAGGGGTGAAGGAGTAAGGCGCTCTGGATGGTCGGGGGAGTGCCCTGGGGCAGCACTTGCAGGTGGCCTGGGGCAGAAGGGGCCAGGCCCCAGGTGGTGAGACAGCGTGGCATGGGCGGGGGGGGGGGTGGGGGGGGGGTGGCGGCACAGTGGGCAAGCCAGCGAAGGAGGGGCAGATCTGTGAGCCCTGGTGGCTGTACGGAGTGGGCAAAGCTGGCTGGGTGGTGGTGGCGCGGGCACCAGAGGAGGTGGCAGGAGGGGCAGAGTGAGGGGGCAAGGCCTAGTGTGAGCTGTGGAAGCTGCGACCAGAGCTCACAGGGAAGGCACAGCATGAGGAGTCAGCGCCTGGCACCTTCAGCAGGGTGGCAGCTCCCAGGGTTCCTGGCAGTCGGTGAGCTCAAGCCTCTGCCCCTCACCGCAAAGAGGCAGGGCAGGGGTGAGTGGGGGCTGGAGGAGGCGGTGGCCCGTGTCAGCGAGGGGACAAGGGGTGTGTGGAGAAGCTGCCGGGGCCATGCAAGGGAGTCCTGCCCACAAGATGGGGTCGGGGAGCGCAGGACTGCTGGGACCCTCACGGAGATCCACACGGCATTTGGGTTCAGAGGTCACCAGAACAGGGTCTGCGTCCACCCTGCAGGGGCAGGAAAGGGCCACTCACCTAACAATCTAAACAGAAGCTGCTTGGTGGCCACCTGGTAGTTGAAAATGTTGACTCCTTGGTTATTGTTGACCCCGAGGCGAGCCCCAGCGCGGACGACGGCGCGGCACAAGTTGGCGTTCCCTTTCATGTAGGCCAATAGCAGCACTGGAAAACAGACCCACAGGCCGGGCTCCTTCTAGTCTGGCCCAGCCTAGTGGCAGGGCACAGAGCGCAGCCCCCCACAGACACCCTGGGGAGGCCTCTAGGGGATGCAGCCTTGTCTGGTCACAGAGCTGCCCTGGAGCCCGCCAGGCATGCAGCTCCGGACAAGTAAGCAAAGCCCCACCAAGGGACATGTGGTCTCAGCTGCCCACTGCTGCCATGGCCCCACCCAGCCCCGTCACGCACCTGCCCCACACCCTTCATTGACATTTTCACCTAATTCTCTACACGGTACAATCCAACGGGAGAAGCCCAGAGAGGCTACAATGACCCACATCACCACCCAGAACAGGACCGAGCCAGTCCTGGGAACCAGGCCTATGTCACTGGGAGCCCAGACATGAAGTGCCTGCCTGCCCATTTCCCGGGTCCTGGACAGTGGCACCGGCTGCAGGGTGTGTGGGTCCCTCAGCCTCAGGCCCATCACCGCCGGCCTCATAGGACAGAGGCCAAGAGCTGATGAGAAAATATTTGGTCCCATGCTAAGGTTTGGGACACCCCTTGGTGACACTTCTGCTGAAGGCCAACGATGTCAGTGTGGTGGGATGGAGGGTGAATGGGAACATGGCAGAAGTGAGGCTCGGCAAGGAGGATCTGGGTTCCAGCTGTTTCCCTATTTGGAAAATGGGGACACTCTCCCTGTGCTACTTAACATACGTGGGGTAGCGGGTTTTCCACGAGAATATAAATACAAGACTACGTCAAAAACGTGGTGACAGCTACACAAATGAGCAGGGACTGCAGCAGCGAGAGCAGCATGGGGGGGCCCAGGGAGGGTGAGCACACCGTGGCACAAGGGGCAGATGGGGACAATGACAGCAGGCGGGCAGGCTGTCTGGACACGAGGATGCTCTGGGGCTGCAGACACTGCAGACGTGCATGTGCCCATGTCAGACACTGCCTACCCCAGCGGGCATCAGTGACAGATGCTCCAGGAGCCCAGCCCAAACACACCAGTCCTTCGGGAATGGCACGTGTGCCTGGGCTCCCATTCTTCCAAGAAGCGGGAGCCTCCCAACATACCTGTGTTTCCTTCTGCATCCGGTTTGTCCAGAGGGTACTCAGGCATGCACTCCAGGAACAGCTCGAAGATGGTGGCCGCGTTCTCTTTGCCATACTGTCCAAGGATGTGCAGCGGCGACTGGCCTCTGATAAAGCAAGATGGGAAAGTTGGGTACAGATGAGCCATGGTCATCGTACACAAAAGATGTCATTTTCTGAACTCTGTGACACCGGATAAATTTAAGGACACACAGGAGGTCATGAAAGTTTTTCTACAAAATATTTTTCGAAAAGAAACTTCCAAGGTACCAATGTTGGTCAAGTGCCCCAAGGGCCAGTTCTACAGTGCACTGAGGCTCCAGCAGGACAGTGACTGCCAGCTGGGAGGGGCAGGCAGGGTGGGGAGCCCAGGCCTCCTCCCAGGAGCCCACACACTCACCGCAGGTTGAAGGCCTCAGCGTCCACGGTGCACTCAGTCAGGAGGACCCTGATGTTGCTGAGCCGACCATGCATGACGGCAAGATGAAGAGCTGGAGAGCAAACCTTTTACCGTGAGCGCCCGGGTGCCATGCAGAAAACCCCCTCTACAGGGGACACACCAGAGTACCCATGCCCACTCACAGCCCCTCCAGGCTCCACCACCCCATGCCAGAGTCACTCCTGCAGCCTCCTAAGACTGTGCTATCTGCTTCCACCACAGCCCAGAGGCAAAACTAAATGGTTTTGTGGGAAACCACGTTAGGGGCCCAGGGTTACCATGCCGATGGGAAGCTGCCCAGGGATGAGCCTCGCAGCCCAGAGCCTTCGCTGTCCCAACTCTGCTGCTATAAAACCAGCCTCCCTGGAGGGTAGCACACGGGGCACAGGGCACCTCCACCTCCAGACCAGGGGGACTGCTCGGGGCACTGAGCATGGGGCACAGGGGAATGACTGGCAACTACCATTATTTCCATTCTCATCCAGAGCAGCAAAGTCCACTGCATTCTCCAGGAGGACAGAGCAGATGGTGGGCAGGTCCTGCTGGGCGGCGAGATGGAGGGCGGTTTGGCGATGCTTGGTTAATTCGTTCACTTTGGCTCCTGCAAGAAGCTGTTGAAGCTGATTACATGAACAGTCTCTACACCACAGCCAGCGAAGGTCCCCCTGACGGGGACCAAGCCCACCTGTCTCCTGACACCCGCGGAAGGCCTGGCCGGCAAAGCTGGGAGCACGGGGGCTTCACACCCACTCCCCAGCAGGCATAAGCCAGCAGGATGCATCCTAGGCAACTCTCAGGGTATGAGAAAGCCATTCCTTAGGACACAGAAACTCTACTTCGGACTTGCTGATCTAACCATGCAGGACTGCAGGGATGTCCGCTGTTCTACATAAGGACGTGCACTGCTTATGGGAGCAAAACCATGTCACAGAAAGGATTCAGTCAGGAAAATTACAGTACATTCAAATGATATAATGAATAGTCAATAAGACAATAAAGATTTGGGACATAACATGAAAAGAGGTCTAGGATATTCTAGTCAAAAAGGGCCAGTTAGAAGACAGTACGACCCTATCTGCAGAGAGAGAGAGACGGTAGGAGGGAGGGAGGATGCGTGCACACACACCATGAGGGTTTGTAAAAGCAGAGACACCAAACTCAGAGAAATGGGGGGCAAAAGGGAGACAAGACCTGCTTCCTATCCTCACATGCTTCATGTTTTCCCACAATAAGCATGTACTATTTTTACACTATTTTTTGTTGTTATTGTTAAGATTTTATCTTTAAGTAACTTCCATGCCAAACATGGGGCTTGAACTCACGACAGTGAGATCAAGCATCACCTGTACCACCTACTAAGCCAGCCAGGTTTCCCTCCTACATTAATTTTTAAAAGAAAGAAATAAACACAAAAAATTATAGAATCAAAAGCAGGAAGGACCCTTTGACAATACCTGTCCACATGTTCCTTTTGTGACAGGGTTCCGGGCTGCAACCACAGCCCACCATGCCCACCCTGCAGCCTGAGGCCACCCTGGCCTCTCCCCCATGCAGCACTCTGCCTCTGGGAGACCAAGGCCCTGCTCAGCTCTGCTGCAGACCCCGACTTCCAAGTCCCAGCCTGTCCAGAGCTCCGGGCGCCCAGTGAAAGCACCCACGGGTCCAGGAGGACATCGGCTGCAAGTACTGTGTGCACTGGGAGTCACAGCTAACCCAGAGGAGCTTAGCCGGGAGACGGGAAGAGGTTTGGGCAAAAACATTCTTCCAACGTGAACAGGCTCCAGCATCAGCTGTGAGGTCAGGCCTTACAGAGGCAGTGGTGCAACCCTGGTGAAGGGGCCCATGACTTTCTCACCTCCCGAGTCTCTCTGATCGATGGACACATGGCCGGACTCTGAGGCCCACCTCTGCCTCCCTGGCCAGTCCCCACACCCACCAGATCCCCCACCAATCGCTCTCCAGCCCACTCCCAGGAACTGGTTCCCCTTGGGCTCTTCACACGTGACCCTGCCCCACACCCTCACACCCCACCACAGAGGTCAAAACTCTCTCAGCTCTAACATGTAATAAGGCACGAAGGTTTTCAAAAAAGTATCTTTCAAAAACAAAAATGGGACATGGGCACCCAGCTGGTGCAGCTGGTAGAGCTCATTTAGGGCTGTGAGCTCAAGCCCCACTTTGGGCATACAGATTATTTAATTTTAAAAAAAGAAGAAAAAGAAGGCAGGACACCACCCAAGGGTCAAGTGCCCACTGGCTACTCATGCACCAGGTGCTGGGGCTGGTGGGACACAGCAGCAACCACAGCATCCAGGGTCGGAGAATGGATATGCCCCGGGCTCACCTGCTTGGCTTCTCCACCCAACAGATAAAGGCTGCTTGCGGTTCTTGGTGTGAAGTGTCACATGCATAATTTGGTCCCTACCCGCCCCTCCTCTCCACCTCTCCCTCCCCCAAATTTCAACCACACCTTTCTAGGGAAAGCACATAGACTTCCCAGTCTCTGCTTCCTTGCTCAGACTGCTCCATGGCGGGTGGCACTCTGTGGTACTGGAAAAGGCAGCCTTCGGAGCCAAACAGAAAAGGCTAAAATCCCAGCCACACTCCTGACTACCCCATTATCTTGGGGGAAAGTTGTTCCTGAGCTTACATCCTCTCCTTTGTAAGAGGTAAAACCTTCCCTACACCTCTCTGGGTAGCTTTGAGAATGAGGAGGTGGTAAGCTCCTTGACAAACAGTGCTCTGAAAAGCTGTCTGCACCCTGTGCTTGCTGCAGCATGATTTACAAGTAAAACCAAGACACAGAAGCAGCCCAAGCGTCCACTGACTGATGAACGGACGGAATGTACATGACGGAACATTACCCAGCCATCAAAAGAAAGAAATCAGTGGTAAAATCAGTCTTGGTGCTGATTTTTTGATCTGACTCCAAAAGCAAAAATAAACAAGTCAGGCCAGAAACTAAAAAACTTCTGCACAGAAAAGAAAATTGAAGTCGTCAACAAAGTGAAAAGGCACAACCTACTGAACCAATGAAAATATCTGCAAGTCCTACACAGGATAAGCAACTGATATCCAAAGTGCACACAGAACTCAGTACCACTCAATAGCAAATTAAAAAAAAAAAATTTTACAACAGGCAGAAGAACTGCATAGATGTTTCTCCAAAGGAGACATCAAGATGGCCAACAGGCACATGAAAAGATGTTCAATACTACTTGGCATCAGGGAAGTGCAGATCAAAACCACCTTGAGGTATCCCCTCACACTTGTCAGGATGGCTAAAATCAACAACATAGAAAACAACATGTTGGCAAGGATGTGGAGAAGGGGAGCCTTGTGCACTGCTGGTGGGAGTGCAAGCTGGTGCAGCCACTCTGGAGAACAGTGTGGAGGCTCCTCAAAATATTAGACTAAAAATACCATATGATCCAGTAATTCCACTACTGGGTATTTATCCAAAGGAAAAACACTTTTTTTTTAATACATAAAGAAGTACGTTTATTGCACACATTGTAAGAAAGCTTTAAAATGCCTTTACTATCACACAAACCCAATGAACCAGCACAACCAGCACCTCAACTCTGATAATCTAGACCGGCTTCTGGCCTCCCGAGAGTTAGTTCTCCACAAAGGAGAGGGAGCCCTCTCCCGAGTCTGGGACACCACCTTCCCTAACACATACTGCACGTTGCACGGCGCGGTGAAGACCCTCACAGACACACAGGCACCCATCCCTTGGGAGGGCTCCAGGCTTGTACAGATCCTGCATCACTGGACAAACACTGCTCTGAAAAGCTGTCTGCACCCTGTGTTCGCTGCAGCATGATTTACAAGTAAAGCCAAGACACTGAAGCAGCCCAAGCGTACACTGACTGATGAACGAACAGAAGGTACACAACGGAATATTACCCAGCCATCAAAAAGAATGAAACCTTGCCATTGTAACAAAATGGATGGAACTTGAGGGTGTTACAGTAAGTCAGAAAAAGACATATACCATATGATCTCACTTACAGAATCTAAAACATAAACAAAAAACCATAACTTGTAGATACAGAAAACAGATTAATGGTTTCTAGAGGTGGGGTGGGGGTTGGGAGTTGAAATGGCTGAAGGGGGTCAAAGGCACAAACGTCCAGTTGCAGAACACAGAAGTCCCAGGGCTATAACGTGGGAACCCACTTAATAATACCATATTACGTATCTGAAGGTTGCTAAGAGTGCATCTTAGAAGTCCTTATCACAAGAAAAAAAACTTGTATAATTGTGTGAGAGGCATTTACTAAACATATTGTAGGGATGACTCTGCACTACATACAAACACTGAACCACTATGATGTACAAAAAAACTAACATAACGTTATACAGTGGTTACACCCCAATTTAAAAAAGACTATTAAAAAAGAGGTAGCGAGTGCGTGTGCACACAGGCGAGCCGAGCCGCCCTGAGCAAGCCGCCTGCTGCATGCCTCCCTCCCTTGCACCTGGCCCGCCTTACCCCCCAAATCCTGCTTCTTCGCAAGGCCTCACTGGGGCACCTACCTGCACAAGCTGCCCATCTGTTGGGCTCTCAGGACTCTCTGCACCCCCAGCACTGGCTTACTTCCCCAGATTCACACCAGGCACTCACAAACCCCAGCAAACACCCGGGTGAGAGCTTCTGCATGCAACATTTCAGTGACACTTACCAAGTTGCGGACAATGATCTCTGAGCCCGCCTGGACGGCAAGGTGCAAAGGGGTCAGCTTGGAGGCATCTTGGACTCTGGAATTCACGTTAGCCTGGACGCTAATCAGGAACAGGACACTCTCGATATCAGAGTTCTGAACCGCCACGTGAAGGAAATTTCGGCCCTTGTTATCCACCTACAGCAACAGGAGAAGCCAAAACATTTGTGGTCCCCCTTCCAAGAGTGCCCCCTGAGCACTGGCCAGCCGTGCTGGCCACAAGAGAGCATATGATGGGGCAGCCAAGGCCCTCGGTCCAGGGGGCCCCTCCCAAGAACCCAATCTGCACGTGCCTCCTGCCACGCACACCACAGACCCTCCCTGCACATGCACAGAGCCACAGAGCACACCATGCACCCTCCCACAGCAGACGTTGGGTTAGGACGCTAACAGATAGTCTGCAGGATGGGAAAAGGCAGAGGCAGTGCTTAGCCACGTGCATCCCCATGGGTATCCCCTCCTCTGGCTCCCTCACGCCACAGCTGCTGTGACCGCCAGACCCTGCGTGGTGTTGGGAAGTCTGCTCTCTCATCAAGCTATAGCATAACACCACCCTCCAGGCAAGCAGCCCCCACGTGCCACAGACTGCTCTGCTGACACAGAGCAGGTGAAAGCTCACTTGGGCCAAAGCACAAACTGTCCTTATGAGGGCGGTCATGTCGGTGAGAAGTAGGCACAGCAACATGCCACAATCACAGCCCCCACGCGCATGAGCACAGACACACTGCTGTTTCTGCAAAGGACTCTGGTCCACTGTGCCCACGTCACACTGCATGTGAGGACAGGTGAGGGGCTCCCCTTCATGAACACACAACAGCAGCTGAGTGGGGCAGAGGCCAGCACCCACACCACTCGCTCACGCACAAACACTGAAACACCAAGTGACAGTCCCCAACTGTGTCAGGATGGCACTGTGTTCAGATGCCAAGTCTCCAGGTCACAGTCATCAGTGGCTACTCCTGGACCTTGACAGGGCTCTAGGGGTGGGAAGGGGACCCCAGTCCCCCTGGGAGTGGCTGTGGCTGGTACTTCCCACCCGCTCTGTCCCACAGGGCAGTGCCTCCCAGCCATGCTGAGCAACTGCTCAAGATCCAGAGGACAGGCCTGAGCCTGCTACACTGGATGATGACAGCTCCTCACAAACTGTCCCCCAGAGAGCGGCTCCAACATCACACCACAAGCCCCTCCAGCTCAAGTCACATCTCTTCAGGACCCTCATAACCAGGGCAGTTAGACCAAGCAAAAGCACACAGAGACACCAGTGATACCACGTATGCAGGCCACAGGATTCCTCCTCAAAGGGCCCCCCGGTTGGCACCACTGTGGGCTGACGCAGGACAGGGGAGCCAGATCTCAGCTGGTACCCACAGTTCACCTGAATGGCCAGACTTCAAGAAAGGGGAGTCTAATTTCCACAAAGACATCATCATGTCCAAGAGATCTGTTTGGTGATGGCCACCTTTTTAATCTCCACATAATGGGCTCCACCAAGCATGGGCAGGTGCAGGAAGCTGGGTGCGGGTCCCTCACCTGCTCAGCAGCCCCAGACTCCCGCTGGAGGATGGCCTCCGCTGCTCGGTTGTTCTTGTATGTCATGGCACAGGCAAAAGGGGTCAGGCCCTGTCTGTCGCGGACACTCAAGTGGATTCCAGGGTGGGAGATCAACAACTGAATGATGACGCTGTGCTGGTTGCTGATGGCCACGTGGACCGGTGCTCTTCCTTCTGCATCCTGCAGGGACAAGACATGATTTCCATGTCCAGATGAAAGAACAAACTCAGGAAAAATATGAAGGGGATCACTTTCAAACCAAATTTGGTTCTGAGAACCAGTATTGCCACCCTGTGTTTGAAATCAGCTCTTAAAGAGGCCAAGCCCAGAGAAGAAAAGAGCAGCTGCCATCACCCCAAGCTCCAGTGACCCCGAAACACAAACACACCTGGTTTATTACCATCTCTCTCCTGGAAAGAGAAACTCTCCGTACCTGCGTGTTGACATTGGCACCAAATTCCAGAAGACACTGTACCGTCTCTTCCAGCCCCCAGGAGGCTGCCAAATGCAAGGGGGTCTGCCCATCTCTGGCCTCCTCCTCCCCTTCTCCATTAGCACCAGGTTGCCTGGGACTGTTCACGTCGCAGCCACTGAAATCAAGGGGGAAACGAAAGGTGTGCTCTAAGAGCCAGGCTTCCAACCCAGCCAGAGGCATGCAGATGAACGCATAGTAGCAGTCTCATCCAACACAGAAACTGCTGCCACCTTGGTGTCAAATACTGATGTCTGGGCCCCACTCCCATTGCTTCTTCTTGGTCTTGGGGGCGACCTGGGCATCAGAACTCTTCAAGGTCCCCCAAGGGATCTGTATGCATTTATCACTTGAGAACCACTGCTCTAAAGGCTCCTCCCATGTATCTGCCCCTGAGTGTGACGTGGGCCTGCTGGGGAGATGGTGGGGGGCGGGGGGGGACCCGCACAGGGACCACCTGGCTTCCTCCACCACAACCTCCTGGCTGCACGGGGTGAACTGGTCTGACTGGACTACCGGAGCCTCTACGGCCCCCAGGGCAGGAAACTGGCTCAGCTTCTGGACTCTGACGTTTGGGCACCCAAGCCTTTCTCCTCAGAATTGGGTGAAGTGCCTTAAGTGGTGACTTCATAGAACAGTGACCCTCCAACAACTGTAACTGGGGACCCCTCTGACCAGCCGAGCCATGCCAGGCCTATCGCTGAAGAAGACACAAAGAGACACGTAGGGTTCTCAGACCTGCGAATAAGAAAGCAGGCGGTAGACTCATTGTTTTCATCAATGGCCCTGTGCAGGAGCGTCTGCAGACACCCACTGGGCCCTGGGCCCCAGAACGTGGCATCACAACCATGTCGGACCTGTGGAAAACAGGTTACTCACAACACTGCACAGCAAAGTCACACATTTTATTACCACCTCTGAGCTCTACGTGACACCATTAGGTTCATTCTTTCAGGTGAGATACAGCTGATAATCAACTGCTAATTCCTGTGATTGGTACATACACTGATTAGAATGTGCTCTGTGCCAGATGCTGTGGGGTTGCTTTGAGAAATACAAGAATACGCTAATCATCACCCTGGGAGCCGTGTTCCAGGAGGGACAGAAAACACACACACTCCTCTGGCCTCAGCGACACACCTGAAACTCACAGTTCATCTCAATGCCCCCTGGGTAAGACCCCCAGCTGCATAGCACTTCTCGTCCCATTCCAGGCATTTCAGAAAGCTGAATGAGGACCCCCTGGGTAAGAAAGACAAACCAGGGATCGGGGGACTTATCACCATGTTAATGGTGAGGGCAGCCTTTACCCGAGCACACCCTCAGGAGAGGACTCCCGAGGAGGTACCTTGGCTCTTCCGCTTCTTGACAGTGTTGATAAAAACAGCCTAAAACAAAGTGTTGGCCAAGGTTATGTTGAACTGCAAGTTTCTTGAACAAGACTTTCAACAGCTCATCCTGGCCCCAACTTGCTGCTCAGTGGATCTCTTGTCCTGGTGGTTACTCTGTAGGTGACAATCTATCCCCACGTGTAAACAGAGGCTGAGGCTGAGCTTGCTCACCAGGGTGGATGCAATGTCCTCCAGGTTGTTTGCCAAGGCGAGCCACAGCGGGGGGTTCCCCTTCTCATCTGGCACAGACATGTCTGCTCCTCGGGTGCATATGGCATCTACTACGAGCGGAAGCTGGTTCCTGATGGCCAGCTGAAGAGCTGTCTCCCCATCCTGAGTCCTGTGAGGACATTGACCCCAAAACCAACATTTGTAACTGGAGCCAAATGGTAATGCGTCCACCCCAGGCATTCAAGGCCAGAACCCACTGTATCCTTCAAACACACTTCACGCACACTGATCAATATTCTTTCGGAGCAGTTTAACCTGTCAGTAGAATCTATCCCTTCTGCCTTTTTGGGAACTATCGCCGAGCCATCCTACTGCACCCAGAAGATAATGGACCAACACCCCAGCGTGTGGGAACCCCTCAGGCACAACTGCTTCCGACAGCACCTCAATAAAGGCCATCACGCTGCCTCCTTGACCAAACACTCCTCCTCCTCTCACTCCCCAGTCATTCAGGGTCACCTGACGATGCAGATAAATTCCTTGAAAATACAGAAACAATAGAAACTTAACCCTATATTTTTCCCCCAAGAATGTTCTTCATTATGTACGAAATCCTTTTCTAAACAAGTGCTTCTGGACAGGTCCTGCACTGACCTCCGTGCAGTACTGAGCCCGGGTCCTGAGGATTCCCTTTCACCATCCCACAAGTCCACCATCATGCTTTCCATCAGATGGGAGCTGCTCCCGCCTACCTCACATTGATATCTGCCTGGTGCTCCAGGAGGAAGAGCGCGCTCTTGCTGTCCTGCCGCTGCATGGCCATGTGCAGCAGGGTCTGCCCGTCCGACATGGTGTCGTTGATGCAAGCCCCAGAGCCCAGCAGCTGTGCTGCGATTGTGTGCATGCCTGGGACACAAACAGGCCCTGACCAACGCATGCTCCATATTTCCCCCGTTGTTCAACATCTCACTGCAACAAACACACCCCCTCGACTTCTCAAAGCCAGCAGTTTTCCACCAGGTATCACAGGCTTAACCCAAACCCAACGATGAGCCCCGCCCCTGCACGCTTCCCTCCCTCTCTGCTCCCCTACCCTTTGGACGGAGGCGGGTCTGCAGACCCCAGCAGCCTCTGGACAACACCTTCCCTGTCCCCCGGCAGCCTCTGGCACCACCTCACCAGTCCATAATGCCAGGCCCAGCACGGTCTGATCTCGGGAGTCCTTGAGGCTGAAGTCCGGAATGATTTGCAAGTTGTTGGTGGCATGAAGAGCATTAGCTAAAATTTTTAAAGGAAACAAACACTTGATTTCCCCACCCCCTGGACCACATTTAAAGGACTCCAGAGCTAAGAGCTAGTTGGTTTCCAACTCACTGACTGGCTACAATACAATCCCCTCTGTACAGAGAGAGTTCATAAATCTTCTCATGCAGAGTGGAAGCCCAGAAACCTGGCATTTTGGAGCACAGCTTATGGGAATAATAAAAGTTTTTAAAGCTTAAAATACTGAGTCTTCACAAAAGGAAAACAAACCCACTATGGAAACACATAATAATTATCGGAGTGCAGACAAATGGAGTCAAAACCATGGCCTGGCAGGGCTCTCCTAATATGTAATTCCTACCTTATCTCTCCAGGAAGGACCCAGAGAAAGATGCATTCTACCTGAAATCCTGCTTCCTTCCGTAAGAACAGGGAGGAAATATGCTGGCATTCCTCAGGACAGAGGCAAGAGGAGGACAGGTTCCAAGACAGGCAAGAGAAGAACCTGGGGAGGACTCTCTGAGGGAAGTGGGCCTCCCCATGGCAGGGGCTCCCTGGGCCCCCCTGCTCCTCCCACGGTTCCCCAGCCACCAGCGTGCCAGGGAGACTGAGGCTGCTGAGAGAACCGCCCACTCAAGTGGGGTCTGAGGCTGCAGGGTCCTTGGGTACTGTTCACGCTGAGGCAGAGCTTTGGGAAACACCCAACATGAGAGAGAAGTCGTCTACGGTTCTAACCCCATCACCTGACAGGTGCGGTAGGCAGGCTTTGCCCTCAGCATGTACACAGGGAATAGTGGTCAGGAGCCAGACTACATGCTGACCTAGTATGACCTGAAAGGATCTGGGGGCAAGATAACTCATCAATGGAAGGAACGTGAACTCTGTAACTAACTCCTCAGAATGACCGTTCACAGCTCAGGGTGGGGAGGCCCCAGCTACCCACCTTTCTGCTCCAAGATGACAGACACCACATCTGGGTGATCATAGGCGATGGCCATGTGCAGCGGCGTCTGTAGGTAGACACCATCCACTGAGCTGGCAGAGGATACGGCCTCCCGTGGCAAAGGCGGGGCCTCCTCGGTCTGCAGGTTCGGGTTGGCGCCTTGCTGCAGGAGCTCTGCACTGAGGTTGGCCAGGCCGTGCCGACAGGCTGTGTGCAACGGGGTTTCTCCCTAAACGGAAGCAAACAGCCCACCTCAGAGCACCGTCAGGATGGGAGTGCCCGTCACAGAGGGCTGACGCCTGTATTCTCAAGCCCGGGTCTCCAGGGGCAGTCACGGCCCTCAGCCCATCCTGTCACCAGCTGACCACGACTTGTCCAACTCCTACAAGTCCATTCCTGCCATCCCTATGCTATCAGCCCGGTTTCTTCAATGTTGGCCCAAGTGCCCTCCCAGCACCCTGGCTCCTCATCTACATGTCCCATCATCTTCTTAAACATCTTCAACGATTAAACCACAGACAACCTCCAAGTGCCACAGAAATATGCCCCGGGGAGGCTGGCAGAGCCTGGACCGTGGCCCCGTGGGGATGGGGCTACGAGTTGGCCCCCACCCCCACGGGTCTCTCTGCCTGGCCCACATCAACCTCATCAGGGTCTCTGATCAAGTCCTCTTTCCTCCACTCTCAAAATTAAAAACATTTTAAACTGGTACTCTACATATTTGATTCAATGTTCAAAAGGCACAAGAACAGACAATGACAATGTCCTCTCCTGCTCCCCCACCCGAGGAAACCCCAGTGCCAGCTTCCTGCATCCTTCCAAGGGCGGAACAGTCAGAAGAGGACATGGACACAGATGCACACACAGCATCTTTCCACCCAAACAGATGGAAACAGAACACACTGCTCTGCTCCTTATTCTTATGGAAGCTAGACCTCATCCATTTAAAGAGTCAAAGACCCTACAAGGCTCCTTGTGAAACTCAGCAAGATCCCACGTCTTTTTCCCTAAAAAAAAAATTTCCCTTTCCTGGAGGGAAACTTGAACTGTCTCAGCTGGGTTCTAACTAACATGTTTACATTGTCACCTCTCAGTTTTCTGGGCTCAGGTACTGTATGTCTGTGGACGCCTCACGGCTAGTCACCATGTCACAGGACTCAGACTCCCACTGACCCCCCACTGCACCCTTCCCCACCAACACATGTCATGCTGTGGAGGGCTGAGAGTGTCCTCCTCTGTGGGATCATCTTCTGCTCCAGACCCCCACACCCACATTCACACAAAGCATGCTCCCCGGCCCCCATGGCCCGCACCAGAGCCTACAAGTATGCGACTATCTCAGCTGACGTCCCCGCCACCTGTTCCTGCTCAACAGTCACAAACTCGAATTCACTGCCCAGCAGTTCTTCCTGCAGGCAATTCTCTTTCTCTTCATGGGTGCACCCAACAGCCTCACACTCCCTCCTGCCCCTGCTTCTAAGAGCCTAAGCTGCTGCAAGTATAATTCTGCAAACCCTTTGAAGCCTGTCCCCATGGGTCCACGTTCAGTAACAGGTCAGCACAGCTTCTGCCGACCTAGAGAACACCCACCAGCTCCAGGCTCCACCCCAACAGTGCACCCATATGGCAGCTTCCCGGTATGCTTTCTCAATTCAGAAGGTCATACCACCTGTCTACTCAAAACCCTTCACATAGATCTTCTCTTGCCATAGGAGAAGTCCAAAGAACTCAACCAGCACTCCAGACCCTTCTCCAAAATCAACCACTTGCCTTCAAAATTGGTCTCTTCTCACACATCTCAGAGTCCTCCCAGTTTTGCTATAAAGGGCATCAGAGAAGGAACAGCTGGTAAACAACATGAGCTCCATGAAGGGTACTTTATTTATTTGAGAGAGAGACAGAGAGAGAACAAGTGGAGGGAGGGGCAGAGGGAGAAGCAGGCTCTCCTGAGCAGGAAGCCCAACATGAGGCTCAATCCCAGGACCCTGAGATCATGACCAGAGCTGAAAGCAGAGGCTTCACTGGCTGACTCCCCCACCCCCAGGCGCCCTCCATGAAGGATTTTTCTAAAGTTGGAGACAAGGTGTGTCTGTATAGTATCAGAAACGAACAGTGGGCAAAACTGGCAACGCAAGAGACAGACAGACACAGAGACACAAAACGATCAAAGTCAAGAAAGCCAGCAGTGCATTTAGGGACACGCCGTTGTTTGGTGGGAGAGCAGGCTGCATCCCTGGCGAGCCACCTCACCTCTCGGAGCCTCAACGTTCTGTGCCCCGAAATGCAGGATCTGGAGATGTCGAGAATGCCCCTTCCAGGCCCACTCTGAGAATTAAGAGCCAACATCCTCAAAGCTCTTAGCACAAAGGCTCAAAGTAAACATGACCTTAAAGACAAGCACAGCCTCTCTCCATGAAAACAGCGGTAAGACAACTTCACACGGCACCAGACGGCCTGGCCATACATATGTTCACAAGCACTCACACGTGCCCTTTCCTTTTCCTGAAGCCACACCCTGTGAACCCCATCTTGCAAAGAAGGAAACTGAAGCTCACAAAGGATCAGTAACTTGCTTACAATCACAAAGGGCAGATGAGAATGAGAAGCCTCGCCCCAAGGCCACACTTCGACCTGAACACTGCAGCGACCTTGAGGCTGAACAAGCACTCACACAGGAAAGATTCAGCAAACACCAAGCGTCATAGAAGATGGAGATCCTAGTGCAGTAAGTTCTGTGTACGAGACTGGCAGACCCCAGCATCTAGGTGAGGAGCCGATATGCCATACATGTTTAGGGAACGCTTGCTGAATCAACCAACCAACCAGTATTTGGGAACAAAACATCCATTTCAGCCTGGTTTTTTAACCAAGTACATGCATCATCCGGACAAAAATTGAAAACAGAAGCTATTTTTTCCTACATATGCACCATTGCCTTTCCCCATAGAGCTACTCCGCTTCCTCAGCCGCCCTGGCACACTTACCCACTTGTTCCTGTGATTGACGTGGGCACCGCTGGTTGCCAGGAAAAGAGCAGCTGCCTCGTTCCCCGCCTCAGCTGCCCGCTGCAGTAGGCAATTCCCTGGAGACAGTGAGCACACTCGGTTCCCACGTGTACATCGACAAACCTCCTTGCCCACCTATCCCAACAGACAGCCCACACCCCACACCGAGTCCTGTGTGTGGACGCAGACACTGGACGGGCCCAGGTGGAACAAGAGATTTGGTCTGGGAGTCAGAGGACATTCGTTCTCCTAGAGTTCACCACTGGATGCCACCCGAGACTGGAGGTGAGTTCTGTCTGCTGCCGAGGATGGGTCAGAGCGTGCTTTCTCAGCAGCGGTGCTCCTGACCTTCCGGGCCAAGTGACTCTGTTGTGAGGGGGCTGTTCTGCACCCTGTAAAACAACTAGATGCAAACAGCACCCCAGCCTTGCTGTAACAAATATGTATACAGATGCTGCCAAAAGTCCGGGGGACAGGACAACTGTCTGAGAACCTCTGGACCTAGAAGGGATGTTCGACCAGCAAATGCCCTTTACATTTTATCCCTAAGACCCTAAATGTTTGTTCTTGGTGCAGAAATGTTTTGCTTACCACTATTTTCTAAATAAAAAGCTTAGGAAAAAAACATTTCTTCTTTCCCTCATGGAATGGTTTTAGCCCCAAAGCAGTGTTTCCCTTCCTATTAACATCCATTTCCTGTTTGGATCAACACAAAATCTCATGTGCTGCAGCTATGCTATTTGAAAACTCACATTAAATACCAGGACTAAAAATAGGTGAAGAAATGGGACATGGTTAAAACCAACAGTACAGGAAACAGCAGGTGTTGGCGAGGACATGGAGAAAGGGGAGACCTTGTGAGCTGTTGGTGGGAATGAAAGGCGGTGCAGCCACTGTGGAGAACAGTGTGCAGGTTCCTCAGAAAGTTACAAATAGAACTACCCTACGACCCAGCCATTGCACTTTTGGGAATTTACCCCAAAGGCACAGATGTAGTGAAACGCTGGGACACCTGCACCTCAATGTTCACAGCAACAATGTCCACAGTAGCCAGACTGTGGGAGGAGCCTCAATGTCCTTCGACAGATGAATGACTAAGAAGATGTGGGATACACACACACACACACACACACACACACACACACACACAATGTAATATTACTCAGCCATTAGAAAGGATGAAGTCTTATCATTTGCAATGACTTGGATGGGCTACAGTGTATTGTGCTGAGTGAGGTAAGTCAGTTAGAGGAAGACAAATACCATAAGACTTCACTCATATGGAATTAAGAAAACATGAACACAGAGGAAGGAGGGGAAAAAGGAGAGAGGGAAACAAACCATTTAAGACTCTTAACAGCACATTGAGGGTGGCTGGAGGGAGATGCGTGGGAGATGGGCGAGGTAGGGGATGAGCATGAAGCGGGCACTTGTGATGAGCACTGGGTGCTGCATGTAAGTGATGAATCCCTGAATTCTACTCTAGAAACCGATACTGCACAGTATGGTAACACCCTAAAATTTAGATTTAAAAAAAAAAAGAAAAAAAGAAATGGGACAAATGCTTTATTTTCATGCTGTTTTTCCTTTTCCCTCAAAGACCAGGATTCCACCTGGGGCCGAGAGCCACCATAACTTAGAAACCCCTAATGAGGGTCCCATCTTCACTCCTGCAGTCCTCCTGGGACACACAAGACGTGCACATGGGCCTCCGAATCAAACAAAGGTAACCTTCAACTGCTAAGACGTGACAGAAAGGCTGAGACAGTGGACAAAGGCCATTCCATGTAAAAGGAGAATTGGAACAAGGAAAAAATAATAATCCTGAACTTGTACCTAATCTCAAAGTATATAAAGGAAAACTCACAGAACTAGCAAGACAGTGGACAAATCTTCAGACTCACAATGAAAAATGTTAATATACGCCCCCAAATTGACAAATCAAGCAGTCCAGACATTAGTAAGTTACCTTATAAGATGTATACAGCATGACGAATACACCTGATGCATGGACGTAAGCAGAGAATAGTGGTGCATGCTGGGGATTTACCCCAAAGATACAGATGCAATGAAATGCCAGGACACCTGCACCCCGATGTTTCTAGCAGCAGTGTCCACAATAGCCAAACTGTGGAAGGAGCCTCGGTGTCCATTGAAAGATGAATGGATAAAGAAGACGTGGTTTACGTATACAATGGAATATTCCTCAGCCATTAGAAACGACAAATACCCACCATTTGCTTCGACGTGGATGGAACTGGAGGGTATTATACTGAGTGAAGTCAGTCAATCGGAGAAGGACAAACATTATATGGTCTCATTCATTTGGGGAATACAAAAAATAGTGAAAGGGAATAAAGGGGAAAGGAGAAAAAATAAGTAGAAAATATCAGAAAGGGAGACAGAACATGAAAGACTCCTAACTCTGGGAAAAGAACTAGGGGTGGTGGAAGGGGAGGTGGGCGGGGGGTGGGAGTGACTGGGTGACGGGCACTGAGGGGGGCACTTGATGGGATGAGCACTGGGTGTTATTCTATATGTTGGCAAATTGAACACCAATAAAAAATAAATTTAGAAAAAAAAAAGAATAGTGGTGCAGCCCACAGTGAAAGGATGCATATGCTTGTCAGGTACCTGTCAAACTTTCTTAAGAATGGGTCTGAAGGTAGCTAGCATCCAAGTCCTAAATATCAAAGAACCAAGTTCTTATATATTGCAGCCCTCGTATAGTATGATTATATTCGAAATGAATAAATTATGGCCAATGACCAGTATACCTTTGTAAATTCAGAGCAATTTAGTACCAATCTCATTTCCAGAAGGTCTTCCCAACCCCCCTGGTGTGGAGTGCCCTGACTTTAGCATTCAAGTCACCAGAGGGGTGACTGAATTTGTTCTTTACTTAAATCATTAACTTCTTTCAAGGAAAGGGCTATTTAATATCCACCTCCTTCTGGCCCATCCCCATCATCTGTGGCACCCACCCACACTTTATATGTATTATCCTGAGTTCTTCCTTAAAATACCTCTGTATTTTATTTAGTCAGAACAAGGAAATACCCATGTGAAAACAGGGTTCTCAAAGTGTGGTCAGTAGATTCCTGGGGGTTTCTGAGTGTCTTTCAGGGGGTCCATGAGGTCAAAACTATCCTCCTGATGCTCACTTGTCCCGCTATGATGACTGTGGCACTTATGTCAGATCAAACTGGGGCCCCAGAGCATACCAGGAGTTACCGTGTTCCTCTGCACCACATTGCACCAGCCAAAAAGGCACAGTCCTTAATAGAGCAGTAAAAATTACTACATTTCCTAAATTTCAATGGGTACCTATCCTTCCAGAATTCTGTGTGACATTTCACTTGTAACGGGGAAAATCCAATAAAAAGGATATTCACTTAGAAAACAGCTAAGGCTTTGGGACGCCTGGGTGGCTCAGCAGTTAAGCAACTGCCTTCAGCTCAGGGCATGATCCTGCAGTCCCAGGATCAAGTGCCACATCAGGCTCCCTGCCTGGAGTCTCCTTCTCCCTCTGCCTATGTCTCTGCCTCTCTGTGTCTATGTGTCTCTCATGAATAAATAAATAAAATCTTAAAAAAAAAGAAAAAAGAAAATAGCTAATGTATACAATGGAATATTACTCAGCCATTAAAAATGACAAATACTCACCATTTCCTTCGACGTGGATGGAACTGGAGGGTATTATGCTGAGTGAAATAAGTCAATCGGAGAAGGACAAACATTATATGGTCTCATTCATTTGGGGAATATAAAAAATAGTGAAAGGGAATAAAGGGGAAGGGAGAAAAAATGAGTGGGAAATATCAGAAAGGGAGACAGAACATGAGAGACTCCAAACTCTGGGAAACGAACAAGGGGTGGTAGAAAGGGAGGTGGGTGGGGGTGACTGGGTGATGGGCACTGAGGGGGGCACTTGATGGGATGAGCACTGGGATGGTGGGTATATAGCATATATGCTATATGTTGGCAAATTGAACACCAATAAAAAATAAGTTAAAAAAAAACACTACAAGTTTGGCAGCTTATCAACAGATTTTTCTGATAAGATCAATGGTGACATTAGTAAACAAGATTCTAAAATACACAAATATCTGGAAGATCTGCATAACTCGGTGAACCAGTATTTTTCAAATAATCAAGTTGTGATGTTATAGAATCATGTATGGAGAAAAGATCCATTCAAAGCACAAATGAATCCTGGATTTCAATATAAGAGTATGAAAAGTTCTTTGGTACAGTTTCAGATTCCATATTGCAACTAACTTTAAACTATCACTTGGTCAACTCTGCTTGCTGTGGAATCAGAGAAACACATCCACAATTATCTGAGAAGGCTCTGAAATGTGCCCCCCTTTGCCGGCTACATAGGTGTGAGAGTATGTTTTCCTCACATACTTTAACCAAAACAACATATCTCAAAAGGCTGAATACAGATGCAGATACCAGAAACCAGTCACTCTTCCAACTAATTTTGTTTGAATATTATCCTTCATAATAAATGATATATGCTAAACATGTAATGGTTTGTTATTTAATACATCTTTTAAAAATTTCTCAGTTTTAATTTCTAATAATATTAGTTAAATACCTCAGCTATACTATCGAAACCAAAATCTTTGAGATATCATTTTAAGAGTGTAAAAGGAGTTCTGGACCTCACTGCCCCCAAATAAGTGTTCCTGCTTAACAGACTCAGAGTCTGGCTAAACTTCATAAAGCATAATCTTGGAAATTTACTATACTGAAAAGCACAAACTAATTCTCAAAACAATATGCCATTCAATTTCTAACCCTTTTGGTAAAAAGGCAGACGTGATGTTTCACGGCCCTCCAGACCTACCCTCCAGACCTAAGCACCAGCTCTGGGGGGACCACACTTTACCTGTTACGGTGTCAGGGGCATTGGTGTTGCTGCCCCGCTGGATAAGTCTGGCTGCAAAGCTGTTTTCATCAAATGAAGTCCCGTTCACCACCGGGAGGTCTTCAAAAGGGTTCACTGAGTGGTCAGGAGACATGGTGACATACTGCACTGCAAGCCACAGAGCAGTGCTACCCTCGTGGTCTTTCAACTCTAAATCTAGCCTGAAATAAGGAAGCAGCAGGAACAGCAAATAGAACCCTCTTCAGACACTGTACTGCCAACAGCCTCTTTATGCACATTTTGAATGACAGTTTTTTAGTTTACTTTTACTTATTAAAATTTATGACACTAAAAGACATTTTAAAGGAATTATTTTTCACTCACAATCCCACCCTCCCAACTGTTTTTTCACTGCTCCACGTGCGTACCGTTTGCACTGCAGCAATTGACTGAACACATATTCATTCCTGGCCATGATGCACAGGTGTAAGGGAGTCCTACAGATGGAAGAGAAGAGGGACAGGACATGTGACATCGGTCAGAACTCCTCAGGGCAGGAGGCAGGGTCGTCACCCACAAGAAAACCCCATCTCTGCAGCAGTGTCTCTGCGTGCTCTGGCCAACAGCTTTCCAAAATCATGTCACTGTTTACTCAGTGGTCCAAAGGACAAGATCCACCAAAAGGAAGAGATAATAAAACGCTCTCCAGTTGAATACTGACTTGCACCAGGTCTCCATATTCTTAAACAGCAGTTTGTTTTCCCCACATATCCCCCACCATTGTGAAAACATATGTTTCTCTTCCTACAGCTCTCATGTACACTCAAACAGCCTGGCGACAGGCAGGGACTGCTGGAAGCAGCATCTGAGCGCTTTTCACTGTGTGTATCCAGCCCCCACACACCTTGAAGGGGGCCCCCCACCCTGCACCAGCACCCATCACAGGGGCAAGCATCTGCTGCAGCAGGAGAAAGTCAAAGATCCAACAGAAGATAAAAAGGATGCAATTACTTAGGGAAATAAAGTAATTATCACATGATAATGAGAGTTCAGAGACACATCTCACTCAATTGCAGATCCTTCCACACACATCCATGTCCCTATCCTGACAACTGCACAGAGCTCTGTTCTTAGTTTGATAGGTTTCTCTAGGGTGTAAAACACTGAGCTGGTCCCCCTTGCTGGTGGTCCCCTTCTGTGCCTCCCACACCGCTGCTCCAAAGATACACAGCCTTTTCAGCTCTAAACCACAAGGAATCCTTAACAAGGTACTTCTGGGAAGAGGCAAAGGCTGCAGAGATGCCGTGGGGAGAGCCAATCGGGAACACAGCAGATGGCCCGAGACGGTGTGCACCCCTTCACAGCACCCACCAGCTCTGACCAAGATGCTGAGACAAAGTTCCCTTGCAGAAGGTGGACCAGTAACCACCTGAACAAGACAGAAACTGCGTACAAACCCATGGACCTCAGTTCCCAGCACGGAAATGATTTCCCCAAATGTCTCTGGGCTTAGTCACTCCTCTCATCGGTCTGACAAACCTTTATCTGTGACCTCAGGGAAAATCAGACTGAATAACAAGCCCCAATCTACTAGTTATGTGCCACCCTAAAATACCATTCTGGAAACAGCACTGAGAGCAAGCCATCTAACCCCACTTACCTGCCCTTGCTGTCCTGCATGTTGGGATTGGCGCCGGCCTGCAGAAGAGCCTCTGCGATCTGTGCCATCTCAGACATCACATCTGCTGAGTGTTTCTTCGAACTGTACAATGCCACAAGGTGCAATGGTGTCTCCTGGGCACCCAATGTAGCAGCATTGACAAGTGCCCCATTCTTAATGAGGAAGGTGGCAGCAAAGAGATCTCCTTGAAAAGAAATGACAGAAAAATGGTCACCCACAACAACACCAGGGCAAGCTCTTCTGGCCAATGCTTCCTGGGAAAGTCAGTAACTATGGACAAAGAAGAGGGAGAATCGGGCATGTCTTCGCAGAACATCTGGGACACCTGGAAGTGGAAACTCATCATCAAGATAACAAAGTCACATACTTGAATCTCAAAGGCCTCATTCAGTTTCTGATCACCCGTTGTCACATGTCCTGTCCTGCGCCTCAACATCACTATTTAAGTAAACCAGGCTTCTCCACTTAGAGGCCTCTCCTGGTCATCAGCCCTCAAAGGCAGTTTCAAGATTCTTCTCCAACACAACTGATGTCCCTCTGTCATTTCCAGACCACCAATCTGCCACACCTGCATACAGGTTCCTATTCAGGGGACAATTCTGTCTGATTTATTGTGATTCACAGATTTTTTTAATGTTCTATTACGTACAAACAAAACAGTCTCAACAAGAAGTCTGCAACTGATGGGACACCTGAGTAGTTCAGCGGTTGAGCGTCTGCCTTCAGCTCAGAGCGTGACCCCGAGGTCCTGGGATCGAGTCCCACATCGGGCTCCCCGCAGGGAGCCTGCTTCTCCCTCTGCCTGTGTCTCTGCCTCTCTCTCAGTGTCTCTCATGAATAAACGAATAAAATCTTTAAAAAAACAAGAGGTTTGCAACTGAATATTTAAATAAAGAATCTGTACACGCTACTCTTTATAAAAACTTCACATGGTGCATTAAGTGGTTGTCAAAACAAAGCTTTTTCCTAAGTCCCCTCCATTGCCCTAACTCTTGGAGCACTTAGAGGTGCAAGAGTCTCCCTGGGGCTACCTACAAATACCAAATTAATTCTGAATAACTTACATAAAATCCAGTAAATTGAACAGGTGAGACTGCTGTCCTCGACTACTCAGTGCTCTATATGAGGAAACACAAACTACCTTGACATCCTGACAAAAGGCCAAGAATTAAGTTTACATAAAGATACCAAAGGGATACAATTCTGAAAATACATGGCTAAATTCAGAACCAAGCAATCTGACAATTTCACATCAAAAATACTTGTGGAAAGCAGTTCAAGTAGGCTTGTCAAGTCAACCTGGAAGATGATAGAAATTAAGCAATCAAATTTATGATGATTCCTTAAAGTTTAATCCTCCTTGGATTTAATTCCATTTATAACTTTTTAAAAAGATTTCATTTATTTATTCCTGAGAGACACACAGAGAGAGGCAGACACACAGTCAGAGGGAGAAGCAGGCTCCCTGCGGAGAGCTCAATGCAGGACTCAATCCCAGGACCCAGGGATCACGACCTAAGTCAAGGCAGACGCTCAACCACTGAGCTACCCAGGCAACTCTTCCATTTGGGGTCCTGGGATCAAGTTCCACGTTGGGTCCCCTGCTCAGTGGGGAGTCTGCTTCTCCCTCTACCCCTGTCCCTGCTCTGCTTTCTCTCTAATAAATTAAGAAAATATTAAAAAAAAGAAAAGAAGGCAAAAATAGCAATGCATCGTAAGATAATGAACTATCAACAGAGCAATCACCCAGTTACTAATCCATGATGCTTGTTTTGAGGCATTCTGTCTAGCCGGAGCGGGGAAGCAAAAGTTTCTTCTGGGGACCTCCAGGTAGTACTGACAAGCTCACTGCAGGGAAGTCTTCCAAAGCAAACCTCCCCTTGTCCGGCCAAGTGTAACCCTAGCAGGCATGACACAGCACTTTGCTAAGTTGTCCCAAGGGTTCAGCTGAAACTCAGAGGTACTTTCTGTAAATTGTCTCCACTTCACCAAGGTTTACAAAATAAATTTCTTATAAATCACATCCTTCTTCAGCTGGAAGATCCCCCAAATGCAGCGCAACTGTTGCTCTGCTGGTTTCACGACCGTCGACTTTCTACATGTCTTAAGCCTGCTGGCAGTGTTAGGATGGATGGAGGCCAGGTTGCCGAAAGTGCCATAGAACTTCTTCGCTATGCAGATCATAGGCAACAGTGTTGCTTCTGTAGTTGATCTGTTTTTGTCTTTGCATCCAGACACATTCACCTGCCCCTAATTGTTAGTGCCATAGATGTACACTCCTTTGATTCCCAATCTCCACATGACAATTTTCTCCTTTCAGAGACACCTACAACAAGTTTTCTTTTATAATCTTGCAATATTGTTCATCTTCAACAATAGTTCTGCAATCTGAACATCCAGAATAGGGCTTAGGATTTCAGGAATGGCAAAGTTCTCAAGTCTATTATCTGTATTCCTATGCTCATTTTTTTCTAAGATTTTACTTACTTGAGAGAGAGTGCGCACATGCACACGAGAGCAAGGGGAGAGAAAGTGGGAGAGAGAGAGAGAATCCTCATACAGACGCCCCACTGAGTGTGAAGCCTGACACGGGGCTCAATCCCACAGCCCCAAGATCATGACCTGAGCCAAAATCAAGAGTTGGATGCTCAACTGCCTGAGCCACCCAAGTCCCCCTGTATTCCTGTGCTCATTTTCATTTGACTATATGGGTTGCATCTGGTCTTCAGTGGACATAGAATTTCAAAATCCTCTGGTTTTCAATACCTCCTATCTGCTCTGTACTTTCTTCTAAGGGACCATCTTGCCAGAGAATGCCAGCTTGGGCAAGGAAATGCTCAGGTTGCCACAAGCCCCTCAGATGCTGATTGATCCATGTCTGATATACCTATCTACCTGCCACTGTCTAATATAAAACAGGCACCAGGGAAATGTTTGGGAAGAAAACAGATCAGCTGCTCAAGGCTATGAGATCCCATTTCAAAAGACTGGCTCTAATTCCAATCAATTATGATTTTAGGCAACTTCAAATTTCTCTAACCAGCCCCCAATTCTTTTCTGAGGTCTGGGGGAAAGTGTGATCTTTACCAACATCACATGCAAAAGATCAAAAATTAGCTTTCTGTACACCAGAATATTGGTAGAGCTCTGAAAACAACAACATGCATATTGGGGGCTAGGTTGGGTCAGGCCTTTGCTATTCATATATACATAGTGAGTTTCTCCATAGGCCCTGATGTGTTGTAGGAACAACACCCACAGATATTCAACCTAAGAGAGAATATGTACAAACATTAGCAACAGAATAAAATATCCCAGAGAAAGCCACCTACATTCTGGAAGTGGAAAGGAAATCCAGGACTGTTGGGACAGAGGGCCTTAAAATGAAAAAGCCTGCTGTATATGATGGAGAGCTAGGATATGGTTTCATACCTTTAAGGTCAGCCCATGCTCCAAACTAAGAGAACACAGTAAACCTAAAATAAGACTACATTATGAAAAACTTATAATACACTATACCTATGGAAGATGAACCAGACAAAAATATACATTACTTGCATATATATATATATGCACACAAATACATGCACCCCACACAGAAAGTTATTTAGGAATTACTGGAAGTTGAAAATCGGGGTGTTTTACGTTAAAAGAAAGTTAGCCCATGGGTACACAATCTAGAGGGAAAAGACAGTGGACATCAAAGAGCAGAACAAAGGGAGAGAATGGAAAATACCAAGCACCATTTATAAAGTTTCTGTCACTAAGAAAACTTCTAATACATCCTGGAGAGATTTCCATCAAACACAGCTACAATAACAACTGTTTGGGGACGCCTAGGTGGCTCAGTGGTTGAGCATCTGCCTTCGGCTCAGGGTGTGATCCTGGGGTCCTGACATCGAGTCCTGCAATGGGCTCCCTGCAAGGTGCCTGCTTCTCCCTCTGTCTGGGTCTCTCTGCCTCTCTCTGTCTCTCTCATGAATAGAGGAAAGGGAAAGGGAGAAAAGAAGAAAGAAAAGAAAGAGAACGAATGAACAAACGAACGAACGATTTGGTGCTTCAAAGTTGGCTACTTCATCAACCCCATCCACTGGCACCACCAGGTAAACAAGATATCACTGTAATGGCTTGTCCACATCAACATAACCCTAACACCACCAACATCAAAACAAGTCCACACATGACCTCTCCTCTAGTGCAGCTTCCTGAGCAGGGCTGTACTCAGGGAACCCAGTAACATTCACCATGAACATAGCCGGCCTCACGCTGCGCCAGGTGCTGGCACCATCTGTGCACAGACTGCAAGGAATGAGACAGGAGCACCTGCTTATGAGACCCGTCAACCACCAATGATTATTAGAAGGTCAATGCTGATCACCAGATATTTGTAAACAGCAAGGAGTCACCTTCTTGCCCTGACTAGCTAGTTGGAGGTGGCCACCCTCTGGCCACTGTATGCCTCCTGTAAGAAGAGGATTCGTCCAGAGACACTGGCTGCCCATGTCATTCTTCACAGAACTGCCCAGCACAGATTCTAGTGGGCATCCAGAACTGGACCCACATCTCAGATAGCAAAGATCTTTGCTCAAATTATCAAGAACTTAAAAGCACGGTTGACAGTTAAAATTAAGTACATTACTCATTTAGGAAGGGCCACAGAGTGACGGCTCAACCTAAAGAAGGAAACGTGAAAGCAGCCCCCTGGGAACTGAAGCTAGTTACGGCACAGCAGCCTGGAGCTGACCCTACCACCTGGCAGTCCCAGTGCTGGGAACACTGGAAAGCAGGAAGGATTCTTACTCTGCACATAAGGAAAAGGAGACCCAGCAGTAACTGACTGACTTGTTCAAGGCCCCTGACTCCGTGGTGAGCCAGGGTTCAAACCCCAGCCCACCCAAGCTCTGACCCCAGTGCTTAGTCTACCATGCCATGGGCTACTCTCCAGAGCTGGCAGCAATCAGGACGATGATACCAGTGCCAGAATGCACAGGCTTGCAGGCAACTGATCAATTCCGAGTGGAAGATTAAGTCGCCTGAAAATAAGCATCAAAGATGCACTGCCAATTCTTGGCAATTCTCGTAACTAAGCAATCACCAAAATATTTAATATCACGTCAAGGATGCTTTTTCATCACACATAAGAATTTAAACTCCCTAAGAGGAAAGAAATAGAATTCTGAGATTTTTTTTTTTTTTTTTTAGTAACAGTGTATTTGTTTCCAAAATAAACATCCCAGACACCACAGAGTATGGGAAAAATAATTCCCCATGTGGTGGGAACCTTCCCTACTGCACACACACCCAGTGCGCTAAGTACCCAACAGCTCTGCACAGTGCAGAGTGGCGCCTGGGAAATGCATCTGCTCTCAACGCTGACACACTCCAAGGAATTCCTTCCCGATGATGAGCAACATTTTCCCCTGTGTCAGCCAGCAAGCTTCACACTCTAACACATGGCTTTGAAAGATATATGTATTAAAACCTTTGCCCAAAAAGAGCAAAGCCACAGCTGCAACAGGACCATATTTGAAGTAACTACATTCCACCAACTAGGAGAAACTTGTGAATGATAAAATATAAATGATGCCAGTATAATAATGACAGTAAATGTAAGAGTGATAGTGCAATAGCACAGTAACAACAGCACAGTACCAGAGCAGAGTAATGATAGCTACACAATTGGAAAGGTGAATATACAGGATTCAGATGGGCAGAAATCAGTACACTGTCTTTGTGGTCCACATGTGAACAAAATGCGGCCATGGCTAAGTCTTTCAATCAGGTCATCTAACCCTCTACAGAATTAAGATTTGGCCTTTTTGAAAGCTGTCATTTCATGCTGGAACTCTGCCTCTGGACAGCTTCTCACTCTGTCAGAAATGATGACTGCAAAGCAGAGGCAAGCAGGATCCATTTAGGACTTACCAATTAATAAGGCCACAGGAAAAACCAAACAGAAAAGATTAGTATTTTTCCACTTGAAAAGTTAATTAACATTAAAATTCTTTTTTTAAAAAAAAGATTTTATTTATTTATTCCTGAGAGACTCCCAGAGAGAAAGAGAGAGAGAGAGAGAGAGAGAGGCAGAGACACAGGCACAGGCAGAGGGCAAAGCAAGCTCCATGCAGGGAGCCTGACGTGGGACTCGATCCCTGGTCTCCAGGATCATGCCCTGGGCTAAAGGCAGCGCTAGACTGCTGAGCCACCCCGACTACCCTAAAGTGTTTTGATTTTATCACTTCTATATTCTTCCCACTACTAACAGCAACATAATCAAAACATAGCTACAGTTTCAAATAATCTTTCTAGAACAAAATGAAACTATCACTTTGCCATGACAGAAGTCTAACCTGTACAAGTGAAAATTCTGAATCTGAGAATGTGTTTAAACGTGCATGGTTTTGATACTTTCCCTCTCTTACAGTCCCCAAACATGTAAAGTCCTTCTGGCACAATTCCTCAAGAAAGTGATACACATCCACTGCTTACAAGTCACAGCTTACACCTCCCTCTGGTCTTTCCTCTGGGGGCACTGCTGACCCCAGAAGAGCCAAAGAAACCAGGCACAGGCACTAGCCCATCCTAGATCAGATTCTACATCATGCGCAGACAGAAAAAGCTTTACAGAATGTAGAATGTGTACAACAGGGTCAGAGAATCTTCAAAAATTACTTGGATTAAAGTAAAATTGCCAGCAGAGAAAAATACAAAACATACTGCTTCTTCTTACCTCTTTGGATTCCTTTATGGAGTAAGCTCCAGCCATTCTTGTCTACCATGTCCACATCAGCCTTGTGGCTAACCAGCGTGGTGGCAATACTCTCTAGTCGTCGTGACAGGGCTAGATCTAAAGCAAGGTCTCCATTATGGTCCACTTCATTCAGCTTCCCAGGGAGCTGCAGAGATATATCTGTAAATTAGCACCCAGCCAATAGATAATACAACTTATTTTAATCTCTCCCAGCTGGACTCTTATATATATCATCTTTTTATAAAAATACCAAATTACAGTGCTAGAACATTGTATACTCTCCAAATGCCACTGGATTCACAAACTTCTCTCAGGCCTCCTTGAACACATGTCTTTCAGGGAACACAGAATTAATGGGGATCACAGAGCAGACACCAACACCGTGGAAGACAATGAGGGCCACAAGGGAAATGCAGATAGTGCTATAGGAACACAAAGGCCAGGTTAGAGGGTCAGAGCCCAAAGGGAGACAGCTAACGTTTTCATAAAAGACTATGGCTTAATATCTAATTCCCGACACAACGTGATGTCTCCCTGGGTACTGGACACCCAGTCTAAAGCACATTGTGTTCCCATATGTCAAGAGCAACTGTATTTCTTCACTGGGCAGTGCAGTCAGCAGAATAATAGCCCCTAAAGATGTCCATGTCCTAACTTACAGAACATGTGCCACCATCCACAACATAAGGGACTTTGCTGGTGTCATTAAGGTTAAGGACCTTGAGGGAACACATCCTGGATTATCTGGGAGGGACCCATCTGTCTAATCATATGTGTCCTTAAAAGTAAAAGAGGGAAGCAGACGGAAGCAGAAGAGCAGAGAGATGTGACACAAGGATTTGAGACGCCATCCTTGGCTCAGAAGAGGGAAGAAGTGGTGGCCTCCAGAAGCCAAAAAGGGCCCCCAGCCTAGAGTCAGCAAGAAAATGGGGTTACTAGGCCTATAACCACAAAGAGGTAAATTCTGCCTGCACACCAAATGAACAGTAAACAGATTCTCTCCTACAACCTCCAGAAAAGAACACAGCCTGCCGACACCTGAACTGTGGACAGGTGATGGCTGCACTGGACTTCCAACCTACAACACTGTACGGTAATACATGTGCTTTTAGCCACTAGGTTTGTGACAATTTTTTTATAGCAGCAAAAGAAAACTAAAGCAGAATTTGGTACCTGGCAGCTGGGTACTACTCCAACAATGACCTAAACACATGGAAGTGGCTTTGGAAATGGCCAACAGGCAGAAGCTAGAAGGATTTTGAGGAGCATAATGGAAACAGCTCAGACAGCCCTGAACAAACAACGCGTAGACAGATGTGCCTTAGAAGACCGTGCTGGTGACAGCTTAGGGGCAGTGAGGACATTTTAGAGAAAAACAAGCCATGTATGGTTTTGGGAAAAAGCAGTTACAGTACCTGTGAGTCCATCTCAATTAGATAGAGGAAGACCACATCCTCTCTCTCTACTTTGATCGCCTTATGTAATGGGTACTCAGTCTTGGACTTGATCATTTTGTACAACAGCTGAGCACTCATGCTACTGAAGTCCTCCTTGCGCAGGTCATCCTGAGGACAGAAGGACAGTGAAAAGGGAGCAGATCCGACACACCAACAGTAACGAGAGATGTTCATGAAGAAGCCCCTGAGAACGTGTCTGGCCCTACTAGGCAGGGCTCAGCACAAAGAAGGTGAAGCAGGAAGGGGGAAGTAACCTGCTCAGGTTTGCACAGGAAGGAACACAAAGCCAGGAACCAAGCCTGTGCTGTCCACAACAGCCCTGCTGTGCCTTCGGAGGCAGTAAAGCACCACTGACACCCAGCAAGGACGCCACTAGGAGCCCTCTGTCGGGCGATGGGGTCATTAGCCCCACAAAGATGGCAGCTGCAGAGCTAATCATAACTTTCAGGGGTGAGGCCCCCCCAGTCAGAGGGTCTTCACTACCGCAAATCTCTATCTATCCTAAAGCACCACACCTGTTTTGATTCTTTACAATCCAATTCTTCTGGACATCTTTTCTCACAATGTTGTTAAGTACCAAAGTTTGCTATAAAACTCGGCTATAAAACACAGCACTAGGTATGATTTTTTTTTTAAATGCAAATACTGTTCTTTAAGACAAACAATTCCGCAGAACAGCAAATCGAGACTTAATGGTCTCCACCATTTGTGGAGTGTGGTCTCCACACACCGCAGAGAACGTGGAAAGACCCGGGCTTGCGGGCAGCTTCTGTGGATAGAGCATACAGGCAGCTGTTTCTTGACCTGAGCTACCTCTACCTCTCTATTCTGAAATCAGAATGAGACGTTTAGAGCCTCAGCAATCTCAAATGTCATCTAATGCAAGTAAGAGCCGAGAGGTAACTTTCCAAAGAAGCAGGCCTCAGCTCAGGTCTCTGGCTAGCCGTGAGGGTGCTTTGCTCACACCCCTCAATCTCTCACTCACCCAGTGACTGGCAATAATTTCTGCACAATAGTTCATGAGAGTGCTGGCACTCAGTTCCTCTGCGGTCTGATAGAAGCGAATACAGTTCCTGACGTTCACCAGAGACATAACACTCTTCTCACATCTGCAAGAGAATATTAATGATGAATGGTGTCATTAGGACAAATAGATTCGTAAGTGAACAAACCAAAGCTGTAATCTGTGTACTGGCTGTCTATGTCCAATAACACTAACATACAAGGTTACACAGAGGAGTTAGGGATAAGTACAGCTGACCTACCATATTTTAAAAGTACAAGAATTGCATTATATAGCACATTGACCATTCTGGTCAGAATCAAAATGACCTCTAAATAAACACATTAAGCATAACCCCCCACTGCCTTATAAGTAATTCCATGAAACTCACAGGTTTATTATACATAGGTGCTGGCAAAATCAAACACACAATAGGTCAAATTCACTCCTTTTATATTTAACTGTACAGGACATATGTACAATTCCTATCAGCACAGTTCTGTAATGCCACCAGTGAGGCCTCAAATTAGCTTCAAGCAGGAGGCTCTGTGTATGCTTCAATAAATTAGTTTGTCTGAAACATTCTCCCAAAGCTGAACCGTACGGTATGTGCATTATCACTCAATAAAACTGACTTTTGAAAGTCCACCTAGAAAATGTATAGAGCCAAATGAATTTCACACAGTAAACCCATAGCATGTACACGGTATACACACAGTACACCCACAGTATACACACAGTACACCCACGGTATACACACAGTACATCCCCACTACACCTGAAGCACACTAACAGTACACCTACAGTGTACAATGCACATGTCCCTAACTTATTATAGAGTATACTAACACAGAAAAATCAGCTCCATGGATGTCCAAAAAGTCTGCTTACAAGCATCACCACAAGACTCTCCCATGCACTGATAAGAAGGCACTCATTATGTCAGACAGGCAACCAGGTCCCTGCTAGCACAAAGCCAACCCACACCCTAGCCTAGGAGATGCAGCACTGGGACTGGGGGAAAGGAGGCAAGTGGCACAGTCCTTCCACTCCCGTGTCTGCACATCTCCATACAAATGAGGCTCACCTCTAAAGCATCACAGAAACCTGGCAGCCTACTATTGCTTCATCTGTCCTGCAACACCCACAGAAACCCTTTTCTGATCCTAAGGGCAGAATCAGCACTGACAACACTGAGCTGTGAGGTAAAAAAGACCTGAATGGAGATCCACTGAACTGTCTGTGCCCTGTCTCCTGTTCCATGTAGTAAACACAGTGCTCTTGTTCAGAGGGCCAGAGTATCTGTGTGCATTTTCCCAGGTAAAGGAAAGCTAAGTGAACTGCACACAGTATTTGGTACATACCTGATATGCTCACCAGTTTGAGGGCCTTCTCAAGGCAGCAGCCTCGTTTATAACCAAAATGGACTGGTTTCAGTACTACAGTAAGAATAAATGATCATCTAGCAGATAATTCTGAGTTTTTACAGGTGAGGGGTAGCTCACAGAGTTGGAGAGAGGCCACTGACGCAGGAGAGAGAAGGGGAATAAGGACGGAAGTGTTAACAAAGACCAGAGAAGAACAAAAGAACAAACCTCCCAAGCCTCACCAATGAGACCTTGGCAGGGGCGGGGGGAGGGGGGCAGCAACAGCTTTGCCATCCTTTCTCCATCCAGCAATAAACGCTGGCACCTATTTTATTCCAAGACTGATGCTTAAGTTCTTTGTTTCTAAGTAACAGAGGTGAGGTGGTGTGAAGAAGCATCTCCTACAGGGCACTTAAAATCAAAGTGTTATAGTATCACAGTGAGTTACTGTACTGAGCAACACCATCTGAGCAACCTTCCCCCAAGTGATTGTGACCTGCTATGAAATCAGAACGTTTGGGAGAAGAGTCTTCTGCTTAAATGCGTGGAAATTCTCAATTTTACAATGACAGATACCCATGAACAGCTGTCCTAACGTCCTACCTAAGGGACTACTGATTCACGTCTGCGGAGAAGCTTTGCTAAGCACTCTTACAGACAAATCCCCTTCTTTCTACTGCCAAATGACATCTGTACAAAGATCCTCAAATGTGTTTCATGAAAACAGATGTTTTGTTACAACTGGCAGACACTTCATTTTCACCTACCTCTGGGGTTCCCAGAATGCCATTTATTATTTCAAAATGGTTTGCATAACATAAAATTAAACTTACCTTTACATAAAAGACCATGTCATCTCATTTAAAAATTCAGATTCTCAGTTCTTATCTTCTCTTTCAAAAGTAGCAGGACAGACTAACTTTCTTTTGGAGGAATTTTGGTTTTGCTTTTTTGAAAGATTTTTATTTATTTATTCATGAGAGATACAGAGAGAGGCACAGACATAGGCAGAGGGAGAAGCAAGCTCCATGCAGGGAGCCTGATGTTGGACTCGATCCTAGGACCCAGGAATCACGCCCTGAGCTGAAGGCAGATGCCCAACCACTGAGACACCCAGGTATCCTAGGAATTTTGCTTTTACATGTTTTAATTTTAGAGCACTAAAAGGATATAGATGGACAAAACAATTTTCAAAGTATAAAATCCAGAATATATTAAGCATCTCACAAATTTCTGTCTAGTTTCAATATTACTCTGATATGCATGAATAGGAGGTGTGGAAAAGATACTTGACAGGAGAAACAATAAAACATTAGCAGTGGCTGAATTACAAATGACCCAGGGCCTTTTCTTTGTATTATTCTATATTTTCTAAATGCTATATGCTGAGCTTGTAATTTCTACAATCAGGAAAACAACTACTATATTAATTGTCAATTTTTAGCATATACTATTAATTCTCTTTAAAAAAAAAAAAAAAATCAAGCCTCCTGGGTGGATCAGTTGGTGAAGCTTCTTTCTGCCTTTGGCTCAGGTCATGATCTCAGCTTCCTGGGCTGGAGCCCCCACCTCAGACTCCCAGCTCGGCAGGGAGTCTGCCTCTGCACCCCGGCTTGTGTTCTCTTTCTCTGTGCCAAATAAATAAATAAAATATTTTTTTAAGTCATCTTTCTGATAATACTTACCAAAAAAACCTTCCTTTTCATCAAAGTGGTGATAGCATTCCCAAACCTCTGAGATCCCGACATTACAAACATGAGCAAAACCTGCTTCATACTGACCTGCACACATTTATGACAGCTTACTACCTCAGACATGTGATTCTTCCTGCACACAGCAGTGGGCACTCTGTGACCCTTTAAAAGTTGACATTTGGGGGATTCCTGGGTGGCTCAACAGTTTAGTGCCTGCCTTTGGCCCAGGGTGTGATCCTGGAGTCCTGGGATCGAGTCCCACATTGGGCTCCCTGCAGGGAGCCTGCTTCTCCCACTGCCTGTGTCTCTGCCTCTCTTTCTCTGTGTCTCTCATGAATAAATAAATAAAATATGAATGAATGAATGAATGAATGAATGAATAAATAAATAAATAAATAAATAAAAAGTTGACATTTGACCCCACCCCCACCCGGACTCCTGGGTATCTCCCAGCCCTGCTCTCACCAAAGCCGCAACAGAGACAGATAACAACTTAATGTTGACATCCAACAATAAAAAATTGAGCACCTGGTAATGTTGATGGTTAAGGGCCTACCCAGTCAATAAGCAAACATTTTAATTAAAGAATCCATTACACAGATTACAATTACCTATACTACTCTGACCCCAGGGCATTTTTATCAAAGCAATTTAATTTACAAGCAAGTCTGTCAAGGCCAATGGAAAAAAGCTCAGGAAATCTGGGGAAAAAAGATACATATCATATTCAATCTAATTAAAATCATTCTCAATTCACTCTCAGATGGCTCAAATACTCACCCAAACAAACCAGAGTTCACTTCAAGGCCTCCACAGTCAAGTCCGCTTTGCTAACCAACTACTAGATATGCCTACATATCTCAGACCTGTTGGGGTTTTTTGAGTTTTTGGTTTTAGATATTAAAAATACATTCAAGCTGATGTTAACCCTAGAGCATTAAGAGGAACCTGTGTGCTCATTCATGTGGTGCATGGCAGGCTCAGTGAACAGCAGCCCCACAGTGATGGCAGCAAGCAGCTCTGGGCTCTAAGGGCAACACAACAGCAGGTGGAGCACTGCTTGAAGGCCATTCCTGTAGCACCCAAGGTGATACAAAAGATAACTAAATGATGTACATCCCACCAACCAATCTGACTACCAAAGGCCACAAGCCAAACAGAAATCAAAGGCATGACATCATCTCGATGACATTTTGTTCTCTGTTGCTCTGGAAGGCCAACTTGGAAAAGCAAAAGAGAAAATGCAATATAAAAAAAGCAGAGCAGACTATCTCCTTCAGAACCTAAAAAGCAGTAACAAATGAAGCAAAAGCTCAGAAACACTGTCTATGAAACCTACTGAGCCATACTCTTGTGTATTAATTCAAGCATTATTGAGTTTCTAGCAAAAACAATATGACCAAGGACTTCACCCAAGTACATATATCACATAAGTACAATAAATGTCACAGGAAGTGGTACTGGAGGGAAAGCTGAGAGTTTGGACACTATAATCTGCTGTATTAGCTCATATTCAGTTTATCAGCTCACACTATTATGTAATCTCAGGTTAAAAAAAAAATCAGTGAAAGAAAAGAGAATACCTAAAAACTGTGGCAAAATTTAGCTTACAAAATAACAAAGCAAGGGAGATAAAATGATCTCCCCACTGCCTTTAAAAGAACACCTTGCAAAAGTTATTTACATTAGCAGAAGCAGCTGTTTTCCCAGAGCTTGGCATAATTAAAGCTCAGCCACCACCATGTGAGGTGCTTGAATAGATGTGCTGTGACTTGCCTCTCCCTGAGGAGCTGGAGCTGAAACCGATTAGCCAGCTTCATCAGCTCAGTCAGGAATACGTCATCTTCTCTGAACTCCAGCTCATCTGTGTAGATCCAGCGAAGCATCGTCCTGGTCACCTCAGGGTTAGCATCTGCTTATGAAAAGAGAGACACTGAAAACAAAGCACCAATAATACACTTACGCCTGTTTGAGGATTCCTAAAACTTCAGACTAATAAATTCTGGTACCCTCAACTCAAATATCATGCAGCCATTAAAAATGGCAATTAAGGCTTTTCTGGGCAGCATCTGACTTCAGAAAAATGTTAAAGTTTTGCAAAGGGTGGTAAGTAAGAGAAGCAAACTACTCAAGACGTAAGTCAAGGAGCACCTGGGTGCTCAGTAGGTCGAGTGTCTGACTTTTTATTTCAGCTCAAGTCATAATCTCAGAGTCATGAGATTAAACCCCACATCAGCATGTAGCCTGCTTAAGATTCTCACTCTCCCTCTCCCACATCCCCTTCCCTCCTTACCTTTCTCTCTTAAAAAGAAAAAAGATGTAAATCAAATAAATTGGGGGGAAACATTCTAAATATATGACAGAGTTTATATTCCAATAAAAAGATCTTACAAACACACATGAAAACATGGATAACCAATGGGCAACAGATATAAATGGTAATTCCCAAGGATAAATAAAAAAGGTTCTGTAAACCTTACCAGTAACTACAAACACAAATTTAAACTAGAATACATTTTTTGTCTGAAAGATTCCTAAAATGAACAACAATTATATGTGTAGAATATTAGTCTAATAACTGAGCAAATACAGAGAAACATATGTATTAAGACAGTCAACACAGTATTATTTTTAAAAATTAAAAACTGGAACAAAAATCTTGAGAGTACAATACTGGTAAGCTAATAATTATAGTATATACTCACACTGGAAAGTTTTGTATCAATTAAAGTTATTTAGATCTCAATAATCAACCTAAAAAGATATGCACTACATATCAGGTTCTTAAAAAGGCTAAAAATACATGTATTAAATGATCTCGTTTTTTGGAGATGTATATGTGTGTATACACATGTGTATCAGTATGTACACACACACACACACACACACACACACACACGCGCGCGCGCGCGCGCGCATGCGCACACCTTTGTGTCTGTCTCCTGTCACGCGCGCACCTTTGTGTCTGTCTCCTGTCGAAGTACTAACGAGGCCCAACCCTGCTTAGCCCAACCCTGCTTAGCTAAGCTTCTGATCTGTCCTATCAGATAAGACTGAGGACATTCAGGGTGCTATGGCTGTAAGATTATCAGTCTTTTTTTTTTTTTTTTTAAAGTAATCTCTACACTCTACATCCAGTCATGAGTTTGAGCCCCAAACAAAGTCAAGAGTCAAGAGTCATATGCTCCATGGAATAAGCCAACCAGGTGCACCTGACTATCTACTGAGACACTGGAAGAATAAACCCTAAAATTAACCCTAGTAGGATCTATAACTAACTTTTCTTTGGGCTAATTTTTTATTTCCCTGATTTTGCTTGCTTTTCTTCTTCTTCTTTTTTTTTTTTTTTTTTTTTTGAAAGGAGGAGGAGGAGGGCAGATGCTGAAGGAAAGAGAGAATCTTAAGCAGGCTCCACATCCAGTGTGGAGCCTGATCTGGGGCTGAATCTCAGGACCCCGGGATCATGACATGAGCTGAAACTAAGAGTGGGATGCCTGACTGATTGAGCCACCCGGGCGCCCCTGATTCTGTTTTAAAATTTGGCTGCTTTCCTTTAAAAACCCTCCCTCAATTGTCCAAATCAATAAACCTGACAACTGATAAACTAAAACCTAAATAATTTTCTTAACCACAATTAGCAGGGATTTTCTGGGAGCCCTCAAAATTTCAAATGAAGTTCAAGTGATCTCCAAGCATTCCACTCATGCCTTGACTCTTCCCTTAATCTACAAAATACACTGAAAATAAATTCATTTTGAGAGTCCGACCAAGGAGCCATGGTACAAGGTGGGCAGAGCACTAAGCCAGCAGGAGGGGGTGTGGTTCCAACTGCGCACTTTTAAGTGAATCATGCAGTCTCTATTGCATCCCATCTACTTACACAAGTGGCTGTTCAAGTCAAAGGAGCCTGTAAAAGCAGGAGGAGACGCAGAGGAGCAGACTCTGAGAAGTGAAAGCAGTGGCCTTCACGACCTGTATGGCATACCTGCTTCTAGAGGCAGTCACCCTTCACCAGGGCCGGCACACAAGCTGATCAAAGTCTGTGACTGTAGGGACCACAAGAGAAAGAACACCCCAACTTCTGATGTCACCACAGTCTAGGTGCCCACAGCCACACTTGGTAGAGAACTTGAGATCTTTTATGTACCCAGTTTTGTTGTTGTTTTGATTTTAAATAAAGGTTTTATAAGCCATTTGGAAAGAATGGGAATAAACTTAGTAGGCAATTAGCCATTAAATGTAGCATACTGAGGAAATTAATTTCCTTACTTAAATCCTGTACTTAATCAGTAAAACACTGAGAAAAGTGTTCTGAATATCTTACTATGACTCTGGATAGAATTATCTGCAATTTTCCAACAATTTTTTCTTCATTTATTTTAGTTTTTGATTCATAAAATTAAAAAACTGTGATAAATAGCATCTTTCAAAACTAAAAGCAGAGTACTTGGGCCAGAAGATGGCAGAAGAGTAGGGTCCCCAAGTCACCTGTCCCCACCAAATTACCTTACCTAGATAACCTTCAAATCATCCTGAAAATCTATGAATTCAGCCTGAGATTTAAAGAGAGAACAGCTGGAATGCTACAGTGAGAAGAGTTCACGCTTCTATCAAGGTAGGAAGACGGGGCGGGGGGGGGGGGGGTGTAAAGAAACAAAAGGCATCCAAAGGGGAGGGGCCCGCAAGGAGCCAGGCTAAGGCCCAGGCGAGTGCCCCCAGGACAGGAAAGCACCATCCCCAAGAACCAGGAGCTTCACCAACCTTCCCCGGCAGAAAGGCGCTCCCAGAGAGTTAGAGCAGGACCCCAGGAGAGCGGGGATGCCCTCAGGCTCCCTGGAACACTAACAGACACCTGCGCCCGGGAAGAGTGAGCCAAGCTCCCTAAAGGGCTGGAGCACGCCCATGGCTGGACCCTGGACCAGGGAGCAGCTCAGAGGGGGAGGGGCTCTGGTGGAGGCTCCACGCAGAGGGGGCTGCGCGGCCCAGAGCACGAATGCAACAGCGCAGGCCCGGGAGCACAAGGTGCTGGGACACAGCCCAGGATCCGACCTCCCCTGCTCCCGAGACAGGCAGAGTCCGGGAGGGCAGAGAACAGCAAGGACACTCCTGCCCCAAGCTGAGCAGATCAGCGGCCCCGCCCCCGGAGCATCCAGGCCCCTGCAGACTGAGAGCTCCATAGTTACTGCGGGAGCTGAATCCAGGGCTCCAAAGCTGGCCACCACCACTGCGGTTGTTCCTCCTGGGGCCTCACAGGGTAAACAACCCACTGAGCCTCACGGTGGCCTCACCGCATAAACAGGATAAACATGACTCACTGAGCACTACGCCAGGCAGGGGGACAGAGCAGCTCCCCCAAATGCTAACACCTGAAAATCAGCACAACAGGCCCCTCCCCCAGAAGACCAGCTAGACAGGGGAAAAACAAATTATTGACCAAGTAGCGCTGGAAAGTTCCAGAGGAAGTCAAGGGACTTACAGTATACAGAATCAGAGGATACTCCCCCGTGTTTTTTGTTTTCTTGGGTTTTTTTTTTTTTTTTTTGCTTTTTGATTTCTGCTTGCTTACCCCACCCCTTTTTTCCTTTCTTTCTTTTTCTTTCTCTTTTTCTTCTTTTTTTCTTCCTTTTTTCTTTTTTTTCTCTTTTCTTTCCTTCTTTCTCTCCTCTCTTTTTCTCCTTTTCCCAATACAACTTGTTTTTGGCCACTCTGCACTGAGCAAAATGACTAGAAGGAAAACCTCACCTCAAAAGAAAGAATCAGAAACAGTCCTCTCTCCCACAGAATTACAAAATTTGGATTACAATTCAATGTCAGAAAGCCAATTCAGAAGCACTATTATACAGCCACTGGTGGCTCTAGAAAAAAGCATAAAGGACTCAGGAGACTTCATGACTGCAGAATTTAGATCTAATCAGGCAGAAATTAAAAATCAATTTAATGAGATGCAATCCAAACTAGAAGTCCTAACGACGACGGTTAACAAGGTGGAAGAACGAGTGACATAAAAGACAAGTTGATGGCAAAGAGGGAAACTGAGGAAAAAAGAGACAAACAATTAAGAGACCATAAGGATAGATTAAGGGAAATAAACGACAGCCTGAGGAAGAAAAACCTACGTTTAATTGGGGTTCCCGAGGGCGCCGAAAGGGACAGAGGGCCAGAATATGTATTGGAACAAATCAGAGCTGAAAAGTTTCCTAATCTGGGAAGGGAAACAGGCATTCAGATCCAGGAAATAGAGAGATCCCCCCCTAAAATCAATAAAAAATTCAACACTTCGACATTTAATAGTTAAGCTTGCAAATTCCAAAGATAAAGAGAAGATCCTTAAAGCAGCAAGAGACAAGAAATCCCTGACTTTTATGGGGAGGAGTATTAGGGTAACAGCAGACCTCTCCACAGAGACCTGGCAGGCCAGAAAGGGCTGGCAGGATATATTCAGGGTCCTAAATGAGAAAAACATGCAACCAAGAATACTTTATCCAGCAAGGCTCTCATTCAGAATGGAAGGAGAGATAAAGAGCTTCCAAGACAGGCAGGAACTGAAAGAATATGTGACCTCCAAACCAGCTCTGCAAGAAATTTTAAGGGGGACTCTTAAAATTCCCCTTTAAGAAGAAGTCCAATGGAAGAATCCACAAAAACAGGGACTGAATAGATATCATGATGACACTAAACTCGTATCTTTCAATACTAACTCTGAACGTGAACAGGCTTAATGACCCCATCAAAAGGCGCAGGGGGTCAGACTGGATAAAAAAGCAGGACCCATCTATCTGCTGTCTACAAGAGACTCATTTTAGACAGAAGGACACCTACAGCCTAAAAACAAAAGGTTGGAGAACCATTTACCATTCAAATGGTCCTCAAAAGAAAGCAGGGGTAGCCATCCTTAGATCAGATAAACTAAAATTTACCCCGAAGACTGTAGTGAGAGATGAAGAGGGACACTATCTCATACTTAAAGGATCTATCCAACAAGAGGACTTAACAATCCTCAATATATATGCCCCGAATGTGGGAGCTGCCAAATATATCAATTAATAACCAAACTTAAGACATACTTAGATAATAATACACTTATACTTGGTGACTTCAATCTAGCACTTTCTACACTTGATAGGTCTTCTAAACACCACATCTCCAAAGAAACGAGAGCTTTAAATGATACACTGGACCAGATGGATTTCACAGATATCTACAGAACTTTACATCCAAACTCAACTGAATACACATTCTTCTCCCGTGCACATGGAACTTTCTCCAGAATAGACCACATACTGGGTCACAAATCGGGTCTGAACCGACACTAAAAGATTGGGATCATCCCCTGCATATTCTCAGACCATAATGCCTTGAAATTAGAACTAAATCACAACAAGAATTTTGGAAGGACTTCAAACACATGGAGGTTAAGGACCATCTTGCTAAAAGATGAAAGGGTCAACCAGGAAATTAAGGAAGAATTAAAAAGATTCATGGAAACTAATGAGAATGAAGATACAACCGTTCAAAATCTTTGGCATACAGCAAAAGCAGTCCTGAGGGGGAAATACATCGCAATACAAGCATCCATCCAAAAACTGGAAAGAACTCAAATACAAAAGCTGACCTTACATCTAAAGGAGCTAGAGAAAAAACAGCAAATAGATCCTACACACCCAGCAGAAGAAGAGAGTTAATAAAGATTCGAGCAGAACTCAACGAAATCGAGACCAGAAGAACTGTGGAACAGATCAACAAAACCAGGAGTTGGTTCTTTGAAACAATTAAGAAGACAGATAAACCAATAGCCAGCCTTATTAAAAAGAAGAGAGAGAAGACTCAAATTAATAAAATCATGAATGAGAAAGGAGAGATCACTACCAACACCAAGGAAATATAAACGATTTTAAAAACAGATTATGAACAGCTGTACACCAATAAATTAGGCAATCTAGAAGAAATGGACACATTTCTGGAAAGCCACAAATTACCAAAACTGGATCAGGAAGAAACAGAAAACCTGAACAGGCCAATAACCAGGGAGGAAATTGAAGCAGTCATCAAAAACCTCCCAAGACACAAAAGTCCAGGGCCAGATGGCTTCCCTGGGGAATTCTATCAAACGTTTAAAGAAGAAACCATACCTATTCTACTAAAGCTGTTTGGAAAGATAGAAAGAGATGGAGTACTTCCAATTTCATTCTATGAAGCCAGCATCACCTTAATTCCAAAACCAGATAAGACCCCACCAAAAAGGAGAATTATAGACCAATATCCCTGATGAACATGGATGCAAAAATTCTCAACAAGATACTAGCCAATTGGATCCAACAGTACATTAAGAAAATATTCACCATGACCAAGTAGGATTTATTCCCTGGACACAAGGCTGGTTCAACACCCGTAAAACAATCAATGTGATTCATCATACCAGCAAGAGAAAAACCAAAAACCATATGATCCTCTCATTAGATGCAGAGAAAGCATTTGACAAAATACAGCATCCATGCCTGATCAAAACTCTTCAGAGTGTAGGGATAGAGGGAACATTGCTCGACATCTTAAAAGCCATCTACCAAAAGCCCACAACAAAGATCATTCTCAATGGGGAAGCACTGGGAGCCTTTCCCCTAAGATCAGGAACAAGACAGGGATGTCCACTCTCACCACTGCTATTCAACATAGTACTGGAAGTCCTGCCTCAGCAATCAGACAACAAAAAGACATTAAAGGCATCCAAATCGGCAAAGAAGAAGTCAAACTCTCCCTCTTTGCCGATGACATGATACTCTACGTAGAAAACCCAAAAGAGGGATCCCTGGGTGGCGCAGCGGTTTGGCGCCTGCCTTTGGCCCAGGGCGCCATCCTGGAGACCCAGGATCGAATCCCACGTCAGGCTCCCGGTGCATGGAGCCTGCTTCTCCCTCTGCCTATGTCTCTGCCTCTCTCTCTCTCTCTCTCTCTCTCTCTCTCTGTATGACTATCATAAATAAAATAAAATTAAAAAAAAAAAAAAAGAAAACCCAAAAGACTCCATCCCAAGATTGCTAGAACTCATACAGCAATTTGGCAGCGTGGCAGGATACAAAATCAATGCCCAGAAATCAATGGCATTTCTATACACTAACAATGAGACTGAAGAAAGAGAAATTAAGGAGTCAATCCCATTTACAATTGTACCCAAAAGCATAAGATACCTAGGACTAAGCCTAACCAAAGAGGTAAAGGATCTATACCCTAAAAACTATAGAACACCTCTGAAAGAAATTGAGGAAGACACAAAGAGATGGAAAAACATTCCATGATCATGGATTGGAAGAATTAATATTGTGAAAATGTCAGTGTTACCCAGGGCAATTTACACGTTTAATGCAATCCCTATCAAAATACCATGGACTTTCTTCAGAGAGTTAGAACAAATTATTTTAAGATTTGTGTGGAATCAGAAAAGACCCTGAATAGCCAGAGTAATTTTAAAAAAGAAAACCATACTTGGGGGCATCACAATGCCAGATTTCAGGTTGTACTACAAAGCTGTGGTCATCAAGACACTGTGGTACTGGCACAAAAACAGACACATAGATCAGTGGAACAGAATAGAGAACCCAGAAGTGGACCCTGAACTTTATGGTCAACTAATATTCGATAAAGGAGGAAAGACTATCCACTGGAAGAAAGACAGTCTCTTCAATAAATGGTGCTAGGAAAATTGGACATCCACATGCAGAAGAATGAAACTAGACCACTCTCTTGCACCATACACAAAGATAAACTCAAAATAGATGAAAGATCTAAATGTGAGACAAGAGTCCATCAAAATCCTACAGAACACAGGCAACACCCTTTTTGAACTTGGCCACAGTAACTTCTTGCAAGATACATCCATGAAGGCAAAAGCAACAAAAGCAAAAATGAACTATTGGGAATTCATCAAGATCAGAAGCTTTTGCACAACAAAAGAAACAGTCAACAAAACTCAAAGACAACCTACAGAATGTAAGAAGATATTTGCAAATGACGTATCAGATAAAGGGCTAGTTTCCAAGATCTATAAAGAACTTCTTAAACTCAACACCAAAGAAACAAACAACCCAATCATGAACTGGGCAAAAGACATGAAGAGAAATCTCACAGAGGAAGACATAGACTTGGCCACACGCACATGAGAAAATGCTCTGCATCATTTGCCATCAGGGAAATACAAATCAAAACCACAATGAGATACCACCTCACACCAGTGAGAATGGGGAACATTAACAAGGCAGGAAACCACAAATGTTGGAGAGGATGCAGAGAAAAGGGAACCCTCTTACACTGTTGGTGAGAATGTGAAATGGTGCAGCCACTCTGGGAAACTGTGTGGAGGTTCCTCAAAGAGTTAAAAATAGACCTGCCCTACGACCCAGCAATTGCACTGCTGGGGATTTACCCCAAAGATGCAGATGCAATGAAACGCCGGGACACCTGCATCCCGATGTTTCTAGCAGCAATGTCCACAATAGCCAAACTGTGGAAGGAGCCTCGGTGTCCATAGAAAGATGAATGGATAAAGAAGATGTGGTCTATGTATACAATGGAATATTCCTCAGCCATTAGAAATGACAAATACCCACCATTTGCTTCGACATGGATGGGCCTGGAGGGTACTATGCTGAGTGAAATAAGTCAAGTGGAGAAGGACCAACATTATATGGTCTCATTCATTTGGTCTCATCTCATTCATTCATCTCATATGGTCTCACTATAAATAATAGTGAAAGGCAATAGAAGGGAAGGGAGAAGAAATGGGTAGGAAATATCAGAAAGGGAGACAGAACATGAAAGACTCCTAACTCTGGGAAACGAACTAGGGGTGATGAAAGGGGAGGAGGGCGGGGGGTGGGGGTGAAAGGATGACGGGCACTGAGGGGGGCACTTGACGGGATGAGCACTGGGTGTTATTCTGTATGTTGGCAAATTGAACACCAATAAAAAATAAATTTATTATTAAAAAAAAGTAAAAGCATCCTCTTTATTCATTTTAAGGATGCACCCTAACTTCTTGGAAATAAAAATAAACCCCAATTCATACTTCTAAATAATCCCTAAAGAAATTATAAAGGAATAAAATTTATTCCTTTATATAGGAATAAAATTTATTCCTTTATAAAGGAATAAAAGGACAGACATTATAGTTCTATCATGGCAGGGTAACAACCCATCCTATTTTAACTGATTATAGCTAAAAACTTTTGACAGAGCACCAAAAACAACTACCTAAGGATTCTGAAAAGTACACAAATGTAGCTGAATTATAGGGGGAGGGAAACTTGAAGAAGCAACCATACCCATTTTTGTTTCCCTATAGCTTTACCCTGAAGACAGACTCCAGTCAGGGATTCACACTGGTATGGTGACCATGCGGATGCCTAACCTCCTAGTAAAAACTCCATCTTCCTAGTCAGGTACACCAGGAAAATGAGTCCGTTTTGTGTATGAACCACACAGGCCTCAGGCTCACCTCTGAGCTACTCATGCATGGCAGAGTCTCCAGTCCAGCTTCAACAACTGAAGTGATGTTTGAACCACCACCTACAGAAGGTGAATCAACTTCAGTCTGAACCTAAAGTTAGATCCAATGTTTTCCAGAGAATGATGATATAGGACCCAGAGTCTACAAAACACAATCAGAATATCCAGAATACAATCCAAAATCATTTGACATAGGGGAAAAAAAAAATCAGGAAAATATGACCATTTCTCAAGGCACAAGACAACATACTCTAACCCCAAGATGACCCACATATTGAATTTATCAAAGACATGGAAGCATCTGGTGTAACTATGCTCCAGAAAGTAAGGGAAAACACAGTTAAAATTTAAAAGACAGGGATACCTGGTGGCTCAGTGTGGTTGAGCATCTGCCTCGGCTCAGGTTATGATCTGGGGGTCCTGGGATCAAGTCCTACATCAGGCTCCCTCCAGGGAGCCTGCTTCTCCCTCTCTCTCTCTCTCTCTCTCTCTCTCTGTTTCTCATGAATAAATAAAATCTTTAAAAATTTTTAAAAGATAGAAATTTTCAGCATATAAAACGGAAAAGGAGGGATCCCTGGGTGGCGCAGCGGTTTGGCGCCTGTCTTTGGCCCAGGGCGCGATCCTGGAGACCCGGGATTGAATCCCACGTCGGGCTCCCGGTGCATGGAGCCTGCTTCTCCATCTGCCTGTGTCTCTACCTCTCTCTCTCTCTCTGTGACTATCATAATTAAAAAAAAAATAAAATCTTAAAAAAAAAATAAATAAAATAAAACGGAAAAGGAACAAATGGAAGTACAGAATGAAAAATACAATATATGTAATTTGTTTTTCTATCAAAACAAATAGAAAATCGCAAATATTGGTAAGGAAGTGAAGAAACTGGAACCCTGTGTACAGTTGGTGGAAATGTAAAATGACATAGTTCCTATGGAAAACAGTATGAGAGTTCCTCAAAAAATTAAAAATGGAATTATTATATGATCTAGCAATTCCACTTCTGGGTATGTATCCAAAAAACTGAAAGCAGGATCTTAAAGAAATACATGTACATGTACTCATGTTCACAGTAGCATTATTCACAATAGCCAAGAGGCAGAAACAACCCAAGTGTCCCTCAGTAGATGAATGGACAAATAGGATGTGGTATATACAGACAGTGGAATATTACTCAGCCTTAAAAAAGAAGGAAATTCTGGGCACCTGGGTGGCACAGTTGGCTAAGCATCTATCTGACTCTTGATTTTGACTCCAGTCATGACCTCAGGTCCTGGGATCAAGCCCCACAGGCTCTGAGCACAGGGCCCAGTCTGCTTGAGAAATGCCTTCTCTCCCTCTAGCTCTCCCCATCCTCAAATTAATAAGCAAATCTTTAAAAAAAAAAAAAAGGGGGGGGGGAAGGACATTCTGACACTTGTTACAACACGAATGAACCCTGAAGATGCTGTGTTAAGTGAAATAAGCCAAACACAAAAAGGCAAATCCTGTATGATTCCACTTATATGAGGTAATTAAAGTTATCAAATTCATAGAAACAGGAAGTAGAATTGTAGTTGTCAGGAACTAGACACAGGGAGAAATGTGGAGTTATTTAATGGGTATGGAGTTTCAGTTTTGCAAAATTAGAAAGTTCTGGAGATAGGCTGACAGTAATGTGAATATACTTAACACTACTAAACACTTAAAAATGTTTAAAATTGTAAATTTTAAATTTTAAGTATCTTTTACTATGATTAAAAAATTTTAAATAAAAATAAAAGTCTTGAAAGCAACTAGAGAAAAATGACCACTACATACAGGCAAGATTCCCATGACTGCAGATTTCTCATCAGAAACCACAGAGGCGGGATCCCTGGGTGGCGCAGCGGTTTAGCGCCTGCCTTTGGCCCAGGGCGCGATCCTGGAGACCCGGGATCGAATCCCACGTCAGGCTCCCGGTGCATGGAGCCTGCCTCTCCCTCTGCCTGTGTCTCTGCCTCTCCTTCTGCCTGTGTCTCTGCCTCTCTCTCTCTCTGTGTGACTATCATAAATAAATAAAAATTTAAAAAAAAAAATAAAGAAACCACAGAGGCCAGAACAAAGTGGAACAACATTTTTAAAGTTCATTTAGAAAAGGGAGCTGTCAACTCAGTGTCTATATCCAGGGAAAATATCCTTTAGACACAAGGAAAAAAAAAAGACACCCTCAGATGAGGGAAAAGAATCTCACTAACAGACTTTGTCTGTAAGAACTACAAAAGGAAGTTCTTCAGGATGAAAAGAAATGATACCAGAGGGAAACATGGATCTTGACAAATGAAGGGACAACACAAGAAAAAGAATTATCTGAGTAAATATAAATGACTTCTTAATCCTGCTGAGTTTAAGTATGTACAACTGTGAAGAATGGGATTTTCAATGTATGTACTTGGAACATGTGTGACAGCTATATCATAAAGGTCTGTGGTAGAAGTGTGAACAGGCCTACATGGTTGCAAAGGTTTTTACATTTTACATGATGTAGTACAAATAGACCACAGACTACAAATAGACTATAACTACTCTATCAAAAGTGAGGGGCATATATATATATTGCAGTCCCTAAAGTAGTTCTCAACCAGGGCCAGTTTTGCCCCCAAGGGACCTCTCAATGTCCAGTAATACTTCTGGTTGTCAAAACTGGGGGAGTGCTATTGGCATTTAAAGGGTAAACGCCCTGCAATGCACAGCTCCCATGACAAAGAATTAAAGAGTCCAAAATATCAACAATGCTGAAGTGGACGAACTTTACCCTAGATAAATCAAACACGAAGCAATATTATAAACAGAAGTAGTCAAGAAGTCAGTAAATCTAAATGGAATACTTGCTCTCTCATGTTCTCTAAAAATAAATAAATCTTAAAAAGGGGGGAGGGGGCAGCCCAGGTGGCTCAGTGGTTTAGCGCCGCCTTCAGCTCAGGGTGTGATCCTGGAGACCCCAGATCCAGTCCCACGTCAGGCGTCAGGCTCCCTGCACTGAGCCTGCTTCTCCCTCTGCCTGTGTCTGTTCTCCTCTCTCTCTTTCTCTCTCTCTCTTTTTTGTGTGTCTCTCATGAATAAATAAATGAAATCTCTAAAAAAAAAAAAAAAAAAAAAAAAGGTGTGGGGAGGTCCCCGATTGGCACATTTAAGCCATTAATTCTTGATTTTGGCTCGGGTTGTGATCTCAGGGTAGAGAGATCAATTCCCACGTGGAAGTCTGAGTTCAGCATGGAGTCTGCTAGAGACTCCCTCTCCTTCTCCCTCTGCCCCTTTCCCCTGTGCACATTCAATCTCTCACTCTAAAAATAAATAAATCTTTTTTAAAAAGACTTTATTTATTTGACAGGGAGAGAGAGCATAAGCAAGGGGAGTGGCAGAGGGAGACAGAGAAGCAGACTCCTCACCGAGCAGGGAGCCTGACACAGAGCTCAGTTCCAGGACCCTGAGATTATGACCTGAACCGAAGGCATTTGCTCAACCAATTGAGCCACCCAGGTGCCCCTAAAAATAAATAAATCTTTTTAAAAATTCTAAATGGAATGCTAAATATCCAAATTATCCAAAAGAAGGCAAGAAAATGAGAACTCCAGAAAAAAGCTGGGACAAACAAATAAGATGATAGGCTTCATCGTAAAAATAATCACATTAAATACTGGTGGTCTAAGCACTCCACCTAAAAAGAAGAGATAGAACTGCAGGACCTCATTATGTGCTGCCAACAAGGGACATGTTTAAAAAAATACAGGTAAGATAAATGTAAACAAATACAAAAAATATATATACCCTGCAAATATTAAGGAGACCAGAGTAACTACCTCATGTCAGACACAGGCTTCAAGACACAGAATATTACCAGAAATATTATCATTTCAAAATGATAAAAGCCACACTTCATCAGGAAGTCATAATAAACATATAAGTGCATAATGACAAGGCCCAAAATATATGAAGCAAACATGAACAGAAGAAGGGAGATATTGACAATCCTGAAACCAGAGGCAACGTTCACACCCATCTTCAAGGCACTAACAGAACTGGACAGAAAAGAAAAAGAAACTATACAAAAAGTCTGAACAATAGTATCAAACACCTAAAAAGGACTATCTCCAAAAATCGTAGAACACACTTTCTTCTCATGGGCACTTATGTTTGCCAAGATAGACCATATGCTGAGCCACAGAACAAACCTCAATAAATTTAAAAGGATCAAAACCATATAAAGTATGTTACTTGACAATAACAGAATTAAATTACAAATCAGGGACACCTGGGGGGTTCAGTGGTTGAATGTCTGCCTTCGGCTCAGGGCATGATCCCAGGGTCCCAGAATTGAGTCCCACATTGGGCTCCCCATAGGGAGCCTGCTTCTCCCTCTGCCTGTGTCTCTGCTTCTCTCTCTGTGTTTCTCATGAATAAATAAATAAAATCTTAAAAAAAAATTAGAAATTACTCCTGGGCCCCTGGGTGGCTCTGCTGGTTAGGTGTTAGACTCTGGGTTTTGGCTCAGGTCATGATCTCAGGGCGGAGAGATGGAGACCTGTGTCAGGCTCTGCGCTGGGCGGCATCTTGTTTTAGATGCTCTCTCTCTCCTTCCCTCTCTCCCTCTGTCCCTCCCACCCTCCATTCTGTGCATGCCTGCACTCTCCCTCCAAAAAAAAAAAAAAAAAAGGAAAGAAGGAAAGAAATTAGTCATGCTAAAATATTTAGGAAAACTCCAAGTATCTGGAAACTAAGCAACATACTTCCAAATAATTCATGGGTTAAAGAAATGACAAAGAAAATTAGAACATTCCCTGAACCAAAAGACAACATATCAGAATCTACAAGATGCAGCTACAGTGGTGCTTAGAAGGAAATGGGCAGTTTAAATCCTTGTATTAGAACAGAAGATCAAAAATAAATAACCTAAGGTTCCACTTTAAGAAACTAGGGGAAAAAAGAGTAAAGTATATCTAGAGAATGTAGAAGGAAGAAAAAGGCAGAAATTATTAAAACAGGAACTAGACAATAGAGAAAATTAACAAAGGCAAAGTTGATTCTTTGAAAAGATCAATAAAATCAACAAACTTCTAAGTAGATTGATCAAGTTATAAAAGGGAGAGAACATAAAACACCAACACTGGCAATGAAAAAAGTCATTAGAGAATAATAAGAGAAAACTGCAAAGTCTACAACTTAGATAACACATAGTGACCACATGGCATTTAGACCAGGAATGCAAAGCTAGTTTTAACACTGAAAAAAAAAAAAAAAAAAAATCAATGTAATCCTCTATATTAACAGCATAAATGGGAAACACTATAGAGTCATTTCAGTAGATAGAAAAATAAAGGGTTTGACAAAATTCAAAACCACGTCCTAAATATCTCAAACACTCAGAATCCTCAAATTGACAAAGGGCACATCTACAAAAACCCTACAATCAACAGTTATATGTAGTGTTTAAAGATCACACTCCTTCCCTCTGAGATCAGGAACAAGGCAGGAATGCTTGCTTTCAGACAAATAACTTGTATCCAGATTATATACAGAATGCTTACAATTCAAAACTTGAAACCCAATTTTTAAAAGGGCAAAAGAGGGGATCCCTGGGTGGCTCAGCGGTTTAGCGCCTGCCTTTGGCCCGGGGTGTGATCCTGGAGTCCCAGGATTGAGTCCCACGTCGGGCTCCCTGCATGGAGCCTGCTTCTCCCTCTGCCTGTCTCTATCTCTCTCTATGTCTATCTTGAATAAATAAAATTTTAAAAAATAAATAACACTTCCCCAAAGAAGACACACAAATGGTCAGTAACACACGAGGTACTCTCAACATTACTGGTCCTCAGAGAAATGGGAAATGAAACCACCGTGCACTCCATATCCCTTCGTATGGTGAACCTGCCCACGGTGTCAGTAAGGATCTGGAAGCCAGGGGGCTCTGACACACACTGCGGATGGGGTGTGACTGCTGCATCCATTTCAGAAACGGGTGGTAGTTCCCTAACAGTAAACTGAGTCACCCTAAGTATTTACCCAAGAGAAACACAGACACGATCGAGCACACAAATTTTATTTGTACCATCCAAACGTCCACCAGCAGGTCACCAAAAGAACACACAGCACGGTACATGCACACATGGAATACTACTCAGGGGTGACAAGGAATGAACAACTGAAACCACAGCATACAGAGATTTTGGACAAATCTCAGTTTGTATGCTGAGTGAATGAAGCTGGGAGAAAGATATTATAAACTCCAGGATTCTGTTTTTACAAAAGTTTAGAATATGCAAGTTAATCTAACAATAATGAAAGCCAATCAGTGGATGCCTGGGGATGTGGATGGAAGAGAGATGGATTACAAAGACATGGGAGGAAATTTTAGGGAGGTGAAAGTGTTTGTCATTCTGTGGATGGTTTCACAATTATGTCAAGTGAGCAGACTATACACTTTCAATAAGGGCAATTTATTACACTTTCTTTACATCTCAATGAAGTTGGAAGCGAAGAAATCAAAGGTGAGAGGCAGCACAACACTGTGGTTAATGGCGAGGATTCTGTAGCCAAACTGGCTGGGTTCAAACTCCAGCTTGCATACTTCCTACTGCTGACTGGGGTGAGTTGTTCAATATTACCATCCCTCACAGTTCCCTCATCTATGAAATAGAAGCAAACAATACTCATCTCAAAACACCATTCTAAAGATGAGTAAGTGAATACAGGTGAAGTATACACAGAGCTCTACCAGGACGCAGTAATAACCATGTGAACATGGCTGTTACTACTAGTATTAAAAGACTATTTTATCTTTTTTAAAGATTTTATTTACTTATTTGACAGAGAGAGTTGAGAGAGAGAGCAGAAGTAGGGGGAGCAGCAGAGGGAGAAGCCGAGTCCTTGCTGAGCAGGGAGCCCGATGTGGGACTCGATCCCAGGACCCTGGGATCATGATCTGAGCTGAAGGCAAATGCCTAGCCGACTGAGCCACCCGGGTGCTGCTGTAAGACTATTTTACACAATAACACAAAGTTAACATAAACAATAATTAGAAAAACACAACAGCAACACCAGGATGGAGTAAGGGAGTTTCACCACCGATGATACAGAGTCTGCCAGAGAATGTCAGGCAAGGGGCATGAGCATTCAGCAGGAGCCCACAAGGCTGTGTGACATCCTCAGCACAGAGCAGCTAGCTCTCCAGAGTAGTCCAAAAGACAGACCAACGAGGAAATCACAGTGCCTTCCACGACTGCCTCAAAAGGAACCTGCCATCACTTCCACCCCCATCTCTCGGGTAGAGCTCAGTCGGCCTGTACTGAAGGAAGGGGTTTAGGGTCCCACCTCTGAAGGGAGGAGGATCAAATTATTTATGGACATACTTTAAGTCTACCATGGATATCATCCAAAGGAACACAGCATGATCTAACCCTAACTGAACCACGTTCAGCTAGCAGTTCACACGGTATCCAACAGACATCAAGTATTCAAGTATTGCTGTGTTTCTCTTAAAAACAAAAACACCTTGCGGATGCCGGGGTTGGGGGGGAGGGGTCGTGAGCTGCAGCAAAGTGCTCCTCCTGCTTCTCTGGGGTGCTCTCTACTGTACAGGGCAGCCTCTAGGGGGTGCTTCAGGGCACAGCTTGCCCTAGCTGACTCAACAGGAGGGAGAAGGATGCTCTCCGGTATTTGGACAGGCTTGACAGAACGCAGGACACATTCCAGGAAAGCTGAAGGACTCACCACAAACAGTTATGCCAGGAAAGCATCAGACCTTTGCTGGAGAAAGCACACCAGAAACTCTATCTTCAAAGCAAGTAGTCTAATGCTGGGAGCCGTTCTTGCTAAAGTGTTATAGGGATACTATAAACAAGTCGTTTTGCCTGAAGCAAGCAGTTTTACTTCACAGAGAAGCTCTCCTTCCAGTCTGGAAATACTCTGTTGAGCTAGTAGTTAAATTCTTTCTCCTCCCAGTTGATCACTCAGTATCTTAACAAATGTATCTTTATAATTCAAACAATAAAGAAATAAAAAGCAAATTTCTATCTCTTTATCTTTGTGTTTTGAAATAATTTCAGACTTACAGAAAAGTTACAGAGTTCCCAGATACCCCTTACCCATCTTCCCCTTACATTAACATCTAACTAATCACAGGACAATAATCAAAACTAGGTAATTAGGACTGACACAGAACTGTTACCTAATTATGGACCTTTACAAATCTTGCCAATTTTTCCTTGTTATGGTACAGAAACCATACTGCATTTCACTGTCTCCCTGTTCTCCTGTCTGTAATATTGGTACCTTGTCTTTCATGACCCTGACAGACTTCAGTGACACTGGCCTGTTACTTTGTGAAATGTTCCTCAATTTGGGTTTGTCTGATACTTTCTCACAATTAGACTGAGGTTATGTGCTTACTGCAAATCCTACAGAAATAACTGCACTTTTGTCAATGCATCATACCAGACACGACAGTGTATGTACTCTTTGGAACAACGTATGGGTTAAGAAAACTCTCATATATTAGGACACGTTTTAAATACTTGGCATTCAATGCCTTACTGTATCCTCACCAACACATGCTAAAACCCTTACAATGACTAACACAAAGTTGTACTTATTTTGAGTTTTAAGAAATACCAATTACACAAAAACTTCAAAAGAAAATGTGGAACTCAGAGAGTCAGTCTAAGAATGTAAGTTCCATGCAAACAGGAATTTAATTCTGTTCACTGCTCTGTGTCCTAGTGCCTTGAGGTGTCCATCATCTGTGATATGGAGGGAATAATTCTGAAGAAACAAAACACCAATAAATTCATGAAATGATTTTATCAACTCCATTAGTGTGGAAAAGTTCAACCACTTAAAACATAGCTGCTGTACTATTTATACACTTGTTTACAAGAGCTTATTCTCAATCTCCCTCAAACTGCTGGCCAGCTCTGCAGGGTCAGTGCTTCCAGGTATCACATAACCTACAGGATTGGGAGGCACTCCCAGCTGCTACAACCCAAACTGGGCGATGGCACCCACACCCCCCAGGCAATGCAGCAGGGCTGCGACTGAACACACAAGGGAATAAAGGCTAACAGGCCCACCTCTAGCACCACCTCCTTCGAACTCACCCCAGGACAAATTTCATGGATAAACTGTATGAAAAAAAGAACCACCACAGGCTGGGCTGTCAGCTAACGAGGAGGTGTCTAATCTACCCAAGACACAAAACCTTGCTCTGCTGTGGCTCCCTCCTGTGATCCCACAGGGATCAAACCAGGCTTAGTATTTACAACACGAAGGAGCCCAAGGACATTTAAAGGCATGAACACTACACTTTCCCACACTTAACATTTTTTAATCTCCTGATTCACAGTGATGCAGTCTTGCGCTCAGTCACTGACTTAAAGCTACTCTTCAGTGTTAGGATGTACTAAAAAAGTAAAAGCAAAATGGTAATGTTTGAATTAGGCTTTTTACATTTTAATGCAATTTTCTGTATCCTTACAAAGTTTGGTTTGTTCTCCACTCTTATTCATTTTGATTGCATTCAACATAATCTACTCTAGTCTTTGTAAACTACCTGGTCATGTAGTTAAATTAAGATCCTATCATGCATCTTGTGAAGAATACCTCATGATCTAATGGGCTTTAAAAGTTATCCACAGGGATGCCTGGGTGGCTCAGAGGTTTAGGACCACCTTCAGCCCAGGGTATGATCCTGGAGTCCTGGGATTGAGTTCCACATGCAGCAGCTCCGTACGAGGAGCCTGCTTCTCCTTCTGCCTATGTCTCTGCCTTCTCTCTCTCTGTGTCTCTCATGAATAAATAAATAAAATCTTTAAAAATAAATAAATAAACGTTATCCACAGTCAAAGACATATGGCCTCAGGGAAAGCTCTGCTCAGAGATTTTCGTCGTACAGCAGCAAAGACTGTCTCCCAAACAGATGTGTAGTCACAGGTATAGGCGCCTATGTATAGACACATATGTGTATCCATGCATAGATATTGTATTTGCAATTCTGAATTACGGGTCTCAGGCTAAACCCCAGAAATGATCCTAAAGAAACAAGAGTTCACTCCAGTAAAGATGCATTAGCCATCTGCTCCCCTAAACTCTTAATATAAACGCCCACTTAACCTTGGAACACTGCTCAGATCAGCCCATGCTGATCTTCTGTGCCTTAGACATAAAACAATTATAATACTGTATGCAGAACCCTGGCCTGAAATGATCTGTTATTACCTCATTTCTGTACGGCGAGGACTTTGTTGTAATCATTTCAGTGTTCCCAGCACTGCACATAGAAAATAGTACCTTCCGAACTGGCAAACCTTTTGAAGAAAGATCTAATTCAGCAGCATTTTCACACAGCCAATCACTTCTGCCAAGTAACTTATTAACCTATTACCTGAGTATCTCCTTACCATATGTTCTAATTGTCATGACTATTAATAAGAGAATTAAATTTTAAATTTGCTTTTTTAAAAAAGTAGGTAATAAATGATAATGCAATTCTAAAGTAAACTTTTGAAAATGAATTTTAGAAGTCTACTTACTACCGCATTCACCCAAATTCTATACAACATAATGTGGCATAAAACAAGTTTAAGTCATACATTAAACAGCTCAATGCACCCGCTCAAATTCTGAAGCCTAATGGTCATCCTTTAATGCTAAAGAAAGACAACTCCTCGTCTCTAGAGTAACTCTTACTTCTGAGTTCAGTTCCTGTAAATCAGGAATAGTACTTGGGCAACTATGATTAAATTTTAAACAAATGAACACCAGACTTTTTAGGTGAAGAAAAACGTTTTTCTATCCTTGCTCCCATATTTGTAATATTATATGAAAGGAGTTTCTGGACATATACTTTAAATTTATAAATTTTAAGAATATTGAATATATCCAAATATTTACAATTTATTAGATATCAAACAAGTGTTTGAGTTCAACCCACCGATTCACTAATTATTTAACTAGTTTATGGTCACCATTGACTGATACGTTTTCTACTTTCATTAAACCACTAATATTTCAAAATGACACACAGAACTTTCTGCCAAGAGTTCTTGCGCTAGCAGTTCTGAACCCTCACCAGGTCAGAGGCTCACCTGAAAGGTCCAGCTCCTCGGTGGAAGACAAAGCAGCCAGACTCCAGCTATCACTGCGGGCTGCCAGGACAAACTTGTGTGCGTGGATGTGCTGGCCTCCAACCTTTATCTTCAGGTCGCTGATAAAGAAAAATGTCATAATTAGGTATGGCTAGGATTCACAAATGATAAATAGAGGGGTTGATCAACATATATCTGCAAAAGAAAAAAAATCACAGCAAACCTCTCTCTCTGTGCTAGCATTGAACTGTACTGGGCCATGTGTATAATATACATTGCTAGACATGTTTGTATTTCTACATTCAAGCTTCAGTTCACATAGGATGTTCTGCTTTTCCCTTAGTGGGATTCTTAAGGTGGTGAATCTACTAGTTAAATAGGAGGATTAATATTCATATAAAATCAAGATGAGGTTTCATGCAGAATAAATCAGGATAAATCATCAGGGAGAGAAAAACAGGAAGGGTAAACAGCAGGACACTAGCTCTGTACTGTCTTGGCGCTTAAACAAGGGTATGCGGAAAAACTAAAAATTGGCTTTGACAAAGCTGGCAAGAACATGAAACCCAATATCCAGATTCCTGATCTCAAAAGAAACATTAAGACCTATTATTGGACATATTTTACTCAACCATTTATAAGAAATGGAGTAGGAGAAATCTTTTTTTCAAACATGTTTTAGGGGCACCTGGGTGGCTCAGTTGGTTAGGCAATCTGCCTTTGGCTCAGGTCCTGATCTCAGGGTCCTGGGATTGAGTCTTGTGTCAGGTTCTCCACTCAGTGAGGAGTTTGCTTCTCCCTCTGCTTTTCCCCCGACTTGTGTTCTCTCACTTTCTCTCTCTCCCTCAAGTAAATAAAAATCTTTAAAAAAAAAAAAAAAATTTCCATATTTATGACAAACCATTATGTGAAAAAAGCTTTCCAAATAGTTATTTATGTTTGACTCTGAAATGTCAAATGCTGAGGGAGGAAAGCGTCTGGACATTTAACAAAAACTTAAGGATGACCCACTGGGCTGACACAAGCATGTGCCAGATGGCTTTGTTGGCAGCAATCCAAAGTCATTAATTATAATCATTCTGTGTATTTACATGTTCTTTTATTTTCATACTCCCCTTCAAAACATGTTAGGGTGGAAACCTTTACAAGCTAAATACACAAAAGTCACTACAATAAAAGGAAAAAAAAATCTATTGATGAATTAACTCATCCACTTAAGAGACCCGAGCAGAACACTGTTTCTATATAATGCTTGATACAGATGCAGTTTATCCCACAAACACACCATCCAGAATGTACTATATGATGATGTAAGCATGTCAGCAATTCCAGCTGCAATGAAGACCAGGCTGCAACTAATCACAGTTGATCAGAAGAGCAACAGGATACTCAGTATTTCAAATTATTACCAACTAATTACTGTTAACATAGTAAAATATTATTAATCAACAAATAAAAAGAAATAATTGATATTTTATTAAAATAGAACAAATCATATCCATTGACAAAATTTCTAAAATTCATGAAAACAAGCTGTTTATAAAGCACAAATTTTTAAACTGTATTTATGTATAAAGTATTAAATTCTGATAATTTAATAAATAAATAAATAAATAAATAAATTCTGATAATTTAAATGAACACTCGTTTCCAATTTCAGCCACTGACTGACTTCTAGCCACAAAATCATAAAAATGAATATTTCTGTATATTCATGACTGTCAGGCCAAATTGTTTTCTCTTTTGTAGTCTAACATACCAAAGGGAAATACAGACAAGGACTTTGCTAATATTTTCTAACAATAACAATTTCTATAAATGCAATTCAAAAATGGAAGACTAGGGCAGCCTGGGTGGCTCAGTGTTTTAGTGCCGCCTTCGGCCCAGGGCGTGATCCTGAAGACCTGGGATCGAGTCCCACGTCGGGCTCCCTGCATGGAGCCTGCTTCTTCCTCTGCCTGTGTCTCTGCCCACCGCCCCCTCTCTCTCTGGGTCTCTCATGAATAAATAAAATCTTTAAAAAAAAAAAAAAAGGAAGACTGGGTAAGTTTCTGAGAACACTAAGCAGAAACAAATAGGAGGCTAATAATTTTTAAAAATTTTCATTCTAGGGACACTTGGGTGGCTCAGTCAGTTGAGCATCTGCCTTCAGCTCAGGTCATGATCTCAGAGTCCTGGGATCGAGTCCCGTATTGGGCTCCCTGCTCAGTGGGGAGTCGGCTCTCCCTCTCCCTCTGCACCTCCCCCCTGCTGGTTTTCTCTCTCTCTCTCTCTCTCCCTCTCTCCTCTCTCTCTCTCAAATAAATAATTTCTTTTTTTTAATTTTCACTCCAGTCAAAGAGCATTTCCTTGTAAAATACAGATACTAGGATATTGTTACTGGAGAGGAAGCCTAAGTAAGACCTTCTTCTTGGTAGTTTCTCAAACACTTTAACAGGAAAACTGTAAGCTTGATTACTGGAAGAATGATGTATTACCGTCACTTTTAACTATCATAAGGAACAAAAACCTTCTTCTGAACTTAAGTAAAAATAAAGGGACCAATTTTTTCCACATTTCTCAACTTAAAACCCTTTGAATACCTATTCTTTAATTACTCCAGTTAACAAGATGCACATATAAATAGTGGGGGTTTTTTAAAGATTTTTTTATTTATTTATTCATAGAGACAGAGAGAGAGAGAGAGAGGCAGAGACACAGGCAGAGGGAGAAGCAGGCTCCACGCAGGGGGGCCTGATGTGGGACTCGATCTCGGGTCTCCAGGATCACACCCCGGGCTGAAGGTGGTGCTAAACCACTGCGCCACCAGGGCTGCCCTATAAATACTGTTTAAAGTCTTCAACAGGGATCCCTGGTGGCTCAGCGGTTTGGCGCCTGCCTTTGACCCAGGGCGTGATCCTGGAGTCCCGGGATCAAGTCCTGCATTGGGCTCCTTGCAGGGAGCCTGCTTCTCCCTCTGCCTGTGTCTCTGCCCCTCTCTCTATCAAGAATAAATAAATAAAATCTTAAAAATAAATAAATAAATAAAATAAATAAATAAAGTCTTCAACAACATGCATATTATGGGACAAAGGTTTGTGGATTTTTTTTTCTTATTCTAGTAAAAGACCATCTGCTTTAGAAACCATCTGCTTTCCAGCTTCAGGTACTCCATCTACAAAGCCCCAGTCACCTCTGAAGGCCCCATTCACCATGGGATCTCCAACCTGCATTGGGTGAGGGGACAGGCTTAAGCTTAAGCAGCTCAGCAGGTGCATGCTGAAGCTATGGGACCACACTACAGTGAGCGGGCCCAGTCCGTGGCCTCCCAAAGGGGCCGCAGTATAATGGATGCACAAGGCGGAGAAGTAACAGAAAGTAAACAATGGGAGTTCTTTTTTTTTTTAATTGGAGTTTAATTTCCCAACATATAGCATATCACCCAGTGCTCATCCCATCAAGTGCCCCCCTCAGTGCCCATCGCCCAGTTACCCCCACCCCCCGCCCACCTCCCTTTCGACCACCCCTTGTTCGTTTCCTAGAGTTAGGAGTCTCTCATGTTCTGTAACCCTCTCTGATATTTCCCACTCATTTTCTCTCCTTTCCCCTTTATTCCCTTTCACTATTTTTTATATTCCAACAATGGGAGTTCTAAGGGAGAAGATCCTTGGAGTACAAGCAAGGCGCCCACAACAGTGCAGGGTCAGGCTTCCCCACACCGGGGGAAACAGTTTTCACTTGTCCATGGAAAAAAGAAGAAAAAAAAAGAGACAATGAACTATATTTTACAAGTAGCTATATCTGTTCATTTTTAAAGGCTATCCTTACTCAGAGTATATACTTCCTATGTTTTTGGTATTAAATTTTTCTTTCTTTTACAAATGATTAAGTTGGAAGATGGCAGTTCTGGACGTTATCTATTTTAAATGTCCTGATTTATTGTAGAATTTTACTAAGTCTTAGCTAGTCTGATCGTCCATCTCCTCAGTAGCCGAACTCTCCCTCGTATGTACATTCACACCCATGTCTTCTCCACAGCCACTGCCATCATCCTGATTTGACCCTTCTTCATCTCTGGTCTAGACTATGCACAACATTCCAGCCACTCCTCCACCCTATCCTCTGCACGGTGCTACCTACACGATGATACCAGGTTCGTCTTCCTGTAACACCACTTTGACGATGACAGTCCGACAAGTCAAAGTGCTGTCCCACAATGCCTAGAGGATCAAGTCCAAATTTCCCATCTTGGTCTCCCAATGCAAACCACCCTACCTTGCCCACCTCTTCCAGTGCCCCCCACATGGATACATACCCCATGACAGCCCCTCCTGTCCTCTGAATCCTCTGCATGATGCTATGTCTCAGCCTAACCTCAGGCTCCCCTACTAGAACCTCGTGGTCTTTAGATAAAGACCTGAACCCTGCCCCATCTAAAACATTTACCTCAAAACTCACTTAGTAACAACAGCTACTATGTGCCAGACACTGATCTAAGTGATTCAAACATGTACTTATTAACTTAATCCTCACAACATAATGGTAAGCAGCAGCATCCTCATTTTATAGATTAGGAGTCTGAAGCATGTCACACAACTTCAGGTCACACAGCCATAAGTGCCCGTTGAGCCTCTACCACAGGCTGTGTGACTGCAGATCCTCCCCAATCACCCTGCTACCCTCCCCACTCATTCCAAGACTCTCTCCTTTATTATCCCAAGAGAAAGTGACCTTTCCCTCTGAATCCCTGGACATGTAAGCTAATTCCAGTCTACATCACTAATGCTATCACCACAACTCCCAAACTCTGTGCTGAAAATAAACAGGAAATAAAAGAAACTAAATCTTGCCCCAAAGGGGTTATATTCCAGGTTTACTAAAGGTTTGCTAGTATCCTGGTTAGAGAAAAATTAACTTGGAAGGGAGTCAGTAAGAGAGGAGTGACATCCAAAGGGAATCCATCCAAAGAGTCCTGCGTCCACAGGCTCACCTATACTGCTCCTGCTCATACAGGTCAGCCACGATGGTCAGCAGGCGGCTGATGAAGGACTCATTGCTGTTCTCCTTGTTTGCCTGCGCAGCCAAGAGAGTGCATCTCTTCTCCGTCTCTGCCAGTTTCTTCTGCAGCTTGACATACTCCTGTCGGAGAAGCATCAAGTGCTTCTCCAACTTGGCCACCTCCTCTGTGAGGGAAACAAAGAATCATGTTTATTGTGGCACATGTGAAGCAGACAGCATTCACCAATTCCTCACCCCACAGACAGGACCGCTAGCAAAATATCTACTTCTTAGCAATACTGACTGAGGACCCATAATGGCTTTGTTTACAGGTGCCACCGCATTAGTGGGCCAGAAAGACCCTATGGTTCAGGGATTTCTCTACTCAGTTTCTCTGAAGCTCAATATTCAATAAATGACAAGAAACAAACACACTTAAGATGCTAACAGGTACCTGCCCTGCAAATCCTTTATCATCAAGCCAGGAGTCTCAAAGAAAGATTATCAAAATCACCTAGGACTTTTTTTTTCCCAATCACTAGTAGTGAAAATTGATTCTTATATGTCATATGTGAACTCTTTCAGGCAAGCTTCAAAACAACCCCATGTAGTTGGCACAATCACCAGCCACTCCACAGGTGAGGATGCTATAGTCCTGTGGCTGCTGAGACATGGGGCTGGGCTAAAAGCCCATACATTCTCACACCAGGGCCTGTGGTTTATTACCCACTATTCCACGCCACCTGACCTCCCCTCCTTCAGGAAAGAAGCAGAGCAGTCAATAATGGTTCAGATGAAAGCAGGTCACATCCACAGGCATGCTGAGGCGGATTAAAAAGGTTGAGAACTACTATATTTGATTCTTAAACTCAACAAACATTTACTGAGCACCTACTAGGTCCCAGACACTGCACATTGGTAAGCAAATTCAGATGTATTTGTCCTCAGAGCTTTCAGTTTGCTGAGGAAACTTTTATGATTACAATAACACTGCTAACAATCAAACGCAGAAATACAACTCTAGGAGCACTAGAAGGAAAGCACAGAAGTAGAGAACCAGTAATAAATTTAACTTAGGACACCAGGGAAGACTTCCCTGAGGAAGTACACGGTGAAGAAACTCCCCTTCTCCTTCTCCGTTACCTGGGATCCAAAGTCTTGATGGACTCAGGGCACGATGTTAATCAGTACCTCTACAGATCCAGACCTCTAACCATGGAAATAGAGAGCTCCGGGCCTTGGCCCCTCCCCCTTCTACCCCTCACAAGACACTGCCGTCAAGCCCATCTTGCATGCAACCTGCCTCATTCTCAGTGTCTTGAGCAAAGTGAGCTACTGCTAACAACTCTGGCCACAATTCCTCCCGCCCACCCTGTGCTCCCTCAGGGTAAGCATCTTCCACCTACCCAAGTGTGCAATCCCTCCACCTAGGCCCCAATCCCATCACTCTGCGCAGGTCCTCTGCTTTAGCATCAACCACCCTTCTAGCAGCTTCAATCTCTTTCAACTGGGTTGAAAAGAGCACACATAAACCTGTTCAGGACTCTAGCAAAACAAAACCCTCCTTCCACAGCACATCTGCCCACCACTACCCTTCCATACACCACCTCCTGACCCCTACTCCCCAGCCACTCCCCCCTCTGTCCCCGCCATTCCCTTGAAACTCCTCAACAATGACCTAATAGCCAAATCCAACAGACTTGCCATGGTTCTTCTCCTGGACCTACCAAGCAGCATATGACAATTTTATTCCCTTCTTTCAGCAACCACAATGCTACCCTCTTTCCAATTCCGATTCTGTCTTTCCCATGCTTCTCTGCATCCCTCTCACCACTGATCACTGATACTCTCCAGGGTTATACCCCTGGCCCTCTTCTCAACTGTAGGTATTCCCAAGGGAGCTCCACCAGGTCAGGTTCTGCAGCTGATGCCACAATCTAAGTGCCAATGATCCACGGACCCATTTCTGTAGTCCAGACTTCTTTTCTTAGCCTCATCTATCTGCCTAAAAGACACTGCTGTCCAGTGGCCCACAGGCACCTCAAGTTCACTACACCCAGGACAGAAGTTTAGGCAAATTTGCTCCACCTTTGTATGGTCCCTATACTAATAAATGACACCACTGTCCACCCCAGTTATGTAAAGGGGCAATGTGGGAATAATCTTAAAATATCTCCCTCTCACTCGCATGGCCCGAACCCTACAGAAATCAACTTTCCCACTTAAACATCTCTGGGAATCCTTCCTGTCTGCTGTATCCCCATCTCCACTATGACTTAATTCAGGCCCTCAGTCATTGTATCTGATCCCCAATGTGAAAGGATTCACATCTACATCTCAGAGCCTACCACAGGGCCTGACACACAAAGGTTCACTAAATATTTGTACAATCCAGTTTCATAAAAGAGGATTCCTTTCCCCTCCTCATCTTCATCCCTCCCCTACCTGCAACCCAATTGCTGTTCTTTATAAATATGCAAACAATCAAAAATTGGTTCAAAACCACAAGAATTATTAAATAAACTAAGTGTGGTACTTGATTGTGAAGTTATGCAACAAATGTTTTCAAAGAAATATGTAACACTATACATGCATATTCAAAGATAAATATTAACAGAAAAAAGCAGGCACTGAAACTATACTCTATAATTCCAATTTTATTATAAATATTCACATGTCTGAGAAATAAAAAGACAAATCAGACAAAATATTAGCAGGTCTCATGGGGGAATTATTACTGCACTTCTCTGCACATTTCAGGTACTCTAAACAAATGTTCTGCTTTCATAATTAGAAAGCAGTATTTTTTCAGACAGGAAAAAAGAAAACAAGATTTAAGAGAAATACTAATAGACTGTTTTGGGGTTTTTTAAGTTTGTTTGTTTGTTTGTTTATTCGTTTATTCATTTATTCATTTATGTATTTGACAGGGAGAAAAAGCATGAGTGGGGGCAGGGGGCAGAGGGAGAAGCAGACTCCCCACTGAGCAGGGAGCCCGATGTGGGGCTCGATTCCAGGACCCTGAGATCATGACCTGAGCCGAAGGTAGACACTGAACTGACTGAGCCACCCAGATGCCCCGATATTTAAATTTAAATCTATGTGCACTTTTAAAGCAAATATATTGTTTTATACACATTTTAAAGATTATGGAAAACAAAGACAAATAATTTTCTAATACCCAAGTAGAAGGGTTTTCAGAGGTCACAAAACTTTCTCAAGGGAGGAACCTAGGACCACATTTTTTAGTTCAACTCCCAGATAATGCCAAACCCGTGACCACCCCTGGCCTCTCAGGCTCTGCAGGATGATGTTACCCCCAGGCTGTGCTGCATAAGAATCACTCAGGCTGTTGAGGAGATCTGGGGTGGGGTTGGGGAAAGTGTACTTTTAAAACAGCTCCCCCCCTGGGGGGGGGGGGGCACCTGGGTGGCTCAGCAGTTGAGCATCTTGCCTTTGGCTCAGGGAGTGGTCCCGGGGTCCTGGGATCAAGTCCCACATTGGGCTCCCTGCAGGGAGCCTGCTTCTCCCTCTGCAGTGTCTCTGCCTCTCTGTCTCTCATGAATAAATAAATCAAATGTTTTAAAAAATAAAAACGGCTGACAGCCCTGGAGGAAGAGTTCAGCAGCCAGCACACACCTCCTCAAATCACGAGCAGGGAAATGGCTCTGGGAACTTATGTGAAGACAGAAGACCCACTGAATTGCATTTTTGGTTCATTCGCTGATTTGTTGGAAGATTTCCACTCTGAAGAAGACAAGTGCATAATCCAGTCACATTCATTAAGAATGTAGAGCCAATGACAAAGATGACCATCACGGCACACGGGTTTGTTTATAAAGCTACAGGGGAATGGAAAAGACAGCACTCTGCCGGGGATACAACCAGACCCTGAAGCCACGTGGCTTACACGAGAACAAGGGAAAACGTCCCAAGAGAGGGGTGTTTTACTTCAAATGATTTAAATAAAGCCTGGTAAGAATCTGTAGCATACTGAGTCCAGAAAATATAAGTAACAGGCTTCAGTATTTTACTTTCTTGGTCAGATTCTCCCTTTAAACTAGTATCAGTCAACAGGTCTGTAGAAAACATAGTACTCAGAATATGAGAAATACAAATAATTAGCAGGCAAGGCCCAGCCTCATTATCAAGAGCTCACTGACAAACACGCCTGCCACTCCTGCCTCTGCCTAAGCCAAATGAAAAGGATGGCCAGAGGACACCTCAACTTGCTAGTTCTATCTGCTGGTTATACTTACATCCCACTTGCCTGAGAGACAGGGCCAGCCTGCAGCTACAGACCGCTGATGCTTCTTCCACAAAGCAAACTGAACCCTTTCTCCTCGGTTCCCATCACACCACATTCTAGCCAACCTAAGTATTATGCTCCTCAAGAGCTCCAACCCACAACTGTGCATTTCCATTTCACTTAAACTATGCATCTTCAAGTATTTATGAAGCACCTACCATGGACTAAGCATTACAGATTAGGAATTGCCTCTTGGAGAGATTTTTAAAAAGATGGTCTAGCTCACACCTCTTGCAAACACTGGCAACAATGTAGTACCTACAAGGCACTCACAAACAAGAAGGGTGAAACAAAACTAAGGGGCACAAGGTATCTGGATACTGAGTTATGAAGACATTTGCCTTGGAGAATAGAAAGTCACTGATTCCTTTAACCCTTAAAATTAGGAGGGCATAAAAGTTGTTTCAAGGAATCCCAGTAAATGTCTTTGGCTATCAGTTATCCACACATAATTCCAAAATCTACAGCAACAGCCCTAATCTCTCTCCAGAATTGCTGACACAAAATTCTAGCTGCCTGGACCTATAAAGATTATCATCAGAGAAGAGGCAAGATAAAAGAAGGCTTCAGGGTGACTTAGGGCTCTTATCGCAAAATCACAGATGCTCCCCTGCCCAGCATCCTTGCCGAACAGTGATACCACCATCATCACACCATTTCTTATATCATGGAGAAAGCAAGTCTGCTTGCAAACAACAAAAGAGTGTCCTTGAAGTGCGATCAAACTGTTAAGAGTTTATATAGGAAAAAAGCATACAGTTACCATTCTGAGCAGTAGCAGAGAGAGGACCTACAGCACAGAGCAGGGGGAAAGGCACAGACTCTGGACCAAGACTAAGTGGGATCAGACCCTGGCCCCACACTTTCTATTGGGGACACCTAAGCCAAATGCCTCATTCTTATCTGTAAATGTGTTGTGACCTTAGAAGACCTGCCCTGCGATGTATGGTCAGTGAATGTTTGCTACTACCACAACCCTTAGAAAGGCAACACAGTCTCATTCCCAGTGGCATTAATCTGGAGCCTCACTAGACTGAGCTGGAACCCAACCTGCCCACTAACTAGCCATGGGACCTCAGGCAGTCACTGCTCTCTGTGAGGAAATGGGAATAAAAGCCGTATCTCAGAGTTTTGTCAAGGACGAATTAAGTCACGTTAAATCATTTAGAGCAGTGTCTGGTTTAAAGGGTTACTATCTACTTCTTCATTAAGTGGCTCGTTTCTTTTTTTTTTTTTTTTTTTTTTTTTTTTATGATAGGCACACAGTGAGAGAGAGAGAGGCAGAGACACAGGCAGAGGGAGAAGCAGGCTCCATGCACCGGGAGCTTGACGTGGGACTCGATCCCGGGTCTCCAGGATCGCGCCCTGGGCCAAAGGCAGGCGCCAAACCGCTGCGCTACCCAGGGATCCCAAGTGGCTCGTTTCAACTGATGTTCCCTCCTCTTCCTCCAATTTTCCTTTAGAAAAATAAGCATGGAAATTTACATAACATAGAAAACCTATCATTTCCCCAAAAGGGCTGATAAATATCAGGGAGGACTCTCAGCAGCCTGCATTATAATTTTACCATGTTTCTGCCCAGATAGTAAACACCCACATGCTCTTCACCAACAGCAATCTGAGGTCAGACATCATCGTGAGGAGCTTTCTGACAGTTCATGAGTCTTGACTTAACCAAAAATGCTTAAGACTCAAGTATCTGCATTCGCAATGAATAGCCTAACATAATTCTACATATATTTAATCAGCAAGTCATGGGACAGTCAGAGAAGGAACCAGCAGTGGTCTGTATAAGATTCTTCCTTCTAAGTCAGGACTGGGCAAACTAACTCGGTGAAGGGCCAGACTGGACTATTTCAGGCTCTGTGGGCCACACAGTCTATGGCAACTACTCAACTCTGCCACTGTAATGCAAAAGCACAAATGAATAAGCAGGGCTGTTCTCCCCCAAAATTTGTTTACAGACACTGAAAACTGAATTTCATCCACTTTTCACATACCATGAGATATAGTCTTCTTTTGATTTTTTTCTTCAATCATTAAAAAAAAAAAAAACATATTTACTTATTTATTCTTAGTTCAAGGGCTGTACAAAAGTAAGTCTCAGGTCAGATTTGGCAAACAGGCCAGAGTTACCAACCCCCGCTCTAGGTGATTTTTAAAGAATTAGTCTATCAAAATAATGCCCAGAGCCAATTATGAAAAGAAAAGAAAGCATCTAGTCTGACTACCTACAAGGTTGAGACTTACAACTCACGTTGCTCTAAACTTTGTTTCCTGATGCCTCATGCACACTCATACTTGACTGTAACTTCCCTGTAAATGGCTCCAAATCTTAAAAGCCTCTCATGGAGGATAACCTACAAGTACCACAAACTCATCAAGCCCCAAATCAAAGTTCTTCAAATCAAACTCCTCTTGCTACTTCCATTTCAACTGTTACCCAGATTTAAAAGCCCTATGAATAAATTATGATAATCCACTTACAAGAATATAGTATATAAACTACTTAGGAATGAATACATTTAACAAAAAATATGCAAGACCTGCACACTGAAAACCATAAAACATTGCTGACAGAAATTTTAAAAACTCAGGGACGCCTGAGTGGCTCAGTGGTTAAGCATCTGCATTCGGCTCAGGGCGCGACCCAGGGGTCCTGGGATCGAGTCCCGTATCAGGCTCCCCACATGGAGCCTTGCTTCTCCCTCTGTCTGTGTCTCTGCCTCTCTCTCATGAATAAATAAAATCTTTAAAAATATAAAAAATAAAAAATGAATAAAAACGTAAATAAATGGAGAGTTATCCTATGGTCTTGTAACAGAAGGCTCAGTGTTATTAAGATGTCAATTCTGGGGGAGGGGGGGCAATCTGGGTGGCTGAGCATCTGACTCTCGATTTCAGCTCAGATCATGATCTCAGGCTCCTAGGATCAGCACTCAGTAGGGAATCTGCTTGAGATCCTCCCTCTCCCTCTGCCTCACCCCATGCAAGCACTCTCTCAAATGAATAAATTTATCTTTTAAAAAAAAAATGTCAATTTTCCCCAAATTGATCCATGATTCAACATCATCCCAATAAAATTTCAGCAGATTTTTTTTTTTTTTGGTATAACTTAACAAGACCATTCTACAACTTATATGGAAATGAAAAGTACCTAGAACAGCCAAAACAACTGAGGGGAGGAGTGGGTAAGAAACATGCAGCACTTCCATGACTTGATTTCAAAACTTCAATAACCAGGACAATGTCATATCAGCATCAGGATAGACATTGAGAGCAGCAGATGGCCTGGAACCCAGACGCGGACCTGCACATATACAGCCAGGTGAGGTGGTTTGACAACCATGCCAAGGCACTTCAATGAGGACCGGACAATGGGACTGGAACAACTGAGTATCCATATAGAGCAAGAAAACCCCAACTCACACACCACTCTATGGAAAAGTTGACTCATCTAAACGTAAAGATTAAAACTATAAAACTTCTAGACTAAAAAATAGGAAAAAAAAGAGATGAGGCACAGATTTCTTAAATGGATAAAAAGAATCAATTAGAGAAAAAATTGGATAAACTAGACATTATAAATTTCAAAAGTTGTTCTTTAAACACATAAGAAAATGAACAGGCAAGCCACAGACAAGGAAAAACTATCTGATAAGAGTATTTCCAACAAAGGACATGTTATTAGACTATATTAAGAACTCTTAAAACTCACGATAATAAGACAACTCAATAAAAAGTGGCCACAAATTTGAACACTTCACCAAAGAAGATAAATGCATGACAAGTATACAAGTAAAAAGATGCGTATCATTAGTTATTAAAGAAATACAAATTAAAACCACACTGATGGCCACTGCACACCTACTAGATGGCTAAAAGGAAAGTGCTGGCAAAGATGTAGAGGTAAGAATACAGAACAGCACAGCCACTTTGGAAGAGAGTCCGACAGTTTCTCCAGAAGTTAATCATACACTTGCCTTGTGACCCAGCAGTTCTACCACCAGGTATTGAGGTAAGAAAAATGAAAACATGTCTGTACAAACAGGAAACAACTCAAAGGTCTAGCTGGTGAATGGACACAAATGGTAGTAATGTAATGAAACACTACTCCCAGGTAAAAAAAAAAATAGACTACTGATACATGAACATACTCCCTGAAAAGTAACATGCTGAGTTCAAGAAGCCAGACACAAAAGACTACACACTACATAATTCCATTTGAAAAAGGGAAATCACATCACAGAAAGCAGATCAATGGTTGTAGAGGCCCAGAAATGGAACTGATGCAGAGGCCCAGAAATGGAGTTCCCTTGAACTCCTTAAGATTATAGAAATGTTCTAGATCATGACTGCAGTGTACCTACACTACTGTAAATGTCAACTGACAAGTTAAAAACGGTGAATTTTACTGTTCGTCAATTATGCCTCGATAAAACTAACAACACAGTCCCTCTGGGATGCACCTTGACATCTTTCTCTTTCTGAACACCATCACACCAACATTTTCTCAAAGCTATACATCATTCATTCACATGCTCCTATCATCCTTCTCTCATACTTCCCTTGTCGTTGTACTCCACACACACATCCCTGATTGATTTTTTTAAAACACAGCTTCACTGAGCCACTTTCAGCTGGTTCTCCACTGTCTACAAAAGTACAAGCTTCCTACTGAGGTGTTGTGGCTCGTCTAAGAAGTTTGTTGAGGGCCGGAAACGTCTTAATTATCTTTGTAGTCCACTGACAGTACTTAGAACTGTGTGGCATGTTCTCTGAGCATTCAGAATCTGCACATAAACAGAAGAATTTTAGAAATCTTACGACTTAGTAGATCAAATTTCATGACGCTGCCTACTATGGTAGGTGGAAAACCGTCTCCATCGATGTCCATGCCCTAATCCTGGCACCTGTGAATGTTACCTTTCTATGGCAATGGCAAGGGGCGGGTGGACTGATGAAATTGAAGAGCTGAGATGGGCAGGCCCCACGAATAATTACATATGTCCTTACGAGGAGGAGCAGAAGAAGCTCTGACAGAGGAAAGGCCATATGAAGACAAAAGAGAGAAATGGAGATGCTAGCCTTGACGATTGACAAGCTAAGGAATGCCAGCAGCCCTGGAAGCGGAAGGAAGAAAGAAAGGAACACATTCTCTCCCAGAGGGAGAGTATGGCCTGGGTGACACTCTCCTTTCAGCCTAGTGACACTGATTTTAGACTTCTGGCCTCCAGAACCATGAGGAATACAATTGTTGTTTTAAGTCGTCCCCCCCCCCCCCCCAGTTTGGGGAAACGTGTTACATCAGCCCTAGGAAACTAATACATTTACCCTTACCAAAAAAAAAGATTATGCACAGTAAAAAATTCTAAAGCCCTAGCAGCTTCTTGCTGGATTAGGGTCAACAGCAAAATTTTACACAGTACATAAAATGTACAGTTTTGTAACACTTTGCAATAGAAAGAGGAATTATTATTTATGTTTCCTATAGCAGTTGATTCTCTCATATTCTAACCAGTGTATTCCAAACAGTACAAACAAAATTCACTTCAATTCAACGGATTGTCTAAAATTATACAATTAGCAGGAGACTAACCTAAGATTCAAGATCTCAAGCCAAAGCCCTTGCTCATCCCACTGTACCACGCTGCCTAATTTCAGCTCCAATATCAGGACAGCAAAAAACATGTATTGTTAATTCATTAACCAGGAATTAAATGTGTTCTTCCCATTCCCCATCCTAAATGCAATTTCTACGTCCCTCTGCTTACTCTGATTCTAACCCAAACTGTACTCATCAAGTCTTTTTAGATTAACAATATCTTGCTGTTTCCTTTCTTCACAATTCTCTAGTCCTAATTCCAGTGCCAATTTTACCAGTGAGTTAGGGTTATTTGTACAATTCTTTACTGACTAAATGACATTATTCCTACTCTGCTTTAACCATGTCCATGAGATAAAAGAAAAAATAATTGTAAAAGCTATGACAACATTCTATTTTGAGAGACGCCAGGGTGGCTCAGCAGTTGAGCGTCTGCCTTTGACTTGGGGTGTGGTCCTGGGGTCGAGTCCCACATTGGGCTTCCTGCATAGGGCCTGTTTCTCCCTCTGCCTGGGTCTCTGCCTCTCTCTGGGTCTCTCATGAATAAATAAATAAAATATATTTTTTTAAATCCTATTTTGAGGGATCCCTGGGTGGCGCAGAGGCTTGGCACCTGCCTTTGGCCCAGGGCGCGATCCTGGAGACCCGGGATCAAATCCCAAGTCGGGCTCCCTGCATGGAGCCTGCTTCTGTCTCTGCCTCTCTCTCTCTCTCTCTCTCTGTGACTATCGTAAATAAATAAATAAAAGTTTAAAAAAAAATCCTATTTTGAAAAAAAAAATCCTATGTTGAGAGCTATAAGAATACCTGTTGTTTCAGGCATATATTAGGGTCTTCCACAATAACAGTATTTCATTAAAATATCAACTTCTCAGAACCTACTATCTTCCTTACCAGCAACAGAACAGATAAAAGCTCCTCCCCAGTGATGAATTACTACCACTATGATTTTTCTAAACCCCTCCCAGGGCAGAAGGAAATTTTCCTTCACAGGGGTTCATATCTATTCATTAATCAAGAGTGCTAACTGTAGAACAATCATGCAACAGAGAATATGAAGTAAGAATTACAAAGTAATTTACTTTTGAGAACTCAGGTTAACAACATGGCCTCCTGGAAAGGAAAAGGGGAAGAGGCAGTTAGTACCATCTGGAACACGCAAAGGATCAGTCAGGGCCACAGGACCCTGCCAGTCTGCACCCGCCTGCTTCTCTCTCTCACACACACCATTTGGATATTACTAAAAATATGATGGTGCTAAGAGATAATTCATATCTTGACTTTATACACTTTTTAAAAATTCTAGCAATTGTAACTGTCTTGATGCTTTCACAAAGTACAAAAGCCATCGTTTAACCAACGCCTGCTTTAAAAAATCCTTTTACTTTAGTTACAGATAAAACTTAACTACCCAGGACTCCTTTGTTAGATAAGAAATAGTACCTTATTTCATGTATATCTATATAAACATAGATACACATATATACATAAACATATCTGTTTAAAAAACTGATTCAGTAAAACCATGTTTTATTCAATAATTACTCAGTTTGAAGAAAATGTTTTATGGGCTATGTTGCTCTTCCCTGAGGTGAGTGATGCATAAATCCAGGTTTTTAAAAGTTCCCCAGATGATTCCAATGTGCAGGGTTCTCTGTGTGAAGAGCCGCTCGTCTGAATCAATGGAAAGGCAGCAGACAGAAAGGAACGTGTGTGAGAGCTTCACGGGACCCACAGGTTTGGCGATGGAATGTAGGTCACCTACTTCAGAGTGTGGCTGGACAATATCCGTGACTATAAAACACAATACGCATGCTTTTCTGAGAAACTGTGACTCCCCGTCTGTCCACAGACCCGTCAAGTCTAAGACTGTGTCTTGCTCACTCTGTCACGCCTGGCACAGCAGCTTGCACCTAACAGAAATGAAATACACCTTCCTGAATGTAACCCAGCTCTGTGAAATATCATCTACACATCATGCAGTCTCATCTACATGTCAGTGGCATGACACACAGCCTTCAAAACCTCACTCTGTGGAGCCCTGGTCATGGGGTGGCTTCATAAGAGATATGCAATAAATATTAGTTACCTAGCTAATTTTCACCCAAATGCCAGTCGGACCGGAAATGCTTCTCATTGCCTGCTAAGAGACAAGCATTGGACACGGCAAAGTATGTCCAAAACAGAGGTCAAGATATTTGCTCCCGAATCTGTTCCTCCTCCTAACAGCCGTTCTCTGAGTCATCCAGACCCAGAAGCCTTGAATCATCTTTGATATCTCTCTTGTCAACATAAAAACAGGCTTCGAAAGTCGTGTCTTTTATACCTTCTGTAAGTCTCACTCGTATCAGCCCCAATGCTCCTTACCAAAGAACTCCTCACCAACTGTGACGGCCTCCTCCCAGATCCATCGTCTACTCTGTAGACATGCCCACGTGCCTCCAACGACTCTAGTCATGTCACTACCTTGGCTGATATCACTCAGGAGCCTCACTCCATGGCCTACAGAGTAAAATCCAAATGCTTAACCCATCCTTCATAATCTGCCTCATATCCCACTACTCCTTCCACCAAGAAGAGTGACCTCTTCCCACTCCCATTTCTCCATGTCCAAAAGAGGTCTATTTTCCACATTACATCTCAAACACTATCTCCTGCAGCAAAGGCCTTCCCTCACCACCCAAAACAAACCCCCTTACCACTTTCCTACAAAGCCTCTTCCCATCTGAATTTTCAGTTAACTCCTAGCATCTTCACCTTCTCCTTTACAATACAGTTTCTTACACACATGCATTTCACCTCCCCTCACAGACTGCAGAGTTCTCTGTGAAGAAGCTCTAGGTCTGGCTACTCTGCTTTAACTACCACTGCTTCTCCCTCCTCCTACTCCATGCTCATCCCATCCTCTACCCACAGGGCCTTACGAGGTAGAATTCAAAAAATACCCCAGATCCTTGGCCTACTCCAATTCAACAAGAGAAAGACTGACACAGGAATTTCTCATTTTGTTGGGCATGATGTAAATAAATCATGATGACGTCTCAACCAGAGCCAACTTGCCTTGCAGGAACCCTGCATCTCTCTTCCACACATCCATAGCCACTGCAGTCAATGGATAAGCTTTCTTTCTTTGTGGGGGGGGGGGGGAAATCCTCAAGGAGAAAGTGAACAGGTACTGCTGGTGACAGAAGTGAACCAAATAAGTCAGTGAGCTGTATGCAGAAACCAAGACTGTTCCAGGCCAAGAGAGCTGCAAGGACAAAGATGGAGAGGTACAAGCACTGGGAATGTACAAAGAACAAGGAAGTTAGTGGTGAGAGCATGGCAATGAGAAGTAGGAAATAGTGTTGCAGGGCCAGACCCTGTTGGGAGTTGCAGGGCACTGGAAGGCTTTGTAATATATTTTAAGATCACGGAGAGCCATGAGTGGAGAGTGGGGTATGCAGGGGTAGGCATACTGAGAAGAGTGAAAGAGACATGATCTGATTTTATGTTTTATTTATTTATTTATTTATTTATTTATTTATTTGTTCATGAGAGATATACACAGAGAGAGAGAGGCAGAGACACAGGCAGAGGGAGAAGCAGGCTCCATGCAGGGAACCCAATGTGGGATTCGATCCCGGGTCTCCAGGATCACGCCCTGGGCTGCAGGCGGCGCTAAACAGCTAGCCACCAGGGCTGCCCTGATTTTATGTTTTAAAGGGAACACTGGAAACTGTAAGAGTAGGCTGTGAGGAAGCAAGATCAAGGAGAAAAAGTAAAACCAGGAAGTCTAGGAAGGACTTTTTTTGACTGATGAAGCAAGTTTATATTAGTAGGATAGCTGCACATGTAGAGTGAAAAGGGAAACTAATATTAGGACAGATTTTAGCTAAATACATCGGTCAAACCAATACCCATGGATGCACAGAAGGGGGAAAAAGGCTGATTACTAGAAGAGTTACAGCGGAATGGAACTGTCCACTCAGCGTCCTCGGGTTCTATTTATACTCCTAGGCACTACTTCCCACAGCTCACACACTCCACCCCCAGACGAAACCATTATCAGAAGTTCCCACAGGACAGGCTCACAGATAATCTCATTCTTCCATGACACAGATTTCTATTTGTTTATATTTAAATGAGTATTTCAAAACAAGGGTAGCCAGCTCTGACAAATTCTGACTAAGGCACAAGCAGGACTAACAGCGCCAAGACTTTCTCCCAACTCTCGCCTTCCTTCCTTCGCGTAACACCTTCGATGCCCTACGCAGATCTTCCTCGTCAGAGTTCTGCAACACTGTTTGCCAAAATCTTAAATCACAACACAGGCCGGAAAACTCAAACACAAATTAAGGTAATAAAAGAGAAGCTGTCAAGTCAGAATCTCAGGCCTGCACTCCCCTCTCCATCATCCCGGGCCAACTTAACCGCGTGGGGACGAAGGACGTTTTGCGGCCTCCCAGGGCTCCCCGGAGGCTCGTGTCGAGGCCCCCGCAGGAACACTCCACTCATCTGTGTGCCCAGCCTGCAGCAGGTCCGCGAGGCGGGAGCCTGACGCCAGGTGGGGCAGTGCGGCCATCCGTACCCCGCAGGACACCCGCAGGCCCCGCTGCACCCCCCTCCCTGCCTCACACACCCCGTCCTGCCCTTCCCGCTGTGCCCAACCACCAGCCATCAACGTCGATGTGACCTGCGATTTATCCCGAGCTGGCTTCGGGCTAGCTTCGCCGCACACCCTCGCCGTCCCTCGTTCCTTTCACTCCTCCCCTGCTTCCCGCCACGCTCAGCCGCGACCCCCGCCCTGACCCCTGCACAAGCCTGCTCCCAAGTCCGGTGCCGACGGGAAAGGCCTGCGAGAGACCCTGGCCGCCCGCGGGGGGCCCGAGGGGGACGGCTCGGTGCAGGCGGAGCTCCCGGCCCACAACACGGCTGGTGAGCAGCCACCGCGCTCGCTGGGCGGGCGAGAGTCCCGGGAGGAGCCCGGCCCGAGCGCGCCACCGCGGGGCGACGGCGACAGCAGCGGGCGCCCCCGGCTCCGGGCCCCCACCCGGACGCCACCTCGCCGCCCGCACACACACGGAGACACGGCCCCGGCTGCGCCCTTCGGCTGCCCGCGGGGCTGCGGCCCCCGCCCGCCCGGGATCCCGCCCGCGGCCGCCGCGGCCCGCGGGGTCACTGGCGCCAGAGGGGCGTCGCCTCAGCACCGCGCCAGGGCTGCCGGCCCGCGCCGCCCGCACGGCCTGGGCTGGACGGCCCGCGAGCCCCGCCGCGCCCCCGCGAGCCCCCCGCCCGGCCGGCCCCCGACGCCCGCGTCGCCCCGCCGGCCCGCCCGCTCCGCCCCGCCCCGCCCGGCGCCTCTCCGCGCGGCCCCGCACACACCCTACCTTCCGCCATGTCGGGCCGGCCCTGCCGCAGTCTCGCGAGAAGTGCGCCGCGCCGCCCGCGCCGCCGGGACGCTGACAGGAGCCCGCGAGTCTCGCGAGAGTCTCGGGGGCGGGCGGGGAGCGAGGCGGTCTCTCCTCCCCTCGCGCCTTCGAGGCCGGACGAGCGGCCCCGGACCCTGTCCGAGCGGGATGCACGCGGCGGCCGCGCAACTGCCAGCACACACCCGGCCGGGGACGGTCCGGAGGGGGTGGAGGTCTCCAGGCGCGTTTGTGACCAGCAGGAAGGGGCTGGGGCAGCGGGAGAGGCCACAGGAACTCAGCCCGGGACTCACGGCGCACCCCACGGTGCACCCCACTGCGGAAACCCCCCACAGACCCCACGATGCATCCCACCGGGGACCCCAGCAGGGAGAAGAGGCCATGGCTTAGCCCTTTAAAGCCCACGCAAGTGGATGTGTAGGGCAGAGAGGCATCACATCCCCTGATGACGTCAGCTCGGGGGTTGGGGTCAGGCGGAGCCGGGAGACCTGGGAAGGGACGCTGGGCGCTGGGCGGGGCAGCGGGGCAGCCCCCCCCCCCCCTCCCCGCCCAGGGTGTTCTGTGCACCTGCGCACGGCGACCTCTGAGCAGAAACCCAGCCTAGCTGACAGTGCTGGCCTGGCTTGGGGCCTTCCCGCCACCCCAGCAGCTGAGAGTGCGGGGGCAGACCGCTCAAGCGCAGACCTGGGAGAGGCAGGTGTAGGGCCGTGAGACCCAGGTCCCAGGGAGGTCGAGGGCCGGTGTGGGCCCTGCGTCAGGAGGACACAGCAAAGCCCCTAAGTCCAGGGCAGGGAGTGAAACACACCAGCTGCAGGGGATGAAAAGCCTGAAGTCAGGGATTGGGGTTGAGGTCAGGAAGGAGGGAGACCCGCAAGGCAGCCACATGTGGGAAGCCTTAGGTGCTACTTGGGGTCACTCCTAGGAGCATTACTAGGTGCGTGGAGAAGGAATGTGGGGTTTGGATCATGGAAACAAAGGGTCATGGGGTTCAAGTTCTGAGGAAGAGGGAGGGACTGTGGCAGAAGGGCTCCAGGGAGATGGAAGAAGGGGCGTCACGATGTGTCGGGACCACGTCTGCGCAGCAGTGGGACAGACAGGGAGAAGGCAGGGCGGCCTGGCACCGGCTGGGCACAGCAGGTGGTCTAGGCTGCATGGGCGGTGCAGATCTCACCGCTGCTGCCTGGCAAGCATGGTGGGAGGTGCACCCGACAGTGGGCCCCCAGGGTCCTCAGGCCCACCTTCAACAGCCACAAGTGGCCTGTCTACCTAAGAGTGCCCTACAAACACTTTCTGGTGATGTGCAAGTGTTTAGGAGGAATCATCAGAGCTAATGTCCCCAGCAGCTGGGGGTGCCTGCACACAGCAGGAGCTCGTGGTTGATGAGCCCTGAGCTCTGTGGGCTGGGACCCACAGTCGGGAGGACCAGGATCACGTCTGGCTCAGCAGGTGATGTCCCTGCCAGCTCATGCTGCCGTCTTAGGCTCTGCAGCGGGTTCAGTGCGGAGCGAGATTAGAACCCACGGTGCACCCGAGAGAAGATGGTAGACACCACGGAGCAGCACAGTGCGGGGAGAGACCAACACGTGCCCTTCCCGCGGCCTAGGTGCCCACAGCCAAATGGAAACTCATCGAGGGCTAGAGGGCTCCTGCTCATAGCCTCCGTCAGCAGCAAGCGCACCCCTCTGAGAGGCACCTAACAGAACCTGACCCTGGGCCTTGTCTTCCCAGTAGACTTACTGGCTCGAAACCCCCGAGCTACGGAGGGGCCTTCTGAGTCCAGCCTGGGACACGGGGCATCTCTCGCACTTGGTGACCTAACTCAACACCCCATGGGCTTCAGGAGTGCTCCCAACCTTAGACGCAACCCGAAATATAGACGTTCGGAAAAACCTGAGCACTAGAACAGAGTTCACTGGAGACCTGGCCCAGGTCTTGCTAGGAGGAAGAGGAGCCTCGCGTGGGGTGGTCCCCACTGGGAACACGAGGTGCAGGAACATAAATGCTGGCTGCCTCTGGGGCACCAGGGAGCAGACTCTTTCTGGGGGAAGAGCGCCACGTCACGGTAAAAAGGGGAGGAGGATCATTGGGCTGGTCCTCCCATGAACAGGGTAGCAGCACCTATATGTGGGCAGGGTTGTGGAGCTAGGTCCCCACCCAAACGTGCTCGCTCTACACTTGCTCTGGAGGATCCCTGTGAGAACAGGACTGTGTCTGTCACAGAGCACACAGGGCATGAGCCTGCCACAAAGCAGAAGCTCAAACAACAGGAGTCTGACTTCTGGGCCACGAGGGATAAAGGAGATGTGAACACATAGCGCCATCACGCTCACTCCTCCCGGGAAGGGAGAAAACTTAAGCACCTTGCTGGAACCTTCTGTGCAGCTCCTGCATCTAGGACATGTCTGCTTCTTGATTTAGTGGACAGGACTCCAAGCGTTCCCATCATTTTACCACTGCTCTGTGGGGCACGCGGATTCAGAGACAAAACCACAACAGAAACCCTGGCGCTACCCTGGCTGCTATGTCACACACATCTGAGACCAAGCAACTGTAAGTACCTTCTCCTGGAAGTAATTTGCTCACAAAGTGAATTCCTGTTAGAAAGGCCTGTGTTTGGGCAGCCCCGGCGGCGCAGCAGTTTAGCACCGCCTGCAGCCCGGGGTGTGATCCTGGAGACCTGGGATCAAGTCCCACGTCGGGCTTCCTGCATGGAGCCTGCTTCTTCCTCTGCCCCTCTCTCTCTCAATAAATGTTTTTTTAAAAAAAGAAAGGCCTGTGTTTATGAGGGGGAACAGGGAAAATCAGCGGGTCCTTCCCCAGGAAGGTCCTTCCCCCTAGGACCGTAGACCTACCTAGGCAAACACCCGTTTCTCTGCAATTGAAGCAGCTTGTTTGCTCTAACCTTGGGTAGAGGATTGTGCATAAAACTGGCATCTGAGGTGCAGGGACATCATCTGGACTCTTCTATAATTTATTTCAAATGTATATATCAGGAAAATTAAATTTTGGTAATGATCTCCAATCTGCTCTCAAGGATTTTCTTCTGGTCTCTAACTCAGCTCTGATTAGGGATCTGGCTTTTCATCCCTTTCTCTGGGAGGAGGAGGCCATGCAGCCACGGGTAGTGTGCGTCCCAACAGACACACCCTCGGGAACTGTACGTGAGGGTGCAGGGTGAAGGCCAGACTGTGACACCCTAGTAAGAAAAGAAAGAAAGAAAAAGTATTCAGTCTTGTTCCTTTGTGCCACTAACTTGCTAAGTGATCCTGGGCAGGTATTTGGGCCACATGTGCCCATCCATGTAGAGGACGGAGATGGCATCGTGGAGGGCGCCGGCAGTCTCTTCCGGCTCACGCTCCAGTCTAGGTTCTTCACTGTCTAGCTTATGTCTCTGTAGAGCTGGTTCAGGCTACAGACAAAATCCCCCAAACACGCGCTAACCCGTGCTCATTTCACCTAAGGCCCCATGTTAGCAGGCATACCATGTGGTGAAGAGTAGGGCTTGGCCCTGCTGGAAATTTTTAAACTGTCACATCAGGTTGGAAGTCCACCTCCCGCCCTCTGGTTCCTTCTTTGAATGAAGTTTTAAGAATTCTTTATCAAGATTCCCATGGACCTTTTGGTATCATGTGCTGTTTGGAAATAATCCCACAATTTGCTTTCGAGACCTGCATCCTAAAACCAAAATAGCTCGTGATACAGCCTCTAAGTCATCATTTATTGATTTACAGAGCACCCCCCCCCAACATGTTGGAGGTGCTTTACAATACAGCAAACATCACAACAGAACTCACATAGTTAAATACAATCAACAAGTTACAGAACTAAAAAAAAAAAAAAAAAAGAAAAGGGGAAAAAAAGCTGGAATGAAGCAACATTATGTCAAATTTCAAAGATGCTGAGAAGTGGCAGGTACAGGGAAGGTAATTTCACCAACTGGAGACCAGACGGGCAAAAATAGATAACAGGTACCACAGCCCAAAATGTGCAGATCTGTGGAGGGTGAGCACACAGAATAAAATTTCACGACCGAGAATGAAGGCCATTAATGTTACCAGGACAGCCAAGTGGTCAGAGAACGAGTGGAACAGCCTCACGGAGAGACCGCCCCGTAATGACAAGGGAACCAATCTCACGTGGATTTTAAACTCACAGAAATGAGGCCAGAAAAGCCACGGAGATCATCCATCCCGTGATGAGCACAGACTGAAATCTCTAAGCCTTTACAGGAACTCGGGAGTCAATTTGGGAAACCGCCAACAGCTCCAAAACCCTGGGGACGGTGTGGATGTTGACAGTTGGGCACAGAGCTGGGGAGAAGATGCCTTCTCCTAAAGCGGAGAGGACTCGCCTCACACTAGTGATGAGGCGCTAGTGGCACCAAGGCCACCTAATTGGTGTCACCTGAGAGTGGGTCACGATCGAACGTGGAGGCGTGAGGTTTGCACTGTCAGATGAACACGGGGAAAGGCACAGGTGACGCCCCTGGGGGAGGAGGGCAAGTCACACCACCTCCCGAGGCCTGTGTGTCCACGTGCAGCATGCCAGGGCGCCAGGCAGGAAGGGGTGTGAAGGGAGGGGCGCGCGTTCCTGGCTCTCCCTTCAACCCCTTTGTCTAGCCCCAAAACACACACGGTTACGCCAAGGTACCTGTGTTACGGTGGCACTTGGAGTTCAGTAAGAGTTGTCCCTGAGTTAGTCGGTCACTTGCTACCCCCTGAAAAGTCAAGCCCCGGGTTTTAACTCGACAGATCACTAACAGAATCACAGCAAGAGGAGAGCGAAATGCAGACTCCCTTCTGCCACCGGCAACCACGCAAAGCTTCTGATGTAAGAGTAAGAGGGACTGCGTTCAAATCCCAGGCGGGTGTGCAGTACCAGCACTTTGGGGCAACACGTTTTACAGTCTTTGGAGGGAAAAAAAAGTCACAAATGAAGTTCTGGAGGAAAATCTGCTGCAATGAGTCAAAACAAACCATTTTCACATTCAATCATTAACACATTTATGGGTTTTTATGCCTCAAAGTGAAGAACAGACAGGGACTTAGAAAAAAATCACTCTGCTGTGTCTACATCCGCAACCATCTTACTTCTGCTCCAGAAGGACATGCAGGTCCACAGAGGACAGGCCACTCGCAGGGACCCCTCCACTCTGCCCAAGCATCGCTCCAAGCCCCACGGAGCAGAGACGCACCAATTTGCACGGAATCATGTCCCCTCTAGTACCGTCTCACGTCCTGTCCTTTCCAGGCCAAAGAGTACTTCCCAAACCCAACCTCACACCCAACACAGGGGAACCTGGGCCTGCCGCTCACGCTGCACACTCGCCTCATCATTTCCTGAAGCTACTTTATAAAACATGACATGAAGTATATACTTCTGCTCAAACAGTAATGAAATCCAAGCACACTATGTCAGCGACAGAATCTATGTGTCAAACAGCAAAGCATTCACACCCTGCAGTGCTCTGAGCCACAGAAGAACCTAGGTGGAGCCCGATGCACACACTGCCATGGCCATGGGATTTTCAAGTATTAAGTCTGTTTGCATAAGGAATCAACCTGAGATTTTTCTAAACTGCACTTCTCTGGCATTCAGTATCATAACCTTCATTCAATACAATAAAAGCCAACAACTTGACAATTATTGGAAAACAAATTATATTTTGGAAGAACTCACTACATAAGGTGACAGAATTCCAAAATCAAATTACATGAAAATATACATCGCAATTTCTTTGTACAATACATGAGAAAAATCTGCAGTATCGAAGAATAGAGGCAGAGAAACACAAGGGGCCTTGGAGAGGGGCTGGGCGGGGGTCACAGCGTCTGTAAGAGCAAACCCACAGGTGAAGCAGAAAGCCTGCAGCTGCACACTCTAGTCCATCCACCCTGAACACCCAGCGGGGGGGCACAACAAAACCAGACCAGAATTTTGTACTGTCCGGGACGAATTTCAGCACGTTGAATTCTGAACCAACTCGTTTTAGTTCTCAGGGATAATGAGTGAGTCCAAGAGCTCTCAACAGCCAAAATGTGGTATTGCTACACCCGATCCAAGAGACGGTGCAACCAGAGTACAAAAGGACCAGCACCTAGTGATGACCACTCCTCTGAAGTCATCACTAAAAATCAAGTAGTTGCTTAGTAAGTATTTCAGTATTTGAACTAAATGATTTGAAAACTTTCTGGCAGAGGGAAGAGAGAAAAGCAAAGGGGGGTATGTCAAAACAAGAAGATACAAAAGTTTAGTAAGTGAAAAGAGTTTAATGAAGCCTCAATGGTTTAAAGGAAATTAAATGGAAACTTTTAATCCTAATTGTTTTTCATCTGACATGCTTTAAGGAGTCTTTTTAAACTGATAAGAAACAATGAATAGGGAAAGAAAACCTGCTAAAATCTTTTAGAATTTACACGATTCTTATTCTACTACAAGAAAGCATTATTTGGTACAAGGTGTATTTGTGGATGTACATGTATATATATTATCCGGATCATGTTGTGCTATGTACAGGTCTTTACAATTCTTCCTGAAGGTTAAAACAGTTCATTAGAATTCAAAATGCGTAATCCTCTGTAAGTTGGCACTTGTTAGGCTCTTGTCAGCACTGGTACTGGCGTGTTCTATTGCAGCCCAGCTCCAGCCAGTGTCCGCCAACTTGTTACAACAGAAGTCCAGCAATAGGTGGGTAGAGTGCAGGAAAAACAGTGCCATGTTTCTCAGTTGGAGACCTACAATGAAACAAACAGCATGACATGACTTCACAAACGACAAAGGAATTCATTCATTAGAAATTTTTACCTGTATTTCTTTGGAGACAAATTCTTAATTTCATTTTAAGCTCACTCTTGTGCTCGTCCAACATGGTAATCACATACAGCCATTTTATTTCAAATTTAAATCACAGTGAATACAACTTAAAATCGGCTTCACGTGCTCACTGTGAGTGGCGACCACCACACGGGACAGCACAGACGTGCAGCATTTCCACCTGATATTGTTTTCAACATTCCGAATGTCCTTCGAATTCTGCTGCGTCTGGAGTCAAACACAGAAGTACTTGCAAGTCAAGGGATGTGGGAACTTGTAAGGCAGATTCAGAGAAACAAGATCACCACACATCTCAACATGGTGAGTTTTAGCCAACCCTGTAGGTTCCGAGCCCAGGACAGCCCTCTGATCCAACCACGGTCTCCAATACATTGCATACAGTGCTCTCACGCCCTCAGCCCACATGCGAGATCCCTATGCCCAGCCCACAGCCTTACCTCATGCTACGTTCCTCAGCCCCACACAAAGATGCGTCCCCCTACATCACAGAGAAGTGTGAGACACATGGCACGGCTAGTACGGGGCAGGGTTTCCTGCTCCACAAGTTAGAAAAACACAAGGTTCCAGTTCAAAAGTTAAAAACAGAAGCCAGTGTAGGTCAAAGATGGCTGGGCGTCAGAGCCACTGCTGTGCCGCTGTGAGCCCCAAACACCCTGCACATGCTCCCACACCTGCCCTGCCTGCTGCGATGGCGCCAGGGACACAGAAGCCAAGCGCGAGATGACCGGAGGCCCAGGGGGCCTTGTCCAGCTCCTAACCTAAGCAGGCAGCCAGGTTAGGACAACGACGTCAGCCACAGCACAGCAAGCCTTCTAAACCCCGAAGGGATTTGCTAACCTCACCGTCACCCAAATTCAAGTGCACCAAAGCATATAGTGGGCCTGCCCCCAGGTGCCCTGCACGAGGACCACCTCCCCAAAACAGTGCCTGAGGCAGAACCTCGGCTCCGCTCCCCCCAGCCAGCGCAGCCTCTGGCACAGCAGGTACACACTAGGCGCGAGCTCCTCCGTGGCCCAGACACACAAAACACACACACGTATTTTGCTGGAAAATCCAAAGAGTTTAAACAGACACCTCTTGATACAACAGGCAGTGTGACTCTCAGGTGATGTGACTTGAAGGTTTTTCCAAAGACCAAACCACACCCGAGTTAGGCCCTGTCCACTTCATCTGTCAGGGCTCAAAAAAAGAGATTCTAGAATCATCCCCCGAGGAAGTGAACGAGAAATTTCAGGGCCATGAAAAAAATCAGTTAAAAACTGTCTCTCCATAAAGTTTTATTTTTTTTATTTTTTTTTAAGATTTTATTTATTTATTCATGAGATACACAGAGAGAGAGAGAGAGAGAGAGAGAGAGGCGCAGAGACACAGGCAGAGTTGGAGAAGCAGGCTCCATGCAGGAAGCCTGACGTGGGACTTGATCCTGGGACTCCAGGATCAGGCCCTGGGACGAAGGCAGGCGCTAAACCACTGAGCCACCTGGGCTGCCCCTCCGTAAAGTTTTAAAAAGAAAAGTGCTCCAGAGGGGCTGATGCTCAAAGTCATTAAAAGCCTAACATTTTTTTTCTAACATTTATTTCTAAAACTGGAATCAAATCCATTTCCTATGTGACTACACAAGTTAAATCTTTTTAAAAAGTCTAAAAAAAAAAACACAGATCAGGCAGGTGGGCCTCCAAACAAAAGCACAGTTGATGAGAAGAATACTAGTGAAAGTACCTCTTCAGCAGAGTCAGCGTTCAGTGATGTCCACCGCTCCTCATTGAGAGCTGCCCTCACACAAACGCCCCTGAAGGCTCCACGTCCCCCCTACCCACGGGGATCCTGCGACACATGGCGGCCAAGAGGGGTGGTCCCTAGCCCTCATAAGTGGCACCTGCACGGACTCTGGAGACTCCGGTCCCGGCAGGAGCCCCAGGCCAGCACTGTGTGCCCTGCCAGGCTCGGTGACACTCTCCCAAAACGACAGCGCCGACGCCAACGGCAGGAGACTCACATATCCGCAGGCACGAGAACCGAAGCGACTCAGAGTCACCTGCTCTGGGCGTCACCTCCCACTTTCTCCAGGTTACACGGCTGTCAAAGCGCATCTGCATCACACCAAGACACACAGACCATAGGGAACAAGCATGGTATCCAGAGGCCACATGACATTCCTAAGACATGCTCTGGGACACAGGCACGGCATGTGTACACCTATGAGGGGAGGAGTCGGAGTTCTGAAGATGAAGCTACGGTCCATGGTGACCCCTGGGGACAGAACCGGGGCACAATGAGAGCCGTTTTCTCATGGACAGGCTTCCATGTTGCCATGCTGTCGTGTCTGCGCCAGCCCTGCAACAGGACAGGTGAGCATAGGAGGGGCCATGACAGGCCGGTTGGGCTCGCAGGGTGAGGTCCTGGAAGGGTGACCTCGTGTGAGAAGCACAGGAAGAGGGCGGGCAGGTGTCCAGCATGCCCGACACAGACACCTGTGTGCCGCACTCTTGCTCCCCAGGTACCACTGCAAGTTCTAGGAACTGTGTGTATTTCTTCAAGTTCCCGTGTTAACAGAACCTCTCTGTCACCATGGCCGGGAAGGACACCACCCGCGCGAGTCCCTCCCATGGACCGTGTCCTACTCGCTGCTATTTGTTCTTATTGGCAAACTGGCTTCTCCTGCTCGACTGCTGTTTGAGGTCTAACCACCCGCAAGCATGTGTGACTCGCCTACGGCACACCCTGCACTGATAGACAACAGCCGACAGTGCCACCTGAACCAGCCTATTGTACTGTGGGGCCTCTGAGACCTCGGCCAGCACCGCAGGCAGTGAATGCACATCTGCAGAGCCAAGCCACTTGTCTCCAGCCACACCCCATACCAACAACAACCTGCTCCCCAGCACTGACGCGCCACCTCTACTCGCGCTGCATTCCAAGCACATTTCCCCAAATCCTCACTAGTGCCCGGGTTTCTGGGACATTCTGACCTTTGACAACCCAGCAGCTCTGATGTCACCTCCTCGCGAGCAGCTTCCCATTTCTGATGACAAATGTGTGACAATCAGCCTTTCCAGTTCCTCTCATTACCTTGCAGATCACCCTCCTCTGTACTACCTGTTTCCTCATTGATTTGCCCACGCTGCTGTAGAGCTAGAGACAAGTCCTGAACACCCAACAGTTATCTGTTCCAGGTCTCCTATTTGTTTTTGTTCACGGTCTTGTAATATTTAAGTTTTTGGTTCGGGTGTAGTCAAAGTTATGATTTTTCTCTTCTCTGGGTATTTCCGAGCCTGATGAGTCCTTCTCTACCTTGGGTTTGGGGACTTCCTGCAGATGGCTAACAGGGCCGCAGCCCAACAGCCCGTGCAGCGGGCCAGCCACGAGTTTCCTTCACAATCCCACTCATTTACTAGGGGGAGAGGACCAGGGGCCTGCGCGCACACACCAGCAGCTGCGCTGGGCCTCCTTCTGCTGGGCCACACCAGGCCTAGCTGTAGCTCAGGGCCCCTGGGAAACAGTTGGTGAGATGCATTTGTGCAAAGTTCCTAGAAGTGCTTCCCAACACAAGAGAGCAAGACCCAGATCCAGCAGGAGAAATGACTGGGGGGCAGGGGGCACAGGTACATCAAGGCCGTCCTTGGTCCCACACAGCAGCGGGTTTCGCACTGACCTGCCGGTGGATGCAGGCAACCCCAGGAAAAGGACCAGCCTGAGCAAGCCATCTGTGCGTCTGCACCGAGCACGGTGGGTAGCCCGGTACGGTGCTCCCTTTTGGATGGGAGGCCACCCCACTCTGCATCCCCTCACCTGTTACCGCTGAGGAAGCCGACTGTGAGGGGGCCAGAGCCAGAGGACCCCACGGCCTCACACCTGGAGCCCTGGCCTCTGGAAACAGCAACACTGCAGTACACATAAGAACTGACAATGGGGCAAACCTACATGCTTTCACCATAGTTTTTTAAAAAATAAAGCCTGAATCAAGTTCTTGAACAGTAATACCTTGTTTTTTAGAAAACACAAGTCATGGATTTGGATGTAGATTTTGTAAAACAATTTTAAATCTATTTTTGTTTGACCTCAGGGGTTTTACTTCACATGCACCTCCTACAGCACGACTCTCCTAGGACATGCAGAAGCTGACAAGGCATGGAGAGAACCAGCCTTTACGAAGAGTTCTAGTGACAGGCCAGTGTGTCTATGCTGGTGGTAAGACCTGGCTTCTGCGAACAGCCTCATACAGGATGGTTAGGTAAGGACAAGCACATGTGAAAATCACGCAGCACCTCAACCCCACAGCTGCGCACACTGCTCCGTGGTCAGTGATGAGTACAACACAGACCTGCTTTCAGAAGACATTAGTTAACTCATGGACTTTGATGTGAATTCTTCAAAGTCCAATCTTCAAGTGATTTCTCTTAGTTAACCCAGAGAGATGTCTGGCTCAGCTATGTATCGTGGCCTTTATTTCCCAGCTGCAACACACTGTGGCCGACAAGAATAAGCAAACACCCTTTGTGGCTGAGTTAAGGCTCGGAGCACATCACACCTTGGAGGGGGATGCCCTGTCAGGGGAGCAGCTGCTGCACCACAGGAGCGCGGCTGGGATGAGGCCCAACCAGGAGGAGCCACTGTATGGGGGCCCGGAAACGCACTCCCTCCCTCAGGGCTGGCACCTAAACACCTGCTGAGTGAGGGCAGGAGCATCCCATGCACACATGGATGGACACGAGCAATTACCAGCGTGGCTCCGGTAGGCCTGGGAACGTGCGCCACCTCCAGCAAGTCGGCCAGTGTTTCCCAAGGACACTCCGCCTCCGCCCAGAGGCCACACAGGCCTCCTGATGGGCTTCAAAATGACAACAAAGTACCAATTCCTTTATTCGGTTCTTATCAACGCAAGACACACACACACACACACACACACACACACACACACACTTCAAGGATGATCATGTTTACACAAAATCCTGAGTTTAAACAGTCCCAACCAGATTAGAATTAGTAACTACCACTAATCACTCCCACAATCACTGTATTAATTTTATTTAAAACTCTGCTCTGTCAAGGACTCTGGCTGCCATGGCCTGGGCAGCAGCATAAGCCATCACGGCGTGTCTGGCGGACAAGGACCTGTGACAGGGAAGCCCGTGTACAGGGCTGACCTGAGCGGGCCCAGACATCCACTTACTGCCTCCTCACTCCCTACCTGCAAGTCATCTGATCCGTGTCATCATTCACAGTACATCACGCTGTTTTACAGTTACCCGGTTCTGAACAGTGAGATGACCTGAATCAACACTTCTCTGCCTCCATCTTCTCGAGTGAACTTTAACCTGGATAAGTACACTTTATGCACAGGTGAATGTTGTGATCTAACATCAACCCTCATCCCACTAGCGAAGGAGAGAATGTACAATACCTAACAATGTGTGTTCATGGCCCCTCATTAGTATTTATTTATTTACTTAACTAAATTTCCAATATACTACCATGATAAATATAAAATTGTTGGTTATTTCTTAAATTTACAAAGTACTGTTTTTGAGGCTTCAGTATATGCAAATCTCTGTCGTCCTCCAACTCCTCTCTGACTGGGAAATCCTGTGGGGAAGAAATGGCTAAGATATTGGCACATCCACGCAAGACCCAGTGCACTGAGCGCACTGAGCTGAGGGGAAGACAGCAGGGCAGGCAGAGGCATCCAGGCCCAGCAGCAAGGGAAAGCTGCTCAGGCCTAGCAGACCCAGACAGCGATCTATGAAGAACAACTTGATGGAAGGTGGTGGGAAGCAGGGGCCAAACGGGGGAAGAGAGAGACCCCTGAGCAGAGGGGAGGGAAAGGGGAGGTGCAGTGGTAATGAATTAGGGACTGGATTTTAACCAAACATAAGCAGGTTAGACACAAACAAGCTGGTGGAAACCAGGAATACTGTGAAGACTGGTCAGCATTTCAGGTTGTTATAAGGAGACCTAAAGGTAGATCAGAGTCTCGAGAAACGAGGGATATTAAACATGGAAACAGAACAAGAGGTGGGTAGACTCAGCCTTATTTCTGATTTGCACCTTTGCATTTGATATAGTTCATCATAAAAATAATAAAAAGTAAAAACAATGTGATGCTAGTTTCGGGACAGGAAAAGCCAACTAATAAAACAGTAAGGTCAGACATAGACCAACACATCCGTAAACACGATTTCCTAGTACAATTGCCCCTGAACATCCATGGTGACCACCTGCCAACAGTCGATGAGGCCACGGTCTAACCCAGGAGCACCAGGGCCCAACTCCTGCCTCACACCACACACCAATCAACTGCAGTGGCTTCAACACATGTACCAAAAGCAAAACCACAAAACTTTCACAAAACAGGAAAAACCAGAACACAAAGTCAACTCCATACCAAGATGTCTAATCCAGCTGCACTAAGGTCACAAATCTCTGTCATCAGGGTGCCTGGTGGCTCAGGGGTTGAGTGCCCAACTCTTAACTTTGGCTCAGGTCATGATGTCAGGGTTGTGAGGCTGAGCCCCGTGCTGGGCTCCCCACTCAGCGCAGCATCTGCTTGACACTCTTTCCCTCCCCCCAGCTCATGTGCACGCATGCTCACTCTCTCTTTAAAAAAAAAAAAGAAAGACAAAGACTCTGTTTATCCAGAAATACCACAAAGAAAGGGAACCGACCAGGATACAAATCCAGAAGCTAACAGAAGAATAGGAATTTCCCAGAAGAAACGACTTAACAAGTGACCCGGCCCTCAGCTGGGCCGGCCACGCACGTCAGAGGGCTCACTCCACACCCTTACAAGTGGAAACGGACACAGAGGTCTGCTGATAGCAAGTGGAGCAGAAGATCCAGACTCGGAGTATAAATAGACATACAAACAAGACGCAGCGTTCTGGAGAAAATGTGGCATTATTCAGCCAACGTGATGTGCACAGACCCTTACCTCAGTGATTCCACCCACATGTTCACCCCGACAGCTTTCCCCACGAACACAATCAACAAACAGGGCAGCCACACTCACTCTGACAGCAAACACGCAGACAAGAAATCTCTCCCCATATGGGAGATAACAGCAGTCAGCATCACGAGGGACAGTGATGCATCTGATGAGGGCCCAACGTGACCGTGACGACAGACGCAGACAACTAGACACGACACAGACCACTTTCAAGACTATACCATGAAGCAACATGAGCCACGGAAGAATGCACACAGTGTACCCCACTAACGCACAGTTCAAAGTCACACAGCACACCGCCTGGATACCAGCTTGATGAAACAGTAAAGGAAACCAGTGGTAAGCACAGAATAGGGTGCGTGAGAAATGAGAGAGCCCGGGGGGGGGGGGGGGGGGGGGGGGGGGGCACAGGGTGTAAACCAGGTGGCAGGTACAGGGATGCATCAGGAATGGTGATTCTTTACATGTTACATGTTGTAAATAATTTTATCAAACCAATATTAAAAAAAAAAAAAAGGAAAAGAAAGAAACTGAATAACTGAAGTGTTACACATCTGGTCCACACTGTGTCCCCTTCTATCCTGGACTCCCTCCTGGATGTAAGAAAGGCCTGCGGGCAGCGTACAACAAGAGGGAGACAACTCCTACTGGCCCTATCAGTAGTGAACAGGAATGAAGACCAATGAAAACACAGAAGGTAGATGTTTAATGGTCCTGCCAGTTTATTTTACAATACAATCTTTCTTTAAAAAAAAGAAATGAAAAAAATAATCAGAAAATGAAATCTCATCTCACCCTTTACTGTAAACTTCAATGCCCAGCAGGCGGTGAAGACGGAAGAAACAACCTTGAAACCAAAGCCTCATCTCACATGGTCAAGGGGCAGAGACAACAACCCCACGTGACCCGTGAAACTCAACCGTCTGGCTGAAGACTCAGAATCTATCTGAGCAAAACGCACGTGGGCTACATAGTCTCTGCTAAGAAAACAACAGATCACTGGACACTCCCATTCATTAAAAAATGAGGCCAGTGAAATCAGGCTGTTCAAATACCCAAATCACACAATTTCCAAAAATCTTTATGCCATTTACCACAAGGCAAAAGAGTAGGATTTAAAAATGAACTCACCCTGAAATAATGAAGTTACAGCTGTTGAACAAATGTCACTCAAAAGCAGTCTCTTGGCTTTTTCTTACACAGCGGGCAACTTTCCTTTTGAATTCTCCATTTCTGTCTTCCCTCCATTCCTTCTGTAAATACAAAAGTTAACATGCAGTGACCTGATGCAAGTTCTTCTTATAATCTCAGACACTAGTTTTTTATTTTGAATGCAACACTTTGGCAATGTGCACACTTTAAACGTTGAATAGCTGATTAAGTCAGAAAAGTAGGGGATTCCTGTGTGGCTCAGCGGTTTAGCTCCTGCCTTTGGCCCAGGGCACGATCCTGGAGTCCCGGGATCGAGTCCCACGTCGGGCTCCCAGCATGGAGCCTGCTTCTCTCCCTCTGCCTGTGTCTCTGCCTCTTTCTCTCTCTCTCTACGTCTGTCATAAATAAATAAATAAATAAATAAATAAATAAATAAATAAATAAATAAATAAATCTTAAAAAAAAAAGTCAGAAAAGTAGTCAAAACATTCTTTGCCAGGCACTGTGTGCTGGGACTCGAGAGCAGAAATCCCTTACACAAATTTCCTCTACAGGCAAAATCCTCAGAGAAACAAGAATGCATGAACAATGACAGTTGTACATTACTGGGAAGGGCAGTGACACCTGCAGGTTAGCTCTCAGGCCACAGGAGGCTCCAGAAACTATAGCCGACGCTAAGGTCCTCCCTAAGTAGAGCTGCAGTGCATGCGCCACACCGAGGGGACACGGGGGCATGAGAACGGGACCCAAGGCAGCACCAGCAGAGTTTATGAAAACTGGGCTGATTTTCTCGAACCTGAGAGCAGCAGAAAATTCTCACCAACGCATCCAGCCCTTTTCTGTTTTGAAAAACATCGTTCAGGGACACCTGGGTGGCTCAGTTAGTTAAACGTCCGACTTGGTTTTGGCTTAGGTGGTGACCTCAGGGTCGTGAGGTGGAGGCCTGTGCTGGGATCAGCACCCAGGTGGAGCCTGCCACAGATCCCTCCCTAGGCCTCGGCTCCTCCCCAACCTCTAAAAAAAATCTTTCATTTAGCGACAGAAAAGGCTAGAAATCTTCACTCCTTGCCCCTGCAGAGGAAGAGATTTGAACTTTCTGCCCTCAAAGCAGGGCAGCCCAGAAAGCCAACTACCATGATAAACCCTAGGACACGCTGTGACGCCGACACAGAGACTTGGAGATGTCCGCTCAAGTATTTGTAGATAAAATCTTACAAGATCTGTAAATACTTCATCATCACTTTTTAAGTAAAAGGAAGAAAAGAGCGATCCCAGGCACAGAGAAGGTCAGTCTCAAGGAACAGAGTCTCCTCAAGCAGAGCATAAAGCACAGGCACCGGGCCCAGGCAGGAAGGCTGATCCCCACATACAGGGCAGTGGAGAAAGGCATTCAGACTCCGCAGCACGAGGCACCCCAGCCAGAGGGGGCCCAGGGCAGACACCTGCCAGGACCTCCAGCACGGCGGGGGCCACTGTGGCACACACTGCCCAGGACCAGCCCTGTGGTGCTGTTACCTGAAGTTTCAAGCCAAAGGCACAGGGTCCATCCATGTCTGCTCTCCTGAGACCCCATTACTACAATCATACTGAAATTGTTTCTTGAGGTTATAAACCCTTGCTGCCAAGGACAGTCATCTAAATGGGGCAAGAGTTTCCTCTGGAAGACTACATGCAGGCGGCAGGAACCAGAGAAAAGGGGGGACCAGGCCAACCCCACAGAAGGCATAGCTCACACAGAGCCACTCAGACTTGGGCTGAACAGACACAGCTCAACAGTATGGCATTTCCTCCCACCCATGGCCCAGGCCCAAGGTCTACCATGTTCCTGAGATGCTAACAGACAACAAGGATGCACGATCCCACTAGCGTGGGCTAGCACCAGGAGGGCCTGCCCCTCCAGGCTGAACTTTGTGTCTGGCTCACAGCCCACACCCAAGCGGGGTCAACCCCGTGCGTGCACCTGTGCCATCCTCGCCCTGTACACCCTAGCAGCTCCATCAGCGACCCATGGAGCAGAAAGCCCACAGGGCTCTGGCCCAGACTTCAAATATAAGAGAAAAAACTTGCCTCAGAGAATGACCAGATTTAACTTTAAAAAATTTAATTAGAACTCCCACAAGATGGAAGAACCATTTAATTAAACAGTGACATGATTTTATGAAAAAGGATAAAAACGCAGAAAAGAACAAGCTTCTTATTAAAAATTTAAGAGTAATGCCACCCAAAGGAGAATTCCACAGGACTCGGAATCAGTGCAGGTTTAGATGGGACAGAGCACGAGGCCATCTGGGCAAAAGCTACAGGTCCAAAGCAGGAAGGAGCATGTGCTCAAATACAAAAATCAATAAAGACAAGGAGGAAAGAATACCATACATGAGGAAAACTTCCCAGAGCTCAAGTCCCACAAGGACATGCTGACCACAGGCATCCCCCCACAGCCACGTGGTGCGCTCTGTGGGCTCAGCTGCCCATGGCCAAGCCCGGTCAGCCCAGGAGCAGACAGTCCCCTCTGAGTGACACCAGAAGGGTCAACCATTGCCTCAGACAGCGTCATTGTGTCGTGAGGGCACATGATCACCTCACAGCCTGGCAAGGAGGGCAAGCCCCATAGTCCCACGACCTGTCTTACAGGGAGGGTACCATTACAGCTGCTGTTTTGTTATCAGTCGTCGCTGTAAATCTCTCACTAGGCCCAACTCACAAACTGGACTTTATCGTGTGTGTACAAATAGGAAATAACCTCACGTGGGGTGGTGCCTGAGTGGCTTGGCTGGTTAGGTGGTCTGCCTTCCCAGGGTCCTGGGAACCAGTTGGGCATTAGGCTCCCTCTCCCGCTGCCCCTCCCCCTGCTTGTGTGCTCTCTCACTCACTCTGTCAAATAAATAATAAATGAGACCTTCAACAACAAAAAAACATCAAATGTACATAGGCTGGGTACTGATCCCCGATTTTAGGCATCTCCTGGGGGGCGGGGGTCTCAGAACATCCTCGTCACCAAGAAGAGGGACTACCGCACAGAAATGAAAAATCGTAAATGCCACACAACATGAAATTCTGAAGGTCAAGAACCTGAAGGGAACAGGGAAAACAGAAAAAGAAAGAAAAGGTCACCCACAAAAGCAAGAAAGTCAGCCATGCATCAGCTTCCTCAGCAGCAGCAATAACACGAAAAGTCCAAATCTGTATAAAGCTGCACTGCACCCCTCCCCAGAATTCTACAAACGCTCCCTTAAATACAACGCAGGATAAAAACCTGTCCAGGGATCCCTGGGTGGCGCAGTGGTTTGGCGCCTGCCTTTGGCCCAGGGCGTGATCCTGGAGACCTGGGATCGAATCCCACATCAGGCTCCTGGTGCATGGAGCCTGCTTCTCCCTCTGCCTATGTCTCTGCCTCTCTCTCTCTCTATCATAAATAAAAAATTAAAAAAAAAAAAAAAAAAAAAAAAAAACCTGTCCAGACAAGTAAGGACCCAGGTCTTAGTTCCCACAGAGCCTTTCTGAAATGTGTGGGGCAACAGGACGACGGCCACCAAGGAGGACAAGCCGGACCCAGGAAACAGCAGAGCAGGTAGCAGAAGTCCCAGGACGGCAGCCACGCCCTGTCAGAGCCCAAGGGTGGAGGGGCCAGGAGAGGGTCTCCAGAGAGGATGCGGGTTTCCCGGAACAGGCACCACTGACCAGGAAGTCAGAAGAGCAAACAATAGAACCACAGGAACACACGATGAGGTGTCCAACCAAGAGGGAAAAGCCAACATAAGAGGTAAATGAAACCATGTGCAAGCCAGGACCATCTGTACAGGAGGCAACTAACTGATGAAGTCAGAAGAAGCAGGACAGATGTCGCACAGCCTGTGGTGCACAGATCAGAGTCTCATCTGCAATAGTTCAGCTTTGCACAAAGCTACTTCATGGAAACGTCGATCATCATGGAAACGTCGATCATCAGGCAAGGATAGCCCCTTCTCAGGAGGCCCCATGGTTCCAGACTCTGCTCTCCTGGGGAGTTTCTAACTTTTCCATTTTCATACTTTCAGGTATTTGCTCTTATTTTATCCTTAATTTTAACCTTTATGAAGATTAAGATACAGCTTGTCAGTTCTGATCTGATTACAGAAAACCAAGCATGCATCAAAGTAAACAAGAATTAGTTCTCTCTCAAAATGACTCCACAGGATTTCTTCTCCCTTCCCACTGCTTCCAGTGCTCGGACTGGCGCTCAGCTAAGTAAAAAGCTAGGAGGCTTTTCTGCCAGTTTTCATTTCAATTTGTTCACTAAGTTCAAAAATTCAAAGGCATAATTTGAAAAGGGTTCATCGATGTAGTTCTTCTACATATAATACAGGCGATCTCACCCAGGTTATTCTATCAGTTTGAAGTAACCCAAGAAGAAAGGCGAATTTAACCTCCTGGCTTTGACAGATGCTCATAAAAGTCCTAAGAATAAGAATTAGAATGAAAGGCTTTTCAAAGGAGAACAGAAGGCTGAGGAAAGAGACTATCCCAGAGCACAAGAGACTAATAAAACATGAACACAAAGAAAATGTAGATTCCCAGGTTCTGGATTTAAAAAAGGCAGGTATGAAGAACAACATTGGAGAAGTGTGACTATGGACCATGTGTGCGTGAGCAGGACTGTACGCTGACAGACCTGTGCTGTGGGTACGAGGAGGTTGCCTCTGTTCTCAGGAGAGGCTGGTGATGTGTTACCAGTGGAGAGTCACGGCATCTGTAAAGACTTCTCAAACACTTTAGGGAAAAAAAATGTAAAATCTCCACAATTGGTGAATCTAGGTGAAGAGTGTTTACAGCTATGAAAGATAGTGCCCTTATTCTTAAAAGATGCAGGTTCAAGTATTTAGGGGTAAAGCTTACTTAACGTCTATAACCTATTTTTGTACAGATTCCAGAGAGACATACATGTGTGTGAATAGATCTGCGCGCGCGCGCGCACACACACACACACACACACACACACTCACACAGATACTGCAGCCCTCATTGAGGGTGGTTAAAGGGAAGGGAACATTGTGCATGACCAGCTTACCGCAGCATCAACATTAGCAGGTGAGTCTCCGTTAGGGTCTGCCAGCATCGAAATGACACTAATCATGATGGTTTCCACAGTGTGAATTGGGAGCCAGCGTTCCTCTGGCTTTTCATAACCATATTTGTCTTCCCCAGGCTCATGAAGAATGGAAATGCATACATCACCATTTTTATCAACTGCAAAATTAAAGTGTGAGAGTCTGTTTAAAGTATTTACAATACCGTGGTTAAACATAGAAGCAGCTATTTTAGACAGGGCCCTGGCTCCCACAGGTCTGTACAAAACATTCAATATATACAGAAGATGATTTCCAAGATGGAACCTGTTCACCTTTAGGAAGACCACAGATTGTACCCAGCAGGCCCCACTTGTCAGAGCCAACACACACACAAGCAATCTCTTCCGTGTGCAGAGCCCCAAGGTGCCTATACATGCATGGATTTACACGCAGGAAATACAAAATGACTCTGCTCTTCGTATCAAGTACAGATCCAAATGCCAGAGCTGAGTCTCTATGTGAGGATTTCCCAGATTCCCCACCAACTTACTGATCTAAAGTGGTGACAGTCAACCATCCAGAGACTTCCCTAAAGAAAATATGAGAAGTAACCTCATCATGTAGTTTTTAAATCACATAAAGGCAAAATCACATTTTCAGGGACAGGAGCATACTCAAATTCAGAAAAGGAACATGTCACATTGCCGATGAAAATTCATCAACGTGAATGACATTCACGAAGCATCTTTTCTGTAAAACTAGGATTTAAAATCCAAGTCACAAACTAATTGTTGATCACAACAAAGGTGAACTTCGAACCCACCAGCTCATTTATATCACACAAATATACCAAAAATTCATGACTAATCTTTTATGGTGAAGTTTTCTCCACTGCAAAATAAAAAAGACGACGACGAAAATAAAGTATACTCATTTGGAAAATGTTAGAAAAGACAGGAAAGTTTAAGAATTTTTGGTGTAAGAAGCTTTTCAATCAAATGTCCAAATCCCATAAATAATCAGTGGCAATATGTCTAATTCATCCCTGTTTTTGCACCTGAGGTCTAACAGACTTGTGACAGGTACCACCCTAACAGTTACATTCCATGTCCTGACTTGGGCCCCTGCCTTATTGGTAGAAACTTGGGGGAAGCTGAGCCCGAGTCTGTTCATACCGCTTGTGCCCCAACAAATGCTTCCCCAATGCTTGCTTGCACACGGGCGTACGAGCACAGCCATGACAGGCCCGCAACTCGGGCCTCATCTGGGCCGCTCTTCAGGCCCCAACCTCCCAGTACAATTGGCAGAGTGCAGACACTAGACCAGAGGCAGGAAAAGTAATGACAAACTGTAAGCGCACTGCAAAATGTGACACAAAATGCTTGTGCCGCGTTAATTTCATCGTGTACCACATAATGAGGGTTTTTTCCAAGTCATTTTCTTTGAAAACATGGTGTTAAATGTTTCTATAGAACTCTATCAGACAGAATCAATTTAAGACTCATTTTCCTGGGGATCCCTAGGTGGCTCAGTGGTTTGGCTCCTGCCTTCGGCCCAGGGTGTGATTCTGAAGTCCCGGGATTGAGTCCCGCCATCGGGCTCCCTGCATGGAGCCTGCTTCTCCCTCTGCCTGTGTCTCTGCCTCTCTCTCTCTCTCTCTCTCTCTGTGTGTGTGTGTGTCTCATGAATAAATAAATAAAATCTTAAAAAAATAAAACTCATTTTCCTTTTTTGGGAACTACTGTTATCATCTAATATCTTTAAATCTTTAACCTGAGTCCTTTCATTTTAAACATAATTTAACTTTTTTAAGTGAAAGGTTTTTATAGGCTCCATACCTACTACCAAATTACAGTCTAAAATATAAAATCCAAGTGGGCCGCCTGGGTGGTTCAGTGGGGTGAGCATCTGACTCCAGGCCTTGGCTCAGGTTATGACCTTAGGGTCGTGGATGGAGCCCCTGCATCAGGCTCTGTGTTCAGTGGGGAGTCTGCTTGAGATTCTCTCTTTCTCTCTGACCCTCCCCCATCTCTCTCTCTCTTTATCTCCCAAATAAATAAATCTTTATTTATTTTTTTTTTTTTAATAAATAAATCTTTAAATTAGAAAAGTGAAAAATAGGGCAGCCCCGGTGGCTCAGCGGTTTAGCGCCACCTTCAGTCCAGGGTGTGATCCTGGAGTCGCAGGATCGAATCCCATATCAGGCTCCCTGCATGGAGCCTCCTTCTCCCTCTGCCTGTGTCTCTGCCTCCCTCTCTCTGGGTCTCTCCTGAATAAATAAATAAAATCTTAAAAAAAAAACGAAAGAAAATACATTTCCTCTGGTGAAATGTCCGTTTTTAACCTTTACCCATTTACAGACTCAAATGTCTAGTTTTTTCTTGCCAAACTGCTTCCTTCCCATCTTCCTGTCACCTTCACACCCCAACAGGGATCCTCACTGCTCTTGCTGACACAGGTTCACTTACAAGCCTGATTCTCCATTCAGTGGCCACTCATCTCACTGTTTAGCCTTTCAGGATGTGAAACTAGGAAATTCTTGCCCTAACACCCAACAAATAACTTATTTTTTTAAGCTACTTGAAATTGTTCACTCCATTTGGAGTTTTAATCCACTGCCTATACACAGCCAGCCCTCAGCCCTCGACAAGGGACCCAGGTGAGGATGGCTGCCCCAACCCCTGTAGCACACCTGTCATGCGAGCTTGAGCCCATGGGATCCCTCACCGTCCAGGCCTCTCAGCCTGACTTCTGACAGTTGTTTCTAGTGCTTCACCATGACAAATCCTGGGACAGTAACATTCAAGTGCAAGTGTTGTGTGGACATGTCTTCCAACGTTCCTGGTTCTCCACCCAGTAGGAATGGAGTGAGTTAGAAATAGTTGTGAGGTAACCATGTTCAACCCTTGAAGAACCGCCAGACTCTCCCCCCACAGTGGCTGCACCGCTGCGATCTTTCTAGTGTGGACAAAGGTTCCCACTCCTGTGTGCGCTCGCCAATACTCGTTTGTCATCTTCCTTTTGGACGGGAGCCACCTGGTGGGTGTAACGTATTTCGATGTGGCTTTGACTCCACAGACCTTCTGTGAATGGCCCATCACTTCCAAATCCTTCCCTCACTACCACCACCCACAGCTGCTAGTCAGCGAGTGAAAGGAACTAAACCTCCCTTCCTGCTTCGACTCTCCACTCAAGCTTTCATCCTCCACATGTCTCCCAGCCCTTGGTCTGGCTCACTCTTCAGTCCTTCCTCCATGGATGTCCTCTTTCCAGAAGGAGACACACTCAAATGAATCTGCCACACAGTTTTAAAGCACCAGATTTTGGGGATCCCTGAGTAGCTCAGCAGTTTAGCGCCTGCCTTTGGCCCAGGGCATAATCCTGGAGTCCGGGGATCGAGTCCCACATCAGGCTCAATGCATGGAGCTTACTTCTCCCTCTGCCTGTGTCTCTGCCTCTCTCTCTCTCTCTTTCTCTATCTGCATCTCTCATAAATAAATAACATCTTCTAAAAAATAAAAAAATAAATAAAGCACCAGAATTTAATGCGAACCCACAGCCCAAGGAACAAAGTTAAAGCCAGGTGTTCACACGTCAAAATTCCGCTTAAGAATCACATTCTCTAGAAAGCACTCTCCAAGCCTCTCATCCGTGTGGCCCAACGCCCATGTGGCAACAACACTGTCCTCCCAATGTCACGTCTGCATGTCCACTCCTCCCCTGAGACTCAGGAACCGTCTTCCCCTCAGGGCCCAGCTCATGGCTGCCTTCTTCTCCCTTGGAATGACCTCTCTTGCCTCCAGGCCTGCCCCCCTCTCCGCCCCACCACCTCCTCAGGTGCCCTTTCTTCACGAAGCACCTCTGCTCTCCAGTCAAGTGTTGGTGATTTCACCACCGCCTCTCCCCTCGTGGCCTGCAAAATGAAGTCTCTCCAACCTACAACAAGCCCTCATTTCATCAGCTGTCCTCGTAAACTACCAGGCCACTGCTCTCCTGCCTCCCAAAGGAAGAGACTCTCACGTGGGGCTCTCAGAGAAACTGAGGCTCATGGAGGCTTCGCCTATAGCCACGCAGCCAACAGGAGGTGGAGCCAACACCCGGAAGCTTTGTTCCATCTTCCTCCGGGATGGGTGCAAGACGACTGCCTGTGACACGTCAAATCCCACAAGGGAAGGTAAGAGCAGCCGCCAGAGCCGAGGAGAGGCAGCCAGGGCGGCACGTGCAATGATGCTGGCTCCCCACGGGGCTCCTAAGGGCTTTCCGCTCCCCAGTTTGGGTCTCCCGACACCCATCTGCTTCGGAAGCCACTGGGCTCTCCTATATTCTCCATACCCTTGTAACAAAGCCTTCACTCACTCACTCACTCACTCCCTCCCTCTCACGGATTTTTGCTCCCTGGCAACGCAGCGCCGATGCTGAGAAGCAGAACGCAGATCAGTGCAGGAGCCAGAAACGACAACTCTGGTGACAAAACATTGACACTCAAGAAAGAAACACTCATGAGCCCCACCCCACAAACCAAGGGCAAAGGCTCAGGGAGACTGTGTACAAACACACTTTACCTAGCCCAACCTTTGGTCCACAAAGTGAATTTTAAATGGTAATACATCTTTGGGTAGAAGAGTCAGTGTCACCGCGTTCCAGGAACAGCAGGACTGGATGCTTTCCAAAGGGACAGCTCATTTGACCCTGGCGGTCACCTCCCAAGGCCAGCAAGATGCTTCCCTTAACAGCTAATATAGGTAAAAAGTTAACAGTTGCCCACAGTCTAAGAATAAAGATGAGAAATATAAATTTAAAATCCAGGTTTAATTAGTCCTGTGCTCTCCACAGTAGCTCGAGTCACCTCATACCTTGGAAATTGTCTCCTCAATTGTAAGCACTCCATTCATCGCAAGTATTACCCAGTGATAACCTTGCCTCTCGTGAAACCCTGAGTCTCAAAGAGTTGAAAACTAAGTAAATAAATAAATATTTTTATATGAGGTCTATTCCTCCTGCTGTTCTAGACAAATGAACACAAGGCCATGCGCATAATGAACACAGTGACCTGGGCACAGAAATCCCACTGTGATTTCACTGACAACCACCTCTTTCTCACTGACCTTGAAAACCTCAGTGATGGGTCATCATATTTGCACATGTCAGAGTAAAACCAGATAAACTTACCATTTGGGTGCCAGATCTCTGTAATGAATTTCATTTTAGGAGGCCGGAGGGGATAATCTTTTGGGAAAGTGAGATGAGCCTTAAAAACACCACCTTCGCTGGAAGAAAAACAAAGACATGTTCTTGCCGTGAGTTCTGTGTATCAACAAACAATAAAGACAACAAACATGAGACAAGGATGCTGGCTGCCAACTGTAAGTGAAGGGAATCAAGGCTCTGGGTCTCCCTCACTCACACAGTCAGTTAACAGACCGCTGCTGCACCTACACTTTACCAAACTCTCACAGAGCTTGGAAAATGGAAGGAACAGGCATCCGTACCAGGGTCACGTCACTGTTGTGCCAGCAACTCTAACATGTCAGAGGCCGGGGGTGTAACTTTGTCCGTGGGGCCAAGGCCAATTCCTCCATCCTGACCTCCAACTACCACCTTCCCTCCACTCCAGGCCGTCTTCTGTCCCTTCATCAGCTCACATCAGCTCTTTCTCACTCAGAATTCACACACGTACTGGCTGTTCCCCATGGGGACACATGTGCTGAACTTCCATTCATCCATTCATTTATTCATCTCATCATTTAACAAAAACTTCTTCACCCTTTACCTGTCAGACACTAGGAGCATAAAGTCTCTCAAGGAGTTTACATTCCAGTGACTTCCCAAGTGGTGTCATGCTCTATAGTCACGCTGTCCAAGATGGTAGCCCATAACCCTTGAAATATGGCCCATGCAACTGAGGAGTTGAATTTTTAATTTTATCTCATTTTAATAGAACATACAGCCAGTAACGGCTATCTTAGTGCTGCCTTAGATCTGTTCTGGAAGGGCTGTCAACCAGTACAATGAGTATTATGTTAACAGCAAAAACCAAGGACATCAAGGCAGCCTTGTGGGGCATATGACTGGGTTCCTGCCATATGTCATTGGTATGAGCTATTTCCTGTGCTTGAAATACCCTTCTCCCCTTGTCATCAATTAGAACTCAGCTTCGAGGTTCCTGGGGGGCTCAGTTGATGAAGCATCTGCCTTCACCTCAGGTCATGAACTCAGGGTCCCGGGATCGAGTCCTGAGTCGGGCTCCCCACATGGCAAGGAGTCTGCTTCTCCCTCTCCCTCTGCCCTACCCCCACACATGCTCACACACTCACTCACTCTTCTTATATAAATAAAATTCTTTTTTTAAGATTTAACTTATTTATTCATGAGAAACACAGAGAGAGGCAGATACACAGGCAGAGGGAGAAGCAGGCTCCCTGCAGGGAGCCCGATGCAAGACTCGATCCCAGGACCCCAGGATCTGACCTGAGCCAAAGGCAGACACTCAACCACTGAGACCCCCAGGGACCCCAATAAATAAGATCTAAAAAAAAAAAAAGAACTCAGCTTCAACATTACCTCTTGAGACCTTACTTGACTCCCCACTCTTAACTATCCACTGTGTCCCTTTATCACACTGCCTTCATTTTTTAATTCCAACATCTATTTGCACATCTGATTCTTTATGGTTTGGTGTACGCTCCATCAGAGCAGGGTCATGTGATTATATTTGTTTCAGATCAATGAGAAATGGGATTCTCAGGTCATTAAATGGTTTTCATTAATTGAACTAATATACACTGATTACCTGCTTGTGTGAGGCCCTCTTCTATGTAAAATAATAAAACAGAGAAGCAGACATTAGAGACCACTAGTTTCACAGAACTTACCATTGTAGTGGCAGAAGGAAAGTATCAAGCAAAATACCAGTAATAACTACTGGAATGATGAGAGCAATCTAATATTAAATTTTTTTAAAAATGTATATATAGGATCCCTGGGTGGCGCAGCGGTTTGGCGCCTGCCTTTGGCCCAGGGCGCGATCCTGGAGACCCGGGATCGAATCCCACGTCGGGCTCCCGGTGCATGGAGCCTGCTTCTCCCTCTGCCTATGTCTCTGCCTCTCTCTCTCTCTCTCTCTCTGTGACTATCATAAATTAAAAATAAAATAAAATAAAATAAAGTTCTTTTAAAAAAAAAATTTATATATAGGATAAGCCCATTTGTCCCTCATAAGGAAAAACAGGGATTCTTCTGTATAGATAGAAAACCATCAGCAAACACAATCCTACTACAGACAGAGCACAAGAGGATGGGATCTTTTCTTCTCTGCTTTGTATATTTCAATATAGATCGAATTTTTAACCACAAGCATTAATTTTTATTGCCTTTTCTGAGCACAAAGGTTCTGGGGAACGACTTTAAAACAGACAGCAGATCATTAAAACCAAATACTTCTGAACACCCATGGAAGGCCGATGGGCTCCCACCATGCAGAGTAATCATGGTGACACCATCATGGTAAAATCAACAGGATAGGGCTACAAGAGGGTCAGAGGGAGAATGGGGTGGTCAACGACAAGCATGATGTGCAGGACAATTTGAAAAGTTTGGCACTTAAAGAACAGGATAACTGGACGGGGAAACACCACAAATACCAGGCTTCAAAAAAAGAGGGAAAAAATGGAATTTGTTTGCAAGGACATGGGGAAGGAAGATGAGTGACACTCGAACTAAGCCACTGGAAGAAAAGCTCCTCAGGAAAAAGAAAGAACATCTTTTCCTTTTGTTTTGTTTTAAAGTTTTATTTATTTATTTCTATTTATGATAGACACACACAAAGAGAGAGAGGCAGAGACACACAGGAGGAGTGAGAAGCAGGCTCCATGCCGGGAGCCCGACGCAGGACTCGATCCCAAGACTCCAGGATCACAACCTGGGCCAAAGGCAGGCGCCAAACCACTGAGTCACCCAGGGATCCCCCATCCTTTCCTTTTGTGCTGGAAGAACAGACTGAATGCGGTCCAGATATCCGGGGTAAAAAGTCAGAACGAGGGGCAGCCTGGGTGGCTCAGTGGTTTAGCGCCATCTTTGGCCCAGGGTGTGATCCTGGAGTCCCGGGATCGAGCCCCACATCAGCCTCCCTGCATGGAGCCTGCTTCTCCCTCTGCCTGTGTCTCTGCCTCTCTCTCTCTCTCTCTTCTCTCTCTCTCTCTGTGTCTTTCATAAATAAATAAAATAAAATCTTAAAAAAAAAAAAAGTTAGAACGATGACCAAGTGTATGCCTGGCACATAGCCTCCAGTCCTAACATACGGACAACGGACTGAAGGGGAAGCAGGGCCCTGGTGGGAAGGGCCTGCGCAATGTTGGTGGCAGGGCTGCACACAGCTCTCATCCCTGTGCGGACTTAGTGCCAGACTGACCCTGGGACCTGCGAACGTATGGACGCGCTTTTCAAACCGCGGCTACAAAGCCAACTAAATGAGTCACTAACCAGTTTTCCTAATAAAACTCAAGTAGAAAACACTGGCGCTAATCCCAGATAGCCCATTTTTACTACTGTAATCTACATTCACGCATTGGGTCATGATGTAAAACACTTCTGATGATGGCAGGAAAAAAAGGCCAGTTTGAAAGCTACCAACAGAAAACAGCTAAAAGTCTACGTTAAAAGGACATCAGAAGAGCTGCCACAAAGCCTTCATGCTTCGGTCCAAGGACCCAGCCATGCATGTCTCTGTATTGAGGAAGCATCCCTAGGGGTCTTCATTTTGACTGATTAGATTCACTTTCTATTACCTGATTGAAATCCCAGTCATGAAAAACTGCCTCCCTCTCTTAAATTTTTAATCTTTAAAATATCAAATTTTATTAAAAGAATTATCTCAAAAGGTTTAAAGCACATAATTTTCACTCTGTCTACAAAGTCCTCCCCACTCTGAACCAACCATATTATTCTTGATAGTTTTCCTCCTATCAGTGGATTCCTATCTGTTTCTCTAAAACCCAAGCTCAGTGGTCTCGGCTTGTGGGTGCAAACTCCCGGTGAACAGCCAGACTGGGAAGAGGAGCACCACCCCTGGGGCATGAAATATTATAAACTAAACGTTCATATGTCACATATTTACTACTTTCCAAATCTGCAAAAATGTTACTGGGTTGAGTCACATGACAGTTCAGTAAAAAGCATCTATGAATTAAAAATATCTTCTGTTACATCACAGATACTAATAGTGCAATTGTCAGCATGATGTTAAAAAGGGGTGAGAAACCAAGAGAGTTTCACGTTTGAAAAGGTTGAGAAACCTAAATAAGCCTTCTTGAACCCTCTTCCATGAGCCTCACTTACTGTTTCTGTATTAAATTACAGAAATCTTACAGAGACCAGACTCTATCATTCTGCCATATTTACTTTATTTAAACAACATCCTGAATGCTGCCATCTGAAATTTTGCTCAACACTGTTCTTTTAAAATTATTCCTGGTCATACCTGTTTCTTGTCCATTCATTTTATCTGCCACATTTTACAATTTATTCATACAGATAAGATACTTGATTACTTACAAATTTTTTGCTACTACATGCAACAGAACAGTGAGTATCCCAAACATTCCTGGGCATGAGGTTTTTACCCTAGACACAAAACTGCTAAGACAAAGTTGAAGTAACTTCGAAGTCACCACGGCAAACAGAATTGGCAGGGTCGGGGAGCTAAGTGGTAAGGGACGTGGCATTCCCACTGACACACCAGTTGGTAAGTAATGCGGGTACAAGGTTCATTCCTTCCAAATTCTCGTTACAGAACATATGGCTTGTGCTTCCAAGTCTTAAGCAGAACCGTAAAAGGATGTTGTTACTATAGAATAACATTAACCAGAGTTTGGTTAATCGACTCTACATTTCCTATACCCACTCAAGGAAACGCAGTACAATAAAATGCAATATAATCTTATTATTTTCCATATTTTCCACACCCGTGCCAGGAGTAATAAAATAAAGCATACTTCTTGAACAGACTAGCCATTGATGATGAAAGAATAAGAGATAAGAGAAGGTACACACTCACCATTCACTGGTACAAATTTATAAAATTCGTAATTATGTAGTGATATCCGAGTCTCCTGAGCTTCCTTTAAAAACCATGCTGCCGCTCTTGCCTAAAATGTCTGTTTCTGTGGACACTACCTGACACGGGCAGGCTGCACACAGAGGTGCACACACCTTTCAGCTGTCACAGAAACACAGCTTAGAGAGCCTGTTCTCAGCACCAGGAAGCGGTAACAGACACATAATACCATGGAAGGAGAACTACAACAGCTACATTAGCTACATTATTACACTCGTGATAACTCTCAGGCTTCGGGAAACGCGGGGATGACTAGTTATTGATCACCCAACTGAACGGTGTAGAGTGCCCTCTAGTGACTACATGACGGCCAATGACTCACATCACTAACTCCTGCTGTCACTACATACATCATCTTGCTAGGTGGTGAAGTGATCAGTCCACGTTAACTTTTACTGACTTCTAACCCTAGCCCCCTGTGTGCGCTGAGAGCAGTGGTTTACACTGAAAGTCTGCACACCTGCACCCCACAGACCCCTCCAACAACTGCAATGCGGCCTTGACTCTCTGTACACCACTCAGGCAACTACAAGCACACCGGGAATTTCCTTACTGTTACATCAACACACACTATGAAATACTGGATTCTTGACACTTTTCGAGAGCTTACTTCTCCACACGCTTTCCTCTCTTTACCCCCTTGGGGCTCATCTGCCCCCAAGCGCTCCCACTCTATCTTCTGAGCAAAGGCTGTATATCTCCCTCCCGGGGATTGCTATGGTTAGCGCCCAACTCCCAGCCCATCTTGCCCACCACGAAGAAACTTTTAGAATAACAGTGTTAAAAACAAATTTTTCTTGCAGAAATAAAATGCAAGTAAGCTGAAGGAAAATGAAACCCATAATCCCAAAGTTGTGATACTCAGGAATTCGATGCACACTGTACCCTATAAACCTAACTGGTGGCTCATGGGGTAAAATTCTCCAGTGGTTGTGCTTTGTCCTCAGGACCAAATACAAATCCAAGCCCTTTAACAGCATTGATAAACTTCCAGTGGCCCTCCACTCCCTGTCCAACCTTGTATCTGGACCTTCCGTGTGCTCACCTCTCTCCGCAGCCACACCGTGGAGCATCCCACCTTCCATGCCCATGACACACAGCTCCCCTAGGAAACACGGTGGCTCCGTCATTACCACCCCTCTCCCCGCCTCTGCCAGAACACTTGCCCAGTTGATCCCTACTCAGTTGCTAACAGTTCCAATCTCTTCCATTCCAGAATAGCTATCTAAACCACTGTGGCCATCTCGTCCGTCTTACCAGCTACTGGGTAAAAATGAGCAGGTGACTCAACTCTGACAGCTGGAGAGCTCCCGGGGGAAAGTCTCTAGATTGTGTCTAAAACACATAAAACTAAGAAAAACCTAGCCTCTCTTCTTCCTTCAGGTGATGTTCTGAAATGCTCACATGTCTCAAAACTGCTCTAACCATTTTGCTACCAGTGCAGGACAACAAATTCTTATTCTCTAAGCCAGTTATGGTCAGATTTCGGTTGCCTGTAGCCAAAAAAGCCTACTAACTCACTCTTCAGTTCCCACTTGAGATACAGCTTCCTCTGGGGAAAGTTCTGGTGCCCCAAACCGGCCACACCTTCAGTGAGCTGCCCTAACACCGTGGCCGTTACCCAGTGTGGTAAGTGACCATGTGGTGATCTATTCTGCCGACTATACGGTAACCGCTCTGCAAGAAGGGATGCTGCGTTTAACCAAGGTCGTGTTCCCAGAATCTAACATAAGAGTGCTCGAAAACATCTGAGGACTAGATGAAGGAGCAATGTAAACACCAGTGTAATGCTTTATTTTTGCAACTGTTCTAAATAGGAAATTGCCAAAGGGATGGCCTAGGCTCAGTAAACCTCTTTTTTTTTTTGAGAGCCTTAAAAAAACAATACCATAACTTTCAGCACATGAATCTTAGAAAACATTTTTAATAAGAAGGAATTCTATCCAGGTTATTCAGGATGGTTATTATGATGTCTGTCAAAGGCCATAATGCCTCATTACTCACGGGATGCTCATCATGCGTGTGTGGCATAGCTGTCCCATCAGGAAGGACTGTGCACGGAGGCCTCCAGCGGTCTCCTCAGGACGTCTACACTCCAGAGGAGCTGCCACAAAGGCTTCTGCTACCCATATCTCAGACCAGCAGCTAGCAATTTTTAAACGTATACTGAAGACTGAAATAAGTTTTTAATTGATGGAAAGAATGGGCTATTAATCAGTACAGTGATTATTAAAAAGTGGTTCTCTCTGGTGAAGCCGAAGGTACATGTTATACATAAGAAGCAGCTAATAGTCTTTAGAGACACGTGCCAGCACTGCACAAGGAAGTGTGAGACCTCTACGAGGTCCCGAGAAATGGAGCTCATGCCTGGAAGCCTAACTAATCTTCTCTACAGACACCAGTTTAGAAGAATCCTTCCTGTTACCTCCCATCAACTGGAAGAGTAACAAGACTCTGCCACTGGAACGTCACTGTGTTTCCCAAGTAAAGCTTCATGTCATGTGTTTAGCTTGAAAACCTGGACTTCATCAGGCTTATAAACCAGGTTATATGTATGGTTTTTACATGCAAAATTTAATAAGAAATTTGCTTTTAAATAATATGAAGGTGGGGGAGTAACCTCAAAGATGGTTTTCAACAGCTACTGTTACCTACCCAAACTAACACCATGGAACGACCATTCCATGTTTGCATGGAATTTGCAGCAATCACCAATACACACACAGCACTGAGAAATAACGTGAGCAAAAATTCTGATTGGAAACAATCGTGACAAAACATGAATCACTTTTCCAAACGACAGAAAACCCAAAGCCCACACCACAGCTCACCCTGTATGTCCCATGCCAGCCTGCCCTGGTAACTAGTAGCCTGAATTTTCTTCTCCATCAGGTATTTTACTGGGGGAGAGGGGGGCATCTTTTAACACCTAAAATGAAACCACTGTATCCAAATCCTTGCCTGCATAGCGTCAAGGACCACAGCTGAGCAAGGAAGTGTAGTTAGTCCCCAAGAAAGTCAAGATACAGGTCTGCCCTCTGTCCCTTGGGTGTTTGGCTCTAAGAAGGTCACTGCGTTTTGTTCCAAAACCTCAACTTATATAAACAGTACGGAACTTACATTCATCACTAACAATCCATCTTACAGAACACAGACTATTAGTAAGTTTAAGATAGTCTGCAAACATTCAGAGCAGAAAATAAGACTGTGGTCTTTGAATCTAAAAGGTAGGACAAAATATTTAAGAAATCCCATCTCTCTTTTTCTCTTGCTCTTTGATACCACTACATTCTGCTGTCTAACTTCACATCAGTTAACAACGATTAATTGATTAGCTGTAACAATCACTTTTATGACCTGGGAAAAGGTAAACATTAGCTCACTATTAGTTCAAGGGTCAGAACACCTTGGTTCTGGGCAGTGTTCTGTGGGGACCCAATTAAAGCAGCACTAACACTCATGATCTTGGCAAGTTCTCTCCAGCCTGAAGACACTGCCATGTAAACTGTTCTGCGTGAACATCTGCCAGATGTAATACTATGCTTTAAGTAAACTGATAACGTGCTAAGAAAGGTAAAGACTTATCTTTGAAATCACAATGTTCCCTTTGGGGGTGAAGGCACACTACAGTACAAGTGTAGGGAAGAGGGAGAAACATTTCAATCAAGAATTTTCTTCTCCCCCCGATCCTGCCAAAATGAATCCAATATCCAAGGAACAAGTAACAAATACATTATTTATATATATATAAATACATAGAGTATATATATAAATTATATATATTTCACCTTAAAAATAGCTTTCCATGGTACTTACTAAAGTGTGTCAGGAGGACCTATATATATATTTTTTTCATATAAAGTATATATATTTCACCTTAAAAATAGCTTTTCTGTAATAAATTTATTCCAGGTATTAAGAATATCGGAATTTCTGAAACTATTATATATTTAAGAAAGCAACAGTTTTTTTTTAATTTTTTATTGGAGTTCATTTGCCAACATATAGCATAACACCCAGTGCTCATCCTGCCAAGTGCCCCCCTCATTGCCCATCACCCAGTCACCCCAACCCCCGCCCACTTCCCCTTCCACTACCCCTTGTTCATTTCCGAGTTAGGTGTCTCTCATGTTTTGTCACCCTCACTGATATTTTCACTCATTTTCTCTCCTTTCCCTTTATTCCCTTTCACTAATTTTTATATTCCCCAAATGAATGAGACAATATAATATTTGTCAGTTTCTGACTGACTTATTTCACTCAGCATAATACCCTCCAGGTCCCTCCAGGTCAAAGCAAATAGTGGGTATTTGTCGTTTCTAATGACTAAGTAATATTCCATTGTATACATAAACCACATCTTCTTTATCCATTCATCTTTCGATGGACACCGAGGCTCCTTCCACAATTTGGCTATTGTGGACATTGCTGCTATAAACATTGGGGTGCAGGTGTCTCAGCGCAACAGGTTTTAGACACTAGAATTTCAAGCGGAACACAAAAACCCTAGACATGATCATTTAGTACAAACAATTTCACCTAAACAAAGCCATTTCAACTGCTTTAAAAGATAATTTCACTTCAGTTTGCCAAAGCAGTTTAGATTTCAATTAATGATGAGAGCCACTGTAGTATCAGTTCCATGGTACTTACTAAAGTGTGTCAGGAGGACCAATGATGAGGACTTCCCACCGGTAAAGATCATTGTCATCTATCAAACCTGCTGAAAAGCCTTCCACAGGATTTTTGTTGAGTTCTGTGGGGGGGAAAAATTAAAACTTTTAGGCATAAAATTTTCACCCAACAGATAAATTACAGAATATGAATATACGTAGTATAAATTCCAAACCTTTCAGCAGATACACTGGGGTCCATTAGCAAAATGCTACCAGACGGCCAAATACTTGCATTTCTGTAAAGAGGGTCACCTGGCCCCTCATACGTCCACCGTGGTTTCCAGCAGGCTCTCAGCATTCTGGGGGGACCTCCGTGGTGGACACATCCTGACACACGGCTATCAGGCCCAGCCCCTTAGAGCCTGTGGCCCCACAGGTGAGGGAAGCCAGCACGCCCAGGCATTCTTAATTCTTAGACTGTGCTCTGGGGGACACTTTCAAAAGCACCACGAGAGGACCTAATACCTTCTGTTGGGAGTTTGTGGAGCTCACCCAGCCTTCACTGATACTAATGTGTGTCTATCTGCCAAGCCCTCCGTAGCCCCAGGGGGACACATCCACAGCCAGTGTTCATGCATGATTCCTCAGACTCAGCACAGAGGGAGCAAAGACTCCTCGCGTCTTGCCCACCCATGTGTGTTGACCCCTTTGCCAGGCACGCTTCCGGCATATGGGATGGCTTAAGAATAACAGCCAGATGGGCACCTGGCTGGCTCAATCAGGAGAGTGTAACTATTGATCCCAGGGTCTTGAGTTCCAGCCCCACATGGGGTGTAGAGATTACTTAAGTCAATCAATATATTTTAAAAAGAAGAATAGCTGGAGCCTACAGTATCTACCCATGAGGAACAAAGACATCTGTCCACATACGAGTTTCACAAAAATGTTTATGTGTCACCATTATTCATGATAGTCACAGGTGGAAAAACCCAAACGTCCATGGAAGAACAAATTCTGGTGTGTGTACAATGGAATACTTGACAACTAAAAGGAATGAAATACTGACATATGCTACAACCTAGATGAACCTCAGAATCACCAGGCTCAGTGAAAGAAACCAGACACCTAAGGTCATATATTGTAGGACTCCATTTATAGGACACGTCCAGAAAAGGTGAGTCCGTGGAGATGGAAAGCAGAGCAGAGTTGCCAATGGATGGGGGGAAGGGGAGACAGACACAGTGGGGTGATGGAAAATGGTTAGGAACTGAAAAGACAGTGGTTTACACAAAACTGTGAATACACTCAATACAACTGAACTGTCCACCTGAAAACAGCTTAGATGTCATTTTAATTTTATATCAATTTTCAAAAATAAACAGGTTTCTCTGCAGAGCAACAGAGTAGAAGTCTGTTCCTTCTCAGAAATGAGACTTACGGGCATGAAATAGGGAACTGAGGACCCCATGCAACTCTGCTTTCTGCTCCTTTTCCTGCTTCTATTCTTGCTGGGACCTGCACTCCCACTTCACACAGGCCTCAGAAAACAGCGTGTGTCCTCCTTGCAAGGGACAAGGAGTCAGACCACGTCTAAGGAATGACCAGGTAAGAATGACTGGACGAAGCCATCATATGCATGTTCCTGACCGCAGGCACGAGACTACTGAACACCAAGCTCCCTGGCTCCAAGGAGTAACACCTGGGCCCTCCTCTTTGTCAAGCCTGTTACTGGATGCCTGAGGTCATATACACTGGACCACAATCCTCAATAAAAAACCCTAGGCCCAGAGGACGGGACTCTCCTTTCCTCTCTAAGTCTCCCAGACACTGTCCACACCTGTACTCTCTCTAGCCCTTCAATAAACTCCGCTTTTACCTCCTGCTGGCTCACATTTTATTTCTATCCTGTGTAGCCGGGGATCCGGCCCACCAGCATCAGGAAGATGTGTTCATTTGAGGGGTGAGAAAAAGAAACGATGATGGGTCTAATAGTTTTGTTTTTGTTTTTTTTTTAAGATTTTATTTATTCATGAGAGAAACGAGAGGAGAACGGCAGAGATATAGGCAGTGGGAGAAGCAGGCCTCATGCAGGAAGCCTGATGCAGGACTCAATCCTGGACCCCAGGATCACATCCTGAGCCAAAGGCAGACGCATTGTCAACCACTGAGCCACCCAAGCGTCCCGTTTGTTTTTTTAAGAGAGAGAGAATATGAACGGGAATGGAGAGGAGGGACAGAGGGAAGGCAAGAGAGAGCATCTAAAGCAAGATGCACGCTTCAGCACAGAGCCTGACGTGGGGCTCCATCTCACCACCCTGAGATCATGACCTGAGCAGAAATCACAGGTCAGATGCTTAACCGACTGAGCCACCCAGGCATTCCTGATGATAGTCTTAGTTTTAAAAACCTATGGGCATAAATACGCTGTGTTTTTTTTGTTAATTCTTAAAGAGAGAAACTTGGGAGGGGGATAATTAGAATATTGTTGGAACTGAAGTATCAAGATTGATAGCATCATCAAGGATGAGCCATAAGTGTGAAGCCTATATAGAAGATCTAACTGAATGAATTCTAGAGATACCAATATTTGAGGATTAAAAAAAAAAAAAGAGAGGCCATAAAAGTGACTAAGAATGGGAAGACAGAGAAGTAGGAGGAAACCCAAGAGAGAATTATATTAAAGAAGCCAATGGAGAAAGTTGCCAACAATAATAAACACACTACTCAAGAAAGAGGAGGTCTAAAATCAATCCACTGGGTTCAGTAAAGGAAAGCCAAGAAGGCCCCAGGGCATAACCAGTGTCAGAATAATGGAAAGGCAGGAGCCATTTAGGCAACACAGAGGTGACAAAAAGAAGGTAAGGGGAAAAAATGTAAGTGGAAACTTTTTCTAAGGCCTGTAAATGGAAAAGCATAGTAGCCACACATAGATAAAATTCCCACGGGTAGGGGATTCCCAGGTGGCTCAGCGGTTTAACACCTGCCTTTGACCCAGGGCGTGATCCTGGAGTCCTGGTATCGAGTCCCACATCGAGCTCCCTGTGTGGAGCCTGCTTCTCCCTCTGCCTCTCTCTCTCTCTCTCTCTCTCTCTCTCTCTCTCATGAATAAATAAATAAAATCTTAAAAAAAAAAAAAAAAATTCCAGGCAGCCCTGGTGGCTCAGCAGTTTAGCGCCGCCTTCAGCCCAGGGTGTGATCCTGGAGACCCGGGATCGAGTCCCACATGGGGCTCCCAGCATGGAGCCTGTTTCTCCCTCAGCCTGTGTCTCTGCCTCTCTCTCTCTCTCTCTCTCTCTCTCTCTCTCTCTGGTGAATAAATAAATAAAACTTAAAAAAAAAATTCCCATGGGTGTTTAATGAGAAAGGCCAAAGAAAAATGTTTCAACATCCTACCAACATTCAAATGTTAACAGGGATACCTCCCAATACATTCAAATCTGGATGGACTACAAGACAAAACTAACCAATAAATTTAATGAAAAGAAAATATAGGATTGTTTTTCTTACATAATTTTGGGTTGGAGGCAGCCCTCCTAAGCTACCTCCAACAGGCAAAGCTCGACAGACTGTACTGCACCAAATATTTTAAACCCAGCACAACAGTAAAGCTTCGTACAAAGGAGACACTTTTTGCAACCTAACAGGTAAGTCTACAAAAAATGAACAAAAAACAAACCAAGGACAAGGAAATGTCCTTGAGAATAACAATAGGTACAGGTACAAGGATGACAACAGGGAGAGGTATAAGTGATGGACAATAATGCATGAGCAGACTTTTATGATAGGTCATTACTGAGAGGTAAGAGTAAAAGAGAATGGGAACAGGGGCTGCATATGAAAAATAAGAACTATACTTCTGAATTTGAATCCAAGTTTCCGTATGAATTCATGATAAAGCTTTAAAAAATCTAAGCTCTGGGGATGCCTGGGTGGCTCAGGAGTTGAGCATCTACCTTTGGCTCAGGGTGGGATCTCAGGGTCCTGGGATCGAGTCCCGCCATTGGGCTCCCCACAGGGAACTTGCTACTCCCTCTACCTATGTCTCTGCTTCTCTCTGTGTGTCTCTCATGAACAAATAAATAAAATCTTAAAAAAAAAAAATTCTATGCACTGTCCACAGAAAGATCTAGGAACAATGACCAGCCCTGTAGAAACAAGCATCACTAGTGCCCAGAATATGGCTCCAGATAGGATTTACTACTTACGGGGACCAGGGAATACTCATAGAAATGGCTAAGTACAGGTCTCTGAAAGCACATGCCCTAGGCTCATGTCATACACGCCAAATCAAAAGGAAGCTATCAAATAATACTATGGTCTTCTTAAAAGGACTCATCCAAGCTTTGTGCAGTGGCAGTATCATAGGCCAATGAGGTTTATCTGAGGTGTGATTATTGCTAATTGAAAAGGATTCATCCAACTTAGAGAGGTTCCCACTGGCCACATATGAGACAATATGAGTATCAATGAAGCTAATAAACCATTTTGTTGTTTTAAAAACCAATTAAAAACGGCATAAGATTCAAGATTTATTCTTCCTTTTCTATACAAAATTATACTACCAAGTAATCAAATAGTAATTACAATTTGATCAAATGAGGTATCTCTCCATAGAAATAATCCAGTTAAAAAATGAAAAATGGACACATTGTCATACTGTCATTTTGGTCCAGGCATTTTAAAAAGGAAGACAGGGCAGCCCCGGTGGTGCAGTGGTTTAGCACTGCCTGCAGCCCGGGGTGTGATCCTGGAGACCTGGGATCGAGACCCATGTCTGGCTCCCTGCATGGAGCCTGCTTCTCCCTCTGCCTGTGTCTCTGTCTCTCATGAATAAATAAATAAAATCCTTAAAAAAAATAAAAATAAAAATAAATAAAAAGGAAGACAACCAGTCATTATGTATCTCCTGATAAACCACCATTCAGGAAGTGATCTCACCTTGCTCACAAACCTGAGCCTGTCCATGCCCCCAGACACAATTACCAATTTCAGAAACACAGAGAAATGTGGTTACGCACAGCACGGGACACACACCATCAGCAAAGACCCCACTGCAGGGAAATTTTAAAAGGCAGGACCTGGAAAAGCTTCAATAAACACACCACATGGGGAACGGAAGAGAGAACTAAACTCAAGAGTTTTAAAAAAACATAGGACACATGCAAAAAACTGAAGGCAAAGTAGATATTAGATAATATTAAGTTATTAATATAACATTTATGATATTAACCAATTATTAGCTTTTAAAAATGTGGTGATGGTAACAGGCTGGTCTTTTATCCCCATTTTTTAGAGACATATACTGAAATGTTTACAGGCAAATGAGGAATGATACATGATTCTGTGATGGGCTTCAAAATCATATGGGATGGATAAAACTGCTCATAACCTACTAATTCCTGAGGCTAGGTGAGTACATGGAGAGTCAGGTACCAATCAGTCTACTCTGGTGTTACTATATGCCTAAATTTTTTCTCAAATAGTTAGAAAAATGCTTAAAAGGCACTCTAATGTCTCTAAAAATAATGCTTTACAATTTTTTATCAATCACATGAAAACACGCTATCATTGAGCCTCAGCAAAAATATGAGGTCTTAGAACAACAACATTCAAAGACCTAACTATGTATCATTGTATACTTTACTCTTAAGGAAATAAGCTACTTTAACTATAAATACACGTTGCCAAAACCAATGGTTGGTTAAGTCTAACTGCTACAAAGCCAAATACAAACTGATATTTATAGCCAAGCAGTGATCTTCCTTTGTGTCTGGGTGGCTGTGGCCTCCTGGTCCAGGGAATGTGCATTCCTGTCCAGTCTGTTTCTATAACACATAACTGGCTCGAAGGTGCAATTCTGTAAGTGATTATTTTTACACTGGCTTATTTTTGAACTTTTGAAATAACAAACAGATATCCATTTTATCCAGATACCATCTAATGACTTTTATCCAGATACCATCTAATGACTCCTCCTAAGTATCGAGGTGGTTTATTAAAATAACTTTGACCTTATTGTAAGAATAAATTACCATATTAATTTAAAACATTTAAGTCACCACAAACCAAGTCACCCAAATAAATAGAGAAAACATTTGTTTCCTCCAAGCTTCTATTCGTTCATCAATATGATACAGTATTATGTCAGTCAGACCTGGGTGTGAATGCCAACTCACTCCCTGGCCTTGTAATGATGAACGAGTTGTTTCTTGCTCCTTTCTTTCTCTCTCTCTCTCATATTCATTCCTTCTGAGTCTCATCCCCCTCGTTGGTAAAGTATGGTAAAACCTACAACAGCTCTTCCTTTAAAACTGCTCACTGGGCTACAGGTTACCAAAAGAATAATCAATGTTCTTTAGAATTCTAAGGTCTGGGGAAATACTACCTACCCTACATCTAACACATCACACTCAACTATTTAGTTCCAGTAGGAGCTGTCCAACAAAGACCCACATGCGGGGCCATAAGAATGAGTGAATAAATACAGACTCAAGCCAGAAGAATGAGATCTTCTGGATGATTTTTCAAACTGGCATTAAAGAAAGGAAGTCCCAACTCCATGGGGAAGCTGTGCCATGAAGCATGGCAGATGTTCAAATCTCAAGGAGAACGGTGGTATGAGAAAATGAAGCCAAAATTGAGATAAATGAAAAAAGTAAGCAACAGCAAGAGAGGTTCTAACAGAACTCTAGCTCCTGACACCTGGTACACTCTTGCCCTTCCATAAATCTGGAGGAGCCGAATGTCCTTTGTTTTTGGTGGTTTTTTTTTTTTTTTTTTTTAAGATTTTATTTATTCGAGAGGGGGGAGGGGGGGAGGGAGAGAGAGAGAGAGAGAGAGAGAGAGGGGCAGAGATACAGGCAGAGGGAGAAGCAGGCTCCACACAGGGACTCAATCCCGGGACTCCAGGATCACGCCCTGGGCGAAAGGCGGTGCTAAACTGCTGAGCCACACCCAGGGATCCCCCAAATGTCCTTTTGTATCCATACTTCATTCTAGCTCAACTCCTATCTCTTCCAACTAAGGGTACTTATTTCTCCTTTCGAAGAGTTGTATTTTCTAAGCTCACATCCAGTTGGACTCTGCCAGCTTCTGCCCCCTCCCCTCCCTGAATAGGGCACAGCCAAGGTCCTCAACTTTCCTTCCAGCTTCAACCACATCACTGGGAATACAGAGGTTAAAGGCTGTTCGCAGCAACTGCAGCAGTGGCAGTGGCAGCGCACAATCCCAGCCACCCATCCCCCCAGGGCAGGTGAACAGGGAAAGTCTGTTCCTACTGCCAGGAATGCAGGTGAGAGTCAATCACTTTACTACATCCTACATCCTGATTTTCTTAAGTATTGCTCAAATTAAGGTTTCTGGGTATAAAATTCTCAAAACCAGGTTCTGTTTTACTCAGTATCTAGCAGACCAGACCTTATCTCCTTATCTACCTTTTTTTGTACAATGAAACTAGGTTAAATTACTCTAATTTATCAATGCCTGGAATTTGCTTTCTTTTGTATTCACCTACACCTGTAGTCTCAACAACCTCCAAGTGAAGCTGACCGCTCCCTACCATCCCTGTTACTGTCAACAGGAGACTCACAGTAAAAAAAATCTCACAGCACAATAATGAGGGTTTTGAATCTCTGTGCCAATTCAGTTCAAGTGGACTTAAGCCATCTAATAACACATATAAAAATCCAGGAAGACTCAGATAAAGAGTCTCAAAGAAAATACTGCAATATATCTTTAAAAAAAAAAAAGACCTGAGGGGCACCAGGGTGGCATAGTCGGTGAAGTGTTTGCCTTCAGCTGGAATCATCATCTCAGGGTCCTGGGATCGAGTCCTACAACGGGCACCCTGCTCAGTGGGGAGTCTGCTTCTGCCCTCCACTTGTGTGCTCACTCGTGCTCTCTCAAATAAAAATAAAATTTTTAAAATTTTCAACGATTTGAAAGAAGGCATTATTTATAAAGCAACAGACACCTTCGAGGCAAGCAAGAAAAACTTAGAAAAGAAACAAAATGAGAAATAACAGACAGGGATTACTGTCATATTAGAAAGGACAAATGTTTCTTAGCATCTCTGGTAAATAAAACAAATCACGGTCCTAATGTTAAGGAGGTAAACGATTATACACTTGAACGGAGTGAAGACAATAAAGGGAGATCTGGTATTCGCAAACGGATGAGAATATAAAAAGGCCACAAATAAATAAAACTCTCCCATACTAACTAAATACACAGCCTGATAACACACCACACAGGCCAGGAAAACCATGGCACCAAACGCAGGCCACCAGAGCACGTGTGCGGTGACCGAGAAGCAGTGGGGTGGGCAAGGCAGGGGCAGGGGCAGGGCAAGGGCAGGGGCAGGGGCAGGGCAGGCCCAGTCATCTCTGCAGCACTCCCTTCAGGAGGGAGCAACCACAAGTCTGAGGGACAGGGGAGCACCGCAGATAAGGAACCAGAAGAGGTGGCCAGGGAACGAGGGCAGTAAGTGTTCCCCAACACCAAGAGCTAAGGACTCCAGAAGTACATGGCACTGCCTGGAGTAACTGCTGGGAAATGAATCAAAATAAAGAATTATGCAACAGAAAAGCCAGACTAAAAAGACCAGCGTACTCACTGACCCCATGTAAATACGGAACTCAAACTAAAGCACCATGACTGGTTCTAAACTTTTAAAATAAGGTTATAGGGATCCCTGGGTGGCGCAGCGGTTTGGCGCCTGCCTTTGGCCCAGGGCGCGATCCTGGAGACCCCGGATCGAATCCCACGTCAGGCTCCCGGTGCATGGAGCCTGCTTCTCCCTCTGCCTATGTCTCTGCCTCTCTCTCTCTCTCTCTCTCTATGTGACTATCATAAATAAATAAAATTAAAAAAAAAATAAAATAAAATAAGGTTATAAACCCTGATCATGTAAAAATAAAACTTACACCCCCCAAAAAAAAAAAAAAAAATCAGGAAAGGGAAGACAGGGAAGGAGGAGAACATGTGCATATTTGTTCCTGGGCCAGGTGACCAAGAAATGAATGCCTTCTCTCACAACCACCCAGAGGCCTTCATAATCTCTCCTATCCACTCTCCAGCTCTTTCAGGAATCTCTCTATGGTTTAATCAGGTTTCCAATAACACCTTTTAGCTTGTTGTGTTTTGTTTCAGTCGAATGCAATCTAGTTAAGATTTTTAACTGGCATGCATATGGTAACTCTGTGTTTCCACCTGCACATATGCATTCAACATTCAAAGTGACTGGAATGCTGTTTGTCAAATGTCAGTGATGGTTATTACTATGTGCGTGGTAGGGTTCTTTCAACTTTATTCTTTTTTTAAGATTTTATTTATTTATTCATGAGAAACACACAGAGAGGCAGAGACATAGGCAGAGGGAGAAGCAGGCTCCCATGGGGAGTCTGATGAGCCAAAGGCAGATGCTCAACCACTGAACCACCCAGGCATTCCTCAACTTTATTTTTACTTCTATTTTCTTAATTATAAAAAAGGCCATTCTTTCTAAAATAGCACAGGAAAATAAAATGTAAGCAGTTAATCACTCTACCTTCTCATCCTCCAAAAATAAACACTGTTAACAGTTTGCTATACACATTCTGGTTTTGAACACCCCTTATGTACAGAAAATGGAATCACTTTATACCATGTGGTCATGTAGGTATGGCATATACATTAGATACTTGGTTCCTATTTTTTTTTCCAGGTATAGATAATACTGCCATAGAGCATTCTTGTGCTGTCCTAGTACCTATGAGGAAGTATACCCCAAATCTAAACTCCTGTTAGTTGGGGCAGCCCAGGTGGCTCAGCAGTTTAGCACTGTCTTCAGCCCAGGGCCTGATCCTGGAAACCTGAGATCGAGTCCCACGTCAGGCTCTCTGCATGGAGCCTGCTTCTCCCTCCGCCTGTGTGTCTCTGCCTCTCTTTTTCTCTGTGTTTCTCGTGAATAAATAAAATCTTTTAAAAAATTAACTAAATTAAATAAATTCTATTAGTTGAACTATGATGGTCAAAGGAACATTCACATCAATCATAAAAAGTTTATTTCAACTTATATCCCTAAAAACACTGTAGGTACCTATTTCCCCTACAGCACTGCTAACACTGGGTATTATCCTTTTCCCACTGAGCACTAATAATTTATATTTTTTACATGCATTACCTATTTATATTTTTTGCCCCCTTTTTTTTATATTAAGTGATTCAGCTTCTTACTGATTTGAGCCTTTTAAACATTATGGCTCTGGATAACTGCCATTTTGTTTTAAAATACTTTTTATTTGCTTTAGCTTTGCAAATTTTAGTGTTTTGCTAAGCAGAAGTTCAAGCAATGTAACTTAAAAAAAGTCAATATTCTTCATGGATCCTTCGTTCATCATGCTTAGAAATACCCCCTCCGTCTGCTCCACACTAAAAAATACTTGATTATTTTCTTCTAATGGTCTTTTTATCTTTTGTTTTATTTCAATTATTGGCTAATAGTTTGTCTACAGTCAGGTTCCAAATCTGTTAAAGGAGGATAACAGTGTCTACTTCATGTCTGAAGAATATACTCACACGTGTACAGTGTCTAACCTACTGCTCAGCACGTTGGAAACACTAATAACTATCATGATCCTTTTATAATATATGTAAACATAAAGATACGAATCCAGTTCCCATCTACCTATCTCAAATAGGACTAGTCAGGTGTTCTGGGGAATTTTATTAAATAATCCATCTTTTCCCCAGGATCTGGAAAGCCAATTATTAGTGGACCCTGGACGGGAAGGCGATCAAGCCCTAACTCACTACTTGGCTTCAGACTCGTCTGTAACAGTATTTCCTTATAAAGTTTTTCACTCCCCCTGAGTATCTACCCAGAAGCTGAAATAATCCAAACTGAGAGTCTTATTGTCATTTGTTATATGCATACATAAACTCCTAAGTTGGCTACAGAGCACCTAGAAAAGAGTCCAAATAAACTATTAAAAATTACACCCCTAAACTTCCCTAAATTCTCTATAATACTTGTTTTTTATGACTGGGAAAAGCATATTTTAGGCAAAGTGGGAAAAGGAAGAACTTAATGGTAGTGAATCTTTTCAAAAATATGCAGGAGATAAAAGCAGACAGTGTGAGCGCACACGTGTGCTTTAAAATCTCTACTAGCTTTTCTGGGCACCTGTAACGATCTAAGACAAGCATTCCACAAAGCCCAGATAAAATGTCTACGGAGAGTCGGACATGTAAACTATTTCCAATTGGGGAAAACAGCAGATCCCTAAAGAAAAAAAGGAATTCAACTATACTATAAAAATAAAAAGAAGTAAAAAGAAATGAATGAATGAATGAATGAATGAATGAAAGAGAGAGAGGAAGGAAGGAAGGAAGGAAGGAAGGAAGGTAGGAAGGAAGGAAGGAAGGAAGGAAGGAAGGAAGGAAGGAAGGAAGGAAGGAGTACTAAGTCTCGAGGCAGGTGGCGCAGACCATCTGCAACAGAGCAGGTAGTTCTGAAGGCAACCAGGAAGGGGCTGGAACCAGAGTAAAGGAAGCGGTCTTTCCTCTGCTAACCAGTGTTTGGCTGAACTGCATTCCACTGCCTGTAAAAGGAAGAATGATGGGCAGCCCAGGTGGCTCAGCGATTTAGTGCCGCCTTCCACCCAGGGCCTGATCCTGGAGACCTGGAATCGAGTCCCACCCCACATCGGGCTCCCTGCATGGAGCCTGCTTCTCCCTCTGCCTGTGGCTCTGCGCCTCTTTCTCTCTCTCTCTCTCTCTCTCTCTCTCTCTGTGTGTAATGAATAAATAAATCTTAAAAAAAAAAAAGGACGAATGAAACAATTTCACACAAAAAAATGAGATGCAGTAACACATCATCAGGTGAAGACTCAGTGAACACGTAACAGCCCCCACCTTGCCTCGCTCAACATTACAGAATGCTGTGGGATTCAGAGCCAAGGCCCAGATGGCTACAGCACCCAAACTTTATCACTTAAGTTGGAAGTCAACCTCTACGCACGCATCTGAGACACCAGCACGCAAGAGAAGGCAACTCCCTTGCTGCATCCCTATCACTCCCTACGTGTTACTCCATTAACAATCTGAATGACCAGCATGGTCAAATTTAGTTTTCAGTCATCAATGAAACCTTTGCACAAAACCCACCCAGTGCTCAGAGGTACGCTGAAGCAGAATGTCCTCTCATGATCTTCCTTATAAATGAACTCGGAAGCAGGTATTTTTTAAACCAATGGTTTATACAGATGCAGAATGCATCTCAGAGTTAAAATATGTCAGTGTGGATATGTGTTAAATTCTACTTAGTAAAGTCCTTCCTTAAAGCTGTTTTAAATTCACTACAGCTAAAAAAAAAAAAAAAAAAAAAAAAAAAAAAATTCACTACAGTTCCAAACAATATTTTGCATTTTGATTTGGTAGGCAAAAAATGTAACTTACTGTCAAATTATTAGTGAGGTAAGCTTTATTTTATACACAAATTACAAATAAATAACATGTTCTTGTCATTTATCTTTTTAAAAAAGATGCTCGTTTTTCTTAACTCATTTATTAAGTAAAATTTCCAGGGGCATCTGGGTGGCTCAGTGGTTGGGCACCTGCCTTTGGCTCAGGTCATGATCCTGGGGTCCTGGGATTGAGTCCTGCATGGGGCTCCTCACAGGGAGCCTGCTTCTCCCTCTGCCTGTGTCTCTGCCTTTGTGTGTCTCTCATGAATAAATAAAATATTTTTAAAAATAATAAAATTTTCAATTTTAAGTATTATATTCAAATAATCCATCTTAGTCGTTTCTAACTTTCAGTTGATTTTCCTGGAATTTTAAAGGAGATCTGTCTTTGATAACGTATCATTTGGTTTTACTTTGTTTCCATTATTTCTCTATTGCTTTTTGTCTCATTTTCCTATATCAGCTAGAACATTATTAAAAATACAAATAGTAGCGATGTACACCTTTTTATTATTCCTGATTTTTAAATATCACATATTAATTACTGCTGATTTTCAACAACTATTATTTACACATTAAAGCAGTTTCATTCTTTTCCTATGGCTCTAAATTGCTTTTTTTGTTGTTGCTGTTTGGTTTTTAAAATGTAGAGAATGAAAGTTGAATTTTTTCAAACTATTTTTCATTCATTCATTCATTCGTTTGTTTATTTATTTATGATAGACACACACAGAAAGAGAGAGAGAGAGGCAGAGACACAGGCGGAGGGAAAGGCAGGCTCCATGCCGGGAGCCCGACACAGGACTCGATCCCAGGACTCCAGGATCACGCCCTGGGCCAAAGGCAGGTGCCAAACCGCTGAGCCACCCAGGGATCCCCTCAAACTATTTTTCAAACATATTTTCAAACAAAATATGCCTTTTGAAATATAATATATAATATATATAATATATACATTATGTTATTACTGACCCACAATCACATGGGACTGTTTCTCCTTTAATGTACTAATGTACAGTACCAGCAGGAACAGTAATGCATCACCTTCGCATCCCTAAGTGGAATCCCACTGGTCATTTACTATTCTGCAGGCTTCAACTTGCTAAGATCTTACTGAGGATCTGGCATCTATACTGGGATTGGTCCAGAGTGCTTTTCTTTTTTAATAAATGTTTTTATTTGAGCGCAGTTGACACGCAATGTTACATTAGTTTCAGTGTACAACACAATGATCCGGCCTCTCTATACCTCATTCTATGCTCACCACAGTGTAGCCAGCACCTGTCACCCTAAAGGCCGCTACAGTATCACTGACTATCTTCCTTGCACTGTGCCTTTTACTTTTGAGGCTTATTCCTTCTGTATCTGGATGCCTGGACCCCCCATGCCCCACCCATTCTGCCCACCCCTCCTCCACCCTCTGGTCCAGAGTGTTTCCACGCTGTCAGATTTTGATACCATGGTTATAATAGGCTCAAATGAAACAGGAAGCTTTATAATCTTCATAATAGTTATAATTCATGTCACATGAATAAGTGACATGAATATCAGAATAAACAGATCAATACAACATGCTAGACAAAAACAGGCTCTTTGAGAAATTATAGAATTGTCCATTGGGGAAGAGAGGAATAAGTCTAAGACTTATATCACATTATACATTTATATATAAGCTATAATAATTTTTAAATTATTTTAAAGTTTTTAATAATTTTCAAACTAAAATAATTTAGTTTTGATTTTTTTATTCACTAGCGGGACTAAGCAAGACATGAAACTCAAAAGTCACACCAGTCAATTAACTGCTTTGTCTACACAGAAATGAATGATAGGAAAAAATTACTAGGGGCGCCTGGCTGACTCAGTGGAGCACTGCAACGCCTGATCTCAAGGTTGAGAGTTCAAGCCCCATGTTGGGGGTAGAGCTTACTCAAAAAAAAAAAAAAAGATTACTAACACATGATCGAGTTTTAACGTACTTCTGCCGCACGTGTTAGTGGATTCACGTAACAAACACCAAAAAAAGGCAACACACAAAGTAAAATCTAGGATGGGTGATACAAATCAAGATGCTGCATCACAAATGCATACTAAACACAATGCTGATTCCTGGTTCTACCACAATGTCCTCCCTTGCCGCAGGGAGAAACAGGCAGGGCCAAGATTTCTTCCCAAGAGGAGAATCATAGGTGTGACAGGGTGGAGACAGCAGTAACATATCACTATGTTAACATATTACTTATGTGTTTTTTTTTTTTTACTTCTATGTATTAATTCATTATGGCACGCCTCCCCCATCATCTTAAACTCCTCTTCAAACCTTTCCCTCAGTGGTACTGATAGATGATGTTCTTCTAATTACCATTCATTTTATTTGTAGGTGCTTTTTTTTTTCTCATTATCATCACATCAACAAAAGGAGAGAACCCTGCTGCATGGCCAGAAATGGAGTGAGAGCAACACAACCTTTACCAGCAAGCACACAGTACAGTGATCTCCACATGAAGCCAAAGCGGCTTCTCAGAAAGCAGGATGTCCTGTGAAAACACAGGTAAACATGAGCAAGGGGCCCAGAGGAGCACAGGCCCAAACAAAACCAAAGACAGGAGTCTGACTGTGATCACACTTCCCACGACCACACATAAGACTGTTTCTATGCAAGAGAAATAAAAATGCAGGAGGTACAGATGGCTGTTCTGGAGAAGAGAGAAGCCCTCCGTACAACAGATTTATAACCAGTCAGCACGGATGCCGCCAAGCACCATGTGGACACAGCAACAGGCATTTGGTGTCGTGCAAGGTGGGAGGAGGTGAGAGGACAGGATTCAGTAGGAAAGTCAGGTTGCTGAGCAAGTCCTGGATGGTCTTGGAGACAGCGGACATTACATATCACTGGAAAACAGCCACTGCTGACAGTGAGGCTACTACACATCTTTTTAGTAAAGAGGATAATACTGGAAAGCAGCTCTGTAATCTCTAAAGCAGGCCCTTTCTTAGAAATGAAAGCCATCTTATATTTTCATTTCACAGAACAAGAAAAAAATGCCAGGCTAACTGCTCACACAGAAAAGCCGACAGGCTACCCTAAAGCCTCTGCTGCTGTGCTCAAAACACCACCCCTGAGGGGCGCCTGGGGGCTCCGTCACTTGAGCCACCGCCTCTTGATCTCTTGATTTCGGCTCAGATGACAGTCTCAGGGTCCTGACTCTTGATCTCTTGATCTCGGCTCAGGTCGCAGTCTTAGGGTCCTGGGATGGGTACCTCGATGCCCCCCACCCCACTCTGTGCAGAGTCTGCTTGTCCCTCTCCCCTTACCCCTCCACCCGGATGCACATGCTCTCTCTCTAATAAATATATAGAATCTTAACAAAAAATACAGTACTTGAGAAAACATTGCAAAATGGCTTTCTCTATATATAGCTTTTTAGTATTTTTGAAAAAAATGGGAGGGGCACTTTAAAAAGCAATATTAATATTTTTATAATCAGAAAATAAAGCTACTTTCATGGCAGGATGAGTACTGAGTCTACTTTCATCCTACTCGTTCTTTCTCTTCACAACCTCCCCCATTTCCCGAACCATGCAGGGTCAAGACTTACTCTCTGACCCCCCTTCCATGTACGACCAGTCCCTTCAACATAACTAAAGATCCTCTGGGGGCTCCATCAGGGAAGCACCTGCCTTCAGCTCTGGTCAAGATCTCTGGGTCCTGGGATCGAGTTGTTCGCGGGCGTCGAGCTCCCTGCTCAGCCAGGGGTCTGTTTCTCCTTCTCCCCCAGCCCCTCCTCCTGCTTCTGTGCTCTCTCCCAAATAAATAAATAAAATCTTTAAAAAAAAAAAGAGGACCCTCTAGTTACCCTTGCTAGATGTTCCTTCCTTCCAAAATATCTCCACCATCTCTCTTCTTTCAGCATAGCCTAGGTTTGTTTATTTATTTATTTATTTATTTAGGATTTTATTTATTTATTCATGAGAGACAGAGAGGCAGAGACACAGGCAGAGGGAGAAGCAGGTTCCATGTGGGGAGCCTGATGTGGGACTCCATCCCGGGACTCCAGGAACACGCCCTGGGCTGAAGGCAGGCACCAAACCACTAAGCCACCCAGGGATACCGATAGCCTAGGTTTAATCCTAAAATACGATAAAACTATCCCAACTGTTTTCCACCCATACTAAAGGCTGTCTTCTGTATTTACTGGAAAGATGGCTGAGGGTGTTATTTATTATACTCAAATAGTGTGTACCTTCCTTATGAGGGAAGGCATTAAAGAGAAATAATTCTCTGACCTCAGCAATGCATAGGCTTCTTCAGAATATGTGGCTTATGTTTTTATCTTATCTATTCCATGAACTCATCACTCATCCAATCTGCCTCTAAATTTTGGCTGCGAGAATACTGAACAGGCAGTTTATACCAGCAGTAAGTACACAGAATTGTTTGGTATGTATTTTTATTAAAAGATAATTCTAGTGAATACTTTATGCCTGTATCCATTTTCCCCTTTTGTTCTCTCTTCTAATAGTTGATGTCAATAGTTACCTAAAGGTATTCATTTATTCAAATTTTTACTTGAGTTATGTGCCAGACACTGGAGATACATACAGCAATGAGCAAAACAATCTTTGCTCCCTTTGACAGTCTGCAGATCATTTATTCTGGTTGGAAAAGACAAACAAATATAAGGTATACCAGGAAGTGATGCTTTCTGTGAAGAAAAATAAAACTGTGGAGAAGAAAACAGGATGAGGCATAGTAGTGGGCATAGTTTATAAAACCTTCAAGTGGGAGCACTTGTACACATCTGGGCATTTTAAGAATCCCCATAAGCCACCACAAAGCCCTTTTTGAATGAGAAAGAGAAAAAATGATAGTCCAACTCATCAAACCAAAAAATATTTAAACAGCACTTTATCTCCAATCTCTCCCACTCAAACACGTTTCTGGTGATGGTGAAGGTTGCACAATGTGAATGGATGTAATGCCACTAAATCGTACCCTTCAAAATGCCTCAGCCCTCGCCTCTCCCCTGGTAGATTGCCAACTCCCTTAGACAGAGCCTCCCTCTGGAATCTAGCTCCATCGTACTCCCCGCCTGCCCTGTGGCTCCCCTAACCACCAAGGCTGGACACACCCCGCACCTCCCCTCCAGACTTCCATCCCTCAGGCTTCAGTGACTCTCTCCTTCATCCCGCCACTGCTCATTGCATTAATGGCTCTTTTTTTTTTTTAATTTTAATTCAATTTACCAACATATACTACATCATTAGTTTCAGATATAACGTTCAATAATTCATCAGTTCCATGTAACACCCAGTGCTCATCCCATCATGTGCCCTTCTTAATGCCCATCACCCAGTTACCCTGTCCCCCAACCCACTCCCCTCCAACAACCCTCTCTCAGTGTGTTTCCGAAATGGAAGTAAGGGTCTCTCATGGTTGGTCTCTGTCTCTGATGACTTCCCATTCAGTCTTCATTCCATTCCCCTATGAACCTCTGCACTGTTTCTTATATTCCTCCTATCAGTGAAACCATATGACAATGGTCTTTCTCTGATCAACATATTTCACACAACATAATAGCCTCTAGTTCCATGCACGTCAATATAAATGGTAGGTATTCATCTTTCCTGATAGCTGATATTCCAGTGTATATCTACACCACATCTTCTTTATCCATTCATCTGTTGAAGGACATATCAGCTCCTCCCACAATGTGGCTACTGTGGACACTGCTGCTGTGAACACTGGGGTGCAGGTGCACCTTCAGATCACTACATCTGTATCTTTGGGCTCTTTAATGGCTTGTTTCCCTCCATCTCCCCTCCAACATCTCGTCATCTGTCCTCTTCCTCTGGGCATTTGCACACAACAAAGGCTTCAAGTTCTACCTTCTGTAGAGGATTACTTCCAAATTTACCTTTCTCAAGCTTCTAGCTTCAGAAAATCTTTTTTTTTTTTAATTTTTATTTATTTATTTATTTATGATAGTCACAGAGAGAGAGAGAGAGAGGCAGAGACACAGGCAGAGGGAGAAGCAGGCTCCATGCACCCACCGGGAGCCCGATGTGGGACTCGATCCCGGGTCTCCAGGATCACGCCCCGGGCCAAAGGCAGGCGCCAAACCACTGCGCCACCCAGGGATCCCCTAGCTTCAGAAAATCTTACCAGAGCTCAACCTGAACCCACGCTCTGTCCTAAACCATTCTTCCATTTGACTTTATGTCAGTCCCCTCCCCTGTCGCCCAGCCTTGCAGCAGGCTCCTGATGGCTAACCTCTCTCCAACCTGCTTCCACTGTCCTTCCAAGCAATCCAACCTGCAAACTGCCACCAGACTATTCTTCCTCAGACATAATTCTCGTCCTCTGTGATTCAACTTCAAAATAAAGTTTTCCATCATTTTATCTCTTCCTATACATCCTCTGCATCCCTGAACACCCTTACAGAGGTGCTCATACTGACAACTGCCGACTTCCTCCTAAACCATATCTGGCCCCCTCTCCTCATGCCAAACCAGGAATATAAGTTACCTTTCTCATTTGTGCTCCCTGCCACTTTGTATTACTGAGTTTGCCACATTCTGGCCATATTAATTAATTTAGGTTTATTTTAATAATTCAATTATATTGTAAAATGCTCAAGGAGAGCCATTAATTTAGGGGAGAGGATATGCAAAAACTCACCTGATAGCTATAACACACAAACCCGTCGGTATAAACCCTACACTTATCAGAACCATGCTAAGCACAGATTCCGTATAGCATTTGTTGATTTACAGAAAATGTATATTAAGTTCCTACCATTATTACAGTTTGCCAAAATCACACTGAAATCTAGGCAATTCCAATGGATGCACAATCACACTTGACTATAATTATGCATAGTGTGGGGTTTGAGAGCAGTAATCAGCAACAACCAGATCAGCTTATTCTGGGTTCAAACTAGCTTTAACTCTTTTCACAATATGACTCTGCTTTAACAGGTGTGCTTTCTAGCTCCTTTACTCTTAATCCTGGCAAAACAGACTACAGATTTAGACTCCTAGCTGACGTCCAGAGCAATGTTCCCGACACAAGCACTCACGCTGTCTACTCTAGATGCAGCAACAGGCTATAAGCAATGCTGGCCTCCTGTCCCCAGCTCACGAGACACCCCCTAATACAGCATTCTTCCCTACCACATCCTGAGGAGCATGCTTCTGTTTTCTGACTTCAGCTGCAATCACAACCACCTGATTATCCATACTCTTACACGCTGCCTTACCTACCTCTTTAAACCACATGGATCACATACACATACTATCTATGTAAATATACAGCATAAGAGTAAAAAAGACAAACACTTGAAAGAAACCGAAAAAAATATTTTTAAAATGAGACCCTTAAACTGAATTTTTTCCTCAAATATGCAAAAAGTCCACCCAAAGAGATGTACAGATTCAACAAAAGCCTTATAAAAATCTTGAAAACAAACAAAAAAGCCCATCCTAATATTCATATAGAATGTCAAGGGACTCCAAAATAGCCAAAACAGTCTTGAAAAGAAACCAAGATGCAAGACTCATATTTTCTGATTTCAAAGCCTCCTACAAAGCTACAACAATCAAAACAGTATAGTGGCATAAAAAGATTTATAGATCAGTGGATCAGAATAAAAGCCCAGAAATAAGCTCTCATGTATATGGTCACATGATTTTCATCACAGAAACCGAGATCACTCAAAACCAGGAAAGGACCACGTCTTCAACAAAAGGTGCTGGGGAAGCTGGTTGTCCACATGCCAAAGAAGGGAGCGGACTCCTACACCATATTATAAAGTCACTCACAATGAGTCAAAGACCTAAACATAAGAGCTACACCTATAAAATTCTTCAAAGAAAACACAGGGGAAAGTCTTCAAGACATTAGATTTGGTAATGATTTTTTTTTTTAAATATATGATACCAAAAGCACAGGCAGCATAGGGGAAAAAGGTAAGTTTGACTTCATCAAAATGAAAAAACCCTATGCATCAAAGGCTACCCATTGAATGGGAGAGATCTTCAAATCACCCAACACAAGAAGAACACCCAAACATGAAGTCTACACACGCTCACACGCAAACACCCAAGTCAAAAATGGGCCGTGGACCCGAACAGGAACTTCTCCAAAGACATACAGCCAGTGAGCACTTGACAAGATGCTCAACATCACACACCATTAGGGAAAAGCAAATCCAAATTACAGGAAGATACCACTTCACACCGATTAGGATGGCTATTATCTTTTTAAAAATAAAAACAAAACAAATATTGACAAGGATATAGGGAAATTAGAAGCCCTTGTACAGTGCTGATGGGAATGTTAAATGGTGCAGCCATTGTAAAGACAGTACAGAAGGGGCTCAGTGGTTGGAGTGTTTGCCTTTGGCTCAGGGCGTGACCCCGGAGTCCTGGGATCAAGTCCTGCTTCAGGTGCTTCAAGGGCCTGCTTCTCCCTCTGCCTGTGTCTCTGCCTCTCTCTCTGTCTCTCTCATGAATAAATAAATAAAATCTTTTTTTTTGAAATAAATAAAATCTTAAAAAAAAAAAAAAAACAGTACAGGAGCTCCTGAAAATATTTAAAGTGGAATTACTGTATGGCCCAGCAAATATACTTCTGGTTATCTACCCACAAGATTAAAAACAGGGACTCAAACAGACACTGATTCACCAAGTTCACAGCAGCAGCATTCACAAAGGCCAAACCACCTGCAGTCTATACACACAGTGGAGTATTATGCTGCCTCTGAAAAGGAACTGATACACACTATAATATGCACAAACCCTGAAAACATATTACAGTAAGTGAAACATGGCAGACACAAAGAACAGATATTGTGATTCTGACAGGAGGTACCTGGAGTCGCCCAATTCACTGAGCCAGGAAACAGAATGGTAGCTACACGGGCTGGGGGAGGAGAGGATGGGCAGGACTGTGCCACAGGTAGAGAATTCAGTTTGAGATGAAGAGAATGCTCTCAATACACACAGTGGTGGAATGTGCTTAATGCCAGTGAACTACAAACTCAGGGTTAACAGGATCAGTTATGTGTATCGTATCACAACAAAAAATGCCCAAAATACAAATCAGATCAATGTGGAGCCTGCCAAAGGGAAGCCAAGCACCTTCCTGCCTCCCGGTGGACACAGCGAGGCACAGACTGCAGGAGCCAAGGCTCTCACTCACTCTTCTCAAGGCCGTGATGTGGGCCACACCACAGGAAGGCACCACTGATCACCAGCCACACTACTCCAGGCCTCCCAACGCCATACACTCAGCAGCCACTCCAACCAAACACACAAGTGCCAGCACGTCTGCCACCCTTGCCTTCACACATGCAACCCAAGACACACCTATATTTCTCCTCCTGCAGGACCATGTTCTCTCCTGTTCTCTGCAGGTGACAGGTACACTGGAGTCCCTACCAGAGTCCCCGTAGTACCAGGAAGCCAGCAGTCTCACCAGCACTGCTCAACACCCAGAGGGCAGAAGCAACCCCAGCTGGACCCACAGACAGCTCGGGCTCACAGGAGACAGCAAACCCCAGCAGGCTGAGGCCTGGCGCCCTCCCAGAGTGGGACATCACAGCCAAGACTAGCACACAGTGGTCAGTCTACTTCTCCCAGCTGAAAACTAGATGGTAAAAATGAGCCAGTGTTGGTTTTTAAAAAACACGAGAAATACTTTCCACATACTAACATGCTTAGGAACATGCATAAGCTGCTACTATTTTCTGCTCTTCAAAGCACAAACACACCAAGGTGTTTGGTACCTGATGCAAACCAACAGCTCTCACTTGTACCAGGTGGTTTCATGGGCAGAATAAATGTTCAATGAACTAACAAACATTTCAGTAAAGCCCAAGGTTTCCATCTGAATTCACGGCCTTGTACCCTGACTACCAGAGAGGGAAGGTGATTGGGCACAACAAAGGGCATGTGGGGCTGCTGGGCCGCCAGCATCACCAAGGGACGTGTGCCAGAACCCATGGGACAACTCTGACAGTCTCTACTGGAACAAACACACGAAATCTAACCACCGAAATGAAACATTGGAATTAAGACTTTTACAGAATGGTCTAAATGAGAAATGATGTGAAGGGCTCTTGTGCCACATCCACACTAACACCGAACACAGCCGCAAACACACTGTTCACTACCGAGGGCAACATGCTCACGTGATTATAAAATATACAAACAAATGCATACTAAAAAGGCTAAAGAACGTTAGAAACAACAAATACCCACCATTTGCTTCGATATGGATGGAACTGGAGGGTATTATGCTGAGTGAAATAAGTCAATCGGAAAAGGACAAACATTATATGGTCTCATTCATTTGGGGAATATAAAAATTAGTGAAAGGAAATAAAAGGAAAGGAGAGAAAATGAGTGAAAATATCAGTGAGGGTGACGGAACATGAGAGACACCTAACTCTGGGAAATGAACAAGGGGTAGTGGAAAAGGGAGGTGGGCGGGGGGTTGGGGCGACTAGGTGATGGGCACTGAGGGGGGTACTTGGTGGGATAAGAAGCACTGGGTGTTATGCTATATGTTGGCAAATTGAACTCCAATAAAAAAAATTTTTAAATAATAAAATAAATAAAAAGTCTAGAGAAAAAAATACACCAAAACCATAGTAATTGTGCAAGTGAAATGAGACAGATTGTTCACTCTCTATAATTTCTCAGACCTCAGAAAACAGGGATCCCTCCAAAATAATTCTTCTCTGTCTCCTGTAGGCAATTCATAAGCCAATTTCTCCCTTCCCAGTAATACCTTGTTTACGTTGCTGCATGGCCCACTGCCATGTAGGCTTTTTAAATGGTAATTTTTAAACATTTTTATAACACACTGCTACTTATAAATACCTTAAAATGTCAGTAAAAGTTCTCTTAGTCTAAAATAAGTTAATTTTTTCCCAAAAAGAACTATAAACTATCACCAGAAGATCCTAATAAAATTATGCCAAACAGTGACAAATTCCCTGGTGACATCCCATGACTCTAGAGACAGCTGAAGTATCATGCCCTGTGAGTGGACTCATTTAGCCCAATTACCCAGAGCTCCAAGCTGCTAGGACTAGTAAATCCTCATAGATCTACAAAGCTTGACACGTTATAAAGTATTTTCATGGAAGCATCTAATAATTTAACACCTCTACAGTACAAGGCAAGACAACAACATACCACAATTAAATTACCAGGATGGATTTTTCTCATTACAAGCCAAAGGCCAGCTGTGTTTAAAGGAAGGGATGTCAAGTCCCCCCGCACCGCCCCCCCATGCCCGTTTCCAAGAGACTTTCAAATTTTCCGTAGCCTTATCTCATCTTAGAAATAGGAAACATTCTAAGTGCGGGGGGGGGGGAAGAAAACACAGGAAAGCCTAATTAATTGGACAAGTAAAAAAAAAATTTTCCATGTAAAATAACCATAAAAAATTCAAGGCAAACAACTGCTCTTACAAACCTTTATTTAAAACAACCAACACATACATACATAAAATTCAAAACTGTCAAGAAGTGTTCCAACATTCTTGGCAACTATTAAAATAAAATTATTTCTTTTTACCTGGCAGAATCAAACATTTTCAGAAGTCCCTGATAGTATTAAGAACATAGTAAAAAGTGAATTTTCAATACAACAATGAGAATATAAATTAGCACAAGCTTCCTAGCAGGCAGCTGGTGATAATTATGAACAACCTCAGAAAAGACAAACTTCCATTCCTAAGATAACACACACATCATGGCTATGGCTAACAACCAGAGGCACACCTGGAAGTTCCCAGGACAGGAAATCCTAAAAGCTCTCATGGTGGGGGAGGGATGGAAGACAGATGGGGAACAATTTTTTTTTCATTTTAACTATGTAAAGCAATGATGCTGCACATCTTAAATTTATGCCATACTGTATGTCAGCTGCATCTGAATAAAATGGTAAGAAAAAATGTTCTTCTTTGATATAATGGTGACCACTCCATTTATCCTAAGAGAAAGTAATCCAAGATAACATGTAAATATTGTTCATAAGGAAAATCCAGAGAAGCATTAGCTATAACAGAAATATTTATCCTAAGAGAAAGTAATCCAAGATAACATGTAAATATTGTTCATAAGGAAAATCCAGAGAAGCATTAGCTATAACAAATAATTTTTAATAATTTGTAAATCAAAAACAACCTAAAAGTCAAAATTCGAGGATTATTATGGTTAACAGAATATGGAAAATTGCTATGGATCTGTTTAAAGTACTTTGAGGGGCACATGGGTGGCTCAGTGGTTGAACTCTGCCTTCAGCTCAGGGTGTGATCCCAGGGTCCTGGGATCAAGTCCCGCATCAGGCTCCCAGCAGGGAGCCTGCTTCTCCCTCTGCCTGACTTGTCTCTGCCTCTCTCTGTGTGTCTCTCATGAATAAATGAATATTTTTAAAAACTACTAATAATAATATAAAGTACTTTGAAAGAGCATTTAATGACATGAGGAAATGTTTAAAATTTGTTTTAAAAAGATAAAATACTGTAAATTTATCTCTCTTAACAGATACACACTGTGCATACTAAACAAAAAAAAAAGGCTGTGGCCAACCTCCAATCTATCTTCAGTTTACAATGCCAGTGTGATCCCATGTGTTCATTTCCTCTTCTTCCTAATAATTAAATTTACCTAAACAAATTTTAAAATAACTGTTTAGCTAAAAATATTTTGTTTAAAGACAAAGTAGATTTGTCCATGGCTCTTAAAGATGGAAAATGGATGGGAGACAGTGATTGCATCAGAGTACAGGGTACTCCCAGAGGGTACTCCCCCACCACTGGGGGGAGGGGAGGGAGGGGCAAGATGAAGGGGTAGGGATGGAGGGAGAGGAGTGGAAAGGAGGGATGGAGGGGACGAGATGGAGGGGGAGGAGGAGAAGGGCAGGAGGCAGCGGGGGTTGGTCTTCCAAGCAGAACGACAGAGACTGCTCTGTGAGCAGTGTCTGGGAATAGGATCAGCAGTGAGACGTGGACACTGAAAATGTGTCACAGCAAGCATCTAAGGTTGGTAAACAATAAACATGACAAACACATTATTTAGAAACATGGAGCCCCATGAAATTTTCACGGAAAAGGTGTTTTAAAAGCAGCTGCCCCTGGGGAGCGGGGCTCTTCAGCATTAGGCCTCTTGTAGGCCTCACAGTTAATTATTCTTGAAACTAAATGTACATATAATGTTGATGTGAATTTTTAATTCTTTTTCCTTTTTACACTTTCCCCCTTTCTCCCTAATACACATAGCCATCTGTCTCCCTCCCTTCCCATCACAGCACAGCCCACATGGCATTTAGCAGGTGTCTCTCCACCCCAAGTCATGGGGTCATGACACAGATCTAGGGGGGGCACCAGCAGGATCTCTTGTTCCTAAGAAAAGGAAACAATGAGATAGAGATGCTGTTGATGAAGCTTTCACTTTGGTCATGGACGTTCACTTATATGGGGGAGGGGGGGACACACAGTGACCGTGTCCAGAGTTCACAGCCAGCAGGATCAGAGTCTGCATGGTGGCCTTGGCCACAGGGCCCTTGAGGTTCCACCAGCAGATCCCATCAACCTTCCAGCTGGCCCTCACCTAACTCACCTCTGTAGTGTCACCACCCTCATTCAAAGTAGGACCCCTGCACACGTGCACACTCCTCCTACTTCATCCCCCTTCCTGTTCTGTATCCCCCACAACCCTCTACACTGTACTCTTAGCCCTGTGTCCTCCCCCAGCCCCAGGAGAACACAGCTCTAAAAGGCATGGGTGTCTTTTTTATTGATGGAGCCACAGCAATCATGGGTTAAATCCATGCCCATTTAAAACAAATTTGTATAAATAAATAAATAAATAAATAAATAAATAAATAAATAAATAAATAAATAAAACAAATTTGTGCCCAATCCATGCCATGCTTACAGCCCCCAGCACGGAGCAGGCCTTTGTCAACTACCTGCTAAATTAATGCAGTAGTTACATAGCTCTCAGGCACCTGTGTGGCTCAGTCGGTAAAGCAGACCCTTCAGGTTGGGTCATGATCCCAGGATCCTGGGACTGAGCCCTACGTTGGGCTCCCTGCTCAACCCAATCTGCTTCTGCTTCTCCCTCTCCCTCTATCCCCTTCCTCTGCTCACTCTCTCTCTCTCTCTCTCTCTGTCTCAAATAAATAAATAAAGTCTTTAAAATAGATAGGTAGGGATCCCTGGGTAGCTCAGTGGTTTAGCACCTGCCTTCAGCCCAGGGTGTGATCCTGGAGTCCCGGGATAGAGTCCCCCATCAGGCTCCCTGCATGGAGCCTGCTTCTCCCTCTTGTCCTGTGTCTCTGCCTCTGTGTGTGTGTGTGTCTCTCATAAATAAATAAATAAAATCTTTTAAAAAATAAAAATAAAATGAAATAGGTAGATCTTAGGAAGATGCTGTTATTACTGGCAACTAAACACAGCTTAAGTGTGTGTTTAAGTTTTAAGTTTGGAACCATTAAGATAGTGATCATTTTAATTATAAAGATAAGTGATGATTTAGACTCTGGAGTAGTAAATTCAGGCTTTTCACAACACTGAACATGTTGCTGGCATACACCATGTGCCACAGTGAAGAGGCAAGTCTACAAAATAAGACAACCACTGTTAACACACTAACAGAAAGAATGCCTGTGTGTTGGCCATGGTTAAAAACAAACCAACCAAACCATGGAAGAACCTATTCCCTAAACAGCTAAGAAACTTCCAAGTACACAAGTCTGGTGTCTTTTTTTGAAGCCACAGCCAAAGTCTCATTCTCAGGAACCACAGTTTGCACACGTTCACAGTTTTGCTATGTCCTTCAACTTGGCAGGAAGGACAAATTCACACACCAGGTCTGTTCTGGCCCACATGGACAACAGTGCCCCTGTTGGTCACGATTTCAATGAGTTTCTTTCCTCATCTACAATTCACTGAATGGAAAAAAAAAAAACATCAATAGATTTAATGATTAATAGAAACAAAAGAAAAAAAAGTCTTTGAACACTTCTTCCTCATCCACAAAAGCACACATGATAGAAAAACATTTCTACCATGTACAAAAGAAGGCTACCCAAGTGCAAAAAGAAGCATCTCTAAGCCTGCACATGAATAATGGCTCTTCCGTATTTCGTGTCATTAAAATCTACCTAACAGCAGGACTTGATAAAACAATCTATTAAATACTTGTTTTAGGGACGCCTGGGTGGCTCAGTGGTTGAGCATCTGCCTTCAGCTCAGGGCGTGATCCCAGGATCCGGGATCAAGTCCTGCATCGGGCTCCCTGGGGAGCCTACTTCTCCTTCGGCCTGTGTCTCTGCCTGTCTCTCATGAATAAATAAATCTTAAATAAGTAAATAAACAAACACTTGTTTTGTGCTCTTGGAAAATAAATTTTGGTATTAGCTGCTTTGCAAATGGTTTTCCCCATCTTCTCAAAAACAATGTGGTTTTACCTGTTTTTAGCACAAAAAGTAATAAAGGCTTTTTTAAGAATAGGGAGATTAACGAGACAAATTCAAAGGGCTGCTCGCAGACGTAAATAAACGCACTTGGATGGCGTGCTGAAGCCACCGGCAACATGAGAACTGTATCATACAGAGGAAGACGCAGACCTCATATTGATGAAAACAATGCTATGAAAGATAATCTACAGAGAACAAAGCAGAAAAGGACAAAGGAAGCACTCAGAAAAATAATAAAATGAAAGCTAAGACATAGAGATGAACAAGCATAAACCTGGTATTTCCCAAGGAAAGAAGATAAGAAGGAAAGCACAGTAAAAGATGCATCAGAAACTACTCCAGGTCAGCGTGAAGGAGACTACCACAAGACAGGGAATCGCCTTGCAGAAAGGATGTTCTGGACGACGAGACCAGAGAAAGAACCCCACCAACACCCAGGCACAAGGAGGTCACCAACAAAGGGGGAAAGAGTCACCCCAGAACCAGAAGACAACAGAAAAATGTTTACTGGGTGTTAAGGGAAAGGTAACATAGCTCAAAAACTCTATAATCAGCCAAAATATCATTGCACCTGTGAAAGCCACTGATGGACATTTCTAAACACACAAGCCGTCCTCAAACAAAAATGTACCTGATAAACATAAAAGACAGTATATGTTAAACCTACAACTTTATAATAACTACAAATAAAGCACCTTATCTCATCTTTTCTAAGATGCACTTTTTTTCACTTTTGAGCGTATCAGAAAATACATGTACCACAACTGATAGCACATCCAGGTTCTTAGGCAGCACTTGACCACTATCATGGCTACCAGAATAATGAGGCCTCTTACTCAAGGGTACCTTAGACATAATGACATAGGATATTTAACTTACAAAATGAGATGGGAATAGCAAATAAGAAAATAAACATCATACTTCACAGAGGAAAAAAGAAGAGTGCCTGGGTGGTTCAGCGAGTTAAACGTTTGAGTCTTGATCTTGACTCCAGTCATGATCTCAGGGTCAAGGGATCAAGCCCAGGCTCCATGCTCTGCAGGGAGTCTGCTGGAGATTCTCTCCCTCCCTCTGCCTCTTCCCCTGCTCATGCTTACGCCAGCTTTCTCTAAAATAAGTTAATATTTTTACAACCAAATAAATAAGTAAATAAAATGCCCTTATTTTTAAAAATAATAGAGAAAAAAGAAAACCAAGCAAAAAGATAGTCAATGAAGAAAACCATATCACAGAAGCAAAACCAAACATACAATATTGATGTAAATGCATATAAAGTGTCTCACACGGGGTCCACCCCCAACCTTAAAGTAGGGGGTCTCAATGAGACATACATAAAAGAACAGACTCTGGGAGGTTACAAATGAAAGTGAGATGAAAGTCCACCAGGCAAGTATCAACATGTTCCTAAAACTAGTGCAATTCAAAGAATGTGAAAGGTGGCAGAAAAGGATCGCTTTTTACAATGATCAAGATCACTGTCTAAGGAAGATATGTTTATAAAGTGATATACAAAAAAACCATGGGCAGCCCAGGTGGCTCAGCGGTTTAGCGCCACCTTCAGCCCAGGGTGTGATCCTGGAGACCTAGGATCGAGTCCCACGTTGGGATCCCGCATGGAGCCTGCTTCTCCCTCTGCCTGTGTCTCTGCCTCTCTCTCTGTGTCTCTCATGAATAAATAAAATCTTTAAAAAATAAAAACCCTTCAAAGTATATATTTCAAGCCAAAACTTCAAATACAAGGAAACTGGGTGAAATAAACATAGAAAGCAATCACCATTTCAGTCCTGAAAGATCAAAAGACAAAAATAATAAAACATCTAAACACAAGACAGGATGAGAGCAGATCGCTAATTTAGGCTACAACACCTCAAAAATTATCAGTCACGCTACTCCACCACTTAGGGGAGGAGACGTGACCATCAATGAGCTATCTCTCCCTGAATTATTCCATTCAAAGATGGAACCCAGGGGCACCTGAGGCTCAGTCAGAAGACCACCCAACTCTTGATTTCTGGGTGCTGAGTTCAAGCCCCACCCTGGGCATATAGCTTACTTAAAAGATGGAAATCAAAATGAATACAGATTAGCTAGTAAGTAATAATTATAAAGACTATCTAGACAAAAGCTTTTGGTACACAAAAAAAAAAAAAAAGCTATCCTCAGAATAAGATCCAAGCCTAAATACTATCAACTAGTTAAGAATTAAAATTAAATGTATTAAGCTTTCAATTCAAGGATAGAAAATACAATTACATAAAAATCATAATAAAGGTATTAAAGAAACACAGAAGTTACTCAGAAAACAGAAGCTAATAAATGTAATTCTAAAATCTAAGAGCTGCTATCAGCGGGGAGCCTGCTTCTCCCTCTGCCTGTGTCTCTGCCTCTCTGTCTCTCTCATGAATAAATAAAATCTTTAAAAAATAAATAATAAATAAAATCTAAGAGCTGCATTTTGAAAAAAAGAAAAATTAATAAATAAAAACATATTAGCAGGACTAAAAAAACAATTATGTAAAATTAGGGCTAAAAAAGAAACAAGATGAAACAGAAGCAACCAAACTAAGTATGACCTAAGTTTCCAGTAGGGGGCACCCAGGGGGCTCAGTGGTTGAGCGTCTGCCTTCAGCTCCCTGTCGTGATCCTGGGGTCCTGGGATCAAGTCCCGAATCGGGCTCCCTGCTCCTCCCTCTTCCTCTCATTCTGCTGCTCCCCCTGCTTGTGCGCACATGCTGCTCTCTGTGTCAAATAAATAAATAAAATCTTTAAAAAAAAAAAGTTTCCACTAAATTTTAAGGTACTAAATGTTGTGATGTAGATGAAGTAGGTGGTTTTCAAGGAAAATCCAGAGTGTTCTCCAGTTCCACTGATTGACTAGACAAACACCATGCTGACCACCACAGGGTTTAGTGTAGTGTCAGTTATCTCCCCAACCATTCTAGAAACCTTTCACAGTAAATTCAAAAGGTAATTCCTTTATTAAACTTTATTAAACCATATCCAAAAAACAAAGTTTCCTATCTCAGGAAGCCAGTTGTGCACAAACAACACAGAGAATACACTTGGCAAAAATTCGAAATACTAACGGCAAGCACTACCAAGTAGTAGTTACTGAACTCCAGACACCAGTCTAGGTAGCAATGTATATAATGAGTTGTTTGCAAACAATGAGCCCAGCTGGAGGGTGGCAGGCACAAGAGACTCACCACTACTACCAGCAGGGTGCCAGAGCTTGGCTCTGCTGGAGCAGAGTCCGGAAAGCCCTGTTTGTGCCAGGTATGACCGCTTTCCCAGCCAGTCACAAGAAAGCAGCCAGTACATCACGTTAGTACTACTTCCAGAGGGCTGACGGCCACACCCTGTTGAAGAGCTGCAAACTGGTTCTCTGCACCGTTGAGGAGGCTAACCCCAGAGAGCTGTGCTAACAGAGAGGCTAGTTTGAACATACACAACGACACCTCAGAGATTAGGCACTTGCTGTTTTTCTAAAATAAAAGTCAACAAATTTTAAAAGTCTCAATCTTCCACAAATTCAAGAGAGGCTCAATCTGTTTCACAGACATCACATCAAGGTCCAAGAGAAAGGACATTCATCTCCACTGCTGAAAATCTTTCATAAAATGTAATATAGATGTATATAGATTATCTATTTTATGATACTAAATAGAAAGAGAATCCCCCAAAAATAGAGATAGTACCCAAAAATAGAGATATAGATTATCTATTTTATGATACTAAATAGAAAGAGAATCCCCCAAAAAAAGAGATGTCTTTTAGCAAAGACATACCACATAACATACATTAAGCTGCAAATATGTGTATATTCATTAAGGATCTTGTATACACACATTAACACATCATGCCACAAAGATGGAAATCACAAGTATATCCATTAAAGTCAATAACAAGACAAAAACCAGGTCACCTGCCATGATAACTACCACAGAAGACAAGAAATGAAGTAATAAAATGGATGTTCCTTGAAGAAAGAAAAACAAAAACAGAAGCATATAATATGGTTAATAAACTATTAATAAAAAATAATGAAAATAAATATTTAACACTATTTCAGAACTGGGCAATGTACACTGATGAAGAAAATAATTAGAGATCTGAATATAATTATTACACAGCTAGGAAACTGACCAAACCAAATAAAAACTATTAACAAAGTAGCCACTTACAAAATTAACAGGTTTCTTATACATAAATACTAAGTAATCAAAAAATGCACTGAAAAATGACTGTCCCCAGCAGAAACTGAAATCTGGTGGAAAATGTAGAACACGCTCTAAAAATAAATTAAAATGCCCACTGAAAGACATGGTTATGTAGCAAGTCAGATTTTGTTCTTGGAAAAATAACTTGATATTGCAAAAATGTCAAATACCTCCTTAATTAATCTATAAATTCAGTGCCACTCACTCCATCAAAATGCTGGGTTGGGTTTGGAGGAAGAGGGACGGCATGGTGGTGAATCGAATGTGACAAGGTGATGTCAGGGTGTGCAATCCTGGAGCAAACAGATGCCAGTATGCCTTCCCTTGGTATCTGAATACCAGTAGTAACATTTGCATTTTAAATAGTGTTCAGTATCCTTAACAGTTTTTAAATTTGTAAAAATAATCTCAATGCAAAAGAAAAGGTTAATTACAACAAAATGTAAACTTACTAAAATAAATGTTAAACATGCAGCCCAATATTAGCTGCTAACAAACCATTCAAGGATAAAATACTGCACTAATAATTTACACACACAGATATTTTAAGTCTGATCTAACAGGGCAGCCCCGGTGGCGCAGCGGTTTAGCGCCGCCTGCAGCCCAGGGAGTGATCCTGGAGACCCAGGATCAAGTCCCACATCAGGCTTCCTGCATGGAGCCTGCTTCTCCCTCTGCCTGAGTCTCTGCCTCTCTCTCGCTCTCTCTGAATGAATAAATAAATAAATCTTAAAAAAAAAAAAAGTCTGATCTAACAAAAAGTGCAGCTATTATACCATTTGAATTTTTAAGTATTTGGGGGCTTGTTTTTCTAGCTGCTGAAATAGCACATTCTGACTTCTAGTTAAGCACATTTTCCGTGGCACTTGGAGGTTCGGGTTGTGTCAGAAGGAAAGGATTACAGTAGAATCAGACGACACCTGCTGAGACACCCCCCTCCACTCCCCCCACCCCTACCCCTGGCCAAGCCCAGCCCTTACAAGGGGCCCACAAGGCCCAACAGGACCACGCACGTGCTGCCTCTTTGGCTGTCCATCTTCCTCTTCCACTGCTCTCCTGTTTAAACTCCCCACAGTGACCCAACACATCTGACATTATGAATAGAAGTTCCAGAAAGAGGTCATGCAGAAAACACAAAAGGGGGAGGAGGAACCCAAAAGACTCGCTGAGGGGGAAACATGCATGAATCCCTAAACAAGTAAGGAGCACGAATAAAGCACAGAGGAGTAAATATAAATGTCTAATAAAGGCATATTCAAACTTCACTAATTTAAATACAAGGAGGGGGATCCCTGGGTAGCTCAGTGGTTTAGCACCTGCCTTTGGCTCAGGGCGTGATCCTGGGGACCCTGGATCGAGTCCTGCATTGGACTCCCTGCGTGGAGCCTGCTTCTCCCTCTGCCGGTGTCTCAGCCTCTTTCTCTCTCTGTGTCTCTCATGAATAAATATATAAAATCTTTAAAAAAAAATAAAAAAAAAAAATAAAAATACAAGGAAATCACTTGTGTCTGAAGATTGGGAAGCACTTCTCAATCGTAACAAGAGTTGGCAAAGACATGGGCCAACAAGCAGTAGTGAAAATGCCCACTGATACATTTTCATATACATCAAGGTGGCATTACTAGACTTCACTTTTTTACTCTTTTGTTTACATTCAATTTTTAGGTTATTTTACTTTTTAAAAATATTTATTTGAGAGTCAGAGTCTAAGCAGGTTTCCTAAGTATCCACAGGTCCCACCCACCCACTTCACAACTGACCCTAAAGCTGCAAATACAATTTTCACCTGGATACATGTGGATTTCTATGCTACTTCTAACCAAAGTATAAAAAGAACTCTTTTCTATCACACAATGTTACAGTTTTGTGGAAGGAACTTTCACTCATATATACAAAAACAAACACCTTCAAAACCATCAACATAAAACTACAATGTTTCTGATTCAGAAATCCTGTTTTTCTGGATGTGCTCTAAGTTGCTAATTGTATGAGCAGCACCTCTGGTGACCTGCATCTTTGCAAGAAACCACTGCATAACCAGAAATTACAGACTGATCCATATGGCTCAAGGGAAAACGACAGTATTTCCAGAGTGTCACACAGATTTAAGGAAACTGGCTATTTAAATAACTCTTTAACTTTATAAATAAATATTACAACATTAACAGTCTCAGACACCAAATCGTTTAGTTACCTCTACAAGAGATGAAGATGGTAGTCAATACTAACTGAACACTCAGTATGTTCCATCATGATCCCTTTATAAGTATTAACCTATTTAATCCTCACAAAAATCCTGTGAAGTGACTACTTAAATTTACACACACTACACAGATCCACCCTCTCCCCTGAATCTCTGCCCATATACTTTATTCCTCTACTTTCTCTGTGTAATTCTGGATCAACTGTCCTTGTTCCCAGCTCAGGCTTTGAAACGGGGCAGTAATCAGATCCCATTTTATTTCCCCAACTCAAAGACACTCTGTTCCAGAAATTCCTGCCTCCCCTACTGAATTCAATCCCCTCAACAAACATGCTATAATTTCTCCAACTTTTACAATAAGAAATAGGAAGAAGCCCAAGCTCATTCCAGTTACTGTCCCATTTCTCTGATTTCATTTTATAGTCTAACTTTTGAGGCGGGGTATTTTAAGAGGGCTCCTCCATATCCATGCCTCCAATTCCCGCACCCATTCTCTCAAGCTCCCACTGATCTGGCGTTTGCCCCAACCACACCCCCTGAAACTCCTTCTCAAGGTCACCATTCACCTCTAGTGACCCCTATCCCTTATCTTACCTGAGACTTCTCATCTGATACAGGTGATCTCCCTCCCTCCTTGAAATGTTCTTTGGTGGGCTTACAGACTACCATATTCTGGTTTTCCACTTACCTCCCTGACTCCTCCTCCTACCCCTTCACTCGTTTCTGCTAACTTCTAACTGCTTAACGCTGGTGTGCCTCCAACGGTTACTCCTTAACCCTCTTCTCTCACTCATCCCATTCAGCCTCAGTTTATATATACAATCTTTTTTTAAAGATTTTTTTAAAAATCTTTAAAAAAAGACACACAGAGAGAGAAAGAGAAAGAGAGAGAGAGAGAGAGGCAGAGACACAGGCAGAGGGAGAAGCAGGCTCCTTGCAGGGAGCCCGACGTGGGACTCCATCCCGGGACTCCAGGATCACACCCTGGGCTAAAGGCGGCGCTAAACCGCTGAGCTATCCAGGCTGCCCTATATATACAATCTATATACCAATTCCTAGTTACAGCTCTGAACCAAGTCTCTTCACTGAATTCCTGATCATGTATGATAAGCTGCCTACATTACATGACTCCTCTACATCAATGTCTAACAGGCAATTCAAAATTTGTCTATTTAACACTGAGCCTCTGGTAATGTTCTGGTCCTGCAGTCCTTCCACCTCACTGCCACATCCATCCTTTCAGCTGCTCAGGCCAAAAACCCCAAAAGCATCCTGAAACATTCTCACACATGCACCCCTCCAAAAAACATCTGATCCACCAGAGTATCCTGAGAGCTCTGTTCAGAAAACAAAAGTAAGAATTCAACCATTTATCATCTCCACTGCCACCATCCTGGACCAAGCCAATATGGCATCCCATCTGACCTACTGCTAAAGCCTCATACCCAGTCTACATATTTGTCTCTGCCTCTGTCCCCCTGCAGTCCATTCTCACCCTGCGAGTCAAGACTGATCAAACAGGAGTCAGATCATGTCATTCTTTTTAAGATTTATGTATTTGAGAGACAGCAAGCAAGCACGCACATACACAAGAGCAAGGGCAGAGGGAGACATTTCTTAAGCATATTCCCCAATGAGCATGGAGCCCCGACATGGGACTTGAGTCCCAGGACCTTGAGATCATGACCTGAGCAGAAATCGAGTTGGCCACTTAAAAAATGCCTGAGCCACCCTAGGCACCCCAGATCATATCACTCTTATGCTGAAGAACTTCTAATGGCTTATCTAACCTCAGAGTAAGAACCAAAGTCCTTACCTATGAAGACGATGCCACTACTTCCCACTGAGCTCCTCATCAGACTTTCCTCCCATCTTGGAGCAGAGCCTGGCTATTAGTCCAAAGGCCTGGAAAGCACTCCAGACATCAATACACCACCCCCAACTGTTCATTCTCTCTCTCCCTTATTTTCTCTCTGGGGCACTTATCACAATCTAACACACCATATTTTAAATTTAATTATCTAGTTTATTATCGGTCTTCACACACTAAAAGTAAATGCTATGCCAGCAAGATTTTTACACTGTTATTTTAAGTATCATTCTTAGAGAACTAGGAGCCCAAAATATTTGTTAAGTGGCTACAGAATTAAATTTGAAGATTAAATTTGGTATGTCAGTGCTTTAAGTGTTATATTAAAATAGTTTTTACATGATCCTGTGGCTTAAAAGCTATGATTTTCAAACAAGGTCAAGCCCTCTGTTCCTGTATAAGGGTTAAGAGATTTTACTACATTCTTCTTCAAACCGTTTTTCCAGAAAGGAAAAAAAAACCATACTACCAGTAAATGTCTTTTCAGTTGCAGCAGATATAAACCTTGGAAACTAAAGCTCCAGGGACATCTCTGGAAAAAAGTAGCAAAGACTTTTAGCTAAAAGAAAAAAAATTGAGGCTAACAAGTATGTTGGTACCTCAGCAAGTTTCTAAAACAAAACCAAGTCCTCCATATAGTGAAGGCAGAGTCAAGGTTTTATGCTCAACATTAAGGCAAGTTAGTAGGAGGAAAAAATAGTATAACAAAGAAACAATAAAGAATAGCTAGCTACTGCTATTAAGGATGAGCATACAACATAACATGTTGTACCTCAAAGACTTTACAACCAAGAAGCCCAATCAAAAATATGGAAAAATGGGGATCCCTGGGTGGCTCAGAAGTTTAGCGCCTGTCTTTGGCCCAGGGCGCGATCCTGGAGTCCCAGGATCGAGTCCCATGTCAGGCTCCCGGCATGGAGCCTGCTTCTCCCTCTGCCTGTGTCTCTGCCTCTCTATGCCTATCATAAATAAATAAATAAATTTTTTAAAAATGCGGAAAAAGGGTTCTTACCGCTCGCCCTAGTACTCAAACAGAAGTCTAATTAAAAGGAATGGGTCTCAGTATACCTGGGTGGCTCAGCAGTTACGCATGCCTTCATTCGGCTCAAGGTGTGATCCCAGGGTTCCAGGATAAAGTCCCATTTTGGGCTCCCTGCGAGGAGCCTGCCTCCCCTCTGCCTATGTCTCTGTGTCTCTCATGAATAGATAAAATCTTAAAAAATAAACAAACAAATAAATAAAATGGGTCTCAGACGTTATTTTAATCTTAATATTAAAAAAAAAAAAAAATCCGTAGCCTAACCAGGAGACCTATGAATAAACTAAGAGCTGACAGAAGTAAAAAAAGAAAAAACTCTAACTGCAGAGAACATAAATATCTTCAAATATAAATTTCCTTCAAATCTCATTTTTACTTTAAATGTTAGGGCAATTTTTCATTTTAACTTTGTAATACATCCATGTTTAATTTAATACTCATGGTTTTTCTTGAATTGTCAGTAAATCGATAGCTCAGGAATATTTACACCATGTTTTTTTACTATAGTTTTAGGTATACCCTAGTGAAAAGTATACCATTAGGCAAGCAGGAATTGATGATAAATTAGAGTAACCTTACACTTGAAAAAATAACGCATGAATTCAAGTTTCACAGAGAACTCAAATTATAAATACCATTACCAAAAAGTTCTAGTGTTCTTTGAGTAAACAGCTAAAGAAAAAAATTTAACAATTGAGAAAACAAATTCTCCTCATACGTAACTGAATTTTATGCAATTCAGATAGGATCAAAGCATCAACATGTAAGACTTTTAAAACTTAGCAGATTTTTAGAAGAAAAGTAGAATAGTTACATGATGTACCATGTATGCACCACACAGGTTCAAATCAGCACATGACCATTCTCATTTACCTATATCTGCAACCCTATCTCCTCAACCTAGATTTCAAAGTAAACTCCAATGGGTGACGGGCACTGGGGTTATTCTGTATGTTAGTATATTGAACACCAATAAAAAATAAATTAAAAAAATAATAAAAAATAAAATACATGTGATTTAAAAAAAAAAAAAAAAAAACAAAGTAAACTCCAGCTGTCATACTTTATGGGAGGTGGGGGGTTGATAAAGATTTGTTTTATTGAATAACTGATCTGAGGCCACTACATACAGAGGAGTGGGAGTTCTACTTCTTGGTCTCCTGCTCTTGGACAAAGTCTTAACGATCTCCCCTCTGGCCTGGAGCCGCTCTTTGCAGCACTGACAGGCATTCTTGGTCTTAGACTTGTGGGCCTCAGCCTGGTCAGCCAGAAGCTTCCTTTTTTTTTTTTTTTTTTTTAATTTTTTTTTTATTGGTGATCAATTTACCAACATACAGAATAACCCCCAGTGCCCTTCACCCAATCACTCCCACCCCCCCCTTTTACCACCCCTAGTTCGTTTCCCAGAGTTAGCAGTCTTTACGTTATGTCTCCCTTTGTGATATTTCCCACACATTTCTTCTCCCTTCCCTTATATTCCCTTTCACTATTATTTATATTCTCCACATGAATGAGAACATATGTTTGTCCTTCTCCGACTGACTTACTTCACTCAGCATAATACCCTCCAGTTCCATCCACGTTGAAGCAAATGGTGGGTATTTGTCATTTCTAATAGCTGAGTAATATTCCATTCTTGCCAACCTTGTCTGCCTGCAGCTTGTGGATGTGTTCCAGGAGAATCCGCTCATTTTGAACATGTTACTCTTCACTTTGAGATACAGGCTGTGACACATGTGGTGGCCTATCTTCTCAGATTGACGGTATCTTCTGAGCAGCCGGAGCAGAGCTCTCATTCCTCATCCAGGCCACCCTCTCAGGCATTTGAGCACTGTCAGAAAATACCATTTCACTTACCGATGCCCAAAGTGGTTTCCGGGACAGAGCTGGGAATGGACAGTCACAGGCTTCTGGATGATCAGCTCATTTTTGATCAATTTCTGGATCTCCTGGCAGGAGCTGGCATTGGCAATTTCATTGGTCTCATGAGGTCCAACCCGACCTTTCTGCCACGGCGCAGGGCACTGGAGGCAAGCCTATTCTGAAGCCTGAGCACACTCATGGCTGCAGCCTCCGCGCAAAAGGAACTCCAGATGTCTTACTTCCATCTATTAATATTTTTTTTTAATTTTTATTTATTTATGATAGTCACACAGAGAGAAAGAGAGAGGCAGAGACACAGGCAGAGGGAGAAGCAGGCTCCATGCACCGGGAGCCCGATGTGGGATTCGATCCTGGGTCTCCAGGATCGCGCCCTGGGCCAAAGGCAGGCGCTAAACCGCTGCGCCACCCAGGGATCCCCCTATTAATATTTTAATATAAGTTCTGGGATCCCCGGGTGGCTCAGTGGTTTAGCACCTGCCTTTGGCCCAGGATGTGATCCTGGGGACCCAGGATCGAGTCCCGTGTCGGGCTTCCTGCATGGGGCCTGCTTCTCCCTCTGCCTGTGTCTCTGCCTCTATCTATCATGAATAAATAAATAAAATCTTTAAAAAATATATTTTAAGATAGGTTCTAAAACATAACCACAATATTATTATATCCTAAGAAAGGTTTACAATTTGCTAGCATCACTTATCTAGCACTTAGATTTTCCCTTTTGCTCCATAAGACTAATTTACAATTACTTGGTGAGAACCAGAATTCATCCAAACAAGATCCCCACACTGTATTTGGTCAATATGGCTCTTTAATTTCTAGGTTCCCTGAGCTGTTTTCTTTTCTTGTCACTTATTTGTTGAAGCCAAGACGCCTTTCCTATATAGAATTTACTTCTGGATTTTACAAGTGTATCCTCCTCTCATGGGGTCTTTGAACATGATCTTCTGTACCTTGTATTTCCTATAAATTGGCAGACCTAAGGGCTTAATCAGATTCAGAATCGAGTTTTTTTGCAAGACAATTTCACAGGGGGTGCCACTACATCACGTCAGGAAGCCCATGTCCTGGCTGGTCCCTGTTTATGATCTGTACAGAAGCCACCCAGTTCAACCTACTAGCTTCAGTTGTTGTTATTGGTCATTACCTACAGCTATTTATTTAGGCTTCAAAATGGCAATACTCTAATTTCTTTCATATTTTTATTAGTTACGATACTGACTCACCTACCCAGAATACCTGATTCCTTACTCTTGCCCTCAGAGGGGGCTAGTTCCATGTCTTCCAAGGTGACTGTTAAAGTGTTTTGCTGTTACTGCTGCTGCTGTTGTCATTGGCTTTAGTATTATGAAATCTGTTTTAATCCATAATTAGTACTCATTTTATCCACCCAAACTGTCCCACTGAGCAATCTGTCCAATGGGAACCCTGCCCAGTGATAAAGTTGCCTGCCCATTGCCCTCTGATAGCTTTCCTGCTTTCTGTACACAAGACAGGATGTTCCCAACATTGCCAATCTCAGACAAATCAGTCATTTCTCTGTGGAGCCCTGTTTCCATTTAGTGAGAACCAGTAAATAAACGTGTTACCACACCCTGTGGGCCTTTCTCCTGAAATCTCCTGTCCTTTGTCTCCCCGTTGCTCCACTGTTGACAAAAAGACCAACTGCCTGTCCAACAAAGTTCTGTGTGACTATCTGCCTGCATCCAAGACATCTAACTCACCACAGATTAAAGGAAAAAAAAATGCGTGGGAGGCAGGCACAACTCAGGGGAGAGGATGATATAACTTTAAAGAAACAACTAACAGACTGAGCATACCAATGTCAAAGAGCAAACTGAATATGAAGACAAATCAGGATTTAAGAACCAAGCACTAGGGGATCCCTGGGTGGCTCAGCGGTTTCGCGCCTGCCTTTGGCCCAGGGCACGATCCTGGAGTCCCAGGATCAAGTCCCGCCTCAGGCTCCTGGCATGGAGCCTGCTTCTCCCTCTGCTCTCTCTCTCTCTCTCGCTCTCTAGGTCTATCATAAATAAATAAAAATAAATCTTTAAAAAAAAAAGAACCAAGCACTAAGAGTTCAACTGTGGGAAAACCTACCTTTAGAAATTCCCTCCAGTTCAAACAAGTTTTGCTTTACCATATGCATTCATGTGCACAAGAAATAAAAATCAAACTTCACCTTGAAAACAAAATAATCTGAAAATTTTAGATCAGTTCTGCAAAGTAAATTGACTCATAATTAAAATCTGATATGATGTCCTGTTAGGCCAGACACCCATAAGGAATCAGATAGGCAGATATGCAAGAAAGCCCCAATCTCCCAATAAGCAACTTAATGTCCATCACTTTGAGGGGAAAAATAGTGTCATTAGGTCTTCTCTGCAATGTTTAGCAAAAGTGATCTAACAACCAAATAATTTTTTTAACCCCAGCCCCAAGCAGATTCTAATGCCCTACAAAGAATAAATGTTGCACAATTTGATTTTAAACAGCAGTGCTGGGCAGCCCAGGTGGCTCAGCGGTTTAGCGCCACCTTCAGCCCAGGGCATGATCCTGGAGACCCAGGATAGAGTCTCACGTGAGGCTCCCTGCATGGAGCCTGCCTCTCCCTCTGTCTGTGTGTGTCTCTGCCTCTCTGTGTCTCTCATGAATAAATAAATAAATTTTTTTAAAAATAGATTAAATAAATAAATAAACAAACAAACAAACAGTGTTTGGGATGCCTGCGTGGTTCAGCAGTTGGGCGTCTGCCTTTGGCCCAGGGTGTGATCCTGGGATGCTGGATCTTTAAAAAAATAAATATATAAATAAATAAACAAACAACAGTGTTTTACTTTCATTAATGAACACTTTTTTTTAAGATTTTATTTATTTATTCATGAGAGACACAGACTGAGAGAGAGAGAGGCAGAGACACAGGCAGAGGGAGAAGCAGGCTCCCTGTGGGAAGCCCGATGCAGGACTTGATCCCAGGACCCCAGGATCATGCCCTGAGCCAAAGCCAAACGCTCAACCAGTATGTCACCCAGGCGTCCCAAATGAAGACTTTTTAAAATTCAACAGTCCTGGCTTATTTCTGACAATTGTAAATATTTCATAAATATTACTTTCAGTGATCCCTTAAAAAATAGCTAAAAAAAATTAAACACATAGAAAATAGAGCTTCAACAATACTACAAAAAATCACTTCTAGCAGTCACAGCAAAAAGCCAACTACTGCATTCATTCTGGAATTATTTTTAGTCATAGTACCAACAGACATTTGGTAAAGAACTGCTGTTACCAAAAACATTTCACTCAATAAATGTTTACTAACTTACTAAGAACTGTTTACTCCCCTAATAGTCACCTATTACCCAATTCTCATCTTACAAGAGATCTCTTGTTGATCTGCAGAGCATGAAATCAGAGACTGCTTCAGTATGCAGGATCCACAAGTAAAAATAGAACAGACTCCAGAGACTCAAATTGAGAATAGGGAGGAAAAACACAGCACACCATACTTAAGAAAATAACCTAGGGTACTATTCAAAAATCCAAAAAAGGATGGTGTTTCTCATAATTTAAACACAAATAATTCAAGACTGCACTTTTCAAACTAGTTTTACATCAGGACTGCTAAGAGGACAGTAACAATATAGTATTCAGAATTACTATGCAACTTATGATCTATCCTCTTTGTAGAAATGACCATACTTGCCCTAAAATACAAATCATCTACTGTCATTAATGTGAAGACCAATAGTAATTCTCATCTTAAGGTATATTTTCTAGCTAATGAAAGAAGGCTTTATATGTAGATCACACTTTATACTGACCCAACAAACAGAAAATATTAATGCTAATCAAGAATAAGTATAAGCTAAAATAATCCTAAATATATAGATCGGATACTCAAACAGTTTTCATGGTCCCTCAAAGTAGATAAGACACTGCACTCTCATCTACACAGCTTACACTTTCAGGAGGAGTCAAGAAAAGAGGAATGAACGGAAAAAAGGAATAAAGATGCCTGAGAAAGGGTACTAATGAAGAAGCAACCACAACTACAGAAATTCAATAAAGCCTGCGAGGGGTGCCTGGGTGGCTCCAGCATTGGTTGAGCATCGTTGGGCGTGAGCATTGGACTCTTGGTTTCAGCTCAGGTCATGAGTCAGCTAAGGTCATGATCTCCAGGTCAGGAGATTGATCTCCGTGATGAGCCCCTGCTGGGCGTGGAAGTCTGCTTAAGATTCTCTCTCTCTCCCCTTCTGTCCCTCCTCCATCTCTCCCTCTCTTAAAATAAATAAATAAATAAAGACTGCCTAGTTCTAATATAATCTGCAAAGGAGGTTCCCTTTAAAACCATCTTTACAGAGATTTAAATTTAGCAGCAACTTGAACAATGTCATCCATTTAACCTAGGTTTACTGAGTGCTCAATATATGTCAAGCAGTGACTACACAGTGCACTAGGAACAGAATGGAGTTGTCAGCGACACTGTCAGACACCAAGGGAAGAATACATTTCTTGGCCCCCTTGTGGTTAGAGAGGCACCATGTGATGAGATCTAGTCCGTGACTTGTAAGTGAAAGTGCCTCCATTCACTTCTGGCCAGAGCTTTTATTGGTTGAACAGAGCCTCCAGATAAACAGTGCTTTTCTCTGGCAATGTTTGAGATGGTGGCTGCACTGTCACAGAGCAACCTCAGTGAGCAGAGACCTCTGGGGTCTTCAGGGGTATGTCTGTGTGTGTGTGCGCATACGTGTTTAACCACAACATAACCTAGCCCATTCTAACATAAAGAGTGATCAATATAGATCTCCTTTTCAGAAGTTGCCTACTGCCAAGCTAGGTCTCCCTGACCTCATACTGGAAATGGTTTTAAAAACAAATAGGGATCCCTGGGTGGCGCAGCGGTTTGGCGCCTGCCTTTGGCCCAGGGCGCGATCCTGGAGACCCGGGATCGAATCCCACGTCGGGCTCCCGGTGCATGGAGCCTGCTTCTCCCTCGGCCTATGTCTCTGCCTCTCTCTCTGACTATCATAAATAAATAAAAATTGAAAAAAAATATTAAAAAAAAAACAAATAATTACTATCTGCTATTTTAGCAAATTTTCTGCACAACTGTAGAAAGCTTTCTAAATCCTGATTTTATCAACTAACCTAATGGTCATTCGATTTCTGTGATTCCTATAAACTTAGTATATACAGTCATGTCTTCACCCAGTGATTATTTCTTGGAACTTGATCGATCAAGTTCAGGAACCCTGACACAAACCAGTAGACTGTCCATCAAGACTAATATGAACCAATCAACCACCACTACAGTTATAACTGTTCAAATGTACATGCATCCAGTCTTCCACTGGCTACCAGGAACTATTCTGTCAAGTCTTAATAGAATCTAGCAGCTTATACGAAAAAGGAAGTATGATCCGAAAGTCACTACTAGGGCAGCCCAGGTGGCTCGGCAGTTTAGTGCCACCTTCAGCCCAGGGTGTGATCCTGGAGACCCAGGATCGAGTCCCACATCTAGCTCCTTGCAGGGAGCCTGCTTCTCCCTCTGCCTGTGTCTCTGCCCCTCTCTCTTTCTCTCTGTGTCTTTCATGAAAAAATAAACATTTTTTTAAAAAGTCACAACTAAACGTCACTAAGTTTAAAAAATTTATTTTTTTAGGGATCTCTGGGTGGCGCAGTGGTTTGGCGCCTGCCTTTGGCCCAGGGCGCGATCCTGGAGACCCAGGATCGAGTCCCACATCAGGCTCCTGGTGCATGGAGCCTGCTTCTCCCTCTGCCTGTGTCTCTGCCTCTCTCTCTCTCTGTGACTATCATAAATAAATAAAAATTAAAAAAATATTTTTTTAATGATTAAAGAGTTATTTGCATTGCTAACAGAAAGAATTAATTTCTCCTCCAGGTCCCCTTAAAAAAGACACTGAAATGCAACATCTTCATTAACAGCCAGATGAGTGTCACTGGAGGGCTGCTGACAGCATTCCTCCCCTGGTTGGGGACAGCAGGGACAGCATCCAAAGTACAGTTCAGTCAAGACCTCTCTATACAGGTAGGTGCACAGCTTTCTGCAGTCTGAAGGAGCACATCAAAGTACCTGGGGGATGAAACCGGGGTAGCAGGTAGGTGGTTTCAAAACCCTATGAGAATCTAATTAAAGGGAGCAATCCTCCCTTCCCTTCACCAAATGCACAATTTTGAATACAATTTCAAGGGATTCCAGACTACAATGTCCATCCAAGACCTCCAGAAGGGATGGACTGCAGAGCCTTCGATCAATCCTCAAAAAATTTAATACCGGCAGAGCTGAATACGGTAGCAACAGACCTCTGACTGCATCATTGGCCAAATACCTCGAGTGCAGTTACTTACACTCAACGTGGGCTCCTCAGAATAACCCTGGTGTGGAGCAAAATGTCCTCTCTGACCAAGAAGATGGTCCCAGCAGTCACTTACAATGGCTTAACGCTTCCCCAACAGCCATCATCATCCCCAACCACTCGGGACCTCTTTTAGTGTCCCCAAATGCCCTGACCTTTTCAAATGTCTAGCTAGTACCTAATAATTATTCTTTAGTCTTAACTTAGTTATCACTTCCATAATGATGTTCCCCCCAACTCCTCCTGCTGTATGATCCCCACATTTCATGGCAATTACAAATGTGACTGTCCTCCCTGCCCCGGGGGAGGGACATTTCTCCAGGGTCTTCCAAGCCCAATAGCATAGCTGACCCTAAACAACATAGGTTTGAACTGTGCAGGTCCACTTATGCATGGATTTTTTTTCCAATAAATATATTTGGGGAGTTTTTTGGAAATTTGGAGAAATACAGTTCTGTACATGTATTTTCTCTTATGACTTTTCTTAGTAACATTTTCTTTAGCTTACTCTGTTGTCAGGATATAGTATGTAACACACATAACATACAAAATATGTGTTAATCGACTGTTTACAGTACTGGTAAGGCTTCCAGTTAACAATAGGCTATTACTAGTTAAGTTTTGAGGAAGTCAAAGTCACACACAGATTTTCAACTGTGCAGGGGTGTGCAGGGGGTGGACACCCCTAACCCCTACGTTGTTCAAGGGTCAACATTCAAAAATTTACCTGAAGAACAAGACTACCTCTGGTGAAAAGCAAATTCACCTAAGAAATTTTATAATCTCCTATCTGATACACAACTGAGCACATTTCTATTCAATATACTATGGCTCAGGTACCTGGTTGAGAACACGGTCGAAGCAATTAAATCTAAATGCCACCTCAAACATTTCAAAATAATAAAGCATTCAGACAATGTCTGGCTTTGAGCAGTTACTTTCTGCCATACTCTCCAACCTACACTATTTGTAGAACATGCACCCAGGGAATGAAAGAAACAACTGGTAATTAAGTGGCATGGCCAGCTAGTCAGTCAGTTATTTAGTTACTTATACCACTCTTAGATAATATATCTTCATCATGAGGCTGCCTTCCCATTCTCTATAGCAAAAATGTTTCCATGTAGTTCACTCAAAAGTGGTATCAGATCATGAGGAATCATCAGATCCTGGAGGACCCATCAAAAAGGGACACTGGGCAGACATTCATTTCTTTCTACTCCAATGTTAATTATTATTTGACCCATGGAGAAGTCGTCTCCCAAGGGCCCTAAGAATGACCAACATGGTAAATTAAAGTGTATCAGTCAAAGCTCAGGGCAGAAAACAGAAAATGGATCATATGTTTTAAGGAGAAAGAATTCAGCAAGGAACTGGGTGCTTACAACATTACTAGAAAGGCTAAAAGAATGAGTTAAGAGAAAAAGCTCCAGGAAGACCACCAGAGAAATGCAAAACTGACCTACCCCCAGCCCTGGAGCTAAGAGTTCAAGAAGAGAGTACAGCAACTGCTACCTGGATTCCGAAAAATGAATCAAGGAGAAATTACCACAATACTTACATGCAACACTGTACTGCAGATCACAGCCAGTGTGATAAGAAAAATAAATAAAAGACACACAAATCAGACAAGTAAAAATGTGTTGATTTGCAAACAACTGTATATGCAGAAACACCTACAGAAAATATAAAAACAGTAACTCAATTTAGGATGGCTGCACAAGGCAAGGTCAAAATACAAAAGCCTTTTTTTTCTTTTTTTGAGAGAGCAAGAGATCCTGTGATAGGGATAGGGGAAGGGAGGTGCAACGCAGAGAAGGAAAGAGAATCTTAGGTAGACTCCACGCCCAGCACAGAGCCCGAGGCAAGGCTCTAGCTCAGACCCCCTGAGATCATGACCTGAGCCTAAATCAAGAGAGCATGCTTCACCAACTGAGCCACTCAGATGTCCCTGTTTTATTTCTATATATAAGCAATGAATAATTGAAAAATAAAACTGTAGATGAGGGATGCCTAGGTGGCTCAGCAGTCTAGCACCTGCCTTCGGCCCAGGGCGTGATCCCGGGGTCCGGGGAACCAGCCCTGTGTCGGGCTCCCCGCAGGGAGCCTGCTTCTCCCTCTGCCAGTGTCTCTGCCTCTCTCTGTGTCTCTCATGAATAAATAAATAAATCTTAAAAAAGAAAAAAACTGTAGGGATCCCTGGGTGGCGCAGCGGTTTGGCGCCTGCCTTTGGCCCAGGGCGTGATCCCGGAGACCCGGGATCGAGTCCCACATCGGGCTTCCGGTGCATGGAGCCTGCTTCTCCCTCTGCCTGTGTCTCTGCCTCCCTCTCTCTCTCTCTGTAACTATCATAAATAAATAAAAAAATTAAAAATATATATATAAAAAAAAAGAAAAAAACTGTAGATGATATAATTTACGGCAACATTAAAAAAAAACATGAAATACTGATTAATACATTCAATAAAGCAGGTATAAGATCTACACACGGAAAACAACAAACTTTGCTAAAATATAAAAGACCTAAATAAATGGCCAGGTATGTCATGTTCACAGGAAGGAAGACTCAAACTGTTACGATGTTAGTTCTCCTCAAATTAATCTAGATGTTTGCTTTAATTCCACTTAAAATCACAGCAGGCTTCTTTTTTTTAAAATTTTATTTATTTAAGAGGAGAGAGAGCGAGCGCACACGCGCACAAGTGGGGGAGGGGTGGAGGGAGAAGCAGGGAGCCTTATGTGGGGCTGGATCCTGGGACCCTGAGATCATGACCTGAGCCACAGGCAGACGCTTCACCAACTGAGCCACTCAGGCGTCTCTTTGTGAAAATCATTAAGCTGACCTGAAAAGACCTCAACATGCCAAAATAATCTTTAAAAAGAAAAGCAAAGTTGGAAGACTTCCACCACATAATTTCAAAACTTACTATACAACAATATTCAAGAAACTATGGTAGCGCCGAAGGACAGGCACACAGATCCACGTAACAGAATACCGAGTCCCCAAAGAGACCTGCACCAGAGTCCCGTCAAGAGATTTTCAACAAAAGTTCGAAGATAATTCAGAGCAAAAGGATAGTGTTTTCAACAAATGATACTGGAACAACAGATGTAATACGCTACAGCAGAGATCAACCTTAACAAAAATATGCTAAGTGAAAGAAGCCATGCATAGGTCTCATTTACACAAAATGTCCAGAAAAGGAAAGTTCACAGGGACAAGAAGCAAATCAGTAGTTGACTGGGGCTGGGAAGCTGACCACTCACGGGCACAAGGTTTCTTTCTGTGGTGGTGGAAAGGTCCTAAAATTATATTGTGACGATGGTTGCAACTCTAAATGTACTAAAAGTACAGAATTATACTTACACCAAGAAGATTTTATGGCATACAAAATATACCTCAATAAATCTGTTTAAAAAATAAACGTCTAGGGGGAAAAAGAAGTTGTTCTTGAAAATTAGACTATTGCCAAATGAAAAACTAAGTGTTTTTACTTAATTTACTTTAAATACTATTGCCAAACTAAATGACAAAACCATATCAGTAACATGGAGGACAGAGTAGAGAAAATCTCCAAAATATTTTAATTAAATAAAGACAAAAAATGGACAATATGAAAATAAAAAGGCAAAGAGATTAGGGACCTCCAACACCTGACTAGCAGAAGTTCCAAAGTTCTGCTGGAGGACAGGAAAGATGTCCATGAGCTCTCAATTCCCTTCTGAAGAATGGAGAAAGGAGGGGCAGATGAGAGACTTGCTTTTCATTCTATTCTCTTTGATAAAACTCACATTTTATGCCATGATATGCAATACCTTTATAATTTAAAGAATTGTTTCACTAACAACTGAGTTATGTTTTAGCCATACAGTGGAATACTGTGTCGTTCTCTATGTGCAAATACATAAAGATGACTACACTAGGGACGCCTGGGTGGCTCACTTGGGTAAGTGCCTGACTCTCAATTTTGGCTCCATTGGTGATCTCAGGGTTGCCAGCTCAAGCCCTGGGTCCAACTCTGCACTGGGCAGTAAGTCTGGATGGGATTCTCTCTCCCTCTACCCCCCATCCCACCACACTCTCCCACACATATGCCCTCTCTCTAAAATAAACCAATCTTCAAAAAAAAGTCTTCTTCTTCCCCTCCCCTCTCTTCCCTCTCTCAAAAAACAAAAAACCCAACAATAAAAAAAGATGGCTATACTATATTAAGTGAAACACCAAGATTAAGAACAATGCATTAAGATGGTATTGTTTCCAAAATAAAATGTGGGGTAGAGCAACTTTAGAAAGACAATCTGGCAGATTTTTTTTTTCTTTTTGAACTTGTGTTTTATTTTTCTTTAATCCTTTTTTCTTTTTTTTGTATATTTTTCACTGGAGTTCGACTTGCCAACATAGCATAACAACCCGTGCTCATCCCATCAAGTGCCCCCCTCAGTGCCCGTCACCCAGTCACCTCCTCCCCTTCCACTACCCCTTGTTCATCTCCCAGAGTTAGGAGTCTCTCATGTTCTGTCTCCCTCTCTGATTTTTCCCACTCATTTTCTCTCCTTTCCCCTATAATCCCTTTCACTACTTTTTACATTCCCCATATGAATGAAACCATGTGATGATTGTCCTTCTCTGATTGACTTACTTCACTCAGCATAATACCCTCCAGTTAACTTGGCAGTTTCTTATCAAGTTAAACTGTCTTTCCATACAATCAGCAATCATACTCCTAGGCATCTATACAAGTGAACTGAAAACGTGGGTTCACACAAAAACCTGTAGACAAATGCTTGCAGCAGCTTTATTCATAGTCACTAAAACTGGAAAACACCAAGATGCCAAGACAGCTCTCAACATGAGAATGGATACGCAAACCACGGTCCAGTGAAATGTACAAAGTAGAAGGGTATATATATATATACAAGGGAATGCGACTCTGTGATGAAAAGGAATAGGCTACAGATCCATGCAGCAACGTGGATGAAACTTAAATACATACTGCTCAGTGAAAGAAGGCAGACCCTAAAGCCACATATGATATTCCGGAAAAGGCAAAACCACCAAGGATGAAACAGATCTGCGGTTGCCAAGACTAGTGGAGGGCAGTGACCAACCATAGCGGGCACATACAGGGGAACTCTAGGTCATACAACTATTTCCAGGGTCCTGAAGTGGTGGATATGTGACTTTATGCACTTGTCAAACCCACTCAAACAATGAACTATGAGGTATGCAGAATAAATTTCAAAAATCAACAAGGATCCTCTGACAAATGACTATCAGAAATGCTGACAAAACCCCACTGAAGGGATGGCTGGGAAAAGGAGCAGACCTAAATAACACTGGACATCAATGTCCTGACTACAAACTGGAACGATGAGAAGAAAAAGAATGTGCATAAGCCTATACTCTAGTTGTCAATCTGTTTCCCACAAGGGTATGGTTAGCAATTCTGGAACTGCTTTCAAATGAGTGGTGGGAGCTGCATTTCTCAGGGTCAGGAAAACAAGGGACCCCTGGCCCTTTATCAGAGTGAGCCACATCAGTAGGAAACCAGGTGTAGATACAGAGGACCACAGAAACACTGTAGATACACACAGGGTGACCGCTCGCACACAGTGCCCACCTCCTCCTAATGCAATGATGCTCCAGGAGCAACAAGCACTGCCAACGCCCAGACCTTGCTTTCTAGAGACCACATCTCACATTCTTGGAAAAACAGCAGATTCTAGGGCTGGGTGAGAGAAAATACAAGACAATTCTGATACATTCTACAGTCATCAGAAAAGAAGGAAGTGCTCAAAAATTAAAAGGACAAGCACATGTCAGAGGAATACCAGACAACCTGAAAGAACTCTCAATGACCAAAGCTGGAACAATCTGAGAACAAAATAAATGACATAAGAAATAAAACATGTGACAGCTTATTATACGTGTCAGTGTGAGCAAGCCACAGTACCCAGGTATTTGATCAAACATTATTCCAGGTGTTTCTATGAAGGTTGTTTTCAGACAAGACCACAATTTAAATCAGTAAACTCTGAGTAAAGCTGATTATCCTCCATAATGTGAATGGGCCTCATCCAATCAGCTGAAGGTCCTAATTTTTCAAAAGACTAACCTCGTTCTAAGAGAAAATTCTGCCAGCACACTGCGTCTGGAGTTGAACTGCAACATCCTCTCTCCCCTAGAATGCCAGGCTACCCTGCAGATATTGGACTTGCCAGCCTCTACAATGATACACCATGATATATATATGTATTTACCTCCATCCTATCAGTTGTGTTTCTCTGGAGAACCCTACTAATATAGATTGCAACCCAAAGTATACAATAAAATATCCAAGTCTGTAGGGTGCCTGGCTGGCTCAGTCAGTAGAGCCTGCCAACTCTTCATCTCAGGGTCATGAATTCAAGCCCCACATTGGCCGCGAAGCCGACTTAAAATTTAAAAAAATACACACCAGTCTATACACAATACAACACTGAATTAACAAACAGGGGAGAAGTGAAAAGTCCTCCTTACAGAAAAATTCCAAATAATGTTAAGTAAATATTCTCCCCAACAGGAGGTGGGAGGCCTACTCCCTCCTTCCCATGAGTGTGGGCTGGCCTTAGTAGTTTACAATGAAAATGGTAGGAAAGGGGGAAACGAAGTTACAGTGGAAAACCCAACCAACACTGCCTTACCCAAGTGACCAAGGATCATGCAAGCAATGCTGTCATGTGGTTATCGCAAGTAACGAGTCCAATGTAATAACAAGGACACTTCACCTCTGCAGTATTCTTTCTGAAAACCTGTAACCCCAGTCTAATCATGAGAAAAACATTAGACAAACCCAATTTGAGGAACATTCTACAATGTACCTAACCAGTATTCTCAAAACTGTAAAAGCCATGAAAAACAAGAAAACTCTGAGAACAGAAGCCTAGGAAGCCATGCCAACCAGACACGACGTGAGGTCCTGGATGGACTCCTGGAACAGAGACGGACAGCAGGTAGAAACTGTGAAAATCTGAGGTAAGAACTTGAGTTAATAATAATGTGTAAGTACTGATTCATTAACTGTAAAAAACATACCATACTAATATAAGATGTTAGCGAGAAACCCGGTACATATATAGGAACTCTCCATACTATCTTTGCAATTTTTCTACAAATCTAAAACTCTTCCTAAAATTAACGGTTTAAAACAAGAGAAAAGAAGCTTATAACAGTGTTATAGCTTCCCCAGCAGCCACACGCCAGATGCCTTAGACCCCGAAGAGAGCAGCAGGAAGCAGAGCTCTCACTCAGGCCACTGCTGCACCTGTGAGAGTTAAATATAAACCAAGTTGGATGACAGTTTTGTTCTGTTTCCACCAAGCAAATGCTAAGGGAGAAGCAGCAGCAAGGGTATAACCCTAAGGGAGAGATGTATAAACAACCAGAGAAGACGCTGAAAAATACAGTGTTTCTCAGGGGAACTAGCACGCCATAAATGTTCACAGCATTTTGAAAAATGATGTTAGCACATCCTAAAGTCCTAGACTTCTAATGATGACAATATAAACCGCCCTATGCACTGCTAAATAAAAATATATGTTCTCCTCTACTTACTGGGGGGGGGGGGGTCAAAGAATATTAAAGCAAAGTCTCAGAATAACACCTCTCTCTATATAAGCCTTTAAAGGATATTTTAGTTTTAGAATCCTCTAATGAAGAAGATGACAAAAAAACAAACCCAAACATCAGGTGAGGCCATGAGCAATAGTAATCCGCCTTTTGAAAGATACAAAGTTTAACACACAGCGTGCTATCATATAAAAAAGCAGCAGTCTTATTAAAAAGGTGACCTGGGTTTGAAACCTACTGCAGCATTTACTTGCTAAATGAATTTGTAAAATCAACTTCTTGATCTTGGGCTCATTTTCTTAAACAGTATCAAGTATGTAAAAGGAACTTCAAAGAACTTAACTCCAAAGAGTATGATTTCCACTAAAATTCTTAACACTAAAGGTCCTTCCTTCCAGAATTTCAGTTTACTAAAAAGGCAAAATATAACAAAAAGAAAAATTACATTAACAGAAACTTCAAAGGGATGGCTGATATTTCTATCACAAGTTTTCTTTTCCAAATCTACAATAATCATGTTCATTTGTCATTACTAAAGTTCTTTTAAAACATACATATGACATCTTCCTGTAGAATCTTGATTTAGGTTGCCTAAGATTTAAATACATCTGACTCACCATCAAAAAAAAAAGTAAGAAAATGAAAGAAACATATGACCCTCAAAGACATCCTAGGACTTAAGTAGTAAAGGGATAATTCAATTAACTCATTTTATATTCTCTACGTACATCTAATTTAAATACTGCTAAAGACACTCTCAGAGATTAATGAAGTCAGGGGATCCCTGTGTGGCTCAGTGGTTTAGCGCCTGCCTTCAGCCCAGGGCCTGATCCTGGAGTCCCGGGATCGAGTTCCATGTTGGGCTCCCTGCAAGGAGCCTGCTTCTCCTTCTGCCTGTGTCTCTGCCTCTCTCTCTCTCATGAATAAATAAAAATCTTAAAAAAAAAAAAAAAAAAAAGAGAGAGAGAGAGATTAATGAAGTCTAGTTGTCTTTGTTTTGCTATTGTGAATAAGTCAAACCTAGTTTCCTCTTCTGGAAAAATGTGGTCAGCCACCTGGGTAGAAAGTCTAAGGTAGCTAAGGTAGAGGACCAGAGAGAATCTTTGAAGACATTAAAAAAAAAAAAAAAAAAAAAAAAGGAAAGAAAAGACAAAAGCTGGGGGGGAACCTTTAATTTTTGTGGCAATTTATAAATTAATAAGAGTTGAGAAAACTATAGCCATAATAGATAAAACTGTCCATTAAAGAAATTGCTCTGAGATAAAAAATTAGAGCCCTGTTGAGAAACAAAGCATTCCAATGAGAGTCATCTGGTCAAAGCTATACTTGTAAAAAGGCCAACAATGTCTATTCTGTGGTGAAAGACCTACCTCTAATTATTAACCAATATTTGTCTATAAAACTTTGCCTTCCACACTAGAAAGGGAAGCCAGGGATCGTATCACGTATCCCTAGGACCAAGCATGGAGAAGAAACTAATGTTTATTAAGTAGGAAGTATTCTGTTTTACTTTCTAACTTAAAAGATTCAGTTCACATGTCCTTAAGTCCTCAGGGGGAAAAAAAAATCGAGTACATTAGTTCTAAGGCATTCAATACCCATTTAATGGCTGCCTGCTAAATTTCAGTCACCCTCCTAGGCTTCTGGGATGTCAGTTAACAGGCAAAAATAAGAGTCTCTGTACCCAGTGGGGGAAGGAGGATGAAGAGCACACTTCTGATGGGCACAGAGAAATGTACAGGACTGCTGGGTCACCATATTGTGCACCTGAAACTAATACGACACTCATGTTAATCACACTTGACTAGAAGTCTCCGTCCTCATGGAGAGAGCATGCAGTTTAAATGTCACTCTGCACCCTGCCCAGAGCAGTGATACTCAAAATATGCTCCATTAACAGGTGCACATCTACCAAACCACTACTGCTCAGTGACACATGAACCCAAGGCAAGCATTTAGAAACTCATACAGCAATTTGATAAGTCACTTTATAGGGGCTTAATATCATAAATTATGGGCTGAAATGTATGTCTTTTCAATTTAATTTCTCTAACAGTTCATTTCTATTGTTTTTCTTCTAAGTATTATTACAAAATTAATTAGATTTTTCTTTAAAGCTGGTCTTTCATCACATAAGGACAACACTGTACTCACTTGCCATCCCCACAGCACACAAAACAACAGGTCATCAAATTTGAAGGAATCATGTTACGACATAGCATTGTGTATACACAAATGAACTTCACTCAAGAGATCAGAATATGCTGAAATTATACCCAAATTTGTGTATGAACACTTCTCTCAAGAGAAGGTCTTTAATTCATTAAATTGTCAACTCATTTATAAAAGCACATTCAGGGAAGGAATCAGGCTCCATCAGCAGACAGACCTATTTTTGCCACCCAGCTCCATCAGGGTTAGCTTGGGGAAATTACCAGATGTAATATAAACCTCAACTTCCTTATCTCAAGAAGGTGGTAACATTGACTTCAAAGATTTGCTGTGAGGACTGAATGTGACCACAAGTGGAAAGTCCTGGGATCAGGAAGAGTATTGTGACAAGCACTCAACGATCTGTTTCCTTCCCATCGCCTCTCTTTTAAATACGTTTATTTATATAACTGTGAGGTGAGGAGGCTTAGGCCCTTTAAAGCATTTTTTTTTTTAAGATTTTATTTATTCATGAGAGACACACACACAGAGAGGCAGAGAGACAGAGTGAGAAGCAGGCTCCACGCAGGGAGCCCGACATGGGACTCAATCCCAGGACTCCAGGATCACGTCCTGGGCCAAAGGCAGATGCCCAACCTCTGAGCCACCCAGGTGTCCCCCCCTCCCCTTTTTATTTTTTAAGATTTTATTTATTCATGAGAGATACACACAGAGAGAGGCAGAGACACAGATAGAGGGTAAAGCGTTTTTAAATTACAAATTGCTGCCATCCCTTGAAAGTTGTGTTCAGACTCTTCATGGAAATCTTCAACAGGCTTATTGGTTGTCTCTCAGAAACACCTATCTGTTGTAATTCTACACCATGTTAATTATTTCGGCCCACCATGTTAATTATTTCTAGTTACTATTTTCTTTACATAATAAACGCAAAAACTTATTTAAAGTATATAACCTAGTAGGGGATCCCTGGGTGGCGCAGCGGTTTGGCGCCTGCCTTTGGCCCAGGGCGCGATCCTGGAGACCCGGGATCGAATCCCACGTCGGGCTCCCGGTGCATGGAGCCTGCTTCTCCCTCCTCCTGTGTCTCTGCCTCTCTCTCTCTCTCTCTCTCTCTCTGTGACTATCATAAAATAAATAAAAATTTTAAAAATAAATAAATAAATAAAGTATATAACCTAGTATATAACCTTAAAGAGACCAGACATGCTGGTTCTGACGTATCCAGGAAGCCTTCCCAACCCCACTGTCCTCCCCACCCCCAAAGCTAATCACTCCTTCCTTCCACATGCTCACGTGCATACAGCATTAACCTTTTGTTTGCATGTCCATTGACCTCTCTCTACTATGCGCAGCACCTCAAGGTAGAATACCACACCCCCTCTGCATCCCCCAGCATTTCCCAGTGCAACTCCACACAAGACCTCAATAAATCAACTTTTCTTCTGATCCTCTCTTCCATTTTCCAAATGGCAGCACAAGAAGTTTAGATAAGGATTACTTAAAATTAAGATGGAATTTCTATCTTAAACTATAGATTTCTCTCTCAACTTCCTTTTCCTTGAAAGTGTTAATATGGCAGTTGTATCATTGCTTAAAACTATGAATAGTAAAAATGGGAGTTCTCTACATGAAAAAAGACTGATAAAAACGCTTTGGCTACCAGTGACATTTTAAAACCTTTTTATTTTTAAGTACAGATCTATAATGGAAAAAATAGTACAGAAAGGCCTCATATACCTAACATCCTGCTATAGTAGATCAAACCAAAGATATTGACATCAATACAATCCACACACTTTATATAGATTTCATCACTCAGTGTGCCTACAGCTCAATGCAATTTTACCACATCTGCATATTTGCAAAGATACAAAACTGTCCCATGGCCACAAAGATCCTTCATGCTACCACCACCCTATATAGCCACACACCACTATCATCCCTAATCCCTGAAAACCACTAGTCCATTCTATATCTCCATAATTGCATCATTTCGAGAATTCTATACATATATCAAGACCATTCAGTGTGGGAAAGGGCAGTCTCTTCAACAAGTGGTGATGGGAAACCTGGATATCCATGTGCGAAAGACCGAAGTTGAATCCTTATCTTACATCATGTACAAAAATTAATTCAAAATGGATAAAAGATCTAAACATGAGACCTGGAACTGTAAAACTATTAGAAGAGCACAAAGGAGAAATGCCTGATGACACCAGATTTGGCGATGGTTTCCTGGGTATGACACCAAAAGGACAGGCCACAAAAGCAAAAACAGAGAGCACCAAACTTGAAAATTTTTGTATGCCAAAGGACACGATCAACAGAGTGAAAAGGTAACCTATGGAATGGGAGAATACTTGCAAATAGTATTTATTACCTAATAAAGGGCTAATATCCAGAGTACATAAAGAACTCAAACAACTTAAAAAATAATAAAATAAAAATAAAAATAAAAATAAAATAAAATAAAAAATAAAATAAAATAGAACTCATACAACTTAACAACAAAAAAAATCAAATAACCTGGTTAAAAATGGGTAAAGGACTTGAATAGACATTTCTCCAAAGATGATGATTCAAGGTCCAATGAGCACATGAAAAGTTGCTCAACATCAGGAATCATCAGAGAAATACAAATCAAAATTATAAGATATCATCTAATGCCTATCAGGATGGCTACAGTCCAGAACAAACAAACATCATGATCCCAGGGTCCTGGGATTGAGTCCTGAATCCAGCTCCCTACTTAGTGGGGAGCAAGCTTCTCCCTCTCTCTCACCCCCACTCATGCCCTCTCAAATAAATAAAATATTTAAAACAAAAACAAAAAGGTAATAATAAGTGTTGGTGAGGATGTGGACAATTTGGAACCCTTGTACCCTTTTGGTGGGAATGTAAAATAATGCTACCACTAGGGAGAATATGGAGGTTCCCCAAAAACATTAAAAGCAGAACTCATAAAAAAAAAAAAAAAAAAAAAAAACAGAACTCATAGTAGGCTCATCAACTGTGACACAGGGGCAGCCCTGGTAGCTCAGCGGTTTAGCGCCACCTTCAGTCCAAGGCCTGATCATGGAGACCCAGGATCGAGTCCCACATCGGGCTCCCTGCATGGAGCCTGCTTCTCCCTATGCCTGTGTCTGTGTCTCTGCCTCTTTCTCTCATGCATAAATAAATAAAAAGAAAAATCTAAAAAATAAAATTAAAAAACTGTGACACAAGCACTACTCATGGGGGGTGCAGATAACAGGCAGTGTATGAGAAATCTCTGTAGTGTTTGCTCAATTTTGCTGTGACCCTAAAACTGCTCTAAAAATAGTCTATTTTTAAAAACAGAACTACCATATGATCCAGCAATCCTACTTCTGAATTTATAGCCAAACTGAAAGCATGATCTTGAAGAGATATTTGCACACCCATTTTCAAAGCAGCAATAATCACAAGAGCCAAGAGGTGGAAGTGACCCAGATGTATGGATGAGTGGATAAACACCACGTGGCACACACATACAAAGGAATGTTATTTAGCTTTAAAAGAGAAGGAACTGGGGCACCTGGGTGGCTCAAGGGTTGAGCATCTGCCTTTGGTTCAGGGCATGATCCTGGAGTCCTGGGGTCAAGTCCTGCATCGGGGTCCCCACAGGGAGTCTGCTTCTCCCTTTGCCTGTGTCTCTGCCTCTCTCTTTCTCTGTCTCTCTCATGAATAAGTAAAATCTTAAAAATAAATAAATAAAAATAAAAGGGAATGAACGTCTGTCACAAGCTACTGCATGGATGACCTTTAGGACATATGCTAGTGAATAAGCCAGTCAAGTCAGAAAAAGACAAATACTGTATGATTTCATTTATAGGAAGTAAAGTTATTAAATTCACAGAAACAGAAAGTAAAACGATGGTTATGAGCAAGAGGCAAGAGGAAAGGGGAAAGGGACAGTTGTGGCTTGATGGATAAACAGTTTCAGTTTTAAAGGTAAAGTTCTAGAGGTCTGTTCACAATGTGAATGTATTTAACACTACTGAACTATACACTTAAAAATAGTTAAGAAGGGGGCAGCCCCGGTGGCACAGCGGTTTAGCACCGCCTGCAGCCCAGGGTATGATCCTGGAGACCCGGGATTGAGTTCCACGTGGGGCTCCCTGCATGGAGCCTGTTTCTCCCTCTGCCAGTGTCTCTGTGTCTCTGTCTCTGTCTCTCTCTCTCTCTGAATAAATAAATAAATAAATCTTAAAAAATAGTTAAGGTCAATTTTGTGTGTTTTTTTACCACAATAAAAATAATTTTATGTAAAGGGAATCATACAGCATGTAAACTTTTGAGATTAGCTTTTCTTCATTCAGCAGGAACTCCCTTGAGCTCATCCAAGTGGTCATGTGTATCAGCGGTGTTCATTCGTACACATCCAGTTCATCCATGATACCGATGTACCACCGTTTATTCACCCACGGAGAGTGTCTGGGTCGTCTGCCTGTTTTCAGCTCTCACTAATAAAGCTACTATGACCATTCAGGTTTTCACAAGGACATAATTTTCATTTCTCTAAAATAAATGCCTGAATGTGCCCTTGATAGTCTATAGGCTTTTACAAGAAACCACGAACTTTTCCACAGTGGCTGCACCATCTCACACTCCCACCAACAACGTAGGAGAGCTCACATTCCTCTACACCAATGCACAGCATGGTTTAAATGTGCATTTTCCTAATGTCCAATAATGTGGACCATCTTTTCATTTGCTCACGTGCCACCTGAAGTGTCTGTTCACATTTTTGCTCACTTTCTACAAGGACTGTTTTCTTTTCCTGCTGAGTTTGAGAGTTCTTTATATAGTCTACAACTATTCTTTGCCAGATATTTAGTTTACAAATACATTCTTCCAGTTTGTAGCTTGCCTTTTCATTTGTCTCTCACAAACGTAAGTTTTTAATGTTGGTGATGCCCAATTTACCAATATTCCTCTTATGGATTGTGCTTTCGATGCTGTGCACAAAAACCCTTCACCTAGCAACCCATTGTCTTTGAAACTGAAACTCCAATGTAATGTACATTCTTATGTAATGGACATAAGAATAAGAAAATGACAACACACAGTTAAAATGTGGGCACATTCAAAAGCAAATCCAAACAGTGCTTCCTAACATAAAGGACATCTAGGAAAAAATCCTAAATGTGATTAATTGTTCTTTAAAAGCAATCCTTACAAGATTAAAGCAAAACAACTTTAAAAATTTCTACTGCCAGGTAAAAATATAAATAAGTTATTTATTGTTTACACTTTTCACAGACCCTTAACCACTGGGGACATGGACAAGAAAGGTGGAGAAAAGTCAAAAGGAGCAGTAGCAGCTTTTCTAAGTTATCAGACGTTGACAGAAAGCATAAATAAAAGGAAATTTTCCTCTTACAAAAATTAACTCTCCACATATTTTCTAGAATTTCACATCATAAAGAGAGGTATACATCGCTATGCCAACAACAAAAAATTACTGTATTTTTCCCAGCATTTTCTAGGAGTGCCAGAATCCAACACTGGAACAGCACCAATAAAAATTTCTGACATCCTTGAATAAGGCTAATACTACCCTACACTGGGGGAAAAAAAATATAATGCTGTATTTTAACATGCACATATCTTGGGGATCCCTGGGTGGCTCAGCAGTTTAGCACCTGACTACAGCCCGGGGCGTGATACTGGAATCCCAGGATCGAGTCCCACCACTGGGTTCCTGCATGGAGCCTGCTTCTCCCTCTGCCTGTGTCTCTGCCTGTCATGAATAAATAAATAAAATCTTTAAAAAAGATGCACGTATCTTATTTCCAAAAAAAAAGGCCTTTTATTCTTACTCTTATCTGTTCATTATCATAATTTGCAAAATATTTGCTTTTTCTGATCTGTACTTGTCTGTAGCTGAACAATGCCATCAACCAAATGTAAGCAGCTATGTTTACCTCGTCAGACTGCTTCTGTATGATGTATTTCTATGCCTATTTCTCTGAGAAGTTACTTCCCACAAACCAATCAAAGATGCATTAAACAAAACCTTGGAGATCACTTCATGTTTCAAATTCTAACAAAAATATTTCTTAATAATTAAGAAAGGCAAAATTTTTCATCCTGAATGGAACAGAGTCCATTAAAACAAAAGAACACTTAGCATTTACTTGCTTAAAGCAAGAACACATCCACACTACAGTTAACCATAAAATTAGTAGGGGGATCCCTGGGTGGCTCAGTGGTTTGGCACCTGCCTTTGGCCCAGGGCGTGATTCTGGGGTCCCAGGATCGGGTCCTGCGTCGGGCTCCCAGCGTGGAGCCTGCTTCTCCCTCTGCCTGTGTCTCTGCCTCTCTCTCTCTCTCTCTTTCTCTCTATCATGAATAAATAAATTTTTTTTTAATTTTTTTTTATTTATTCATGATAGGCACACAGTGAGAGAGAGAGAGGCAGAGACACAGGCAGAGGGAGAAGCAGGCTCCATGCACCGGGAGCCTGACGTGGGATTCGATCCCGGGTCTCCAGGATCGCGCCCTGGGCCAAAGGCAGGCGCCAAACCGCTGCGCCACCCAGGGATCCCATGAATAAATAAATTAAATGTTTAAAAAAAAAATTAGTATTTCCCCCTAAAAAAAAAAAAAAAACTGCACTGAAGCATCCAAAAGCAAATAATCCAAGGGTTGAAACCTTCTTGATAATATAAACAAATACTCCACCTGAGAAAAGGAAATCAAAAGCAGCAATACAGTGACAGTCTCCTATACCATGTGCCATACACAACCAAAGCTTCTTAATTATGTATAAAAGTATCACCAAATACAAAGTGTATTAGCATAAAAACTACATAGTAAAACTATATATTCTGGTAGTACATCACAGCAAATGCAGATTATACAAAATACTAGTATCTACAGATTGTAGAATTTAATTTACTTCAACCTTTTAACATGCTCAGCAGCATCTCAGAAAGTGAGGTCATCTGTTACAAAAGACTAAAGTAGTATGTTTCATTCAGTAGTTTATAGAAAATCAAACTACTGTTGCTTATAAAAGAGTTTCACTGCATTATCAAAAATATTCACTGAACAACAGAAATTATTACTCAAAACTCATGTATTCCCTAATGTTAAGAAAATTCACTTATTCACTGAAATACTAAGACTTTCCCCCAGCTTCGGGGCAACTGGGTGGCTCAGTTGATTAAGTGTCTTCCTTCGGCTCAGGTCATGATCCTGGGATCCTGGGATCCAGCCCTGTGTTGGACTCCCTGCTCAGTGAGGAGTCTGCTTCTCCCTCTCCCTCTACCCCCTTGATCGCTCTCTCTCTCTCTCAAATAAATAAAATTTTTAAAAAATTATTAAAGACTTCCCCCAGTTTCACGGAGATACAATTGACATATAACATTATGTACTTTTAAGGCCCACAACATAATGATTTGACATGTATACACTGCAAAATGAGGCTGCTTTAGATTCTGTGACAACACAGGTCAGATATCCAATTCCTCCACTGCAAGGCACGTAACTTATCCAACACCCCCACCCCATCACAGTATGTTTCACTTACGCTTTTTTTCTTGACAGCATATTCAGTAAAACATGCAGCAGTTCCACTATTTCTATCATAAAGGAATTATTTCTGGATATAAAAATTCCCAGACTGTTAAACAATTAGTAGTATGATAGAATATAAACTTACTTGTAGACTTCCCTGCCATTTCCATATTTTTAAACATTTTCTTCTATATGAGTTAACAACTATTAAAAATGTTAATAATGGGATCCCTGGGTGGCGCAGCGGTTTGGCGCCTGCCTTTGGCCCAGGGCGTGATCCTGGAGACCCGGGATCAAATCCCACATCGGGCTCCCAGTGCATGCAGCCTGCTTCTCCCTCTGCCTGTGTCTCTGCCTCTCTCTCTCTCTCTCTCTCACTCTCTGACTATCATAAATTAAAAAAAAAAAAATGTTAATAGTTAAGAGGCACCTTGTTGGCTGAGTTGGTAGAGGCTGAGATTCTTGATCTCAGGATTGTCAGTTTGAGTCTTTTACCTTAAAAAAAAAAAAAAAAAAAAAAAGATTAACATCTATTAAGCGGGGGGAGGTGCTGAGTGGCTCAGTTGGTTAAGCAACCAACTCTTAATTTTGGCTCAAGTCATGATCTCATAGGCCTGAGATCCACGTATCAACCTCCGCTTCGAGTGGTGAGGAGAGTCCGTTTCTCTCCTCCTCTCTCCCTGTTCCTCCCAACACTCGTGTGTGTGCTGGAGCTCTCTCTCTGAAATAAATAAATAAAATCTTAAAAAATACATCTATTAAGGAGCACCTGGGTGGCTCAGTCAGTTAAATGTCTGACTCCTGATTTCAGCTCAGGTCTTGATCTTGGGGTTGAGTTCAAGCCCTGTGCTGAGCTCTACACTGGGCATGGAGCCTACTTAAAAAATATATTTGTGTGTATATATGTGTGTATAGATATATATGTGTGTATATACATAAGTATACATACATAAGCATCTATGTGTATATGTATACACAGAGAGAGAAAATTACGTTTATCACCCAGAATCTTCTGACACTAGGGTAATTCCTGTCAATAATTATTCAATTTCCGTTTGTTTAACATTGTAATGGAACTGTATGTCAAAGTGCCAATATATTCTAGAAAGGTCAAAAATATCAAATCTTTCTGACTCCTCCTGAGAGTATTCTCTGAATATCTTAGGAACACCCTGCTAAAGAAACAGCACATGACAAAACCAGGAACTGTAGGGAGCCCTCTGGAGGAAAGAGCTCAGGGCACCCACTGCAGTTATGGCTAGGAACCCCTGGCTTCACAGCCACCCATAGAACTCCTTTAAAAAGTCGATTTTCTTCATCATGATATGTAGACTCTTTGGGCATGAGATCAAGAATCTGTATTTCCCCAAGTGGTTCCACTGCACATTCTAAATCTAAGAAACACATATAACTAACTCATCACAACAACCTACTTATATGGGTAGCCAAGGAGATGGAAGATTTGGGAAACATCCAGATAACTTTTAAATACACAATGAAAATTTCTACAGTAAAAGCAGCTCAATTATTTCATTGTTACTGTATAAAAGAATTCTTCCTAATTCTTGAATGACAGGTGCCTGTGAGACCTTAACTTTTGAAAACCTATGGTACCAATCTTTAAAAAACTTCAAGTGATCTTAAAAAAACAAAAACTTTCCCTTATTCCTTATAAATGCTCATCACATCACAAAATTTAGTTCAGTAAGAGTAGAGAGTAAGTCCAACTAGTCCAAGGGGCACCTGGGTAGCTCAGTGGGTTAAGCATCCAGGTCCTGATCTCAGGGTCAGGAGTTCAAGCCCTGCAATGGGCTCCATGCTGAGTGTGGAGCCTACTTTAAATAAGTAAATAAATAAATAAATGAAATTTCCAAATCCAATAACTTCAAAATTTTTCTCATAGTTATCCACCAACACCACAAAGCTTACTAGTACTCCCGATTCTGCAGAATGTTGGCCTTAAGCTCACAATGGCAAAAATCTTTTTATGATTATCTTAAGAACACCACTTTGATTTTAATGTATAGCACTTTGTACAAAACACTTTACTAAGAACATTTCCACAATCATTTTGGTAGTTACTGGATAAATTAACTCTGAATATTTAAATTTATAAATACTATTTCATGTTTGTGGTTATTATTGCTCCCTGGGAGGCAATATAGCCAATTAAAAACAATAGAGTAAAAAATAAAATAAACAGCAAGAAAATAAATAAAAACAAAGTCTCCAAAATAAGAAGCCCTTCAATTTGAACACAGCAGCACCACTCACTTACCACCGCTTGACTTTGGGCAAGTAACTCAATCTCTCCAAGCCACTATTTCTTTATCAGGAGGATGAAACAAGATAATACACATAACCTGCGCATTGCCCAGTACGTGCCAGTCCTCATAAATATATATACACATAAACACAGATACAAGAATCTCTCTGAAAAGGCACACAGAAATTATCAATGATGACTGTTTCCAAGAAAAGCACCTGGTATTCTTTGGGGTACTGGAAAGACTATATATCATTTTGCGTTGTATATCTTAAACCAGTGCTTATATTACCTTCTCAAAAAATAAAACAATTCTGAAGTATCTCTGGTGTGTCAGATTTCTGTGTTTAGTATTACAAACCCCTGCTAAACCCGCCAAGGGGTAAGTCAGAGTCTAATAATACAAAGAAACACAGAGCCTATCTGATTTCACGAGTCTGTTAGGTGTTCTTACTTGCTTCACAATAGCTACAATGGTCTTAACCAAAACAATCTTAAACCAGTGATTTTTCAGCCTGGGTTGGTTTGAATCCCCCAGGGAAAATGGCAATGAGACGGGCCTGGTTGTCACAGCAGAGGGGGTGTACTACCACCGGCATCTGGCGTGTAGAGGCCAAGAGTGCTGCTAAACATTCTCTAAGGCACAGTACAGGCCCCCACAATAGTATGCCCAAAATGTCAGTAGTTCTGAGTCTGAGGAACTCTGCAACCAAATGCACCCCACTCTTCAGTTACCAACAAAACAGACACAAATACAGGAAATTCTCACCAGGATTAATGATGTAAAACCTGTAAAGGCCAGTCTCAATAAACCCGACCACTGTGGACCACTGTTTCTGATATTCTAGCAGCTACAATGGCATACAAGTTTCTCTACTCAAATCTACACTTCAAGACTTTTAAAGCATTTATTATTAAGCCTTTCAATATTCACTCTAAATGATTTCAAGAGATTACAGTTTACCATGCTTTCCTGTTTTCAAATGATATCTGAAGAACCACAAAGCTCAATGTACTACTTACATACAACAGGGCCTTTATTTTAGGAAGTAATTATCAAGTCTCTTGATATTTTTAGATTTCACTTAAAACACTCCCTTTGGGCAGCCCGGGTGGCTCAGCGGTTTAGCGCCGCCTTCAGCCCAGGGTCAGATCCTGGGGACCCAGGATCGAGTCCCACGCTGGGCTCCCTGAGTGGAGCCTGGAGCCTGCTTCTCCCTCTGCCTGTGTCTCTGCCTCTCTCCCTCTCTGTGTGTCTGTCATGAATAAATAAAATCTTAAAAAAAAAAAAAAAAACTCCATCTCCTGTTTTGTTCATGTTATTTAAAATCGTCCAAATCTTTAAGAAATTAAGAACAGTCCACTGCTTCTGATGAAAAATGCAAGAAAAAAATGGGGATCCCTGGGTGGCTCAGCAGTTAGGCATCTGCCTTTGGCCCAGGGCTGATCCTGGAGTCCCGGGATCGAGCCCCGCATCAGGCTCCCCACATGGAGCCTGCTCCTCCCTCTGCCTGTCTCTGCCTCTCTCTGTTTCTCATGAATAAATAAAATCTTAAAAAAAAAAAAAAATTTTTTTAAATGCAAGAAAACTTAATCAGCAATTAACTAACTTTATAATGAAGCTTGAAAAATGACACAGCAATACAGTCTCTCCTCCAACTTCAAAGTGAGTATCAATGGCCTTAGCTAACAGTCAAGCAGTGGGGCACCGGCAAGCTCAGCAGGTGGAGGGTGCAGAGCTCACCATTCCGGGTTGTGGGTTTGAGTCCCACACTGGGTGCAAACAGCACTTACACATAAAATCCTTTAAAAGAGTAAGCCAGGGAGGATCCCAGGGTGGCTCACCGGTTTAGCGCCTGCGGATGGCGCAGGGCGCGATCCTGGAGACCCGGGATCGAATCCCACATCAGGCTCCCGGTGCATGGAGCCTGCTTCTCCCTCTGCCTGTGTCTCTGCCTCTCTCTCTCTCTCTCTCTTTCTCTCTGACTATCATTAATTAATTAATTGATTGATTGATTAAAAGACTAAGCCAAAAATGAAGACCTCTGGAAAATGTTTTATCAACATTGGGATTAATCTTGACAAAAAAGGGAAAACTGAACCAAGAGGCCATCAAAACCTAGAGCGGAGTAGGAAAGTACTTCTCAAGAACTGCTACCACTGTTTTTAGTCATACTTTACTTTCTTAGTAACTGCCTAACTTCCTTCACACCTTTAAAAATGTGTATCTTTCCTGCCATGTTAAGAGCTGAAGGCTGTTTTACTACTGACTTCTTATTCTAACGCTGTTCAATAGTTCAGCACACAATAAAAACTTATTAGAGAATTCTTCACGAGACAAAAGGACATCCTAACTCCTTCCTCCAAAACAAAATAAACCAAAAAAAAAAAAAAAAAAGACCAAAAACAAGATGCAATAAGGTCATTGTTTCATCGCTTTTCCGATACATTCTCCGTGATGGATTATCAACTATCGCCAGAACTTCTCCATCCACTTCAAGTCACTGCCCTGAGCATCCAGAAGTTGAATGTGTCCAAACCTGCTTGCTCATGGTCTAATAATAACGCTAATTATACAACCTCCAGCAGTCCCTGACAACCTTTTTCTCAAGAAGCCATCGAGGTGATTGAAGCAGCAGCTCGAGGAGTGTGGACGAGCTGGAGTTCTGCAGGCCCGGGCTCCGAGCGCCGAGCGCAGGACCCGGGGCCCAGGGCCCGGGGCGGCGAGGACCCCGCGGGGAGCAGCAGCGGCGACGGCGGCAGGCGCGCCGGGCCGGGGGTGCACATTTCTCTTTAAATCTGGCAGCACGTGGGGCGGCATTGTGAAGCCACCGGCCCCCCCGCCCTCGGCGCACGTCCGCCCCCAGTGCGCATGCCCCGCTCGCACCGTCCTAGCGGAGCAGGAGCCAACCCCCTAAAAAGTCAACCTGGAAGCCGCAAACGGCCGGAGGCCGGGACAATGGGGGAGGGGGCCGCCGGCGGCCCCGGGGGACCGCCCCCGGCCGCCGCCCCGGCCCGGCCCCGCGGCTCGGGGGCTCAGCGAGCCCGTGCGGGGGCCCTCGGGGCACAAAGCCCGGGGCGGCCGCGAGCGGCTCCCGGCCCGCTCCCACCCTCCGCGGCGGGCGAGGCGAGGCGGGCGGGCCAGGCGGGGCCCGTGCCAGGCGGAGGCGGCCCGGCGGCGGCCGGCGGCGGCCCGCACTGCCCGCTCCGCCAACCCCGCGCGCCGCGGCCGCCCAGGCCGGCGCTTTGTTGTCCGCCCCAACTCCGCGGCGCCGCGCGGCCGGCCAGAAGTTTTGCGCGCCTCCCCTCCGCGGCCGGGGGCCGCCTCCCCCAGCCCGCCCGCGCCCCGCCCGCCGGCCCGGCCCGGCCCCCCGCAGCCAGCCAGCCCCGACGCCCCCCGGCCCCCGGCCCCCGGCCCCGCGGCCGCCCCTCCCCCCGCGGCCGCACCTGAGCCCCGGGGCCCGCCCCTCCGGGGCCCCGCAGCCCCTCCCCCGCAACGTCCCACCGCGCGGTGGGGGAGGGGAGCGGAGGGGAGGGCGCGGGCGCCGGCCCGGTCCCCGCGGCGGGCCGCGTCCCCGCCCCCGACGGCCTCCCGACGCCGGCCGAGTGCGGGCCCGGCCGGACGGACTCCCCGACCTCGCCCCGGCCGCCCGCCCGGAGGAGGAGGGCCCGGGCCGGCCGGCGCTCACCTGCCAGCTGTCTCCGCAGTAGCAGCGCCGACTGCAGCTCCGTCATCCTCCCGCCGAGGGCCCGGGCCGGCGCCGGGGCTTCCGAGGGGCCGGGAGCAGGCTGTGGGGGCGCCCGGAGCCGGGAGTGCTGAGGAACGCGGGCCCCCGCGACGGGAGAGCCGGGGCCGGGGCCGGGGCCGGGGCCGGGGCAGGCCGGGCTGGCGGCGGGAGCGGCGCCTCGCTACCGGCGCGGGTCAGCGCGGGGGGCTCCACACGGCGCCTCACGCCCGGAACGGGAGGGCGCCCGGGCGGCCGCGGCGCGTACTGGGACTCCGCTTGCCCGCTCCCCTCCTTCGAGCCGCCCGTCGGCCCCGCCGGTGCCTTCCCCCCGCCACTGCCTTTCCCCCCGCCACTGCCTCACTGCGCGCAGGGCCGCTCCGCGCAGGCGCGCTGGGGCTGCCCACCTCGCCTCGGCCCGCCCGCCGGCCCCGCCCCCGCCGGCGGAATCCCGCCCCCTGCGCGCCGCGGCGCCCGCCGCCGCCATTTTGGGAAGGTCGCGTGAGGCGCAGGGGACGCCGGGGCGGGTATGGGGAGAGGAGCCGCTGGCCGACGCCGCATGGACACCATGACGAGGAGGTCGCCGCTTGCCCGGACTTAGCCCCGGGGCTGGAGCAGGTGGTCCCGGAGTGCGGGGCCGGCTTGCGGGCGACTGCGAACGAGCCGTGGCTGGAGCCGAACTTCGTGCTGGTGTGTCCCGTTTTACGTAAACCCCCGAAGCTGACGTCAGGTGCTCTAACTCCCTTTACAGGAAGAAGGGTGAAGATTCCTGGCGCACCTCTTACTGCGGACTGACCTTAGAGCATCACCTGGGACCCCGCGGACGGCGCTCGGGCCCTCAGTCCTCCAGCACTTGCCCGGTGCGCCTGCACAGCTGTGAGGGCCGCGGAGGCCGCGGAGGGAACCTGGGCCTTCCCGTCCCTCGAGCACCTGCACGGCCCCGGGGGCTGCGCGACCCCGTGGAGCGCGCTCCGGCCCCTCGGTCCCTCCAGCACCTACCCGGTGCACCTGCACGCCTCTGTAGCGGGGGCCGCGGGGAAGGACCGCCCTGCCCTTGCCCGCAGGAGGCTGGCTGCGTCCTGGCTCAGACCGCTCTCCAGATCAGGAATGTCTCCGAGAATCGCCCTGGGCGCCCCCAGAGCAGGTACACGTGGAGAGGGGCGCCCTGCTCCCTCGGGGTCACAAGCTCCGCAGGCAAGGCCTCAGGTGTGCTCAGTGCGGGGTCACTAAGGAGGAGAGCGAGACAGGAAGGCCCCAAACGTGTTTCTTTATAACGAGAAAAGAAGTCATACTTAACGGTCCGCTCTCCTCAGGGCCTCGCTGCCGCAGCCTAGCTTGTCCCCGCGCTGGAGCTTTCTGGCTGCTCCATAAAAACCAGTGTCCGAAAACACCCTAACTTTCTGGACTAGAAACCATTCTTTTTAGCTTTTTTTTTTTTTTTAATATTTTATTTATTCCTAAGAGGCACAGAGAGAGGCAGAGACACAGGCAGAGGCACAGGCTCCCCTGCCGGAAGCCCCATGCAGTACTCCATCCCGCGACCCCGGTGTCATGCTCTGAGCCGAAGGCAGACGCTAAATCCTTAAGCCCCCCAGGGGCTCCTAGAAACTGTTCTCTTTTTTTTTTTTTTTTTAAGATTTATTTATTTATTTATGAGAGAGAGAGGCAGAGACATAGGAGGAGGGAGAAGCAGGCTCCATGCACCGGAAGCCCGATGTGGGACTCGATCCCGGGGCTCCAGGATCGTGTCCTGGGCCAAAGGCAGGCGCCAAACCGCTGAGCCACCCAGGGATCCCCAAAACCGTTCTTTTTAAATAAATTTTTAAATTTATCAAAGTAATAAATACACATAAGTCATAATTAGCATATTAGGGCTTATATTGAAACACACATTCTTCGGTTAGCCTTCCCCACTCTGAAATCCTGCAACCCCGGAGCAGGTCCCTGTTACTGCCCTTAGCACTTTCCACTGGTACTTACCTCCTCCATTGGTTTAAATAATGTACTTTAATACTTTTTCTTGACTTATCCATTTAAGACCTTATATATTTATTCTTGCTATAACCAATGAGGATTTAGCTATTTTACGCTACCTTCCACCTTTTATTCTCCTAATGTCATTAAATCATCACATATCAATCAATAGGTTTTTTGTTTTTGTTTTTTTTTTTTAAGATTTTATGTATTGGGGGATCCCTGGGTGGCTCAGCGGTTTAGCGCCAGCCTGTAGCCCAGGGTATGATCCTGTAGTCCCGGGATCAAGTCCCACATCAGGCTCCCTGCGTGGAGCCTGCTAATCCCTCTGCCTGAGCCTCTCTGCCTCTCTGTCTCTCTCATGAATAAATACATTTATGTATTTTAGGTACTTATTCATGAGAGACACAGAGAGAGGGAGGCAGAGACATAGGCTGAGGGGGGAGCATGCTCTATGAGGGAAGCCGATGCGGGAAGCTGATGCGAGACTCACTCCCAGGTCATGCCCTGAGCCAAAGGCAGATGCCCAACCACTGAGCCACCTGGGCATCTCTCAATCAATAGCTTTTAAATCAGTAGGTGTTATAAGTTTTTACACTATTGTGACTTCATACTTGTTGACTGTAGTGGATTATATAATTGGGCCACCTGGGTGGCTCAGTAGGTTGAGCATCTGCCTTGGGCTCAGGTCATGATCTCTGGATCCTGAGATCCAGTGCCACCGGCTCCCTGCTTAGCAGAGAGAATGCTTCTCGCTCTCCATCTGCCATTACCTTCATTCATGCTCTCTTTCACTATGTCTCTTTCTCAAATAAATAAAATCTTTAAAAAAAATGTTGACTCTAATGGATTATAATTATATGTGTTCCTTACACAGACACTTTTTGGCCTAGAGTTTCTGATCATACCTTTTTTTCTTGCAGTATCTCAATTATAATCAATATCCTTCCCTTCTCCATCCCACCCCCTTGTTACTGTATTCTATCAAGCTCTGTTTCTTAGAAATCTCCCTTGCTGAAACTGTATATTACCCCTCTCATCTGAGCTGGTGCACTGAGCAATGCCTGATGTCCAGAAGCCTTCCCTAGGTTCTCCTTGGCCATGCTTCTGGGCTCCATCTATGTCATCCCTGATCTCAAGCAAAATTCTTCTTTGTGTACTTCTTTTTAATGCCAGAGCATATTCTCAGATACTTCTGAGGAATATATGTAGGGAAAATGTTCTAAGTCCTTCTATGTCCAAAAATGCCAAAGTCTTAAAAATCTATAACTTAATGCCAGTTTAGCTGGGTATAGAATTTTATGTTTAAAATCAAATATTTTTTCTTCAGGAATATGAAAGTATTGATTCATTGTCTTCTAGCATGCAGCGATGCTGTTGATTCTTGTTCCAGTTTAGGTGGCCTCTCTGGTATTTTCAGATACCATGATAACACCTGTTGGTATGTCTGTAGCATGCTCTCTTTTTGTAACTCATCATGCTCAGTGAGTTTTGTGGTGAGACAATGGTTGTTTACATTTACATATAGAGATGAGCATAAGATTGTGAGATAGTCTGCATTTTCCTGGTATATAAAAATACATTTTTAAAGATTTTATTCATTTATTCATGAGAAACACAGAGAGAGAGGCAGAGACACAGGCATAGGGAGAAGCAGGCTCCATTTGGAGAGCCCAGTGCGGGACTCAATCCCAGGACCCCGGGGTCACAACCTGAGCCAAAGGCAGATGTTCAACCACTGAGCCACCTAGGTGCCCTAAAAATATTTTTCAAAGCAATTGAGAGGCTCCTGGGTGGCTCAGTCGGTTAAGCATCTGCCTTTGGCTGAGGTCATGATCCTGGGGTCCAGGGGTCGAGTCCTACATTGGGCTCCCTGCATGGAGCCTGCTTCTCCTTCTGCCTGTATCTCTGCCTCTCTCTCTCTCTGTCTCTTATGAATAAGTAAATAAAATCTTTTTTTAAAATCTTTTAAAAAATAATAAATAATAAAGGTGATTTTCAGGACAAAGTGAACTAGGCAAATCAGGTCCGGTCCCTACTCTCATGGCAATGATACCAGTCAGAGAGGATAGTCGGTAAAAAATCTAAACAAATAATAAACAATTTGGCATTGGATTATAATAATAAGTGGCATGACAAATAAATTGGGTGAGTGAAAAACTCAAGAGAAAGGTTCCATACTAGATAAGGTCTGGGAAGTCCCCTATCAAGAGAAGGTATTTGGGGGCACCCGGGTGGTTCAGTGGTTGAGCATCTGCCTTCAGCTTAGGGTATGACCCCGGGGTCCTAGGATCGAGTCCCATATCGGGCTCTCCGCAAGAAGCCTGCTTCTCTCTCTCCCTGTGTCTCTGCCTCTCTCTGTCTCTCATGAATAAATCAATAAAATCTTTTTTTTTAATTTACTTAAAACAGTGGCTCAACTATTTAAGGATGAAATCTAAACTCCCAGGGGCTCCAGCTTCACCCTGGGCCTCTTGCTGACTGCATTTCTCTCCTTCCTCCAAAAGGTCAATGGGGGATCGCTGGGGGGCTCAGTGGTTTAGCGCCTGCCTTTGGCCCAGGGTATGATCCCGAAGACCCAGGGTCCAGTCCCGTATCAGGCTACCTGCATGGAGCCTGCTTCTCCTTCTGCCTGTGTCTCTGCGTCTATCTCTCTCTCTCTCTCTCTCTCTCTCTCCCTCTCTCTCTCTCGTCTCTCATGAATAAATGAAAAAAAAAAAAAAAAGGTCAAGCCTTGTTTTTCTTATACCTCTGTCTTCCCCTTTGCTGTTCCAGTGGCCCAGAACATTCTTTACTGCCAGGCACTTGGAGAACTCCTGCTAACCCAACTTTCAGGTCTTTGAAGGAAGCAATATCCCCTAGAAAACCTTTCTCATCTCCAAAGTAATCTTACTTCCCTGTTTCCTATTTCCAGTGTGTATTATATCTCCTTTCCCACCAGTTATCATGCAGCATCGCATTGTTTTTTTCTTTGCAATTGTCTGTAAGCTGTGCAATGGCAGTGCTGTATATTTCTTCTCTGTTCTCAGAACTTACTGTAATGGTACTACACAGTAGGCACTCAATAAGTAGGTGTTGAATTAATAAGTCGACTCTATTAAATTAAGAATAGGATAATCTTTCAAAAGTACTAGAGAGTGAGGCTTATTAAATTTGGATTTGTATACCTTGCAGAAGGTGGTACAGAGTGGTGTGCCAAGGTGTTCTTAAAGCTACAGAATAAGTCTCTCTTGGGTTGCCAATTTGGCTCTTTTTTTTTTTTTTTGAGATTAGAAAATAAAAAGTACTTAAATCTATAACTTCATATGCTTATATTAGAAAAGAAAGATTGAACACTTAATAAGCTAAGCACTTATTGTAAAAAGTTAGAAAAACCAAATAGCCACAAAGAATGGTCCTGAGGAGGGAGTTGGACAGCCATGTACAAAAAAAAGTGGAGTCAGACCCCTACCTCACATCATATATGCAAATTAACTGAAAATGAATTTGGGCACGTAAAGATAAGGGCTGAAACTGTAAAATACCTAGAAGAAAACACTGAAAGAAATATTTGTGATCTTAGATCAGGTGGTGGTTTCCTAGACAAGACACCACAAGTAGAAGTAACAAAAGATAAAGTAGATAAATTGGACTCATCCAAATGAAAACCTTTGTGCTTACAGGACACCAGCAAGAAAGTAAGAAGAAAACCCCAAACATGGGAGAAATGTTTTACAAATCACGTATCTGCTAAAGGACTCATAGCTAGAATATATAAAGAACTCCTACAACTCAATAAAAAGACAAATAACCCAATTTCAAAATGAACAAAAGATCTGAAGAGATATCTCTCCAAAGGAGACACATGAATGGCCAATAAGGCCATGAAAAGGAGTTCAACATTATTAGCCTTCAGGGAAACAAGATTCAGAACCACAATGAGATAGCGTTTCACATTCACTGGATAGAAAAGCCAGATATTAATGAGCGTTACCATGGATGGAACCCTCATACGTGGTTGGCAGAGTGTGAAATGGTGCAGCCACTGTGGAAAACAGTCTGGCAGTTTCTCAGAGAGTTCAATGTATAATTTCTATATGACTCAGCTGTTCTACTTCTAGGTGTGTCCCCAACAGAACTGAAAGTACATGTTCACACAAAAACATGTACAGGTGGGACGCCTGGGTGACTCGGGTTGAGCGTCTGCCTTCAGCTCAGGGTATGACCCCAGGGTCCTAGGATCAAGTCCTGCATCCAGCTCCCTGCAGGGAGCCTGCTTCTCCCTCTGCCTGTGTCTCTGCCCCTCTCTCTGTATCTCTCATGAATACCTGAATAAATCTTTAAAACAAAATAAAATCTTAAGAAAAGAAATTAAAAAACAAAAACAAAAACAAAAAACGTGGGATCCCTGGGTGGCGCAGCAGTTTGGCGCCTGCCTTTGGCCCAGGGCGCGATCCTGGAGACCCGGGATCAAGTCCCACATCAGGCTCCCGGTGCATGGAGCCTGCTTCTCCCTCTGCCTGTGTCTCTGCCTCTCTCTCTCTGTGACTATCATAAATAAATAAAAAAAAACTTAAAAAAAATAAATTAAAAAAAAAACGTGTACAGGAATGTTCACAGCATCATTACTCATAACAGTGAAAAGGTGGAAACAACTCAAATGTCCATCAGCTAAGGAAAGGATAAATACACGTAGTGGAATATTATGCAGCCATAAAAAGAACAAAGCACTGACACATGATAAAACATCAATGAACCTTGCAAACATTATTCTAACTAAAAGAATTATGACATAAAAGGCCACACTTTATATGATTCCATTTATATGAAATGCCCAGAATATGCAAATCCATAGAGACAGAGAGTAAATGGGTTGCTGCCTGGGCATGGAGTTGAAGGGTGGGCAGGGAGAGGAACAGCTAATGGGCACAGAATTCTCTTTAGAAAGATGACAATGCCTTAATATTAATTGTGTTGATAACTGTACAACTCTATGAGTATCTTAACAACCACTGGATTATGTGTACTTTACATGGGTAAATTGTACAGTGTATAAATTATATCTTAATAAAGCTGTTATTAAAAAATATACCCCAAAAAAGTAAAATAACAGGGACACCTGGGTGGCTCAGCGCTTGAGCACCTGCCTTCGGCCCAGGGTGTGATCCTGGAGTTCCAGGATCAAGTCCCACATCCAGCTCCTTGCATGGAGCCTGCTTCTCCCTCTGCCTATGTCTCTGCCTCTCTCTGTGTCTCTCATGAATAAATAAATAAAATCTTAATAAAATAAAATAACAGAAACAAAAGTACGAGACAGAGAATGGAAACAATAGGAAAACCAGTAAAGAGAAATAAGAAGGCCGAAAAAACGGTGCTGACAACGTCAACAAGACTCTGGCAAGTGCAGCCTGGGTGGCTCAGCAGTTTAGCGCTGCCTTCAGCCCAGGGCATGATCCTGGAGACCCAGGATCGAGTCCCACATCAGGCTCCCTGCATGGAGCCTGCTTCTTCTGCCTGTGTCTCTGCCTCCCTTCCCCTCTCTCTCTCTCCCTCTCTCTAATAAATAAATAAATAAATAAATAAATAAATAAATAAATAATAAATAAATAAATAAATAAATAAATAAAATCTTAAAAAAAAAATGACTGGCGAACTTGATCAAGAAGAGAAAGCACAGGGCGCCTGGGTGGTGCCATCAGTTGAGCGTCCAACTCTTCATTTCAGCTCAGGTCATGATCTGAGGGGACCAAGCCCTGCATCAGGCTCTGCACTCGGCAGGGTTCTGCTTGGGATTCTCTCTCTCCCTTTCCCTCTGCACCCCCCTCCACTCTCTTTCTCAAATCTTTTTTTAAAAAAGAAAGAAAGGGATCCCTGGGTGGCGCAGCGGTTTGGCGCCTGCCTTTGGCCCAGGGCGCGATCCTGGAGACCCGGGATCGAATCCCACATCAGGCTCCCGGTGCATGGAGCCTGCTTCTCCCTCGGCCTATGTCTCTGCCTCTCTCTCTCTCTCTGTCTCTCTCTGTGACTATCATAAATAAATAAAAAAATTTAAAAAAATAAAATAAAATAAAAAATAAAAAAAAAATAAAAAAGAAAGAAAACAGAAAACACAGATGAAATTAAGGCTGAAAAGAAGCAAAACCACATGAACTAAAAAGATAGCAAGAGAATTATGGACCAGTCTATCAAAAATTTGAAAACATAGATGGAATGGATAACTTCCTAGAAAAATATAACTTACCAAAGTGACTCAAGAAGTAACAGACAGCCTCAGTAATCCCGTTGCTATTTTTTTTTAAGATTATTTATTCATGAGAGACACAGAGAGAGAGGCAGAGACACAGGCAGAGGAAGAAGCAGGCTCCATGCAGAGAGCTTGACGTGGGACCCCATCCCAGGTCTCCGGGATCATGCCCCGGGCTGAAGGTGGTGCTGAACCGCTGAGCCACCCGGTCTGCTCCATTGCTATTTTAAACATGAGGAATTGGAAGTTAAATATCTTCCTATAGTGAAAACCATAGGCCCAGATGGCTTTACTGGTGTTTAGCCAAATTTTGATGATCAACTGAATCTAATCTTTGCAATCTGGAGTCAGGGACCAAGGGTACATGATAGAAAACCAGCATAATCAAAATACCGAGACCCAAAAAGGTCAGTCTGAGAAGTGACAAGTTCAGACCAGTGTAAATCATGAACCAAAATGCAAAACTTAAAAAAAAAAGTTAGTGAACTGAATACAGCCAGACGTAAAAACAGTGCATCATGTCCGAGATGGATGTGTCCAGGGGCTAGCGGTTGGGTTCCCACCCAGGAAGTCAGTGACCAAATTTGCCACACCAGCAGATCAGAGGCAGGAGAAGCCTGTAGGCACCGAACAGACCAACAGGAATTACCCTCACCCATCAAGGGGCCACCCCAGAAAACCCTCCCGCAGGTGCAGGAACCAGGGTCTGGGTGGCCCAGAGAATTCAGCACTCGACTCTTGATTTCCACTCAGGTTACGATGCCAGGATATCAGGGTCGTGGGGTTGTGCCCCCAGTCGGGCTCCGCACTGAGCAGGGAGTCTCCTTGAGATCCTCTCTCCCTCTCCCTCCAGCCCTAAAACATGCAGGAACAAGCAGGGAATGTCCCCGAGACCCCACAGGAAGGCGAGAAGAAAAGCATGTGTCCAATGAAAGGAATGTGGATGGTATGGAAACAGTCGGAGCAGAGAAGCAGGGCTTCCAGGATAGCTGGGGCATCCCCAGAAAGATGCCCTGGGAAGGGCGGTAGAGGGAAGGGGCTCGAGAAGCTCCAGTCTAGAGGCCTGAGGGCAGATAGACTAGTGGGGAGTTGGGGGGGGGGCCCAAAGGGCAGGAGGTCCTCAGGGCAGAGAAGAGATGGGTTATCCTTTGGTGACACAGGAATAGGGCCATCATTGAGAGCAGAGTCAGGGCCAGGGTGGGCGGAGCACAGGCAGAGGGCAAAGGGCCATGGGGATCCTCATGGGCACCCTGATGGTCCCCTCACATGGGGGAAGGGGCCCCAGGCCCTCAGGAGGCAGGAGGAAACCCAGCGAGGGGAGTCAGGCTCCGTGGACCTTCACCGCTGTCCTCGCCAGAAATGCGCGCCTGCATCACAGACCTGTCACCTGCTGACATCTGGCTTCCTGACCCCTCACCTGTCTCAGGTAATTGCCATCCCTCGCAGCAGGGAGGATCCTGATCCGATCCTGACCCGGCAGGCACGTTGCCCATGGGGCTGCCCACGGGCCTGGGGGTGGTGAAGGCCAGCACACAGTGACAGCCCACAGCTGACCTCAAGAAACACAGCTATCCAGGGGCTGAAAGGTGACTGGCGGGGACAGAGAAGCTCTTGTTGCTGGTTTTGGGTGGTGCTATCATTTAGGACAAGGGTGTTAAGGGTGAGCTGGAGAGAACAAGAGGGTGCCCGGGGAGGGGGGACGTGTGACCACAGCCCAGGTGGAGGAGGCCCCAAGCGGGAAGGAGGCCACTTCTTCCCTTGGAACCAGGCGGGAGGGGGGAAGTGAAGCAGGTGGTTGGTCAGTGTGGAGCAGGAGGCAGGGTCTGGCTGTGGTTGGATGGGGTGGGGCAGGAGGGTTAGGAAACCAGGAACAGTAGAGACAGCTGACCAGCAAAGCTGGAGGATGGATGGCCAGGCAGCCCAGGGCATGCTGATCTTTTAAAAATTTTTTTTATATTTTTATTTTATTTATGATAGGCACACAGTGAGAGAGAAGAGGCAGAGACACAGGCAGAGGGAGAAGCAGGCTCCATGCACCGGGAGCCCGACGTGGGATTCGATCCCGGGTCTCCAGGATCGGGCCCTGGGCCAAAGGCAGGCGCTAAACCGCTGCGCCACCCAGGGATCCCGCATGTTGATCTTGAACACGTGCGCAGCGGTGCCGGCAAGCCCAGAACAGAGACGTTCCTCGGCACTGCTCACTTGCCCTGACATAGACCCAGAGAGCACGGGAACTTGGGGGGACTGGGGGCCACGTGCCAGATGCCAGGACAGGAGAGTGGAGGACACCCGTCCGAGCATGGGAGTAACTCCCCAAATGCCCCTGGTACCGAAGGCACAAGCAGCCCCTACAGGAGAAGAGGCTGTTCTGTTGGCACTGTTCTTCCAGGTTGATGCTAAAGCTCACAACAGTTTTATTTATTTCCAGTCAGCTCCGTGCCCAACATGGAGCCCAGTGCGATGCTCAAACTGACCACCTTGAGATGGAGGCCTGGGCTGAGCCCAAGAGCTGGATGCTCCACCAACTGAGCCACCCAGGCGGCCCTCAGAACCAGGTCCTTTCAATGTGTGTGCACATTCCATGATTGGGGACCTCACGACCAGTGACCTGCACACTGCAGAGGCTGCTTCAGAAAGCTCACTGGTGCGTGTGATGGGATTTGTTGTCTGGGTAGCTGGGTAGCCACCCAGCATCTTTTGAACCCACTTCTATGCTGGTGCTTTCCCAGCCTCCAGAGGTAGGTGCTGGGACTTGCCTATCTGACCTCCTTGGAAGCCAGGACCCCAAAGGCTGGACCTGGCCACCCCCAGACCTGAATTCAGGAAACAGAGCCACAGGGAAGATGGCATTGGCCTGGCAGGATCCCTTCTGTTGGCAGGGCTGGCAAGGCTCTTGGAAGCAGTAGGGCCACAGGTCCTCGGTCAGAAATGGCCTGTGAGCTGCTGTGCACTTAGGTGTCCAGGGCCGGAGGGGAGCCACCTCCTTCCTGTCAGCAGCCCAGCCCTGGGATCCGCAGATCATCCCTAGTCCTAGAGGACTGCTGCCAGCAGAAATGTAGGGCGAGCCACATAAGTAATTTTAAGTTGCTTACATTTTTTTTTACGATTTATTTATTCATGAGAGACACAGAGAGTGGCAGAGACACAGGCAGAGGGAGAAGCAGGTTTCTTGTGGGGAACCCAAGGTGGGACTCAATCCCAGGACCCTGGGATCATGCCCTGAGCCGAAGGCAGACTCTCAACCACTGAGCCCCCCAGGCGCCCCCCAAAGGTGAGATCATTTTAACAGCATATTATTTGACTTAACCCAACATATCCTAAATATTATTTCAACATGTAATCAATATAAGAAAGTACCCGTGGAATGATTTATATTCTTCTTTATACTAAATCTTTTTTTAAATATTTAATTTATTTATTCATGAGAGACACACAGAGAGAGGCAGAGACACAGGCAGAGGGAGAAGCAGGCTCCCTGCATGGAGCCTCACGCGAGACTTGATCCTGGGTCTCCAGGATCATGCCCTGGGCCAAAGGCAGCGCTAAACCACTGAGCCATCTGGGCTGCCCTTTTATTTTTTTATTTACTTATTTTTTAAAAGATTTTATTCATTCATGAGAGACAGAGAGAGAGAGAGAGAAAGAGAGAGAGTGAGGCAGAGACAGGCAGAGGGAGAAGCAGGCTCCATGCAAGGAGCTTGACATGGGACTCAATCCGGGGTCTCCAGGATCATGCCCTGGGCTGAAGGCAGCGCTAAACCGCTGAGCTACCTGGGCTGCCCTATACTAAATCTTTGAAAGTCAGTGTATATTTATCGCATAAAGTGCACCCCAATGCAGACTGGCCATGGTTGGGATACCCATGCGCCCAATGGCTGCTGTATACAGCAGGTGCGGTGCCAATCTGCAGCTTCCCAGACACCCAGCAAGCTACTAAATCACTGTCAATCAAGTCCTCTTCTGTTCAAGTGCATTACAAGACATGCCATTATTTAAAACTATGATCATTTCGGGATGTCAACTGCAAGACAGAGTAAGGGCTCCCCGGGCTCCCCCATTCACTGCCTGTCCCCAAGACCCGGAACAATACCTTGTTCTCGTTCCTTAAATCTGAGTCATCTGAATGAATGAATGAATGAATGAATGAATGCAAGAAATGTTCCTCCCTCAGTAAGTTTCCCAACATGAGTTCTTTGTTTTTTAAGATTTTATTTATTTATTTGAGAGAGAGAGACAGAGATGGCGAGAGGATGAGTGGGGAGGAGACAGGGAAGCAGGCTCCTCGCTGAGCAGGACGCCCGATGTGGACTCTATCCCAAGACCCTGAGATCATGACCTGAGCTGAAGGCAGATGCTTCACCCACGGAGTCCCCCCAGGTGCCCCTCCCAACATGAATTCTTGACCAAAGCTTCATTTGACAAGTCGCCTGGTGGTCACTATATACCTTCGTGCCTTCTCATGACCAGAACTGAGTCCAGGGCCCCAGCTCCTGCTGGGGGAACCCGGCAGGGGAGCACCTCCTTCCTGGAAGGACAACTGCTGCCCAGGCTCACACAGGGCTTGGGTTCTGATCCTGGGGTGGGGCAGGGGACTGCAACGGGGCCGTGGCTCAGGGTGCTGGTTACATGAGAGCACCTGTCAGGCCCACAGACAGGCTGTGGACACTGCCGCCAGCAGGGAAGTCCATTCTATGCGAACTAGAGAAGTCAGCCCGACTGCTGGGGCCTGCATGGACAGCGGAAACCCAGGAGCCATGCATCCGCCCACCCTGGGCACAGAGGGTCCCTCTGGGGCTCCAGGCTTCCTCTGCCTGTCTATCCACTGCTCACCGATCCACTGCTCGACCCTCACTCCCTGCCTACCAGTTGCGTTTTCTCATCTCAGTAGAGGGAACGCAAGCTCTCAGGATCACTGGGGGACTAAGTGTGAAGGCTCAGCCGGGGCTGAGCTCCCCCAGGCACTCTGAGTACCCCCCGCAGACCAGGCACCAGGCCAGCTGTGTGTAAGCTCCCTCGGGCGCCTCCCCCACAGCCCCGCACAAACCAACGCTTCTCCGCAGTCCCCAGGCCCCTTGCCTGGCCTCCACAGCCACAAACACACCTGGATGACAGGGAGCACCTGTGAGTTGGTTCCTTCCATGACGTTCAAACCCTGAAGGCTGCGGCCACTGGTCTTCGTGTCCAGCCGGTTTTTAAGACTCGTTTGCTCCGAGGGCCTGGGAGAAGCTGATAGATGACTGTTATATTCCCAACACAAGTAACTGTTCTCTCCACCTTTCAGACCAGCGTGTTCATTCATTCATTCACTTCCTTCTCATGCATTCGTTCAGGGTGTGCCAGAGACCAGGGCAAGGTGAGGGACCTTCACGCCTGCCCCACTGGACAGAGCCCATCACCCCTGAGGAAAACCAGGCTGCCGCAAGGATCCTGCCCCATGCGCGATTTCCCTTGGGTCCTGCAGGACTGGTCCTGGTGGGTGACCCCGCACACTGCAGCCCTGTGGTGGGTGCGACCAGAATCCCAGACTAACAAGCCCAGGCTGTGATCACTGTACACTGGACACCAGGGTGTCGCTCTCCAGAACCACCTGACTGCCTAGCTCGGCTTTACTTCCTCAACTGTCTGTCAGAACACTGGCAGGAAGTGATCTCCCAAAAGGAAGTGCCACAGACAGGGGCGCCTGGGGGGCTCTACGGCCAAGCATCTGCCTCTGGCTCAGGGCATGACCAATGATCGAGTCCCGCATCGGGGGCTCTCCACAGGGAGCCTGCTTCTCCTTCTGCCTGTGTCTCAGCTTCTCTCTGTGTCTCTCATGAATAAATATATAAAATCTTAAAAAAAAGAAAAAAAAAAAGGAAGTGACGCAGAGGCTCCCAATCTATGCTGGGCTCTTGGGGGAGTTACCGTATCCCCAGCCCTGCATCTCCTCCTCCCCTGCTGGGCTGGGCCTCACCAGTTCAGCTCCGCAGAGTAAAGTTGCAGGGCACCAATGGGCACTCTCCGGCCCCAGCCCTCCTCCATCCACAGACAGGAGTCACCTCCCAGGCAGGAGGACTCTGGGGGTGGGGCATGTTCCATAGCAGCCCCGAACGCCCTGGGATTGAGCCCCTGCCTGATGTAGTTTTACTGGCCTGTGCTCACTCCTCGCTGTGAGTCCCCTTCCTCTACAGGTAACCCCGGGTCACCTGACACGGAAATCTTGGCCTGGGGGTCCTCCCGGGCAGATGCAAACTGACGTGGGGCACCTGTCAGGTATCAGAAATCCAACTGATGCTCATTATCAGAAATAGTCTGCCTCTCACCCTGTAAAACAGTCTAGCCTCACAGCGAACTCTGAGGCTTCTTTCCTCCCACTCTTCGTGAACCTCATGGAAACTTGGTGTACCCCTCATCACTTTAGTTTTGACTCTTTTAGGTAGAGACAGGGTTTCACATCTCCAGCTGGGGTGAGGATTGAGAGCTCACCGTGAGGTGAGGTTCGCTGCGGGTCTGTAACTTCTTACTGTGGAAAATCCCAAACATGCACAAAAGTAAACAGAGTAGAATAATGAGCCCCTACGTGCCCGTCAGCAGGTTTGACGACTACCAGCTCACCGCCAGCTTCCAGCGTTGTTTCATCCCAGCCACCTCCCTGCCTCAACCTCAAATTACCATAGAGCAAAACCCAAATATATTATTTCACCTGTTGTATTCAACATCTCTAACACATAAGGATTCTTTTTTTTATAAGCATGACTGTAACATTACTATCACATCTAAAAAATTGTAATTCCATGGTACGCCTGGGTGGCTCCGTGGTTGAGCATCTGCCTTTGGCTCAGGGCATGACCGGGGTCCTGGGATGGAGTCGTGCATCAGGCTTCCTGCTCAGCGAGGTGTCTGCTTTTCCCTCCGCCCGCTGCTACACCTGCTTGTGCTCTCTCTTGCTCTCTCTGTCAAATAAATAAATAAAATATTTAATAAATAAATAAAATCTTAAAAATATTTATTTATTTATTTATTTATTTATTTATATTATTTTTTTAAATCTATGATAGTCACACACACACAGAGAGAGAGAGAGAGAGGCAGAGACATAGGCAGAGGGAGAAGCAGGCTCCATGCACCAGAAGCCCAACGTGGGATTCGATCCCGGATCTCCAGGATCGCGCCCTGGGCCAAAGGCAGGCGCCAAACCACTGCGCCACCCAGGGATCCCAAAATCTTAAAAAATAAAACTGTAAACTACTAGTTTACGGTTTGTTGAGTTATAATCTAAATAACATCCATACATTTTGATCAGTTCCATGCCTCTCAAGTCTTCTTTAGTTGATGGGCTCCCCTCCCTCTTTTTTGGTCTTTCCTTGCAATTTATTTATTGAAGACATTTGATCATTTCTTCCTAGGAAGCTTCCCGAGGTCTGGGTCTCGCTGATCGTGTCATCATAGTATCACCTCACACATCCTCCCGTTCTCTCTATGTTCTGTAATGTCGTGGTCGGATCTAGAGGTTTGATCCGATTTGGATTCGAGTTTGTCCTGAGACCCCTTCATATGTGGTTTTGGTGACTTCCACCAGGAGGCACACCAGGTGGATTTTCTGGATTTTCTAGTTTCTGTTTTGACAAAGCTGTGGTAGTCCCATTGTTGTGCAGAGGGCCAAGGGGCGAGGGCCTGAGAAATGTGACTCACCTCTTGTGACCTCTGTGGCTGACCTGGCAGGCTCCTCTGCTCCTTGCACCAGCCGGTCCCTGACTATGACAAGGTGCTCCCACGGGGTCAAAGAGAGGGCAATGTCTGGCCAGGGCATGGGCTGGTTGGGGGGGGCACCACTTCCCCATCCCTGTCACCGCCTCCGCTCCCAGACCATTCCAACCGCAGGGTGAGGCCCAGCTGCCCAACCATGGGAAGTGGCTCAGTGTCTGTGAGCCCCATCTCTCCCTTGGGACCACTCGACAAGGAGGTCCACCTCCGCCTGTGTCAGGTCCCACCAGGACCCGCCAGGACCCCTGGGGCTCCGGGACCTGCCGTCCACGCCCCTGCTCCTGCAGGTAGACTTGGGAGCCCACCAAGCAACTTCGTCAGGAAGCCAGGGCTGACTTGCGACGGAAACGCAGGGCCTCCAGTTCTGACACCAGGCAGAAAGGAGAGAGAATGCTGGGCAGGAATGGATCCATCCATCAAAGTAAAGCAAAGCTCTGGGCTGACCCTGGCAGGAGCCTCCTAAGAAAATGGGGCCTGTGAGCTCGGGTTTCTTCCTCTTACCTCCCCGGGAGGCTCAGTGGGGCGGGTGCCTCAGGCCTCCCTGTCCCCACAGGCAACCTCCGTAGGAGGAAAGAGCTGGGGGGTCAGGTCAGGAGAGTGGCCTTCTCCTCAGGGCTCAGGGCAGAGTGAGGAGAGCATGGGAGGTGGCAGGGAGGGGGGCAGAGCCTGGTAGTCCTGGAGGGAGGTGGCCACAGGGAAGCTGGGACCTGAGTCAGAGGAGCCAGTGCCTCCCGCCCCACAGAACCTGTTAGGCTGCTGTCCTAGCTCCTCCCTGGCGGTCCTGGGCCTCTCCTGAGGCAGGTGGGCAGAGGGGAGGGGAGCTGAGAGGCCGCCCAGCCCTGGCACAGGGGCACCCACATCTGCAGGGAGGGCAGCTCCCCTCAGCCAGGGAGCAGGGCCAGCTCTGCCCACGGTCACCTGCTTAGCCGCCCTGTCCCGGGGTAACCCTGTCCCGCAGCTGATAGGGGCTGTGTCTGGGTTTCCCTGATGCCATTCCACCCCGTCCCCAGTGCTTACACAGTGGCTTCGCCACCAGATTTAGGAAAGGTGCAGGACCCAGACCCCCACCTACAGATGGGACATGGCCTACTGCCCCCCACAGCCACCCAGTATTTTACATGCTCATCACCTTCTCTCGTGGAACATTGTGGTAGAAAAGTGACCTACTTTCTAAATTATTTTATATTATTTAATATATATAATACCCAATACATAATAAATAATAATATAAATATATAATAAACATTTAATAAATTATCTTATACACTCCTACATGACAGAGATCTATGAAATACGAATCTCATAATATTTTGGTTAATTTGATAGTATTTCCCAAAATTCAAAAGGCACACACACACCCAAAAATCTCTCTCCTACTGCTATCTCTCCACAACACTGGCCTAGACCACTGGATCCGTAGCAGTTTTGTTTGTTTGTTTGACCGACTCTGACGGTTAGTTTATTCTAAAGCACAAACTGTGTGTGCGGCTGCAACTGCTACACAGAACAAATCTTAATCTTATCATTCAATTTTAGCACATCCCTGCCTCATTTTTCTTAATAAAACATAGTATTTAACTGTATGACCTGAACACAATCTACTTAACTAGCCTTCTATTTAGCTTCCAAAATCAAGAGCAATGGTTCTGTGAAGGTCCTGGTGCATACTGTGTGGGCACCCGTTCACCTGTGGGGTAAATTTCTGGAATTTGGAGTTGGAATTGGACAGAGTTGTTTTTTTATTTATTTATTTATTTATTTATTTATTTATTTATTTATTTATTTATTTATTTATTTTAGAGTTGGTTTATTTAACTGTTTGGTCGATATTGCCAATTTGCCCTCCAAACAGATTGTTGTACCAATAACTTCCCCAGTGATAACATGAAGTGGTGCCTGTTCCCAGACCCCTGTACCAGGACAGGTTGTCTTTGTCGTTTTGTCAAGCTCACGGCCGGCGTTCCAACAGCCACTGAGGCAGGAGCGGGAGGTGAGCCCTCTGAGGCCCTGCGCAGACCACATAGCCACTGTGCTGGGGCGTTAAAGATGGTTTGGAAAGTCAGCACCTCTGGGTAGTAACCCGGTCCCTCACAGCCCCCCACCGTGACCGAGGTAGTCCTGGGCTTGGTGAGAATAACCAGGGAAGTAGTGGGGGAGCATCTACCTCAGGGTACAGACCTGCACCCCCTTCCTACCCCCATCTGAGCCCCCAGGGTACAGACCTATGCCCCCAGCCCTCCAAACACTTCCTGTGTGGAGACTTCAGCTGTGCCCCAACCCCCCCTTCCCTGCTCTTGGGAGTCGAGGATCCCAACTCCTGCAGAGGGTGGCCTCCTGGCTGCACCTGTGACTCTCCAGTGGCTATTCCCCCAGTTGGTGACACTAACTAGGTGTTAGGGATATGGGGGGAAGGCCCGAGAAATCTGGTCAGATTGAGACTTAAGTCAATCGAACCTTATTTTCAGATCCTTTACCTCAGTGTCTCACCTGCAGCGGTGGAAGCTGCTAAGTAGTTGAGTTTTGAGTTTTGTTTCTTCTTTTAGCGGCCGTGGGCAGCTGGGGTGCGGTGGGGTGTGTGAAGCACACAGGCCCGGGAGCCAGGAAACCCGACTGAGAAGCTCTCGATGACCAGAGATGAGCGACAAGCTTGCGAAGCCTCGCAGCTGTGGGTGACCTTCTGGCACCACCTGTGTTTGCTAACTTGGCCTTTTTCTTACTGGGTTCTGGCCTCTTGTGGCCCCAAGGGAGGGCACAGCCGCGGTGAAATGAGAAAACACTGGTATGACCACCAGCTACTGTTTTATTTCACAGCTGCTGCAAAGGGAGGTGCTTTGGAAAGTTTTCGTGGAAAGACTGCCTGAATAGACACTTTTCATGTGAAAAAAAATTAGATAATCATCATCAGACTGGATTTTGAACATCATTAGCCTGTTTGGCAGGAGGGAGCTAGTTTTGTGCATGAATCTAACTTCCAGAGAAAGTCCGCATGTCGACAAAGTCCACTAATAGCTCCTCAGGTGCTGTGGTCAGGAGAGCTGGTGCAGGAGGCCGGGGCTCCCTCCTCAGTGCCTGACCTAGGAGAGGAGGCACTGACCTTCGCCCCTCTGGGTCTCCTCCATCACAGGCACCTGGAGGCCCTTGGAGGCTGTGGCCTGCTGTCCAGCAGGGTGGGCGAGGGTGTGGGGACCCACACGCCACATTGGGGAGCATCTACAACGCTGCAGGCAGCCTGCTCCTTAATCCGCAGCTGTGCCCCTCGGCAACCACCCAGAGGGCATGGGGCCCCATGCCCCCCAACACAGGGCCACGCACAGCACTATCGCCAACCCTCCAGGCAATGCACCCATCCGTGCCCTTGCCACCCCGCCCTGCACAGCATACCAGCCTCCTGAGCAGAGAGGCAGGCAGCCAGGTGGCAAGTGTCCAGAGCTGTGGTCACCTCCTGCATCCAGAGCTGTGGGCCAGAGCAGCAGCCTGGCCAAGCTCACAACTCTGCACTTGTTCCTGCAGCTTTGGGTGGTCAAACAGGCTTCTCCTCTCCTGGGGTGAGGGCTGGGAGTCTGCAAGGGCCCTACCTGCCTACCCGACACGCCTGCATCTTTTCAGTTTGTGGGCCTAGCACTCAGCAGTTCCCACTGCTGGAGCACAGATGGGGTCAGCCCTGGGTGTCCCCAGGGAGGGCCTGCGACTGGTGAGGCAGGGCTTGGCCTCAGGTGGTACCAACTGAAGAGGACACAAGTAGCTTCAGGAGGCAGCCAGCTACCACCCCGGGGACTTGACCACAGAGGCAAGAGCCTCTCCAGAGATCCTGTGGAGGAAACTCAGTACTGACGCAGCCTGTAGCATCCTCACCTGGAAACCTCCGGCCCCAGCTCCGTGACATGTTGGAAGCACGTGAGGGCACGTATGGTCGCTACAACAACATGGGGTGCTGCTAACATTTTGTGCCTGCGGGACTTTTGGGACTGGGGACACTAGAGACTAATGCCGTGGGTTGGGTGTTGGTCCCATCGAGGAAGAATTGTCTCTTCCCATACACAATGATGACCTCGGAGAAGACCAGTAGGATTGACTGAAATGCCTTCTAAGGGAATCTTCCATGTGGTGATACTTGGAATAGTGGCACAGTAATGCCTGGAAAGGAGGATCCAAGGTGGAGGCACACCCAGGTGTGTTTCTGCACATCCAGATACACACGAGTGTGCACAGGCAGAGACAGGCACACCCGGGGCAGATGCACACGAACACTCAGTTACACACACACACACACACACACACAGGAACCTAGATGCCAACAACTCTCTGGGAGAACTTTGACCAGTGATGGATGTAGTGAGCTGGGCAGGGAAACAGGGTGCGGGGGGTGGCGGGCAGAGAGGTAAGAGGAGGGAGTCGCAGGGACAAGGCAAATGGACAGACGGGGCTGCATCTGGGGACACCAAGAGGCCCGGCATCCCCACTTCCTTTTCTGGGAACTCAGCCTCCCCTGGTAACTAGGATCAAGCCTCTCTCTGGGGCTCTGTCCATCAACAAACATATTGGGAGCCAAGGAAGTGCCATTTGTTTTGACTGATGGCAGCAGCTGGTTGCTGGCAGAGACTGGTCCCTCTGTGGAGACTTGGACAGGTGTCCATCCACTGCCTCCCACAAGCCTGTGCAGGGGAGCTAAGGGGGCTGCAGGGGTGAAGTGGTTCCGCTCCCCGAACCACTAGCACTGCCACTGATGTTCTGACCTGACCTGACCTGACCTACCTCCTGCTGACAGCCTGCCCCCGCCCTCTGGCTTCCTCCCACCGGCTGCCCTCCTTGACCATGACTCCCACCCGCACACCCCCCACCCCGGAGGATTCAGCTGCAGCCAGGATTCACCTGACACAGCACATACCCCTCCCCCGCGGGATTCTAGGTATGTCTAGGGCCATATGTGGGGCCCATGCTGGACAAAGTTCCCATGCTCATGGGGACAGAAGTGGGAGGGGCTCAGAAGACCTGAGGCAGAGAAGCTGTTCGTAATTAACAGCCTAGGACACAATTGTGGGAATAATTAACATATGGGTATTTTTTTTTAAGGCATCACATTTGAATATTCCTTAGCCATTAGAAACGACAAATACCCACCTTTTGCTTCGACATGGATGGAACTGGAGGGTATTATGCTGAGTGAATAAGTCAATCGGAAAAGTACAAATATTATATGGTCTCATTCATTTGGGGAATATAAAAATTAGTGAAAGGGAATAAAGAGAAAGGAGAGAAAATGAGTGAAAATATCAGTGAGGGTGACAAAACATGAGAGACACCTAACTCTGGGAAATGAACAAGGGGTAGTGGAAAGGGAGGTGGGCGGGGGTATGAGGTGACTGGGTGATGGGCACTGAGGGGGGCATTTGGCGGGATGAGCACTGGGTGTTATGCTAAATGTTGGCAAATTGAACTCCAATAAAAAAATTAAATAAATAAATAACAATGTAAAAATAAATAAAACATCACATTTGAAAAATCAGCACTTACAGGTCTTCTGTGTTCTGTTTCAACCACAAGAATGGCCCCAAATGCATGGGTGTGTTCATGCATATCTAGACTCAGATCTGTGTGCCCAGGTATGGACAGGATATGGGGGGGGCAGGTGAAAGGAGGGGGGAATGTGTGGGCATCACAGGTAGAGGTGATGTGGGGGGCTGTGCAGGTATCACGGGTGCAGATGATGGGGGGCACTGTATGGGCCTCATGGGTGCAAGTGATAAGGGGGGGATGTGAGGGTATCACAGGTGATAAGAACACTTGACATATGAACACTCACAGGTGGTGTTGGGTGTACTCACTGGGCAGGTTCTCTTTAGGCCTCACTCTCTCTACCTCTGAACCTCCCTATCTACACACCTGTACCTGAAGGGTCTTCCCTCTTTTGTGCCTGGAGGAGGATGGGGGGGGGAGGAGCATGATCTATCTATACCCCATGGGGAAGGCACAGTGGCCAGTGTCAGTGCCCACTCTGTTAGGCAGAGTTGTCTGGGAGGAGGTCAGCAGGGTGATGGCTGGAGTGGGCGGCTCCTGGCTCGTGAGAGCGCCTTGGGTGCATATCTTCCCAAGTCCGTGTGTTTGGTGACGTTGGTGTTGGGAGTGGTGGGAGTAGTCATCGCACAGCCACACCCCCAGTCCCACTCTGTGAGGCATTAAACACCTCCTGCTGTGCACCAGTGGCTCAGGAACATGATCACCATATTCCCCAGACTTGTGTCAAAGCTCTCAGGTGAACCTCCTGGGCAGGGGGCAGGGAATGGACATTGCTGCACCTGCAGGAGGACTGGGTTAAGTGGAACAGGGCCTCACCCTTCTGACCTTCATGCACCTTGGCGTCTGTTGTGATTTTTCCCTTTGCCTGGAAACCTATCTCCTCTGAGACAGCCTGACCTTCCAGGCCTCGTTGGATTCCCGCCCACCCTGGGAGGGTCCCTGGCTGCCCCTTCAGGATAGGGGGAATGGGGTCTGAGCCCAGGGAGAGCCCCAACCCTGCTGCCTACCAGGTCCGTGCCTGAGCAGAGCCTCGGCCTCTCTCGGTGAAACAGGAGTGATGATATTTATGTCGGCGCAGTGTGAACATAGAGCAAGGCCACCTGTGGGATGCACACAGCACAGGCTGGCACAAAACTCACAGCTGATAAACGGCCGTTTCTCGCCCCTCCTCCCGTCCAGCGTGACAGATGGCCAGCACCTCTGATTAGCCTGAGTCACCGTGATGGTGACTGCACTCACTTGGCCAGGTTGACTGTCGGATTGCATTTAGAAAGAGTCCAGATCCATGTTGTTTGCAAGAGAAACATCTAAAGCTAGGATACGGCAGGCTGAAAGTAAGTAGAAAACAAGAGCCCCAAGAAGGCTGGTGTGCCTTTATAAGGAGCATACAAGATGGGGGCACCCGGGGGGGCTCAGGGGTTGAGTGTCTACCTTTGGCTCAGGGTGTGACCCTGGGGTCTTGGGATCAAATCCCACATCGGGCTCCCCGCAGGGAGCCTGCTTCTCCCTTTGCTTGTGTCTCTGCCTCTCTCTCTGTCTCTCATGAATAAAGTCTTAAAAAAAAAAAAAAGGAAAAAGGAACACACTAGATGTTATTTAAGACAAAAAACATTTATGAGGGAAAAACAGGAGGGCCAACCTCATGATTACAGACAGGAATGGGCCTGAAGATGAAAGTATTCTCAGGTTGCATCACCTGATGACGTATCCTTGCAACGTAAGGCAGAGATCCAAAGTGGACTCACCGCCCATGCCACCGAGACAAAGTGATTACAAATCATGTGCCTCATCAGGGATTTTTTTTTCTTTTTGAGATTTTATTTATTTGTTTGAGAGAAAGCACAAGCAGGGGGAGCAACAGAGGGAGAGGGTGAAGCAGACACCCCGGGGAGCAGGGAGCCCAACGTGGGACTGGATCCTAGGACCCTGAGATGGTGACCAAGCTGAAGGCAGACGCTTCACCCACTGAGGTGCCCTGATTAGGGAGTTCTACCTACACTATATGAAGGACTCATAAAACGATAAAAACAATCCCATTTAAAAATGGGGCAAGGGGCACCTGGGCGGATCAGTGGGTGAAGTCTTTCTTCAGCTCAGGCGGTGATCTTGGGGTCCTGGGGTACAGCCCCACGTGCGGGCCCCTGCGCAGGGGGGTCTGCTTCTCCCTCTGCCCCCCACCCCCGCTCCGCTTGTGCTCTCTCTCTTTCTCTCTCGAGTAAATAAATAAAATCTTTAAGTGTTTTCAACGGGGTGAAAGTGCGCGGCTCGTGGGCCACGGTTCCCGCCGCCAACTCTGCGGGCCGAGTCTGCGGGAGGGCCCCTCGCCCTCGCCCTCGCCCTCGCCCTCGCCCTCGCCCTCGCCCTCGGTGTTGCCCCGGACCCGAGGCCGTCCCCGCCTCTGCGAGCCTGGGTCCAGTGTGCCCCTGGAGGAGCGCCCGACTGCGTGAGGCCGGGGTCCTGGGGGCCCGCGGGGTCCTGGGGGCCGCAGCCGCCGACGCACCAGCGCGGCCGCGACGCGGAGGGCCTGCGGGACTCGTTCTTCGCGGAGATCCCGGTCGGGCGTGGCCCCCACACGCCCCGCCCCGCCCCGCCCCGGCTCACGCCCCGCCCCGGCTCACGCCCCGCCCGCCCCACGCCCCGCCCCGCCCCACGCCCCGCCCCGGCTCACGCCCCGCCCACCACGCCCCGCCCCGCCCCGGCTCACCCCCGCCCGCCCCGCCCCGCCCCGCCCCGGCTCACGCCCCGCCCCGCCCCACGCCCCGCCCACCACGCCCCGCCCCGCCCCGGCTCACCCCCGCCCGCCCCGCCCCGCCCCGCCCCGGCTCACGCCCCGCCCGCCCCGTCCCCCCGGGACCCGCGCGCAGCAGCCCGTGCGTGGGCCGACGCGGACCGAGCGGCCGCTAAGCCGGGAGCCTGCAAACCGCGGCGGGCGGGCGCGTCCTGGTCCTGGGGCGCTGCGCGGCCTCCCTGGGCTTGCCTCAGGGCCCGGGCTCCCCTCCCCGCCGGGCCGCCCGCGGCGCCCGCAGCAGACTTCCCAGGCCACGGCCACGCTGACCCGCCGCAGCCGGGGAGGGACGCAGCCCTGCCCCATGACAGCAGGGTTGCGGGGACCCTTCTCCCCCGCTGCCTGCCGCTGCCGCAGGGGAGGGGTCTGACCCGTCCCCGCCCAACGGGCAGATGGGAAGACCGAGGCCCTTAGCCAGCCGGCCGCTGTGCCCTTGGGGACCGGCTCAGGGGTGAGCTGACCGCGGGGACGCTTGGGCCCCCCAGGGAACGACGGGGCGCGAACTCGGGTCTCCTCCCGGTGTTTGGCGACACCTGGTGGCCCCGTGGCCACCCCGCGCCAATGTCCCGTAGATACTGATTGATTCTCAGAAGCAAAGAGCTTATCCAGCAGGTGACTCCGTGTCACAGAGACCAGCCCCGACCAGCCCACCCGAAGCCACGCAGCGGTTCATTCCTCCCTCCACGGCTGCGTGCCGCACCAGGTACTGCGGCTCCCACCACAGACACTGGAGGAAAAGAAATGAAGAAATAAACAGGAAAAACATCAGTGATGTGGACAGAACGGGACTGGGTCACCTCCTCAAAAGGAGTGGTCAGGGAGGGCTTCCGAGAGGAGGCCACATGGAAGCTGCTATCAATCAGAAGAAGCTTGCAGCGCAGAGATGTCTGCAGAGATGTTGAGGAGCAGCATTCCAGGGGCAGGGGGTGGAGAAGCAGCGGAGGGGCGATGAGATGTGGGACAAGATAGCAGGTCAGGGACAGGGATGTGATAAGGGGCCTGCAGGCCAGGGAAGGGACCTTCCTGCCCCAAGAGGATGGCCTGGGAAAAGGTGCCCTAAGCTGGGCAGTGACTTTACAAAGGTCATGGGCTGTGGGCAGGGGAGGGGGGAGGCCAGCGAGCAACAAGGCCAGGACCAGGCAGGTTGCCATGGACAATAGAATGGGTTGGGGGAGGCAGAGGCTCACTGTGCGGGGGCATCCCCCATGAATGACAGTGCCGTGGGGGGGATTCGAGAGAAGGAAGCAGGACGTCTGTTGGGTGCGTGTGCCAGGCCTGGAGGGCTTGGGGGCTGGTCAGGAGATGCTTGGAGATGTGCTGGGGGTGGTAACCGGGGTCACAGAAGCCGTGGGGAGGAAGCGCTTCTCCATTCCTGGACATGGAAGCTCGGAGAGCTCATTATCGACATTTTAATGACTTTGTCGAAATATCACTCACTTGATATTCAATTCACTTATTTAAATGTACCATTGGGGCACCTGGGGGCTCGCCGGGTGAGCGTCTGCCTTTGGCTCAGGGTGTGACCCCCGGGTCCTGGGATTGAGTCCACGTCGGGCTCCCCACAGGGAGCCTGCTTTTCCCTCTGCCTGTGTCTCTGCCTCTCTCTCGGTGTCTCATGCATAAATAAAATCTTTTTTAAAAATTACCAAATAAAACAGAACCTGAGAGCTGTAGGTAAAGGCTAGAGTAACAGAAACACCTCTGCTGAAACGGAGCAGGGCCTAGTCATACTCCAGCTGGTGACCTGCTGGCCTGAGAAGCCAGGTTCATTCAGTCATTCAGAACGTCTGTGTGCCCGCTCTGCTCTGGCCAAAGCCACCACCACCACCACCACCACCCCCCCTCACCACCCCCCACCCCCCCCAGCAGGAAGGGCTTACACGTTGTTGCCTCTCCCTTAAAGGGCTCCCTGACCTCTGCAGGATGCCGGATGCAGAAAACCCCAGGACCCAGCAGTACTTATCAGGATAAAATAAACACTCAGTCAAGCCTGCAGGCTTCCCCGGGGTGGAGGGAGAGGGGCGTCTGCAGGCACCACGTCCTGGCTTTGCTGCTGGGGCTTCGTCCCCGCGAACCCCAGCAGCCCCGACACCGGCACCCATGGGTGGGGCACAGGGTCCCGCTGGGCTGGGAGACCAGCCCCTCCGAGAGGCCTACATGGTCGTCCAGCCCCATCCACCCCACACCTGCCACGGCAGAGCTGGCTTTGCTGGGATTTGCCGCCGCGATGACAGGACAGGGCAGAGGGAGAAAGAAAGAGCGGGTAGGAAACCGTTGCCTGTCGTCGTCCGTACAGGAAGGTCGGTGCGTGGTCCGCTCTGCCTGGTGTGGACACGAGGTGCATGAGCAGGTGCACGCGGAGACGCAGCCACAGAGCTTACTCCCCCATGGTGGCCCTCGCTGGTTCGTGTCCCCTCCTGTTAGCCTGATGACCCATGTGCCCCTGGCTCTGAGGGCCCCCGGCCCGATCCCAGGCCTTGGGGAAGAACGCTCTTGGGCTTTTCTGAAACTAGCGACACTGGGCGGGGCCCCCTGGGGGAGACCCCAAGCTTGCAGCTATCTGTGTTCAGCAGCTGCCCCTTCCGGGACCCTCCTGCTGGTGGGGGAGACTTGAGCTTTCGGAGCTGCAGCGGGAGGCAGTTTGTGGCACCTGTCACGCCTGAAACGGGGTGGTCTTTCCTCCATGGGGATCCGCGTGAGGCCTGGCGGGCCGACCACTCACACCCCCTCCCTGGCTCCCTGTCGTGGGGCCGGGCTTGGCGGGCGGTGGAAGGTGCTGGCTCACCCCCGGCCCCCACTTCTGCCCTCAGGCACCAACGCTGCAGTCAGTGGGTCCTGAGGGCGAGCCCACCGGGCATCTGTGGGAAGGACGCCCCACCAATACACACCCGGTCCAGTCTCAGGAGACATCCTCCTCCTGGTGCAGGGCGCCTGCAGCCTGGTCACCGCCTTAGTGCGGCCCCCTCCCCCACCACCAGGGGGGGATTGGGCCCCAGGTCATTCCTACCAGGCCCGTCAGGGTGGCTGCAGCCCCTGGTGGATGGCTCAGTCTGCAGGAAGCTACCTCCCCATGGCCAGGATGTTCAGTTTGCCACTTCAGAAGGGGACCCTCCTGTGGCTGAGTTCAAAAAGGGTGTTGCCTGTGTTCTCCTCTAGGATTTTGATGGACTCCTGTCTCACATTTAGATCTTTCATCCATTTTGAGTTTATATTTGTGTCTGGTGCAAGAGAGTGGTCTAGTTTCATTCTTCTGCATGTGGATGTCCAATTTTCCCAGCACCATTTATTGAAGAGACTGTCTTTCTTCCAATGGATAGTCTTTCCTGCTTTGTCGAATATTAGTTGACCACAATAGCCAAACTGTGGAAGGAGCCTCGGTGTCCATTGAAAGATGAATGGATAAAGAAGCTGTGGTCTATGTATACAATGGAATATTCCTCAGCCATTAGAAACGACAAATACCCACCATTTGCTTCAACGTGGATGGAACTGGAGGGTATTAGCTGAGTGAAGTAAGTCAATCGGAGAAGGACAAAGATTATATGATCTCATTCATTTGGGGAATATAAATAATAGTGAAAGGGAATAGAAGGGAAGGGAGAAGAAATGTGTGGGAAATATCAGAAAGGGAGACAGAACGTAAAGACTGCTAACTCTGGGAAACGAACTAGGAGGGTGGAAGGGGAGGAGGGTGGGGGATGGGGGTGAATAGGTGACGGACGCTGAGGGGGGCCCTTGATGGGATGAGCACTGGGTGTTATTCTGTATGTTGGTAAATTGAACACCAATAAAAAATAAATTTATTTAAAAAAAAGAAGGGGACCCTCCTGCCCCAGGCAAGCCATGGTCGTGTGCAGCCCCTGACGGCTGAGCCCTCACCGTGGCCACACGATGACACTGAGCGGGACCCCCTTAAACAGCCCCCGAACCCTGGGCCCACCAAAACCAGGAGAGACAATGACAAATAAATGACTTTGTGATTTAAAGCAGTGTTTTGGGGGTGATTCATTGTGCAGCCAGAGGGAGGTAACCAAAGCCAGCATTGTGGGGGCCTCAGAGGGGAAGGACTGCACAGTGATGCTGCAGGGCTGGTGACCTGGAACCTCCTGCCTCCCGACCCGCCTGGGATGTGGTCCCTGCCCTGGGTCAGGGGCTTATGGCTAGGAGCACCCTTCCTGGCCTATCCTCAGGGCTCACATGAACTGGGCGTTTCCATGGATGGATTCCTGTGTGACTGTCTGTCACCTTGAGGTCTGTGAGGCTGGAAATTACTTTTGTTTCTAAAAAGAGACACGGATTTATTTAAAATTTTAAAAAAGATTTTATTTATTTATTCCTGAGACACAGAGAGAGGCAGAGCCACAGGCAGAGGGAGAAGGAGGCTCCATGCAGGGAGCCCGATGCAGGACCCAATCCTGGATCTCAGGGTCACGACCTGAGCCCAAGGCAGACACTTAACCCCTGAGCCCCCCCAGGTGCTCCCATGTTCACTCCTTTTAATTGTGGTAAAACACGCATCACCTGAGATGGGACAGCTGCACCGCCTGTAAGTGTTCAGTCCTGGGGCACTGAGCCCATGGGCCGTGGGGCCTGCACCAGAGTCTGGGTCCAGGACTGTCCATCTTGCCAGCCTGACACTCCGCCCCCTGTTCCACATCCCCTCCAACAACCCTGCACCTGTGTCTCTCTGTGTCTATGTTCAGTCGCTCTGGGTTCCTCATCTAAGTGGGGTCAAAAGGTGTTTGTCTGAGCCACGTGTGTCCCACAGGCTCATCCACCCTGTGGCAGATGTCACAACACCCTGTCTTTATAGGGTGAGTGAGACGCCACCGTCCGGATGGGCTGCATTGATCAGTTCATCGGTTGGTGGACGTTTGGCTGTTTCTGCCTCTCCACTATTGTGCACGGTGCTGCTGAGAATGCGATCGTGCACACATGTGCCTGAGGCCCTGCTTTTAAGACTTCTGGGTTCACGCCCTGAAGTGCACGCTTACTTCTCTGGCAAAGTGACTTCGCACATGTTACACCTCAATCTGTAAAAAGTGCGAGCTGTGCAGGGCCAGATAGCCTGGAGGGGGCTGCCCCGCAGCACGGGGTGGTCAAAGGTACGCAGCCAGCATGTGCCGATGCAGCCCCTCCCTGGGACTGGGGGCTGCAGGTCAGGCACACAGTTCTCTCCCATACATCGAACAGCGGTGTTTCCTGTCAGTGGGCGCGTGGAAATGCCTCTGTTCTTGAGAAGCAGGACTTTTGGGTCCTGGCTCCCGCATGGTAGGCCTGAAGGTGATAGTACCTGCCTGGTGGCCACTGGGAAATGACTGGGGTCAGCTCTGGGACTCCGGAAGGAGTCTGCAGTGCAGCCAAGAGACAGACTTGCACACTGACTGGGTAGCTAGGTGGACCTTCTAGGGCTTTCCAATTGCCCTCCACCGTGACCTCCAATCGCCCACCACCGTGACCACTCATGTTCCAACAAGGGAGGCTGAGGCCCAGGGAGGGATGTGTGGTGCTGGTGCCTATGCAGCATTGGTGCCCAACTGCTTACCCAAACATCCCTGATGGTATTGCCCTCCTGGGCTCCGGCTTTGTTCCCATTGGCCCGGAGGAAACCCCAACCATGGGGTTTCCTGCTCCCTCCAGCCCCTGGTGACCACGCATCTGCGTCCTGTTTCTATGGACTTAACCATTGGAGATATTCTGTATAAGTGGAACCATACAGAGTGTGTGGCGTCTGTCATGTAGCATGATGTTTTGAGGGTCAGCAGGTATAGCATGGACCCCAACCCATTCTGTGCCTGAATGATATCCTGTGGCATGCACACCCTGCATTTGCTTTGCCGGGTTTTTGTTGTTGTTGTTTTGTTTTGTTTTGCTTTTGGTGGGCAGCAAAGCACAGTTTATTGAGCGATAATAGAGTTTATAGGATGATAGAGTACAAAAGTCCTGAAGAGCAAGGGGACCCAAATTTGCCCTGTTTTGCCTATTTACCAGTTGATGGCTTTCAAGTTGTTTCCACCGCTGGGCAATGGCCAATGTGCTTCTATTGACATCCACACACAAGTATTTGCTGACTCCCAGTTTTCGGCCGTTCTGGGTATACACCTCTGAGAGGAATTGCTGGTGGGGGTGTAATTCTGAGTTTGACCTCTCGGGGGACACCTGCCCTGTTCTGCATGGAGGCTGAAACATTGTGTCCCCACCAGCATGTATGAGGGTGTCAATGTCTCCCCACATCCTCACCAAACTTGTTATCTGTGTTTTGTTTTGTTTTGTTTTAATTTAAAAAGTTTTTAATTCTAGTCATCTTAGTGCAGATGAACTGGTTTCTCGTGTTATTTTTTTCGGGAGGCAAAGCATCTCTTCTTGTTCTAGTCCAGGAAGAATGTGTGGAAAGTCACCACCGAGCCTGTCTTTGCTGTGGTTTTGATCTGCGTTCCCTTAGTGACCAGTGATGGTGAGCAGCCCTTCAAGCACATGGTGGCCATTTGCACATCTTCGCAGAAACATCTACTCAAGGCCGCTGCCTATTTTTAATTGGGTGGTTTGTCGTTTTGTGCTTTGTCTTTTTATTTTGAAATAATTTCCAACTTACAGAAAAATGACAATATGGTAGAGGGACACCCACACAGTCTTTACCTGAAGACTTTCTCCTCCACTCTTCATGTCTTGCCCCATTTGCTCTTGTACTGTCTCTAGTTTTTTCTCCCCTGAACTACTTGAGGGTCAGATGCAAATACGGTGACCCGTGACCCTTAAATATTTCAGTATGAGGGCTTCATCTACGCAGCCGCGTTACTGTCGTCAACCTCAGTCTTCCAGGTCTACCGTCCGCATTCCAACCTTACCAGTTGATCTAGTAACACGTGTTTCCCTCTAGCTTGCGATCCAGTCTGCGGCCCACATTGAGCTAAAGAATCACAGCTCTTCCATCTCTGAAACAATCCCTGGGTCTTCCTTAGTCTTTTAGGACTTTGATATTTCTGGGATCCCTGGGTGGCGCAGCGGTTTAGCGCCTGCCTTTGGCCCAGGGCGCCATCCTGGAGACTAGGGATCGAATCCCACATCGGGCTCCCGGTGCATGGAGCCTGCTTCTCCCTCTGCCTATGTCTCTCTCTCTCTCTCTCTCTCTCTCTCTCTGTGACTATCATAAATAAATAAAAATTAAAAAAAATTTAAAAAAAAGATTTAAAAAAAAAGGACTTTGATATTTCTGAATAATACAGTTTCTTGAAGGGGTATCTGGGTGGTTTTAGTAGGTGAAGCGTCCGACTCTTGATTTCAGCTCAGGTCATGATCTCAGGGTCTTGGGATCAAGCTCTGCTCAGTGTAGAGATCCCCTCCACCCCCTGCTGGTGCTCTCCACCCCCCCACCCCCACCAAATAAATGCATAAAATCTTAAAAAAAAATAGCATCTCTCAATTTGGGTGTGTCTGATGCTTTCTATCAGATCTGGGTGGTGCATCTCTGACTGGAACCCTGCCTAGGTGACATGTGGCCAGCTCAGAGCCTCCGGAGGACGCACAACACCTGCTGCCCTTGCTGGTTTATTTTAATCCTTGGTCTAGACGTTGCCCGATTGCTCTACTGTGTGGTTACTGCCCCCAATGCCACTGCCAGTAAACATTCTGTCAGCAGATGCTTTGAGACCAGGCCAGTATCTTGCCCCTCACCAAGATCAGCCCCCTGGATTTTGGATCCGAGTCCTCCTGTGCGCAACCCTTCCACTTCCGCAGCTCCCCAGGTGGGGCGCCAGACCGAGCAGGTGCTGCCCTTGCTGCTGGCACCCAGCCTTCCTGATCTGACTGGCCTCACGTCCTGCACCCACAGCCTGCCTCTTGTGTGGGTGGCCAGACCCTCTCTTGGAGACACTCAGCTCATTTCCTGTCCCCCGAAGCTTCTCTTCCTCACAGCAGCCACTGAGGAAGCCGCAGACGAGGTCCAGGGGCCCCTTGTGTCTGGTCACCCAGAGAGGGCCCCCCGTGGGCTCCAGAGCCTGGGGTGGTGCAACCTCGGCAGCCAGCCTGCAGTGGGCGCAGAGGAACCTGCAAGAAGACGCTCAGCAGTTAGGGCCGCCACTGTGAGGTCGGGAGGTGGAGAGCCCACAGGAAATGACTCGGTGCAGAGCCGATGTGCCTCTGTCCCAGGACAGGAGCTTGGGCTGCGAGGCTGGGGCATGTCAACAGAGTGCGGGGAGCCAGGGCCGGGTGGGCCCTTGGGGGGCTCGGGGCCAGGTCAGTGTCCCCCTCCCACCGCATCCACCCCCTGGAGCCTGCCCCGCTGGAGGGCATGCGTGGCTGCTGCTGTGCTCTGCTACATCAACCTGCTGAACTACATGAACTGGTTCATCGTTGCAGGTGAGGAGGGGATGCACCGGGGAAGCACCTGCTCCCTTCACGGGCCGTCCTGCTGCCACCAGCCCCGTCCTGCTGCACACAGCATACCCTGGATGGCGGCCTCTGTCCTGCAAACCATCTTCTCACCCCTGGGGGAGTTCCAGCCAAGCCCCGCAGAGGGAGGTGGAGTTCTCCAGCCAGCCCCCGGGGGGCCCCCAGCCGCAGGAGCAGGCAGGTGTGGGCACTTGGTGTGTGTGGGGGGGCGGCTGGAGCTCTGCGAGCCCGGCTGTCTGAGGCATGGCGTGCAGGGGCCTGGCCCAGAAATAGCTCGCCGGGTGCTTCTGGGGCAGTGCTGTGTGCAAACCTTGCACATTCCGACTTCCTTCCTGGAGGCCCAGGGCTCAACGTGCCCCATTCTTGTTACTCACACATTCACTAACTCATTCATTCATTCTTTCATTCAAGATTTAACTCTCCCCTCTCTTCATTGCTGATTCATTCGGGGTCGACTGAACAAACGTGACCTGTGGGCCTGGAGACAGGGGTGGGGGGGTGGGGACGTGTTTGTCGGTCTGCAGTTTCCTGAGCTCGGGAATGCCTGGCTGGTGGGGCAGAGGGGAGCGCAGGCTGGCCTGGGGGGGTCTGCAGGCATGTGCAGCAGCCCTGGGGCAGGACCCCCGTGATTTAGAGCTGTGGCCTCGAGTCCAACCTGGTGGCTCGCGGGGACCCAGGAACATTCTGCCACAGGATGGAGTGGGCTGGATGCAAGCCGGGCAGCCCCAGGACGGTGGCTGAGGTTCTGGAGGAACTCGGAACAGGGGTGCAGGGGTTGGGTGTGGAAGGTGGGAGGCGGAGTGAGGGGAGGGCTCAGGGTGAGGGCTCCGTGCACTTCCCAGGGTGGAAGTGTGGGCTCCGGGCAGAGGTGACCAGCGGGTAGAGAGCAGGGGTCTCTGGGGTGGACCCCAGGCTTTGTGGCTGCCGGGCTGAGGCCTGGGCTCTCTGTTGAGACAACGGGAGCCACACACAGTGTTTCTGGGGTGGGGACCACAGTCAGTATAAGCAGGATGAGACAGCGAACCAGGCCTGGGCCCAGGGAAAAGCAGTACAGAGGCCGGGCAAAGCAGGCCCAGGAGGCCCTCTCCTGTTGGGACTTCCTCGCCCCGGGGGAAAGCCAGGCCAAGGGTGCTCTCTTGGATGAACAAGGCTAGAGAGGTGCGAGCACCTGGGGCTGCAAGAGGCAGGCGGTTTGCAGAGCGGCTAGAGTGCTCTGGGGAGAAGGGGGCCAGAGGAGGCCGGAGGAGGCCGGCTCCAGGGGCAAGGGGAAGCCCGGGCACAGGGAGCACCCGACCAGTCCTCCCTCCCAAGGAGGGAAGATGCCTGTGAGCCTACAGGATTTCTGTGGAGCTCTTTACTTTGCTTATGTTTATTTCTTTTCTCTACAGCAAATGGGTCTTATTCGTGTCATTAGAAACGTGAAAAGGGAAGGAAAGCCCCACAGGCTGCTGGATGCTGTGCATTCAGGCCCAAAGCAAACGCCTGAACAAAAATCTCTTACTTTGCCTCTCAGATTCCCTGGCCAATCCTGGCCTGCAGGCGGGTCTCTGAGGTGTGGCTGTGGGGGCTTCTTCCCCTCTGTGATGTCCCCAGGTCCCCTGTGCTGGGGGAGGGGGGCGCTGCCTCAAGCTGGGACCCCCGTCCTGTTTCCCCAATCCCAGCAGCACGCCTGTGGGTATGGCTGGAGCCTCTGCTTCCTCATCTGTGTTGGGGAATGCAGACAGTCCCTGCCACCCAGGGGGACAACCCTAGGGCCCAGCTCAGAGGCCCTCTGCTCGCTCATAATTGAACAGTTGCTTCTGCTCTTCTGCTCTTAATGACAGGGTCTGAGCCCCACAGTGCAGATAAGCAGGTGCCTCACTCTGACTAACCCTTTCTGAAGTGCTGCCAGGGGCTGGGGGGACTTTGGGGAGCAGAGTCAGGTGTCCAGGCCTGTGTCCTCTGTGTGTTAGGCTGAGTGCCTGCTGCCTTGGCCTATGGCCTGGGAAGATCCTGGGGGGACTTTGGAGGCCCAGCTGGTGTGGAGCAAGAGCCTGCCACCCTCAGGGAGGCGAGGCTGGGGCTGGACCCCAGGGGACCTGTCTCTGCAGCCCCTGTGGGCACCATGGTGTCTGTGTGCTGAAGACCCTGGAAGAGCACACCTGTGTGCACATGTGCAGCCCAGGGCACGTACATCTTTGTGAGTCCATGAACATCCACCCATGAATGTCTGAAGTGTGTCTCTGAGCTGTGCTGCAGAGTTGCATTGTCCCAGGGACCTCCACTAACACCGTAGTCTGAGTGAGCTGCACACTATGCAGCTCTGCAGACTATATTGCTCTAGTGATGGTGTGAGCAGGAGCCTGGCTTGTGTGCATATGCAGGCAAGGCTGTGGTGTGGGGGCTCTCGCAAGAGGGTGTATTTGTGCCTCCATGAGGCTACTTCCCTGGGCAGGCCCATCTGTGTGCATGTCTGTGGATCCGTAGGTCCTGGGGTGATGCCTGTCCAGGACGGTGGGCACATGTTTGGGCCTCTGGGGTCTGTGTGTCTGTGTGTGTTGATGTGTCCCAATGTCTGTGTGCAGGCTCCCCGTGCGAGAGTAGGGGGGGCAGAGAATGTGGGCCCCAGAGGCACACCCTGTGCTGGTCAGCGGGACCCTGTCCCAAATGGGGGGCAGCTGCTCTTAGAGCCCCAGGAGGCTACCTCCCATCTCCTGAGTGCTGTCCGTCTGTCCGCAGGCGTGCTGCTGGATGTACAGAACTTTTTTCACATCAGTGATAGCAATGCCGGTTTGCTTCAAACGGGTAAGGAGAGACTCCTCACCCTGGAGCTGGGGCCCAGGCTCATGCTGGGGTCCCGCTCCATGTCCAGTTGGGGCTGCTGGGGCTGGGGGCCAGGTGCATCCCCTGGCATGGAGGAGGGGCACAGAGGGCATGTGCTGTCGGGGGTGAGGGCCGCTGGGGGTCAGAGGAGGGGAGAGCTCGGCCCTGGGCAGGCCCTTCGGGTTGGAGTGTAGATGCTGTGGCAGGAGCAGGGCCATGGGGCTGGGAGAGGCTTCTGAGCCCCAGATCATGGCGGCGGGGCTGGCGGGGGCCACTCGTCCCTGCTCAGCTCCGCTGGCACCTGTGGCTGACAGGGGCCAAGAAGCCCTGACCTGAAAAACCTGGCCCCCGGAACACAGACAGACCTGTACTTCCCACACGGGTTCACACGGGGTTGGGACCCATGGGGCCTACAGTCCAGCGGGGTGGAGATCAGCCATCCCTCCTGCCCCGAGGTCATGCACGCACCTGTGCACACCCACGTGTACTGAGCATGTGGGCGGGTCCTCTGTGCGGGTCTCCCCAACAGTCTGCTACCCCCAGCACCTTGGAAGGAGCCTCTTATCCTGGGGGGGGGCGGGGCCTGGGGAAACAAACAACATTCTAGAAGCCACTTGAGCAGAGTTCTGAGGGAATCCACTTACACACACTCCAGCCTGTGTTTTCTTTCTTATTTTTTTAAAGATTTTATTTATTTATTCATAAGAGACACAGAGAAAGAGAGAGGGGCAGAGAGGCAGAGGGAGAAGCAGGCTCCATGCAGGGAACCCAATGTGGGACTAGATCCTGGGACTCCAGGATCATGCCCTGGTCCGAAGGCAGCCGCTAAACCGCTGAGCCACCCAGGGATCCCCCGCATTTTCTTTCTTAAAAGGGACCTGCCTGGGAAAAAGCCTTTAGTTCTTCCCACCTCCTCTTCTTTGCTGCCCTGCCCTGGGGTGTGCAAGCCCAGGCGCCAGACAGAGGGGATCCCTCGCGGATGCTTGGCATCTGCGGGGGAGCCAGGCAGAGACAGTCCATAGAAACCCAAGGGGTGTTTCCTCCAGGCCGCAAACCCTCCGCAACGGGCCAGGCCTTATCGGGCTGTCCTGCTGCTGTGACAGTCCACTATTTATCTATGAGTTAGAATTCAGAAATGAGATGTTGTCTCAGGGGTGGGTGTCAAGAGGTTTATTTCAAGTAAAAACAAAACAAAACAAAACAAACAACAACAACAAAAAACAGATGTCAGCTTTGTAACATCTTTCTTCCCGGCGATCGGTCTGATTTGTTGGATTGATTTGGCAAATAAGAACTGGTTTTACTCATTAGAGACATTTCCATAAATGGAGTGAATGTGATCTGCAGCCCCAAGGATGTGGATGAAACTATAGTTAGAAAAAATACAATAATGATGGAAATTGCATCCTTTGCAACTATTTAAACTTAGGATAAAACTTCTTAAAATTTTTTTTCTTTTTTTTTTTTTTTTTTTTAAATTTTTTTTTTATTATTTATTTATGATAGGCACACAGAGAGAGAGAGAGAGGCAGAGACACAGGCAGAGGGAGAAGCAGGCTCCATGCACCGGGAGCCCGACGTGGGATTCGATCCTGGGTCTCCAGGATCGCGCCCTGGGCCAAAGGCAGGCGCTAAACCGCTGCGCCACCCAGGGATCCCTAAAAATTTTTTTCTTTAAATATTTTATTTATTCATGAGAGACACAGAGAGAGAGAGAGGCAGAGACACAGGCAGAGAGAGAAGTAGGCTCCCTGTGGGGAGCCTGATGCGGGACTCGATCCCAGGACCCCAGGATCACGATGTGAGGCAGAGGCAGGCACTAAACCACTGAGCTACCCAGGGATCCCCAAGATGAAAACCTTTTAAATGTCAACTGAAAACACGGGAAGGGTGACATAGTTCCATAATCTTCGTTCTTGAAGTACCAAATGACCACAGGTCTTTCCCAACTGCTCTTGTCTCAGAGCTGAGGCCCCCAGTGGGTGCTGACCATCCAATCTCCACCAACAGATAATGGTGGTTGAGTCATGGTCCCCGTTCCCCAGTTTCCACCTCAGCTGCATCATTGCTGCAAGGCCCCCGGAAATGAAATGCCGTGGAGGGAGCAGCGTGTGCGTGTGTGTGGCTGGGTGTAGAGTGGGCGAAGGGAGAATGGATGCTGTGAAGCTGCCCAGAGGGTAGTGTGGACAGTGTGGGGGTGTTGGAGACCTGGTGACCCGGCTCTGCCCAGTGTCGATGACCTCGGGAGAGGCTTCACCTTCCTGGGTCACTGTGCCATGGTCCTAAGACCCAGCAGTTTATCCACAGGGAAGGGCTTGGCTAAGTTTAGAGTGGGGCAGAGGGCAGGGTTAGCTGTGGTCAGAACCCTCCTTCCAATGGGACAGGGAGCTGCCACAGTCGGTCCGTTAATGGATAATATTTAAAACCAACACTGAAAAAATAAAAAATAAAACCAACACTGATGTGGCCTTTACCATGTGCCAGACACTGTCTCAGGTGCTCTGTAATCACTCCTTTACCCTTCACAACAACCTCTCGGGGCAGGGATCACTCTTGTTCCGGTTTAACCCATGACACACTTGAGGCACAGAGAGGCTCTGGGCTTGCTGAAGGTCACACAGCTATCTGTAGAGTCCTCTCTGCACCTGCTGCTCCTTCCTTCCTCCCACTGTGTCACAGATGTCCTCTGAATCCGGAGCTGCCGGGAGCAAAGGAGTGCATGTGGGTGTGTGTGCCTTCCCCTTGGGGGTAGGTTTCTCCATCTCAGGGCGTCTGAGGGCTAAGTTGTTTCATCCTATAAAGAATCCCTGCCCCAAATCTCATAAAAGTATTAGAAGATTTAGGGAAATATTTTTATGACCTTTGGGTGTAGAGGATATGTGTTAAGAAGATAAGACAGGGCGCCTGGGTGGCTCAGTGGTCAAGCGTCTGCCTTCGGCTCAGGTCGTGACCCTGGGGTCCTGAGATCGAGTCCAACATCGGGCTCCCTGCTGGGAGCCTGCTTCTCCCTCTCCCTTTGTCTCTGCCTCTCTCTGTGTCTCTCATGAATAAATAAATAAAATCTTAAAAAAAAAAAAAAAAAGACAAGAAACAGTCCCCTACCAGAGGAAGATTGATACATTTAGAGCACATTTTGTATGACCGTGCTTGAAACTCTAAATGCAGTTAGTAACAACTATGGATTACATTTAAGCATTTACATAAAGCTAGTCCCTGCCTTTTATATGCTTTATTTAATTTGTCTTCTCCATAACCTTCTGTGGGAAACACAGTTACTATCTTATGATATCATCGATTTAAGGGGAACAGAAGAGTTAAGGAATTTGCCCCAGGGTCACGCAGCCAGGCAGTCTTTGGGTCAGGATGTGAGCCCAGGGAGTTCAGTTCCAGGATTTACATTTTTAAATCCTTAAAACAAATATAAGGGACCGTGAGAAACGATTTGCAAACAAGGGGCCCCACAGAAAATGGGCAGAGGATGTGAGAACAGGAACTTCTGCTCAGCCTCGCTGGACATAAGGGCGATGCAGATTAAAACATCAGCGAGACACCGTCTGCTGTCCAGCCGTTAAGTGAACAAAAATAATATGATTGATCATATCAAATGTCAGCAAGGCAGCTGGCACGTACCTCTGCGCAAGTGTAAATGGGCACAGCCTTCTCGAGGCCTACTTAGGCGGTAGCTATTAAAATTCTAAATGCCGCTGACACCAAAGACCATTCTCTGCGGAGTATTAGGTCGAACCATATTAAATTGCCAGTGTTTTGTAGGTCAAAACTGGCCTAATTTCTGCCACCGCATGTGGCTCAGCCCAATACTGGAGGGGGCGAGGAGGGGCGGGGCTGGGGCCCGAGATGGGAGGAGTCTGGGCGCCCATAGGCTCAGGCAGTGTCCATCATCGGCGCCCAGCGAATGGACACTGGCGTGGGGCGGGGTCTCTGCTGGAGGCGGGTCCGGGCCGCCTCCCTCCACCTGCCGCGGGCGTGGACGCTCTCCGGGGAGGAACCGGAGCCGCGGGCCTGGTGCGGGGGGCAGAGTCGCGCACTAACATGCAGCTCTGTTGTCCCTCCGGGGTCGCGGACGTTTTCCTTAATCCAGCCGCCACTTCCGAGGGCTCACTGTACAAACGGGAGACACATCTGACAGCGCCGGAGGAAGGTTCTACCTACTTGGAAGAACCAATCCCCTCTCTCTAAATCCTGCTGGGCCGCGTCCCACCTCCCTCTGCCCCCAGCAGGGACGTGACGGCAAAACCAGACCAGCCCGGGCCGGGCGTGGGGAGGGACACGTTCTGTGAAGACAGGGCCCCTGCGCGGCCGCCTGTGCAACCCCACGGGCTGCCCCTCACTCTGCCCCAGGCCCTGCCCTATGCCCAGCCTCATGCGCGGCCCCATGGGCTGCCATGCTCTACTCCATGCTCTGTCCCATGAGCCGGCCCACGCTCGGCCCCACACTTTGCTCCACGCATGGCTCCATGCACGACCCCATGGCCTGCCCCATGCTCTACCACATGTTTTGCCCCACTGTCAGCGCCACACTCTACCCCACGCACAGCCCCAAGCTGGGCTCCACCTTCACTTCTGCATCACAGCCTCCCAGACAAGCCAGGGGAGGCTCAGAGGGGTGGAGTTCGCAGGTCCAGGGGGCACATGAGCAAGCCCAGCCCCCCGTCCCCTCCCCAGTCCCCCTGATTCTGGGCATTGGGTTATGTGTTAGGGGCATGGGGGGGGTCACCTTACCTGATCTCCCCCTGGCTTCCACCCACCGCCGGGTGCCAGCCTATGGCTTTGGAGCCCATCCTGTGTGTGGGCTGCGGGCTGCCTGCCCACCCACCTGGGCAGAGAATGCATGTGGTCTTGCCTGATCCCTCCAGTCTTCATCTGCTGCCTGCTGCTGTCCGCACCTGTGTTTGGCTATCTGGGTGACCGGCACAGCCGCAAAGCCACGCTGAGTTTTGGGATCCTGCTCTGGTCAGGTGCGGGCCTCTCCGGCTCCTTCATCTCCCCCCAGGTAGGTGCCCTCACCCCTGCAAGGCCTCCAGGGACCTGCCCCCACCCCCTGCCCTGCTGGCTCCCTGGGGAAGGTGCATGGCCTGCCTCCATCTCCTCGGGGCTCCAGGCAGGCTGCAGGGGTGCCTTCCAGGGCCCCGAGAGGACCCCCTAAATGCTCTCATCGGGAACCTTCCTCTCCTGAACCCCTGTGGCTGCCTGGGGGGCTTGGGGGTGACCTCCACTCTCTGGAGGAGCTGGCCTGGCTGGCAGAGGTGAGAGGCCCAGGAAGAGGGCTCCCCTGGGCCTGGGGCTGGCGGTGGCTGTGGCACCAGCAGGGGGCACCCTTGTGATGTCAGGGACCTGGCCTGGGGGATGGCCAGGGGTCCTTAGTCCTGACCCCACCTCGTCCTCTGGGGGCATGTGTCATCCGGAGCTCAGCCTCTGACACAACCTCCTGTCCTTGCCCCCTGGGTGACCTCGGTACTCACTGGGGTCATGTGCCTGTGTACCCAGCATTCCTGGCTCTTCTTCCTGTCCCGGGGAGTGGTGGGCATGGGCTCCGCCAGCTACTCCACCATCGCGCCCACCGTCCTGGGAGACCTCTTTGTGAGGGACCAGCGGACCCGGGTGCTGGCCATCTTCTACATCTTTATCCCTGTTGGAAGGTTGGTATCCCCAGAACCCATGTCCTCAGCTGGTAGACCTGAGGGCCAAAGGAGCCAGGGGATAGGACTTGAATCCCAGCCCTCCTCTTTCCTCGGCAACCCCCTTGGGCTCTCTGGGCCTCAGTTTCCTTCTCTGTAAGGGTGGGGGAGGACACCAGCCAATGGCTGTGTCAGGGTGCTCCCTCTACCTGAGGACCCTTGAGAAGGGCTGTGCGGGGACATGTGTGTGGAGGGCCAGGCGGCCAGGGGGCAGGTGGGTGGATCAGCGTGGGGTTTAGAGCCTGGCCCCTGACTCTGATCCAGGCTTCCTGGAACCGCCTGACTCAGGCCCGGGGCCCTGGGTCCTCACAGAGGGCGGCAGCGGGCAGTGCTGGTGGGCCCACAGCCAAAGGTCACCAGTGACTTGACCAAGGGCAGTGGACATCTGGGCCTCACGTGGCTCACTTTTCCCGTGATGGGACTGTGAGCAGCAAAGAGTCGGGTCCTGGGGGGGGAGTGTACCGGCATGGGCTGGGCCCCATAACCTTGGGCCTACCCCCCCCCCCCCACTGACTGTGCCCCGTGCCCCTCTGTCGCAGTGGCCTGGGCTATGTGCTGGGGTCGGCCGTGTTGCAGCTGACTGGGGACTGGCGTTGGACCTTCCGAGTGAGTCCAGCCTCCCACCCCCCCATCGCCGGGGCCAGCAGGGGCTTTCCAGCCTCCGGTGACCTTAGCCACTTGGCAGGGGAGCTGGCGCCACGGGGGTGGTCAGGCATTGGCAGCTTCAGAAACCCGGCAGAACATGAGCCGTGGAGGTCGCGTCCCTGGTCAGAGGCTGGCCTCGGGGCTCCCGAGCCTGGGGAGCTCCAGAAAGTGGCTTGTAACGTGGGGCGGGGGAGCACGTGCTTCCTCTGGAATCTAGGGGGGTGGCTGGGGCTGAGAACATCCCAGGGCAGAACTGGTCCCACGGGTGGATGTGCTGAGTGGCTGCTCAGGCTCCGGTCCTTAGCTGCCAGCCTGCGGGCCCCAAGGAGTAGTGCCCACGGGACATGTTAACGGAAGTCCCCAGGGGACCCTGCTCCTCAGAGGAGCTGAACCCCCTGGGTGAGGCTAGGTCAAGCTCTCTGTTATCTGCAGCCCAGAAAGGAGCCCCCTGCCCCACCCCAGGCCCGCAGGTCTCCCCAGTCACAGGCCTGCAGTGTGGCCTGAGCCTCCCCCATCCTCCCACCCCCTATGCCCAGGTCATGCCGTGCCTGGAAGTCACAGGCTTGATCCTGCTCCTGACACTGGTTCCAGACCCGCCCAGGGGAGCTGCTGACAAGCAGGAGGAGGCAGCCATGGGGGCCGGGAGGAGCAGCTGGTGTGAAGATGTCAGGTACCTGGGGACAAAGTGAGTGTCCTCCCCCCCCCAAGAACCCTGTGAGCCCCAGCACCACTGACCTGCCTCCCCCACCTCCAAGGAACCCCTTCTGACTGCCCCAGTGTTCAGGGTCTTCCTCCCCTGAGCTCCCCCTCATCTGCATAGGTGCTCTGCCCTCACCCTGTGACAGCACAGGGGCTGCAGGGGAGGGAGGGGGAGGCAGTGCGGCACTGATTCTGCCTTATCCCCAAGTGACCTGAGACTTGGAACCTTGTTCCCCTCATGTATTCAATGGATGTAATCCTCTCAGGGCTGCCGGGAGGATGCTGGGAGTTAATCAGTCACCTCTGCCAGCCTCAGGGAGCATATCCATCCTGTTCCAGGCATGGGCTGGGGGGTGGTCCATGCACTCCCAGACCTCATGATTAATGGGAACATGGGGCGCGGGCAGGACCCAGCACGATGTGACACAGAGCCATGCGACCCTGGAGGGTGCCTGGAGGAAGCAGGGCAGCGGGGCAGCTTCCCGGAGCCTGTGCTGCTGGTGTCAGGCCCTCTGGGATGGGGAGAGCTGGCCCTGCAGTGAGGAGGGGGGAGGCCCAGTGGGGGGGGGGGGGCGTCGGGGAGGATTGGGACCTGAGCCTACCAAGCACCTGAGCACCAGAGTGGCCAGGGTCCAGCAGTGGGGGTTGGGGGGAGCCCATGGGCCTGCAGCCCCAGCCCTTTGCCGGGGGTCTCAGCTGGGCGCCTTCTCTTGCAGCTGGAGTTTCGTGTGGTCCACCCTGGGGGTGACTGCCATGGCCTTTGTGACTGGAGCTCTCAGCTTCTGGGTTCCCAAGTTCTTGTTCGAAGCCCGTGTGGTGCATGGACTGCAGCTCCCCTGCATAACGGACCCGTGCAGCAACCAGGACAGGTGAGGGGCCTGCGGGTGCCTGGGCCCTGGGCCCAGGTCAGGTCCTAGGTGGCTCTGAGCCCCACAGCTCCGTGTCTCTGAAGAACCCAGGACTGGGGTTCCAGCTCTGGCTGAGCTCCTGGGATCTGGGTGGCCATAGGCGAGCATCCTCCTGCCGCTGGGCCCCAGGCCTCCTGCACCTGGGCTACTGTGGGGGTCCAGAAGGTGCTCAGGAGAGGAGCGAGGCCTCGTGGGGCCTGTGGGGTGATGGGACCTGCAGTGTGAGGTCAGCCCATTCTACATTTTATATCGAGGCTCTGGGATGTTTCTTCCTTCCAGGGCTCAGCCTTTCGCACGTGCCCTCACATGTTCTCTGCCTCCTGTGGGGCCAGGAGCCCTGGGGAAGCTGCCAAGATGTTGGGGAGGGAGAGAGAGCCTCACAGAAGGCGACATGCTCCTATTCCCACCTCTTCCTGCACTGTGCTCAGGCCCCACACCCTTGCACCCCGACCCTGTCACACCCTCCAGCCTCCTTATCTCCACCTCACTCCTCGGTCTCCCGGGGCTCCTGCCCTGCCCTGTGGCTCAGCGTCATGATCTGTGCCGCCACAGGTGCCTGTGTCCACCTGCATCCATCTGCTTCCACCTGCATTCACTTGCATCTACCTACATCCACCTTTGTCCACCTGCATTCACCTGTGTCCACCTGCATCCGTGTCCACCTGCACCTACCTGTGTCCACCTACTTCCACCTGCATCCACCTGCATTCATGCATCCACCTTTGTCCACCTGGATCCACCTTCACCCACCTGCACCCATGGATCCACGTGTGTCCACCTGCATCTACCTGCATCTGTGCATCCACCTGTGTCCACCTGTGTCCACCTGCATCCACCTGTGTCCACCTGCTTCCACCAGCATTCACCTGCATCCATGCGTCCACCTGAGTCCATCTACATCCACCGGTGTCCACCTCCTTCTCCCTGGCCCAGAGAGAGCCTTCATGTGATTTCCGGAGTGGCCCATGGCCTCTCACTCATCTGTGCCTTGGCCTGAGCTGGGCCTTCTGCCTGCAGCCTCTTCCCTCTTCCCATCATCACTTCTGAAACATTAATGCGAGTTCAGGCCCCACAAAGAGCGTTTGACCTGAACGCCCCTCTGAGGTTTTAGGATAACAAACTCCATTATTCCTGCATTACCCACGAGGAGAGGGAGGATGAGCAAGGGTCCCTGAGCTGTCCCAGTGGCAGAGCCAGACTCAAACCCATCTGACTCCTGACACCACGTCCTGGTGTGTCCAGGGCCACCTACAATGGCTGGTGCATGTGGACACCCCGAGGAGAGCTGGGAGCAGCCTCTGGTATATAGCAGGTGCTCAGGGGAGGTGCCGGGAAGGCGTGAAGGTGTGCCTCTGATGGGGCTGTGCTGCTGGCCAGGGCTCCCAGTGAGACGGAGCCCTGGAGGCCCTGCAGAACCGCAGCAGCCTGGAAGCTCCACTCAGCTCCTCCACGGAACCCGGGTGGCAGGCAGCACAGACGTGGAGCTCACAGCGACACAAGTATTCTCAGGGGCCCGGAGGCTGCGCGCCCATCCAGGCTCTGGGGACCGTCTCTCCTGCCCCTTCCCCTCAGGGCTGCCACTGCTCCTTGGCTTGTGGCTGTGTCCATGGTCAGCTGCCTCGTTCTCTGGTGCCTCTTTCTGTTTCCCTCTTCCCGGGACATGGTGGTCACAAGTGGGGCCTCTCCAGCCTCAGGACCCTGAACGCAATCATGTGTACAAAGTCTGCTATCCCTGTGTGTGTGTGTGTGTGTGTGTGTGTGTGTGTCTCATGAATAAATAAATAAAATCTTTTAAAGAAAAAAAAAAAAGGGCAGCCCGAATGGCTCAGCGGTTTAGCGCCACCTTCAGCCCAGGGCCTGATCCTGGAGACCCAGGATGGAGTCCCATGTCGGGCTCCCTACATGGAGCCTGCTTCTTCCTCTGCCTGTGTCTCTGCCTCTCTCTCTCTCTCTGTCTCTCTCCTGAATAAATAAATAAAATCTTAAAAAAAAAAAAAGTCTGCCATCCAGGGAGCAGTCGCAGGTGCTGGAGATTAGGATATGCACATCCTGGCGGGGGGGCGGTTGTTCAGCCTGCCACAGGGTAGGAGGGAGGTCCTGGCATTGGTGTTATATACCCACCTTGGCTATTAACACACCCTCCATGGTTGGGGTGAGCCCCAGGGCAAGGATGCGGCAAGGGAAGGAAGCTCTAGGACCCAGGATCCCAGCACAGCCCCTGGGAGAACCTCTGACACCAGAGCTGGCCCACACAGAAGGGGCTACGCAGGCAGTAGTGAGCTTCCCACCCCTTGGGGCACGTAAGTAGGAGGTGGACAGATGCCTGCCAGGTCTGGTGTGCAGAGGATCAGCATAGATCTTCTTGGCTCTGAGAGTCGGATTCTGGGAAGGCCTTGCAGGCTGGGTGGCTGGGTGACCGGATCCATCCTCTGGCCACATCTCCTGCTCAGGGGCCAGTGCAGTGGCCCTGTCTGAACAACCAGCCCTAAGGGTCACAGGGGTCTCGGGGCCTGCCAGGGCTCCAGGGCAGGAAGCATTCATCCAGGACCTGGAGACCCATGGTAGGCTGAGCCGGAGCCTTGCACAGTCTGCAACGCTGTGTGTGGGGGCGGTTCCTGGAGTACCCAGGTAGGCAGGGGCTAGGAGGCCGGGCTGTGCCAGTGAGGTGCTGCAGGACCTGCAGCAGGTTCCTGCCCTCTCTGGGCCTACGTTCTGCCCTATAAACTGCGGGGGGGGGGGGGATTGGACGTCACGGGGGTGGCAGGTTTGGTCCTCGGTGCTGGCAGGGGGCTTGCCTGAATCATGCAGGGGCTGCCGGGGTGGGCGAGGCCCTGGCTACTTGGGGCTTCATGCTGGCTGCCGTCAGTGTCCCTCTGAGCCCTTTAGACGGATGCCGAAGTGGGGGCCCAAGGGCTGCTGCAGCGTCCAGGTGGGGGTTGGGCAGTGGCATGCTCGGGTCTGTACTGGAGAACGCAGCCTCTGGGGGCCTGTCTAGGTCTTGTTCTGGACAGATAGCCTTCCCTGGGGGCGGAGGTAGGGGTGGGGATGGAGCAGGGGCAAGGGCAAGGGCAGGGCAAGGCCAGGGCAGGGGCAGGGTGCAGGGGCAGGGGCAGGGGCAGGGGCTGGGTCAGGAGCAGAGTCAGGGGCAGGAGCAGGGGCAGGGGCAGGGTAGGGCAGGGGCAGGGGCAGGAGGGAAAAGCAGCATGAGGATGGGACACCTGAGGGGCGTGCAGGGCCGAGGGGAACCACAGGGCCAGGTGGCCAGGTGACGGCCAGGTGTGGGGTGGGGGTTCAGTGACCTGAGGTTCACTTGCCCACAATCCTGTGAGTGAGGGGGACGAGGAGGTGAGCAGGTCTGGGTGCAGTGCGATGGTTAAGATTTCTGTGGGGCTGTGGGACACTGAGTGTGGGGATAGTCCCTGGAGCTGAGGCTAGCTGGGCTGGTCACCCCCACAACCAGGGCCATCCCCACAGTGGGCAAGACGGGGTGGCAAGCAGGGGGTTCCGGGGCCCTGAGGACCCAGGAGTGAGGTCACGAGGAAGGCAGAGCTGAGCCCTGCACTGACCGCTGCACCCTCTTGTCTCCCACATCAGCCTGATTTTCGGGAGCCTCACCGTGGTGACCGGCATCATTGGGGTGGTCCTGGGGGCAGAGGCCTCGAGGCGGTTCAAGAGAGTGAACCCGCGGGCGGAGCCCCTCGTGTGTGCCTGCAGCCTGCTGGCAGCCGCCCCCTGCCTCTACCTGGCTCTCCTCCTGGCCCGGACCACCTTCACCGTCTCCTACGTAAGTGCGAGGTCCCTACGGGGGACGGGTGGGCGGGCGGCCCTGTCTATGCGGGCTGACGCCACACCTATCCCCACGTTATGTCCACCACTCCTTCCAGGTGGACTTTGCCGTCCCCGTTTTACAGACGGGTAAACTGAGGCTTACCCAGAGTAGCACAGCTGGGAAGGTACACAACGGGGTTTTGAGCCCGAGCCTCTGCGACCTTGAAGTGCGTCCTCCGCGCGGCCAGTTAGCACTTGTGGGGGAGACCGAGGGACCCGGTGTTCCTGGAGGCGCCGGGGGCTCAGGGGGCCGAGGGTGGTTCTTTCCGGCTTAGAGGCGAGGGCTGGGGCCCGGGCTGGTCCCGGGCGGTGCGGGCGCCGCGGTAAGGGTGACGGCCCAGGAGAGGCAGGCGTCCCAGGCCGGGCCGGGGTCACACGCGCCTCCTGCGCTCTGCGGGGCCCCTTCCGCCCCGCATCCTTAATCCTCGTCTGTGGCCAGGTTCCAAGGCTACGGCTCCTCCAGCCTTTCTGGAACACTCCACACTCCCGCGGGACGTCACGGTACTGGCCTGGGCTCTGCGCACCGTGGGGTCGAGCGGCCACTGGGGTGGGTGGGGCTTCTCGGGCGCCTGTGCTTTGGCCTTAGGGCGCCCCTCTAGCAGCGGGGATTGGGGCGCTCAGGACACCGCAGGTCTCCTTCAGGCCCGAGGGCAGGGCTGGCGCGGGGGCTCCTCCCGGGTGTTTGGCCTGCGTAGGGGCGTCTACAGAGACCCCAGCGAACAGATGGCTCCTGAGGCCTCACGGTGCCCCGGGGTGGGGAGGGGCGCATCTCACCCTGCACACAGATTGGAAGACTGAGGCCTGGAGGGGGCCACATGGACCGTGGGGCGTACGAAACCGACACGAGTCTGTGTCCTTCATGCTGTCCTGACCCTGTCGTCCCCGTGGCATACAGTAGGCGCTAATAAAGGCCTGGATGCACATTGACATCCTGGCTGGGGGAGCTGAGGACGGTGGGAGCAGCATCCAGGCTGCAGGGCAACATCGACCTGACCTTGCAGCGGCGGGTGCTCCTGGAGGCCTGTCCCTCCATGTCTGGGCACCGACCCCCGCCAGCTCTGCGTCTGCCACACTCTCTGCGGGCTCCAGGCAGAGGCTCCTTGGCTGCGCGCTGGGCACACAGCTGTCCCCCCTCTGCCACCTGGCCCATCTCCAGGGCCGGATGCCTCATCTGGAAAGGACATTGCGCCCCGGCCGGCAAAGCAGCCAGAGAAACCCTTCTGGGGGCCTGCAACGGGGTGAGGGGCAAGGGGTGACATGGTGAGGGGGCGATGGCGAGGGGCAGGTCGGGGCAAGGGGCAAGGGGCAGGATGGTGGGCAGGCCTGGGATGCGTCCCTCCTCTGCTGCTGGGAAGCGGCTCCCTCCAGGCCGAGGTCAGGCTGTACTGACCCCCCAGGCCCCGCCTTCCAGGCTTCTGGAGCTCGCAGGTCCAACCAACATTCCATCTTGAGGTCCAGGCTGCAGCTCTGTCCGTCCTGTGGGCACTGGGCACAGATCTCCCAGTGCCCCAGGCCTGGACTCACCCGCGTCTCCCCTTCCTCCAGGACCGGTGCCAGGATGTGTCCCCGCGGGCGCCTGGCTCTGCCCTCACCCACTGCAGTGTCTCCCACGCAGAGGGGGCTCCCTGTGCTTCTGGGGCCAGTCTAGCTCCTCCTGCAGGCAGCCGAAGCCCCTGCTGGACCTCCCCAGGGCCTTTGCAGCTGTTTGCCCCCCCCATCCTGACACACACCCCGGCTTCTCCCCCCACCCCTCCTGTTCCCCCCAGTCCCTCCTCGGGGCCCTTCTTGACTGCGGTGCCCTGGGGCTGAGGGTCCACCGCCTGTGCCCTTACTTGTGCTCTGACCCCTCTGACCCAGATGGGGCCCGGGGTGGGGCCCATCTTGCTTGGCTCTTGGCCTGAGACACACTGCCAGACACGTGGGGTCACGGCATGCAGAGTGGACAGCCGTGTGAAAAGCCACACCGTTCAGTCACTCAGCAAACACCCGCACCCATAGGGTGGGGGCTGGTTCGAACTTCAGGGATACAGCGGTGGGTGAGGGAGGCTACAGTGTCTGCAGCCCGGTGGAGGGAGACAGCGGGTGGGCAGGACACACTTCACGGTATCTCAGGTGATGTGGAGCTCAGGACGGGGGTGCCAGGGATCAGGGGTGTGTGGGGCAGATTTACGGGCCATGGGGTCCCCAGGAGGAGGTGTTGGTGAACACCTGGAGGCCGTCCCGGAGCCCGTGGAGGAGGGCTGGTATGGGTCCTGGGGCAGCAGCAGGCACACCGCGCTGGAGAGCCACCAGGACCCCACGGAGGGATGGACAGGGGGACAAGGTGGTGGGACCGGGGCACATGGGGACTGGTTTTACTGAGAGAGGGGTTTGTTTGCCCCGGACGGGGGTCTGTCCAGGTGACAGTGTGCTCGTCGTTCGCTGGCCTCACGTTCTCGCGGGTGCGTGTGGGACGTGGCACCTGTGTCCATGGGGAATCGTGGCTGCGGTTTCCTTGCAGTTGTTGGCCTTGGCGCCCGGGCCACGCCCCCTGGCTCACTCTGACGAGTCTGTCTTCCTATCCCACGCTGGGGAAAGACGTGCGTTAAGTCCCCTACAGAGGCAGCAGGATCCGCAGTGGCGCCGTCTGGGTCTGGACTCCTCTGCGGGAATGCCCATGGTTCCGACCGGTCACTACTTGTCATGCATCCATGAAGACTTCTCGTTTCTTCCTCTGGCATTTGCGGTGGTTGGGAGCTTCCTAAGGATTTGGGCTTCGTGGGGGAATCTGGTCGGGGTGTGCGGTGCTAGTGTCCCCATGAGGCCTCCTCCATCCTGGCTTCAGGGACGAGGGTCCTGTCCTGTCCTCCTGGTCAGTGTCGCCAAGGAGTTGTCCATTTTGCTGCCAACTTTGATTTTATTGAGTTTCTCTATTCTTCTGATACTGCCCCCATTTAGGGCAGTCAGGCTGGCTTCTGTGGACATGGGCGTCCTTATCCTGGCAGGGAGGTCCGGGCGGTGAGGTGGGCCAGCGCCACAGCATGGATGCCGGAGAGTGGATCACAGGTGTGTCTTGGAGGAATTTCCAGATAATTCCACATGGGGTGTGAGAGAAAGAGGAGGCACAGGAACACGGAGACACCAGCCTGGGCAGGAGGGACCATCATCAGGCTTGGGGGCGTCTGGGTCAGTGTCAGAAAGAGTGAGAAACTGAATGGTGTTCACAGTAGGAAGCGTCGGTCGCGTCCCTTCCGTCTGTCTGTCCATCTATATCTCTGTGCATTCTCAGGTTCCAGGGACTTGCTCTTCCTGCCCCGTGTCTCACTGCTTGGGGGAGGTAGATGTGACTTCCAGGAAGGGTGCATGGACCCACAGGCATGTGAGCTCGTGTGAGCATGCATTCAGGGGTGAATGGGGTCCAGTCCAGAGACACTAGCGTGCACATGTGAGTGCCAGTGCGTACTCACGTCTGTATCCCCATGTGGTCTCGCCGAGCGTGGATTGTAGGCATGTGCGAGTTCATTCCATAAGTGCCTGGAGTGTAGCAGTGTGTCTGTGTGTGCTGCTCTGCACGCGGGACTGTGTACATGCGTGTGTCAGGGCAACGGGTAGGTGTGTGGGATGTGCATGCACACACGTGTCTGCTGCTGAGCCTGGCGTCTCGTGGCTGTGGGCATGCTGCTCAGGGAGGAGGGGCCGCCCCCACATTTCTTGGAGAAGCCAAGCTGTGTGGCATGTTTCCCGGCAGTGGGTTCCTGGGCCGTGCAGTGGGGTCTGGGGAGCCCTCTGGGGCACTGTGCCTGAGACCCACCTGCCGGCACCCAGCCCTCCGTCTCCCCCCTCCTTTTGGGCTCCTTGGCAGGCGCAGTGGGCTTCTCGGCTGTTAATTAGGCTCCAGACACACACAGCAGGCCTTGGCTCGCACTCGGGTCCTTGGCCTCCTTCCCGGAGCCTCCGCCCTTCAGAGAAGAAGGCTCTAGGCTCTGAGGGCTGAACCCCAGGCACGGAGGCCGGAGGATGGGCTGAGCCCCTGGGAGGGGGGCTTTGGGGCCATCGGAGGGGCATATCAGGCCGTGCTCCTGCTCTGAGTCCCGGCCGGGGGTGCTGCCACGGGTGTGAGGCCCCAGGGTGCTATAAAACAGCAGAAGTATTTGCTTTGCTCGTGAGTCCCTTATCTCTTTTCTGCCTGAGCTCAATGGGGCAGCATGGGGTGGGGCCCATCAAAGGCAGGGTTGGGGTGGGGTGGGGGCTGGGTCCTTGGCTGAGCTGCCTGTGGCTTCTGCCCGTGACCCAGCCCTTGTCCTAGCGCAATACCCAGCCCCCAGGGACTAGAGTCCCAAGAGCGCCAGGTGATACCCTCGAACATCACATGCCATCCCTCTGCCGTTGTCTGTCTCTCGATTGAGCCGCAGCTGCCTGCTCAGAATTGAGGGGAGACCCAGGCTCTTGAAGGAGCAGGTGGAGATGCTCAGTGGCTGGGCGGGAACATAAAATCTGGGCTCCAGCACAGGGAGGAGTTGGGACGTGGCCGTGAAGCCCCACAGCTATGGGCCACCCCAGGGGTTGCTAGCCCCACCTGCGCCTCTGGCCTCACAAGCGGGGAACTAGCGGGGGGTCTTCACCCTCAAACCTCCACTGTGTCCTGAGGGTCCCGGGAGTGATGAGCAGAAACATTCACACCCATATCGGATGCTTCCTGAGCATGTCCCGTGCACCAGGCACTGTTTCAGGCTCTGGGGATCTAACACTGAACAAAATAGGTGAAAATATGTATGTGATCAATCAAACATGTAGTGGAGAGTCTGCCTGGGGCTGAGGGGCTGAGGTCAGGGCGCAGTGGGGAGGGAGCAGCCAACGGGGAGGCCCTAGGGGAAAGCATGGCCTGTCTTCTCTGCGGCTCTTCCCTTGAAAGATATCTGATGTGGTCTAATTTTCTTTACCTTGCTTTGCATTTGTTCTGGTGTCTGTTGGCATCAAACATGCCTTAGACGGTAAAGTTAGCCTAATGTTTGTTTTTTTTATTTTTAAAAAATTTTTAAAGATTTTATTTATTTATTCATAGAAACACATACAGAGAGAGAGAGAGAAAGAGAGAGAATGAGAGAGAGAGAGAGAGAGAGAGAGGGGCAGAGACACAGGTAGAGGGAGAAGCAGGCTCCATGCAGGGAACCCGATGCGAGACTCGATCCTGGGTCTCCAGGATCACGCCCTGGACTGAAGGCGGTGCTAAACTGCTGAGCCACCTGGGCTGCCCTGTTTGTTTGTTTGTTCATTTGTTTTTAAATATTTTATTTATTTATTCATGAGAGACACACAAAGAGAGAGAGAGAGAGGCAGAGACACAGCCAGAGGGAGAAGCAGGCTCCATGCAGGGAGCCTGATGTGGTGGGACTCAAACCCTCGTCTCTAGGATCAGGCCCTGGGCCGAAGGCCGTGCTAAACCACTGAGCCACCCGGGCTGCCCCTTGTTTGTTTTTTAAAGATTTTATTTATTTGAGGAAGAGAGTGTACGTGCACGAGTGTGAGTAGGGGAGGAGCAGAGGCCGACTCTGCAGGAGCCCGGAGCCCCATGTGGGACTCGATCCCATGACCCTGAGATCACGACCTGAAACAACAGCAAGAGTGAGACACTTACCCACTGGAGCCACCCAGACACCCCACGTTGGCCTAATATTTTAAAAAATCCTTACCGTTGACTCATTTTTTTCTATCTGGATACCTACAGATTTTGTTATTAGTCTTGAAATTTGATGGCGTGGCCCAGGCATGAGTTATCTCATGACAAGTCATCCCCAAACTTAGCAGTTTAAGGCAACACACGACCGTCTCACCCTCTGGGGTCAGGAGCTGGGCCGGGCCTGGGTGGACCTTCCACTTCACAGCCTCTCCAGGCCGTGGTCGGTGTTGGTTCAGGGTCTGTGGTGTTTTGTTTTTTTTTTTTTTTAAAGATTTTATTTATTTATTCATGATAGTCACAGAGAGAGAGAGAGAGGCTCAGAGACACAGGCAGAGGGAGAAGCAGGCTCCGTGCACCGGGAGCCCGACGTGGGATTCGATCCTGGGTCTCCAGGATCGCGCCCTGGGCCAAAGGCAGGCGCCAAACCGCTGCGCCACCCAGGGATCCCAGGGTCTGTGGTGTTATCTGAAGGCCCAGTGAGGTGGGACGACTTCTGAGCTCACTGGTAGCCATGGGTGTCACGCAGACTGTGTGTGTGGCTGGTTCCTCGCTGCTGGAGCTCGCCATGTGGGGCTCTGCCTGTGGGCAGCTCAGGCCTCCAATCCAGTGGGTGGGGAAGGCAACAGCTGGGCCTGTGGATAGGGGAGTCCCGGCGATCTCTGCCCTTCTCATTCCTGCTCTGTTCTCTGAGCTGGGCCTGAGCGTGCAGTGTGGGCCACTCTGGTCCGGTGCTGAATTGGGTTTGACACCGTGGGGTGGCTCTGCCCTTGATGATGCTGCACACTGGGGCTGGGGTCTCACTGGGGCCGGGTCAGGTTGGGGTCGGGGTCAGGGTTGGTTGGGGTTGGGGTCAGGTAAGAGGAGTGCTGGTTGGAGCCCTGGGCCCTGTGGTCCCCTGGGGCAGGAAAGGCTCTGCACACACAGGGCCCTGTCTACTTGGATCCAGGGTGAACCCCTCTGGCCCCAAGCGGCCCCAGTGATGGGGTCACTGCTCAACGTGTCCGCTTTCCCCCATCTCTACACAGCAGCCATCCCACTGGATCTCCATTCCAATGGGGCTCACCCAGCTTATGTCCCTCTGGCTGTGGGGCTGTGGGGAGGGCAAGCCGAGGTCTGTACTGAATTGTTTGGCCCTTCCCTTGGCTGCCAAACATAATGTTCATCTCATTAGGTTTTGTTCTGTTCTTTGCTGAAAAAACGTTTTTTCTGACTTACTATTTTTTACTTTTGGGGAGAAGGGAAGTCTGCAATGCGATCGCCCTCTGTCTTCACACAGCAGTCACCCTGGATGACCTGTGAGGCCCCCTCCAGCCCAAACTAGACCCTAGCTCTGCGTCTCTGTCCACCCCTGCCCCGGCCCCCAAGATAGCCAGCTCAGCCATCATCAGAGCCTTTGTCTCTGGGGGTAGATGCTTCTGTCCTCAGCTCAGAGGTCCCCTGAGCCCATGGGGGACTTGTGAGGAAGCCAGAGGTTGGCCAGGACATGTGCCCACCATGGCTGTGGTCAGGGCCAGCGAAGGATCCCGGGGTGGCCGTGGCACCTGCTCTCTGACCCCTGGGGTAGCCTAGATGTTTGGGCTGCGCAGGCACTCTGGCTCTGGGGGGGCCTTCTCCTACCACTTGGTCCTAGGGGGCTTCTTCAACTCGTACATCTTGGGGTGATCAGCTTTGCCAGGGGCTGCCTCAGAGGGACCCAGGGAGGCCCACCCGCCCTTCCTGAGGGCTGTACCTCCCTGCCAGGATCTAGCAGGTGTCTCTGCTCAGATGGGCAGGAAGGCCCACCCAGGAGGCCGCAGTCTGCTGAGTTTTCCAGGCAGACGCCAGAACCAGCCACCTCACTGCCTCGCTCCCCACCTGCCTGCCTACCAGGCCGCCACCGCGCTGCCAGCCCCAGGGAGTGGAGTGGTACCTCACGCCCTAAAGCCAGTCCCTGAAATTACCGGTTGGCAGGCCGAGGGGCCGAGTGTGCCAGCCGGCATGGCAGCTTGCTGGCGGCCAGTCTGTGCCAGAGCCTGTCCTGACTGGCTCAGCCACCCTGGGCATGGGGTTGATCCCAGGAAGGGGAGGATGGGGCCTGAGTTCTGTCCGGGGCTCCCCCGGCCCAGGGGGGATGTTTGCCAAGCCAGGGGGTCAGAGATGAGTTCCTGCTGGCTGGTGCCTGGGCCCCTCCCACCACCCATCACTGGGGTTGAGCCTTCTCTGGGGAGGGTGCTCCGTGCTCCCTCCCGCCCACCTGTGTGTGCAGGTGCACCTGAGGAGAGGTGTGTGCGAGGTGAGTGTGTGCATGAGCACGAGGGTGTGACCCATGAGAGCACACGCATACACACCCATTCACTCTGCAGGCTCCTACAGTGTGTGTGCCGCTGGCTGCCTGGCATCTGCCACACGTGGTCAGGTTGAGGGGCACCCCTGTTGGCTGCACATGCATATACTTGTGTGCAAGGGGTGTGTATCCAGGTTATGAGGTGCTGTGTGAACCTGCACACGTGGGGGGCCCACATGCTTGTGCAGCATATGTGAGTATGATGGCATGAGTCACAGTCCGACTGTTCGTGGCTGGAGTGACTAAGGCCAGGAATATTCCTCGTGGCCGCCCTGGCTCCAGGGGGACATCCTCTAGATCTGAGGCATGGGGGCCAGGGGCTGAGGGGCTCCATGTTTCTCAGGCTCCCGCCCAGCGTTCCCAGGCCCTCTCATCCATGGAGCAGGGATGAGGGGACAGAGACAGAGTTCCCCGCTGGAAGTCCCCCCGGGGGGTGCCGGGAGGGGCCTGGGAGCCTGCTGCTGAGGGAAGGGAGGCACCCACAGGCTGGACAGGAGGAGGGGGCCATCTGAGCAGAGTTAGGCTGCGGGATAGATGGCAGCAGGGGGGACCCCTGCCCGTGTGGGGGTCACCCTGGGTGAGCACAGTGGTCCAGCCCACAAAAGAGGGGCTGGGGGCCTGGCTGGGCATGGGAGGGCATCCAGGAGTGCCCGGCTGCCCCAGCTCTGAACAGCCCAGCCTGCTCCTCCTGGAGACGCGGCCCCAAACCAAGGCCCTTTCGGGTGGGGTCTCGGGGAAGGGTGGGGGCAGAAGCACAGGCCGTGGGAGGCACCTGGCTCTCAGCCATGCAGTTCAGGGAAGCCAGGCCCAGAGGGGTGACCCAGCCAGGGCCACGGGGCAGCGCGGGGCAGGGCGGGGGTGGGGGGCGCCGTCCTGGGCCCGTGGCGCCTTGGGAGCCAGTGTAATTACAGGGCCGTCACCCTGCCGCCGCCGAGGATGCCCGCGCTGGTCTCCAGGTGCTCTCGGGCCTCAGCATCCCCCGGCCTGCGGGCTCTATTTCGGGTTGGGATCCACCCTCTGCAGCTGGAGGAAGGAAGAGGTGTATTCCGGTCTGTCTGCTGGACTGGGGGGCAGGGGACGCAGAACTGCGACTGACCGCCGCCCCTGGCCCGGGTGTGAGGGAGGGGCTGTGGGCCAGGTGGAGGCGGAAGTGGTGGGGTGGGGAAGGGGGAGAAGGGGGGCAGGGAGGGGAGGGAGAGGGGTGCAGGGGGCGGGGAGGAGGCAGGCCCGCCCCCCAGGCGGCTTGTCAGACCCGGTGGGGTTGGAATGCAGGCCTGTGTGGACCGAGCTGAGGTGGCGGGGACTTCCTGATCCCGCCTGGTGCTGCCCGCACAGCGCCTCCCTCCGTGTGCCCCGAGGGCCTGGGGGGGCAGGTCCGTGGGGGGAGCTCACGGCTGCCCCCAGCCTAGCGCCTGCGCCTGCAGTCCAGCTCCCTGCCTCCTGAGGGCCCCTCCCCAGGCTCAGCTCAGCGCCCTCCAGGCCCTCCCTGACGGGGGTCCAGGGCTCTCCTCTGACCTCCCTCCGGGCCTCACTCGGTGCGCAGGGTGGGCTGCAGGCTGAGGGCTCCCGGGATGGGACATGGCTGGTGTGAGGGCCTGGCCCGTGGCGCACAGGGGAGACCGGGGGGAGTGGACAGCGCCCCCCCATCCCCCCTGCGACCCCACGTCCGCAGGCCTTGGGGAACCACCATGGGCTGTGGCATGGTCCCGTGACTGTGGGAATGATTAATTCCTCTCCAGCAATAAGCTCCTGGAAGCTCTGAGAAGTGACTCTTTCCCCTTCTTGCTACTCCATAAACTCTTCCTGAGTGAGTGGAATGAGGATTGTCCTAATCCCCTGGCATGAGGCAGGGGGTTCTGGGCACAAGGGGTCCACAGTGGCCTTGAGTGCCAGCGGATACTGGGGCAGCACAGGGGGCTGGTGCTGGACGGGACCTGGAAGTCCTGGGCGGGGCTGGTGATCTCAGGCAAACATGTCTGGGAGGGACAGGGCCCAAGCCAGGCAGGTGGCTGGACAGAGCGGGTGCTGCATTCGCGTGCACAGGCCTGGAGGGAACACGGAGGGTTTTTGGGGGGGGCTCTGCAGCCCCTGGGCCTTTGTCTCTTGGAGCCTGTCTCCCCAGCTTCCCAGTGGCCTGGACGTCAGGCCGCCTCCTCCTGGGCCCCCAAGAGCTCTCAAGGCCTGGACCTGGGGCAGTCCATCGGGGAGGGGGCCATTCCCGGGTCAGGCCTGGCACTGTCTTTCAGGTCACGGCTGCCAGCCCGCCCTCCCGCCCCCACCGCCCTGGCGGGGATGTCTGCGCAGCTGGGGTGCTGCTGGAACTGAGGTGACCTGAGGGTCTCACCCCCACACAGTCACGCTGCCCTTGCCTCTCTGCAGGCAGGACAGCAGGTCGCAGGAAGGAGGGTGACGCTTGCCCTTGTCCACAGGTGTTCCTGGCCCTTGGGGAGCTGCTTCTGTCCTGCAACTGGGCCGTGGTTGCCGAAATCCTGCTGGTAGGTGTGTGGGGCTGGTTCCCCTGGAGCAGAGGGAGCCCAAGTATATCCAGGTCAGGGCTAGGGGGCGCTTCAGAGACCAGGGGGCAGGAGGCCAGGCTCGCTCAACAGTTACCTGGGACCAGACCTTCCTGATGCGCTCCAACATCCCCTGCCGGCCTACAGTCTGCAGCTCAGAGAGGGCAGATGCCTGCCCCGAGGTCACACAACACCTACAGACCCAAGCACTGTGACTCCAGGGCTCCCACTTCCAGCCCGCCCCCTCTCTCACTTGCATTTCCCTTTGGCCTGTGCTCTGGGTGTGTGGACGGGCTGGGGGACCCACGAGCCCTCCTCCTGCCTCCTGGGAGGCTGGCGTTGCCAGTGCTGCGCAGGGGACCTGGGGAGCCTGGGGCCTGTGCAGAGTGGGAGGCTCACATGGGCTTCCACCACCTGCCAGCTGCGCAGGACATGGGCAAATCACTCTGTGTCCCTGGGCCTTGGTCTCCCCGTGTGGACGACAGGGTGACATACCTGAGGGTTATCGTGAGTGTGGAATGAGTGGCACGAGGGTTTGGTCGGGGCACCTTGCAGGGCTCTCCTCGGTCCTGTCCTCTGGCTCCTGGGGGAGGTGTCCTCATCTCAGCTATCAAGGGCAGCTTGAATACTGTCATTGATGAGGGGCTCACTCCCTGTGTAGACCGCCCAGGCTCAGTGGGTGTGGACAAGCTGCCCTTTGATGCCCAGGGAGTGGGTAAGCAGCAGGGCAGGTGGGTCTTCCTTGCTCTTTCCTACAGACATGAGACCCCGGCTCCAGCCCAGACTGGGTCCCACACCAATGAAGGGCCTCAGTCCTTTTTCCTGGTCGGTAGGGAGGAGGGATCCCACCTGGCCCGGCAGGGTGCACGGCTAGCAGGCAGGGGAGCCCCACGGCACAGGAGGTCAACCCCAGGGGTTGCCACGTTGAGGCCCGGGGATCCTGGCTACCCTGTACCCCCACATCTCCGGGGCCTCGGTGGAGTGGAGAGCCACCCCTGTAGTCCCTGCACCCTCATGGCCTGGGCCTTCAACACGTGGTCACCCCGCAGATGTGTGAGGACTGCGTGTGCAAGAATGATGAACCCGCAGAAGCTGGCTCTAGGCAGAGCCGTGTGCTGAGGGTCAGGCAGGGCAAGGGGGGAGGGACGGGCCTGCTGGCTGTGCTTGGACATACCTGGCTGTGTGGGGCAGCTGTCCAGAACCACACAGCTGGTGCTCCCCACGGTCCTGCCCCTGCTCACAGGTCTCTAGCAGCAAAGCTTAGTGAGCCTGCCCTCCCAAGAGGACATCTGCCCCCCCTTCCCCCAGCTTCCCACCTTCCAGAAGCCTCTTGGTGAGATGTGGCCTCCTAGACACATTGGTCCAGGGCAGCCAGCTCCCCAGGACTTTGACTTGACCCAACATGCCCCTGATGGGGAGCTTGCTCCCTGAGCCCTGAGAAGCACCTGCCTCCTGACATCCCAGGCCCCCCTCGCACACACCTCCCTGCCCGGAGGGTCCTGGAGGGTCCTGCTCCCCAGTAGGCTGGGCTGGAGTCCCCCCAGGCTGAGCTCCCTGTGCCCCCCAGGAACAGCGCAGAAATGGGTTTGTCCTGTGGGGTCCCAGCATCCAGCCACCTGGCTCCCCCCACCTCCTCTGCAGGCGCCCCTGCCCTGGTCTCCGGGGCCCTGCTCTGCCCACCCCCGCGTGTGGGATGTGAGGGCCACATAGGGAGGCCTGTGCACCTGCCATTGCTGCCCCACACACTGCAGGCCCTTAGGTGGTGCCGCTCATGCTCCCCACTGTAAATGGAGCAGCTCTTGTGAGGAAGGAGAGTCAGGAACGGAGGTGTTTTGTCCCAGAATAGAGCCCAGAGCCTCTCCCCTCTAAACTTACCTGCTGGGCCGCCCCCGCCCCTGCCTCCACCCCGGGGCTCTGTGAGGCCACAGGATGAGCAGGTTGGGGATGCACTTCCTGCCCTGGCCGTAAGGGCTGCTCTGGGCCCCCAGGTCCCAGGGACTTGACTCCGAGGGTCTTAGCTGCAGCCCAGCCTCTTCAGCCCTTGGAGGGTCCACCTGTCCCCGCACCGCAGAGTCCTGGGGAGCCGGCTGCCCTGGACCCTCACAGCAGAGTCCCAGCACCGGGGACAGTACGAAGCCACAATCAGCTCCTGCTCTGGCCTGGTGGCCGGTCCAGCTCCTCTAGCTAGAGTGGCTCCGTGTCCTTGAGCAGCCACAGGACTGAGGCCTGTCCCTAGGCCCTGCGGCCTGCCCCGTGACTCCCCAGCCTCCACGGCTCTGCTCACTGGGTCCCCGCCCAAAGTGCCCTTCGGCTCCCTGTGCATCAGTGACCCAGGGGCGGGGTGGAGCGAGGGTGGCCTCCTGGTCCTTCTCGGTCTCCCAAGTGTTCAGGAGCAGACACAAGGGAACCACCAGGCAGCCCCCCACACACATACCCCGGGCAGGTAACACATGGTGGCAGGGGTTGTCGGTCAATCCTGGAGCGGCAGGCCCAGGGTGGGATCCCAGCCTTTCTGTTTCCTGGCAAGTGACCCCAGGCCAGTTATGTGGCCTCCCATAGAGAGTTTCCTCATCTGTGACATGGGCATGATAACCATACCTCCCTGGGAGTGGTTGAGTGAGTGCACGATGTGTACGCATGAGATCTACAGAATGCATACAGGAGGCATCGCGGGTGGATCCCCAGGGAGGGGGCATGAAGGGGCACCCTCCTGCCCTGTGCTCCTGTGTTTTGCAGTCTGTGGTGCTGCCCCGGTGCCGGGGGACGGCAGAGGCGCTTCAGATCACGGCGGGCCACATCCTGGGGGATGCCGGCAGCCCCTATCTCACTGGACTTGTAAGGGACGCGCTCGTCTGCGGGGACACAGGGATGCGGGGATGGGTGTGAGGTCAGCGGGGGCACAACAGCCTCTCTGCGCAGGTGTCCAGTGCCCTTAGGGCCCGACGCCCCGACTCCTACCTGCAGCGCTTCCTCAGCCTGCAACATAGCTTCCTGTGCTGCGCCTTCGTCATCGCCCTGGGTGGTGGCTGCTTCCTGCTGACCGCACTGCACCTGGAGAGGGACCAGACTCAGGCCCGGAGGCCCAGCCCAGGTACTCCGCCCCCACCTGGACCAGGCCCCATGCCCAGGCTCATGGGAGCAGCACATGCACCCCCAGCCGCTCGGTTTGGAGGTCTGCTCCTGTGTTGGTTCCTTGGAAGCCATCATTGCACCCCCACTCTGCGCCAGGTGTCGGGACAGGGCTCCCGGTCCAAGCCCTCATGGGGTGCGTGCTCCAGAGCAGGGATGGGACAAGCAAGAGACGGGAGTCCACAGGGACCAGGGTCTTGGAGAGGCGTGATGTAGGGGAAAAGAATGCATGGGAGCAGCTTGTGGCATTCGAAAGGTCCTCACCGTGCAGGTGACCGACTGTGGGGCTGTAAAGGTTGGGAGGAGGTGAGGCAGGGGCTCCCAGCAGACAAACAGCGAATGCAAAGGCCCTGAGGTGATGGCGTGGCAGGGAGGCCGGTGGATTGAGGGGCCAGAGGGAGGGGCGAGGGCAGTGGTGATGGGGCCACAGCAGGGAGTCGGGGGGGCCTTATAGGGACTGTGGCCTTGCTTGGAGACAGAGCCCATGTGTCGTGTCTGCAGACGGTCCGGGCATTTTATCTAGTATGTGACTGCTGTGTGGAGAGCAGACTGGGGCTGGGAGGGCGGCGGGGCCACGGCAGGCTTGGCATCACCGGGAGGTAGGGGGTGGACCTGGGTGCTGGCCAGCGAGGTGCAGGGAGGTGGTCGGTCCTGGAGTCTGTCTTGAGAGTGGAGGTGAGGACTGTGCGGGCCTGGGGCCAGGGTGCCATGTGCATTGCCTGCGGCTGGCCGAGTGTCTTTCCTTCCACAGGGACCCCCGATAGCACCAAGGAGGAGAGCCAAGCCCTGCTTTCCCACCCACGGGCCGTCCCAGAGGCACCCTGAGACCCCGGCCCCTGCGCAGGCCTGTGCTCACCAGGCCGCACCCCTCCCTTTGGCTGCACCTGCTGCCCCCTGGGGGAGCCAGCAGTGCCGAGGCTGGGTTGGGGCTGAAGCTGTCCCCTCTGTCCCTGCCATCCCTTCTGTCCGCTGCCTGGGGTCCTTGGCCCACTGGCCCCTGGGTCTGATTAAAGTGTGGTCAGTGCAAAGTGCAAGGGTGTCGGCCTTTCACCACCTGTTATCTGCCCCTCAAGACGTCTTTGCTGGGAGTGGGGGCAGGTGGGGAAGCGGTGGGCAGCCCCGGGGGGTACAGGGTGGCTCCTCCGCAAGGGTCTCTGGGAGGCCCTGCCCTGGGCCCCTCCGTCCCTCCTCCTGCAGGTCAGGAGGCCGCAGGATGCCCTTTGGCCTGAGCCACTCAGAGGTGGGGCAGGTGGGGGCCACCCAGCAGTCTCTGACAGAGGTTTCCACACGGGCTCCTGGAGGAGGTGGTACTCGCTCCCCGCCGCCCCCCACCACCGCTGCTTACACCCGATCCCACTGGGCGCACGGGGACAGCTGGCTCTGTGGGACTCACACTTGCCGCCTGCTGGGTTCAGAGCAGCCGGCCTGCAGGGCCCCAGCAGTGTCCAGGCGGGCAGCAGTGGGGAAACGTGTTCTCTCTATGCCGTGAGCACAAGTGTCCCCCCACCCCCACCCCGGGGCCTCCCTGCAGCTGTGGGCTGAGCGGCCACCAGGCTCACGCTTACATCTGGATCCCTATCTGCTTCATCCCTCCTCCCTGCCCTGACTGCAAATGGCCAAGCTCCCAGAGCTGGACTCTCCCGCCCAGCACCCCCTGCTCCCTAACCCTGTTTCAGCCCTTCTTCAGGAGTGGCTGCCCCAGGAGGACCAGCCCCCCACCTGGTCCTGAAACTAGAAGGAAAGGCCTGCTTGGTAAGGGACCTGTGCCCTGTAACCATGACCACGGGGTTCCCACCCACCCCCAGCAGGCCTCTGGCACCAGCCAGCTCTCCAGCCCTCAACTGTGTCCGTGGAGGTAGAGTCAGAGTCCACAGGGTAAGGGCTCCATCCTACAGGCCGCCTCCACCCCTGTCTGACCCCAGGAGCAAGTCAGCTGTTCCCCGTTCTTCTGACCAAATGGCTCTGAATCGGAGGTTCCCATGACCGCATCCCCAGGTTGATGCGTCAGTGGGAGCGGATCACAGGCCTCATCCTCGGGTTATTATAAGAGGACACGACTCGGGAGCAGTGGGTGGAGAGATGCCCAGGACGAGGTGTAGGGAAGAGGCAGCGCCGCCACACCCTCCCCAGGGCCCGGCCAGCACCCGCCGGGCTCACTCTGTCCTTCTTGGCTCCTACTGAGGCTTCATTACTCAGACACGATTGATTAAACCATCGGTTGCAGGTGATTGATTGGACCTCCTGCCCCCTGTCGGTACCCAGAGGTCAGGAGGCAGACCCGGAGTGGTTCTCCTGCCACCAGCCCCCTTACTGGGGTCCCAGTGCCACCTTGCTAACAAACAAAAGATACTTTTGGGGTCTCTGTACCAGGATTTAGGACATTCTGGGGGTTCAGGAGCTTGGTACGAAAACAGGATGATGAAACACACGTGTAGATCCCAGGACCACACTTGCTCCTCCTGGGGGGACACCTGGTCTGTGCAGGGTGCCAGAATGCCTTGTCCCACTCAGCACCACTGGCTGTGTGTCAGGGGTGATGAGTGTGGCCTTCCCAACCCTCGCTGTGGGGTTTTCGAAGCCTGGATCCAGCCCTCAGAAAAACTGCCCCAGGGTCCCTGGACCTCTGACAGGCTCAGTTCCTAGGAAATGGGCGAGGGTTCCCAGAACTCAGAACAGCCACTCCCCCTGCCACCCCAGAGCCCAGCAGAGGGGGGGGGGGCGCGAAAGGTCAGAAACCCCATACGTGCAGGTTCCAGAATCAGGTGCTGAGCCGCAACTCTGATTCCGACCCTGGCCTTGGACCTCGCAGCCCAACACAAGGCAGAGAGCAGCAGGCTGAGTGAGGCACAGCTGTGGGCAGACGGAGGGGTTCTGGCCCCCAGAGCCCCCCCACTACCCCCCAGGAGCCCCCTCCGTGCCTCCAACAAGCCCCCAGGAGCCCCCAATGTCTCCCAGGAGCCCCCTGCCCCCCATGGCCCCAGGAGCTCCCTCCATGCCTCCAATAAGCCCCTGCTGCCCCCAAGAGTCCCTGCTACCTCCCAGGAGCCGTTGCTGCCCCCCAGGAGCCCCCTCTGAGCAGGTGTGGGGGGAGCCAGCAAAGAGCAGGTGTGGGGGGCAGAAGGTGTCCCTGCCCCTGGAGGGGAGTGTGCTCTGGGGCAGGAGAGACTGGCGGGGACCAGGGGCTTGAGCGGCTGAGGAGCTGCGGCTGGAATCCAGAACCAGGGTGGTTTCTCCTGAGTCACAGCCTCCTGGTGTTTGGGTCGCTGGGCGGGCCGGGTGGGGCTCACTGGACCCGGCTGGACACAGTGTACACCCAGGAACTCCCAGGCGCTTCCCCCAGGGCAGGGCCTGTGGACTGTGGGAGGGAGAGACCAGGTCTGCTGTGTGAGTGGTGCTCCCCGCCTCTGCTCATGCTCCCAGCACCCCTGCCTCACTGGGCGGCCCCTTGAGCCCCTGCCCTTGGCGGCAGGTGTGCATCCTGTAGGGCCCAGCACGCAGGCCCCTGTGGCGGGGGGAGGCTGGTCCACGCATCACACCTGGCGGCCGACGATCCCAGGTCTGATGCTCTTAGTGGGTCCGCATGTCAGGCGCACGGCTCAGCAGGACAGGCCCTCACGCCCACCCCACCCATTCAGTATGTTTACTGCTCTTCCCCAATGGACATCACGTGCATTCCAGCTCCCAGCATTCATCCCAGCATGCAGGTGTGCCTGAGTGTGCTTGCTTCTGAGTCCGCGTGTGAGGGTGTGCGGCCGTGGTTACAGCTGGGCTCTCCTCCAACCCCAGGCCTGGAAGGTGGAGCGCACTCGTGGGGGAGGGGTCACTCTAGCCCTGGCTCATCCCCCCACAGCACCAGATGCGGCTCACTCCCTGGAGCGTCTGTCCATCTGTCCTCCACTGCACAGTGGGAATGTGAAGTTTTGGGTTTAACGCAACCTTTAGGGACTGAGTGGGCAGGAGGCCGTGGTGCCAAGCTCAGCCCATGCAGGAAGCTGCCCGGCCCCATGTACTCCTCCTGTGTGACTCTGTGGGGTTGTGGGGTTGCATGCACAAGACACCGAGTAGCCACCTCGGGCAACAGAGGGACTTGTTGGAAGCATGTTAGGAGCTCACAGAATTGCTGGGGATGATGCCGATTTGGGGCCAGACCCGGGGCTGTCTTACTGGGGACCTTCACCAAAGTGCCAGGTGATTCTCCGTATCTTCTTGCTGCCCTCCTCAAGATTTAAACCCTGGGACAAGAGGGTCCCGTTGGACCCGATGGCCGTTCCTGGATTTTTAGCGCCTTCAGGCCCAGGAAGCCAGGGTGCTACTGGGAAGGGGGTGGACTCTGAATATCCAAACAAAACAGCAATGGAAGAAAAACAGACAAAAACAAAGACGGTGACCACTGCAAGAGCTGGGGCGGGCTGCTTGTCCCGGCGGCATGACCAGGAAGAACCGGGCTCAGTTTCCTTGAAGGGAGCCTTTGTTTCCATCAGTCTGAGTCCACCATCAGAGGAGACTGACACTTCTCTAATTCAGAAAGCGTTAAAAATGTTCGAATGACAGAACAGGAACTTCTGTGTTCGCGGGGTCCCAGAGCCATCTGTTCTGAGCAGGAGGGAGAGGCAGGGACGGAGCACTTGGAGCAGAACTGACACAGCGCGCCCAGGCTCAGGGGATGCTTGGTGAGCACAGGAGCCGAGGGGGGCGCTGTCTCCCTAGGGCCAGCAGCCACTGACCTGCTGACCCATGGGGAAGGTAAGCAACGTGGGGAGGCAGTCGGGGACAAAACGCCTTTTCCAGAGGGGCCAGGAGACGAATCTGGCTGGCTTCTGAGTCACTAGGGCAACAGGGACGTGATGCAAATCTGCACACACTTCCTGAGCACCTGCTAAATGTCATTTACTCATTCAATCAACAAACACTCTCTGAGCACCTCCCCTGCACTGGGCTGTGCAGATGGATCAGCCCCCCGAGACTCACGGATGGATGGTGGGTGGGGAGGGTGGGTGGGGGTGCTGATGTACAAACATGATCAATGCAATGAGTTTGGCACGAAGGAGGCGTGCCCAGGTCACTCAAGTGGCCGGAGGAGGAAATGAAAATTTTTCAGGTGGATCAAGGAGGGCTGCGTTGTGTGTTTGAGGGGCAGTGGGAGGTGAGAGCCAGGCCAACCCCCTCCCCTGGACACAGGTGGCCAAGCGCAGGGGAGGGGGCTCCTGGGTGCTGCTCTCCGTGGTCCTGAACAGCACTGCGTTGCGGGGAGAGCAGGGTCTCTAGACATGCACCCCAATTCCCATCACCCTCCCCCCGGCTCCAGAAAGTGTGATCCCTGTGGTTCAGGGAGCTCTGTTTTCAGGGGCGTGGATCTGAGGCTGCAGACTGGCGTGGGTCGGGCTATGATGGGTCCTGCAGACAGCGTTAAGAGGTTTAGGTATTTTTACCCCGTGGGCACTGGGAGGCCGTAGGAAGGTTGTGTGCAAGGTATTGATGTGGTCATGGGTGGGATTTAGGAAGTTATTGGCCAGAAATATGGAGAAAAGACGGGGAGGGGGATGTTGGGGCAGCTGGTGTTGAGTTTTACAAAGGTTAAGACCTGCAGAGGTTTGAGCCGAGTCAGTGAATGACGGGGACCCTGGGATTCTAAAGCGAAAAAGTGGACAAGCCCTGGATGGGGTCGTTGGGGGAGGAATCTCAGGTGGCCTCATGTTCAGTGACCATGTGGGTGATAGTGCTGTTTGCCAAGAGATAAATGATGCAGGGTAGAGCAGGCCTTAGTTCCGACTGAGCTAAGTTTAGGGAGCTGTGGGAGAACCCACGGGGGAGACATGCACATGGGCCTTGGGGGGGCACGTCTAGAGGTGGACGTCGGGGCATCCAGGGCCTGGGTATGGTTGCTGAGAGCTGCGTGCCCCAGAAGGACAGAAAGTCGGAGGCCTGAGCTCCCAGTCTGCAGCCTGGGGACGCTGGTGTTCCTGAGGGGGTCGCAACACTCCAGACACCTCACAGGATGTGCTGCAGTCAGGTTCACACAGGGACACAGCAGCCTGTGCCTCCTCCCAGGACGCTCCATGTATGCCCTCAGGCCCAAGGCTCCAAAAGGCCTAGTCTTCTGTGCTTGTCCCATCACTTCCTAAATACACTTGCCTTTGGAATACCGGCCAGTAATGTCCGGTGCCCACTGTCCAGGCGCCACGAGTGAACACTGAAGGCCTTTAGCCATCACTGAGGTCAGAGCCACCTGGATGGGGCTGCTGAGAAGCTGAGTCCCAGCAGAGCCCAGGGCAGTGTCGTGGGGTGGCACGGGACACGCCGCGTCAGGGGCAGGCGCACCAGGGTTCTGTGTGAGTCCTGCCATTGACCAGATCTGTGACCTTTTCTGCCCCAGGCCTTGGCTTCTTCCTCAGTGAGATGGACATAAGGACCCTACAAGTCTTAGGGCTGATGGTCCCATGACACTGCCAGAAACTCTTGGGGGACCACGGTGACTTGCCCAGGGCCACACAGTCACAAAGGGCTGCCGTCCTGGCCTCGGTGGCCCAGGATCCATCCAGAGACTTGCTCTACAGACTGTCCTTGAGTTAAAATCCCAGAAGAGCCCACACAGTAAGAATAGCTGCTCAGAGAACCGCCCCCGCCCTGCACACACCAGATTTGAAAACTCTGACCTCTTCCCCTGCTCTGGGTCTACTGGCAGCTGGAAAGGGAGTGCCCCTCTTTCTGACCAAGTGTGAAACCGTCTCCCTGGGCAGAGCTATGGCTGAATGGAGGAGGAATTTTGGCGACTGGGAAGGGGTCCCTGGGGTTGAGCTTAGAGCCATGGCTGTGTCTCCACCACAGATGGACAGAGCCCCACCGCAGGGGCTGTCCCCTTGCTGGCACCACCCCGCAGTTCTGAGGGGCATTGCCAGGGCCCAGCCCCAGGCCTGTGGAGCTCCTAGGCCTGTGCTGGCCTACTGAGCACCTGTCATCCCAGGGCACCCACGAGAACTTCCCTCACCTGGCTGCCATCTGGGAGGAGGCAGCAAGGAACATTCAGGATGGGATCTGTTTCCTGGCCTCCCCATGACCGTTGGCTGTACCCAACACACCTCCAAGGCGCCAAGAAACACCAGTGTGGGGATTAATTCTGCTCTCAGCAGGGAGGGATGCCTCGTGCTTCATCCCCCCATGGCTATGCCGAGACCGTGACCAGCAATTTTGTGGGACACACCTGCCTGTGGATTCTGGGTACAGAACATCCTGCAGCGGGAACTGAACCCCCAGCCCAGGAGGGTGGCTTCAGAGCCCCAGGTCAGCACCAACCCTGCCAACCTGCTGCATGTCCACAACGGGGTATCTTCTGGGCCCTGGGATGGGTCTGTGGAACGTGGGGGTAACCCTGGGTTTGCAGGCTCTATATGGTGCTGACATTTTATCCTCAGCACTTTGTATGGGAGTTTATTTTTTTTTTAAGATTTTATTTATTTATTCATGAGAAACTCAGAGAACGAGGCAGAGATGCAGGCAGAGGGAGAAGCAGGCTCCCTGCGGGGAGCCCGATACAGGACTCGTTCCCAGGACCCCGGGGTCATGCCCTGAGCCAAAGGCAGACACTCAACCACTGAGCCACCGAGATGTCCCTTTGTATGGGATTTTAATTTTGAAGCCTCAAATAGATGAAGGGGGACACAGGACCATAGCACCCCTGAGATGGGGGAGGGCGGGGACTGTGGCCCTTGACACAGAAGCTACTCAACCACCAGCCACAGACGCAGACTTGCCCTCCTCCATAGCAGGTGGTGACCACTCATAGGCTTCCCAACTGAATCCTGGCCTCCTGTCAACCCCAGGAGAGGCACTGAGTCCTAGAGAGAGTGAGGGGTCTGCCCGGGGTCTTCCTTTCAGGGCTTTGTCCCTTCCCTGGCATGCAGCCGCAGGTCTGAAGATTGGGGAGGCCCCTGTGGACGCAGTGTTTCTGGGGGCCCCCACGGGAACCTGGGGAGGGTCTCAGAGCGCACATAGGAATGGGACCTGGGAGAAGTCAGCAGCTGGATCTGGGTCTCCCCGGGGCAGAGGCCTGGGGACTGGGCAAGCCCCCAGCGGTCATCTTCAGGCTCTCCGGGTGGGTGCCCTCAGGGCAGGCACCCCACGCGCCCGCAGAGACCCTCTCCCGTCTCCCGTCTCCCGACGCCGCCCGCCGCCCGCCGCCCGCCCTGGGCCGGGCCCTCCCCGCGCCCCTCCCCGCGCCCCTCCCGGCGCCCCTCCCCGCGTCCGCCCAAGCCCTTCCGCGCTCAGGCAGTGGGAGCCAGTGGGGGGCGATGGGGAACACTGGCTCCGGGCCCTCCCTGCGCGCCCCCGGAGCCCCTCCTCGCGCCCCCAGCCCCGACCCCTCCGCGCCGGGGCAGCGGGGGGCAGCGGGGGACAGCGGGGGGCAGCGGGGGGCAGCGGGGGGCAGCGGGGGAGTCCCGGCCCCTGCCCCACGGCAGCGCGACCCACTGCGCCCCCGTCGGCGGCCCCGGGCAGCACGTGCGGGGCGGGGCCGCGGCTGAGCCGCTCGCGATTGGGCGCCGGCTGGGGGCGGGGCGGGCCGGGCGGGCCGGGCCGCAGCTGTCAGAGCGGCGGCGGCGCAGCGCGGATCGCGGGCCGGAGCGCAGGAGCCGACGGCCGGCCGGGATGGTGCAGAGGCGGCTCCGCGGCGCGCGCGCGCACTGAGGGCTCCTGGGCTGCGCCCCGCGCCCCCCGCGCCCCCCGCCGCCCCGGCCCCGGCCCCGGCCCCGGCCCCGGCCCCCGCCCCGGCCCCCGCCCCGGCAGGCATGATGTGCCTGGAATGCGCCTCGGCGGCGGCGGGCGGCGCGGAGGAGGAGGAGGCGGACGCTGAGCGGCGGCGCCGGCGCCGGGGGGCGCAGCGAGGGGCTGGAGGCGGCGGCTGCTGCGGGGCGCGGGCGGTGGGCGCTGCTGGCGCGGCGGTGGCCGACGACGAGGTGCAGACGCTGTCGGGCAGCGTGAGGCGGGCCCCGTCTGGACCCCCCGGCGCCCCCGGCTGCGCAGCCGCTGCCAAGGGCCCCGGCGCTCAACAGCCCAAACCCGCCAGCTCGGGCCGCGGGCGCGGGGCCGCCGCCGCCATCCTCAGCTTGGGCAACGTGCTCAACTACCTGGACAGGTACACCGTGGCAGGTGAGCGGGTGCCCCGCCCAGCCCGAGACCCCCCCCCCCCGCGCCTGGAGGAACCCCGGGAAGCCTCTGGTCCCGGGGCCTCCGGTATTCAGCCTTCCGTCGGGGTCTCAGGGCCTTCTGCCCGGACGCAGCGGGGCAAGGATGCCCGGGGAGTCGCGGGCCCAACCCGGGGACCGCCCCCTGCACTCCCTCCGCCCCACAGGGCCAGGGCTTGGAGGAGTCCCCATCCCTGGAGTAGCCCCGCGTCCTCGCCAGCCCTTGACGGCCCATCCGTTGTCCTGCTCTCCGACAGTCCCCTCCGCGCCCCTCCCGCCCCAGCCTCAGGTTCCCGGGCCTCCCTTCCCCTTCCCCTTCCCCCAGCCAAGGCGGTGTGTCGGGCCGCGGCGGGGCAGTTCCTTCCTTCCTCCGCCGCCCGCTCTCCCCTGCGTGCAAGCGGCGGGTGCGCGCGCCCCTTGCGGGTGTGCGCGGGGAGCCGGGTGCGCGCGGGCGGCCGGATCCGTGTGAGCGCGTGGCTGACAAAGGCTCGGGGCTGCGGGAGCGGAGGGAGGGGCGGGGCGGGTCCGCGGCGCCTGGGGACCCGGGATGCGGTTTGCAGCTGGCCCTGGCTCGGGGCCTGAGGACGCCTCCCCCTGCTCCCTGGCGCTTGGAGCCTGGGGTAGGGCGCGGGCCGTGGGGCTGCCAAGGGGCCGTCTCGTCCCGTGCGGGCATCCCTGCGGATGGGGTAGGGGTCGATAGACTAGCTGGTTTCTAGTCCCAGATGTGCTGCTCGTTTGCCTGGTGTGTGACCTTGGGCCAGTCTCAGCTTGCGTTCGGGTCTGCGTCCCAGTTTGCCAGGCAGTGGACTGAGGTTCTGGGGTTCCGGGGGCTCGCTCCCCCTCCCCCAGTTTTCAGGGATCTGGGAGCGGGGCGTTTCCGGGGACTGAGCTGCCTCCAGGTGTAACCTTGAGAGAAAAGCCCTCTGGCCAGGCTGAGGGGGGGCTCCCATGGAGAGCAGAGACTGTACACAGCTCGCTGGCCCAGAACCTGCCTAACCACAGCTTAGCAAAATCTGGAACAACTGAAAAAAAAAAAAAAAAGGAATTTTGGACAGTCTGTAAAAAGAACTTTGTAGCTACTGGGAGAGGAGGACCCTGGGTCAGCCATGTGCCCCCTGGGTCCCCTTCCCTTCTCCTGGTCTCAGCATCCTCTGTTGAGCAGGATTTTGTGTCAAGTAGAAGGGAAGAACTCCAGTGGAGCACCCCCCACCCCCACACCATCCCACTTTCTAAACCCCTTGGCTCTGTGTTCTGTCTGCTGCGGGGAGTTGGAAATGGGTACCGGTGGCAGCAGTGTCTGAGCTGGGCTGTGCCCAGGAGGCTGTGTCTGGTCTGCTGAGCAGGAACACTCAGGACCACCCAAGGGTAGCAGCACACGCCATGCTGCCCACGACCTGGGAGCCAAGGTGTCACCCTAACACAGGGAGAACTCAGAAGAATGCTGGGAATGAATGGTCAGTGCAAAATGGACTTGTGTATACAGATGAGATGGAGGCCCCATGCAGCCTGTGCCCAGGATGGTCTGGGGCGTGCAGAGGAGGGCCACCAGCAAGCCTGGGGCTGGGAACAGATCCCCCACCTTTCAGTCGGACCATGAACGGTGCCGCTCCTGGAGTTGTAGCACTTACACTGGCCCGAGACTGCATCCCTCCCCCCCATTACACTGACTCCGCCGGGGGACTGAGGGGAGGGGTGGGCTCTGGGAGGCCTGAGCTTATCTTCCCCCAGACCTCCTTGGGTCGCAGAGTCCGCATGGGAGCATGAGATATGAGATTTCGAGTAAATCGGCAAGTGGGGATGGAGGTGGTGGCTGGGAGGGGCGTTGGGGTGGCAGGGAGGAAGGCCCGGAAGGCCCTGTGCAAACAGCAGCCGGGCTGTGCATCCCTCCGGGAGGCCAAGCCCAGGCCCAGGCCCCGCCCCTCCCCCACACGCAGATTTCCTCTCCGGATAAGCCTGGCTCCCTCTCCCTCTCTGTTGTGGCAGGCTCCCCCACGCCCCTGCACCCAAGTTCAGCTTTTAGGAAGATGTACCGTCTCCATGACAACGACTACAGCTTGGTGTGTTTGGAGGGTAGCGGGGAGGGCAGGGGAGTGGTCATCCTCAGACCGAGTCCACCTGTTGCTGGCCTGGCCTGAGGGGCAGGGACTCAGGAGGGGGGGGATGCAGCCCCACCCCGGGTGGCTACCCACCTGGCCCCTGAGGCCCTTGCTGGGTGGCCTTGGCTCCGTCATCCAAGATCAAGAGAAGTTCATTCTCTTTCTTTAAATCCACCCCGTCCCTTTCTCTCTGTGGTGTAGACAAGCTCTGGCCGAAAGGAGTATCATGCAGGCCACATGTATAACTTAAATATTTCTAGGGGCCGTGTTGGAAAAGTGAAAAGAAATAAGTGAAATGAATTAATATACCTCACTCATCCCAATATATTGAACTAACTCGACACGTGATCAAACATAAAGGCTGTTGACGGGCTGTGTTGCTCTTGTCTTTCATTCGCACTTCTGAACCCCCGCGCAAGCTCTGCAGTTACAGCTCACGTCCTGGGGGGGCTAAGCTACATTTCGGACGGTGGCAGCCACAGTCACGGTGGTGGGGTCACTGTAGTAGACAGCACAGACCTGATGCTGGATGCCGGCATTGGAGTCAGGCTCTCCAACTTCTTGGCTGGGTGACCTTGGGAGTGTCACTTGCACCCTCTGGGGTTACCACTTACTCCTCTCCGCCTCCTGGTGTAGCAGAGGACATGGGGTGTTCGCAGGCGCCTGGGATGGGCAGACCCCAGGACAGCTGTTTGGTATCAGCCGCCTTCCCCTCCATACCTCTGCATAGGCTGGGCCTGGCCGGGGGCCCTTCCCAGGTCACTTGCAGGTTCCTCTGAGAACCCCTCCCTTCGCTGCCAGCACCTGGAGTTCCCAGGATGGAATGAGGTAGCTTCTGCCTCTGCCCAGCATTCCCAGCTAATTAGGGCCTCCCCTCCTCCCCATGAGAACCCCCTGAGGGCAGCAGGCCTCAGAAGCAGGTGAGGAGGGCTGGGCCTGGCTCCCGCAGCATGTCTTCAATTGGATGAAATTGCAGCAGCCCAGAAACCAATCTAGATGCTTCTCTCCATTGCCTTGTGCGGATGAGGACACAGGCACCCTTCAAGCTCCCCGGGCAGCAGGGAGCAGAGGAGAGCAGAGGAGAGCAGAGCCCCGCCCCACCTGGGCCCTGGTCTGTCCACTGAGGTGGACACGCAGACCCCTGCTTCTGGCCGGGGCAGGCGCTCCCCCCGAGCACCTGCAGGGACTTCAGCTCAGTTGCACGGAGGCAGATGGAGCTCCCCCGGGGCAGGGGCACCCATGCAGCACCTGGATGCTCCTGCCCATGCTCCCCACTGGGCAGCCACCCATGCAGCACCTGGATCCCAGCCCAGGCTGCTAGCTCAGGTCGATGGGGGAGCACCTTGGCCAGGGTCTCGGGGACTCGCCCCCAGTGGTGCCTCTGCCCCCAGCTCCCACTCCTCCATCTGTAATATCTGTAAACTGGAACCAGAACCGCGGGTGTAGGTGGCATCGTGCTGCTCCTGGTGCCGGGCCCAGCAGGAGAGGCTGGCGTAGGCCTCGTTGGCAGAGGCGGGGAATGGCCCTCAAGGGCTGAGACCCCTCCCTGGGTCGGGGGTACCTATGTCTTCCTGGGAGCCCGTGTTCTTTTCCTTTTATCCAGCCCGTGGCTGATGGAGGGGGCACTTGGACTTGGCCAAGGTGGGGGCTGGTGAGGGGAGGTGAGGAGAGGCACAGCCCTGCCCTGGGGGAGCCCTTCCTGCCAAAGAAGTGAGACCGGTGTCCATGGCAACTGCTCACTAACACAAGCCTGGGAGAGCAGAGCACAGGGGGATCACAGGTTGGGCAGGATGGGGTCCCCTCGTAGCATTCCTGCACCCCTGAGCCGGGGCAGGGGCTCCTGGTCTGGTGTCAGAGGGGAGCTCAGGACAGGGTCCCCTCCCGGCACGCCTGCATCCCAGAGCTGGTGTGGGGCCTCCTGGCCTGGGGTCAGGCATGCCTGATGAGGCTGTTCAAGCTGGCAGATGGGGAGGCAGAAGTCTGTTCTGGGGTCACCTGGGGTGGAAGCAGGTCAGGCTCCCAGCTTGGGGGCTGTCTTCTCAGGGAGGGTAGTCACACACCCCTACCCCACAAAGCCCTGCCCCTCAGCTGGCCTGGTCACTGCTAGAGGTCCTGCCCCAGCCACTGCCATGGCCACGTCAGCGATGCCTGAGTTCTGGGCAGGCGGGTGTCCCAGGGCCACATTCCAGAGTGCCTGTGTGGCGGCCAGCGCCCAGGTGAGCAGCCAGGCGGCCTGCAGGGCCAGCAGCTGCCTCTGAGGAACTTCCCAGCCGTGCTGCTGGCCTTGAAATGTGCCACCTTGGTCTGGGACCCAGGGCCTTAGGGGTGGCTTGTGCCTTAGTTTACCCTTCTGTGAGGGGCGGGAGGCTGCCAGTTAGTTACATCCTGGACCCAGCAGCTCAGAGAGGAGGAGCTCCCATCATTCCTCATTCCCGGCAGGAAGCGGCCTTTGTTTCTGCCTGGGTGTGGGGGCCTGAAGGCCTGCGGGCAGGAGGGATGGGAGCGGGGCAGAGAGGGCCGTACCGGACCCTGAGCGCGCTTCCCACTGCCCGCCCTGTTCCTGGCTGTGCCAGACTGTGCTGTGTCACCTGAGGCAGATCCTGACCTCTCTGGGCCCTGAATGCACAATTGATTGTCTTGTTCCTCCCTCGCCATGGTCGGGACCCTGCTCCCCGGGAGTGTGTGGCCTGCAGTGTCAGGAACCCCTGTCTGCTGCGCTCCAGTGCTGCCTGCGGCCCCTTCCTCAGGATGCTGGGCCAGGCGGCCAGCCACAGTGTCCCCTGCCAGTCCTCAGTGGGTGCTGCCTGGCCATCCCTCCAGGGAGCCTCCCCCTGCTCTGTGGGCCTAGTCCCATCCTCCCCCAGACACGTGGGAGACTGGCCCAGGCATCACCTTCACTGAGCTGCTCAGTGGCCCAGCTGGCTTGACCCAGCCCTGCCTGACTCTGCCCGACCTTCAAGGCCAAGAGGCATTGGTAGGTTGATGACGCTTGCTGGGGCTGGGCACACAGTGGGCTGGGGGAGGGAGATGGGAGACATGGTCCGTGTGGGCCCACCGCTCAGCCCTCAGCCCGAGCCCTGAGGGGGGGTCCCTTCACCCCACACTGGGCAGAATGGCCCCTATAGGGTCAGCAGCCTGCTGCAGCTACTGCCTGGTGTCCTCCGTGGGTCTCGTGCCAGGCCATGCCGCGGGGCGGTGTGAAGCGTCCACTTGGTGTCCTCGCACTGGGCCTGGCCCTGGCCCTGTCCTGGCAGCTGGTGGCTGAGGCAGGCAGCGGGAGGAGGCGTCTGCCAGAGCTTGGAGGCCAGGCGAGGCTGGGCACCCCGTGAATGGGTAGCTCCACGTGGACTCAGGGTCCCTCCACTGCAAGGTCCACAGACGGGGTCCCGGGGGGCAGGGAGCTTGCCCAGGCCTCGCAGACTGTCCAGCACCGTGCTGGGAGTGGCAGACTTCCATGGTCACTCGCTGTGTCAGCAGCCAGGCCAGGGCTTTGCTGGGTGAGTGGGGGGACACAGGCCTCTTCACGTCAGCCCGAGTGTCCATCTGCCCCCTAGGAGGGCAGGAGCAGGAGCCAGCTCAGGGGGAGAGGGCTGTGTACCCAGGGGTCAGGCCCTGCTGCTCTGAGGTCTTATCACTCCCCTGTGCCCCGGACTCATCCTAGGTCTGCAAGTCATGATAAGGGTAGCCCTGGGGGTCCAGGGGAAGTCCCAAGCCAGGCCAGGGCAGGACCAGGGGCGGGGGGGGGACCTGGGGGGCACGTTGGGGAAGGAGTGTCTGTCCAGAGCCCCCAAATTACTGAGGCCGAGTCTGGTTCCAGGAAAGCCGGCCCCAAATGATAGACTAGAGCCGTGGGCAGAGGCCAGGCTGCCCATCCCCGCCCACTCTGGGCACAGAGACTTGCAGGGAGGGGGGGGCTCTGAGCCCGAGGGCCTGGGGGTGCTCCTCTCTCCGACCTGCAGGGAGGGGGTGTTCTTTGGGGTACAAGCTGGGAGTCTAGGTCCTCAGGAGAAGATACAGGGCCTCACCCTCATCCTCTGTAACCTTAACAATCTGGATCTGCCAGGTGACATGACCTGCTGCCAGGTGCAGCAGGGGTGGGTGTACATGGGTGCTTGTCTGATGACTGTGACTGAGAGGCGGGGACCCTGGGCCGCTCCCAGAGGTCAATCTGAGGTGCCCAGGAGGGACCCGGGGTTTCTGGAGGTCACTCAGCTTATCCCCAGGCCGTGGCCGATGCCCGTAGGTGGGGAGGCGGTGCCAGTGGGGCCGGGCTGTGGCTGCTAGCCCTCGCCATCCAGAGCCCGGTCAGCAGAGCCGGGCCCTCAGGCTCCTGTAATTACCAGGGTGGGAGCTGTGGCTGAGCGAGGGACAGGGGTGACTCCTCCAGGGCAGGCAGTCTCTGAGGCCTCGCGGAGGACCCCATCCCTCAGACCCAGACGCACCATGGCCAGGCAGGCCTGTCCCTGTCGTCCCTGGGCCCCGTTGGTGCAGCCCCACGGTGTGGACATAAAGCCCGGGGAGGTAGGAGCATGCGTAATGCCCTGGCCGTGGCCGTGGGACCCGCCAGTTATTGATTACCTGCCTGCTAAGCACTTTATGCAGATTAACCCATTCAGACCTCACAAGCACAGGAAGCAGGGCTTAAAGTTAGGACACAGACACAGGAGGACATGAGCACAGAGAGGTCCAGTCACTTACCCAAGGTCACCCAGCAGGGCACGTGGAGGAGCCAGGATCAGAGCCCAGATGGTCTTGCTTTGCCCATGCTGCTCTGAAGGAGGCAGGGTGCGCATGGGGTGATGACGCCTGTGTTTGGGGGGTGCCTTGCCCGGCTGACGGGGCAGGGAGAAGCCTCAGGTCACATCTGAGGCTGGGCTGGGCCCCCAGGCCAGTGTAAGTGTCCCTTTGGTCTTAGTGAGGCCTGTACCCTATCAGCAGGTGGACGCGCTTCTCCGAGGTCATGAGGGCCTAGCAGGGGTGGAGTGGGGGCCTCGGGAGTGTTGTGAGCAGCCAGCTCTCCGGGTTACAGGCCCCTCTTCACCAAGAGCTGCAGAGGAGGAACTTGGGGGCCTGCAGGTGGGGACATGCCCGTCCCAGAGGCCTTGGACCAGCCAGGCCACAACATTGTTACTCCTGGGGCCTCAGCCTAGATGGGCAGTTGTGCAGAGCTGGGCATGGAGGCCTCCAAGCTGCACATCTGGGCTTCGTTTGGGGGTATGGCCATGGTCACACTCAGCAAGCTCATCCAGGGAACATTGTTGTTGGGAGCATTGCTGACACCAGCTCTGGTGACTCTGAGCCCCAGCCTGGGACACAGGAGATCGGTGTCCAAGAGGTCAGGCTGCAGAGGGGCCTTGGGAGGGGCGACCCTGGCCTGAGTGGTGTGGTGAGAGCCGTCAGGGGGCTAGGACTCTGAGCGGGTAGCAAATCTGTAGGGCTAAGCTGCAGCGGGGGTGGTTTGAGGGGAGCAATGGGGAAGAGAGGTCAGGACGGGAGGGGTGAGGATGGAGAGGTGAGGACAGGAGAGGTGGGGATGGGAGGGGTGAAGACGGAGAGGTCAGATTGGGACAGGTAAAGATGGGAGGGGTGAGGATAGGAGAGGTCAGGGGGGACAGGTCAGGACGAGAGGGGTGAGGGTGGGAGCAAAGAACACCTGAGGGCTGGTGTTCAGGGGGCAGATGAGGCTGAGCCAGGGGCGCCGCAGGATCCCCAGGACACAGCGGGGCCATGGGCCTTGGACAAGAGGGGCCGGGGAGGGGTATAACTGGGGTCAGCTGGTGAGCACATCCACAGTGTTTCCTTGGCGCCGGGAACAGGACGCGCTGAGGGTCGGAGCGGCGGGACGGCCGCCGTGGCCGGTGTGCACGCCTGGGAGGCCGCTCTGGGTGGGAGGCCCGTCCTGCGACCCACCAAACCTCAGCCTGCAGGAAAGAGGCTAAAAATAAGGCTGCGGTGGGAAGAAGGGAGGGGCACGTGGGCCGAGCCGGGCGGGAGCCCAGAGGAAAACCCGAGACGCCGTGCGCGGCTGTGACACATGCTTCCCAAGCCAGCGGCCAGTGGGTCACAGCCGCCTGCGGCCCCAGCCCCTTCCTGGCTGGTTGGAGGGAGAACGGCCCGATGGCCCCAGTGTCTGGGGAAGGCGCATCCTGCAGCTCGGGCTGTGGGCACAGGCCCCCAGGGTGCTGGGGTAGGTGCATCCCAAGCATCCTTTGCCTCAGGGTCTGGTTGGCTCAGCCGTTCTTGGGACATCTATCCGGATGTGGGAAAAATGGGTCTGAGGAGGTCAGGGGAAGTTTCCTGGAGGCACAGGCGAGCACCGGTCACCAAAGGCTGTGGGGCGGAGCGTGTGCCGTCAGGGCTACGGTGTGCCCCCCCGGGGAGGCAGTGGGTTCACGCTGACCACTGTGACCTGCCGGGCTGCCCAGCACTGGCCTATGGTGACTGCAGACTCATGGCCCTGTTAGATGTGGACAGGCACCCAGGGTGGGGGGGGGGCGGCACTCCTGGACCCTCCTGCCCCCTTCCCGCTGCACCCCTCTGTAACCACACCTGCCGGGCAACAGCCTCTGCCCTGGGTCCTGGAGACGACCCACTGCGATCTGCTGTGGCTCCACCTGCTATGGGGGGCACTCAGCATCTACTCAGCCATCCACCTGTGGGCAGGGCCTGGGCTGGGGCCACACGGTCAGGTGTGTGCGGGGTGGGAGACCTCGTCTAGGTGTGGGCCTGGTCCACTGGGTCACCTGGGGCCGCTGCGCAGGGCAGACGTCGGGGCGGGGATGGAAATCCATTCGCCGAGCCTCACGTGTGTCATCCCCATAGAACTCATGACCCCTGCCGTGGCCAGTGTCCACTGTGACCCCGACGGTGGACGGGGGGAGCGTGGGGGCCCCTGACATATTGAGGGCGATGGGAGGGGCAGAAGCCAGGGAGGGCTTCCCGAAGGAGGAGGCACCTGATTCGAGTTTTGCAGGAGCCTCTGGACGAAGCCCAGCCCCCTGAGTGGATGTCGGGGGCGTGGCGTGGGGGGCGGGAGGTGTCCTAGAAGTGGGGTCACCTGCCACCCTCCCCGTTGGAGGAGACCCAGGGGTGTGAGCAGAGGGGTGTGGGGGCCTCGGGCCGTGGGGCCGGCAGTGTGTGTGTGGGGGGGCTCCCCAGGGTGGCCAGGGTGCAGTCTATACAGTCCCCCGTGGGGGCCCTGCCCCCCACCCTCCGTGGCCATCCAGTTATTAACTTGTTAACGGGCCTCAGCAGCCTCTTCATTATGATAATTCCGCGGATCCTGCTGCACAGAGGTGGGTCAGGCCCTGGGGAGCCTCGGGCGGGGCCGCTCCCCCCTTCCCTGCTGCGTGACCTGGGTGGGCACAGACTGTCATGCCTCAGTTTCCTTGCATGTCCGGGGGTAACAGTCCCGGGCTCCTGGGGTCACCTCGCCATCATGAGGAGCTCCAGGCCGTGAAGGCAGGTCCTGTCCCCGCTCTGTCCCCTGTGCAGGGGCTTCTGGGGCCTAGCCCCCTCCGCTACTCCTTCCTCCTCATCCCTTCTGGGGGCAGATGGTTGGTGGTCGAGGTCGGGGAGCCAGCCCTGCTACCCTTGAGTGGGTGGAGGTAGGGCCCTGGTGCCTGTGGGCCATGCTGGGAGCCCTGGTCATGCTCTGGGAGAGGCAGGGCCCAGGGGTCTGACTTCAGGTGTCCCTCACACCCTGAGTCCTACCCCCGCCCCCCCCCACACACACGCAAAGTCCCAGCGGGTCAGCAGAGTTGAGGGACCTGGGAGAGGGGCGGGCATGGCCTCCAGGGGTGGCCATCCCTCCACGAGCCGGTCAGTGTCCCAGGTTGGCTGGTGAGCATGGCACCCGTGTACCTGTGCATGCACAGGGGTGAGTAGGTGTAGCACTGCTTATGACCCTCTGCCCCCTCCTGGGCTGGAAGGCTCCTTTGCAGGATTCAGGGCTGCAGTCCACTCTGGGCCTTGTGGTGCCCCCGAGGGCAGGGCCCAGGATGGGCTGGGGTCACGGGGAACCAAGTGACCACGGGAGGACTGAGTGACCATGGGGGACTGAGTGACCACGGGGACCAAGTGACTATACCTCAGGCCCCCGCAGTGGCCAAATGACAGGCAGGACTCTGGGGTGGGCACAGGAGGCCTGGCTGGGTCAGGGTAGCAGGTGGCCCGGGCACACTGGACGGTGGTGCTCTGTCAGCCAGGCCAGGGGGCCTGCCGCTGGAAGGAGGCCGGGCTGGGGCTGGGGTCTCCGAGGCAGGCGGGTGGGGGCGGTTGGGCAGGCACCCACGTAAGCAGCCTCTGTCTTTCCTCCCAGGCGTCCTTCTGGACATCCAGCAGCACTTTGGGGTCAAGGATCGAGGCGCTGGTTTGCTGCAGTCAGGTGAGGCCCCCCACCCAGGCCCCTCCACGCCTGCTGAGCACCCCTGGACCTGACCCACTGGGAAGAACGTGTGCTTCGTGTCTGACCTCATGACCTTGTGCTGTGGGTCCTCAAGGATGCGGCCTCCCCAGGCCGCCACGTCCCCTCGAGCTGCCCAGTAGCAGCCTTGGGGGGTGGGGGGCGTGTGGGAGGCTGGCCAGAAGTCCAGGCCCCAGAGCTGACCCTGCCTGTGGGTCTAGGCTCTACCCCAAGACTGGAGGGGGGAGTGCTTGGGGTGCACAGGGTGGTGTTGGCAGCGCCTCGATGACCCCATCTCCATAGCAACCCCCCCACACCGTTCCTCCCATCGTCATCAGGCTGGGAATCCTCTCGGAGATGTCAGGGCAGGAAACCCCCTTGTTCAGCCCCACAGCCATTCCAAACCTAGAGCAGGGGCCGAGGAGGTAGGGGGTAGGCTAGGCCTGGGGTCCTGAGCCCCCTGAGCTGGGGCCGTATGGCAGGTGTGAGCAGGGGTCCCAGCCTGTCGGCCCTGACCTGGGCCCATTTCTCCTTGTGCTCCCCACCCCAGGCTGATCCGCCCCACAGCCCCCAACTCGCTCTGTGGCTGAGGGCCCGGTTCCCTTGGCACCAATTCCTTCTCGCCCCGGCGTCCACTGGGTCATGAGGCCTCGAGGCCTGGTCAGATGTGTGGGAGGAAATGCGTGGTCTGCATTCCAGAGAGTGAGCCCCTTCCCCTGCCGAGCTCTCCCCAGAGGGAGGGGTGGAAGGGGACTGCTCTGTCCAGGAACCTGCCTGACCTGTCTGGGTGGCATTCCAGGGAGCACAGTGCCAGCCACCAGCCTCCTCGGCCTCTGAGCTCACCCCTCGGTCAGGCCTGCAGCCTGGGCTGCTTTCCCAGACAAGGTCTCGGGCTCAGAGACAGGGTGAGCTGGGGCAGGGGTGAGGCTTGTGGTCCAGCCCCCAGGGTGGCCCATCCCTGCCTCTGCCCACGTCACCCCACCCAGGACAGGCGCCTCCAGCCTCCTGGGCTCGGAGCACACGGGAACTGCCCTCACAGCTGGACCATGGGGTGGGGGGTGGCAAGGGAGGGCAGGACGGAGCCCAGCCTCCCAGCACCCCCACTCTGTGCCCCCTGAATCGGGGGGGGGGGCGGGGATGCACTGAGTCTCACCCACTCCTGGCCTTGCTGACGACAGGCAGGGGGCCAGATCAGCCCAGGTTCCTGCACCACCCACCCCGGGAGGTCAGGGCCAGTGAGCCTCCACGGATGGTCCTGCTGCTGCACTTGCGTCCCCGGCCACCTTCCGGCTGAGAGACAGAAGCCGTGGCTGCCCCCCGACCCCTGGCGACCTGGCCAGAGGTGGACACAACACCCAGTGGCATCGTTGGGTCTGGTCCTTCCTCCCAGACTCTCTGTGCGCAGCTTTACTCCCCAGACAAGGGGACAGAGGTCGAGACAGAAACAGTGACTTGGGGCCTGGGATTGGACCTCTGGGGACCATCCTCCTGGCTTGGGGAGGTGATACAGGAGGCCTCCAATCAGTGTCCCAGTACCTGGTGCCTCAGTCTCTCAGAGACGCCTCCCCTGTGGCCTTCCCCTAGCACCCACCCTGGGCATAGCTGGGCTGAGAGTCCTCACCCCTTTGGCTGCCAGAGCCAAGACGCTGGGCAAGCTAGACATGGATGTGACTCAGTAGCCAATGAGGCAATCACCTAATTGGCTGGGGCCCCAGGCACCTGTCTCTTCCCCAAGCCCCTGATAAGGTGGGAGCCAGGTGGAGGGCGCCAGCCAGGTGCTGTGGTTTGCCCAGATCAAAGGGCCAGGTGGAGAGCCGGGTGTCTGTGCGTCTGGGGGGGAGTTGCACCCAGAGACAGGGTGGGGGTGGCGGAGGGTGACGGTCAGGCCCAGACCTGCCCCCATTGCTCTCCTGGGACCCAATCTTGTGCGCCAACTGGGGGAGGGCCTGCCTTTGGCCATCCCCTTGCTGACACTGCCAGCTCCAAGCTGGGCCCCAAGTCCCCACAGATGCAGGGCCCAGCCTCTGCCCATGCCCGTGGTGGAGTCACCGTGCTGGGCACTCGAGATTTTGGGAAACCAGGAGCTGGCTGTACCCCACAGCCAGCAGGAGTCGCCACAGAGCCCAGGGCTGGGCCCCACCCCATGTTCCCGTGATTCCCTCACTCAGTAGAGGCGGAACACGCCCAGGCCCTGCCCAGGCCCCCCACGTAGGGACCCAGGGACACAGTGCCAGTCTCTGTTGGCCGCAGGTGGAGAAGGCTTCCCCGAGGAGCGGACGTTTGTGCGGGGCTCCGAAGGGTGGGTTAGAGCCTGCTCAGGGTAGGGACGTCCGGCCGTCTGTGGGAGTGGATGTGGGGAGCCCTCTTTCCCCTGCCCCCAGCGGGTAAAATGTGCCAGGGAGACGTTGCCCACGTAGCTGAGCTGGAAAGCCAAGGTGGGGGATTCCCAGGTGCCGGTTTGGAGAACCGAACCGAGAAGCAGGATGGGGAGCGGGTGTCAGAGCCAAGCGGTGTGGGGCACCTGGGGACCACTCTCCATCACGGGCATTGGTTACGGTATTTTTACTATAAACATTTTACGATGAAAAATTTTAAGTATACATAAAAAGGAGAGAGAACAGTGCCATGCCACTCCAGAGCTGCCACTCGGTCGGCTCAAACGTGGCCCTCACCGCCAGGCGCCGGGGCTCTGGGGTTTCTGCCCTGAGGGTCGGCCCGGTGCAGCCTTGGCCTCTGGCTTCGCCTGGGTGACTCAGTTTCCTCCCAGAACCCAGGGCCCGCTCTCTGTGTCCAGCCAGTGGCAGCTTTTCTATTGTCCATCCCGGCTCTGGTGCGGGGTCTGTGCAGAGCGTGGAGGGTTTCTGGGCCCTTCTGCACAGAGGGCCTGGTGGAGGCAGGTCTGGAGCTGCTCCCTCTGGTTCGATGACCCCGGGGCCCGTGTGGGACATGCTGCTACCCCACTGTGAGCAGAGCCCCTGGGGAGGATGCCGACCGACGGGGAGCGCGGAGAAGCTGTCCCTGAGCAGGTACCTGTGAGTCCGCCCTGGGGGCTTCGCCACCGTGTGCTCAGTTTCCACAGAGAGAGCGCACCCCCCGAGAGTGGCCCGGCGCCAAGAGCACGGGGAGCTCCCTAAGCACACCTGAACCCCGCACTCGCAGTGAAACGTGTGTGCCGACCCATGACATTCAGACCCAGTCGGAGAGAGAATTAGCAAATCAGAAGACCCTGGGGGACACAGTGGGCGGGGAGGTGGGCGGCAGGCAGTACATGCCGCAGGTGCTGCACACGCGTCCACTTCAGGGTCCGGGGGCCAGAGAAGGCTCCAGAGCAGGCGGGCCCCTCAAGAGGCGCGCGTGGGGATGCCCCGTGTGGGGCCACGGGTGGTGGCGGGTGAGGGCAGGGGGACAGCGCAGGGCTGTGGTTGGCGCCGTCACGAGGCCGATCCAGGGCGGGGATGGGGACAGAGGAAGAGCCAGCTCAGACTGAAACCAGACGGCAGCGTCCTGGCCTCGCTCCGTCTCCATGTGTCCGGCCCAGCCCTCCTGTCCCAGGGACGCCCAGAACCCGACCCTGTGAGGCCTGCAGGACTGCCTGGCACTTTGGCCTTGAGCGGGGGCGGGACGGGTGGTTCCCTGTGTTCCTGCGGGATGTCTGAGCACCATGGACGCCCAGCTGTGGACACAGGGCAGTGCTGGGTCCCCCATCGTCCATGCCCTGTGGGCACGGCCAGCCCCAGTGACCCTCCCTGCCCACAGGTGATAGAGGATGGCAAGTCTCCCCAAATGACAGGTCCACTAGCCCCGGTTCAGCTGAGGCTAAGGTGGGGGCCGGACCTGAGCTCAAGGGTGGTGGGAGGGGGAGGCTGGGACCCCCAGCTCAGACCTCAGCGGCTCCAGCCCCAGGACCACCTTCTGGGGCTTGCAGGGTCAAGTGCAGCCCGGCAGGCAGTGTCAGCGGGTGCAGCACCCTCCATGGGGTGGTCCTGGGCCCCGAGTTGGGGCAGCCCCTCCTAGGCTGCGCTTGGCCTGAGGCCCCCACCCCCCACTCCCCCAGGGGTTCCCAAGGTCATCCCCCTGCCCACCCCACCCATTGTCCTTGTCCTGTGGGCTCAGCCACATGCCCTAACAAGGGCTTCCCTATGCTCCAGGACCACGGGATGTCCTCGTGCGGGAGTGGCTGGGAAGGCCGCTCATCCCGAGGTCGAGGAAGCCTGCAGCCTGGCCTCTTCCTTCCCAGCACCGTGGCCTGCTGGCCAGCTATGGGGTGCATCCCCACCAGGGACAGCGTTCGTGTCAGGCTGTGCCTCCCCAGGGCCCGGGCGGGTTCTCCCTCTGCCGTCCACCATGAGCGGGGGGGGGGGGGGGGGGGGGGGGGGGCGGGGCTGTGAAGATGGACCGATTGCTGTCTGTCCAGGCTCTGGACACCCTGTCCCCCAGGGGGAAGGCCCCAGGTGTCCGGGTCAGGAGGGCCGTGGGGAGATTTCCACCACTCTCTGTGGTGCCCAGCTCTCTGTGGGTGAGGTCGCTGGATGCTCAGGTGGGCGGTGGGGACAGGCTGCACCTGCACCCCTACTTGCCATCCAGGTGCCTCTGCAGCGAGCGGTGCTGGGGACACCCCAGAGTGGCCTACGCTGGGTAGAGCCAGCTGTCCCCTTGGCCCATCCTGGGGGGGAGCGTGGACATGCTGTCCCATCCACAGTCCCGGCCCACCTCCCTGCTGTCCCCAGCGTGCCCTGAGTGGTCCCATCAGCCGGGCACCCCTGTCCCCGCCCTGCAGTCTGTAGGGGGATCGAGTGCTAGGACCCCAGGTTAGATTGGGGTGTAAGCTGGCCTGGCCAGCCCCTGCCCCTCGCAGTCATGTGACCTCTGTCCTTGTGGCCTCTGTGTTTCTCTGTGGGAGGAAGAGGGTAGTGCACAGCAGGGAGGTGACTCGCACTTACATCCAGGGTGTGTGCTGGGACCTGACGGTTAGTGTCCTTGGTGACCATAAGCACTGTGCCTCCCTAAACATCGGGGGCCCCCTTGCCTGTGTAGATGTGATTCACAGTCCCGGGTTTAAGTAGCATCATCCCGGTAAACTCCTACACACCCTTCAACGCCGGTGCTGACATCACCGCCTCCAGGAAGCCTCTCTGCCTCCTTCCCCCAGGGTGGCCTGCAGGCACAGGCACGGAGGGAACACAGCTTTCTCCTCACTCACACCGTGAGCCCTGTGGAGGCCACATCCGCTCCAATCTGGGTGGGGGAGGGGGTGCTGGGGGGGCTGGGCGGTGGCCCAGCTGGAAGTGCCGTCTGTGGGATCCGCAGGCTTGACCTGGGCGCGGGTCAGTTGTCACCGTCCGCCGGGCACCCCCTCCTTGCGCTACTTCTGTGCTTACATCACACACGCAGCCACTGAGCGGCATCCAGGAAGGTCGCGCGAGCCTCAAGGTGAGGACCATGTCACGTCGTCGTCGGCATCTTGGTACACACCTTGCACCACCGCCCGGGTGGGCCATGTGCGTGCATCCCCACCTCACCCCTGCATGGTGCACACCTGCGTCCGCAGGACCTGGCCCGTGACCCGGCTCCAGGCAGGGAGGCTGAGGTTGGCCGGTGGGTGGGAGGGCCCTGTGCAGGGTCATGCCAGCTCTGCCCCGGTGCCCCCTGACAGCACACACCCACACCCTGCTGTCTCTCCTTCCCACCCTCTTGCCCCTCCCTCCCTCCCTCCGCCCTGCCCCTCTTCCTCCCCATCCCCCCTGCCCTGCCCCCTGCCCCCTCTCCCCGCACCCTATGCACTGGGTCTGTACTCTGTCTGATGGAGCCCTGAGGTCACCACCCGAACCCCTGGCCACCTGGGCCATCTGCCCATCAGCTGTGCGGTGGCCTTACGGGGGATGGGGGAAGGGCAGGGAGCTGCCTGCCCCCTGACCCCCAGGGCCCCACTCACCACTGGCAGTGATCTCCCATGGCGCTGATGCTCTTGTTCTAGAAGGAAACCAGGTCGTGCCAGGGCCCTGCCCAGCGTCCCACCGTTTTCCTTCCCAGCCATGGGACCCACAGCCACCACGGCGTGCTGTGAGGTGCTGCCTATCCAACCTGCCCCCCTCCGTCCCGTCCCCCTCTGTCCTTCCTCACCAGCCACTCTGGCCTCTTTGCTGGTTTTCAAATATGTAGACCGTACTCCTGCCCCAGGGCCTTGGCACTTGCCGTTCTTGCCACAACATTTGCGCGATTTGTCTCCTCATCTCCTCCAGGTCTCTGCTGAAACGTCACCCTTTCTGACCCTTGTACCTGGAATCCTCAGGTCTGCTTTGCGTCAGACACATATTTCTTGTCTCCTGTTTCCACTCCGTTACCCTCCTCAGTGCTCCTCACTGTCTGACGTACTACGGCCTCCACTTTATCGCGGTTGTCCTTCCCAGGAGGGCAGGGGTTTCTGTTTTGTGGTGCAGATGGATGAGTGGACAAAGACCGTGTCTGCCGGTGTCGGGGAGGATGGGAGGATGGGGGGGATGGGGGGACAGGGGCTCCAGGCCAGAGGGGCCCTGATTTGCTCTGTGTCCCTGGGGAGGCCGCTTTCCCTCTCTGAAGCCCCTTCCCCAGGTGGATGAGGTGGCAGGGGACTCACGCTTGGAATCAGACAGGGTCACCGCCCACAGACTTCGGCTTCCTGTGGGACCTGAGGGAGCAGGTCTCGTCTCCTGACTGCTGCGGGGCGGGGGGCTCCTGGGGCTGGATATTGGCGTCCCCAGGCCTCAGGCTGGACGGTGGGGCCCCTGGTGCCCACGGATACCTGCCCCCTGTCACGCTTTCCTCTCCTGCACAGTGTTCATCTGCAGCTTTATGGTGGCTGCCCCCATCTTTGGCTACCTGGGTGACCGCTTCAACAGGAAGGTGATCCTCAGCTGCGGCATCTTCTTCTGGTCGGCTGTCACCTTCTCCAGCTCCTTCATCCCCCAGCAGGTGAGGCCTGTGCCCCTGCACCCCCGCCACAGTGTCTGGCCCTGTCCCTGCTGGGCTGGCCGCCCCCGTTGACCAGTTGTCCTGCAGACTGGGGTTCTGGGCCTGTTCACTCGAGCCCCAGATGGTGTCTGCCCAGGGCAGTGGGGTGTGGGGTCCTGGCCCTGTGAACGGGAGGGCCCCCCACCGGCCAAGCTGCATCTGAGAGACCCCGTCCCATCAGGAGCTGGCTGGCGAGTGCTGGTCCCAGCTCTGCGTCACCGTGCTGTGCGGCCCTTGTTGGGGGTGGGGGTGTCACTGCCCCTCTCTGTGCCGCCCACAGTCTCCTCCTCATCTAGCAACCCTCTGAGGGTCTGGCCAGTGCCCGAGGCCTTGGTGTAAGGAAGGCGTTTATCACTCGGCCGCCATGGTCTGACCCTGAAGGTCCCAACTCTGTGGTCTGTTCAGCCTCAGGATCCCAGGGCCTCTGTTTCTCCGTCTATAGGACGTCTGGAACCCTGGTCAGCCAGGAGCTTTGTGGTGACAGATGGCCGAGCTGCCAGGGCCAGGTGGTGTCCCACACATCACGATTTCCATTCTTTTGTCCACAAGGGAGAGATGTTGCTCTGGGGGGTAGTGAGTTCCTCGTCCGTAGCAGCATTCAAGCAGAGGAAGCACAGGCAGGTGGTGGCTGCTGTGCCCGGACACAGAGGGAGGAGGAGATGCTGCCCTGTCCTCGGCGGCACCCAAGCTGGGTGCGGGAAGAAGGGATGGGAGCCCTGAATGCTCCCAGCCTCTGGGAGGGGCACCGAGCCATGGGTCCTCACTGAACACACAGTAGGGTCCTGAAATCTGTGGGGTCAGGGAAGGCTTCTGGGAGGAGGTGGCATTTGAGCCGGGAAGGCCAGCAGGTGATGGAAAGCCTCGAATGCTGTGGAGAGTGGGTCTTGCTCCTGGGCAGAGGCGATTCCAGGGGACACAGACACAGACGGGAGAGCAGCCTGGCTGCCCAAGGGCTCCAGACAGGGAGAGCCGGGGACAAAGTGACGTCTAGACATGCGGACACAGTAGATCAGTGCAGAGCCCAGGCAGCAGGTGCAGACCCTCTGGGAGGACTCAGCGCTGGTCCCGCCATCCTTGGGAGATGCCACATGTGGCGGTGGCGGCAGTGAGATCCCTGCTCAAATCCCACTGGGCTGCGCCTCAGACTGCAGGTGCCCAGCATCATGGGTCTGCGTCTGTTGGGTGGGTGCTGCAGGACCCCACGGGTACCCCCGCGACCCCAACAGACACACGGTGGCCCAGGCACATGGGGCGGCACACATGATGACCTAATGGGGGGCCGGGACACCCTGGTCAGACGGGGTGTGGGCGCCGCGGGATGGGGCCCTGAGAGCGTGAAGGATGTGTGCACGGACTGGCCCACTGGGCCCCAGACCGTGACCGAGGCTGGGAGCGAGGGGGCGCCGATGGGTGCCCTGCATGTCTGTGTTTGGAAAGTGTGCACAGCGTCCGTGTGTGTGTGTGTGTGTGTGTGTGTGTGTGCAGGAGGAGAACGCCTGGCGCAGCGGGTTTGGGGAGGCGGCCCGGACAGGGACAGAGGACTGCGCGCCCTGGAGCGGAGCGGGCTGCGTGTGAGGGAACAGCGCCTTTGTTGTGGGGAGCAGCGGGCTGTCCTGGGCAGGGCGGTGACCCGGGGCTGCCAGGGAAGTTCACCCGGCGGGGCAGCATGGGATTAAAGCCACACAAAGAACCATGTCTGAGCTCCCTGCACAGTGGGGGGGGGGGGGGGGGGGGGCGGGGCAGGAAGGGGACCCACGGCGCTGGTCGCGGGTGTCGGGAGGACGGGTACCCACGATCCGCAGACAGCCAACGGGAATCAAGACACACGGACAGCCCAACAGCCAAGCAGGCAAAGGCCGGGTGTGGGCAGCGGACCCCAGAGAGGGGATGGAGGGCAGGTCTGGGGCGGGTGGGGGGCGGCCAGGCCGGAGATGGGCAGACAGAGACCCGGGGGAGGGCCACGTGTGGGCGACATTGGCCGGATGGGTGGTCAGGGTGGGGCCGGGAAAGATGACCAGGCTGGGTTCTCAGGCCTCAGGCAGCAGGGGTCGACCCTGCAGCTGGCACGGCCCGCCCTTCCCACTCAGCCGGCCTCGGCCGCTTGACGTGGTGGGGCGGGGGCGCCGAGCCCAGGGCGGGGGGCTTCCCCTTGGACACACTGCGGGGTCGGGAGGTCCAGCCAGGGCCACCGCCACCCCTGGCCCGCGGGGGCCAGAGCGAGGCCCACGAGCTCCACCCTCCCACAGCACTTCTGGCTGCTGGTGCTGTCGCGGGGGCTGGTGGGCATCGGCGAGGCCAGCTACTCCACCATCGCGCCCACCATCATCGGCGACCTCTTCACCAAGAACACGCGCACGCTCATGCTTTCCGTGTTTTACTTTGCCATCCCGCTGGGCAGGTGAGGTCGGGTGAGGTCCCTGCAGACATCCCCCCCACCTCACCTGAGGTTGGCGCTCGAGCATGCGGTGGCTGGCCTTGGAGCCATGGTGGGCCCCCCCCAAGAGCTCCGTCACCCGTGCCTGAACCCGTGTCCTCTGCAGCGGCCTGGGCTACATCACAGGCTCCAGCGTCAAGCAGGCAGCCGGAGATTGGCACTGGGCCCTGCGGGTAAGGACCCCCCAGCCCGCCCTGAGCCCCAGGCCATCCACCTCGGGGGCCGGACCCCCACGTGTGTCCCAGGGGCGTCGGGGGGGCCCAGGTGTCCAGCGGCCATCAATTGGGGGACACCCTCCCACGTGTCAGGAGGCCCTGCATCTGCTCCGGCCCGTGTGCGGGGGTCCCGGGGTCTGGGGCCCCTTCCTGTCCTGGGGTGGGGGGTCAGGCCGGTCTGCCGAGGCCCCAGGATGCCGCAATCAGAGGAAGCAGAGATCCCCAGTCTCGCGGACGAGCGGAAGCTGAAGACAAAGTGTTTTTTCCTCAAAAGCAGGAAGGAAGCAGCCTCCGTGGAATTTCTTGATGGGGGGTGTGGAGAGGAACTCCCTCCATGGGCTCGCGGGGGTGGGGACCGACCTCCCTGCTCTGCGGCGGGGTGGGGGGGGTGTCAGGAGGTTCTGTTCCTGGCTTTGGGCTGCACACGGGGAAAAGCGCCTGGGCCCTTCCCTAGCGACAACCCCACCCCCATCACCAGTGGGAGCTTCGTGTCTGCCAGGCCCCTGGGGCCTCCCTCAGCCCCCCCAGGGCCTAACCCCAGTCCCCCAGGACCCAGGCCCTCCCCTAGCACTCAGGCCCTCCCAGAGCCCCCCAGCCCTTCCCCTAGGCCACCAGACCCCCCCAGGACTCAGGACCCCCCCAAACCCCCCAGCACTCTGGGCCCTCCCAGAGCCCCCAGCCTCTCCCTCAGCCCCCCAGGCCCCCCTAGCCCTTCTCCTAGGCCCCCAGGCCACCCCAGACCCGTAGGTCTAGCCCCTAGCCCCCACCATCACACCCCCACGGGTGCGGGTGGGCAGGGCTGGTCTCTGGCTCCCTGTTCTCATCATGCCCCCGGAGTCTATCCCTTTGCTTGTCTTTCTCTCTCTCCATCCATCATCCATTTTTCTGATTTTCCATCGTTAATTCACCAAGCATTCTGACCCTTCCTCAGACTTCGTCCACCCCTTCCATCCTGCCCCTGCTCCCCCCTGCACCCCCTGCCCCCGATAGTTGGTGGGGAGCTCCCAGGGCCCCATGGTGAGATGGAGCCGTGGGCCCTGGGCTCCCAGCTGCACCCCTGCCCCCAGGTGTCCCCCATCGTGGGCATGATCACAGGAACGCTCATCCTCATCCTGGTCCCAGCCACGAGGAGGGGCCCTGCAGACCAGCTGGGGGGGCAGCTGAAGGTGCGCACCTCGTGGCTCCGTGACATGAAGGCCCTGATCCGCAAGTGAGTGTTACTAGGAAAGGCCTGGGGGGCTGGGGACCCTGAGCCTGGGGCGGGGTGGGGGCTCCTGCGGGTGGTCCCCGGCTCAGCGTCCCTGCCCCCGCGTCTCCCCAGCCGCAGCTACGTCTTCTCCTCCTTGGCCACGTCGGCCGTGTCCTTCGCCACAGGGGCTCTGGGCATGTGGATCCCCCTGTACCTGCACCGCGCGCAGGTCGTGCAGAAGTCGGCGGAGACCTGCAGCAGCCCGCCGTGCGGGGCCAGGGACAGGTGGGGCCCGGCAAGGGCGGGGGCGGCGAGGGGCGTCTGCGGGAGCCCAGCCCCCACCCATGCCAGCGCCCCGTCCCCACACAGCCTCATCTTCGGAGCCATCACCTGCTTTACTGGCTTCCTGGGCGTGGTCACGGGGGCAGGAGCCACGCGCTGGTGCCGCCTGCGGACTCAGCGGGCTGACCCGCTGGTGTGCGCCGTGGGCATGCTGGGCTCTGCCATCTTCATCTGCCTCATTTTCGTGGCTGCCAAGAGTAGCATCGTGGGCGCCTACGTGAGTGCGGGGGTGGGGGATGTGCCTGTGAGGGGGGAGGGTGCACCTGTGAGCAGGGAGGGCGCACCCGTGGCGGGGGGTTGGCCTCTGACCTAGGAAGTACAGTCTGACATCCCATGGGGAGGCCCTCCCCTGCCCACCCTTGCTCTGTCCAGGCTCCTCCATCCGCCTGTCTGTCTGCAATCCCTTTGCACCTGCGTGGCAGGAGTGCAGGCTCCGGGAGGTGGTGGCAGGTGAGGGGCTCCCTGTCGGCAGCCTCGTGAGGTCCCTGACTGGATGCTCCACTCTCTCCTGGGCAGATCTGCATCTTTGTTGGGGAGACGCTGCTGTTTTCTAATTGGGCCATCACGGCAGACATCCTCATGGTGAGGAAGCCAGGGTCCCCGTGTACTCAACCAGGTCTCACAGGTCGTGTGGGACCAGGCTGTGTGGGACCAGGCTGCGGGGCATCAGGCTGCGGGGGACCAGGCTACGGGAGACCAGGTTGCGGGGCCTGCAGCCAAGAGGCCTGGGCATAGTGTGGGGTAGGAGTGGGATGTCTGTAGGCTCAGCTTGGCTGGGAGGCTGGTGGTGCCAGGCTGGCCTTGGGGGCGGGGGTGGTGGTGGGGGTTGCCGCCTGTCAGCTCCTCCCCCGAGCTTGCTGGGCTGGGTGCACCTGCCTGTGAGCCCGTGGTGGGGCCAGCCTGGGACAAAGAGCCATCTTAGTCATGGAAGGATGGGGGGGGTCATGATCCTGATGACTGGCAGCCAGCAGTGTGCGGGGGGAGGGCTTGGGGACCCTCCCCGTTGGGGCAGGAGGGGTGGGGAGTGTGGGCGCCCCCGGGTGGACTTGTCACTTGGGCTTGGGACACGCCAAGGTCAGAGTGGGCCTGGAGTTGGGGCCTTGCGGGGGCTCCTTCTCCAGGAGTCCCGCCTGCCCCACCTGAGCTTCCTGCACATGGAGGAGGTGTGTAGGTGAGGAGGGAGGCCCGTGGCAGGAAGAAGGGGCTGCACAGCCCTCGGCAGAGGGAAGGACACAGTGAGGTCGTGTGGGTCCCTGCCCACCCCTAGGGGCAACCCCAGCTGCTGGTCTCAGGGAAATCGTGTCCCATTTTAGGAAGTATCACAGCCATGTGACCATGGCTGGAAACAGGAGCACACAATCCTGGCAGATCGTGCCACCCTGCCCCCAGCCCTGTGGGGTGGGGGTGGGGGGCCCACGGGGCCCTCGGGGCGCTCCTGGCCGGTGGGGAGGGAGGGAGGCTGTCCCCTGCAGGCCAGCCTTTGCCTCCCAGGGCTCTCGCAGAGGGGAACCAGCGTGATCCTCGGGTCGGGGGTCCCAGTGCCAGCGCCGCCGCCATGTGTTACCTGTGTGCAGGGCCTCGGGTTCCCAAGACCGCAGATGGGGTCCCCACCCCACACCCCACCCCGACGCCGGGGAGTCCGGGTACAGGGGCTGCAGGGGCGAGCTGACCCCAGGGCGAGGCTGGGGCTGTGCCCTGTGCCCTCTGACCTCCTGCCTCTTGCACACAGTACGTGGTCATCCCCACGCGAAGGGCCACGGCCGTCGCCCTGCAGAGCTTCACCTCTCACCTGCTGGGGGACGCGGGGAGCCCCTACCTCATCGGCTTTGTGAGTACGGGCGAGCCAGGTGGGGAGGCTGCGGGAGGCGCCCCCTGACGCGGCCCCGCCCTCGCAGATCTCGGACCTGATCCGCCAGAGCACCAAGGACTCCCCACTCTGGGAGTTCCTGAGCCTGGGCTACGCCCTCATGCTCTGCCCCTTCGTGGTGGTCCTGGGCGGCATGTTCTTCCTGGCCACGGCCCTCTTCTTCCTGGGCGACCGCGCCAAGGCCGAGCAGCAGTGAGTGGGCGGGCACGGCCTGCGGGAGCCGGGGGCCAGCCATCAGCTGGGGGGGCGGGGCCGTGCCATCAGCTGCTGGTGGGGGTGGTGGGGGGTGATGCTGGGCGGGGCCTCGCGGGCCGCCCAGCCTCCGGGGCTCTGACTCTTCTCGTCTGCTCTCCGCTCCTGTCTCTCCTCTCCCACCCCTGGGCTCTCCCACCTTCCCCTGGGGCTGACGAGGTCCCTGCCCGGCACGTCCGGCCAGCCGGCACCCGAGATGCGATGCGCCAGATCAGTGCCCGGGCCCGGCCGCCGCTGATCCGCCACCTTGACCCCCGCCCGTCTCTCCCCCAGGGTGAACCAGCTGGTGATGCCGCCCGCCTCCATCAAAGTCTGAGGCCGTGAGTGCAGGCAGGCCCAGCCACGGGAGGGAAGGGGTCCTGGGAAACCTTCTGGAAGTGGGAGCAGCCTCTCCGAGGCACCTCCTTGCCTAGGCAGCTCCCATCAGCCCCAGGCTTGGCAGGATCCCTCTGCCTCAGAATGGCTGGATGGGCAGGAACCCCCCTGCAGGCCATGCACTTTCCCCTGGGCCTGGCCTCCAGGGGCTGCACTTCCCAGCAGTGCAGGACCCAAGGTCACCACCCCAGGGCCAACACCCCCAGGGCACAGAGAAAGGCCCAGTTCTGCTAACAGCAGGAGGAAGGGGAGTCAGCGGGAGTGGGACTGCCTCCCCCCTCCCCCCAATGACTTGGCCCCTCTCTCTAGGTGCCTATGGGCCGGCGAGGAACCCTCACTGTCCTACTCGGGAGGCATCTCACGGCATCCCAGCCCTGCGGGGCAGTCTCAAAGCCACTTGTGCGACCCGAGGCCAGGCACCCACCCTCTCTGGTCTGGGCCTGGGCAGTGGCCGTGGCTGCACCAGGTTGTGGCCTCACCCGGCGTGGAAGGCTGTGTGTGGGGGAGCCACGCAGTCAGACAGATGCCCAGCCCTGGGGCCAGACTGCAGGGTGCATGGCACCTATGGCGAAAGCAGCCCCCAGTGGGTGTGTGGGGCATGCCCAGCCTGTCGCCACGTGATGGGGCCCTGGGCAAGCCTCCAGCCTCCCCAGGCTGTGGGGCCGGACAGCTGGACTTTCCCACATGGCAGCTCTGAAGACCTGCAGCTCCTGGACTGGAGGGGTCTGGGCCTCAGGTCCTGGCCTCTGACCCTGGGGTAGACTCAGCCCTACCGGGTTGTGCACCACTTCCCTCAGGACACTTGTCCCCGCGGATACTAGGCCGCTGCCTGGACTGGCTCTCCGCCTGTGGGGGAGCTGACATCACCAGGGGTGAAGGCCCTGGTGGCACCCCCCGCCGCCCCCTGTGGGGCCCTAACCATGGCAGGGCCCAGGTGACTATTCCCAGAAGCCACAGGGCAGCCGCATCCAGCATCCTCACGACCAGAGGAAGCAGCCACCCCACGAAGCTTCCTGTCCTGCCAACGGCCAGGGGTGGAACCCGAGGTCAAGGCTATGCTCCACATGGCTGTGGTGCTCCCATGCACTCCCCCACCCCTCAGTGCCCTGCGCCCCCTCCCCCCACCGGCTGAAATCGAGGTGGCCGGCAGGAGTCCAGGGCAGACCAGACACTCCCCGCGGTTAGTGGCTGGCGCGGCTTCTGTGTGCACGCTGGCGGGACATTCGCTCCTCTCTGAGCTCTGGGGCGCCTGCAAGGGGGACCCCAACCCGGCCTCCACTGGGGCCCCAGCAATGTATTCTTGTTGTACAAGAACCAGGTCCAGGTGTTGTCTCCTCTTCCTTCCGGAAGCCAAACTGCTCCTTTATTTTTTAGAGCTGCTGATTGTGAATCTCAGAATCTTAAGAGAGAAGCCAAATATATTCCTCTTGTAAACGAAGGAATAAACCTACTTAAATCGCGGAGCGCTGCCTCCCGGGACAGAGCAGCCCAGGGGTGGGGGACATGGGCCCTTGCCCCTTCCTGGAGTCCTGGGGGCAAGTGGATAGCGGGTGCACTCGCTCCAGGGCTGGGCGCTGCTACCCTGCAGGGGGCCTGTGGAGGATGCGTGCTGCACACGGGGGTCTCTGGGCCAGGGGCCACCTAGGTTCAGGGCTTCCTGGCCTTCCTGAGAGCCTTCTTTCTCTTGGCCGTGCCCTGGAGGAGGCTGGGGCTCCTGCTGGCCAGAGACAGCCTGGCCTTCTTCCGTGGCAGGGCAGATTGCGGCGACTTGCCAGACACCCCCTTCTCAGGCACATCCTTCTGAGGCTTTTTGCCCGATGATGGCACAGGGGACACAGGGGTGGCTCCATTCACCTGGGACAGCTTCCGCTTTTTCTTCTGTGGCTTCGGGGTCTTGGCAGGGGTGCCAGGGCTTGTGGTGCTGGGGTCTGGGGCTGGCCCCTTGGGGGCAGGCGTCCCATTCTCCGGGGCCTGGGCTGGCGCCCGGGCCTTCCTCTTGTGTCTCCTCTTCTTGCCTGTGCTAGGGGGCTGGTCTCCGGCGGAGGCTGCGGGCTTGGCATCCTCCTCTGGCACTGCACCCTCTGACTTACGCTTCTTGCGCTTCTTGGTCTCTGGCAAAAACCCCTTCTTCTTCCTCTTGGTGCTGACAGGGGTCTCCGCAGCACTGGGGGCTTCCTTGGCATCCTTCTTCCCCGATTTGGGGCGCCTGGAGAAAAGCCCATGGGTAAGGAGGCATCCAGTGAGGACAGGCCACCCCTCTGCTCCCATGGGACCAGGCTGTCCACAGCCCCCCCCAAGGGTCTCCCCGGTGCCCCCATGGTCTCCCCTGTCCTGAGGGTCCCCCCCAGCATCCCCCCCAGCCCCCAGGACGCACTGCACGCCAAGCGCCTTCATGGCCTGCCAATAGAGATCGTGGAGGCGGCTGGAGCCCGCCGAGTGCTCCCCCAGCTGCCTGCCCTGCAGTACGGCCAGCACAGCGGTCAGGTCCACGGTCAGCTTCTGCGGGACAGAGGACGCTGTGGCTGAAGCCCTAATGGGAGGCAGGGCCTCTGCCTGGCTCTGGGTCCCCATCCTGCCACCCCTGCCCCTCGTGCACCCCTGGCTGCCCCTCCTGCCTGAGCATCCCGTCCCCCTCACGCTGGAGGGAAGAGCCCCCAATCCCTTCTTGCTCCCCACTCAGGCCTCTCCCTGCTCAAAGTTCTCTCTGTGCACATGGGAGGTGTTAATTCCAAGACCGCCCCCCCCCCCCACTCCCTGGCTCCCTCCCAAAACTTGAGGGCTGCTCCATGCGGCCCTGGACCAGGCATCTCCTCCCTGTGGCACCCTGCACAGGGGCTCTGACCAGTCCTCCCCGAGAATGCCCAGGCATTGCCCAACTCCACCCCCTCGCCCCTGGAAACCCGTGGCCAGGACCTCCCCATCCTCCCATGGAGGGTGGTCACCGGGGACCCACCTCCTGATGGACTGTCCTGAACAGGGTGTTGAGCAGCCCCAGGGAGGACAGCTCCTTCTGCTGCTCCGATTTGGCCTGCGCCTCGCCCAGCGTCCGCAGGTTCTGGGGAGGAGACACCTGACTGAGTCGCTCTGCAGGGCTGCCCACTACCCCATGGAGCCCTGAGAGAGGCACGTCTGGGGGGAGGGGTGTCAGCCCAATCCTAGCCAAGGAGCAGGGTCTGTCCCAGAGACCCACTGTGGGTGGGAAACGCGGGCAGGGACCCCACAGCCCTCACCTCTGTGACCTTGGCCAAGATCTGGCCAACAAGCTGCTCCCACTCGGGGTCCTCAAAGCACAGCCGCAGCTCCCGTGTAGGCAAGGCCTTCTGGAGCAGCACGCAGGCTTGGGCCTGGGGGAGGGAGGGGCCCTCAGTGCATGGCCCCAAAGCTCACAGAGCCATAGACAAGCCCATGGGCCCCGGGAGCTGCAGCTCTGGGTGCACCAGTCTCCTCGGGCAGGTGTAGCTGTGTCAGCGCCCAGCCCTGCCATCTGCTCAGTGCCACCGCCCTCCAGCCTCACCAGCCCCCAAGGCCCCCACCCTGGCCTGGGGACAGCAGGTCTGAGGGGCAGGGATGGCTCTGCCCTCGCCAGGGCACAGACGCCCGGCCGGGATCAGGGACATCCCTACCTGGTGGCGGGGTCGCGCCGGGCCGCTCACATGCTGGATCACGACAGGGAGCAGGCTCTTACAGAGCACCTGGGAGGGATGGCGTGGCAGTGAGTGGGGACCTGGGCCAGGCAGGGGCATGGGGGCCACGGGGGTGGGCGGACCCCCACTCACCGGGTGCCGAGAGAAGAGGCTGAGAAACATGGGGATTGTGAGCGGACTGTTGCGCTTGGTCAGGAAAGAAGTCAGTGCAGACGAGTAGACTGGGGTCACAAGGCTTAGATCCAAGCCGCCAGTAGGCTGGGCCACAGGAGAGCGCTCGCGTGAGGCCGGGGCGGGGGGCCCTGTGGGGTGGGGGGGCTCTCTCCTGGGCCGCCACTCGCCCCCAGGCATGGGTAGGGCTGCTCACCTCCGGGGCCCTGGGCTTGGGGCCGGCTTTCTCCTTTTTCTGGGTCTTGCAGGCGGGGTCGGTGGCATTACCCTTGAGGACGCGCAGCAGGTAGAGGGCCGCATTGAAGTAGTAGAGAGAAATGGTAGTATCGGCCTGGCGGCCAGCCTGCTCCACCAGCCGCTCCACCTGGGCGTACAGAGGCCCCACGCAGCGGCCCACATCGTGGCAGTAGTGCCGGGAGCGGCACAGGTGGTGTCTATGGGGCCATCAGGGGACAGCTGGTCACACTCCCCTGCGTCACCCTCCCCACTGCACAAAGCCAGCCTACAGGCCAGATGAGGGTGACCCAGAGCAGAATCCCCTCCCTGGGGAAGTGTGGTCCACGTGTCCTGGGTGCACCGGTCTCCTGTGGAACAGCGGGCTCCGGGCCCTGAGGCCAGTCTGCATGCTCAGGGCATGTGCTCGGTCACAGAGCAAACTCAACCCTGACAGATGTTGGACAGGACACAGGTGGGGGGTGTGGTGACCGACTCTACTCTCGCCTGTAACCTACACTGGCATCTCCCGTCCCTGGGCCGCGTCAGCACTGGAGAAAGCAAGTGTGCCCTCCCCACCTGTGTCCTCTTTCCTGCTGCCCACCCCCCACCAGAGCTCCTGCTGACACCTCTGCGTCTGGCCCGTCCCCACTGAGACACAACCCTCTGCCCCACCTGTGCCCCCCCAGGGCCTGAGGAGCATGATGGCTCTCCCAGGTACCTCATCACTGGCTCAGGTGACCCTCTCCGTCCCCATCCCAGAACCACAGGAGGGGGGCTGGCAAGGAGCCTGGGCCAAGTGCAAGAGGCACACCCGCCAGATCGTGGGGAGCCCAGGGGCCCGGGTCGCAGGCCGCACTCACGTGAAGATGCGGGCGGTCTTGTGCAAGAGGTCCTGCTCCTGCTTGGAGCTGCTGCTGCGCATGCTACGCCGGATGATGTCCAGCAGGGGCTCCAGCAGCTCCAGGACCAGTGGGTTCTCGGGCTGCTTGGTCACCAGCACCTCGATCAGGTCCAAAGCCTGTGGCCAGCATAGGCAGGTCAGCAGGTGTGGGGTGTGCATGGGAGGTGGGACACGGTGGTGCTGGCAGCTCTCTGGCTCACCCGGATCTGGAAGTCTCGCCGGAGCACCTTCTCCTTCCGCAGCTTGTTCTTCTCATCCCTCCGGGCCTGGATGCGCAGCTTCTGCTCGGCGAAGAGGCTGGCAAGGCTCTGGTCCAGGGCCATCATGGCCTCATCCCCCAGCTCGTCGTCATCGTCATCCTCACCGTCCACTGTGCCCTGAGGAAGAGGCCCGCTGAGCGGCTGGCTGCTGGTGTGGACGCAGGCCCTCCCACCCCAGCCCGTGGCTCACCAGGGCCTTCCCCGCCTGTAGCACTGCCATGAGCTGCTCCCGGAAGCCCTGGTCCACATCCCCGTCCCGGTCCTCCTCATCACTGTCTTCCTCATCGCTGTCCTCCTCGCTGGCTGAGTGTTTGTCGTCCTCACTCTCCGAGCTCTTGTCCTGCAGGAGCCACTGTATTGCACCGCCTGTCGCCCACCACACATCCGCCTGCCCCACTGTGCCCAACACGTACCCCCTCGCTCTCCAGCTGCTTCTCAGAATCGTCCGTGACCACCACGCTGTCCTCCTCTGGGCTCTGCTCAGGGTTCAGCACCTGCAGGTTCCCCAATGGCCAACGTGTCTGTAGCGCAGACTCTTCCCCCTCCCCTGACCGGGCCCTGTCCAGTCTGGGCCAAAAGGCTCCTCTCAAGGAGGAAACAGAGCCTGGGAGAGGAGGCCACACTGAGACCCCTGTGGCCCCCGGGGGACCACCTGCACAGAAGTGGTCTGGGTTTAGGCCCCTACCCGCTCTGCGGGTCACGGTGAGGAGGCAGCCACAGGGCTGGGAGAGTCCCATCCAGGCCCCATCTCCCCACTCACATCCAAGATCAGCTGCAGAGCACGTGGCGTCAGGTGTGAGCAGATGTGGCTGAACACGGTCCGGGCCACCTGGCGCATCAGGTGGCTGGGCTGGGCCAGGAGGGCCAGCAGGATCTCCACCAGCACCTCCACCCACGGCGGCTCCTGGGGGTCTGCAGGTGGGACAGCTGAGCCTGGGCAGGTCCCCACCACCCCATTCCACGTCCACAGGGGCCCAGGATGTGCCCTGTCCCCACCCCAGGGCTGTGACCCACTGGCAGCCTTGGAGCGAGTCCGGCGCGTCTTCTCCCCTAGGCTTTTCTTGATGCAGGTCTGGATGTCACCCAGAAGATCGCAGCTCTCCACAGGGGACTATGGGAGGGTGAGGACCAGGTCAGAGGCCGGCCCCACCCCCAGCCTTGCTGAGCCAGGGGAGGGGCCAGTAAGGCGGGCGCAGTGGCGGGGAGGCACAAGGCCCAGGTCCCTCACACCCAGGGCAGAGGACCCCGGGGGCCGCGGCTTTTGTACCACATGGGGCCACAGGGCCTGGAGCCCAACGTCCCCACCACCACCTGGGGGCGACAAGGCCAGCTGGGTCAGGGGCTTGGACCCCCAGCACTCATTACTTTGAACGAACTCAAATCCAGTTTTGCGCCACCTTGCTGGGGTGAGCCCAGACCACAGCCTCCACCGGGGACTGGGGCGCCTGCATCGCCTGCGTGGCCTCTGGCACTGCAGAGGAGCCCAGTGGGGGAAGACATCTGGAGATGCTGCCATGGGACAGGCTGGCACCAGCACACAGGACATGACCTTGGGGCGTAGAGCCCCAGGCACACCCGCTCACCCCAACCTGCCACTTGGCTTCTGGTGGGTGAGGTTCCAGGACAGGATGTCAGGCCCTCACTCCTCGGCTGACAGCAGACAGAAGTGCCCTGAAAGCACCCCATGTGCCACGACTGCCCACAGCAGGCCCCTCCCCATAGGCCATACTTTCTCCTGCACACCCGCCACCTCCGCTTAGGAAGGCAAGTCTGGGGGCCTTTGTGGGGCAGGGAGTCTGACCCCAGCGTGAATCCCAGGCAGCGACTGTGTGGTTACTCTGCCTGGAGTTCTGCATCCCCGCCCCCAGGCCGATGGGAGCAAGCACCTGCCACAAAATCATGGGGGTGAGACACGCCGCGTAGGAAGCTCAGCATCCGAGGGGGCCGGGAAGTGGATGCAGCAACTCTTCCCTGGGCTGCAATTCGACCAGGGCCGACTGGCCTCAGAAACTGGCCACACGACTTGCACAGCCTCTACCCCACTCACCACCGTACCTTGAACAAGTAGACGCCCACCAGGAAGAGCAGGTGCTGGAAAGCACTGGCCTTGGCCTTGGCCTCTGGGGGGCAGGCGTTCAGCTCCTTCAGCGTCTGCAGCATCCTGGGGTGACATGGGCATGCTCTCAGGCCACCATCCCCCACTGGACCTCAGGTGTCCCACCTCCCCAAAGGCAACCACAGCCCCTTACCGGTCCCAAGCCTGGCGCTGCTGTGAGCTGAAGGGTGTCAGGGGAGTCACATTGCGGCTGCGGTTCAATAGCGAGTCCGCGAATTGTACCAAGCGGTGGGTCCAGGGTGGCCGGTCCTGGGTGGGTTCTGGTGCCTGCCTGAACTGCGTGCTGAGGGTCTGCAGCAGGCTGGGCAAGGATGGGGCTGGGGTCACAGACCGGGCCGCCCACACCCTGACCTGCTGGAGCTCACTAGGCCTCTGTGCTCTCCAAGCCAAGAAGCCCCCCACCCAGCCTGCCCGCAGCCCACCTGAAGAAGGCACTGCTGACCACCTCCCGGGTCCGGCTCTCCAGAGGGAAGGAGAACCGCTGTTCGGTCTCTGGAATCTGGGATGTAGGCTTCTTTGTTTCGAAGAACGAGTGGAAGAAACAAAACCTGGAGAGGGTGGGAGAGCCAGGGATGGCCGCAGCCCCCTCCCAGGAGGGTACCACCCAGCGCCCAGGGCCAGTGGCAGCACAAGGAACGTTTCCCAAGTCTCATCTCCAGCCTGCACAAACAGGCTCTGCACACAAGGGCTGCCTTCTTCTGGGACCATGGTGAGGGCTGCAGGAGACCCCCTGAGACAGGAGGCCAGTGTTGGGGGCCCCTGCAAGGGGTACGAGTGGCCCTCCAGTGGTGACCCAGCCCCCAGGCTTCAGGCTCCAGGGAGACCACACCAGGTCTAGGACCAGACAAAAGGCCCATTCTTGTCCCCCGTGGGGTGCGGGGGGCAGAGCCTGCCCTACCTGGCCACCTCCTCAATCACATCCTCCTCCTTCTCTGCATGCAAAGCGTCCACCATGCTGACCAGGCGAAGGATGACCCACTTCCGCAGCCGCAGCACAGCACGCTCAGGCCTGGTGGGTGGGAGCCAGGTTACGGGAGCCACTCAGGTTCTCTGCCCCCCACCCTGGAGACAGACACTAGCTCCTCCAACCACAGCACAGGAACACATGAGGAAACCCAGACCCTGAGTTCAGGGGCTCCCCTGCCCTTCCCTTGCCCTGCCCAGGCCCCGCGGGAAGGAGGGCTGAGCTCTCCTGGCTCCACTTGGCCACTCACACGTGCAGTGAGGCATCCTGAGCTTTCTTCTGGCCGCTGGTGCTGAAGTCCACCAGGGAGTCCAGGTCAGGCCGGAGAAACATGTCCCGCAGCCAGGCCACGTAGCCCTTGAGAGCAGGGGCACTCAGGGATCGCACGACCCTCCAGAACGTAGGCAGGACAGGGAGGCCCTGGTTGGTGACGCACGTGAAGGCCACCACCACAGCCAGCTGCCGCTCGGGGTCATCCCGGCAGCTTTCCAGGAAGGCACTCAAGTACTCATTCATTTCCGGAGCAAACTTGAACTGGTTTGGGAGCTGCGAGGAGTCAGGCCCAACATTGGGGTCACCAGCCAGGAGGCCCACGGCCCCGCCAGCCTCTCCCCAACAGATGAGACTGAGGCCTGGGAAGCCCAAGCCCTGTATGCAGCCAGGCTGAGCCACGCTGTGGCCCTGACGCCATCCACCTGCTCCTGCCCCAGGTGGCCCTCCGCCCACTCCCACCTGCTGTACCTGACAGGCTGCTTTCTAGGCCCAGGACGGAGGAGCAGCGGAGCAGGGTGCAGACGGGCTATTCTATACTCTGACCAGGTTCAAACCCCACATCTCAAGCACCTGGCTATAGTGCTATGGGGCTCAGCACCCAGCAATGCCCACGGGGGCACCACAGCCACGAGGCTTTGGGTGGTGGCGGGTTTCACGTTCATGACAACCCTTCACACTGGGCCCCTCGTGGCATCTCACAGATAAAGAAAGCGTGGCACAGAAAAAGCTGGCCACTAACTTTTCAGGGTCATGGAGTTCCAGGTGGTGCCTCTGGGACATGGAGCCGCCGATCTGGCCTCCCTGCCCCACTCCGCACAGAACAGAAACCCACTGTAGGGATGGGAGGTGAGGACAGCCCCCCAGGAGTACTTCCTGGGCACCGGGGAAGCCATGAGCGCTCTAGGGGCTCTAACCCTATCACATTCACAGCACCTAAGGAAGACACCGGTCGCAACAGAGGCGGCAGGCCCAGGCCGGGGGAGTCAGCCTGGCTCTCTACTCTGAACTCCTAACCAGCACCTGATCCCCCCCATCCAGTGCGCAGTGTAGCATGGGGCCATGCACAGTGCTCAGTATGTCAGGGACCAAGATGACTCTCCCCATTGACACCAGCTGGGGACGGGGGAGGTCTGGGTGGGCCGCTGGCCACACGTGCCTCAGCTGAGGGGCCTGAGACCAGAAGGACTGACCTGGCCAAACCACCACCAGGTGGAAGGGACACCCAGTTCCCCAGCAAGACCACCGAGGTAGGAAGACCAGGATGCTGCAGCAAAGAGCAACGTTCTCGAGAAGCTGACCCAAGGGGTGGCCTGCCCCTCCTGGCAGTGCTGGGCTGCTGGGGGAGGGGGGATACCCACCTTAGCAGTGACCATGTGCTCCCCAAAATGCCGGATCAGGTCTCCCTGCATCACCAGCGGCAGCTGCTCCTTGGACAGCAGGGGCAGGGCGGTGCCCAGCAGGCGGAAACATAGGTAGCTGAGGGGTGTGCAGCAGAGCCTGGTCAGAGCCTGGGCCACATCAAGTGGTGTCTGGGGCCCCGAGCCCACCCCACCACCGAACAGGAAAGGAGGTGTGCAGAGGACAAGCGCCACACGTACCTGGCTGGCCAGAACTGCTTCTTCAGCAGCCCCTGCTCCACAACTTCCTTCCAGAACCATGGGAACCTGCCCTCCTGAAGCGCCAGGCGGAGCAGGTCCAGGGCCACAGTGGGCAGCTTGCGTTCCTTCTTCACAGAGGCAGCTGCCGTCTTCAGGACGTTCACCAGTCTGCGGAAGGGATGGAGGGAACTCAGGGGGCACCGGCCAACCAGACAACAGGGTCCCTGGGGGAGCCCATCCTCCCACATCCCTCACACCTGGGGATGTTCTCATCTGAGAACAGGTTGACGGGTCCTATCAGCTCCTTCAGCTTCTCAGGCACCTTCTGCTGGGCCAAGAGGAAGAGCTCCAGGTGCTCAGGGGAGCCCAGCACCGAATTTAAGTCCGCCTTGAGGACTTTTGGCAGGATCTCCTGCAACACGGCTTCCGGGACCTGGGGTGGGGACACAAGTTGGAGTGGGGGTGGTGGCAGCAGCTCCCCCAGCACCCTGTGTCACCTCTCCTGCCATGTAAGCCCCACGGGCTGTTCCATCTGCCTAGGGTCCCATGAGGTCCCGACAGTGCCAGTCTGGGGTGGGATAGCCACAATCCACCCTGGCAGGCATCAGGATCGTTACATGGTACCGGCTGAAAAGCTCAACCTCCCCCACCCCCCAGTCCCAGGATTCTAGTAACTACCTGCTGGTGCTAACTAGCTACTTTTAAAATTATTCCTCTCGTTTTTTTTTTTTTTTTTTTTTTCAGGAGTGGCTCATTTCTTACAGGAGGTAAATGGAGAGCTAGGACTTGGATTCAGGTCCTTCTAGCTCTGGGGCCAGGGCTATGCCAGTCCTTGCCTCTTCCTCAAGAGCAAAGGGTTCTAGATACGAGCACACCTCCATTTCCCAAGCAGGGCGAGGAGTCCTGGGGGGTTCCTCTCCATCCAAAACAACACATTTAATGTATTTGCCACATATTAGGTGCTATTCTAGGACTATATTGTCCATTGTGGCAAACACTGAGCTCTTGGAACGTGCTAACCTGACTGGAAATGCGCCATTAGGTACAAAACACACAACAGACTCTAGAAACCTGATGTGAAAAGAACATAAAGACACTCTGCACGTTTTTACACTTTGTGTTGAAATACTGCTCCAAGTACGTTAGACTAAACACCTATCTATGACATAGCTCTCCCTAGAACATGTCTTCCTCTGCTCTCTTCAGTGTTTCCACATCGGGAGCGATGCCAGAGGTCCTGTGGCTGTTAAGCCCATACCTCAGACAGTATGTCCACCAGGGCCTTCTGAGGCTGTTCCTGCAAGTGGTTGTGGTGCTGGGCGAGGATCTGCAGCAGCTTTACCGCCTTCATCAGGGCCTCTGAGTCCTGGTGCCCACAGTGGGGAGAGGGCATATAAGCAGAGCATGCCACGGACCCCCAGCACTCCCAAGCCCCTCCACGTACCCTTACCCCCAAAGCGCTTACCTTCACTAGCCTGCCTGATTGAAAGAGGGCGAGCACCCCAAACAGGTTTGCAAAAAGAGCAGGTCTCATCATGGCCTAAAGAAAAATTTCAGGCTGAGATAAAAAGGGTCTGAGTAACCCCATCTGGGGCTGCCGATCTAAAGCCACTAGCTCTCTCACCTTCTTCGCTTTCTGCAGGTCATGCTTCTCCTGGATCTGCTGCAAGACGCTGCACAAGGGGATGTCTTCAAAAGACTGTAACAGCTACGGGGTTGAGGGGGGAGCAGGAGGGCAAGAGGGGCTCAGGGCGGAGGTCCAGCCTCCTCCCACGTCTCCCTCCAACTAGTACCCAGAGGCCCTGGTGCCCCTTGAAACTGCCCTTGCCCGAGCAGTGCTGGTGTGCAACGCTGCTGCTCAGCCCAATCTAGCCTCCCTGACTCATGCCCACCCACTCTACCTCCACCGCCTGCTCTGAGCTGCCCACAGGGGGTTCCTGAGGGACTGGGTCTGAAATGGCCTCCCACATGCCCTTGTGCCTCAGGGGTGGCCTATACCCAGCAGAATTACCACTAGAAGAGAAAAAGCCCTGATCCCTGAAAATACAAAGCAACCCACCCTGGAGCTCACAATACCCCCTAAATGCACCTCTGAGACCAGCCAACCCCTGGGCCCAAGCAGGAAACCAGCTCGCCCTCCCCTCCACCCGCCTGCGCTTCTCTGTGGGCGGCAGGCCTGCGGGGACGCCAGCTTCGGCTCGGATGCCGCCAACCCCCGGGACCACCGGCTCCGCATGCTGCTGAGACGAGCACCCTCCCAGCTTCTCCCTTGTCCCCACTGCTCCGACCCGCACCGCTGGGCCCCCTTCCAGGAGCCGCCTCCTCACCTGTGCCAGGGCCACACTGTAGCAGGGCCGGGCAGTCTCCCGGCCGGCCCCGAGCCCGGTGACGAGGCGCTTCAGGGCGTACTTCATCTCGGACCCCTGCCCAGCAAGCGCGTGCAGCGGTCAGAACGGTCGTGCCGCGCTGGCCCGGGGCCCCCCGCCGCCGCCCCGGGACCCCCCCCCCGGCCCTCCTCCGCGGCCCCGGGCCCCCCCCGCCCTGTGCACCCCCCGCCCTCCTCCGCGGCCCCGGGCCCCCCCCGTGCACCCCCCGCCCTCCTCCGCCGCCGCCGCACCTGTGGCCTCGCGCGCAGATACTCCAGCAGGTTCTCCGTGGCCGCCAGCCGCGTCTCCTGCTCCGGCTTCGCGATGTCCCAGAAGAAGTCCAAGAACTCGCGGCTCTGCTTCAGCAGGCCCTCACGATCGGCGGGCCGGGCGCCGCTGTCGGCCGCCCCCCCGGGGCTCCCAGGCTCCGCGGCCGCGCGGCTCTCCGTCTCCGCCATGCTCCCGACCACGTGGGCCCGGCCGCGGCCTCTTCCGGGTCAGGTCGCGGCGCCTGCGCACTGGGTACCCGGGGGCGGGGCCTGCCGGGCGGGCGGGCGGGGCGGTCCGCGCGGGGTGGATTGATTTATTTTTTATTTAAAGATTTTATCTATTTATTCATGACAGAGGCAGAGAGAGAGAGAGAGAGAGAGAGGCAGAGACACAGGCAGAGGGAGGAGCAGGCTCCGTGCGGGAGCCCGACGCGGGACTCGATCCCCGGCCCCCAGGATCGCGCCCGGGCTGCAGGCGGCGCCACACCGCTGGGCCGCGGGGTGTGCACCAGGGGCTGCCCAGGGTTGGCTGATTCCAAGACTTACTTATTTTACAGCGAGCGAGCGAGCAGGGGGAGGGCAGGGGGAGAGAGAGCTTCAGGCGGACTCCCCGATGGGCAGAGCCTGATGCGGGGCTCGATCCCACCACCTGAGCTGAGATCAGGACCTGAGCCGAGACCGAGAGCCCTCCAGGCACCCGCCCCCCCCCCCCGCTGGGATTTTAATCTGAGCACGGCTACAGAGTCCTCGGAGGGTTTGCAAGCCTTGATGCTGTTTACAATTTTGGAAGCTTATTCCTCGGCCACTTGAGGAGAGGATTGTAGGATTGCAGGGGGAGGATCTACCCAATGGGTACTGGGGGTGGAGCAAAGTAATAGGTCAGTCCAGCGACTTAGACTTCGTAGCTGGTGTAGGGAAGAAGAGACAGGGCTAACCCAGCCAGGTAGACAGAGGCACCGCTTAGCTATTTGAGTGTCTGCCTTAGGCTCAGGGCGTGACCCTGAAGTCCCAGGATCTAGTCCCACATCAGGCTCCCTACACAGAGCCTGCTTCCCCTTCTGCCTGTGTCTCTGCCTCTTTCTATGTCTCTCATGGATAAATAAACATCTTAAAAAAAAAAAAAAAAAGAGGTCCATGGAATCAGAGGGAACCTCTGCGAGGGCAGGGAGGAGCCAGGTGGGCCCCCCCCCCCCGTGCCTGCACTAGAGATGCAGTCTCTGGAGGGTAGCAGTCCTAGGGACCCCAGCCCTGGGGGATGAGGGGGCGGGCCATGTCAGGGCCAATACCCCCCTCCTTAGATCCCACAACCTCACCTCCTATCCCCCTTCTCAACCCCTTGCTTTGCTGCTTTCGGGATATGAAAACGTGTACCTTGTGTAGACGCCGCCCCAGGAGGCAGAGGGTTGAGCGGGGCAGGGGCAAGCCTCAGGACCCTAGCCAGGGCTCTGCTGTGCTGCCCAAGGGGGAAGCCACGACAGGCACTTGGGAACCTGGGAAGCAGAATTGGCACAGGCATCCAGGAGATTTGATATTTATTTTGTTTCCAGATCAGCTGACAGAGGTCAGCAGAGGGTGGGTGTCCTGAAGAGGAGGCCAGAGAGGTCTGCCTGCCCCTCCCATGGGGCCTGTGGCCAAGGCACGAGCTTGGCACCCTTCTACCTGTCCTTCTCAGAGCTGGATCTGAACTCGGGGCTGGTGCTGCGGCCTGGTGCTCTTACCCATTACCCTCAGTATCCTCAAGCGAAAAAAGACTCAGATCTGGAGTCCAGATTGGTGACCAGGTCAGAGGCTGTGAGCACATAATTTGTGCACACTCTGCATGCAGGTCATCCCTGCCGGGCCTGCTCTGCCCCTGCCTGCAGGCCTGAGAACCCCCACCCCACCCTCACTGCTACACACTGCCTCCTTAGAAGCCCTGGAAGGTGCAGCAGCCACTGGGGATGCTGGAGACGTGGGCGTGCTCTGCATGAGCGGCCACCTGGAGCAGGATCCCTTGGCCGCAAATGCTAGTGTTCTGTGTCGGTCCCTGGTGCTGCCAGTGCTGGGCCTGGTTTTGGGGCCCAGCCAGGTGACCAAGCAGGGCACGAGTTGTGACCCTGGCCACATCAGGGGCTCCTGAAGCCACCAGCCCCAGCACATCAGCATCTGTGTCATCCAAGCTGCTGTGAAGGACGAGGGGACAGGCCCAGGCACTAGCGGCAGGTGCAGCCACCAGATCACTAAGTAGAACCCCAGTGCTTGGGGACAGGTGTCCAGAGCCAAAGGAGCTGTTGAGTGAGGAGATTAGAAGGAGCACGGAGCCACTGCTGTCTATGGTGGCCAGGACACTGCCCACAGGGGTCACAGGAGTTTGTGGGAGTGGTAGACAGAGGTCGGGAGGGGGCCTTCCAGAATGCAGGGCTGCCTGCAACATGGCCAGCAGCTCTGGGCCAGCAGAGGGGCTGCGGGTGGTGGACAGGACACCCTGGGGCACAGCCAGCTGCAGTGCCGGCTCCAGGGAGGGTGTGGGCCCCACGGAGGGTGCCTGCAGCCCCAGGTCTCTGAGTAGTGGCCTCAGTAGGGCCTCCCCGGCGAGGTCTGGGGTGGGGGCCAGTGCTGCCCTGTGTAGCACAGCCGCCAGGCTTGGGTTGGTGGCTCGGGCCCCAGGGCCCAGGGGCGTCCCGTCACTGTGGCATAGCAGTGGACAGAGACCCTCTGTGCCCTGCGCAGCCAGAGCCCCAGCCAGGGCCGTGTCTACCAGGAAGCCCTCCTGAGCCAGCGTGCTGGGGCCAGTCAGCAGCTGTGGCCAGGGCAGGCGGCCGAAGTGCGTGTGCAGCAAGCGCAGAGTCTGCAGAGCAGACGGCAGCCCCAGGCCCGGGGCCAGGGTCCGGGCTGGGCCCGACGTCAGGGCGGTCGATCTGCCCGAGGTGCCGTTATGAAAGAGACCCCAGAACGTGGCACCTGCAGGGGAGAAAGGGGTCACACAGGACTCGGTGACACGGGGGTCGGGAGTCACTGCCTGGGCTGGAGACAGGGGTTGTTAACCAGGCCTGGGGTCATGACCCCTCGGACCTTGGAACAGGGGCCACAGCCCAGAGTGGAGGCTCCTAACTCTCCTGGGTCCTGCCACCAACCGGCCTTGAGCTTGGGGCCCGAGTTCCCGGGCGCCGAGCAGGCCTGGGGTGGAGGGTCACTGACCTAGCCCCGTGGCGTGAGGGTGCACCACTGCCAGACACAGAGCTGCTCCCACTCCGGCGTCCACCACGTTGCCGCCGGCGGCAAGCAGCTCTCGGCCCAGGTGGGAGCACATGGCTGCAACAGGAAGAGACGGTGTTGGGTGGGGAGGGTCCGCAGCCAGGCCCCCCCCCCACCGTCCCTTCCCCAGCACCTCCTGGCACTGACCTGCAGGGCTGATGGTGGCACCGCGGTGGTACACGCCAGGGGTGTGGGAGTGCCCACTGGGCGGGGCTGCTCCTGAGCCCGGACTTCCTGTGGGGTCGCCCCTGGCATGGAGTTGCCTGGCGGCCAGCGAGAGGCCAACGGCCAGCAGCAGCAGAGCAGCGACTAGGCGAGCCCAGGCCCCGGGCAGCCTGTCAACCTTTCTCCTGCCGAGACAGGTGTCCTGAGCTGAGGTTGGGGTCGGGGGCAGCCAAGAATCCCAAGAGAACCCTGGGAATATTTCCCAAAAGTTTTGGTCTAACTTGGGAGAGGAGTTCAAGCCGGCCAAGGAGAAGGTCCTCCTGGCACAGTGCAGACAGGACATGGTGCCCGGGAGGGGTTTGGGGGAGCAGGGCTGCTGGGGTGGGCATCTCTGAGGAGGACGCTGAGAGGCAGGCTTGGGCCAGGCCGGCGTGAGGCCTGTGGGGTGGCTTGGCTGGCGGGACGAGTGGGCCCTGCCAGGTGTTGCCGGGCTCCAACTTGCTGAGCAGGTGCCTCCTGCACCTCCCGGCCTCTCCCCGTTTACCCCGAACGTTCCTGGAGCCCAGCCAAACACGGGGGGCCTGCCCCCACCCCCACCTTTGGGACTCCAGAAGGGGGGACTCGCTGGCCTCGGGCCTGAGTTGCCGGGTGCCCAGGCTGGTCCTTGGCTCACCTCAAGGAGTCCTGGGGGCTCCAGGAATTGGGAATGACCAGCTCCAACGTCTCTGTCTCCTCCTCCTCCTCAGATCCCAAGCTTGGATCCCAGAGCGCCAGCTTTTGGTAGAGCACAGGCCCTGCGGCGGGTTCCATGGCCCCGCGGTGCTCACGCCAGCTCTCCTGCTGGTCAGCCTCCCCCACTGAGTCCCGGCCTCGCCTGCGCTGGGCGGTGGGTGGGGGGTGGGGAGGTGGAAGCAGCCCCGGGGGAAGGTGGTGTGGAATCTAGAACAGGTCTGGGCAGGGCGCAGGGCCAGGGCGGCTGCGAGCGTTGCCCCATCAGGGCATGGGGCCTAGGGGCTCACGGGGCTGGGGGCCGGGAGGGCGTGCAGCAGCCGGAGGGGTGGGAGGAGCCCAGCCTCGGGCGCACCGCAGGCCTGAGACCAGGCCAGGACCCCCGCGGCCCCCTGAGCTTCGCGGATCGCCCCTGGATCCCTCTGCCCGTTGGGGACGCAGTGTGGTGTGGGTCGGGCTCAGCATGCGGCTCCTCAGCACTGGTGTGGGCAGCCAGGGCCTTCTCTGGGAGCGGCCTGCAGGGTGGGACTCCCCGGGGTGTCGTCGTGGGGCTCCTGTCCAGCAGGTGGCACTGCAGGCCTCCGGGGCCCAAACGCTGCCACCTCGGCCACCGTGGACACACGGGGGGGGGGGGGGGGGGGGGGGGGGGCGGGGGGGCCCTCTGCTCCCTACACACCTGTGCTGACCTGTCCCCCGTGATCCCGGCGCACCGCCATCTTGCAGGCCTCACATCCTGACTCCCAGACGTGTCCCCGCCTCCCGTGGCCGGTCAAGGCCACCCCGCCTGTGTGCTCTCTTGTGCCCAAGATGGCGAATCCGAGAAACCACCAAGGAGCCGACACGGATGCAAACACACGAGGGTTTATTACAAGCTCGAGCTTGGGTCCAAGTACACCCGACACGGCGGAGCAGGGACTTGGACCCCGAGACTAAGAGGCTCAGCAGCTTTATAGGGGCCCGTGGCCAATGGGATACGCAGAAAGTTGCACAGTCATGCTGGTCCACTGAGCCGGATTTCGGGTTAGGGTGTGCCCTGGTCTCTGACTAGGGCGGGGCAGTGCCCTAGGTAATAAGCAGTCAGCACAAGGGGGGTGCAGCCAAAATAGAGTCAGTCCTGCTCTGCTTGTCCAGGGGTAGAGGATTTTGTTAAATTTCCTGGGTCCCACATTCCCCCCTTTTTCAGAGGATCCTATGCAGGACTCAATCATGGGTCCAGGTTGCTCTCAGAGTGAGTCAGGGGAATGATTAAACCAGGATTCTCACCAACCTTGTTGCTGTTCTCGCTCTTATTTACAGTTGAGGCAGCACATAACCCACCCCCCCTTTGTTGGAAGAAGACTAAGTCTAATCCCCTTTTATTTTGAAGGACAACCTCGGACTAGGGAGTCTTGAAGGTGGGAAATAAGTGAGAACGGCGCAGTCTTAGCTTTAGGGGATTGTCCTTGTCTGGTTGGCTTTTCCATTCTGGAACAAAGTCCGTGAGAACGGCGTGTGGGTCAGCCGGCCGGAGGGACGTGTGTGTAGTGGACCCAGGGAGTAATCCCGTCGACCTTGAGAGCAGTGGGAGTGGTCAGGATCACGAGGTAGGGTCCCTTCCAGCGAGGCTGAAGTGTCTAGTGTTGGTATCTCCGCACATACACCCAGTCACTTGGCTGATATCGATGGGTGTCCAGGGGTGGCCCAGTCTCATAGGGGGCCCTCAGCTTAGGCCACACCTGCTCATGGGTTCGTTGTAACATTTGGAGGGAGAAAAGAAGTTGGTGATCATCAAATTCAGCAAGCACCTCAGGTTTTAAATTGGGGATAACCGGTGGAGGAAGACCAAACATGATTTCGTAGGGAGTCAGTCCCATCTTATATGGGGAGGTCCTCACCCTGTATAGGGCGAAGGGGAGGAGAGTCACCCAGTCCCCACCAGTCTCCAGGGCTAATTTAGTTAAGGTCTCCTTTAATGTTCTGTTCATCCTCTCTACCTGTCCTGAGCTCTGGGGCCTATATGTACAATGTCATTTCCAATCTGCCCCAAGTACTAGGGCCACTCCCCGTGTTACCTTAGAGACGAATCCTGGGCCGTTGTCTGATCCGATCCTAACAGGAAAACCATACCTCGTAAGATGTCTTCCAGCAGTTTCTTGGTCACGGTCTGTGCCGTTTCATGTTTGGTGGGAAATGCCTCTGTCCATCCTGAAAAAGTATCTACAAACACTAGTAAATACCTATACCCGTATTTTCCAGGTTTTACCTCAGTGAAGTCCACTTCCCAGTAGGCTCCTGGGCGGTCCCCTCGGAGCCGGGTGCCCGGGTTAGATCCATGGGCGGAGGCATGAGGTATGAGGTATGAGGTCTTCTATCTTCCTTGTTCCCATGAGAGTACTCCGATGCATTTGGGATAGGACTCGCGTCCTAGTTCCTCTGGCAAGATGATGCTGGAGTCTGTGGCCCTCCACCAGCCACGCAAGCACTGGGTCATAGGCTAGCGTTTGATCCAGTGTAAGTCAGCATCAGTATAGTTGGGGGTGTCAGGCAGGGTCGGTGACCCCCGATCCGGTAGCGTGGTAGCTAAGACCTGGGTCACCAGAAGGGCCGCCTCTTTTGCTTTTAAATCGGCTAGCCGGTTTCCCCTGGCTACTGGCGTGTCTGCCTTTTGGTGCCCCGGACAACAGATGATGCCTAGGGCCTTGGGCAGCCAGAGGGCCTTTAGGAGTTCAAGAATCTCCGTTTTGCTTTTAACAGTCTTTCCCTCTGCTGTTAGAAGCCCTCTCTCCCTGTAAAGGGCTCCATGGATGTGAGTGGTGGTGAAGGCGTACCTGCTGTCGGGGTAGATGTTTATTCGTTTACCTTCCCCCATGGTCAGCGCCTTGACCAGTGGGATCAGTTCTGCCCGTTGAGCCGACGTTCCGGCTGCCAGTGGCTCTGCCAGACAGCTGGCCATTGATGCCTTTCTCAGGGTCCATCCATTCAAAGGTGAAGAGGTCTTGGCTCCTGGGTGCTAAAGGCAGGCTGAAAAAGGCATCTTTTAAATCTAATACTGTATATCAAGTTTTGTCTGGAGGCAGGGTGGAGAGGAGGGTGCATGGGTTTGGACCATAGGGTGCATATCCTCTACTCGCCGGTTGACTTCCCTCAAGTCCTGGACTGGCCTGTAATCGTAGAGTGCAGTTTCTGAACCAGCAGCAAGGGAGTGTTCCATGCCGATTGGCAAGGCCTCAATATGCCCGAGTCCAGTAGTCGCCGTATGTGGGGTGTGATTCCCTACGTGCTACCAGAGGCATGGGGTATTGGCGGGCCCTGACAGGGTCTGCCCCCGGCTTTAGTTCTATGTATATGGCTGGTCGATGTTGGGCCAGCCCGATTCCCCCAGTTTCTGCCCACGCTTGGGGAAATTCCCGCAGCCAACGGTCAATGTCAGTCATTGGCGCTGAGGGCATTTGGTGGAGACATGTTCGTCTTCTAAACTCAGGACAAGCACCTGAATTGGGTGCCCCTTCTTGTTTAGGACTTTTGCCCCTTCGAGGTGGAAGCAAATTTGCGCCCCCATCTTGGTGAGCAAATCCCAACCTAACAACGGGTAGGGACACTCAGGGATGACCATTAAGGAGTGGGATACCCGGCCCGTGCCGAGATCCACAGTTCTTCGGGTAGTCCATGAGTATTGTTTGGTGCTCATGGCCACTTGCACCCATGAAGTTTTGTTTGCCAATTTTCCTTGGGGTTGTAATAAAACTGAATGTCGTGCCCCAGTGTCCACTAGGAATTCAACAGGTTGCCCCTCCACTTTAAGAGTTACCCTGGGCTCGGACAGGGGTGCTGAACCCTGACTTTCCTAATCGTCCAGGTCCTCCATTTCTAAGATCTTGGCAGGGGCCTTAGATCTTTTGTTAGGGCAGTTTTTTATCCAATGGCCCTCCTCTTTGCAATAGGCGCATTGGTTTTTATTCATCTTAGCTCCCAAGGGGGACCAGGGCCATCCTCCTTACCTGTCCCTGAAGCCAGCTTCTTGAGGTGCCTCCGTCTTTCCTGTGGGTCGTCCATGGTTGTGGCCAGCAGGATCTTGGCCGGATTTCGGGTCTGCTGGTCACTTAGTTTGGTTTGTTGTTCTTCCAGACTTTCTCTATTATTATAGACTCGTTCTGCCACTATCACTAAGTCCTGCAAGCTCTTCTCTCCCAGTCTCTCTACTCTTTGTAATTTCTTTTTAATATCCGGAGCAGCCTGGTTAACAAAAGCCATGATAATTGCGGCCTTTGTTTCTGGGGCTTCTGGGTTCATAGGGGTGTACTGCCTAAAAGCCTCTATGACTCTCTCTAAGAAGGCTGCTGGACTCTCATCCTTACCCTGCCTCACATCATAGACCTTGGCCAGATTGGTAGGCTTGCGCGCAGCAGCCTTGAAACTTGCCATTAGAGTCTGGCGGTAGACCAGTCTCTCCTTACCTTCAGCTGAGTTGTAGTCACAGGTGGGGCGGGATAAAGGGAAGGCAGCATTTATGAGGTCTGGGTTTTGAGTCGGCTGTCTGTCCTCTCCCAGGACAGACTTCCGGGCTTCCACCTGAATTCGTTCTCTTTCCTCGGTGGTGAAGAGAACCTGCAAAAGCTGTTGGCAGTCCTCCCAAGTAGGCTGGTGGGTAAAGAGAACAGTATCTAAAAGCCCGATTAGACCTTTCGGATTATCAGAGAACTTTGCATTTTGGGTTTTCTAATTATATAAATCACTGGTGGAGAACGGCCAATATAACGTTAGCTGTTTGCCAGTCTCGTCGGGGGGCCCCATGGCTCGGAGAGGAAGGGCGGTGGAATCAGTTGGCCCCGCATTCAGAGGTGCGGCCGTCCGGTGTGTCTGACCGCGTGTCCCTGCTGCTGGCCCGCGCACAGGGACTCCCTCGTCAGGGAGGGGTGGTGCCCCTTCTGCAGCCCCTGATGCCTCCAATGGAGGGGCAGAAGCGGGGAGGGATGCCCAGTAGGGCGGCGGGTGAATCAGGTCCTCCGGGGAGGAATCCTGGAAGACTGGACGAAGGGGTGCTTCAGGCATAGAGTCGGTCTCCTTTTTGGCTTTCTGGAGGGCTAGAATCTCTGTGGGTCCTGCTTTGGGGGGTAAAAATGGTTTTAGCCAAGGAGGGGGATTCTCGATCATGTCCTGCCAGATCAGGATGTAGGGCACCTGGTCAGAGTGGCCGTCCGGTTTGTCCCTGAAGACCACGGCCTTAACTTGTAAGATAATAGGTAGGTGAAAAGTTCCTTCTCTGGGCCATCCCACGCCAAAGGTTGGCCATTCTGATATGCAATAAATTTGGAACCTCTTTCTCCATATGTCTATGCTCAGAATACAAGCTCTTTCCCTAATATCCAAGAAGTGAGAGAGCATAAGCGATAGGGGAGTGGTTTCTGTCTCCCCCATTGTGTCCCCAATCCACACCAAGACACAGACAGTAAAGACGATTAACAAGGACACAACAACAGAGACAAATGTACAAACAGTTAGCAAGGACATAGTAACACAGACAAACGTGCAAACGGTTAACAAGAACACGGTAACAGACAAACGTTCCGTGCGGCCGCGGAAACAAAACAGAAAGTAACCTGAAGGGCTGGCAGCCAGCCCTCCTTACAGATGAGGACCCCGTCCTCTATACAGATGAGGACCCCGTCCTTTATACAGATGAGGACACTGTCCTCCAGGCAGGGGCAAGGGACGTCTCCTCAAGACCCCCGGTCGACGGCCCACCAGCGCGTCCGCCTAAGCCAAAGCCGACCCAATACAGATTGGAATTCCTACAGTACAGTACAGTTCAGAGCTCTCAGAAAATATGCGCGCAAAAGGTGGAAAAAGTTGAGTGCACTCACCACGCGTGAAACCCTCCGCATGGGGTCCTGGAGGTTTCTTGGATCCCGGACGAGCCCCCAAATGTTGTGCCCAAGATCGTGAATCCGAGAAACCGCCAAGGAGCCGACACCGATGCAAGCACACAAGGGTTTATTTACAAGCTAGAGTCTGGGTCCAAGTCCCTGCTCCGCTGCGTCGGGTATACTTGGGCCCAGACTCGAGCTTGTAAATAAACCCTCGTGTGATTGCATCGGTGTGGGCTCCTTGGCGGTTTCTCGGATTCACGATCTTGGGCACAACACTGTCTTGCCCGAGGGCGCATAGCCATCCCCCTCACCCCACGCCCCCACCTGGCTCTTCCCCAGGACCCTGTGCTCCCACTGGTGGCCCCTTCTGCAGCTTCACTGACTCCCCACTGGTTCCTTCTCAACAACACCTGAGCAGCAGCTCTGTCCTAGGGATGCAGCCAACAGACATGCACACCTGCCACTGACATCAGCACCACAGCCTGTGGGGATGCTCCCCTCACCCCTTCTGGGTTGCCCCTGCAGATGCTCTGCAGCTGGGAGTCAGGGGCATCTCAGGTGAGTGCAGGGATGCAGGTAGCCTCTCACAGACAGAGGCGAGGGCCAAGGCCCTGCGGGGAAGGGTGCCTTCTGTGTGCCTCAAAGTCAGTTGGTGACCTGGGGAGGCAGAGGGAGCCTCTGGGACACTGGTCCCCAAACGTGGGATCGTGGAAATATATCCAGCTGTGTGTGTATGACACATGCACTTCTCTGCAGGGATATTTTATCTCAAAATGTAGGTTTTATTTATTTATTTATTTTTGAAGCTTGAGTATTCTCTGCACTGGAACAACACTCACAAAAATCGTCTGGTGCCCTTTCTCTTGCCTCGTCCCCCAAAGGTGTGGCATTCTCTACCTTTGGGAGCATTGGAGCCACTCTGGGAGTTTGTGAAATCAGAATGTCATTCCCGGAGTTCTGACCCGGAGGGGCTGGGTTACGGCCAGGAATCGGCTTTTGTAAGTCCCAGGGGACCTGGAACCACATGTGCAGTAGCGCTGACCTACAAAGAATCACGTTGACCTGCTGCCTCCAGTTCCCTGCCTCTCGTTTCCTGTCAGCTTGCTTTAAGCTGGTCTCTGGGGTTTCTGGTTCCTCCGATTGAAAAGCAACCAACCGAATAGAGACACCAGCAGAGGACCACCACCTTTGTGTTTTGCCAAAGGTATGTGTGTATGTGCGTGTGTGTGGAGGGGGGATTCACAGAGACCATGTGCTCTTGTTTCATAAACTCAGGGGCAGTTACAATCCCAGTGGGAAGGCTGTCGGGACCGCTGCATCTGTGGTGTCCCCATGTTCTGTAGCAGCTTCGGCCTGGCCCTGGGCTCCTAGCACTGGCTCCCTTTGCTCAGCCGATGTGATTCCTTGGCCCCTGTGAACACACATCTCTCTGCTCCTGGAGCCAGACAGAGCCTGATGAGCTCTTTGGGACCAAGACTTCCCCCGATCGAATCCCAGGGAAACTTCCCTTCTGTGTCTTCCTCGTCCCAAAGCCCTGGGCCCAGATGGCACTGCCCCCCACGCCCCACAGGTGCCTGTCAGCCAAGCTCCTGTTAGACACTGGACAGGCTGGGGCGGCGCAAGGAGGGTGGGGTTCCGCAGGGCTTGGGAGTGGCGCTGGTTTGCAGACCCAGGAACTGGTCCGCTGTGTGCCGCTGACTCACCGCATGCACGGCTGCAGGGAGCCTTGACTCCACTTGTTCAAAACAGGAGCGGCGACATCTGTCCTCCCAGAGCCAATGTGTGAGTCAAGGGAGGATGCATGTTGCAAACACTGAGGCCGGGGTAGGTCCACGGCGGGCCCTCCACAGACAGGAGCTCCTGCCTGCGGCTGTGTGACTTATGTCAGAAATGTGTATTTCGTTATCCTATTTTCATACCGAGTTCCTGAACCCCTAGAATGTCCTAAATCCTGGTACAGAGACCCCAAAAGTGTCTTGTTTGTTAGCAAGGTGGCACTGGGACCCCAGTAAGGGGGCTGGTGGCAGGAGAACCACTCCCGGTCTGCCTCCTGACCTCTGGGTACCGGCAGGGGGCAGGAGGTCGAATCAATCACCTGCAACCGATGGTTTAATCAATCGTGTCTGAGTAATGAAGCCTCAGTAGGAGCCAAGAAGGACAGAGTGAGCCCGGCGGGTGCTGGCCGGGCCCTGGGGAGGGTGTGGCGGCGCTGCCTCTTCCCTACACCTTGTCCTGGGCATCTCTCCACCCACTGCTCCCGAGTCGTGTCCTCTTATAATAACCCGAGGATGAGGCCTGTGATCCGCTCCCACTGACGCATCAACCTGGGGATGCGGTCATGGGAACCTCCGATTCAGAGCCATTTGGTCAGAAGAACGGGGAACAGCTGACTTGCTCCTGGGGTCAGATGCAGGGGCGAGGGCGGCCTGTAGGATGGAGCCCTTACCCTGTGGACTCTGACCCTACCTCCACAGACACAGTTGAGGGCTGGAGAGCTGGCTGGTGCCAGAGGCCTGCTGGGCGGGGAGGGGGTGGGGGAGCCCCTCCCCATTGGAATTGGGTCCAGGAAGCAGTTACTTCCTCACCACTTTAGGGCTTCAGTCCTGTGATACTCTAGTGGTCGGGGTCATTCACACCCAGCAACCACCCACGCTGGTGCGCACGCTCACAGGGGGTGCTGAGTCACCTGGGATAGGACTGCAGATTCATTCCTTCATCCTCTTGGCCTTAGACACACGTTAGAATCACCTTAGAGTCTGGCAACCTTAAACTCCTAATACCGAAGCTGACCAAATAATTAAATCAGAATCTTTAGGTTGGTGATAATCAGTGTGTATAAAGCTTCCCAGGTGTTTTCAACGTGTAGCCACGGTTGATAACAGCTGCCCTATCTAGGGCTCTAGTGATTTTTGCAACAGGAATCACTCTCAATTAAAAAGTATTTTTAAAAAGATTTTACTTATTTATTCATGAGAGACCCAGAGAGAGAGGCAGAGACACAGGCAGAGGGAGAAGCAGGCTCCCTGTGGGGAGCCCAATGCGGGACTCGATCCCAGAACCCCAGGGTCACGCCCTAAGCTGAAGGCACTCAACCACTGAGCCACCCCCATTTTTAAAAAAGATTTTATTTATTTATTTATTTATTTATTTATTTATTTATTTATTTATTTATTTATTTATTCATGATAGACATAGAGAGAAAGAGAGGCAGAGACACAGGCAGAGGGAGAAGCAGGTTCCATGCAGGGAGCCCGACATGGGACTGGATCCCAGGACTGCAGGATGGCGCCCTGGGCCAAAGGTGGCGCTAAACCACTGAGCCACCCAGGGATCCCCCACCCCCCATTTTTTTAGAGAGAGGGTGCATGTGTGCAAGTGCCTACAGGGGAGCAGAGGGAGAGAGAGCGAATCTTAAGTGGGCTCTGTGCTGGGCTCCATCCCATGACCCCAGGATCATGACCTGAGCCAAAGTCAAGAGTCAGACGCTTAACCCACTGAGCCACCAGGTGGCCCTTGTCCATTTTTTAAAAAGTTTTTATTTAAGTTCCAGTCAGTTAACATATGGTGTGTGCTAGTTTTGGGTGTGGAATTCAGCGATTCAACACTCCCATTCACCTTCGTTCTTCACACTCCATCAAAGCTTTAAGATACTGCTATCCTGGTCTCCCCTGTCCCCCCCATCAAACACCAACTGAATCAGTGTCTCTGCAAGCGAGTGCCCCAAAGAACTGCTGCTTATGTTTATGCTCCCACAGACACATTTATCGGGTGTGCGTGGGCACCTCCTCTGGGCACATGGGCTGGCTGGCAGGGCAGAGCTCCATCAAGCCAGGGGGTCTCAGAGGCAAGGAGGGGTATGGGGCAGGCCGGCGGTCAGCAGGAGCCTGCTCAGCACCCCTCCAGCTCAGACCTGCTGGGTGCATGCCTGTGTGTGTACATGTGAGCGTGTGAGCATGCACACACCTTTCTTCACTGTGGCTCTGTAATTGGCCACCAAGACAGGCTCAGATTTGAGTCCAGTTACAGACTGGGAGGCAATGAAATGGGGTTACAGGAACTGGGTTTTCCCCGTAGGGTGATTCTGTGTGAGGTGTGAGGTGACCAGAATGTCGGTATTAAAAATTATATAATAAAAAATAAAAAATAAATTAAAAAAAGAAATCACGTAGGTGATCCCAGCCTAGGAACCACTGGAAATGCTCTTGAACAAGCCGGAAACGACCTGAATGGAACGAGCAACTGTGGGCACTGACTCCGAGGATGGGGGTTACGCGGAGTCCCGTGCGGTGGGGCGGGGCTGCCGGCAGGGACTTTCAGGGGACGGATGCGCAGCAGCCCCGTAAGGGTACTCAGTGCCCCCATTCCCCAGGTCATACACTTGACAACGGCTCACGCAGCACTTTCTACGTTGGGTAGATTTCGCCACAATGGGAAAAAAAAAAAAAAAAAAAAAAAAGAACAAGGTCTCCCAAAACAAAACAAAACAAAACGTAAAAGTTCGTTCAAGGTTAAAATCCTCTCCCTTGGGATCCCTGGGTGGCGCAGCGGCTTGGCGCCTGCCTTTGGCCCAGGGCGCGATCCTGGAGACTCAGGATCGAGTCCCACGTCGGGCTCCCGGTGCATGGAGCCTGCTTCTCCCTCTGCCTGCGTCTCTGCCTCTCTCTCTCTCTCTGTGACTATCATAAATAAATAAAAATTAAAAAAAAATCCTCTCCCTTGCGCCTTCTGGATCTGTTCTGGGCCTGCTGGGGACACCGCTGGCCCTGCCCCCTGCCCTCCCCCGCCACCTCCGCTCCTGCGCTCCGGCTGTCAGGGTGTCACTTCCCGCCAGGGGGCGCGCGCGGGCAGGCTTCAGGGGCACCCTGGGTCCTGTGTTTGCACCTGTCCCCGTGGAGGCAGGCACCCAGCCCTCCCCCCATAGGTTTAGGGGTGTCAGCTTCCCATGCAGTGAGCTGTCACCACAGTGCTCTCAAAACCGCCGCTGCCCAGCAGGTCTGCCGTACATTCCCTTTTAAAAATCAGATATTTTTTAAAGGTATAATGTATATAAAGAGATATTCACCAAATTTAACACATACAGCCGTTTACCCACACCACAATCAAGACAAAGAACATTTTTATCTCCCTGAAAGTCTCCTTTTCCCTCCCAGTCTCACTGTTTACCTCTGGCCCTCATGTGTCTGTCTTTTCCAAAGGGCTCCTGTTTTGAGGATTTACAGATCAGGATGGGATCTTACAATATATCATAATTCACATCTGACTCCTAGCACGTGGAGTTAAGCCTTGGAAAGGCATCCATGTTGTTGCATGTATTTTGTATTTTTTCTTTTTTTGTTGATGAGCAGTGTTCGTTGCATCTATAGAGGACAATTTATTTGCTCACCAGTGGAGATTGGGTTGTTTTCGGCGTTTTATTGCTGTGAACATAGCTGCTATTAACATTCGTGCACAAATCTTTGTGCGAACACACGTTTTCATCTGTCTTAAGTGAATAGCCAAGAGCGAGATTTCTGGGCCACATAGTGTAGGGTTGACTCAGGAAGACCTACCCATCTACCTTCCAAAGTCCTGGCACCATTTTGCATTCCCACCAGACATGAATGAGAATTCCAGTTGCTCTGTGTTCTTTTTTTTTTTTTTTTTTTAAGATTTTATTTATTTATTCATAGAGACACAGAGAGAGGCAGAGACACAGGCAGAGGGAGAAGCAGGCCCTCTGCAGGGAGCCCTATCCGGGACTCTACCCTGGGACTCCAGGATCACTCCTTGAGCCAAAGGCAGATGCTCCACCACTGAGCCACCCAGGCGTCCCCATTTGCTTATTTTCCATTCAAATAACTTCTTTGGTGAAGTATCTGTTCAAATCTATTGCTTTTAAAAAAATCAGGTAAGATCGAGTTTTAAGAATTCCTTGTACACTCTAGATTCAAGTCTAAGTAAATGAACTAACCTGTTTTGCAAACGTTCCCCCCCCACCCGGTCTGTGGCTTGTCTTTCCATATTTTAATGGCCTCTTTTGCAGATCAAAACTTTGTATTTATTTATTTTTAAGATTTTATCTATTTGAGAGAGAGAGAGAGAGAGAGAGAGAGAGCATTTGAGCAGGGGGAGGGGAAGAGGGAAATGGAGATTCCCAAGCTGACTAACCACTGAGCATGGAGCCTGACTTGGGATCAATCTCATGATCCTGAAATCATGACCTGAGCTGAAATCAAGAGTCGACCACTTAGCTGGCTAAGCCACCCAGGCGCCCCTAGAACTTTTTATTTTTGATTAAGTTCTATTTATCATTTTGATTTTGTTCCCTAAGAACTCTTGGCCAGGGCACCTGGGGACTCACTCAGTTGAGCATCTGATTCTTGATTTCAGCCCAAGTCATGGTCTCAGGGTTCTGGGATGGAGCCCCACGTTCCGTGTGGGGCTTAGCAGGGAGTCTGCTTCTCCCCCTCCCTCGGGTCGTCCTCCCACTGCTCGCGTGCTCTCTCTCTTTCTCTCTCTCTCTTTTTTAAAGATTATTTATTTATTTATTTATTCATGAGAGACACACAGAGAGAGGCAGAGAGACAGGCAGAGGGAGAAGCAGGCTCCATGCAGGGAGCCCGAAGTGGGACTGGATCCTGGGTCTCCAGGATCACAACCTGGGCTGAAGGTGGCGCTAAACCGCTGAGTCACCTGGGCTGCCCATCTTTTTCTAAGATAAATAAATAAATCTTAAAGGCTCTGCCTTCGGCCCAGGTCATAAACCCGGGGTCCTAGGATCGAGTCCCGAGTCCCGCATGGGGACAGTAACTTTGATTGGGGTGGTGATGCTCTGCAGACCCATGTGAAGTGAATCAACAGTAATATTGATTCTTGTAATTTGTGAACAGTCGTATCTCTCCATTTATTTAGGATATTGGAATATTTTGCGGTTTTCTGCATACAGGTCTGGTGTATGTTTTGTTAAATATATCCTTGGGCATTTTTAAGTGTTCTGCAATCCTGAATGGTACTGGGCTTTCTGCTATTGTAAATACTATCGTAAACGGGATTTTTAAAAATCCCAGTGTCCTACTCATGTCTTGTTCAGGTAGAGAAATCTAATTGATTTTTATGGATTGACCTTGATCCTTGTATCCTGAGACCTCACAAAGTTCATTGATTAGTTACAGTAGTTTGTTTTGTTTTGTTTTTTTTTTTTTGATTACTTAAGATTTTCTCCATGCACACCCATGTTTTGTGAACAAAGGGTTTTCTTGGTATCTGGCATGCACACCTTCTGTTTCTTGTCTGTTGCATGGGCTGAAACTCCAGCACAAGTTTGAACTGAAGAGGTGAGACAAGATATGCCAATCCCCTAATCTTTGAGGAGACCCAGTCAGCCTTTTATGGTCAAGAACGATGTTCATTGTAGGTTTATCTTGGCTGCTTTTTGTAAGATTAAGGAAGTTCCTTTCTGTCCCTAGTTTATTTACGAAAAGGTCTTTAAAAAAAAAACACTTGATCATTAGGGGATGTTGCATTTTTTCAGATGATTTTTCTGCATCTATTGAGCTAATCCTATAGTTCTTCTGGTTTGCACTGTTAATTGGGATTATATTGCTTAATGTTCAAATGCTAAACTAAGTTTGCATTTGTGACGGAAACCCCTGATGGTCACGATGCATTATCTCGTTGTGTGTTACTGGATTCAATTTGCTCAAGTTCTGTTGTGATGTTCTTATCTACTCTGAGTGTCAGGAAAAAACCAGGCCAGGAGCAGGTCCTGTCCTTTGAAAATTTCCTTCATTTTTTAAAAGGTGTTTTTTTTTTTTTTTTACATTTTTTTCTTAAATATTTGGTAGACTCCATTAGTGAAGTAATTGGTGTCTGGAGATTTCTTTTTTGTTTGTTTGTTTGTTTTAAAGATTATTTATTCATGAGAGAGAGAGAGAGAGAGAGAGGCAGAGGGAGAACCAGGCTCCATGGTGGGAACCGGACATGGGACTCGATCCCTGGTCTCCAGGATCATGCCCTGGACCAAAAAGGCAGCACTAAACTGCTGAGCCACCTGGGCTGCTCTGGAGATTTCTTTTAAGAAGGATCAGCTATTCTTTTTGAAGTGAATTTTGACACTTCATGTCTTGGGGGGATTTATGCATTTCATTTTTTAAAAATATTTTATTTATTCATAAGAGAGAGAGAGAGGCAGAGACATAGACAGAGGGAGAAGCAGGCTCCATGCAGGGAGCCCGACGTGGGACTGGATCCCGGGTCTCCAGGATCACATCCTGGGCTGAAGGCTACACTAAACTGCTGAGCCACCCCGGGCTGCTCAAGGCGACCTTTATTATGAGTCTGGTTAGCCCTTCTGCTAGCTCATGGTCTTTCTTTTTTTCTTTTCCTTTTTTTTTCCTTTTCTTCTTCTTCTTTTTTTTTTTGCAGCTTTATTGAGGTATAATTTACAAATAAAATTGTCATATGCTTAGAGTGCACAACATGAGGGGTGTGAGGGTGGCTCCGTCGGTTAATATCTGACCCTTGATCTCAGCTCTGATCTTGATCTCAGGTTCATGAGTTTGCACCCCGCGTTGGGGACAGAGATTACTAAAAAATAAATAAATAAACTTAAAAAAAACACAAAGTGCACAACATGATCATTTGATGTACAGACACACTGTACAAGAATTCCCACAATCAATTAACACGCCCATTGCCTCACATGGTTGCCTGTGAAGCATCTCTGCTTCCAAGCCTTTGGCTTTTTCTCCCCCTACATGTGGGACCAGGCAGGATGTGCCTTTCTTTCTCTGTCTGGCTAATTACGTGCAGTGTAAGCCACGAATCTGTGAACGGCAGGATCTTCTTTCTCAGGGTGCATAATATGCCCTTGTGTGTGTTATATGTATTCATACTGTGTCCACAGAGGCTGCACTTCCCTCATGTTCTCTGGATTGCACACACTCTGGGAGGTGCGAGGCGGTCTCTCACTGTGGTTTTGATTTGCCTTTCTCTGATAATCGGTGACCTCGAGCACCTTCCAACACAACTATTGGCCTGTTTGTGCATCGTCCTTGGAAAAATGTCTCTTTGGGTCCGTTGTCTGATTGATTGATTGATTGACTGATTGATTTATGAGAGACAGAGAGAGAGAGAGAGGGCGCGGCATAGACACAGGCAGAGGGAGAAGCAGGCCCCATGCCGGGAGCCCGATGTGGGACTTGATCCCGGGACTCCAGGACCACGCCCTGGACTGAAGGCAGGCGCTAAACCGCTGAACCACCCAGGGATCCCCTCTTTGTCTGTTTTTAATTGGCTTGTTTCTTTGATACTGAAATCCTCATGTATTTTGGATATTAGCCCCTTATTACAAGTATGTGGCTTGCAAATATTTTCTTCCATCCTGTGGATTGCCGGATTGCCTCTCATTCTGCTGAAATGCACGACCCTTTCGATGGCTCTCCCTGGGGGCCTGGTGTTCTGCGAAGTCTGTCCAACCCTGCAAGGTCTGTCTATCCTGACTGGTGGAAGCAGGGACTGTCTGAGCTCCTGCGTGGGCTCTGTAGGTTGCTGGGCCTGCTATTTCACAGTGGTTCTTTGCTCTCATGTACAAGCCTGGCCGTTCTTAGCAAACCTCCAGGAGATGCTCTGCAGACACCTGGAGCTCTTTCTCTGAGTCTCCTTCCTTCTTGGCCCTTGGCCCTGAGAATTTGAGCTGCCTCAGCTCAGTGGGGCTGGGGGCTCTAGGCACCCCATCCCCTCCACCAGCTTCAGGGCAGGCCTTGCACATTACATCTGTGCTGCCCGTTGTTCCCTCTCAAAGAATGTATTTCAGGGCATGATCCCGGGGTCCCTGGATCAAATCCCACATCGGGCTCCCCGTAGGGAGTCTGCTTCTCCCTCTGCCTGTGTCTCTGCCTCTTTCTCTCTGTGTCTCTCATGGATAAAGAAATAAAATCTTTTTTTTTTTTTAAAGAGAGAGAGGCAGAGACACAGGCAGAGGGAGAAGCAGGCTCCATGCACTGGGAGCCCGATGTGGGATTCGATCCAGGGTCTCCAGGATCGTGCCCCAGGCCAAAGGCAGGCGCCAAACCACTGTGCCACCCAGGGATCCCAAGAAATAAAATCTTAAAAAAAAAAAAAGAATGTTTTCTGTGCTCCCTCCATCCCTGCAGCCACCTATTTGCTTACAGTAGGAGGGCAGGGCCTGAGGCCCATAATCCTTGGAGGGCAGGATAGGACGTCCTCCTCCTTGGATGACTGAGGCATGAGCTGGACACCAATCTTCCAGTTCTCTCCATTTTCTCCCGCTCCTGGAATAATTTCCTGACTTTCCCCATGATCCCAGTGAAACTGCTTCCCGGGATGAGGGCGAGGGCCAAGCATACCTGCACCCAGTCCCCTCTGCTTGGGTGGGACTCACAAGGACTCATCTCTAATTCTTCCTAACGCCTCAACAACCTCTTCAACCTCTTTTGTAAGCCCAAGGGGTGGGGCGGAGGGTCAGCTCAGGGTCAGGAACCTGGTTTTCAAGCACCTCCATGGGGATCCAGCTTCGGTGGGCTGCCCTCGTGCCAGCGGGTGTGTGGGAGTCCCTGGCACCCGCTGTCCTGGGCCTTAGCACGGGGCCAAGACCAATCCTCTTCTCGTATCCTGTCACATCTGTTTAAACATCGCAGGCTTTGTCTATCTCAATTCCCAACTTTTACAAGCGCGGAGGGAAAACAGCTCCTGACCCGCACAGATTTGACCGAATCATGGGTCCTGGAGCAGGGGTGGCTGAGAGATTCTGCTGGGTGGGATGGAGGTCACAGGCAGGGCTGGGACGCACTTAGAGGGACAAATGGGACCAGGGGAGTGATGAGAGTGAGTGGGGGGCCTGCAGGGGCTGGAGGGATGGGGGTGGTCAGGGCTGGCCGTCTTGAAAATCGCAGCTCTCCCGCAGACAAGGCCATCTGGTCCCCCTCTGGCACCACCTGGGCAGGAGCCCCATGCTCGGGTGACCGCGGCTGGGACCCTGGCCTGCGTGCTGCTCCCTCCCAGGTCCCACGTTTGTTTTCCCCTTAGGTGACGCCTGAAAACACAGCCTGCTTGCCAGTGCTATTCGCTCAGCACTGCTGTGTGCACGGCCCCACCTTTGGAAACAGTGCTCTGGTGGTGGTGTCACACTGCACACCCCGGACGTCACACTCTTGCTTCCTGTTGTCAGAACCGGGTTTCTTCTTGCTCTTTGATGCTGAGCTGGGATCTCGCCCCGCGTGGGGCTCCCTGCTCCTTGGGGAGCCTGTGTCTTCCTCTCCGTCTGCTCCTCCTTCTGTGCTCTGTCTCTTCAATAAAGAAAATCTTAAAAAAAAAAAAAAAAAGTGTTCTCCAAATTGCTCTAAGTTTCTCAGTGAGCAGCCCTTACATCCCCTAGATTTGTTTGCCTTACCAGTGCTCTGTGGTCCCTGCTTATGAGGTTTTCCGGAGGTTCTGCAAAACTCAGGGCCACCTGCCCATGGCCTCTGCTCGGTCTGCATCTGGCCAGGCTCCCAACCGCGGTCTTCTAAGACGTGTGTGCTGTGGCCTGCACTTGACAGGAGCGTCGCATCTCTGGGACAGTCCCTCTGAGCCTGGTGGCTCTGCTGAGGCCCAACCACGGGCATGTGGCTTTGCCACTCACCATGGCCCTGAGGGTGGACATGCTGGGCTTTGGCTCAGCCCTAGTGCCTGCACGCCTGGCCCCAATCTCCTCCCAGCACCCCTACACTGCCAGCCTCTGCCTTCTGTCCTCTTTCTTTGAAGGACTGGTCTCCGTTTCTTGTCTACAAACATATCCTCTCATATTACTAATTTTTGAAGATTGCATGTCTCGGCTCCGGAGCTGAGGGTTTCAAGCAAGTTAATGTCTCTGCATGAGATGGACCTTCTATTACCTGAAGGTTGTTATGCACGCCTGGAACTGCATGCCACTGCTGGACTTGACCCACAGCTACTCACATCACTCTTTGGACCTGGTGGTGAGGAGGCCGGCTCACCTAGGGCAGAAAGAGAAAGGTAGACTCACGTTGTCGTGTTTATTGAGATTCAAGTTTGGAGACTGGATGTATTTTTGCTGGTTTTATTTAGCTCCTATATGAGTGCTCACTGAGTGCCTGACATTACACATGTGTACTAGTTTATGACTCGTAACAATCCTAGGCCACAGGTACTGTTGATATAATTTCCATTTTACAGACAAGAAAACTGAGGTACAAAGGGTAGTGAGCCATGAGTGAGATTCAGAGAGCTGTGCTCTTAGCCACTCCTTAGCATGTGAGCGTGCAAGAGTGCATGTGTGTGCACTTGTGTGAGCATGTGTGCACGTGTGTGCATGTATGTGTGTCAATGTACACATGCGTGAGAGCATTGTGCACGTGTGTCTGTGTGCATGTATGTACATGCATGTGAAAGCGTGTGCATGTGTTTATGCGCACATGTGTGAGAGCACTGTGCATTTGTGTGCATGCGAGAGTGTGCAAGCATGTGAGTGTGCATGCATGTGCTTATGTACGTGTGAGAGCACTGTGCACATACATGCGTAAGAGAGCGTGTGTGAGCATGCGCTTGCACGTGGGGGGGTGTGAACCACACACTGACTGTGGCAGGACATTCCACAGTGATGGAGGATAGAGGACACGGGAGCAGGCTAAGGGGCCTGGTCCTGACCTCCTGCCCTAGGCCAGCTCTGCCCGCCTCCTCCCTGTGCCTCACATGTAGCAGCTTGAGGGCCCCAGAGGCCGGGAGGCAGCAGACACAGCTCTGCCCCCTCCCCTTGTCACCGGATGATGGGGAGTAACGTGGAAACCACTCGACCCCAGAAGCCATGGCTCACAGCTCTCCCACCCTGCAGTTGCCCCTTGTTCCGGAAACACAGAGACATGAGGGCTGAGGGGAGGGTGCGCCTGGGAGGTGGGGGTCTGTGGCGGGAACCTCTGGGACAAGCAAGAGGTCACAGGGCCCTGGGGGCCTGGAGACCCTGGGGACCTGGAGACCCTGGGGGCCTGGAGACCCTGGGGGCCTGGAGTCCTGGGGGCCTGGAATCCTGGGGGCCTGGAGACCTTGGGGGCCTGGAGTCCTGGGGGCCTGAAGACCCTGGGGGCCTGGAGTCCTGGGGGGCTGGAGACCTTGGGGGCCTGGAGTCCTGGGGGGCTGGAGACCTTGGGGGCCTGGAGTCCTGGGACCCTCTGGGAGGCTGGGGCTGGGGCTGGAGCAGGTGTGTGTGCGTGTCTGCCCCTCCCTGGGCTGTGGCCTGGCCTCCCTGGGGCTGGGGACAGGTGCCCTGCTGCTCTGCGCCCTCCTTCTGAACATGGCCAGCTGGCTCAGCCCCTGCACCAGTGTCAGGTTCCAGGATGTTCCCTGGGGGAACTTTGATCTGGAAAGAATGAGGGTGACCGATCTGGCTGCTGCCCAGGGCCCAGCCGTGTCACTGAGACCTGGCCTGGGCTGCCCCTGCTGCCTTCCCACCCCGGGGATGCCGGGCCGTTGCTCAGGGCTCAGGGCACACAGGAGGGGTCTTTCTAGCCTCCCTTCTGTCCCCCGTTCTGTCCGCTTCTGTCCAGTCACTGGCCTGTGTGCCCCTTTGTCCCCTTCATTCATGACTGCGGGGTCAGGAGGATGAACGAGGCAGGGTCCTGCCCTTTCAGGAGCCCCCAGCCCTACACCCCAAACAGGAATCACTACTCAAGACACACATAAGTTGCCTGTTGGAGGATGGAGACAGGACGGGAAAAGAGATGTATTCCAAAGGGCATGACAAGGCGGGGAGGGGAGGTGAGTGGGAGAGCCCTCATTAGGGTGGGCTTCCCAGAGGAGGCGGCGTTTCAGATAGGCTCTGAAGACCTGAAGGATGAAGGATGGGTGGGAGTCTGCTGGAAAAGGGCTAGTGGAAGGGATGCTTCAGGTGGAGGGATGAGGGCAGGCCTGCATGAAGAAGTGGGTTTTGCGCATTTGGCGAAGAGCTGTGAATGGCACCCTGAGGCAGTGGGGGGGGGTGGGTTAGAGGGAGGGTGCCTCTGGGGCTTGCAGTGGGGTGGCGAGGAGGTGTGGGCAGGCCCTGATGCCTCCCGTGAACACTCAGCCCCCGTTAGGCCCTGGGATGCTTTTGAGGGCCCGGCAGCACCCCCACAAGCTCGGCCTCCCTGCACCCTCAGTGCCTGGGTTGGGGCCTTTCCTGGGCTGAAAGCAGACACTGCCCGGCCCACGGGCACAGGAAGGTGAGGAGCCTCCGAGCCCTGGACCTCTGGCTCCTGTCCCCGGGAGGCTCCAAGCCCAGGCTCTATAAATAGTCCCGGAGGGGGAGGGTAGCAGGCTGAGCAGGGCTGGGGCGGGGGGCCAGGCCTCTGGATGGGGGTGGGGTAGGGACAGGGCAGAAGGAGCCCCAACGACAACTGCTGACCCTGTGGGTGGCTGGGTCCCCTGGGCCAGAATGGCGGGGGTCAGCAGGGCAAGGAGGGGCCCCCCTCCTTGTCCTGTCACTGGGCTGGTTTCTGGAGGCCTGAGGCTCAGAATACAGGCTGTGGGGGCTCCAGGCTGTGCTGCCCCTGACACCACCACCACCCCCCAGAGCCCGGGGGCACAGGACAAGCCAGGGCAGGATGCGGGCTCTTCCCAGACCTGAGCCCTGCTCCCCTGCCTCAGAGCTGCCATTCCCAGGGCATAGGCAGAGGGCTCGGGGGAGCCGGTGGAGACCTTACCAGGCTGTGGGGCTGGGGCTTGGGGCTGAGGCTCCTGGAAACGGATACTTTGAGCCCGATGGCCATATCGGGGATGGACGCGGCTGTCTCCATGCCCACCCAGCTCTGAGGGCACCAAGCCACTCTGCGCCAGGACACACACTCGTTCCATGCCAGCCTAGACCCCCACAGTGGGCGGCGGGAAGCTCCTCCCCAGGGCCGGAGGCCCAACATAGCTCCCCAAGGGGGGGAAGTTCTGCCCTGTGTCCAGCCGCTCAGAGCCAGGGTCCCTTTAGCCCTTCACGGGCAGGAGCCAGCAGAGCAGCCCACAGCGCCCAGGCTCCGCGCCCCTGGGGGCGGAGTGCATGCGTGGGCCCGCCAGAAATGGGGCATAGGCCGTGTGCAAGGAACAGATAGTGACACACACTCAGATGTCAGCAAGCCTGTGTGGACACGCAACACCCACAGACACACATGTGTGTAGTGTCAGTGGCACAGGACTTGTCGCGATGTATAGGTCGGCACATGTGCTGCCGGCACACACATGCATGTATTAACATGTACTCACCACCCACGAGCAGATGCATAGAGATCCCTCCGACATACACAGGTGCAGCAAACGAACACGTGCCCTACACACATTGAGCATGTGCAGGAACATGTGCAAGTACCACAGACTCTGTAACGCCCACGTGACTCCTCCACATGGATGTACACGCAAGCATGATGCAAGCACAGACATGCCCTCAGATGCATGGGGAGAAGACAAACATCCCACGCTTATGTGCGTTAGGGCGAGAGTCCCCTGTGGATGGAATGATGAAGTCTGAGGTTTGGTGGGAGTGACCAGGGGGTGGGGAGTTTCCGCAGGGCTCCGGGGTCAGCCTCAGTGGGGCTGTTTCCCGCTGGCACATGCCCCCCTCCACCTCCCCCCCACAGGGCACAGCCTCCACCAGGGCCCCACCTCCATGCCTGGCTCTCCCCGTGATCCCGGAGCCCAGCCACCTGGCAGGACAGGGTACATACAAGCTCATGTCCCCACTGCTGTGGATCTCGTAGCAAGGCAGTGGTTTCCAGGACGAGCGTGGGTCCAGGATCCAGGGGAGGAGTGGTGGCAAGGCCCAGAGTGCATGTCTCAGATTCCTTGTTAGCTGGGGTCCTGGGGGCATGGGGTGTGGCTGCTTTACGGCACTCCCCACCCCCGGGGTCACAGAGCGGGATTGCCAGGCCCGTTTGCTGCCCTGCAAGCTGAGGGCTGCATGGATGGTGTGGCAGGGCCATCGGGCCTGACAGATAATGAATCAGGCCGGGCCCATGCCCCTCCGACTGAGCCCTTCTTGGCAGAGGGGCTTGGAGGGGTCCCTGGTGACCTGGGGATTAGCTGTGTGCGGCACCCCTGGGCCCCCAGGTCTTGCCATTCCTCGAATGCACCCTCCAATGTATCTTAGCAAACAGCACCCCACACCCCCCCGGGGACCCGACCATCTCTTCCCTCCCTTTGCTCAGCGTCTACCCATCTACAGTCCCTGGCCCCCGAGGCCAACCAGTGAGCCCCTGTTTCCCAGGCATTTAATCACCCAGGGTTTCCTGAGCACTTTCTAAAGCTAGGTGCCATTCCAGGTGAGGGGACAGATGAGTGGCCACAACAGAGCCCCTGCCTGTGAGGAGTGTGCATGTACCCGGCACCCATGCACCTGGACCCAGGGTTCAGGGCATGATGTGGCACCAGCCAGGCAGCAGAGGAGTGTGGAGGTCTGAGCACTCCATCCCTCGTGTCCTTTCCCCGCCCAGTAACCCTGATGTGACCTGTGTTCTCAGGAATGAGGAGTCTGGGTGGGAGCTTCAGGGCAAAGACTGGAGGCTGCTGGGTCTAGAGAGAGGGCAGGCGGTGGACAAGTGGAGATGGTGGGTAGGGCTGTGGGGGTGGGTGATTCTACCCAGGGAGGGTGTGCAGGGGGTGGGGGGATGGCTGGAGCCCTCTAATTCCAGGGGAGAGTAGCCTCAACTGGCCCGGGACAGGAGCCACTGCGCAGACCCAACTGAGTGTGACAGTTGGACCAACATGCTGGGGATGGGGCCTGGATTCTCATCCTGCCTTTGTGTGACTGGCTTTGTGGCTGGGGGCTGGTCCCTCTTCCTCCTGGGGCCTCAGTCTCCTCATCTCAGGTCTGTGACTAACTTCCCTGACTTGATGGTTTTGGCCTGGAAGGATCTGATCTGGAGAAGGGACAAGCAAGGGGGGGCCAGAGGTTGGGGGTGGGCAGCATGTCCCCCATCCTCTCCCAGCCTGGAGCAAGGGCCCAGGCAGCGCCCAACAGGCAGTGGAGGGGTCAGAGCCAGCGGAGGAGGAACTGGAAGACAGCATCAGAGTCCTCCGGACCTGGTGGGAGGTCGGCCTGCCCCGCCCACGGACATCAGCGCGGGTGAACGTGCAGGGAGTGCGCAGCCCCCTTAGCGGGCCTCCCTCGCAGGCTGGTACGGGCGGGGGGCGGAGCCTGCTTCCTGGGGGCGGGGCGGGGCGGAGCTGGGGGCGGAGCCTGAGGGCGCGGAGCTGGGTGGGGCGGAGCCGGGGAGTAGACCCGGGCGGGGCGGAGCTTAGACGGGCTGGGGCGGAGCTAGGCGGGGGCGGAGCCCGAGGGGCGCGGAGCTGGGGGGAGCAGGGCCGGGCGGGGGCGGGGCGGGGGGGCCGGCGCCTGGGCGGAGCCGGAGGGCGGACCCTTAGAGCTCAGAGCCCGCGCTGGCCCCGCCCCCGCCCGTTGCAGTCTCTCCCGGCTCCCGCCCCTCCTCTTCAGGCTCCTGGTACAGCTCTCCTCCCCGGGGCTCAGCTCCAGCTGCTGTACTGACTCAGGAGTCCGACTGCGGACGGAGAGCCGCCGGGGGTGGCCTTTCTGGAACCCACAAGGAGCCCCACTTCCGCGGCAGAGGGAGCCCGGTCCCGCCCAAATACTTCCCTGGTGGTGGATCGGGACCGCGGGTGACTCACCCGAGGTGAGAGCGGATGGGTGGACCCCGAGCAGCTGGTTCCTACCGTCCACCACCTGAGATCCGGCCAGCCTGCCCTCCGGGGAATGAGAGAAAAGGCTGGACTCGGTCGGGCCTGGGCCCACCCCCGTGCATGCCAGGTGGCCCAGGTGCACTTGAGCCGGGGAGCCAGGGGTCAGCTGTCTAGTGCCTCCTGGGACTTCTCCGCGTGGTTCTCCCGTGGGTCCTGCAAAAAAGGCGGGAATGAGGCCGGGTCTCTGAACCTCGGGCCCAGGTGCTCAGACCTGCCCGGCCGTGCAGAGTGTGGGGCTCTCCCCGCCTCTCCGCGTGCAGGGAGCAGTTTGGTTCACCCCGTGTAGACGGCTACTTGGAATACACGCTCACACACACACACTCACACATACTCACGCTCATGAAACATGCACGCCTTTTGGCACTTGACTTTCTTATGAAATAATTGCTGGAAGGCTCCTTTGATTAGGTAACCCAGCGTTCCTTCCTGTCTCCACGGTGGGGGTGGGGGGGCGCTCAGCATCTGTTGGGCTGATCCAGCTCCTTGTGGGCAGTGTGGGCCAGTCCATGGGGTCTGTGCTTGGAAAACACAAGCCCTTCGGGACCTCTTGTCCCTCAGGCATCTAGCTAGGCCTGCCCAGCCACTGGGCCTCCTTTGGGTGGGCCTGGCCCGGTAGGGAGAAGGCTAGTCAGGAAAGGTTTGGGGAGAAAAAGATTGGATGTTCCCATTTTTATTTTATTTTTTTAAAGATCTATTTATTTATTTTTTTCATGATAGACCTAGAGAGAGAGAGGCAGAGACACAGGAGGAGGGAGAAGCAGGCTCCATGCCGGGAGCCCGACCTGGGACTCGATCCCAGTACTCCAGGATGGCACCCTGCGCCAAAGGCAGGCGCTAAACCACTGAGCCACCCAGGGATCCCCTCCCATTCTTATTTTAAAACAGATTACAATTATAGGGAAACTCAGTATCTTTGCTCATTATCCTGTCCTCCTGAAGAAACAGTTGTTTCCATTCTTCCCTCTTTTGTGAGGCATGCCGGGAAGGGAGCGGATGGAAGAGGGGATATCTGGGTTTAGGAAAGAAAGGAGTGTTGAGAGGGAATAGAGGTGGGATTACAGGCCGGTGGATACATAGTCTCCGAGGTATAGGGCCCATTACCCAAAGCTCACTCATCCCAGGATTGGGAGATTCAGCCCTAGGGGCACCCTGTTTTCCTCGGTGCCAGACCTCAGACTGTCCAGGATCCCCTACCAGATCCTCCGCCAGGGGCCCCTTGGGGAGCCTGGAGCCCCTTCTGATCACTGGCCAGAAGGACACAAAGATGGAGCTACGGAGTGGGGCTGCGAGGGGACTTCACAGGGGTCTCCCCTCCCTTCGGTCTTAAAAACTGGTGCAAGAGATTCCCCGTAAAGGACCCCCAGGAGGACAGGGCGAAAGTGAGGGTGGCAGTTCTGGGCAGTGCTATTGCCGTTGGGCTCCCTGAACAGTGGAGGCGTCCCGTCCCCCTCCCCCCGACCCCCCAGCGGGACCGGTCCTTGGCTGAGAGCCCCCAGGGGATGCATACCCGCATTACTGGTCTCCAGAGTAAAGTCCGCTTGGGGTCGAGGCCTTCTTCCGGTGGGGCGACCGCCCCCGGCTCCGGCCGCACGCTGCAGCCCCGGGCTCGGGTGGGGGGCTCTGGGACCCGGAGCTCCCTCTGCGGCCGCGCCCCCGCGGACCTCGGCGCCCGCGCTCCGGGATCCACGCCTCCGCCGCTCCCCTTCGCGGCCTGCGCTCCCCGGCTCCGCCCCGCGGCCCCGCCCCCGCGCGGCGCCCAGTCCCGGGCCGCCCGCGCCTCCCTCCGCCCCTCCCGCGAACCCAGCCGGCGGCGGCCAGTCGCAGCCCGGAGCAGCGGCGGCGCTGGTGTCCTCTCCCCGCAGACCCGCGCTCGGCCCGCGTGCCCCGCGGGGCCATGGAGCCCGGCCCCGACGCCGAGGAGGCGCGCACCGTGCGAGAGGCGCTGGGCCGCTACGAGGCGGCGCTGGAGGGCGCGGTGCGCGCGCTGCACGAGGACATGCAGGGGCTGCAGCGCGGCGTGGAGAGGCGCGTGGCCGAGGCGCTGCGCCTGGCCGGCCCGCTGGCGCGCACGGTGGCCGAGCTGCAGCGCGACAACCAGCGGCTGCAGTCGCAGCTCGAGCGCTTGACGCGGCAGGTGGAGGCGCTGGGCTTGGGGACCGGGCAGGCCCCCGCCGCAGGCTCGCCCGGCACGCACAGCCCCCCGGCCGCGCCCGCCGCCCCCGGCCGCGCGCCCCGCCTGGGCTCCGCGCGCTTCGCCAGCCACGCCACCTTCTCGCTGTCCGGCCGTGGCCAGGTGAGCCTGGGGCGGGGAGGGAGGGCGCCGGGGCGGGGGGATGTGGGAGGGCTGCGCTCCCGGGGCCGCCCCTCCGCCTCCAGTGCGTGGTCTTCTGGCCTGGGGGCTGCGGGGGTCCGGCCCCCACCCGCAGCAGGAGAGGGCCGGGGCGCCCGCTGCACCTGTCCCGGGCCCCCGCCTTTCTCTGGAGCCAGGCCCTGTTCTATCTCCCTCTCCTCTTTGTCCCCATGGCGCTGAGGCAGGGCCCCTGACCAGTCCGAATGGTCAGCAGCCCCCGACTGCCCCACCTGCACCCCCGCTTCACTGAGGCCTGACGGCTCTCGTTATTAATTAACCCAGATTGAGAACTCAGTACCCCCTGCGTGTGAGAGAGAGGGGGTCGCCAGGAGGACACTATGTGGTCCAGCGACCGCGTTGGGGAGCCGGCAGGGGTCAGGAGAGATGGCAGTCTCTAGCTTCCTGGGGTCAGTACCCGCGCGGGGGTGGGGGAGGCCGGCTGGACAGGGCACTACCCTGAGCCTGGGGCCCCCTGAAGAGGCCGGGAGAAGGTTTCCATGGTGTGTGTAGTGGCTCTTAGGTGGGGTTTTCCACTCTGCTCAGGCATGTGCTCTGGGGTTGGGTTTCCAGGGTCTGGGTGTGACTCGTTTGCACCTGCTGCCCCTCCTTGGTTTAGTCCCTCAGTTCAGATCTCCTGAGTGGGCTGGGCTGTCCCTCAAGGGGCCAGGAGGAGGGGGAGCAGATGAGCTCTGGCCCCCAGGGGGCCATGCTGGGTGGGAGCTGGCCCCAGGGGGGAGCCACTTCCCAGTGGGCGTCCCAGCCCCGTCTCCTGCTGCTGGCGCAGGTGGAGGTGGGCTGGGGGCCGTGTGTGCAGGCCCAACAGAGCTAAACTGAATGAGAGGAGAGGGGAGAGAATTGTGAAGGCCGCCTGGGGACTTGGTACCCGGGGGGCAAGACATTCTTCAACCCATGGTGGTGGCAGTGCTCTGGGTGAAGTCCTGGATGTACAGACACGCTTAATTCTGTCCTGTGAACACAACTCACTACGCGTTTGTGGTGTAAAGTCACCACCGTGAGCTCACACGTGCCTGGTAAACTGTGTCATCAGCTGTTTCTGAAGTTGAGTTCATGTGCTCCTGTCTGCTTGTGGCAGCAGCTGCCCAAGGTTTCAGAAGAATAATGTCTGGGTCATGTGTATACAAACATGTATGTGCACACACTTGCTCATACATGGGCCTCTCCAGTCGTCTATTTCCATGGGAATTGGCCATGCTCACCTGAGGGGAGCTGGTCCTCTTGGTTATGGGGTGGAGAGGGAGGGTGAGGGTGCTGGGCAGGGGGGAACAGGGTCCTCCTTGTAGCCACCTGCAAGCTCCCGCAAGGACAGATGGCAGGGTGCAGGGTGGTTGGACCCAGGCTGGGGTACATGAGGGGCCCTGGGAGAGAAGACAGTCTGACCTGGGGTTGGACTGGGTGGATAGAGACCTGCGGCTGCCTGGGGAGGGATCAGCCAGGTGAGGGGGTGTCTGGGTGCAGGCAGGAGCCTGGCCACCGGGGAGCTGCTGGAGGTGCTGGGTTGTGGTTGGGTCATGCTGAGCACGAGGGGCAGCCCCAGAGTGGTCGGAGGCTCGGATCTGTGGAGGCTGGATGGTGGGGAGGTACCAGGGCAGAGCCTGCAGCCGAAGCCCTTAGTGGGCCAGGTCTTCGGGGCAATTGTACAGGAGAAGTTGAGGCTGGAGCCTTGGGTGGAGGTGATGTCAGGTACCCAGCAGCCCAGTGGGAGCCCTGTCTTAGAGGTCGGGAGGGCAGCCCTCCGGGAGGAAGCGGCTGGGTTGCAGGAACGCTATGGCTTCTTAGGGCACGGGGGCAGAGACTTGGTGGGACAGCGGGCTGCGGCTGCGGGAAGCATGTGGGTGGAGGATGGCCCAGGTATCCAGGGGGTCAGCATCCCCTTAACTGAAGCCATGCGGGCCCCCACTTTGCACGCAGCCCCTGTCTCGGGCGTGTGGACATGGGCTTCCCTCCAGTTTCTGGTGGTCGACGGGGCCGCATGGAGCCACATACACATCCCTGCTCTTGGGGTGTGACCCGCGATGGGGGCTTGGCCACTGACAGGGGTCGGCTTCGGGCTGGGCCCCTGGGCTACCCCGAGTCTGCGTCACGGGATAAGGGTCCAGTTAGGGCTGCTGTTACCCTGCCCCTCTTCCATCAGTGAGATTTAGGGAACTTTCTGCTTCCTGCTATCTCAAAGTGCTGGGTGCAAATGTAGGGGGTGGGTCATGCTCAGTGTACCAACGTCCCCTGAATGTAGAGGGAGAGAGTTGATGGAGTTATCCGCTTTTGGGCGCATGTACCTTTGGCCTTGCACGATGGTGGGAAGACAGAGGTGCAGCGGGGGGAGTGCCAGGAGGACAGAGAGGGCAGGGCAGTGGAGTGGGAGGCCCGCGTCCCTAGCGCAGGCAGGAGCTGCTCCTGTCACCTTTGCTGTGAGGCCTTGGGGTTGGGCCTCAGTTTCTCTGCGTCTGAAGCAGTTGGGCTGGACTGGCCAGGCGCTTGTGACAGCGAGAGCAGCCGGATCCTTTCACAAGCGTGTGTAGCGGCAGCCTGAGGCTGGGCTGGGCCAGGCACCTGGGCAGGAGCTGTCCCCTGGACGTGTCCCCGGCATATCTGGAGCCACCGCGTCCTCGGGCAGAAGCGCTGCAGGCCCTGGGGACACTGCCAGGAGTTGGGCTGCCTGCGAGAGAAACCAGACTCCCTTATCAGTCTTCCTCTCCAGACGCAATAGGAGAGGTCACTGCCCTCGGGACGCATTTGTACTAGGTCTGGAGAACCCAGCGTGAGCGTGGGTGGAGGGGCCACGGTCAGAAGGGGGCTGTGGCTGCAGGAGGAACCCCTGAAAGTCCCTGCACCCCACTAAGTCAGTATGACCTTTTCAGCAGGAGCGATGTATTTCCCGAGTCCCCAAAGTCACTCACCCTGCGCCTCCTGCACCGTGTTCCCAGGCCTGGGCTTGCTCCTCTGAACACAAAGCCCAGAGGGGTACCTTGGGGTGCACCAGCCGCCTCCTGGGGACCACTTCCCGACCCCCAGGCCCCTGGTGACTCCTGTCTCAGCACACAGGGGCCCCTCGCCCCGGCTGTACAGAGGTCCTGCTGGGGTGGTTGCCCATTGTCACCCATCTCTTTCCCCTCATCCAGCCACAACAGGTGCAGGGGTCTGGGGTTCGGCCTGCCCCAGGCTCTGGGGGGCACATTCCTGCTGGGCTGTCCCCCTGTTCTCTGGGAGGCCAGAGCACCTTGTGGAACGACTGTCAGGTTGGGGCGGGAGACCTGGGCGCCTTGGACACAGGCTCCATTAGCCAGCCGTGTGAGTCGAGGTGCCGCTGCCCCCACCATCATGCTGCTGGGCTGTGTGATGATGAGGTCGGGGGTGGTCTCTGAAGAGGCCTCCCCATGAGCTAGGGACAGGGGACCCTGGGCGTCTGGTCTCAGCCCACACCCCAGCTGCTGCCGTCTGGCCGCTCCACGGGAGGGAATCTGGCCGGTCAACACCCCGCCCCCACGTCACCGGTTGGGGGCCCTGCAACGTGCAGGGGCAGGCACCTAGGCCCCCCCAGACCCACATTCCTGGGAAACAGGTTCACCAGCAGCCTGTCCCTCCCAGCTGCTCCCTGGACCTGTGGCACCGGTTGGACCAGACAAGGGCAGGTGGTGGTGGGGACACAGAGACCCCAGGGCTGGCAGGAGCGGGGGGGCACTGGGTGGACTGGTTGTTTCTTCTCCTTCCGAGTTGGCTTGAAGCCAGCCAGCGTGTGGCCCTGGGGTGCTGGCAGGTGCCCCCTTCCCTGCTGTGCCTGTGAGTGGGCCTGGCCCCCTGCCCCATCCTCCTGAGTCCTATCCTTTCTCACTTCTGCAGGGACCCCACCTGTTCCATGTGGATGAGCCCCTTGGGCCCCCCTCATGGCTAAAGCTCACCCCAGCTTCTCCTCCAGGTCCCCACCCTCTGACTCAGTTCTTAAACTCAACAGGCACTGTCCGGAGCTCATCACGACCCCTTCCTGGACCCTAGGCCTTTGTGGGCACGCCCACCCTCCTGACACCCCCCTTACATCTCCCCGCCCCTCTAACCACTCCTCCTGGGTGGATGCCTCCCCCCTTGTCCAGGGTCCCGCCTGTGAGCCCCTGGCCAGCTCTTCCTCTGCCATGCTCGGGACCCAGGAAGCCTCTTTTCCCTCCTTCCTCAAGTGTGAGGCCCATACGCCAGCTGTGCTTTGACCTCAGGTCCCTGGTGAGGGGGACGACTCACATGCCATGTGTGTCAGACCTCGTCCTTCTTTCCCAACCGGCGCTCCCCCCTTCATCCTCGCGTCCCTCTGATCCACAGCCCAGGCTTACAGGAGGCGTCGGCCCTTTCTCCATGTCTGTTCACGTCCCCAGTGCTCTGCGTCCCTCTGTGTGGCCCAGCCAATGCCCCGTGTCCCCTGTGGACTGGCCCCGGGGGCTGTGTGGTGCATCTCTGGCCACAGACTGGGACACTTTGTGCTTTGAAGCCTCTTTCTACGGATTAGTCCCTGTGCTGGGAACAGGCTCCTATCCCCATCGCCCTGGCTGGCTGCAGACTGGGCATGGGCGCTGCCACCTCTGGGAGGCCTCCCTGACCCACTGAGCTGGAGGAGGTCTATTGGAGGCATAGGCTCTCAGGCTGGCTTGGCAGAGGGGTGCCCACAGGACGGGCTGTGCCACCTGGGGTCCAGGATGGTCTTTGTCACTCCTCTGGGGGCCTTGCTTGGATGCGTCTGTGGAAGGGCACGGCCAGCGTCTTCGCAGAGCCCCAGTGGCCGTCAGCCCGCATCCCCTTTCTGCTGGGCAGATGTTCCCCGCCTCTCACTTCCCTCGCAGTGAGTGGCCAGGCCCCTGCGGAGGAGACTGTCCCTTCCCTGGGCCCTGGTTCCATCCGCCCAGTGAGCTGGTTTATGTGGAACAGCCCAGAAAAAGGGCCTGACCCGTGCTAGAGGCCTGGATGGGACTTCTGTAGCCACCTTGCCTCCGACGGAGAAATGGGCCCAGACAGGGCATGATCCTCCCCCGAGAAGCAGCACAGGGGTTGGTGGTGCGACCAGGACACTGGCTGGGCTGGGGGCTGGGGGTGTTGGCTCTGCTGTGACGCAGAGAAGATGACAGAGGGGCCCCCGGGAGCCAGGCAGCCCTCAGACTCCAGGCTGACACATGACCCTGGGTCCCATGAAAGGTCTTTGGTGCCCGAGGTCAGCATAGACCCCTTCTGCTTCTGCCTGGGCAGCCCCCATGAAGGTGGCGGAGCTGCCCACCGGCTATGACCAGGGGCCCGAGCTGCCCGCCGACTGGGACCAAGGGGCCAGGCTCCCCCAGCTGGGGAGAGGTCTGGGAGGGAGCCGGGCCACTCTGCACGTGGCACCTCGGAGCCCTTGGTCCTGACCTTTGGTGTCCGGCACTTTGGGGCAGGTTTGTGGGGTCCCAGAGGTCAGCAGTGGGGCTGGGATGCCCCAGCTTGCCATGTGGCCTGGGCCTGTTTCTGTGTCTTCCGGGGGCTGCTTCTCAAACTGGAGTGTGTTTGCCCCCACCCCCTGCCCGGGCAAGGATAGGCTTTAGATGATGACTTTGAGGGTGCGCAGCTGGCCTGCCTGACAGCCCCCTTGGTGGCGGTGTCTCCGCAGAGCGTGGATTTCCAGGATGAAGCCGGTGAGGCGGATGCCAGGAAGGCCTCGGACCCTGGCATCATCGAGAATGGGCACCAGCCAGGAGCAGGTAGGGGCCCGTGGCCCGGGAGGGGTGGCTTGGGGGCTTGCGTCCATGGCCAGAGAGCGCCTGACCCTGGACCACAGCAGTCAGAGGGGCTGCCCCGAAGTGGAAGAACTTTTTAAACACAGTGGAAGATGGAAGCTCCCGGGAGGCAGTGAGCTTCTCTGTCGCTGGAGAAACGAACAGGGCCTGAGGAGTGGTCTAGGCAGCCTGTCGCATGGAGCAGCCAACAGGCCAGCTAGGGTGTCCTGAGCTGACCAAGAGACGGCTGGGGCCAGACCTGGACTCTGGGTGGAGCGTCGAGGTGTCCCCAGGGAGGGATACCTGGGAGGCTTTCTTGGAGAAGGTGGGAGGGGGGTCAGGAGGCTAGCATCCTGCTGGGGAGCTCTGAGGCCCTACGCTGTGGCTGACCTGCACCGCCCCCCAGGGTCACATGCTCCAGGTATGGGTGATGGACCTGCCGAGGCTGCCGAAACCTTCCCAGCACCAGAGCCCCCCCGGCCTCGCCCCGTGAGCCTCTCCTTGGGGCTGCCTCATCAGCCTGTCACGGCCATCACTCGGATGCCTGAGAAGTTCTCAGGGGAGACCTCGGCCGCGGCTCTGTCGCCCACGTCTGCCGCTGTCCTGGGGGCCCTCAGCCTGAGCCCCAGTGAGGCCACCACTGCCTGGACTGCGGCACTCAGCGGTAGGAGCAGGAGAGCGTGACCTAGGGACAACCCTATATCCAGGTGGGAGGGCAGGCAGGGCACATGGTGGGGGGTGGCACCAGACCCCAAAGAGCTGGAGCCCTACAGCCCCATTGTGCCTGTCCACAGCCTGTGCCCTGGTGATGCTCCTGGGCTCTGGGAATACCATGTGGGTCCCCAGCTCAGGGCTGGGGCTGCGCTCTCTGAGATGGGGAGCACAGATGGGACCTGTTCTCTCTGTGCTCCTCCCCTGACCATGGGCCATGGCTAAGCCCAGCGCACCCGCCTGTCTGGCGCAGGGAAGGGAGGATGGCTGCCGGGGCTACTTCTCTTTCTGCTTGTCCCACAGAGAAGAACCCCCCAGCCCCGTGCTCGAGTTCCAGCTATGGGGCAGCGTCTGCTGGCAGGAACAGCAACAGGTGGGTCAGGGTGAGGATGCTTGTGGGGATGGCCTCGGGCTCCCAGGCCACCAGCAGGTGCCTTCTGAGCTGACCCAGAGCTCCAGGGCCAGGGTGTGGGGCCGTAGGGCCACAGTGTCACAGGGTCATAGGGCCACAAGGTCATGGGGTCATAGGGCTGCAGGGTCACAGGGTCGTAGGGCTGTGGGGCCAGATTAGGGCTGGGAGGCTACGGGGGAGTGGGGCGGCGTCCTCTGATGGTGTCATGTGGAGAAATGTGGCCGTGGAGGACTCCTCCTCCCATCAGGGCTGTGGGAGGACAGGAGGCCGTGTCCCTGACCCCCCAGAGGACAGGCAGTGGCAGGCTGTCCTCATCCGTGGCTGGGCTCCCTCAGCTGGGTGCTTTCTAGGGGGACGACGGAGGTGGAAGGGGGGAGGAGAAGGACGAGGGAGGCACCTGGAAAGGCCCCTCCCGCTGGCAGCTGTCCCTGTGCCCCCAGGCCAGCTGCGCAGAGAGGAGCTGGTGAGGAGGCAGGGGACTGGCTGGGCTCCTTTTGTCATGAGAAAGGAAAATTGTGACTTTCTGGCAGATTGTTGAGGAGGAAACAAAAGGGGTCTTGTCCAGTGGGGGTGGAGGGGGGCCTGGGGCTGGCTTGGGGTCACCTTCTGCCCTGGGAGGACCCCCACCCCCACCCCAGGAGTTGGCACCTGCCAAGGGGTGATTATGGGACTGCTGTCCCTCCCTGTCGTGGGCTGGCCTCCACTCTGGACTGATGCTGCCAGAGAACCAGCTCCACAGGTTGGGGCACCTCCAAAGGGTGGCGGGCAGAGCCTCCTGTGTTTCTGCTGCAGGCCCCCTACCCCATCACTCCACAGGAGGGACCCTGGACCTGTGTGTGGCCAGGCTGCTCTTGACACACGGTTCTCTCCTCAGCCCACCGCAGGCCATGCTACCCCAGTCACCCCCCTCGCCCCCACCACCGGCCACCTTGCAGGCCCGGCGCCGGGAGCTGGTAAGGTCGCAGACGCTGCCCCGCACTTCGGGAGCGCAGGCCCGGAAGGCACTGTTTGAGAAGTGGGAGCAGGACACAGCTGGCAAGTAGGGACACCCCTGCCGGGTGGGAGCCACGGGGATGGGGGGGTAGGAGGCCCTGTCCCCTACCCGTTAGGGTGTCCCCGTTAGAGGCACCCCTTGGTGTCTGGACGGCCCAGAGAGACCATAGGGGTTGAGGGTTGGGTTCCAGGGGGGAGCTGTGTGCTGTTGTTGGCATGGGTACCCAGTGCCGTGTGCAGGGTGGGGCCCTACTTTGTGTGGCAAGTACACCCCCCACTCCTGGCTTCCTCCCCTCACCAAGGGAGGTTACCTCGGCGTGTGCCTGCTGAGCCACACCGCCTAATCTTGGGGTTTGGGGATGTCGTGGGGCGTGAGGAGGCCCTCCCTGGGGGTGGCTAGGATAGATGATCAGAGGAGCAGGGGGCAGGCTCAAGTCCTGTGTCCCAGGATGACCTGGTGACCCTCAATCCCTGGCTGGGGGGAGGGCAGTCTTGCCCCATATGGTGGGGGGGCGGCCATGTGCCCACACATCGTCCGGGGGCCCCGGGGACCCCTGGGAGGACAGAGTGGCTGCCGGCGGCCCCCACGGCCTCCCCACTCTGGCCTGCGCTCTTTGTACAGGGGGAGAGGCGAGGTGCGGGCCAAGCTGAAGCGCTCACAGAGCTTCGGCGTGGCCAGTGCCAGCAGCATCAAGCAGCTCCTGCTCGAGTGGTGCCGCAAGAAGACTGTGGGCTACCAGGTGGGCCTGGCCTGGGGCCCCTCCTGGCTGGGGCGGGCAAGCTGCAGCCCCAGGGGCTGGCCTTCACAGCAGGTGCTCCAGAACCCAGGGATGCGTGCGTCTGCATCTGAGCAGCGTCTGGGCCTCAGCCTGGGGCTGGGTGGCAGGGCTGGAAGGGCTGTGTGTGGGAAGCCATGCCCCCGCCCCGCTCATCCCCTGCATTGCTCCCTGCCCTCCTGAAGCATGTGGACCTGCAGAACTTCTCCTCCAGCTGGAGCGATGGGATGGCCTTCTGCGCCCTGGTGCACTCCTTCTTTCCCGATGCCTTCGACTATGGTGCCCTGAGCCCCTCGCAGCGGCAGAAGAACTTCGAGCTGGCCTTCAGCACAGCCGAGTGAGTGCAGCGACCCCTGCGCTCGGCAGTGGCCCTGGGGGGGCACGGGGAGCACGGGGAGCACGGAGCAGGCGGGTGTGAGGCCCTCTGGTGTGACCGGAGCCTGCAGGGGTTGCCCACACATGCTCTACTCGTGGCTCCTGCCCAAGCCCCGGGGTGCGGTCTGGGAGGCCAGCCCCTGATGGGCTTGGGGTGGGTGGGGGGCGTGGGCTGGGGTCTCCCAGGGTGCCTGGCCTGTGCTCTCAGGGCTATGTCTTTGAAACTTCCCCAGGAAGGAGGTGTTGTTCTGGCATTTGATGGGAAATCACCTGCCGTCCTGAGCCTGGCTTGTCAGGAGGACATTGAGGGGGGCGACTCTGGGAGCCCTGGCACTTGGGGAGCCTCAGCTCCTGGGCTGGCCTGCCTAGCATTGGGCTGTGCTCGCAGGCCTGGCAGTGGACGCACCAGCTCATGGTGCTGACGGGAGGAGCTGGGGGGCCAGGGCTCTGCCCTCTCACGGGCCTGGTGGGCTGTCAGGTTGCAGAGAGCGGGGGGCTGGGAGACAATGTGTGGAGGACGTGTAGGGCTGCGGAGATGAAGCGGGGGAAGGTTAGCAGAAGGGAGGCCTCTGAAGCCGTTTCCTGCCCAAACATTAATCTGCCCCAGGGCCAACTCTGTGTCTGTGATGTAAGCCCCCCAGTTCTTGCCTTGCCCCAAGCAGGAGGTTGGCCTGCAGCAGGCCTGGACACCCAGAGGCCAGGGCAGGGTAAGGAGACCCTCCTGGAGCCGCAGCATCGCAGGATGGAGACCCCGGCCCTGGGCTCCTTGGCTGCGCTGTGAGCACGTGGGCGTTCCCCCTGTGGTGGGGTCGCAGGGGACATGTCAGACACCGGGCCCCCTCAGGGTCACCAGGGCCCCTGTGTACTTTAGGAGCCTTATCCTTCTCGGCTGCGGGGGATTAGCTGTTACCCTAATCACAGAAACAGCTCTGGATGGAGCCTGTTATGCAACTGGACCCAGACTGTGGGGAAGCGGAGCCAGGGGGCGGCTGGGCATTGGGGAGGGGTGCTTGCAGGGGTAGGCCCGATTGCCGGGAGCCCAGAGGTGGCGGTGCCATGAGTGTGCAGGCCCGGGGTGCTGGTGCAGGCCCCTGGGGTGCATCCCGGCTGGTGAGGCTGTGCCTGGAGTTCTGGGGGCCATGGCCTGGCCCGGGGTGGGCCAGGTGGGGATCAGGGCCACCGGGGTGGTGGTTGTCCCTGCGTCCTACATCATGGGGAGCACCCTGCCCTCCTGCTTGTGGGCAGCCGGAGCCTTCTAGAGCCATCTTTGGCTGTGCTTTCCCAGGATAAGGATTGAGCTCCCGGAGCCTCCAGGTTTGGGGCACATGTGCCTTCTATGCCTGGCCCTGGGGGCGATCTTCAGCTTCCCCCATACCCCGGGCTGACAGGGGGCCAAGACCTGGCCCGGTGTCCCTGGGCTGGGGAGGGGAAACATTGTGCCTATCCCTGAGGGTCTGCTCTGGCTTCTCTCCTGCCTTGAGGGGCTGCAGAGCGGGTGCCCGGGGACACCCTGTGTGGGCAGGAGTGGCTTCCCCTGGGCGCTTGTGGGAGGTGACCTCACAGGGCCCTGAGGCCATCCCCGGAGGACGGCGGCTGCTCGGAGGGGGACGCAGACACAGGGTTGCTTGCTGGAGGGGGTGCTGGGTGTTCGTTCTGGGCAGAGCATCCTCGGTGGACCAGTAGACATGTGGGGCTGTGCAGGGGGCAAGGCCGGTGGCGAGAGGGCCTGGACTCTCGGGGGTCACAGCCTGCGGACAAGAGGGCGGACTGGCCCCTGACACATGGAGTCAGCTCATGTTGGGGAGGGAGTGTGTGGGCAGGGCCAAGAGGTGCAGAGACGTGTCAGCCGGCCACCCCACCCCATCCAGGCTGTGGACACGGTGGCTACTGCCCCTTCTCCCCATAACCACCGCCCCAAGGGTCCCTGAGGCCCGGTCTGTGTGAGTGATGCAGGGTTGACAGGATGGTGAATCCACGGCCCAGATGGGTGTCCCCCGGGCTTGGAAAGTGGGAAGACTAGCCTTCTTACAAAGGGGGCTGGGTGGGTGCGTGGGGCCACCCTCTGCACCCGCTCCCTGCCGTCCCTGGTCCCCTGGGTGCTCGAGTGCCGAGGCTCCCGCTTGCCCTGTGGGGAATGTGCCCTGCTCTCGGGTTACGCCCGGCAGAAGGGGCTTCGGGCTATTTGTGGTGCTCATGTGTCTGCGTGTGAAACCAGCCGGGAGGCCGCAGCCCGACCTGGCATCCGCGGGCGCAGTGGCTTTTACAGGAGTAAAAATAACCCCTCAAGCCCCTCCCCCGCGGCCCCTCAGCCAGCCCCGTGTGGACGGACTGGTCTCGGCGCTGGGCCGGAGCCCTCCGGAGCCCTCTGGAGCCCTCGTCCCCCCGGGCCAGGCCGGGCTCAGGGAGTTCGTTTAAAACCGGCGGCGGGCGGGTGTTAGGGTCCCTGTGGCGGCCGAGGTGCCCACTCCCTGCGGCGACGGCCTTGGTTAAGCTGCCTTATCTTATGAGCACCGTCGGGGGATTAGGGAGTCGAGCATACGTGGGAGGCCGCAGTCTAGGTCGGTGACGCTCAACATTTTAAAGAGGGAGAAGGGGCCTCCGCTATTTTCGAGACTCGCAGAGTTTTACAGAAGTCACTGTGGAAGGTCACCTTCCTTCCCTTGCATTGTGATTCTAGAATGTTCTTTAGCCTGTGTGCGGCTTCTGGGAATCCTGCCGGTGCCCTTGTTGTTGGGGGGCTGGGGGGATGAGGGGGTGGGGTGGGGCCGGGGCCCGGCCTGTTTGGCGGTGGCTTCCCAACGGGGTGGCAATGAAGTGGCAACCAGGAGGCCACCCTGGTGGTGAAGGCAGGGGTGCCCGTGGGCGGAGCCAAACATGCAGGCGGGAGCTCCCTGCAGCCCTGGGCGCCCTGGGGTGAGATGGTGGAGAGGTGGCTGGGGAGACATGACAGGCAGCACGGAGAGTCCCAGGTGCCCCTAGAGGCTCAGTGAGGAAACCAGAGCCAAGTAGCTTTGGGGAAAGACGTGACAGGAAGATTCCCCGAGGATTCGCTTTTAGCACCGGAGATAGGGAAACACGAGCTGAGAACAGACTTGAGGGGCCAGATGCTCAGGAGCCCGAGGAATGGGAGGGGAGCTTCTGTGACGTCAGGGGACACTGGCCCCTTGCCCGTGGGGAGAGGACGCAGAGCTGCCCACGGCAGGGAGCACTGGTGCTTCCTCCCCAGGTTTGGAGGCCAGCTCTCCAGCCTCTTCCCAGGCTGACGCTGGGGCTGTAATGACATGACTCTCACTTAACTTGGGAGGGAGGATGGCCTGGCACACGTGTGGGGTCAGCTCGCATGGCCTGGGATCCCATGAGGCAGCCCTGGGCTGGCGGGCAAGTGGGTGGGCAAAGAGCACAGCGGGTGCTGAACAATAGCTGGGCAGGTGCGCGCAGGTCCCAGGACATGAATTGGCAACCCTTCCCCCGCAACAAGGCACAGGGGTCCCCAGCCTGGGCCACTGGGGGCGCCCTGCATGAGATCAAGCCCCCCGTGACCTCACGGGGCCCCTGGGTTCCCTCATAGGACCGGATCCAGACCAACGGGCAGGCGGTAGTGGGCCGGGACCTGGTGTGCATGTGGCTGTGATGCTGGGTTTCTGGTAGGGGGGCTGGGGGCTGGCCAGTGTTCAGGGCCCGGGAGCGCGAGGGACCCACCAGAACTGGGTGTGAGCTCCTTCGAGCACAGCCGTCCCCCCAGCCTGTGGGGGCACAGCTGGGGTCTGACTGTGCCGAGGACGTGGACTGAGCAGCAGACTTACCTCTGAACCAGCTTAGGTTCTGAAGTCCGGCCTTTCCCGTCCACGTGCTTGCTCCTTAAGTCGGGGCCTGGTGATGGAAACGGCAACCACCCTGCGGTCCGCATGCATGGAGACCCCTCTGGCCCCCTCTGCCCCGCACCCCACGGTTCCTGCAGCAGGACAGATACCAGGAGCAGTCACGTGTCGTTCTCGCCCAATGTCCGTGAGGCTGGGGCCAGGTTGTGAACCCCGACAGTCCATGCACTTGGTCACAGGGGAGGCGTAGGGACCTCGGGACCCCAGAGGTGCATTCTGCTGCGGAGTGGGGAAGGACACCCGCTGTCCTCTCCTGTCACTCTGGGTGCTGCCGCGGGAGCTGGGGACGGTGGGGAAACCACCAGAGAGTGCCCAGCCATCGCGGCATCTACACCAGGGCTGAAGGCTAGACCCGTGGTTCCCAGAGCACACGTCTTGGGGCCTGGGGGCTGGGAGGGGGGCGGGCAGCTTCCTACCGTGGCCCTGGTGACCCACCAGCGGGTGGCGAGATCAGGTGAGCGGTTCATGCCCTGCACTGAGGGAGCAGAGTTGGGGGGGAGACAAGCATTGGGAGAAGATCTCGGGGTAGAAAGTACGTGCACAGGTGTGTGTCTTGTCACCGTGAAGAGTCTCTGTGTGTGGGTCTCATAAAGGGTCTAAAACACTGTTTATGTGTCACTGGGGTGAATTTATTTCTTCATTTACTCTACATTTTGTAGCTCACGCTCATTTTTCCTCACACTGCCCCTGACACACAATGAATGTTTTGGTGATGTTTCATTCTTGCACTAAAATGTCGCTAGTAAAATTTGGACTAACAGAAGTGAAAGTTAATTCCACTGGAACTTGGAACAGGAGGTGTTTTTCAGGGATGACATAAACCGACTCGGGGGTTTCTGGGTGTGGGGGTCTGGGCAGCACTGACCCCCAAGGTCTCCTGGGGTCATGGGAGGCCCCACCCTGGGGGAGGGGGTGTTGCGGGGCTGCTGGTGTGGCCAGTACCCTCGTCCTGACGTCCTGATGGGGCTTCTGTGTTGTAGGAATCTGGCCAGTTGTGAGCGCCTCATCGAGGTGGAGGACATGATGCTGATGGGCCGCAAGCCGGACCCCATGTGCGTCTTCACCTACGTCCAGTCGCTGTACAACCACCTGCGTCGCTTTGAATGAAGCCTGTGGGGCCTGTGTTGCCAGGGCCGAGCCCAGGAGGAGCTCCCTGAGCTCGGCGGCTGGCTTGGGGTGCAAGGCGTGCCGTCCGCCTGCTGTGTTGTGTGATGCGGGCGCTGCGCGCTGTGCTCCACATGGGCGGTGGCCGGGCCCGAGGGATAGGGAGAGCCAGCCGGCGCAGTGGGTGCTAAGTGCTTATGTCCCTTCCCGTAAAAGGCTTGCCTGTGGATCCTGGAATGTGAGGTCTGTTTTCCTGCTGCCGAACTTGGTACATTGGCTTCCCGGGGTTGCGTTGTGACCAGGTGTGTTTTGTCAGAATACCCAGGGTTCCTTCCATTCGTCCATCCGTCTGCATGTGCTCCTAGGCCCTCTTCTCCTGCCTCTGGGCCTCGGCCCTGCAGCGGGGAGGACGCCCCTGTGACAGCCTGACAAGACCACATCTAGGGAAGAAGCTTCGCTGGGGCCTAGGCAACACATGCCCCCAAGTCACCCCCGCTCTCTAGGGGGTAGGGGGTGCCACCTAGTCCCCAAGTGCCCCATCCTTCCTGGGAGGCTCCACGAGGGTTGGGCTGAGAACAGGCTCCTCCCGAGGTTAACGTGATTAGGGAAGGATGGGGCCCTTTGTGCACAGGAGTAGTTTCCATTCATGTTTTTTAGGGGATTTGCTGCAGATATTAATGGGAGGTAACTGCATCTGTACTGTTGACTGTTTGTACATAAAAACACGTGTCAAACTTCACTTTGCATTTGTTATTTCTGTTTGGGGATGTGGGGCCCATGGACAAGGGATTTTGCCTGTGTTTCCAATGAAAATCTGCTTAAATCCCCCCCACCCCATCACTGCCCAGGAGGATGAAAGTCATGTTGGCACAGTAGCTGGAGAGGCTCCCTTGTCCCTGCTGGGGGGGACATGAACAGGGACCCCCCCCTTAGTGCGCTGCCGAGGTCCCGCGGGGGAGGAAGCCCACCCAGGAGGGCTTCGGACCTGTTCGAACAGGACCCTGTTCGAGGCAGTAGGTGCTGGGCTTCTCGCAGGACGTCTGTATGTGACACAGTGCAGTTAGCTTCCTCAGGAACGCTCCTCCCGCAGGTTGGGTTTTAGGAACAAATGTCTAGAATTTCCATGTGAGGAGCTGAGATGTCTTCAGCTCATACAGTGGGTGCCCAACACCTGTGCCTGTGAGCCTCCTCAGACTGAGGCCTGAGGGGGGAGGAGAGACATGGGGGGGTCTATGGGGAGAGAGGAGAGACGTGGGTGGTCTGTGGGGGGAGAGAGACATGGGTCTGTGTGGGGAGAGGATGGACGTGGGGGGTCTGGGGCAGATGAGGGACATGGAGGTCTGGGGGGGAAGAGGGACATGGGGTCTTTGGGGGGAGATGAGGGATTGGGGGGTCTGTGTGGGAGAAAGGAGGGATGTGGGGAGAGGGGAGGGACTGGGGGAGTCTGTGGGGGGAGAGGAGAGACGTGGACGAGTTCTCCAGGTGGGTGAGCAGTAGTTTGAGCAGATCTGCTTGTTGGGCCAAACCTGGTCCCATCGTCTGTGTTTCCCCACATGAGGACCCCTCCCTCCCTGACTCCCTCCCTCCCTCTCATGCTGGGGGCGCTGGGGAAGCTGAGCCCCAATATTGCCAAAGACATGTGCCCGTTTCCTTAGGGGTTTTGTTTTCCCTGTACGGGAGCTTAGGGTGTCAGACCTAAGGCCAGTCTGGGAACAGTGGCTCTGTGAACCGCATTTGCACACTCGGCTGAGTCCTAGGGGACCCATGATCCCCCCACAGACCTCAGTGCTGGCCAGTGCTCACAGAGCTCTTCCGGATTGCACGTGTGCCCTTGCACCTTTGCATATCATGCAGAGCAGATCCCGCAGGAGCACCGAGCCATTCTCCTGTGCTGGAGGCTGCTGTTCCTCGGGCCTCACGTCGGGACTCACACACCAAGGTCCTCATGTAGGTTCTACATCAGTTCCATCTGTGGTGTTTGGGGAAGGCGCTTATGATGTACTGAGCTTAAAACATGATTCCCCCCCAGGACGAGGCCCAAGGGTTGCAAGGCTAGGGCAGCACCCGCCACAAGGCACAGTAGCAAACCCTGCTTAGGCCTGGCTTCCCCGGAGGTCGCGTCCTACTCCAGGTTGCTTTCCCACCCTGGTACCGATGGGTACCCCCTTTACATCCCCCTCACCCCTGCCCCGCCCTGCCCTGAAAATTACTTCAGAGTACTCGTAAGATTGTCACGCTTTTCCAGATCGATTCCATCACCTGGCTTCTGTTGACACTAAGTCCGACTGCATTGGCCTGTGTGTCCCTGATGAGGACGTTCTGGCTGCGCTGGGATGGGCTTCAGCACCTCTGACAGCTGGTGGGGTGTTTCTCAGAGCGAGGGAGCACTTTGTGAATATGATACGGTATGTGCTGCCCAGGGGAGGGTACAGGCCAGGTGTTTGGGGAACAGTTTGTTAAAGCCAATGAATTTCGCAAATGGGCGGGATGACAAAAAGCCCTCGCTTCCCCAGCCATGGGGGTCGGCGGCTTGACACCAGAGGAGGCGAACAGGACGCAGTGTGCAGTGTGTCCAGCCACCCCCCCCCCACCCCCCGCCTCCAGCTCTGCAGGACTCCAGGCAGGCGAGCGGCTGGCTAACAACATGGGTGGAGTTGGTCGGCCTTGGGTGGGACACGTTCCCCACCCAGCAGAACCAGCTGTGTCAGGGTTTCTGAGCCGGTGACGCGGCCCGCTCACTGTGGCTCCAGCCGTCTGCACCATGGGCTCCTGCCGACTGATAAATGTTCTTGTGTGATGACCCATCTTTACTCCCTTGACCTGTCATCTGGGGGTTCTTGGTCCTGCTTTGACGTTGAGTGGCCTGTAATGTCCTCGGAACGAACACGTCCCCAGTGCCCGCACAAGCCTCTTCACTTGAAAGCAGCAAATATGGGCAAATGCCCAGAAGGGAAGGAGTGAGGATACTGGGCTCTCCCAGCCACCGCCCCCCACCCCCCCACCCCCCCCACCCCGCCTCAGCAGCCTTGCGGGGAGGAGGATGTGGGATCAGGTGCAAGAAAGAGCTAGAAAGCGGCCCCCAACCTGTGGGGCAGGTGGTGGTCCTGGAGGTAGGCAGAGAGATGCCCTCTGGCCCTTGGGTCACCCCCCACCCCTCGCGGACCCGGTGTTCACACACTGGCTGGGGTACAGGCTTGTTTTCACAAAACCCATGTTTTAATCACGCACCAACGCCCTCAGCACCTTTGGTGTCTCGGTGGTGCCAGCGGTGCTGGCGTCCAGCAGGACCCCCACCCCCCTGGCTGTTTCGGTCCCTGGCTTGGTCTCCTTTCCTGGATCCGCCCCCTGCGTCAGGAGTTCAGGACACGGGGCTGGTGTGGACTTCAGGAGGCCAGGGTGGTCCGTTGGGACAGGGTGCTTCACCTCCGCAGCCTCCTCCGCGATGAGCTCCTTTTCCAGTGTTTGCGACCTCAGCAGATGCAGTGAGATCTTCGTGTGTGGCCCACCCAGGACATCGGGAAGTCTTGCCGCACCTGGGCGGGTGGCCAGGCGACCAGAGCGGCCCACAGGCTTCCTACCATGCGTGCATGTGGGCCAGTGTGGGCGCGGAACCGTGCTGGCAGAGGCTGGAATCCCCTTCTACACAGTGTCCCGCAGCATCAGAGCTACCCTGTGGTTCCACTTAGGAAAGTCTCCAGTTTGGAGAAGGGTTGGAGGAGGATGTCCAGGGACACACGTCTTCCCTCATGTGTTGCCAACGCGCTGCCACGTGCACATTCCCCTTACTCTGGTTTGCTGAGGACTCAGTGAAAAGTGCAGAGGTCACAACACCCAGCCCCAAATCCTTAGACGCCTGCAACAGTGTCAACCTGGTCCCCCGCTTGTGGCCTGTTAGTGTGGGGGCAGACGTACCTTCATCCACGTGCAGGCTGTGGCCAAGTTTCTCTAACTGTCCCCATGGGGTTCCAAGGCTGCTTAAAACATTCAGAGACCCAGAGGCTCCCATCAGAGTGCTCGCATTAGGTGGGGTTGCTGTGTCTCTTCCAGGTCTTCATCAAGAACCCCCCCTCCACCCACTCCACTTTTCATTTAGTGTCTATTTTCTCTTTGATTCTTCGGAGGAGCCCAGGCAGGTGCCCCCAGGCCGTGCCCCTTCCTGACTAGACCCAGGGGAGGCCAGGTTGGTGCAGGGGTGCCCCATGTGGGAGGGCCGGTTGCACCAAACACCTGCGGGATCATGGATGGATGACTTTTGCCTGAATCTGTAATTATATGGGGCGTTGAAAATGGTGATTGCCATATTCCCTCGAACTCATGGATTCTAGGTGGTTTTCTCTGTCTTGCAACGGTGTTGTAGCCTTCGATGCCATGCTGGCATCATCCTAGGTCTGCCCACTGGCTCTGGGGTCCTCCTGCCCCTGTGTCCCACCAGTCCTGGGGTGGGGGAGGCGCCACCTACCCTGCTCTGGAATCAAAACGGCTTCTGGGCTAACCTTTGACCCAAATGTAGAATCAGCATCACCCAGGGATTTCCAGCGTCTCCAGTGGGTGCTTGTACTCATCCATGGAGGATCAGGTGTGGGTGCTCTGCTCTGAGGCCCCCTAGGTGCTTGTGGCTAAGATGGGCCGAGGTGCCTCCAATCCAGGTCCTAGAGCATGGAGCTCATCTGCATCTTGCATCTTGCACTTACGTTCCCCGTTCTGCTCTGGGCCCCGATGGTTCCCAGTAGGCCCATGTCCCTCCTACCAGACACAGGGTCACAGTCTGATGCCACTGCCACGGCCAGTGGGGCAGGTGGCCTCAGCGTGGCCTCTACTGCACTAGTCTCATGAGTGAACATGGCGTGTGCCTTTGTCCAAGGCCCCTGGTGCATCTTGTCCCATGATCTCCCTCCTCTCATGTCGTCTTGGTCCGTTTTTCTTTTGTTCCTCCTAATTTTTAAGCCCTTCACATGTGGGGAGGGTCCTGTGCTCTGCATCCCTGTCTCCCCATCCTCTCTGCCCTGGAAGCACGTCTAGCTCCTCTTGTGTCTCATTTGGGTTACAGGCATCACCTCCTGAACCTGGCCTCCCACCCTGACGCCTGGCCAGCCGTGCCCTGTGCAGCCCGCGGGACATGTCCCCACGTCACCTGCCCTGAATGGATGCCCATGACTGTGCACAGTGATTCCTTGCCAGGGCACTGACAGCCACTGTGAGTCCAGCCTCAACTTGCCCCTGTGCCCCGTCCTCCCTGTCCACCTGAGTCTCAGTGTACACACCACGTGCCTGGGGAGGCCTTCACAGGCGGACGCCCAGAGCTCCACAAGCTGGCTCGGCCCTGTCACGCAGGTGCCACTTCTTTGGTCTGAAGCCCGTGAGCCGTGCCTGGTTCCCCTGGGGTCTCTGTGGCCTGAAAATGCCTGGCATGTGGGTGGATCCTCTGCTGGTTGCTCAGGGCCAGGACAGTTCAGGAGCAAGTGGCTACAGTGGCTCAGGCCCACGTTTCTGAACGTGGCCTTTCCTTGTAGGGGGACATCCTCAAGATTGCTTCAGTGCCGGCCTGCAGAGACTCCCGAACGGCCAGGTCACAGGGCTCCGCGGTCATGGCTGTGCTCCACTTGCTCTACATCTATGGATTCAGCAGGTGCTAATACATGAAGCCAAAGTAACAAGCTGTGACTTAGCCTCTGCGGGCGCTACTGGGGCATCCGTGGGGGAAAGGGCTCTTGTTTCAGCCCCCAGAGCACCTACCAGTTACCACCTTGGAGGAAGGAAGAGTTGGCTGTGTCCCAGGGTGACCAAGGTGTCCTCCCCTTGGCTCATCGCCTGAGACTGGAAAGTGAGAAAATTGAGTCGGGTGGAGCAGAGACCCCACTGCTGAGGGGACAGCAGACCCAGGCCTTCCACCCACCCTGGCACCCACAGGATGGTCCCTGGTGGGAGCATGGCCCCTGCAGAGTGCGTGGTCGGACCCTGTCCTGGTGGCATTGGCCTCTGGTCATCCTCCTTGCATGCTGCTGCCATTGTGGGAGGCAGAGGCTTCCAGAACCATGGAGGGGGAGGAGGCATCCACGGGGCACAAACCTGGGCCCAGAGCAGGTGGCATGAGCCCTCTGACCTGGTCTGCTCACTTGTGGATGCTGCTCCACCCTCACGGCCACCACTGCCCTGCCTGCTGGTGAACTTGATGGCACCCTGTGCCACGTTACCACCTTAGTAAAGGCTTTGGCGAAACACCAGAGCAGGTTCTTCCAGAACTAAGTACGGATTGGGGGTCGTTGGTTGTGGTCTGCAGAGGGTTCATGACGGGCAGTGACCTTGTCTCACCGCTGCCAGGCAGGGCTGAGCTCTAGGTGCCACCCCCCCACCATCCCCCAGGGACTGATGCTCCAGAGACAACCCCAGGGTCCTGCCCCATGCGTGCCCCCTGTCCCGCTGTAGGTTTCCTTCCGGCCAAGGAATTTCAGTCCAGGGCGGATCTGTGTGTTGCTTTGTTACTCTATCCAGAGGCTTCTCCAGCCCTGAGCACAGTGACTCAGGGGGAATGGGGTATTTTCAGCCAGGGGCCATCGCAGCTGCTGTATCAAGTGTCCCTGGGCCAGTGGACTTCGTGACAGGTGTGTCTTTATTCAAGAAAAATAATGCACTTAATTTAGAGGAAGGACTTCCCCCTCCAAGTAACTCGAGGTGAGGGTGACCACCATGTTCCCCCGGGGCAGAGGCGCCCATTAAGCAGAGCTCCTGCGGCTGTTCCCACCTCCCAAGTGGGTCCCGGGGTTGCCCTGTGAGCCTGGAGGGCTGGGGGCTCAGTGAGGCTGCCCTGGATGGATGCTGGGGTCCTCGTGGGACTTAGGCATGAGCACAGACCACCGTGGACACGGCTGTGCCACGTGGATTTTTTTTTCCTACACGCTTTTAAAATCGATTTTACTGGGGCACCCTGGGGGCTCCGTCAGCTGAGTGTCTGCCCTCAGCTCAGGGTGTGATCCCGGGGTCCTGGGGTTGAGTCCCACGTCGGGCTCCCTGCTCCACAGCGAGTCCTCTTGTCCCTCTCTGTCTGCCGCTCCCCCTGCTTGCTCTCTGTCTCTCGAACAAAGACAATCTTTTTAAAAAGCAAAAAAAAAAAAAAAAAAAAAAAGGCAGCTTTGGTGGCTCAGCGGTTTAGTGCCACCTTCAGCCCAGGGCGTGATCCTGGAGACCCAGGATCGAGTCCCACGTCAGGCTCCCTGCATGGGGCCTGCTTCTCCCTCTGCCTGTGTCTCTGCCTCTCTCTCCCTCTTTCTCTGTGTCTCTCATGAATAAATAAAATCTTAAAAAAAAAAAAGCAAAATAAAGTCAAATTTATGGAGACAAAATCAACACCCTCTTAAAAACTAATTATTTTGGGGACATGATACATGTGCACAGAGTAAAAGGTGAGATGTGCTGCAGGTTGCATCCCCCACCCCGCCCAGGAGACTCCCGCCTGGCCCTCCCTCTGCGGAGTGTTTCCCTGTAGTCCTGGTTGGTTGACGCTGTTTTACTCCTCATTCTTGGTTGTCCCTGTGGATCTGTGGATATGTCGGCGGATTTCCCACCACGGGGGTGGGGGTGGGGGGTGGGAGCTGGGCTGCAGGCATCCAGTTACTGTTGGGTCTGCTTTATTTCGGCTCTGGAGAGAAATGTTCCCGGCTGGACTCCTCTCCTTCCCAGACCTGCTGTGGCTTCAAGACAGGGTCACTAACTGCGATTCTGGTTCCATTGGGAGGGGAAACCGATCCCCACCCTACTGGGACACGGCGGCTCGATTGTAGGGGATGGTCCTGTGGGAGCTGGGTCACCCCTGGCTTCCTCTCCCACCACAGCCGTCAAGGCTCCCAAGCTGGGGAGACACCACACAGGTACTTGGGGAGGGTCCAGACCCCCGTCCTGGAATCCTCTGGGGACCCCAGCCCCAACCAACATGTGAGGTACATGGCACTGGGCACTGTCAACTGCTATAACTACAAGAACCAATAACAATAACAACAATGATAGTAATAATAACAATAATCATAATAATAGGGATCCCTGGGTGGTGCAGCAGTTTGGCGCCTGCCTTTGGCCCAGGGCGCGATCCTGGAGACCCGGGATCGAATCCCACGTCGGACTCCCAGTGCATGGGGCCTGCTTCTCCCTCTGCCTGTGTCTCTACCTCTCTCTCTCTCTCTGTGACTATCATAAAAAAAAAAATCATAATAATAGTGTGCTATTTTGTGTGCTACGTCCAGGTCAGTTCCTCAGTAGTTACTGGGAGCGTCCCTGCGTCCCCCTGGCCATTGAGGACAATCTCATCCTTCCGTTGCTCAGACCCAGGCCTGGGAGCCGTTTCTGACTCCTTCTTATGTCACAGCCTGTGCGTTAGAGACACATTGGCTTGGTCTTCAGAGTCCACGTGAACCCACCTTGCAGGGCCTCTGGGGCTGCCTGGGTCTAAGCCCTGCGGTGTGCTGCCCTGGGGCACAGCGGCAGCCTCGCCCTCCTGCGTTCTCGCCCAAGGGTAAGTCGGGACACGCCACCCTCCACACAAGCCCCTGCAGCGCCCTGGCCCCTCAGACCCTCTGGACGAGCTCTTATCGGTGTGCGGGAACCCATCAGCACTGTGCCGCGTCCCTGCTCACTGAGGGCGTGGGCGGAGGCATCTGGGCCCTTTCCGCCGGCGCTCAGAGCCCCGCAGCCACCCCAGTCCCCCCTGCACCTGTCCCCACCACGCGCCGCACTCAGGCTGCCCGCGACCTTGCAAGGATGGATCTCGGCAGGAGTCTTTCTCGGGTGTGGGGCCAAGCGGATCCTTCCAGCCCGGAGCCGCCAGAGCTGGGAGCCCTCCCCGCAGGGCGGCTGAGCCCCGGCCCCCGGCGCAGGCGGTGGGGCAGCAGGCCTGGGGCGGCCCGCACGCGGTCAGGAGCCCGGAGGGGGGCAGCCCCGCGCCCGCGCTGTGGACCTGGGTTGGAGACCTGGACCCACGCGCGCCGCCCCTCCGCCCGCCCGCCCGGCCGCCGCGGCTCCGGGACCCTGCCACTCGCTCTTCCCTGCGGGCGCAGGAACTTGGGGGCAGCCTCGGCGTGGCTGGAGCAGAGCGCGGCTGAGGCCAGTGGCCATGTGTGGCCCGGCCCTCTCGTCCCCTGTGGCCACGGCGCCCCTGCGGAGGTGCGAGGTGCGAGGCCGCAGGACAAGGCCGGTGCGTCTTGGAGCCTGTGTCCCACGGATGAGGATCAGTGAGGGGTGCCCTGGACACCGGGCCCCCAGGCGGGAGGCAGGCTTCCGGGGGCTTCTGCTAGGACGTGTGCCCGTCGTGGGGCTTGGGCTCGGGACTGGGAGGCGGGGGTGTCCCTCGGGCCTCGGCGACTGTGGCACCGCATACCCCTGGTGCATGCGGGGCACCCAGCTCAGCCTGGAGCGTTCTCTCTCCCTGGCACGTGCCCGTCCCTGCGGGTGGGCATTCTGTGCCCCCGTCGGCCCCGTTCTAGAGTTTTCTTCTGTCCATTCCTGCTCATGCACTTGTTTTTTAACACTGAAGTCTGGACCTAGACCCGGCAAGTCCAGGTGTGAACCCCAGCCCTGCGCAGTCTGACCACGTCTCCCGGGCAGGTACTCAGCCCCCACAGGCCTGCCCACCCCCTCTGTCGCCCGCAGACACACCTCGGCGCCTCACTCGGGCTGCCGTGGGGCCGGGACAGGTGGCGGTGGGCCGGACCCGCCAGGCTGGCCTTTGCCGACCCCCAGCTGCCACCTGGGCCGTCCTCCCCACTGCAAACCATCAGGCAGACCCGGTTCCCCCGCCACACGCGCAGGGGAGACCGCCCAGGCGGGAGGCTGTTGAAAGGGCTGAGGCAGAGGAAATGCGATCCTGCTGACTTTGTTTGTCGCTTCCCGGCCTCCTAGCAACCGGCATCACCACTGGGCCTGGCCACGAGTGACAGTGGCAGCCAGTCACATTTCAAACAGTGTCACTCAGGCTTGAAACGCCCTAGGGTTCCAGTTCTGTGGTTCGCACGCCCCATGGGGACCATGGTCTCTGCTCTGGCCTGTACTCCTGGCGGGTCACCTGCCTCCCCACCCGTGCCTGGGAGCTCACAGCCCCCGCCACCGCACGTCCCCACGGTGCCCTCTTGCGGAGCTTCGGCGTCCTGCCCATAGGGCGTCCTTGTTTATGGCTCCCTTCCCCTGGGGATACAGCTTCTCCCCGTATTTTGTAAGACACTACAAATAATGACTCATTGTTTCATTTCCAGTCCTCCGAACCATTAGTTCCGTTTTCACCCTAAGGTTTCTCCCTGCTGGCTCCTGCCTACAGTACCTCAGAGTTCAGAGGGCCTCTCTCCGGGGCAGCAGCTAGGACACCAGCCCGTGTCCACCTGCCCCCAGCCGGGTGCACTGACCATGCCAGTGGTGGTCAGGAAATGGCACCAAGTTTTGCCACTTTAGCATAAGGATTATTATTATTATTATTTTTGAAGATTTTACTTACTTATTCATGAGAGACAGAGATAGGCAGAGCCACAGGCAGAGGGAGAAGCAGGCTCCCTGCAGGGAACCCGATGTGGGAATTGATCCCAGGACCCCGAGGTCATGCCCTGAGCTGAAGGCAGATGCTCAACCACTGAACCTTCCAGGTGCCCCAGGACCTGTTATTTATAAGCTCTGTGAAATGTAAAATTTATGTGTGCAAAAAAAGCGCTTCAAGAAATAAAAAAAAAAAAAAAGCCCCCAGACTTTACTTTTCCTGGAAGATTCTGGCTTTATCATTCAAAAATACTATCGGGTAGCATCGTATATTTTGTAATGTTTTGGGAACTCATTTATTTAAGCAAGAAGATCACTGAGTGGTTATTTTCTTCAAGAGGCTCTTTCTTCTCAGGATTAGCTAAACTTCATCTTGAAAGCAATTTGCAGTGAGCATGATACACGCTGATTATGCATCACGTCTTTCCTGTGACCACAGCCTGAGATGAAATAACATCACAGAGGACGATTGTCTTGGGCGTCATGTTGGCAGAAGTCCTGCTTCCTTCTCCCCCGTGCTTTCCGCCAACTCAGAGAGCAGAAGGTTTTATCCCCGCCGCTGGGCGCGGGCCGGGCATTGTTTCCACGACCCCAGGACCAGTGGCACAAGGGTCTTCCCATCATGGGCACTGCCTGTGACGGTTCTGGGACTCCTGGGAGGTCCTGGTCTGCAGGTTCCTTAATGAGGCACCGGGAAGGGATTTTTTTTTTTAAACATCCGATAAAATAATATGCAACAGTCAGCGTGTTTTGGTGTATTTGCACCAGATAGCTTAGTGGACTACATTGCTGTTTTCATTTACATTACATGCTTGCTCCAGTTTTTTTTTTTTTATTTATTTATTTATTTATTTATGATAGGCACACAGTGAGAGAGAGAGAGGCAGAGACACAGGCAGAGGGAGAAGCAGGCTCCATGCACCGGGAGCCCGACGTGGGATTCGATCCCGGGTCTCCAGGATCGCGCCCTGGGCCAAAGGCAGGCGCCAAACCGCTGCGCCACCCAGGGATCCCAAGTTTTTAAGTGAAATACTTTTTTTAGTAAAGACTGAGATGCAAAACTGCTTGCAAGACGAATAAAAGGATTTTAAGAGATTCTAGTAACTTTTTTCTCCTGTGACAATCCCTGGGTCTGATTCTTCAGTCTCTAGAGAAACAGGGAATTTGAGAATTCAGTAGAAGTGGGAACAGTTTTAGGGTGTGCGTGTGGTTAAGGGGAAATAGTTCACGGGGTGAGGGCTGAATCATAATGAATGAACAAATAGGAAATTCCACCAGAGAAATGGAAATTGTTTAAAAAAATAAACAAGTGATTGAGTCCTTATTTATTTATTTGAAAGAAAGAGAAGTAGAGCGAGCACGAGTGGGGGCAGAAAGAGAGGGAGAAGCAACTGGGGACCCTGTTGTGGGACTTGATCCCAGGACCCGGAGATCATGACCCGAGCTGAAGGCAGACCCTTCACTGACAGAGCTCCCCTTTGCCCCAGGTGCCCGAAGTGATCAAATCCTGGTATTGGAAGTATAAAGACTGATACTGGAAATATAAAGTCACTGGATGGGCTTGTAGCAGAATGGAAATGACAAAAGGAGGACAGAAGAGTCTGGGCAAACAAAAGACGTGCCTTTAGGGAAATGAACTCCTGTGTGAGGGGTCCCGGGCGAGTGGTGGTGGGAGGAGGCTCTGCTGCTCAGCACACACCCTTCTGGGGCCACTTAGGTATATTTTGTTTAAAGTTAATAACTGGAAGCTTGAAAGTCTCGGCTGTGCAGAAGGTTTTGGTCATACCCATGCATCTTATTTAAGCAGGAACAAGTGCGTGGCACTCGTCCACCCCAGCTCTGCCCCCGGTTCTGGCAGAGCAGGCCCAGGATGAGCATGTAGAAAGGGTTTTGGGTGGAGGCTGATTCGAACCACTGCTACCAGATGCTGCCTGGCCAATGATGTTCCTCTGATCCCAAGCACTCCACACAAAAGGACTGAAGGTACTTCTTGACCATCTACCCCATGGAGCCCCTCGCATACATTTCCTTTTGTGCATACATTGCCATACGAGGTGGATGTCATCGTGTCCGTTGTTCACAAACGAGCTCTGTGCAGAGAAGCAGGTGTCCAGGGTCAACCGGCTGCTGTGAGCCTGACCTGGATTTCTCTTTTTTAAGATTTTATTTATTTATTTATGAGAGACACAGAGAGAGGGGCAGAGACACAGGCAGAGGGAGGAGCAGACTTTCTGCAGGGAGTCCAATGTGGAACTCGATCCCAGGACCCTGGGATCCTGACCTGAGCCGAAGGCAGACACTCAACCACTGAGCCACCCAGGCATCCTGGGTATTTGTCTTTCTTTGTCTTACTTTGTTTAGCATAATACTCTTACAATCCTTCCATGTTGTCACAAATGGCACATCTCATCCTTTTTTATGGCTACATGATATCCCGCGTGCATGTGCACACTCATGTCATCTTCCTTATCTGCTCCTCCATCCATGGACACTTGGACTGCATCCGTATCTCGGCTATTGGAGGCAATGCAATAAACATGGGGGTGCACATATCTTTTTGAATTAGTGTTTTTGTTTTCTTTGGGTAATACTCAGAAGTGGAATTACTGGATTGAATGGTCATTCTACTTTTAATTTTAACAAAATATTTATTAGAGAGAGGGAGAGAACATGAGTGAGTCGGGGGGAGGGATGGATGGAGGGGGAGATGCAGGCTCCCTACAGAGCACCAAGCCTAAGGTGGGGCTTGACCCCATGACCATGACCTGAGCCGAAACCAAGAGTCAGAGGCTCACCCACCTGAGCCGCCCAGGCACTTCACTATTTTTAATTTTTTAAAAAATATTTTATTTTATTTACTCATGAGAGATACAGAGCGAGAGAGAAAGAGGCAGAGACACACGGAGAGGGAGAAGCAGGCTGCATACAGGGAACCTGACATAGGCCTCGATCCCGGGTCTCCAGGATCACGCCCTGGGCTGCAGGTGGCGCTAAACGGCTGAGCCACCGGAGCTGCTCTATTTTTAATTTTTTGAGGAGCCTCCATACTGTTCTCCACAGCGGCTGCACCTGTTTGTGTCCCCACCAGCCACAGGTGAGGGTTCCTTTCTCTCCGTGTCCTCGCCAATGCTGGTTACCTCTTGTTTTTTTTTATGTTAGCCATTCTGACAGGTGCGAGGAGCGATCTCATGGTGGGTTTGACTGACATTACCCCAATGATTAGAGGTTGAACTGGATTCAAACTCGGATCCGATTGGCATCACTGACCCTGCGTGGCCCATCTGGAAGTGCCTCGAATAGTGCTACGCAGCCAGCCGAGTGCAAAAAGGGATTTGTTACATGGGAATAACGTAAAAATTTTTCGGAAACAGAGGCAGGTCACTACTTTTTTTTTAATAAATTTATTTTTTATTGGTGTTCAATTTGTCAACATACAGAATAACACCCAGTGCTCATCCCGTCAAGGGCCCCTTCAGTGCCCGCCACCCAGTCACCCCCACCCCCCGTCCTCCTCCCCTTCCACCACTCCTAGTTCGCTTGGCAGGTCACTACTAATTAGATATTTGGGAAAGCTACAAAACTTCTATCCATCATTATGCCAGGGTCACTTCTGGGACTGACTAACAACAATAAAAAAGAAAAAAAGCAATTATTAGGAACTGAAATTTTTAAAAAAGATTATTTATTGATTTATTCATGAGAGACCCAGAGAGAGAGGCAGAGACACAGGCAGAGGGAGAAGCAGGCTCCCTGCAGGGAACCCAATGTGGGACTCGATCCCAGGACCCCGGGGTCATGACCTGAGCAAAGGCAGACACTCTACGGCTGAGCCATCCCGGCATCCTGGAACTGGAATTTCAAGGGAAAGCATACAACTGCAGGTTATGTAATGGCTTCCTCAAAGTGAAGATTTTTTATTTCCACTCTCTTCACAGTAAATGACCAAATGCAGTGACTCTTCTTACTGGGTTGGTCCTGGCTGGTTTGTTTGTCATCGATCCTCATAACCCACATCTCTGGTTCCTAGTCCCATGGGTTCTGGGATTATCAGCCTCGCTCCTACTGTTTTACGGTCAGCTTGATTAAAAAATTTAATTATTTTTGCAAAGGCAATAGGCCCACATGGTTCAAACTCTAAAAAAACCAGAAAGGGTATCGCGTGAAGGGTCTCCCTTCAACAGCGCATACAGCGCTTACTGTCACTAGCAGCTCGCGCATCCTGTGGGGGTGGCCATGCACGCACATGGGGGAAGCACACAGATGTTTCTGTTTTAGGAGAAGAGCAGTCTTTCCCCCTGTGGGTCTGTCTCTCTCTCACCTGACTACCAGTAGGGCCTTCCCCACGGCAAACAATTCCGCAGCACCAACTCCGTGCCTTTGATTTAACCTGGTTCCGAGCCTGTCTCCCCAGTGACAGCCCCCGATCCCACAGGGAAGGGGTGCACCCCACAGGTCTGCCTCACTTCACATGCCCATCGAGGTCGCCTGCTGACAAGCTCCTGTCTGACCTGGCTAAAAGCCAGAGGTTCCCGTGACCTCTTTTTCCCCTTGGATACGATGATTTGTGGGAAAAGCTCACAGAACGCAGGGAAACGCTCACATTCAGCAGCTCATGAGAGGACACGATGAAGGCCACAGGTGGGCAGCAGAGGAGGAGATGCACAGGGCAAGGCTTGGGAGGGTCCCGAGCACAGGGGGTTCTGTCCCCATGGGGTTGGGGTGCATCACCCCCGACCCCCCACCCCACCCTGGGGTGGATGTGTCCACCAGCCCTCAGAACCTTGACTATTGTGGTTTCATGGAGGCGACCCCACATGGGCGTGATGGATTATTAACTGTCCCCAGCCCCCTCCCCTCTCTGAGAGACAGGGGTTCAGGGCTGGAAACTCTAAGCCTCCAGTCCTGGCTCCGTCTTTCTGCCGCTCGGACCCCAGCCAGGAGCCAGGCCAGGAGCCCACCCGGAGTCACCCCCCAGAGTCACTTTGAGGGGATGGAGGAGGCTCCCAGGAGTTCACGAGGGTTTCAGGAGCTCCATGTGCTGGGAATGGGGATGAAAACTAAATGTAACTTTCTTACTATAAATCACAAGATCGCAGCACCCTCCTCCCTCTTTTGTACATGATAGCATTTGATGCCAGCATTCCTGCACATTGATCCTGTCGTGGCTTGTTTACTCGTTGAACATTAACCCTCACGGACGATTTCCTTTGCTTACAGAAGGACCCTCCCCGTTCTTTCATAGCTTCAATTTTATATGACATAAGGATGTCCCACATTTTTTTTTTTTTTTTTAATGAGTGCGCTCTAGATCATCGGATGTCGTGTGGTCTTCCTGGTCTTTTACTATTGTTACTATAAGGCTCAGGGGTGGAGTGTCTGCCCTTGGCTCAGGGCGTGACCCCGGGGTCCTGGGATCAAGTCCCATATCGGGCTCCCCACATGGAGCCTGCTTCTCCCTCTGCCTGTGTCTCTGCCTCTCTCTGTGTCTCTCATGAATAAATAAATAAAATCTAAAAAAAAAAAAAAAAAGGCCAGGCCATAGTTTTTGATGACCTCTGGCCTTATTTTTGGAGCATCTGGTGGAGCCCAGAATATTTAACACATTTGACCTTTGGTCAGGAGTAGGTGTTCTGACTCTGATCAAACAGACACGCGTACTCTGTCTCAAAAAAAAAAAAAAAATCCCTTAAAGACCAGAAACAAGAGACGTTTCACAAAAGTCAATCCAGAAGTTTTGGAGATGAGAGACCACTTGTCAGCATCAAAGTCCAACTGCCCAAGCACCACCGAGATTCGGCTGTGACCCAGGAGGCCAGGCAGCCTGCCTGGACGTGGTGGCTGCTGGAAACTGCTTACAGGACGGCTCCCCAAATGGATGGGGGCTCTCATGGGGTCACTCACATAGCCCGCTCTTCTTTAAGGAGGCCAGGACAGCGCATGGTGAAGGACTTCATACGCCCACCCAGCTCAGGTTCCAGAAGGCAAATGTGGGCTAGATGTCTTGCCAGGTTCAGAAAAGGTCTGTCAAGCTCCTGGCATTCTACTTTGAGCAGGCCACCGGGCTCCGCTCGAGCATGTGAGTGAGTGCAGGGCTCAGACAGTGGGCTTGGTGGCCAGGGTTACAGGTGCCAGCACCATGTCCTTAAAAAAAATCCCAGTGTTGGGTCAGGTTGGCTCAGCTAATAAGAAGTGGTGCTGGGACTACCGTCACAGAACTGCGCCAGCCTCAAGATCTATTACTTCTCTTTTATGTAACACATTTAGCTGCATAATGACAAGAAAATCCTGCAGGTCAGTTGTAGCAAATGATGTTTATTTTCCAGACTTAACGCACTCCACGTATTCTCCAGCCAAAGACTAATTCTAAAGCTTGTTAGAGGAAATGTTTGGTTTCAGGAATAGATGTACTTACAATATCTTGCGTTCCTTTTTGGGGGGGGGGAAGATTTTCTTTATTCATGAAAGACACAGAGGCAGAGACATAGGCAGAAGGAGAAGCAGGCTCCCTGTGGGGAGCCCGATGTGGGGACTCCATCCCAGGACCAGGGGTCACGCTCTGAGCCAAAGGCAGACACTCAATCACTGAGCCCCCCAGGCCTCCTTGTGTTCCTTGTCATACTTGTGAATGCCTGGCAGATAACACCATGCAGGTGATCTGTTCCAGAGCTAGAGTCGGCTGTGCTGTGATGGCAGGACGTGTGCGGGCGTGAGCTGCATCACAGCAATGGGATGCCCCCAGCAGGTGGCCTGAGCCCCGGTCTGGCACTGAGTGACTGTGTCTCACTAGGTCAGTTTGATATGAATAGACACACCCCAGCCTGGGTTTTATTTTATTTTTTTAAAGATTATTTATTTGTTCATGAGAGACACAAAGAGAGAAAGAGGCAGAGACATAGGCAGAGGGGGAAGCAGGTTCCATGCAGGGAGTCCGATGTGGGACTAAATACCGGGACTCCAGGATCACAACCTGGGCTGAAGGCAGGCGCTAAACCACTGAGCCACCCAGGCATCCCCCAGCCTGGGTTTTAAAAAGCTCTGCTCAACCAACCCTTCTTAATGAAAGACTATTTTAGACGTAGTTCTGGGCTTCTGGGGTCCCAGGGTGCCCTCCTTCTCAGGTTAAAAATGAGGACAGTGGCCAGAGAGGGGAAGTGACATGTTTGAGGGTCACCGGCAGAACAAGGAGGAGAGGTGGTGGGATGGACGCTTAGGAATGCGTCCTGAAGAAGGGTTGAAGGAGCCTGGAGGGTCAGCCTGGAGAAAAAGAAAGATGTTTTGGGCATCCCAAGTGGCTCAGCAGTTTGGTGCCACCTTCAGCCCAGGGCGTGATCCCGGAGTCCCGGGATCGAGTCCCAGGTCGGGCTCTCTGCATGGAGCCTGCTTCTCCCTCTGCCTGTGTCTCTGTGCCTCTCTCTCTCTCTCTCTCTCTGTGTCTCTCATGAATAAATAAATAAAATCTTTAAAAAAGAAAGATGTTTTATTTTATTTTTTATTTTTTTTAAAGAAAGATGTTTTAAAATAAGTAAAGGTAGCTCATGCAGAGAAAAAACAAACAAACAAACAAACAGATTTATTCTGTATGGCCCAGGACGTAAAGCAGTATTCACATATGGAAACTACCGAAGGGCTTTTCCAGCACAGCAGCCCCCAGAGAGGCTGCCTTGGGAGGGGATGAGCTCCCCGTCCCTGGGCGTGTTCAAGCACTGGGCAACCATTTGGCATGGATGCTGCAGAGGATATTCATATCAGACTGGACCAGATGCTCCTTCAAGTTTCTTGCAATTCCAGGAATCAGATCCTCTTCAAAGGTGTCTCAAAAATGCCAGTCAACCCATAGATTAAAAAAACCCCACAGCTGTCGCTGCGTCGGGGTGCAGCGGTAAGCCTCCCCCACTCCTGGGTGGATCCCTGGGACCAACGTGGTTCTGGGGGCGGGGTTATGAAAATAAGCCACCATCTCCCCTGCACGCCATTGGACAGGCAGTTGCTTAATATTCATGAGGCTCCGCGGGATTCCTGTTGTTCCAAGGCCTCGCGAAACGTAGGGGGCGGGCCTCACGGGGCCAGGCGTCCTCTGATTGGCTGTCCTTACAGAGAGGTGGCCTTCGATTGCCTGGTGTAGAGGCGACGCAGACGTCACCGGGGCGGGACATTTGAAGGCCCATTCTCTAGGTTTCGGGTCGTGAGGACCGGGCCGGCGCGCACTCGTCCCCCGCGGGGTCAGTCCGTGACTTTTTCCCTGTTAGTGCGTCACCAGCACTACAGCCTTAGAGCACCCGTCCCGAGCGCTGTCCTGTCATGGCAGAGCCGGGCTCGTTACTCCCGACCTCCGCCCGCAGGCTGGGGCTGTGGCCGCTGTGCCCGCCCGAGGTCCAGCGCGGGCGCTGGGGGTGGGGACCGCAGGGAGCCCTCAGGTCTGCGCCTGCGCAGAGCCGTCCGGCCGCGGCCCGCCCCCTTCGCCGGGGTGACGCGTCCCCGGTTGCCACGGAGACGCGCGGTTTACCCGCCGAGTCTGCTGGGGCCGCAGCTGCAGGTGGGGTGCGAACCTGTGTTCAGCGGTTCCCGAAGGCGCCACGGCTAGTGCAGGCGGCCCACTCTCTGACCCCCTGCCTGGAACCCCGGCCAGCCCCCGCCGGCCTCCTCTCCACCTCCCCTGGGCTGCTCGGGTGCGTTTTGAGTCCGCACCCGGACGGACTCGGGGAGCCATGGGATGCTGGGAGGCCCGGGTCCTGAGGGGCGTGGGCGGGCAGCTATGTGTGTGTGGGGAAGGAGTGGTGCTGCGTGCGGAGCAGGTGCGGAGGTGGTGGGAGCAGGTGCGGAGGTGGTGGGGAGCAGGTGCGGAGGTGGTGGGAGCAGGTGCGGAGGTGGTGGGGAGCAGGTGCGGAGGTGGTGGGAGCAGGTGAGGAGGTGGTGGGGAGCAGGTGCGGAGGTGGTGGGAGCAGGTGAGGAGGTGGTGGGGAGCAGGTGCGGAGGTGGTGCGGAGCAGGTGCGGAGGTGGTGGGAGCAGGTGCGGAGGTGGTGCGGAGCAGGTGCGGAGGTGGTGGGAGCAGGTACGGAGGTGGTGAGAGCAGGTGCGGAGGTGGTTGGAGCAGGTGCGGAGGTGGTGGGGAGCAGGTGCGGAGGTGGTGGGAGCAGGTGCGGAGGTGGTGAGAGCAGGTGAGGAGGTGGTGGGGAGCAGGTGCGGTGGTCGGGAGAGGAGGTGTGGCGGTGGTCAGGAGCAGGTGTGGAGCAAGGTGCCGGGATGGGAGCAGGTGCGGTGGTGGGGAGAGCAGGTGTTCTCCCCCACTTGCGGCCACCTTCTGGCTTTCCTTTGTCCTGCGGAGGGTTCAGAGGTTTTGTATCACCTGCTGAGTAGGCTCCACACCCAGCTCTCGGTGTACAGATGGCCGTAGGTATTCATTTGTTCAGGAAACATCGCTGGGTTCCTCAGTCCACAGAATCTCCTAAAAGTGAACACTGCCTAGGACCCAGCCATTCCGATGAATGGGTGCCTGTGGTCAGCGAAAGACGTGTGAGAACATCCTAGCGTTCTCACAACAGCCCCATGCTGGAACCCCCTATACTCATACACAGTAGGAGAGACAGGTGGGTGTGGTGTACTGGCAGCGGCGTACTGCCCAGGAGCAGAACCCACAGGCTACATACAGCTCTGTGGACAACGGGATGAATCTTACCACCGTAATGTCAGGTGAGGGAGGTCAGATATAAGAGTACACGCTGGGTGATTCCATTTACGTGAAAACCCAAACACCAAAACTAATTTCTAGTGTTAAGAGTGGGAACAGTGGTCACATTGTGGGGACGTGGGTGGAGGGTGGTGACCAGGAGGGAGCTGACGTGCTGGCTGCACCAATGTGTTCATTGTGTGTACAGATGATGATGATGTATGCACTTCTTTGGTACGTATATCACACTTGAACAAACACGTAAAAAAAGGACATACTGCTCTGGGTGAAACTAAATGAATGTCTGCCTTTGTGACCAGGACTTTGGAAAGCAGAAATGGCCAAACTCCTCCAACCTCCACCCAAGTTCTTGCCTGAAGAGTGGCACATCGCTAACAAGAACCAGTACCACAGAGCAGAGGCCCAAAGGTCCCGGTCCGAACGCCTGGTGGCAGAAAGCCAGAGGCTTGTGGATGAGATTGAAAAGACCACAAGAAAGTCTCAGAGCGATGTAAACAAGAAACTAGGTAAGACCCACGCCTGGATGTGATGGTGAGGCGGAGCTGTGCCGACGTTTGCAGTCCATGTTCGGGCGTGGCAATGTAGTGGCATATCGGGGGACACGTGTGTATTGCTCAGGTTCTGTGTTTAACTTCACTGCCTTGAGACAGATGCGTCGTAACCCATCCTGCTTTCCAGCCCTCCATCATTCCTTTTTTTATGGATAAAAAAAAAGGTTTTATTTACTTATTTGACAAAGAAGAGAGAGAGAGAGAACAAGCAGGAGGAGTAGCAGGCAGAGGGAGGGGGAGAAGCAGACCTCCCACTGAGCAGGGAGCACAGCACGGGACTCGATCCCAGGATGGGGACACATTTCTGGAGCTAGAAAGCAGAAGGCCTGGTGGCTACACACGTAGGGACTGCAGAGATCCTGTGTGGGTGGGGACCAGAGATGCTGGCCACTGCCTGCCAAACATTCACACTGCAGACACTTGGAGATGCTCAAAATCAGAAGCATCCGGTTACCTCTGAAGCTGGAAGCTGAGGGAAGGGACTGGAGACCAGACTGGCTGGAAGCCTGTGAAGAGCCCACTCCTGGCCCCTCCTCCCCCCAGCGAAGGCTCAAGGCCAAGGATGTGATGAACCTCCTCACTTTGCACTAATTCCTCTGCCCCCTGCTTCCTGGGACACTGGTAGCTGGGCTTCTGTGCTCGGTTGGGAGATTGGCAGATGTGTTTGTGGGGAAACCACGAGGGGTCTATGTACCATAATCCCCTGGGGATTATCCAATGAGACACTCAGGCTGACTGGTTACTCTGGACATCCAAGTGCTGTGGCATGCAAGCCCTGACCCTGCATAGAGAGGTTCCAGTTAGCATGCTAGCATCGTCATCTCAAGTACACTCAGGTAGGGTTAGAGACACTGAGGAGAGCCTCTAGCAGGACACTCAGACACAGCAGAAGAAAAAATATGCCATAAAATATTCAGGAAATTTGGAGAAGGCATTGCATCCATGAAACAAGAGAGTCTTAACAAAGAACGTTCAGGGAATAAGAACGCATCCTTGGGAATTAAAAATACGAGAGCACATTTGTGAAAATCAGAAGAGGGTTTGAAAGAGAAAGTTAGGGATCCCTGGGTGGCGCAGCGGTTTGGCGCCTGCCTTTGGCCCAGGGCGCGATCCTGGAGACCCGGGATCGAGTCCCACATCAGGCTCCCGGTGCATGGAGCCTGCTTCTCCCTCTGCCTGTGTCTCTGCCTCTCTCTCTCTCTCTGTGACTATCATAAATAAATAAAAAAAAAATTAAAAAAAAAAGAAAGAGAAAGTTGAAGAATCTCCAGGAAATAAGGGAAAAAAGGACAAAGGGATGGATGGATGGATAATAGAGAGGAAGGGTGAGAATCGGGACCCACAGGGAGGCTCCTTATCCAACAGAGATTCCAGAACGGGCGCAGAGAGGAGGAAGAGAGGAAACTGTCTGCAGAGGAATCCTAGGAAACCCCCTAGAGCTGGGGGTCTGTTTCTGGCATCTGGCTTCATGATGGAGTAAGGCTGACACCAGGAAAATAGAGAGGAGACCCCTGGAAGGCTTGCAGGTCGCATGCAGAGGATCAGGACTCAGAACGGCATCAGCCCTCTCTGCAGGAGCTCTGGAGACGAGGAAATGAAGCCCCGTCATCAAAATTCTTGGTGAAAATCACCTTTATCCTGGGAATCCACACATAGTCAAAGCCAAACGATGAAGGTGGAATGAAGGCATTTTCAGGCCAGCATGCTTTCAAAAATTTCTGAGGAGGGCGTCCTTCGGCGGGTGGATGGGGCATGAGCAGGAGCAGATGACAGCTGGGCAGGGGACGGCGGCAGGTGCGAGGCTGAGAATGTTCTAGAACAGGCAGCCAGTGGGCTGCGTGGGCAGGAGGAGAAAGTGCTCCTGGGCAGAGGTCCTGGGAGGAAGCAAAGCCAGTGGGTTCCTTGGTGGGCTGGAGTGTTGTAATGAGCATCTGGAGAATGAAACAAAAAGCACAGCTTCCAGCCCCTCCAAACACAAACAGAAAATTGTGCGGGAGATGATGTGGATGGTAGCACAGTGTGTGGCTCGGGTGTGAATAGCAGTTACGTGTTTGCTGTGTATAAACAGTGTGAAGCTCTTCTGTAACAGGATGTGCAAGGCAGCCGCACCAGGAGCCTGTGGCTCAAGAGCAAATGCTGGTCTTTCAGTCACAGAAGATTGGTGGACGCCACTAAAACTGATCAGAATAAATAGTGCTGTGAGCAAATGCCCGAAGGAATTCCGAAAGCATTTTCTTAAGCTTCTTAGCGATTGCTCCTGGGGCGCCTGGGAGCAGGTGCAGTTAGCTAATCGCCTGAGTCTTGATCTCAGCTTAGGTCATGATCTCAGGTCCCGGGATGGAGCCTGGGCCACGTGCTCAGCCGAGAGTTTGCTGGAGATCCGCTCTCTCCCTCCACCCCTCCAACCCTTGCCTCTAAAATCATCAATTAGTCTTTAAAAAAAATGCAGTTGCTCCCAGAAAGTGGGAGTTGGGGGTGGACAGGTCCAAGAGCTGTGACACTCTCACTGTTCCTACGACTCAGACGACGTACATCTGTATCTTTGACAAAATCAAGTTCTTCAAAATAGCCGGCATTGAAGAATTAGAGTCATGTGCGTGGATGATGTTTGCATTAAATTAGATGCTGACTTGGTACAGCAGGGGCCCCTACCTCCCTCTGCCGCCCCCACCCCACACACCCCTAACCAGCACTCCCTGGACAGGGGCCCCTGCGTGGTTTGAGGATGGCCCTGTGGTGTCTCACCCTGGAGCTGGTGGCACCCTATGCTTCTTTGTGTGCCACAGAACAGAGACTCGAGGAAGTCAGGTTCTGGAAGAAGGAGCTGGATGACAAGCTGGAGCAGCTAGTGTGCACCACAGAGGACCTGCTCACTTATCAGACTAGGCTGCAGAACGCCCTGGAGAGCCTGAAGGAGCCCCTGCACATCACCCAGATGTGCCTGGAATACAGGTGGGGGGTCCTCCAGAGTCACTGCCTGGGGTGGGGGATAGGGGGCCACGGGGACAGGTGTGGCGGGGGGTGTGGTGGATGGTGCGGAATCCATGCCTGGCAGCTGAAAGAGCTCTTCGCTACCTTAACTTAAATATAAGGTTTGGCTGCAGGGACTCAGGGGACTGAAGTAACACTGAATTTAAATCAGGCAGTTCGTCCTCTCTCAGAGTTAGGGGGCCTGGAGGTGGTCACTGCAGGGCTGGCACAGTGCTAGGGTTCCAGGCCTCTGGGTCTCACTACTCCGCCACATGGGTTCACTTCCCGTGTGACCTCGTGACTCCAGACGGCTGCCAGAGCTCTAGCCGTTCCTTCCCATGTCCAGCAAGGAGGAATAATTAGGTATTCCCTGTGTGCCTCCTGTTGACGGGAGGTTGGTCACCAGGCCACACCAGCAGAACCTGGGAGCCTGATGTCTTTATTCTGGATAGGCAGAGTGGGTGGGTTCCTGGAGGACGAGTTTGGTCTCATCCGCAGAGCTGCAGGCCCTATACTCCAAGGGGAAGTTAGGATATTTGCATGAAACGGCCACAGGGCGTTGGGGACATGCAGTGAACACCCTGGGTGGGCGTGGGCATCGCAGTCCTGTTGCCAGCACAGGGCGCCTTTCTGGGCTCAGATTCTCAGAACCGTGAGGACCGGGTCTTGTTTCCAGGAAGGGGGCACATGTCTGGCGATTTGAGGTCACAGGAGCCTTTTCTGATGAGCGGGTTAGAAGGAGGAGTCTGGGGAGAGGACCTAGTGTAGTTGTGACCGGGGTCGCTGACCCACAGACGCTGCTCCCGCTCCAGAGGGTGAGGGGGATGTCACAGATGCCGACTCGCGTCCGGGTCCTCCTCCGTCCCAAGGTTGGGACAGCGTCACGTGGACAGGCCCCCCGCGCACCTGGCTGCTGACCGGCCCCCTCCTCTGGGCAGGGACAAGCGCATTGGCATCGACCTGGTGCATGATGAGGTGGAACAGGAGCTGCTGAAGGAGGCTGAGGTCATCCACGGGGTCATGGCCCTGCTGACCCGCACCTTGGATGAGGTGACTGAGCAGATCAGGTGCGGCTGTGAGGCCCCAGTGTGGGGGTGGCTGGGCTCACCCCGTGGCACCCCAGGGGCCGTTTCCTGCCCTGGCTCTGGCCCCTCCCATCAGCACCGGGCAGCGAGCTCTCGGCTGGCAGAGGAACATTAAGATCCGGGCTGGGTTCTTGAACTGGTGCCCCGGGGTCGGGATGGGGGGACCCAGCAGAGGGGAGCAGGGATTGCGCCTATGCCAGACTGGCTTCGGCCGGCTTCCCAGTCTCCCATCCCTGCCCCTGGATCCTGTGGGCACTGCGGAGGGAGATGCACCTCTGCCCTCCTCCCCAGGCTGAACCGCTCCGCCAAGTACAACCTAGAGAAGGATTTGAAGGACAAGTTTGTGGCCTTGACCATCGACGATGTTTGCTTCTCCCTCAACAACAACTCCCCAGACATCTACTACTCGGACAGTGTTGTGAGAGTTGAGCCACAGTGAGTGGGTCCCGTTCCTGTCCCTGTGTCCCGTCCCCGCACACCCCCCAGCAGGTCCGCTCAGCCAGGCTGCAGGCCATCTGAGGCTCCTGGACCCGCGACCATGCGGATTCCTCGTGAGGCAGCCTTGCCAGAGCCTCTCCTCCAGCACAGTGGGTGCTGGCGTTGGCCTGGGGTGGCAAGTGCATGGTGCGCCCAGGCCCTGTTCATGGATCCCAGCCGTGGCCTTGCTGGCGTGTGTGGGCCAAGTGCAGCGGGTGGGTAGGTGGCCCACGGTCCCCAGAGCCCAGCACAGGAGCCATCCACACAGGCTGACCTCTGGGCTGGTTCTGCCCCGGCAGCTGCTGCCTGCCCTCCGTGTCCTCCTCCCCTGACCTTACGCTGAGACTCTCCTGTTGCTGCAGAAGCGATTCCTGGTCAAACTAGCCGTTTACTCATTCACTCATTCATTCACTCACTCACTCACTCGTTCTGTCAGGAAAGATAGGATCCCATTCCAGTCACTGGGCCGTAATCCATGGTCGTTAGTGTTGGGCCGTCACGTTGTCCCTACCCGTGCTCCCTGCCCAGGTGATGCAGGCTTCCAGTCTCAGTTTCCCTCCTCTGTGACATGGGGGCCATAGGGCGGCTTGCGAGGTCTTGTGGGGATGAGGGGCGATGCTGTGTGTGCAGGGTGGGCCCAGAGCCTGACCCCAGGCAGGGTGGTTTCCCCAGAGTGACGGCCACTATGGGCTGTGCCTAGAGACGGGGACACGTTCTGGGTGCTCCCGGCCATGGCGGGGGGATGGGGGTGCAGGCTGAGCCCCTGTGCATTTTGGCCCTGTGTCCTCTGCATGCAGTCTTCTGCCACCCAGATGCACCCTGAGGGAACATGTGGGTCCCCTTTCAGCTCCGTGAGTCTGGAGGACTGGCTGGACTTCTCCAACACCAACGTGGAGAAGGCGAACAGGCAGAGAAACAACTCCCTGGCGCTGAAGGCCCTGGTGGACCGGATCCTGTCCCAGACAGCTGACGACCTGCGCAGGCAGTGTGACATGGTGGACACGGCATTCCAGATGGGGCTGAAGGAGACCAAGGCCGCCAGGGACCAGCTGGCTGCCCACCTGGCCAAGGTGAGCTCCCCACACAGCCAGGCCAGGTGTGTGCTCCCGGGTCCCTGGGGCGTGGGGCTTGTCGACATGTCTGCCTCTTAATGACAGGGCTTGGGCCTTGGGGGATGGAGGGGCCTTTGCCCCACCTTGGACCTCAGGTCGTCCCATGTGAGATGTCTCCCTGGGCTGTACAGGGCTGACACCTGATGTTCCCTGAGCACAGCGACTGCGAACCCCACCGCGGGGCCGGGATTCTGGCTCCTCCTGTTCCTCCCCGGGTGTGCCACTGGATGGGCTTCAGAACCAAGTCCTGATGTTTAGCATGTGTGGACTGCTGTGTAAATGCTTCCACCAGGCTCAGTTTCAAGCTGCCTATTGAGCAGTGAGTGGGCAGGCTTCCTGGGTATTCAGCGATGGGGCCATGGGGCCAGCACCGGGGCTCCTCTCACCCGATGCAGAGCGTAGGTGATGGGTTTGGAAGAAAGTACAGGGGCGCAGATCCAGGCATGGGGAAGGCTCTTGGCCTCCTGCCTCGCCAGGGACTCGGAGATGGAAGTAGCTACCTGGTGTGGGTCTCGTAGGCCCCCTGCATTCTACTAACTGGGAGGGGATCAGGGTGGCAGGTGACAACCGGTGGCCTCAGTAGTTCCTGGAGCCTGCCTGAGTGGTGAAGAAGGCAGAGGAGTTGTGCCCTCAGAGCCCTGGACAGTCAGCCTGCCCTCATGGTCAGCCCGCTGGGCCCATGGATGGTGCCAAGCTCTGACTGGCCCAGGGACAGGCAGGCTCTTGCGCCTGGCAGTATTTCTATGGTGTGAAAATGTCATAATATATAGGAAATTAGAAATATACGCGATACATTTAAGCTCCATTCTCTATTTACCTCATTGGCGAAGTAGGGGCAGCAGTACTCACCAGTTGGGGTGGGTCGGAGTTAAATCAGACTGCTCGGGTCACAAATCCAGAATCACGCAGTCACATATGAACGGCACACAGATTCGCACACACACGTGTGTGATTCACATGATCTGTCGTCAGTACAAATCAGCAGCCAGTGATGATGATGATGATGATAATGTCCACAGAAGAGCTACAGGGCTTGCCAGTGGGGTAGGAACGTGTCTGGGCCTTGAGGGGCAAGTCTGAGGCTGGAAGGCAAGCAGAGGCCAGTCCTGGGTCCCACAGATTCCAGGACCTGCAGGGCTGAGGGTGCGCAAGGAACCCACTGGGTGGTCGGGACAGGCCGTGGCGATGCCCTGGGTCATGCTGGGTGGGATGAGCCAGACAGGAGTGGTCCATGCTGTGGCCTCGTGTGTGGGAGGGACGGGCAGGATGACTGGGTAGCCCTGCCCCAGAAGAGGACTCAGATGCAGTCCTGTGTGCCATTCGCCTCACAAATTGTGGAAGGAAACAGGTTTGTCTGACCCAACACATGGAAAATACCACTTCAGTGTGTTAGCAGCGTACACGATTAACGATGTATTTTACAGTCTTTTCTGTAAAGTGATGTCTTTGAAAGCACTTTCAAAGACATTAACTTGCACTTGTCTTGCACTTCAGCCGGTCTGGTTGGGGTGAGGCTTGTGGGTGCTGGCGCAGCCCTGGGGATGGGACCCCCTCCCCCAAAGCCCACACGTCACATGCAGTCACACTGACACTCAGAGGAGTCGTGGCCCAAGGGATAAAGGCAGGATCCCAAGGCAAAGGCAGGGGATGTAGCACGGGGTCGCCGATCGCTGCCCCAGTGGGTGAGTGGCCTTGCTCCATGAGCGGCAGGGTCAGGGACCCAGTTCTATATCCCCCGGTTAACCTGCAGCCAGAAGACATAGGCCGAGAAGACCGTTCTCTGAGGGGACAGTGGGCTGACCTTGTTTTGTGCCTGGAGACACATCTGTTTCCTCACTGGGTGTACTTTAGCCTCAGCGAGATGGAGAAGTAGGAAAAGGAACGTTGACTATAACCCAGGGTTAAGTCATCTCGAGGGGATGGCAAACCACCTCTGTAAAGGGTCAGAGAAAAGCCTTCCTAGGCTTGGTGGGTGGAGAGGTGACAATCAGGGAATTCTGTAGGGATTTATAATGTGAGAAAGAAAACAGATGTCTACATATGGTCGTTGCCAACACCGATGATCAAGCAGTAACGCTTGAGTCTGGGTTTTCGGAGTACAGGTTAACAGACCACAGGCGGTAGTTCTCTAGAGTTAGTGTTTTCTGTCATAATCTGGAGGCTGGTCCATCAGGACGCTCACTCGTAACAAGACTTTTACACCTTTCATCCTTGAAAATGTCTTTTTGTCGGGATCGGCTCTTGCCCCAGAAGAGCAACCTGTGGGTGTGGGTTCTTCACGGAGCCTCTTTCCCTTGTTTTGGGAAACAGATGTGCTGCACACTACTGTGGGAGTGGAGATCTAGCTCCTTGTTTTAATTTCCCACAGCACAGGGGGTGCAAAAAGCTGTGAGACCCACACTGCTCGGGATTCCAACCTGGGAAGTTGCTGAAATGGCTTTACACAAGTGCAAGCTTTGCACGTGATTATAGGCTGGATTCATTAAGGAATAATCCTTGGGATGCCTGGGTGACTGCTCGGGTAAGGGCCTGCCTTCAGCTCAGGGCGTGACCCCGGGGTCCCAGGATCAAGTCCCACATCGGGGTCCCCGCAGGGAGCCTGCTTCTCCCTCTGCCTGTGTCTCTGCTTCTCTCTCTGGGTCTCTCATGAATAAATAAAATCTTAAAAAAATATTTCATTAAGAAATACTAAGTTGCAGCAAAAGCTGATTTCGACAGCCATTCCATGTTTGATGGTAGTGGTTGAGGATGGTTCTTGGTCAGAAGCACTTCCGTCTGGGCCCCAAGTGGGAGTAAATCAGAGGGAAACCTCATCTCTGCGAAAACCCTCAGGTGCTGAGTCATTGGGGAGGATGGGTTCCACCCCTGACCACAAGGCACCCGTGCACGGTGGGCGAACCCAGGAGCTCAGGATGAGGACACTGGCACCCCTGGTTCAGTGGCACCCAACCCCGCAAGTGTTGCCTGCAAAGTGCTCTGTGACGGTTAACGCGGCAGACGTGCCCCGCAGGCTCCGTTCACACCAGTTCCTGCTCAGCGCTTCCGGTCATACTGAGTCTGTGTTGTCTCATGTTCGGGAAAACACCTCCACTTGTGGCTTTCGCTCGGCTACTCATGGAGGCTGTGCCTGTCACTGCTGCAAGCAGTGTGGACGCCGAGCACCCACCACAATCGAGGGCATCAGGGCGCCTGGCCGTGCGTGGAGAGCCCGGGAGGACCATCCGAAGTCATGCACCTCGATTCTTGTGGACTGCCGACGCAGGTTCACGCCCTCAGCTCCTCCGAGCGGCTGTCGCCCTGCATACCCCTCTCCCGCCCCATCCTCAGCCGCCGCGGTCAAAGGCGAGGTGCTGAGCTCATGGGCAGCAGGTGGCCATCCTGCGTGGTGGGCGGATGGTCTTACTAGGGTGGCGCCTTGTTTCCATGTTTTGTGAAGGGATCCTGCCAGGAGGGGATATCTGTGTTAAACGTCCCCCGTTTCCGGTCACCACCTTCCATGCACTTGGGGAATCTGGTGAAAGGTGGCTGGCATGGGGCAGCTGGGGTGCTGCGTTCTCAGCCCCGCGGTGCCATTGTGTGAGAGACGTGACGCTTTGCAGTGTCACTGGTTAACAAGGCCGCCCCTCCCTGTGTCTCAGCCCGCTCTTCCTGCCTCGGCCTAATGAACGCACTGTCCCCATGTGGCGGCAGGGCCAGCCCTGGGTAGCCATCGAGTCGTGACGGGTCTGTGGGGATGCCTCAAATTCTCAGGGTGTCACTGTACCACCAGCCCTGCGCTGGGCGCACCTGCTGTGACAAACACTCTGCACCAACCCCGAGTGTTGGTAACAGTCAAACTGCATTTGGGACTCGATCCCAGGACCGCGGGGTCATGTCCTGAGCTGAAGGCAGATGCTCAACCACTGAGTCACCCAGGTGTCCAAGTGTGAAGGAGTTTAACTAAATTAGAAGCGGGAGCATCTGGACGCTGAGCTTAGGGCAGGGGTGCCTGAGTGTCTGCGTCGGTTGAGTGTCTGACTCTTGACTCTGGCTCAGGTTGTGATCTCGGAGTCCTGGGTTCGAGGCCTGCATCCCGCCTGGGGCTCAACGGGGACTCTGCTTCTCCCTCTGCCCCTCCCCCTGCCCATGCTCTCTCAAATAAATCTTAAAAAAAAATAAAAGGAGGGGGACCCCTGAGTGTGGCTCAGCAGTTTAGCACCTGCCTTCGGCCCAGGGCATGATCTTGGAGTCCCAGGATCGAGTCCCACATTGGGCTCCCTGCATGGAGCCTGCTTCTCCCTCTGCCTATGTTTCTGCCTCTCTCTCTCTCTCTCTCTCATGAATAATTAAATCTTTAAAAAAAATAAAATAAAAGGAAAGCATAGGAAATGTTCAAAAACCAAATGCAACATGTAGGTCTCATTTGGGTTCTAATTTGAACAAACCAACTCTTAAAATATGGGACAATGAGAGAAACTTGAATACCGTATGTATTACATGATACTAAAAAATTTTGGGGGGCGTAATAAAGATATTGTCGTTTTGCTAAAGGAAAAAAGAGAACCTTACATTTTAAAGACACGTGCTCAACAATTCAAGACTAACGTGACATAATGCCTGGGCTTTGTTAACGATGACTGAGCTGATGGGCAGGGTTGGGACGGGAGAGAACGGCTGTGTGTTGGTTGTCACTGACGCTGATGACAGGCTCGTGAGGTCATTATCCTGTCAACTGCGTGTGTCTTGGAATCTCCAGGATGCAAAGTGAAAAATTTAAAAATGCTTAAAGAAGAAATAAATTTGGGGGGCACCCGGCGGTGCTCAGTGGTTGATCATCTCCCTTTAAAGGGCCCAGGGTGTGACCCCGGGGTCCTGGGATCGAGTCCCATGTTGGGCTCCCCGCAGGGAGCCTGCTTCTCCCTCTGCCTGTGTCTCTGCCTCTCTCTGTGTCTCTTGTGAATAAATAAATAAAATCTTTAAAAAATAAGATTTTAAACTAGTTAAACATTAATCTAAATACCCAAGTAATTTCTGAGCAGTGTCTTCCTGTGCACAAAGCCACCAGAAAGAATCGCGGGAACCAGTTGTGTGGGGAGCCACCCAGGCCTCCAGAGGGACCGCGTGCCAACGTGCAGATGTGCAGGGAAGTGGGCTCAGGTCCACCGGCAGCTTCCCAGTCCTTCCCCGTCCCCCCCACCCCCCACCCAGGGGGGATGAGGCAACAATGGCCGGTCATGTCCATTCCGTCCCTGAGGTTCCGAGGGCGGGCGAGGCCCCTGGCCACCAGCAGTCACTGCTGCGTGGAGGGGTGGTCAGGCGCATTGCAGGGCCCAGCTGGGCGCATCTCAGGTCCCCTGTCACTGTCTGACGTGACCACACAGCCCTCAGCGTGTCTGCTGCGGCGTCTGAGAAGCACGGCCCACCTTCACGTCCTCGTGCCCTTCCGTCAGGTCATGGAAGAGATCGCATGCCAGGAGAAGAACATGACGGTTCTGGAGAAGGCCATCCTTGATCAAGAGGGGCCTGCCAAGGTGGCTCACACGCGCCTGGAGACCCGAACACGCAGGCCCAACGTAGAGCTGTGCCGCGATGTCGCACAGTACCGGCTGGTCAAGGAAGTCGGCGAGATTGCCCAGAATGTCGGAAGGTAGGTGGACGGCCCCGGCGAGGCAGCCAGGGGGCGCGGGGGTGGCTCTGGGGTCCAGGACTCCCGTTCTCCACTAAACACAGAAAACGGGTCCCGGAGTTTAAATCTGTCTGGAGCCCAAATCCTGAAGTTTCAGTAATGACCCACAGTTTTCCACGTGGGCCCTTGTTGGGGTTTCCCTCCTGAGGGCTGGTGGTGGCCTCAGATCTGAAATCTCTGTGAGGAGATGGGGTGGCCGGGTGTCCACTGGCTTGGTCCTGAGCTCAGGGACTCACCCTGAGGGAAGGGTGGACCGAACGGGCCCTGCTGTCCCTCCCTCAGGCTGAAGGAGGCCCTGGCACAGGCGCAGGTGGAGCTGAAGGGCCTGAACCGCCGGCAACTGGCGCTGCAGGAGGAAGTCCAGGTCAAGGAGAACACCATCTACATCGACGAGGTGCTCTGCACCCACATGAGGAAGTCCATCCCCCTGCGGGATGGGGGCGACCAAGGCCAGTGGGCCAGGGGCCTGCGCCCCGACACCATCTGCTGAGGATGGCACTTCACACACTGATTAAACCCTGGTCACCGTCCCTGGACCAACCTCACTCTCATTTGGGGGAGTGGGCCTGCAGGAGGGGCCCCAAGGCTTGGGTGGGGCCTGGAGGCTGAGGCCCGGGGGGCTGGTGGGGCAGCGCTGGCCCGAGTTAGGTCCCCATGTCCCCACATCCCACAGGCCGTTCTTAGGCCCTGGGGAGCCGTCCAGGGCCCAGGAGGCTTCGTTCAAGTTGGGGGCAGTGGAGTGCAGGTCTGCATCCCTGACTCAGCTCCCCATCTTGTCCTGCTTGTGACACAAGCCCTGCACCCCTGGCCCTGGAGCCCCCAAATGTCTGGGTCCCTCTGGGTCTGGGAGAAGGGAAGAGGACGCACAGGGCCCTCCAGTTCCTGGGACGTCAATGGGTGGCTCCTGTCGGGGGGGGGGGGGCGCGTAGGGTCGTGGGTGGGGGGCTACTCTGGGGGCCTCCGCAGTGTCAGGACTGTGGGCAAGAGGGGGGCAGGGGGGATAGGGAGATGCCCCCTCCAGGTCCAGGGCTGGGCTGTCTGGGATCTTCCCTCCTGAGTGTAAACACGTATGTTTGCTGTTGGTCTCCAGACCAGTCAATAATCATTGGGAGCATTTTTCTTTTTTTTCATTCTCAAGTAACTGTAAAACCAGAAAAAACATCCTCCGTTCCTGCCACAGATTCAGTTCAGCGGCTAGGAGTGTAGGCTGTGGAGACAAAGCGGGGTCGAGGGTCCTTGGCGCCCACCCCGTGGGGCTCTGTGTGGCCCAGGAGCTGCTGGTAACAGCCCCTGCCTCTGCCTGTCCACTCAGTCCTGACATCCAGGGTCACCTTCCTGGTGTGGGGCACTTGTCCATGTGCCTTCCTGCAGAGCCACCATGCTTGGGGGCACCTGCCCTGGAGCCAGCCAAGCCCCTCCCATGCCTAGGGTCACCTTCGAAGTGACTGTTGGCCAGATGGCCCAGAGCCCTTCCCATCCTTGGTGTCCCCGAATTGGCTGGCCCGCTGTACACGTGGTGTCTTGACATGTAGACCGTGTCACAGTCTAGGTGCTCCTTGATCCAGAGAGTCTCAGCGGCCAGCGAGGGGCATCTCTAACCCGGGAGAGAGAGGCCCTCTATGAGGCTGAGCTGCCCACCAGGGGCCGAGCATCACCTCCCAAGTGACGATGAGCAGACATGAGGCCCTCCTGGTCCTGGGGACATTGGGGGCGCTTTCTGCTCTGGCTGGAAGGTCAAGTGCCCCTCCCAGCTTATGGGGAAGGTCAGAGTTCAGGCCGACCCAGCAGGATTAGGGGCTGCCCCAGAGGATGTGGACACGAGGTGTGGGGACTCTGGGGGGACACCTTCCCTTGCGGAAACAGCTCTGAGGGCCTCTCCCTGGTTCAGGTCAGCCCCAGTCGCTCTCCTTGGTTTGGGTTTGCCCCGGTCACTCTACCTGGTTCATGTGAGCCCCGGTCACGTACCTGGGGCGAGGCCTGGAAAGGTGCCCCGTGGGTACAAGGAAACGAGTAAAGCCTGATGAGTGGCCTCCGTCTATGGGGAAGCCCACCGAGCCGCGGTGCATCAATTGCCCGTAGCGTCCACGTTGTGGGCACAGTATCCTGCTGCTGGTGACCAAGGCCCCGTCTTCCTTCTCTGGAGACGGGTGAGAATGAAACATTACCTGGAAAATAACCGGGTGCTGCCAACAGAGGTGAGATCGCAGGTCAAAAGGGTCTTTGCCTGACGGAGAGCGAGTGAGTGGGATTGTGGCCAGGCCCTGTCTCCTGGAGCCTGTCCTGGGCTGATGGGAAGGGATGGGGTCATGTTCATCATCCCGCAGCACCGGGAGCAGAACCGGAGTTGGCGGATCCAGTTCTGGAAGCAGGAGCATCTGCGAGGCCCTCTCTGGGGTGGCGTCAGGACCCCGAGAGGGGTGTTTTGTGTTGATAAATGATTGCTTCCCTTGGTTACAGTGGGCGACATTTTTCCCAGAATGATGACCTCCATTGTCCCAACAACATCATGAAGCTGTATTCATATCTACTTAGCTTGAAAAACCTTCCCGAGCCCCCTCCTGCAGTGGCATTTCCAGGCTACACGTACTCAAACTGGGGTCTTCGTGGATCTTCCACACGCCCTTGTGCTTCCTGCATTTGCAGTGTCGACTCCCAATCCTGCCACGGGAGGCGGTCAGTGGTAATTAAGAGTACAGCTTTGTCGTGCGCGCTCGCCACGCTTCCTGGGCATCGGACCTTGAACGGGTTCTTCTTCCTTAGCTCCGTTTTCTCAGCTCTGAATGCGGGATGATGGCCTCCGCCTGCCACAGCTGTTATGAGGGTTCAGGGAAGCGGGGACCATCTCCTTGCACGACTTCTGGGGACCCTCCCAGGTCCAGCTGGGATGGTAGGGAGAACCCAGCGGGCTGACCCGGGACGGGTGTGGGCTCTGTTAGCCACCCATGTGACTCCCGACTAGCCGCCTCCTGTTCCGAGCCTGTTTTCTCTTTAACGACACTAAAGCCAAGGTCACAGCAGACTCCACAGGCGCGCGGTCATGTTCCCATGCGCAACATGGAAGCTGGCAGCCAGGGAGGCGGGTTCATGCCCAAGTGACCAAGTAGCCATTGACCCTTCGGTTCAGTGTGTGGGGCCTCATCCCAGCTTTGTGCGTGAGGGACATGGTGTCCAGCCACCAGGGGCCCAAGTGGGCCCAAGTGGGCCCAAGTGGACCCAGGGCTGCGGGGTGGGGACGTTAGCCCAGATGGTCAAAGGCCTTTCCCCAGAAGTCTTTCCAAAGGCAGACCCTGCCCTGTGGTTGTGACCTTGCCCGGGGGTCAGGGGTCCCACCTTCCTTTCCCGGCTGGAAGGTCTCCCCGTCTCTGTCACTGGGCTACCCACGCACCCCCAGTAGTTGAGAGCAGCCACCAGGGCATCAGAACCCAGACAGGGTCGCACCCGCGTGTTTCCGCGCAGAACCAACCAGGTACTCTCAGCAGACCCACAGCTGTGCGGGGCTTCTGCGCCCCAGCTGGAAGACGATGGCACAGATGAGTGGGACACACGGAAGTCACAAGTCTGTGGCTGTGTAAGTGTACACAGGTCTGTGGTTGCACAGACCTCGCGCGGGCTGCATCCTCCCAGGGCGGCTCCCCTGTGCCGGGTGCTGCCTCCGTTCCTCTCATGAGGAGGCACAGAGAGAGGCAGAGACACAGGCAGAGGGAGAAGCAGGCTCCATGCAGGGAGCCCGATGTGGGACTTGATCCCGGAACTCAGCATCCCCGTGTCCTTAACACCTGCCGTCAGGGCTCTAGGGGCCAGACTATTCTGACCACAATACTGAGACATTACGTGGGTTTTCACTCCTTCTCTGGAGTCTTCTGGGGACCGCGCTGCGGCGTGCGACATCACAACGGACCGCAGAAGCAGGGAGGTCAGCCATCAAGCCAGATGTGATGTTCTCAAACCTGCAAACCCAACCCACTCGTTGACAGAAAGCGTGACCATAAAACGTGAACGTGGTCTCTGTGCGGGAGCTCACTACGCTCCGATTCTGCGTCTGGAGTTGAAGCTGACCAGAACCAGTGCATGTGGAGAAGAAACCACACCAGTGAGTCAATCAATGAATCAATCAGTCAATCAATCATCAGTCAAAGAAGCAGCCTCCCAGGCGGTCTGCGTTCCAGCTGAGCCTCCCCCTCACCTGAGCGGGCCATGCTTCTCCTGTTCCCAAGGCCCTTACCCCGTCCGCACATGACTGGGGAGCTCCCACGGGGGGACCCCTTCCCCTAGCCTGTGTTGGTCTGTCCTGAATGCTGGTGAGGCAGGGGCCCACCGACCCCATGGCGCTGCGGGGTGATCTGCCCATGCCGTGACTGGGCAGTGCTGGGAACTGGGGAGCCCGCATGAGCAGAAGCCCTGACAGAAGCCCACGGGCTGGCACAAACGCAGACACAGCAAACCAGAGGCCACACAAACCACGTGGCATGAGATGCTTGGCAAAGGTGTTGTGAAATTTTATTATTTTAGGTCTTATTGGAAAAGAAAAACCTATATACAAATATACGCACAAAAATCTCAAAAGCCCAGCAGCAGTACAGCTCTGGGACCTGGGCTCAAGAATTTATAATTTCCTATTGAAAACACACGTGATTCCCTCCCTCCCTGTTATAAAAACTAACACACAGTCCTTGTAAAAACTTGAGAAATAGGATAAAGCTTAAAAAGGAAAATAAAAACCACCTACAATCCCACCACCCGGCAACACCTATTAATGTTTTTGGGGTAGCTCTTCTGCGCTTTCACCCGACCTGGTGACCGTGTTGTGCAGGGCTCATATCCTGCTGCAGACTCAGTTGTGCGTCCTGCTTTTTTCATGGAATGCCACACGAGGACCTTGTTCCCAGGACATTAAGATCCTTCGTAGGGGATCCTGGTGCCTGCCTTTGGCCCGGGGCGTGATCCTGGGGACCCAGGATCGAGTCCCACATCGGGCTCCCAGTGCATGGAGCCTGCTTCTCCCTCTGCGTGTATCTCTGCCTCTCTCTCTCTCTGTCTTTCACAAATGAATAAATTTAAAAAAAAATCTCAAAAAAAAAAAAAAAGATCCTTCGTAAATAGGAGCAGGTGCTCACAGCCGGCCTGGTGCAGCCCTGCAGGGATGGGGCGTAGAGGGGATGGGGAGAAGCAGGTACCCCGTGTGGTAGTCAGGGGGTGGGTTCCTCCTGCAGGAGGGACTGCCAGCTCCCAGCACGCTGCCCTTATTAAGATTTTATTTATTCATGAGAGACACACGGAGAGAGGCGGAGACACAGGCAGAGGGAGAAGCAGGCTCCATGCAGGGAACCCAATGTGGGACTTGATCTCGGAATTCCAGGGTCACGCCCTGAGCCACCCAGGTGCCCCAGGGGCTGCATTTAAAAGAAGGAATTTCCCCTCTCTTGGAGGATGTGCAGGTGCATCTCCATTGCGGAGTGGAGCAGGTTGGGGTGGGCTCCCGTGGGTCACCAGGGACACCGGGCATTTGCCCCCAACCCCCTACCCCCACGACGTGTTAGGAGTCAGGATGGGGTGGGGTCCTGTGTGGCCCTGGACTCCCAGCTCTGTGCCTGCACCCTGGGACGGGTTCAAGCAGCAAAGCCCCATGACAAAGGAGAGGCCAGCCCCGGGTGGTTGGTAAAGATAGCCTTTAAAGTCCCATCGCCCGCGCCCCGGCCTGGGTCAGAGGGGAGGAACGGCAGACCCGCAGGAGGAAAGGGGCGGGGCGGGGCCGGGGACCGGGAGGGCGCTCCCAGAGAGCACTGGCTACATCATGGGGTACGCGATGACGAAGTAGTTGAGCTCCGCATCGATGAGCTTTCGGTACTTCCTGTGGATCTCGCGCAGCGTCCTGTCCTCGTCATTTGTCTCGTATCGGTTTGTGTAAATTCTCACCTGCGCGGGCAGAGACACGCGCACACTGCCCGGCCCTCTCGCGCTCCGCTGCGTGCAACCTGGCAGGCCCTGCCCCCGTCGCCGAGGAGGGGCGCTCCGGGTCCTCTCCCCGTGGATCTGAACCCCGGACCCAGGGACACATGCGGGGGACGTGCTGCCCCACTGCCTGCTACGCGCCTGAGCACGGGGCCCCGCGCCCTACCTTGAGAGTGCGCAGGGAGCACTGCCCTTCCTCCTGACTCTTCAGGATCCGCTCCACAAACTTGACGTCAAGAAAAGCCCAGATCTTGAAGTAGAACAGCTTTCGACAGGACAAGACCAGGAGGTGCAGCTCCTCGTCCAGCGACTCGTGGTTGTTATTGAACTCAAATGTTAGTTTCTGGAAAAGAAGATGAGGGCGGAAGGAGGAGGCGGGCAGGGGTGCAGGGGTGGCAGAGTCGCTCCACTGCAGACCTCTGGCCCCACAGAGGGCCCAACAGCGGTGGAGGTGGGGGGCACCGCAGGGAGGGGATGGGGACTCGGCAGGGAGCTCGTCCAAGTGCGAACACTTGGAGTTCAGAGGCCGCGTGCATGTCCCATGTCCCCCCTACTCCTATCCCCCTTCTCTCCCCACCCCCCACCGCCCAACTGGAGCGGGAAGGACAGTAGTGGCCCGGTGGAGCGGGGGCTGAGCTGTGAGCACGTGGCCGTTGGTACCAGGAGACATGAACTACCCCGGCCTTGGGTGCAAGTGCAGGAGGGACAGAGCGATCCTGATTTTATGGATGCGGAAGCTGCTGGGTCTCAGAAGAGCCTGCACCTGCTGGTTCCTCGGGGATTGGTCTGCTTCCCACAGGACCCCCTTCTCGGGGTGGGGTGGAGTGGGGGCGGGTGTTGCCTTCCGGCTCAGACCGGGTTGGGAGCCCACCAGGAGGCCTCGTGTCCACGTGTAGATGTGAGCTACTGTCATGTGCGGTGCCCCTGGGGGCCCAGGGACCCTCTAGTAGTTGGCTAGCATTTCCTAGAAGCCCCATTTGCGATCAGTGGGTGCCAGCCCCGGGTGGCAGCCGGCCCAAGTGGCCTTCCCCCACTGTGGAAGCCGGGACCTTGCGTGGTGGCTCTACCTGCAGAGTGTTCCGGAAGGTGGGCAGGAGATCTGTCAGCGTGGGCCTCATGGACCAGTCTGGGTCGCTAAAGTAGCAGCTCCTCAGACTGATGCTCCGGATGGGGATCTCCTGCAAGAGGATCCGTGCCAGGCGCTCATACTTCATGACTCGCTCGAAGAAGAAGTTGACCTTGAGGTTGGAGGCGTGCCTGGCCAGCTTGGCCCAGGACATGCCCCAGATGACCTGCCCATGGGGGTCGTGGATGTGGCACTTGATGTTCATGGTCCAGAGGGTGCCAGCATTGTTCTCACACAGGTTCTCCAGCAGCTCATCGGAGATGCAGTTGTAGTTGAGCGTGAGGGACACCAGGCTGCGGAAGGTGGCCATGGTCTTGTTGAACTGTGGGCTGCTGTAGACAGCGAGGTGGTGGCTGAAGAAGTCTTCGATGTTGAGCTGTGACACCACGCTCTCGCTCCGCAAGTAGCTCAGTGAGGTGAGCACCACGCAGCCCTGCTCCACGGTCAGCCTGGCCCCCTTGAGGTTGAGGTAATCCAGGTGTTTGCCCACCTTCTTTAAGAAGAAGCCCAGGCTTTTGATGAAGGAGCTCCGGATACTGTTCCTCCAGACAAGGCGGTCCAGCTCCAGGTGCTGGATGGACAGGGACTTGAGCCGGTTGTTACTCTTGCCCAGACACGACAGGAGGCCCCGCATGGTGACCTGGAACTTCTTGGTCAACACAGCATTGTAGGGGTTCAGAAATTTGATCTCTAGGTGTTCCAGATAACGACCAAATTTCTTGACATACCAAAGAGCTGACTCGAATTCAGAAGCATGCACCCTGGAAGGTCTCCCGCTGAACGTGATGGTCCTATAACGCCACAGGTCCGCCGAGTACATAATCTGGTTCCACTTCCTGCAGACCAGGGCAGCTCTGGACCGGTCCCTGTCCCCCAGCCACCAGAAGACACGGCGCAGGCACACATCGGGCAGATTGGCCCAGCAGCTCTGGTCTGGGGGCTGCACCGGCGGGCTCTCTTCGTCCATCGAGGAACCGGGTGTCCAGAGCAGCTGTGTGGTAGGCAGGGCTTCCAAAAATGAGGAAAGAAAACCAATCACTCGTTTTCTGTGGGGAGTAAAGAGGAAGAGCCATTACTTGCCAAACAGAAATCAGGCCGGGCCGAGTGAACTTGCGTTCCCACCCGGTGTGCAGACATGGTCGGTCCACGATCTCTCGGGGACACACGCCAGGGGACCCAGTGATGGCCCAGCAGGAGAAGCGAGGAGGCTCAGGTGGGTCTGCAGTGCAGGGTGGCACACACCTGGGGCGGTTGGAGTCCATGGGGCAGCTCAAAAGAGGTGGCACCTGTGTGGGCTTTGCAGGGTGGGTAGGAGTTGGGAGGCAGACCAGCTTGGCCTGGGGGCTTGTGGTGGAGGGCAGAGCTGGGACCGGATGGAAGGTGTGCAAAGGTGGGAAACGAAAAGCTGTTTGGAGCTTGACCTGCAGGTGGTGGGGAGCAGGGCGGGGGGTGGGTGCGGGGTCAAGGAGCCCGAGCAATGTGATAGAGACTGTGCCCTCGGACCAGGGGATCCCCGAGACAGGCCAGGCCCCTTCCCTGGATGGGAATCACCAGCTGGCAGGGGGCGCTGTGTTGCGGATGGCTGCATTTGCGTTCAAGGGTGGCCATACACAAAGGGTCACGCCACTGGAGTCAGCCAGGGTCACAAAGGCTCAAGGTCCAGAAGCAGAAGTGAGGTGGTCAGCCAGAGGTGTCCAAAGGGAAGAGGAGGGACGACGGCCCAGAGCAGAGTTCAGGCTCCGACCTGGGGCCAGGGCAGTGTGACTTGTGGGAACGGGCGGGTCTGCAGGATGCCTTGCGGTAACTGATGACAGTGGCGGGAGCGCGGGAGGGCCCTGACCCGGTGGCTGGATGGCATGTGTGCCTGTACCGGGCTGGGGAGGCCGGGTCACGCCGGGTCGCAAGCTCCTGCTTCGGTGTTTCCCAAGAAGTCGTGCTTGTGAAGCCACGGCGCGAGTCACACCTCCGTGTAAGCCCTGGTGCTCCTAGACCATTTTAGCCCGTGGAAGGGCACGGCTGGACGGGCTCCCGGAATTCTCTCTACACGTGGATGCGGAGGCCCGCACACAGCCTGCCACCCACGGGCCTCGGAGCCGCGGGCCGCGTTAATCTACGATCTCGGGTCTAAGATCTAAGACTATCTAAGATCACACGACTGTGCGAGAGCACCCTTCCATTCCGTTCCCTGGGCAGACCTGTGGATGTGTGGACGCATGCCCTGTGTCTGATGTGCATCTGTGGGTGTGCTTTGCCAGATGTGGGCTTGTGAACATCATCCTGTGGCTGTCCACGCCCCCCACCACAGGGGTGCCCCCACTGCTCCCTTAGCTGTTCTCTTGGTGGGTGTTGGACCCCCAGGTACCCCCGACCACTCCCACCACCACCACAGTGACCATGCATGCCCCCAGGCCAGCTCCTGTGTGGTGTGTGTGTGTGTGGGTGCTTTGGGGGCTTCACTAGCACCCTGTCCCCACCGTTCCCTCATTCCCCTCCACACCCACAGCAGTCACCAGCCCCAGTGGCTCTCCCTTCTCCAGGGCCACAAGAGGTCCCCATGGGGTGTGGCAGCAGCCTGTCCCCGTCCACGGGTGCCCAGAATCACAGCCTGCTGCCTCCTGGTTCCCCGTCCCCCGTGTCTATTTCTCAAGTTAACCTTCGTCCCACCTGCATCACCTTTGACCCTGGGGACAGCCTCATTCTCCTTCTGAGCAGCACTTGCACACTTAACAAAGGAAGAGGTTGGCGTATCTTCATTTACAGAGGCTGCTCGCAGCCCTGTCAGGTCAACCCCGGCACTTAGTGGGGAGCCAGGTGCTCAGGAAAAAACTAAACCAGTTCCCGAGCTAAAGGAAGCCTTTGCTCCAGGCAGTTAGGGGTCAGAGCGTTGAGCAGGGGGCAGTGTCCCCAGGGTGGTTCCATGGGCGGTGTCCAGAGAGTGCATCTGGGCGACTGGGAAAGCCGTGGAGTCCTTGCAGGGACCGTCTCCCCTCCCCTCAAACCTCCCTGCGGGCCTGCCCGTGGGGCTCCACTGCTGGACCCCGGTATGTCAGCTGCCACGCAGGACCTTCGTTTTCTTCCAGCCCCACTTCTGCAAACCGGGGTTAAGAATGGCGTCTCTCCCCGTGCTAGGAGCTTAAATGAGCTCACGGGTGGAAGGGGTTGGAAGGGGGTGGAAGGTGCTGGAAGGGCGGGGGGCGGGGGAGGGGAGAGAGGCGCACAGCCGAAGCTCTCCGAGGGTTTGCTGCCCTAGCGAGCGGACGCCAGGCATTCCTGGGGCTCCCGCGGGGAGGGGTGAGCACACCCCGCTGACGACGGAGCGGAGAGTTGAGGAGGGCTCCCAGTGCGGCCCCCTAACCATGGGGAGGTGGGATTCCAACCCACTCCGGACCGGGGCGCGTGCACCTGCCCCAGCTGCCAACCCGGGAGAAAAGGGTAGGGTGCCCCGGGACGGCTTCCAGGAGGAGGCGTAGGGCCGTTACCCGCTCGCCGCGCCCCGCCCGCTGTGCCCCGTTCGGGCTGCGGAGACCGCGAGCCGCTGCCTGCCCCGCCCGCGCCGCCTGCGCTCCGACGACTCCCCGACGCGCGCCCGCGCCCTCGGGGGTGGGGGTGCTGGGAGCCAGGGCCGACGCCTTTGTGACGCGCGCCGGGCTCTGCTCCGGCCGGGCTGCGGGGCCCAGACCTGGGGGCGTCAGAGGGCAGGACCCACCGCACCGAGGGTCCGGGAAGGTGCGCCCTCCAGGGCCAGGCGGAGGAGCGGCGGTGGGGGGGGGGGTGCCTGGTGCGGGGGCCCTAGGACTGGGGGCGGCAGGGGGCCGCGGGGGGCGAGGCTAGCCGGGAGGGAGGGGGCACCACATGTGTGTGTACCTGAGCGCGTTGGGGTGGGGGAGGGGAAGCTCGGGCACCGCCAGATGTGGGGGGTGGGGAGGGGGCCCAGGGTCCGGGAGTCCGTGGAGGGGGCGCTGGGGATGAGGAGGGGGAGGTTTGGGCACGGGGAGGGCCCCCGATGACTGGGCAGGAGAAGCTGGGGAGGCAGCGGGAGGGGGTCGGGAGGGGGGTTCCTGGAGGGCCTGGAGGTTTGGGGTGGCAGAAGCAAGGGTGCTGGGGGGCCTGGTGCTGGGGTACTGTGGTTCCATAGGCAGGGATGCCTGGGGGCAGGGGCAGGGGTGTCCAGGAATGGGAGGAGGTTTGGGCAGAGTGGGGCACTGGGGGGCTGAGGGTCCAGCGGTCTGTGGAGGGGTTGGGGAGGGGTAGGGGGTTCAGGGGCAGGGGTCTCCAGGAATCCAGAGATAGGTTGGGGCACCAGGGGGATGGGGTGCTGGGGACCTGGAGTCGGTGGGGGAAGAAAGCGACCAGGGTCTAGGGTCCAGTGAACCAGAAGATTTGGGGCCCGGGGCCAAGGGTGGGCCACGGGGCCCTAGGAGACTGGAGCCAGGGCCTGGAATCTGGGGTCTGGGCCACCCCCCCCCCCCGGAGGTGCAGCAGGGGGTTGGGTCAGGGGGGTGGGGTGGGATGGGGTGATCCCTGTGCTGACCCAGCTCTGGGGCCTGGGGAGCCCTCTCTGCTCCAGCTCCCACTTCCTGCAGCTCCAGCGAAGGCCTCCCAGGACGGCCTGTGCCCACCCGAAGATGAGGATGAGGCTTGAGAAGAGCCCCATCTCCCTCCCAGCTTCCAGAGGGTGGAGCGCATCCAACTCACATGGGCCCGCATCCACCTCCCCCGCAGCCCTAGCGGGTCTCCCCAGAGGCCAGGCAGAAAGGCAGCAGTGCTGATTGCATTGCCCTGCGGGAAGGCTGCATCCGTGGCCTCTGGCTGTAGCCCCAGGGCTCCCCCTGGGTCCACCCCCCTTCCGTGGCCCCTTTCCCTGTGCCCTGCCTCATGCTATGTCCCACCTGCTGTCTCTGACCGGGAAACACCCATGAGGAGTCCCAGGGAAGATGGACAGCTTCCAGGGAGGGTACTTTTATTTCCCAGGGACAAGCCTGGTTTCACCCAGGACAGGGCGGGGTGGAGTGGGGAGGGAGGGCAGATGTCTGATCCAGGTGCCCGCCACCTGGGATTCTCCCGTGGCTTCCAGCAAACCATCTCTGTTCAAAAGAAGGAAACAACCTTGTCTTCTTTTTTTTTTTTTTAAGATTTTATTTATTTATTCATAGAGATGCAGAGAGAGAGAGAGAGAGGCAGAGACACAGGCAGAGGGAGAAGCAGGCTCCATGCAGAGAGCCCAACGTGGGACTCGATCCCGGGACTCCAGGATCAGGCCCTGGGCTGCAGGCAGCACTAAACCACTGCGCCACCGGGGCTGCCCATAACCTTGTCTTCTATACGGAAGAACCCAAAGCAGAAACCCAGTGTCTTCTCTCAAGGAAAGATGGCCCGGAGAGCCTGCAGGCAGACGGTGAGGAGCGCAGGCTTCTGTCCTGGCCCAGGTCAGCCGGAGCCGGTCCTGTGCGTTCCTCTGGACGATGCTAGCCACCAGCATCTCTCCTAGGGAAACGGGTATGAAATGGTTTGCTGTGTTGAAAGAGCAGAGGCTAGTTCCTGCCTATTACTGTCCCCAGAGCAGAGTGTCTGGGCTGCGGGTCTTGAGAACCTATCCTTCTCTGGGGCCGTGGAGGGGTGGGGGGCGGGGAACGACACCGTGCCCTCTTGTGTAGCTGTTAAAGGGCCACACCATTTGGCGCAAAGACTTACCCTGGGTATTTTGGGATCAGAGCAATAAGGTACAAAGAAATGCGTATGATCAGACTCCCAACGTGTATGTCTGTGTTTATATAATAGGGTGGCCTTGCCCTTCTATTTCCTTGCATGGTATTATGTCAACTGGTTACAACAAAATCTAGTACTTTTATATTTTGAAAACAACAAATAATGAAAGTTTGTGGGTTTTTTGTTTGTTTTTTTGAATGAGGCATGCAGCATGAAGCTGAAGAGATGAGCTCTGGAATGACATCCAGGTGGCATCCCTGCTGGATTCTGCGACCCTCCCGTTGTGTCGCCCTGGGGCAGCTCCTTCTCTCTAGTTTCCTCATCTCAACAGGAATAAGATGCCTGCTCGTTGTTCATGATGAAGAATAACCATTTGTAAAGAGCTTACTGTTCTCGCTGATGGATGATGGTTAAGTACCTCTAATGCCAGTTGTTCTTGTTACTAGAAAATAATTTAGGATGTAAAAATAATTAGGATATTGAGGGAAATGGCTATAAACCCTGGTGTGTGGGAGGCGAGCCACCAACTCAGGATCTCAATAAGACTCATCTGATCTCCGGGCCTCAGTTGCTCTATGTACCATGAGGGAGCTATGCTGGATGCCCTGTGCTGCCTCTGGCCTGGGAGCTGGAGACACAGATAGATCCAGCTCTGCCTTCAAAGGTGGCCCAGGAAAAAAAAAAAAAAAAAAAAAAAGGTGGCCCAGGCTCTGGGAAAGTATGCAGAGAAGCTGAGCGGCTAGTGCTCTGAGAGCGTTCACCTGGGCCCATGGACAAGAGGGAGACAGAGAGAAGGGCCTGGTGGCAGCATCTGCAGGTGCCTGTGAGTCTCAGGTTTCTGGACACGCTGTCCAGAAGGCTGATGGGGAAGCAGAGGACAGAGGGCTGGGTACCTGGTGTTGACTTAGGATGGGCTGGGGGAGCAGGATGCCACAGCAAGAACACCCTCCCAGAGTGCTATAGGCCGCCTCGTCTTCTGCGGGGAAGGTGAGCCTGGGGTCGTGGTGCCCCAACCTCAGAGGCAAAGGCAGGGTCGTGGTTCTGTTTGCACCTCTTGCTGCTTGCTTTGTTGAATTTTGAGAAGGAAGAGGACACCTGTTTCTCTTTTTGATTTTCGGACGGACATCCTTTTCTGCCTTGGAGGTCTGCTCTTGAGCGGTGTGACTGGGGAGGGGAGCAGGAGGTATTCCTGGCTTCCCAACTGGAAAGCATTTCTCAAGCTCTGGGACCAGATGACGCTTATCCTGCAATTAATTGTGAGTAATGTAGCAAATTAAAAAGTTTTTTAAAAAATGACTTTGGCTTTAATAGTTGGACAACATAACAAACTAGAAGACTTGAAAGCTCCCACTACAAACACTAAGAAATGCTGGATAAAATGTGACAAACATTCATTTAAGTTGACAGTTGACTTTGTAGGAAAGAAACCGTATGACTCCACGTTCTTGGAACAAAGGCCTACGCTCTAAAGCACACGTACTTGCTGACACTTTGAGGGGAGACGTGGGGTCGATTTGGTAACAGGGCTTGGATAAGAGATAAGCCCGTCCACACAAAGTGGGGAAGGGGTGTTGGAAGTAAGGTTCCCCTCTCTCTGTGTAGAGCTCAGAACCTGTAGGTAAACTGATGGCCAATAGGAAAGCACCAGCTCACCTGAAAAGGAAAGGGACAAGCCAGCTTGTCTACCCTGGGATCTGAGCACAGGGAATAAAAACTCCATTTCCTGAAAACTCAAAATCACAGGCCCCTGCCGTTCTTGTATTTGGGGTTCAGGTTTACATTAGACTCATGATCTGAAACTACCCAGTCCTTACAAATTAACGTGAAAACTGGGAAGTCTGGCAGAAGCAATCACGAAATCCCTCTGGAGGACACACAGCCTCAAACTGGGTCATGCTCACAGGTGGCGGCCCACCAAATGGAGACCTAGGCCTACACCCAAAGAAGCAGTCACCCTTGAGTCAGAGGCATGAGCACGAGCAATAGTAGGAAAGCCAGTCTCCAGAAACTTCAGAAAAACAGAACTATGGCAGAGATGCTGTAAACTAAGCTAATCGGGAAGGATGTAAATGAGAGAAAAGAACAAGATCCTGTGAAGAGAATAGGCAAATCTGAAAGAAAGGTAAGTGGAACTTCTAGAAGTGAAAAATACAGACGTTGAGCCTTGCCAGATGGGCCAAACCCAGTAGGATGGATTTGGGTAAGAAAGAGCAAACTTGAAGATTTGAAGAGATTACTCAGAAGAGGAGAGGAAAGTAGAAAATGTGAAAGACGTGAACTAGAAAGGCTTAGATCACATCCCACAAGTTCCATAGAAGAGTCTGGAGAATGTGTGAGAGGGAGGGAGGGAGGATTAGGTATTTAAGGAGATTATATATGATAATTTCCTAGAACTTTGATTAAAGACATACAACTTTATATTTGGGCAGAAATCTGAGAGAGAGATTTCAGTTCATTATTCTGAGTGGGATGAGTGAAACATAAATCATTTAGTGACATGTAACTACAGATCAAAGACGAAGAGGATCCTGAAATCAAAGAAAAAGAACGTCTACACAGGGTGTCAGTTATGCAGAGAGAGGACTGGTCAGCAGCGACGGCAGAGGAGGGAGATGAGCGGCAGCCTTCCACATGCCCAGAGGGAATAAGTTAACCCAACGGCCGCTCAAGATTGCAGGAAAGAGGAGCGCCTGGTAGCTCTGTCAGTTACACATCTGGCTCTTGATTTCAGCTGAGGTCATGATCTCAGGGTAATGACATTGAGCCCTGTGTCAGGCTCCATGCTCAGTGGGGTGTCTGCTTCAGATTCTCTCTCCGTCTCCCTCTGCCCCTCCTTCCCTCCCTCTCTCTCAAATAAATCTTTTTAAAAATTGCCCTCTGTGCTTTCTTTCTTAAACTATTTGAGGATATGCTCTCCCAAAGAAGGGGTAGAACAAGAAAGAGATGACCTAAACCTGGAATTTGGGAAGAGAACCCCAACACTGGAGAGAGTAGAGGTAAATCCCAGAATGACAGCTATTTATCAGATCTAGGGAGCATCATGCCCTCAAACTGAAATGGATACTACTGTGCTTGATTATACCAAGGGGAAATTTTTCAGGTCCAGTAGAAAATTTTAGGAATGACTTACTGACAGGTACCTAGAAAGTGAAGCAAATGAAAAACTGAAGCAATAACTAACTCCAGGGAAAAATCAAAAGTTATAGAAGAAAGTACATGTAATCATGATTTGTGTGGCACATTTACAATATTTACATGATCCTAATAACGTAATGTTGAATATGGTTTTAACCACAATGGGCGGGTAGAGAGAAGGAGGTGTGTATAGGAGAGCAGGTATGCATAGGATAGCTGGTGTAAGAAAGAAATCCGTATCCCTGAATCCTCTTGGATTAATAGATCATATCTAAAATTGGAAAAGAAAATAACAGTGTAAGAAGGTGCTCGAGAAATAGAAGATAAATACCAGAAGAAACAGGTAATAGGATGAGAAAGTAGCTTGAAGGGAGTAGTGGAATTTGTTTAACTGGGCCACAATATGTAAGTAAATTACATAATATGTTAGAAGTTGATGGAGCACCTGGGGGGCTCAATCAGTTAAGCATTTGGCTTCAGCTCAGGTCATGATCCTGGGATCCTGGGGTTGAGCCCCACATTGGGCTCCCTGCTCAGCAGAGAGCCTGCCTCTCCCTCTCCCTCTGCCTGCTGCTCCCCTACTTGTGCTCTCTCTCTGTCAAATAAATAAAATCTTGAAAAAAAAAAGTTGATAAATGCCCTAGAAAACAGTAGAGAAAGGTAAGGGGGTTGGTGCACGTGGGGTGGGGATTCAATATGTTGTCAAGAGACATCTCCACAAGAAGGTGCCTTTTGAACAAAGACTTGAAGGAGGCAAGCGTTAACTTTGGGAACGTGGTGGTGGTGGTGGTTGAGCAGCTTCCAGGCAGACAGAACAGTCAGTGAAAGGGACCCAGGGCACGATGTGCTGGAGGAACCACCTGCAGGCATGGAGTTGAAGTGGCCGAGGAGGTCAGAATGGTGACAGCGAGGAGGGGAGACCATTGTAAGGATCCTGACTCTGTGTGACATGGGCCGGGAACCCAGGCAGAACTGTGAACAGAGCCACAGAACGGTCTGACCCGCATTTTTTAAAGGATCGTGTTGACAACTGTGGTTTGAACAGAGGTTAGAGGCAGGGGGACCCATTTGGAGGCTGCAGGGATGGGGACTGGAGGAGACGGCATTGGCATAAGTGTGAACAGCGGAGGCAGGAAAGAGTATTTTCTAGTGGACTGGATGTAGGGTTTGAGGGAGAGAGGAGTCAGCACAAGCCTGAAGTTTTGTCCTGAATGACTGAAAGGATGGAGTTGCTGTCAGCTGAGCTGGGAAAAGCTATGGCAGAGGGAATCTCATGTTGTTACGTTTAAGAGACAGGAGACAATGCCGCATAAGCAGAGATACACGAGGCTGGAGTTTGGGAGAAGAGTCCAGGATGAGCTAAATTTGGGACTGTCTGCCTACACAAGGCATTTATCTTTTAAAGATTTTATTTATTCATGAGAGACACAGGCAGAGGGAGAAGCAGGCTCCCTGCAGGGAGCCCCACGTGAGACTCGTTCCCAGGACCCAGGAGTCATGCCTTGAGCCAAAGGCAGATGCTCAACCACTGAGCCACCCAGGTGCCCCATATATAAGGCATTTTAAAAATATTTATTTATTTGTGATAGACACAGAGAGAGAGAGAGAGGCAGAGACACAGGCGGAGGGAGAGGCAGGCTCCATGCCGGGAGCCCGACGCAGGACTCGATCTCGGGACTCCAGGATCGTGCCCTGGGCCAAAGGCAGGTGCCAAACTGTTGAGTATAAGGCATTTTTAAAAATAAGAGTGGATGAAATTGTTGAGACAAGTGTCCCCAAAATTTAGAGGGTGGGGAGCCAGTGAGGGAGAGATCAGTGGGGAAACTGATAACCAGGAAGAGTATGGAATTCTGGAGGCCAAGAGAGAACATGGAGGAAGGGAGGTGACAAGCAGTGGCCTTGGATGCTCCACACAATGAGGGCTGAGAACTGGCCGTTGAGTTTAGCAGTGGGAAGATCATTGATTTTGGGAAGGGCGGTTGGCAGGGCGCAAAGGCCAGACGGGGGTGAGTCAGAGGGTGGGACAAGGAGTGAACGGCAGACACTGGGCTCAAACCCTGGCACCAGCAGGGCAGGGAAACGAGATGGCGGCTGGCAGGACAGGAGATCAAGAGAAATAATTTCGGCTTCTCTGTTCCCGAGAAACGTTAAGGTAAGGCAGGAGATCAGGACCCGTGCAACCATGTGGTATAAAGGATTTCAGTCAATTTGCAAACTAAAAAAAAATGGCGACAGGAGGCCGCTGTGGGGCAACGCAAGAGCTGGGTTATTATCATCCCTTTGAAAACTTGGCAAATGCTGGGACCCAGTGGAGTGAAGTTGGGGACCGTCTCACCTCTGCCTGCTGTGGGGCGGAAAGGGGAGAGTTGATGGGGCAAGGGGGGCAGGAGCCAGGGGCGCTGGGTGGGAGCCGGATTTTGGAGCACAGGACCCTTCCCCCAGCCCGCGTGCACACGGATGCTGGTGCTGCGGGCTCACAGGTGTTCTTTCCCCAGGGAAGACCAGACAGATTGGTCCTCGTTATCCCTCAAAGGAGGGGAGAGGCTCAGGAGGTGCTGCAGCCTGTAAGCGGCAGAGCAACCCTGCAATCATGGGATGCCCCATTGGCTAGAGTCCCCCCCTCCGCCACCCAGTAAGCAAGTGCTGTCTTTGTTGACTGCATGGACATCCTGACCTCAAGGTCAGGACCTCAGCTGGGGTCCTATTTTCACACTCGCCACGCCTCTCCTGGCTCCTACGCAAGACCACAGGCAGGATGGGAGGAGGCATCGGTAGGCCAGACACACAGGGTAATGCATGAGCCTCCAAGCTCACAGCCGAGACCCACTACCTGAGACCTGAGACCCGCGGGGCTGGGGCAGTGCTTCCCAAGGGTGAGAGTCTAGGGATCCCGTGGACCTGCAGGGTCTCAAGTAGCCTTTCTGTGGGTGGGGTGGAGAAGATCCTGCATTTCCGACAAATTCCCAAGTGACCCTGATGGTGCTTGCCCTCTCCCCCCACCTCCCGGTGGACTGTGCCTTTAAACACCAGCACTAGACGGTGGAAGCAGCCCTTATGCCCCTTGGCAGCCGAGCGTGCAGATGAAGTGTGTCAGGCCCGTAGGAAGCCCCACAAGGGATCAAGTCCCAGCAGGGGCTGCGAGGTGGGTGAACCCTGGAGGCCTCTGCTCCACAGGAGCCGGTGGCCTAAGACCACATGACCTAGTAGTCCATCTGTAGGGAATGTCGGCAACAGGCAAATCCATGGAGGATTTGGGGATGGGAGGTGTCCCACCAATGTGGGGCTCCTTTCTAGGGTGATGAAGATGCTCTGGAGCGGAGACTGGGGGTGGCTGCACTGACGGTGGATTGTGTGCATATTTTACCACCACAAGGGAAGACCCAGACTGTCCTAGGGTCTTGGTAAGCCTCAGCTCTCTGAGTGGAAGGTTAGGACAGGGTCACACTCTTCACACAAGAGAGGAGGAGCCTTAGCGAGTTTCCCCAGAGGAAAGGTGAACATCCAGTAGAGGCACGAATAGGTGCTCAGGGCCCAGAGGGAGGATCTGTGAGTGTCCTCCCTCCCCCCGGCCTGGTCAGTCCCATAGGGAACCTCGACCAAGCCCCCTTTTTTGGTACCCAGCCCTGATGCAGGCTACCCTGTGCAAAGATGGAGAAAGTTGCTCACTCCTGCCGGAGCTCACATCCAACCGAGACCATTCGCATCAAGAGCAGAACAGAGCAAGGCAGGTCCTACCGGGGGTCAAACCACCAAGTCCAGGCGCTGGGGGCCAAGGAGGTGCGCAAGTGTTGGGTCACCAGAGTGAGCCACCCACCTCCCTCCCTAAGCACGGCAACAAGTATGGGAACCTGTAGTAGCCCTGCTGTGTAGGGTCAGGCCCAAACCCTACCTGCCAACATCACGTGTTTGGAGTAGGGATGAGCAGAAAGTGACAAATTGCTACTCACCATCCGGCCGAAGTCCTTATTTCCTGGGATCGCCTGGTTGCAATAACGACAGTAGATGTCATGTTCAGGAGGTGAAATTCTCGTCCCTGAATAAGCACAGAAACAGTGCCATAAATGACGGCCCTTGGCAGTGGCTAGGCCAGCTCCCCCGTAGCCCCGTCCATGGCCTTTGTCCCTGGCGGTCCTGAGCACCAGCTGTCCCCAGGCCTGCCTAGCTGCGAGTGTCCCGCACTGCCCGTGTCACCGGCCAGATCATCCATGAGATGCCCTGCATGGCCACGGACGGCGGTGGTTCCTGGGGCAGCGTGGGAACCCCGATGACGAGGTGGTTTACTGGAGCAGGACTGGTTTAGGAGGAGGCCACGGCGCCAGTGACCCAGAGGCTCTGGCAGCAAGCTGGTGTCTGTGTGCATGTCTGCGTGTTGGGTGTGTGGAAGCCGTGTCATATTGATGACACCGTGTGCAAGCCCAGCCACGCTGAGATGCAGGAAATGGTGCGAGTCTCAAGGATCCCAGTTTTTCATGTGCTGATTTTGACCTCGGCTGGATTGTCTTGCAGGAGACATGTCTTGTGACCGCCTGCAAGCTCTGCGTACCCGCAGAAGGGTGCAGGTGGATCTCTCCCAGGTTGGGAGCATCCTGTGGGAGTTCAAGCGAAGCCTCCCGTTGTGTGGGGGTCCCTGGACTCTGTCCCCAGCCTCTTGGTCCCCCTAGACCAGTCCCCAGAGGACTACAGTGGATGACACCGGAGGCTGTTCAGGTCCGAGGTCCAGAACTCCAACAGCCAGGCGGATGGGAGATGCGCACAGCTATTGCCTGTCCTGCTGAGACCCCCGTCCCTGTGTCCACCCTTACCTGGGAGCCCCCCTGCCCTCCCCGGCCTGGCCCTCACCTGTGCTGAGCCAGGCCTGTTCTCTCCGACACACCCGGAGCCCAATGGGCTGGCCGCAGTCTGGGCACAGCTCCCTGCAGCTGGCACCGTGGGGCTCATGTAGGCCCAGGGCGCTGAGGTGCCCAGCCAGCTCGTGGAATCCATGCTCCATGGGGCGCTCCAAGTATTCCGTGGCCTACAGGGAGGCAGGGAGGACAGGCAAGGTCACCAGACCCCAGGCACGGCAGCCCTGGTGGGGACAGGAGCCGATCTGCCTGGGGCACTGGAGTGCATGAGGAGCAGACAGGAGGGCCCAAGAGGGACTCCCCCTGGGGAGCAGCGGCCGTCTTGGGTGCAGGGGCCACAGGAGGCTCTTCTACCAGCCTCTGGGGAACGGGGGCCCTGTGTCCCTATGGTGAGCTCCTTCTTCCTTGCCCCTCACACCTACCTTGGAGAGAAGACAGTGGTGTCTCTGCACCCCACCCCCTATGCCCCCCTCCTGCCTGCTTGTTTGTTAGGAAACCATGCTGGACCCTGACCCCCTGGAAGATGACTCTGCACAGCTGTGACCCACTGACATCTGACTACACACAGAAGCCAGGGTCCCAGCCATACCCGCAGCCTCCCTCTGTGTCTGCCTAGGCTACCGTCTGGGGGCTCCTGGGAGCAGGGGCCAGGGTGGCTGCCTGTCCCTCTGCAGCACCAGCCCCATGCTCAGGAAGTGAGTGTGGGACCCATCTGCCCAGACCTGAGTGTCGGGGGGAGGGAGGGGGCTGCAGGGGACCTGAGGGTTGGGGGATGGGGGAGCTGCTGGGGGACCTGCGGGTCAGGCGGGAGGGGCTGCAGGGGGCACCCATGTGAAGAAGCAGGAAAGGAAGCTGGCCTTGGCCTGGCTATTTTTTAGAGCTTTCCTGGCCTGCGTCCCCTCCTCTCAGGACATCCAGCCTTTCCTGAAACAGGGAGCACTTGCCCGGTCCGTGAGGACATGGTGGGGGAGGGGCCACCATGTCAGCCGCACTGGACCCCCGCACCTCTGCCTCCGCACCTGCTGGTGGGGCTCATGGTCGTCCATCTTCACCTGTGGGACGGGCTCCCTGCCTCGGGCTGGGGATGGATCAGCAGGCAGTGGGTCTCACAGACTGACGGATGGACGGCCAGGTGGGCAGCGGCCACGCTTTTCTTGCTGCGGATCAAGGGGAGAGAAAAATGGGCCATTGGGTGGTGCGATACTATAGCTGTAGTCCTCACCCAGGGCCGGGGAGGAGGTCTCAGGCCTCAAGCACAAGCGAGACGGTGAGATCACCCATGTCCCCTCCTGGCAGGGCAAAGCAGGGTCACAACATCCACAGGAGGTCTGCCTGCAAGAAGCGGTGGGTGAGGCTGCAAGGGGCCAGGTGGGGACGGCCCTGGAGGTGTCGCGGGGGGGCTGTCTCCCTCACATCAGAACCCTGCTCTAGGAGCAGCCCACTGGGGACAACTGGCCTCAGGCTTTGGGGCTGCCACAGGTTGTCTCACTGTCCCCGGGGTGGGTAGCGCCTGACCCCTGTCCCCCGTCCTCTGGGCTCCACTGAGTTTAACCCTTCCTGCCCCTTCCTGCCCTGGAGGCCTCCTGTGGCTCTGATCCTCCCCTCCCCCGCCAGGAGCTGCATCTCACCGGTCACCTCTGGGATGAGCCTCTCCTGCTCCGCCTCAGCCCCCCGGCCTCTCCTCCTGTGAGTTTCGGGCTCCCGGTGAGTTTCGTTTCTTGCAGACAAAGAAACAAAACTGAAAGTGCCGGCTGTGAACAGACTGTGCTGGGGCGGGAGCGATTTCCCCAAACCTCAGCCCAGGGGCTGCAAGTCCCTCGGCTTTGACCCAGGCGGGCCCGCGCCTGAGACCGACCCCTGCTCCCAGGGGCCACACATCCCCTTCCTTCCGGACACTTCTGTCCTCCCTCCTGCTCTGCAGGGGGCTTCTTGCACCTGCACCATCCCCGGGTCCCTGGCACTCGGAGGACTGGGTGGGGAGTCGGGGGTGCAGGTGCTGTGTGCCAAGATGCCAGGTTCAGGCGTAGGTCACTGAGCAGCTTGGTGATGAAGGACGATGGGCAGGCCACCCCGGGGGGTGCTCTCCTCGCCTGTGAATCTGCACAGGGCACCTCGCCGCACCTCGCAGGGACTGTGCGTTTCACGAAGTGAGGGTCTCGGCCACCCTACGTCCCGCATGGCTGCCCGCACCGCGTCTCAGACAGCGTTTGCTCATGTCCTGCTCTGGGTCACATTTGGTAATTGTCACAGTACTTTAAACTTTTCTTTTTAATTTTTAAAAACTATTTTACTTATTTATCCATGAGAGACACACAGAGAGAGGCAGAGGCACAGGCAGAGGGAGAAGCAGGCTCCCTGCGGGGAACCCGATGTGGGACTCGATCCCAGGACCCCGGGATCACGCCCTGAGCCGAAGCCAGACACTCACCTGCTAGGCCCCCAGGCGTCCCTCAAACTTTTCAGGTTTGTTTTTGAAGTGATGGGACCTGTGATCAGTGGTCAGGACTCACTAAAAGCTCAGGAAGGCTGGCATTTTTGAGCAATGTATTTTTAGATTAAGCTGGTACATTGTTTTATAGACGACAGTATGGCGTGAACCTAACTCGTATATTCATGGGGAAGCCAGAGGAATCCCGTGACCCTCTTCGCAGCGATGCTTGCCTTGCTGGGCTGGCCCTGAGAGCAGCCTGTGGCCCTGAGGTACAAATGCTGCAGTCGTGCTCACCGGGTAAGAGGCATCAAGGAAGGTTCTATTTCATCATCCTGGCTTCAGATAAAGAAACTGAGGCACAGCAGGGGCAGCACAACGGGGTAGCAAATACATGTCCTGCCACCCCCAGGCTCTCCCCCCGTCAGACTCTGAACCCAGGAAAAGTGGCCGTGGCTGGTCTTCCCCCATTGATAGTCAGAGGGCACGGAGGGCTGAGTTTGGATCCTGGGAGCACACTCGGCTGCTAGGTGATCACCTCACCTGGTTTGGCTCCTGTCTCCTTGTTGCTCTGGACTCAACTGGGGGCCTAGAGGGGACATAAGGCCAGGTGCCCCCAGAACTTGTGTGCGAGGTTGCCTCCCTGTGAGTGTACAAAAGGCACCTTTTCCCTTTTTTGCTGGAGTCCACATCCTGTTACTAATGACATGACCGAGTGACCCAAAGATTTGAGGAACCAGGTCCCGGTAAAGGCAACTTGTCCCAAATCACTGGTGCGTCAGTGAATCAGGTGAATAAAAAAACACTTGTTTCCACAGGGAGATGCAGGGTGCATTGGTCAGACAAGAAAAATGATGCAGATAATTGCACCTCCATTAGGACACATTTAGATATGATACACTTCGTGTCGATTTATTTAGAGCATTTTACACGTGTTTCTGTTTCCCCGAATTTTGTCCATAAAACAATTGAGTCTGTCGGCAATTAGCGTCACTACTTATATTTACCTTTATGGTTTGTAAATGTAATGAAGACACTACTGTGTAGTTGGAGGACTTTTTTTTTAAGATTTTATTTATTCATGAGAGACACACAGGGAGAGAGGCAGAGACACAGGCAGAGGGAGAAGCAAGCTCCCTAAGAGGAGCCTGATGTGGGACTCGATCCCAGGACCCCGGGGTCACCCCCTGAGAGCCAAAGGTAGATGCTCACCTGCTGAGCCCCTCAGGCGTCCCCATCAGAGGATTTTGAATGTGGCCACATGTCCGTCTACACCTTTTAACCCGTTTCACCGTGAGCAGGCCCGCTGTATATGTGACTTTACAACAGCAGCTTTTTGCTAGAACCTGTGGCTTGTCCCGATGTCAGGAGTCGGACAGGGATCTGGGGCAAAGGTGGGTTCTGGGGGCTTAAAGCACGTGGGCTCTGGGTCACCCCCGAGCTTGTCCACATGCTGGGATCCTTGGGGAACCTGCAGGAACCTCTGGTGCTGCCCGCCCATGGCCCCCATCTCCCTCACAACCCTTGGGGGCCTCCCAGAGTCTCCACAGTCCCCCCAGCCACGTGTCCCTCCAGGGATATCACCCTCGCAGGGGCGGGCAGCACCAGAGGTGAGGGGAAATGTCAGCCCCTCTGCCCCTCTGTACCCTGGGTGTCTAGGCCGTGTCTGTACTGGTGGTAACAAAAAAACAGCTTTCACAGTGTCAGGGGCTCCAGCCGGGACCCCCTGAGCAGAGGGGCGGCCAGGATGTAGACGAGGGGGATGCCGTGAGGCCTCCGGACCACCACGGTTGGTGAAGGGGGGGCTGCCCTGGGAGTGACCCGAGCTCTCCCATCTGTATCCTCACTTTCTCCAGGATGTTCCCTCTTTGCAGAAGCCCCTCCGGGACTGACTCCTGTGTGACGATGGGGAAGGGACCCATGTCCATTGTCCCTGTGTTCACTGAGCACCGTCTGTCTGCCTGGGTGACTGCAGACTCTGCCCCTTCCATCCGGTGCCTGGAGGCCATGGGGGGGTGGTGCGGGCCAAGGGGGTGTGTGCTCTCTCCGGGGTAATTAGAGCAGAAGTTAGATACCCCCTCCTCCTGCCCTGGGGCCTGAGGGCAAAGCAGCAGGCGCCTCGCCCCTTCAATGCTAAACAAAACTGGTGTCTCTATTGCTGAGGTGCACACATGCTTTCACTTAAAAAAAATTCAGGATACAACAGACGAGGCCAAATCTCCTTTCTGACCACTGTACCCGCTCCTGAGCCATCGCTGGCACGCCGCGCCTAGCACGAGAGCCTGTCCCCATTCCCACTGCGAGGAGAGCCAGAGCTGTGGGTTCGCATGATGTCACCGTTCTGCTGCCGCGCTTGGCTGGTCACCAGCAGGGGCCCCAGACCCGCTCCATGCGGTCCTGCACGGGAAGTGCACACAAGAGCTCCAGGGCCCTCTCCAGGGCCCTCTCCAGGCCGTGCAGCTCCCCTGCGCTTTGCTGGGGGTACGGGAAGGGGGTGCGGCGCAAACCCTGGGCCAGATGGAAGTGGGAGCCACACACACGCCCTGGTGCAGGGTTCAGGGTAATAGGGGTCCAAGGTCATGGGTGGGCGGCGGGAGGGGCGCCACAAGGACAGGATCCCGGAGGCGGCAGGCGGCTGCCTTGCGAAGGAGGCATGGTCCTCTCCAGGGGCCGGTGATGTCACGGCAGAGGTATTTCACTTCCCAGACGGAAATTACACGGTGCAATCGTGCATAGTTCTCGTGGTGCCTCTGGGAGGGTCCTGTGGTCAGAGTGGAACCGAGTCCCGGGAGATGCGATCACGGAGATTTTGCTGTCTCCCCGAGAGCACCGTGTTTGCGTGGGAGTGTGCTGTTCCGACCACACGCAATTGCATCCGATGAGCAGTCTCTGGACTGGATTCAAGGCCTGGAACGCCTGGTGTTTGTGCCTGGGGCTGATGTGGGCGGGCAGGCGGCACCGTTGGGGGATCCCCCCCACCTTCCTGACTCCTGCTCGGTGGGCAGGCGAAGGATGGAAGCTGGTCATTAAGCTCACAGGCATCCTGCCTGCCTGGGGTCCCCAGTGCCATGCACTCCCCACCCTGCTGTCTCAGGCCCATTCTCACTCTCTCATCAGAGCACCTGCTGCCTCCACCCTCGCCCCTGGCCGATCAGCAATCACCACTCCGCCCCGCCCCCAAACGGACACCTTCCTGGAGCCCTGAAGGGGCATCTCAGGGTCAGCGTTCGGGGGCCTCTGGCCTCCGGCTGCCAGTGGCCGCCTTGACTGTGTCATGAGGCACAAGGACCGATGACCATGCACTTCAACTCTTTTGTTGTCACTGGTTTGGGGGGAAGAAGAGAAAAAAATGCATGCCCCAGGCATCTCTTAATGACCCAAAATAGGGTGCACCTCGCTTGGGTGAGCAAATGGCAGAGTCAGGCAGGCGGACAGCAGGCCAGGCACCAGGCCCAGCAGGCGGGGTATTATTTCACAAAGGGTGCAGTCGGGGGTGAGCTGCTCATCCCAGTTGGTGTGATGAGATACGCTGGATAGGGGATAGGCCGCTGCCTTTTCCACATCATGGGGTAACTTATTTGACACTGGGGTGGCCCATACACACCTGCTTTGGGGTTATAGTCCCAAAGAACATCACGTGTCTGCCCTCAGTGCACATGGGCCCCAGGAGTGGAGCCCAAGGGAAGGGATGCACTAGAACTTTGCAAAAACCAAGTTGTAATGTCACTGTAGAGGTGACCGGAGCTGTGGGGGTGGTCAGGTTGGGGTGCCTTTGTGGAGCGGTGAGGCCTGAGGGTGCGTGTGCATGCGTGCGCGTGCTCGTGCTCGTGGGAGGGGAGTCGGGCAGGACACGGGGGGAGACCCCCACCTACCCGGCTGGAGAACGCTGTGGATGAGTGAGGCTCCACAGCCGTGGGCACCTTGCAGGTCAGGTTAAGGGCTGGGAGAGGGGAGCTGGTCCCAGGTGCCGGAGAGGGCCCCCACAGATGCTCCCAGCTGTTCTTTGATGAGACAGGCAGAGGAGGAGACAGGCACATGGTGACCAAGGACAGAGATCCAAAGGTGTCACTGCTGGTGCTGGGAGCAGCCCTGGGGATACGCCAAGCTGCGGCCAGCTCGAGGTGGGGACAGGGGCCCCTAGAGCCCCAGGGAGCAGCTCTGCTCACATTGCTTTGGGGCTCCTTCTTCTTCTTTTTTAAGATTTTATTTATTTATTCATGAGGGACACACAAAGAGAGGCAGAGACACAGGCAGAGGGAGAAGCAGGCTCCATGCAGGGAGTCTGATATGGGACTTGATCCCGGAACTTCGGGGTCACACCCTGAGCCGAAGGCAGATGCTCACCTGCTGAGCCACCCAGATGTCCCCACATTGGGGTCATCTTGGCGCTGGGCTCTGCTGACCACGCTTCTGACTGAGAGGGGGCCCCCACCTGCCAGTTCATACCCGGTGTGGAGCCACTTGGGATTGAACCTCGGGCATCGTGACTGTTATGTGTAGATTCCGGATTCTGTGATAGTGTCTGAAAAGCACCATGTCAGGTTTTGGGGTTTTCTTGCTATTGTTGTTTTAAGCAGGCAATTAACTGACTGGATACAGATGCAGACTTTGGATCTCAAATCCCAGTTCCCATTTTCATGTGCAGCCGAAGAGTTTATGCACAGAACCAAAGACTCCATTCTGCACGTTGTCATCACTCGGAGACTCCCCGTCACTCTGGTCACCGTGGTTGTTCTCTGGTCCTTGGGGCCAGAAGGACCAGATGTCTTGCGTGTTAAGGTGGCATGCCTGTCCTGAGCACCCTGAAAACAGAAATCGCTCCGGGCTTCTCCTCCCAGAAGTGAAGTGACTTGGGGCTTTATCTGTGGGTTGGGTAATGCTAGGGCTCCTGTTTTCCCTCCAGTGTCGTTTTGTTCCTTTTTTGTTTTTTTAATCATTTAATTAATTTATTATTATTATTTTTTGGTTTATTTTTATTGATGTAGACTTGCACACAATGTCACCTCAGCGTCAGGGGTCCAGCATTGCAGTTCCACAGGGCCACCTGCCACCACTGACTGTACTCCCTGCACTGTCCCTTTGGCCCCCGCGGCTTAGTGGATCCGTAACAGGGAGCCTGGGCCTCCTCCCCTCCCCTGCACCCATTTTACCACCCCCTCCTCTCCTCCTTTCTGGCATTGGTTTGTTCTCTGTATTTATGGCTCTGTTTCTGTTTTTTTGTTTGTTTGTTCATTTGTTTTTGATTCCACATAGGAGTGAAGTCATGGCATTTGTCTTTCTCTGATTTATTTCACTTGGCATCATACCCTCACGATCCACCTGTGTTGTTGCAAATGGCAAGACCCCATTCCTTTCTATGGTCGAGTTGCATCCCATCCGTCACATCTTCTTTATCCACGAATCTAGCGGTGGACTTTTGGGTCACCTCCATATCTTGCCTGTTGCAGACAAAGCAGCAGTAAACGTAAGGGTGCATCTATTTTTCCAGATTCGTGTTTTCCCTTTCTTTGGGTAAATGCCCAGTAGTGGGATGGCAGGATCACATAGAACTTCTATTTTTAACTTTTTAAAATAAGATTTTATTTATTTATTCATGAGACACACATAGAGAGGCGGAGACACAGGCAGAGGGAGAAGCAGGCTCCCTGTGGGGAGTCGGATGTGGGACTCAATCCCAGGATCCCAGGGTCATGCCCTGGGCCAAAGGGAGACACTCAACCGCTGAACCCCCTAGGCGACCCTATTTTTAGCTTTTGAGGCACCTCTGTGGTATTTTCTGCAGCGGCTGCCCCTGTCTACATTCCCAGCAGCCATGCACAAGGGCTCCTTTCTCCCCGAGTCCCCATCTAAGCATTGTCTTTCTTTGGTGTCCAGGTGTCCAGTCCTCACACCCGTCTGGCCACACTGGCCTCCTTGCTGTTCCATAAACTATGTATTCATGCTTCCCCAACCACAGGCCACTCACTCTGCCTGGAAGCCTCTCACCCGGAATCCACGAGGCCAGCTCCTGCACTTCCCTCAGTGGGGGCTATGTGGGCAGCCCCACAAAGCGTCTCTGCTTTGTCCTGGGATACTTCCTATTCCCCTTCCATCTGGTTTTCCCCTCATTGTGTCATATTTGCTTTTGCCTGTCTTCCATCAAGCAGGCTGTAGCTCTGCAAGGGACGGAAGGGATTTTTGTCTGCTGTTCCCTTCTTCATCCCCAGCCATCAGGGCGTTGCTTCACGTGCGTCAGGCTCCCAGCAGAAGCGTGCAGAGTAAACACTTGCTCTCATCCGCACCCCACACGCAGGCACGTCTGTTTGTGCCCAGTCAGCCCCTTCTCTTCCGTCATTCAAAGCCAGTTTATTTTCTCTTCTCCTCTGCAGTTGGGACTTGTGAGTTCATATTATTATTATTATTATTTTTACCTTATTTCTATCATTTTGATAGGAGTTGAGGAAGGTACAGAATTAAACACCTGTGAGGGATGCCTGGGTGGCTCAGCAGTTGAGCATCTGCCTTCGGCTCAGGTCGTGACCCCGGGGTCCTGGGATCGAGTCCCACATTGGGCTCCCTGCTAAGCGGAGAGCCTGCTTCCCCCTCTCCGTTCCCTCTGTTTGCGCTCTCTCTCAAATACATAAATAAAGTCTTTTAAAAAAAGAAAAAAAAGAAATACAGAGGTCAGTGCTGGAGGAAAGTGCAGGACGAGCCTTATTTTCACCTGGACCGAAGCCTTGGTGATGGGAAGAAATACCAGATGTTCAGAGTGACGGAGAAACCCTGGCCGTGCGGGTCACATGCAACGAGCCCCGCTGTCCTGCTGTCTCTCTGTCCATCCCCACTCCCGGGGTGTCTGCATCATTCCTGGGGCAGCCAGAAAGAGCCTCCCATCCACCTCCAAGTCAGGTCCGTACATCCGCCCAGGGGTTGGCGTGCTAGGAAAGCTGCCCCCTGCACATTCCACCTCCCTTTACAATCCCTTCTTGATTGTTTATTGTATGGTTATGTTCAGGGCACTGTCCCTTTTTGTTAAAAATAAGCAAAACTAGATTATTTATTTACTCACATCCTATAAATGACAAAATGGCAACTGGAGTTCTGTTGATACTTCTCTGCTATCCTTGTATTTTATTATTTTATCTTATTTTATTATTTTATTTTATCTATTTAATTTTAATTTATTTTATTTATTTTTTATTTATTTATTTATTTTTGCTAACTTTTCTAAGCAGAGATGTGACCTTCTGGGTTACCTTTCTATTTTAAATAAAATTTCATCTTTTCTAGGAGGGGCCTGGCCGACTCAGTTGGTGGAACATGTGACTCTTGATCTCAAGGTGATGAGTTCAAGCCCCACGTTAGGCGAAGAGCCTACAAAAAAAGAATATTTGTCCCTCCTGTAAACTTCAAGTTGTTTTTGATTTAATCTCCTCACTTCATATAAATGTAAAAATTATGAATATTTAAAAATGCCAAACAGAAAATCTGTTTACTCACTCCTCAGCTTTAGAATGAAAATATTTTTTTAAAAAAGAAAATATTAGAAACAATAATTGAAGTCTCCTGTTTCCTTGCTCCTCATGTGTTACCTGAATATAACTAGTCTTCTGGACTTATTTATTTTTATTATTATTTTAAAAATATTTAATTTATTTATTCATGAGAGACAGAGAGAGAAAGAGAGAGAGAGAGAGAGGCAGAGACACAGGCAGGGAGAGAAGAAGGCTCTGATGTGGAACTTGATCCCAGGACTCCTGAATCACACCCCGGGCCAAAGGCAGGCACCCAACCGCTGAGCCACCCAGGTGTCCCTAGTCTTCTAGATTTAATTATTCCCTTGCATGGCCTTTAGATATGTACTTCATATGCATGGACCCAGAAACTATAATGTATAATGCTATTTTTGCATGTTGCTAATTCTTGCATAAATGAGGTTAGGAATGTATATATTTCTACTGGTTATTTCCCGTTTATCCACATTCACGCAGGCCACCCTGGTTCACTCAGTTTAATTGCCAAAAGACAGCTACTTGTGTGGCTATGTCTCATGCTGTTAATTCATTCTCCTGGGAATTTGGATTTGGGACTTCCCATTATTTTGCACCTGTGGGGGAAACAGTGTCACAATGCAAAGTTTCCAAAAGAATGAGATTTTTGCAAAGACGCTTTATGAAACAAGGAGGGAACGCTATGCAAAAGGCTATTCTGAGAACAAAAACACATTCTTGGAAATTAAATATGCGACAGCAGAAATAAAATCGACTCAGTAAAAGCCTCGGAAGGTAGAGTTGAGGAAAATGGAAAGGAAGAAACAACCAGAGAAGTGACTTGACTAGAATTTCCTGAATGAAAGAGTGTCAGTTTGCCAAGCTTCCAAGTGCTCCACATGCACACACACATGCAGAGTATGGACCAGAGGACGTCGGATATGACATTTCAGAGCATCAGGGACAACGAGAAGCTCCTGTTGGTTTCCGGAGGGAAACATATGGCAGATTTCCCCAAAATAATCAAGAGCAAGAATGGATGTAGGCTTTCTAATAAAGTTTGATTTTGAAAAGCCTTGGAAATTGAAAAGACAGGAGAAAATTCTTTTACGTTTCTGCAGGAGAGCAGTTTCCGGCACAGAATTCTCCGCTCAGCTGAACTGCTGACTAAGGAGGGGCCTGACACCGAGGCATTTTTGGGGCTTTGCTGGATGGGATTTGGCATCGAGCTATCCAGGGCGTGTGTGCATCCCCCTGGGCGCTGGGCATCTGCCCTTCCTTCTGGACCCGGTGCTGGAGTCAGGCCCACCTCCTGTGTTTTCAGCAGCGACGCCTATGAGATTGGGCTCACGCCTTCATCCCACGTTGGCATGTGTTGGGGAACACGCAGGATGGGTGATGGGCCAACACCCACCTGCGGTGTCTGAGGTCAGAGCGGCCGCCACCGCAGGGGGCAGAGGCTCACCCTCCCCGGAGGGGCCCTAGCCCAGCAGATGACACTGCGACCCAGCAGTCACCCAAGCCAGAAAGCTGGAGTCACATTGGCTGAGGCGTGGAGAGTTCGGTTGACAACGTGGGGGGTGATGGTGGACGGGGCAGCCAGGGCTCTGCTGGAGCTCACCTTCCAATCCAGGAGCTGGGCATCGAAACTAAAGGGGCCGTACCCTGTCTGTTGGGAAGGGTTGTGAAAATAAACGAAGCTCGGCAGGGGGTTGCCAACGGTGCCTGGAGATGCTCTCTGAAGGGGGTGCAGGGAGAGGCTGTCCTATCCCGGGGCCTGGAGGAAGTGAGGGAGCCACTCCCGTAAACATGCGCCCGAGAAAGTTTTCCAGGACGAAGGAGCCTGCATTTGCCAAGTGCTGGGGTGGGAGCAGGTGCGCTCTATTGGAGGGACAGCAAGGGGGGGCAGCCAGGGAGCGAGTGAGGCAGAGCAGGGTCAGGGATGGGCCAGAGGAGCCGAGAGCGTTCCCAGGCACGGACGTCCTGGTGAGCAGGGAAGGGTGTTCATCAGAGACGGTCCCTGGGACCATGCGGAGGGTGCCCCCCAAGGAGGGAGGGATGCTGCAGAGTGTGGGGAACACACCCAGGGCTGGGGGCAGGGATGGGCCATGTGGACAGTAAAGCCCGAGGATGCCACCCACGAAGACAGGGACACCTGGAAGGAGTTCAGGGGTCATCTCCATTCATGTGTGGAGTCCCTGAGAGGAGGCCTGGAGGGCTGCTAGGCACCGCTGTGCAGGTGAGTGTGGGGCCAGGAGGAGGGCTGGCTGGTGGTGGGAGGATGGAGAGCCATCAGGTGACCCAGGGCCCAGAGCCCAAGACGTCAGGAGCAACTCAGCCTGTGGCTCCTCACGCTCCCAGCTTCCAAAGAATGATTGGCAGAGCCCAAGGATGAGCCACCAGGGAGGGGGGAGGAGGGCTGGGGAGGGGTGTCCTAGGGGTCCTGTGGGGCAGGGAGCTCAGTACTGGGAGTCCTCAGGGTGCTGTAGGGAAGGGAGCTCAGTACTGGGGGTCCTGGGGATGCTGTAGGGCAGAGCTCAGTAGTGTTAGGTGCTCAGCAGGCCCCCACCCCCCCAGGGCCAAGGACCGGCCTCCAGGACCCATGAGGTAGCTCACTGTCACCCTGTCAGCCTAGTTGTGGTGGTGGTGGGGCTGCACTGGTGTAGGATCGGGAGCAGCAGGGGCAGCTTGGGTGGCGAGTGTAGATGACAGGGCCTGGTGCTGCGTTCCCTGGACACAGGCATGTAGTGTCTGTGTGGGAGGTGGGGACTCGCGGTGACGGGAGAGATGGATCTGCAGACACGGGGGCAGTAAGCACACACGGGACCCCCACAGAGAGGGGCAGGTGTCAGGGCCGAGGTCACAGAGGTCACCACTTGGCGTCCCTCCATCCCGTGCAGAGGCCTCACTGGGGATCCTGAGCACCTGGGAAGAAAGAGAGAGAGTGAGAAACAGCAAGCCCTGTGTGGCATCCTCAGCAATGAAATGCAAGGTGTGATAAAAAACACTCACACTTGGGGCACCTGGGGGGTTCAGCAGGTGAGCATGTGCCTTCGGCTCAGGGCGTGATCCCAGGGTCCTGGGATTGCATCGGGCTCCCCGCAGGGAGCCTGCTTCTCCCTCTGCCTGTGTCTCTGCCTCTCTCTGTGTGTCTCTCATGAATCAATAAATACAATCTTTTTTTTTTAATAAATAAAATCTTTCAAAAAAGAGAAATTCCACATTTTCCTGGTGAAAGGCTCTCCCCGCCCCCCGCCCTCCCACCATGTTCCCCGTTGCCAGGCAGCCGTATCTGAGCCAGAGGAAGGAGAAGTTGAAGGAAAAGAATTGCGGGCCGTTCAGCAAGAAGGGAATGGGAAATTATAGCAAAGGGGCACTGTGATCCCTGCAGCCTGGCAGCCAAGGCAGCATCACTATTCCCGGACACAGGACTTTGGACGCAGCACGAGCGTGGAGGACAGATCAGAGTTCACATTTGAACACAGGCGTTGGTGGTGTACACAGCGCAGAAGATAAGCACTGCTGGTCTTGGCTCAGACACACAGCAGGGCTTCTCGGCCCAGTAGGCCCCACGCCCCGACCCAGCCACCCTGGGGTGGGACTTCAGGGCACCAGTGAGATGGTGGCCATCCCAACCTTGTCAGAAATACCACTCCCTTCACCTCCCCCGGAGCCTGGCTCCTGTTTCCCCGTGTACGTGCGCCTGCGGCCCCTTTGGGAAACATCATAAGCATGTATTTTGCCACATTTAAGATATGGGAATGAGGGCAAAGGATGACGTGACTCCGGGACCCAGTGACATCATACCCACCCCTGCCACCTTCCCACCCGTTAATTTTTTCAAAGATTTTATTTATTTATTCATGAGAGACATATATATATATATATATATATATATATTTTTTTTTTTTTTTTTTAAACGTCCCCTTGCGTGTATGGGGAAGAGAAGGTGCTTTTCTAGGGCAGCGGGCTCTTGACTTCCTGGCTCCTATAGTCCCCAAGATATTCTTGGAAAAATCACGTTTCTCTTCCCACATTGTTAACACCCAGATCTTTTTTGTTTTTTTAAGATTTTATTTATTTATTAATGAGAGAGACAGAGAGAGAGAAAGAGAGAGAGAGAAAGAGAGACAGGCCAAGGGAGAAGCAGGCTCCATGCAGGGTGCCTGATGTGGGACTTGATCCCGAAACTCCGGGGTCACGCCCTGAGCCGAAGGCAGATGCTCACCCGCTGAGCCACCCGGACTGCCCAGCACCCAGATCTAAAACTTCTCTATCATAAGCGTCAATGTCGGCTTGAGTCACATGAATTTGCCACATTTGTCTGTTGGAGCCAAATGGTTGAATATTAGTGACTTCATAAGACTTAAGCTCAGTGTCACAAAGGATGTTGCATCTGGTTTATTGTAAATATCATTTAAAAATAAAAGTGCTGCCTCATTTCCACGTTTCCAGATATACCCAGTGAGCTCCAAATATAGTGATTTAATATTTGCTATGATCCAGTTTAAAAATGCTCCAATAAGGGGCACCTAGGGGGCTCAGAGGTTGAGTATCTGCTTTCCACTCAGGGCATGACCCCGGGGTCCTGGGATCGAGTCCCACATCGAGGAGCCTGGGTCTCCCCTGCTTGAGCTCACTGTCTCTCTCATCCTCAAATAAATAAAATCTTAAAAAATAAAAAACTAAGTGTAATCCCCTGGGCTTGATAGTCTTTGTGCCATGTGCACTATTCACACTGCCGCCCTGCCCTGGACCCGGGGTTCATTTCCCACCCCCCAACTTCAGGCTTTGCTGGGCCTGTCTCTGGCACTCGGCCCTTGGGGGTCAGCGGTGTGAGGCTGGTTCCTGCGGAGGTGAAGCCCCCTGGGTTGTGCCCTGTGGCCCAGAGCAGCATGTCCCCGGTGGTGTGTAAGTCCTCAGCCCAGCCTCAGGGTGGGGGGGAGCGTGTGGGGCAGACCCCCAGCCAGGCGCACCGTGGTGAGGCCACACACCGCCTGCGGTATGTGGCGCTGGAATTAATATTTGTCGTTGCAGGACTGACCTATGGGGAGGGGACCACACTGTATTTTAAGCGGCCACGCCCTGTGGGGCTGACCGGGCTTTTTAGCAACCAAAGCCCAAAGCACGCTCACAAACAAAGCAGTGTCCCTGAGGGACCACGTGGAAACAAGGGACACCCATTCTGTGACCCGGCGTGGGAGACGCCCTCCCAGGAGGAAGGTCACGATCCATGCCCGTTGTGTGCAAGCAGGCTCAAGAGGAAATACCCAAAGCCTAAGAAACGCCGCTCCTAGCTCCTTTCCCATCTCACCAGCAGCGCTGGTTCTTTGCTGTAGTGTCAGCCATGCGGCAGGAACGGGGACAGAGTGGATGTGTTCATCCCTAAAGTGTGTTTTTTGTTCACCGCAATTTTTAAAGGATTTTTAAAATGTTGAAAGAGCCTGATTCGTAAGGAGGACTTGCAAAAATAGTCCAGAGGCTTCCCCAACACTGTCCCCCAGACGGGTGCTGCTGAATGTCCTGGGAGCAGGTGTCGCCCTCACGGAGCTCAACGGGCACTGGCTGGCTCGTTCAGCGCCATCGACTTGTGTCTGGCGACCCTGACGCCAGCGTCCGAGGCTGCCGTGACTCTGGGAAACACACGTCTCCGTTCCCTCTTCGGTTCCTGCAAAGTTGTTTTGACTTTATTAGTGTCACCTCCCAATGTTCCTTTGTGGATTCTCATGATTTACAGTCACCAGGTCAGCCTCGGAAGGTTCTCGGTGACACACGTATGTTTTGGTTATTGATTGTTCCTCTGGGCTGCGAATACCACCCCTTCCCTCCTCTGCCTGTTGGATCTATCACTTGTTCTGGTTTCACACGACCCGCCTGGACTCCCATAGGGTAGGGGAAGCCCTGGCACCAAGGATGGCCTGGTGCTGCCCTGAGATCGCAGCTGTGCTCAGACTTTTCCGCGTGATTTCATAGTGTTTTCTCCAATGGCTTCACGTCAAATTCCCACAGCTCCCTTTCCTTTTGTGTGAGACTCATTGATATTGTAAGATGTTGCTAATTGTACCCAATGATGTCAGTGCAGCCACTGTGCTGTATGCGTCCGACACTGAGATCGCCTAGTTTCAAAAATTTTAAACTTTATTTGATCCATTTGGATTCGGGACAGAGTGGCTGCCATTGGGCCTCCGAGGAAACCCCCTTGTGGTCCCACAGGAGCCATGAGGGTTTGTTTCCTGCTGTAGAATCCGTTTCCCACCCCGGTTGTAAACAGCGTAGACACTGATGGATAGAGTGAGCAAGCTCTGGAGATCTGTATCTGGCTTGGAAGTCCCGTGTATTACATTTCAGGCCACAGGGTACTGATATTGTAAACTCCGAAGTGAGCAGGAGAGGCTTGATGAACAGAGCTTCCCGTCTCCTTGGGGTAGAAATCTGTGGTTTGAGATAGATGCCACATGCATACCACCACCATACAGAGTGCATTAGATGCTACACTTTTTTAAAAAAGATTTTATTTATTTATTAATGAGAGACACACAGAGAGGCAGAGACACAGGCAGAGGGAGAAGCAGGATCCCTGTGGGGAGCCCGATGCGGGACTCAATCCCGGTCACGACCTCACCCGCTGAGCCCCCCAGGTACCTCCACACGCTACATTTCTGACGTGTCGTCTGTACACCTTACGAGGCATCCATGTTGTTTAAAAGTCAGGACATAGAGTCCACACATCTCTTGCTCAGTTTCTTTTTTTTTTTTTAGTTTTTATTTATTTATTTATGATAGTCACACAGAGAGATAGAGAGAGGCAGAGACACAGGCAGAGGGAGAAGCAGGCTCCATGCACCGGGAGCCCGACGTGGGATCCGATCCCGGGTCTCCAGGATCACGCCCTGGGCCAAAGGCAGGCGCCAAACCGCTGCGCCACCCAGGGATCCCTCTTGCTCAGTTTCTAATTGACTGATAAGGGATTAAACAGTGTAAGTCGAGAGTGTCGGAAATAATCAATTTCTGGCCTATTTATATCTAAATAAATTAAATAAATGCCAATTCTGTGTATTTAACAGCTGCCCTTCTACAAAAATGTCAGCTCACAAAGTACATCAGGAACTAAATACAGGTTATTTTCATGGTCCAGCGCTGCGCTCGGTTCAGTAAGGTAAGTTGGTGCCGCCGGCAGACTCGCCGGCCGTGTACACACTGGGCCGCGATGCCAAGGGCCAGCGAGTCATTCAGGCCAGTCTTCGCCGTCCAGGTCGGAGTCCGAGAGGCGAGGCTGTTCAGGATCCTCGTCCGCCCCCGTGGAGAGTGAAGGGGCAGCTCCACTGCGGCATCAGCTTCCCCAGGAATCCAGCTCCGGCGGTGATGGGGGCTTTCCCTGGGAGCAGGAGGTGCCGACAGCGGAGGGCGGGGGGGAGGCGCCGGGAACCTGGTGGTGGCCCGGGGGGCACGCAGCGATGCCACCGAAGACAGAGCTGGGCTTGCACCAGAGCGGGGCCTTCCACTTAGGGGGGCTGGAGGGTTGCTCATGCCGAAGCTGTCGGGAGAGCATCTGTAGCAGATTCCGGCTGTTTGCTGGGGCCTCGGCTTGTGTGGCTGAGTCAAGGTGCCAGCGCCTCTTCCTGGAGGACACCCCAGCCAGCGGGCCCGACCCAGACTTCACTCTACCCCCACGGCCTGCACTCTATCCCCCAGCCTCGTCCGCCAGGGCCTCTCCAGCCCTACCTGAGTGGCCTCGTGGCTCAGTGTGTTTTATTTTAGTCATCCTAGCAGGTGTGCAAATAACGGCCACTTTGACAAAATTTGCTAATCAGTGACATCTGCCTCTTCCGCCCTGAGTAGAGTACAGCGGTATCTGCCAAGGAGGCAGATTTTTTTTTTTTAAATTAGTTTCTTTTTAAATTTAAATTCAGTTTGCCAACATATACTATAACACCCAGGGTTTATCTCATAAGGAGGCAGATTTAGTTGAAAAAAAATGAACTTGGCATCAGCGGTGTACCCACTATGAATATTTCTTTTTTTTTAATTTTTTATTCACGAGACACCCAGAAAGGCAGAAACACAGGCAGAGGGAGACGATTCCTAAGAGCATTTCAGGCTACGTACGGAGTGACACTAGTCTGCACGCATTTTCCAGAGCTCACTGTGATGACCCTGTGAAAACGTTGAGCTTGCTTCACATTCTTATTAACATTCTCACTCTTCCTCATAAAAAATTTAACAGGTGTACTTTCAGAAGCTGACTGCTTTGCAAACTGCTTTTGCTCAACAGATGGTTTTGTGAATCAACAACTTTGCTCAAGAGGTAGCGCAGAGGACCCAGTAGGGCACCCGTTTTGCTGTGGTTGTGCCTGGGTTTTGTGGGATTGAAAAACTGTTCCTATAGTTGTATAGTTTCTGGAGTCTGCCTTTATGAGAAATTGCATTGGTGGCCTTAGTGTACCTAACAGAATTCTCACCTCTAGTCTCATCAACATCCCCATTTCAGTTTATTAGAAATTCGCCCATAGGTTGGTGAATTTTCAAAAACTTAAATTGCATACGATACTAATTAACTATGGTCCATAATTCTGTAATGCAACTTTCATCCCCATGTGAATAATTTAATAGAATTTCAATCTTAAAACTGAGGTAGTAGAAGTCTACCTATTGGTATAAAAATTTTTTGATTAGGTGTGTTTCATCAATTTCATCTCAGTTCCAATTTGCAGTTGTTTTTTTCTGATCAGAATTATGACAAAATAGTCCAAGATGATTTTAATTATAATTAAGAACAATTCCAAAATAATTTTAATTTTGTGTATATCAGTAGCATATTTTATTTTAGTAACAACATGTTTTTAGGTAGGGAACTATTTATTGAAGAACTGAACATAAATTCAAGAAATATAATCTAAGGTTTGATTTTGTATTTTGAGGAACATGATTCAAAAGAAAAAAAAACAAGAAAAAAATACAGAACACATTCTGATGACTGATACTACAAGCAGCCACATCCCAATACAATGTTTGACACCTAATATAATTAATTTTTTGATAAGTTATCAATAAAAGATATAAATTGATACGCTTTTTTCATTACTTTATTTGTTACCATGCAATGTAAGAGGCCAAAAGTACATTACATTCTTTGTAAATGAAAATTTGATAAAAAATATAGAATGTTCTTTTGGTATATATGTTTGCATTCAAAAATCAAACCTTTAGGGGCACCTGGGTGGCTCAGCTGGTGAAGTGTCTGCCTTTGGCTCAGGTCACGATCACAGGGTCTGCATCGGGCTCCCTGCTCAGGGAGGAGTCTGCTTCTCCATCTCCCTCTGCCCCCCCTGCCCTGCTTGTGCTCTCTCTCTGTCTCTCAAACAAATAAATAAAATATTTAAAAATTGAAACTTTATGTTTAGTTTTGGGGAATAACTAAATAAAACTCATGAATAAACAATAAATTTCATTAGTTAGATATTATCATCAAACTGTTCTTATGTATTAACCATATTTTGGGAAGGAAACCTCTCTCCACTGCTAAAAACTACTAGGGTTTAGGCTCTGAGTGGACCAGGCACGGAGGGGGCTACGGCTAGATGAGTCAGGCAGACAGTAGGTAAGAACCACACCAATACATATACGGCTACTGTTGTGCTGAGGGGGGGGAGGGACACGGTGCAGTGGGGAGGAAGGGGCCAGGGGACCTCCTGGGGTCACAGGGAAAGTCATTCAGTTGTTTGGGTCCCCGCAGCACATTCAGGCTGGGAGAGCTGTGGCTCTAGCAGCAGGGCCACCTGGAGACAGGCCGGTCACCACTAAGGGGCAGGCTGGGGTTCACTTACGGCTGGGCAGACTCTCCAAGGGACAGACCCGGCTGAGAACAAGTGCCCAGTACCTGCATGCGACACACCCGGCGCAGCCTGGGGCAGGTCCCTTCCTCTCTGGACGCCCGTTTCCCTCTGCAGGGCGGCCACGGAGCCCAAAGGCGCTTGGGCGGCCCGAGGACCTTGGGCTTGCCCTCCCTCTGCGATGGCTGGAGAGCGCGCGGGGCGCGCGGGGCGGGGGAGGGCGCGCGGGGCGGGGGAGGGCGCGCGGGGCGCGCGGGGCGGTTGTTGGGGGGATGCTGGGCCCAGAGCAGCGCCGGGTGACCGACTGGGTGACCGGCAGGAGTAGGGCCTGCGGCGCGGAGGACGCGGGCGCCGTCATCGTCTCTGCCGGACACCCTCCGGGACACGGGAGCGGAGGTAGGGGCGGGAGACACGGCGGGAAGAGAGGGAGAGGCCGGGATTCGTTCTGAGGGACCCAGGGGCCGGCGGAGGGGTCCCGAATGGCCACCGCTGAGCCCAGAGGGCGGCAGGTGCGGACGCGGACGGGGGCGCACGCCAGTGGAGCCCCGCTGACCCGCAGCCCCCGGCGCGCCTCGGTCTAGGTGGAGACTCTGGGAGGTGCCAGGGCCCAGGGCGCGCCCCGAGCGCCTCCCGCAGGCGGATGCCCGGTGGCGGGTGGAGTTGGGGGCAGGCGCGCCCCCCTGACCCCGGGGGTGGCCCCGCCCCGTGGCCGCGGGGAGGCCTCGGCGCGGGGGGCGGAGTTGGCACGGTCCCCCAATCCGCGATGGCTGCGGCCCCGTCTTAAGCCCGCGGAGCTGCGGGCCCCCCTCACTCGCCTGTCCCGCTGGCCTCCCTCCAGCGCTATGGCCTCGGCGCTCAGCTATGTCTCCAAGTTCAAGTCCTTCGTGATCTTGTTCATCACCCCGCTACTGCTGCTGCCACTCGTCATTCTGATGCCCGCCAAGGTCAGTAGGAGCTCCGCGGACCCCGCGCGCCCTATGCCAGCAGCGGCCCCGGCCCCGGCGCGCAGAGGTGGAGCGCTGAGCTGGGCGCACACCGGGAGGTTGGCTGCCAGACGGGAGGTGCCGGCACAGACTTTGGAGGGGCGCGGAGACCCGGGGGTGCACCCCACTGGGGCACACAGATCCCAGGGCACAGGACCCGGAAGGTGGCATCGATCTTGGCCACGCAGCTGTTCGCAGGCTCAGCCCCATCTCAGAATCTCCCGGAAGTGAAGCATCGCATCCCTGACCATCACCCCCAATGTCGCCTGGTGCCCATGGGGAGCCTGGGCACCTGGCTTTCCCTCTGTCTCTCCCTTTAGCAAATGGAGACTTGGCAGCCATGGGTAGCTTCCCAGGCCAGCCGGGGTCCCAAACGGAAAGATCTCCCCCTGAGTGGATCTGGAGTGCTGTCTTTCCACCCCCACCCTGCCCCCCTCGGGTCTGGTTCCCTATCCAGGATCTGCTTCTTCCCTGCTCCAAAGCCTTGGAGGCCACAGCCCAGCCCAGAGCCTCTCCGGCTGAAAGGAGGTCGGAGTTGGCTGCTGGGCCGAGGTCGGCAGCGGCTGGGTAGGAGGCGGACGAGTTCCCAGGCTCACGCCTTGGGTGGCACGACCCAGGGCTGCAGGGGAAGCCGCATCCGTCGCCTGCGCCCAGCGCTCCCAGGAGGGAGGGAGGCCCGGGATGAATGGCCTTGGCCGCCGGGCGGGGGTGGGCCAGGAGCCCTGGCCGGGGCTGGCTGCGCTGGGCTTCCTGGCTGTGCTGGCTGGTGGAAGCTCCGTTGGCAGAGGCCCGAGCCCTTTGAAGCCTTTTGTGGCTGCTGGCTGCTCCGGCCTCCTTCCCTCTTTCAGCGCCTTCTCTCTGCGCCCGGACAGGAAACCTCCGCTGCCACCCCCACCTCCCACCCCCGGCCAGGTTTGGGGAACAGAGGAGCTCTTCAGGGGATGCTCTGTGGGTAGTCCTGAGGCGGGGTGGTGGGGGGGTGGAGGGTGTCGAGGGCCCACCTGCATGAGGACTGCACTCCCACCACTCACACGTCCCCGTGGATTTAGCCACGACCTTGTCCTTTCTCCACCTTGGTGTGCTCATCTGTACAATGGGTTTGGTTCTGACACTTTTGACTCTGGGTGCCATAAGTCCTAGGGTGGGGGAAGGAGGACCCTTGGGCGGGCTGAGCATGACCCTGGTGGGGCCGAGGACAGCACCTGCCCCCTTGCCCCGTACCGGGGCTGCCCCTTATTTCCATAGACACAGAGGGAGTGAGGTTCCCTGGAGTAATAGTGTCGGCTCCGGCTCCACGGACCTTCTGGCTCACAGAGACCATGACCTAGAGCCCATTCCCGCCCCGACACATGCACACCCATGCACACATGCATGCAGGAGGATCCGTGCTGGGACCCTCAACTCAGGCTGTGTCTGCCGCTCCGCCGCATGCCCTGGGAGTGAAGGTCAGACCAGGCAGGCCTGGCAGGTCAGGCCACCCTCTGGGAGGATCAGTGATTGGGCGCTGGAGCCCCGTGGTCTTATGTTGGGGTCGCCCCTCCCGAGCTCCCTGCCCCCACAGCTGTGCCGCTGTGTAAGGGAACCCGGGGCTACCAGCAGCGTGGGGGGAACCCGGGGTACCCGCGGCATGAGGCAGAGCCTCTGGGAAGCCAGTAGGTACCTGGCAGTGTGGGCGACGGGCTGAGTGGGGCGCAGCAGCTCCTGCGTGGCCATCCTCCACAGCTATGGGGGCCTCCTCCCTGGCTTTCCTCCCATTCCACCTGGTCCCCTCCTGGATTCAGTCCTTTCTCTGGGTCCTTTCTTCAAAAGATGGCTCTTTAACAGACCAAGATGGCTCATGGTATCGTTGGTTTTATTAAAACTACTTGATAGTTCTTATTTCCCTGAAGCAGGAAGGAGAAACGAGAAAGCCCTCAAATACCGTGCTCGGACCCCCACACGGCTGCGCTCCGCTGCCTGCATTTTCCCATTACGCGCTGTGTCCTGGACACCCTTGCCTGTGAATAATTAGATAAATAGAGAGCCATGGGTTGTATTCGGTTGTGCCTTTAACATATAGTTGTTGAGTCATCGCGGGTGCTGGGGGTTGAGTGCTGGGTGCTGCCCTGTCCACCCACTGCCCGCCTGTCTCTGCATTAAGCGCCCTTCCAGACATACTCCTAGCTGGTTACGTTTGGTGCCTCCAGGGACCATGGTGCCAAGCACTTCCAGTGCCCAGGATGTTAACTCTTGAGGGAGCAGGGCAAGGGAGGACTGGGGCTGCGCGTGGGGCGAGTATTTTGTGGGTGACGTTGTTGGGAATAGCAACAGCACGATGATGATAAAGAGGATTTGTGGACAGTGTTGCTGGGTTTTTTAAAAAAATTATTTATTGGAGACAGAGAGAGAGAGAGAGGAAGGGGCAGATGGAGAAGGAGACGCAGATGCCCTGCGGAGCAGGGAGCCTGACGTGGACTCGACCCCAGGATCCTGGGATCATGACCCAAGCTGAAGGCAGACGTTTAACCCACTGAGCCACCCAGGTGCCCCTGTTGTTAAATTCTCTGTAAGCCCCCCCCCCTTATTGGCTGTCCCTGGAGGGGATCATTTCTACTTCCCTCCGCCCCCAGCACCAAGGTCCAGGGGCACCTGGGATGCTGAAGATGCAATGGCAGGCAGTGGACATGGGTCAGGTCTGTCTGGTGCCAAAGCCGGGGCTGGTAGCTGCACTGCTGTCCTGCCCAGAGGCCATGGGTCCCACGGGTATGGACACTTGCAGGCCCTGAGCCCCGTGACCTTGGAAAGCCTGGGGGTACTCTGTACGGTTGCAACCAGAGAGGGTTCTCCAGGCGTCCAGTAGGGCAGAGGCCCCATAGGCTGCGCCCTACCCAGTTCCCGCCTGCCCCCCCGCCCCCATGCAGAACCATTGGGGCCAAAATGTCAGGTTTGGACAGTAGGGAGCCGCCCCGGGGTGCCCCTGGGAGGCCCAAGGGAGGTTTCTGCTTTATGACTGATAACAAGTACCGACGAAGAACTTCCAGGGCTTTGTGCAGTGTTCCGTGCACACAGTAGGTGCCCTTCTGAGTGATGGGAGAGTGAGGGGTGCAGGTGCATTGGCTTTCAGGCAAACATCTTGGTACTGCTGGCCCATCCCCCTCATGCACACGTGAGCAGTGTCTGCTGAGCGTCCGGCCCGTGCCAGGACTCCCAGGTTGCTCACTGTTTGGGTGTGTGCTGGGGTAGGGTCAGATGGGGGCAACCCAAGGCGGGAGCTGCCAGGGGCACAGGTGGGTGGAGGGGCGCAGGGCTGGGCTTTGGGGAGCTGGGCGTCCAGTGAAGAGAAGAGCCCAGGCTCTGCCACAGCTGGTGGGGTGCGGGGGCTCGGGGTGCCTGTTGGCAGGGAGGGGACAGCACAGGCCTGCAGGACCCGCTCCTCCCAGAGGTTTCCCGAAGCCATACTGAGGCCTCTTGGCTTTGTCCTCAAGGCGGCAGACACAGGGAAATGCCCCCAACAGATTTGTAGGTGGGAAGACGGAGCCCCGTGGTGCTGGACGGGGAGATCAGACTGGGAGGGTCCGGGTGGAAGGTGGACGGGGAGGCCAGATTGGGAAGGTCCAGGTGGGAGGGTGGAAGGGAGGTCAGGTTGGGAGGGTCCAGGTAGAGGGTGGACGGGGTGGAGATGCACAGGGATGGTGCTGGGGAGTGAGAGGAAGGAGCTGCCGGTATTGGTGGCAGATTTGTGGCGGGGCTGGGAGCCAGGAGAGGCCGGACAGGCAGGTGCTAGTGCTGCCTTTGAAAACGCTGGGGACGCACAGAACAGCCCAGGGAGGTGGCCAACATTACCCACACCTCCAGAGGTTCCCAACTCAGGACGAAGACCTTGCATCAGGAACCCAAAGCCCGCCAAGCTAGGAAGCGTCCAGGCATGGGCTTGCACAGGAACCAGGTCGGCCTCCTGGCAAAGCCAAGGTCCCGGGGCTCCTGGTGAAAGGGTGCAGGAGGTGGTTCACCGAGATTAAACACAGGGAACGAAGGTCCAGGCCTGAGTGAATGGAGATGTAAATGAGAACACTGAGTGCCATCTTCCCGGTCCGCCCGTCCTCCCTGTCCCCTCTGTCCCCTCCATCATCGTCATCATCATCGTTGCCGTAAAACCGCTGCTGATGCTCGGGAGCAGCACTTTCTGAATGAGCAGGTTTGCGGCTGCACGTCTGGGAGTGGGATTCCAGGCCGTGTCTGAGCGGCTCAGAGTAGTGAGTGGAGCAGGTGGGTTGACCCAGGGCAGACACAGCACATCCCCCCAGGAGGCCGCGGCAGTGGGGAACCTGTCTATGGAATCAGTGGAGCACATGCTGCTCTAAGAGTGACCCACGTGGGACTAAGAACGGCACAAGTCCTCCTGGATGCCACGGGGGCTGTGTCCCTGTCAACTCACCGCATGTTAACGTATCTAGGCAGAAAATGCACGCAGCATGCATGCCCTGGGGCGCCTCCCAGACACTCAGGTCATCCTGCAGTGATGCGTCTGCACGAAGGCTATTTGACAGTCAAGCGTCTCCTGTGACTGCTGGAGTCCTGACCCAGGTGGAGGTCAACAAATGGAAGGGCGGGGTGGGTGCTCTTTGCCTGGAGAGCGTGCCGCTGCCCAGCACCATGAGGCCAGCGCACCGCGCAGAGAGCCCGGGGAAAGATCCACACTCAGGATGCCCAGGTGGCTCCTGCTGCATGCAAACCGCTTTGGCGCCACCGGAGGGCGGAAGAACCGCCAAGGGGAGCCTTCAACGTGGGGGCTTCTGTGTTCAAGTCCTCCCGGTCCCCGTGCACACTCTCCTCTCCTCAGGGCTGCACTGGAAGTCGAGGGTCCCTAGTGGGCAGGTCCTGGGCCGCAATGCTGTGCTGACAGGGGCGGGGAGGCGACGGCGCTCCCTCCAACGCTGCGGCCCCTGTGGTGGACACGCCGCCAGCACGCGAGGTCTCAGGGCTGGCTCCTCAGTTTGTCAGGTGCGCCTACGTCATCATCCTCATGGCCATTTACTGGTGCACAGAAGTCATCCCTCTGGCAGTCACCTCCCTCCTGCCCGCCGTGCTCTTCCCGCTCCTGAAGATCCTGGACTCCAAGCAGGTGAGCATCCCCCGCCCCAGCCCCTCTCAGAGCCACCTAGGCCCCAGGGGGGAGACACAGACCACCTGCCTGACCGTCCGTCTCTGCGCTGAGGGGCCCCCATGGGCGACATGTGGTCTTCTCACCTATCCTGTGGTGGGGTGGCCGAGGTGGGCCTGACAGGCCCCATGCTGTCCCCAGGTATGTGTCCAGTACATGAAGGACACCAACATGCTGTTCCTGGGTGGCCTCATCATGGCCGCGGCCGTGGAGCATTGGAATCTGCACAAGAGGATAGCGCTGCGCACGCTCCTCTGGGTGGGAGCCAAGCCTGCACAGTGAGCGCTGTCCTATGTCTCTGTCTCTGTCTCTCTCTCCGTGGGGCCCCAGGGACACAGGCAAGGGCGGGAGACCCCTGGGTGAGCAGTGGTGGGTTCTCTCTGAACGCTGGGGAGGTGGGGCAGTGAAGACTGCCCCCACCGGCTCCTTCAGAAGATAGGTTCCCCAGGAAACAGGGTGGACGGAGGCTGGATCAAGCCCTGCCTGACACCCCTGGGGGTTTTGTGGGGACAGCACAGGGAGTGGCCCAACAAGCCAGCTCAGGGGACACAGGGAGGTCACCCCTCCAAAGCTGCATACCTACGCCCCCACACCCCCATCCCGCTCAAAGGAGCCGCGGCCTCGTCTTCCCCCACGTGGCTCAGCCCGGCCCTGACGTGAGCAAACGCCCTGGTGTGCTGAGCACCCGCGTGCCTGGGTGCTGAGCAAGATGGGGCCGGATGACGTGCTGACGGCTCACAGGCCTGAACCTCTCCCCCCACTGGGTTCTCGGGCTGCTCCTCTCTGGGGGGTACAGCGAGCTCGCTCAGCGATGGGCCCTGCGCACCTGGACCCCCGTGGACCCCAGATGAAGGGCTCGTGAGTCCTCCTGTGTCGGGGCCCAGATGCTTCACAGGGTCGAGGGCAGAGCCACTGTGCGTCCTGGGACCTCAAGGCCTCAGCAACGTCCTGCCGGGGTCCTGGGAGGGTCTCCGTCCTCTCTGCCACCAGGTCGGCCTCCTTCTGGGGTGTGAGTCCAGGGAGGTCACACACACTCCTCCACTCCCTGTGCCCCAGCTCCTCCTGGGACCCTGCCTGTGGCCGTCCATGGCACTGCCCATCTGGGGCCGGGGGTCTTTACCTGTGCCTTGCGGAGCCCAAATGCGTGTGTCACTCAGTCCTGCGGACCCTGGCTGAGTCCTGGTCTCTGTTCTGACAGGTCCCTGCAGGCCACCCACCCAGGCAGCAGGCTGGCCCCCAGTTCAGCCCTGGGCTCCCCTGCCCCGGGCTGACCAGTGACCCTGAGTGGGTCCCACAAGCACCTTGTGCTCCTGGCCCTGAGCCATGGAGAAGAGTCAGACCCTGCCCCTACCGGGGACACAGCTCCTCTGGATCCAGCCGGGGACAAGTGTCCATCCCAGGGAGGATGGACGGTGGAGGGTGGACGGTGGAGGGTAGACAGTTCAGGGGATGCTCCGCCCTAGCTACCAGGGGCTGGGAGGGAGGCCGTTGGACAGGGAGTAGGTCGGGCGGGTGACAGAGGTGGGCCCTGGGGCCGACTGCCCAGCCCTGGACGGCACTGGGGCCAGCTGTCCCCACCGGGCCGGCACCTTTGGGTTGCTATGTGGTCCTGCCTGGTGGGAGCCCCTGATGGCCATGACTGTGTGGCATCAGGAACATTTGGAGGGGAGAGGCACAGGGGCAGCCCTGCATGGCTTCCCTCCATGCCGTCCGGGCAGAACGGGCCCCGGTGCCTGGCATCCCCGCAGGGCCACAGAGTCCACCCCCACTGTTGCTCCCTGCGGGACTCTCTGGCCTCCCTGCCCACCCCTCCTCTGCAGGCTGATGCTGGGCTTCATGGGCGTCACGGCCTTTCTCTCCATGTGGATCAGCAACACGGCCACCACGGCCATGATGGTGCCCATCGTGGAGGCCATTCTGCAGCAGATGCAGGCCACCAGCCCAGCCACAGAGGCCGGCCTGGGGGCCCTGGAGCTGTCGGACAAGAACAAGGCTGGAGAGCTGCCAGGTGAGCCCAGGGGCCGGGCGACCACGAGCCCCCCTCCTCTCTGCAGCCCGAAGCTCTGTGCCTGGAGCCTCCTGAAAACAGGCGTTCAGATAAATGCTCAGAAAGCGCTGTTTCTGTAAGTTGTAGGAACATGACTGTTGCAGAGAAGTTAGATCCTGCAGTAGAGCTTGCGGCGAGGTCCCACGCTCGAGTCCCAGGGTCCTGCCAGCCACAGAAATCGGTGCCTGAGCACCAGATTCCCCACTTGGACCTGCTGGGTGTGCCTCCCGCCGTCCACGCCGCTCCCATTTGGGGGGCCAGCGGCTCTCCGCTTCCGCGGGTGGTGGGGTGGTGTCCCCACCTTGGCTCCCCGACGAGGCCCTGAGCTCAGGGACGGCAGAGAGCAGTCCCTGGGCCGGGTTCCTGCCACAGAGCTGCCGTGGACAGACAGACGGGGACCGTGCAGCCCAGGGGAGCAGTGGTGGGCTGGCCCGTCCCCCAGCAGGGCAGGGCAGGGCAGGGCAGGGTCGGGAGCTGCGGCTGGCGGCCCGCCCCAGCTCAGCCCATGACGTGCCGCCCCCACAGGGAGCCAAGTGACCTTTGAAGGCCCCTCTGAGGTGCAGCAGGCCGACTGCGACAGGAGGCGCATATGCAAGGCCATGACTCTGTGCGTGTGCTACGCGGCCAGCATCGGGGGCACTGCCACGCTGACTGGGACGGGACCCAACATGGTGCTTCTGGGCCAGATGCACGAGTGAGTGGTGGGTGAGCCTTCTGGGGATGGGAGGGGCCCCCGGGGGAAGGGGGCCTGCAGCAAAGCAGCTGTCCAGGACCCCGCAGGGGTGGGAGCTGCTGTGCACGGACCTGGACACTTCTGCCATGGGGCACGTCCAGCCCTTCTTCCCTGGCTCTCGCTCAGACTGGGACCCTATACCCATCACAGAGCTCAGGTCGTGGGAAAGCCTGTGGGGCTGGACGCTGGTCCCGGGTCACTGCTTGCAGAAAACAAACGTCCCTACAGCTGGCTCACTGCCCTTGGTAACGGTAGTGCCCCGTGGTGGCCGCTTACTCTCGGTGGACCCTGGCCGGAGCCTCGGGGTGGTCTGCACCCTCCTGCCGGGACCACACAGAGTCACAGGCCTTGGGCGGCGGCTGGGATCATGGGGAGCCACCCCGCCATGGGGCAGCCCTTGCAGAGTCCCTGGTTGAAGGTGGAGGAGCCGGGGCACAGCGGGTGGGGCAGCTGGGGGTGGGCAGGAGCCCAGTCCGCAGACACTTGAGGCCCAACATGCTGGCGGTTTTGATCTTGAGAGGACTCTCCATAATGATAGCCTGCGGTTTTCCCTGACGCTGGCTGGGGCGGTGTGGGGACGGATGTGCCCACATCCACACCCAGGGCTGGGCTGGGCTGTAGCACGAGAGCTGCTCGACCAGCACCAGTGGGGGTCCCCGTCCACCCTGGGGACCTCCACAGGGTCTCTTTCCTGTGACCCCCCAGGTCCCTGGGGTGCGGGCTCTGAAGTGTCTAGGCACCCAGCTCCCGTGTGTAGGAAGGCGTGTTCCTCTGGAGGGAGGGGCCTTGACTTTTGCAAGGCCCTTGGTGGGGTCTGGACCCCTAGGCAGGGTGATTGGCCGCCCCCCAGGCTCGTGGTGTGTGTGTGGGGAGGTCTCTGGGCCGGGCTGCCACTGGGCATCCCCTAGGGGCCGGGCCGGGGAGTCGGACCAGCATCTCCCTCTCTAGGCTATTTCCTGCCAGCAAGGACGTGGTGAACTTTGCCTCATGGTTCAGCTTTGCCTTCCCCAACATGGTGGCAATGCTGCTGCTGGCGTGGCTATGGCTTCAGTGTGTCTACATGAGGTCCAGGTGAGCACTGCCACTGCGCCGCTACCACCCGTCACCCCCGCAGGAGAGCCTCTAGCCCGCCCACTGCTGCCCTTCCCACAGGGGAGTAGGTGTGGGCCAGTGGGTCAGAGCAGCTCAGAGGAAGCCCTGTGCACACATCTCTGCAGGACAGACTTCCACATGGCTGCTGTGCCCGTTGGTCCCCTCAGATCTCCAGCCTCCTGACCTCATATGAACCTAATTACTCTCAAAGGTCCCACTCCTCATGCCAGCACTTGGGGGGGTTAGGGCATCAGCGGGTGGATGTGGGGGACACAGTCCTATCTTGGGGGGCCCAAGGTGCAGCCAGGGGTCAGGGGCACCAGGTGTGGCCTCTGCTCAGGTGGGCGGCTTCCCTGAAGCCCTGAGGCCCCTGAGCTCCCTGCAGAGCGAGCAGGGGGCGCTGGGCTGGCCCCAAGGTCACAGGGGTCTCACTGTCAGGACCCCCAGCCGTGGCCGCCCAGCCCATGGCTGCTCAGCCCATGGCCATGTTCAGGGCTGCTGTTCACTGACGCTGCCCATCAGGTGCTCCAGCTCAGGGGCCCAGCCAACCCAATGTGGAGCATGGGGGGGGTGGGGGTAGCCTGGAACAGTGGGGGTGGCCAGGTGTCCTCCGACCCAGATCCTGCCTGCTATGTCCGGGGCCCCAGTAGGTGCTGCCCCTAGGTCTTGTGGATGCCCTCACCGGGGCCAGGGAGGTCATCCTCACTTGGGTCCCTTGTCTGGGCGGTCGTGGAAGCAACGTCAGGGTGGAAAGTACCCTCCTGAGTTCATGGGTGGCCTTGGAGGCCATGTCCGGCCATGGGATCCAGGACCAATGGGACGTCGCTGCTGGCTCACACCTGGCTTTGCTGACCAGCCTGCCCCATTGGCCTCTCACTTGGCCCCCCCTAGTTTTAGGAAGTTCTGGGGCTGCGGGCTGCAGAGCAGGAACCACGAGAAGGTAGCCTATGAGGTGCTGCGGGAGGAGTACCGGAAGCTGGGGTCCTTCTCCTTCGCCGAGGCCAACGTCCTGCTCTGCTTCCTCCTGATGGTCGGCCTGTGGTTCTCCCGGGACCCTGGCTTCATGCCCGGCTGGGTGTCCCTGGCCTGGGAGGACGGCAAGACCAAGTAAGTCGGGGGTGCATCTGTGCTGCCTGAGTCCTGCAGCTCTTTGTCATCTCCCTGTCCCCACAATAAGCCCGTGGACATGTCCCTGCTGGGCAGGCAGGGTGGCTGGGTGGGGATCGGGAGTCAGGAGCTAAGCTGGGAGCCCTGGCTTCCAAACCTCCGTGCTGCCGTCCATCCCCTCCGAAGGCAGACGCCGGGACCCACAGCCTGTGCAGAGACCCGCGGAGAGGCCGCTTCTCGGCAGGTCGGCCACTCTGTGGTCAGAGGGAACGAGGCCCCTCGCCAGGCAGGCGATGCAGGGGTGGGAGGTACCACCCGTTATACCTGTTGCCTTTGATGCACTGCGGGGGTTAGGACCCTGGGGAAGCAGGACCCTGGACAGTCTGATGAGAAGAGGTCAGGACATGCCTATGGAGCCACACAGACCTACGGGGAGGCTGGCGGGTCAGGGTCACCCCGCTGGGGGCAGAGCTGGGCCAGTGAGTGGCTGTCCTGGTGTTGGCTCTCGAGATCCCAGTCCTTGCGCTCTGCCCCACCTGCGGACACAGAGCAGGTGTGTAGACTGGTGGCCCCCAAGCCCAGCTGGGCACGTCCTGCGTGCTGTCCCCTGTAGGTACGCAACTGACGCCACCGTGGCTGCCTTTGTGGCCACCCTACTGTTCATCATGCCTTCCCAGAGGCCCCAGTTCAACTTCCGCAGCCAGACGGAGGAGGGTAAGGTTGGGGGCTGGCCCGGCGCATGTCAGGATGGGACCCCAAGGGAGAGAGCCCCCAGCCTGGGTGGAGAAGCCTGGCTAGGCTGTCAGGTCGGGGCAGGGGTGTCCCTCAGTCCTGGCCTGGGGACTATCTAGAGCCAACCCTCCTCTCCTGTGCTCTGCACACATTGGGAAACTTACCAGTCCTACAACAAGCACAGCAATGCCATCAGTATTTGGTGTCTCTCTTCCCGTTTTTATTTTTTTTAAAAGACTTTATTTATTTATTCATGAGAGACACACAGAGAGAGGCAGAGACACAGGCAGAGGGAGAAGCAGGCTCCATGCAGGGAGCCCGATGTGGGACTCAATCCCGGGACTCCAGCATCACACCCTGGGCCGAAGGCAGGCACTAAACTACTGAGCCACCCAGGGAGCCCCTGTCTTCCTGTCTTTGCAAGGATGCATGTGCGTGTGTGTGTGCATGTGCATGCGTGTGTGACTGACACCCACAGAGCTCAGATTCCTTGTGGGTTTTTGTGTTTTTAGGCTGTGTACCTGTCAAAGACACAGCCTCCAACTCTTATTTTCTCATAAGAGCCTCTTGTCGCATTGACTGGCTGTGCTGTTCTCTTATGGAACATTCTGGCTCTTTTGGATTTTTCATGTTTATAAACGCGTGTTTTCATGAGCACGCTTCTCTGAGAGTGTTTCTTTAGGGTGAGTTTCCAGGAGCAGGGCTGTTGTGTGAGTGTATATGTCTCGACGACTCTCAGATGTGATGTGTTGCCAGATTGCTTCTCAAAGAGATGCTGCTGATGTCTCTGCTACTGGGAGCATGTGTGGGTTGTACCACGTCTTCACCGCAGTGGGGGCAGTGATTGCTTTGAGTTTTGGCTGATTTATGGACGTGAGAGGGGCGCCTGTCGTCCTCACGGCTTTCGTTCCCCCTGATTAGATCTCTCTTGCGTCCTGGTACTGCCCTGGGTTGTGCATGTGCATTCTATGGTTTCTTCTCAGAACGTAAAGCTCCGTTTTATCCTCCTGCACTGCTGACCTGGAAGGTGACCCAGGAGAAGGTGCCCTGGGGCATTGTGCTGCTGCTGGGAGGCGGCTTCGCACTGGCCAAAGGATGTGAGGTAAGACCCCCTCCCCACCGCCTGCTGCAGGCTGCCGGGCCCCTTTTACAGTAGAGGGCATCACAGAGCTGCTTCGTGCCACGCCCCCCTGCCCCCCCCCCGCTCCCCCCGCCCCCCCCCCCCCCCCCCCCGCCCCGGGCCTGTGTGTTGTGGCTCTGTGTCTGTCTGCTCCAGATAGCTGCCGGTGTCCTGAGGGCAGGGACTCTTGTCACCAAGGAGGAGATGGACGGGTGGATGGACCTGGAATGTAGAAAGTGCTCCTTGAGTGGTTGCAGCAAAGAGTGAATAAGAGACCAAGAGGCTAAGTTAGCCCAGAGATGCAGAGGACGCTGTGAGGTCTCCTCTTGGGTTTGGCGGCAATGATCCCTGCTTTGATTTGTTCTGGGAGGTCTCTTTCTCTACTAGATCTTGTTCTTCTATTTGCTGGACTCTTTGTTGATACAGTTGACATTTAACATTTTTTTCTCTATCTAAAAATATATTTCTAGAGAAAAATATTTCTCTAGGTATATGGCAGCGCAGGAGGAGAGGAACAGCTTTGGGGAGAAAACACCCAAAAATGTAACCTTCTTACTCCTGCCCCCCCTTCCTCAATAGCAAAGAAATGAGGCAGAGAGAGGGATGAGCCCACTGGTGCTACGATCCTCCATCCATCCATCTGTCCATCCATCTGTCCATCTACCCATCCTTTCATCCATCCATCCATCCATCTGTCCATCTATCCATCCATCCATCCATCCATCCATCCATCCATCCATCCATCCATTGATCCATCCATTGATCCATCCTTCCATCCATCCACCCATTGATCCATCCATCTGTCCATCCATCCATCCATCCATTGATCCATCCATCCATTGATCCATCCATCTGTCCATCCATCCTTCCATCCACCATCCATCCATCCATTGATCCATCTGTCCATCTACCCATCCTTTCATCCGTCCATCCATCTATCCATCCATCCACCATCCATCCATCCTTCCATCCATCTGTCCATCTACCCATCCTTTCATCCATCCATCCATCCATCCATCCATCCATCGATTCATCCATCTGTCCATCTACCCATCCTTTCATCCATCCATCCATCCATCCATCCATCCATCCATCCATTGATCCATCCATCTGTCCATTGATCCATCCATCCATCCATCCATCCATCCATCCATCCATCCGTCTACCCATCCATCTGACTTTCCATCATCCATCATCCATCCACCCATCATTCTGTCTGTTGATCCATCCATCCATCCATCCATCCATCCATCCATCTGTCCATCCATTCATCATTCCATCCTTTTGGTCCCTCATTCCATCCACCCATCCATCTATCCATCCATTTTTTCATCCCTTCATCCCTCCATCCAGGAGTAGAATGTCATAGACAGACTTGGTCTATCTTGTTTCTGCTGTTCCTTCTGCATCTAGAATGGAGCCTGATGTATCACAGGGACATGAATATCTTTTGGATGAACAAATCCATCCATCTGGCCACCTCTCCATTCAGTCATTCATCCATCATCTCTCATTCTTTCATTCATGAAATGTTCCTATGTTAGATCAGGCCTGGGAGTTACAGAAGAGGTTGAGAATGTTCCTGCACTTGAGGCCTTTGCAGACTGGAGAGGGGGTCATATCTGGAAGAGTGTCAGCAAGAAGTGACTTCCTTGTGATGGAATAATCGTGCAGTGTCAGGCTCAGGAGCAGAAGATGAAGCTGGTGTGGCTCGAAGAAGCCACTTCACTGAGAGTCAAGATGGGGGCATGGACTTTATTCCAGGGGCAACCACTGGAGGGTTGAGGCCAGATCTGCACTTGGGGAAACACCCTGATGTGTGGAGTAGAGATCCGGGTGGCAGGGGAGGGCTGAGAGAGTCCTGGGGTGCTCTGTACCTTCATCTAACTGAGTCTTAGCATGAGGCTCCGCGAGCCACGCTCTCCTTCCTCAGACTCCCTCTTCCTCTGAATCCTCCATTTCTGGCTCAGATCCCTCTCCTGAGCATCAAGAGCTTCAGGGGGCTGAGAGGAGATGGCGGCAAGGCTCTTGGGGTGCCTCGGTGGCTGAGTGGGCATACAGGCACACAGGGTGACACCCAGGTCCCAGGTTGGAAGGCAAATGGATGGGGAGCCCCAGGAAGCAGGTTCTGGGCCAAAATTCTGTCACTAGACCATCCAGGCTGGAAACAGATCAAGGAGACAGCAGGGTAAGGATGGAGCTTGAGTCTGGGATGTGGCAGAGAGAGGGTCATGGGTACAGGAGGGGCTGAGTTCCCTGGAGAAGGACCAGGGCCGTCTCCCGCCCCGGAGATGCAGGCCCGCCACCCTTGGTGACTGCCCTCCTGTGCTTCCCAGGCCTCGGGGCTATCAGAATGGATGGGGAAGCAGATGGAGCCCTTGCACTCTGTGCCCCCCGCAGCCATCACCCTGATCCTGTCCCTGCTCGTCGCTGCGTTCACCGAGTGCACAAGCAACGTGGCCACCACCACCTTGTTCCTGCCCATCTTTGCCTCCATGGTAAGTGACCTGCCGGTGAGATAATCCCTAGCCATCAGGTCACAGGAAGCGGTCAACCTGTGACCCTATCCCATGGTCCCCTGGAGGGACCATGAGTTGGGGGCCAGAGCCTGACCACTCTTCTGAGGTCCTTCTTTGTACCCCGCTTGCTCCCCAAGGTCCAGGCAAGAACCGGGCACTTAGCATTCACTTTTAAAGGTGGCTGATTATTTCTCGAGCCAAGCAGACGGGATTCGCAGTGAGGAGGGGTGGGCCAGCACCGTGGGGGTGATAGAGGGCCTGGAGTGCATGGGGTGCAAGGCACGATGGCCGGAGCCCACCCGGAGGTGTACTGGGGAGCCAGGTCTCCAGGGTGGTGAGAGGCGGAGATGTCCAGGGGATGGAGCCGCCCAGGGCTCCGGGTGGTGGTGGTGGAGTGGTTGGCACTGGGGGCCAGGCTGGCATGTATCTGAGGTGGAACAGAGCCGAAAGCGGCTTTAGCAGAGGAGCAGCTGTGACCTTTCCTTGCACTTGCTTCCATCACTCGCTGTGGGGTGTTCCGACCTCGGTGGGGGGGTGCAGCCAGAGCTCTGGGCGGGGGGTCAGAGGACCTGAGTGTGAGCTGTGGGGTCCTCGAACATGTCGCCTCGGTTCTCACTTGTCCTCAGGGTCCAGTGAGGGACAAGGGGCCGTGGAAATCCCCATGAGCGACAGCACGGGCCTGGGAGGGAGCCCGACGCACAGTGGTCTTGGCTCAGGGTTCAAGTTGCCAGATTTCTGTGCAGCTGCCCCACGTTCATGCATGTGGACGTAAAACCTTCTGTTCTCGGTGAAGGTAAAAGCATTGGCTCCCTCCGTCCTAAGCAGCCCCCGCCCACCCCACCCCCCAGAGCCACACAGATGGGGCTTCACCTGAGGCTGTGGCCAGGCCCTTTGAAAGCAGACTTTTCTAGAAGTAGACCTCACAGTTACTGCCCCGGCCCCCCTGGAGCCCCTGCCCCAGCGTCCGCCTGCGGGAGGGGACGGGAGCCAGCTGCCTGGCTGGGTCACAGAGGTACACAGGGCATGCTCACTGGGCACACCCCGGACCAGGGCAAATGGGGTGGGCAGGAAGCAGACGGAGACCCTGCCCGGGCCTCTCCACTGCTGCCAGACGGCGTGCATTTGGGAGCAGCCTTTCCAGAGGGTGGTCATAACCTGGAGCCGCTCATGCTCGCCCACCCGGACTCAGCAGTTTCATGTCTGGGGATGTACCTCAGGAAGCTGGTCGGCGGTGCTCACAGGCATATATTATAGGATTGGTGGTTGTGGACTTGCATTCACAGCTGCGGGTGTGGGCGGGAGGGGACACAGTCATACGCTGCAGTAGTATCAAGGGTTGGGGGCAACACAGGTTTTTTAAAAAATATTTTATTTATTTATTCACGAGAGACACAGAGAGAGGCAGAGACACAGGCAGAGGGAAAGGCAGGCTCCCTGTGGGGAGCCCGATGCAGGACTCGATCCCAGGACCCCAGGGTCATGCCCTAAACCAAAGGCAGATGCTTAACCACTGAGCCCCCCAGGTGTCCACATGTTCTTTATCAACAGTGTCATTCTGTGGTCCTGCTCTGCACCTGAGTGTCATTCTCCTTGAAGTGTCTGTTGTGCTAGCACATAGGACACCGCTGTTTGTACACGCGTGTCTCACCTGACCGCCTGCCTCCGTAGTGGTTGCTACACTGAGGAATCTGTCCCCGGGGGTCTTGCTGCTGTAATGTCACACGGGCATCTGTCCTCACATGTGCAAATCCGCACGGCGGGCTGTTGATTCCGACAGAGACGGGAGCGCATTGCGAATCACATCGTTCGCTCACTGAATGAATGCGTCGTGCATGTCTGGTCCGCACCTGGCGCTGCTGGGTGTGGCTGGAGGGTAGAAAGGTTAGGCACCGCATTCCCCAGGGCGTGGATGCACCCATACAGGCAGGGGTAAGTGGGCTCTGGAGGCCTGTGGCAGGGCGGGCAGGCGTGAACACATGGTGGCTGTGGGAACAGGTCCGGTGTGGTCCCAGCACAGCGTGGTCTGTGGCACATGGCTAGCAGCTGAGTGAACAGGGCATTCGGAAGTGCCTCCCCAGGGAGGTGGCTCTGAGGTTCAGCCCTGGGAGGCTGGCATGGTTATTGTTCAGACCCAGAGCGGAGAGTCCAGGGGCCTGTGGGGCAAAGGCATGGGGCCGGGATGCACGCAGGGCACAGGGGAGTGTCTGCCTGTGGTGCCTGTGACCTCGCAGCCCTGTGTGTCTCCCCAGTCACGGTCCATCGGCCTCAACCCGCTGTACGTTATGCTGCCCTGCACTCTGAGCGCATCCTTTGCCTTCATGCTGCCCGTGGCCACCCCACCCAACGCCATTGTCTTCACCTACGGACACCTCAAGGTTTCTGACATGGTAAATGCAGCCCCTCCGCCTGCGCTGGGGCTGGATGGCCGTTTACTACAGACGTGGGATGTTGGGTCCCGTGCTCTCGATGGGCATCTATGCACAGCTTCACTTCTCTGTTGATGCTGTCTCAAGATCTGCAGATGGTGGCGTCTCCCAGAGCTGAGAGGCGGGCTCTGGAGGCTGTCACCTTGGGGAGCCCTTGATGAGCCCCCAGGAAGGCATGAGGGCAGGGGGCCCCTGGGGGCTGGGATGGGTGTTGCAAACTAACGAGGACCCATGAGACGGGTCCAGGGCAGGTAATGGCGGAGACGCAGGAGCAGGGATAGGGACAGGGGCCCTGCTGGGAGCAAGGGATGTCTTAGAACAGATGCAGACAGAGGAAGACCCACCCCCTCCTGCTGTGGCTCCATCACCTGTCACCACCAGTCACCACCTGTCACCGGAGGGGGAGGGGGAGGGAGGAGGGGGGCATGTTTGGGGATCCCAGGGGCTCTGGGGGTTGTCTCACCCCACCTCCTGTGGGCTGTTAGCGGTGCTCATGGGGGCTCAGGGGACCCACCTGTGCTGCCCATTTCCCAGGGGCGCTGGTGGCACCTGCTCTGCCTGGGGGTAGGGTGAACACGAAGCCAGCCAGGCCCAGGACGGGCTCCCTTCCCTGAGGGCAGCGGCTCCCCATCCCATTCCGACAGCCCGGCTGCCCAGGGGGTCCTGACGCTGACCCTGGTTCTTCCCCAGATGAAGACAGGACTCATCATGAACGTAATCGGAGTCTTCTGTGCCTTTCTGGCCATCAACACCTGGGGACGGGTCATATTTGACCTGGACCGTTTCCCTGCCTGGGCCAACGTGACGAATATCGAGACCTAGGGAAGAGCCCTGTGACCGCCGAGTATAGCGCCCCCGCCCTCCAAGGAGCCCCACACCTTCCCGCACACCTTGCAGCAGAGTCTTGGGGTCCACTCCCCAGAGTGGCCCAGTGATGCCCACACCCCCACGGAGACTGAACCCAATGGGCCGCCTCCTCCTGCAGGCCCATGCCCAGCATGGGGAGTGGGGGATGGGCGGCGGCCGGGCGGAAGAGCAGGGAGCCCCTTGGGATGCTGGGGGGATGTCTGCTTTTCCCCAGGGTTGGGAGGGGGGCTCCTGCCAGCCCCAAGCTGGGCTCTGCTGTCCACCCACCGAGGCCCACAGTCGTCGGTGGAGTGGGGGTTGGATCCCAGCTCAGGAAGCAAGAGAACAGCGGCCACCCAGAGCCTGTGCCTCCCCCAGCTCTCTGTGGCCCCATCCCATCTCTCTCATTACTTGACAGGGGACACCCCCCCCAAGGGGCAGGCTGTCTGGTCCCAGGCAGCTTCCCACTGCTGGGGTCCGAGCCTCCTGGAGCCGCAGGGAGCACAGTGCTACCCTCGAAGGCTGACACTGGGGCTGCTGACTTCTGGATGCTGCGGCCCACAGCTCCACGCCGGCTGACATGCTCTGTTGTGAGGGACGACATGTACCCCTCCACTGTCGGGGCCATCGGGTGGTGGGTCCCCCTGCCTGGGGCCCTCCAGCGCCCTTACTTCCCCCAAGTGGCTGGGCTGGGGTCACATTCCTTGTGTGGGCAGTGATGGCTGCTCTGGGGCCCCCCAGCGGCAGGTGCAGAGTGGACACAGCTGTGCATGGCAGAGCCAGAGCGGGGCCGCCAGAGCTGGTCGTGCTGGGGCTCGGGCTCCCCTCATTGCCAGGCTTTGGCAGCCATGCCTGGCCGTAACATGGCTTCGCCGAGAACGAGCCGCGCTCGGCGGCCCCCGGGCAGTGTGGCTGCGGGGACGCCCGCCCCTGCCTACCAATGCCTTACCTGTCCTCCTGGGGCTGCTCTGAAGGCCACGCAGGAGCAGGAACACATCAGGTTCATTGGTGGCACTTGTCAGGGCCGGAGGACATCGGGGCTCAAGGAAAGGCCCCCCGAGGACTAGGGTGGGATGGTTCCCCTGGCCCATGGGACACGCTGGGCCTGGCTCTCTGCCGTGCAGCAGGCAGTGGCAGGTGCCTGAGCGAACACGTGCTCAGGGCCCACCTCCTATCCATGCTGCTCCCCCTGGTCCTCACAGCAGCCCCATGATGTGGGCTCATGCTCTGAGGACACAGAGGCCCCAACAGGCTGAGCTGTTACAGGATCGTTGTTGCCCTCACACCCATGGGTTTTGGTCGCGGCCATCTGGGAGTGAAAACGTGGGGAGGGGAGGGGAGTGGGCAGCAGGGCAGGCATCCTGGGTGATGACACGAGGCCCCTGGGGATGGAGGGAACCTGAGCACGTGTCCCCCTCGGCATTCAGGGTTTTAGAAGCTCCTTTGAGGAGCTGTCTGGGGCCGTCCAAGAGTGGGCCCCGTGGATCAGCCACTGAGTGTGCTCGTTGGGCCCCTGATCACACTCCTATGTCCCCAGCGGGGGCCTCTCCGTGTGCAGATGGCCTCTGGGCCAACCTCTGGACACTGACCCCTCCATTCCTAACACTGACCCTCACATCACAGCTCGTTGTTTAGCTTCAGGGACGTCTTGGCAAAGTTGCTCCCGCAGAGGCCATGAGATGGGATGCTGCTGTGGTGTCGTCTGCACCGTCCAGTTCCCTGTGTCCTCGGGGGGACCCTGGCCCTGGTGACCCGTGTGTCCTTTTAACACCTAACCAAGTCATGTGTCCAGACTTGTACATTAAGTGAGTGGCTGTGACAACTCCAAGTAGACTTTCCACCCTCGCACCCGCTGCTCCTTGTGTACCCACCAAGGGCCTTGTGCACAGGCTGGTGAGGGGCCATGATCCCACCTACCCCAAGGCCTGTGTGCTCAGGGAGGAGCCCCTGCAGATGTGGGCTCGGGGACTGTGGGCATCTGGCCCTCCCCTCGGAGGAGCCGGCCCGCTCCCGCTGTGGTTGTCTGTCAGTGCCCGAGGACCCGTGCTGCCTGCCTCTCTGGGGCGGGGACGCCAGCTAACCCCGAGTGGCCCACAGCGGGTGTGCAGGGAACAGGACTGAACCATCACTGTGGTCGTGAGTGAGGTCATCATGGCCACCATCCAGGGTGCTGGCAGAGGGTGGGGGGGTCCGGAGAGCAGACTGCCAGCCCAAGGACTCGGACCACAGGCTCTTTCCAAACAGCTTCTCCTAAAGCCACTGCTGCTCTGACCGTTATGGCAGATGGGGGCGGTGTGTGGCTGCAGGTGATGGCGGTGCGAGCGTCTGGGTGTTCACGGTCAGCGGGACAGGGAGTCTGAGGTCCGCAGGGTCCTGAGGGCACTGAGCTCGAGCTGTGTGCACATGCAGATCTACACCAGAGGCAGCCGGAAGGGTTCCCTCCTTTCAGGACAGCAAACGCCTTCTCTGGAGGCCAACTGTCTGCCCTGTGTGTGTATCTGGCCAGTACTTTGTCCTTAGCCACTGGCTGGCTGGTGGTGCGCAAGAGGTGATCCCAGCACTATTGCCACGGGCCCATCAGGATGCATCTCCTGGGCTCGGCGAGTTGGCCTGTCTGTTGAAACCAGGAAACATTCTACCCCCAAACCTAGAGAAATGTGGGGGTGCTGCTGGGTGGGCAATGTGCAAGGCACGGGCTCCTGGCGGGGCCTCAGCTTCTATCAGGAAGGGTCCCCAGGCTGGCCTGGTGTGGAGTCAGTTCCCTGGCCTCTATCTGGGCTCAGTTGTTTGCCGGAAGCCCTCCCACACCTTCTCCCCCGTTGATGTTGTGCCTCTAATGTCTTGGAAGGAGGTTGTGCCCAAGACCCCGTTCTCTCCTCTGAGCACCTGGCTCAGGTGGCTGAGGTCAGCTAGGGTCGTGATCCTGTGACCAGGACTACTCTCCAAGCTGCGCTGCCAGTGATAGAGGAACCCCACCAGGGTCACAAGTGATGCCAGAAATCCTCATCCTCGGCCCTGGAACTGGGTGTCTCGCTGACGCTCTGAGCCCAGACCCTCCTTAGGGGAGGATCCAGGTTCTTGCTTCCCTGGCCAGCCTGCCCAGATGGCCACGTCCACCCCGGAGACACAGGCTGCCCCCGGCTGCCTGCCACCCGCCAGCGCTGATGGCCCAGGGCAGACGAACATCGGGACTCAGCTTCTGAGACATGGCGAGTTTTTATATTTAAAAAGTGAACACTGTTAACCCAGCATGAGAAATTCCATGGGCACAAAGCCACTTCAAGAGGCCCCCAGCGGTTCCAGAATGGGATTTGCTGGCAGCATCTTTCTTGTCCTTCCAGAAACAGCCCGTCTGCACGAGCTTCTCCTGTAGACATGCATCCTCTCCATCACACAGGGGCTGCGTCCTGCACGAAGCACCCATCCATGTTTCCGCCCCTCCCCTTAATTTATTTGGAGAATGTTCCATTTCAGGACATGTGAATTTTGACTCTTTTCTCATCCAATAGCCTGTTTTATTTTTAAATTGAGGTAACGTGAAAATCCAGCCAACTGCGCGGGTTGTGAGCACACTGTTCCATGCATCGCTCACAACTGTGTGCAGCTTGTGAGCGACACCCACCCCCGCCTGTCCCCCATCCCCATCTCCTCCTCCCTCCCTGTGCTCCCCCCCCCTCTGGCCACCACTGTTCCCCTAAACCTCTGCATCTGCTGAACAAAATGCTTGTGATGTTTGTTCCTTCGCAATTGTTGCTAAGCGGCTCCTAGGGCACGGCCGCGGTCTGGCCGCTCCCCCTGGGTGGCCTTGAGGGGTGTTCCGGTCTGGGGCTGGCCTGAATAAAGCTGTGTTCTCTCTGCAGGAATGTGTTCGTGAGCTCGTGCTTGCGTTTCTCCGGGTGAGGGCACCCCCAGGGTTAGAGGCCCCAGGTAGTTTGAAAGCTACATCGTATTCCAGGGAGAGCGCAACCCGGCAAAGACACAAGCCCTGGGGACGGGCAGCCGGTCAGTGCTGGCCACGCCAGGCTTCTGCTAACACTGCAGTGACTGAGTCGATGAGTCTCCCTGAACCCGTGTGAGGAGAGTGCTTTCCAGAATGGCAGGCTGGATGGTGGGGTGTGTGCATTTAAACCTGGGGCAGGAGCACCTGGGGAGTCAGCAGCATCTGCCTTCGTCTTAGGGCGTGACCCTGGGGTCCCGGGGTCAACTCCTGCATTGGGCTCCCCACAGGGAGCCTGCTTCTTCCTCTGCCTGTGTCTCTGCCTCTCTCTCTGTGTCCCATGAATAAATAAAATCTTAAAAAATAATAATAATTAAAAAATAAGCCTGGGTCAGATACTGACCCTCCGCTACCCAAGGGAGTGGTGCCACCATTTATTATCAAAAACTGCACACAATGCCTTATTCTTGCACATCTTAGCAACATTGTGTACCATCAAACTTCTCAATCTTAACTTGAAAAATACTAAGTAGTTGAAAAATATTATCTCATGATTTTCATTCCATTTATTTAAATTACGTGGAACAAGAAGCATCAAAAAAATTTTTTTCAGATATTTATAATTTGTTTGTGTCTCTTTTTGGTGAACTCCGTTTTCTCCATTTTTCCTCCCCCAGAGGTCTTTTCTTACTCATTTGTAAGAACTCTTTATATATTAAGGAAACTAGTCAGTGAGCAGAGGACTAGTGAGAGTGTCTATTAAGATCTGGTGAAGATGGTTACTCTCTGTTTATTGTTTATAACCTACCCTCCCCCCTGGCAATTCTCACAAACTTTTCATAAGAATTTCTGAATCAGCTTCTCCAGTTCCAAAAACAACGTGGTCAGCATGCACCTCTCGGGCCATCTCTCCTACGCCTCTCCCTCCCTCTGTAGGGTTTCCTGGCCTCTGCGCTGGGGGTGTCTGGGGCCAGGATCATTCTTTCTGTGGGGAGCTGTACTGTGCGCTGTGGGATGTCCAGCAGCGTCTTGACCTCTATTCACCAGATGCCAAGAGCAGCCTCCATCCGCACCCCCTGGCTGCGATGATGAATACTCATTGCCAAGTGTCCGGGAACCATGGACTCAGCCTGACCTGGCAGCACGGGACAACTTGCTGCTCCCAGCGCCTATGGGGGGTGCTGTCCCACCTCTACCAGCCCCAAGCTGCCCTAACCAGCCTCGAGATGCTGTAACCGGCCCGAGCTCCCCTAACCAACCCTGGGCTCCCCTAACCTGCCCCAAGCTCCCCTAATCAGCCCTGAGCTCCCTGTACCAGCCCTGAGCTCTCCTAACTCGCCCTGAGCTCCCCTAACTTGCCTCGTGCTCCCCTAACCCACCCCGTGCTCTCCTAACCCACTCCGTTCTCTCCCAACCGGCCCCGAGCTCCCCTAACCCACCTGGAGCTCCCCTAACCTGCCCCAAGCTTCCCTAACCCACCCTGAGCTCCCCTAACTTGCCCTGTGCTCCTCTAACCCACTTCGTGCTCTCCTAACCCACCCTGTTCTCCCCTAACCGGCCCCTAGCTCCCCTAACCCACCTGGAGCTCCCTAACCTGCCTCGTGCTCCCCTAACCCACCCGGTGCTCTCCTAACCTACCCTGTTCTTCCCTAACTGGCCCCAAGCTCCCCTAACCCACCCGGAGCTCCCCTAACCTGCCCCAAGCTCCCCTAACTTGCTCTGTGCTCCCCTAACCTGTCCCGTGCTCCTCTAACTGGCCCTGAGCTCTCCTAACTTTCCCTGTGCTCCCTTAACCTGCCCTGAATTCCCCTAACTTGCCCCGTGCTCCCCTAACCCACCCCGAGCTTCCCTAACCACTCTTCCTTTCTCCCTGTGGCTCTGTCCACCATCCAGCTAGGACATAATTTACTCCCGACATCCTTCCTCTGTCTCTCCCCCGCCTTCAAGAGTGGAAGGTCTTACTCCCACGTCCTCTGCACCTAGAGCACACCTGGTACATACATAGTATAGGCTGACTCTTTGGGTTTTTCCCATTTAATAGTTTTGTCTTTAAATTGGATAAATGAGGGATCCCTGGGTGGCGCAGCGGTTTAGCGCCTGCCTTTGGCCCAGGGCGCAATCCTGGAGACCCGGGATCGAATCCCACGTCGGGCTCCCAGTGCATGGAGCCTGCTTCTCCCTCTGCCTGTATCTCTGCCTCTCTCTCTCTCTCTCTCTCTCTCTCTCTGTGTGTGTGTGTGACTATCATAAATAAATTTAAAAAAAATAAATTGGATAAATGAGGCTCACCTGCATGGCTCAGTGGATGAGTATCTGCCCTCAGCTCAGGTCATGATCCCGGGGTCCTAAGATCGAGTCCTGTGCCGGGCTCCCTGCTCAGCAGGGAGCCTGCCTCTCCCTGCCCCTCTGTGCTCTCTTGCTCTCAAATAAATTAAATCTTTAGACATTTGGATAAATGAATAGATCAGAGCAGGCTCATAGATTAGGTTAGATGAGAAATGACTACTGATTCATTCTGCACGAAAAGATGGTATTTTCCCTCATATTAAAGTGTCCTCTTCTGCCCTCCTGCAAAGTGGGCAGTCCATTGTAAATAAGAAATACTGAATGATTTTTATAGTAAATGTCTTGTCCAGCCTGTTTTTTTTTTTTTTAATTTCCCCTAAAATTTCCCCTATTCCCTATTTCCCCTTCCCCTTGGGAAGCTTGGGAAGCACTGTCTGCTCATGGGCTGTGGGGCCAGGCCTCAGTGATGTCCCGAGCCCTGACCCTGGACCTGGCGTCATGTGTCTGGGAGCTCTAGCTGTGTCTCTCCCCAGCTCTCCCTCAAGTCTGGGGGGGTGGGGGCACGTGTGTCCACCGTCCTCCCTGAGGGCCTCCAGCCGACGGCCATGCTCAGGCCCCCATGTGGCTTCTCCAGAGACCTGGGGCTCATCTCTGAGCTCCCTGGGGGGCAGGTGACAGACCGGAGAGTGATCTTTGCTTTCTTGGTCAGTTCCCGAGCCTAATGGCAGGGGCTTGTGCCAGGGACAGACTGTCGGGGGTCAGGGTATTACAGGAGGGCAGGGCCCTGCCTCCCATCTCTCTGTTTTCCCCACACCTTCTGGACAGGCCTGTCCCCCACCTGATCTGCAGGGTGGGAGTGGGGGGAGGCCGGGCACGGCCACTGCAGAGCTCTGGCTCTCCTTCCATCATCGCTGCCTCTGCTGGGGCCTCCTGTTCGGCTGCTCCTGGGAGGATGCCTGTCAGGGCCACATGGGCCCCGGGTCCACCCGAGGTCACCCTGAGTGTGCACGAGGTGGCCTCCAGATGGGTCTGAAGCTGTTACCTGGCACCACTCCGGGCAAAGAGAAGGCCCACAGAAGCACAAAGCTCCAGAAATATTACATAAAACAAGCTGATACTTGGTGGGGGTGGGGTGGGGGGGTGGGGAGCTGCAGGGGGGCTGCTGGGCAGAGGCCCTGACCATGGGCACACCGAGTGCCCGCCAGCGTACTGTCCAGCCGGGCTTTACCCAGGCCCTCCCTCCAGGGCCCCAGCAGCCTGGACAGAGCCCAAGCTGGGAGGCCGGCTTCCAAAGGCGGGGGGCTCCTGCCCACGGTGGGCTCTGCGGTGTCCGTGGTTGGCCACTTGACATTTATAGCTCCAGTGCTTCTCAGCTTACTGTCCCTGCGGTGGGGTCTGGCTCTTGGGACAGCACCGCTGCGGTGAGCCTGCTGCTGGCCCCAGCCCAAGCCTGAGCTGGGAGGGAGGCCTGGTTCCTGCCGCTGGTTGCCCGGGGCCCTTTCCAGAACCTGGCTGGCTGCTGGAAAGCTGCCGGGATGCTGAGGGGCCCCTGGGACCCCTGGCCCAACAGGATCTCCCCCTGGCCTGTGTGGCACTCTGGGCCAAGGCATGCTAGTACAGGGGTGAAGGAGCAGGAAGACCAAAGAAGGGCTTGGGGCAGGGCTGGATGGCCAGGGGAAGGGGTCTCTGTTGGGGGCAGGGGTCTCCGTTGGGGGCAGGGGACTCGAGGAGCACACAGGAAGCCCCCGTGTGTGTGCCACTCCCCACTTGCAGGGTGGCCTACACAGCCCTTCGGGCAGCCAGGACACTCTCCCTGCTGCCTAGTGTGACCCTCTCTCACAAGAGGGAGGGCTTCTCCGTCCAGGGGTCTGAGCTAGGAGGGACTGAGGAGGTGGGCCGGGTGTCCCCAAACGCTGCAGCCCCAGTGCAGCCAACCCGGAAGGGATGCTGACTCCAAAGGCCCACACTTCACTGTGCCATGTGGATTGGGGGTGTCTGAGGAGGGAAGGGGTGGGTCCTGCTGCCCCACAGAGACCCGGGAGGGGCCGGGCCTGGCTCCTGGCACCCATTGTCCACTCTGCTCTGCTATGACTCAGGGAAGGGGCCACCGTGTCACAGACCAACTCCCTGCCCTCCTGTCCCCCCACCCCCTCCCCCAAACCCAAGGCCTGACTCTGGCCTGCTCTCTGTGACCTCTGGGATTGGAAGATCACGTTGTGGAGGGAGGGAGGGAGGGAATGAAGGAGGGAGGGAGAGAGGGTCAGGCACGAGACAGGCCTCGGGTGTCTGGAACTCACACCCTACAATCCAGGGAAACCCCAAAGAGCAATCAGGGCAGAGGATGGGGGCAGGTGAGCCCTGATTATGGGGTGGGGTGTGGAGGGGGCTGTGGGAGGGCAGGGCCCGTCTTGGGGAGGTGAGGACAGCTACCTAAAAATGGAGCTGATTTTCATATAAATAGAACACCTTTTGGGCGTGTTTCTTTTTTAAAGTCAGGATTTATTTCAGTGCCCCCATCCTAGCAAATACCCCGTGATGGGCCAGCCCACGGTGGTTTCAGCCTGATGACATGGATAGCTTCTTCCTGGGCTGCCCTCAAGGATAAGCCGGTTCTGTCCCACAGTGAGGGCTCAATGCTTGGTGCAGGCTGAGAGATGGGTCACGGGGGTGGGCTCCAGTCAGTCCTCCAGAGCGCATGAACCCGAGGAGACAACCTGTGGCAGCTTGTGTGGACTGGCTCCTTCACTCAGGGTGTGTGAACCCACAAAGCTTCCGCCACTGATTTGAAGCAGTTATGAAGGATGAATAATTTTGCAGGTTCTCCTTCCTTCTTTCTGTTTTTTTTTTTTAAGATTTTATTTATTTATTCATGAGAGACACAGAGAGAGGCAAAGACACAGATAGAGGGAGAAGCAGGCTCCCTGCGGGGAGCCCGATGTGGAACTCGATCCCAGGACCCGGGGATGACACCCTGAGCCGGAGGCTCAACCACTGAGCCCCTTGGATGTCCCTTCTTTCTTTTTTTTCTTTAACACACAGTAAGCACTTGCTAAGAGAAGAAGAGATAGACACTGATCCTGCCCGTAGAATTCCTCCAGCAGAGTCAGGAGCATGTGCAAGAGGAGACTGGCCAAAGGTGGGGCGGGGGGCATCCAGGCCACAGGGGGCTGGTCCTGGGGCTTGGCTGAGGGAGGGGAGCTGTGTACGGCTGGACAGGTGTGCAGAGGAGCAGGTACTGGTGTCAGGCTCAGGCCCAAGTGCTGGTGAGGAGGCCCAGCTATGGGACCCCCGAGTGGCAGCCGGGGGTGGGGGTGGGGAGGGCGGGGAGGGCTGGTGGTTTCAGGCCAGCTGCCTGTGGGGTGGGGGTGGGGAAGGCTGGGGCAACCTACAGGAAGCCTGGGGGCCTGTCTGGGCTGCGAGGATTATGTCTGAAGTGGGAATCACAATAACACAAGTTCCCACCGGGCGGGGTGATGTGACTGAGTCGGGTATGCACACCAAGGGCCAGTCCTTTCGTGTCTGGCAAGGCTACGGGTCGCAGGACGGTGTGGGGGGCCTTGGGGAGGAAGCAGCAGTGCAGCTGCAGGTTGGCCAGCAGAGGCCCAATCTCTTGTTCGTTCCCTCGGGCAGGGGAGTATCCGTGGGGCTGACAAGTGCTCTCCCCTAGTGGGTCTGGGGACAGAGAGGGACCTAGGGGCCGTGTGTGTTAACTTGGCCCCTTTAGCCCAGCTTGTCTGTTGACGATGGTCCCTAGAGGCCAGCACTTGACCTGACTCCAGGACCCCGCTCAGGGCCAGAGGTAGTGCAGCACTCGGGAACCTTCTGGAAGGCAAAGGCTGAGATCACCCCGACCAAGGGCAGCTCGCCTGCTCCACAGACAGGGCTCCCATCAGCTGTCCAGGCTCCTGGCTCGGGCCCCAGGCTGAAGCCCATTGGCTCCTAGGAGCCAGTGGTCTCCACCGAAGCCGGTGCTGACTTGGCTTCGAACGGGCTGCCTGGGAGGAGCTCCAGCAAGCCTGGCCCTGCGAAAAGGCCCGTTACCTGCCAGAGCTTGGCGTTCAAAATAGAATCTTGAGGAGCAGCAAACCCTTTAATTCAATGTGTCCCAACAGTGGGTCGGTGTGGGGATAACTATGATCCAGCCAGGCCCGGGCTATAATCACGGAGTCAGAATGAAAAATTATAGGCATTGTGTGGGCTTGTTTTAAATATAACGTAATCCATACTGCCCTCCCTCTTATTTGCTGGATTTGAAGTGGACTCCTTGGCAGTTGGCACAGATTTTGCCTGACGTGTAGCACATAAAAATGGCCCTTGCGCAGTGAAAGGGGCGTGGCAGGAGGCCTCCCCAGCCCCACGATGGTCCCTCCTGCCTGAGGCTCACGGCCCGTGGCCACCTGCATGGTCAGTGCAGGCACAGGCTCGGACCCCATGCTCCCACGGCTACCAAGCCATGTATGAGCCCCGGCAGGTCACAGGTGTGTGGGTGGTCACCAGGAGGAGGCCGCACGTCCCAGGGCCACCCCGATGTGCCCCTTGCCCTCAGCTGACCCTGTACGAGGAAGCCGAGGACAGACAGCGTTTCACACCCAACCAAGGTTCCCCGACGTTCTGTGCCTCGGCGCTGCTGTGCGTGGTGAGGCCGTATGTCGGTCCTGCCTTTCTGGAAAGCCAAATAATACATATCCCTCCGGTGGGAACCTAACCTAAGGGAGGGATCACATCGTGGACAAAAGTTGGTACTTAAAATATGTTGACTTTGGTGTGTTCTTCTACTCTTGGGAGGCAGTGAGATTTCGCAGTGTGTCCCACGGAGCCATTTCACACAGTCACTGAAGGTGTTAACGAAGGAAAATGCTCGCTAGAGAGTGGACACGGCGGACACAGAGCCGTGTGAGCCGCAGGCTTGAGAGGAGAACATAGAAGAGGGGCACGTGAGGACAGGTCACAGTGATGATAGCTGTTGCACTTATAGGATCCCATCTCATTTCTGGAGTCTCCCACAGTTTCCAAATATCTCATATTGAGCATGACTTTAACCTCCAAAGAGCTGAGCATGGAGAGTGTTAAATATGATGAGAGGGTGGGCCTTGCTGTCTGGGCTCCCGTCTGGGTTAGCGGCCATCCGCAGGGTCTGCAAGGTGACCACAGGGATTTGCTGACCGGAGGGCTCTGCCGAAGGCATCTGGGAAGGTGAGCTTTCTGAAATCTTTCCATGAGCCCCGGCATGGGCATGGCTGCCAGCCCTGCTCTGGCCCAGCCACCCCATGAGGACCCATGACCCCCTGCCCAGCTGGGGCCAAGTGGGCTCTCTGTGGGCAAGGAGCTCATCAGAGCAGGAAGACAGGCTAATAGCCCCTCTGCTGTCCCCATGTCTGGGCTCTGGGGACCCCATTCATGGGCCCTGTTAGATCACACACCCCCAGCTGCTGGACACTGTCGGGTGAGGGTGGGGAGCCGCAGAGCCTTGCTGGCAGGGGTCACGGAGGGACAGCCTGGTCTCTCCCAGCCGGTTCTCAGGAGGTCAACCCAGCTAAGGCCACCTGCAGAGATGAGATGGGGAGGGAGGCCGTAGAGGCCAGTGGCCAGCGTCCAGGTCTAGCGGGCAGCTGGTCAGGGCTTGTGCAGGACTTCCATGAACCAGCCACGTGCCTGCCCCATTAGCCACTGCGGGAAGACGGGACTCAGGAACTGAAAGGCTGGACAGATGGACGCAGTGCTTGTGAGATGGAAGATGCCTCTGCCAGGGGACACGGGGGGGGGCTAATTCAGCTCAGGTCTTAACCCCAGGGTCCTGGGATGGAGTTCCACATCGGGCTCCCCGCAGGGAGCCTGCTTCTCCCTCTGCCTGCGTCTCTGCCTCTCTCTCTTGTCTCATGAATAAATAAGTAAAATTGTTAAAAAAAAAAAAAAAAGGCAGCCCCTGCCAAGAGTGGGTGACAGCATGTAGGCTGGCAGTGGACGTGCTAACTCATCCTGGCTGTAACAGGGAACTACTTGGGCGAGCCTCCCACTGTGCCATTTTGCACCTCCCCAATTAGCACACGCTGAGGAAATTAGAACATTTCAGAGGCGTGGTAAAACCCTTCGACACCCCACCAGGAGGGAGCTCTGTCAATCAGCTCCGCCTTTTAGGGAAGAAACAGGGCAACACGGCTCTGGCTCCAGAGCTCCTAAAATGTTCATGCCACCCTTAGGCGGTCATTGCACCTCTGGGGACCTGGTGGATGGAAGTCACTAGCACAACAGAGATGCCACAGGTTTGTCTGTAAAAGACAACTCATGCTGTGTGATCCCTTATGTCCAAGGCACTGTGGCGTGGCTGCCGTGGAGACTTAAAAACAGGGACTCTGAGAACGACAGTATGTGCAAACAGGCAGAAAATGAAACCACCTACATAAGAAAATTAATAAGTACGCACAACAGCTGCCTGAATGTGTGGACGGCTCCACCCGTGCTGGCGAACCGTGGCCCTGACGCCCTGCTGGGCACACAGACGTTCCTGTCTCCCCCGGCATCTGCCCTGCCGCTCCCTGTCTGCGGTGCCCCGACCCTGAAGCCTGAGCCACAGACCTCAGCCTGGTGGGGACGCGGTCCTGGCCGAGCCTGCCCACCTGGCCAGCCTGGGTGAGGCCTGCTGACTCATGCTACAGTCACACCTCAAGCAGCGGAGCCAGAACAGATAGGGCGGAGCTGGGAGTCGGGCTGAAAAGAGGGATGCAGTGATCGTGAAGGCCCCGGAGAGGCTGGCTGTGTGCGAGCGCAGCAATCCGTGCAAGCCCGCTGATGCCTGCCCTCCCTGGCGGAGTGTCATGGGGCTGGGGGCTGGTCAGGTATTGCAGGCTAGACTGCCCCTCCCAATCCGAGTCCCCATCTCATGGCCCTGGCTTCCCCAGTTCCTGGTGACCAACTGTCATGGAAGCCAGTGCTGCATGGGGACTCGGTAGGTGCTGGAGAGCCGGGCAGGGAGGAGAGAGCATGCGGCATGTGAATGAACACGTGGCCTCAAACAGTTCTGTCTTTATTCAGGGTCTGTCTATTCTTCCCAAGAGTGCACGTCCTGGTGCTGGGGAGATGCTGCACCCCTGCATGCCCTACTGCACAGGGCCAAGACGCTGGGTGACTGCGCCTGTGTCCAGACAAACTGGACCTTGTTCATGGTCCCTGTGGGCTCACTGGACACAAAAGGGCTTTATGATGATCCCTGCCCTTCATGAGCTTTTGGTCTCACGGGAGACACGGCAGCCGACAATGAAGCATCGTCTGAGGGCGGTCACACAGGTGTCATCAGAGGTGGCAGTGGGGCATGGGAACACCCAGGAGGTGGGCTGGGGGTCAAGTGAGGCCGGCGCCAGACACGGAGCGGGGCCCTGGGGACAGGCTGCAGGTCACCTGGTAGAAGGCGCATCGGGGCCCCAGGGTCCACGGAGGCCTCCCTACCCCTATCCCCAGGGAGCAGCAGACACTTATGGGGACATGGCACAGAGGTTGCTGCCCTCCACAATGCCAGACCCTGCGGTTTCACTGAGCCCCGTGCCCCTGTGTCCTTCCCTGGAGGAACCATGGGTCACCAGAGGGTGCATGGCGGCCAGGAGTGAGTGCAGTGCCCGGCGGGACCTGATGGCAGAAAGCTGCAGGCCAGGCTAGATATCCTGCAGAAGGCAAGAGGAGGGGGAACAAGAGCGTGAACTGCTTTAGAAACACAGCCTGGGGGTTCCTGGGGGGCTCAGAGGTGGAGCATCTGCCTTTGGCTCAGGGATGACCCCAGAGTCTGGGGATCGAGTTCTGCATCGGGCGCCCTGCAGGGAGCCTACTTCTCCCTCTGCCTGTGTCTCTGCCTCTCTGTCTGTCATGAATAAATGAATAAAATCTTTAAGGAAAGAAGAAAAGAAACAGCCCAAGCGGGGAGGGTACCTCTGCACCAGGGCAGCTGCTGGGCTGGCCAGATGCAGGGATGGGCGCACTTGCATGAGGTGCTCAATGTGGGGAGGAAGTCAGGTGACAGGGATGCAGCAGGACCAGCAGGTGGAGGAGTGTAGGAAACAGACCCGAGGTGATGGTGGGAAGTCGAGGGGCAGGGGGACCAGTTCTGTTGGAAAGAAGTCGTGGATCTAGGCTACCAAGGACAGGAAGTCCTGGCGCTCGGGAGGGTCCAGGTGGAGGGTGGTCAAGCCAGGCGGCAGTGAGGGCCAGCGGTAGAGCGTGCAAATGAGGAAGGAGTTCTGGGGACCTGAAGTCTGGGGTAGAGGAGGGACAGGACACAGAGACCAGAGGAGGGATATCTGTGGGGGCGCATGGCCCTCAGGGTCAGATGCTATGCACAGGTCAGGGAGGGTGGGCTGTAGGCCTGGCAGGGGGCAGCAGGGAGAGCTCTGGGAGGAGCAGCCAGGCCCTTGGGTCGGGCAGCTCTGCAGCAAGCGCACGCAGCTCTGGCTTAGGGTGGGGCAGGTGCGAACCGGACAGATGGACAGACGGGACATCTTTATGGATCTGAGGGAAGGAGCAGGAGGAGAGGGACCAGGCCCCACACACTTGTCGTCTCCTCGCCCTCAAGCCTTGGGCCCTCCTGGCCAGCAGGACTCTCTTCCCCAGGGCTGGTCCAGCCTCACATCCGTCAGTCCTTCTGTCTGTCAGTCCGTGATCCGCGAGGAGGAGCTCACGGCCGGCACAAGGTAGGCAGCCTAGCCCATCGCGGACGGCCCAGCAGTGTGGGGATTTCAGTGGAGCCGTCTTCTGTTTATCTGTAGATTTTTTTTTTAAGATTTTATTATTTATTTATTTATTTATTTAACTTTTTAAAAAGATTTTATTTATTTATTCATGATAGACAGAGAGAGAGAGGCAGAGGGAGAAGCAGGCTCCATGCCGGGAGCCCGATGCGGGACTCTATCCTGGAACTCCAGGATCGCGCCCTGGACCAAAGGCAGGCACCAAACCGCTGAGCCACCCAGGGATCCCCTAAAGATTTTATTTAAAGAAATAAAATGTATTTGCTTCCCCGGGGAAGTCACCTCACCTCTCAGCACCGTGTCCTGACCTCCCTGGTTCGTGGTAGGGGCGGGCAGTGCTATGACCGTGGACGGGGGAGGGAGTGCTCGGCGCATGTCCAGTCCCATTGGGATACACGTGGCTCCTTCTGGGAGAGAATGGGGAGCAGGGTCGTTCCCCCCACCCAATCGTGCGGGCATGACGTGAAAAGATGCTCTGATTTTCCAAGATGAATATGGCGGCAGTGGCGGTGGCAGTGGCGAGGGCCCCAACCTACATCTGGGGACCTCGGCCCGAGTGCAACTAGACCAGGGTGTCTTGGGTCCCGAGACAAGAGTCCAGCGTGGGGTGGACAGCTGGGAGTGGCTGTGCCTCACTGCAGGGGGACTGGTGCCTTGGAGGTCGTGGGGTCCCCGGGGAGGAGTCGCTCAAAGGCAGTTGGCCAGGATCACGGGCAGGCCTGGCCAGCCCAGGCTTCCCCAGCTGAGGATGGGCCTCACCGCTGCGCAGGGATCCACTGACCTCTGCTGTCCACTGCCCGTCATGGCACTTCCCCAGGGCACCGCAGCGGGAGGGGGCAGACCGCAGACGCCCACTTCCTCCACAGTGACTCCCCCTCAGAACATATTTGACACTGTGACAGCTCATGAAGTTTTGCGTGCACACTCAGGTCCATTCCACATTTCTCTGTGTTTATTCCGTTAGTAAGAAAAAGGCTGGTTTACAATCCACAGCATGCATGTCACAGTCCCAAGATTTTCTTCTGATGTTCAGAAAACACTCACTGAGTGTGCTTTCTTGTTTAAATCAATTCACCAGAATGTGTTTATTTTTATTTTATTCATTTATTTATTTTTAAAGATTTTATTTATTCATGAGAGACACACAGAGAGAGAGGCAGAGACACAGGCAGAGGGAAAAGCAGGCTCCCAGTGGGGAGCCCGATGTGGGACTAGATGCCAGGACCCCGGATCGCTCAACCGCTGAGCCCCTCAGGCATCCCAACAATGGGCCAGCTTAGCAAGAAGACACCGTGAGGCTTCTGTCCCTAAGAACACCTTTGAAACCATAATGAGACATTTCCCGAGTCCCGGGAATGTTATTCCTGTCTTTCTTTCTTTTCTGTTTTTTATTCTTGTCCATGGTGTTCCCCATAAGTGAAACGTAGGGACCCCGTTGCTCACCTTGACTTGGTGACCAAGAGTTCTGGAGGTTCTGGGAGGCCATGAGCAGCGGTTGCAAGAACCTCTGCTCCTTGCCAAACGGTGTTTGGCTGCCTCAGACTGCAGTTTTTCCATCTGTGCCATGAAGATCAACTGTGATGGGATATTTGAGGGCGGGGGGAGAGACAGAGACTCTCCAGCAGGGTCCATGCCCAGCGTCTAGCTGGTGGTGCAGGGCTCCACCTCACAACCCTGAGACCACCACCCAAGCTGGAGTCAAGACGCAGATGCCTAACTGACCAAGCTACCCAGGCGCCTCCCTCCTCTTCCCCTCAAAAGTGACATCTTTGTCCAGGCTACCGTGCGTGGAAGCCCCTAGAAGCTGGATCAAGTGTCCGGAGCAGGTACTTGTTGGGCTGCCCTGGGATGGCAGGGGCAGCAGCAGCAGAGTGCTAGGAATCTGGGGCATGTACGTGATGGCCAGAGCTGGATCCTCGGTGGTTCTTCCCATGGCTTGCAGGATCGGAGGTGCTCTTCCACTTCTAGTACTTTCAGCACACATGCTGAATTTTGAAAGCTGTTCTCTGCTTGCACATAAATAGATGGATCATGAGGATGACAAGTGCTGACCTTAGCGCCACACTAACCGGGTTGGCAAGCACTGAAGGCAAGTCCTGGCTCTTCGCAGGCTCGGGGGTTCTGAGGGATGAGTCCATGGAGCCATTAATTGAGTCGCTGGCAGGGGCCACTCTGCACTTTGCTTTCTGGAGGCCATGATGGGCTTGGCCTTGGACACCACATCACAGGTACAGAAGCCCCCGGGCTCCTTTGGAGCTTCCAAAGCACCTGCACAGGCTGCTGCAGGTACATCACAAGTCACGGCAGAGAGAAACTTCCCTAACACGCAGGGTCACGTGAGCGGAGGCTGTGGAATCTGACATGCAACACAGTATAGGTGACAAATATCTCGTGACACCCTTTTCCTTCCTGACGCTTGTCTTTTTTTTTTTTTTGGATACTTTCTTGCTCTGTGTGGATTTCAGCTTTGAAACAGATAAATGAACTTGGAAGGGACAAACCTACACAAAACCATTCATATGGAATATGTGTAACAAAACAGAAGGAAGGTGCCAGAAGCCTCTATCCTTTCAAGAGAATCGGTCAAAAAAAAAAGGGGGGGGGGGTGGATCCCTGGGTGGCGCAGCGGTTTGGTGCCTGCCTTTGGCCCAGGGCGTGATCCTGGAGACCCGGGATCGAATCCCACGTCAGGCTCCCAGTGCATGGAGCCTGATTCTCCCTCTGCCTGTGTCTCTGCCCCTCTCTCTCTCTCTGTGTGACTATCATTAATAAATAAAAATTAAAAAAAAAAAAAGAGAGAGAGAGAGAATCGATGGTCTAGCAAGCCAGCTTTTGGCTTTTCCACAGTGACCTTCCAGCCAGTCTTCCAGAGCCTACTAGAAAGGGGGAGAGAAGCAGTGAATGCAGAAAGGTCTGGAAGGGTATTACTATCAGCACCAGGCTGATATTAATGAATTAATGAAATAATTAACCTCAGCACCAGGCTGCTGACACTAATTATCCCCATGGGATTGCAATGGAAAGGAATGATGACAAATTAATAAATTTCCCTTTACATATTTTTCAATAATTTCATGTTACATTGAATGCATATCACCTTTGTGATGAAAGCATTAAGTAGAAACCCTGTCAGAGAAAACCAACTATTTCGTTCATCAAAAAAACAAACACAATTAAGAGAAGGTCTGTATGTAATGCACGTGGTCTGTCATGTTAAAACAATGAGTAAGCTCACCAAAGCCTAATGATTAGTTTATAGCACAAGTTTTCTGAGTCAGAAGACTTAACAGTGGCCTTTGGGGTTTTATAACACCCCTTGGCCTGAGACGCTATTCCACTGGCAGCCCAGGGCACTGCCTGGTCACTAAATGAAGTTGCGTGAGGGGTGCATGGGTGAAGTTGCATGGGTGGCTCAGTAGTTGAGCATCTGCGTCTGGCTCAGGGTGTGACCTTGGGGTCCTGGGATCGAGTCCCACATCGGGCTCCCCACAGGGAGCCTGCTTCTCCCTGCCTCTCTCTGTGTGTCTTTCAGGAATAAATAAATATAAAATCTTAAAAAAATAAAAGTTGCATGAGCAATGACTTAGCACTGTGTCTGGCTGTAGCAGGTGCTCCCCCTGGCAACGAGGTCCTGCAGAATCAAGGTCACTAACACCCTAAGCTAGGGACCACCTGTCTTTCCTCAGGGACAAATATCACAGAAGTCATTGGCAGCAGGGAGGTAAGGTCTCCTTGAAACCAACATCTCCTTCTTGAGAGTCCCTGTCTTGACCTTTGACAGAGGTCACTACCTCTAATTCTCTCCCTCAGCAAATCCTGCTACAAAGTGGGGTGCTTTCCCCTCACAGCTGGAGGACTATGCTCTAGTTCCTCTACAGCTGCTAGAATCTTCACAATTTTCAACCTTGGTACTGCTGATATTTGGGGCTGAGTGATCCTTTGTTGTCGGGGGTGGGGTGGGAGGGAGACCTTCACATTGTAGGAGGTTTAGGGCATCCCTGGGCTCCACTACATTAGGCACCAGGAGTCACCACCACCCCTCAATTTGCCACAAAAATGCCTCCAGAGAGAGCCAGATGTCTCCCTGGGGGGCACAATCACCCCTGGTCAAGAGCCCCGATCCTACATCCTCCACACAGAAGCCAAGATATTTCTAAAAATGGGATTGCATCACGCAACTCCCCTGCTGAAAACACTGCGGTGTCTTCCCATTGACCTTAGAATAAAACCCAAGCCCCTTTCTATGGCTTCCAAGACCCTTTGTGAACTTGCTGCTGCTTCTTTCGCTAACGTCCTCTCTCCTGTACCACGCTTGTCCCTCGCATAGCTCCAACAACGCTGGTCTTCTTTCTGTTCCAGAACATTCCAAGATTGCTCCCGTCCAGCCCTTGCGTTGCTGTCCCAGACCCCTGCACGGCTCACTGTCCACCCACACAAGCCTCAGATCCAAGTCCCCTAACCAAGGCCTTCCCTGACACTTCTGAGTGAGGAACCCCTCCCATTACCTGTTTCCTTCAGTTACTCATTGCGATAGAAAATGGTCTTTTCATCATTTGCCGTGTGCCCCTTCACCAGTGTGAGCTCCTGAGAGCCTGGGTCCTGCCTACCTTGTCCAAGTGCCCACAGAGGAGAGGCTCCATAAATAGTACTGCCCTCCCCGCCCTCTGCGAGACCCGGGCCGGGTTCCCTTCCGAGATCACGCCTCATGGTAGATGTTGACTTTTATCTAGTCTGACCTGTATGGAAATGTGTGTGACTGGGGGTGCCCGTACAGGGCACAGGGCTTAGCATAAACAAAATACCTGCTTGGTTTGAAACACAAAGGCCAACTGGTTAATTAATGGAGGTCTGTTTCTTGCCCCTCGGTTTCCGGCCGCGGTGTGATCCTCCCAGTGGTCACGGTTTGGGTTTGCTCCCTGTCCCCGAAGTCTGGATCGTGAGGGTGGTTGGAACAACAGCCTCCCTATCCATCAGCCCATCAGGCTGACGGAGCGTCGCGGGCCTGCGGACCTCCAGTGCTGGCTTGCTGCAAGGGGGCTCCCGGGGTCAACGGTGCGGCCACCCGGCCGACGCGCGGCGGAGGGGGCTGGCCCAGTTCCGACCCCGCACCTGCCGCACCTGCCGCACCTGCCGCACCTGCCGCACCTGCCGCACCTGCCGCACCTGCCGCACCTGCGCTCGGGTCAAGGGGGGGGGGGTCCCTGTGGGTTGGAACGGCCGCTGGGCGTTCTCCCGGCTGAGGACTGCCCCCGCGGGAGACCCCACCGAGCGGATGTAGGCGCTCCCGGAGGCGCTCGGGACCCCCGCGGCTACGTCACTGGGCGAGCAGAGAGGCGGGGACAGGACCCCTCCCGCGCTCGGAGCGCCCCAGCTCCGCCCCTCGCCCCTTGCGAGTCTGCGCGAGGCCGGTGGGCGGGGCCTGAGAGGACCGCCCCGCCCCGCATCCCACACTGCCCCGCGACAGGAAGTGGGGCCGCAGCTTCCGGGACCTCCGGGAAGCTGCTCGTCGTGCTGGTGACGTCTCGGCGCTTTTGCTGGCGATGGCCGCGGCCGTCGCTATGGAGACAGGTAGGTAGCGGCCGGAGCCCTGGCAAACACAGCTACAGCCGGCTGGCCTCCTCCTCCAGCTTCCCCCGGGACTCCTGTGTGGCGTGACTTCGGCGGGGCTCCTGTCCGCGGCTACCTCCTCCTCGCTTGCCGCGCAGACGCCGACCACCCCTCAGCCTCAACCCCTCCCGGGCCCCGACCCCGCGGCCTCCCGACCCATCCCAGGCCCTGGCCCTCCCAGCCTCCGGGCTCTGACACCCCCCTCCCCCGGGCCTCCCAAATCCTGCCGCCCCGAACCAGTCCCCACTCCCCGCCAGGCCCTAGCGGGAGCACACTCGCCCCCTCCTCTTGCTTAGCTTGCAGCCCTCCGCCACTGGTCACCCTGGAGGTCCTGGGGAGTGGCTGCCAGAGGGTGAACATCCTGCCCAGGGGGCGCCCGCTTCCTTGGACTTCTCCTTAAGGAGTTACTGGTCTCATTAATCAGGGCCCTGCTCTCTAGACTTGGGAGGAAACGGCCCTCTCTTCCCACATCCAGCTTAGGACAATCATCCCTGCCTTATGCCTTCAGAGATACTCTCAGCAATACTCAGAACACTCCACTGCTGTTTTCTTTCTACAAACCAGCACTTTAGATAGTCACCTTTATTTTGTTTTTTATTTATTTTATTTTATTTTATTTTATTTATTTTTTAGTCACCTTTATTTTGGATGATTTTTGCTCACTTCCCTCCTAGATGATGCCGGGAATCGACTTCGGTTTCAGTTGGAGCTGGAATTTGTGCAGTGCCTAGCCAACCCCAATTATCTTAACTGTAAGTCCTTGAGCTCTTACTGACTTGAGTAGCTGTTAGTGATCTCTGGCAGAAGAACTGCAGTTCCTAATGATACCTATTTTTATATGTTCTCAATCCAGTGGAATTAACTGCTACGCTTATACTGGTGTGTGTGAGAACAAATTGGGACTTATGTTCAGCATTTAGTGTGTGTTGGTGGTGGGGAAGTTATATAAGTAGATGCTTTATGTGAGGGGTCACAAATCAGTAGTCCGAGGATTGGTTTGCTCTACAGATTTTTTTGTTTGTTTGTTTATGCCTTTCAGTTCTTGCCCAAAGAGGTTACTTCAAAGACAAAGCTTTTGTTAATTATCTTAAGTACTTGCTTTACTGGAAAGAACCAGAATATGCCAAGTATCTAAAGTAAGTTTAATTTTTATAGTCCTAAATATGTGTATAGTTATTACATTAAAAATACTGATATTTGACAGATTTTCTCGTTTCCCATTGGAAAAAAGTATATTTTGAATCTCTCCACTTCTTTCAGTTGCCTCCACCTTAATACAGAGCCACCCCCTCTCCAGCTTGGATTATTGCGGTGTCCACCCCCCTGCTTCTCCCTGCTTGTGCTCTTACCTTCCTTCTGTGTCCTCCCTCCCCCAAGCCAAACCAAGCAAAACAGTTTTCCACAGGGAAGCCAACTTGATCTTTCAAAAATGTAAATTATGACGTGGTATTTTCTTGCTTAAAACCTCCCAGTGGTTTCCCATTGCATGTGAAACAAAATCCTCTCTCTTTTCTCAGGTCTCTCTTTATCTGTCTACCACTCACCCCATCTCACTGAATTTCTGACCCTAATGAACCCACAGTCTGTAGATGCAGTGGTATTGCCTGAGGCTGAAGATTAAAGAACATCAGGTACTGGAAGGTTTTCTGGAGGAGGTGACCTTACCTGACTCTTAATACAGGCATTCCTTGGATACTGTTGATGTGGTTCCAGGCCACTGCAATGCGGTGAATATTGCAATAAAGTGACCCAAGTTTTTGGGTTCTCTAGTGCGTATAAGGGTTATGTTAACACTATAGCATTAAGTCAAGAAAGAGGTACATACCTTAATTTAAAAATATTGTTAAAAAACACTGTCATCTGAGGTTTTATGGAGTCTGATCACAGATCACCCTAACAAATACAATGATAAAGAGAAGTTTGAAATGTGAGAATTATCAAATAATGACAGACATAAAGTGAGCAAATGTAGTTGGAAAAATGGTACCCATAGACTTGCTTGCTGATGGGTTGCCACACGCCTTTAATTTTTAAACAAAAAGTCCAAAAAACAAACCCAAACCAGTGTGTCTATAGCTGCTGTGCCTCCTCTGTGCCAAGCATCACACTTGTTTCAACCTTGAACCCATCCCTCTTCTTTGTCTTCACTAGGTAGTCAGAAAGCAATAGTTGAACTTCTTGTCTTTCTTTTAAACAAACACGTTTGATAGGAAAATGATTCAGACTTGTACTTTATCCAAGTCACTTTTTATTTTTTTTATTTTTATTTTTTTTCCAAGTCACTTTTTTGATCTGTGTCAACTGATTCACAAAACCCACATCCTTCTCCCTGCAGGACCCTGTACACCCTGACTGCTCCTTTATGAACAGCCACTTATTCATTGAATAATCCGGAGAAAAGCTTTTTCATTAGCTGTTGTGTGCATGTGTAGACTTGGAGACTCCATTTGGACCTGGAGACACAGGCAAGGTCTAGTTCAGGGCTGGCCGTCTACACTCTGCATGGGTCCAGTGAGCACCTGTTCTCCATTTAGGGACAGTTGCACCATTAGCTGGGTGCTGGAAAGTTTTTCCTTATTTTGGGATATAATAGATCTCTGTGTAGCTTCAACCCATTTTTCCAGTTTTGTTCCTGAATTAACCCTGAACCAGTCTGTGCCCTCTGGAGGCACCTGCCTGGAGGCTCACATTTGGGAAGGGTCACAAGTTGACCCCTATGGGCGTTCAGTCGGCACAGGGTTTGTTTGTTTCATAGTCACCAACATTTGAAGATCGTCAGGTCTCCTACAATGATCCACATTCTGGAGGAGCTGATAGCTGCAGGTCCTTGTGCTTCCAGGTCGGTTCCTAGCTGAGATGAGCTGCCTCGCAGGCCTGCACCACCTGACCTGCTTCAGCAGGAGCCAGCACCTGCACCAATGGTGGGCTCCTCACATCCGTGCTTCTCACCACCTTCAGCCACTTCTCAGCGCCCTCCTTTGGCTATTTGGCAGTTGTGCCTTTCACTGCACAGCCAAGATCTAAACACGGGCCTTTAGATGTGGTTAGGGTACGCTGCAGCAGATACATTTCTTCACGTGGGCATGACCCTGGAGTTGATGTTACTGTGCTTGGGCGGGGGGAGAGGGGAGGATACCTTTGCTGGCTTGCTGGGAACTCCTTGTCCCCTCGGGCCCTTCACTTTCAGTTCTTCTTTTTCTTTGTCGGTGCTATTAGCCGAGTTCTCCATTTATGTCTTACTTTTTAAAAATCTAAGTGTAGAACTTCCTTTTTGTATCTTTTATTTTCTCTTATTGGTTAATGCTGTAATTGTAGCTCATAAAAATACCTATTTTCATACTGTTATTTAATGTACTCTGAGCATTGTTTTTTGCAGGTTTGAGATATGATCACTGCTTGTTTAAATTCCATTTATTGACTAAATGCCACTTGACACCATTCTCTTGGTTGTCACATTAGTTTATTTTCCAGATGAGGAAGCTAAACCTGAGAGAGGTTGGGGACCTTCTATGAGGTCCCCCATCTGGTGAGTGGCAGAGGTGGTCTTCAAACCCAGGTCTCTCTCTCTTTCCTTTCTTTATTTCTTTCTTTCTTCTTTCTTTCTTTCTTTCTTTTCTTTCTTTTTCGTTCTTTTTTTTTTTTTTTTTTTTTTTGAGAGAGAGAGGAGTGGGGGAGGGATGAGCAGAGGGAGAGGGGGAATCTGAAGCAGACTCTATGCCCAGTGCAGAGCCCAACAGGGGCTCAATCCCCCGACCCTGAGGTCGCAACTTGAGCTGAAATCCAGTCAGATGCTTCACCGACTGAGCCCGCCAGGCACCCTTCAAACCTGGATCTTCTTAACTACCAATGCTTGCATGGAAAGGGAAGAGCCAGGTTAGGTGTGAGCAGGGGCATTTCAGGCGTAGCTGCCAACAGCTACAAGCAATTGTACCTTTGGAGTGTAGACAGTGTACTTTTTTAGAAGGACCCCATACCTCACTGGTGTGGTCCTCAGAGCAGCAACATTGTTGTCACTTGGGAGCCTGTTTAGAAATGCAGAGCTTAGGCCCCACCCCGACCTACCTGGTCAGTCAGAATCTGCACTTAAGGGGATCCCTGGGTGGCTCAGCGGTTTGGCGCCTGCCTTCAGCCCAGGGCCTGATCCTGGACACCCGGGATCGAGTTCCACATCCTGCCCCCTGCATGGAGCTTGCTTCTCCCTCTGCCTGTGTCTCTGCCTCTCTCTCTCTTTCTCTGTCTCATGAATAAATAAATACAATCTTTAAAAAAAGAAATCTGCACTTAAGAAATGATTCATATGCTCATTAAAATTTGAGAATCCTTAGTAATATACTGTTTTCACACTTCAGCCATTTGTATACTGCTTGCACAGTTACGCCTCTGTGTGTTCTCTGTAGAAGTTATCTTGGGCAGCCCTGGTGGCTTAGTGGTTTAGTGCCGCCTTTGGCCCAGGGCATGATCCTGGAGACCCGGGATCAAGTCCCATGTCAGGCTCCCTGCATGGAGCTTGCTTCTCCCTCTGCCTGTGTCTCTGCCTTTCTTTCTCTCTGTGTCTCTCATGAATAAATAAATAAAATCTTTAAAAAAAAAGTTTTCTTAATGGACTCACTTAGATTTTGTATCTTTTCTATTTGAAATAATGTCACGTACGAAATAGCTGGAAAAAAATAGTAAAGAGAATTCCTGTATATTCTTCACCCAGATATTGTAAATGTTAACATCTTCCTGAGAACATTGATGTTAATATATTCTGTAGTCTGCAGACCATTCTGATTTTTTTTTTAAGATTTTATTTATTTATTCATGAAAGAGAGAGGCAGAGACACAGGCAGAGGGAGAAGCAGGTTCCATGCAGGGAGCCTGATGTGGGACTCGATGTGTCCCCCCATTCTGATTTTGTCGGCTGTCTCATTAATGTGCTGTGTCTGAGGCAGTACCCGGTCTAGGCTTCTAGGTGACATTTTGTCTCTGGGTCTTCTTAGTCTTAACCTGAGTTTCCTGGTACTATTTCCCTTATACCTGTGACCCCAAAGTGATACTGTAAGCTTCTTGGTATATCCCACCAGGGTTCCTAGGAAGTCAACCTGACCTACTACTTGTGATGTTAATTTTGATCCCTTGGTTGAGGTGGTGGCTGCCAGGTTTCTCCATGTCAAGTTACTAGTTTTCCTTTGTTTTTAGTAAGTATCTTGTGAGGAAATTTTTTGAGACTATGTAAACACTTTGTTTCACGTCATCCTTCTACCCCCTAATTTTGGCTCTATGGAACAATTTTTACTGCTCTATGGAACGATTTTTACTGTGATTTTCTATAATTTTTTCTACTTTTTTTGTTGTAGTTTAGGCATAAGGAAGGAACATTCTCTTATTCCCTGTTTATTTAAAAGTTATATCCGTGTGGACTCTTGGATTCTATTTATCTCTTGGATTGTAATCATGTGTTTTCTTGGTGCAGATTTGGCCTGTAGGAGCCCCTTCAGGTTGGCTCCTGAGTACCTGGGACATATGCCCTTAGTGTTTGGAGTACTTGGCTTTCTGGTACTACATAAATGTCCCCAGCTCATCTTATGCCTTAGCCCTGGAATCAGCCATTTCCCCCATTGAACGCTGGAAGATGCTGTTGGAAATGTATGATCTGGGCGCTGAGTGTGCTTGTTGGTACCACAGGGTCCTTGTTTCTAGGCCATCTTTGGAAGGTGTGTGTGTGTGTGTGTGTGTGTGTGTGTATTATTGTGTCTACTTCTAATCTTGAAAAGCGATCATGCTGATGTTTTCAACTGCTGCTCCATAACATAGGTCCATCCTAGCCTCCCGCCTTTCCCTGTAACTCCTTTTCTCATAGTCGGAAACTTGGCTTTTGTTATCTATGGTTTATTATTCACTTACTTGGCTGCTCAGGTTTAGAGTGTATGTGAAGTAATTCCAGAATTGTTCTATCCTCATGGGACTCTAGAACACAATGTTCGTACATAGTTCTTTGTGAAATGGACTCACTTTTGAATAAAAGTTGTCTTTATCACTATTGATGGAAAACCAGTAGTTATCAATTAAACAGATAATTACTAAAATAGAGTGTTCATCTTCCTCACCTTGGATGCCATTAGAATAGAGTAGCTTGGTTTGCCCTCAAAGCTTGATTCTGCCTACCAGTTATTGTGTGGTCTTGGGCAGATTGTTGAATCTTTCTGAACTTGTTTTTTTACTTTTTGAAAATTTTGCATCTTGCTGGCTCTTGCTGCCTGGCTTCTCTGCATTAGCAGGGAAAGAGAAGTGACCTGAGTCAATGTTCTAGAAACGGCTGGTTCCAAGATCACTTTGAGTGAGTGACTGGACTGCAGCTTGGTGCTGTTGACCAGATCACGTGGATGACTAACTTATGCCCTTAAATCCAGGTACCCTCAGTGTCTGCACATGTTAGAGCTGCTTCAGTATGAACACTTCCGCAAGGAGCTGGTGAATGCTCAGTGCGCCAAGTTCATTGACGAGCAGCAGATTCTGCATTGGCAGCACTACTCGCGGAAGCGGATGCGCCTTCAGCAAGCCCTGGCAGAGCAGCAGCAGCAGAATCACGCGGCGGGAAAATGAAACCCTGGGGCCACCCCGGTCCTGACGTGTACATGCTGCTTTTGTACCATGAACACACAGACTCTCTAGCTGCCTTGGTGGGGGTAGCACCTAGAAGCTTTAGTGTACTGTTTCATCCAAATAACTTTCTCTTGTTAATAGATTACTTCTGTCAACCAGCGTTGTTCTACTTTGGTTTCCTTGTGAATTTGTAAGTTACTAGTACCTAACCAACTGAATAAAAACAAACGTTAGGTGATTTAAACCAGCCCAAGGATGCAGTGAGGGATGGGTTAAGGTGGGGGGGGGGCACCAAACGTCCCGAATTCTGAGCCGAGCTCTGTTCCCCACATACAGTGGGGCCTGGGCAAGTCCACTGCCTCTGACCTTCCTGTCTCCTTGTCTACAGAATAAGAGGAACAGAGTCAGTGATTTCCTTAAATGAGAGCAGGATCTGCAGGAAGGAGTTACTGCTGTGCAAGAGGGCTTCAAGAAACAGTTGTTGGCAGTCACTGACCTACTGATGGTGGGGAGATAGATCAGTGGCTAACTTCTAATTGGACTCTTGACTTTGGACTAGAATAAGGATGAGAAGCCTCAAATATGTGCGATCATCCAACCGCTAACATTTATGTGGCATGTGCTTCATTTGTTCACGGTTCACCTGCAGAACCAGGCTTGTCTGCGGTTACACAGCTCAGAACTGCTCATCAGTGTCACTGATGCATGAATTGGGGCTCTTGCCACCATGAGGTTAAATAACAGTCTCCAAGCTCTCTCTGCCACCCACCTCATCCAGCATAGTAAAAGCAAAGTGCCTGCAGTGAGTAGAGGCTGGATTAAGTGTGCTCTGCTCTCCACTGGTTAGGTTCAGTTCTACTTTCTAGAGCCAAAGAAGATGCTTTAGGAGTAACAGTTCTTTATAAATTTGTAGCATTTATGGTAAAAGATGCTAACTCCTTTTGAGATTTGGAATTTGTTTTCTGTACTGGTAGAGACTTTTAGACATTTCTGTCACCTCCATAATCCATTCCCTTGTGCTATTACTGTCACCCTTGAAGACTTGACTTACCTACATCTTAAAGATTCCCATATATTACAAGCAAATTGAGAGTTTATGAGCATTTTAATAACACTTAAAAAAGATTTTATTTGACAGAGAGAACACAAGCAGGGGGAAGGGCAGAGGGAGAAGCAGACTCCAGGCTGAGCAGGGAGCCCGATGTGGAGCATCCAGGACCCTGAGATCATGACCTGAGCTGAAGGCAGACGCTCAACCAACTGAGCCACCCAGACGTCCCTTAATGGCACTTTTTAGACATAAATCACTTTTTTACATCATTTATTTATTGCTAACATAAATTCAAAGCAAGTATGCAATTGCCTTTATACTAGAGCAAATCAGGAAATCAAGACACAATTGCTATCATCAAATCTTAATCTTCAGAGAACAACATCTCCACGAGATTGGCCTGAAGACACTCAGATTCCACCAGTTTTTGAGGCTGTAAGAGAAGAACAGTCTAATCTTACCTGACAGCTACAAAACTGGGAGGGAATGTGGCAGGGAATGTGGTGTTCCACCTGGAGTGACACAAATCTCACAGCAGAGAACTTATCGCCTTTCAAAAACTATCAACTAGTTGTAACAAGTCTTATGAAATAGTTAAGTTACTTGGCTCTGCATACTAAGACAAGAGACAGCAAGCCCAGTGCCATTCCCTCCCCTCAGCTCTTTAATTTAGAATGCCAGGGCCTTGGCTAAACTTTCAATGAGGATTCTGGGTGAAATGGGAAACAAGTACTGTGCTAGTGTAAGAAATGAGGTGTTAACCACCATTCTGAGCAGTGAGTGGCACTTAGAGAATTTTAAAATGGAGTGCCTTTTACAAAGCATGAAGATCTAACGTTTAGATATTTGCATTATTAATAGTCTATTGGAATTAGCCCCAGGGATGGACAGCCAGTCTGTGTATTTTTAATGCACTCTGAACACCAATGTGATATTTGGGATGAAACGCCAAGATCTTTTCAAATTTGAATCCAGAACAAAGAGTTCTGATGTGAATTGTAGCCCCAGCATGATGAAAACAAAGACACTTACTGTTCCATATTTAAGTAGTGTAGGCACTGCTGTTACTTTCAGGTTTTTTCTGAAGTCATTATTTGGATCTTTCCAACTGTTTTGAAAAGAAAAAGTGATCATGGTTTCTTGTAGGTTACTTAATATTTGATATATTCCCACATTTAGTCTTTTAGTAATCACTGTTTTTGTTGTAAACATCAAACCTTGAGGGTTATGACTTTGGGACTATGCAGTTTTTTTTTTTCCTTTTTTTAAAGATTTATTCATGAGAAACAGAGAGGCAGAGACAGGCAGAGGGAGAAGCGGGCTCCTCGCAGGAGCCCAAGGATCACGACCCCAGCAGAAGGCAGACGCTCAACTGCTGAGCCACCCAGGTGTCCTCACGTCTTTTAAAGCGTGACTATGATCTAAAATAAACGTAGACTGCTAAGTTCTGAACTAATACTAAGCCAAATTCATTGACATCACCTGTAACATAAGCAGCTAAATGCCCAAAATTTGTAGATTCACTTCTAATGGCACGACTTTTCCCCACTCCTGAGGACGGAGAACCTGAGTCTCGAGGCCCCTCCCGCCTAAGTCTGCAAAGGTCCAGAGCCATGTCTGGGAAGTAAAGGGAAGGCACACACACTTACTAAGGTCTCTCTCCCACTTGGCAGTAAATGAACACACATCCTTCACTAATATGCTTCAGCCCCTCTCGCACGACAGGCTCAGCTTGAAAAAACAAAAAAGGTATAAATAATTACATATGAGCTGTGGAAGGTCGCACAGAGAAATGACATCTGGGTGAGTAGGCAGGCTTGCACCTGCCCTGAGAGCAGCAGTACCCGAGCCCCGAGCGTCCTGAGCGCCCTGGAGAGGCAGGATGGCTGATTCACAGGCATGGAGTGCCGGGGGGGGGGGGGCGGGGGGGGAGAGGGGGCGACCAGCAGGGCTATAGGGACCCGAGGAGCTGGATGGGCTGAAGCCGGGGGGTTGGGGGGCACAGCAGGGCTAGGGGCCGGGGTGCTGGACGGGCTGGAGCGGGGGGAGCAGGAGGACTAGCCACGGGCGCCCCCGCCCCCCGCCTCACCCTGCACGCAGTCGGGGCACCAGCTCCTGCCCCCGGCGTCTTTGGAGCCGGTGAAGTAGGCGAAGATGGTCTTGCCGTGGTGCTGCTCCACCGCCCGGCTGAACTCCTCGAAGCCCGACACGCTCACCTCCTCGCAGCCCGCCATCTGGACAGCGCGCCGCGCTGGGCTGGCCGGGACCCCGAGAGGCTGGGGCTCCGGGCGGGACAGCCTGCCGGGCGGGGCGCGGCTGCTTCCGGCGGGGTCGGCAGCAGGGGCGGGGGGGCCGGCAGCAGGGGCGGGGCTGGCAGCAGGGGCGGGGGGGCCGGCAGCAGGGGCGGGGCTGGCAGCAGGGGCGGGGCTGGCAGCAGGGGCGGGGGGGCCGGCAGCAGGGGCGGGGCTGGCAGCAGGGGCGGGGGGGCCGACGGGGGCGGGGCCGACGGCAGGGGCGGTCCGCGGCGCTACGGAGGCCTCAGGCGGCCATACGGCGTCGGTGTTGCCCCTGTGCGCCCGTCTCTCCGCGCCCCCGGCGCCGGCCCTCCGCTGATAGCCGAGTCTCTGCCCCAGCCGCCCCGGCCCCGGCCCCGGCCCCGGCCCCGGCCCCATGAGCGGTGGCTGCCCGGCCCGCCGCCACGCCGCCCGGGGACCCCTGGCTGGCTCGAGAGCCCTAACGGCTCCCAGGCCGCCCCGCGCCCGTTGCTATGGCGACCGGGCGAGCGGCCGGAAGCTCGGCCTAGCCGGCTCCCAGGCGGCCTCCCGGTAGCCGCCGCGCCGCAGGCAGGTGGGCTCGGGCCGGGACTGGGGGGTTCCGGGAGGTCGCGCCGGGAGCCGCGCCCCGGGCGCTGGGGACGCCGAGCCGCCCGAGCACCGCGCTCCTGCGGCGTGTGGGGGTCCCCGGGGCGGGGTCGGGGCGGCGGCGGCGGGCTGCGTGCGCGCGTGCGGCCGGGAAGGCGGTGGGGGAGCGCGCGGGCCTGCGGCCATGAGCGGGGCGGCCGGCCGCTGCGTGGGGCCCAGCCGGCCGGGGCGGGGGCGCGGGCAGCCGTGGGGGAGGCGGTGCCCCGCGGGGACGCCGCGAGGCCGGGGAGCGGGCCGTCGAGCCCGGGGCGCCGCGTGGGAGGCGCGCTGCGTGAGCGCGGACGGGCCCCCCGGCTTCGGGCAGCCGCCGGGGACGGGGGCCGCGGCGGGGGCCGGGGGGCCGGAGGCGGCGGGGAGCCCTGGCGCCGCAGCCCCCGTAGCGAGGGCCCCGGGGGTCGTGTGGGTGGACGGCGCGGTTGGGGAGCCCCAGGTGGTGGGGCCGGTGGGGTCGGTGTGGGTGACCGGGGCCGGGCGGGAGGCGGAGAGGGAGGGGGCGGCGGGCCCGAGCCCCCGGGGCTGCGAGAGGAAGGGGCGGCCGGGCTCCGCGGGCCACGAGAGCATCCTGGAACTGTGGCTAAAGGTGCAGGCCGTGCGGGCGGCCTCGGGGTGCGGGGCGGGCAGCAGGGTGCAGCTCCACCCGGTGCCGGTGGAGGGCCCGCTCGAAAGGGGCATCCCGGGCCGGGCTTCCTGGGTGGAGACAAGCCGCGCTGGCCTCACGGGGCCCTGGGTGAAGGGGCAGGACGGGGTGGCCCCCCGGGCACCAGGACTGTCCGCCGCCCCTGGGCCAGGGGCTGGCTGGTGCGGGCAGCAGCAGGCAGTGGGGCTGCACCCCGGGGGTGTGCCCACCACCCTGGCCACCAGTTGTGGGCTTGTCCCCCACATGCTGGGGAGGGGGCAGGCTGTGGGGGTGCCCCGGGCCCCGGGGTGGCCTGAGGCCATGCAGAGAGAGGTGGGCTGTCCATGGGACAGGGGGCAGTCGGTGCTGGTGCCCAGGGCGTTAGCTGGAGAGGCAGTCTGCGGTGACACCCCAGGCCTGTGGGGAAGTGGACAGGCTGCAAGGGTGCCCCATGCCGTGGGGGCACCCAGAGGCTTGGAAGGGGAAGCCACCCCTGCGGGTGCTCTGGACATGTGGCGGAGGATGCAGGCTGCGGAAGAGATGGGCTCCGGGGTTGTTCCCGGCATATGGGGCACTGGACAACCAGTTGGGGTGCCTTGTGCTACGGCGGAGGAAACCAGATGTGGGGGTGACCCAGGATTCAGGGACAGAGAACAGACTGTGTGGGTAGAGACAGGCTCTGGAGGTGATCCAGGGCCCTGGGCAGCCATGCATGCAGCAGAGATGTGTGGTCATGCCACACAGGAGGTGGGCTCTGGGGGCGCTCCGGGCCCATGGGGGGTAGGGCCGGGAATGGGGAAGGACACCGGCTGTGGGAGCGTGCCAGGTCTGTGGGGGGCTGAGCAGCCGGTGGGGGTGTCCCAGGCTGTGCTGCTGCCAGGAGCTCTGGGGGAACAGGCAGGCTACGGGGGCACCGCAGGCCCGTGGGAGAGGCAGCAGGCCCTGGGGGTGCCTCCGGCTGACGCGGTGCCCGGGGTCCCCCAGGGGGACACAGGCAACGGGAACGTGGGCCTGTGGGAAAGGAGGCAGGCTGTGGGGGAGCAGGACGCCCTGGCCACGGCTTTGGAGGTACCCGGGGCTGAGGATCAGGAGGCTGGCTGTGGCGACATGTCCTGTCTGTGCAGGAGGAGACAGGTTGTGGGCTCGTCTGGCCCCCAGGGGATGCCCGAGGCCGCAGTTTTGCCCAAGCACAGGTGTGCCTTGGCTGGGGTACCTGCAGCGGTAGGTGTGCCTGGGCCTGGCAGGGGGCCTGCCGCCGTGTGGGTGTCTGGCCCTGCGTGTCGGGAAGACAGCTCCAGTGAGGTCTGGAACCTGTGGTCAAGGGTTCATGACGCCACGGGACCCGTGGCCCCCGGGGGACTGTGGTCTGTGGGTGAGGATGCTGGTTCTGCAGCTTTCCCCAGGCCATGGGGAAGGAGGCAGGCTCTTGGGGTTCCTGCAGCGCCAGGACTGGTTGGGGAGGAGACAGGCTCCGGGGATGTCCCGAGATCCTGGGCAAGGAGGCCGAGCACCAGGGCTCCTGGGGCTGCTGAGCCGCCTGCGGCTGCCGGGGAACCTGATCTTCTAGGGGTGGAGGCCGGCTCCGGGGCATTCTCAGGCCTGCCTGAGCGGAGGCTGACTGCGGGGGTGTCCGCAGCAGGCGGGGTGCCCGTGGCCCCCAGGACACTGAGGCCTGCCTGGGAGGAGTGCACTTCCACAGGTGTTGCAGGCCTGTGGGGGCAGAGGGAGGCAGTGCCAGGACACACAGACACCTGGGCTCCCACAGGGCAGGGGGTGCCCAGCACCATCAGGATGCCAGGGCCCAGGGGGGACAGGCTGGGCCCAGGGGTTCCCTCAGGCTTATTAGGGAGACACGCTGCTGAGGTGCCTGTGATGCTGGCCGATGCTGGCTCTAGGGACGCCTCAGGGGCGTGGGGACAGAGAGGGGTGACGGAGGTGGCTGCTACTGTGGGGGCTGCAGGACCCGTGGACGGAACGGTCAGCGCCGAAGGCCTGTGGAGGAGAGCCAGCGGGTCAGCCACTGAGGCTGCGCAGGTGCCCGTGTCTCTGGGGGTGCTCGCGGCTGTAGGGGTTCCCACAATGGGGCGTGTGCCTGCCGCCGTGTGGGTGACAGGGTGTGTGGAGGAAGAAGGGGCCTCGGGGGAAGAGGCTGGGGCCCCGAGTCTGGAGCCGCCTGGGGAGAGCCAGGCAGCGGGGGTGTCTCCAGCCCGCAGCTATAGAACTGGGTCGTGGAACAGTGGGAGGCCTGACCGGGGAGAGCCGGAGCTGGAGAGTGTGGGTACCGGGTCAGGGCCTGGGACCATACCGAGGGTGGCCCCGGGTTTGAGGCTGGAGGGAGGCCGTGGCCGATTGAGGGATCACCCGCAGCAGGGTGGTGGTGGGGCCTCTGGAAGAGAGCCGTGTGGGGGAGGACAGGTTGAGGGAGGCCTCCCAGTAGTGTAGGGAACAGGTGGGGGGGCCTGGGCTCTGGGGGAGGGGGCTTTGGGGGGAGGTGTGGCCTGGCTCATGGACGAGGGCACAGGCTACAGGGGCATCCCTGGGATGGGAGAGGTGTTTCACAGAGATGTCCTGGGACTGTCAGTCACAAACGGGGAGGTGTCCTGGCGCCCAGGGGAGGGGACAGGCTGCAAAGAGGGGTGTCTCCCACATTTGTACAGGGGGCCGCGTGGGGGTGGGTGTCCCTGAACCATGTGCACGTGTGTATGTGTGGTGTCACTCGAGGTCTCCTGAGGCGGGGTCACCGGGCGTGTCCTAGTAGATAGTTGGTTATGAGGCCTTGGGCTCCAGGGGACGACCTGCAGATGCCCTGGCCCACTCCATGCCCTCTCTGCGCTGCCGTCTCCGCTCACGGTCACCCTGTCGCCTGGCCTGCCCGCCTTCCCGGCATCAGGGCCCGAGGCGAAGGGAGTCTTGAACGGCCGTCCTCATGTTCCAGCATGTGTTTCTGTCTCGAAGCAAATCCAGTCTGCAAACCTTGGGTTTATTCAAGCTGAAGTGAGGCATTTATCTCTAAGATCTGGCTGTTCCCCGTTGACTTACTGTAGGATTGTTTGACAGAACAAATACTCCCGTACATTTAAAACTAATCAGTTTGTGGAAAACCAGCTGAATTCAACAAGTGTTGAGTTAAAGCGTCTGCCATGCTCAAAATATCAGAGGAGAGCAAGACAGGCCCTTACCGCCCACGAGCCTTGTCTAGCCGGGACGATGGCACTTATCCCCGTTACCTGGGTAGGTGACCAGGTGAGGCGAGAAAGTGACCTGCATGTGCTGACTGCACGGGTGACTTGGTGTCTGGGGGGGCCCTGGTGTGAGCATAGAAGGCCCGCCGTCCCTCAGCCCGTGGTGCGCGGGGCCTCTAGCTAGTTAGTGGCTCCCCCACCCTGCGGGCCTAGGCGAGTGGGCATGCTGAGCCCGCAGGCTGGAACCTGGGCTACCCGCTCCACCTGGCAGTTAGGGCTCGTGACCTCCATTAGGGCTTGTGGACTCGGACCCCTGCCCTCCCGGGGCCCTTGAGATCTGGGAATTGGAGCCACCCAACATGGGGTCGTTAGACTGGCATGCCCCAGTTCTCAGAAAGGAGGATTTCTAAAGCGAGGGCGCTTCTGTAGGTGGAGGACGCTGCCCTGGACCTGTCCTGGGGCCCTCGCTGCTTGGCAGGAGGCTGCCGCACGCGCTCGCCACTCTGTCCCCATCTCTCCCCCCCGCACTGGAACGTGTTGTCTTGACGGCCACTTTCTCTCATTTCAGGCGATGACTGTGGGAGAGCAGTGCTGGCCGCCAGCGAGGCTCCCAGCAGCGGCCCCTGCGCCCTGACGGGATGGGCCCGGGCAGGCCGGCCTCAGCCTGTGCCCACCTGGTGCCCAGCATCCAGGTGGACGGGAGCACTGAGCCCCACATGCGTCAGACCCAGGTACTTCTGTTTGTGTCTTTGCATTTTTCTCATGAGATGTCTTGAACAAAAGCTGGAACAAGAGAACAGTGAACACCTATGAAACTAGCTTTGAGTGGTAGCAGTTGTCAGCGGTCTGTCCCACTTTCCTCTCAGGTGTTTGCAGGACCACATCCTGATCTCTGGGGTCGACGTTTCAAAGCCCTCGGTGCTTTACCGTAGTCCCGAGAGTAAACTCTGCTACATAACCATTTCTATACCTAGCGAAAAGGACAAAATTAGTTCCCTGATATTACCCGGAGGCCAGTTTTCCTTTGGTGGCGCCCTGTTGCTGCCCAAGTGTGTTTTTCCCCAGCACCGAATTTATGACAATGTCAGTACATCAGTGTTGAGTTCCATGTGAACTCCAAGATCCTGCCACGAGCTCCCGGTGTTTGCTTCACTGTGTGTCTGACCCTGAGCCCAACGTCGGGGGCAGACACGAGCCCCCTGCCCACCTCACATGCACGTCTCCTGTTAGATTCTGGTCTTGGAGCTCATTCTTAGGCTATTTCAGGATGTACACATGTGGTCGTGTTTGCTGAGTTTATACACACGTATGCACACGTGTCACTCATTCCTATATCAGGGCAGAGGTCTTGTCTGTTGCTCTAGAAAGTTCTCCCATGCCTCTTCCTACCTTTCAGAGGCCAGCGTCATCGTGGTTTCCCCGCCATGCATTGATTTTGTGTGTTCCCAGCGCTCCTGTGGGTGCTACCACACCCAGCTGCTCTCCTGGGTCAGGCCTCGTTCGGTGGGCGTAACGTGCTACCGCTCTGCCCGTGCTGATCTCTGGCGAGGGGCACTGTCCTCTGGTGGAGCCGGGATGGCTGGTGTGTTCTTGGTCGCTGTGATGCAGCTGCCCAGAGGCCCTGGTACACCTTTGGGTAATCGTGAAGTGGAGTCGCTGGGTCATGGGTGGGTGTGTGTTCAGGCTTCAGCGAGCCTGTGGGTGTTTTTCCTGGGGCCCTGCAGATGGTGAGCCAGCATAGCACTTGTTCGCTGCTCTGCCAGCCTGGGGTCTTTGCTCTTTTTCTTTCTTTTTTTTTTTTTTTTAAAGATTTTATTCATGAGAGACAGAGAGAGGCAGAGACATAGGCAGAGGGAGAAGCAGGCTCTATGCAGGGAGCCCGATGCGGGACTCGATCCCAGGACCCCGGGGTCATGCCCTGAGCCAAAGGCAGACACTCAACCACTGAGCTCCCCAGGCGTTCCTAGAAATAATTTTTGACATGGTTCGAGATGGACATGAAAGCACAGCAGCGTTGCCCCGAGCTCCTGGGTGCGCGTCTCTCCCCTGTGTGTCTCCATGTGCGCTCACATGCACACCCCTGCACATGCACATGCACGGTCTAACCGGGAAGCTGTAACTTGCAGGCGTGATGCCTCTGTGCTGCTGAGCACACGGTATCTTGTACCAGAAGCACTTCTGTGACATGACCCTAACGACGGGAGCCGGCGAGTCCCTGTTGAGGTGGCACCGCCATGGCTGTGCGGGCCTCACTCAGATGTCCTGGGGTGTACCAACATGTCCTATACGGGAAAGGGATCCCAGGTCACCTCGAGGCGAGCTGTGTGTTTGTTTCGTTCAATTGGAGACTCTGACATTCTTGAAACATACGGGCGAGTATTTCACGGGTTCTGTCAGTCTGGGCTTCCTGAGGTGTCTCACGTACCCCTGACAAGAAAACTGCGCGGAGCAATGCTGAGCCCTTCTTGTGCGTCAGGAGGTGCCCGCTGCGGCCCTTGTTCCACTCTCAGCGGGACAGCCCTCCCCCCCCACCCACAGACTCCCCTGCACACTTGCTGACGCTTCTCCCCTTCTGGCTGCAAGTGTCCGTCCTCCTGACCCTGTTACCGTGCTGACCAACTGATGGACTAGATGAGCGTTCGTGGATAATGGATTTAACATTTATTAGAGAGAGAGAGAGAGAGAAAACACGACAGGGGGAGGCAGAGGGAGAAGCAGGCCCCCTGCTGAGCTGGGAGCCCCATGCCAGACTGGATCCCAGGACCCTGAGGTCATGACCTGAGATGAAGGCAGACGCTTCACCGATGGAGCTCCTCCAGGCATCCCTTCATTTGTGGATAATTTTTGCCTGAATCAGTTTTCTGTTCTGCTGGGGCACCGCTGGCCCCCTACCCCCACCCCCGACACACCCCAGCCCCCACACCCCTGCCCCTCTGCACACCCCCATGCACCCCCATTCCCTGCATCCCCCCACCCCCACATACCCACCTCCCACATGCCCCCCCGCACCCCACATGCCCTTGCCCCCGTCCCCCCATCCCTTGCACCACCCCCCACACACACACCTAGTCTTGCCGTCTCTGGTGTCCTTGGTTTCTTTTGCATGAGTGATGAGATGCCACGAGTGATGAGATGCCGTGTGCTCTCCCAGGAGAAATCCCTCCCTCTTTCCAAGGCCGGTACCTCACACATTCTGTCTGCACTTGGGCTTCTCCTCACAGGGGTTTGTTCCAGAAACCCCCACAGGTCACAGAGGTGCCCATGGAGGTCTACCTTGTGGAGGGCTCCTGGGGGCATGCAGCTTGGCTGCTCAGCCGCTCCCACGGGGCCTGCAGGTTCCTTCTGGAGCATGAGGACCCTGGGGATGCCCCGGGATGTGCTGCCTGTAGCCCCCACCCCAGCCTCACCAGCAGCGTGGCCATGCCTGTACTTGATGCCGGCCTGGTGCTGGGCAGGGCGTATGTAATTTGTATGTTTACAAGATTGACCAATGTTCCATATGTTAAAGGGCCACATTTCTATCTTTTTTGTAAACAGTCTACTTATGTATTTTCCCATTTTCTATTGAGTTTTGGTCTCTTTTCATGTTGATTTTAAACATTTCTTTATATAGAGAGCTGTTTGTATTTACAAATTTTTTTCCAAATTTCTTTGGCTTTGTTTATGGTGTTTCTAATCATGAAAAAAAAAAAAAAACCCACCACAGGCCTGTTGTTTTTAAAATTTGTGTTTTAGGGGTACCTGGGTGGCTTACTTAGGCATCTGCCTTCGGCTCAGATCATGATCTCTGGGTCCTGGAATGGAGTCGCGCACCGGGCTCCCTGCTCAGCACAGAGTTTGCTCCGCCCCTGCTCCTCTCCCCCTGCTTGTATGTGCACATGTATGCTCTCTCTCTTTCTCTCTCTCTTTCTGTCTGAAATTAAAAAAAAAAAAAAAATTCATATTTTAATGGAGCAAAATTTATCACTCTCTAGTTTCATTGCAAATGGATTTTGAGTTGGAGTTAGCCTTTCTATAGCTGGGCTGAAGAGGGATCTTCCCGTACATGATTTTTCCACTGCTTATATCACCCCCTCAGGTATTTTGGTTATTTTTACTTTTGGAGGATAAACCTTTTCCCAGTAAAGCTGGGAGTCTCGTCCTGCCTATAAGTCTGTGCCCTTCAGATGGCATTGCTTCCAGTGAGGTTTTTGACTTCTTTGTTTCTGAAATACCTTCCTGAAGTTTTACCACAGTGTCTCATTTTAAACTGACCCTTTGTCCTATGACCTAGAGCACCTCTGTCCTGAGGGTAGGAGGCTGTCCTGGGGGTTAGGGCAGGTGACCATTGGCTGGCTGTGGGGCCTACAGGTGTAAACTCCTTTGTTCCCTTGCCGTAGTCATCCCACAACAGGTACTTCATCTTAAAGAAAGACTCTAAAGAGAAAAACGCTGAAGACTTGAAGGTATTAATTGAAGTAATATTTCTATTAGTGGAAAACTGGAACCATCTAAATGTTTAACGAGGTTATCGCCAGGCTCAGCATGAAAAGGCTATTGGTGGGATTTTGGGAAATGCCACTGTGAAAATGATAGACTCTGAAACATGCTTCTGTTCCCTGAGAAAAAACAAACCAAACCTCCTATCTTTCATGATTGAAACTGACGAACCTGAGGCCCGAATGGGAAAGTGATGGACTGCGGGCACAGGGCGCAGGGTGTGGTGCCGCCGGCAGGTGCACAGCCTGGTCGCCGGCGGGTCCTGTGTGGTGGGGCTGGGGGCAGCATCGGCAGAGCTTCTGGCAGGCTGCGCTGTCCCTGCCACCGCCCGACGGCGTGAGCCAGTGCAGTTGGTAATGGGGATGAGGTGCCCACAGGTTACTGCAGGCAGGAGGGTGGGATGGGGCCTGGTGATGTGAGGGGAGCCGGGGCATGTGACTGGCTGCCTCCGTCCGTGTGAATCAGGAGCAAGTGTTAGCCCTGACGGTGGGGCAGCAGGGTTGGGAGCTTGGCCGTAGGCATCTGCCATTGTGCAGCGTGTTCTCGTTCTAACGTGCTCTTTTGTTTTTTTAATTTAAAGAACCAGCTGCAGTTTAATCGGAGTGTTCCCACGCATCCCAGCAACTTGGCAGTCCGCTATTCTTGCCCACATGCGATCAGAATTGAAAAACTGAGGCACTCGTACACCGAGTCGCACCATCATCAGGATCTGGGTTTTAGGGACGGTCCTGATGTCAGCGGCTCTGCTTCCTTCTCCATCATCTCAGAGGAGAGGCTCAGCTTTGCCGTCCACCTGGCCAAGAGAGATGTGAAGCGCAGGCACTTTGAGGAGCATGTGAAGCAGCACCATCTCAGCAGGGAGCCACAGGTCTCCCAGGCATGGGGACCCCACAAGCACAGCATGCCTGAGCATAGGACGCAGAGGAAGGAGTTGAGTAGCCGGGAGACGTGTCTGTGCAGCTGCCAGCCATCCCCGGTGGGAGCTTCATGCTCAGGCGCTAAGGTGTACCTGCACACGCCTCGTCCCACACTGTCCTGGCCAGCCGAGCTGCACTCGCCCCCCACCTGTGACCCAGGGCTGGAGCCACACACCAGGACAGGCAGCCACCATGGCCTGCTGGAGGTCCAGCGACTCCAGAAGGAACTGAACACCTGTATCCAGAAAATGGAAGAAGTAGCTCAGAGAGGTGAGACACACTGGATTCCTTACTTGGAAGAGCTGCCTGGGGAGTGGCATAGTTCCAGCACATTCCTTTGGGACCCCGCCCACTCCAGTCCCATGCGCACTATAATGGGGTGAGCTCACAATCCACGAGGCAGGAGGACTTTGACTCTGCCTGGAGTCTGTCTTCCTGAGGAGCCAGCCCCGCCCTGGCCCCCGAGTCGGCAGAGGCACCTGACATAGTCGCGTCCTATAGGTTGGGGCGCTGGTTGGTGAGGCCTGGTGGCCAGGTACCTGCTATCTGAACCTCTGGTCTTGTAGGTCCTGATGGCATATTATTCTGTAATGTTTCCTGTTTTATTTAGTTCTTCTGGCAAAATTATTTTTAATTTGCTCCAAAAAGAGCATAACATGTGCATGTTCAGGTAATGCCAGTAACGTGGTGGCGTTTGCCTGGAGCTGGGGGCATAGGGGGACGTCTGACCCCCAGGCACAGAGGAGGTGCTTGGTCATCCCATATGGGCCCCCATGGGTGCTCTGGAGGCCCTGTACTGCTCTGAGAGTAGAGAACCCACCTTGTGGGGAGTCTGGGGCTAGACCAGCAGGTGGGGGGACAGAGGAGCCCAGCTTCCCGATTGGGGAGTGGGGGAGCCATGGCTGGGATGACACGGGGTCCGTCATGTGCCTCTGCACTTGGGGTATGTGGGGCAAAGTGTTTGTGGCACCCTACAGAGCTAGCCGTGGTTGGATGACGTAGAACAGAAGCAGGTTGGTGAGGCTGTGGTGGCCCGGGAAACAGGACTTGTCCTGAGCTTCCAAGCAGCCAGCGGAAGGGGGACCTGCGATGGGGGTGGAATTCACCATGTGTATGACAAAGCTGTACGTATGGAAGGCCCCTCTACGTGGCTGCCCTGACGAGTGTGCTGTGTGGCACCATGGGCGTCACAGTGAGGGCACGGCTGCTCGAGATGGTCGCTGTGTGTCCCCGGCGCCCCTGATGAAGCCTTGCTGTCAGGAGCTGTGCCCCGAGGATGGGTCCTGATGCAGGGTATAGGGAGCTCGCGGTTAGGTGCCCTATCATTTATTTTATTCTTTAAGATTTTGTGTATTTATCTTAGCAAGCAGGTGTGCACCTGCGGAGGAGGGGGTGGGGTGGAGGGAGTGCAACAGACCCCCTCCCGAGTTCGGAGCTCCCTCCCACGGCCCTGAGATCAGGACCCGAGCTGAAATCAGGAGTCAGACACTTAGAATGACCTACCCCAGTGCCCCTTGTGTATTTATTTTTTAGTTTAAAATTTCGTTTTGTCAGAAATCCATACTTCTAACCTATAGCAGAAATGTTGCAAACCCACCGCCATAGCACCGGGCACTTTGCTGCGGCCCCTCTGCGGATGTGCCCCCTGCGCTCTCAGGTGCTGCTCTGTAGATGGCTCGTCGCAGAACCACCAGCAGGGTCCTTAGTGGAACCCTGCCCGAGCCAGCATCCCACATGACCCACGTGTGTGGCGCCACGTGTGTGTCAATGCTGTGCAGCCCCAGCGAGACAGAAGCTGTGTGGTTTGTGGGCGCCCATGAGGGGGTGTGTGTAGACACAACTCAGATTTCAGAGTTTTGCTTTTCTCAAAATTCTTTTCATCATTTGGCCTCTAAATGAGTAAATATTAAATATTTGAATCATGAAATATACTTGCATTAACAAAACATGGCTTTTGTCTGACTTGCATTCTGGGGTTTATGTAGGAGCTTGTTTTGGATAAAGGTATTTGAAAACCACTCCCCCAGGAATGGATGCCCGCGCGCCCCTCAGACTCTCCCAGAAACAATTTCTTTGCGTGTTTTGAAAACGTGGAGCACCCATGTATACACGCGTGTGCTTCCTGGCAGACATAGGAAGGCTTTGCACACTCAAGCAGTCTTAATGTATAAGAAAGAATTACTTTTTTGGATTCAAGATAAGAAAGTATCAAAGAAACCTCTCAGAATATAAAATAGGCCAGTAAAAGGTTTTTGAAAAAATAGAGAGCATTACAGGTTTTGGCTCAATATAAAGAATTTTAGGGGCATCTGGATGGCTTTGTCGGTGAAGCATCTGCCTGTGTCTCAGGTCATGATCTTGGGGCCATGGGGTGGAGTCCCTTGTCGGGCTCCCTGCTCTGCGGAGCATCTGCTTCTCCCTCTGTGGCTCCCCCCGCTCATGCTCGCTCTCTCTATCAAATAAATAAATAAAACCTTTGAGATATATGGATTTTAGTGGTAAGGTGCTTCTCGGTGGTGTGGGCCGACTGCTGGGGACTGGTTCTGGGACTCCACCCATGGTGGGAGCATAGCCTGAGGTTCTTGCATCTCTTCCGTCCGTGAGCCACACATGGGCCTGTTCCTTCCTTGTTTCGTGGCTCGTGGAAGTTTTTTTTTTGTGGGAGCCCCAATTTTTTTTTAAATAAAACTAGAGCTCTTCCACTGTGTTATGTCTTGCAATGACTGATTTTTTCATGTGATTATGTGGCACCTAATCCACTTTTGGGGAAACACTTTTCAGATAGAACGGAAGAAGCTTTGGATCCAGATGAGGAGCGGCGCGTCCGCATCAGGAGGCAGGAGCAAGCTGTGCGCTCTGCCCGGATGCTGTATGTGCTGCAGCAGCAGGTACGGGGGTGGGGACCAAGGGCGGGGGCGGGGCAGCGGTATGGGTGGGGACGGCACAGAACCTCAGTGTCCCCTGTCTCAGCCTCGCGACCCACTGTGTCCTATGTGTCTTGTGTTCATGAGGCTGCATTTCCCGAACACGAGCACAGGTGGTTCTTTTCTTCCTGTCATCTGCCTTTGTGGTGTTTGTGACCCATTTCATGGCTGACTCGCATTCTTTAGTTGCAGAGATGCTTGTAAATGTGCATTTGAACTGCGATGCCTCCTCCTGAGTTGGCCTCTGACTCCCTTCCCGTCACCTGAGTCACATGTCGACTTTGTTGCTTGAACTGAAAACTCAACATTTTTGTCTCAAAGAAGGTGCCTGCGTTAGCTGTAGCTCTGTGTTCTCGTAGGGGGTGTTTCCATCCTCGCTCCACATTGTGGCTGTGGAGGGGGTTCTGGAACATGCCCTCGCGTGCCTGGGGAGCGTTGTGCTCTGTCACCACCTTGACCCTGAAGTTGGGGACTGTTTTGGGTGCATGAGGGGACAGCCTGATCTCTTTTCAGGTGACTTGACTTAAATAGTGTTGTGCTTGGACAAGACATGCTGTGTCCTTTCCTATGGAGAAGATAGTGGACGGGCTGAAGTCTCCACTTTTTCCTCTTTACCACACAGGTGAAGGAGATCCAGGAGGAGTTGGATAAGTTGAGCCCACAGAAGATCAGACACACCAAGAAGGTAGGACGCGGTTCAGTTTGTCATAAGCTGCCCTTGCGGTGTTTGTGGGACATGTGCACGGGTTCTCTGCTCCACCATGTGCTCAGGGCACATGGATGTGTGTCCCTGGTGCATGTGCACGGTGAACGTCCTTAATGGGGGGGGTCGCCCTCCAGGGAACGGTAGATTCTGCTGCTGCTGCTGGTGTGAGAAGTGGGCGGGAGGGAGGGAAGGACCATTTGTCACCAGAAAGCTGTTACGCACTCGCATTCCCTCATCGTGAGGCGGTTTCATGGTGGAGCACTGTCCAGGAAGAAGACAGGCTGCGAGTGCCCGTGGGGGGCTCATGTGCAGAAGTTCTGACTGTGGAATGACCCCCCCCGCCCCGTTCTTTCCAGTCGTGGGCGATGTCACGGCTGGCCGCTGCCCACCGAGGAGCTATCCGGGCCTTACAGGTGCTGGTCACCCAGCTTACCGACCGTGGGGAGCACCCTGTCCCTGCGCGGTGCAGGGAGCTGGGAAGCCTCATCCGCCAGCTCTCACTCTGCTCCGCCAGGCTGGACACAGACCCCTCTGTGCCCGACGTGGTTGTGGACATCTTGCGGCAAATTGAGGTACGAACTGGACACCAGGTTTCATTAAACGTGCCTTGTTTCCAAGCAGAGAAGTGATGTTTGCTGTCTGGTTTCGCTGGGATCTGTGAGGAAGACAGGACAGCGTGGCTGCCTGGTGAAGCGAGCTCCATGGAGGATGGAGGAAGTGCTCTGTTTTTCACTTGCTGCTTTTGTAGTCTAGTCTGTAACGCTGCACGTCAAGTGGTGTGAGAACGGGCGGCTTGGGAATGGAATGGGTGTTGACCCCTGGCCGGGTCCGCAGGAGTGGTGCTGGCCAGGACACTCCACTCCCTGGCCGTGCCCGTGAGGGTTCACAGGAAGGCAGCAGCACCCTCTGCGGGTAGCGCCTTGATGGGCGCGCGCTCCAGGTGGAGTTTTGGGAAGAGGTGCTTGGAGACTTAGGACAGCTTGTAGCTTTGTGCTGTGGGCCGGCAGGTACTGGCCTGGACCAGACGGCAGGAGCAGGATGCCCCACTCTGCCCTTCTGCCACCCTGCGGTGCCATCACATTGTCCTCCTGCTCTCCCATTGCCCCCTCCCCAGAGTTGGCTCCCTCCACCCATCCACAGGGACTCCGGAGGACAGTACGCTGGGGGATACCTCAGGGTGACTGTACCGTTAAGCAGCCTTGGTGGCCCCCACGGCCCCTCCACCTTGAGTATCGCCGGCCTGATGGGTGTGGTTTGCGGGGGCACCGGGCATGGGAAACTCACCACAGGAGAGCTGTGGGGGTGCACACCTTCCGACAGCGTGGCTGGTCATGCAGTGCTTTTTAAACTTTTTTGTCAGACACGTTTTGGGCATGGGGATCTGTTCAGAGGATGCGTCTTCGCCGTCCTGGGGAGGCCCCGGGGGCTTCCGGTCCCTTCCCAGATCTGAGCAGGAGCACCGGAATGTGACACTTCTTCACGTGTCTGTCTGCCCCACTTTGGAAAACACTCAGTAACCCTGGACGCTCCTTGAGTCCTGCTGACGAGCTTCCTGTCCCACAGCTTGATGTCCTTCCGCTGCACTGCCACCCCGAGAGCCCCTCGGGCCGCGTTCAGTCGTCTTCAGCAAGTGTGGAGCGGCTGCAGGCCAGGCCCTCAGTGCGCGGATGAGTGAGGGGCCATGCAGGGAGGAAGTGACCACAGCCCTAGAGATGTTTGCTACATGTGAACCTTGTGCTTGAGCTTATGAGATTTTTTTACTGATAGTTAAGATGCTTGTGAAGCCTATGGGATCAGGTTCCGAAGACCGTGTGAGTTATAACATGCGGTGGATTTGGATGCCTGTGAAGTACTTCTGCTCTTCATCTCCGTGCCCCTGGCTTCAGTGAGCGGGCTGCAGGACAAAGTGTGCAGGATTCCGTTCAGTGGGTAGATGCCCTAAATAAGGGTTTCAGGCTGAATGACACGCCGCTGGCTGTTGGATGACGCAGCTGTGTGACCACATATTCACGTGGGGCCTGGTTTCTGGGTTTCGTGCAGGCTCTGGAATCCCTCCTGGAAAAGAAGGTGTTGCCAAAGAAGGTAAAGACATGTTCAGCGGACCTGCGGCGCAAGTTTCCTGTGGGCAGCCATGGGGCCTCGGAGAGACGGCACAGCCCTTCGCCACAGAGCCAGAGGAGGCCCCTTGTGGCGAAGGAGACACTTCCACAGGAAGCCACGGGGTCTTCGGGCACCAGGAAGCTCTCCACTGGTAGGTACCCGGATGGTCCGAGGCAGGAGCTGGGTTCTCACATTCGCTGCACTGAGGGGGCAGGGCCTAAGCCCAGCCCATAGCAGGTGCACTGGAGCCCAGAGAAGCCAGTGGCAACCAAAATGTGTCCTGGGGTGGGTGGGTGGAGGGTCCCCTACAGAGGAGGGCGGGTGATGTCAGGTTCTTTCTTCCCCCGTCATGGTGTTGAGGTCACCCAGGAGAGATTTCCTCAAGGGCTGGTGGTTAGAACTCTGCCTCTGAAGGCTCTGTATGTAGATGTCAGTGCCAGGTGCACATGCAGACACACGGGAGCACACACAGGGGCACACAGAGATAAATGGGCATGTGTGTTTCCCTGACATGGGGAGTAGGTAATCTCTTGTTCCCCCAGAACTGGAGGGTTGGCCGCTGGACGTTTAAATAGTCCCCCGCTCCCGTGCCCCCTGTCTTCTCCCCATACCCTCATGGGTGTTTGGGCTCCCCCTGTACTCTGGACCTCTTCCACATCTGCGTTTATTGCAGGTATTTCATCATTTGCTCCAGAAACCACGGGCAGATCCCTATGGTTTCCTCTTAACGTTGTACTTGAGTGTATAGAGGTTTTTTACTGAGAGTTAAGACACTTGTGAAGCCTGTGGGATCAGGTTCTGTTTCAGGAGGTTGCTGTTCTTTTTGTTCTTCTTTTTCAAACTTCTGCTGATGGCGATTGCTGATCTTCAGAGGAATTTAGAAGGAGTTTCTCAGGTTCCGGGTCAGGTGCGATGGGGGTGAGCCAGGCCTCCTGAGTTCACAGGCTGGACAGGGGAGGGTGGGGGGACCGCACTGTGCCCACCGCGGTCCCGTGCTGTTTCCCACTGCAGGTGAAGGGACAGCACTCGGCGTAGAATTCCTGACTCTCAGATACTAGGTCTGAGACCCCCGGTCTGGTTCTGCTCCATGTTTCTCATGTCATGGTTTTCATTGCGGCCTGAAGAGGATCTTCTCTTTATCGCGTGTGGCAGTGGGTTAGAGCTCCTTCCAGTGTAGCCATGGTCCTGGCCCAGATCCCAGGTGGTGCCCACAGTCCTTCCCTTGGTTCTGAGACTGGGGTGTGCTGCTACGTTGCTGAGATCTTACATTTAATTGGCAGTATTTTAAAATCTCCTGGTTTTTTTTTTTTTTTAATTTTTTTTTATTTATTTATGATAGTCACAGAGAGAGAGAGAGAGAGGCAGAGACACAGGCAGAGGGAGAAGCAGGCTCCATGCACTGGGAGCCTGATGTGGGATTCGATCCCGGGTCTCCAGGATCACGCCCTGGGCCAAAGGCAGGCGCCAAACCGCTGCGCCACCCAGGGATCCCTAAAATCTCCTGTTGGTGCATAAATAAAGATAGGTCTTGGTGTTTTGGATTTGATGAAATAATGAGATTTTGTTTGTTCTTGTGTTTTTCCAGATAGATGAGATCACCCACAAATAATTTCTGCTTCCTCTCTTTGCAGTTCTGTACCTTTTCTTTTTTCTTTCTTCTTTACTGATGTGGTTCAGAGTAACACTGGCCGACAGCTGTGGTGAGGGCATCACTCCCACCAAATGTAATAGATCCGTTTATATGCAACACCTGCTCTTGGGAGGGGCATATCTGAGTGCAGAGTCGGAAATGTTCTTGTGTCGTCTCCTAATTTTTTAGATTTTCTTTTCGTCTGCTTTTTCCTTTCTTTTTTGTTAAAGTGATGGAGATATGTGTTGACAGTGACTTGAAATTGTTTTTAAGATTTTAATATTGGACTTCTAATGTGCCAATGGTGTTGGGGTGGATGAATCTAGTAACCTAATGTTCCTTTTTCATTTTTTTTAAAAAGATGTTATTTATTTATTCATGAGAAACACAGAGAGAGAGGCAGAGACACACGCGGAGGGAGAAGCAGGCTCCCTGCAGGGAGCCCGATGCAGGACTCCATCCCTGTGACTCCAGGATCACACCCTGGGCCAAAGGTGACGCTAAACCGCTGAGCCACCTGAGCTGCCCTAACATTCCTTTTTCAGCTGGAGTAGAACATAGAGGTGGAAAGTGTGCACAATGTAAGTTGAGAGCTCAGGCTGTCATCAGAAGATGACATCTGTGAAACCACTACGTAGGTCGAGAGGTAGAGCATTAGAAGCTCCCAGAAATCCCCTCTTCCCATCTCCCTGCCTCACCTCCATCCCCAGATTAATGGTTATTCTGATTGTTTATGCCGTACTTTGGTTTTTGCCAGATTTAAGACTTCACTAAGCTTTATAAAACTAGAATTGCATATGATGTACCGCTTTGGGACTGGCCACTTTCACCTCCTGTTCTGTGGGAGGTGTGTTTGTGGAGCCGTTCATTGCCACATTCCACTGTATGAAACTACACCGGTTCTGGCATCTTCATGAGCGGGTTTTTCCCGCTTTGGGGCGATGGCAGACAAAGCCTCGGTTTTAACCGTGTCTCTGGCCGGCGTGAGTCGGGTCATAGTGGATGCGTTTGTTCAGCTGTAGCAGGTACAGACTTTTCGAAGTGGTCTGACTGGTTAGATGCCGACCAGCAGTGGACGTGAGCCTCCACCACACATCCTTGCTGGCACTTGCCGTTACCAGTCTTAGGGAGTTTGGCTGCCTGCTCAGTGTGTAAACTATCATTCTGGTTAGTTTTTGTTTTTTTTAAGATTCATTTATTTACTTTAGAGAGAGAGAGCGAGAGGAGGCAGGAGGGAGCAGGGGAAGGGTAAGGAATCCAGGAAGACTGCACTGAGCATGGACACAACATGGGGTTGGATCCCGCGACTCTGAGGCCATGACCTGAGCCGGAACCAAGGGTCGGATGCTTACCTGAGGGGCCGCCCAGGTGCCCTGATTGTTGCTCTGGCTTCCTTTCACGTCTGTGCTTGTGTAACGGGGTATTTGCAGGTGTTTATAGGCCAGTACTTGCCACCTTTTGGAAAGTGCTCGCTCCAGTCTCCTGCCCTCTCACCCACCTCTTTCACATTCTCCTCCTTGTCCTTCTTTTTTTCCTTCCTCTCTCTTTTTTTAAAAATTGGTTAGCAGTTCTTCTTTGGGGGGGGTTTTGTGCGTGTGGACCTAGTCAGTGTGTGTGCTGGAAACCGTCAAGTGAGATGGCGCTGGTTAGATGTTGCCGTGGGATCTCCAGGGAAGCAGAGGGGTGGTTTCACCATGCCCCACATTACCATCTTTTCCCGGAAGTGTCCCTGCGTCTCTCCTTATGTCCGGTTTAAGCCTTTCCCAGTGCCAAAGTTAGTAAAACGTGCTCCCGTGTGTTTCCTTGAGGACTTGCATCTGAAATGATAATTATTTCCCCAAACTGACAACGTGTGCTGCTCCCGCCGTACATGGCGTGTCCGCAGTCGGGGTCAGTTTCCAGGCCCAGGTTCTCTGCTGCTAGTCTCTGCTGGGCCGGGGTGCATGCGCCGTCGTTACTCTGACTCTTGACTGGGACGCTTGGCCCCTGGTTCTTCCAGAATGCCTTTGTTGACCTTGACCCTTGGCACGTCCACAGAAATTTTAGGATCAGGATGTGATTCCCACCAGCAGCCCCCAGCCACCCCCGAGACGACAGACGACATGGTGGGTCGCGACGAGGAGCTGACATCTCCAATGCCAGGTGTCGCCGTACGCAGGGGCTGACCATACGTCCTCTTGTAGGTGCAGACTGCATGCATTAATGCTGGTTCCTCTTCCCCTCAGCTCCTTCCTCTGTGGGGCTGTGCTCAGAGCTCTTGCACATGACATCCTCTAAGACATGCGCCACTTGCACAGACATCCGACTGGCTCTAGGCGTCGTCTTGTGCCAGTGGCTCCACTGTGTGCATGGTCGTACCGTCTGTGGGGAACCACGGGTTCGTTTCCAGCTCCTGTTGCTTTTCCTCCTATCGTGCTCTGGTTTGAGTTATGGAATCAGCAGCCGGCTGACATGATGGTGTGCGCATGTCTCCTGGGATTTCTGCATCGTGGGCCTGAGCTTGTGCTGTGAGCTGCCCAGAGCTCTGGCTGTGACCTGTTCCTGGCAGTTTTCTGTGATGCTGTTGCTGGGCACCACGGAGCCAGGTCTGCTGAGCCTGTGTGACGCTTGCCTCGATCTGCATTCCCACCCTGGGCTTCACGCTCCGCTGACCTTCTGGGAGCTTCTGTGAGGAGCTGGCAGTGGGTGTTCTTCCCTCGGCTGAGAGGTTATGTTTCTCCCACTCAGGTTCCTTGGGACTAAGGACGCACCTGAACTTTGAACCTCGTTCATGGGTCTCCTTGGCCAGGGCTTTCTGTGCTGTGCTTTACTATGTGCATCAAGGTCTCATGTCTTGCTGTTTCCTCTGTTGAGTTGAAAGTTAGTAATCAGGCCCGGTCTGTCCCTGCCACCGATGCTGAGGCGCCACCTCTGCCGTGGAGGTCACAACCCCGTGTGCTGGCTGTGGTTCCCCGTTGCCCTCACAGTGGGCAGTAGAGCTGGGACAGTGTCTTCCCCTTGCCTGGAGTTAGCCTCCTGTCCCTTGGGGCACCTGCCGTGTCCCTGATCCAGTGATCGGGGGCAGCGCATCAGGAGGAAGAGGCCTCCTAGTGGCAGGCCACGGTGTCTTCGATTCTGGGTGTTGAGGGCTCACGGTCCTTGGGGGCACAGCCTGCGCACTGGACTGTGGACTGCCCAGGGGAGCAGCCACACGACTGCACTGTGACCGCAGCCGAGGATGTTCTATGTCTGAGTGGCACTGCGTCATCATGGGGTGTGGATCCTCGTCCTTGTCCCACAGCAGGCTCAAGTGTCAGTGGTGCTCTGGATAGTCACCAAGTGCTGTAAAAATGCGGGTGTGTTTGGTTCCTGAGGACAGTCAGACGACAAGGGGACGTTGGATTGTGTCAGGCACCTTGTAGCTGAGGAAACCGATCTCTGGTGGCCACTTGAGGATGAGTTCTGTCACTTTTCAAATCCTAAAGCTGTTATATCGTGGAAGTAAGCAGGCTGGCATCCGTGGCAGGTGTTTCTGTTGGTCGTTGCAGCCTCCCTGATGGTGGAGGACCCAAGGTCAAGATGCGTCCACCCAGTGGTTCTGTCTCTCGGTTTGGCCTGCCCGTCGTGGGTTCCATGGGCACCGTGGGAGGGCATGGGTGCAAGTGTGGATGCTGGCCCGAGACAGGACCGTGCTGCTCAGCCTTGTCTTGGCTCCTGTGGACCGAGGAGCGGGCGAAGCCACTTTGCAAGTTCAGCGTGTTTGTCATTTGGCATTTGGCTGGGGGGGGGGGGGGGCTCTTACCTTTATTTGTTTGGTTAATGTTTCCCGTGTCCTCGCAGCCCGGGTGCAGGATCCCCCCTCCACATCTGTGCCGCGGCTCTTGCGACCTGGTCCCCCACGTGCATGTCCTGCGGTCTCCTCCCCCTGGCTGCCCTCTCCACGTGGGATATTTGTGTGACCCAACTTGATCTCGTGGCTGACGTAATTGTTGGCTGGTGCGGTTCTTCAGCAGCTTCTGGAATGTTCTTGCGGTGTGTCTGTACAGCTGGTCAGGGAAGGGTGGTGGCACTGTCCCACTATCAGCCAGGCCCTCAGGCTGTGCGGCCCCATCTCCTGCGTTGGCAGCTGGTTCCTGCAAACCCAAAACAGGCTTCAGGACCTGCAGGTCAGGTGTGGGGTCTGCTCGCGGTGTGTTAACCGGTCCTGGCCCGCAGTCATGTTCCTTCTGCCCATGTTAGGTTTCCGGCTGTGCAGCTGCCTCTGGCCCAGAGAGGTACTGGGTTGGAGGTCCAGGCCCTGATGCTGGCAGGAGTCTGATGCAGTTTTCCTCATAGCATGAAATATTTAGAACATACAAAAAAAGAATGAAAATTACAGATACTTGTGTACTCTCCAGGCTTAAGAGATTTTAACTTTTTTGCTTTATTTGCTTTAGTGTTTTTTTTTTTTAATTTTTATTTATTTTTTAAAGATTTTATTTATTTATTCATGAGAGACACACAGAGAGAGGCAGAGACACAGGCCCAGGGATAAGCAGGCTCCATGCAGGGAGCCTGATGTGGGACTTGATGCCTGGACTCCAGGATCACGCCCTGGGCTGAAGGCAGACACCCAGCCACTGAGCCCCCCAGGGATCCCTGTGTTTTGTTTTTAGACGTAAAATAGAACAGGTGCAATTTGGCTCTTCTTTTTTTTGTTGTTTTTAAGTAAACTCTACGCCCATGTGGGACTCGAACTCACGACCCGGGATCCAGCGTGGCTCCCCTGAGCCGGCTGGGCACCCCCCAACCCTTTCATGTTTCCTGTCCCCTCCCTCCCTCCCCTAAGGTCCTCCTGTGTTGATTATCAGGTGGGCCTGCCTGCCGGTGCCGCTGGGTATCCATCTGTAGATGCGCTGTTGTTTGCTGCCATCTGGACCTGGCACCCGCATCGTCCTTCTGCAGTCAGCTCCTCAGGCTCGTCCGTGCTGATGCGTGAGCTCTGACTCAGGAGATTCACGGCTGCATAGTTTCCCTGTGGGAGCACCGGGGCTGTCAGCGTGTGCTTATGGGCATGAGTTTGGCTGTGTAAACACCGACAGGATGGGAGCCTTTCTAGGCCAAGCATGGGCCCAGAGGTGAGGCTGCAGTGTGGACAAGCCTCAGGCTTCATTAGAGCTCCCGAGTTGCCCTGCATTGTGGGCTGGTTCACGCCTGCAGCCCCCGGTGTTTCCCCAGTGCTCCCCTCAATGCTACCCCAGTGTTCCCGTCGGTGCTCCCCTGGTGCTCCCTCAGTGCTCTCTGGGCACCGTTGTCCATCCTCGCCCCTGTCATCCCTGGGATCGCCTTGGGATCGTCATGTTAAGCCTCTCCCCCAGTCTCAGATGTGAAACGGTACTTTGTTGTTTCAGTTTGGATTTTTCTGATAACTGGGGACCATCTCATGTTTTTATTGACACTTCAGATTTTTCTCTCTGAATTGTCTATTTGTATTCTTTGCCTGATTTTCTGTTAGATTATTGATTTTTCTTACAGATTTCTAGATGTTTTTACTATCTCCTGGATATTAACCGCATGTCTGTTGCATGCATCACAGACCCCTACTTCAGACTGGCCTTTCTGTTGAGTTTACCACACCTTCTTGTCCGGAGGAAGTTGCAGCTGCTGTAGTTAATTCAGGTGTATTGGGGATGTTCTTAAGAATGGCTCCTGCACCCCAACATCTTCATCCTATCTCCTGTACTTTTTTCTGAAACCTTTAAAGTTTTCCTGTCACATTTATGTCTTCATTTAATTTAAACATGAGCAGTCCTGAGCGTAGGGCGAGGCCCGTGTTTGTTTTGTCCCCATGGACGCTGGGCACTCTGCGTTGTGCTGTGTGCCATGCCCTGCACTTCACCAGGCATGGGGACCTCTGGGGGTCCATCCCCATGCACCCCTGCCTGGTTGTGCTTCTCCGGAACCATCTGGGCTGTCATGGGATTGTAGTCTTATGAAGAACATTGGGACCAGCCTATTTTGATCCACAAAAACATCTGCTTAGATTTTAATTGAATTTGAATTTGAAAGGATAGGCTACTTGGGAGAGGACTGACAACTTCACCGTGTTCTTTCCATTCATGAAAACAACTTACTCAGATCTTCCTTCATGTCCTTTAAAATGCCTTTGAACATTTTCTGTGAGTCTTATACATCTTTTCTTAGATTTGTTTCTAAGTGTCTTATAGTTTTTGTTGCCAATGCTAACAGGATAAATTTCTCTTATATTTTCTCTTATTTTTGATACATGAGAATGATACTAACTTTCGTATATTTTTCTTTTATCCAGAAACCCTCTTCCTCATTTAACTTATGTGTAGATTGCCTGGGATTTTCTATGTAGAAAATATCGTCTCATCTTCAAATACAGATGTTTTATTTCTTTTCCTGTTGCAAGATGAACAACATCACAGATGGAGCTCAGGGTGCATTCTGTATCAGATTGGGGGCCAGTGCAAGTTATGAGAAGTGACACTTAAAATGCTTACATCGTAGGAAAAACACATCTGGTAGCCAGGTGGGGTGACCAGGGACAACAAAGGGGTCGGTCAGGAGATGCTGATACTATAGTCGCGGGTCTGCCCTGGGAGCTAGCAGGACAGCAGGAGGGGCAGGCAGGGCTGGGCCGAGGGGCCAGGAAGGAGCACGCTTGGGCAGTGAGCCCCAGTGTTAGCCACAGCCCCTGGGTTTCTGTGTGTGGGTCCATGTGAGAGTCACAGAGCAATCAATGACTCTGGCAGCAGCGCGCCTCGGTGTTTATGGGCTGGGCGGGATGTCTGCAGGCTAGAAATCCTTGTCACCCACTTGAGTAGCATTTCCCTCTGTTTGTCTTTCTGAAATGTCCTACAGAGAAGTGTCTCCCTGGGGCAGTGCCCGCAATGACCCAGAGCTCAGAGGATGCGATGGATGCGGAGATCCTTCTGGAAGAAGCGCTGCCTGCTCCAGACCCCAGTGCCAGCCTCTTGGCAGAGCCACTGGTCCTGGCGAGGGCCAGAGCAGCGGTAGTGAGGCCCGTGGCCGGGAGCACAGCGCTCAGAAAGAAGGAGGCCCAGGTGTCGGTGAGGCTGCCACAGGTATGAGGCGGCCCCCTCCATGGCCATGTCCATGCTCAGTGGCTGCTTGGTGGTGGCTCCGGGTAGTTTTTGCTTTTTTAACAAAAAATAACAGTTTCTAATGCTGCTCCCAGACCGGGCATTCTCTCTTGTCCTGATTTGCTGAGACCCAAATTGATACCAAGGTCATGACTGGGCAGGTTATTTGAAAATTCAGTTTCTTCTTCTGCTTTGGAAGATGTGAACTGGGAGGACAGAGATTCGCTTCCCACTGAAGGTAGGTCCTGACACATCACCAAGCGACCACGTGGCACAAAGGCAGCCTGAGGTCAGCACCTGCTGTGTGGAGCCAGCTGGCTTGAAGCTACCTCAGGTCTTAAGCATAGCTAAGTGGTGAACAGGCCGGAGGACGCCTCCTGAGCTAAAGCCCTGATGTAGTTACTGCCACCGGACAGGCCGTGTGTGGGCTTCCCCAGCCACACGAGTCTCGGCAGGTGGCCCTGGGGGTGGTGCTGGACCCTTGTCACCAGGGACTGATGGGTCCTGCTTGGATCAGGTCTGTTTCCGTCCTGGACAGCTCCTTGGGGGTGCCATCGGCAGTGAAGACCGGCCCTTCCCAGTGTCGTGGGTGCACTTGGCCAGATAGCCCCATGCTTCTCCTCCATGAGATCACAGAGTATTCTAGAAACACAGGAAGAAACTAGCTCCTCTTCTGCAGATGAGAATGTCATGAAATTTATCTTTTTTCTTTGCTTAGGAAAAAACATACATATGTATAAAATACATATATGTAAAACATATATATATAAAACATACAGTTACATGTATACATGTATATATAATTTTTTATACATATATGTATGTATATACATACATAAAGATGGCAAATGCAGGGTGTCCAGCTTCAGTCCTCACCCCACACCGCCCCTGGCCCAGGAGGGAATATGGTGTGTACATTCAGTGTGAGTGCGCTCTGTGTATGGGCATGCTCCTTGTATGAGGTGCACTGTGTGAGTGCACTCTGAGTAAGGTATGTGAGTGCATTCTGTGTGTGAGTGCACTCATAGGTGAGGTGTGCTCCGTGTGTGAGGTGCATTCTGTGTGTGAGTACACTCTGTGTATGAGGTGTGTTCTGTGTGTGAGGTGTGTTCCATGTATGAGTGTGCCCCTTGTGTGAGGTGCTTTCTGTGTGTGAGTAGGTGCGTTCCGTGTGTGAGGTGTTTTCCATGTGTGAGTGTGCTCCTTGTGTGAGCTGTTTTCCATGTGTGAGTACACTCTGTATGAGGTACGTTCCGTGTGTGAGTGCACTCCATGTGTGAGGTGCATTCTGTGTGTGAGGTGTGTTCCATGTATGAATGTGCTCCTTGGGTGAGTGCACTCCTTGTGTGAGCTACGTACCGTGCATGAGTGCACTCTGGGTGAGTGTACTCTGCGTGTGAGGTACAATCCATGTGTGAGTGTGCTCCTTGTGTGAGGCGCACTCTGTGTGTGAGATGCATTCCATGTGCAAGTGCACTCTGTGAAGTGCATTCCGTATGGAGTGTGCTCCTTGTGTGAAGTGCTTTCCGTGTGTGAGTACACTCTGTGAGGTACATTCCATGTGTGCCTGCACTCCATGTGTGAGGTGCATTCCATGTGTGAGTATACTCTGTGAGGTGCGTTCCGTGTGTGTGCATTCCCATGTGTGAGATACATTCCATGTGTGAGTGTGCTCCTTTTTTTTTTTTTGTTTTTTGTTTTTTGTTTTTTGTTTGTTTTTTTGTTTTGTTTTGTTTTTTTGAGTGTGCTCCTTGTGTAAGGTGCGTTCTGTGTGTGAGATGTGTTCTGTGTGGAGTGTGCTCCTTGTGTGAGTGTGTGCCTCGTGTGAGGTGCTTTCCATGTGTGAGTACACTCTGTGTGAGGTGCGTTCCGTGTGTGAGTGCAATTGCAATCCATGTGTGAATGTGCTCCTTGTGTGTGTTCCTTGTGTGAGGCGCGTTCCGTGTGTGAGTGCACTCCATGTGTGAGATGTGTTCCGTGTGAGGTGTGTTCCATGTGTGAGTGCACTCCGTGTGTGAGGTGTGTTCTGTGAGTGTGCCCCTTGTGTGAATGCATTCCTTGTGCGAGGTGCATTCTGTGTGTGAGTGCGTTCCTTGTGTGAGTGCGTTCCGTGTATGAGGTGTGCTCTGTGTGTGAGGTGCGTTCTGTGGGTGAGGTGTTCTCTGTGTGAGGTGTGCTACGTGTGTGAGTGTGCTCCATATGTGACTGTGCTCCATGTGAGGAACGCCTGCCCCCAGGTTTCTGCCTCAGTGATTTCCACACAGGGTTCTGGTACAGCGTGGGGACCCCAAAGCTTCTGTCCACCGGAGGTTAAAACGGGCTCCTTTGAGTCCGTTTCTGTCTCTCAGGGCCCCCACAGAGCCGAGAGAAGTAGACCCCCTGCATCCCAGAGCAGAAGCCGCTTGCAACGCACGACGGTGTCATCCAGACTGAAAGTGAGCCAGCAGCCCATGAGGGAGCACAGAGCCCCGTGGGTGCCTCCGAATCCCACATCCCCACCGGCGTCTCCTAAGTGGTAGGTGCTGGTGCTTGTGCTCTGCGGGGCCGAAGCCACCTGGCCGCCCATCACTTAGAGCTGACAAAGCAGCAGCCTTAGTGTCCTTGAGGAGAGAAGCTATTTGAGTGAGAAATAAGTGAGAGGAGCTTGTCTAGGAGCCTGTTGGTTCCCTTTTCCTTCTCGACCCCTGTGGACGCCCCTGTGTCCACACAATAGATTCTAGTGCCTTCCTCATAGCTGAGTGTCCAGGAGCTGGTGTGGGGCCTCCGCCCTCACGGATCGTCGTAGGCGTGAGCAGATCTTGGCTGAACAGATGAGGATTTAAAAATAATCTTGATTTCAAGACAAGGTTTAGAATCACAGACCCCTGTGGGTCTCATGCTGTGGGGTCAGTGAGAATGGTGGCGATGTCATTGTGTGTCTCCATGGTCGCCACATGGCAGTGATGACGCCCTATTCCACAGAGGTAGGGCAGGCAGGTCCTCGGCAGCAGCGGCCAGTAGGTGGAACTGGATGAGATAAAGAGGCGTCTTTACCATGGGTCAGGAGCTGTGGAAAGCGCAGGGGAAGGGCAGGGGGAGGCGCCAGGGAGACAGTGGGGCCCTTGGGCCGCCTTTCCTGAGGCCGGCAAGGTGGCGAGGAGCAGCCAGGCCGGGTGGGCACCTCTGAGACTCAGTGGACACGCTTGCCCATCCACGCTCACTTTATGGTTGAAGAAGCAGCGTCTAGAGGATATAATGCCTCATGTACGCAGCACAGCTGGATCTCAAGTCTGTGTCCTGCCGTGCGTTGTGTTCATTGGTTCTAAATTGTTTCTTTTTTTTTTTTTTTTAAGATTTTATTTATTTATTCATGGAGACACAGAGAGAGAGAGAGGCAGAGACACAGGCAGAGGGAGAAGCAGGCTCCATGCAGGGAGCCCGATGTGGGACTCGATCCCGGGTCTCCAGGATCATACCCGGGACTGCAGGTGGTGCTAAACCGCTGCGCCACCGGGGCTGCCCAAATTCTATGTTTCTATGGGTGTGTTTGTGTGGATTCAGGCAGACGCTCATTAAAACCTCAGTCGGTGAACATGTATGCCGCCCACCCAGGAGCCCATGCCTGTGGCTGGCGTGCGCGGGGAGGGCAGCGGTGATGGTGCCTGGATGGCCTCCAGGGCATCCAAGGGGAGAGAACTTAGCGACACAGGTGTCTATTACAGCAGGCCTGCTGCTCCCTGTCCGCTGACCTAGTGGTGGTGCGTGTGGGGCGGGAGACCGTGTCCCCAGGCACCGGGCTGGGCTCTGTCCAGGCCCTGCCAAGGACCGCCAGCTGCGCAGGCGCCGGGGGTGGCACGCGAGGTCCCAGTGGCGCTTCCCGCGTTTTGCAGTGCTGCCTGGCTGAAGGTGAAGCCGAGCCCCAGAGGTGCCACACGGGAACCGTCGGTCCCGCAAGCCAAGGCTCAGGTGCAGAGTCCGTCGAGGGGCGCTGTTGTGCAGGAAGCTGCAAGGTTTGTGCTGCTGGTTTTCCGGGGCCCCAGGGAGCCAGCTCTGGGGGGCTCCATGCTCTTGCTTGGGGATACAGCTCTTTATGTCAACCATCAACCCCCAGGCTCTGCTCTCAGGGGCGCGGCGCGGACAGTGAACTCCTGCACTTCTTGCTTCCTTCACTGTATCCCGTGGGCGCCTGTTGTCCGCCAGCTGCTTGTCTGTTGCGGCCATGAGCTCCATGGAGACTTCTAGAAATGGGGCAAAAAGACTCCTGGCCCCTGTGACCTATGGTCATATAAGGGGTGTTTATGACTGTGATGTGAGGCAGAGCCGAAGGGTGAAAAATGGGGGTGGGAGGGGGCGGGAAGGGGACAGAGAGATTTGTGGGCCTGGGAACAGGCTCCCATTGGGGGGTGGGGAGAACGTTCTGGAGGGAGCAGTGCCGACGGGCTCTGTGCTTGTGTGGCCGACGTGTTTGTATTGCGGGAAAGTGAAAACGAGTGTCCGCCGTTAGGTATTTGGACTTGGAGTTAGCTTTTCCCTTCTGACCTCACGTGATGGAGCCATGCCTGGGCCCTGAGCTGAAGATACAGCAGCAGTGTTTTTTGCGGTCAGGCCAGGAGTTGTAAGGACAGCATGGCTCGCTTTCCTGAAGATGTTTGTGGTCGTTTTGGCGCCATCCCGGGGTGTGTGCATGTCAGCGTGTGCACGGGGCCTCACGTGGGGAGCTCCCCCGTTAGCTGTGTCTCCATGGAGTGCCCACTGGTCCCACAGCAGTGTCCCGGGAGCCCTCACCCTGGCCAGCCTGGGGGGCTGCGGCCTGCCAGGCAAGGTGCATTGGTCTGACTCGGTTTCCCTCCGCCAGACTCGCTTGGCTTGATGCCGAAGCTTGTAAGACATTGAAGGAGCTGGAGGAGCTAAAGGCGGAGGGCTCAGACCAGACGCAGCAGCAGAGGTGAGTCCCCGCAGCCAGGGAGGAGGAGGCATCCTCCTGTGGAGCACACATTGGTGGAGGCAGGGTCGCTGAGAGGTCGGCGTGCGCTGCCACTGCCCACCCCCTGCCAAGCTCCCGGTGGCGGAGGTGGATACAGTCAGGTGGGGAGCACGAGGCAGGTTATGGCTCCTTTGTGGACTTGAATGCAGACCTGATGCCCAGTGGGTGCCAAAGCATGAGATTTCAGCACGCTGGTGCCATCACAGGCCGTCCTCTCACTCCCATCATAACGCCCTGCAGCCGGGAGGCCAGGGCAGTCCTCCGTACAGTGTGTGCTCTGTTAGCGTCATTCCCTGCCATGACCCAGCAGCTTCCCTGTGTGGTTGCCGTGTCAAGCTGCACGATGTCTGGGACACCTGGGGGTGCGGTCAGCTGAGTACCCGACTCTTGGTTTTGGCTCAGGTCGTGCTCTCAGGGTCCCGGGGTTGAGGTCATGTCAGGTCTGTGCTCAGCAGGGTGTCTGCCAGAGTCTCCCTCTGCCCTCCTCACCCCCTCCCTGCTTGCCTGCTCTAAAAAAATAAATTTTAAATAAACAGAACAGCTGCACGATCATGGAGCTTCACAGTTGGGAGGTTGGTGGTATTTGCAATGGGACGGTCCCCAGTGAGGCTGTCTGTTGCCTTAGAGGGGGCCCTGGGACCCCTCCCCACTGCCCTTCGTCCAGATAGCAGGATGGTCGCCCGGGTGTCCTGCCGTCCCCGTGGGTGGTCATACGTGATAAATGCAGGTGCACAGCCCAGGATACCACGCAGGGAACAGGTGTCACCGACTGTCTCCCCACCTCCCCACCCCGGTGGGAACCCGGTTTCTTCTCCCCCAGGGTGACCCACCATCCTGATCCACAGATGTGTCCCCTGCGGATGGGTCCCTGACACTTTGCTGTGCATGCTGGAAACCCAAGAAGCAAGCACAGAGCAGGAACAGGTGGTGCTTTCACTGTGACGGGAGGAGCCCGCGCTCCCCTGGGACCGGTGTGTCCATGCAGGAGGAAACAGCAGGTCAGGGGCGAGTCCTTGTGTTCGGAGGGCGTGTGGACGAGCCGGGTCCCGTGGACCTGTGGGGAGAGTGCGGGGCCTCACCCTGTTTGTTTCCCGACCGTGCTGACACTGGTGGCATCCCTAACATTAGACACTGCTGAGACTGGCGGAGCCTCGTGGTTCGAGTTTGCACTTCCTTGCCATTGACCAGGGATGCGAGCCTTCCTGGTGGCTCATTGTGAAGCGTCTGTCTAGGTCCTTTGCCCGTGTATTATTTTTATTGTTTTAATTACTGATTTCTGAGGCTGTTTGGTGTGGGCAGCTGGCAGGCAGACGTGGAGCAGCGTGGCTCACCTGTGCACTTCCTTGTGGTGGCTTCTGAAGGAGGAGCTTCGAGTTTTGAGTAGGATCCGTATGTTGATGTTTTCCTGTGCAGTTGATTTTGTTCTGTGACTGGTCTCAGAAGGTTTTGCCACGCTGGGGCCCCCAGACATTGTGTGCTCTTCTGAGTGTAGTGGCCATAGTCGTAGCCCAATGAGTTCCTGGCTGTCACACCAGGGGCTGCCTGGCCTCGCGGCCTGTGGAGGTGTGCTGTCCGGGCGCCACTGTGAGTCCTTCCCTTTGTGTGGGTCAGGACATCTAGAGCAGGTGGTCTGGTGCCTGGGGTGTGAGCAGCTGGCTGCTAGTGTCCCGGGAGTGCCCGTCACGCCTGCAGGTCTCCCATTTCCAGGACTCGTGCCACCCCCTGGTCAGAGGGCTCTGGGGAGGAGTGGCCAGACCTCTGTCCAGTCAGAGGGGCCTAGGATGCAGCGTCTTCCATGTGCAGGCGCCTTGGCCCAGAGTCCTGGTCCAGCAGCCCTGGGCCCATTGGCGTCCATGGGGCATGTGCGTGGGTTCTCCATTTCCCCTGTTACTGGCCTTGAGTTCGGCTTTGTCAGCTGGCTGCGGTGGGTTACATGTTGTCCTGTCATCCAGCACTTTCCCCTTCGTCTCTGGGTGTGTGTCCAACTGCATCATGTGGACTTTGGGGAGGGAATAGATAAGTGAGATGTGTCCCATCTTTCGCCTTTAGTTGTTTAAATGTAGCTATTATTCCTTTGAAGCGTACAGAGAGCCTGATGCAGCTGTTGGAACATCCAGAAGCGTCCCCAGTGGGTCGGGACTGGTGGTGGCACAGCACCTGGGCTCTTGTTGGAAAGGCTGCAACCTCTGCTCTCTCACAGGCCCAGGGGCTCGCTTGGCCCTTGGGATCAGGGAAGCTCCATACTTTGGTCATCGTTCAATTTCCCTCCGGCTGGAGTCGTACCTGAATATACAAAATGGCATATTTTCTTGCTTTTGATTTTAATCCTTGGTTTTATTTCTACATAGTGTCTCTGCCGCCCAGTTAGCAGAAAAGGTGGAGGTGGCAGTTCTGGAGCGTCTGCAGCCTCTCCTGCTCAAGGCCCAGGTAATGCACTTGCTTCCCTTTGGACGTTCTCAAAACGGTTGGCGTCCGTTGCTGAGAGGCCACCTGGCCCTCCCCTGCGCACTGTGGCCGGGTCCTCCAGTGCACACAAGACACAGACACGGGGCAGAGAGGAAGCTCCACTTTTGAGAAAAGGGAGATTTTAGTTTAGGGAATGAGTTCAGGTTCTGATTTCCATCCTCAATGAAGTAGATGTGGTGGTGGTGGTGTTCGCCTGGTCCTGGCCCACACCCTACAGTTTGCAACAATGGGCACACTTTTCTGCGGGCGGCGCTGGTGCACACGCGGTCCCTCCTGGAGGAGGAAGTAACAGATGCAGGCACCGTCCACCGTGGGCCGGAAGCTAGCAGCCTGTCCGGACCCTGTGGGTCCACCGGTTATGGGAGTTGTCTGGTCTGTGTGAACAGACGAGCTGAGGGCCCATCACGTGTACATGGCATGTGGTGTCCTGGTCTCTGAACAGGCCACCGGAGACAGGTATGCTCCGTGTACGGTATGTGCTGCCGTCACTAGAGGCCTGGGAGGCTTGGGCGTGGAGAAGATGGGGGCTCCCGGCCACCCACTGGGGTGGCCTCCTTGCTCGGCACACAGGTGTAGGCTCTTTGGGTGGAGACACAGCTGCCCCGACCGAGTTCCTGAGGGGAGGGAAGGAAAGGACAGACACCAGGACAAACGTGCACCTCTGCACATGGCCCTGAACAGAAGATTCCTGCAGATCCTGACGTGGCCCAAGCTGGGAGCAGCTCCACGCAGCAGTTCCCTAGTCCTGACACGGGCTGTAGGTCCTCATGATGCACAGACATGCTTGTCTCAACAGAGAGTCAACTCCTCCCTGGAGGCAGATGCTAACCCGAGGGACCAGCCACCCACAGACACGGCAACGGCACAGCCTGTGCAGGAGGTGCGTGTGGGTGTCCAGAGGACGTCTGGGGGCCGGGGGGTTCTGCCTGGGTGGTGGGAGCTGACGGTTCCTCTGTGGCTGGTGGAGTCTTTGCACCCACGTCAGGAGCCGCTCACCAAAGCATCTGGACCCCGGGGCTCTGTTCGGGCCTCTCCTCTCCCGAGGACAGACTGTGGCCACGGTGCTCAGGGCCTCCGTGGCCTGGTTTCCTCCTCACCCGGGGCCTCATGTCGGCGTTCGGTAGGCATGTGCCCAGCTGGGTAACAAGTGGGATCTGGCTTGGCACAGAGAATGCCAGGATTGGAGAGGACTCGTACTGGGCTCGTGTGGGACTGAACTTTCCCGTTCGTGGAGCTCAGGTTGTGGGGCGGGGGCCACAGGCAGTGCCCGGGACCTGCTGGGGTCCGGAAACAGTTGCGGCCGCCCGTGTAGAGCAGACACGGGCAAAGCAGGTCTGTGGGCTTGGGGCAGTGGAGCAAAGCTGCCCATGGGCTTGGAGTGGGGGTGGGGGTGGGTCTGGGGAGCACGTCTGCCGGGCCGAGGCCTCACTGTCCCAGCACACCATGGCAGAGTTGGGTCAGAAGGCTCCTGTGCTGGAACCCAGAGCCTACCATCCGCACGCAGCCGGTCTCAGCAATCCCGTCCTGGCCGTGTCCCCGTGCTGTCACTGTGTTTGAGAGTTACCAGCCTCACTCCTGAGAATTACTCTGTGAGCATACATGGGTGTGAGGAGACCCCGCTGCCAGCAGCTCGCGTCCCGGTTACATTGGCCCATGGCTGAGGTCCCAGGTGGCACTTGACAGCATGTTCATAAATAACTGAATAAACGGAGGGAGACCCTAGGTGTTGACTTGTGTGCCTTGCTCACAGTGTCCCAGGACTTGTCTCCAGGAGGTTGGGGGCATTTGGTCTCCTCGTGAACCACAGTTCTCTGTGGCCTCACCATCTCTGATGCCCAGAGGGAGCTTGGGGAGGTTTGGGGATGACGTGTTGCTCTGGCCATGCATAGACCCCTGCAGTGTGTCTTTCCAAAATGCAGGAGTGTTTTTTTTTTTTTTTAAGCTTTTATTTATTCATGAGAGACACAGAGAGAGGCAGAGACACAGGCAGAGGGAGAAGCAGGCTCCCTGCGCAGAGCCGGATGTGGGACTCAATTCCAGGACCCTGGGGTCATGCCCTGAGCCAAAGGCAGGCACTCAACCACTGAGCCACCAGGGATCCTCACATGCATGTTTTTAAGATTAAAAGTGACGTGCACATGGCTAAAAATTCAAATAGCTCAGCTAAGTGTGATGTGACCAGCTAACCCATACTACCAAGAGCAGCTACATGGTGTGGGACCTTGCTTCTTAGTTCATACGGCTGTGATGCCGTCAGCGTGGGCTTGCTTCCTCTCTGCGATGGCGCTGGGGTCCTTGACATTCTATTCCTGGCCGATGGGAAATCTTAAACATGAACATAAGTCTTCATTCACTAGACCCGTGTGCCTGGGTTTGCATTCTCTAGATTTTTCTGTAATTTTATTCTGATTTTTCAGCTGATTTTTTTTCATTAAAGATTTTATTTATTTATTCATGATAGACATAGTGAGAGAGGCAGAGACACAGGCAGAGGGAGAAGCAGGCTCCATGGTGGGAACCAGACATGGGACTAGATCCCAGGTCTCCAGGATCATGCCCTGGACCAAAGGCAGCACTAAACTGCTGAGCCACTTGGGCTGCTCTGGAGATTTCTTTTAAGAAGGATCAGCTATTCTTTTTGAAGTGAATTTTGACACTTTGTGTCTTGGGGGAATTTATACATTTCATTTTTTAAAAAGATTTTATTTATTCATAGAGAGAGGCAGAGACACAGGCAGAGGGAGCAGCAGGCTCCATGCCGGGAGCCTGACGCGGGACTCGATCCCAGGACTCCAGGATTACGCCCTGGGCCTAAGGCAGGTGCTAAACCACTGAGCCACCCAAGGATCCCCTTTCAGCTGATTTTTATTTAGAGTTGTTCATTTCTTTATATTTTTAGTGGCCATTTTTATTTTTTTCTGTGATAGGATAGAAGGTTTTTTTTAAGTTGCCATGGCAGGAGCTGTTCACGGCTGTCTCCACACGCATGGGCTCATGCAGCCCTTTCAGCTCTGAGGCAGGACTGTTCCCATCCCACAGTGGGGTGAGCACATGGCACAGTGGGCAGAGCCGGGATTCCGCGCCTTGCACGTGCCCCGTTCTAGAGCCTGATGCCCTCACTGCCCAGCAGGTGTTCTCTGAGGGCCTCCCTCAGGCTAGATGGTAGACGTATCTTAGGATCTGAAGAAACGAAGCACATATGGCCATGTCTACAAAGCATAAAGCACATAGTGAGTGTAAGAAATATAAGATCAGGAAACGCTAGTAGAGGCCTCCAGGGTCATGGGTACAGAGAGTGAGGATGGGGAGCCTGGTGGCATCAGGAGCAGATGCTTTACAGAAACCTGGAACACACCTGTCGCTGCAGTGTCACACGCCCGCCAGTGGACTGTCCTGGGCACAGCCCAAGACAGCACCGCCCTACCGCACAGGAGGCCACTGTGCTCTGGGCTTGCTGAGGGGATGGGCGCCAGGCTTCCTGGGGGTCCCTGGGCTACTTGGCCAGCGTCCCTTCAGGTCTTTGACTGCCTTTTCCGCCCCTCACTTCTCTCTGCTCTCTCTGCCCTCTCCCCTCCACCCTTCCGCCCTCTCCTTGCCCCGCCCTCTCTCTCTTCTTCCCCTCCCTCCTCTCCCTCCCCCACCTCGCCCTCTCCCTTCTCTCCCTCCTCCTCCCTGCCCCTCCGTCCCCTCCTTCCCCTCCTTCCCCTCCTTCCCCTCCACCCTCTCCCTCCCCTCCCTCCCTTCTGCCTTCCCCTATCCCCCTCTGCCCTCTCCCTCCCCTCACCTCCCCTCACTCCTCTCCCTCCCTCCTGCCCCCTCCCTCCCCTCCACCCTCTCCCTCCCCTCCCTCCCCTCTGGTCTCTCCTTCTCCCTCCCTTTCCTCCCCCCCTCTCCCTCCCCTCCCTCCCATCCCTCCACCCTCTCCCTCTCCTCCCTCCCCTCCCTCCACCTTTTCCCTCTCCTCCTTCCCCCCCTTCTACCCTCTCCCTCTCCTCTCTTCCCTCCTTCCACTCTCTCCATCCCCTCCCACCCCTCCCTCCCCTGCCTCCTCTCCCTCACTTGCTTTGTAGGCTGCTGTCCTGGACCCACTGAGGGACCATTTGGAAGCCTCAGCTCTCGTTGGGGGCGGCAGGGACAGCCTGTACCTGGAGACCCTGATGCTGCGGATGGAGGAAATAGAGGTGAGGTCTGGGGCCGCCCCCAACACTTCTGCTGCCCAGGTCTGGAGAGTCATGCGGTCCTGGGCCACAGCACAGCCTGACTGCAGCCATGTGGGGCCTGGGGACAGTCACTTATCCTCCCCAATGGTCAGGTGTCCTTGAGGCTAAGGTGAGGAGGTATCCGTGGAACCCAAGGGTGGCCGTTCTCCCTTGACGTCTTTGGTAGGTGATGACTGGAGCCAGGACCATCAACATCCCTCCTGGCGTGGGGTCCCAGCAGGTCCCAGACCCTCTTACCTTCTTGGGTTCCCACGATTCACAAGGCTTTTATCATACGTTTAGACCTCAGATCTGCCGCGGCGCGGCCCTGGATTGTTCAACGCAGGGACATGAGACACAGCGAGGGGATGGGGTGTGGCCGGGGTCCCAGAGCTGGGGTTGCTGTGAAGGAGACACATCGGGAAGACAGTCTTCTGTTGGTGTTTGAAAGAGACGTGTGGTTTGCTGTGGTGCTGCCACGGGGTCCCCTCTCAGGGCAGCCGTCGGGGCCTGCAGCATCTGGCGTGAAACACACGGCTCACGTGGGACGTGGTCAGTACTTGGCACATGGCACAGTCCTCTTGTCAGCAAGTTCTGGGGGATGGTGCTGTTCTCCGTTACACGCGTTACAGCAGTTGCTTCACTGGTTTTAGACTTTGCCTCGTGAGCTCCCATCCTGGCCTGGCAGCTGCCCATCTAGCTTGGGTCTCATGTGTGGAGCTGCTGTGTCCTGAGCAGTTACAGTTTGTAATGAAACTGATCTTTTCTCATAAATTAAACTTTTTTTTTTTTTTAAGAACTACCAGGAGACCGTTCGCCAAAGATACAATAAAATCGTATATGCTGACCCTCATCATTGGATGCAGGAAGGAAAAACGGGTGAGTGTCCCCCACGTGGGTCCCCTCACCTCAAACACAGGAAAGCTGCAAACCTTTGGCCATGGACACACGTGGATCCACTCGGCCTCTGTCCACCTGCCAGTCACGCTGTTTGGATGCCTGCCTTGGTTGCAGGTTCTGTGTGTGGGACCCTGGGCACAGCAACAGGTATCAGAAACGTGTTACGTTTCTTTATGGCTTTTTTTTTTTTTTTTTGAGATAAAATTTACATGTGATAAAAAGCACGAATATTAATTGTGTTGTTAGATGGGTTTTGGCAAATGGGTCCGCTTTGCAGCTCCTGTCATCAGTCAGATGTCACCTCAGAAAAGTCCCTGCGCTCGTCCCCCATCGGGGGCCCCACCAGCCCGGCTCCATTGTGCGGCTTGCGGGCTAGGACGGCACACGCACTATGTCGCACGGCCTTGTCCCTCACTGGTGGGAGCACCCTTTCCTGCGTCCCGCGGGCTGCAAGCATGAGGCGAGCCTCCACAGGCCAACACGGAGGGGCTGGCAGGGCCGGACGCCCACCTTCCCTGGCTCGTGGCCCCGTCCCTCCAGACACTGCTTCCTTGTCACCCATCCCTCCCCGCTGTGGCGGTCAGGACCCTGGCCTTTCTAACAGAAGGACACTTGGGCCCACCTGATAGTTCAGGATGCTCTCCCCATCCCAGCGTCCCCAACATCAAGTCCCCATTGCTGTAGGGGATGCTCGCAGTGTCCAGGACCATTGGCAGGCATGTTGGGGGCCGCTGCCCTGTTGCCACGCTCGGGTCAGCGCTTACCGCGGGCTTCTCCTGGCAGGCACGCCCTGTTCATCATCTGCCTATGATCTATGCTCGGTTACGTCTGGCTTGGACTGTTGGGGGTACGTGTGCTGTGAACACAGTCGCATATAGTCGTGTGTGGACGTCGGCTTCTGTTTCTTTTGGATAAACACCGGAGCAGGCTTGCCAGGTTGCAGCATGGGGGTGTAACTTGGTCATGGACTGCTGGGCCTCCCTGCGGAGTGGCATTGCCCACTGAGGCCGGTGGTCAGTGATTGCAGCCGTGGCGATGGGCGTGGACCATGTCCCCTCAGTTTTAATTTCATTTTATTGATGAATAAGGACGTTTAGGGTGTTTCCTGTGATTATTAGCCAGTGTTGTGTGTCTTCACAAGGCATCCAGATACTTTGTATATTTTTAAAAATTGGGTTGTTTTTTGTGCATTACATACGTTGTTCTAATACCAGCTTTTCTGGGATGGGATTCAGGTTGTGTAGGATTTACCCATTGGGAGCGCAGCTCCGTCTGTTGTGTGCTTGCAGAGTGTGCAGACCTCACCCCGTCCGACTCCAGCATGCGTCCCCCCGGAAGGAAGCCCTGTGCGTGCGGCCGCCTTGCCTTGGCAGCCATGAGTCTCCTGGCAAACATCTGCCAACATCTTGCCCGGTTTTCTCAGATGTGTTTTGTTGGAAGCAGACATTTTTAATATCGAAAAGTCTTATGTCAATTTTTTCTTAGATTCCCGTGTTTGACCTAAGAAACTGTTGCATGCCACCAGGTTGAGAAGGGGGTCTGTTGTTTTCTTGGAGGAACTTTGAGGTCTGGTTCTTGTGTGTGGGTTCATGGTCTGTTCCCAACAATGGTTTGCCTGTGACCTGAGGTAGAGATGAAGGTTCATTTTTCTGTTTTCTTCCTAAAAGAAGGCCCTTTGTTCTTGCCCCGTTTGTTGAAAAGACGTGCGCGTTTCTCCTTGTTTCATGAGGGGCAGATGCAAGCCTGTGAAGCTCCAGCAGGAGGCCCGTTTCTGGGGCTGGATGGTTGCTCATCAGCGGCCACTCTGTGGATGTGGGGAGGTGCTGGAGGTGTGCACAGAGCAGGTGCGCAAGCATCGGGGGTGGGAGGCTGCAGTGCTGCCCAGGTCCAGGCGGGGGTTGGGGGTGTCGGGATGCACCCACCACACTGCACTTTCACAGGAGGGTGAGCCAGGTGAACACAGAGCTCATCTGGGCCTGTTGTGTTTTCTGTGATTCCCAAGCCCCTGGTCTCTCTGCGGCTCATGCAGCCAGCTATGGAGCAGCTCTGGGAGGCAGGTCAGATGGCCCCACCTATGGGGGCTCCCCCATCCCCCTCTGGAGCTGGGCCCCCCTCCCTCTTTTCCTCCCTCCCCGCCAGCTCCCACCCACCTGTCATGACCACCGTATGTCAGAGTCGCTGCTGGAGGGTCTCCTGTCCCCCTAAGCTGCAGGTTCCTGAGCCAGTGTGTACCCTCCTCCGTTGCGTGTCCTACGACGCGTAGCATGGGCTTCCTGGCCTGGGAATCCGTGGCTTCCAGCATCTGTTGGTGTGGGAGCCAGGTGCTGGGGTGGGTCACTCTGAGAGCCGTTTGGCCCCTGGCCACAGAGTGGGCAGCCTCATGCAGAAGCCCATCTTACCCAGGACTCCCAGTGGGCATCCCCTTTTCCAGGCCAGTTTAGAGGTCTAGTGGCTGCTGATGACTGTGTGGAGGCCAGCGCACCCTGGGGAGGCGTCCTGCAGACCCCGAGAGCTGATGCTCCCACCTTGGAAGTCCTAGTGGGCATCCTGTTGCCCTTGCTCTGGGTATGAGCTCATTGGCATCACAAAACCTCACAGAGGGTGATTTTTTTTTATTTGTGCGGCATTCCATCTGTACCTTCCTCTCCTTGGGTGAAAAACTGAAAACTTCTCAGTAGTATTTTTACAGAAATGGACGCAGGCAGCATCTCTACCGTGTAGGAAATCATGGTTGTATCGCTGGGGCAGGCCCGCGGTGCCACTTACCTCAGGGAAGGACATGCTTCCTTCTACGCTTGGAACACATTTAACGTGATGAGTAACCCGAAGCCCAGAAGAGCTGCTGAGCTGCGAGGTCTAGTCAGTCAGTGCTGACTGTGCTTGTGCAGGTTCCCAGCAAGGCTGAGAGATGAGCAGGATCAGCTCATTAGTGTTGAGATGTGAGCGCTTTTCCTTCCCCAGTCACAAGACCATTTAAAGGTCAAACGCTCGAGACTCCCCAGCAGGTGGCTGGTCCTCACTGAGCCAGAGCCCAGGGCTTTGCACACACTGGTTCGCAGCACGTCCTTAGGGCTCACTGGTCGTCTCACTGCTTTCTTATGGTGACTTTAAATTTGTCTTTTCTTGGGACACCTGGGTGGCTCAGTGGTTGAGCATCTGCCTTCAGCCCCGGGCATGATCCTGGGGTCCTGGGATCGAGTCCTGCGTCGGGCTCCCCGCAGGGAGCCTGCTTCTCCCTCTGCCTGTGTCTCTGCCTCTCTGTGTGTCTCTCAGGAATAAATAAATAAAATCTTAAAATAAATAATAATGATAAAATAAATTTGCCTTTGCTTTGAAAACCAGAGCGTTTTTGCACTGCTGGCTGCCCCGTCAGGCTTGAGAGATGATGGTGCGGCCTCCTGAGGGGCCTGGGCACTAGGACGGTGCTGGGAAGCTTGCCGGCCTCTCTGTATGTGCGGTCACTGTTTGCCTCTCCTCTTCTAGAGCAAACACTCGCAGCAGTAAGTGAAAGGCCTCTCTCTCCTCATCCAATCAGGATCACCAAGACCGCCGCTCGCAAAAACCCAGACGTGAACATCGTGCTGGAAAGGCCCCAGACTGGCAAGTAAGTGGGCTAGGGTGGCTGTGTGTGCTGGCTGGCCCGTGGTGTTGGCACACGCGGGGCCCCGATCCCCCAGCCGGGCCTCGCCACGCTCTTGGGCAGGTGCCAGCGCCACCTGGCTTGTCTTTCCAGGGCAGTGTTACAGGGCTTCTGCCTCCAGCACTGCCTACAGGATGGGGACCCCTTTGCGGTTGGGCGGTCAAGGTGGGTGGGGGCCTTGGGTTTGTTCAGGTGGAAGGAAGACAGGCCTTGCGATCTGGGATCCCAACATCTCTGTGCCCATTTCTTCTTTGTGTCAGTTCCTTGGATGAAAGCATGGGGCCCGACAAGGGGTCTGACAAGAGAGGGGTTCCCCTGCTGCCCCTTCCAGAGGAGTATCCGCGGAAGGAAGGCCAGGCCGCCCTGCGGGTGCCCCCGGGCCTGCGGCACAGCATCGGTGACTACTGCAGCCGCTTCGAACAGTACCTCCGCCTGGTTGGGCATGAGGCCGTGGGCACCTTTAACCCCTGGCTGCTGGCTGAGAGGTCAGTATTGTGTCTCAGCCGCACCTGAGAGCCAGGTGCCCAGTGCTCACCTACGGAAGGCTGCCGGGGAGACTGGGCTGTGTCTGGGCCCATCTGCAGGCTTTGTCTGCCAGCTGCCACTTTGGGCAGGGGAGCTAGAGGGACAGGTGTGTGATCCTGCGTGAGGAGTGCTGGGCGGCCTGCTGTCAGGTCTGGGACAGGATATACGACACCATAGGGTACAGCGGGCAGGTGGGAGGTGGCCACCTGGGTCCTTTCACTCCTGGATGAGGCCCTTCCTGTGCATACATGGTGCTGTGACAGACACGTGTACATCCAGTCCTTTACCTGCGCCAGATGCAAATCCTGTGGGGGGCGGCACCTGACACTGGAGCTGCAAACCACAGCCCCTCCCCAGCTCCCGGCCCCCCCCCCCCCCCACCCCCACCCCTAATGGTGACCAGCCCCTCCACAGCTCAGGCCAGGGGCAGGATGGAGGATGGGATCACCTCTTTCAGTGGCTGATTCTTTTAAATGCTTCTGCCTCTTCCACGCGGCCTCCTGTACACCGACCCCCACAGCCCGACAGGCCCCCTAGTCCGTCTCTGGCTTCTGCCCCCAGTTTTCTCTGAGACCCTCTCTCCTTCCACCCAGATCAACTGGTGGCTTGCATTCTGGGTGTCCCTTCACCACCACCTACACATCTGGAAACCCCCCCCCCCCCCCCCCCACCAAGGGCCTCCACCTGGGGCTTCTCTCTGGTTTGCAGTGCACACCTTGCTCTGTGTGGGGAAGACGCTCCCAACACGTCAGGTTCTCATGCTCCTTCCGTGATCCACACATCCATGTGGCTTCCTTCTTTCGCAGGAGAGGGCAGGTGGAGGCCTCATTCCCTGGCCTTCACCTGGGTCCCCCCCAACTCCCCTGCCATCCACTGCCTGCATTCCCTGTGCCTGGGGGGCCTCAGGTTTCTCCTCCCTTGGAGCTGCTAGTCTGTTTGGATCCCACCTCCCGACCCCCCTTCCTTCTGAGTCTGGGTCATTTTTCATTGGGTCCTGTCCCCTCGTGGCTGAGGCACATCTGTTTCCTTCTGTGGTGGGATCGTGTGTGGTCCCTCGGCTGACCCTGAGCCTTCCTCTTGTGGAGTGTCTGGGGCCCAATCTGGTTGAGCCGCACATGTATTTTCTAGAAGGGGAAGGGGACGGGGAAACCCGACGGGCTCCTTGTGGTCACTTGCACACCATCCCCAAACTGACCGGTTGTGGGTCACCTGGCATGTTGGAAAATCCAGAAAAGGCTGAGGAAGACGGTTCTCTGAGGGTCCTTCGCGTGATTCTGCCATCCTGCAGACGTAGGAAGCACTCAGCCCATGAGGAGCACACAGCGTATGGGCACCTGGTCCCTCCAGTGACAGTTCCCACATATCACAGCTGCGGGTTTTCCCTCCCCGCCTCTCATTCCTTGTGTGCATGTGCTGTAGGTCGGGGCTGCAAGGACTGGATCTTGGAAGAGCAGACAGGGAGCGGCATCATCCCAGAGCCGTGGGCATGAGAGGGCAGTGGGTGTCTCAGTGCCTCCTTCCCCCCAGGAGAAGCGCTGCTCCTATTGGAGAGCAGCAGACGTTGTGCACGGGCAGAGGTGGGAGCGCTGGCGGCCCAGGCAGTGACATGTTTGTGGGAGCAGACTCGCCAGGCGTCTGGGACACTTGTGATCAGAAAGGGCAGGCGGAAGCTGCATGTTTATCTGTCCACCCTGAATCCCCACCTCGGTCGTGTCCCCAGTGGCTACGTAAAGCATGAAGCCATAGGTGACAGCAGGCAGATGAGCAGTACAGGGTGGAAGGCAGCATGCAGCCAGACGGGGGCGGAAGGCCCGGCAGACGGGAGAGCCAGTGCCAGCCAGGGTGCCGCCGGGGCCGTGGAGACCGGGGATGAGGGGGCCAGACACCCACACTTGAGCACAGCCGATGGGCCAGGCCGGGTGCCACAGCAGGTGGACCCAGAGAAGCAGGGAAAGCCCCAAACCAACTTGGAGTCAAGGACACAGTCACCCCAGGAACTGAGCCCGGGATACAGCAAGAAAGGGGGAAGTTCTTAGAAATTAGAGGCATGATGGCCACAGTAGCTCACTGGGGAGCTTAGCGTGAGAAGCCAAGTCTCCCATTAGGAGAGGAATGGACCCGAAAACAATAGGGTGTGTGTGCGGGGAGCTGATATGCATGTAGGGCTGGGAGTGCGTGGGGCTGGTGTGTGCAGAGCTGGTGTGCATGCGGGGCTGGGTGTGTGTGCGGGGAGCTAGGTGTGCGGGGCTGGGTGTCCACAGAGCTGGTGTGTGTGTGTGCATGAGGACACCCACTGCCTTGAGGCAGGAGCAACATAAGCAGCTGCTCCCAGGGGCTCTGGGCTCATCGGGGGACGTGCTGACAATGTCTGTGGTCAGGCTGAGGTCAGTGCTCACGGGAATGCAGGGCGGCCGCTAACGCAAGAGCGGAGAGTCAGGGTCCAGGTTGCGGCACAAAGATCATCACAGAACCTCACGACACCCGGAGGTGGGAGAAAAAGGCAGAAGATACCCCACATTTTCGTAGGAGGAGCTGAGATGTAGCAGAGTCGCATTACCTGGAAGAGACCATGCATGTCAGCGGGACGGGGGGTGGGCAGCTCAGCGGCGGCACCAGACGTCCAGGTGGGGCTGTGTCCGTCTGTGGGAGTCACACGTCCCTTTGACCCATGCGAACGGACCCCTCGCCCTCCGCAGACCAGTGTGGATGGGGCCCTAAGTTGGACCAAGTGGAAATGTGCACCTCCTGGTATTTCCCATAAATAAAGTGATCTCGGGGAAAGGGCGGCAGCCGGTGGTGGGAGCAGCATGGACCCTGAGTGCGCCCTCGGTAGAGGCATAACCGCGGCTGCGCAGTAGCTTCCACTGTGTGGGCGTCTCCGGCCGGGGGCTGCCAGCTGTGCACCTGCTGTGCGGGAACTCGGTCCTGCTGCAGAGCGGACGCCACGCAGACACTGGCGGACGTGAGCGCACGTCGGTCAGTGGGCAGCCTTGGGTTCCTGACTGTCGTGGTCCTTCTCGTGACGTGCCTGAGGGGAGCATTGCGGGCAGGGGTGGGCTGTGGGGCCCAGGCACTGCCTTCTGCTCTGGGAAGCGGGGCCTCTCGCCTCCCCGCCGCCCCCTGGGTGAGTCCCACTCCGCGGCCCCTCCACTTGCAGCCCTGCCATTTGTCTTCCAGCTTCTCCGAGGAGCTGGTGGACGAGGCGCTTGGGGCCGTGGCCGCGGAGCTGGAAGATGCCTGCGAGGACTATGCGGAGGCTGTGTTCACCTCGGAGTTCCTGGAGCCCGCGACCTGAAGGTGCCCCCTCGGGGCTGGGGTCTTGCCCGTGGCTGTGCCTCTGCATCTCCTTGTCGTGGTGACGGCTCTGGTGGTTGATGATGGAGGCAAGGTGCTTCCTGGGGCCCAGGAATCGTGAACGATGACAATATAATATTTTCTCAATGTGTGATTTTCCTACTGAAGTAACTGTGTTCGTCCCGCTGCTGAGTTTGGGGACATGAGCGTTTGGACAGGTGCCGGCAGGTGTCCTTCCCTGGGGCCACCAATCCCTGGAGGCAGCCAATCCCTGGGGCTGCCAAAGACTCCTGTGGTTTGGGCCCGCAGCTCACGTGCAGACGGAGCCTGGTGCCCCCTGCTTGGTCACGGCCCTCAGCCTGCTTCTGCCCCACAGATGAACTATGACGTCCAGACTATGGGGTCATAGCTCTGTCAGGGTCCTCGAGAGGGTCCTAGGCTCCGTCCCTGCATCCCGGGCTGGTGCTGCCTATGTGTGTGACCCATGGAGGAGCCGGGGCAGGAGGAAAGGCCTGGCAGATGCGGGGAAGCCCTGGTCCTGGAGAGGAAGACACGTGGGGCCACGGTAGCTGGGTCCTCACGCCCCCGCCCAGTGATGCTTTTCCAGGAAAGCCTCTGATTTTCCAGAAAAAGAAAAGGAATGTGCATAGAAATAAGGCCACTTCCTGGAAGTTTCCTTCCATCGGCAGCCTGAGGTGTGTATGTGCCATGAATGGCAGGTGGCATGAGGCTCCCCCAGGGGCAGGGGGAATCCTTGTGGTGCCTGCGGTGTGGATGCATGTTTGGGTGACCACGTGAGCTGCTGGGTCACACCGACTCCTGCAGAACCGGGCTGCATGTGATACAGGGGGTCAGCAAGGCTCTGGGGTCAGAGGTCTTCACCAGGAGGGGACGTGGGCACAGGGGTCGGCGGGCAGTGGCTCCAGGAGCTCCAAGTGGCTTGTGGGGCAGTTTGTAGTGTGCGGGTTCTTTAAATAAACTCAGGATTTTACATCTGTGCGTGTCTGCCTGAAATCATTCCGCCTCCCTTCTCCCCAAACACAGGACTGTGACTTAGACGCCCCGCCGACACCTGGAGGGCGCACCAGGGCCTCTGCTGCCTGTCCACCCCTTCCCCCCGCCGGAGAAACGTGTTCATGGAGCCTTCCCTGGACGGGACGCTCATGGCACTGCATTCCTGCTTCCAGGGGAGACAGGGCCCGGCCATCTGACCCTGACGCACCTGCTCCTGTGTGGAGCTCTGCTCCGGGGCACCCTCCTGCCTCATGGGCCGCAGGCAGTGACCCCACGCTCCTTACCCCCCGCCCTGCTGGGAGGGCTCCACAGGCCCAGGGCTCCAGGTTTCCCTGCTCCAGGTTTCCCTTGAAGGGAAGGGCCGTGGCCGTGCTGCCCACCCCACAGCCAGGGTCCCCTGGGCCCGGGCTGACGACCCAGCGGGTCCCTGAGACGCCTGTTCTGAGGCTGGAGGCCAAGGCTGGGTGAGGGGCCGCCCTCTACCCGCCTCCCCTGCTGTACACCTCTGTGTCCATCCTGCCTGGTATGCTGGGTGGGGTGGGGTGGGGTGGGATAGAGAGCCGAGATTCCCCCCGGGACATTGGTCACCGGAGGATGAAGGAGAGAACCCACGCCAGCATCTCCGTGGATGTTGGCTGTTAGCTTTGCCCCAGGAGCCTCCCCGTCCTCCACCCTCCTCTGGGCCTTCCTGCCCATGACCCCAGCTTCCCCCTGCCTCACTGTCGAGCCCAGCATGTGGTCCCCACACACCTTCATCACTCGTGGCCCCGGACAGTCTCCCGGGAGCTGCCAGGACTTTGCAGTCCGGGCCACATCCTGAGGCAGGGGCCGCAGAGCCAGTAGGGGTAAGCCTGGGGTTGTACAGACTCTGGGACGGGGCGTGCCCCCTGCGGCCTGTGCTTCGGTCCCGTGAATGCCTGTCAGGTAGACAAGCTGGGGTGGCTGACAGATCATGGGGGACATAATTTGCAGCATGGCGTCCAGCCTGAAGTGTTCACGGTGCCCCTGCTCTCCTGTGACTTCAGCGGCCCCAGCCCTGCCCTGGCCTCCACCTCACCTCCTAGGGGCATCCTTCCAAGCAGCAGGGGCCCCCACCTGGTGACACACTACACACCCAGCGCCCTGGCCCCACAGTCCCTGGGGGCCCCTCCCTGGCCTGTAACAGGTCCATCCTGACCTCACCCCAGGTCACGTGCTCCCCGCAGCCACGCCGACAGACCAGGCAGGGATGGGAGGGCAGCTTCGCTTCGAGGGCAGCCAGGGCACCTGCCCGGGGGCGCCTCCAGAGCCACTTGTCTTCCGAGGCTGGGCAGCCTGTGCTCCGCTTGTGGAAGGTTGGCTGCCTGCCATGGAGACGCAGGGACAGCGGAGGCCATTCCCTCCTCCAGGGGCCTGAGCACGGAGGCGAGAGAATGAGAGAATGGGAGCTGCGGTTGGGGCCGAGGGGCTGACTCCTCTTTCCTGAGCCAGGGCTGTGTTGGTGGTGGTCTTCATGGGGGAGGTGGCATTTAAAAGGGGTCTTGAAAGATGGGCAGGGCTGCGGCAAGGGCAGAGGGACCTGAAGGCAGAGGGGACGGCCCGGAGGGAAGGCCACAGGTGGAACATGATATGGTTAGGTGCAGGCGACAGGGCGGGATGGCCCCCCAGTCCCACAGGTGGCCCCAGGCATGCAGCTCCCCGGCTGTGTCCACCCTCCCTGGGAAGCAGGATCCACCCCAGTCTGGGTCCCGGCCTTTCCTCCGTGTCTACACGGGGGAGCCCCGGCCACGCGCCCAGCCGTGTCTGGTCCAGCCTCACAAAACCCAGCCTGGGACAGGTGTGTGAGGATCTGGACGCTGCCCCCAACAACGAAATGGGGCACAGGGGGACCCGTGAGGCCCGTGGGAGGCCGGCAAATCCTGGGGCCAAGCCTGCAGGAGGCTGAGGGCCCACGGGCAGCCTCTCGGTGGCTGGATCCATCCATGGTGGCCTCCTCACATGTCTGCTCCTGGTGACAGATTTTGCATCTGCTCAGTGTGATGGGGACCTGCAGGACATCCTGGTGCTTTGCTGCTGACATTTACTCCGGGATCACGAGAGAATCCCAGCGGCAGGCCCACAGGGAACAGTGCAGTCCTCCCCGTGAATGTGGGCCCCACCATCTTGGCATCTGGAGGGAGGTGGAGGGGTGCCAACGCGGCAGGAGGCGTCTGGGGGATACCGTGAGCCCTCCCAGCGTCCTCATGAACTCAGTGGTTCTCGCCTCAGGCGAGATCCCGGCCCCCACCCCGGCCCTGACCCGGGGCCTGTTCCCAGCTGCACAAGTGGCTTAACCAGTGGTCAGGGTCTTGATGTTTGGAAGGGTCGTCTCTGAAAGTCTGGTAAAAGCTATAGAAAACATGCAGACACATGTACATGCATACAGGCATGTGCACACTTGTGTACATATACACACATGTGCACCACCTGCATGTACAGACCTATGCACACATACAGAACACACTGTACACATATGCACATGCACACTACCAATGTGTACACAGTGCACATGTGCTCATATATACACACAATCATGTACACCCATGCACACAAACATGACATCCACGGTGCACTGTTATGTGCACACATACATGTGCACAGTGCACAGACAAAACAATGCAAACATTTACACGGGCATGAGCACATGTATGCACACGTACACACATGTAACACACAGCTGCACTTTCGGGGGCTCACGGAAGGCCCCCTCCCAAGTGCTCCGCAGCGTGCCCGTGTGCTCAGCAGGGCCCCGCTGGAGGTGTGTTCTGACCACACTCTGGGTGGACGGAGGAGGGTCCATTGCCCCCCGTCCTGCAGAGCCAGGGTGGGCCAGCAGCGCTGAGCCCGAGGTCCCATGTCTGGTGTCCCCAGATTTGCAGTAACCTCGGGGGAGGCAGAGACCTGCCCAGGCTGGTGGCATTGGAGGCCCAGCGGCTTTCACCAAGTTTTACTTCCTGCAGGTCAAAGCGGAGTTTGAGTGCCAATGATCACAGGTGTCGTTATTCCCCAGGTGTGAATGCTCAAGACGCTAGAGACCACGCGGGCCACAGCAGCCCCTGCAGGGCAGCGGTGCTTGGGGGCTGCAGGGGTGCCACCAACCCAGGACCTGGCGCGTGGAGGGGCGGCAGGCACTGGTGACCCTGGCTCCCCTGACACAGCCACTGGAGGCTCCGGGCGCCAGTAACTCTGGCCTCAGGACCAAGCGCTGGGGATGGCGAGTTCCCGAGCATCTGATCTGGGTTCACGGTGCAGCCTCCCCTCAGAAGCCTGTGCACCCTCACCTTAGAGTGGAGTTGGGGTGAGGCCGGATGTGCCCAGGGTCTCCGGCATGGCCAGCCTGGCCTAAGGAGCAGCGCAGAGATGCGGCCCCTCAGCCCAGCGGGTGACTGTGGTGGAGGCTGCGCAGTGTTGGGCTTGGGCGGCTGGGTTCCTGCTGGCTTCCCAGGGCGTCCACGCAGTCCCCTGGGGTCTCCCAGGCCCTGGCACACTCCACTTTTGCTTGAGACCCCGGGTGTGTGCGTATTGCCACAGGATGTGCCGCACCATGTGCACACTGTCTATGCTGAGAGCTGCGGGTCGGTGGACACTCGCTGCTGCCCCTGGCAGTGGGGGCAGGACCACAGGACAGGGATGGGGTGGAAGGACTCCTACTAGACAGCGATCACCCCTCCTCGGGGCACCAGGAGCCCCATCTGACCCCCAGAACTGGGGGCCCCCCGCATCCCCACCTGCGCAGCAAAGTGCCGGCTGGCAGGGGGAGCTGGCCTCAAGTGGGAGGCTCTGGTGGGGGGGGTGGTCCCTCCTCGCCTGCCTCACAGGCAGAGACGATGTCAGCATCTTGGGGTTCCCTCCCGGGACCCCAGATCTGAAAATGTAGTGCAGTGTGTGCCCTTCCCAGCTCCTGGCCACTGCACCCCTTCCTTCTGTGAGCACAGGTGGTCTTCAGCCTTTGGAAGCAGGTTTACACCCAAAGGGGATTTGTGCTCCATCTGCGAATCCCCCTCAGCCCTCCCAGCCCAGAGGGTTTCCGTGACCCTCCGTGCTCCTTCCATGGCTCATCTCGTTGGCACCTGCTCAGGGAGGTGTCTCCTGCCAGGGACATGGCTGCGCTGCCCACATCCCCGAGGTGCTTGGCACTCTGCGAGAAATCCAGTATAACCTTAATAGGTGGATTCAACTCAGTTCCAAACACTTGTAAAATTCAGCATCTTGGTCATTAGTCCGCAGCCCTACAGCAGTGGCCGGAGGCCTCCCAGGCCAGGCCGCTGTGCCCTTGTGGGCAGGGTGTGGGCCTGGGGTGGGGGCAGCAGGAGGGCGGCCAGGTGAGGGTGGGCCGGGAACGGGGGACCGGGGAGGGGGGTACTGGGTGGGGAGGGCAGGGAGTGGGGGACCGGGGAGAGGTGGTACAGGGGGTGGGGGGGTAGGGAGGGAGGGAGAGGGGGAGTGGGGGGTTTGGGTTCCGGGGGTCCTGGCAGGCGGTCCTCCAAGGCTGCACCTGCGCAGATGGGCTGAGCCCCTGCTTACGGCTGCCCTGCTCCATCCCTGGCCCTGTCTCCCCGCTGGAGGCAAGGGGATCGTGGGTGGCAGTGGCTGCGGTTGGACGCCCAGTCCAGCTTCTGTGTCCTTGTCTGTGACATGGGAGCATCTGATGGGCTGCTGTCCGCAGTCACTGAAGTACCGAACACCCGCTGGAGCATGGTGAGTCTTGGGGGGCACCGGGTACTGCAGTTCCAGGGGGAGGGACAGCGGACAGGAGGCAGAGCTCCTGGCCTGATAGGGGCCCCAGTTCCCGGCAAAGCCTGGGGACAGGGGGTGGACACCATGGCCCTTCGTGTGGGTCCCCACCCCCAGGCCCGTTTTGGCATATCATCCGCTGCCAGCGCCCCGTGCCACAGGCTCTCCTGGTAGCCGCTGCACCCAGGGTGGACTGTGCCTCATGGCTGCTGCAGAACCCCGCCCCCCTCTCCCCCCCCCAAACCCCGTTCCCTTTCCCCTGCCCCCGACCTGCAGACGTGGAGCTGAACTGTGTACCACAGTCGTGCCGAGGGACCCCAGGGGGCGGAGGACAGTTCCAGGCCGTGGGCCCCGGCAGGAAGTCAGGTTTTTGCATGGGCCAGTCGTACCACGTGTCCGAGAGCAGTTTGCAATGCCATGTTTAGGGAAAGCGTGTCCCTGTCAGCCCCGCCATGCCCATGCTGTGTGTGCCCGGAGTCTCCCGGCTGGGGGCACAGGCACACACAGCGAGGTCCACAGGCAAGAAGCCGTCAGGTCCACGCGGCCCCTGAGGGCTACAAGAACGAGACGCCGTGTTCTTACACTGAAATGCTCCGCAGGAGGAAGTGAAGAGGCCAAATCTACTGCTGTCGGCGTGGACGCAGCTCAGAACCACAGCAATGCTTTCCGTGCTGCCAGCAGCTGCGTGGAGTCTATGCACACTCACCCAGGACAGGGAGGCTGCACCCGTCCTGCTCTGTGCCATCATGTGCCCCGCAGAGGTGAGGCTCCTGCAGAGGAAGGGACCCGAGGCCGGCACACCAGGGCCAGTGCAGGCGTGGAGCGGGGACGCAGACACCCGTGCATGTGGTGGGACTTGGTCTCCTGTCCTGTTGCGCAGCTGCAGGTGTGATCGGGAACTGCTGGGGTCCTTGTCACTCATGCCCACGTGTGGTTGTGTGTCCTGGAATCTGCGCCAACCATGCGAGAGTGTGGGGCCGGGATATAGTGGAGGCTCAGCTGACGGGTGAGCGGACAGTGAGTCCTCCTGCTGTACGTGGTGTGAGTGTGAGGTGCACACAGTGGCCTTGCTGGGGCCCCACACTCAGTAGCCCTGATGGCAAGTGCAGCTCGCCATAGTGGGAGGCGGCGGGGGGAGAGGAGAGGGACCTACTGGGCCACACAGCACAGTACAGCGGCTCCATCCCATTGTGCCGTCCCTGGAAACCCAGCCCACAGCCCCACAGGCGTCCTGTGCTCAGCAACGCAAAGCAGACCGGGGAGCACCGTGCCCCTCCATGACCTTGGCAGGCAAGTTCTGCGAGACGTCACCCCCACGTCCTCAGACAACACCGAGGATGCGTTTGCACGGCTGTCTAGATGCTGCATCCGTGCTCGGAGGCACCCAGCAGGAATGCGGAGCATTCAGTGTGGCCTGCGGGGCAGGGCTGCTCCAGCGGGGGGGTCCTCACACCAGGTCTGAGGCTCGCACGAGGGGGCACTAGCTCATCTTCAGGGATCTTCTTGCCTCTTCTGGAGATCGCAAGTGAGCACACAGGCCACCCGGCACCTCCTTTACTGACTCTGCCGTGCAGGGCTGCACTGGTCCAGCTCCAGGGGTGGAAGGTAGATGCAAAGGCCAGATAGGCCACAGCTGCCAGCCAGGGAAGGGCGCGGGGACCCTGGGTCTCCTGTGGCGGGGCAGGAGTTGGGGCAGCTCCACGTCAGGGAGGAGCCTCTGAGGCTGAGTCTGTGAACTGAGTGGCCCCAACGGCAACAGACAACACCCGGAACTTCCTGGTGTGGGAGCTGGGGAACAGGGGCCAGGGAGGTGCCTCCAGAGGTTCGGGTAGGGCCAGAGGTGAGGCCAATGAGGCCGCAGGCCCTGCCCCAGGCCCTCCCTTAATGTGAACCAGCAGCAGGCAGGGATGAGCAGCCGTGCCAGGCCTGGTGGGCACCGCAGGACCTTCCCCGCCAGCCAGCGTGTCCAGAAAGGAAATGAGTGTAGCCGGGCGTGAGTGCCTTTCTGTGGGGCTGTGTGGGCTCCTGGTGACGGTCACTTACCTTTCCAAGTGCCTGGACACCAGCTGTCCTGACCCAGTCCAGGCCAGCCCCTGCCTCCTGGTGCCCAGGGCTCTGTGATGGGTCCATTCTGTACACACGTCCTTGGGCCCGGGAGCTGCCCCAGCGGGGACACCGGACACAGAGCAGGGCGCCCAGGAAGTGTCCTCCCTCAGACAGCCCAGGGCGGTGCCTCTAAATGGTTGGTTAGTTCTTCTTCAGGTAAGAATGACCTCTGTGATGCAGAAAGTTCCCCGCCCACCCCGTTAATCTGAGGGTGTTTGGTCCCGTGTCTGCTCTGCCTGGAGGCAGGGCCAGAACTTCCTTGGCAGCTGGTGATGCACCCGCCGTGCACCTTCCTTGAGCAGGATGTGTTTGTGTGTGTTTGCATGTGCATGTGCACACATGCATATGCACACAAGCATGTACATATCTGCACACCACACACAGGCCCATACACACACATATGCGTGTGCTGCACGTGCATATATACACACCAACACATACATTCATATACATCCCACACATACATGCACATCCATACAAACCCACACACCACACATGCATATATACACCCACATATACATGCACACATGCCCATATACACATGAACACACATGCATATACACCCATACACATCTTACACATGCACACACATCTATACACATCTACATGTACATGCCTCTAGACACATGTACACATGCATATGCATGCACACATACACACCTATACACATCTACACACAAGCATACATTCACATGCACACACCTCCATATACATATACCCACATACATGCACACACATACCCACACACATGCATGTACACGTGTATACAATACATGCACAGCAACACATATACCCACCCATATGCCCAAATACACATCCATATACACACATGCACACACATACATACACATGCACACACATCTGTACACATCCATACATCAGGCATGCATATATACACAGCCACATACATATGTACACACACATGCATATACACACATGCACACACATATATATCTAGACACATTTATACCCACAAATGCCTATTCACACATGCACACACATACCCATATACACATGCATATATGGACATACACCCATATACACATCTACACCCATGCCACACACATGCCTATACACACTTGCATATACCTACAAATCCACAGATACACACACATGTGCCTATGCACACTTATACGTATACATGCACACACATCTATACACATCCACACATCACACATGCATATACACAGTCACATACACATGCACACATATGCATTTAAACCCACAATCCCGTATACACATGTACACATACAGACACACATGTATACATGCATATACACACATGCAGACACATATATGTGCATGCACAATATACACCCACATACATGCATACACTGGCACACACACACACACGAGGAGGTGCCAGGAAGTAGCAGGGCCCCTGCCAAGCTGCAGCCACTGTGAGTCAAAGGGCCCAGGGAGGTGCTCAGGCCCAGGTGTGCCCCACCACAGGCAGGCCTGTTGCTCCCCAGCCATCCCCATGCCCACAGCCCAGGCAGGCAGGCCTCTCACTGCCCCACCTGCAGGGGAAGGTGAGGACAGTCAGGTACCACGTACAGAGCACAGGCTTGCCATCCAAACCTGCATGACCACCAACTGCAGTCTCTCAGCTTCGTTTTCTTCTGCATGAACTGGGGATGGCACAGCACACCGAGGGTACCTTCAGCTTCCAGGAGCCACAGCCGTGGAGCCGCAAGCAAATGCCTGTCCACCCAGTCCCCGTGGCCACACCCATGCCCACTGCACCCAGGTACTGGGGAGCAGCTGCTGGCCAGCTGCGGTTCCCCACCTTGGCACTTCTGAAATTCTCTCTACTGGAGTTAGCGCCGAGGTCTGGTTCCAGGACCCAGAGCTCTGGGGACTGACAGACGTTCAGTCTCTGGCAAACCAGGACGGTTGGTCCTCCGAGGTGAAGCCACACTAGAGCATTTGGACAGAGGGGCCTGGGAAGCCTTGGTTTTGTTAGCTGGGGCACTACTCAGAAGGAGCCACACGTGGGTCATATAAGATGTGGATGGCCGCTTTAATGAAAACATTCCCATGGGCAGCACCATCCAAGGATGGAAGAGCTCTTGCCTCGGGTGCTGAGCTTCCTGTCCTTAGATGTAATCAACCAGGAGGTGCAGGCCACTTGCGGAGGATCTGGCAGATGGAGTCAAAGCCCCAAGAGGTTGGTGGACTCGATGCTCCCCGAGGCCCTCCGTAGCCTAGGGGAGCCAAGGACTCCCCAGGACCTAGGGGGACCTTGCAGTGAGGACTGGGGCTGGCCCAGGGGACAATTCTCCAATGGACCTTTCCCCCAGGAGGTGGGGGTGGGCTGGGGCAGGTGGGACACCGCCTGCAGATGGTGCCTGAGCTTAGCCCTTGCCAATTCTGCAGCGGGGCAGGGCCTGTGGCAGTTCCCCCTGCAGCAGCAGGGGGTCAGGCGGGGCTGGCTGGCAGGTGTGGGGAGCCCATGGGCCTGGAGGCCCAGCCTGGCTCCCGCCCAAGCACCAGGAGCAACCCTGAGCCCTGGCCAGCTCCCAGCCGTGTTGAGCTGCACCCCACAGAAGCCTCCTTCCAGCCTGCTCCCGGGGTTGTCTGCAGTCAGGTCTACCAAGTGTGTGGGCCACTACTGGGTCGCTGGGCTCCCTAAACTCCGCTCCCCCCACACCTCGAAATCTCAGATGGGATGCACGCTTTCCTGCACAGTTAAGGGCACCGAGGCCCCTTCCCGGCTGAGGCTAGGTCAGGGCCTGGAAGGTCCCGGACCCGGGCGCGGGGGCTCTGGGAGGGAGGGCCTTGTCTCCCCGGCGACCATCCGGGGCTCCCCCTCTTCCCCTCCCGCCGCTCCGTGTCTCTCCCGCGCCAGGCCCTGGGTCTCAGCCTCCTCTGCCCCCCGCCCCGCCCCCCCCGCTGGTGTCTGGCCCGGGGGTGCGGGGGTGTCCCCTGGCGCTGCGCCCCCCGCGCCCCCGCCCGCGCCGCAGGGCCTCTCGCGTGTGCGCCCCCCGCGCGCTGCGGTGGTGGCCGGGCAGGGGTGCGGGGCGCCGGCGCGGGAGGCGGCGCCGGGCCCTTCGTCAGCCCCTCCCCGGCCGCGCCGCCGCCACTCGGCGCCTTTAAGGAGCGGGAGGGAGCCGCGAGGCGGCGGCTGCGGCGGCCGAGGCGCACGGGGCGGGGGCGCGGGGCGCGGGGCGCGGCGCGGAGGCCGCTCGGCCGGAGGCAGCTGGGCGGCCGGGGCCGGGCCGGAGCGGCGAGGAGCGCGGGGACCAGCCGGAGCCCCCGCCCGGGACATGGCCCAGGCGGGCCGCGCAGGTGAGGGCAGGGCGGGCGGCCGGGGGAGGGGCCGCGGGCGCAGGTGAGCCCCCGCGCAGGTGGGCGGAGGTTCCGGGGAGGGCCGAGCGCCCAGCGTCCTTCCTGCACCCCCGGCATCAGAGGCGCCGGGAGGGGCGCCGCGGGCGGGGGGGGGGGGGCCGGGGCCGGTCAGGCCGTCCCCCTCCCCCAGGCGCGGGCGCCGCAGGGCTGCCCCGGGGTCGCCGCTCCATCCCACGCCCCCTGCGCAGCCTGGACGCGCCCCCTGCCCTGCAGCGCGCTCTCCCCGGGACGCGGCGGTTCCCCCGCAAGCTCCGTCAGGAGACCCAGATTTCTCCTCGGGAAGGAGGGGTGCTCCGCGCGCGCGCCGCCTGGGAGCCAACCCCGGGGACAGAGCATCAGGGTGGTGGGGGTGTGAAGGTGGGGCCTCCTCTGGGGCCCCGTGGGCGGTGAGAGGCAGTGGGCGGCAGCATTCGTTCCTTCATTCATTCAGCCGGGCGTTCATTCACCCCCACGCGCTGTGTGTCAGGCCCGGAGCTGGGCCCTAGGGATCCGGAGGTGCCCGCGCTGGGCCCCGGGGTGGGGGCGCCCACAAGGCTAGCCGCACACTGTGGGCTCAGCAGGGCCTGCTGGCGGGGCTGGCATGTGTGAGTCCACCGTGAACTCCTCCCCAGCCTGTGATGCTGGCAGGTGCTGTGCCATCCCCCGGGACTCGGCATTGGTCTGGCACCAACCCCACCCCTCTACCCACCAGCAGCAGCAGTGCTGGAATGGGTATGAATTCTCCTGTACACACGCACACTCAGTGTGAGCACCCCAGGCCCTGTGCAAATCCATGGCCGCCCCATGGGCACCCCTGTGCACAGGCTGGGCATGTGGTTTAGGGCCCCCAGGAGTTCGGCTGGGGAGGGACACAGCAAATGTGGAGCCCATCTGAACACCTCCTTCTCACTGAGGAGCTGTGGGAGGCACCAGGAGATGACACCAGGCCAGCTGGAAACGCTGTGTCCCTCCCTCCTGTGAGAGCCCAAGGCCTTACCCACCCCCGCTGCTCCCAGAGGGCACATGGCAGGGCGTGTGTCCGCCCACCACCCCCAGCCTGTGTGTGTATGGGTGTGCACTTGCATGGATCACCTGCCGGGGCGCCGTAGTTACAGTAGCAGCCAACGCGTTCCAGGCCACATGCAGAGTGCTGGGGTGGGGGGGGATGGTTCTCACCAGCCACCCCCCACCCAAGACATCTGAAACAGATACTCAGAGAGACAGCTCCTTAAGGTGGCCCAGAGAGTGTGGGCACAGCCTGGGTGCAGAGCCGGGTCTGTGGGACTCGGAGGGTGGTACGTGGTGGACTTTCTCTGTCACTGCCCAGTCAGGTGTCCCCCACAGATGGACAGGGAGTGCGGTCCGGCCCCTGCTCTGCCGTGGAGGAGAGTCCGCGGGACTGTTTTAGGGACAAGTGGAGAGCCGCCCTGCCTGGGGCATCAGCACCTTGTGCTGCTCCATCTCGTCTCTCCTGCCTCAGTGCTGAGTGTGGCCCTTCCCTTCCAGGCAGCGCTGACCCCTCCTCTGTGCAGCCAGGGACCCAGCAAGATGGGACTGTGCCCAGCCCTTCCGGGCAACTCTGCATTTTGTAGATGTCCCCGGGCCTCTTCAGGCCCTGAGCCTACTGACCTGAAAACGGCTCTTGGGATGGTATGTGGGGAAGCTGCACAGGTGAAGCTTTGGAACAGAGGCATCCTTGAGGACAGGGGCTCAAAGTGGGGCCGTGACACAGTGCTGGCTGCTCTGGACTGCCGGCTGCAGACAGGCAGGGCGACGGTCTACAAGGGAGGTGACGTTAGGACCAAGGGAGGCTGAAGGCTGAGGTGGAGGCTGTGGGTGTGAGGGCCCTATGAGACATTCCCCCTGAACACTGGCCGGACACCTGCGGGGTGGGGGGCAGGAGAGCCAGGGGTTGTGGAGCCAGCACAGGGTGTGACTGTGGGCAGGTGAGTGGTGTTCCTGGGCTCACGCAGTATGCGGCCCGAGCAGCCAGCCAGTGACCGTCACTGAAGGAGGCCATAGAAGGACTTCTACTTTGCCAGGAGAATCCAGGTACTTCCAGAAGGGATTGCGTGGATTAGAGTGCAGATCCCACACAAGTTATTGCCTGTTCCCAGGCCAGACCTGTGGTGGTGCCCAGCAGGCACCCAGTCTGGAGAGGAGAGAGGAGGCGGGGAGGGCCCGTGTTCTGCGCCAGGGCTACCTGTGGGCAGTGAGGCCACAGGCGGTAAGGCTCAGTGAAGGCCAGCGGTCTCTAGGCTGCTGAATTGGGGTAGGCAGGTGGCGCCGGGCAGGCCTGGGGTCGGGCCGGACAGAGGAAGAGGTGTGTGTGGAGGGGCACAGGAGGGCGAGGACCCAGAGGGTGGCTGGAGGCACCCAAGGGCGCAGGCCTGGGAGGGGTGTGTGGGGTGGGGGCAGGAAGAACTCAGGAAGAAGCACAGCAGTGGGGAATGGGACAGGGGAGAAGCCTGGGTGTTTGGTGGCCCTATCACCCACTGTGAGGGGGCGAGACTGGCCAGCAGAGCTGGCTCATAGGAGGGGCTCTTCTGTTCCCGCCACCCCAGTGTCGCCAGTGCCCGCGGTTGGGACCTCGTCTGGGCAGGGCTGGGCCGTCCAGGCCGGAGGAACCAGTTTCTGAGCTCCAGGTGCTGGCTCAGCTCTTGGGGGAGGTGCTGGCAGGCTGTGTGGGCAGGGGACTGATCTCGCAAGGGATTGATAGGCAGGGAACCCATCCCGCAGGGGATACATCTCATGGAGGCCGGCTCTCCCGGAGGACGGGAGGGGCTCCCAGGACCCTGGGAGATGGCAGGGGGTTCCAGGCATGACCCCGTAGTTGTCATCCTCGTCATTGTGGACATGGGGAAGCTCCCAGGCCCTAGGGTGCCAGGATGGCTTTGCAGGGTCCCCTTCCTGGGGGCCCAGGGCCAACACAGGGGCTGAATCGGAGACCAGTGTCCCGGCTCAAGGCCTGTCTGAAATTTTGCCTTCAGGAAGCCTTCGGGGACTTCCCTGCAGCGTTGAAGGTGTTGCAGCTCCTGCTCCTCTGCTGAGCGCCCCCCCCTTGCCTGCCTCTCAGGCCTGGAAGCCCCTGTCCTCACAATGGGCCCTTGTTCCCCTGGCAGGTGTTGGGAAGTCCTTGGGGAGGACCCAGAGTGTGAGCTTACGGCTGGACCCCCCCCTTGCTGGGGCCGAGTCCGCGTTGGGCTGGCCAGGAGGTGTGAATGTGCGGCCTGTGGGGGTGGGGGGCATGGAGTTTCCGGTCCCACCTTCGAGTTAGCAGGGCCAGAAACAGGCTGGGGAACTCAGGGCCCTCTTCTGGGGCCTTTTTCACCGAGGACAGGGTGTGAATGCTCTGTGGGGAGTGGGGATGTCCCCGTGGGTTCTGGGTGCTGTGGCGGGCAGCCCAGGGGCGAGGGGACACCCTGGCACGTGCGTGATGTCACCTGCTCCTTCCGCATTGGCTCGAGTGTGTCTCTGTGGGGGAGGCTCTGTGTTCCTCCCACTTTGTGGATGAGGACGCCAAGCCCCAGGAGGACAGAGTGTCTCATCCTGGGAGCCCCCGAAGCCAGAGGCAAGGCTGGAGGAGGATGGGGGTTTCGTCCCTGCTTGGATACACATCCCTGGCAGTTAGGCTGCATCACGGAGAGGACAGAGAGGCCGCTGGCTCCATCCGGGCTCACCTTAATGAGTCCTTGTAGGCCTCAGTGTCCTCAGCGGTGACCAGGGGGTTGGGACGGGGAGGGGAAGAGCTGGGAGCCAGGACCTGCTGTAAGTTTGCTCTAGGGCTGCTTTTTCTCCTTTCTCGGCCCCCGGCCCTGCTGGCCTGTGCCTGGGGGTCTCCTCCCCGCTCCTCTCCTGCCCTCGGGGCCCCCAGTGTGGAGGGGGCATGCCCCTGGCTGGTCCTGGGGGTCTGCAGCCAGGCCGGGCAGGGGTGACCGGTACCCCCACCAAGGGCTGGGATGGGAGGGGGCTGAGAGTGCACAACAGCCTGGAAATCACATGAGATCCCAACCCCCCCCCCACGCCCTCAAATCCTCTCTACTCCCAGCTTTAAAATTCTTGTTTTCTAAAGAGAAAGAAAATGCTAAATTGTACCCCCTTTTGCAAAGGAACAGAGCCTTAATGAGTCACTCTGGAGGTAACTGCCACCTCCAGGGCCCCACGCCCGCTGCCCGCCCACACAGCTGTGTGGCCACGGCACCCACGGGGTACACATGTGGGTGGGGGGAGCCTCCTGCCATGGCCCCCGGCCCACCGCCTCTGGGCTGTCCCCAGGGCGGCATTTATGGGGTTTACGCTGAGGCGCTCAGGGCCTATGTGGCCACATCAGGCTCCACTTGAGGCTGGGGGACAGGGAAGGGGAGACTCTGTGGCTGGAGGGGGATCAGTGTGTGCAGTCAGGGTGGCCAGGAGCAGGTACTGCGGGAAACCCGGTACCTGGGCGTCAAGCTGTTCCCAGGCTTCTCGGGAAGGTGCTGCTCCAGGCCGGGAGCCATGGGGCATGGGGCTGACCCGCAGGGGTGGGTCCCCGGAGCACTTGTGGAGCCCGTCTTGTTTGGAGATGGTCGCCCTAATGTTTGCAGAGCCGCCTGTGTGGGGGAGGCACCCTCTTCCCAGACACCCCATCGTCCTGGAGGGGAGGACCAGCCATCTGGGAGCCAGGATGCCAAAGGAGGGCTGGATGCAGAAATGGAAACCCGCGCTCTGTCCGGGAGGGGTGCTGGGTTGTGGATCCGAGGCTTCTTTGGAGTGGAGCTGTCTGCTGTGAGGCACGTCACCTGCGTGGCAGCCGCTCGGGGACGGATTGCGGGGTGCGGGCCTTGGGGTGGGCTTGGGGGGCCATCCCAGGGACCTGTCCTTGCAGGTGCAGCACGTCTGGGGCTGCCCACCACCTCGTGGACGCTGCTATCTGTCTGGACGGCCCCAAGTGCCCAGGCCGTGTCGTCCTTGCCGGGTCGCCCCACTGACCGGGCCCAAGGCTTCCCTCCCCTGGGAGGCTGGTCCCGGATGAGCAACTCTAGAGTCATCCCTGGTGGTAAAAAGTGCTATTTTCAGCTTTCCCATTACTGCCCAGTACGTGTGTGGGGGGTGTTTATCCCTTGCTGTCTTTTTGTTCCTTCTGGAACAGCCGCGGGAGCACTGAGCAGCCCCGCCTCCAGGGTCCTGGCCGCTGGCTCCTGGTGCCATGAGTTGGCACCAGATGGGGAGCCTGCAGGCCAGAGGCAGCTGGGCCCCACCCCTGCTCGGGAGCAACCTGAGGCGACAGGTGGTCAGACGGCCCACGTGGGGTCCCCTTGGCCGGGGCTGCTCCCGGTGACTTGCTTCAGGCGACCATAGCCTTCGGTGCCCCAGCAGAGCACGGGTGGTGTGTGGAGGTGGGGCCTGCAGCATCCTCTGTGGCCCCTGTGGGTGCCCAGGGCATGGGCCTGTTTCCCACTCCCCATGGGGCTCCTGGGGTCACACCGGGGGACCTTCCTGCAGCTGTGAGGCCCCCCGCCCCCGCTGCCCTCCCGAGAAGCCCGCAGGTGGCAGAGCTGTCACTGGCACAGTGACAGGTGCCACAGGAGCTCCCTTGAGCGGGAGGAGAAAGCCTTTCCCTTGTGGAGCAAGAGTGGCAAGACAGAGGGGCACGTCTGGGGAGACCCGCCTCAAACACTTCGGGACCATCAGGAGACAAAAGGGCAGAGCTGAGAAGGTACAGCAGTAACCAAAACTATTAATCACTAATTATCTCCTAAATAAGGTAATTAATGGGTATTTAAATGGTAAATTTATGAGATACCAAGAGGTCTTCAAGAAGCATATTTTTTTCAGAGTAGCTGGTTGGCCACCTGTGTCCTGTGGGGGAACTCCGGGGTCCTCATCCTGCTCTGGCCAGGCCTGGGGCCAGGCAGGCTGGCTTCCTCCTCGGGTCCGTCTGTCCTCGGCTTCAGGCGGGGGCCTCACGGACCATGCAGCTCCCTGGATCGTGTGACATTGCTGGAGAGAAGGCAGCGTCAGCAGAGAACGTGCCCCTCCGCGGTGCCTGGGGCCAGTGCGGCCAATGTCAGGCGGAAGGCCGTGGCTGGTGCTGTGGCTCCATGGTGCCATATTTGCAGCAGGGTCCGCCACGGGGATGTGGCTTCATTTGCGATGTGGTTGGAGCTGCGGGCCACAGCCTGCAGTGTGCCCAGGGCTGTGACCCCGGCTGTGACCCTGCCAGTGGCCTGCTGCTCTGGGGGTGGGGGCATGTGGCATGTGTCAGGGTCACTGTGCAGCCTGGGGTCCACGCCTGCCCTCATGGAGCCACCTGGCTGCCCAGATACTGGATCTCTACAGGGTCCTTTAGGATCTGGGCTCCAGCAGACAGGCTCCCCAGGCTCCCCGCATGTCCCCGAAACAGCCTGGCCCATAAGCTCATCAGTGGCGCATACAGCAGTTTGGGACGTAGTTAGGACATGTTTCCATAGCAACCAACCCCCAACCTGCATTGGTTTCCTTCCGCGGCTTCTACTGGCCTCGCGTCCCTCCTTGGTGGCCCCACAGCCTCTCCTGACCCAGAGAGGAGGTCTGACGACAGGTGCGGTGGGTGCTCCCCCAGGGGTGGCTCCAGGGTGTCCCCTGCAGCAGGCCATGTGGACAGAATGAGAGCTCCTGGACCTGCTGTTCTCGTACGTGTGCGCACATGTGCATGTTCATGTATATATATGTGTGTGTGTATCTGTGCATGCACTTATCCATGTGTTTGTGTGTGCACACATGTGCATGCGTGTTTGTGTGCACCTGCAGTATTATGTGCACGTGTACATATTTGCACATGTATGCATTTGTGTGTGCATATGCACATGTGTGCATTCATATGCATGTCTGTGTGCATGTGTGTGCACTTGTGCGTTCATGCATGTATATGTGAATATCAGCACATATTTGTGTGGCCATATATGTTTGTGTTTATAGTGCATGTGTGTACATAACCATGGACATGTGCCTGCACGTATGTGTGCTTGTGTGTGCACATGTGTGCATGCATGTGTTCATGTGCACGTATCTGCATGTATTATGTGCATGCGTATGCATTCATGTGTACATATGCATGTGCAGTTCATATGCATGTCTGTGTGCATGTGCATGTCTGCTTGTGTATATGTGTGTCTGTGTGTGTTTATGTGTGCATATGTGTCTGTGTGTGACACATGGAGAGACTGGGGACGAGGGCCCTGAGTGAGCCACAGTGGATCACATGTCTGCTGAGGCCCCATCGGAGGCCGTGCACCCGCCTGGCTTCGGTGCAGCATGAGGCAGGGCTGGGCAGCAGGCCCAGGGCCGGACACCCCCCCAACCGGGCTGCCCAGAGGCACACGAGGCTCCCAGGAGGCCTGGGAGTCGGCGGGTGTGACTTGAACACCTGCAGAGCATGGCCAATCACTGCAGACACCTGGGGCCCTCATTCCTCTGATTAGCCACACTTCCGATCCTGGAGGAGAAGCTTCTAGATCCAGCTTCTCATACAAACGGCCTGATTGCTTTGACTTCCATCTTTCCTCCTGCCTACCCAGCCCACCCTGTCCTGAAGACTCAGTGGGGGCCCCTTCCCCAGGAAGGCCTCCGGGCCTCCAGCCTGTGGGGCCCCTGCGTCCGAGACATGTTGTGCACACCCGTGGGGTGCCGCATTGGCACTTGGCCCAGGGCCAGGCTGCCCCTTCTCTGCTCTGCGCTGCTAGGGCTGGGCCCAGAGGCTGCGTCCCGGGGCCGGGAGCAGTGGGTTAGCTCTCTCCCTGACTCCCTCGTGTTCCCGTCCTGGACCTGCAGTGGTGCCAGGGAGCCAGCTTCTGTTGCTCCATGGCCTGTGTGCTAACTTCTCCGGGAAGTTCCTGCCCGTGCCCGTGAACTGCTGTGTGTGTGATGCAGAGACAGGGAGGGGGTGCATGGAGCGTGTGCGTGGCTGTGTCATCAGCACAGGCGTGGGGAGGGAGAGGGGCTTGGGAGGATGGCACTTTCCAGGGAACGCAGCTGCACATTCAGATGTCTGCACAGACACGAGGATACGCAGACATGGACCTGCAGAGCCCGTGGATGGGCCTGGCTTCCAGGGTCGCCTCCACCGCCTACCGGCTCCGTGACCTCGTGTCGATAATGGCATGTGTGTCAGCTGTAGGATGGGGACACGGGGGCTCCGTTAGGGTTATTTTAGGCAACTTCCCGCAGGGTGTCTGGCTTGCTCCAGTTACTCCACAGGTCACCTTTTAGTCATTTGCTCGTTGGCCAAACAATTGTGCTGGACCCAGAGCAGGCACAGAGCTCATCCTCACTGTTCTGGGGTCGTGGGGCCCAGACTTTAAACGCCCCCCGAACTGTGTGCCCCACCCCAAGCTTCAGGAGACTCCCTGGCCCTCTAGGCATCTGTGTTCCCATGTCTCTGAGCATGCAGGTGATGGCCTCGGGGTGGGGAGGCCCCGTCTGCAGCAGGCCCTGCCCTGCCTCTTCTCACCCCTGTCTCTCCTCCACCTCTGGCTCCGGCCACATGGGTCCTTGTCTGCCTCTCAGCCCTGCCCCTGTGGTTCCTGCGTCTGAGAACATTGGCGTGTATGTCCCACGCGTGCGTGTGCAGCAGTGAGTGTGTACACACGCTGGGTGTGCCTGGCTCCTCCTCAAGGATGGAGGGACAGATCTTCGGGAAGGCCCCTCACATCCTGCCATGTCATCCCGCCACTGTGTCCCTTTGTGACATGTGACTTTGTTTTAAAGCCTGTGGGACGATGTGAGGAAGCATGCACCCCCCATACAGAAGCTGGGTGACACGTGCTGCTAAGCGTTCCAGAAGCATGGGCAGCTGATGCCCGTGCACCCCCTTACCAGAGGCTGTTTGGAGCAGCCCCGGCCTGAGAGGAGGGTGGGATTTATAGCACATCTGAACGAACCTATAGTGTATATTTAAAAACCAATGCGGGGGGGGGGGGATGTCTGGGGGGCTCCGTGGGTGAAGTGTGTGCCTTCTGCTCAGGTCATGACCTCAGGTCCTGGGGTTAAGTCATGCATTGGCCTCCTTGCCCAGCCCCTGCCCAGCGGGGAGCCTGTCTTCCCTCCCACTTGTGTGCTCTCTCTCTCTCTCTCTCTGTTGCTCTCTCTGTGTTGCTCTCTCAAATGAATAAAGTCTTAAAAAAATAACATAAAAACCAAAAACTGATGCAGGAATGCATTTTGAAAACAAGGAGGATAACAGTAAACAAGACAAACATACCTTTGAAAAGAAATTCAAATAGTGACTCTGTCCAGAGGAGAGGGTCTCCTCTTCAACGGAGTGGCGCTGTGTGAGTACTCTGTCAGTGCCTCGCTGTGTGTCTGTCTGTCCTTCCTTCCCTGAGTCCACTGTCAGATGCGTGGGGAAGGGGGCACAGCAGAGATGGGAGGGGGACATACTGTTTTCTCCAGGTCACTTCCTCCTCCCTGCTTGGCCTCCCCCGTCCCCCCCCCCCCCCCCCCGCCCAGGATGTCAGCTCTGCGAGGTCCCACCCCATCCCCCGTATGTGCCACGGTGTCCCCAGTTCCTGTGTGGTGCCTATGGATGGGCAGCCATGTGACACCCGAGCCCCCCTGCCCTGTTTGCCCGCCTCCAGCGGGGAGAAGCCCCCCAGCTTCCCTGCAGCCCTGCCCTCCAGCTGGACCCCCACAAAGCCTGGCCTGTCACGTGTGTCATCAGTGTGGTGGTGACCTAGGGTGATGGTGGACGGGAGGCAGGACGTGGTAGGGGTGCTGCAGGAGGCACATGTCTGGAGCCTTTCTCCTTCCCTGGGCTGGAGCGCACATACGTGTGCGTGCGTGTGTGCTGGGGCGGGGGTGGCAACAATGTCCCGGCCTTGTCTCCTGGGCAGAGCGTGCGCCATTCGGGTGCGAGGGCCGCCACAGCTGGGAGCTTCTCCTGAACCCTCGCGCTTCAAACTCAGGAGCCAGGTAGACTCGGGTCAAGCTTCCGGGGAGCCCATTGGCGCTTGCACTCGGCTGCCACACTCAACACTTAGGGCCCAAATAACAGGAACAGTAGGACGGTCCTCACCACCTGGCGCTTGCTCCTGAGGACCACGGTCAATCTGCCTAGCGACGGATGTTTGCATATTAATCTAGTGCATGTGGTAGTTTCTATACTTTTTAGTATCTGTGACTAGGAACACACATAACGTTAGTGTGACTTCAGCAAGAATTTTAATTTTTTTATTAAAGTTTTCTTTTTTTAATAAAGATTTTATTTATTTATTCATGAGAGAGACACGGAGAGAGGCAGAGACACAGGCAGAGGGAGAAGCAGGCTCCCTGCGGGGAGCCCGATGTGGGACTCGATCCCAGGACCCTGGGGTCACGCCCATGAATTTTTAAATGACTGTGTGCTTTCGTAAATCACATAAATCTCTATACATGTTGGATTTATACATAAACACTTCTTTTTGCATTTTCAGTAGGGAGGGGTTTCTTTTGCTGATACTGTAAATGGTGTTGTTTTTAAACATCTCAAACTGGTTTTTTGTTGATAATAAGCAAGAGTGCCATTGACTTTTGTATATTGGTCTTGTGTCCGGAATCTTGCTGTACTCAACTACTTGTTCCAGTCATATTTTTGGTGGAGTTGCTTTTTAAAAAATATTCTTTAAAAATTTATTTATTTGAGACAGAGAGAAAGCATGAGCATGAACGGGGGTTGGGGAGCCACAGAGGGAAGGAGCAGACTCTCCGCAGAGCAGGGAGCCCAAGGCAGGACTTGATCCCAGGACCATGAGATCATGACCTGAGCTGAAGGCAGACGCTTAGCTGACTGAGCCCCCTGGGTACCCCTTATTTTCCATATAGACAGTGATGCCATCTGAGAATGGAAGGAATTTGGGGTTTTCCTTCCAAGTGTGTACCTTTTGTTTTGTCTCTTGTCCTGCTGCGCTAGCTAGGACTTCCTCCACTCACATCAGGGCACCAGGCCCACTTCCATGTTAAAAATGCTCAGTGTTGGCGCATCCTTGCAGTCAATCCAGGGCCTGGACCAGTCTGCCACACTGCCCACAGTGAGTGACCAGAATCAAGAGTGTCTAGGGTTCCCCATGGGGAATATGGGTCAGACCCAGTGTCGCACCTATAGGTCACTTCTGGGCTTTGGGACGAGCTTCTGGCCTGGCTCCCAGCCACAGTGTGTGTTCATGAGTTGGCAGTAAATCCAGGGCCTGGGAACAGGAAGGGTGTGTGTTGGGGAGTTTGTGGTGGGTTGGGTGGGGGGTCAGGTGGTGAAGGGGTCGGGCAGGTGGAGGGAATGGGTGGGAGGTGCTGTCCCTGGGCCAACAGGGCTGACCTTGCCCTTCAGGAACAGAACAGTGTGTGCTCCAGGCTCTGGGCTCAGGGCAGGGACCCATGCCAGGTCCTGCAGGGGAGCGGGGCTGCTGCGGGCTCCCTGGGGCTATCTGTGTCCCCATAGCCATGCCCAGGGAGAGCACACACCTCTCACTTGTGCGTTGGCATCTGCTGCATGTGCGGACAGGTTCCCCAACACCAGCCAGAATCGAAAAGGGAGGTTCTCTGTCAGGTTCCTCATTGTGCCTATGGGGAAACTGAGGCACAGAAACGAGACGTGTGCCTGCTGGTCGGGGCTGACACCTCAGCAATGGCAAGCTCCGTGTGCCTGACGGTCATACTGTTTTCCATACAATCTAAGGTGCAGTTAATGCCTAAGATACATGATTATTTTATAAACCCCGAGGAAGAATAAGCAAAACCATTTATAGCTGAGCCCCGAACTCCATGGGCGCCTGGGGTGCTGACTTCTGCATGGTCAAAAACCCACAGATGACTGCTGACTCCCCAGAATCTCACTGGTTGTTGTCCACCATCAGCCAGAGCCTCACCAGGAGCATAAAGAGCCAATGAGTCTGTGTCGTGCGTGTCGTATGCACTATGTGCTGTAGTCGCTGTGGGTCAGGCCAAAGAAAAGAAAATGTTATTAAGAAACACGTAAGGAAGTCTACTGAGAGGAAAAACACCTGTGTTTATCGAAAGGACCGTGTGTAAGTGGACTTGTGCAGCTCAAGCTCGTGTAACCCAAGGACCAGCCATGAACTACGATGTGCTGTTATGTAAGACATGCTCCGAGTTGGTTTTTATATTTTCTTTAAGATTTTATTTATTTATTTGAAAGAGCCAGCACAGAGGCAGGGGGAGAAGCGGCTCCCTCTGGGGAGCCCGATGCAGGACTCGATGCCAGGACCCTGGGGTCACGCCCTGAGCCAAAGGCAGATTCTCAACTGCTGAGCCCCCTGGGTGCCCCAAGACATGCTCTGGTTTTAAAGATGTTAATGTGTGAAAAAATGTGCTGGTGAGCACACCGAGGCCTTGGTTTGAGGTTTTCAGGCTCCCGAGGCGGGTATGCATGTCCTCACCTCACAGCCGGGGCCCTGAGGAGCAGAGGGGCGGGGGGCTCACCTGCCGGTGCACAGCTTCTTGGGGACGAGGGCTGAGCTGGGATCCTGTTTGTCCTCAGCCCTGAGCTCTTAAGCAGCAGCCGCCCGAGTCCCCTGTGTTTTTGCAATGTGGCCACATCCACACATGGGGAGCCCTTGCATCACAGATGCTGGGGTGTCGTCCAGGCCCTGGTGTTGCCAGGGCTCAATGGTCAACTGTCGATTGTGAGCTTCTTGGGAGCATCCCCCCAGCACCTTTGTGGTTTCAGCATTGACAGGTTTTCGCCCACCTGCCATCTCCAGCCCTTCGTGGGTCTGCCCAGTGGAGGGTGCCCTGGGCACCGGCTGGTTCCATCCAGGGCCCTGAGGAGGTCCGATGCCATGGCCTGGCTTCTGTGGATGGTTCGGGTGATCCAGCAGTGGCCGCCCCAGGCCCCCCAAGAGGCTGACACGGATCCTTGGAGCTCAGGGCGGACTGCGGTGGGCACTGTAGGTGGGGAGCCAAGGCTGTGGAAAGAGGACGGGGCGCAAGTGGAGCTCAGGCAGGCTCCCCCCCCCACACACACACACTGGGGCCTGTGTCTCTGCCGAGGCCGCCGTCCAGGCCTGGACACGCAGTTGTGTCGGCCCCTTCGCCCTCCCGATGGCCTTGGGCAGGGCCTGTCGCCTGCCTGCAACGGGGAAACACACAGAAGCACGTTGCCTGTGGGAAGACGTGTTCTGGGCCCGGTGTGACATCCTGGGCCGTGGGGCCTGTCCTGCCCACCTGGATGTCTCACATCAGCAGGTGGCTGAGTGACCACTGTGGACAGAGCCCCTTCCCACCGGCTGACACCCTGTGTCCACGCGGCACGGCCCACTGTGCGTTCTGGCCCCGGGCCACCTTGGGGGCCTCTTGATGGCCTCCAGTTTCGGTTTTGGGGAGCGCTCATTCCCTCCTGTTGGAGGAGCTGGAGCCTGAATGCAAGCACAGTGTCTGGCTGGTTAGCGAGGCATGGGGCGCCGATGGGGTTGGGAAGGCTGGCCTTGGTCTCGGCCACGTGGGGCCTCACGCAGGGACACGGGCTCAGGCCTGGCTAATGAGTGTGTTCCCCTTGGCAGGTGGTCCTCCCCCGGGTGGTGGTGCCCCCTGGCACCTTCGAACTGTCCTCAGCGACTCGGTGGAGAGCTCTGACGATGAATTCTTTGATGCCAGAGGTAAGTGAATGCCCTCGCCCCATCATTAGAGGGATCCCTGATGAGCATTGGCGTCTCTCCTGGGGCCACCACGTCCCACACTCGCACCATGTCCCACACTCACATGTACCGACCCGTGCATCCCCAGGGCAGGGGCTCTGCCTTTCTCGTCGGCCGTGGGGCATGGGCACCATCCTCTGCGGGCTTGGGGTTTGGGGGAGAGGGGGACCAGGCGGGACTTGGAGGAAGACAGGCTCCCGCAGGGGAAGCGACACCACCCAGTGCAATGGCCCAGGTGCCAACAGAGCTGGTGACCAGGCCCTGGGGGGACGTGGGGATGGAGGCGAGGAAAGGAGGCGGTGCTGGTGGGCGGCAGGTCTGCCCACAATGTCCGAGGGAGAGTCCCCACGGCCACGCTTGCCCGGCCTGAGTGGGCGGGGACGAGATGCACTGAGGCCTCCTCTGTACCCAGGGCCGGTCCTCACTGCCTGTCCGGCCCCGCCCCGGGAAGTCACCACGTCCAGGCATCTGCTCGCTCCTGGGGCGGCAGCTCTGAAACACCTGGCCGAACAGGGTCTTGAAAGGCAGACAGACTGTGCCTGAGCGGGACCCTGGGGACGTGGCCTCTGCGGTGCCTCGGGTTCCCCGTCAGCTCTGCACCTCTGGAAACGGGGAAGACTCCAACTCAGGGCAGCAGGGCCTGGGTGCCAGGCCTCCCCAGCCCTCCCCGGCCCAGCTGGGCCTCACGTGCTGCCTCCCGTGGGTGTCTGGCTGCAGTGGCTGTGGGGCTGCTTCTCCGTGGCAACCGGCTGACAGTGTGACAACAGTGCTGTCAATATTTTGATGCTCAGAACACTTTTATTTCAAATATTTTGCAGTTCACCAGGGTGGGTGCTCCCGGACGGTGGGGACGGCAGGTGACGGGCAGTGCTGAGGGCCTGCTCACCTGCTTCCCTCCAGCAGCTGTGGGCACATCCTGCCCCTACCCCACAGGCTGCACCTCCCTCTGCACCTGCCACCACCCCCCATGACCTTGCCCCTGTGACCCCCCTGTGACCTCCCCATGACCTTCCCCCATGACCTCCCCCATGACCTCCCCTGTAGCCTTCCCCCGTGACTCCCCCATGCACACCCCACCTCATATGGGGGTTTCCCTGGCAAGATGAGAGCCCCTTGCCATGTGCAGGGGGGATGGTTAGGCCCCGGGGAGGGGGCAGGATCCCCCTCATGTGTGGGCGGCTTGGGGGCCTTGGCAGGGGTACAGAGCAGTCTGTGCGCCCCACGCCGCCCAGGCAGGACGCAGCTCCGTGGGCCACATGGCCAGTGCCCCCATGGGTGCTGCGGGCTGGGCAATGGGGTCCAGGTCCTCAGAACTAGGAGAGGTGCGTCCCTCCTGTTGTCCAAGGGGATCTGGGGGCCACGGTGCAGCCTCTGAGGGTGGGGTATAGAGTGGGGCCAAACCTGGGGGCATCGGGGGGGCCCATGGCTCAAGCCCCGACCACGCCCAAGCTGAGTTCGTCTGGCCGCCCACATCCAGGCTGGGGAACAGCCCTGAGGACTAGGAGGCTTGTCCAGGGTCACTCGGGGTTGGGCAGAGCCGGGGCTGAAACCACCCCCTCCACTGTCTATGTTCACTGGGTGTCCACCCATCAGGGAGCAGGCGCTGCCCTTGCAGGGCGGGCATCGTGGGCGCTGCCCTCACGGAGGGGCCATCGCGTGGCTGGGGACAGGGAGACAGTGGGCCAGTGGGTGAGCTGCAGCAACAGTTGCCGAAAATAAAACAAGGGAAGAGACACCTCAGCAGAGACAGGAGACACACTGGACCGTCAGTCCTCCGGGAAACACCAGCTGAGACCGTGGTGTGACACTGCCCCCTGCCCGCGAGGACAGCCAGTTGCCTCCACCGACCCTGATGGAGGAGTTGGGATTTGCAAACTGCTGGCAGGAGCAGCTGCGGTCCGGCCGTGTGTAGTGGGTTCCAGCTCCTCCACAGCTCGTGGTCCTCACCCCCGGGGCACCGTCCTGCCGCCGAGTGTCTGCCCGGGGGGAGGGAGAGCGCACGTCCACCCGAGAGCGTGTGCAGGGACTGCACTAGCTGCTGCCCAAACCTGACACAGCCCAGATGCACAGCGGCAGGTGAACAAGTGCACGAACGTGGGTCAGCTGAGCAGGGAGACGCGGTGTGGCCGTGACACGGGCAGGCCCTAGGGGTGGGGGCTGTGAGTGGGAGACGATGGGTGGACAGAGTACCCTGGGGGCTGACCCAAGGACGCGGAACTAGGATGTGACACGCCTGCCATGGCAAGAGCAGGGAGTGGCCTGGGGGCGGGAGAAAACTCTGGGGGTGATAGTTTTCAGGTCCCTGTGCCCAAACTTTCCAAATTGTCCTTTTACCTGCATGTAGTTTACTGAGCACTGTTCTCCTCAGTGACACCGTTAAAAGTGGAGGCCCCCGCCCCCTGATGTAATCTGAGGGATGCCGTGGGGTGAGCGGTGGGCCCCTGGGGACATGCTGGTTGTCCTTGGGCCCTCCCCTGGCATCTAGACGACAGCCTGGTGCCTCGCTATGAACTCACACAAGCAGTCCCAGCCCTGGCAATTGTGGGTGTGTGTGTGGGCTGGGCTGGGGGATGAAGCTGAGGGGGGCCGGGGTGAAGCCAGGGCACCTGGGGGGTGCAGCCTGGGAGGCCAGGGTGCAACAGGGGCATCTGGAGGGTGGGGGGAAACTGGGGGGCTAGAAGGGTGTGGCCAGGGTTTGCTTTCAGGGCACACCTGGCCTGGGTGGCTTGACGGGAGCACAGCCGAGCCCCCTCCGGGGGGGACCCTGGAGGTTTCTGCTGCTGCTGCGTCCTCTGTGTCCACCACTGTCCGTGGCTCCCATGCCCAGGGCCGCAGACCTGGCACCGTCAACGCCCTGCTGCCCTCCAGTGGGAGGCCGGCCCCGGGAGCTGCCCTCGGCCTCATGGGAGACCCTGCTCCTGGTCCTGCCCCCGGGACTGAGAGAAACCGGCGCACTGCCCTGACAGCGGTTGGCTTCCTGGAGAATGTGGGGTGCATCTCTGTCTGGGCTTGTCCCGAGGGCATGGCCCCATGGAAGGGCAGGTAGTGGACAGATGTGGGGCTGGTGACTGGCTGGTGTGTGACCCCAGGGAAGCTGTGGGGCCTGGGCCCCGGGTCTCTACAGGGCAGGGGCAGGTTGTCTCAGGGACGAGGGGGACACTGCTGGCCATGGAGGTGGAACCGCAGCTCGTGGCCCCAGGGGAAGATCTGCAGCCTGATCCTGGGGGCCCCAGGGCAGGGTGCTTCTGGATCCTGGGAGATGGGCGGTGTTGGGTGGGCGACCCCGGAAGGGACGGGGCTGGGACAAGGAGTTGCGCTGCTTAGGCGTCCTGTGGACGCAGCAGCAGCGGAGGCTCCGGCGTGGGAAGAGGCTGAGTGGAGCCAGGCGGCCGCAGGCTAGGGTCAGGTCCGGTCAGCCTGGGGTCAGAGCTGTGGCTCCATGGGGGTGAAGTAGGTGCAGAGGTCATGGGAGGTTAGTACCAGCATGCAGGGAGCAGCCTCCAGAAGTTGAAATGCAAAATCAATAAGTGGGGCATTGATCCAGCCGGCCCGCTGTGGTGCTTGGGCCCTGCCAGGAGGCACGTACAGCACGGATAGATGTGCAGCGGACAGACGGCCACCAGGCTCCACCAGGGGAGCCCGCTGTTGGCAGAGTAAGGCTGCTGCCATCCGAGGAGTCCCAGGGTGGGTGGAGCAGGTCGAGGCATGAGTGGGGGGCAGAAGGCATGGGAAGGCCATGGAAGATTCTGGAAGGCAGAGTGAGGAAGGGTGGCTCCTCAGGAGCTAACCAGGGATTGTGGAGAGAGGGACCTATGGGGACAGAGAGGTCCTGGGCCCAGAGAGCGAGGCCTGTCCTGGTGGCAGGGGCGGGGACCCTGTGGCAGAGGCCCCGCAGCCTGGGAGGGATGGGGCGGGTGGGGGTGAGAGCCGGAGTGCGTGGGGTGGGCTGACTCCAAGTGTGGGGACAGGGTGGTGAGGCTGTGGGATGGTAGACCAGGAGGGGAGGATGGCCTCCGTGCTGGGCCCTGGGGGCCCCTGGAGGAATTGGGACTGGGATGTGTACGCAAGCCCTGCTGAGCACCTGCTGGATGCATGGCCCCAGGCCCGGAGCCCCAGGTCACCTGTCTTGCCGTGTCAGGATGACTTTACTGCTGTGTTTTCTCACAAAACTGGGTTCCCGTGGTGGGGGCGGCCAGGGGCCGGTTGGGGGGCAGTTGGGGGCTGTCGGGGGGCAGTTGGGGATGGTCGTTTCTCACGATGCAGGGGCAGGTACACAGACCTCTGGGCTTGGCAGGAACAGTTGAAGGGCTGTGTGCCTGGGCAACGGGGCTGGGAGAGCCAGCCCTGCAGGAGGCCACGGCCCAGTCCTTGACCAGGACACCCCAGGGCAGAGGGCAGCTTGGCTCCAGGCCCTGTAACCACTTCCTTTGTGACCTCGTGTCGCCCCAGGGCATGCATGACCACGATGCTGTTCTATCGCTGACGAAGACCCCGGGTCGGGTCGTAGAGCTCAGGCCACTGTCCGAGGCCAGAGCTTGAAGCAAGTCTGTCTAACCCCAAACTGGGCTTCTAACCCCTTGTGGCCCTGCTGCCCCCAGGCTGGACCTGCCCAATACCTTCCTGCTGACATTGCCTCATGCCCTGCGGCCTTTTCACGTTTACGGCGTCACCTATGGCCGTCAGGACGGCACCCTGGGAACAGCTGCACAACTAGAGTCACGGCCCCCGTGGAATAGATACGAGGACAGGGCCAGTTGAGGGATGTGTGCAAAGGCCCAGCCCATGTAGGGCAGGGTCTGGCCTGGAACCCGTTGCGGGGCCGGGGAGGGGGGGGCGGCGGCAGGCGCTGCCTGCAGGTGTCGACATGGGCCCGGATCCAGCACACCACCCTGGGGAATGGTCTGGGTGTGTGTGGTGCCAGGTGGGGGGCAGGGAGGGTTGGCAGTTCCTGAAACTGCTGTAATCCTGGTCGTAGCCTGGGGCCACGTCCCCAACTTCTTGGTGCTTCTCCTTCCTTGTCTGTAAAACAGATATGGTAACGGTCGTTATGCCTTCAGGAGGATCAGGTGGGCATGTGTCAGGTGCCCACAACCATCTCAGCGCAGGGCTCGCGTTGGGTGGGTGAGAGCGTCAGTGAGGTGACCAGGCGACGAGACCCCACGATATGTGAGCAGGTGACCCGGCGGGACGTGGGGCGGGAGCCTGAGCGCAGAGCCTGCGGCACCCTGGGCAGTCCCCGGCTGCAGCCCCAGCGCCTCGTCCTCATCCTTGGCAGCATCTCGGGTCTCGGCTCCTCGTCCGTGGCTGTCATGGGCTCGAGGATCCCCCTTGCTGACACTGTACTGTCTGCTCAAAGACACAGGGCACGGTGCCCGTTGCCAGGAGAGCCCGTCCCTTGGAAAGCAGGGCCGGGGCGGCTGGCGGCCTGTGGTTGAGGACATCCCCGTCTCTGGGACTGGGACGAGGGGCCGCACCCAGCCAGGGTGCAGCTGACCTGTGCGTGCTGTGCTTGGGCCTTCAGGGTGCTTGCTGAGCTTAGACTGGAGAAGGGCATGGGTTGAGACAGGGCTGGGGGCCTGGGGGAGTTGGAGACGTTACAGGGTCACAGACTTGGCATGAGAGCCCAGCCTTCCGCCGCCTAGTCCTGCAGACAAAGCTGCCCCTACCCCACTTGCACCCCACATCCTGGAGCCACCCCTTTGTCACACGGGCCAGTGACTGTAACCTGCTCATCAATGCACACCAGGACCTGTACCCACAGCCTCGTGGAACCCTCACCACAGCTTTGTAGTGTAGTGTAGACCTTGCCGCTCCCATGTTTCAGATGGAGACACTGAGGCTAGGAGAGGTTAAGTAACAAGGCGTGGCTTTCCTTTTCCTCCCCCACACACTTCCTTTCAGGAAATTCCACTCCTGGAGGCGGGATTGGACACTGCAATGGGGTCTTCGGTGTTGCTCGCACGTGCCCCCTCATGTTGGGGCCCCATAGGGCACAGCACCCGTGCTTTCTCCTGATGGAAGCTTCCGGAACATGCTGCAGCTGTCCAAGCGCACACACCCATTCCATGGCGGGAGTTTGTGGCCACAGGTAGGTTCACGGGGTGCGGGCCGCATGCTCACGGCCATCTCTGCTTCTGCCCACAGAGGAGGTGGCCGAAGGGAAGAATGCCATCCTCATTGGGATGAGCCAGTGGAATTCGAACGACCTAGTGGAGCAGATGGAGACCATGGGGAAGCTGGAGGAGCATCAGGGTGAGACTCCGCTTCCCGGAGCCCCAGGCATGGACATGCTGTGGGGGGGTGGTGTGTGGGCGTCCGGGCTGGAACCCACGGCTCTGAGGACAGTCACGGGTCTCTGGGCGCCTCCCCTGCCTGGACCCACGTCCCTGCAGGAACCTCGTGGGCACCTGTGCAGACGCCTGAGCTTCTACCCTCTGCCCCCAGGGATGCACATCAGTAGGGGCAGGGGTGCAGCCTTGTCCTTGGAGGGCTGGGCCTGTGCTGTGGGGAGAGCTGGCTAAGCTGGGGTGGCAAGTGCAGGAGTCTCTGAGGATCCGTTCAGGAGGGTTTTCATGGGTGGGAGCAACCGGGAGCGCATCTGCAGACATGGCAGGCTGGTGTCTCAGGCTCCTGCCTTTGGGTGTGGAGAGCTAAAGTGACATGGTGATGTGCACAAGATGGAGGGGGGTCAGATGTGGCCCGGGGCCATCCCTTCCCTACCCTGTAGCACCCCTCCGGCTCCCTTCCCTCATTCCCCACAGTCATTCCTTCCTCCTGGGCTGGGCCAGGCTGTCCCCTCAGGGGGCGTTGGGCAACGTGGTCCCGCCTTGGCCCAGGAGAAGGGCGTTGGGTGGCAACCGGCTCAGTGCTGGTGACCTTCCCGGAACCCCCTCCCCCCCAGTGCTGTCCTGGGAAGTAGACGTGCCGGGGGGTGACTGCTCCATTTGCAGGTGAAGAGCCCAAGGCTCTTAGAAGCTGGGTCTTGCCCCAGGTCGTCAGAGCTACTGGCAGCGGGCGCAGATCCCTGGGGTCCTGATTCCCGGCTGGATGGTGGTGGAGGTGTGTTTGGGGGTCACGGTCATAAAGAAAGGCCCCAGGGCCACTGGCACCTTCACAGGGAGCTGGCCCTGGGGCCAGTCCAGAGGCAAAGCCCCCATTGTCACAGCCCCGTGTCAGCAGTCTAGCCCTTGGACAGCTCCTTCCTTTGTCCCAAACGCCGGGGGACCCAGGAGGGGTCAGCAGGTACAGGTGCTTCCCCAGGATGGTGCTCCATGGCAGTAAGACAAACCCAGATGTGCCCTGACCTCCCATCAGGCTGTCCTTTCCCTACCCCCTGCCCCGCGGATGGAGACTCGGCACAGTGTGAGCTGGGGAGGGGCAAGGCGAGGTGGGCAGAGCCAGGAGGGCCAGGGAGGCTGCAGAGGGGAGCTTTGGGCACCGTCTGGGGCCTGGGAGTGGACTTGGCTCTTCAGCCATGCAAGCCAATGGCACCTGTGTGTTCGTGGGCAGAGTGGGGCTGGAACCGACCTTGTGAGGATCAGGGGAGCCAGGAGGGCCCTGTGCATCCAGGGCCCATCATCATCACCCCAGGATGCATGCGGGGCATCCCCATGGCTGGATCCTTGGGACAGCACTTTTGGGGTGTCTCCCTGGGCACAGGGGGCAGCAGGAGAGTGCGGGGGGACGGGGGGCGAGGAGGAGGAACCTCTGGCCCCTGGGAGCTCATGGTGGGCTTCAGTCCTAAGGGCCGTCCACCACCACACGGGCTGCCCCGTGTGTAGTGTGGGCAAAGCCCCTGGTGGGGTGCAGAGCCCAGGAGGAGTAGGGTTCTGGCCGAGGCTACCTGGGGCAGGAGGAGGCTGAGCGGGGGGATCTAGAGGGATGCCCTGGGCATGAGTCTGGACAGCAGAGGGACCGGGAGCAGGTCAGGAGAAGGCTGCCCTCGAAACTGGCCCTTGGGGTCCCCCCCGACCCCAAGTTCATGTCCAGGCACAACCTTGTCCCCAGGCTGCTGACTCAGCTCAGTAGCCACCTACTGAGCTCTGCCTGAATGTCCCAAAGCTGCTTTGTGCTCTCCGTGTTCCTGACGGCACATGATGTGTAACATATACTCTATACACATGCTCGCACGATGTATGACGATGAATGATATATGAGGTGATATAATGTGTCCTATGTATGCACACACAGGTACGATACATGATGTATGATATAGTATCTACTCCCTATGCACACATGACACGCACGACATAAGTACGATGTATTCGTGCATCCGTGTACAGTGATTACATATAATGTGTATGTATTTATATACACACACATACACATGTACACACATAAACACACACGTGCATTTTCTTTTTATCATTTTTTCAAGTATTTCTTTCTCCATTGCCCCTATCAGACTTGCCTCAGGGACATGCCACACCTGGGTCTCATCTTGCCCTTCCTGCTCTTACTTTCGGGTCCTTGTTGGGCTCTGGAAATTTCCTCAGCTCCAACCCAATCAGTAGCTGCCCAGTCCTGTCTGCTCCAGCTGTTGCCATTTGTCTGGTCAGCTCTTCTGTGGAGTCTGTTTTGGGTTTTTTTGGGAGGAGGGTTTTGCTTTTGTGTATGTGTGTGTTTAAACAATCCTCTTTTCATTTTCGTGTGCTCTGGGTTTTTCCCCATAACAACCTGATATCAATCCGTAGGTGCCATGGACTCGCCCCATGCTTTGCAACATTTCCGTCTCCCCTGTTCTTTTAAGTTCCAGTCTCCTAGTGGGTTGGACATGGATGGAAATAGACCACATGCACCTTGGTGTGAGCTAATTAGCCAAAGATCCCTGAGTGAGATTCTGACACAGAACAGGAAGGTGCTTGCATCCAGCGCTCTTGGGAAGCTCGGAGCTGCCACGAACAATCGTCCTAGGAAAGTAGGTCCTGCCGAGATCGCCTTAAAACCGAGTCATGATTCACACACCATACAACCCACCCTCTTCAAGTGCTTTTTTTTTTTTTTTTTTTTTTTTTAAATTAGAGAGAGAGCGAGAGCACAAGCAGAGGGAGTGGTAGGTAGAGGGAGAGGGAGAAACAGGCTTCCCACTGAACAGGGAGCCCAATAAGGGACTCGATCCCAGGATCCTGGGGATCATGACCTGAGCTGAAGGCAGACAGATGCTTAACCAACTGTGCTACCCAGGAGCCCCTTCAAGTGCTTTTTGTATGCTTTGTATATTCATGGGGCTGAGCAGCCATCACTTGTACTTGGTTCTGGAATGTTTCATCCCCCCAAAAAGAAATCCAGTACATGTCAGCAGTCACCCCTCAAAACCCCAGAGTTTTGTAGAAGTGGAATCCAACAAGAAGTGGCCTCTTGTACCTGATGTTTACCTTGCGTCCTGTTTCTGAGACCTGCCCAGGCTGTAATGCAAACCAGGACGTCATTCCATTTTGTGGCACAACAACAGAACAATGGATAACTCTTATCCATTCATCAGCTGGTGCACATTCGGGTCATTTCCACTTTTTTTTTTTTTTACTCTTATGAGTAACACTGCTATGAGGTTTCTGTGGGGACACACCTATAGTTCTTTTGGTGTGGGAGGAGTGGTGTTCCCAGGCGTGGGAGAGCTGGGGCCACACCACGTCCCCTTCTTCCCAGTGTTGTTCCAGGGTTCAGACTTCTCTACATTCTCAACAACACTCGTCATTGTTGTTTGATGAAAGCCGCACTAGCGGTGTGACACAGTGGATCAGGTTATGGTTTGGGTTTGCGTTTCTCCAGTGACTGAAGGTGGTGAGCACATTCATGTGATTATTGATTATTGCTCATCGTCTTTGAAGAAATGTCTGTTGAAGCCCTTTACCGGTTTTAAAAATCAGGTTGTTTGTCTTTCTCTTGGTGAATTATAAGTGTTTTTTATATATTGTGGATGTTAGGCCCTTATCAATGATATGATTTACAAATGATACTTTCCCCCATTCTGAGGGTGTCTTTTCACCTTCTTGATAATTCCCTTCAGTATGCAAAGATTTAAAATTCTAATGAGGCCTGACTTAACCTATTTTTGCTTTTATTTTTACTGTGTTTGAGGCCATGTGTGAGAAACCATCAACTAATACAAAGTCATAAAGATTTACCCTTTGTTTTCCCTTAAGAATTTATAGCCTTGGGATCCCTGGGTGGCGCAGCGGTTTAGCGCCTGCCTTTGGCCCAGGGCGCGATCCTGGAGACCCGGGATCGAATCCCACATCGGGCTCCCGGTGCATGGAGCCTGCTTCTCCCTCTGCCTTTGTCTCTGGCGCTCTCTGTCTCTCAGTCTTTCATGAATAAATAAATAAATAAAATCTTAAAAAAAAAAAAAAAAAAAAAAAAAGAATTTATAGCCTTAGCTCTTAGGTTTAGGTCTTTGATCCACTTGAGTTCATTTTTATGTGGAGTGTGAGGTAGGGGTTCCATTTCCTTGTTTTGCCTTCAGGTAACCCATTGTACTGGAACCACATATTGGAAAGACAATTCTTGGATTGTCTCAGCCTCCTTGTCAAAAACCAATGGATCAGAAACATGGATTTATATCTAGACTTCCAATTCCATTCCTTGGGCCAGGACCACATCATCTTGATTACTGTGCACTTACAGAAAATGCGGAAGTCCATGGGCTTTGCTGTGCTTTTGAGCATTTGTTTCGGCCATTCTGTATTCCTTGTATTGCCACGTGAATTTTAGAATCAGCTTCTCAGTTTCTGCAAAAAAAACCAACAAAACAAAATAAAACAAAAACCAGAAAAAAAACAAAAAACAACCCAGCTGGGATTTTACGAGGGTTTGTGTTGAATCTGTAGATCAATGTGGGGAGTATTGCCATCTTAACAATATTAGTCTTTCAATCCGTGAACACGGGACATCTTTCTATTAGTTTCGGTCTTTAATTTCTTTCAGTGACATTTTGCAGTTTTCAGGGCACACATCTTGCACTGGTTTTGTTGAATTTATTCCAAAGTATTTTATTCTTTTCGATGCTGTTGTAACTAAGTTATTTTCTTAATTTAATTTACGGATCACTTGTAAGTATATAGAAACGAAATAAAAAGTATATAGAAACGCAGTTCGTTTTTGTGTATGATCCCATATCCTGCACCTTTGCCGAAATCATTTATTAAGTTTATTTTTGGGGGATAAGGATTCCTTAGGATTGTCTATGTACAAGATCGTGTCATCTGCAAACAGGTTGTTTTGCTTCTTCCTTTCCAACCTGGGTGCCTTTTATTTCTTTTTTATGCCTGAATTCCCTGGCTGGATTCTCCAGCATAAACTGAATAGAAATGGTGAACGCTGACGTCTCGTCTTGTTCCCAGTCTTTGGTGGCATTTTCAGTTCTCCACCATTAAATACGGTGTCCGTTGCAGGTTTTTTGTTTGTTGCTTTTTCTGTAGTTGTCATTTACCTGGTCAAGTCAGTTCTCCCCTATTTTGGGGTCGATCAGTGCTTTTATTGTGAAAGGGTGTTGGATTTTGCCAGATGCTTTTTCTGGACCTACTGAGATGGTCCTGTGGGGTCCTGTTTCCTGTTACTACAACTGATTCTCGTATGTCAAGAGAATCATTCCTGGGGTGTATTTCACTTGGTCCTCGACACACTGCTAATCTCTTATGATCAGAGTTTACATGTGTCTCTCTGAATAATTTATACCAATAATCTACGAGCTGTCACTTAAGGTGCTGCTCACAGGCAGCAGGCAGACGGGCTCTTCCCGTCTCAGAAATAAACTGGATGTCATCAAGGCCGCATTCTTATTGACAGGAGGGATGCCAGCACCACCTGGGCGGCCCCGACCAACTTCTCAGCCTTCACTTTTCCAGAAAGCTTTTATTTTTCCCCATTGTTCCTCCTGGACTCTGGCTCATGCCCTGCGTCTAGATGATGTGGTTCCTGGACCAGGAGCCTCAGCATCCCTTGGAAACTTGTCAGAAATGTGAGCTGGGAGCCCTCTCCCAGGCTCACGGAGCCTTTTTTTTTTTTTTTAATAAGATTTTATTTATTGATTCATGAGAGACACAGAGAGAGGCAGAGACACAGGCAGAGGGAGAAGCAAGCTCCCTGCGGGGAGCCCGATGGAGGACTTGATCCCAGGACCCCGAGGTCACGCCCTGAGCAGAAGGCAGATGCTCAACCGCTAAGCCCCCCAGGTGCCTCATGACAGATCCTGCTTTAACTGCCCTCAGGTCATCCTGGTGCTCGCTGGAGCCTGAGGGCTGTGCGTCACTGTTGCCACTGACTGGCCGCAGGGTCTGCAGATCCATTTCCTGGACTCCCCTCCCCCTGGGTCACCGAGTTTGGCATCTTCCTTCTATGCAGTTGGTGTTCCTGGGGATACTGGGTGCCACAGTCCACATACCCCCCTTCGTAGCTACACTTCCTCCGCCCTTGGCCTGTGTCTGGGTGATGTGATGCATCTGTGTGCTGCCAACGGCTGTCATCTAATTATTGGGGAGGGCAGAGCATGCGGCTAGGTGACATTAGCTTCTGGTTTCTTCTTGGTATTTTTAGCTTCCCAGGGTGTCCTGTTCCTCAGACATTCGGCCCTCCCCGCACCTGAGGGTAGATGCCTCTGCTTGGTGGAAGCAGGCGCTGGGGGGTGGGGTGGGGTGGCACAACCTGGCAGTTCTAGAAGCTTCCTTGGCCCCTGGATTTTTCTTCAGGGGCCCGTCCCCCCCTCCCCCCCCCCCCCCCCCCCCGCGAGCTGCCTGTCCTCTGGCCACAGGCTTTCCCCTGCAGGGTGCAGGTGGCGGCTTCTGCTCGGCTCCATCGGCAGTTGGCCTAATGGACGTTTGACCTTTGTGGCCATCCAGAGCTCTGCACTTACCAGTGTCTCTCACTGGATTCCGTGCTCTGCCGCTGACATCTTAAAATCCGTGATGGTTTTGAACTAGGGCCCCCACGTGCAGTCTTGCTTGAGAAAGATGCGACGTGAAAATCTTGCACAGGCTCTGCAAACCCTGTGGCCGGCCCTGCCCTCCTCCACCCTTGCCCTCTGCCGTCTGCCCTCTGGGGGATGCCCAGCAGCGCCTGGTCTGCTGGGGCACCCCTTCTTGTCTTACGATTCTGCTTGAGACCAACTCCTGGAAGTGTATTCGGGGTCATTTTCTAGGGATTTGGGGCGGGAGGAATAGGCTGGATCATGTTGTCGGCTTACTCGCCCTATTCCGCCCGCTGTGCTGCAAATTCAGTCACTTGGTTCTGCTGTGAGGCCAGCAGGTGGGAGGCACCATCCGCGAACAGACGCTTACACCTGCCAGCTGGGCCCGCAGGCCAGGAGTCTGCTGCTCACCCTCCTTCTCGCTGTTACTATTGTCCGGGGGATGGTAAGTTCGCCGTGGCTGCATGTCCACCGTGGGACGGTGTGGAGGGGCCATCGTGGACCCTGTGTTCCTCGTCTCCAGGCACCCCCTGCTCTCCTGCTTACCCCATGTTCTAGCCAGAGCTGTCTGGGGGCTCTTGCTGAAAGTGGAGCCGGTCGTCGGGGAGCCTTCCCGGTGCCTGGCCTGTTCCAGACAGCCTCCCCACAGCCCCGCCTTGGCTGAGGGTGTGCTTTGCCTCCCTCTCGGGACCTGAGGCAGGGAGGGCTCACCTCGCGTCCATGCCTTCTCTCCCCTGTTGTGCATTCAGCTCATGTGCACTGGTCGACATACAGACACGCTGCCACCTGCAGGGGATGGGGTGGGGCAGGCGGGTGGGGTGCAGCCGGGGTGGCGGGGTGTGGTCGGGACAGCGGGATGTGGTAGGGACCATCCAGTGCGCCGATCACCTGCAACAGTGGGAGCATGGCAGCGGCGGTGGAAGGGTCAGGAGGCCTTGCTGGCTCTGGGCACCCCGAGGGCGCGATAGGCAGAGGGAACAGCAGGTGTGAAGATGCACAGGGGGGTCGGGAAGTGAGGCACTCTGGGCAAGCACGTGGGGGTTCATGTCCCCTGAAGTCAGGGTGCAAGGTGCTGGGGCTGGTAAGGGCCCGAGATCTTGGGGAGGCAAGAGGGGGCGCAGCAGCGGGGAGCTCGGAGTGGTAAGGGGTCCTGGCTTTCTCAGGGGTGCCCTGGGGACCCAGAGAGTAGTTGGAGCAAGAGCCACCATCTCGAAAGATCTTTCTGGAAGCCCAATGAGAAGGCGATCAGAGGGCCCGGGAAGGTGTACAGGGGAGCAGGGGTCCAGGTGGGAGGTCATGAGGGAGCCCCGACCCTGCAGCTTGGGGAGCTGGAGGCTGGGTGTGTGGGGAGCTCCCTGAGCAGGAGGGTGGGGGCCTTTCTACCCCAGGATCCCAGCTGCCCCCCTGTTCCTTGGGAAGGATATTCCTGGCACCTTCCTCCCTGAGGCCCCCTGTCCCAGTGTTTGCCCCACCCTCCTTCTGCAGGCCTCTCAGCCTTTGGTGGACGTGATCCCCTGGCTCTTGGGACGGGGCGGGGAGCATGGTGTGTTGGGGAGGTGGGGAGTGGGGAGCCGCTGGCGGGTCTGCATCTGTAAGGAGATGTGACCCAGAGGCATGGGACTCTGTGGGCTGGGGACCTGCAGGCCCTGCAGGTTCCCTCTGTGTTCTCCGTGCCCCCCTTGCCTCCGTGCTCTCTGTCCCCCCCATGGCCTGTCCTGTCTGCAGGAGTTCCTGGCAGTGTCCACAGGTGAAGAAGGCCAGGCAGAGGTACAGCCGGGTGAGCAGGCCCAGGGAGCACAGCCCAGCCTCCCACTGTGGGCCCCAGATTCCTCCCTCCCTCCCTCCCTCCCTCCCTCCCACCCACCCATCCCAGCGCCTGCTGTCCCTAGGGTCCTGGGGTCGGAGGGTCCTGGGGTCAGAGCGTGGGATCCGAGGCATCTCCCCACCCCCTGAGGCCCTGTTCAGGTTCAGGCTTCACTGCCCATGTGAGGGTGGGGCAGCCCAGCTTCCCTGGGGCACCCGCTCTTGTTCTCCTGTCCCCATCCCAGGAGCCCCCTTGGGGCAGGAGCGGGGGACGTGCTAGACAAGTTGGGAAGCTGCTGCTTGCTGGGCGGCTCACCTGGATGGCCTCCTGGGGGTGGACGCCCCTCACCCAGTGGGGACCGCATGTGTCCTGGGGACCCTCATCTGGCCTTTTCCGGCTCTGCACCCCTGGCTCCTGCTCCAGTGCACACAGACATTGTCGCCCCTGAAATTCTGCCTGGGACACAAGTCACACTCCCTCTCCTGTAATGAACGTGTTTTGTGGTGTCAGTGGCTTGTAAGCTGCCGGGTGAGTCACCCCTAGGCCTGGGCAAGGGAGCAGGACGGTCATGAATCAGACCCTGCTGGTCCCTCAGCCATGCATGGCCCGTTCCCTAAGGGCCTGGCCCCCAGCAGGTGCCCAAGAAACGCCAACGGCTCTTGTGCTGCAGTCAGGGCTCTGAAGGGCCCTGGGTCTGGGGCTAACGTCCCTCTTTCTGAATAATGTCATCCTTGGATCTGTGGAATGGGGAGCGAGCGCACCTGGGGGGCAGGCGCTGGCCCAGAAGGTGTCAGTACCCGTGTTCCTGCCCACACTGCTCCCAACTCCAGCATACAGGGGCCCCAGAGACCTTGGGCTGGTTGTGAGCATGGGGGCCTGACCCAGGTCCCTGCCCGTTGACCTAGACTCCTCTGTGGACGTGTGATTTTAAGGAAGTCATTAAAAATGCACGAAGACAGGCACCTGGGAGGCTCAGCGATTGAGCATCTGCCTTCAGCTCAGGGCGTGACCCCGGGGTCCTGGGATTGAGTTCTGCATCCCCAAAGATGCTGGTTGCCGTCATAACTAGGACGGTGCGATTTTGCAGCTTCCCCCCAGCGGCGTCATTGTGAAGTCCCCCCACCCCCGCAGAATGTTATCCTAACGGCCCTGGGAGGATGGCCCTGGGTGCTGGCACTTGGTCACGCAATCGTCTACAATGGAACCAGAAGTATGGGAAGGGTATTTTGTGCTTTGTTGTTGCCCCGGGTCCGCGTAGGGAGCTCAGAGGCAGGGATGCTTCCGAAGTTCCGGAAGATGCGCGTGGAGCAGGGCCCAGGAGGCCGGGGGTCCTACAGTTGTGTCGTCCTCCTTTGCGTCTGCTGGCGTCTTCCATGTTTGCAACGAGGAGTTTCTGTGACATTTGTGGCTGCGGAAAATGGCCTCTCGTGTGTGTGTGTGTGTGTGTGTGTTGGGGGGGGGCCGGGGTGGGGGGGGTGGCTACCCCAGCTACCTCCGTAGAATCCACAGGGCCTGGCCTGGGTTGTGCGCAGTGTGGGGAGGGGCACAGAGAGTGTGTGCACCATTCCAGGCCTGGGGACGGCCCTTCCATGGTGGGGCCCAAGTCTCAGACACAGACCCCATAGGACTTGGAGACCCCCTGCGTGGGGACAATGGGAGGAGAGGGGAGGGCCGGCTGCCCCCACCTAGGCCAGGGAGCTGCAGCCCCAGGAAGGCGGGAGGACAGGCACATAGGCCCCGCTCTCCCTGGCTCCGGGTGTGCCGGGGCACGAAGGGCCCAGTGTGGTGAGTAGGTGAGAGGCCCTGCCCACCCCAGCTCTGGGAAGGGCTGCCTGGTGACATGGTGGGGACCCGCTCACGCTCCTTCTCTTTCTCTGCAGGAGACGGGAGCACCCCGTGCACGTCCAGCACTCTCCAGGAGAAGCAGCGTGAGTGATGGCCGACCCCTGGCTGGCTCAGCCTCCTTGGGCCTGCCCCCCCATCAGTTGAGCTCCTTGGGGCCCCAGGTTCCCACGTGCAGGGTGGCTGGGGGGGCTGCTGTGCCCAGAGGCAGACGGGACCCTGCAAAGCCTCATGTGTTGCTTGTGTGTGGTGGAGAGAGGATAGGAAGGCAGTGCAAACCCTCGGAGCCTTCGGGACAAGTGCTTTTGGGTGACTTGGCCTTGGGCCACTGCAGGCACTGACATGGTGCTGGGTCATAATACCTCCCCTGCGCACCCCCACCTCCAGGTCCTGGTCTCTAGGTCTGTCGGGGCTTCCTGGAGGGGGTGTCCGCGGCCAACGCAGGATGTCCTCCCTGGATGCCCAAGGGGACTTGGAGGGTGGCTTCAAACAAGTGCTTGGCGTTGGCAGCGTTGCTCATCAGGAGGCTAGGGTTGGGGGCCCAGGCATATCTAGGGGTGCAAACGCTCAGAACCCCTCAGTGTCTGTCCTGCTGTTTGGATCTGTGGCCGAGGCTTCGGGGCCCCAGCGCAGCTGCCCACTACCCAACCCAGGCCCGTCTATCGCTGACCTGTGGCAGGTGTTCCAGCGCCCAGGGGCAGGTGCAGACAAGGCCCGTCAGGGGCCGGAGGGCCTGGGTGCCTCTGCCGAGGGCTCCCCCAAAGCCAGGCCATGAGTGTAGGGGCTCGGTGTGAGCGTGGCAATGTCCCAGAGCACCCAGATTTCAGCCCGTGTAGGCGGTTAAGTGAAGACCCGGACACATCGGCGGGTTCACGTTTCCTGATGGGGGGGCAGCAGGGAAGTGGCGGGTTTGGCCACAGGGCAGATGGGGCGGCAGGGGGCCTGGGTCGTGTTTTCCATGGGAAGGTGGCGGGGGTCAGGAACTGCTCCCTTGAGAAATGCGGGCAGCAGGGTGTGGGGGGCTCTCTGCAGCATACCCGGAGTCCTTGGGTGCAGCGGAGGACTGGCACCTGCGTGGAAGAGCCCTTGAGCTTCGAGACGGGGCGTTTGCAGGTGGAAGGTTCGTTCGTGTCTGGGAATATCTGGCAGCCGCGGGATGGGGTCTCCCCACAAGATGTCCTAGGGAGGGAACACATCGGGGCCGACCCCACGTTGCCGCTCCTCGACCCGGCCAAACAAAATGTGTGTTTCTGTGAAGGTGAAATCTCCTTTATTTGGCTTATAAACCGAGGTCATGGATTTTATCTGGATTCTGTTACCAGCTGTTCCCACGTCTGCTTCCTCAGGATCTTCTCACTCAGGGGGATGAGACAACAAGGTTGCGGGGCCAGTGGGCTGAGTCTGAGGCTAGCATGTGGATGGTGAGGACTCCTGAGAACGTGGCTGGCTGGCGGTCCTGCTGTTCATCCAGCTGCTTAACGCCGTCCACGAAGTTCGGCCTTTGGACACTTCTGCTTGCCTGAGACAATGGAGGTCGTGCGGGGTCCAGCTCTGTTTGCTCGCGATCCCGAATCAGCAAGTACACAACCAGGACGTTGGTGAGGTGCTTGGCCGTCCATGGTGTGCATGCACGTGCCTCGCGAGAGACAAAGGAGGAGGTGATACGAGGTGCCCCAGATCAGGACACTCAGGACATTCCTGTGAGCTCCCCGCAGTCCCCGAGCCTCTGCGCCCTGACCTGCCTGGCCAGCTCCCCGACATCCCGGAGCTCCCATTACTCGGCTGTGGAGACGTGACCCGAGGCCTGCCCCAGAACTGCGGCGGGACAGAGCGCGAATGGCCTTCACGTGGTTGGCCCTCCATGAGCCTGGCCGCTGGCTCAAGGTCGCTCGGAACTCTGTGTGCTCAGGGCTCTGCCCGTCCTGTGACCGCTGAATTGGCCCTGCGCAGGGATGCGTCCTCCTGGGCCCCACGGACATGTGTGGGTGGCGTGTGTGGCAGGTGCTGCCCAGGAGTCCTCCCTCTCAGACGCCGTGTGGCCTCCATCCTGCAGCAGCAGGGACGGCCTGGCGACCTGCAGCCTCCACCCAGCCCGTTACTTGGCACCAGATCATTCCGTTTGGTCGAGGAGCCCGGGGGAGCCCCCGGGTCATGGTGCCAACCTTCTGGCGCCCTCTGCATTCCTGTCGCCTCCGCGCCTCCTGGTCCCCTCTGCCAGTTCACGCTGCTCCAAGTCCAGTGACACTCACAGCTTCTGGCCTGACCTGGGCCTGCCCCAGGCTCCCCGTCCGCTCCCCGGCGCTCCTCCTGTTCCTCCTCCAGGCTGAACGGTGCCATTTCCACAAACTCTAGCCAGAGACCTGGAGGTCCTGCCTGGCTTCTGTCTCCCAGAACTGCCAGCCTCCACACCGGCCTCCACACGGGCCTCCACGCTGCCCTCCTTGCCTTCAAGCTCTCCAGCTCCACCTCTCCCTCCCAGGTGGGACTCTGAACTTTGTCTTGTCCCTGGGCCAATACCCGACCAGAGTGCAGGCTGAGCGCCAGGCCCGGTTCCATTTGAACCCGGGTGGTCTCTGTCCCAACCCAGCCTCCACGCAGCCGCCCGCAGAGCCCGGCTTTGTGGCTAGTCCTGACCCACCCTGCTCCTGGCCCCAGCCTGGCCCCATGGCCGCCTCACCTGTACAGCTGTGGCCGCCCGGAAGGGACAGAGAAGATGTGGATGCCAAGCAACGCCCGCCTCCCTATGCGTAGGGCCTGACCTCGCATCTCACCACCCAGAGCCCGTGACCAGACCAACCAGTGGCTCAGATGCTGGGACGGCCAGCAAGGACCTCCTGTCCTGGGCGCCTGCCCGCCACCCCCCAGCAACCCCAGGGGCACTAGCCCCTGCCCACAGCTGGCCCGCGGCCCCGCAGGGATCGGGTGTCTTTTCCCAGCCATGTGGGCGGCCTGTGCGCAGCTGCAGACGGGCTATATTTAGCCTCAGCTTTAGTGAGCTCAGGGTGGCAGACGGCTGCCTGGGGGGCCCCCTCCCGCGTGTCTGTGCTGACGCGGTCTGTCCCTGTGTGCATGTGCATGTATGCCCATGCACTTGTGCGTGCTCCTCGGCGTGCACATGAACACATCTATGTTGTGCCGGGGGCATCCTCAGCCTCCTACACGGGGGCCTGAGTGGGAGCAAAATACTTGTTCATGACTTTGTTTGAAAAATAATTGGTGAGCATCTTCCCTACGCTGGCATCTGGACAGCCTTTGGGGACTATGTGGAGCATGAACAAACCCTGTCCCTGGCTGGGGGACACGGCACAGCTGGGAGGATGGAGGAGTTGATGAGTGCAGACACCACAGAGCCTACACTATGAGGCCGGGTCCCAGAACAGAGAGCCTCCGTGCTTTTGCCAAGAGGAGAGGGAGGCCGGAAGCCCCGCCCCCCTGCCCCCCCCCCCCCGGGGTGGGGGTGGGGGCGGGAGTGGGAAGGACCACTGAGGCTTCAGGAGCAGCATGAAGAAGAGTCGGGGCTTGGGGAGCAGAATGTGCAAAGACCCCATGGTGAGAGGACGAAGGAGAGGCTCGAGAACCATCCTGCGGCCCAGTGCCGGAGCTCAGGGGGGAGGTGAGTGGAGGGGAAAGCAGAGGAGAGGCTAGCATGGGGCCAGGGCCCAGGATCGTTGTGCAGCACGCAGAAGCTGGCCCACGACTTCGTCAGAGTTCCAGCAGGAGAAGCAAGGCCTGCCTGGACACGGCATTGGATAGGAGTCCAGGGAAAGGACCTTGTTTTCGGGTTGCAGACACCCTGGGGCCCAGGGCCCGGCCTGGGAGGTTCCCACCCGTGCAGCCGGGTGGTCCCACATCCTGGGCCCTCGCAGTTGGTCGTCCATCCTCCAGGGGTTGCGGGGTCTCTTTCTAGCCTGAGACCATCTCTGGTTTTCTTTCCTTCTGGGAACAAAAGAGTGTCTAGAAACAAAAGCCAGGAAGCCGCTACATGGAACCCAAGCAACCCCAGCAGCGGGATAATAGGAATTAGTGACTCAGAAGAGGAGGCGCCGCTACACGGGCATCAGAGGAAAGTCTCATGTTTAATCCGACTCCTGAGTAGGCCGTGCCCGTCAGCGGCGTGACTTCTACCAGGACGAAGGTGCTGCGCGCCCTCCTGCTGCCCCATGGCCTGCCCAGCCCCTCGCCGGGAGCACCGGGCGCTGGTTCCTCCCTGCACACACGCATCTCCACAAATACCCACGTGTCTGCATGTTTTTACGCCGGTGGTGCCCGCGCTGTCCTGCCCCCTGCTGGTCTCGGTGATCGTGTCTCCAGGTTATTTCAGCATCTCACTAGGTTTGGCGGCCCAGTGGCCTCGGGAAGGCTGTCCTGTGTCGCCACCGTGGCTGTGAGAACTGGGTAGCAGTGTCCTGCGGGGGGCACGCAGCTTGCTTCCTGTGTCTGCAGCATGAGTGGTGCAGCTGGGTCTAGCATGGTACGAGCGCCTTCCAGCTCGGGTCCAGGGTGTCAGGGGCACTCTGTGCTCCGTGTTCCAAGTGCCTCCGACTGCAGCCGTGGACGAGCAGCGGCTGCTCCCCGAGAGCCCGGGCGGCCACGTGATGCTGACCTGGGGGTGAGATCAGCGGGCATCCTCTGGTTTGGTTTCCAAGGCCAGGTACCTGGGCCAGTGTATAAGTGCCACATGCTGTCCTTTTTCTGGAACCTGCCGGGGGTCAGCGTGCAGGCAGGTGGGCGTGGGTAGGACGCGGTTGATTCCCTCGGCCTGTGCCGGCCTCTCCGTAGGGCCCAGGTTGGCGGGGGTGGATGGCAGTTCCTCCCTGTGGGCAGGCCGCACCCTGTAGGCATCGGGAAGAGCAGCTTCGGCTTTAGGAGAGTGGATATGCCCGGCCTGGAACTTGAGTGCACGTCCCCAGCCCTGCACTTGCGCTTGCAGGACCCCCCAGGGATGAATATGGGGGGAGCCAGAGACGCTGGGGGAGGAGGCAAGGCAAACAGCAGGTGCCCAGCCCTTCCCAGGGCCCTTCCCAGGGCAGGAGGGTCTCTAGCAGCCCTGCGTTGGAAACCACCTCGGGCTGGACTCAGGGTGGTGCTGCTCCCGGCCTGGGCCACGTCCACCCACACAGTGGCCCCTGGGAGCTGCCCCCATGCTCACAGGCAGCGGTCAGGCCTCAGGGTGGGCCAGCGCCTCTGTGGGGGGCTGACTGTCCCCCTGGGCACTGAGCCTCTTAGCAGGTGAATCCAGGCAGATGGGATGGGTTCTGACTTTGCAGGGGTTAAGTCGTCACAGCAGGGACGCCATCCATCCCCGCAGCCTGACCTGCGCCCCCCTCCCTGGTGTCCCCCTGCCCAGCTTGTCCAGCTTCCCTCTGGGCCACCATGGGTCCCTCCAGAATGGCTGAGAACTCTCCGGAAGCCGCCTCACCTCGCTGACTGGGCCCTGCCCTCCGTCCTGTGACCCGAAAGCAGCTCCTGGGGACGTGCAGGGCTACCACGTCCCCTCAAGCCTGCCCTTCCCCAGACAGGGACCCCCTTCCACCACTTTCCTGCCCAGTCACTGGGCTCACTGAGCCCCCTAGTGGCCGGAGCTGCAGGCATGTTTCCTCCTCATTCTGAAGGAAGACCCCAGCACCTGCCCACAGAGCTGCCCCCTTCCCAGCCTAGGTTGTGTCACGTGACCCCAGGCCCTTTGAGCTCCTCAGCCACCTGGACACACGACACACATTTGGGCCCTGGCCAGGGGAGCAGGAGGCCACTGTGATGTCCAGTTGGCTTTGTGACCCAAATGTGGGATTTTGATTCACTTATCCTGTTTCACCGTTGTTGCTCCCTCACAGGCCTTCCTTTTCCCTTTCATACCCTCCCCCCCCAGCCTGTCCTGCCTCCCTCAGCTCCGAGGGCAGGGATACACTCAGTCTTATTTGTGGTGCTTGCACTTGGTGAAGTGGGGGCTGTGGCTCCGTGTGAGCATGACGGCTGCCCGTGGATGCATGTGTGCTCGCTGGACCACAGGGAATCTGGGCTCCCCTGAGAATGAGAAGAAGTCAGAAAACAACCACCTGTCCCACCATGCAGACAACACCTGCCTCTGACAGGGGTGCTCATCCTTGTCCTGGTCCCTGTCCCCATCCCTGGACCGTTTCCATGCCTGTCCTTGGCGTGGCACCTGTGTGTGGCCACTGGGGGGTCAGGGCCACAGACCCCCCATGTGCCAGGGAACGAGGCTCTGGTTTGTCGCCGACACTCCCACTGCACATCCCACTTCCCACCCAGAGCAAGTCGCAGACCTGTGGGGGGAGTTCACCCCTGGAATCCGCCCGCATGTGGGCTTCAGTGTGTTTCAGAGGATGGGGCACTGCGTGGGTCCTTCACGGGGACGAGCCACGTGCTCATGGGCTGGGCCTGGCTCAGCTCCCTTGACAGTGGGGGTGGCAGGTGGGGGGGGTGCAGGGCAGGTGGGGGCGGCGGCCAGCGTCAGGGGGCAGACATGGTGGACCCCACCGTGAGTCGGGTGATGCTTTGCTCCGTGGGCCACGCACATGGGTGCTGACCTTGGCTTCCACCTCAAGAGCAGAGTGGCGCTTGGGTAATTAGAGGGATGATGGTGGTTCGTGCCTCCCGAGGTCGTGATTCAGCGGATATGCCCCCGCTCTTCAGCTGGCGGGAGGTGCCTTGGGGGTGAGGTGGGCCGGCAGGGGTGCGGGGCGGCACAGTGATTACAAGACACAGTCCCAGGAACAGCCGTGGGCTCACTCCACCCCACCTTGGGGTGGCCTCAGTTACCTGGGGGGCGGGAATGTCTGCTTCTTGGAGCAGCAGAAGGCTTGAGGGCCTGGCCCAGGCTGGGGGGCCTCAAGGCTGCCTCTGTGGGCCAGACACATATTCCCCCTGGGCTCCTTGGGTCCTGTTAGCCCATCCTCCAAGGCCAGACCGAGCTCTGCGGGTCAGGCCTCCCTGCCTTCCCACCCGGGGAGCAAAACCTGTGGGGCTTCTGCTCACAAAGGGGAGCCAGACCCTCATCCTCGCTGGGGGAGGCGTGGGGACGCTGGGCTGCTGGCGGGGCCTGAGGACGCGGTGCCCATGGTGTGAATGGTCAGTGAGGGCGCAGAATCAGCCCTACCCGCCGAGGGCACAGCACCCAGGTGACCACAGGGCCCTCATGTCTTCCTGCCGCTTATTTGTGGGCTTGCGACGCTAACTGACAGCAATGCAGTGGAGCCCATGGTCACACCAGGGCTCGGGGTGGCCACGACCCTGTCACCCGCGGCCCCACAATGCCTGCCGTGGCCCCTGGGCTGTCCTGCTGCACTGCCCGCCCGGGCCTGACCGGAAAACTGAGTCCTGCTCGCACAGCTGCCAAGAGCAGGACTTGGGCTCACGTACCCTCTCCTCAGACCAGCTCTGTCCTACCTCAGAAGTGAGGTGTCGCCCAGTCCCCACCAGGCCCGGAGCCACACATGGGGCCCCACGCATCGTAGAGCATGGCTGCTGTGCCCTGGGGGGGTCTGCGCCGGGCACCCTGCCCACCACTCTTAGGGATGCCAGTCAGGGCGGGCTGTGTGAGCGCAGCCTCTGGGGGATTGTGGTGTCGCCCCCTGCAGCAGCAGGGCAGGGTCCTCCGGTAGGTATGGGGTGGGCATGTGGGCTCACTCGGCCTCACAAGGGGTGTGGCCTGGAGCACATGACCCGGGGTGCATGAGCCTCAGTGTCTTGCCTGGAAATGGGGCTAATGTGCAGAGAACAAAAACTCCAGTGGCTGCAGGGACTGGTGGCAGCACCTGGGCCACAGTAGCCACTCAGCAAACACCAGGCCTGTTCCCGGTGTGTGTTACCAGGAGCCTGTCTTGAGTGCAGGGCCCGGCGCAGAGTCCACGTGGTGGTAGAGAGTCGGGTGGCTGAGGAGCTGGAGAAGGATCGGGGGACCTCACCCCGAGGTCTTCATCCTCTGTGCCTGGGCCACCCCACCGTTGCCGCCCAAACCATTCCCCACTGTGTGGGCTGCAGTCCGAGCTCAGAAGGCAGTTACTCTTAGCCCAGGCCCCATCTACGGGAACCGAGTAGTTGCCATGTGTACCTCCCTGGGCAGAAAAGCTTCTGGGTCTGTGTTCTTGGCCCAGCACATGGGCCGCAGGGCAGTGGCTGGGAGATGCAACGTCTCTGTGGGCTCCCGCCCTCCCCTGCCCAGGCTTTCCCTCAGAGCCCCCCGGGAGGGGGGGTCCTCCCCACGTGACCCCCAGCAGGTGCAGCAGGCTCTTCGATGGGGCGGGGGCGCGCACAGAAAGGACCAACTCTGCGGACTTGGCTGCTGTAGGAGGTGAGTGAGCTTCCCGTCGTTGAAGGCATGTGAGCGGTTTGTAGTAGGGCCTTGTGGCTCGGCCGCACAGAGGAAATGACATCCTCTCTGCCGGATGTGTTGTTGTGGCCCAGGGATGAGGGCTTGGGCCAAGCAGCCCCAGAGGAGGAGTGGCAGCCGAGGGAGGCGAGGACGGCCTCATCCTGGGCTCGCCGGTGATGAGCAGCAAGGGCTCAGATACTGCTGTGCGTCTCGGGGGTCCACCTGCCCCAGGGGACCCCCTGCAAGGCCGCGCTGTTCCTCTCCTAGCTTCAGGCAGATGTGCATAAAATACTTGACACAGGCATCCAGGTTTCAGAGGCGTGCTCAGCCCACATGTGCATCCGTAGCTGGAAGCAGATGCCGCCAGGTGACATTCCTACAGGCACTCTTGTCACCCGGGAGGAAGGCAAGGCAGTTGTTTGTGGGCCTCAGGGGTTGCATGGTGCTGGCCTCCCTCCACTTTCTGGTCCTGCTGGCCTGGAGGTGGGGCCAGACGCTGTCCCTCCAGCTGGGAGTACCTGCGGCCCCCGCACTGGGGGTCCCACGGCGCTGAGTCCTCTGTTCCCCCCACAGGAGAACTGTACCGGGTTTCCTTGAGAAGACAGAGGTTCCCAGCCCAGGGAAGCATCGAGATCCATGAAGACAATGAGGTGGGCTGGGCTTCTGGGGGTGTCTGGGCCCACCTCTGGTCAGGATTTCTGGGAGAGCCCCAGGCTGGTGGACACTTGACTTCCTCTTCACTGGTCTCACTGTGTGACTCCGGGCAGGTGCTCATCTTTCTCTGGGCTGCTGGCTCTCGTGTGAACCAGGAGGGTCTCTTGGGACCCTTCTAGCCCCCACAGTAGGGCGCATGCTCTGCTGGCAGCCTGCGTGCCTCCCTCTGAATGCACACGAGGTCCCGCCACACTGGGAGCTGGGGGCCCCCCAGCTGGGAGCTGAGACACGCCAGCCAGAGTGCTGTGTGCCATTGTCCATGGGTCTCTATCCCGACGGATATCCTTCTCAGGAAGGCTGCCCACAGCGCTCCTGCAAGACACACGTCCTCCTGCTGGTGCTGCATGGGGGCAACATCCTGGACACGGGTGTGGGCGACCCGTCCTGCAAGGCAGCCGACATCCACACCTTCACCTCCGTGCTGGAGAAGGTCACGCGGGCCCACTTCCCAGCAGCCCTGGGCCACATCCTGGTCAAGTTTGTGCCCTGCCCTGCCGTCTGCTCGGACGCCTTCTCACTCGTCTCTAAGTGAGTCCCCTCTGCACACCTGGGCTGGCTAGGGCTGGTGGGGATGGTGGGCTGTGGGTGCCCCTGGCCGGGGCCTCCCTGGGACTTCAGGGTGGGAAGGGGCCAGTGAGAGTCCAGAGCAGTGTGTCCCCCTGTGCGGGGCCGGGCGGTACAGGCCCCTCGATGGTGCAGAGCCACTCTCCATGCTCCCCATGCTGGCCCTCCTGGCCCAGAGGAGGCTGCAGAGGCCTCGAGGGGCTAAGCTGTTTCCCCGGGGTGCCCAGCAGCATGTGTGCTCTCTGGCAGGCAGCACAGGGCAGGGTGGATGCCCAGCGAGGGCTGGGACCACTGCCCTGTCCGGGTTTCCTGGTCTGTAAAGTGGGGATTGTCGTGTCCTAAGTACCTGCTGGGGTTTTCTTGAGGGTCTTGCGGGCTGGAGCTCCTGGCACAGGTGGAGTCAGCAGTGATGCATGGCTGCGTCCTCATGGTGGGGACAGCGTTCTCTGTGGCCAGCAGGCTGGGAGAGGATGTCTCGACTGCCAGCAGGGACCCTGGCTGGAGGGGACTGAACAGTAGTCTCACAGGGCCCTAGTTCCATATCCAGAACTGCTGGAGCCTGGGGGAGGGAGCGGGGCACACGGGGTTCACTGTTCCTGGTGAGAGACAGGAAGGGGCCCCGGGAGCAAACGCCCTGTGACCCCTGTAGTCCCAGGTCAGGCTCCCAGCTGGATGAGGGAGAAGATGAGTCAGTAGCTCCCCCAGCTGGTGTGATTCTTGGCCCCAAGTCAGGGAAGGCACGCTGGAGTCCTGTCCATACCAGCCCCGGGCCCTGCTCTGCAGGACTGGGGAGGCAGGCTCTGTCCCGCCCCTGTGGTCAGGAGTTCCCAAGCTGTTCCATAATAACCCCAGGAGCCAGAGTCCTCACCCCCAAGACGTCCAAACCCCAGAACTGAGTCAGCGGCCCCGGCCCTGGTCCCCAGGAAGATGGATCGTCCAGCCACTTCTGGGGAGCTTGGGGAGCCAGTCCCTCCCCACCAGGCGGCTCTGCTGGCCCACTGGGAGGGAGCTCGTTCTCTGCTAATTAAACGCTCTACAGCTGCAGTGGAGGCCTGTTTCCTCCCATTTGTTCTCTGTGGAGATGAGGAAGGGCTGCTGGGCCGGCCATGCTCACCATCAGGGCTCTGCCACCTGTGCGGAGAAGCCTGAGCCCTGGCGCCTGCCCTGTGTCTGTCAGGTGCCCCATGGGTCCACGCTGCGCCCTCATCCTGACCTAGAGCCATGGGCTGAGGGCCTGACGTCCCCTGGACAGAGGCAGGCCGGGGTGGGAGGGAGGCTGGAGCAGGAGTTGGGAGCTGGGTCTAGAGGGTCCTGAGCCCCCTGGAGAGAGGGACTTGCAGGAGGGTAGCGGGGAATTGGGGAGGCTGAATGGTCCGCTGGCAGCAAGGATGCTGTAGGGGAGGCTGTGTCATCCGTCCGGGGGTCACACCTTTCCAGCAAGCCCCTGAAGGCTCCAGACCCTCTCCTGAGAAGGGTGGACACAGCTCACGTGTGCGGCCCCGTTATCACCTGGCAGGGGTGCTTCACAGGGACCCCACGCCTGGGAGGTGCTCTCTCCTCCTTCCAGGCACCCCTAAAGCCTTCCTTGAGACCCAGTCCCAACTCCACCTCCCCCAGGAAGCCTGCTCTGATCTGTCCCCACCAGGATCCACACCAGGTCGGGTGTCCCAGGGGTCTCAGCAGGAGAGGGCAGGGGAAGGCAGCTGTCCCAGGAGACCCTAGCCCATATCCCGGGCTGGCGCGGGCAGGGTTGCACAGGGGAGTCAGCACAGTGCCCCCTAGCCCCTGGCCTGTGCCCCATTTCCTCTGGCTCTTGTCCAGCTCCCCCTCCTGAGCCCCAGGCAGGGGCCCAACCGTGGCCAGCTCGTGCCTCTGCTCTCTGCCCCGTGTGGCCCCAGATCCCTGCCTGAGCCCGCTGGGCTTCCCTTGACCCTGTCTGCAGCCTGAACCCCTACAGCCACGATGAAGGCTGCCTCGGCAACAGCCAGGACCATGTCCCTCTGGCTGCACTGCCCCTGCTGGCCATCTCGTCTCCACGCTACCAGGATGCGGTCGCTACTGTCATCGAGCGGGCCAACCAGGTCTACAGAGAGTTCCTCAAGTCCCCTGATGGTATCGGCTTTAGTGGGCAGGTAGGACTGCCTCCCCAGCCTGCCCAAACCTAGCCAGACCCTGGCTAAGTCTGACCCCCGACCCTGGCCTGACTCCGACCCTAGGCTGCCTGCTGTTGTGTCCTCAGCTGACGCTGGCCCAACTCTGACCCCGGACCCTAGCCTGCCTGCTGTGTGTCCTCAGCTGACCCTGGCCCGAATCTGACCCCTGATCCTAGCCTGACCCCCGACCCTAGCCTGCCTGCTGTGTATCCTCAGCTGACCCCGGTCCGACTCTGACCCCCGACCTTAGCCTGACCCCTGACCCTAGCCTGCCTGCTGTCCTCCGGCTGACCCTGGCTGCAGAACGAGCACCTGTCTCCCATCGGGTCTCCCTCTGTGTCTCACGGGGACAGGTTCCTCAGTGTCCCCTGGACAGGTGACTGGTGCCCTGGCTGGGTGGGGGTGAGGGGTCCTTGGTGGGCTGGCCTTGCACCCCAGCCGTGTCTTCTGCAGGTGTGTCTCATCGGGGACTGTGTGGGCGGCCTCCTGGCCTTTGATGCCATCTGCTACAGCGCGGGGCCCTCAGGGGACAGCCCAGGCAGCAGCAGCCGGAAAGGGAGCGTCAGCAGCACGCAGGTGCGGGCCAGGTGGGGGAGTCTGTCCCCGGGGGAGGGGATGCCAGCGCTTCACACTTATCCATGATCGCTGGCTTCTAAAGTGTTGCTTCATGATCCTACAAGAATGGGGCTCAGGGAAGACTTGGTCTGGAGTCCCTGGGGTCACGTACCTTTGGGTGCACCCGAAATCCCCCCATCTCTGCCATGTGGCTGCCGTGCTCCTGGGGGCCAGTGCTGCCCTCAAATCTCAGGAGAGAAGGGTTCATGGGGCCTGGAGGAGGAGGTAGGGCCCTGAGCCTCTGGTGACTGCACTGCCCTCCTGTCCTCTGTGTGACCCCAAAGGACACCGTCGCGGTGGATGAGGCGTGCAGTCTGGCCAGCAGTAAGCGTCTCAGCAAAAGCAGCGTTGATGTCTCCAGTGCACCAGAGGATGAGGAGCCCCCAAGGCCATTGCCGCGGAAACAGAGCGACTCCTCCACGTATGACTGTGAGGCCATCACCCAGCATCACGCCTTCCTGTCGAGGTGAGTGCTCCTCTGGCGTGGTGTCCGCGGCCCAGGGGACCCCAGCTCATGGTTCCCCAGGAGGCCTGTGGCGGGTCACGTGTAGACGAGCACGGGAGTGCTCGGCCTCTGCCAGGACCTTGCCCCTGTCCCTGCTCTGCCCCGACTGGCAGACACCAGGACGGTGGGTGCCCCCTCCCTGAGCCTCACTGCTCCTTCTTCCTGCCAAAGGGCAGATGCTGCCAGCCACTTTGCCAACGGTTTTGAGAATGTGGTGTAAGAGCCTATATGGGTGTGTTTGGGAGCCACTCTGGGTGTGTGTTCTCACTATTTCTCAGATGGGGCCTCAGAGAACCCCGGTGGGCCAGGAAGTTTCTTGGGGGGCACGGCCAGCTGTCAATGCCCTGGGGCCAGTGTTCCGGCTCCCAGGCCCCAGCGCGGCAGCTTCTACACAGAGTTCCATGAGGCATCTGCATGTTTATCTTGGATGCGGGTATCCAGGCGGGTACAAGCCCAGCCAGGAAGGGACGTCCCCTCTTATCCTGATGACACGCACCATGAGGTCATCACAAGCTCTGCAAAACAGATCCACTTCGAGCCCTTCAGAGTATTTCCTTTCTGTGTATATTGTTTACATGGTCTGCATACAGTTTTACTTAAAAAAAAAAACAAACCTGTATGTTGTGATTTTTTTTTTTTTGAAGATTTTACTTATTTATCCATGAGAGACACACAGAGAGAGAGAGAGAGGCAGAGACACAGGCAGAGGGAGAAGCAGGCTCCCTGCGGGGGGCCCGATGCAGGACTCAATCCCAGGACCCCGGGGTCAAGCCATAAGCCAAAGGCAGACGCTCAACCGCTGAGCCCCCCAGGTGCCCCTATGTTGTGATTTTATCTGATTTTTATCTCTATATAACAAATACTTGCTGAACGTTCTTCATAGGGAATATTTTATTGAGTGCATAGATACCTTACTTCTTCCGAGTTTTCCAGTTCTTTCTGACAGGTGGTGCTCTGGCGAACACCTTCGCGAGACACTTTGTGTGTGTTAGGGCTGGTTTGCTCAGGTGCACTTCCGCAAGGGAAACCATGGGATCAAAGGCTCTGTGTGTTGATGTCCCTGACTGTTGGAAGCCTTCCTCCCATCCCCCGCCCCTGAGGGCCACGTTTCAAGTTGGGGTTGCAAGGTGAAATTGCAACATTTCTAGTTCATTCTTGAAAGATCCTTTAGGGAGAGGTCCCAGATTCAGAGAAGATGTCCGAGGCTTTGGGTGGCTGGTTCCACGCAGCCAGCTTTCCCCTCTGGTGTAGGGACAGATGGCTGTTTCTCTGGCAGTTAAGGAGCTGGCGTGTGTTTAGGGACCGCACTGTATGCAACATGTGTATCGTTGACCCCAGCGCTGTCCTCATGGGGAGAGTGGGGAGCCCGAGGCTTCAGATCCAACTGCCTGGACCTTGCTCCCAGAGGGCAGGCCGCCCGCCCCGTGCTAGTCCCATCGTTATTGCTAACATCCCCTCTCCCCTCCACCTGGAGGATTCCATCGATTCACAAGTCAGGGGATCGCTCTGGACAGTGTTCCACCCCAAGCTGTGCCTCGGGGCCAGCTAGAAGATTGGGGGGTTGCTGTTCTTCTCCCGCGGCTCTGGCTCACGGGCCGGCTGCAGGCGGGAGCCCACGCTGTCTGCGGGAACATGCATTATAGTGAGAGGCCCAGTCCCTGGAGAACTGACACCACGCAGTGGGTCTGTGTAGGGGCCGGGCTACTCAGGGACATGGGGCCTGAGGTCGCGGGGTGGCCCCCGCACAGCCAGCACCAGGGGGCAGGCCTGCCATCATGTGGGGTGTTCAAGTAACCCTAGGTCCTTGGCCCTGCTGAGCAGATGCAGGTTTACTGGATGGTGGCCAAGTGGGTTTGCCCAGGAATTGTCTCTGGGAGAGCTGAGGGGGTGTTGGCCTGCCGACCCTGGGCCTGGGGAGTGTTGGCAGACCTCAGCGGCCAGCGCCAGCGTGGAGGTGGTGTCGACAACCTCTGAGCCCCGCGGATGCATTCGTGGAGGGCTGGGCTCCTCCCACTCAGCCTGTGCACCCTGGTGCGCAGCCCTCCCCTAACTGCCCTCCCGGCTTTTCTCCCTGGAGCAGCATCCACTCTGGTGTGCTGAAGGACGAGGCCGAGCCTCCTGCGGCCGGGGGGTCCCAGCAGCCCGAGGTCAGCCTGGGTCGCTTGGACTTCGACGTGTCCGACTTCTTCCTCTTCGGCTCACCCCTGGGCCTAGTCCTGGCCATGCGGAGGACGGTGCTGCCCGGGCTGGACGGTGGGTGGCTTGGGCTGGGGCCTGAGAGGCCTCGTGTCCTTGGGGCACAGGGTCGGGCCCTGCAGCCAGGGGCGTGGGGTGGAGGGACAGGCTGCCACGTGTTCCAGGGTCCACAGAGTGCCTGTGCTCCCCCAGGGCCCACTGGGGCTTGTCAGTGCTCACCGATGCCTCCTCCGTGGGATGGATGGGAGGGGGAACTCTGCCTGGAGCGGGGTGCAGGGGGGAGGCTGAGGCCCCTGGCTGCCCTTGGTGTGGCCCCGGAGACCTAGGGCTCCCTGGACAGCAGAGTGACCAGTCCCCTGAGCCAGGTGGACAGAGGGCCTCAGTGCAAACCCCTGCTGGTGTGAGGGGAAGTGTTCCCAAACCCTTGCCCCCGCCCCCGTGTACCCCTAACCCCAGGCCCGAGAGGCAAGCATGAGCTGCTCCCTGGGGACCAAGTGATGAGCTCTGTGTCCCAAAGATGCCCTCATCGGAGTCCCAGAGGGTGGGAGGCGCAGGCTGCCCCGGGGGCCGGGCTGGGCAGTCGGGGCAGCTGTGAGACGCTTGGCCCCACCCTGACTGTGACGCCCCCTGCAGCTGATGCCCTGCCCATGTGTCTGCCGGCGGGTCAGGAGCCAGGCCGGGGAAAGCTGTGCGGATTTGCTGCAGTGTGACTGGGAGGAGGGGCAAGGATGCAGAGGGGGGCACGGCGGCTGGCAGGGAACTCCGTACCGGGCACCCACAGTGCCTCGCCTGGGGTGGGGCAGATCGGCAAGGCCTTGAATGCCCAACTCCACATCTCGACTTTGCTCCTGTCGGTGGCAGGGAGCCCCCAGATCCTTGCGTAGGTGGTTGGGGGGCTACTCAAAGCTGCCCTCAGGGGCCTCCAAGGGTCAAGGGGGCGGGAAGAAGCAAGGGGCTCCCCCGTGTCCCCTTACCCCAGGCTTCCAGGTGCGTCCTGCCTGCAGCCAGGTCTACAGCTTCTTCCACTGCGCGGACCCCTCGGCCTCGCGGCTCGAGCCCCTGCTGGAACCCAAGTTCCACCTGGTGCCGCCCGTCAGCGTCCCGCGCTACCAGAGGTTCCCGCTGGGCGATGGACAGTCCCTCCTGCTGGGTAGGCTCGGGTGTGAGTGTGCACTGAGCAGGGGCTGGGCCTGCCATGTGCCCCACCCCGTGATCTCCTGCCGGTGTTTCTGCCCCTGTGATGCTCCCGCCGGGTGCCCCCACCCCACGACGTCCCTACCAGGTGTCCCCCGTGATCTCCACAGGGGTGCCCCCACCCTAAAATGCCCCCTCCAGGTGCCCCGCCCCCATGATCTCCCTGCCGGTGCCCCCACCGCCCCCACAGTGCCCCTCACCAGGTGCCCCCATCCTCCCTGATGCTCCCCCACTGGGTACCCCCACCCTCCATAACCCCCCTAGTGGCCCCCACCAGGTGCCCCCACGCCCCCGTCCTCATCCAGCCCTACATAGCTGAAGGAGGGCCTAGCCCCTGCTGAGGGGGCCTGTGAGCTGCACGGACTGGAAGACAGCAGGGCAGCTGCCTCACTCAGCTTCTGGGCTGCCCAAATGTGTGCACACCTGCTCTGCAGGGGGCCCCTGCCTGATTCCTGTGGCTGCGGCCAGCACTTGGGCTGCTAGACCTGACACAGGAGGGGCAGGGCGGGGAGGATCCCAACCTGGTGGGTGACATGCAGGAGGGGGCCTTGGGTCCTGGCATTGGGGCAGGGGGAGCAAGTGCAGGTGGGCTCGGAGGAGGGCCGGTGGCCCCTGGGGCTCCAGGCGGTGAGCTAGGCATGGATGGTCACCGGAAGCCCAGCCCCTGACCCCAGCTGAGAGCCAGGCCAGGCCGGGTGCAGGGTCTGTGCCCGCGGCTCAGGCAGGACTCAGAACCAACCATGCCCCCCAGTTTTAACAAAAACTTCATTTCCAAAGTCCTCCTTGGTTCGGAGCTTCCACAGACAGAGATGGCTTGGAAACGTCCCCTGCGCACCCCATGTCCCTCTGTGCTTAGGGCGTCACCTGCCCCTGAGCACGCCTGAGCACCCAGGCTGCAGTGCCATTCACATGCAGGCTCGGCTGCAGTCCCCGAGGCTCAGGGAGGAGCTGGGTATGAGGCCACGTGGTTCTGGGTCATCCTGTGACTCATGTTTCTGGGGCTGTGTCCCAGAGATGCCCTCATCGGAGTCCCAGAGGGTGGGAGGCGCAGGCTGCCCCGGGAGCTGGGGCTGGGCAGTCGGGGCAGCTGTGGGACGCTTGGCCCCACCCTGACTGTGACGCCCCCCGCAGCCGATGCCCTGCACGCCCACGGCTCCCTGTTCCTGGGGTGCAGCTCACAGGACAGCCCACCGCTTCCCGACGCCCCCGCCTCGTCTCCCCCAGTTCTGAGGGCCCAGCGCCCGGGCCGCAGGGTGAGCCAGGACAGCTCCCATAGCGAGAGCTCAGGGTCCTCGGACAGCCTGGCCCCGGTGGGCGCCTCCCACAGTGAGTGAGGGTCCTTGGGGCTCTGCCGGGTCGGGGGGAGAGGGACCTTCCCCTGGGTGGCTGCCAAGGGCAGCCGGGACAGATAAAGAGCCCTGACCTCTGGCCACAGGCTGAGCCGTGACCTTGCCCAGCCTAGACTGATCCTGACCCTAGTCCGAGCCCTAACCCCACAGTTCCTTCTTCCCATGGGGAGTCCCTGCAACCCCAGGGTGGGACTGGGCATCTCTGTGGGGCTGGCCCTCACTCCTGGGGCCCAGAGTGACACATTGACCGTGGGGTTCGTGGGATGGGGCCCCAAGCTGCCCCGAGGGCTGTGGCCCAGGCAGGCCACACTGTCCTCACCTTGTATTGGGCCCACAGTCACAGCCAGGTGGTGGGGTGCCAAGCGCATCGACTATGCCCTGTACTGCCCTGACGTCCTCACGGCCTTCCCCACTGTGGCCCTGCCCCACCTCTTCCACGCCAGCTACTGGGAGTCCACAGACGTGGTGGCCTTCATCCTGAGACAGGTACCGTGCCCCTCCCAGGGGCCCATCCTTGCGCGTGGGGGACAGGGCCCCCTTGCAGGCCACACTGGATCCTGGGCTGGTCAGCCAGATCAGGGGTCACCAGGCCAGGCGGCAGGTCTCATGAAGTACACTGGCTTCTGGTTGGCAGTGCACCACTTCTAGCGGATGGAGGGGGATGTACCCATCCTCCTGGAGACAATAGAGAAGTGCCTGTTCCCTGGGGGCCTGTGTATCCTCAGAGAGGCAGGAACCTGGGGAGGGCACAAAGAAGGAGGTGGCGGGCGGAGGGTGGATTCCGTGCAGCCTTGGGAGCTAAAGGCAAGGGACCGACCCTGTTTGGTGTCCCGTGGGCAGCGTGCTGGCCTAGAGCGAGGGACAGCTGTCAGCTGACTGTATAATAGAAGGAAATCCCGTGTCTGCTGTTGGGTGGACCAGGAGGCCCGTGGAGAGGCTGACCTTGGGGTGGTGGCGGGGTGCTGGTGCTCTGGGGGGCCACCGGCTGTGATGGAGGAGGCCAGTGGGTCCTGCTGTCCACCTGCGCCCCTGCAGGGGGAGCTTCTAGGTTTGGGGAGGAGCAGGGCCAGGCTGGGCTGTGGTCTGGATGTGGGAAGGGTGGGCTGCCTGCCGCGGGCCGGGAAGGAAGTGAGTGGAGTCTGGAGCTTGGGGCAGATATGGGTGGCACGCACCCTGTTGACAGGCAGGGCCCCTGAGTGCCGTATGTGGGCAGCTGTCCTCTGCCTGTGGTGCATCCTGTAGCACAGCCCGATGCTGACCCCACCTGTCCCGAGGCCAGACTGACCAGAGCACTCCTGTTGCCCAGGTGATGCGCTACGAGAGCGTGGCTGTCAAGGAGAGTGTGGGCCTGGATGCTGCAGCACTGAGCCCCGCCAACCCCCGTGAGAAGTGGCTCCGTAAGAGGACCCAGGTCAAGCTGCGGGTAGGTGCTCACTAGAGCAGCACTCGGGGGGCATATGGCTGCCTGGGGGTCGGGGGGCGCATGGACAGGAGCGGGTGCTGGCTGGGGCACGGTTCAGAGCGCTGGGGCTGGCAGGGAGATGCCTGCGGGGGAGAGTTGCTGGATGTCCAGCCTCCATAGATGAGGACATGAGTCAGAAACTCAGCCATGCCCACGGGGCTTGCCATCTCATCCGCCACTGAGCATGGCCTGGTGTGGTACTGGCTGCCACAGAGGGAGGCACCGATGAGGAAGCAGATGGAGAAAGGCCTCTCAGGCAGGCTGTGCTCAGCTTCCCTGAACGGGGGTCCCCTCCATTAGGTATTGTGGTATAAATAGGAGTTTGGTAGGCATAAATTCATTTATTTGCTCAGCCAACCATCATCAAGTGTGGATGTGGCTGCTGTGTCCTCTGCTGAGTTGGGAGCATGTAGGGGCTCAGGGACACAGCCTCTGCCCTGGTGGCTCCCTTCTGCCCTAGTCCCAAAGGGTAGAAGGTGATTTGCACTCCTTGAATCAATTCTGTTTTTGTAAACATGTTTTTTTTTTTTTTTAAGATTGTATTTATTTATTCATGAGAGACACAGAGAGAGGCAGAGACACAGGCAGAGGGAGAAGCAGGCTCCCTGCAGGGGAGCCCCATGTGGGACTTGATCCCAGGACCCCGGGGTCATGCCCTGAGCCCCCCAGGCACCCTTTGTAAAGGTATTTCCTGAGCTATAACCACATTTGTTGCGTCAAAGTGTACAACACAGTGGGTTTCGTGGGGTCACGGACGTGTGCAAACAGCACTGTAGTCTGTTCAGAAGTTTGTGACCACCCCAGGAGGGGACCCGGGGCTCCCCCCCTCCCCGGCACCCCCCTCCCCTAGTGAGGCTGTCTGTGGATTCGTCTGCCCAGGGTGCCGCGGGTGCGAGTCACCTAGCGTGGGGCTCCTCCCACGCCATCTGTTCCCACCCAGCGGAGCAGGTGGCAGTACTTCCCTCCTGGTGGCTGAGTGGTCGTCCTGCAGGGACCCGCCCATTGACTCGCTCGTCAGCTGCCAGGCATTCATGTGGTTTCCGCGCGTTGTCTGCTGTGAAGACGCTGCAGAGCTTTGTGCGGTCCTTGCTCTTGCTCTCCATCTCAGGGTTACAGACCCAGGGAGGCAGGGGCGGGGCTGGGGCGGGGCTCCGTCTTACCTGAGGGGCCAGGAGCTCTTCCAAGGCGGCCTCCCCCAAGCTGGGTGGGCGGTGGGGAGGGGTGTGTCGGGGGTCCCGGGCTCTGGCCCCTCGTTCTGGCCGCCCGGGTGCGTGGCTGGGGGTCTCCTGGCAGGGAGGCTCCGTGTAGCCCAGCGCCCGGCAATGCAGGCGTCTTTCTGTGCATTTAGCTGCATGAGCCCGCTCCTCTGTGTGCAGGAACCTGGGGGCCTTGGAGACAGAGTCGGGGTCCACAGGTCTCTTCCCCTCCTGGCCTCCATGGGACTGTGGCTTAGATCTCCCAGAAAGGCATGTTGCGGCGGGACGTGTCTCCCCAGCCGCCTGAAGGACCTTCAGGAAGAGGCCAGCTCAAGCCCCCAGCAAAGCTGAGCTGCTGTCTGTCCTTTTAGAACGTGACTGCGAACCACCGGGCCAATGATGTGATAGCGGCCGAGGACGGCCCCCAGGTCCTGGTGGGGCGCTTCATGTATGGGCCCCTCGACATGGTGGCTCTGACTGGAGAGAAGGTATTGGCCCGGGCTGTCCCTGCTGGCTGCCCCTGCAGCAGGTGCCTCATGCACCGCATGACACGGATTCGGGGAGCTGAGGGCAGGGTGGGTCTGAGCGGCGGCATGCGGGGGGCAGCTTGCAACATGGTCCCCCGGCCATGCCCGCAGCCCTCATCCCCGCCCCCTCACTTGTGCAGGTGGACATCCTGGTGATGGCGGAGCCGTCCTCGGGCCGCTGGGTACACCTGGACACGGAGATCACCAACAGCAGCGGCCGGATCACGTACAGCGTGCCGCGGCCCCGGCGCCTGGGTGTTGGCGTCTACCCGGTGAAGATGGTGGTCAGGTGAGACGCCAGGCTGGCCCGATGTGGAGTCTGCGGGGTGCCTTCCCGGGGCCCAACCTGTCTGTGCAGAGAGGGGATGATGGCTGGGCTGCTCCCCTATACCTGACCCTTCCCCCCTGCTGCCCCCTCCCCCCTGCCCTGACCCCGATGTTCCCGCTGCCCCTGGCTTTGCAAGCTGTGAACCCAGCTGCGGGCTCACCTTTGGCCCGGGCTGACCTCTGGCCTCTCTTGGGTGCATGGCTGACCACAGGCAGGTGCCTTTCAGGGGTGACCAGACCTTTGCAATGAGCTCCCTCACGGTGCTGCCCAGGGGCATGGAGTGTGTGGTGTTCAGCATTGACGGGTCTTTTGCTGCCAGCGTGTCCATCATGGGAAGTGACCCCAAGGTTCGGCCAGGGGCGGTAGACGTGGTACGGTGAGTGCTCCTTCCGTGCCTGAGTCATGTCCACATCTCGGGGTGGGAGCCAGTGGTCCCTGGGGTGGGAGGAGCGGCCGCACATCTTCTGGTACCTGCAGGACCTCCCTAGGTCTCCAGGGACACACTGATGGACTGTCCTGAGCCTCGTGGCTCTGTGGGTGGACGGGGCTGGGCCGGGATGTTTTCACCGTCCCGTTACTCACAGCCCCGTGGTGCCCATACTCACGTGGGCTCTTGCTCCCAGGCTGGGCTCATCCCCCGGCCCCCACATGGAGGCTGGAGCCTCCCTCCCACCCAGCCTAGGCGCTGCGCTCTGTGGGTTGTAGGCAGCGGTAGGACCCGTCCGGATTCCCAGGAAGGTGTGGACGTGGGACAGGTGGCTCAGGGGGCGGGGCACGTTTTGAGACCAGCTGGTGCACAGCGCTGAGTTTAGGGGGATTGGGGCTGCCATAGCCAGTGGGGGAAAGTAGAGCGGGCTTCCTGAGAGAGGTGGCGCCAGAGACAGCCTCTGCCGGCCAGACGGATGGATGTTTTTTGTCCGCGCCACTGCACAAAGATGAGCGAACAGAGAGAAGTAAGAAGAAAATACAGGACTGAACTTGGTAGCACAGAAGGAGGACACAGGTGACGGGGGGTGGGAAGGACGATGCAGGGGTGACGGGGACAGGAAGGATGCAGGGGTGGGGGGATGGGAAGGATGACACAGAGGTGACAGGGACAGTGTCAGGGCAGCTGGACTCTGGGGCCAGATTAGGGCAGGGCAGGGGTGTGTCTGGTGACAAAGATGCGGGAAGGTCTTGCCCATAGAAAAGCAAGAGAGGTACTGTAGTCTTCCCTCCCTGCCTCCACCCCTGCCTCCACCCCTGCCCTCACCCCTGCCTCTCTCCCTCCCTGCCTCCTTCCCTGCCTCCCACCTCCCTCATCCCTTCCTGACTCCACCCCACCCTCCTTCCTGCTCCTTCTATGCTCCCGCTGGGCATCGAGGCAGACAGATCTCCTAGAGGGAGAAACTGTGGGGAAAACAAGTCACAGGCAGGAGAAACTGCCATGTCCGGGAGTCCACACATCCGAGAGCAGGATGGAGCAGGAGCAGGGGTCACTGTGGGGAGGGCACAGCAGCCTGTGTGGGGCCCCCAGGGCCAGTGGACCCCTAGATTCCCCGGCCCTGCAGGAACAGGCCCTAGACGATGTCCAGCTCCCCCGGGGGGCGTTCATTCCTCCTACGGTGTCTGTGTCCCACCTTCGGTGAGTCAGTGCCCCCATAGCCAGGCAGGGGATGCTGTGGTGCCCTGTCCTGTGTTTGCTGGGCCCTGCCGATGCTCTGTAAACGTCGCTACTCATCAGAAGCAGACTCCTGGGACCCAGCTCAGAGCTCCCCAGAGTCCCCAGGGGTGACACCTGGGCCTGTGCTTTATTACAAAGTCTCCTCGAATCTCATGGGTCACCTTCTAGATTTGGAAACCCCTGGTCTCTGAGGAGCATGTGCTGTGACAGCGCAGAGAGGAGAGAGAGTGCTGATTTTACTTGGGAAGCAGGAAAGCTTCCTGGAGGAGGGGGCCCTGAAGGCCAGGGGGATGGGAATGAGAGAGGAAGGCATGCAGGCCGTTGTGGGGGCTTGGCAGCTGTGGATACAGGGCTTGGGGGCCACTCAGCTGCTGGGTGCGGCTGGGGGACAGATGCCCCAGGGCAGAGCATGGCTGGCCTCGGGGTACGGGGGGCACAGAGGCTGTGAGACCTCCCTCAGGACACAGGGGGCCGGGATGGCTTCAGGTGGCAGAGCAGTGGGGTTCACTCTGGGGTTTACAGAAGCCGCCGTGGAAACAGTGCCCACCATGCAGCCCGCTGTCCTGCCCGGCATGTCTGGGGTTTGTCCCGGAGGCCTGGGGAGAGTGCTCTGCAGCCGTCTCTGCCCCCTCCATACAGATGGGTCCTGGGGGGTGGTCGCCCAGGTGGAGTGGAGTCGGGGTGCTGTGAGCGCCCTAGGTGGAGTTGGGGTCAGATCCTGCTGGTGGGAGAGGTGTTCAGGGCTGGAGCAGGAAGCAGGACTCAGGGCTTCTCTTAGGCGAGGAAACCTGAGGGCCACGGGAGGCCCCGGGGAGGGGATGGGCAGAGGGGACAGTGAGTGCTGCCTGTGGGACATCTGGGGACATGGCCAGGACTCCAGGGGCTCTGAGTGTGGCTTTGGAGTCCTTCCAGCAGGTTCTTCCTGGGGCTCCTCAGGAGGGCTGCAGGGCAGGAGAAAGGGGCTGCCAGGTGGGGGTGGGGGCTGCAGGGGTGGGGGCCGCAGGGTGGGGACTGCAGGGAGGATGGCTGTTGTGGCCCGGGCAACCCCACCATGGCGTCCACGTGGCCCATGTGCCCGTAGGCACTGGCAGGACCTGGGCTACCTGATCCTGTACATCACGGGGCGGCCAGACATGCAGAAGCAGCGGGTGATGTCATGGCTGTCGCAGCACAACTTCCCACAGGGCATGATCTTCTTCTCGGACGGGCTGGTGCACGACCCGCTGCGGCAGAAGGCCATCTTCCTGCGGAACCTGGTGCAGGAGGTGAGTGCCTGCCGCAGGCATGGGGCCCCCACACCCCTGCACCCGGGGGCATCTCACTGGGAGCCCCACACCCCGCGGGGATGGTGGGGACAGCAGGGATGGGAGGAGCACGGAGGCTCCAGGACTCGCCAGCGACCTCGCACTCATACCTTCCTCCTCTATCTCCTCCCCCTGGGGTCTCGTGATTCACCCCAAGGACGCCCGAGTGGCCCCTCCGCTCTGTTCAGTACCTGCTGTTCTCCTGGAGCGCTGACCCTGGGTGGGTCTCCCAATGTGGAGCAGGGGTCGCCCATGAGGGCCTAGGGCAGGACGCAGCCCCCTGCCTGGTGTCCTCCCACCCCGGGGCCAAGGAACGGTCCTCATGGCTTTAGGTGGTTGGGGAAGATGCAAGGAGGGTCATGTTTCATGACGTGGAAATCGTGGGAAATGCAGATGTGGGGCCTGCAGGCACAGCTATGTGGGAGCCCGGCTGTGCCCTTTCGCTTCTGCAGCAGCGACGGTGGGTGTAAGCTGCCCCAGAGCTGCTCGGCAGGTGCGGGACCTAGTGTGGAGCCTGCCGTCCTCACATCTGCTCACCCCACTCCAGAGGACAGATGGGGCTTTCCCCAGAGAGGGCATGGAGGGCTCCTAGGAGGAGGTGCCTTTGGAGCTGAGTCCCGAGTGTGCCAGGTGGACAAAAAACCCGTGTGTGCAAAGGCACCGAGGTAGAGAAAGGACAGGGATGTGCCCAGAGCTACGGGCATCCCAGAGGCCTGCGTGTACAGGGTCGCAGACCCAGGTCAAGGGGGAGCAGAGGCCTGGGGGTCTTCAGGACTCTGAAAGTGGAGAGGCCTTGAAAACCCTGAAAACCAGGCTGACCATAAACTGACCGTAAACTCTGCTGAGGGTAGTGGGGAGCCACAGAGGAGTGTGGAGCTGGGCAGCAGAAGTGACTACTTAGGGTTTGAGACCAGTCCCCACGGTGGGTGTGGGGGGAGGCAGGGAGGCCCAGCAAGGGCAAGGTCCAGTGGGGTTCAGCTGGAGGTCATGGGGATGGGCAGGGGGTATGGGGGCTCCTGCCCAGGAGGGACGGGTGAGGGAAGGGCAGGGCTGTGTCAGGGTGTGGGAGATGCAGTTGTTCAGATCCCAGAGGGGCAGCCCCGGGTTTGGTCTGGAGGCCACTGTCCTTCAGGAAGTCGGGGTGGAGGCCGAGGGTGTCGATGGGTCACCCCTGGGTACAAGAGGTCCTCCCAGCGCTGGTGGGGCCGCCATGGGCCATTGCAGGGTGAGCGTGTCAGGTGGGTGGGTGCCGGAGTGGCTGGGTGGGGAGGCACGTGGGCAGCTGTGTGGACCACCCCCTACCTGGGGTGGCGTGGACTGCAGGGGGGCAGGGGGCCACACGGAACTGGCATCCAGTCCTGGCCCAGGGTCAGCAGATGCCACGGTGGCACTGGCCTGGGGTGCAGGGTGGGGTGGGAGGGGCACTGCAGGGCCCAGGGGCCCAGGGGCCCAGGGCTTGCCTGGCGGGGGGCGCCAGGCCATCCTCCATGAGCCCCTCTGCATTCCAGTGCTTCATCAAAATCAGCGCGGCTTACGGCTCCACGAAGGACATCTCTGTGTACAGCGTGCTGGGGCTGCCGCCCTCCCAGATCTTCATCGTGGGCCGGCCCTCCAAGAAGTACCAAACCCAGTGCCAGGTGGGTGGCGGGGGGCGGGAGGGTGGCAGTGGGCTGGGGAAGTTGGGGGGCATCCATGGTGTGTTCTTTTGTTTTCCTTCTGTCAGTCCTCAAGGGCTGGTGTCCTGCCCTGGCCCAGGCCCTGTGCTGGGCACAGGGGAGACCCTGCTGGACTCAGAGGTCACGTCACTGGGGCCAGTGGGTGGAGGGAGATGTTGGCAGACAGAGGCCTAAGGAAGGACAGGGACTTAGAGCAGGTGTAGGTCATTGATGAAGGCCCTGGGATGGGTCCTGGGTCAGGGATGGAGGTGCCCTGGGGTGGGAGCCGGGTCGGGGATGGAGGAGACTCCAAGTGGGAACCGGGTCGGGGATGAAAGAGACCCCTGGGTGGGGGCCGAGTCAGGGATGGAGGTGCCCTGGGGTGGGGGCCGGGTCAGGGATGGTGGTGACCCCGGGTGGAGGCTGGGTCAGGGATGGAGGAGACCCCAGGTGGGAGCCGGGTCAGGGGTGGAGGAGACCCTGGGTGGGAGCCAGGTCAGGGATGGAAGAGACCCCTGGGTGAGGGCTGGGTCGGAGGTGGAGGAGACTCCTGGGTGGGGGGCCGGGTCAGGGATGCAGGTGCCCTGGGGTAGGAGACATATTAGGGATGGAGGTGATCCTGAGTGGGAACTGGGTCAGGGATGGAGACCCCCGGGTGGGGGCCAGGTCAGGAGAGGTGCCCCCGGGTGGGAGCAGAGTTTCCCTACTGGGGTCCAGGTTCTGCTGTGCTGGCCCCCTGCCCACTCTCTGAGGAGCAGGGGTCTGAGGTCGCAGCGGGAGGGCAGCATGGGGGCAGGATTGATGCAGTTCTGTGGGGCAGGGGCCGGGCAATGGCCAATCTTGCGTTTGCGGTTTTGGTGGCAAGTGGGCAGCATGGGGGGCTCGCCCCACAGGTCCAATCGCAAGTGCTCAGATGTTCAAAGCCGGGCAGGGAAGTGCAAGAGGTAGTGAGCTCCCCGTCTCCCCGGGGCTCCAGGGCAGAGCCAGAGGGCCCCGCTTAGGGCACGCAGGGTCAGGGCATGGTGGGCAGCAGGACGGGCCCCCGCCAACCTGACGCCTGTCCCCTCCACAGTTCCTGAGCGAGGGCTACGCCGCGCACCTGGCGGTGCTGGAGGCCGGCCACCGCGCACGCCCCAAGAAGAACAACCCGCGCATGGTCCTGCGCAAGGGCAGCTTCGGCCTCCACGCTCAGCCAGAGTTCCTGCGGAAGCGCAACCACCTGCGCAGGACCATGTCCGTGCAGCAGCCAGACCCGCCCGCCAACCCCAAGCCCGAGCGGGCGCAGAGCCAGCCGGAGTCTGACAAGGACCACGAGCGGCCCCTGGGTGCGCTCAGCTGGGCACGCGGGCCCCCCAAGTTCCAGTCGGTGCCCTGAAGGCAGGGCTGTGCGTGGAGCAGGGGGGTGCCCTGCCAGCTGCCTGCAGGCCGGGAGGGGCAGCTGTTCCCTGAGACAGGCCTTTTCCTGCTTTTTCCCTCCCGTGTCTGTCCAGAAGTGTCCACCCGAGGCGGGGAGCAACCCTGCCGCGTGTGGGGCGCGGGGCTCCCCCGGCTGAGGGGTAGGGGCGGGACCCCAGGGTCTGTGCGCAGCCGCGGCTGCCTCCCTGTGCGGCGCCCGTGGCCACAAGCCCCTGTCAGGGCCGGTGTGTGTGTGACCCTGGGGGCTGGGCTGCCCGTGGCAGGAGGGCTTGACCAAGTCGACCATCCTGCAGGTCCCGAGGCTTCAGAGGTGCCAGGTGGGCCCTGGAGGGAGAAGCCCCCAGACCAGGGGCCATCGGCCGCTGGCAGGTGCAGCCTCCCGGTGGGCTGAGGGAAGGACGAGGGGTGCTCCTCATCCTGGACCCCAATTTCCCGTGGCCGAGGAGCCACTTTGTGGGCATGAGAGGATATCCCCAGGGTCCTCCTGCATTTGCGGTGTCCATCCGAGGCTGGGGGGGTGGGGTCTGGTGCTGAGGGTCTGTCCTCCTGCAGCTGTCCATTGCCCCCATGTCACCCTTGGTGTTGTCACCATTTTCCCGCAGCGGCCTGTGAGGACAGTGGTTCCTATTCCCAGGGCCGGGGGTGGGGGTGGTCCCTGCCTGGCATCTTCCCCATGAGGCTGCAGCCCTGGGGTCCGGCCCAGCTGGGAGACTACCCTGGCCCTCCCTGGGCCCTGCCTCCTGTTCAGAACTGGACGGGTCCCCCCACGAGGCTGGTATGGATTTGTGACTCCAGGCAACCTTGCAGCTGAGCTCCCCGAGTGTTTGCGGCCTCGGAGGCCCTCAGTCAGTGCACAACCTTGCACGCAGCCTGCAAGAGGGGCCCTGGGGACTCAGGGGGAGGGAGGCGGACAGCCCGTGTACTTGCACTGATGCCCCCACCACATGTCCCTGGAAGGGGGACAGGGCCCCAGAGGGCTGCGACCGGGCTCAGCCTCCCCAGCTCTGCTCACACTGGCTTCCCCCTGTTGGTTCCTGGGGCCACAGAGATGCCAGCACGCTGGGGCCTTCGTGTGATTTTGGCTCAAACTGTTGTACTCCCTTCCATCCCGCTGCTCCTGGGCTTGGTGTGGTGCCCTACGCTCACCCTGGCGAGGCCCCTGTGTTGGCAGGGCCTGGCTCCCGGGGTTGCGGAGGGGGCTCAGAGCCTGCCCATGCTGTCCTGCTGCAGAGGCCCTGTGTGCCCAGCAGCCCCTGCTCTGGGCCCCTCGGGCCATCCCCGAGCGGGTGCAGCGCCTCCTCCTCCAGGCCTATGTCTGTCGTCCGTCCGGTGGGGCTGCCCCAGAGCCCAAGACACCCGTCCGCATCCACAGCCGGCATCCCCGTGGGCCCCGTGTCGCTTCCGCCCAGTGTCTACCTCTTGCAGCTCCCGAGTGGCCTGTGTGCTCCCCGACGGCGGCGGCTGCTGGTGGGAGCAGCCGGAACACCCTGTGAATTGCCCGGCAGGTGGGTGCCCTGCGGGCCGAAGGGGTCCAGCTCCCGCCACCGCCCCACTACCACACCACACGTCTTCTCTAGGCCGTTAGCGCCTGAGCCTGAGCAGCTTCATCTGTGGCCCTGCGCCTGGCAGCTGGGTGCGTGGCTGTCCCTTCCACAGCCACCCCGGGGGCTCTCGAGGCGCCCGCTCCCCAGGTGCAGCCACTTCTACCCTCACCCTTCCCACCTGTTCCCACGTCCGCCCTGGGTGGAGTGCGGGCGGTCCTTGCCCTGATCCTGATGCTGCACCCCGTCCCTGGGTGAAGCTGCCGATGTTGGCCTGGGTGGTAAAGTCCTCAGGAGATGTTGCTTCTTCCTGAGTTAGGCTTCCTCTGCCCCGCGACGCCAGGCTGGGAGGGAGGACGGAGAATGCCAGGCCCCCCAGGGAGGCTGCAGCCCACGAGCCGGTTCCGTCTGTCTGGGTCCCATGGCCTGCGGTCTAGAGCTGGGGTGGCTGCCCCTGTCCTTCCTGGAGTTCCCTGCTTGCAGGACTCACGCCTGCCTGGCTGCTGGAGGGACGTGGTACCCAGGGGCCACCAGCAACCCCATGGGGGTGCCAGCGTGGCTGCTCCCACGGCAACTCCGCGACCCATGCGCACTCCCTGCACCAGTGGTTTGTTCACTTTCATCCGTCTACTTCCATAGGAGAGAAACAAAGGGGGGGGGGGTGCTGCTGCTGTTCCCTGCCCTGCCCCGTGACCCGGTGTGGCCATGTCCTAGAGGCCCTGTCCTATTCCCGTCTGCCGGCTCCCGGGCCCTGGAACCTGTCTTCCTGCCTGACCAAAGCTCCTTGTTCCCATGTGGCATGTTTGTTCTTCCCGACGTGGGGGGGGGGGGGCTGTTCCTGTGGGAGGGCCTGCCTGCTGCCTCCTCTGCACGCACCCTGGCGGGCGGGGTGGTGGTCAGGGTGCCTCCTCTGAGGATTTGCACTCCCTTCGGCTCCACAAAACACATTTAGGAAAATAGAATCTCTCCGTGTGTGGGGATGCCTGGGCGTGGGGCGGCTCCAGAGGTGGTGGTGGTGGGGGGTTGGCTCTCTGAAAGGGTGGGGAGCTGCAACTCGTGGCCCTCAAGCTCTATCCTAATGACCTTGGAGCCCAGATTGAGTACAACCCACCCCCCCATGTGTCCTCCAGGCAAAACGTGGCGCCAATTTTTCAGAGAAAGCAGGTGGTGCGGGTTCAGCACGGACACTCCCCACCCAGCCCAGGTGCCACCGGGCCTGGAGGGGGCACCCTGACAGCGGAGGAGCCCCGCGGCCTGACCCCGCCTTAAATAACCAACGTCCTCGCCCATTCCCGGGGGTTTGGGTGCCAAGTGCTCTGCAAACCTGTTTTCTCTGGCTCAGCCAAAAGACACAACCCCTCCCCCTTCCCCTGACCTCTGGGCTTGGCGCAGGGTGGGGGGTGGGGTGGGGGGGATTTTCCTTAAAAATCACAGCTAGGGTAAATGCAGGCCCTGGGATGGCCAGGAGGAAACAGGCTGACCCCACCCTCACTGCAGTGGACCGGTGGTGGGTGACGTCAGGGAGGGGCAGGATGGGAGGTGGCTCACTGTGGGGGGGCCGCCCCTCCCCCCGGAACCCCACTGTGCTTCTCTGTTCGCTCCATGGTGGCAGCCTGTCTGGTCTCATCCGTTGTCCGATGGTTCCTCCGTGTGACTCAGTGTTACCCGTGGTGGACGGTCCTGTGCTCCAAGACGGTTTCTCCTCTTCCTCATGGCTGCCTTGTACAAACATCCGTTAGAAAAAGAAATTGTAAAATACCAGATTTCTAACAAGATGCACACACGGCATTAATGGCATTCGGAGATTTTTACACCCGGTCTTGTTTTTGACGTGAGCTGGTTTTTACTCTCGAATGTTGTCACTGAAATAAAAACCTTCTTTGCCTTTAAAGGGCACGTGCTTGGTTCTGGGCCACGTGGAGAAACCTGTCATCGTCGTTGCTAGGGGGTCCCCACCCTGAGCCAGGGGCCCGGCCACGTGGATGGAGCCCTGCGTGTGGGGGTGAGTGAGGAGGGGCAGACAGAGCAGGTGTCACATGCAGAAGCTGAGTCTTTATTACAAAAGAGCAGCGTTATCCGGGGAAGAAGTCACACACCAGGGTGTTTGTAATAAAATGACAAAGCAGATGCCTTAAATAATTTACCGAGGGCAGAGATGGCTGAGAGCAGGGTTGCCCCTCCCCGCACCCACCAGTGCCCTGAGCTAAGCACAGACGGGGATCCATGGGCTGGAGGGGCCCCCAGGGCTCTGGTGGGGGCTGCAGGGATGGCAGCTGGGGTCCCCAGGGCCCGGGCAGCTCCCCTCCTGGGAACACAGCTCAGAGTTTCCAGGACCTTTGGGTGCCAGAGCTCTGTGATGCAGCCACAGTTGACGTGTGTGTGGGATGATGCATTTCCGAGCCTCATGGGGAGGAGTGTGACCGAGCATCCCCGCATCTCCCTCCATGTGACTTAGGCTGGCGGGCAGTCACCGGCAGGTCATGAGTGGTCACGTGTGGTCATGGGCAGGTCACAGGTGGTACGAGCAGGTCACGGGAGGCCACGAGCAGGTCCAGGAGTGGCTGGGGCAGGAACAGAGCCCCTGAGCAGCCCACACCCCCCGAGCCCTCCCTGGGAGCGCGTGGGGACACACAGATCCTAGTACGAGGGCATGGTGGCCGAGTGTGGCGGGCTCCATGCCATCCAGAGCTCCCTGCGTGCCTGCCGCTGTGCTCCAGACAGGGGAGGCGGGGGCACCATCGTCTCCCCCCGAGCCCCGCCTGCCACCCCGGGAACGGGGAGTTGGAAGGTGGCTCCTGCTCCTCGGGGGCCTGCTGGGCCGGGCTGGGGACACGGTCGGTGAGGTCAGCGGCTCTGGCTCCGGGCAGGCAGGGAGTCTTGCACACTTCCTGCTCTGCAGGGCCCATCAACTCTGCAGGGTTTTCCGAAAAAGATACTGTTTGTGCAAGTGTTTGTGCAGGTGTTTGTGCGTGGGGGGGGGAGGGGGAGGAACCAGGAAAGATGCCTGGGAGGAGGGTGTTACCTGAAGGCACGTCCTCAGTCACGGATGAGAGACACGGTCATGTCACTGCTAGAGACGGGGGCCGGGGGAGGGGGTACAGGTCAGGTGCCATTGGTGCTATAGGCCAGGAGGGAGCCTCCCGCCACGTGCTCAGAGCCAGCTGGCTGCCCGGGGGCCCGTGGTGCCCACTGTCTGAATGGGCAGCGTCCACTGCACCCAGACAGCCACGCACAATGAAACTTTTGATTTGATCCCCGGAGGTCTCAGAGGAGTGGGTGAGGCTCAGCGAGGGGTCGGGCTGAGGTCACACAGCCTGGGGTCACAGAACAGGGGTCAGAGGCCTGCCTGAAAATGCCAGCTCACCCCTCTGCAGCCACAATGGCCTCGTCCAGCTCTTGGGACAGCTTCCGGAGGTGCTGAAGTCCTGCTCCCACGGGCTCTAGGTCACTGTCAGACTCGCTGGAAGGAGGAAAAGCCACCCCCAAGACTGGTACCCAGGCCCCTTGGTGGCACAGAGTGGGGAGATACCCTGGGAACAGTTTGCCAACCCCACCCCCTCCCCCCAGGAAGCGACCTGCCCACGCCCTGGAGCACCTGCAAACAGAGGGCTCGAGGCCCATAAGGTCAAGGGCAGGTAACCTTGCAGGGCAGCGGGGAGCCCTGCTGCCCCCTTGGAATAGGAGCCTCAGCCCCCAGGTGGCTTTAGAACGTGCTTTTGGGCTAAGGGTGGTCGGGGGTGGCTGTGGCCCCGTCAGAGCCCAGCGCACGTCTTTGACACACAGGGAACTAAGGCCCTGGGGACACCCCCCCGCTGCCTGGGCACCCCCACTAGCCGCGGCAGAACACTGTCCTCCTACCTGGGGGAGCACAGGGGCTCCGTCGATGAGTAGGGGCTCCGGAGGGCAGCGTCCCTCCTGAACCGCCGTCCTGGGTAGGCACGTGGGCCCCCGTGGGCAGAGGGCCGGTGGCAGTCCTCCCAGGGGCCCAGGCTCAAGTAGGCGGGGACGGTGCCAGGCAGCCGGCTGCCCTTCTGGCTCAGGCTGTGCGCTGGGGGGCTGCTGCCCTTCTGTGGCCCTCTCCGCCTCCTGGCCTTCACCTGGGTCTCCACCAGCCACCTGGTGCCGCTTTGGCAGGACTCCTGGATCCTCTGTGACAGATGCAGGGAAAGGTGAGCAGAGACAAAGCAGGGGTGAGCTACCCCGGAGTCTCTGGGCTGCAGACACCCACAGCTCCGAGCCTGGGGGTGGTGAGGATGGGTGTGGATGAGTCCACGGGAAACAGGCCGCTGTAGGAGCCTGCTCGGAGCCACCCAGGGAACGAAAGCCTTGGCCACGTCCAAACCCTCTTCCGGGACCTGTGACAACCCGTGATGACCCATTGACGACTGTGGCACGCACAGCAGGCCCACATGCCTGGCCTGGCCTCCAAGACCTGCCTCCGCCCTCACATGTGCATTCACTGTCCATGCAGGTGCAGGTTTTGCCTAAGGGGCTGGGAACCCCTCTGGGGCCCCCACTGCCCCGGGGAGCAAGCCCCAGCTCTTGGGTCTCCCGTACCCACCTGGGGGGCTGTGAGGCTCTTCTGGCCCAGAGCGTCTGCCCTGGAGGCCGGTGTCCAGGGGTTAGAACGAGACCTGAGTTGCATGTGGTGAGTGGCATGGCCATGTCAGACCCTCTCATTCCATGGCCCCGGGCCCCAGGAGGAAAACCATCTTCCCAGGGAGGGATGAGCACTGGGGCTTGGCTCAGAGACCTCCCAGCAGAGGGTCTGTCCGCAGGTTCTCGCCTGTGATTTCCAATCCCCAATCAGACCCCAAGGGGATACTCCCTCCATTGTCTCCTTGGGGTCTGTCCTTTCTAGGTGACACCATCTCCCATTTTCGGGCTGGAACACCTGTTCACCTGAAGAGCCCACGGGTACCTCACATCTACATGTGACATCTTCATGCCATGTGTGTCACACAAATCCCTGCAGACCTGCCTTTGGAGCCCCTGTGAGGCCAGACCCCCAGGCCCCTGCACCCCTACCAACCAGCTGAATGGCGGGTCCTGCTAATCGGGCCCAATTCTAATGCTGTTGAAATCCTCCCCATTGACTCTTGGGAGAGTCTAAACACCTCCAGCCTTGGGACCCCTGCCCTCCCCTCCCAGGGACCCCTGCCTTCTCCCTCATGGGGGACCCACCCCTGCCTTCCCCCTCCCCAGGACCTCTGCCCTCCCCCTCCCCAGGAACCCCTGCCCTCCCCTCCTGGGGACCCCTGCCCTCCCCTCCTCTCTCTCTGCCCTCTGGCCACACCCAGATTTCTCTTCTGTGCCTCCTTCCTCCCTGGATGTGGACTCACACTATTTCACTGCCCCTCTGCAGGTGATTCCGTGGTGGCCCCCTCAGGAAACCCCACTTCCCTGTCATGCCCTGGTGTGCCACCCTGTTACTACGCAGGTTGGTCACCTTGCACGGTGGGGCCCTGGTTCCTCTACGGCAGCGTTTCCATTCACTCAGACCACTGCTAGTTGAGCCCAGGCAAAGCCAGCACTGGGGTGCAACCACAAAGCCCGACCCCCACCTCCCGGTGGCCTCCTCCGGGGCCCTCGCAGGCACCGGCCGTCTGGCACCCGGGAGGCCCTGGGTGAAGGGACAGTTCGCATCACCCACATTACCTGGGACACAGCACCCAGTGCGTTCTTAGCAGAGCGAGCCGCCGCCTGGAGGCCCTGCTGCCCTGGCTCGGGGCTTTCCAGGCGTTTCCAGGAGGGCCCCGCCCCCAGGTTGAGGCTGACAGCTCGCAGGGGCAGCCTCCTCTGGAACTGTCTGCACAGGGAGCCCAGGGCCCCGCAGGAGATGTCTGGATGGCCAGGGGCGCGCAGCACCACCTCGGGCTCCTGCAGCTGCTCTCGGTCCTGCCGCCCGGAGGCCCCCACGCCTGGCCACTTGGAAGCCATCGGCCTGGTCCAGCGTCTGTTCGGCCCACCAGATGCTGGGGAGGAGGCCAAAGGCAGGTCAGCAGGGCATCCCGGGCCCCAGTGCGCACAGGCTGCTCGGGCGGGCGCGGGGGTCCCTGGGGTGCTTCCTGGAAGAGGGGTCACTCTCCTGGGAGAGGCGGAGGGTGGACAGCAGGCCGGGCCTTCCGGGCTAGGGCTCCCTCCGCCGCGCTTTCGCGCCCCTGCCCGGACCCCGCCATCCATTTGCATCTCGCAGTCCCCAGACGCCCCCACCCACCTGCGCGCCCGCCCTGACCCAGCCCCCCGCCCCGGCCAGGCCCGTGGGGACCGAGGCCGAAGGGCCGCACTGACCCAGGGGCCCGCCGCGCCTGCCGCACGCCCGCACCGGCTCCGCGCCCACCCGGCGGGTTTGAAACTCCGCGCGGAGCCGCCCCCGGGACCGTCCTCGCAGCTGATTGGCCGCGGCCCCTCAGCCCGGGCTCCGATTGGCCCCCGCGCGCGCGGCCGGGAACGCCGGCCTCCCATTGGTTGGCTGCCCCATTCCTGCCCCGGCCGCCCCGCCGGGTGGGCTCGGGGGTCACGCGCCCCGCCCGGAGAGGGCGTCTCCTCGGGGTTGCCGCGCCGCGGAGCGGAGTCTGCGAGCCTGGCTCGGGTCCCCAGACGCACCACTTGCACTCGGGAGCCTGGAAGGTTCGGGAGGGCGGGACAGGCCGCGGCACCCCCTCACCCCTGGCCTCCAGTGCAGCCCCCCAGACAAGCAGCATCCCAGCAAGCTCCGCTCCCTGCCCTCCCTCTTTCCCGCGACCTCAGGGCAGCCCCCCCAGCCCCTGCTTCCAGGCTGCTGACCTCTGGGGGGTGTCTCCGCCAGCGCCCCCCTTCCCCCTTCGTCTCTCTGTCCCCTGTTGGATGACCCCACCCGTCGGCCTTAGAGTCCCCTCTCCCCGCGGCTGGGGCCGCGCGCGCGCCCAACCCCACCCAGCGCTTCGGGGATGGCTTCAGAGGACCCTCCTCGCAGCCAAGGAGTAGACGGGGAAACTGGAGTCCAGGGAGGCCAGGCTGGGCTGGGCCCCGGTGGGCTTCAGTTTGTGGACGGTAGGATTCCCGGTGTCTGGGACCCGGGTCCCTGCGCCCCCTCCTCAGATTTAGGGCGTCAGTGACCCAAAGGACCAGCGATGGCACCTCGTGCCCTTGACCGCTCAGGCCTAAAGAAGAGGCCAGTGGAGCAAGACTCTGCGGGGTGGGGGCGAGGGGGTCCCGGCGCAGAGGGGCCAGCACCCAGGGCGGCACCCCACCCTCAGGCCTGTCAGTGAGACAGACGTTTCCGGAGACAGGACTGCACCCTGAGTGCTGCGCTTTGATTTTCGGGTTTGCTGTTTCACGGCTGGACCCCGCAAGCCGCCGCGCACCAGGGAGGCTGCTGTGCCCGCAGGCCCCGCTTTCCCGCGCAGAGGCCGAGTGTGGCCCGCGGAGGTCGAGGTCGGCCGCAGGGGCCGCACAGATCGGGGCAGTTCTCGCCTTTCCCCCGTGACACAGGAGGGGGAAGCAAGCGCGGTCATGGTCGGGGACACGAGCTCGCCGGGCGAGGAACGCGAGGACGGCGGGGACCAGTGGGCTCCCTGAGCTGGGTCCTGGGGGCGTCGCAGGGCAGCCCGCTCTGTCCAGCCCCGACGGCGAGCCCAGGACTGAGGCGGTATTTTCATCGTCATTTCGGGGGACAGCACTGGCACAGGAGGGCGGCTGTCCCTCCAATCCGGGTACAGAGTCCGCGGAGCCCAGGCCCGGTGGTGTCTCTGGCTTTGCAACCTGAGCGCGTGGGCTTTGATGGCGCGACCTCCTCAGGTTTGAGGGGCGTGGAGGGGGCTTGCCTGGCGCCTTTGGGGCCTCCCACCTGGTCCCTCGGAAAGTCCCCCTGCCCCAGCAGTGGCCATGGCAACGCGGGGAGGAGGGAGAAACGTTTTCTTGTGAATGAGAAGCTCTCCCTTATCCTGTGCGGGTGCAGAGCTGGCGGGGGCTGCAGGGGTGGAGTGGGTGAGGGTGGGGCTGCGGGGGGGGGGGGGGGCTCCTAGCTGGGGAGGGGGCACAGGGGCTCCAGCTCCTCCTTGTAAGGAAAGAGCGCCAGTCCCAGGAGGACGCTCTCGGGGTCCAACCGTGGCCTCCACCAGAGAGGAGGAGAAGGATGGAGGATGGAAGGGGGCCTGTCCCACCCTGCCCCACCCTGGGGGCTCCAGGCCAAGGGCAGTAAGTCCAGCAGTTTCCGGACCCTGTGGGATGCTCAGGGCTGGAAGGAGCAGACCCTAAACATGTGAAATGCCAGGACCATGTGGAGCTCGGGGTGAAGAAGGCGGGTGAGGGACAGAAGACCCGTCCCCAGCACCACCTCCCCCCAAGGCTGTCGGGTGGAGAAGGAGCCGGCGCGGATCCTGAGGCCCTGCACAGCCTTCAGTGGGCTCGAGGAGCGGTGGGCATAGACAGCTCTGTCTTCCTGAGGGCCGTTAGGAGGTTCGTCTGGGGGCCCATGTGGAGGCAGTGACCCGAGCATCTGGCCGCAGCCCACTCCCACCTCTGCCCACGGAGGGGCCAGATCTATCAGCTGGACCCCGGCAGTGCCCAGTGCCTTTGCACCTGCTACAGGGGAGGAAGCAACCATCGCTGGCAGCAAAATGCCTGACACGAAGGGTCTAGTATAGTGCGTATGTGAAAGCAAACGGCCATGTAACCGTCATGGTGGCGGGGACAACAGGGCCAGAACCCACCCCGCGTGACTGCCCTCCTCCTCTCCCCTCCTTCCGCCTTTGTGGCAATCACTTTTGTTTCCTCTGTACTTGCCACACCGAGATGCCCATCCCTGCGCCCTGTGCATTAGGACCCTCGAGGAGGGTGGAGCAGAGGCCACGACCCCTGTGCCCTGTGCCCTTGCCCCCCAGCTGGGAGGGCACCCGGAGGGGCTGGACCCTGGGGCTGGGTGTGGGGGCTCAGGCTGGGCCCCCCCTGTGCTGATGGCTCCTGGGGGGGTCCTGGAGGGGCTGGGCCCCTCAGCCTCCTAGGGGGCGCAGGGGAGGGGATCTTCCAATCTCCGTGGGGAAAACAGGCTTTTGGAGGGTGGCAGACAGCTGGGGGCACCAGTTGGGATGGGAGAGGTGGGGAGAGCCCTTTGCACGGGGGAGGGGGGCTGACGATGCAGTGCTCCCCCCCACCCCCACCCCCGCCCTGGGGCGCCCAAGTGTCAGTGTGCGGGGAGACAGGCCTCAGAGCCCCTGCACCGCCGCTTCCATTGGCCGCCAGGTGGCGCCAAACACCGAGCCTTGAAGGCATTGATCCCAGGGGCCTGGAGGTGCTGGCAGGCCCGCTGGTGGTCTGTGCCTGGGTCCCAGGGCTCAGAGACCCCTGAGGTGAGACCCTCCAAAGGGGGGCGCAGAGCTACCCCACAGCCCGCCCCTAGCGCCCCAACTGTCTCCAGCCCTGTCCCCTCCCTTGACCCGTTTCAGAGCCTCCAGAATCCCTGCTTCTCCCCCCCCCCCCCCCCCCCGCCCCGTGTCGCCTCCTCTGGGGGGGGGCACACAGTCTGGGGGGAGAAGAGGAGGAAACAGGAAAGAGGGGAGGCAGGGATGGGACTGGCGGCAGGGCCTTGACTGGGCCACCAGGCACCGCACGGTTGTGCCCTACCCATCTTCTCTGGAAACCGCTCTGCTCGGGAAGGGGTGTCAGGAGGCCTGGCTGCGGCTTAGGGCTTATTGTCCCACCCAGGGGGGCAGGGCCAATCCCCACACCAGGTGTCTGTCCCTGGGGAGATTACTGCGCCCAAGCACACACCTCCCTCCATCCCTGGCCATGGATGCAGCTCTGCTCCTGAATGTGGAAGGCGTCAAGAAGACCATTCTGCACGGGGGCACCGGCGAGCTCCCAAATTTCCTCACGGGGTCCCGGGTGAGTGGGCTGCTCTCTGTCCAGGGGGGGATCCCCCCCACCAAGCTCCAAGGCAGCCCTTCTGCGTCCCCACTGCGCCATGGGCTTTGCCAGAACACGGCCAGGTGGGCAGCCCAGGGTCATTGGCACCTGGGCATCAGGGAGGCTCTGACATGCTGCCCGTGCCCTGGAAAGTTCTGATCCTGTGGGGTCAACTGTGGGGCACATGGTGGGGGGCTCTGGGGATTTTCTGGAGCCCCGAATGTTGAGTGAGAAGCAGAAGCCCTGGGAGTCTTGGTTTCACCCATATGTCTCTGATGGACATCCCTGGACGGCGGACTGGCTGGGCCCAGGGCCTCCAATCTGGGGCCTCTGGAAGCAAGGACTTCCCCACTGCAGTGCCACTGCTGCTGCTGTTGCCACTGCTGCCACCAGAGAGGGACAGGGTCCCCCAGGAGGGGCTGTGTGTGGGTGGCGGGGGGGTTGCCCTGCGGTGAGCTGACTGAGCAGCCCTGTGAGTGCCGGCGGGAGCCTGTCTCAGACCAGGGTCCCCTCCCTTGGTGACCAGGTCATCTTTCACTTCCGCACAACGAAATGCGACGAGGCGCGGACAGTGATCGACGACAGCAAGCGTGTGGGCCATCCCATGCACATCATCATCGGGAACATGTTCAAGCTGGAGGTCTGGGAGGTGCTGCTGACATCCATGCGCGTGGGCGAGGTGGCCGAGTTCTGGTGCGACTCTATTGTAAGTATGTTGCCTGCCCACACTCGCCGCGGCCTCCTGCGTGGGGGGCCACCTGCATTGCTCCCCCCGCTGCCACGCTGATGGAGAAGAGACCCTCAAAACAACATGCTCCCAAACCGACAGCCCGTGTGGTGGTGGGGTCCAGCGCTGCCCCCTCACCCCCCCCCCCACTGCGTGTGCAGCCATCAGATCCCATGGGACTTTGCCTCCCCGCTCCGTGGCCCATATGGAAATGACCGGACCCACAGACGTTTAAATGAACGTGTCCTACACAAACCCTGACATGTATAGGAAAGCCAGCAAAAGGAACAAGGAAGCCCCCTGATGACCCCCCTCTCACGGCAGCCACCTTGCCTGGGACCCAGGCCTGCTTCCTGCACCCCTGCTACTTTCCTCCTTCACCCCACATGGTTTAGGTCACGCCTCCTCATGTCCACAAATACTAACGTGTACGTCTGTGAAATATTATCGGAATGTTCTCAACATCATGATTGATGATATTAATGGGGGGATAGGTGATGGGGTGGTGAGCGAAGGCCTCTTCTAGAATGTGCTGGAGGAGTTCCAAACACTAACATCCCTGTTTCACTGATGAGGACACATAAGGGGCAGAGAAGGGAAGTGATCTGCTGTGGGTTAAACGGGTTAAGAGTCAGGGTCAGGGGGATCTGCAGTCCCCTCACAGCTGACCCAGCCTGGCCCGCCGCCTCCTCCCTGGCATCTTGGGTCACCTGCACACACCAGGTGAGCTACGTCTGTTCACTACCGGTTCTGATGGTTTAGCAAGAGGTGAATTGTGTTGTGATGAGCAGTCTTCAGACAATGGCTTCCTTGCGGTGTTGGGTCCTTTGAGGTGATATCTGCCGGCTTTGCTTGTGGGAGGACAGCCTTTGTGGCTCTGACCTTGGGGCCACGTGGTAGCTGAGGCTCGGCCTGGCTCGCAGGCTGGCAACCTCGGTGCTGTGGTGACCACTGCGTTTCTGACAGCCCGCTGTGTCCCCTCCTGGCCCACGCGTGCACACATGCACACACACACCTGTATGCACTTACCGCAGCCGTTTATCCCGCGATGTACCCCCCTTTCTCCATCTGCGCACCTGGGAACCAATTCACCCTCCTGTCCCCTCGACCCATGTTATTCATTATCCAGTCTTGGCGTCGCTACGCAGCCGCCTGTCCTGTGCCTGCTGCGTGTCTGTCTGTCTGAAAACACTCCCTGGGCACCAGCTTGGAACCGGGCTGTATGTTAGGAATGTAACATGGGGATCCCTGGGTGGCGCAGCGGTTTGGCGCCTGCCTTTGGCCCAGGGCGCGATCCTGGAGACCCGGGATCGAATCCCACGTCGGGCACCCAGTGCATGGAGCCTGCTTCTCCCTCTGCCTGTGTCTCTGCCTCTCTCTCTCTCTCTCTCTGTGTAATGACTATCATAAATTAAAAAAAAAAAAAAAAAGGAATGTAACAGACCAAGCTCTGCCCTGGAAGGAACCCAGTCCTGTGGGAGGCATGCACGCTCAGGCAATTTCAGTGCAGGGCAGCTGCACATATGGGAGGGCAGGCCTCTGTGGGGCCATAGGCCATGGGCAACTAGCGCTTTAGGGTCTTGAGGAATCATCTTCAAGATGCTGTTGGACTGGGTATTGGAGGGTGAGTAGGAGTTCTCCAGGTCTACCCGCAGGGAGAGAGGTGGCATCCGGGATGCTGGTCTGTCTGCGGGATTTTGTGCTGGAGCCCAGGACTGCGAGGCCAAGGGTTGCAGACTCAAATTCCACGGGGGGCCAGGAGCTCTGGCTGGCCGCAGATCATCCGCCTGGTCCAAATGGGGCCGCCAGTCCTCAGCTCTAGCCAGATGCCGGGCATGCGGTCGGAGGTCCTGAGCTTTTAGGATGAGCCAGAAATCTGAGTCCCTTGGCATTTGAATGTTGGTTACCTAGTCGACCAGGACTGCACACATGAAGGATAGGACAAAGCCAGACCTGAAGAATGTGGTCTGTGACCAGCTTGTAGCCTCCAGTGTCAACACAGCCTTGTACACAGAGCTGCACTGGGACCTTGAGGCCCAGGAGAGGCGTGGGGATCCCAGCGCCCCTGGCCCGGCTCATAAACTGGGTCCCAGTCCCTGGGGCTGGAGCCCCACGCGTGGCTCTGCTGTTCTGCCCACCCCTGTGCCAGGCAGGTGGGCTGGGTTGGAGCACAGGACCAGGCCTGCCCTCCCCGCCCTCCTGCTGCCGCCCAGTGGGCACAGGACTCAGGATCTGTCCCTGGCCTTCCTCCTCCTCCTCTTCCTCCAGCACCTGGTGCCCCCCGAGCCCTCTTGCTGCCCGCCGTTCTGCTTCTCCTAGGATGCAGGTGTCTCTTGCCTGGGCAGCCACCTGACCCGGGCCCTGGCTCAGTGCCCTTTCTGGGAGGCAGGCCTGCAAGCTGGAGCTGGGGGCCGTCCCCTCCCCCTCCTGCCTGCCACCCCGGGTTGCGGGGGGGGGCTCTCCCTCCCTAGTTCAGCCTCGATCCCTGTGGCATTAACGACCATCTGGTGGCTTCTGTCAGGAAGGAGCCTCGGGCTGTGTTCTGGGCTAATCCTGGCAGGTGGGGGGGGGCTGGGCAGGCTGACCTTCCCTGACTTGGGGGATGCACTGAGTGGCTCCTGCAGATGCCTAGGGGGGCCTGAGACAGGCTGTCGCTGACCCCGTGCAGGCGGGGGGGTGGGCTCTCGGAGACAGCTTGTGGATGGGGAAGCGGAGGCCTGCAGGGCTAATTTCCCCGCCCCTGTCCACCCAGCTTGGAGCAGGGGTGTATCTGTCTCGCCTCTAACCCACGATGGCTGCACTGTGACAGGTGCACACACAGGTGTGCGGCCCAGGCTCCCTGCTCATCCCCAGTAGCACCAGCAAGAGGCCAGTCCAGCCCCTGGAGCTGCCCCTCCCCCCACAGCCCAGAGACCCCCCCCCAGGCTCCAGTCTCCTGGGGGACAGAAGTATGCCAGGGCCGAGCACGGGCACCATGTGTCCTCCACAGGCATGCTGCAATCCGGGCTCTGTGTTCCCAGCTGTGCGACCTTATGCACGTTACTCGGTCTCCCTGGGCTCTGGGGTGCCCCCCTTACTCACCCTCTGATGGGAACAAGTGCCTCCCTGGCCAGGTCACTGAGAGACGGGCAGCTGTAGCAGGAGGAGTTTGCCAGGGGCACAGGCACCCACAGTTCATAGCAGGGGTGGGCAGGGGCTGAGAGCAGGGGGGCCGGGCCGGCTCTGAGCACAGGGGCCCGTGCCATCCGCTGTCTCCCCACCAGCACACAGGAGTCTACCCCATCCTGTCCCGGAGCCTGCGGCAGGTGGCGGAGGGCAAGGACCCCACTGAGTGGCACGTACACACGTGCGGCTTGGCCAACATGTTTGCCTATCACACGCTGGGCTACGAGGACCTGGACGAGCTGCAGAAGGAGCCGCAGCCCCTCATCTTCATGATAGAGCTGCTGCAGGTGTGCCCTGGGGTGGAGGGGGGGTGCAGGGGGCGGTCTCAGCCCCAGGGAGCCTGGGTTGGGGGGTGGGCAGCGGGTGAGCAGTGGCCTGGGGCATCACCTGCCTTCTCCCTAGAGCATGAGACGGTTCACGAGCCACACCCTTGTTTGTGGGGTGGTGGGAGAGCATCAAGCCCGGGTTGCGAGTCAGTTGATGGCCAAGGATGAGGTTCCGCCTGAGGGCTACGTGGGTGAACTGATAAATAAGAGAACTGTGTCCACAAAGGGCCTTAGTGGGCCTGCTCGGACAGTTGTGCAGTTTGCACACTGCACAAGGGCGTCACCTCTAAGGACATTATAGACTTTGTACACCTGAACCTTTAGGGTGACGCTTTTCCGGCAGTTGGCAATAAAGGGTCTTGTTCTGGACAAACAAGTATGGTGACTTTTCTGAGTATTCAAAGTCTGATGTTGACAAGGGCCATGTGTTCCTAACATGCACAAAGGTGCTGCTTTAGCACAGGCCCCAGGCCCAGGGCTCCATCCCCTGTGTCTGTGGATGGGCCCAGCCCACGGGCTCGTGCTGCTTTCCTACCCCATGGACCATGCAGAGGCCGCAGGGGGTGTGGGTAGCCAGGGTCCCCGCCTCACCACCGGCTGCTCCTGGGGCAGGTGGAGGCCCCAAGTGAGTACCAGAGGGAGACGTGGAGCCTGAACAATGAGGAGAAGATGCAGGCGGTACCCATCCTCCATGGAGAGGGGAACCGGCTCTTCAAGCTGGGCCGCTACAATGATGCCTCCACCAAGTACCAGGAGGCCATCGTCTGCCTGAGGAACCTGCAGACCAAGGTTGGGGGCACTGCGGGGTCGAGGGGCAGTTGTGGGGTCGAGGGGGCGGAGGGGGCGGCTGCGGGGTGGGGGGAGAGGCTGCGGGGTGGGGGGGGTGACTGCGGGGCTGGGGGGGCAGGCAGGCCTGGCTCACGACAGGCATCCCGCCCCCTGCAGGAGAAGCCCTGGGAGGTGCAGTGGCTAAAGCTGGAGAAGCTGATCAACACCTTGATTCTCAACTACTGCCAGTGTCTGCTGAAGAAGGAGGAGTACTACGAGGTGCTGGAGCACACTAGCGACATCCTGCGGCTTCACCCAGGTGCGAGGCGGGGACAGGGGCAGGGTGGGGCGGGACGGAGCGGGCAGGGGCAGGCAGGTGCGAGGTGTGGAACAGGGTGGGGGGGTGGGGCAGGTGCAATCAGGTGCAGTGGGCAGGTATGGACAGAACAGGAGGGTGCACACAGGTGCAAGCAGGGCAGTGTGGGGCCTGCGGGGGGCGGTCCTGCTCAGACACCCACCCGCTGGGACTCCCACCAGCCTCTGGCCCTTCCCCACCAGCAGGTGTTTCGTGCGGAGGTGAGGGCTGTGCTGGGTCCCGGCCGCCCTCCTCCTGGACACCGGGCACTGGTTCACTGCTCACCTCGCCTGGTCTGGCGCCTGGAGCAGCCGCGGGGGCAGGCACGCGGTGGGGCCCAGAGCCCTCGGGGAGCCTGTGGGGGAGAACATGAGCAGGGTCCCCGCAAGGGACAGGAGTGGGTCCAGAATCGTCCCCGTTTACTGTCCAGGCCGTGGCTCAGGGATACGGAAAAGTTAAGGATCACGGTCAGGGCCAGGAGTTTTGTGGGCAGGTGAGGCCTGGCCTCCCGGGGGCTGCCTTCAAAGCTGGGCTGATCCCCTTCAGGAATCGTGAAGGCCTACTACGTGCGCGCCCGGGCTCACGCGGAGGTGTGGAACGAGGCCGAGGCCAGGGCGGACCTTCAGAAAGTGCTGGAGCTGGAGCCATCCATGGGGAAGGCTGTGCGCAGGGAGCTGCGGCTTCTGGAAAATCGCCTGGAGGAAAAGCGGGAGGAGGAGCGGCTGCGCTGCCGGAACATGCTGGGCTAGGGTGCAGGGGGCCTCCCCTGCCTCCCCAGCCTCCCCTGGACTCCCCCTGGCCTCCCCAGCCTCCCCTTACCTCCTCTGACCTCTCCTGCCTCCCCCAGGCTCCTCTGCCTCCCCTTCCCTCCCTGGTCTCCCCTGGCTTCCTCCAGCCTCCTCCTGCCTTCCCTAGGCTCCCTGGCATCTCCTGGCCTCCCCTTACCTCCTGTGGCCTCCCCTGGCCTCCCCAGCCTCCCCTGGACTCCCCAGCCTCCTCTGGTCTCTCCTGCCTCCCCTGATGTCCTCCATCCTCCTCCATCCTCTCCTTGCCTCCCTGGCCTCCCCTTACCTCCTCTGGCCTCCCCCAGCCTCTCCTAACCTCCCTCAGTCTCCTCAGCCTCCCCTTGGTTATTTCTGTAGCTCCACACCCATCCTCTAGAAGAGCGTGGGCCGGCTGATGGCACTTCCTCCCCCACCATCCCCACTGCTTACGGACACTGCACTCCTGTAGCCAAAATCCTGCGTTGTGCTCCGTCCTCTCTTGTCTGTCCTCCCTTGACTCTAAATGAATGAAACCAATAAATAGAGTAAGTTCCCCACAGGCCCTGCGTGGTGCCGTGATTGCTGTTCTGAGGCCCCGGCCCCGGGCCCCAGGGTGAGGCTGCTCCAGGTGGTGCAGGGTGTAGGGGTGCCCCGCCCCCTTGTGTGGCAGCAGGAGGTTTGAGGTCTGAGCCCCCGCCCTGGGGAGGACAGGGGCCCACGGGTGCTGGGTTCTGCCCCCGAGGTGCGAGGCCGCAGGGCAGGAGGCAGGAGGTCAGCCCTGGGGGACGCCGGGAGCCGAGGAAGCCACAGCAGGACTTTCCTGAGGTCAGTGAGGCTCTCCCCCAACACAGGACCCCCAGCAGGACTGAGGCGTGAATGTGCCCCTGACCCTGACGCGGTGGGAGCTGCCCTGGCCTTGGTGCTGAGACCGCGGTGGGTGGGTGGGCAGGCGTGGCCAGAGACTCTCACCCTGCCACAGAGTCCACGGCACCCCCCATGCCATGCGGTCCGGGGACTAGGGTCAGCCACATATGGCGACACAGGGTCCCGAGCCCCCAACTCAGCCTCAGCCAGAGGCCACCTCTACCTCTGGAAGCCTCACTCTCCTCATTCCTCCCTGGTAGTGTCTGCCCTGCCAGACATACTTCTCACCCTGGTGTGTGTGCACATGCGTGTGTGTACATGAGAGAGAGGGAGGGAGAGGGCAGGAGGGAATGCAAACCCTGCAGCCTGCCTGTGGCCCTTACACAGCCTCCAGGGAGGTCCCACTGGCCATGGGGCAGGTGGGGACAGGAGGCCTGGGGACATGGGCAGAGCATCCTGTCCTTTGCAAGGGCCCAGTTTGCAGACGGCCAGCAGGGAGCATCGGGAACAAGGGGCCAGGGGTCCCCGGGCGGAGGGCTGGGGCCTGGACCTGGTGACAGTACTCAGTGCAGTACTTCCCCACGAGCCTTGACTGCCTGCCCCATGGGCTGCTGGGACTAGGCCTCGGGCCGCTACAATGATGCCTCCAAGTACCAGGAGGCCATCGTCTGCCTGAGGAACCTGCAGACCAAGGTTGGGGGCACTGCGGGGTCGAGGGGCAGTTGTGGGGTCGAGGGGGCGGAGGGGGCGGCTGCGGGGTGGGGGGAGAGGCTGCGGGGTGGGGGGGGTGACTGCGGGGCTGGGGGGGCAGGCAGGCCTGGCTCACGACAGGCATCCCGCCCCCTGCAGGAGAAGCCCTGGGAGGTGCAGTGGCTAAAGCTGGAGAAGCTGATCAACACCTTGATTCTCAACTACTGCCAGTGTCTGCTGAAGAAGGAGGAGTACTACGAGGTGCTGGAGCACACTAGCGACATCCTGCGGCTTCACCCAGGTGCGAGGCGGGGACAGGGGCAGGGTGGGGCGGGACGGAGCGGGCAGGGGCAGGCAGGTGCGAGGTGTGGAACGGGGTGGGGGGTGGGGCAGGTGCAATCAGGTGCAGTGGGCAGGTGTGGACAGAACAGGCGGGCACTTAGACACAGATATGTGCACACATGCACATGCAAGCACACAGGCATGCACACACATACAAGTGCACATATGTGCACATACACATGTGCACACAGGCACAATGCAAAAGGACACACATACATGCACATGTCTGTATGTACATGTGTGCACATATGTGTGTCTAAGTGCATCGCATCTCTGTGTGCACATATACATGCATACATGGTGCACTTCTAATGTGCATGCATGTATGTGTGCCTGTGCCCATGTCCATGTGTGCCTGTGTGCATGTGCACCCGGATGTCTGCACACAGATGTGTACACGTGTGCACACACATGTGCACTGTGTGTACGTGTAAGGGAGAAAAGAAGCGGGGAGAATGGACGAGGCAAAGTCTGACCATTGAGGCATCTGAGAGGAGGGGACCTGCCAGAGACATGTGCCAGCACTCACCCCAGTGACCCTATGGGTGGGGTCATTATTGTCCCAGTTTTCAGATGCAATGGGGAGGCTGGGCTCTTATAGGTGAGGGCAGCTGAGTCAGTGACTAGAAGGAACCTGACCCATGGGGCAGAGACCTCCCGCAGCCCATGTCCACCTCACCCAGATCGCTGGGATTGCAGGTCTTGTCCTCCCCCGTGTGGGTGTGGAGGCAGCGGGGGGGGGGGGGCTTTCCAACGCCCCCTCGCACACTTGCTCTCTGTGCACTTACCTTTCAGGTTTGCTCTTCTTTTCTCCTGACAAATCCCTTTGCTCGGTTCCTGGACTGGGAGCTGCTCCGACAGCGTCTCTGTGCCAGCGGTGGCTCTAGGACCGGCCACGCAGACCCTCCTTCCAGCTCAACATCCAGTTCTGTGGCAGCTGTGGGGGTGGGGACCCCCGCTGAGGAGCAGGGACGCGGCCTCTGGGTCACACCCAGAGCCTGTGAATACGTGAAGTTACATGGTGCACGGCAGTCAAACCTGCAGATGGAACTGGAGTTTGCCAATGAGCTGACCCTGACATAGGGGGACCAACCCAGAGCATCTGGCGGACCATGGGGACCACGAGGGTCCTAGACACGGAAGAGGGAAGAGGAGGCCCGAGTGAGGACAGCGTGACAGGGACCTTGCCAGACACTGCTGGCCATGAAGGTGGAGGCAGAGGCCACATGCCCGGGGACTCGGGTGCTCCCCAGAAGACAGATTCACCCCCAGAACCTCCTAGAAGGAGCCCAGCCCTGCCAACCTCTATATTTTAGCCCAGTGAGACCCATTTTGTGTGTCTGAACTCCAAGGCTGTGAGGTAGTAAGTGCCATGTTGTTTTAAGCCACCTTGTTGGTGGGAACCTGTTATGGCAGCCAGGACCGTGGTGTATGTGCAGGCGGCTGGTCCAGGGTGGACTGGTCAGCGACACAGGGGCAGACTCCTGACGGACAGGCACATCCCTGAGCTCAGCTCCCACGTCAGCTGCCACACCGGGAGGTCAGCAGCAGCGCCCAGGGCCCTGGCGGGGCGAGGGGATCACCAGAGCGTCTCCCTGCAGGTCCTACTTCTCTGTAGGCCAGAGACCTGGTCTCTGCATCCACCCTCGTCTTCCTTTGCTCCGTCGTCCTCCACAATATACTTCACCTCTTCTGTGTGAGTCCCAACTTTCAACCTGTTCACAATTGATACTCTCGGGGGAGCCCGGAGAGTCCTACCCATGCTGCCAAGACCTCAGTCAACGAAGCCAGCTGGCCCCATTGTTTTGTTTTTCTTTTTTTAAGATTTTATTTATTGATTTATGAGAGACAGAGAGAGGCAGAGACAGAGAGAGGCACCCTTTATTTGATGAATTCGGTCACTACTTCAGCATTTTATTTTCCTTGCAGGGGATGGGAGGTCGGGGTGGTGGGCCCAAGGTTGTTCTTCCAGGCTGGCACCTTGAACTCTCAGGCCCAGGATGCCATGGGGTTTGCAGAAATACTAAGTAGCCAGCTTCTGTTTCTTTGTTTACAATGTTCTGGGTGCCAAATGAGGTCTTCAGGATGTTTGAGGAACAAGCAGCTGGGAAGAAGTGTTAGCAGACCACCTGCAACCTACTCAACCCAGGGGCGCCCATCCATCTTCATTCTAAAAGAATGAGGCCCAGAGACTCCTGAGTGGCTCGGTGGGTGAGCATCTGCCTTTGGCTCAGGTAGTGATGCCAGGTCCTGGGATCGAGTCCCACATTGGGCTCCCTGCAGGGAGCCTGCTCTCCCTTTGCCTGTGTCTCTGCCTCTCTCTCTGGGTCTCTCATGAATAAATAAAATCTTAAGAAAATAGAATCCTCAACTGTTCATGTTACAGATTCTTAGATCCAAGTCTTCCCTCCCAGCCCTCTACTCCAGGGATCTAAACGTTTGTTCTTTGGGGGGGGCGGTGGAGTGCAAACGATTCCCCTTTGCCTTCGCAGTAATCAGGGGTCTCTGGCTTGGATTCACGAACCCACCCACAGAGGATGAGAAGCCCCTAGCACCCAGCTCTGTGGAGGAGCCTGAGGACCTGGGTGCGTCTCCCACCCAGCAAACCCGGGAGCTGTCTGTGAGCTGGGTCGGCACTGGGCAGAGGGGAGTCAGGGGAGACAGAACCTGCCTGCCGCGATGCCTCTACGGATTTTGTGTCTCTTCCTCCAGCGCCTGGTGGGGCGCTGCTTCTCACCTGTTTGAGAACTAAGAGCCTCAGAAAGCGAGCGCGTGGCATAGATCAGATGCAGCTGCGTTTTCCATTTACACAGATCCTGCTTCCTCCCGGGCTGGAGCCGTGTCCCTATGGCTGCCCAGCTCCCCATGGAGCGTGGAGCCTGCCACACACAGTAGGCACTTGAGAAGTGCCAGCTGAACATAACTCAGTAGCTCAGTGCCCAGGCTCTCCTGTCACCAAGACCTGTGCTGCCCTTCCATGGAGGAGGGGGATAGGGGATGCAGGAGCGGATGCGGGGGTGACATGTGACTGAAAGGACTGTTCCTAGGCCCTCTCCTTACCCCTCAGCCCCCTGGGAGCAGGGGACGAAATACAGCCCATGTGCAAACCTGGTATGCAGTGTCTTTATAAATAAAGTTTTATTGGAACATGGCTATTCCCATCTGCTGCTTGCCTTTGCAAGTAAAGTTTTGTTTTGTTTTTTTTAAGATTTTATTGATTTATTCATGAGAGACACAGAGAGAAAGGTGGAGACACAGGCAGAGGGAGAAGCATTCTCCATGCGGGGAGCCTGGTGCGGGACTCGATCCCAGGACCCCAGGGGTCACACCCTGAGCCGAAGGCAGATGCTCAACCACTGAGCCACCCAGATGCCCCATGAGTACAGTTTACCGTCATTTGGTCGCACCCGTCCTTTCAGGTCTCATCTGGACCTGCTTTCCCACGACGACAGCAGAGCTGAGTAGTTGTGACACGGGCATCCTGATGCACAAAACCTGCAACACGTGCAGTCTGGCCAGTTACAGAAGAAGCTGGCTGAGGCCTGCCTCAGAGGACCGTGGGACACAAGGTGGCAGGAACTGGGTCCCCGAGTCTTACATGGAGGGAGGTTGTGGCCGCCAGGAACATGCATGCACGCTGGACTCTTCCGCAGGTGGGAGGGGGTCTTTTGGGAAGAAAGGGAACTTATGTTTTAGGGGCTCTCCCACTGGTGAAGCCTCAACCACTGGCCAAGCAGTCTGGGGATGTGCTACTGCTCCAGTGACAGCCTCCTGACTTCTGCTTCTGTGTCTGCATGGGGCCGGCTCCCAGCTCACTGACCGGCTGCGGGACGGAACCAGGGGCTTCGGGACAAGCCTCAGGTGCCTTATGTGTTTGAGGAGGGTCACTGAAGGGACACACAGGGCAACTGGGGGCGGGATGGTGCTGGGAGGCCCTGGGGATCTGGAGCTGGATGGGGACCGTGAGTGGGCTGGGTTGGCATGGATGGGCCCCAGGCCTGGCAGTAAGTGGACCTAACCTATGGGGTCATTACAAGGAACCCAGCTGGGTGGTGGATGCGAGGGGATGCTGGTGCTGGGGGCCCCGGAGAGCAGCATGCTGGCTCCTCATGCCAGGGTGGGCAGGGGGACAGCAGGCTGGCTCCTTGTGGGCAGGGGGGCTGGAGGGACAGCAGGTCAGCTCCTCGTGGGCAGGAGGACTCCATGCCGGCTCCTTGTGCACGGGGCAGGGCGGGGGGCACTGGGCTGGTTGTCCCGCTGCTCCTCCAAGGCCCAAGGGGCAGGCACCCTGACTCCTTCCTCCTCCACATCCGAGCAGGTCAAGCCCTGTCTTAGCCCCTGAATCCATCTGAGATGCACCTGTTCTCAGCCTCCGCTGCCATTGCAGGGGCTGCACACCCTCCTACCTGCAGACCCCGCGCCCCCTCAGCTACCGGTGATGCCTCTTCTAGGCGCAGACCTGTCCACGTGGCTCCCACTCAAAGTCCCCCCAACAGACACACAGCTCCTCCTCGGTTCTGCCTCCTCTGCAATTGTGAGAGGCCCCCAGACTCCCATGGCCCCAGGGCCTCTGCACATGCCGTCCCCTGTAGGCAGAGCAGCGTTTTCTGCCTGCCCGGCTTACTGGTGACATCTGCTCGTCCTCTGGGTCTCGGGGCCACCCATCTTCCTCAGGGAGGGTGTGTTCCATGGCCCACATAGGACCTGTGCTCCTATGGGAATGAGGCCCCTCCTAGAATTCTGCACTGTGTGTGTGACCGTTGGGTCGGTGGCTGTGTCCCCCACCAGGCAGCATGGTGGGAGGCACCATTACGTGGGCGCATCTATGGCTGAGCTTCAGGAGGCAGAGACTGCATGTGTGTCAGTTCACACCCGCAGCCCCAGGGCACTGTGGGCAAGCAAGCCAGCCAGGATGAATCAAGGGTGTGGCTGAGCAAGGACTTGGGTCAAGCTCATGAGGATCAAGGGAATGAATGAATGAATGAATGAATGAATGAGTGAATGAATGATTGAGAGGGCCTGTCGGGTGCAAACATGATCCAGACACAGGCTGCCCTTGGGGAGCTCACGCTTGTACTGAGAGAAGACAGAGCCACCAGGAGGGCAAGGGTCAGGGCAGGACCAGCCCTGCTGCAGGGAGGTGGACTCGGGGGACTGGTGGGGGGCCTGGTGGGGGAGCCTGGAGCTCTACAGGCCTCGGTGTCACAAACAGTGCCTGGGGAGGGGGCACTGACGGGTGGGATCCCCCAGCCCGCCACACTCTGCTCTCATCTGTGTGAAGTCTGTGGTTCTCATGCAAGATTTTGTTGGAGACAAAGGCTAGTGACCCAGAGGGGCTCCGGCGTGTGATCCGAGAGGGAGGGGAGGGCAGGGGCAGGGAGAGGGGGACACGCCAACCCCGTGGGGTTGCTCCCACCTGGAGGTCATGCTGGGCTGGGCTTCTCAGGTTCCTGGAAACATCCAGAGCAAAGCCGTCCTGCTAGGACGGGCTGCATGCTTTGTGGCCGCGTGGTCTGTGTGTGGCTGCCCAGTTCCGCTGTCCCGGCCCCCGGGAGTGCAGCCGCAGACTCTACCTAACTGACAGCTGGGGCCGTGTTCCAATAAAACTTTATTTATAAAAGCAGCTGACTCTGGAGAGTGGGGCGCTGTGAGCCCTTGGAGGCCATGCTTGCAGCGCTGGTGTTGTGGGTGGGGGCGGGAGGGCATGTCTCCACCCGCTAAATGTAAAAGCCTCCCCCTACAGGTTCCAGGAAGCTGAGCGGTGGGTACAACCAGCTGGGGGGCCACCTGCAGTGTGTGCTGGGGGTGGGGGGGCCCGGGGGGGCCTCGCGGTTCTCTCCAGTGACAGGCATGTAATGAGCTGCGGGGAGATGTAGGAGACACGCTTCCCGGAGCCGCCTTCAGCATCCTGCCCTGACGGAGAGGGGCGCGCATGATGGTCTCAGCTCCCCCCACCCCCTGCTCTGCTGGTCGGTGGGCACCTGAATGGGGCTGGGTCCCCATGGGCTGAGAGGCAGCCCCATCCCTGCTGGCTGTGCATTGCTGTCGTACATGTGCCCAGGAGGCCCGGGATGCAATTTGTTGTCAAGATGACTGGGTTTGGCTTGGGCGTATCGGAGGGAAAAAAAGCTATTTCCTAGTGTCTAAATCTCATTAAAAAAGCAATTTTGCAATCAATTACAATGCAATTTAGCCACTAACTATTTAATTATATATATATAAAAAAGGGAAGATCCTCATATTTATGAGCCAGGCCGAAAGAGCCTGTCTTTGGAGGACTCTCTGGAGCAGAACGAGTGGCCAGCTTGGCCCGATTATACTGAAACTCAAGCTTCCAAGTCGATATATTATATGCGCCCGCGGAGGTCGTATCGCTGTGAGCATATGGGAGTGGGAGAGATTCATTTTCCCGCAAGAGCTTGGACCCTTCTTATTCTATCATGTGCTGTAAAAATTGTATCATCTGATGTGGCTTTTATTAAAGGAACATTATTTCTATAAATTATTTTTTAATGCTGTGGGAGAGCATGGCTTCTGGATCAGCCTGGTGAACACAGTGGGGATGGCAGAGAGGGGATGCGGGCGAGCGGAGCCAGGTGGGGAGGGGTCCCGGGCGCCCCTGCACACCTGCTCTGCGGTGGCCCTGCCCACTGGCCTCCTGTCCTAGTGCCCATCACTGGCAGAGAGCACACGGGTACCCGAGGGTCAGGGCCCTGCCTGCCAAGGGTCTCTGGGGGCAGTAAGCGGCGGGAGGGTTTCGGCAGGTGCGCTGGCGGCAGACAGGCAAGCACCGGCATGTGTGCTCGCATGGACAGCGTCCACGGGGATGTCGCCTGGGGGCTTGAAGACGCAGGACATCACCAAGGGGAATGATTTATTTCTGTCCTGCGCGCGTCCCCGGCATGACTCGAGCCCAGTGCCCCCAGAACGTTGGCCGCAGGTTTTGTTTGCAGGAACTGTTAGACTTTGCGTCAGAAAAATCCCGTTCCCATCCTCAGGTGGAGTCCCAGCAATGGCCCCAGTGTGAGCCTGGATTCTGGCCACAGGCCGAGGATTGACCGCAGTCACAGGCTGAGTTCAGGCTACGTCTCCAGGGTGACCCTGGCCCTAGACTGAGGTCCATGCACCAGGGCCAGCCACACATGTGTCCTCACACGATTGGAGGCACCCCTGACCTTCCCTCCCTCTCGGGTCACACGCCGGAGCCCCTCTGGGTCACTAGCCTTTGTCTCCAACAAAATCTTGCATGAGAAACACAGACTTCACACAGATGAGTCGGACCCTCGGAAGTTTGTGCACCCCAGAGAGCACAGCCATCCCTTCCAGGACATGACTTGCAACCAGGTCCTGTGTTAGTGACACTGGGAGCCTCCACAGGTGCAGGTGGCTCCCCGAGTTTGCTGCAGACGAATAAGCTCACCTGGGGGCCTGAGAAGATGAAGCAAGTGAGCATCCACCCAAACCAGCTCTGATGGGCACCCACGGGGGCCCGAGTCGTGTCCCTCCACATCCCTCAGCCCAGGGGGAGGGATGCTGCACCCCTCGGTGCATGGAAGTGGGAAGGTGGCCATAGGGGACCAGGCACATCTGGCGCCTACCCCCTCCTCACCCTCATCCTGTGTGTCCAGCCTCTGGACAAACCTCTCTCGAGAAATAAATCACAGGGTTGGGACTTTATTAAAGCTGGAGGCAAGTATCATTCTCAATGGGGAAACACTGGGAGCCTTTCCCCTAAGATCAGGAACAAGACAGGGATGTCTACTCTCACCACTGCTATTCAACATATACTGGAAGTCCTAGCCTCAGCAATCAGACAACAAAAAGACATTAAAGACATTCGAATTGGGCAGCCCCTGTGGCGCAGCGGTTTAGCGCTGCCTGCAGCCTGAGGTGTGATCCTGGGGACCCGGGATCGAGTCCCACGTCGGGCTCCCTGCATGGAGCCTGCTTCTGTCTCTGCCTCTCTCTCTCTCTCTCTCTGTGTCTCTATGAATAAATAAAATCTTAAAAAAAAAAGACATTCGAATTGACAAAGAAGTCAAACTCTCCCTCTTTGCAGATGACATGATACTGTACATAGAATAATCCAAAAGACTCCGCCCCAAGATTGCTAGAACTCATACAGCAATTCGGTAGCGTGGCAGGATACAAAATCAATGCCCAGAAATCAGTGGCATTTCCATACACTAACAATGAGACTGAAGAAAGAGAAATTAAGGAGTCAATCCCATTTACAATTGCACCCAAAAACATAAGATACCTAGGAATAAACCTAACCAAAGAGGTAAAGGACCTATACCTTAAAAACTACAGAACACTTCTGAAAGAAATTGAGGAAGACACAAAGAGATGGAAAAATATTCCGTGCTCATGGATTGGAAGAGTTAATACTGTGAAAATGTCAATGCTACCCAGGGCAATATACACATTTAATGCAATCCCTGTCAAATACCATGGACTTTCTTCAGAGAGTTGGAACAAATCATCTTAAGATTTGTGTGGAATCAGAAAAGACCCCGAATAGCCAGGGGAATACTAAAAAAGAAAACCAAAGCCAGAGGCATCACAGATTTCAGGTTGTACTACAAAGCTGTGCTCATCAAGACAGTGTGGTACTGGCACAAAAACAGACACATAGATCAATGGAACAGAATAGAGGATCCAGAAGTGGACCCTCAACTCCATGGTCAACTAATATTCGACAAAGCAGGAAAGACTATCCCCTGGAAAAAAGACAGTCTCTTCAATAAATGGCACTGGGAGAATTGGACAGCCACATGCAGAAGAATGAAACTAGACCATTCTCTTACATCAGACACCAAGATAAACTCAAAATGGATGAAAGATCTAAATGTGAGACAAGATTCCATCAAAATCCTAGAGGAGAACACAGGCAACACCCTTTGTGAACTTGGCCACAGTAACTTCTTGCAAGATACATCCATGAAGGCAAAAGAAACAAAAGCAAAAATGAACTATTGGGACTTCATCAAGATCAAAAGCTTCTGCACAGCAAAAGGAACAGTCAACAAAACTAAAAGACAACCTACAGAATGGGAGAAGATATTTGCAAATGACATATCAGATAAAGGGCTAGTTTCCAAAATCTATAACGAACTTCTTAAACTCAACACCAAAGAAACAAAGAATCCAGTCATGAAATGGGCAAAAGACATGAAGAGAAATCTCACAGAGGAAGACACAGACATGGCAACATGCACATGAGAAAATGCTCTGCATCACTTGCCATCAGGGAAATACAAATCAAAACCACAATATGATCCCACCTCACACCAGTGAGAATGGGGAAAATGAACAAGACAGGAAACCACAAATGTTGGAGAGGCTGTGGAGAAAGGGGAACCCTCTTGCACTGTTGGTGGGAATGTGAACTGGTGCAGCCACTCTGGAAACTGTGTGGAGGTTCTTCAAAGAGTTAAAAATAGACCTGCCCTACGACCCAGCAATTGCACTGTTGGGGATTTACCCCAAAGATTCAGGTGCAATGAAACGCTGGGACACCTGCACCCCAATGTTTCTAGCAGCAATGTCCACAATAGCCAAACTGTGGAAGGAGCCTCAGTGTCCATCGAAAGATGAATGGATAAAGAAGCTGTGGTCTATGTATACAATGGAATATTCCTCAGCCATTAGAAATGACAAATACCCACCATTTGCTTCGACGTGGATGGAACTGGAGGGTATTAGCTGAGTGAAGTAAGTCAGTCGGAGAAGGACAAACATTATATGGTCTCATTCATTTGGGGAATACAAAAAGTAGTGAAAGGGGCTAAAGGGGAAAGGAGAGAAAATGAGTGGGAAATATCAGAAAGGGAGACAGAACATGAGAGGCTCCTAACTCTAGGAAATGAACAAGGGGTGGTGGAAAGGGAGGTGGGCGAGGGGTGGGGGTGACTGGGTGACGGGCACTGAGGGGGGCACTTGATGGGATGAGCACTGGGTGTTATGCTATATGTTGGCAAATTGAACACCAATAAAAAATAAATTAAAAAAAAAAGAACTCCAATTAAAAAAAAAAAAAAACCTGGAGGGACGTCCCGCTCCATCCTCATCCCTTCCGGACAGCCGTGGGCTCTTCCTTTGATGCAGCTCTTTCAGGTGCTATGATGGGAAGCCATCTGCCGTGCTGATGCTGCTGGCTTGTCCCCTGCGGTGCCCACTGTGTGCCAGGCACTGTGCTTCTGCTGGTCCTTGTCATCTTCCGGAACCCTCACTGACAACCCTGTCAGGTGGGTGTTTTTTTTTGTTTTTGTTTTTTATTTTTTAAGATTTTATTTATTTATTCATGAGAGACACAGAGAGAGAGGCAGAAACACAGGCAGAGGGAGAAGCAGGCTCCATGCAGGGAGCCCGATGTGGGACTCGATCCCAGGACCCCAGGATCACCACCTAAGCCGAAGGCAGATGCTCAACCGCTGAGCCAGCCAGGTGCCCCGGGTCAGTGTTCTTCTTTGCTCACATTACACGGGGGTCGGGGGGTGGGGCAGTGGGTGACCCCACAGGACGCAAGCCTTGGCCTCTCTGACGATAGGGAGGGTTATTTCCAGCCCTCACACTCCTCCACAGGAGGGACAGGGAAGGTGGCAGGCACGTGGTGGGGAGGCAGCACGGAGCCCACTCCTCTGCAGACCCAGCAGAGAGAAGTCACAGAGCCGTCGCCCCCTGGTTCTGCTGGCTTGGACTTGTCCCAGGACCCAGCAGCCTCAGGTGGACAGACGGTCAGTCTCCCGGGCGTGTCCAGGGCCTGCCTGGCCAGTCTTGACCCCTCTCTGCTTCTGCCTGATCCCATTCTCAATCAGACTGGCCTGGGCCCCGCCGCACAGACAGGACTTAATTACCTATTGATCTCCTTGCAAAGGTGCATGGCCTTCCGTCCCTGCAGTGCCTCTGTGGCCTGCGCACAGTCTGGTGGGGAAGACGGCTCGATTCGGGATGTCAGGGAAGGTCAGGGGACCCTGGCTCCTGGGCGAGCAGGAGATGGCACAGGACCTGGAGCCACTGGCTGTGGAGGAAGTGCACCTAGGCCCCTGTGGGCGCCATAGGCCGTGGCGCCACACAGGGAGAGCCACCACCAGGAACCAGAATCGCTCCCTGTGCCATGCCGGGCTGGTAAAGCAAGTCGGGGTTCTGTGCACGTAGACTTTTCCACCCAGGTGTCCCTGCTCCATCCATGCGATTCCCTGCAGGCTCCCCTGAGTGACTGTGTTCCCTGGCGCTTGGCCAGACGGCGTCCTCTCTCCTGTGCTTCCGGTTCCCCAGGGACCGTCTGAAATACTGGCCAAGCACTCTTACCTCCAAATTATATTCAGGAGTTTAATTAACAGAGATGACTCCAAAACCCATAGATCACAGGCTAAGCGTACATGGTGCGCAGACACACACGGGCTGGGGCTGCCTCCCCCATCCCTGGGGACCTGGTGCGTCATCCATAGCTGTCAATTTGAGTCCTGACCTTCCTTTGTGTCTCAGGAACAGCTCTGGGATCGGGCATAGACTCAAGAATTCAATCTTGGGGGGCACCAGGTGGCTCTGTGGTTGAGTGTCTGCCTTTGGCTCACGTCGTGACTCCGGGGTCCTGGGATCGAGTCCCTCATTGGGCTCCCCGCAGAGAGCCTGCTTCTCTCTCTGCTTGGGTCTCTGCTTCTCTCTGTGTGTCTCTCATGAATAAATAAATAAAATCTTTTTTTAAAAAAAGTATTGATGCAATGAAAACCCACCTGTGGCCACCTATATGGGGGGGGGGAGATTACAAACGCCTTTGATGTTTCCTCTTCCTTGAGTTCCCAACCCTCTCCTAGGCCATTACTGCCCCGAATTTTATGTTCATCATTCTTTGGTGCAATTTCTCCACACACTTGCATATTTCCTTTGTGATCCATGGTGGACGCTGCCTGCAGGCGAGCTTGATGAGGAGTCACTGACGTGGTGCCGTGGGATGGCTTTTCATGAACGTGTGTGGCTGTATCGCCACTGCATCTGGTTCAGAATATTTCTGTCTCCCGCAGAAAGATTCCCTGCGCCCACCTGCTGTCAGTTAAACACACACACACACACGCACACATCCCAGCGGGCATGAAATGTATCTTGCTGTGATTATTTAATTTGCATTATCTTATAGATATTTATCTTAAGGATTTATTTTAAAAGACTTGGCTCATTTTTAAAGTTGTATCACTTTTGTTATTGCCGTCAACTCGTGGGACTCTACGCATTCCGTGTGAGTCCCTCCGTCTCAGTCTGTATCCTGCTTCTTAACCTGGTTCATGGTATATTTGGAGACAGGAAATTTAAATTTTGATAATTTTTTTTCTTAATGTATGAGTATCGCTTTCTGCAAGTTAAGAAGCCTTCGCAAGTAGGAAAAACTCAGTGTTGCTGTGCATATCTCCTGCTCCTCATCTCACACAGGGCTCTTCCCTCCTGACGCATCTGGTCACCCATCACGTGTATGGGTTCCCCCCACCGAGCACTTCTCCACAGCACCAGCCAGGGGCGCTGCAAGTTCACTTAATTGGCACCCTGCCCGCCTGCAGCCAGCAGCAGATCCTGGGGGACTGGGGACTAGGACTCAGCCCTGTAAGGCCGCCCCCACCCTGCCCCACTCAGGTCCAGGTGTCCCCTGTGCTGCTGACCAGCCAGCTCTAGGTTCCCGTGACCCTCTATTTCCTTGGTTTCGACTCCTCTGCTGGCGTGGCTCCCAGACCTCAGGAAGCAGGTTGCTGTGTTACCGTAAAAGGAGGTAACTTGAGAACAGCAGACAGAAGAGCTCCATGCCCAGGATGAGGTGTGCCGAAGGGGTAGACTGCCGTGCCCCTTCCAGAACCAGCTCCCCGCATCCCACTGGAAGCTCCTGGAACCCTGCACTTGGGGGATCTTTGCAGAGGTCTTGTGTTTCGGGCGTCATCAATCAGTAACTCCATCTCTAGCCTCTCTCCGGAGAACAGTGGATGAGACCAAAAATTCACAGCTTTTACTCACAGGTCATTCTCTCTGGTGACCAGCACCATCCAGGAGCCACCAGGAGCCACCTCCTTAGCACAAAGGGCATTGTTACCACTCAGGCAAATGCCAGAGGATTTAGGAGCTCTGTACCAGAAACGAGGGCAGAGACCATTGTGTGTGTTGTGTACACACACAACACACACACACATATTCTATTATTTCATATGTTGTCTGCCCCAAATTTGAAAATAACATCTGTTTTCTCTGGAAGTTCTGTGGTTCTAATATTGTGTTTAAGTCTGTGACATATCTCTAATTAATTTTTGTGTGTGGAGTAAGTTGCTTAGATTTTTTTTCCAGTATGGATATCTAGCTGTTCCAGCACCGTTTATAAAGACTTTCCAGGGATCCCTGGGTGGCTCAGTGGTTTAACACCTGCCTTCAGCCTAGGGCATGATCCTGGGGTCCTGGGATGAAGTCCCGCATCAGGCTCCCCACATGGAGTATGCTTCTCCCTCTGCCTGTGTCTCTACCTCTCTCTCTATGTCTCCCACGAATAAATAAATAAAATCTTTAAAAAATAATAAAATAAAAAAATAAAAAGACTTTCCTTGCTCTTCTTGGATTGACTTTGTCAAAAATTAGTGGACTGTATATGTGGGTCTATTTTTTGGACTTCGTATTCTTGTCCCACTCACCTGTTAATCTGGCCTTAGATCAAAACTGTACTGAAGTGGGGGCACCTGGTTGGCTCAGTAGTTGAGTATCTGCCTTTGGCTCAGGGAGGACTCCAGGGTCCCGGGATCGAGTCTCGCATTGGGCTCCCTGCATGGAGCCTGCTTCTCCCTCTGCCTGTGTCTCTGCCTCTCTCTCTGGGTCTCTCATGAATAAATCAATAAGATCTTAAAAAAAAAAAACCCAACTGCACTGAAGTGGTTACTGTTGCTTTATAGAAATCAGTTAGAGTCCTCCAACTTCATTCTTCTTCAGAACTGTTTTGGCTATTTTGAGTAACCTGGATTTTCCTACACATTTTAGAATCAGTTTCTCAGTTCCCCTAGAAGCTCCTCTTGGAATCTGGGGTTGTGACCTACAGATCAGCTTGGGAAGAGCTGACATCGTGACAACGTCAAGTTGTTTGGTTCATGAACATGGTATATCCTTCCACTTATGTAAATCTTTCATTGTTCCAGCAATGTTTCATAGTGTTCAGCAGAGAGGGTTTGCACCTTGTTCGTTACATTCATTCCTAGGCATTTTGTCTTATTAATTCTACAGCAGATAGATAATATTTTAAAAACATTTCTGTCTTCTGATTTTTAGTTGCTGGTACATAGACCAATCATTGATTTTTTTTAAGTTTTATTTATTTTAGAGAGAGAGCATGCACATGAATAGGAAGGAGGAGGGGCAGTGGGAGGGAGAGAGACAGAATCCTCAAGCCAACTCCCTGATGAGGGCAGAGCCTGACATGGGGCTTGATCCCACAACCCTGAGACCATGACCTGAGCTGAAATCAAGAGTTGGATGCTTAACCGACTGAACTGCTCAGGTGCCCCTCATTGATTTTTATATAGTGGCATTGTATCCCATAATATTGAAAACTCAACTATCCTGTTGTGTTTGTTTGTTTGTTTTTTTTAGATTCCATACTCTATATATACAACCACATCATTTGTTAATAATGACAGTCCTACTCAATTTCCAATATTTGTTATTTTTATTTATTTATCTTTTCCTATTACACTATTCCTATTATTATCCTATTACACTATTCCTATTATTATCTTTTCCTATTACACAAAGTTTCCAGTACAATGTTGAAAACAATTATCAGATAACTTTGCTATTGATCTTTTTTTTTAATTTATTTTTTATTGGTGTTCAATTTACTAACATACAGAATAACACCCAGTGCCCATCACCCATTCACTCCCACCCCCCGCCCTCCTCCCCTTCTACCACCCCTAGTTCGTTTCCCAGAGTTAGCAGTCTTTACGTTCTGTCTCCCTTTCTGATATTTCCCACACATTTCTTCTCCCTTCCCTTATATTCCCTTTCACTGTTATTTATATTCCCCAAATGAATGAGAACATATAATGTTTGTCCTTCTCCGACTGACTTACTTCACTCAGCTTAATACCCTCCAGTTCCATCCACGTTGAAGCAAATGGTGGGTATTTGTCATTTCTAATGGCTGAGGAATATTCCATTGTATACATAGACCACAGCTTCTTTATCCATTCATCTTTCGTTGGACACTGAGGCTCCTTCCACAGTTTGGCTATCATGGCCATTGCTGCTATAAACATCGGGGTGTAGGTGTCCCGGCGTTTCATTGCATTTGTATCTTTGGGGTAAATCCCCAACAGTGCAATTGCTGGGTCGTAGGGCAGGTATATTTTTAACTGTTTGAGGAACCTCCACACAGTTTTCCAGAGTGGCTGCACCAGTTCACATTCCCACCAACAGTGTATGAGGGTTCCCTTTTCTCCGCATCCTCTCCAACATTTGTTGTTTCCTGCCTTGTTAATTTTCCCCATTCTCACTGGTGTGAGGTGGTATCTCATTGTGGTTTTGATTTGTATTTCCCTGATGGCAAGTGATGCAGAGCATTTTCTCATATGCATGTTGGCCATGTCTATGTCTTCCTCTGTGAGATTTCTGTTCATGTCTTTTGCCCATTTCATGATTGGATTGTTTGTTTCTTTGGTGTTGAGTTTAATAAGTTCTTTATAGATCTTGGAAACTAGCCCTTTATCTGATATGTCATTTGCAAATATCTTCTCCCATTCTGTAGGTTGTCTTTTAGTTTTGTTGACTGTATCCTTTGCTGTGCAAAAGCTTCTTATCTTGATGAAGTCCCAATAGTTAATTTTTGCTTTTGTTTCTTTTGCCTTCGTGGATGTATCTTGCAAGAAGTTACTATGGCCAAGTTCAAAAAGGGTGTTGCCTGTGTTCTTCTCTAGGATTTTGATGGAATCTTGTCTCACATTTAGATCTTTCATCCATTTTGAGTTTATCTTTGTGTATGGTGAAAGAGAGTGGTCTAGTTTCATTCCTCTGCATGTGGATGTCCAATTTTCCCAGCACCATTTATTGAAGAGACTGTCTTTCTTCCAATGGATAGTCTTTCCTCCTTTATCGAATATTAGTTGCCCATAAAGTTCAGGGTCCACTTCTGGATTCTCTATTCTGTTCCACTGATCTATGTGTCTGTTTTTGTGCCAGTACCACACTGTCTTGATGAGCACAGCTTTGTAGTACAACCTGAAATCTGGCATTGTGATGCCCCTAGATATGGTTTTCTTTTTTAAAATTCCCCTGGCTATTCGGGGTCTTTTCTGATTCCACACAAATCTTAAAATAATTTGTTCTAATTCTCTGAAGAAAGTCCATGGTATTTTGATAGGGATTGCATTAAACGTGTATATTGCCCTGGGTAACATTGACATTTTCACAATATTAATTCTGCCAATCCATGAGCATGGAATATTTTTCCATCTCTTTGTGTCTTCCTCAATTTCTTTCAGAAGTGTTCTATAGTTTTGAGGGTATAGATCCTTTACATCTTTGGTTAGGTCTATTCCTAGGTATCTTATGCTTTTGGGTGCAATTGTAAATGGGATTGACTCCTTAATTTCTCTTTCTTCAGTCTCATTGTTAGTGTATAGAAATGCCACTGACTTCTGGGCATTGATTTTGTATCCTGCCACGCTACCGAATTGCTGTATGAGTTCTAGCAATCTTGGGGTGGAGGCTTTTGGGTTTTCTATGTAGAGTATCATGTCATCGGCGAAGAGGGAGAGTTTGACTTCTTCTTTGCCAATTTGAATGCCTTTAATGTCTTTTTGTTGTCTGATTGCTGAGGCTAGGACTTCCAGTACTATGTTGAATAGCAGTGGTGAGAGTGGACATCCCTGTCTTGTTCCTGATCTTAGGGGAAAGGCTCCCAGTGCTTCCCCATTGAGAATGATATTTGCTGTGGGCTTTTCATAGATGGCTTTTAAGATGTCGAGGAATGTTCCCTCTATCCCTACACTCTGAAGAGTTTTGATCAGGAATGGATGCTGTATTTTGTCAAATGCTTTCTCTGCATCCAATGAGAGGATCATATGGTTCTTGGTTTTTCTCTTGCTGATATGATGAATCACATTGATTGTTTTATGGGTGTTGAACCAGCCTTGTATCCCAGGGATAAATCCTACTTGGTCATGGTGAATAATTTTCTTAATGTATTGTTGGATCCTATTGGCCAGTATCTTGTTGAGAATTTTTGCATCCATGTTCATCAGGGATATTGGTCTGTAATTCTCCTTTTTGGTGGGGTCTTTGTCTGGTTTTGGAATTAAGGTGATGCTGGCCTCATAGAACGAATTTGGAAGTACTCCATCTCTTTCTATCTTTCCGAACAGCTTTAGGAGAATAGGTATGGTTTCTTCTTTAAACGTTTGATAAAATTCCCCTGGGAAGCCATCTGGCCCTGGACTCTTGTGTCTTGGGAGGTTTTTGATGACTGCTTCAATTTCCTCCCTGGTTATTGGCCTGTTCAGGTTTTCTATTTCTTCCTGTTCCAGTTTTGGTAGTTTGTGGCTTTCCAGGAATGCGTCCATTTCTTCTAGATTGCCTAATTTATTGGCGTATAGCTGTTCATAATATGTTTTTAAAATCGTTTGTATTTCCTTGGTGTTGGTAGTGATCTCTCCTTTCTCATTCATGATTTTATTAATTTGAGTCTTCTCTCTCTTCTTTTTAATAAGGCTGGCTAATGGTTTATCTATCTTATTAATTCTTTCAAAGAACCAACTCCTGGTTCTGTTGATCTGTTCCACAGTTCTTCTGGTCTCGATTTCGTTGAGTTCACTTGAATCTTTATTAACTCCCTTCTTCTCTTGGGTGTAGGATCTATTTGCTGTTTTTTTCTCTAGCTCCTTTATGTGTAAGGTTAGCTTTTGTATTTGAGTTCTTTCCAGTTTTTGAATGGATGCTTGTATTGCGATGTATTTCCCCCTTAGGACTGCTTTTGCTGCATCCCAAAGATTTTGAACGGTTGTATCTTCATTCTCATTAGTTTCCATGAATATTTTTAATTCTTCCTTAATTTCCTGGTTGACCCTTTTATCTTTTAGCAGGATGGTCCTTAACCTCCACGTGTTTGAGGTCCTTCCAAACTTCTTGTTGTGATTTAGATCTAATTTCAAGGCATTATGGTCTGAGAATATGCAGGGGACAATCCCAATCTTTTGGTATCGGTTCAGACCCGATTTGTGACCCAATATGTGGTCTATTCTGGAGAAAGTTCCATGTGCACTTGAGAAGAATGTGTATTCAGTTGAGTTTGGATGTAAAGTTCTGTAGATATCTGTGAAATCCATCTGGTCCAGTGTATCATTTAAAGCTCTCGTTTCTTTGGAGATGTTGTGCTTAGAAGACCTATCGAGTATAGAAAGAGCTAGATTGAAGTCACCAAGTATAAGTGTATTATTATCTAAGTATTTCTTCACTTTGGTTAATAATTGATTTATATATTTGGCAGCTCCCACATTCGGGGCATATATATTGAGGATTGTTAAGTCCTCTTGTTGAATAGATCCTTTAAGTATGATATAGTGTCCCTCTTCATCTCTCACTACAGTCTTTGGGGTAAATTTTAGTTTATCTGATATAAGGATGGCTACCCCTGCTTTCTTTTGAGGACCATTCGAATGGTAAATGGTTCTCCAACCTTTTATTTTCAGGCTGTAGGTGTCCTTCTGTCTAAAATGAGTCTCTTGTAGACAGCAAATAGATGGGTCCTGCTTTTTTATCCAGTCTGAAACCCTGCGCCTTTTGATGGGGTCATTAAGCCCGTTCACATTCAGAGTTACTATTGAGAGATATGAATTTAGTGTCATCATAACTGTTCAGTCCTTGTTTTTGTGGAATGTTCCACTGAACTTCTTCTTAAAGGTGAATTTTAAGAGTCCCCCTTAAAATTTCTTGCAGAGCTGGTTTGGAGGTCACATATTCTTTTAGTTGCTGCCTGTCTTGGAAGCTCTTTATCTCTCCTTCCATTTTGAATGAGAGCCTTGCTGGATAAAGTATTCTTGGTTGCATGTTCTTCTCATTTAGGACCCTGAATATATCCTGCCAGCCCTTTCTGGCCTGCCAGGTCTCTGTGGAGAGGTCTGCTGTTACCCTAATACTCCTCCCCATAAAAGTCAGGGATTTCTTGTCTCTTGCTGCTTTAAGGATCTTCTCTTTATTTTTGGAATTTGCAAGCTTCACTATTAAATGTCGAGGTGTTGAACGGTTTTTATTGATTTTAGGGGGGGGATCTCTCTATTTCCTGGATCTGAATGCCTGTTTCCCTTCCCAGATTAGGAAAGTTTTCAGCTAGAATTTGTTCAAATACATATTCTGGCCCTCTGTCCCTTTCGGCGCCCTCGGGAACCCCAATTAAACGTAGGTTTTTCTTTCTCAGGCTGTCGTTTATTTCCCTTAATCTATCTTCATGGTCTTTTAATTGTTTATCTCTTTTTTCCTCAGTTTCCCTCTTTGCTATCAACTTGTCTTCTATGTCACTCACTCGTTCTTCCACCTCGTTAACCCTCGTCGTTAGGACTTCTAGTTTGGATTGCATCTCATTCAATTGATTTTTAATTTCTGCCTGATTAGCTCTAAATTCTGCAGTCATGAAGTCTCTTGATTCCTTTATACTTTTTTCTAGAGCCACCAGTAGCTGTATAATAGTGCTTCTGAATTGGCTTTCTGACATTGAATTGTAATCCAGATTTTGTAACTCTGTGGGAGAGAGGACTGTTTCTGATTCTTTCTTTTGAGGTGAGGTTTTCCTTCTAGTCATTTTGCTCAGTGCAGAGTGGCCAAAAGCAAGTTGTATTGGGAAAAGGAGAAAAAGAGAGGAGAGAAAGAAGGAAAGAAAAGAGAAAGAGAAAAAAAAGGGAAGAAAAAAACGAAAAAAGAAAAAAAGAAGAAAAAGAGAAAGAAAAAGAAAGGAGAAAAAAGGGGGTGGGGGAAGGAAACAAAACAAACAAACAAAAAAAAGAACCACGGGGGAGTATCTTCTGATTCTGTGTACTTTAAGTCCCTTGGCTTCTCCTGGAAGTTGTCAGTCTGGCTGGTGTTCTGGGGGAGGGGCCTGTTGTGCTGGTTTTCAGGTGTTAGCAGTTGGGGGAGCTGCTGTGCCCCTGCCTGGTGCAGGGCTCAGTGGGGGTTGTTTACCCCGTGAGGCCGCAGGAGGAACAGCCCCAGTGGCGGGGCAGCTCTGGAAACCTGGATTCAGCTCCGGCAGGAACTCCGTCTGCAGGGCCTGGAGGCTCCGGGGCGGGGCCGCTGATCTGCTCAGCTGGGGCTGGAGCGTCCTTGCTGTCCTGGGCCCTCCCGGCCTCTGCCTGTCCCGGGGGAGGCCGGATCCTGGGCTGTGTCCCGGCGCCCTGTGCTCCCGGTCTGCGCTGAATCCCGGGCCGCGCAACCCCCTCCGCGGAGCTGCCGCCCGAGCCCCTCCGAGCTGCTCCTGGAACCGCGCAGCCCCCTCTGCACGGAGCCTCTTCCTCTGCCCGAGCCCCCCCAGCTGCTTAGGGAGCTCGGCGCACTCTCCCGGGGCGCAGGTGTCTGTTAGTGTCCCAGGGAGCCCGAGGACATCCCCGCCCTCCTGGGTCCTGCTCCACCTCCCTGGAGCCCCTTTCCGCCCGGGAAGGTCGGTGCAGCTCCTGCTCCTCCGGGACGGGGCTCTCCTGTCCTGGGGACACTCGCCCCGGCCTCAGCCCGGCTCCTCGCGGGGCCCCTCCCCCTTGGAGGCCTTTGTTTCTTTATTTCTTTTTCCCCCCATCTTCCTACCTTGATAGATGCGCGAACTCTTCTCACTGTAGCCTTCCAGCTGTTCTCTCTTTAAATCTCAGGCCGAATTGATAGATTTTCAGGATAATTTGAAGGTTTTCTAGGTAATTTGGTGGAGACAGGTGATTTGGGGAACCTACTCTTCCGCCATCTTGCTCCTCCGCTATTGATCTTATGAGAAAAACATGCAATGTTTTATTTTTTTTAAAAAAAGATTTTATTTATTCATGAGAGACACACAGAGAGGCAGAGACACAGGCAGAGGAAAAGCAGGCTCCCTGCAGGGAGCCTGATGTGGGACTCCATCCAAGGACCCCAGGGTCACAGCCTGAGCCAAAGGCAAGTGCTCAACCACTGAGCCCCCCAGGTGCTCCTCAGTGTTTTACTATTAAGATATTGTTAGCTCTCAGTATTAAATAGACACCTTTCTTAGATTATAGAAAAAGTATTTCATAGTTTCCTTTTTTTTATGACCATAGTAGATGTTGAATTTTGTCCAATGCTTCATCTAAATCATGTGATTTTTCTCCTTTGTGGGACAAGTGTTGCAAATTACACTGATTTTTTCTCCTTTGCTGTGTTAATTTAGAAAATTTCACTGACTTTTTCAAATTTTTCAACTTGATTTTTTTCAAGTATTTTCCCGATGTTAAATTAAGATTGTCTTCTTGTGATAAATATCATTTGGTTACAATGTGTTACATTTTTACATACCAGTATGTTTAATTTGTTGATAGTTGGATAAAAATTTCTCTCTCTCTAATCATGAGGAATACTGGTTTGTAATTTTCTTTTCTTATAATATCTTTGCCAGCTTTTGGTACCAGAAGTATTCTGGCTTCATTAAATGATTTAGGAAAGGATTCTTTCTTCCTGATTTTCTGAAAGACTTTGTTTAATATTGTTATTATTTCTTCCTAAATGTTTGATAAAATTCATCAGTAAATCCATCTGGACTTGGAATTTTTATTGCGTCTGAGAAAGTTTTTTATTTGAATTAATAATTATTTTATATAAAACACTACTTAAATTTGTGCTTTCACATGATGTTAGTTTGAGCGAGTTATCTTTTTAAAGGGTTTGTCTATTTCACCTAAGTTGTCAATTTATTGCCATAAAGTTGTTCACAATATTCTCTATTTTCTTTTAATAGATTTAGAATATGTAGTGAAATCCCCTGTTTTGTTTCTGATACTAGTAATGTGTGTTTTATCTCCTTTTTTCTTCATTAATCTCCTCACAGAGACTATCAATTTTATTACCTTTCCAAAGAGACAACTTTGACTTTGCTGATTTTCATTAGTTTGTTCCATTTTTATGTAATTGATTTTCTTTCTTTTTGTTGTTTCCTGTCTCCTGCTTACACTGGTTTAATTTTGCTTTTCTTTTTGCATCCATAGGTGGAAGCTAAGATCATTGATTTCTTGTTTTTTTCTTCATTGATACAGGTATCTAAGGCTCTAACTTTTCTCTTAGCCACCATATTAGCTGTCGCCTACAGTTTTTGATATGTTTTACTTTAATTATCACTTAGTTTGAAATATTTCCCTATTCCCTTTGTTATTTTTTTTCACTGATTTATGGGTTAAGGGTGTTACTTAACTTCCTCATATTTGGTGATTTTCTGGATAGCTTACTGTTATTACTTTTAAATTTAACTCCATTCTATTAGAGAATGTAACTTGTATGACTTCAATCCTTTAAATGTTTTGAGACATGCTTTATGGCAGAGCATATGGCCCGACCTTGTGAACATTCCTTGTGCTCCTGAGAATAATGTGAATTCTTCTCTTTGATGGGGTGACCTCTCCATGTGAATCAGGTCAAGTCGGTGGACGATATTGTTCAAATCTTCTGTATTCTCACAAGTATGATGAGAGTGAGGATGGGCTAGGAGGACATGCTCCGTGTTGGGGAGGGGTTGGTGGATGAGGATTTATTTGCAGGGGATCAAGCTTTGGTGTAACACTCTTACTTAGGACCCACGTATCTCACACGTAGAGTATCTAAACCAGCAGGTAAAGATGGCTTGATTCGTTTAAGTCAACTACTTGCTAAGGGCCTCCAGTGTGTCTATCCGTCTCTGGGAAGCTCCAGGAGAGAGGGTAAGCTTCCATCAGGAGACCGGATGTTGCCTGTGATGAAGCATACCTAGTGCCCCCTGCCTTTAGAACTGAGCATGCCCAGTGAGACAAGGTCTGCTCTGGCACTTTGGATGAGGCACCTGCCTGCCATGGCACTGAGCATGCTCAGTGGGCAGTTTGCGTGAGCACCAAGCACACATGGTGCTTTGGAATGCTCGGCTCCAACCCTTGGGGCTCCTGTCCTGCGTGACTGCTGCAGCCCAGGGGTGCTTAAACCACTTGTGGCAGGGTCTGGAGGTTATCAAAACCAAGCGTTAGTTGTTCAGACAGGGGGATGAAAGCCAGAGGGTGGTAGGGGGTTGATCAAGATCATACTGGGAGTGGTGCCATGCAGGACACACGTGCTGGCTCTCCTGTCCCCTGCCACGACTTGGGGGCATTACAGAACTTTGGCTCCAGGCTGGAATCCAAGACAGCCCACTGTGACTGATGCTCCATGGTGTGCAAACCACAGTTAGGATGAATTGCTTCCCCCTGGCTTCTTCTTTCAGGAAACATCTCTTCCCAAGATCCCTGTCAGGAGAGACGTGTGGCTTTGACCCATTTTGCTCTCTTGGAGTGGCGCAGGAACCTCCATGAAGCATTTGCTCCCAGGACTGATTTGTTCAGGGCTGAGGTCACAGTCTGTGACCAGGGCACAGGGACACGTGGTCCAGAGGTTGGTGGCTTAATTGCCCCAAGCAGTTGGGAAGGCGAGGAGGAGGAGGAGGAGGAAGAAGAGGAAGAGGAGGAGGGGAAGTCCTCTGGTGGGAGAGGGTTAATTGGGTGCAGAGGTCACATTGCACCTGTTGCAAACCATCATCGAGCATCGGCAGGTGAGCGTGGGGCAGCATGTCCTCCACTTACAGCAATTTATTTGGCCCATCTCTCAATCTGTGGTAAAGTGCTTTTGCTGTGAAGGCCTGATGGTTTGTTTTTTCTGCTTAAGCAAAACATAAATTATCTGGCCCATTAATATCCGGGCATTTTAATCCATTATTAGAAGAGAAAAGTAAAAATCCCGTCTCAAGATGAATGTGTGCCGTTAAGGTGATTAATAATGCGCAGCCCCTGGTGCATCCATCACTCTGCCGGAGCCCCAGCTGGCAGAGGAGGGAGGATACAGGTGGGAACCTGGCAGAGCTGCTACCCAGAGCCTTGTCCCACGGCCCCTTCCCTCACCTCCCATCCTCCAGAGTCTTTGCCAGCTCCTTAGCTCCTTGCCTTCATTGTAAACCTCGGTGACCTCCCCGCCAGAGCGCCTACTGTGTGCGAGCCCCATACTGAGGGCGAGGCCAGAGCAGGGGACCTTGCTCTTGGAGGATTTTCTGTGTATCTGAGGAGAGAGGAACAGTCCACAGAGAGGAGTCAGTGCCCAGCACGAGTCGGTGAGGAGTCAGACGTCGGACTCCAAGGACCGTCAGCCGAGAAGGGAGACATTGGACATGCCAGGGATGCTTCCTGGAGGAGGCACCTGCCACGGAGATAAGAAGGGTGTGGGAAGCACAACTGCGGATACCGATTCTCCAGCACCTTCTCTATGCCCAGCACCACACGAAGGGCTTTCTGTTACACGATCGCGGCTTCACCTGTGGCCCCGGAGGTGGGTATTGTGATCACCTCCTCGCAGACCAGGAAACCAGGGCTCAGAGGCGGAGGCCCCTGCCGGCATCACGCAGCAGGAGACTCTGGGGGCTAGTGCTTTCCCCCATCCCCTCTGGGGGAGGTGGAGCCCCTGGGGGCAGAGGAGCCGGCAGGGTGGGCGGGTGCACTCAGCCGCGCTTGGTCATGCTGTGTAGCCCCGGGAGGGATGGCCTCGACGCCAGACACTGAAACAGGGTGGCCTCCCCCCTGGACCTTAGCTTACTGTGTCCCCTGGAGCTGGGACCGTGTCCTCCATTTGGGGCCAGAAAGTGCCCACGGGTGCCTCCCTCCTCTGTTTCCAGTGAGGTGATTGCTTCTCTTCTCGTCCTTTCTGCCTGGCTCCACGTGGCACCGTTCCCCTTTTCTGGCCTGAGAACCTCTGTTCATCCCTTGAGGTTCTCCCCAGAGAACCTCTCGGTGGGTCCCCTGTGGGCAGGAGTGGTCACTCTCCCGTCCTGGAAGGGCTACATCATTCCTGGCCGCCCTGGACCCAGTCTGTTGTTCCCAGCTTGTTGGTGGGGACACCACCTCCAGTCCCCCAGGACAGTGGGCCCAGACAAGAGCGGGCCTGACTCCCGGAGGAGGCAGCAGGATGTGGTGGCCATGGCAGATGGGTAGCTGTGGCCGGTCCTGCCAGGGGCATTTTATCTAATTGTCCAGCGGGTCTGTGATGGGCACTCAGTGCCAGGCTCTGGGTGGCGAGTGATTCAGACACAGTCCAGCACAGGGACAGATGTCAACAGGGACGAGCTGCCTTGCCCAGGGACATTGCGTGAGCTGTGTCTGAGCATGACAGCTGGAAGCAGTGTTGGCCAGCCCAGGGTCCGTCTCTGAGCCCTCATGGTGTCCAAAGAAATGACGAGCACCTGTAGGTGAGTGTCCAGGGAGGGGAGCCAGGCCCCTGCTGTATGGGCAGCCACCCCGAGGAGCCGCTGCTGGGCCTGTCAGGGGGCTCAGGGCCTTCCAGTCCTGGTCTTCCTGTTGCATCAGAGCAGCATGGTTTCTGGGGGACGGGTCCTGCCTGAGACTGCAGGTGTCCCTTGGCCTCTGGGATGCAGATGTGTCACTTCCCAGTGAGTGGGTAGGGGGATCCTAGGAGGACATCCTCCTGGGCCAATGGGAACGTGACACCTCGGAAACCCCATAGCTAGGGCCAGATGGTGGCTGGGCTGAGCCCGTGTGCAGGCAGAAGCATCCAGGGCAGATCGCTGGGTGTGGGGTGCACAGGGAATCTCTGAGCCTTAGATCAGAGCCCCATCTTAGAGGATTTGCATGCAGAGATCTGGGGATCTGTGTTTCTTTCCTCAGGGTAAATTTCCTCATGTAAAAATGCAAATTTTTACATTTTGAATTATAAAAGTAGTACTCTTCTAGAAAATACTGAAGTTCCAGAAGCATATAAAGAAGTAGAAATTAGGGGCTCCTGGGTGGTTCTATCCATGGAGCATCTGCCTGCGGCTCAGGTCATGATCTCAGGGTCCTGGGATCAAGTCCCGAGTCCGGCTCCCTGCTCAGTGTGGAGTCTGCTCCTCCCTCTCCCCCTGCTTGTGCTCTCTTGCTCACTCTCTCTCCAATAAATAAATAAATAATAAAAAAGAAGTAGAAATTAGTAACCCGTTATCCCACTGTCCAGAAGCAACTCTGTTAGCATCTGGACGCTTCCTTCGCAGTTTTTGCACAGATCTTCTGCGTTCACGAGCCCCAGCGGCATATATAATTTTACAGCCCTCTTTCTATAGCACCGGAACATCCCACAGCTCCCTCCACATCACTGATGCTTTGAGCTGCCTTCTCTGCAGCCAGGCGCCCTGGGGAGACACCCTCACACCAGCGTCCGCGCTCCGGAGCTTCGTCCTGGGGTGCAGGCACTGCTGGCTTGGGAAAAAGGCAGGAGGTTTCAGGATTGAGGGTTTCCGTAGGCAGTGGGAGCAGGCCCCGGGTCTCTGGGCAGGAGGAGGAGGCAGGATTTCAATTTAGGATGGTCTCGTCCTCCCCGGATCCCCCCACTCCGCCCTTCCCCACACCCCCCACCCCACCTCCGCCTTGCCCTTCCCTATTGTAAAAAACCCATTAGACTTTTATTCACTTACAAAATAATGTTCATCTTTCCTTTCTTTGTAACAGGAATATGTATTATGCTGAGTGAAGTAAGTCAATCGGAGAAGGACAGTGTATGTTCTCATTCGTTTGGGGAATATAAATAATAGTGAAAGGGAATATAGGGGAAGGGAGAAGAAATGTGTGGGAAATATCAGAAAGGGAGACAGAACATAAAGACTCCTAACTCTGGGAAATGAACTGGGGGTGGTGGAAGGGGAGGAGGGCGGGGGGTGGGGGTGAGTGGGTGACGGGCACTGAGGGGGACACTTGACGGGATGAGCACTGGGTGTTATTCTGTATGTTGGTAAATTGAACACCAATAAAAATTATTTTATTAAAAAAAAAAAAGGAATACGTGTCCCCTTCGGAACAAGTGCAAAGCGTCGCAGGAAGAGCGCCAGGAGCTCTTTAACGCGTGCCCCACCCCCTCCTCCAATTCCTCGGGACTATTATTTATACTCTGCTGTAGGCATTTATATATTTGCCACATATAAACAATAAGTATGTAACTTAATAATGCATGTTATGAAATTTGCATTACTTTATAGACTGCTTTCTTCCTACTTAATGAGCTATTATCAACATTTCCATTGCTCCAAGAGTTCTTTGGAAAGATGATTTCTAACGGCTCGTACATTCTGTTGTACACATAGAATATCAGGCATTCCATCGAGTATTATGCATTTGGATGATTCTTTCTAATTTTTTTTTAGTTTTATAAATAAGTCCTTGATAAGCACACCGTTGCATAAATTTTTGTGTGTATCTCCATTTTTTTTTCTTCCCTAAGTGCATATTCCTGGGAGTGGGATTTTTTTAAGGTTTTGATTATCATACGGAGCTGTCCTACAACAATATGATATCTACCTATGTATGCATATTGTATAAAATGCCAGAAAATGTTGTGATCTGTAAAATCATGCAGTAAAAATGACAGAACTTACAGGAGGAAAAAAAAGATGTTTAAGGCAGATCACTGAAAATTATGTTACGTTTTAACTACAACACTAACAAAAAACAAACCATCTTAATAAAAATGCTATTTAAAAATTAATTACGTTTCTAACAAACAGCAGGAACTGCTTTACTGGTAGAAGCTGCCTGCTGGACCGGGGGGCATGGAGAGGGTCTGGGGATGACATGCTGAGCGAGGGAGACGAGTCGGGGTGCAGACAGTGTATCCTGGGCCGAGCGTGGCCAGTGGGCCCTTTGGCGGGAGGGCAGCTTGCGGATCCCTGGCTCAGCTGATGGTGGTGTGAACACAGCCCAAAGGATGTGACCCCTGGGCTCCAGCAATGCTCCTGCCATCACACATGTATTCACATCCTTAACTGGATTCTACCCAACACAGAAAGCTGCCAATTAGATAGATATGGCATCTCGGTTTTAAATATGTGTGTTTTGGGATCCCTGGGTGGCGCAGCGGTTTGGCGCCTGCCTTTGGCCCAGGGCGCGATCCTGGAGACCCAGGATCGAATCCCACATCAGGCTCCCGGTGCATGGAGCCTGCTTCTCCCTCTGCCTGTGTCTCTGCCTCTCTCTCTCTCTCTCTCTGTGACTATCATAAATAAATAAAAATTAAAAAAAAAATTAAAAAAAAATATGTGTGTTTTTGTGTGTTTTTGTTTTTGTTTTTAATTACCAGGGAATGGCTATTTTTCTTGTGTTCCTTAGCCAATTCTGTGTCCTGTGTCACCTGTTGGGGTCTACGTGTTGCCTGTTCTTCCATTGGGGCATTCATGATTTTCTTTCTTTCTTTTCTCTCTCTCTTTCTTTCTTTTCTCTCTCTCTTTTTCTTTCTTTCTTTCTTTCTTTCTCTTTCTTTCTTTCTTTCTTTCTTTTTCTTTCTTTCTTTCTTTCTTTCTTTCTTTCTTTCTTTCTTTCTTTCTTTCTTTCTTTCTTTCTTTCTTTCTTTCTTCTGATTTTATATTTATTCATGAGAGACACAGAGAGAGAGAGAGCAGCAGAGACACAGGCAGAGGGAGAAGCAGGCTCCATGCAGGGAGCCTGATGTGGGACTCAATCCCAGGACCCTGGGATCACCCCCTGGGCTGAAGGTGGAGCTAAACCGCTGCCTGGGCTGCCTGGTTTTCTTTATTTATGAAGGCTATTAATCCTTCCTCTGTCATAATGAGGTCAGATCCTCTCTTAGCTTGTCATTTGCTTTTTGGTTTGGTTTAGGATTCTTCTAGGGCACAGAAGTTTGGAAGTTGATAATCACATCTGTGCTACATCCTTGCGGCTCTGTGCTTGGAAAATCCTCTGCTGTTCCTCAGCCGGTCAAAGAATGATATCTTCTTTTTTTTTTTTAAAGAGTGATATCTTCTTCCAGGTTTTTTTAAGTTTCTTTTCTTTTCTTTTCTTTTTTACATTTAATTAAAAAATTAATCTAGAACTTATTTTAACAAATAGTATAATATGATGATCTAACAATTTATTTTTTCCTATATTCCAATTTCTCCAATATTTAAAACATTGTATTCCCACAAGCTGCCGCTGTAGGAATCAGCATTTTTACTCTTGTTATTATAAACTAGGCTCATTTAAGGGTAATGTGTCCTGTTTCATTGATATGTTTGCCAATATTTCCCCTGATTTCCTTATACTGGGATTTGTATGGTTTATATTCATAAGTATCTCACCTACAACCCCTAGTTGCTCTTTTTTTACCCAAAGCTTTCTTAGCCAAAACTTTATCCTGTTTCTTCTTCTCCTAGGTTTATCTGTTGGGAATTTTCATCAGGGTTGTATTAAACCAAGAGTCAGCAAGCTTTTTTTTTTTTTTTTGTAATGGGTCAATACTAAATATTTAGGCTTTGTGGGACACACATGCCCTATATGCTCTCCTCCTCTTCCTCCCTTTTCCTCCCTTCCTTCTTCTCCCATAAACGTAAGCAATAAAAGCCAGTCTTAGTTCAAGGCCTGTGGAGTTCACAGGCTGTACTTGGCTTGCAGGCTGTGGCTCACCGGCCCCTGATCTAAACCAAATGTTTTGGTTTCCTGGGCGGTAAGTGAAGACCACGCATGGGCTGACCTGGTATCGCAGGAGTTCGTTGTCTCACAGTTCTGGATGCTAGTGACCCAAAGTTAAGGTGTCGGCAGGACCATGCTCCCTCTCAAACCTGCGAGCAAGCTCTTTACGTGTGTCTGGCATCTGATGCCACTGGCTGTCCTTGGTGTGTTCGGCAGGCGGTCACGACCCTCCAGTCTTGGCTTCTGTGGTCCAGCTTCTCCCTGCAGCTCTGTCTTCACTCGGGCCTCTTCTTTCGGATGCCAGTCTGGGTGGAGGGCCCACCTGAGTCCAGTGCCACCTCACCGTAAGTGATTCCCTGTGCACGTCCCACTCTCAGGCATGCGGTTAGGGCTGTACCATACTGTTCTTGGTGGTATGCAATTCAACCCATGACAGCAGCAAATATGTTTGAGAAGAATCCAAATGGAAGAGATCAGCAAAAGATATCTTGACAATATTTAACCTTTCCACCCTAAGGTATCATATATATTCTATGTTAATTAATTTTGTGACATTAAACCATACTTGCAAACCAGATTAATCCTGCAAACCAGGTTAGTCCGTGTTTATTCATCAGAGTAATTTTATGTTTGTCCTGCTGCTGCTTATGTAGCAATTTATATCCACATTCCCCAGCAAGCTCCGTCTTAGGTTTTCTCTCCATTGGTGCTTGGGTAGGTGTTACAGAGACCAAGCTTCCTTTGCAGAAGGGACAGCTTAGCTTTCCATGTTTGTCAGCACGTGGGAGTGGGAATTTATATAGTGTAGGAGTTAATTTGTGAGTAATTTGTGAGTAAAGGGTCCTGTGCCCTTTTTTGCGGCACATAATTTTATTTTTTAAAGATTTTATTTATTTATTCACGAGAGACACACAGAGAGAGGCAGAGACACAGGCAGAGGGAGAAGCAGGCTCCCTGAGGGGACCCCGGGATCACACCCTGATCCGAAAGCAGACGCTCAACCGCTGCACCACCCAGGCATCCCAGGACATAATTTTTTAACCGTGCATTTCCCCTGTGGCTGGTGCTCTCTCCCTCTATGTCGACAGGGTCAGATCTGAATCCTTAGAACACCAGCCCCAGTGCTCTTGGAATGCCCTCCTGCACATGGATGTGCTGAACTAAGGGTGCAGTGGGGGGACAGGGATGGAGCTGATGGGCTCTGATGTGGGCCCTGGGTGCTGTGTCTGCCAGTGCAGGTATCAGGAGTTCACCCGTGGGCACTCACCTGGATGCGTCTATGCACACGTGATGAGCACATGGTGACCCGAGGAAGCGTGCGTGGGAACATGTGTCATCTGCCTTCTCCACCTTCACCAAATCCTCCATCAGGTGGCCACCTTTCCCGCCGGCCTTGTACACCAAGGGCTTGTGGTCTGGATGCCCCCATGGGGCACAGAGTGCTGGACCCCCACTGGTGCCCCGGGCAATGCTGTGCGGACCCTCCATCAGCGCAGCAGACTCGGCCCTTCTTTGGAGCTGCCATAATCCCATATGTTCCCCCATATGCCTGAACCTTTCTGCAATTCTTCCATCTGTTTCTGGGAAATGTGAAGGAATTTAATGATCTTTTCTGGGGTGATTAAACCGACAGCTGTTGTCATTAATAGAGGACATTCTTTACTGTGGCGAGCAAACGCTAGTCATAACTCTGGCCTGTCACATGCGCTCTTGCTAATGATGAGCGCGTTTGTCTCCAGACCTGGGTGGTGGGCGCGGGTGGCTCTGATGCCAGCTTTGAAGAACGTCCATCTTCAGAGAGTGAATGTCCTCACTTCTGTTCTGTTCTCTGGGCTGCTTTTGAGGCAAAATGTATAATTGGCAAAAAACAAAATCCAATCCTCCAGCCGCTGGCTTTCTCTGAAAATGAAGGAGCTTGAGTGCTAAAAAGGAAAGATTACAATTTACCGTGTGTTTCAAATTGCAGCTCATTTTCTGGTAGGATGTTAGAGGCAGAGAGAAGCCAGTTTTTATGGTTTGAATTGGGGGTTGTCTGTACTGTCACAGAATGGGACTGGGGAGACGGGGCTGTGCTCACCTGAGGAGCTGCAGGGAGGAGATGCCTGACCTGGCTTCCACCTACCCCTGGGGCAGAGCAGGTTTCCTGACCAACAGCTAGCCTTAGGGTTTGATCTTTGGGGTTCGGATGGCGTGGAGTGGAAGGATAGGGGGATTTCTTCTCACCAGATAAGACTCTGAGATGCAGCAGGTGGTGGACACAGTGGGCAGGTGATGTGGAATATGGGGCCAGCAGGGCTGGGGGTTCCAGTGGCCACCTGCAGGCTGGCCAGTACTCCGGGCAGGGTTCTGGCAGAGCTGGGCATGCAGAGCCACATGCAGGCCCTGTTCCTGATAAGCTGCCGGCGATTCGAGCAGCGACCACAAAGTCCACCTGTACAGGCATGATGGCTCTTGGGAGGGTCTGAGCCCCAGCGACTCCTCCCTACACCAGCTATCCAGACCCAGTGAGAGCCCGCGGCGTGGTGGCGGTGACGGCGGCGGGGGTGGTGGGGGTGACGCGATTTTCTCTGGGTCCCGGATCTGGCCAGTGGGGAAGACCTGGGGTCCGTGACAGAGGGCATTGCTGGATTGGGAGAGTGAGCCTGCTCCAGGGCCTGTTGCCTTAGGGAGCGGATAGCTGAAGGGCACAGCACACATGGAGCATGCCCAGCCATCGGGGATCAGGGAACAGAAGGGACAGAGGAGGGAGGGGACAGCTGCCACCATCGGGTCACTTGCTCTCCAGGGACAGACACGCTTCATCTGTCTGTTCATTCAAAAACATGAACAAGGTATGCACCCTACATTTTGCCAGGCCCGTGGAATATGAAGGAGCAGAGATCCTGCCCTCAAGGAGCTTAGGGTCAGGGGAGGGGACAGACACTCCAATCACACGGCAGCATCATCGTGCGGTGGCTGCTGAGTAGAGCGCACGCAGGGTGCTTGGGGTGTGGGGAGGGGCACAGGTTCCTGTCTCCGTGTGGGTCAGGGAAGGCTTCCCGGAGGACATGACATCTCAGCTGGGAGCAAGAGGACAAGCAGGGCTCAGCCTGTCTACCGCGGGTGGGGGTTCCCAGCAGGAAAGGCAGCTCGAGGTGGGCTGAGGGTGCTGGGTGTAGACAGGGAATAGCCACACAGAAAGCTGAAGGGACAGGCGTGTATGGGGAGCATGGTCCTGGCTGTGCCTTCTTGGATGTCGTGGGCCGGCAGGGACAGCCACCTTGGTAACTCTGCTGGCCTTTACTCTGCCCCACATGACAGTCAGACTAGGAAATCTGGCAACATGAGGAGTAAGCAGGTGGCGGGGTGTTTGCTTGCCAGCTGGCCGCTCTGTCGACAGCTCTAATTCCTCAGTATCTTCTCGTTGTGGGAGACAGAGGAAGACAAGCCTGGCATCTCCTGCAAGGCTGTGAGGGCTGCCGTCAGGTGCTCTTTGGGACCTGCTATCCGGGGGCAGCATCTCCGGGCGGGGTTCCCACAGTGATGACTGAGTCTCCCCCTTGGGCTTTTGGCTCCCATGGCTTTGTCCCCTCCATTTGTACCAGGTGGAAGCTGGGAGTGTTTCGAGTGGGTTTAGGGAACCCACCTGCATGTCCCTTTGCGAACTCTGAGCTGCCCATGGGGCAGGGGTGCCTCTGGGAAAAAACTACACAGATTTCACTTAAAGAAGTCACCAGTGGTCACAGGGCTTGGAGAGCATGATCTTGGCAGGAAAATCTAATGCCAAATAAAATATTTCTCAAACCCAATCAATGCTGGGATCTCTTTTTAAAATGAAACTATTTTCTTTTTTAAAAAAGATTTTATTTATTCATGAGAGACATGAAGAGAGAGGCAGAGACACGGGCAGGGGGAGAAGCAGGGTCCATGCAGGGAATCTGATGCAGGACTTGATCCTGGGACTCTAGGATCATGCCCTGGGCTGAAGGTGAATGCTCAACCACTGAGCCACCCAGGTGTCCCTAAAATGAAACTATTTTCAGAGAAGTCTCCCCACTTCTGTTGACTCAAGTAATTCCCACTATAATGTCACTTGAATATGTACCAATATGAAAGCTGAATTAAAATTCTGATTATGGCGCTCATTTCACTACAAAAGCAAAACAAATGAGCAAATTATAGAATGGCAAACTATGAAATCAATAAAATTCAAATTAACGGCATTAATTTAATGGGATGCTGTTTCAGCAGACCTAAATCACCGCAGTCCCCTGGAGCGTGGGCTCCACCTGCCTGTCACAGCTCCGGGGAAGTTTCCTGTGGTTCACCCGGCCCAGCGCCTCCCTGCAGAACATGCCTCTCTGTTCTGTTCTTAGCCCACCACAGTTAGTGAAAATAAAATCCAGTGAGGTTCCTGAAAGCTGGAAAGCTGTATTTTTTTGAATTATTTATTTATTTTTAAGATTTTATTTATTTATTAGAGAGCACGAGCAGGGGGAGGAGCAGAGGGAGAGGGAGAAGCAGACTCCCTGCTGAGCAGGGAGCCTGATGCAGGACTTGATCTCAGGGCCCTCAGATCATGACCTGAGCTGAAGGCAGACACTTCACCGACTCAGCCACCCAGGAACCCCATGAAATATATTTTTTTAAGATTTTATTTTTTAAAGTAATCTTTGTACCTAACATGGGGCTCGAACTCCCAACCCTGAGATCAAGACTCACAGGCTCTCCTGACTGAGCCAGCCAGGTGCCCCTGGAAAACTGTTGTTTTTAAGCCTCATCCCCAAACACACACACACACACACACACACACACACACACACACACTCACTCACACATAAGCACTCTTTCAACTCCTTATGTTTGAAATTTTCATAGCAAAATGGTATAACAAATGAAAATTGAAAGGAGGGCAGCCTGAGTGGCTCAGCGGTTTAGCGTCACCTTCAGCCCAGGGCCTGATCGTGGGGACCCAGGGTTGTGTCCTGCATCGGGCTCCCTGGATGGAGCCTGCTTCTCCATCTGCCTGTGTCTCCGTCTCTCTCTCTCTCTGTATCTCTCATGAATAAATAAATAAAATCTTTAAAAAAAAAAAGAATCAAAAGGAAATAAATCTGAGCACAGGGATCCCTGGGTGGCGCAGCGGTTTGGCGCCTGCCTTTGGCCCAGGGCGCGATCCTGGAGACCCGGGATCGAATCCCACATCGGGCTCCCGGTGCATGGAGCGTGCTTCTCCCTCTGCCTGTGTCTCTGCCTCTCTCTCTCTCTCTGTAACTATCATAAATAAATAAAAATTAAAAAAAAAATCTGAGCACAGAAAGTCTGAGTTCTGCATCCCAGTGGGAGGTAGGGTGCTGGGTGGTGATAGGGCTGGCTGGGGAGTGCTGCCTGGGGCATGTGCTGTCCCAAGTGGATGGTCAGGGATTCCTGGGGGTGGCGAGGGAGCTGGCCACGTGGGCACCTGGTGTTCCAGGGAGGTCTCAGAGCAGGTGTGTAGCATGCAAGGCCCAGTGAGGAGGCCCCGGTGAGATGGGAGCTCCTCAAGGGCTTTGAGCCCAAGAACGAATCAGACTTATGTTTGAAGAACACACTGTGGCTTCTCTGATGAAGGCAGGGTGACGCTGGGTCACGGCAGAGGCCAGAGGGGCCCTGAGGCCATGGCCGAGGGCCAGGTGCCAGGTGACTTGGGCCAGGGCTAGGGTGGCAGCCCTGGGGAAGCCCAGAGTTGGCTGGATTGTTGGCACTTTCCAAGTAGCACCAATGGGATTTGCTGGTAGGGTGTAGGTGAGGAGGGAGAGGACAAGGAGCCAAGGTCGGGGTAGGAGGGGTGGGTTGAGTGACCAGCCCAAAAGAGATCCTGTTTCCTGAGATGGGGAGATTGGGGAGTCTGGGGAGCAGGTCATGGGGAAAAAGGGCACCAGTGCTGTTAGTGGACTATGGGGGAGGGACAGTGTGTGCACATGTGTGTATGTGTGTGTGCGTGCATGAGGAGGAGGCCGTCCAGAGCCACACACCCAGAGTCCCAGAGGAAGACACTGGACCAGCCTGCCTGCCAGATCCGGGCTGTGCTATCTTCAAGGACATGCCTGGCCTGGCTCCCATGCTGAGTTTTGGAGAGAACTCTATTGTGTGCATTGTCCCTTCCTTGGAGGGCAGTGAGCTTCACATCAGAGGTTTGCCGCTGTCACCAACAGGTTTGGGGCCTTCCCTGGGTCATCTGCTCAAAGGCATGGTGGGGTTCTAACGTCTGGGGGTGTGGGACTGGGGACGGTACATTGTGAAGTCTTCTTGTGTCAAGGGTGACCCACCATTCTGGTTAGCTGGGGACGGTCCTGTCCTGGCTTCAACAGGGAAACCCGCACATCTTGGGAAACTCCTCAGGCCCAGGTAGACTGGGAGGGTTGGTCACCTGACCCTCTGCCCACCTTCCAGGCATCGCTCACAGTCTGGTTTATGCACGGCTTCCGCACTGTCCACTCAGCACCCTGCACACCTGCCACATCGGAGGTTCACGACCTCGGACATGCTGGTTCAGGATGAGTGACCGGCTTCCCCTACAAAACATCTCCTTCCCAGCTATGTTGCTCCTCACTCTTGGGAGGACGGTGAAGAACGTGGGCAGGGGCGAGCTTTGCCGTGAGCCCGGGTGCACACACCAGCGTGCGGGCCAGCCTCCAGCCGGGGAGGCATGTGGGCCCCGCTGCCCTCGGCTCTGAGCGCTCTCATGGCCACGGGGCTCTGGAACCATCGAACCTGGAAGCAGACGGTGTGGGTCAGCTTGCGGAGAATGGCCCCAGGGACGTCAGGCTCCCCCATGAGGCCTGCTGAATTTATAGCACTCCTCTCCGTGCTGGGGCCAGATTTCTCTGCTCAAATCAGACGCAGGGTGTTCCGTGAAAAGGAGAAACAGAGAATATTGATTGCTCAAGTTGGGTGATAACGAAAATCCAATAATATACCTTGTTAATTTAGTGCAGAAGGGGGGAAAAAAAGCCCACACTGCAAATATAGGTTACAGGAGACAGGGGAAGAAATTACATTGTAACACATGTGAGGGTGCTAATTCGATACATCCGTGCTATAAATACCACAGCATCACATCAGCCCAGAATGAGCAATTGCTTTTCCCAGCTTATTGGACTCAACCCATTCTGCTTTCTTGTTGATTGGAGACTTTGAATCAAGAACAGAAATATGACCAGAAGGGTTTTTTTTTTCTCTCTTTTTTTTAAAGCCGCAGAATAAAAGCACAACTTAGCAAATCTACCCAAAAACACGAAAAGCAAATCTACAATTATCTGTATTTAGAAGATGGGCCACGGGGGCCCCTTTATCCTGTGGCACTTCTGGAAATAGCAGTTGAGGAGAAATTAAACTTTTAGTTCGTTGGAACAGAGGAGATCAGACGGGTGGTCGCGATCAGTCCCCAAACCATCTTTTAAGTCGCTGGCTTTCTGGGTCATTGCATGAGGCGCACAGTAAGTGCGGTGGGGCCGCCTCGGCCTCTCCAAACCCGGCACTCCTCTCTCAAGGAACGGCGCGTTTGAAACATATCTGTGATGGAAAAGACTTAAGTGTGAGGCCTCTAGCGCTCTCTCCTTTCAAGGTGACAGTAATTGAAGGATGGAAGCCACGCGATTCTGACATTTATAATTCAGCTGTGGAAAAGGTCAGCTTTCCTTCCGATGCGCGGTGGAGCCAGCGGGAGGGGAGTGCAGAGATGTCACATGACATGTTTGATATTTTCAGGGGTGCTTTGATTAATAACAGCTTCAATTTGCAATATGTAATTATAACACCCTACTCTCCACCATATGGAGTGACAGGCTCTGAAGAAAGTAAAGCCACTGAGGAGAGGTGTGGAGGCCCGTGAGGATTTGCAGGGAACCAGCTGTGGATCTTGCAGGATCTGCAGTGTCACACCCAGGAGGGAGCCTTTATCTGGGGGCGGGGATGACTTGTGAGTTGGCGTGGGTGGGGGGGGATGTGGTTGTATTTGATCCCACGGGGCTGGGTGGGAGGTGTGAGGATGCAGGTGAGGACCCCAGCCCGGGAGGGGCCGTGGGTGCAGGCTCATCTGAAGGGAGGAGGGGGGTGCAGAGGGAGGTCCCAGGGGGCACACTGGGGGTGGGTCAGCAGGTCTGGATGGCACCCTGGTGTGGGAGCTCCAAGGACGGTCTGAGGGCTTCCAGCTGCTCCATTAACACTCAGGTCTTCCTCGGGGTTCTGCTTGGCAGCATCTGCTTAGATTTTTTTTTTTTAAGATTTTATTTGAGAGAGACAGAGAGAGAGAGAGATCACAAGCAGGGGGAGCGGCAGAGGGAGAAGGAGAAGGTGACTCTCCACCAAGTAGGGAGCCTGATGCTGGACTTAATCCCAGGGCTCCAGGACCATGGCCTAAGCCGAAGGCAGAGGCTTCACCAACTGAGCCACCTGGGTGCCCTGCTTTGACGTTCTTGCATAGAGATGAGCTGGAGCTGGGCCTGCTCCTGCCGGGCGCCTCCAGGTCACAGACGGGCCTGGTGGTCCTTCTGGGTGGTGGGTTCCCAGCAAGAGAGTGTGCCCAGGCTCGGGTGTGGAAGCAACAGTTCCAGGCATCGGCCCCCCTCAATTGCACTGACACGCCTATGCCCAAGATGACCAGCTGGGGTCAGGGCTTCCCCCTGAGGCCAGGCTCCAAGGTCAACATCTGGCCTGGATGAGGCTCAATCTGGGGCCAGGGTCAAGCTCTGTGGGTGCCGGGGCTATGGGCCAAGGAGGTGGCTGTGCTAGAATTGCAAATACTGGAATACATCCTCACGGACTGCCTGACACAGCAGAGGCTGAGCCATGCAGCTCCTGCCTTGTGCTGGATGGAGCCTGTCTTACTCAAGTGTATTATTTCAGGTATCAGATTTCTGGGAGGGGAGAGGGGGTTAGATGGGCCCAACTTGCGTCACCCCGAGGGAGGTATCCACCCTCCATTAGTCAATAATCAGTGGTCAATGGGAGGTCTGGGGTCTCTCCAGGCCAAAGGGACTGCCAACATGTGTGGGGTAACTCCCAGGGAAGGGGCCCCCATGGTGAGCCAGGCTGGCCTTCCATTTGTGTGCATTTTCGGAAGCACTAGGACATCCTCCCTGGGGTGCTCCTCCTGGTGTTTTTGCACCTAAACCCACCCTCACCCTGAAGCCAATGGCCTGGGTTTGCAGGGTGCTGCTTCTTCCGTCCAGAGTGGTGGTCTGTCCAGAGGCTGGTGGCTTACTGCTTAGCATGCTAACACGCCCACAGGCCCCAGATGTTCAGATCCGAGCTGACCCTAGAGCTGGTGGTGGGAAGGATGGGTCTTAGAGGGCCCGCCCACAACCACAGTCCAGGTCAAGGGACTGACTGCATGGGGGCCACCTGAGCCCAGTGACCTCTGACCTCGGGGTGGTTGGTCCATGGCTGGTGGTGGTGGCCCAGCTGTCAGAGCATCAGCAGTCACAACGATGAACCAGGTCAGCCAGGTCTTTTCCCTCAGAAATTTAAATTCCAGATACAGAGGGCTTCAACCAGTAGGACAGAAGCCAGGGCTCATGGGAGAGGGCCACAGGGGCCGTCTTCTCCTCTGTAGCAGAGGCCTGGAGGTGATATGCTTGAGGGTCCTGCCCCGTTCTTACAGAGCGTCTCAGGCTTTTTGGGCTGTAGCCTGGCGTGCTGTCTGTTCTTGCTGGGGGCTGTACATCAGAGACACTGTCCACCTTGTTGCCACACGGGTCCCTCTGCTCAGGGTGCCTGGGGAAGGAGACTGGTCATGGACAAACAAAGCATCTGCTTATCTTTCTGCTCCAGAGCCCAGACGTGACAGAAAAGGCCTCACAATACACGACAGCCAAGCTGTGGGAAGCATAAAGCATGCTCTTGGACCAGACAGTATTTAAAGAAATCTACAGAAGCTGGAAAGCAAGTGGAGTAGAATTAAAACAACTCAGTCATTGAGCGTTTGCCTTTGGCTCAGGCCGTAACCCTGGAGCCCTGGGATGGAGTCTCACATTGGGCTCCCTGCAGGGAGCCTGCTTCTCCCTCTGCCTGTGTCTCTGCCTCTCTCTGTGTGTCTCTCATGAATAAATAAATACAATCTTTAGGAAAAAAATAAAGTAAGCAATGGTTGGGTGCACCACATCTAGGGATGCCAAACTCAGGACGGGTCGACAGGATCAGGAGAGAGCTGGTTATAGCGGTCATTGTGCACATCAGGTGTGGAGGAATAGGGGGTGGTCTGGCCCCTTGCTTGATCCCTGTCTCCAGGCGTGGCTGTTTGAACCAAGAGGCAGGGCCTCTGTAGCTGTGTCCCACGGTAGGAAGGCGGCAGTTGAGGTTGCAGTGCATGAACCCAACCAGGCAACCGAGGGACTCTCCCAAACCCTGTGTCCAAAGACTGACCTCCAGATCCCATATCTGACAAATAGGACTCAGCAGAGAATGAAATGTAGGAAATTCTCAAAGAAATAACAGCAAAATGCTTCCCAGGGCTAAGGGAAGGCTTTGCTGTGGGTGAGTGGCTCCGTTTCCTCTTCTGTACAAGGAGTGTAATGACAGCATCTAGCACAGGGTTGTGGAAAGTATAGCTAGGCTGGCCATGCGGTAAAGCTCAATGCCAGGAATTAACATTCTAATAATCACGATTATTGCAAGGTGCCAAAGAGCCAAGTGTGTTGGGTAAAAAATGCACAAAGCCCCAGACAATCGTAGGAAGATTTCCTAACACCAGGGATAAAAAGAAATATCCTTAAAACCTTTCAGAAAGTGCAAAAGGTCAACGGAGAAAGTGAAAAACTGTTCTCTACAAAATAGCAAGTCTGAGCAGCACTGGATGCAAGAATCCGAGGAGCTACGTGTTCCAAGCTCTGAGGGAAAACAATTTAAACCAACGGTTTCCTATGTTTGCCTAAAATGCCCTAGAGGGTAAAGATATTTTCAAATGGGCAAAAAACTTAGAACACTTACTTCTCATAATCCATCTGCCTGTGATCAGCTTACTTTTTCCTTCCAAGAATAAAACTCAAAAATTATTATATCATTTGAAGAGCAATCGGTGCTTTGGCAGAATTAAAATCGGCAATCTTTTAACTGACTCATGACCAGTGAGTCAGTGACTGCACATTGATTGAGGAGATCGCTCTCTCCCCTGGATTCAAATCAGAAGAAGTCATGCTGGGTGAATCTCTCTCTCTCTCTCTCTCTCTCTCTCTCTCTCTCGTAGTTTGGATTACGTGTATTCAAGTCATACTTTTTTTGTCTTTTAAAGTAATTTTTATTTTTTAAATTATTTTTTAAAGATTTTATTTATTTATTCATGAGGAACACAGAGACAGAGGCAGAGACACAGGCAGAGGGAGAAGCAGGCTCCATGCAGGGAGCCTGATGTGGGACTCGATACCAGGACCCCAGGATCACAACCTGAGCCAAAGGCAGATGCTCAACCACTGAGCCACCCAGGCCTTCCTTAAATGATTTTTTAAAGAAAAATTTGAATATAGTGGACACACAACGTTACATGAGTGTCAGGTGTGCAACATAGTGATTGGACACGTCTACACATCGTGTTATGTTCACCACAAATGTGGCTGCCATCTGCCATCATATGACATTATCACAGTACCACTGATTGCATTCCTTGTGCTGACCCTTCCATCCCCGTGACTTATTCCTCCCATCCCTGCAAGCCTGGATCTCCCACTGCCCTCCATGCTTTCTGCCCATCCCCCCCACCCTTCTCATAATCCATATGAAAAAATGAACAGAGACATGAGAGATGAATCCCAGAAGAGGTGGTCTGCAAAACATGAGTATGACTTAAAAGATAAGTTAGGCATGATTGCTAAAAATAACAGTGATCTAGAATCAGGATCCCACAGAACATGAGTGTGGGAGAGCTGAGGAAGGAGTGGGAAGGGGAGATGGAAGCAAAGGATATTCAGAGTTTTGGGAAGCCCTGGTGGCTCAGGCATTTAGTGCCACCTTCAGTCCAGGGAGTGATCCTGGAGACCCGGGATCGAGTTCCATGTCGGCCTCCCTGCATGGAGCCTGCTTCTCCCTCGCCTGTGTCTCTGCCTCTCTCTCTCTGTGTCTCTCGTGAGTAAATAAAGAAAATCTTAAAACAAAAAGGATATTCAGAGTTTTGTTCTGTTGGAGGGAAGGATGTAGAGATTGATTTCTTCCAGATGTTGATAGATAATCGTAGGTCCAAGCACAGACATGGAGTGTTTGAGGGTATTCTCTAGAACGATGGAGAAAGAGTATCAAAGGGAAATATGAGAGAAGAGAAATATGATACAGATCGTTGGCCCATTCAGTGATGGGTAGGAAGCGAGGTGTGGATGGAGGAAGAAAAAAAAAAGCAGAAGAAATAGGAAACACAACATAAAGTGGCGAGAGTCAGTCCAAAGTAACTATAACTTAAATACACCGACGAAGATAAATCTCAGTTTGGGTTTAGAAGTTTATCTCTATGCTATTTCCGAGAAGCACATCTAGAATGGGAATCCCACAGGGATGTGGACGATTGATAATTACAAGCCATGCTAATCTAGTACTAGCAGAAAAGCAGAAGTTGGCTCTGCTGATATTCAATAACGTATATTTCAAGATGAAACTATTAAAGGGATAAAGAGCAATGATTGGCATTGATAGAAGGTCCAATCAATGGACAAGGATGCAGCGATTATAAACCATCTGTTACCTAATACTGTGGCTTCAAAATACAGTATGCAAGGTTTAAGGGTGAATGTACAAGAAGTGGATCTATGATCAGCATGGAGCTCTTTATCTCTGAGGTCAACCAATCAAGGAGATAAAAGATAAGTTATAGCGAAGATTTTAATAACATAATTATTAGCTAATCTTACATACTTCTGCATATAGATACATAATATAAAGTTTTTGTTAATAAACAATACACATTATGTTCAAGCACATGTGAAACAAACTTTTGCACAAATTGGCATGTATTGGGTTATAGCAGAAATCTCAGCAAATTGTAATAAGTAGATATTATACAGCTCAGACTTTTGCCAGTCCAGTGAGGCACTCTACATACTGTGACCACCCCTCCCTCTGAAACAGTGCTGGACAAAATTTATTTTTTTTCCCTTAAATGCACTCATATTGGAAAGAGAGGAACAATGAGGTCAACAATTTAGTGAAGGCAGGCACCCCTCCTGGTCTTTGGATTTTTGCCCCAAGGACATTTACTGAACTTGAAATTTGATTTAGAATAACAGGCAAAGACCCGGACCAGGTGGGGAATCTACTAGGAAACCCTCATTCTCATCATTAGGGAGCCAAAAATAACCCTCGATTCTCACTGTAAGGAAAACCACCTACCTTTAAATTTGGTACTAAGTGGAGGAGGAAAAAATTTTCCTTGGGCATAAATCAACACAAATCAGCTCTTCTTGATTGGTAAGCCTTGGTGGTTGGGACACAATAGTTGGCATTTTTAACAAGTGCCGTCTGCAATTCTAATGAGGGTGGTCCTCAGACTGCCTAAAGTAGTGGTTCTGCACATTTGAATTAGCTGGAGAGTTTTTAAATATTTCAATGCCTAGGTCACACTGCGGGCCAGTTAAACCTGAGTATCTGCTGGTGGAATTCAGGTGTCTGTATTCTTCAAAAGGTCTCCAAGAGATTCCAATATGCAACCAAACTTGAGAACATTGTCTTATAACCTGTGTGGTCAGTAGGTGCAAGAGCTAGAGACTTCTGGGTATCTACGCTAGGAAAATATTCCCATACCTACTCCTTCCTTCCTTCCTTCCTTCCTTCCTTCCTTCCTTCCTTCCTTCCTTCCTTCCTTCTACTCATCCAACCATCCATGCATCTATCCATCCATGCATCCATCTATCCATCCACCCACTTATCCTGTCAACAAATATTTATGGAGCCTACTTGAGCAAGTGTCTGTCTTAGGCACTGGAGATACAGAAGTAAACAAAATGGGGGAACCCCTGGATCTTAAGAAGCTTTTGTATTTGAACAGGGTAAGACAGATATGAAAGCAAAGTCCTGTGTGGGGATGTCTAATGCAGAGTGGGAAAACTAAAAAGGAGATGCCTGGGTGGCTCAGCAGTTGAATGTCTGCCCTCAGCTCAGGGCATGATCCTGGGGTCCTGGGATCGAGTCCCACATCGGGCTCCCTGTAGGGAGCCTACTTCTCCCTCTGCCTATGTCTCTGCCTCTCTCTCTGTGTCTTTCATGAATAAATAAATAAAATCTTTTTTTTTTAAAAGAAAAACTAGAAAGAACTGCAATACCTGACAGGAAAGATAGTTGAATCACTGTCTCCTGTTCAGCAAGCAGGCTTCTGCAGAAGCAGATGGTATTGAGTGGCATGACTCCCAGCCCCACCGCTCCTGGGCAATGTGTCCTTAGGCAAGTCACTTGATGACTCTGATCCTAAGTCTCCTCATCTGTAAAGTATGGATAGTAATATTACCTTCCTCAAGATATTCTTATTTATTTATTTATTTAGTCATTCATTCATATACACATGCACACACAAGCATATGCATGCACACATAGGCACACATGTGCACATACATGTGCATATGCATACATACACATGCACATACATATGTGTGCACGGGTCACACATGTGCACATACATATGAGACAGAGCATCGGAAATCTTAGTGGAGGTCCTGGCAGAAAGGAAGCCCTAACAGATGGCTAGCTGCTATTGTTTTTGTGGTTCTTACTGTTATGACAATTGACAGCTGCAGGGTTCTCAGAAAAAGTACAGGTTTAGAAGCAGAAAACTTGAGCTCTGCTCCTAAGGTTAACACTTACTCTGCATATGATCTGGGGTAAGGAAAATTTAGGAAAGGTATCAATTAGAATCTCATTATGTTTCAGCTGTCACGTCTAATAATTTGTTTCTTTCAATCAAGATGGTATCCTCGGATGACTTATGTTCCTCAGTGCTCTTTAAACCAATGAAGGTGTCTGGGTCTCCTAAAGTATACCCACCTTTCATCTTACTGCCAGTCACAAGGGGGACCTGGGCTTCACCAAGAAAGTAGAAGGGCACAAGAACACCAGTCTGTGAGCCTGACAGTATTGTTCCTAGCTGTGGAATCTAGAAACCTAATTCAACTAGTTTCGTATAGGTCTTAAAAAAAAAAAAACACAAACCAATGAAAACATACAAAAACAAAGAGAATGGAGCAATGGACCTGTGTGTACCCTCGCTCGTCTTCAGCAGTAGTCAACACAAGGGCAGTATCGCATTAGGAGGATCTCTAAGTGATCTGAATGCATGGGTATGGGTCTCGTGAGCTTGATAATTCTGGGATCCAGGCCTCCCACTCAATAGCAGAGAAAACCCCAGCTCCCATGTTGAAGAATGCACGAGACACCGACTTCTGTGCAGAACAACTGGTTATCTGCACAGGAGACCTCTCTCTGAGGACCAGAAGGTCCAGGCTTGATGAAAGAAACAGAATTGTAGGTCCTGTGTAGCGTGCTCCCATTCTGAGCTAGTCCCAGGGCTAAATAACATTCTAACACATTGCTATTTACTCTTTTAAAATTCTACAAGGTAGGTGCTTTTATAATGTACAGGCTAGAGGGATGCCGAGGTGGCTCAGCGGTTGAGTGTCTGCCTTTGGCTCAGGTCATGATCCCAGGGTGGGATCGAGTCCCACATCGGGCTCCCTGGGGATAGCCTGCTTCTCCCTCTGTGTCTCTGCCTCTCTCTCATGGATAATTAAATAAAATTTCTAAGGAAAAAAATATTAACAGCTAGAAAAAGGACCTCTGTAAACAGAGGGTCAGAAATTGCTGGCGGTGACTCAGCCCAGATTTGGGGGTGACTAACACCAATGCTGGTGCTTTCAATGTCTTTCACTGTCCCAGGAAGGTCCTGGACTCTGGAGCGGAGAGAGGGGGTGAGCTCTGCAAGCAGGTGGGGGCACGGCCATTACCTGCCCACTGGCAGGGTTGGGAAGATCAGGTCTTAGCTCTGTGAGCTCTAGGAACCACTGGAAGCGGGGCACACATCTGGAGCAGAGCATCCAAGTCAGTGTCCCATCCAGGGCCCTGATGGTGGGAGACAGTGTAGCGGGAACAATGGTGGGGGGTCCTCTCTGGGGCACAGGAAGGCTTGCTCCCCTGTGACTGTCATCCTGCCCGGCTCTGGGGAAGGCCCCCCCGCCCCACTTTAGCTGCAGAATCTGAAACCAGACCCGATATTTCAATAAAAGCCTCATTTAAGTAACACGCCGTGGGAGGATTAATAGCGTGTTTCTCAACCGGATTAACTATTGAATGAGTTCTGGGGTCCATACGTAAAGATCTCACCGTGTCCTCGTTAATGGGTTTCCTCCCTGGGAATTGCAAGTGCTGCTCACACCCGTTACTCTGCAGCCGCCCCTGGAATTGCAGGGAAGGGCTCATTATGCCTACACGTTGCACGCTTCATCTTCTACGGAAAACGCTCCACAGGAGCTAATTGCCGATGTGCTGTGGGGGTCACGGCTGTCCTGCGTGCGCCCTGCCCGGGAGTGACTCGGGCTGCGGGCTGCAGGGGGACGCGGCAGGGGCAGGCAGCAGGCATACACGCCGCGGGGGGGCAACAGGTGCAGGTGCAGGACGGGGACCCGGGGCGCCCCCAGCACCCTGTCCCTGGCTCCAGGCATCCGCTTGGGAGGGCTGCCGTCCCCCAGGGCCGCACCTGAGTCCGCAGCACCTGTGCAGCCTTCGACCACCGCCTGACGCCTCTCGGAGGCCCGTCTGTCCAGGTGGGCGGAGCATGTGACCCAGGCTGGCCAATCCGAGTACTCCGTGCCAGGTGCCTCAGTGATTGGGCAGCTGGAGACACGTGACCCGAGCCCGCCAATCCGAGTGCTCCGTGCCCCGTGCCTCAGAGACCAGAGAAGTGTGGACGCCTGACGTGGCCGGCACGCGCGAGGCCTGTCCTGGGCTTTTGTGGACTCTGGAGCGGGCGGTGGTCCGGAGTGTCCGTGTCTTTTGTCTCTGGGAGGAGGTGAGCCTGGCGCAGGAGGTGTCCGGAGGCGCCTCCACGCGGGCGCACCTGGACCGTGGCCGCTGCGCCGGGAGGTTCGTGAGGGCCGCTCGCTCCCGGCCCTGGTTCCCGACGCGGCCCGGGGGGCGCCCGGTGGTGGGGCCCGGCCCTGACGGGGGGTCTCCGTGGCGAGGATCCCCGGTCACGGCGGGCGCTCGCTGTGCGGATGGCCGGGGGCGGCGGGGTGGAGCCGTCCAGCGGGCGGGGTTCTGGGCCGCGGAGCTGTCCTGGGTTGGGGCTCAGCCCGCTGGAGCGTGGAGGGGCTGCACCCGCCCCCCGCGGCCCCCTCAGGCTGGGGTTCCGGCTGCCCGGGGGCCTCGCCCCTCTGTGGGGGGTGGGGGGTGGGGTGCGCTGCCGCCGCTCGCTCCCCCGGGACCCCCGCACTGGGGCGCGTCTGGAAGGCACGTGGGGGGCGAGGGGCAGCCGGGCTCAGCGTGGTCTGAGGTCGCTGCTCATGAGGTCAGGCGCGGGCCACTGGGAACTCGTGTTGCGGGAGGGGGTGGCCGTGGCTGGGGCACGGAGGGGAGGCAGCCAGTTAGGGGCGTGGCTGCCACTTGCGGAGCAGCGCAAACCTGCGCGAGTCTGACAGGAGGCTGCCCTTGGGTGCGGCACCTCCAGGCCCAGCCTGCCCCACGGCCCCACCTCGTGGGCCTCAGGCTGTCCCTGCCACCCGTCCCTTCAGAGCTGGGGCAGCAGAGTGGACACTGAACCCGCCCGCCTCCCACCGCCTGCTGCACCGTAGGTGGCGTTACTACCTGCTCCTTCCTGGCTCTGTGCCCACCTTGCCAGTTAGGGCTTGTGCTGTGTTACTTTTGGCTTTGCTGAGCTGGTCTGTTCATGGGTGTGCAGGCGTGAAGGTCATGAGGCCGGCACGTGGGTTCAGGCCTTTTCGCGAAGACCTCGAGTGCCCTTCCGTTTCTGTGGCTGTTATCTGGAGCGGTGGTCTGCCCCGTGGCGCTGAGGGTCCCCTAGGATCCATACTCCCCTGCCCCAGGCACTGGCTGGGCAGGTGGCCCCCCGCTAGAAACCACCCTTCCCGGCCTTCCTGTGGCCCGGGAAGCGAGGAGCCCCCGGACTAGATTGGAGACAGTAGGGTGTGAGTGGAAGTGCCGTGTGCCCCTCTAGGGGCAGAGCGGTGGCTCCACATTGGGGATGGCAGCACTGGCCACCCTGCCTGGGTCCCTGATGGCCTTGGCCGGTGGGGCCGTCTGTCCTTCCCAGACTCCTGCTGCTTTTGTGAGAGGACACATTATTTTATTTAAGTCTCTGAGTCCCTTTAGCTAACACCTCAACCCCCACCCCGGCCCGTGTCTCTCTTGGGGGCCGTCCTCACATCTGATCTTAATGGTGGCTTCTTGAGTCGGGGGGCTCGTGGCAGCTGCCACACTTTGCAGATAAGGAAACGGAGACCCAGAGAGGGCTGGGTTTTGTCCAAGGTCACAGATGCAGGGAGGACACAAGGACCCAGGTCCCTTGCCTCCCAGTGTGGTGCTCATTCATTGCGCCGGGCTATTGCCTGTAACACTCTGAATCAAGACCATAATGTTGTTATTAAAATATTTACTTGCATGAAAAATTTCTATTACCTGAAACTCATGTATTATAGATGGAATCAGTAGCTTAGGAGGAAATAAACAAGAAGAATCACTTTAATAACAAAAGCTATGCAGATAAATTCCTCATTTCAGCAAGCTCTTGGCGGTCCCAAATAAATATATCATTTTTATCAGGCAAGTGCTCTAGAAATAGCGTCTTCAGGAAATATGTCAAAATAATCTCTCTGGCTGTGCTGCTTTCTGGAGGGAAGAAATACGGTGGTGGCTTCGGCACGGGCTGTCAGAACTGAGGGTAATGAGGGGCTGGACAGGCTGGTCTCTGGGCTTCTTTCCAGCCCGCCAGGCACAGATGAGGGGCGCAGGCCACACTCTCACCTCTTGGCTGCGTGGCATTAGCCAAGTTGCTTGCCGTCTCTCGAGCTTCCATGGGCTAATACCTACCGCTCTCTGGGTATGGAAATTTTTCACCCAGCACAGAGCGCTGCTCACAAATACTTGGAACCTCATTGAATGTTGTTACTACTGTTATTGTTCAAGTTATGGGCAGGGTATAAAGGGTGGACCAGAGAATGGGGCCTGGTGTCCACTGGCTGAGGAGCGCGTGTGCCTATGTGCACGCACTCACACACCCCATCTGCGCCCCTCTCCTGGAAATGCACCGCTATCGCCCAGGGCCTCAGTGGTCCAAGTCCGGAGCCATCTCAGCCCCATGCTCTTCTTTGAGAAGAACCAAGTCACCCATGAGCCCTGGAGCATCAACGTCCTGTTCCTTGAGTCCCCCACCTCCTCTTGTCTCCACTCTCGCTGTTACTGCCTCAGGTCAGGACACCATTGCTTCTGACCTCTGCCCCAGTGTTCCCATGTTTGCCACCAGTTCGAGCTTCCCCCAAGATGAAAGCTGTTCCTCTGCTCGATAACCTCCCATTGCCTGGAGGGTGAAGTCTGATTCCTCACCTGACAACAGAGGCCCTCACTTCTCTGGCCCAGCAACCCTGACACATTCCCTCTTCTGTGCTCCCACACCTGCTTGTACTCTGGTCTTTCTGCAGTGGCCTCTCTTTTCTGTGGGATGTTGGCTCACCCTGCAGGGTGCAGCTCCAGGGTGTCCTTCCAGATGTCATGGACATAGCAATGATTCTCTGCTAAGTCCCTCTCACAGTGTCCTATGCTTACGTCTGTGGCTCCCCACAGGTCCTGCAAGGCACAGTTACCCTCCTGTTAGTCCTATAGTCTGGGGGGGAAGGGGGCCATGGAGCCTATAGCCCTGCTCTCATGGTGCAGCAGCCCTGTTGTCTAGTGAAACCCGGGCTCTGACCAGCTAGGCCAACACCTCCACTTGGGGACAGCTTGGAGTGGGCACACGGAGGAAAGAATCTGGGGAAAGGACATGGAATGCCCCTCTTCCTTATCAGTGGTCTCATACTTCAACCCCAAGGCAAGAAGCAAACTTTCCGTTTTCTCTCCCATTGCATACCCTCACCCTATCCACCTGATTTAGCCAGAGCCCATCCCTGTAGCGACCCCATTCCTGCAGAGCTCTGAGGGTCTGTCTCAGGAAAGGAAGGAAAAGAAAGGTTGCTTTCTGTCTGGTGCTCCTCCATTCTGGTAGGCTTCTGGCATTTTGGAGGTTTAACATCTGACAATTAGCTAAGAATGTGTCCTTTGCATGGTGCCCTTTGTGTACCACTTGCTGTGTGTGTGTGCGTGCATGCATGTGAGCGAGAGATGCAGGTGCATGCACATGAATGTGCACATGCCCACATGCAGGCATGCATGCGTGCACATGTGTATGTATACATGCATGTGTGAGTGCGTGTGTGTGGACTTGTGTTGAAGCGTAGAGTTAGTCATTTTAGCCAAGGGTCCAGGCAATCGCAGAGAGAGCTGATTTCCCTTGATAACAGCAGTGCATCTTGCAAACCAGCCTGCTGGTCTGCTCGCCCCTCACGTCCTCGACGAAGGGAGTTGGCAGCCGACTTCACTTCCTCTATGGGACATGCCCAGCAAAACTGCCCGAGCGCAATGACTGTGCTGTGCCTAACACGCCAGTAATTAACCTTGTAAACTCACTTTTTGAACAGCCCTCATCTATATTTTAAATTAATTAGGGGACCCACAAGGGACTGACTCTGAAGGAGATAATTATGCCTTTTCGTGGGGTTACAGGGAGCTTCACTAGTCAAGAAGCATCTTATTTTCCCCGGAAAATTAAACCAGCGCGCCATTATCACATCATTTCTAAATGAATAAAGGATCGGATCTTAACATCATGGTCTCATTTCAGCAAGAAAGAGGCAAACTGACAAGCTGTTTTGTCACATGCTTGTTTGAGCAGAACATTTTGAGAAATGTCTCTGGGTCCGTTTGGGAAGGGGAGCTCCCGGGTAGGAAAAATGTCTGAGATGACCAAATGTGACAGGGCTGTTTGCCAAGTAATCACCCCACGCCTGAGCCTGGGGAAGAAGCAAATGTGTTTCCATTTTCTGCTCTGGAGCCAGAGGGGCCTTGCTCAGGGTGGGGAAGCAAAGTCTATCTAGCGAAAGATCAAGACAATTCCGCTTGGCCTTTCGTTGCTGCTAGTGAACACAGTGATATGAAATCAGTCGGTTCTGTCTCATGAAATTGTATCCCTCTCAGGATGGCCTTCTGTGTCATGCACCGCTGTCGCCCCAGGATCTGGCCCCCAACTCAGTGGCACCCTGCAGCCTCTGCTGTCCCTGGACCAAGAACTGCTTGGTCCACGAAGGCACAGTTGACCTGAGCCAGGCCAGTCACATTCTTTCCACCAGCAGCTGGGACTTGGGAACCATGCGGAAGCTGAGAGTCTTGACTCACTTGGTGGACACAGTGCTGGTAACCGGCCCCTCCTCCCTGGAAAAGAAGGGGGAGAAGCAGAAACTTGGAGCCAGGCTTTGAAGCTGGGTTCCGATCCTGGCTCTGTGTCTTGGGTCTGATCCCAGTCTCATAACCTTGAGCATGTGACTTTACCTCTTTGACTTCAGTTTCCTCATCTGAAAATGGAAATTTGATAAAGAGAGAGAAAATTGTTATTTGAAACAACTGTCACAAAGCCTCTCTTGCTGGTTGTGAAATTTCTCTCTAGGGTGAATGGACCTTGGCTACCAAATGTTGACGGAGCCTTAGGTTTGAAAACAGTCTTGAGGATGTGGCTGGACATTGGCCAACTAAAGAGGGAGATGGAATGGTAGATTTTCCAGAAGGAGCAGGCTCAGGGGAGGAGGCTGCTGGTGGGTGGGTGAGGAGGAGTTCCAGAACTCGGGGCAACCTGGGCTTCTCCAGTGCTGCTTTTACAGAATATCCAGAAAACTGGAGGCCAGCGGCCTCTGCACAAGGATGATGTGCAGACTCATGAGGCATTCCAAATTAAAAACATCTTTATTTATAAAAACGGATGGATTGCCAACTTGTGCTTTAGGTTAAAGGGCATTCTTTTTATCCTTGACGGTTTGAGATTTCCCCATGGACTGTTGATAGAATGGTCTTGTTTTCATCCTTGAGACTCTGTTTTCAAAACCTTCAAGCCTGGTGAGCTTCTTGGTACTGATAGTTGTGTCTTCCAAATCCATTAAATTCCCTAGTTTTCCTAGGAGGTATTTTCTCCCTCCATCTTCTAGGAGCCCCACTAGTTATCCCATATCTGGTGGGCATCCCAGACTTTTAGTTTGCCTCTTCTTTTTTTCCCTCTCATCTATTCTGTCTCTTTTCATTATGTTTTTTGGGCTATTGAGTTTGACTTTTTAAAAACAGTCTTTTTACATGTTTTAAGAATACTTTTGGCCATATATTTTTAATCTCTAAGAGTTCCTTTGTGTTCTCTGAGTGTTTAAATTTTGTAAAAATCATTTTATTTTATAATAAATGTAATGTCTTCTGGATTCTCCCTGAAGATACCACAATTAGGGTTGTGGTTTTTCTTTTTTTTTTTTTATTTATTTATTTATTTTTTTTTATTGGTGTTCAATTTACTAACATACAGAATAACACCCAGTGCCCGTAACCCATTCACTCCCACCCCCCGCCCTCCTCCCCTTCTACCACCCCTAGTTCGTTTCCCAGAGTTAGCAGTCTTTATGTTCTGTCTCCCTTTCTGATATTTCCCACACATTTCTTCTCCCTTCCCTTATTTTCCCTTTCACTATTATTTATATTCCCCAAATGAATGAGAACATATAATGTTTGTCCTTCTCCGACTGACTTACTTCACTCAGCATAATACCCTCCAGTTCCATCCACGTTGAAGCAAATGGTGGGTATTTGTCATTTCTAATAGCTGAGTAATATTCCATTGTATACATAAACCACATCTTCTTTATCCATTCATCTTTCGTTGGACACCGAGGCTCCTTCCACAGTTTGGCTATCGTGGCCATTGCTGCTAGAAACATCGGGGTGCAGGTGTCCCGGCGTTTCATTGCATTTGTATCTTTGGGGTAAATCCCCAACAGTGCAATTGCTGGGTCGTAGGGCAGGTATATTTTTAACTGTTTGAGGAACCTCCACACAGTTTTCCAGAGTGGCTGCACCAGTTCACATTCCCACCAACAGTGTAAGAGGGTTCCCTTTTCTCCACATCCTCTCCAACATTTGTTGTTTCCTGCCTTGTTAATTTTTCCCATTCTCACTGGTGTGAGGTGGTATCTCATTGTGGTTTTGATTTGTATTTCCCTGATGGCAAGTGATGCAGAGCATTTTCTCATGTGCATGTTGGCCATGTCTATGTCTTCTTCTGTGAGATTTCTGTTCATGTCTTTTGCCCATTTCATGATTGGATTGTTTGTTTCTTTGGTGTTGAGTTTAATAAGTTCTTTATAGATCTTGGAAACTAGCCCTTTATCTGATATGTCATTTGCAAATATCTTCTCCCATTCTGTAGGTTGTCTTTGAGTTTTGTTGACTGTATCCTTTGCTGTGCAAAAGCTTCTTATCTTGATGAAGTCCCAATAGTTCATTTTTGCTTTTGTTTCTTTTGCCTTCGTGGATGTATCTTGCAAGAAGTTACTATGGCCGAGTTCAAAAAGGGTGTTGCCTGTGTTCTTCTCTAGGATTTTGATGGAATCTTGTCTCACATTTAGATCTTTCATCCATTTTGAGTTTATCTTTGTGTATGGTGAAAGAGAGTGGTCTAGTTTCATTCTTCTGCATGTGGATGTCCAATTTTCCCAGCACCATTTATTGAAGAGACTGTCTTTCTTCCAATGGATAGTCTTTCCTCCTTTATCGAATATTAGTTGCCCATAAAGTTCAGGGTCCACTTCTGGATTCTCTATTCTGTTCCACTGATCTATGTGTCTGTTTTTGTGCCAGTACCACATTGTCTTGATGAGCACAGCTTTGTAGTACAACCTGAAATCTGGCATTGTGATGCCCCCAGATATGGTTTTCTTTTTTAAAATTCCCCTGGCTATTCGGGGTCTTTTCTGATTCCACACAAATCTTAAAATAATTTGTTCTAACTCTCTGAAGAAAGTCCATGGTATTTTGATAGGGATTGCATTAAACGTGTATATTGCCCTGGGTAACATTGACATTTTCACAATATTAATTCTGCCAATCCATGAGCATGGAATATTTTTCCATCTCTTTGTGTCTTCCTCAATTTCTTTCAGAAGTGTTCTATAGTTTTGAGGGTATAGATCCTTTACATCTTTGGTGAGGTTTATTCCTAGGTATCTTATGCTTTTGGGTGCCATTGTAAATGGGATTGACTCCTTAATTTCTCTTTCTTCAGTCTCATTGTTAGTGGATAGAAATGCCACTGACTTCTGGGCATTGATTTTGTATCCTGCCACGCTACCGAATTGCTGTATGAGTTCTAGCAATCTTGGGGTGGAGACTTTTGGGTTTTCTATGTAGAGTATCATGTCATCGGCGAAGAGGGAGAGTTTGACTTCTTCTTTGCCAATTTGAATGCCTTTAATGTCTTTTTGTTGTCTGATTGCTGAGGCTAGGACTTCCAGTACTATGTTGAATAGCAGTGGTGAGAGTGGACATCCCTGTCTTGTTCCTGATCTTAGGGGAAAGGCTCCCAGTGCTTCCCCATTGAGAATGATATTTGCTGTGGGCTTTTCATAGATGGCTTTTAAGATGTCGAGGAATGTTCCCTCTATCCCTACACTCTGAAGAGTTTTGATCAGGAATGGATGCTGTATTTTGTCAAATGCTTTCTCTGCATCCAATGAGAGGATCATATGGTTCTTGGTTTTTCTCTTGCTGATATGATGAATCACATTGATTGTTTTACGGGTGTTGAACCAGCCTTGTGTCCCAGGGATAAATCCTACTTGGTCATGGTGAATAATTTTCTTAATGTACTGTTGGATCCTATTGGCCAGTATCTTGTTGAGAATTTTTGCATCCATGTTCATCAGGGATATTGGTCTGTAATTCTCCTTTTTGGCGGGGTCTTTGTCTGGCTTTGGAATTAAGGTGATGCTGGCTTCATAGAACGAATTTGGAAGTACTCCATCTCTTTCTATCTTTCCAAACAGCTTTAGGAGAATAGGTATGGTTTCTTCTTTAAACGTTTGATAAAATTCTCCTGGGAAGCCATCTGGCCCTGGACTCTTGTGTCTTGGGAGGTTTTTGATGACTGCTTCAATTTCCTCCCTGGTTATTGGCCTGTTCAGGTTTTCTATTTCTTCCTGTTCCAGTTTTGGTAGTTTGTGGCTTTCCAGGAATGCGTCCATTTCTTCTAGATTGCCTAATTTATTGGCGTATAGCTGTTCATAATAGGTTTTTAAAATCGTTTGTATTTCCTTGGTGTTGGTAGTGATCTCTCCTTTCTCATTCATGATTTTATTAATTTGAGTCTTCTCTCTCTTCTTTTTAATAAGGCTGGCTAATGGTTTATCTATCTTATTAATTCTTTCAAAGAGCCAACTCCTGGTTCTGTTGATCTGTTCCACAGTTCTTCTGGTCTCGATTTCGTTGAGTTCTGCTCGAATCTTTATTAGCTCCCTTCTTCTCTTGGGTGTAGGATCTATTTGCTGTTTTTTCTCTAGCTCCTTTATGTGTAAGGTTAGCTTTTGTATTTGAGTTCTTTCCAGTTTTTGAATGGATGCTTGTATTGCGATGTATTTCCCCCTTAGGACTGCTTTTGCTGCATCCCAAAGATTTTGAACGGTTGTATCTTCATTCTCATTAGTTTCCATGAATCTTTTTAATTCTTCCTTAATTTCCTGGTTGACCCTTTTATCTTTTAGCAGGATGGTCCTTAACCTCCATGTGTTTGAGGTCCTTCCAAACTTCTTGTTGTGATTTAGTTCTAATTTCAAGGCATTATGGTCCGAGAATATGCAGGGGACAATCCCAATCTTTTGGTATCGGTTCAGACCCGATTTGTGACCCAATATGTGGTCTATTCTGGAGAAAGTTCCATGTGCGCTTGAGAAGAATGTGTATTCAGTTGAGTTTGGATGTAAAGTTCTGTAGATATCTGTGAAATCCATCTGGTCCAGTGTATCATTTAAAGCTCTCGTTTCTTTGGAGATGTTTTGCTTAGAAGACCTATCGAGTATAGAAAGAGCTAGATTGAAGTCACCAAGTATAAGTGTATTATTATCTAAGTATTTCTTCACTTTGGTTAATAATTGATTTATATATTTGGCAGCTCCCACATTTGGAGCATATATATTGAGGATTGTTAAGTCCTCTTGTTGAATAGATCCTTTAAGTATGATATAGTGTCCCTCTTCATCTCTCACTACAGTCTTTGGGGTAAATTTTAGTTTATCTGATATAAGGATGGCTACCCCTGCTTTCTTTTGAGGACCATTCGAATGGTAAATGGTTCTCCAACCTTTTATTTTCAGGCTGTAGGTGTCCTTCTGTCTAAAATGAGTCTCTTGTAGACAGCAAATAGATGGGTCCTGCTTTTTTATCCAGTCTGAAACCCTGCGCCTTTTGATGGGGTCATTAAGCCCGTTCACATTCAGAGTTACTATTGAGAGATATGAGTTTAGTGTCATCATGATATCTATTCAGTCTTTGTTTTTGTGGACTGTTCCACTGAACTTCTTCTTAAAGGGGAATTTTAAGAGTCCCCCTTAAAATTTCTTGCAGAGCTGGTTTGGAGGTCACATATTCTTTTAGTTGCTGCCTCTCTTGGAAGCTCTTTATCTCTCCTTCCATTTTGAATGAGAGCCTTGCTGGATAAAGTATTCTTGGTTGCATGTTCTTTTCATTTAGGACCCTGAATATATCCTGCCAGCCCTTTCTGGCCTGCCAGGTCTCTGTGGAGAGGTCTGCTGTTACCCTAATACTCCTCCCCATAAAAGTCAGGGATTTCTTGTCTCTTGCTGCTTTAAGGATCTTCTCTTTATCTTTGGAATTTGCAAGCTTCACAATTAAATGTCGAGGTGTTGAACGGTTTTTATTGATTTTAGGGGGGGATCTCTCTATTTCCTGGATCTGAATGCCTGTTTCCCTTCCCAGATTAGGAAAGTTTTCAGCTAGAATTTGTTCAAATACATATTTTGGCCCTCTGTCCCTTTCGGCGCCCTCGGGAACCCCAATTAAACGTAGGTTTTTCTTCCTCAGGCTGTCGTTTATTTCCCTTAATCTATCTTCATGGTCTTTTAATTGTTTGTCTCTTTTTTCCTCAGTTTCCCTCTTTGCTGTCAACTTGTCTTCTAGGTCACTCACTCGTTCTTCCACCTTGTTAACCCTCGTCGTTAGGACTTCTAGTTTGGATTGCATCTCATTCAATTGATTTTTAATTTCTGCCTGATTAGCTCTAAATTCTGCAGTCATGAAGTCTCTTGATTCCTTTATACTTTTTTCTAGAGCCACCAGTAGCTGTATAATAGTGCTTCTGAATTGGCTTTCTGACATTGAATTGTAATCCAGATTTTGTAACTCTGTGGGAGAGAGGACTGTTTCTGATTCTTTCTTTTGAGGTGAGGTTTTCCTTCTAGTCATTTTGCTCAGTGCAGAGTGGCCAAAAGCAAGTTGTATTGGGAAAAAGAGAAAAAGAGAGGAGAGAAAGAAGGAAAGAAAAGAGAAAGAGAAAAAAAAAGGGAAGAAAAAGAAAAAAAACGAAAAAAAAAAAAAGAAGAAAAAGAGAAAGAAAAAGAAAGGAGAAAAAAAGGGGTGGGGGAAGGAAACAAATCAAAAAGCAAAACAAAACAAAAACAAAAACAAAAACAAAAACAAACAAACAAAAAAAGAACCACCGGGGAGTATCTTCTGATTCTGTGTTCTTTAAGTCCCTTGGCTTCTCCTGGAAGTTGTCAGTCTAGCTGGTGTTCTGGGGGAGGGGCCTGTTGTGCTGATTTTCAGGTGTTAGCAGTTGGGGGAGCTGCTGTGCCCCTGCCTGGTGCAGGGCTCAGTAGGGGTTGTTTACCCCGTGAGGCCGCAGGAGGAACAGCCCCAGTGGCGGGGCAGCTCTGGAAACCTGGATTCAGCTCCGGCAGGAACTCCGTCTGCAGGGCCTGGAGGCTCCGGGGCGGGGCCGCTGATCTGCTCAGCTGGGGCAGGAGCGTCCTTGCTGTCCTGGGCCCTCCCGGCCTCTGCCTGTCCCGGGGGAGGCGGGATCCTGGGCTGTGTCCCGGCGCCCTGTGCTCCGGGGCCTGCGCTGTTGGATTCGCGCTCCCGGGCCGCGCAGCCCCCTCCGCGGAGCTGCCGCCCGAGCCCCTCCGAGCTGCTCCTGGAACCGCGCAGCCCCCTCTGCACGGAGCCTCTTCCTCTGCCCGAGCCCGGCCGAGCTGCTCCCGGGGCCGCGCAGCCCCCTCCGCGGAGCCGCCGCCCGAGCCCCTCCAGCTGCTCCGGGTCCCGCCGGGTCCCCTGTGCGCGCTGCAGCCCTTAGGGAGCTCGGCGCACTCTCCTGGGCGCGCAGTTGCTGTTACTGTCCCCGGGAGCCCGAGGGCATCCTCGCCCTCCTGGGTCCTGCTCCAACTCCCCGCGAGCCCCTTTCCGCCCGGGAAGGTCGGTGCAGCTCCTGCGTCTCCGGGACGGGGCTCTCCTGTCCTGGGGACACTCGCCCCGGCCTCAGCCCGGCTCCTCGCGGGGCCCCTCCCCCTTGGAGGCCTTTGTTCCTTTATTTCTTTTTCCCCCCGTCTTCCTACCTTGATAGATGCGCGAACTCTTCTCACTGTAGCATTCCAGCTGGTCTCTCTTTAAATCTCAGGCCGAATTCATAGATTTTCAGGATAATTTGAAGGTTTTCTAGGTAGTTTGGTGGAGACAGGTGATTTGGAGACCCTACTCTTCCGCCATCTTGCTCCTCCCCCGGTTGTGGTTTTTCATCTCCCGTCTTCAGAATTATTTCTGATCTCTTAGGGGTCAGCTTTTCTCTTTTATAGTTTGATTCCTTGTATGTTACAATCCCCACCCCCACTTAAGTATCCAGGATTCTGGTTGGCAATTATATTTAGATAATTTGTATTTGTATTTAGAATAAGCTACACACAAGTGCATAGGTGCTTCATGAATATGAGGGGGCTTATTAAATGGTGGGATGGGCTTTAGAATGGTCAGAAGAAGTTGTCTTTAGAGCTGGAGGACCCCTGAACCCCATGTGTGGAGGTCTGTTTTTCTGGGATGGTGTGGCTTTTTCAGTTTGCTACAGATTTTTGGGTATGCCATCTTGTACGAGGTAGAGCTTAAGTCTACTTCCCTGATTGAGCATCAGGTTTAGTGACTTTATTCTAACAAATAGAATATGGCAAACATGACCATGTGCGACTTCCACTGTTAGGTCCAAGAGGCACTGCAGTTTCCTCTCTGTTCTCACTGTTTGGGGAGATCAGCTGCCATGTCATGCAGATGCCCAGGCGGCCTCTGGAGAGTCCAGGTGGTGAGGGAGCCATCCTGGACGCAGACCGCCCGGCCCCAGACAAGTCTTCAGATGACTTAGCTCTGGGTTGTGTCTTGACTGTGCCTTGAGGAGAGCTAAGCCTGAACCACCTGGCTCACCTACTCTTGAATTCCTGATCTGGAGAGGCAGAAAGATAATACATGTTTGTTGTTGTGAGTGGCTCAGCTTTGGGGTAACGTGTACCCATGTAACTAATAGGCTATCTATCCTCCTTGAGATTGACTCTCTGATGTCTGACCTAGATATAGGTACCTGACTGCTAAGTTGTGGTCCAGCAGAGGTGTTCTGTATATGATCACCTTAGCCACCCTGCTTCCAGCTCCATATCTCATTTCCATTTCTGTGTGAAATGCCTTAGTCCCAGCCTTAGAGCTGCGAAGGGCTCACTGCTTCCTGGACCACATCTGTCTCCAGGTTAGCCTCAGGTGCAGTGACCTCCAGATGGCCTCCCCCCACCCCCACATCCACCCATGCCCACAGATTGATTTGCTCCTCTGTTCTGCTGATGACTCTCCTCCTCCGGTCTTGGTGGATATGCATTTGTACCTGGCACGGGCCGTCCACTTTCATCACAGTGGGGTCTCAGTGAGAGAGGACATTATTTCCTGTGATTGATCAACAATTTTTTGCTCCTGTTTTTCTAGAAGAGCCAAAGGTCTATGACTGGAAGCATATCAGGAAGATCTATGCAAAAGTCAAGATGATAAAGTTTCTGGCTCACTTTTATAGCATGGGGAGCTGAGAAGCACACCATGAATCAGGTATGTTTTCATTGCTTCCCCCAAGTTCACAGGTCTCAGTAAGAGTTTGTCCTGATGACCCCAGAGCCCAAGTGGCTCATGATTGTGAGGCCTGATTTCTTTTGCTAAACCTTCTATTTCATACTCATAATTCAGGTGCCTCAGCTGTTGCCATGTGACAAAACCTTTGATGAAGGCTGGGAGTCTTAATGAACCAATAATTAGTTTTAAGAACATAAGTCGACACAAAAGCACAACTATTGCCTTTTTAATTGCTTTTGCTCTCATGTTTTAGCAAACGCATACCCTGTGTCTCATGGAATCATAGTAATTCTGACACCCCTCTGGGGACCCAGAGACCCCAGTCTTGGATGGGGATACTGCAGGGCAGGGACCCTAGGCTTTGCCTGGTCCTCTTGCTAGCCCTGGGCCATGGACAGGAAAACTGATCCACAGACTCATAAGATACTTACAGACACAGGGTCTTCTGGATGAGAACTCTAAAAAGCCAAGGACACACAAGATCCAGAGCTTTCAAGGAGCTGACTTGAGAGAGGAAGCTGGGAAGATGGACTCAATGAGGGAGAACTAGAAGTATCTTTTATTACTCCTTGGAAGAATTCTGTATCTCAGTCTCCAGACTTAGCTGTTAGCTCTGTGGATGGAAGCTCCTTTTCTGTAGTCTTCAGCTTATGTGTGAAGGTTCTGTCCTTGGTGTGGATGACACAGTCAGTGAGCAGTAATCAGATAAAAATAAAGCAGTTCTATTTTTGATAAGCATGTAAAGTGAACAGGTTAGGTACTGTGGCAGAGTGATCAGGGAGACCTTTCTGAGAGGGGACATGGTTGGGAATCTGAAAAGAGCTTGAGAAGGGGATCAGAATTCATTCTTAGAAGTGAGGCTGTGGTAGGGGGAGTTTCACCATTGATATTTCTAAATTGCTTCAGTTTTTCTTTCAAGAATGTTACTTTTGTCATAAGAATTTATTTTTTTATTTTTTAAATATTTTATTTATTTATTCATGAGAGACATACAGAGAGAGGCAGACACACAAGGCAGAGGGAGAAGCAGGCTCCCTGTAGGGAGCCCGATGTGGGACTCTCGACCCCTGGACTGGGACCATGCCCCGAGCCAAAGGCAGATGCCCAACCCCTGAGCCCCCCAGGTGTCCCTGACATAAGAATTTAAAGGAATAATTCTATTTTAGGGGAAAAGGAAGGATCTTATTCCAAAGCCTTGTCTTCATATTTTCTTGTGCTCATTCATTGGGTTTGGCAGATTTCAGGGTTTCTGAGGGATGGCCTCTGCATCTGCCCTGGGCCGGACTGTGACCCAGGAGACTAGAAGATCCAGGCCTGTGCCTTGTGAGCCTGGCAGGCCAGAGGGAGGCCCTGGAGATGCCCTGCAAAGAGTGGCTGCTTAGTAACTGTTGGTTGAATGGATGAATAGATCACATTATACAGAACAATGCTGCAACTGAGCCTGCTCATCCGCTTGTCCTGCGGTCCTTCCTCCCAGGTGTGTACAGACTGCTGTGGCACCTGAATGACAAAAGCTTTTGTCTATTTTAATCAGTGATGTGTTCTCAGCATCTGGAACAGTGCCTGGCACATAGGAGAAACTCAGCAGATACTCGTTGCTTTTAAGCATGTCTACAGTAGGTTGTTGTAGGGTCATATTCTGTCCAGAAAATAGGTTTATGGTCATGCAGCTATGCTTCGACCATGCTGTGGAGAGGCCCCGAGTTTTCATGTCTTCCTCTCTGCAGTAGGAACCATAAGGCACATCCCATACAGGGGCCCTATCTTCGTTTGGTACTCCGTGCATGTGGGTACATGATCCTGATGGCCATTTAGCTTGTTTTCAGCATTTCACCTTCTGGTAAATATATGTGCAAGCTTTTCCAATTATTTCCTTCAATAAATGTGTGCGCATGGAAGTGCTGAATCAGAGAGCATGTGCAATTTAAATCTTGACAGAAAGTGCAGGTTGCACTGTGGAAAGTCAGTGCCTCTTTCCATCCTACCAACACTGGTATTATTACTTTTTCCAGGCTGGCAGGTTCCAGTGACTCTGCATGGTCACGTTATTCTGCATCCATCTGATTTCCAGGGAGGTTACACATCTCTTCATCTGCATGACCCCATGAAAGCCCAGGCCCTGGCTCAGCACGGGAGCTTAATCAAAGAAGCAGACAAGCTACCCAAAGTAATTAAAAAGGAATCAGGCCTTCCTTTTGTCTCTCCAAGAATATTAAAGGGCCCTAATTCATAACTTACAAAAAGGCTCTTCTCAGAAGCTATTTCTCTTCATCCCTCATCCTCCCTACCCCCTTGCAGACAGAAGAGGCTCTAGAGTGCTGGGGTGGTTGCATCCTCAAGTTAATAAGCTGTGTCCTTGTCACATTTTTCCTTTTTCTGTGAATTGCCACTTCATGCCTTCGGCCCTTTTTCCCATTGTGACATTTGTATTTTTCTCTTTGATTTGCACAAAGCTCTCACGTATCTGCTGGGAGCAGATGAAGTAGGGGCATCCCTTGTGGCAGATGAATGACAGAGCCCCATGTCTTGAGCCTGCATCCTCTCCTCAGGGATGCCAGCAATTCTTAGGGCTCTGAAAGAGTCCCTGAAACCTAGAAATTGTCCTCTTTCTGACAATTCTGTGCCTCCACCTCCTCTCCCATCCTCTTTGGGGTACCTTAGGGGCACCTGTTTGTGGTGAGTGGTGGAGTTACCATGGAGACCTAAGCTGCATTGAATCATGTTAGTGGGTTGTGGCCAGCATCTTTTTCTTTTTTCTTTTTTTTTTTTAATGAAACCAACTACACCAGAACAGAAAACATCAGAATGCAACACTAGTAGTAAGTATTATTTCAGTGAGAGATGGATCTACGCATATGCTGAGTCCTGCTGTAAATGTATCTGACTTTGGGTTCTAGACAAATGCTTGCAGTCCAGTGAGTTAGGGCACTGGCATTGGGCTAAGGGTTTGGGGTCTCATTCATGCTTGTTGGGGTGACCTGCAGTTGGCCCTCCTCTCTGTGGCCTTATGGCCATGTCTTTAGCGTGTTACAATGCATCTGTGTCCACTTACCCAGACGGGACCATGTGGAGGCCAGTCCTGCCCACAGCTCATGGGCATGCTGGCATGCCACCTCCTGCGCAGGCCCCTCCCTCTCTTGCTCCAGGTCCCCATTGCCTTGAGCTTGGAGACCTTTCTACCTATTTCCCAGGTGGATCCATCATTTCCTTGTATAGATCACAAGCCTGTTTTACATATGTATGTATGTATGTATGCATTCATTCATTCATTCCTTCATTTTGCTGACCACGTTCCCTCCATCTGTTCCAAGAGGAGGCTTTACACACGTCTTTGCTGTAGAGCCTTGTTACGGACTGAAGGTTTGTGCCCCCACTGGCTTCCTCTGCTCAGGTCTGACCCCCAGTATTAGAGGCAGGACCTTTGAGAGGTGATTAGTTCACGAAGGTGGAGGCCCCGTGATGGGACTGTGCCCGTATGAAAGAGACTCCAGAGAGCTCCCTCCTGCCTCCTGCCATGAGAGGACATAGCGGCTTGACCAACTGTGAGACTGCAAACCTGCGACCTTGATCGTGGTCTTGTAGCCTCCAGAGCTGAGAGGTGAATTTCTGCCATTGGTGAGCTCCCAGTGCAGGCATGTCACAGCAGCCAGGCCGGGACACGTGCTCAGCTCCCTGTTGCTTTGGTCATCTCAGTGCAGTTTTGGGAGGATGAAGGTAAATTCTTGGGTTGAAAGTGGAGACTAGACTTTTAAAAATTAAGTTAAAAGTCACATTACGTAAAATTAACCATTTTAAAGTGAATAATTCAGTGGCATTTAGTGAATTTACAGTGTTGTGCAACCATCACCTCTCTCTGGCTTCAAAACTTTTTCATCCCACTGGACGGAGATCCTGGACCCATTAGGCAGTTCTTCCCTCCTCCAGCTTCCAGCCACCATGAATCTGCTTTTTGTGTCTAGGAATCTAGCTATTACGAATATTTCATGGAAATGGAATCATACAATGTGTGACTTCCTGTGTCTGGCTTCCTTCACTTAGCATGCTTTTTGTTTGTGTGTGTGTGTTTTTAAGATTTTATTTATTTATTTGAGAGAGAGCACACACACGAGCAGGGAAAGGAGTAGAAGGAGAAGAAGACTCCCTGCTGAGCAGGAAGCCCGACACAGGACTTGATTCCAGGACCCTGAGATCATGACCTGAGCCAAAGGCAGATGCTTCATTTACTGAGACACCCAGATGCCCCCACTTTTTAAATCAATGGTGGAGATACTTTAAAAATCATGTGCAGGGCAGCCCAGGTGGCTCAGCAGTTTAGTGCCACCTTCAGCCCAGGGTGTGATCCTGGAGTCCCGGGATCGAGTCCCACATTGGGCTCCCTGTGTGGAGCCTGCTTCTCTCTCTGCCTATGTCTCTGCCTCTCTCTCTCTCTCTGTGTCTCTCATGAATAAATAAATAAAATCTTAAAAAAATAAAAAATAAATATGTCATGAAAAAAATAAATAAAAATCATGTGCAAATATGACTTTTGCATGATTAAATTCAGAGGAACTTTTATATTTATTCCAGTATATTTAAATAAAGTGTAATACTAGTTTCAGCTGTATAGCATAGTGATTCAGTACTTTCACAGATCACTTGACACTCATCACAAATGCCCTCCTTAATCCCCATCACCTGTTCCCCTGTCCTGCCACCACCTCCCTTCTGTGACCATCAGTTTCTTCCCTAGAGTCTGGAGTCTGGTTCTTGGTTTGTCTCTCTCTTTCCCTTTACTCATTTGTTTCTTAAATTCCACATATGATTGAAATCATAGGATATTTGTCTTTCTCCAACTGACTTATTTCACTCAGAATAATCTCTAGCTCTATCCATGTCCTTGCAAATGGCAAGATCTTGTTCTTTTTTTGTGGCTGAATAGTATTCTTTTATATACCCCCTCCCACACACACATCTTTACCCATTCATCAGTCCATGGACACTTGAGCTGTTTCCATAATTTGGCTATTGTTGATAATGCTGCAATAAACATAGGAGTGCATGTATATTTTCAAATTAGTGTTTTCATTTTTTGGGAGGTGTAAATCCATAGTAGTACAGTTGCTGGTTCTGGAGTAGCTCTATTTGTAACTTTTTGAGGACCCTCCATACTGTTCTCTAGATTGGCTGCACCAGCTTCCATTCCCACTAGCAGTGTATGAGGGCTCCCCTTCTCCACATCGTTACCAACACCGTTGCTTCCTATGTTGTTGATTTTAGCTATCCTGACAGATGTGAGGGGATACCTCGTGGTGGTTTTGATCTGCATTTCCCTGATGCCGAGTGAGGTTGAGCATCTTTTCATGTGTCTGTTGGCCATCTGGACGTCTCCTTTGGAGAAATGTTTACTGAAGTGCTCAGCCCATTTAAAAAAAAAAGAGTCATCTTTTTGTTGTTGAGTTGTAAGAGTTCTTTATATAGAATTGGTTATATACTCTGTCTTGGTCTAGGTCCCTGCCCAGCTGTATATGGGAAGGATGAGCTTATCCTGGGCTTATCTGGAGCCCAATGGTCAGGCTGAACTGGGGTGAAGCCAGACGAAGGTTTGCAGTGTGTCCTCCAGCTCTCTGCCTTTGGCTGTTTCACTGAGTATCTTTATTAATTCACTGAGGGTGATTACAGCTACATGTCTGCTTCTCAGCTGGGGAATAGGTGGGAGCCTATGAAGAAATTAGCAGAGAGGGTTTGTTCTTACTCAACAGAACCTCATGACTTAAGGCTTTCATGGTCCAGGGGACGTGGACGTGTGCTGCCCTCCAGGTAGTGGGGAGACCCCTGCTCTTCTGCAAGGGGGCACGTGTGTGGGAGCATCGGAAGTGGGGGGTCTATGAAGCCTGTCTTCAGGGAATAAAGTCAAGGAGACATCTGTGGGCATCTTGTGATGGTCCTGGGGGCCCTGCCTCTGGACAGGGGCCCATACAGCATGAATCTGTGCAGTTCTGGGACCACTTTAATGTTCTCAAATTGATTAGATTGCTACTCCCTCTGCATTTTTTCTCAGTTGTCCTTAGAAAAACCTCCAGTTTTTGTCCTTGGGCTGTGCTTCTCTCTGGGGGATCAGGAAAGGGATAGCTGTGGGCATAGGCCATGGCTCCAGCCTCTGCAGGCCAGGGGCAGGGCAGATTCTGAAAGGGTGCAGCAGGTGTGGAGCCCTGCAGGGGAGCGCGCTCTGGTTCCTTATCACTGGAAGTCAGACTCCCAGGTGACTTAGCTGGGTTGGAACAATGGGTCAGAATTAGGAAGAAAACTAAGTTTAAGGGGTGAGCAGAAGAAATATAGACTCATACATTTGATTTGAAAAGAGTGCACATGCAGGACATAGGGAACAGGCTGAAATGTCTCACAGGAAGGGGACTTGTGTATGGCTGTCAGTCTGACAAGGGCCATCTCAACATAAACAGGATGGAGATAAGGGCTGTTTAGATCAAGGGCTGTCTCAAATGGAGTCGCATGTCCATCGTGTGGGGCCACCACGTGATGAGGTACATAGTCGTGGGCACTAGAGTTTACTGAGCAGGGTGACAGGGACCCTGAAGGCCTAGAGATCAGTTTTGTGAGAGGTGGCTGAAAAAACTGGGAGGCAGGGCTGTGGTCTTTGACTTCACTATGTCAAGGGCCGCCATGAAGATGGACCACTAATTTCCTATTGCTGCTGTAACAGGTGACTGAAAATCTAGTGGGTTGTAACCACATAAACTTGTCTTATATTTCTAGAGGTCAGAGTGTCACTAGGGCAAAATCAGGGTGTCAGCAGAGCTGTGTTGCTTCTGAGGCCTCAGGGGTGAGTTCTGTTCCTTGTCTTTTCTGGCTTCCAGGGGCTTTCATCGGCTTCTGGTCCTATTCTGTCTGGAAAGCAGCATCCTTAACCCTCTGACCTCTGCCTGCATGTTCACATCTCCTCTCACTTACTAGCTTCCCTCTGCCCTTGTAAGGTCCCTTGTGATGACACGGACCCTCCTGGACAATCCAGAACAATATCCCCACCTCAAGGCCCTTAATTTAATCACACCTGCAAAGTCCCTTTTGCTATTGAGGGCAACACTCCCAAGTTCTGAGGGATTAGGCCTTGGGCATCTTTGGGGGTCATTGTTCTGTCTCCCACAAACAACAGAGTGTCTGGTTTGGTTTTGTTTTCCTGTTTGTGGCTACAGAGATACCCTTGGTTATATACTCTGTCTTTGAGCAAGTGCTGGTCTAATAGGTGTAAATCACAGGGAGAGATGTTTTGAAGTGAGATGAAGCCCTGTGTCTCACAGTCTGGACTTTGTACAGCAGGGGAGGTGGGCTCAGGAAGAGAAAAGGTCCTGCTGTCCTGGGGTCACTCAAGTGCAGATGACTTTGCTCAGAATGCTGGTTCAGCAGGATTTTCTGCATTGGGTGGGATGTCAAAGCCAATGGTAGAGATGTTCCCAATTTTAAGACGGTTACTTCTCTACAGAGTGGGTGTATCATTTTACTTGGTTCATGATTGAGATTAGATAAGGCTTGTCTCATGACAGGATGAGACACAATAATGCCCAGAGTAGCATCTCTGTGCGTCCTGCACCCCCTGCAAACACCAGCCAGGCTCGGCGCCCCCAGGTGCAGGCTCAGCACCCCAAGGTGCAGGCCAGGCTGCAGTGCCCTGATGTTAAGCGCCTCCAGGAGCAGCCCTTGGCCAACGACAAAGGGAAGTGGGTGAATAAGGAACCCAGTTTCCTGGCTCTGGTAGTAGCGATGGGGAGCGCTCCAGACCTACTGCCCACAGTGACATCCTGCTGGTGAAAGCACCTGGCACTGGCCCCCTTCCTTTCCCACTTCCTACAGAGCTCCTGATGATAACCACCCAGTAAACCACCTGCTCTCAAACCTTAATCTCAAAATGTGCTTCTAGGGGACTCAGACTATGATAGAACAGGGGACTTGGGGGAAATAAACCCTCTTATGACAAGCAAGAATATGAACTAAGTTAAGTTTCCCTGCAGGCAGTCCTACCACTTCCAACTCAGAAATCTCCACCTGACAGCCCCATGCTTCTGCCCATTCTAGAGTCGGCAGCTGTCTTTCCCAGCAGAGGTCGAGTGCTGCGCTCGGTGCTCCACGGAGAAGAACCTCCCGAGGAGCCACACACCTGGCATTTGTCTGTGTCCTGGGAATGGAATTTTAGTGGTCACAAAGTTGGTTGGGGGGAAAGTGTGATGATCTTGATTTCTGAAGCTGGCTTTATTTCCTGACTCCCAAGTGCCCAGTGAGTGACTTCATTTCTTCCAGGGCAAGTTTCCTTTACCAGTCTGCTTACTGGGACTGCTGGCCTGATCTCAGCCCTTCTCTGAGTCCCCGTCTTGGAGATCCTGAGGTGTTCACCCCCATCATCTGTACCCCTGAGAAGCTGGCTTCCCCAGGTTGTGGGTACCAACCCCAGACCCTCCTGTTCCTTGTCACTCCTGGAGCAGGGGCTCAGCTACACTTGGTCAGCATCACCTTGTCCCTCCACCGCCCTCTCCCAGCAGTGGGGGCCTTCCCACATGGATCAGGGTGAGGATGGTGGCCGGTGGGTCAGTGCTGCCCACATTTATCACCCTTTAGTGCTCACACTCCTGTCTCCACCTCAGAAGCCCAGAGAAAAACTGCCTCAGTGGTCATGCAGTGACCCCAGTTCTCATGCCTAAATGGGCGTGGAGGTATGTCTGTGTATGTGCAGCGGGGTGGTGGACAGCAGAGCAGTGTGCCCTGCCTGTGGTCCCAGGAGTCACCTTCCAGCTCTGGGTGGCTTGAAAGCAGCAGACACTAGCAGTTGGCAGTGACTTCTCTGCATCTCATGCCCCTGAGGTGAGTCCAGTACAAAGAGCACAGGGTCAGAGTAGCACCTGGGGAATGTGCAGTGAGAACCATGTCCTACTGTGCAGAGCTGGCCTGGGGCCCTGGCTCGGGTGTTGGTGGGGAGCACGCCCAGCACAGAGCTGCACAGCCTCCCCCTCAGCCTTCGAAAGTGTGTGGCACACATGGTCCTCAGTTACCCTGCACTCGGGCTGTTGGTACATGCTCAGTGTGGGGCCCGTGGCAGATGGCGAGGTGGGCTCCCCAGTAGGTCTGGAGCGTGGGCTTCGGAGAGCGCTAATGTTTCTCAGATCTCCTCTGCAAAGAGCCAACTGTGGCAACACCGAAGCTCAGGCCAGGAAATGGAAACACACTGCCAGGTGGTGGGCCAGGCTGCTTCTTAATTAAGGAGCCTCCCAGCTTGCAGGCACCGGGTGTGGTTTGTAAATAGTTTGCGCACCTGCTGCGCCCACCCACGTGCTGTGGGAGTGCTCCTGCACTTTGAGCAAGGGCTGTCCAGGCCCCTGCACTCTGCTGGGAGCAGAAGTAGTCTCTGTCTCTGTTGGACATTTACAGTGTGCCAGGCACTTTGTCTGCATGTGTATTTACAACACAGCAACCCTGTCGGCCGGCGCTGCTGTCGAACCCACCTTACAGGGAGGAGCTGGTAAGAGCTCAGATCATGTTGTTAGACAAACCTGAATTCTGAGCCTCATTCGTGGTGGGTGTGGTAGGGCAGTTCTGTGTACCTCATGGTTTATTGAGAAGATTAAAGAAAATTATGTGGACAAAAATATTACAGTCTAGAATTTCCCAATTAGTGATGATTCAGTAAATGTTTGAATGCTTGCCGAGATGGTTAATTTTTTATGTCAACCTGACTAGGCCCTGGTACCCAGATACTTTGCCAAACATTATTCTGAATATTTCTGTGGAGGGTGTGTGTATGTATGTTTTAGATGAAATTAAGACTTAAATCAGTAGACTTTGAAACATTGATTATCCTCCATGAAATGGGTGAGCCTTATCCAATCAGTTGAAGACCCTTATAGGAAAGACTCCCCTGCCCAGAAGGAGGAGGAATTCTGCTCACTGACTGTTTCTGGCTCAAGCTGAAACTCCCATGGGCCTGCAGCCTGCCGGCCTCACTTGCCAGATTTTAGACTTGCCAGCCGTCACAGTCACATGAGTCTGTTCCTTGAAATAAATTTCTCTCTCTGTATGCTTCCTGTTTGTTCTTTTTCTCTGGAGGATCCTGACTAAAACGCCGACGAGGAGGAGGATGTTTTAATAATGTGTGGTTTACCTATATGGACTAGCAGACACTTGTTAAAAAGAACAACTCACATCTGTATCTTCTGATCTAGAAAGATACTTGTTAAAAGACATTTCAGTTTCCTAAGTGCATGACTTCATTTTCAGTGAAAAAGAACACGGAAACATATGTGTTTGCATGTTTACAGGCACAGAGGAAGTGGGAGGGACACGGCATGCCACTGGCCATCACCCTGGGACAGTGACCCGGGCCACAGAGTGCTGCTGACAGGGAGGGAGATTGGCTTCTTTTTGTGCCTCATTGTTTGCTTTTGGCATATGTCATTTTTGTCATTAAAAGACAGCCAAGTGGATAAGCGTAATATGAAAGATTGTTGACTTTGAATCCTTTTCCCAGCTGTGTCTGCAGGTGGTGAGGACAGCGTAGCTGAGTCTGCTTGCACTCCACACCCATCTGGGTTAGGGCCCCTCCTGCCTGGGGGAGCTGACTGGCACTGCCCTGAGCCTGCTCTCATTATAGGGCCTCGGCGACACAGCTCTGGATGAGTGTCCAGGGCCACACGTGGTGTTGGGGGATGCTCCTTCTGCAATTCTGGCCCTGGTTTCTGGGTGAGCTGGGTGGCCCATGGGTGCAGCTAGGGAAGCCAGGACTAAGCTCTTGTTGCTGGAGGGCAACATGCAGCAGTGAGCAGCTACCAGGGGTGAGTCGTGTCCTGGATGGTGAGAGGCTAGACGTGGCTACGTTCCACTCATGATGACTTAACTGGAAGTTCACCCAGTGGAGTGTTCTGGAAGCCTTGAGAGTGGGAAAGTCTGGTTGACATGGCCTGGTGTTTTAACATTCCTAGGGAATGTCAAGCAGCTTGAAGTCCTTGCCTTTGATCCTTGTAAGGTTGGTGGCTCACTGCTGGAACTGACTGTTGGCTTGAGGGACTTAGGTGAGGCAATACAGGTTTGCTCCTTCCACAGAGACTGGTTTCCCGCCCACATCCAATGCAGAGGGATGCCAGAAGGAAGTGAGCCCCCAACCACCTCCCAGGCCTGCCGCTTTGGGGCACTTTAGTCCAAAGGAGGTTCATCTGAAATAATATACAAGTGCGACCTGCAGACAAGGCCCTACCGCAGGGTCACAGTGAGGGAAGGGGCAAACAGAAGGTCCAGCATATACACCACCAAGAACGGGCTGTCCGTGGATCACACATCAGAACCAGCCGAGGATCTGGGGCCTGAGCCCACATGCCTGTGCCTTTTGAACCCTGGTTGAGAAGCCCCGTGACAGCTGTGAGGGTGGGTGTTGGTCCCGGCGCTCATGCCACGTGCCTGAAATGCCAGATGCTTAGCCAGGAGGGGGAGCTGAGGCTAATGGTGGTCACCACATCAGGGGGGCCTGGTATCCTGCAGACCCAGAGACACTGGTTGTGGACAGGTGCCCCCTCCATGTGCCACACCTCATCCAGGTCTTATCTGTTTCTGAGGAGAGATGATAGCAACCACCTCCCTGCAGTGATGGCTTCTGTCCCAGAGAAGACAGCCCTGGGTGGCCGCTAGGGGCCATGGGCAGCTAAGATGCAGCTCCGAACCATTGCCGACCCCAGGGGAGGTCCAGCTGGGCCCCCTCCATCCCTCAGTGTGCAGAGGGCTGCGGCTCATGCGGGCAGGAGCAGGGGCTGGGTGCCAGGAGCCCAGGGCAGTCCTCCCTGGCTCTGCCAGTAAGTGCTTTGAGGCTGCTCAGAAATGCCTCCGTGCCCTCTCCTGTCTGGGCCTTTCTTTCTTTCTTTTTTTTTTTTTTTTAAAGATTTATTTGTCTATTTTATGATAGAGAGAGAGACACAGGAGGAGGGAGAAGCAGGCTTCACGCCGGGAGCCCGATGCGTGACCCGATCCCGGGACTCCAGGTTCGCGCCCTGGGCCAAAGGCAGGCACTAAACCGCTGAGCCACCCAGGGATCCCCTGTCTGGGCCTTTCTAGAGCCCTGAGGGCATGAGGCCACAGGGGCTTCTTTGTTCCCTCGGGTCTCCACTGTCAGGATCCTCTAAGGTAAAGGACGTGGCCCCGGTCATGACATCCAGAGAACAGCTAGTCTCTGTAACAGTTGTAAATTCCAGAAGGATTAGGTGCTCGTTGTAAACATGCAATGGACACAGAAGTCTGCAGAGTGGAGTCCCTTCTCCCCAATCCTGTCCCAGAGGTGGCAACAGCTAATAGTTTGGGGACGTTGTCGTAACTATCTCTGTTGGAGTATCTGTTAAGCTGTGAGGTTTACCGATGGAAGGACTGCAGGTTTAACTAATATAGGACGGGATTGACTCAGAGTTGAGGCTTCTGACTGCTCTTCGCCTGAACACCTACCTCGGCCTCCTCGCCTCCTGGTTCCGAGTGGTGGTGGGCTCAGGTAGAGCGGCAGTCAGGAGTTGTGCTGGGGAAGTGCCTGCCACATCCCTCCACGGGGCTGGACTCACTGGCCGATGGGCTGGAGGCGCTGCCTGCCTAGCAGTTGTTTAGCTTCCAGGCTTAGGGTGGCCTTGGGCGCTGGCAGTCTGCTGTCCACGGCATGCTGTCTGCCCACAACTGTGCCTGTTCACACGGGTCCTTACCATGTTGATGTGGGTGGGTGGACACACGTGTGTGCTTGTGTGTGAGCCTCTGTGTATGTGTGTATGAGCACGTGTGCTGTCTCCGTGTCTGTGTCTTCTGGCCTGTGATGATGCTGACACAACTGCCTGGAGAGGGGCAGAACCTGTCCTGCAGGGAGAGCCAGGCCCCAGAGGGGCTCTTCTGAGGGTGTGAGCTGCAAGCATGGTCCCCGGTGGGTAGTTCTGTCCTACCTGCTCTGGGAGCCGGGCCCTGGACCTTCCTGGCCACCATCACCTGTGTGCCCCATACCCAAACGTGGGGCTGGCATGCCGAGGCCCCTGCTGTCCCTGCTGTCCTGCTGCCTCCAGATACAGCAGGACCCAGATGCTCCATTTACTACTGCTTTTTTAAAAAACAAAACCGTACTGTTCATAGTACTTCTTGTTGTTTTTCCCCACTCAATATTTTGTGCACCTCTCTGCAAATCAGGTTACATAGATGAACCTGCACTGTAATGGATGTTTTGTAGTCCAGAGAACGTGGGGCTGTCAGTTCTGTGTTTCTGCTACAGACACTTCTACCATGAACATTCTTGCTCATGCATCTTTTGGGCTGGCGCTTTTATTTCAGTTGGAGAGATTCCCAGAAGCAGCACTGCTCTTAGGTCAGAGGGACTCCATGTCTTCAACTTGAATAACTCCCACTAGATGGTTTTCCAGAATGGTTGAAATAAATCACGGCTCCACCGACAGGCTTTGTGAGTGCCCCTTTCCGCACACCCTGGCTGGTACTGTGTCTTATCAATCTTGTTACATTTGGAAGCTAAAAAGTAGGATCACATTTTTGGTTTCACTTGCATTTTCCTGAAAATTAATGAGCTTTTGCTTTCCTCCTAAACTCTACTCTGCTGTCTTGTGTTGATGTTGCCTGTGGGTTGGGTCATAGGTAAAGCCAAAACGTGAAGACCTTTCAGAAGGTCAGAGAGCGTGGAGAAGACTGGGTGTATTCTAGATCATTCTCCAAGCCACGCGGGGGCTCTTGGTGCTGTCCCCCATGCACAGACGATAGGATGGGGCTGTCGTACAGAGAAGGGCCACTTAGAGAAGTGGAATTGGGGTCGCCTTCTGCACATCAGAGCCAAGGAGGGACGGGTAGGCTTTTCAGGAGCTGCTGAATTCTTTATTTCTAGAGGGATGCAAGAGACCCCAGAAGACCATCTTTTGTTTCTTCACGCAGGACTGAGTGGTCTTTCCTCAGTGTCTGAGTCTAGTGGGGACACGGTGTGCTTACACATGTGACCGTGCACATACATCTTTGGTGCAAACACGATAGGGGCCGACAAGGTGTAGGGGAGTCTAACTTCGTGTTGTGGGGGGGCCTCCCCTGCAGGACAGTGTAAGATGAGCCTGTGGGATGAGCGGCAGTTGGCCAGACCAAGGGATGTAGTGTTCAAGTGGAGGGCACAGCATGTGTGGCTCCTTGGCTGGGGACATGCTGCTCAGCTCAGATTAGTGGACCGCTTGACCCCAGAGGATGCAAGCCTTCATTGGCCTGAACTCCACCTCCCTGAACTCTCAGCTGGGCTGGCTGAGAGCCTCTGTGCAGGAGTCCTAACAGCCTCGGTGGGGGCCCCAGGAGTGCTGTGGTAGAGAGGAAGCTGAAGTAAGCGTCTCAGGAGGAGGAGTCTATGCTGGGCTGTTGGTAGGCCCCAATGCCACCACAGAATCGTTATGGAAGGCATGAGGGCCTTTGTTTGGGCCTGGAGAAGGCAGTGTGACCATGGGGCCAGGACCCTGGGCAGCCTCCAGAAGCTGGAAGAGGCAAGAGACTGGTTGGCCAAGAGCCCCCAGAGAGCATGGCACTGGTGACACCTTGATTGTGAACCCCAGAGCTGTGAGGGGGCAGCTTACTGGGTGTTAAGCTGCCAGGTTTGTAGTGACCCATGAGTCGCCCCAGGGAACAAGTGCGTCTCCAAAAACAGGGATAAGAGAAGCCAAACCTTGGCTCCCTCTGAGCAGGGACCTCCTGTGGGATGGGCTGTGGCCCGGCTGGGGTCCATGTCCAGGGCAGAGGGGGTGCTGCCAGGAGCCCTGAACCTGGTGATAACAGGTTAACACGACAGCCTCTGCTCATTTGAGAGCCCGGCTACCCCCCCTGGGAGTGGGCTTTGCCAGGCGCTGGGTTTGCAGGGATAGGTGTGTGGGCTTCTGGCCAGTGGGGACGGGGAAGGAAGTGGAGGCAGAGGAGGAGCAGCTTGTGCTTCTTGATTTCAACGCCTTTCCCACAGGCTCCACCTTTCCCAGCCACAAGGTGTTTGTCGCTTTCCTACTCAGATGCTGGTGGAGAGGCTGCAGCAGGTGTAGACCACCTGGGCCACACAGCTGCCAGCTCATGCCCAGTGCTCACCCAGCTCCAGAGCTGCCGGGTGCTAAGCTCAAGCAAGTGCCACAGGAGGTGGGGTGTGTGCCTGCTTCGGGCCACACCTGTAGCCCCCTTGTTTTGGCCTGCCCAGGAAGTAGCCTGCCCAGGAAAACACGTGTTGTTAGTTGTAGGGCTTCTGCCCATGGCAGGGCGAGGGGTGAGCTGAAGTGTGGCCCTCACCAGCCCCACAGCGGGCTCTGCAGCCCCTCCCTCACGTCAGGGTTCTGTCAGAGCCCCGGAGTCCCAAGGAGCAGAGCTGGGAACCTTGGACTGGGAGGAGGATGAGGACATGCCAGCATCTGGCCCCCAGATTTCCTGTAGACACACGCTTTTCTGCCCTCCTATCCTCAGGGCTGGATTGTTCTTCCTCCGAGCACAGGCAAGTCCCTGTCTTCTTGAAGCCTTGGTTCTCCCGTCTGTAAACTGTAACAGGGATTAAAACTATCTCCTGTGTGAGGTTGCTATGGGATTCAGTCTGAAATGGGAAAGGGGACTTTGCTGTCCTTACCCCTTCATGAGGGTGCTACGTGGTCTGGACCAGGCGGAGAGTTCCCTGAGGGCACGCCCAGCATTCTCTCTTCTCTGCACTCCCCAGCAGAAGCCTTAGCACAGGCCCTGGAGCACCATGAGGCTCAGCAAACACAGAGCAAGGGGAGTTTGTGTGTGTGCTCTCTTTCATGACAGTTAACTCTTTCTGTGAGATGTAGTAACTGGACAGCTCGTGTCTCATTTAACCCTATCTACAGCCCCCTAAGTAGCTATCATGGCCCCCCTTTTACAGGGCAGGAAGTGGAAGTTCAGAGAGGTCAAGTAACTTGTTCAGGGTCACATAGCAGGCAAGTGGCAGAGCCAGGACTTGAAATTGAGACCGTGGCTTCAAAGCCCATGCATCTTCCGTGTACCAAGAGACACTTTGCCAGTGTCTCTTGGTCCTGTGCCTGAGGCTGCTGGATTCCAAGTCACTGGTACCAGATGACCAGTCGGGTCTGGGACATCGCACCCCAGCCCAGGAGTGATTCATGATGGGTAAACAGTGGGCACAACTTTGAGTTGGTTTCCCCCTAGAGATGTCACTGGTAGGTCACAAGCACTTGGAGCAGCTTTGCCTTGGGTGCCTTCAGAATCCTTCCCTGGGTGGTTGTGGTATGTGTCATTGCCTCCATGGTGGGGTCTGGGAGATCTCCCCCACGTCTCCTCTAGCCGCCTTGCTGGCCCAGGAGCAGCAGGACAATGCTGGCCCCACTTCACTCTGTGTTCTCAGGGGCCTAGGGTAGATACTGTGGGACATGGAGGGCAAGTCCCCTGCTGTTGGGGGTCTGTAGGCTGGTCGCTCACCTGTTGCTCCTCTTCTAGAGGATTGCCCCCTGCAGAAGGACACCTCCCCCAGGGGCCTGCCCCCCTCCCGGGGCGATCTGCATCCCGTGATCGTGCCCCAGCTCAGTGGAGCTGCACAACGTGGTCCCGGCTCCAGAGCTGTGTGAGCGCTTCTGCAGCTCAGCTTCTTTCCTCGCCCCCTGGCTATACTTCCCTCCCCTCCGCAGGGCTGGGCCCCCAATGATTAAGAGCTTCAGGATGGCTGTTCACCAACATAGGCCCCTGAGCATGAGCCAGCCTCAGGCAGACCCGCTGGTAGGGCAATGGCTGGCTTTGTGAGGTGCCACCTCCCCACGATGGAATGAGGCCCAGGGCCTGGAGAATGGAACACCAGAAGCAGCTATGTGAGGGTTGAAGCCCTGCTTCTCGGGAGGGAGTGACCTGAGAACCTTCTACCCTGTGGCATTCCGGCTGTTGGGCCGGCCCTGGGGAGCCCCTTGTTCTGGGCCCTTCTGCACAGCAGCATAAAGCAGGGGACAGCTTTGCCTGCTGTGGGAGAGTGAGGCTCCATCTTCCTTGGAGCCTCAGTGGTCAGAGCCTTTCAGGGGCAGTGAGCAGGTCTTGCCAAATCCTCCCAGGAGCCCAGGAGTAGGAAGGTTCACTTGGGGGGCCTGTGGTGGCTTCCTGACCTGGCGGAGTCTTGTGGGACTGATCTGCCTGCAGACAGATGGCTGCGGAGGGCAGGGGAACGTGTGGCCGCTGGCCAGTGGATAGCAAACTCCAGACCTGCTCTGGCTCTGGGAGAGCTCTGCATGGGGCCCAGGCTGTCAGAAGCCTGACCTTTCCACTCCCACCATCCCCAGTACACTCTTTAGGGACTCAGGACTCAGATGCTGTGCTGTCTTCAAGAGCAGCCGGTTTCAGGAGCTCGACCTGGAGCCACAGCCAGGCTCGGGCCAGCCCAGGGTTGGAGGGTGGCTGTGAAACCTGGCCGGGGATGGGAACAGGTGCTGGGCCGCCTGTGTCCGGAGGCTCCTGCTCAAACTGCAGCTCCAGCATGCAGCTCCAGGCTCTGCTGGCGGCTGGGTGATGGGGGCAGGGCAGAGATGTGAATGTGTCTCCATGTCTTCACCTCCCATGTCACCCCAGACCCAAGGGCATCAGGGAGGGAGGCTCTGCAGGGGACACACAGAGGAGAGTGTGACTTGGTGACCTTGGGTGGCACTCCACAGTTTAATAAGCCCTTTACCACTGCTTTCTCCTCTTTGACCCTGACTAAGATCTCCAGGGTAAGATGATGATCCTTATTTTATCTCTAAGACCACCATAGGGCAGAAAGTTCCAGAACTTACCCAACTTTCCCTGCAGAAGGGCTTAGCCAAGGTTTGAACTGAGATAAGCCCAGTTCAAAAACCCACGCCAATGTAACTGCCCAGATGGGTGGTTCTCAGACAGGGTCACGCTCCCAGAATCCCTGGAGGGCACAGGAAACATGGATGGCTGGGCCCACAGTGATCTCTGAGTCAGCAGGCCTGGGAAGGGACCAAGAATCTGCTTTTCTGACAGGTTTCCAGGTGATGCCGATACCTTTGAGAGCCCCCAGCCCAGAAACCCTTCCCTGTATTCAGAAAGGGGACTTGTAGGGACCTGCAGGATGCAGCAGCTCTAAGAAGTAAGAGTTCTCTTTGGCCCATGTTGTAGACGAGGAGCTGTGGGCACAGAGGGAAAGTGCACAGGGTCACACACCCTATAGACAGCAGACTCGGGCTTGGTGCCCAGGTGGTGTGGCTCCAGAGTCCACCCTGACCTACAACCTCACTCTGCCTCTGGTGTGGAATCAATGCTGGCCTGGGTCTAGCCTCTGCCCACCACTTACTGGTCTAAAAATGACCTCTGGCCTGTCTGCTGACCTTTGAGCCTCTGTGTCCAGGTTCCTGAAATGGGGAGAGTAGTGGCACCTGCTCCATGGGATTCTCAGGATCATAGATGTTGACTTAAACAGGCCTGGAGGAAGGTGGGCATATAGCAGGTGCTCAGTAAGCATTAAGTAGGGCTGCAGAGGGGCTCAGCCTTCACCCTGGCACACACCGTTGGCCATGGGCACAGGGACGGCCGGGTGACCCCACACCCCATCTTCCAGTCTGGGTCCTGTGTTTCCCTCTCCTCTCCCAAGGGGACCTGGAGTTCTCAGCAGGAGCCTGGGATCCTGTTTCTGGCCAGACTTGGGCCATGGCAGCTTTGGAAGCAAGTTGCATCATGAAATCACAACTCACAGGCAGAACAAAGGAGCCCTGTGTTCTCACTATGAAGGTAAGCAGCGCCCAGTGGTCCTTCTCCCATCCCTGGGCGCAGGCCAGGGGACCAAGCACCAAGCCGTCAGCTGGTGGGCAGCCCCACTTTCTGCGGTTCAGGGTGGAACAGGCTGATCTCAGTACACACCTACTGGCGGCTGTGCCACATTGCACTTGGCTGTGTGTTTCTGGGTTCCTCTTACCGCCCAGTGGGTATTCCTTGGTCCTGATGTGTGGGTGTTACTGAGTTGCATTTCTTGAGGTGCAGTTGAATGTAGATTCTGGAATTCCACAGATATGACATTGGGCCCAAGCCCGGCACGTCTGAGCTGTTTCTCAGCATTTACCACGTGCAGGACACCAGTCTAAGTGCTTTCTTTCTAACACATTCAGCGTCTGTATCAACCATACGAGGTAGGTGCTGTTATTCTGTTTTAGAGAGAAATGAAGCAAAGAGAAGTTAAGTAATGTACACAGGCTCACACAGCCAGCAGAGCTGGAATTTGAACCTCAAGATACTGGCTCTAGATTTTATTTTTTATTATTTGGGGTGGTTCTATGTGCCTCTGTATGATAACTCCCTCAGTGTCACATAACCTCATGAAGCATGAATTATTCCTGTCCTCACTTATAGATGGGAATATTGAGTCTCAGAGACATCAGGCCTTTTCAAGATGACACAGAAGGGAGCAGAGCCTGACTGTAAAGGGCAGGAGGCTGTGTGGGTGGATTGACCATCCCCTCCATCACTAGCTGTGTGAGCCTTGGCCGGGGCATAGCTGTGTCTTACGGGATTGTCTTGGATCGATAACAGCATCCATCGCTCACTCTGAGAGCCTTACTGTAAACACCCCCCTCCTTACTTCAGCTGCTGCAGTAACCCTGATTCCATTGCATAGCCTCAGTTCTATGGTTGAGGTGGGGAGGCTGTGAAACTTGCCTCGGGTCACACGGTTGGAGCTCATCCCCTCCTGTAATGTTGGGCTGGCCCTGCTGTCCACTCTGACACAGAATGTGCTGGGAGTGACACCTTGGCAGTTCTGGGCTGGCCCCTGAGAGTCCATCTCACTTTCCTGGAATCCTGCCACCAAACTACAAGAGGTCCTGGCCATGCTGATAGAGATGAGGTGCCACCTGGCCTGCTGGCCATCTGCCCAGCGTGTGGGAGAGCAGTTCTTACCCGTCCCCCACAGCTAGCTGAGTGCATCTGTTCATGTGTCCCTGCGTGGTCACCCCACACTGGTGGGAAATGACATGTTACCCTGGTTTTGACCCCTGGGTTCTAGCAGTGGGCACTGAACCAGGGCCTCTGCTGGAAGCAGGACAGCAGGAGCTGGAAGGAGGGAGCATCCCTTGTTCACGCCGCATTCCCTGGGACGGGTGCATGGAACCATGTGCACTCGAGGAAGCTGTTGGTGAGTAGCTCCTGGTGAGGCTGGTCTCATTGTGAGTATTTGATATCAAAAGACCAGGGTTCCACTCTGGCTTTGCTGGTGAGGCTTTGTGACTCCTCACCTTGTGGGGCCTGACTTTCCCCATCCACAACTTGAGAATGTCTTCCCTCTTACCTGTGATTGCCATGGGGTTACAGGAAGCCTGTGTCAGTGCCCGAAATGCCATGGGGTCTGGTTAACAAAGCCATTTGGGCTGCTTGTTCACCTCCTCAACTATGGGGAGCCACAGCAGGTTTTAGAGGAGGGGATGCTGTCATCGAAACCACTTGTCACTGTTCAGTTTTCTGTGAGTGACCTGAAAGGTTCATAGCATGTCCTGAGGAAAGAGGCAGGGGCAGGGAGTGGGTGCTGTGAGGGCAGAGTGACAGCAGTCCCCACTGCTGGGGACACTGGCATTTGGTTAAATTCCAGTGGGTCTGCAGTCTGCTGGGAGCGGGGCTGGGTGTCCCGCCTCTCTCTCTGTACACATTTCTGGGTTCATTACAGAAGGATGGTTCAGGTACCTCCCCTGCACCTCGTTGTCCCAGAGTGGACGTCCAGGTCACCCAGAGGGCACCTGGCTTTCCAGCCCTACTCCGGGCAGTTGTAACTGAGGCCTCCAGGCACAGATGGAGGCAGGCACAGCCCATGAATGCCCTGCAGCCACACGCTGGGAGGTTGGATGTGGGCTGGTTGGAGCGGGCGCCAGGGCCAGCCCCACCTCGCAGAGGATGAGGCGTCCACACATTTGTGCACGCTGGACCCTGTGGTGGGGAGTGGCTGCTGTCAGATCCTAAAATTGGGGCTGCTTGTTACTGCAGCATGATGGGTGGGACCTGCCTGCTACAGAGGGCAGGTCTGGAGGCAGCCAGCCGAGATGGGCGAGTATGCTCTAAGGTGGAAGAAGGAAGCAGGAAGGTGGGATGAAGAGGGCATGGCAGCTGCTGGGCTGCGGGGCTGAGAGGAAGCTGACCAGGGAACTCCAGAAGTAGCTGTCGGGTGAAGTGCCGCTCACCCCGAGGGCAGCCGGGCATCAGGACGGGTTAGTAAGGGATGCCTGGGGCTGTCAGAAGAGTCTGCACGGAGGGTGTCTGGAGGCTCCTGGAGGAGGGCAGGGTTGGGCGACCTCCTTCTGGAGAGCCCACGACAGGCTGGAGGGCTCAGCCCTGAGCTGGCCCAGAGTGATGTGCTTGGGAATTCATTCATTCATAATTCATCTGTTCCTTCAATAAACAGGCTGCCTGGTCTCCTGCCCACTGTCTATGCCCCCAGAGGAGACTGTTTCTCCAACCTTCTCTCCCAGGACGTCTGCTGGGACCTCCTGACACTACTCACAGGCTTGCCTGGTGGCTGCGTTCTGTGTTTAGCCGATGGGTTGCACCTCCTCCCCCATCTCTGCTTGCCCCTGCGTGTCAGCCTTGTCCTGTCTGTCCCTGTGTGGTCACTGATCCTTCCCTTGAGGATGAAGGTATTCTCAGGTAAAAGCCACCTTGAGAGGAATCTGGGAGGACCAGGCCCGTGGAAGCTGCAGTTTCAGGCAGCAGGGCTCAAGGTGTCCTCGCTGTTTGCAGGTGTGACCTTCATGGTCCCCGCATTGACTGTTCTAGCTGCTGCCACAAATCCAATTTCAAATAATAACATTTATTTGAATATCATGGTCTCCATCTCTGACTTCTGTCCCCATAACTCCTTCATGCTTGCATTGACAGCATCTCCGTTCCCCAGGATGGCCTTAAAACGGAGTCAAGTTCTATCACATCTTCTTCCCAGGGGTGGTAAATGCAGCAGAACAGAAACCTTCGTAGAGAACTTTTTTTCATTTTTATTGTGGAAAAATGTCTGCAAAATTTCCATGATACAGGGTGCTTGTTATTAGCCAGGAATCTTTATTATGAGGATTTTCCCCCGTAGCAAAGTAGGCACCAGCAGGAGTGTTTTCTGAGATTGGTGAACCCTGAGGTCAGGAGATCGAGGGGAGATGTGTCACTGGAGTTTGTCTCCGGTGGAGCATGGCGAGGGGCATTCCTTTGGCAGCATCTCAGAGCCACCCTGCCAGGTGGCTTGCATTCCCGTCTTGGAGCCATGGCCTGCTTGGTCACCATCCCTACACCCCCAGGCTCTCCCTTTCCTTCTACTGTGTTGGGATGTCCAGGTGGGGAGCTGGGGTCCTCTGCTGGGCTGTCACTGACCCTTCCCTGCCCCATGGAGGGGCCGGTGGTCACAGTGCACAGTGGCCCTTTCCTGGGTCCCCAAGGGCACCTTCCCTCCTGGAGGCCTTGGAGAGCAGTGCTCCTGGATTTTTTTTTTTTAAGATTTTATTTATTCACTAATGAGACATACACACACACACACACACAGAGACAGAGAGAGAGAGAGAGAGAGAGAGGCAGAGACACAGGCAAAGGGAGAATCATATTCCATGAATCAAGCCTGACGTGGGACTTGATGCCGGGTCTCCAGGATCAGGGCCTGGGCTGAAGGCAGGCACTAAACTGCTGAGCCACTCAGACTGCCCCTCTTGGATGTTTTACATCCAAATTAAATTTGTGCTGATTTAATTAGAACACATAATGACTTCATCATTCCCACTACTGGGTCCTGAGCAAATGGCTTCTCTCTGGACACCGCTGTCCTCACTGCCGGCCGACAAGCAGCAGACTGGGCCTTCCCTGGTCAGCCTGTTGGCTGAGCGGTCTTGGAGTTGGAGGGCAGAACTGGAATCCCGTGTCTGTCCTGGCACAAAAGGGAGACTGAGGGCCAGAGAGGGGCAGCACACTGCTGGGAGCCACATACACGGGGCATCTTGGGACTTGGTGAATGAGCCTCTGCCGGCTACCACAAGACCCAGGGGGTCAGCCCAAGGCCCCAGAAACTGTAACAGCACCACCCCTCTGGAGCTGGATGGGGCCTGTGCCAGATGGAGTCATAGCCTACCAAACACGCCGCATCCTAATGCCCCAAACTGTGACCTCACTCTGCAGAAGGGACTTTGTGGGTGTGATTGAATTAGGTTCTGTGGGGAGATTGTCCTGGATTGTTCGGATGGGCACCAGGTGCTCCTGAGGACCCTCCTAAGTGGGTGAGTGGGCAGGAGGGTTTGTGTCAGAGGAGGTGTGACGAGGGAAGCAGAGGTGTGTGCTCACATGTGCATGTGTGCGTTTGCATATATATGCTTGCATGTGTTTGCTCATGTGTGCCTGTGTGCTCACACGTGCCTATGTATACAGGTGTGCTCATACACGTCCCTGTGTGTATGAGAGCAGGAGGGAGGGAAGCAGAGGTGGAGCTTCTCCTCTGCTGCTTTGAAGGTGGAGAAGGGCCCTAGAGCCAAGGGCAAGGTGCTGCTGGACCCTTGATCTTGCCCAGGCCGTCCAGAAGGGATGCATTTTAGAACCCATGTCTCCAGAGCTGAGAGAGAATAAGTTGGTTCTGCTTCCAGGTGCTGAGCGTGTGGTGACTTGTTTCTGCAGCTGCAGGAAGTCAGTCCCCATGGGTCACGGTGCTGACAGTGGCCTCAGGCTGACAGGGTGGTGGTGAGGATGGGGGCTGCGACTTCAGGCTGCCGCCACACACGGTGCTTTTCCTGGTGCCTGGAAGACAGGCTCGTGCACTTTTTTGGGTATCCAAATCAATCAATAAGTTAAAGAATAAAAACAGCTAAAGAAAAAAAAAATCAAGTGTATCTTTTGGCACAAAATGGGACTTGTAAAATCTCCAAGCAAAAGTTTTCATTCAAATGCCACCGTTTGGTCTGAATATTTAAAAATATCCTTCCACTGTTCGTATCCAGTTTCAGTCTCTTGGAAGGAAAACCAGATAACAAAATTAAACAAACAACTGCCTTCCTTGGCATTTGACAGCTCTCGCTGGCTCGTCATCACAGGCAGACCTGGTGCGGTTCTTTCCATCGTGGACAGAATTTCCGTGAGCATGGAGGGATGTGTTCTTGAGATCTGCCCAGGCCTAGACCTGATGGAAGCCTCGCCTCGCCTCGCCTTGCCTCCAGTGTGGGAGTCCACGCTTACTCACCATGGTACCCGGCGCAGTGGGTGGTGTGTCACCCATGCTCAGTGCATGCTCTGGAAAGGGTGTCTGGTGGTGTCACAGTGCCTCAGCCAGTGGATCCGACCAGCCAGGAACGACATATATTTTCCTGGAGACAGGAGTGCCTTCCTTTGTTGAGGAGTAGATGCTCTCAGTGATATTCCTGGGATTGCTGTTCTCTGGTTCGTCTGAGCAGCGGAGGTTCTGTGTGTTCAGAAGGGGTGTGGAAGATGATCTTGGGCTGATGGTGAGCCAGGGAGAGAGGGCGGGAGCACCCACTGCATGAGCATCCACTGCATGAGCTCCTGCATAGGCCTGATCCAGGACTTGTGCAGGGTGCCTGCAGTCCCATGGCTCAGGGGTCATTATTGAGCACCTCCTGCATGCTTGACCTAGGCATTGCCTTCAAGGGCTTCCTTGACTAGAGAAAAAAGCTGACCTTGAACAAGCCAGGCTGTGGGACCGGCTTACATAGGACTGTGGGGCCACAGAGAAGGGAGCCTGGTTCCTGACACTGTGATTCTTGGGGAGGACAGGGAGGAGCTGGACACTGTGACATTCCAGTGGCTTCCGTGGCACAGGCTGGGATGCTGCTGTGGGCCTTTCCCGCCATGTGGACCCTGAGTCTTCTGCTCCTGAGAGGATGACCCGCAGGCTGGCAGGACCAAGACCAAGAGGTCGGTCTGGGGCTCCGGGGTAGGCCCTGGGGACTGTGGACACCAGCACGGTGCTGGGGCAGACGCCTGGCAGCACTGAGTGCCTTCCCTCATTTCCCTCCCTGCTTGGGGCCAGTGTCCCCCCACACAACCAGGATGCCCGTCAGATCATTGCTGTGGGGAGGGCTGTGGCATTTGTGGACGCTGCTCACCTTGGCAGGGCTGAATCCTTGAGCCAATGAGGCCACATTCTCTCTGGTTTCCATGCCATCCCTCCCTGACCTGAGCATGTTCCTGGGGTCTAGGAGGTGTACATGGCCCTGTCGCTCTGTCTGCATGTTGGTGAGCTCCTGCATTAGGGCTGCAGGAACACTCATCATGTCACAGCTGAACAAACACTCCTGAGAGCATCATGGTCAGAGGGCTAACTTCCCATGGTCTCCAGACTCCTGGGACCTTCCTGTGCAGGAGGAGCAGGGAGGCTACACATCGTGGATGGTGGGGGTGCTGGATCAAGTCCTTCTCAGGTGGCATCTTTATAACACACAGAGCTGTCCCAGCCCCTGTTGCATGCAGGGCAAATTCTAGGTCCTTTGTCTTCACAGTGAAGACCCCTTTCTTCTGGGACAACCTCTTCTCCATGTCCCCTGCTGACCACTGCCTATTCCTGCACCCTGGGGTGTCCCCCAAGAGCTGTGTGCTGTAGAGCTGCTCCACGTGTGCCCTGCTTGGAACAGCCCCCAAACTTTAATTTGCACAGGAAACCCCTAATGATTCTCTGCCAGCGCTGTCCCCAGGGCCAGTCTGTCTTAGCGCTGCTTGTCTGTCCCCAGTGAGAACGCGTCGCATCCAGGAATTTACCTTGTAGCCATCCCTCGATGCCCTGATCCCTCCCGTCTCGTTCTCACATGCTCTGTTCTGGCACAGGGATGCTTGGTGGATTCTCCCCTCCCCAAGCTCAGAATTAGAAGAGGGGGACAGGGTGGGATGGGTAACCTCCGACGTCCCTGATGGTGGACTCAACAGAGTTGGGGGCTGGCAAGTCCCTGCTCCCCTCTAGGCCAGACCTTGGGATTGCCTGCCTAAGAGGAATGGTTTTCTCAAGCGGACCAGTCCTTGCAGATGACAGCGTCCATGACTTGGAGAGGGTCAGAGCCTGGTGGAGAAGGCTGTGGGGGACGAGAAGATGACCATGGTGAGTGGTTCATGATGCGATGGAGGGAAACAGAGGCCCCTGTAGAGACACGCAGTTGGGGCCGAGGAGGTTCATTTGAAGTATAGAGGGTGGAGATCTTCCCGGTCAAGGAAGCTCAACTCGAGTCATCAGGGAGGGCTTCCTGGAGAGGTGACCCTAAAGCAGAGTCTCAAAGAATCCATAGTCAGTGAGAGTTATGCGAAGGGAGGAGGTGGTGTGGGTGTGATATTTGAAGAAATAGCTTACCTGCAGATTTTGAGGCAGTGTGGTGTGTGGAGAACTTACATGTCCTGCTGTGGAGCCTGAGATGCTTGCTGGAGGGCAGCTGCAGAGGGGTTGGCAAGGTACGAGGGGATCCCGTCAGGTGGTAGTCCAGGGAACATGCTGGGAAATTCCATCTGCAGGAAATATGGCACCCAGTGCGACCTGAGGTACCCCCAGCCGTTGCCGAGAAAACAGGCAGGACCACCATGGACCTGAAGGCCTGGGCCTTGTTTGTGACCTGGGGCTGTCCTGAGCCCCTGGGGGACTGAGGGTGGGAAGGCGGGGGCCTGTGAGCCGATGCCCGGAGCTGTGTGTGTAGTTCTACGCGGGTTACACAGAGGGAGCCTCTGAGCCATGGCTTCAGACCCAGAGTCAAGGCAGGAGCACAGACACCGACCCCAAGCCCCCATCAGGCCGCAATGTGAGGATGTGCTGTGTGGGTGTGCTTCGATCACCGGCTCCATAGCCAGAGTCCTAAGTGCCCCCTGGAGCTGATGTTCCATGGCAGCCATGCAGTGTGGTCTAAAAGTCAGAGCACATGATGGAAAATCCTCTGTTCACTGAGGTTCCCATCCATCTGAACGTGACTGTAGTTTTCACACGAGGTAGAAGCCACAGTAGTCCCCAGCTCCTTGTCTCCGGCAAGTGTCCAGGGCTCCTGCCTTAGCATCCATCTTGTTCACTTGCACCTGTCACACCTGCAGGATGGGTGCCCAGTGGGGCCATCCCTCGATGGTCCCTAGATGTGAGTCACCAGCTCCGTGGCCTCTGGGAGGGCGAGGTTTGCCTGGATTGGGAAGACCTCTGGAGAGGAGTAGTTTCCGACCAGGAGCCCACAAAAGCTTCACAGGCTGTTGGGTGTCCAAAGTTATTTGCAAAATGGGGGGTGTGGGGGGCGTGTTCCTGTTTCAAGGGTGCAAGCTCACAGCTTTCTTCAGAGGGTCTGAGGGCCTGTGGTGCTTTGGGATGGGGAGCAGAGAACAGATGTGGAACCCAGCCATCCCTGGAATAGATCCTGCCCACATCCCTTCCCTCGTCTGCTGGAAAGCCATAGTCAGCTGCGAGGTGGGCTGGCCTGAGCCGGGTGAGGGAGGCCTGTGTATGGTGCCCACTGTTCTGTACCCAGAACCGTGCTTGGCTTGTAGAGCGTCCTTGAGTGACCAAGTGGGCCCGAAGGTTCAGGTGGTGGCGAGGGAGTAGATTTCGGGGATGGTGGGTGGGCTGTGCTCCTGCTCCGGAGGTGCCAGGCCTGCTTTGATCACATAACAATGGTGATGGTGAGCTGGGCCCACTGGGGGCCCTACCACACAAACACTCCCACAGATCTTCTCAGACTGTGGGAGAAAGCCAGGCCCCGGGATGGATCTGGAAGGACAAGTAAGAGGCCATTGTGGGGGTGCTGACCAGTGATATGCCGTAGGTCTTTCCTCTTGAGGTCAGCTCTTTCCTGGAGCTCCAGGGAAGCACCTCCTCCACATGTCCTTTCCCCACTCTGTGGGCACCCGAGTGGATGAGGCAGGCAGGCAGGTGTGTCTCTGAGGGATGGGGCCACATGGGAGGTGGTGACAGCGAGCATTACCCTGGCTCTGCTAAGCTCCCTAGGGCAGGATGTCCCCAAAGAGCTGCAGCTGGAGTGTGCTGCTGGGGGCCCCTGGGTCCCTGGGAGGAGGGAGGAGTGCAGACACACTGTGTGCTCTCCTTGTGGGTGGTCCCTATGCGGTGACTGCCTGGCCTGCATCACTCTCCGTCCCAGAGACACCACTCTATCAGCCAGAGACCAAGGACATGCAGGAGTCAGAGTGGCTGCAAGGGGAGGCGGTGGGGGAAGCAGCATGGGGAGGTGGTCAGGAGCCCCATATATGGCAGAAGAGGCAAGGGACAGATGTTCCTGCGAGGAAGGACTTGGCCCTGCTGGCACCTTGAGTTTAGCTTCTGAAACCTCATTTTGGACTTCTGACCTCCAGAGCTGGGAGAGAATGAATGTGCACTGCTTTAAGCTGCTGAGTTGGTGGCCCTTTGTCACAGCAGCCCAGGGAGACCAGCACAGAAGTGGTCAGGGGCGGGAAGCTTTCTCTAGAAGGAAACCTCATTTCAGTAAAGAGGGAGGCAGCTGCCCGTGCTCGGTCACCACCAGAGTGGCTTCAGCCAGGTCGGGAACATACTGGTTAATCGTGGAGGGAACAGGCCCAGTGGAGGGAAGTGGTCCAAAGCCGCGCCTCTGCCAAGATAAAAGCCAGGATCTGACCTGGGATGTGCTGAACCTCCAGGAGCTGCCAGATAGTTCATCCAGAGGCTTGGTCAGCAAACAGGTTTGCAAGTAACAGGCCCAGGTGGTGATAGACCTCTAGGCGGGGTGGTAGGCAGAATGATGGTTCCCACAGGGGTCCACATGCTGACCCCCGAGGTCATGACTATTTTAGGGTACATGGTGAAGGGGAATCAGGTTTTCATGGACTTAAAGCTGTGAACTCGCTGACCTGAGGATGGGGAGATTGTCCTTGATTGTCCGTGGGCCCAGGTCACAGGCAAAAGGGGGAGGTGGAGAGCCCCAGAGAAAGATGTCACTGTGACGACAGATGCTTCAGTGCTGCCTTTGAGCTAGACAGGGAAGGCACAGGGCAGATTTCACAGCCTATGGAGCCTGGAAAGGACAAGGAAGCTTCCAGATGGCAGGCCTCCCTGAGGTCATGGCACTGGGGTTGAGCCCTGAATGGCACCCAGGAGCTAGCTCTGCAGGGTCTGAGGGAGGAGCCATCCGGAGAACAGTGAAGGAAGGACCTGGAAGGATGGCCCCAGGACCAGATAGGGTCAATGTGCAGAGGCTGGCTCCTCACAGTGTGGTCCAGATGCCACCCCCATCAGCATTGGCTGGGGGACAGTTCAACACACATACCCTTGTCTCATCTAGACTTGCTCAGTTAGAGCCCCAGTGGTGAGTCCAGGGATCTGCTCTCGGCAAACACTTGTTCTCACAGTAATCACACAGAAAAGCAAACATCTAGTGTAAAAGTTTCAGGTTTCTGAACTGCCTCGTCACCCTCCCTGGCTTTCGATGTGTGTGTCCGCACAACCAGGACACAGCCACAATACTGGGGGGTTAGGGACGGTGCGCCTGATCCCGGGAGCCAGTGCCCCTTACTGTGTCCACAACATGCTTTGCTCCAGCGCTGTGTGCTGCATGGAGCTCTCCCCATCCCCACAGCTCCCTCAGTCCGACAACTCTTCAGCCTTCCCCTGAGGTTGCCAAAGGTTATAGGACGTGTGCTGGGGTCCATCTGTGCCACCCCAAGACGAAGGTCCGTTTATGCATTGTTGGCAGGAGTAGTGCACATGCTTCCATTTGTCCCACTGCTGGAGGTGGTGACTCCGGTCCCCATTAGGATGGCATCTGTCACGCTTCTGTGGTGAGGCCATGCTTCAAAGGGTGCAACTATTTCATTCCTCATCACATTTTCATTTTTATTTATATATCTATACGAACTCATGCTTTCCCGTCTTATTCGATAGATTCTAACCCGTCATTGCCAGCATTCAATTTCATACTTACGTTATTGTATTTGATGGGGCGGGGGGGAGCTCTGTGTCCCGTGGCCCCTCCTGACTTGTCCCCATCATCCTACCAACACTTCCTTGCTTCAGATTCACCTAACCTCGCCAGGCCTGGGATCAACCCTTTCTCCGCAGGGCCCTTTCTTCTCATAGTGGAAGTGGTATTTAGAAGCCAATATGAAGGTACTAGATGTGTTCACGGCTGTTAGGGTGTCACTGCCTTCAGGTTTTCTGAAAGGACAGAGCTGAGAAATGTATGGAGGATATCATATCACGTTATATTACGTATTATCATCATCTCTGTATAAGCATGTGCGTCATATGTGTGAGCATATGTGGTGTGTTCTAGATATTGTAAATCACGCTTATACATGCACACACATGTAGACACACACTATGCTTACACTCTTGTGTCTGTCTCTAGATACCAGAGGCCACACATTCACATTGACACATCTGTTCAGGTTCAACATGGGGTTCCACTGATGACACACTTGGTGCATTTGTCTCCTAGGGCTGCTGTGACAGAGTCCTGTGCACGGGGTGTGAGCAGCAGAAGCAGTCATTAGCATCCCCTGCTTCTGGAGCCTAAGGCCAGGGCAGCAGGGCAGGTTGTGGCTGAGGCTGGGAGGGACAGGCTGGGAAGGACAGGCTAGCAGGGACAGGCCAGCAGTGTTCAGCCCCCCTTGGCATGTAGATGCTCAGCCAGTGTCTGCCTTCAAGCTCTCTGTGTTCAGGTGTCTCCTCCCAAGGACATCAGTCACACCGACCCAGGGACCTACCCGCTCTGCAGCAATCCTCTTTCCAAGTAAGGTCACGTTCGGAAGGGCTAGGGTTCAGGGCTTCAGCATATCAATTTGGGGGTGACACATAGAACCATAACACCTGGCTTCTGCTGCTCTTCCTGTTTGTTTGATCAGTCCTCCTGAACGGTACCGACCTTCTGTCTCAGCTGCCACCTTGTCCCCCCCACGGGACTCTCTTAACTCTCCTGGCTCTGGATTCTACACCATGAGTAGATGCCATGTGCTCTACTCGGGCTCGGATGGGGATGGCCTCTGGGGTGGCATCCTCCTCCTCCTGCTCGGGCACTGACACCATGTCACTCTGCTCCCTGCCAGGGGGACACCCTGTGTGTGGCAGTGTTACCGCTCCTGGCCCCTGGTCCCTGCCACCCTGCATTCTGAATGTGCAGGGAGGACACAGGAAGAGGCAGAGGACAGAAGGAGATGGAATGTGAGTTTCAACAAACTGTCCCATGATTCGAGTGCACTAAAGCCTGTGATCCCTGGTCCTACAGTCAATAAGTGGGGATGTCAGGATGGGGCTGGAGGCCCCAGGGCCAGCTCTTCGAGGGTCTCATAGGCCTCAATGAGGATGCTCTATATTATTGTGTTTTTAAAAGATTTGACAAAAATAGGTTTGTCTGGGGCAGAAATGCCATCATGAATGATATAAGTTAGCTCCAGTCTCTTCAGAGAAGAACAGGAGTCATCCTGAACAAATCACTGGCCTCCCTGTGGGGCTCCCTCCCCATAGCGCTGAGCTTGCTGTCACCCCCAAAGTAACAAGAGCCTCCTTCCCTCGTCCCAGCCTCGCTTCCTGCCACTGCCTCCACACCTCATGTTTGTGTCTGGCTTGCCCAGGATGTGTGGCCTCCATCTGGCTCTTCTGCTTTCCTTCCGTGTACTGGGAAGCCAGCGCAGGGTTTCAGAAGATGGACACCACTGGCTTTGTGCTTTAGATAGATCCGTCCAGTTACTTCATAGGAAATGGGTTTGAAAACGCCAAGAACAAAAGCAGGCTGGTTGGAGGCTGCCACGTTACCTCCAAGGGGCAGAGGAGCTGGCGGGCTCCCCCGTGGCTGGGGCACAGGGAGGGGAGCAGAGTGGGGCTGGCGAAGCCTGGTGCATGGAGGTGTGGGATGTGAGCAAAGAGCAGGTGTGGGGAGGGGGCTCCTAGGGGTCCGTTTGAGTCTAGTTAGCAGGAGGCTCTCACCCCACAGAACGACGTCCAGCAGGCTGGTGAACACACCAGCTTGCAGTGTAGGGGTGGGGTCAGGGCCATGGTACAAATCTGGAAGCCACCAGCGTTACCTGTGATGTGTGACCTCGGATTGAGATGCTGGGGTGGGGACCAGGGTCTGGGGTTGGTGAGCACTGTCCACATGGGCTGGCGACAGGCTGCAGGCCATTACTTGTGAACACCCATCAGATAGCACCTTGCAGGATGGGAGGAGAACACGGACACCCTGGCATGTACCTGTCCCCAGAAGTAACTGCTCTGTGGGACCACCACCAGGCCAATGGCAAGGACCCCTGAGTTGAGGAATGGAGTCCGTGCCTGGTGGATGGCGGGTTCAAGTTCTGACTCAGCCCTGGACTTTAGAAGCTCGGTGCTCTCCAACACGGCGACTCCACAGCCCTGTGTTCATGGCTGCCCTGCAAGTGCAGGGCACTTCAGGGTTACAGGTCGTGCCAGGCCCTGACCCATCCAGTCCTCACACGTGCCCTTGGAGGGCCAGAGACGTCTGCAACCGATTCCATGGCCAGGGAAACAGCTCCATGCTGGATTGCTGGGGCAGAGTGGAGGCAGGACCTTGCTGCCAAAGCCACAACCCTCTGACCTGTCCAGATTGCGCTGTCCCCACCACCGGCCATGGATGCTTGCCCCCAGCCTCGGCTCCCCTGCTGTGGATGCTGTGCTCTTGCTGATGAGCCAGCATGCTCCACTCTTTCCTACACCCCTGCTGCCCTCAGCCCCTTCTCCTGGCCAGAACCTGACCCTCTAGTTCTGCCTGCCAGATTCACAGCTCTGGGCTCCCCTGGGTGCTCCCTGCATGCTCTGCCTTTCCACCTGCCCCTTTCTAGGGAGGCCTCCCTGATTGCAGCCTCCCTGAACCGCCATGTGCCTTTGAGCACAATAGTCTGCCAAGTGCTCTGCTTGTGACAGTCCCTCTTACCTGTCTTGTCTGCAGTGACTCTCATCTCGGGGTCTCCAGGCTCCAATTTATCCTCTTTCCTTGATTAAAAGACCTGGCTCTGCTTTCTCTGAACCATAGAAGCAGATCAGTCCAATGTGGGTGTTGAGTCACAGACTCTTGCAGACCCTAGAGGTCATGTGCTTCGGCCTGCTGTCTGCTGTAGGCACTCTCTTGGCCCCGCTGGCCACCAGGTGTGCACGGAGGCTGTCTGTCACACATCAATTTGTAGGAAGTCCACAGACCTCTGGTCCTCGAGGGGACGTGTGTGCATGATCCGAGTCTCAGTGCTGACCTGACACGTGCCCCTGTTACCCCCAGACCCTGCCCATCCCCAGAGCATTTGGAGGCCAGCTTCCCGGTCCTGGCAGAAGCCTTTGAGGGGACGTAGGGGTGGGTCTGCTGGAAGGCACAGCTCTGAGCTGGGAAACACTTATGCCCAGCCAGTGTGGCTACATAGTCACCAGACCACGTCATTCAGAAATCCTGCTCCTTAAAGGCTCCCTGTGTAGCAACCCAGAAAATGCTGATCCACCACATGAGATTGTGTTTTATTTTTCTAGACAGGAAACGTGTTCTTCAGTCACATAGTAACTGTCCTTGACATAATAATGAGGGAATGCAAATTTAAAGCAACCTGGGGGGCAGCCCCGGTGGCCCAGCAGTTTAGTGCTGCCTTCAGCCCAGGGTGGGATCCTGGAGACCTGGGATGGAATCCCATGTCGGGCTCCCTGCATGGAGCCTGCTTCTCCCTCTGCCTCTCTCTCTCTCTCTCTCTCTCTCTCATGAATAAATAAATGGCATCTTTAAAAAAAAATAAAGCAGCCTGGGATACAGAGAAACCGTTGTTGTCTGGGGGGTGGCCGCACAGGAATAGCGGGACTCACTGTGGACTGGCTGGGCCGTGTCTTCATTGAATTAACTGCTGACAAGGACTGGAATTTACCAAATTAAATTTTAGTGAGTGATTTCTGTTCATATAAATGGCAAAGATTAAACCTCTGTGCCTGTGGTAGGGGGGTGTGGTTGGGCTGACACTTCCAGGGCTGTGCCGCAGGGTCAGGCAGAGCCAAGGTGCCTGCCGCGCACTGGAGAAAACCGTCCACACATGGGAATCTGGAGACCCCGGCTCTGGATCAGGAAGGCTGCTGCTTGACCCCCAGCCTTTCCTCTCTCTGTCGAGGACGCGTCACCTATAGCCTACCTGGCCTCAGTTTCCCCATCTGTAAAATGGGCATGACTGGGGCCATTCACTGATGAGCAGTGGATGGAGTCTGTGAAACATCTGGTTACTGCCTCAGTCTGTGTGGGTGTCAGCCGCTCTGCAGCCCCTGCCTGAGGAAGTGGAGTGAGAACAAGCCAGGAAGAACAGTAATTATAATAGATGAGAAATAAGAAAGGAAGCTGTCCTCTGATGCCCTACTCCTCGCCAGGGCTGGAGATGGAGCCCGCCGCATGACACAGACTGCACTCGACTCCAGCGCACCTCTGGAAATACACTCCCCTGGACTCAGCCAAATAGCTACTTAATCCAGTGGGTTAGTGGTCAGTTGGGCTGGTGAATGACAGCCAACCAGTTGCTGTGACGCTAAAGCCATAGATGGAAACAGAACATTTGGCAGCTCTGCCCTTGGTGAGATTGAGGAAGAAACAGTGATAAGAAACAGTGTTTTCTGACCTGTGAGCTGCACCTGTGCGCTAGACAAGACCTGATGAGGAGCATCCACCCTCCCCACATTCATGGACGCTTCCTTCGTCCCTGAGCTCTGGGTCTGCCACGTGCCTTCCTTGGGATGTGGACAGATCCACGCAAGCAAGGACTCAATGTGCGACTGTGCAGCTGGCTGCTGTGCCCTCACCCTGACATGCTTCCCCTCTGTCCCAGGTCAGAGACAAACGGAGTGGACCAGCCAGCTTGGTGGCAAGGAACTCATTCTAGGGAAACCCCCAGTCTGAGGCAGAGTGGTCGGGCCCAGCCCAGGCAGCCCCAGCTTACCTGCGGGTAGGTGGACAGAATGGCTGAGATCTTTGTGGCCAGTTGTTACACAGCAAGAACTGACTGGTACAGGGTGCTCTCATAGCCACCGGCTCATCCAGTCTGCAGAAAAAGCTCCATGATATGGATAGTTTAAGTGATTGTACTTCTCTCTTCCACATGAGAAAACTAAGGGTCGGGGAGAAGAAATGACTTCTCAAGGTTATAAGCTGGTCAGAGAGAGAGAGAGAGCTCAGTGCAAGGTCACATGCTCTCTTCTCTGTAAGTCAGTAGCTTCTCTTGGGAGCCCTGGGGGTGGGGAGCCCTGGATTCCAAGGGTAGGGAGAGGCGTTTCTCCACCTCCCATTTTCACCAAAGCCAATCCATCAGCAGGGCTGGCCCAGCTCAGTGGCCTCCCTGGGAGCAGCCCATGATTGGCCTGTGGCTCGCACCATGGCGTTTCCTGTGATCTGGGTTTGTGCCAGAATGTCGCTGGGCAGAGGCAGAAGGCAGTTTGTTGTGTACACATTTAACAGGCAGTAGTGCCAGCAACTAAATGGGGCATCACTCCTGACAGTGTCGTCAGCTCCTAATCAGCGTAATTCATCTTGTTGAAATGATGTCATATCCCAGTGGGCATGGGCCTTCAGAAATACCAGATCCAACTTGCGCAAGGCCAGAGGGGTCTTCCACTGATTCTGACTCTGGAATCTCAGTTAGGATTGTTGATGCCCACTTCAGAAAATGGGAGGGAGTGCGTATAAGACACACGGTGGGCATGCCACGGGGCGTCTGGTATGACTTGTCCTTCATTGTCATGGGGCTGAGCCAGCCGTGTCAGACATCTTGCCCCTAGAGCAGCCAAGCAGGGGTGCTGGCCGGAACAATGCCCTCCCCGGGCTTTCTGCTGCTTTGTCATTGCTGTCTCTTGAACAAAAGCCCTGTGGAGTGTACAGAGGCACCTTCCAATGCAGTGCTCCCACTTCCTGCAGATAAGGTAGGAGGAACCCTGGTACTGAGCTGGTGCTTAGTGGAGGAACCTTCCAGTGGGTGCTGGGAGTGGCAGCATCACGTTTGGTAAAACCAGAAATGTGGGCCTCGCCCCAACCCCTCTGCTTCCTGACCTGCGTATCAGCCACTAAGGTGCACTGTCTGCACCCATGGACCAGTACCCTACGGAACACATGTTTCTCCTGCCTCCTCCATGTTGACCTCTGCACAGGGGCCAACTTAGAGTACTTAGGTCAGAAACTAAGGGTCATGACCCTCCTCTACGTTCAGTTGTTGGCACTTAGACTAAAGTCCAAACTCCTGCCCCCCGGCCTGTGTATGAATGGAGCTCAGCCAGGGAAATAGACTGTGCTGGAGGGATGTTAACAAGACTTTCATGCAAGGAGTGTGCGGGGAGCCTGAATCACTGAAGGGCAGCGGGGAGGTAAGGTAACCCAAGAGTAGCGGTGGCAGGGACCCACGATGGTGCTGGTTGCCAGAGTCCAAGATCTAGGGCCACCCATGGGCCCAAGGCAGAGCCCCGGAGCAGATCCCACCCATAGCAGAGCCCAAGCAGAAGCACCTTTTTCTTCCTTTCTCTCACCTTCTGACTTCTCCAGCTGGAAGTCTGCTCTAGGTATCTGTTCTGGAGAGGAATGTATGTGGGCCACGGGTCATGCAAGCACGTGCTGTCACAGGAAGAGGGTAAACCCACTAGATCTGGTGTTCAATAGCCGGCCACACAGTGAACCCAAAACTCAAGTGGAAACAACAGGCCCGTCCCTTGGCGTGCGCCGTAGCACCTGGGCCCCGAGCTTGCCCTGCTCAGTGTGTTGGGGCCACCCTGGTTCCCGGCACTTGGCATCCTGCTGAGTGGACCATGGCTGGGGCATCTATGGTTTCGTAAGTTGTTGGTGGGCTGCCCCCGGGAGGCCTGTGCCCGTGGACATGTGGCCACAGGTTCAGAGAGTTGGGCCCTGTCTCCACACCTGCCTGGCGCTTTGTGTCTGAACCCTGCGCAGGAGGCCAGGGGCTCTGTTGTGCCAGTGGCTGCTTTCTTTGATTGCAGCAGGATTGGGCAGCTAGAGGTCTCATACCAGGAGAAACTGCCTTTCACAACCTCTGCAATTTGTAGCAGATCCTCATGTGTTCCTGGTTCTGCGGTCTTTATTGGCCACATGTCTGCAAATGCTGTGTCTTACGATGCCTTCTCTCTTCCTGGGACTCTCTCCTTGGCACCCGATTTCCTCTCCGAGTTGGGTCAGGTCTCAATTATTTCTTTGTATCTTCCCTTTATCTGTTTCGCTATTTTCATTCTTCTCTCCTTTTACTGAGTCATACCCTCAAGTAACATTCTCAGGGAAGACTCAAGGAGGTCAAGATTTCTGGGGCCCCATTTGCAAGCAGCTCTGCTCTTCGAAGGCCTGATTTACAGTACTCACCCTGTAAAAGGTCAGCTCTGGTTTCATGTCTGCTTCCCCGTGGGCTGTGGGACTTGGTCTTGCTCTCCTATGAATCTTCAGCCCTTGGGACGAAAGGATGGGGGTGGAACATGGGAACGTTGCTCCTAGACCCCGCAGTCTCCCTGTGTTTCTGAACGCATGGTGCTGGCTGTGCCCAGGGTGATCCCAGGCTCTGCGGTGTGAGTCAGGCTCTGGGTAGGGGGCAGGCCGGTGGAGGAGGACTCTCCCCAGGGAGCACCAAGAAGACTATGACTCATGCCTCCCTCTACATGGGCTAACTGACACCATTGTGTCCAGTCGCTGAGGATGGCGGGGATGTGCAGACACAGAACCAGCCGATGAGGTACAGTGCGCTGAGGGGGACAAGCCCTGGGTTTGAGTTCCAGCGTGGTCACTTAACATCTGTGTATCCCTGGGTGAGTCAGTGAACCTCTCCAGGCCCTTACTTTGGCCCACTGAGTCAGTCTTGTGAAAACCACGCACTTGATGAGTCTTTGTGCAGGGAGACAGGCGAGCTGGTGGTAATATTCTGGGGAGTTTGCATGTGCTGCACAAGGTCATATCTGTTTCACTGTCATCTCATGGAGACCTTCCAGTGATCTCGGACAATATTGTAATGTCCCTGCCAGGGGAACAAACCAGGACCCATCAAGGTTGAGGGTGTGACCAAGGCCCACTGCAGAGCCTCAAAGCCCTGTCTCCAGGGTTGTGGACTGCCCTCCCTGGCCCACGAGCTTCTCTCCCAAGGAATGGAGATAAGCAGCTGCTTGTCTGGAAACCCCTGGGCATTAGGCACTTCCTAGCTTCTCGTTTTTTCATGCAGATGGTTTGCTGCTGGCTACATGCCATCTTCATTCCCAGTGCTGAATTCCATGCCAAAGGGCAACATCTTAGGGAAATAATTTAGCCTCCCTGGGCCTTGGATGCCTTAATAATTTTCGTGGCCTCCTTTCTTTGGGCTCACCAGAGTAATTACAGGGCCTCCCTGAGACCACAGAGTTCAGCTTCGGGGTCATAGAGCCTCCAGCAGGATGAAGGGCTGCTTAGACACGGTGGCTCAGAGCTGGTGGAAAGCACACAACAGCCTGGTCCACTCATTTCCCCTTTCATGTGGGGACACTGAGGCTCCGAGCAGGCAGTGGCTTATCTAAAGTCACCAGCCACAGAGGTCAGACCAGAACTTGCCCAGCATAAATGGCCACCTTGTCACTGGATGGTTATCTGGGAATCTTTGATCAGGGTCATGGTGTAAAATCCCTGGAGCTGTGACTTCTGCTCTGCAGTCCTCATGGTTTAAGGCGGGGTGGGCACACATTTTCTGTAAAGGGCCAGAGTGAATAACATAGGCTTTGCTAGCTGTAAGGTCTGTGCTGCCACTGCTCATCTCTACTCTTGAAGTCCAAAAGAAGCCACAGAGAATATAAATAAATGGGCATGGCTTTTTTCAATAAAACTATTTACAAAGACAGGTGGTGGGCCAGATTTGTTCTGTGGGCCATGGTTTGCCTACCCCTCATGTAAAGATTAGATTTGTCCAGGATCTGGCCTATTGTCCACGGGGCATCTGAAAAGTCCTCCTTTTGCCAAAAACCGCCAACATGATTGTCAGGGTAAGGGGGTCTCTGTCACGGAGACCAGAATCCATCTGTGAAGTGCCTGGCTGTGCCCCTGGATGTTTCCTTTATGGAGAGAACCTCCAACACATTACTTCTGTGAATGCCTGTGGCCGGTGAGAAGAGATTTGGCGTGAGGAACCGCAGGATGTGGCTCCCCTTTCTGCACACAGGGTCCCCTTGGTGCTCCCAGAGCCTCTGTGCTTCTCCTCTGAGATGTCATCACGCTCTCTGGGACTGTCCCATTTTCCTGTTTGTCTGCACTGCTGGGCTGGGAGTCCTTGAAGACAGAATCCATGCCTGTCTGATGCTGTGTCCCTGAACCCCACTCGGGCCCCTACAGCATCCATGCCCAGTAAACGGTTGTTGAGTACATGGATGAAAGAGTGAACAAATGGATTAGGGAGTTCTGGCTGGGGGTATTAGGAGTCTAGGGGGGCACTGGTGCAGAGGGGACACCAGGGGATGTAAAATTAGCAGGTCTGCTGGCCGAAAGCTCCTCCACCCAAAGCACCTGCTCCCCAGGGTGTGGAGGGCAGTTGAGGCTCCACTGCATCTTGACGCATCATGGCCAGGGACTAGGAGATGGATCCTGGCCTGACACCCACCCACCCCCATCCCAGTGCTTCTAGAAGGAGCCGCACAGCCAAGGAACACAACTAGAATGGGAATTATAGCCTACATGGGTTCGATTGTGTCCTCCAAGTAGTATGTGTACTGGAATCCCAACCCCCAGTATTTCAGCACATGACCTGATTTGTTAAGAGGATCTTGACAGAGGGAATCCAGTTAAAATGAGGCCATCAGGGTGGGGCCTAATCCAATATGACCAGTCTCCATACAACAGCTGTGTGCCAGCCTAGGGAGGGGCCTGGAGCAGACTCTTCCCCTCCATCCTGCATACCAGAGACACAGAGATGCCCTCCTGCTGCCTGTGCCAGCCAGTCTGTGATGTTGTCATGCAGCCTCAGCAAACTCCTGCAGGGCCCTGGGTTTTGAAGCAGCAACACAGCTGCCAGCATCCTTTACCTGCTGTGGAGCCCGCAAAGTCAGGGCCATCGCCTGGGCCAGGACCCAGATGGTGTGTCCTTTCCCTCCTGCTCCCCATTCCCTTTCTTTTGGGTTGGGCGGTGTGATACAAACTGTCCAACATGGCATGTGGCTGCTTAGATATACATTAGTTAAAAAAAAAAAAAAAAACGAACACCTGGACTTCAGCCCCTCGCATGCAGCAGGCTCTGGGTGATGATGCCGACCTGGCCACCCAAAGCTGATTGCCGAGAAAGGCTGTGTTTGCCTGCTGCCTGTCCATGTGGGACACCCTGCTTGGCTCGGGCTGCGCAGTCACACTGCGGCTGTCATGGGGCAGTGTTCTCTCCTGGCGTCCATGTTGCTCACAGGACCCATGGCCAGACACGTGTTTCCATCTGTTTTCTATTTTTAGGGGTTACTTTGTAAGATTTTACTTTGTTTTATCATTTTCTGTATAATTACTTAAAATATTCACATGGTGCCAACACAAAAACAATAAAGCCAGGTTTATTCGAGGAAACTGACCCGCCACCTCGGGTGCGTGTTCAGCTGTTCTGTGGCTTATCCTTCCGTTGGAAAGAGCAAGCAGTTATATAGTCATCCCCTCCCTTATGTAAGCCGTGTATACTTGTTCTGCCCATGTTTTTAGTTTTTAGCTTAACCCCTCCACTCTCCCAGACACCATGCTGCCTCAGCCGACAGGCAGGCCCCTCCTGGCTGTGCCGCGTGTAGTGAGACTGCTCCTCCTTGCAGACCTTCCGTTGGAATCGAACTCAGTGACCTGTGGTTACAGCTGGGCTCTGGATCCAGGCCAGGGTAGTTTGCTCTGCTCTTGAAGACACTTGGTGGGAAAGGGTTTTTGAGGCTCTGCTGACACAACAGCCCGGTGATCCCTACCTTGCAGGAGCCCCTGCTGCTCGCTGTTGGGTGCCTTGTCCTGGACCTGCCTGGACGGGTGAGCCCCAGGGCTGGGACTGCTCAGGATGACAAGCACAGGACAGACTCGGGCTGTGTGAGCAGACAGAGGAATGGGCTCTGGAAGCGCCTTCTTGTTGATTAAAAGCCTCTCTTCTCGACCCAGGGAGCCTGTTATTCTGCTTCTTTCCCCACCCACTGGCGGAGGCTTGGGTTTGGTGTGTATTTCACTCACAAAAATATTAATTGCACTGGGTTCTTAGGCCATGATGCTCTATGAATCCTGCCTTTCCTGAGCTAATGGGGTGGCATAAATAACTCCAGGGTAAGCACTTGGCCTGGCAGCCCCCACGTCAGGCTGGAGTTAATCAGTCCTCTGCTGATGCATTGCTGGAGGCTCTGGGGTCGGGTCAAGGGTTATGCCCATCTGGGGCTAATTACCTCCACACACCGGCTGCTGCAGAGAGCCTAGTGCTCTCTGGTCAGAGGAAGGCAGCCCTGGGAGTTTAGGGCTCTGACCTGATGTCCCCATTGGCCCACAGATAGATGGAAGTTCACCCAGCTCCCAGAGTGAGCTGGGCAGCCCCAACCCTTCCTCTGGGGCCCCAGGGGTGTCCTGGGAGACGCTGGGGTAAGGGCAGGAGTCCTGTCTGTGGGCCACCTGCGCATGTCCCCAGCAGCGGCTCACCTCCCATCTCTCACCTGTGCGGCCTACTCCTGACCCCTATCTCTTGCTTGCTCTGATTCTTGGTTTCCTCATTTATAGGATTGGGGATGGGAAGGGGGAAGATGATGATCCTGTATGGCCCAGTATAGGACTCAAGGCATAACCATGAGTTAGCCTTAGACCAGGGCCTGGCCCATTGAAAGTGCTCCCATCTGTGGGGACTTTATCTGTCCTCGTGCTTGGGGAGCCCCATGGTGCCCTGGCCTTCCACCCAGTATGCCAGGAGGGGCTTTAGAATCATCCGGTCTGCCAGTTCCGCTAGGGGTTCTCCAGATCCCAGCATAGGCAGGGTTCAACCCTCAGCTCCTCAGACACTCTCAGATGGTAGGCCACTGCCTTCCTGCATTGCTGCAGGCAGTGGACCAAACCTGTTAGGCTGGGTCATCTCTCAAGCTGCCTGCTGAGCCCTCTGCACTAGGGACTTTGGAGACCGTGGAGAGAGGGTCTAAGTGCCAAGGGGTGCAGGACTTCCTCACTAGTGCATTAGACACCACAGTCTACAAGCCCTGCTACCCCTCTGTGAGACCCTCTGGGCCTGTCCAGAGCCCAGGGAGACCAGCTGGTCGGAGCCCTCCCCATGTCACAGAGGAAGCTGTGGCAGTTTGCAAAGGGGAGGCAGTTTGCACAAAGGCACACAGGGCAGTGGAACCTTCCTGTGGCTGCCCAGCTTATTCAGCCTCCCTGGCCCTAGAGTGACATGCTCCCAGCGCTGACCCTTAGCCTAGCAGCCTCTCTCAGCAAAGGCTGTGCCTCCCCAGCCTCAGATAGCTGAGCCCAGGCCACCTTCTGGGGGCAGGGGTAGCAGGGCCCCAGGGGCCCCAGGGGCCCTTTATTCCCAGGCTCCGAGTGGGAGCAGGAAGCCTGAGGCTCTAACACATATTTATTTTCAGAAGTCATTGAGATAAATCCAACTCCCAGAGATCTGGGTTCAATTCATTAAGCCTAGATGATTAATTACAAGGCAATTAAATATCTGATTAAATTAATCCTAAGGTGTTTAAACATTGTTTTGCAAAGAATGTTTGCTCATTAATTAGAATGGCTAAATGCAGAATTAAGTAGGTATGGGGGCTGTGGGTCGGACAAGGGATGGGGGCTCCCTCGGAGGAGGAGGCTCTTCCGTGGAGTCTCCCGCTCTGTGTCCTCATTTGCAAATCTGCACAGAGCGGATGGAGTCTTCAGGGAGCCTGGGCAGGGCAGGGCAGGGTGAGGAAACAGGAGATCCTGCCCCACTCTGTCACATAAATGTGAGATTCCAAACACAGGGAAATGAGGTACATTGTTGTTGGGACAGAACAGAAGGGGCAGGGCTCTGGGATTTCAGAGGGAAGGAATACAGTTTACAGGAAGAGGCACAGATCAAATGTTTGCTAACAGGTGTTTCCTGGGCCGTCCAGAAATGATGAGATGCAGGGGACTCTGATCAAACAGGCCTTCTGGGCTCTTCTCACCCCTCATTCCTCATTCACGGCATGATGTAGCTATCAGAATAGAGCTCTTCCTGAATTTTTCTAAAATTTTAGGCAGTTTGAGGAAGGTCAAAGTTTCATTCTGAGTTTTATGAGCTTTGATTGCTTTCAACTCAAAATTATCTACATGCCAAAGTAGCCTATCTTGGGGCAATTCATTCTGAATCCCAGTGGTGATCCAGACAAAGCAGAGGGTAGAGGACACTGAGTCAAGGACGGAGCTGGCTCCAGTGGTGGTGGGATGGGAGCCTGGCCAGGGTGCATTAACTGGATGGGAAGTGAGGACACTGAGTGCAGAGAGTGCTCATAAACTTTGTTGGGGGGCCCAGGGCCAGAGATAGCAGGGTGGTTGGAGGGAGGTAGGGTCAGGGAATGACAGGATGTTTGAGAACAGGAATCATGGGGCGTGTTTATGGTATTGGCAGAGATTTTCTAGGGCGTGAGACCTTGGTGGGCAGGTGCACTAGCTGGCTCCTTTCCACAGGTTGCATTTCTTCTGCTTTCAGGGTGTTGGGACCTCTCACTGCTCTGGTCAGCACTCATCCTGGGATGGGGTTGCCTGTGGGACTCCCTGGGTGGGCAGCTTGGAGCCCCATCTGCTGGGGGTGGGGAAGCTGCAGGTATAGCTACTCCAGCCACTGGGGGCCCATCGGAGGAGCACTGGCAAGGGGGATGGAAGTACCGGGTTCCCCCCGCTTCTGCACTTGCTGGCTGTGGGACCCTGGGCTACTCACTTCTCAGACTCTGGCAGCGTGCCCACTTCCCCTCAGGGAGGAGCATCTCTGCACCAGGTGTTTTGTGAACTAGCCTCTCAGCTTTGTCCACAGCCCCACCTTCTGGGCTGATGTTCCTGCTCTTCCCCTTCATTCTCCAGGGCTCCCTCCGTTCCTCCCTCTTAATCCTATCCCCTGCAGCCTCCCCCTACTCAGAGTGGGGTCAGCTGGCCTTCTCTCCCACTGGCAGCTCCCTCACCTCGCAGGGCAGACTCAGCCCCTCCCCTCAAGGGCGGTCTCTTTGAACCCCTGGGGCCTCCAGGCAGTCAGAGTCCCAGGCCCTCTTGGCTGCTCCTGAGCACCCATGGGCAGTGCCACCAGACTTTGCACCATGCCTCTACAATGGCATGTCCCTTACCTTCTGTGCCCACCCACCCATCGCTCTGCTCAGCATTTGGGTCATGGAGAGGATGGTGTTGATTTGCTTTGTGAGAATTAAAACAAAGCAGGGTGGGGGCAGTGAGGGATTCCCAGCCCCCTAACCAGCCTGACAGCCCCACATCGTTTACTCACCCAGAAGCTTCAAATTACTTAAAGCAAATGCACACTTACTTCCTGCGGTTGTAGGTGTTTGAATTCTCTAGTTCAAGCTTGAAAGGAGAGGAGATTTCTTGCAGGAAGACAGCGTGATGTGGTGAAAAGAACTTGGGGTCTAGAAACACACTGGAGTTCACTATGGAATTTTTGCCCTGCCGTTTCTTTTTTTTTTTTAATTTTATTTATTTATGATAGTCACACACAGGGGGGGGGGCGGGGGGAGAGGCAGAGACACAGGCAGAGGGAGAAGCAGGCTCCATGCACCGGGAGCCCGATGTGGGATTCGATCCCGGGACTCCAGGATCGCGCCCTGGGCCAAAGGCAGGCGCCAAACCGCTGCGCCACCCTGGGATCCCTGCCCTGCCGTTTCTTAGCTGCATGTGTTGTAGGCAACGTGTCCATTCATCCATCTGTAAAATGGGGGCGTTAGCAGTAGCCTGTCAGCCTGCCCCATAGGTCAGACATGATTTCAAGCAAGGTATCTGCAGGGACGTTTTGGAAACCTGCATCCTAGGGATGGTGGGACAGGGAGGTGACTCAGCTCACCCCAGGCTGCCCTCATAGCTGCAGGAATGGCACTTCCTGGGATCCATCCTGTGCTCTGCTTGGGTCCCAGGGAGCACTGAATGTTCTGGCTAATTGGAGCAGAACAAAAGTCTCCCCCAGTGCAGCAAAAAGAAAGCAGCTGGAGAGGATGGGGGTGGGTGCTGCAGATTCCTGAGGAGGGTTGGTGGCTGTTGGTGGGGGAGCCAATAGGAAGCCAATAGGGAGTCTCCAATATAGGAGCTGGGATATTGCTAAGATGAGGGGTTATCTGGGTGCAGAGAGTGACATTTTCCTTTGCCACTTGTACTTGGGCCTCGGTCAAATTTTAGTCCTAAGTGCCTAGTTCTCCTTTCAAAGAGAGATCATTTGCAGTTAATTCTCTGGTCTTTGCAAGTGTGTTTTTTTTTTCTTTTTTTTTTTTTTTTTTTTAATTTAAAGGTCACTCTCAGAGATGCCTGGTACTCCCTGTTTCACCACTGCCATTGGAACCAGGTGTCCTGAAGTGCTTAGAGGCAGAAGGAATTCTATCTGGAAACACCTTTCATCTGCCTGTGTTTGCTGGCATTGTGGAGGAAATTTTCAGTGCCCTTCAGAGTTCTTCCAGCTGCCCTGAGCATCAGGTTGACATGAGATAGACCGGAGAAAGTCAGACAAAAGTTTACATACACACATACCTCCTGAATACATGGGAGAGACCCAGAAAGATGGGGTAACTCCTTGAAATGGCTGAAGCTGTCACCTTAAATACCATCTTCAGCTGAAAATGAAAGAGTAGGGAGTGAGGAGTCAGCTATGGGAGGTTGCCAGGAAAGCATAGTTAACAAGGTTGAGGCCATCATGCAGATTTAAGTCTGTACCTCCTCCACCGATAAGGGGTCTTAGGGTTTATAGTCACCCCCTCTTCCCAGCACAGTGAGAGGGACACCCTAACAAATGGAGATTCCCTTATGCATGGAAATGTGTCTTACAGAAGGACAATTCCTCTTTCAGAACTCCTCTTGGGTCTGCATTTTCTTACAAATCACTGGCTTAAAATAATATTCCAGAGAGACATCCTCTGGGGAGGCAGAGTTTGCTCCCCTGCACTGGTCTTCACACAACCATGAGCCTTCAGCTTTTGTGAACCAAAACCCACCTTACGAAAGGGAGGACTCGATCCAACAACATAGGAGTGGGAAGTGGGAGACCTGGGTTGGGGCCCAAGCTCTGTACCTGGTGAGAAATTTGCATGATTCAGTCAACACCAAGAACAAAGTAGTTGTAAAATCATCCCCATAGCTACCTGAAAAATAAGGTGGTAACATTTAACCATGAAGTAAAACTTAAGAATGAAAGGACTCTTCACTAGGATAAAGCAAAAGTAGAAAATCAGCACTGGTAATATAGCTTCAGAATTAGGACCAAAAATAAATTCCTGTTATCGCTGCACTGATGATTAATGAATGATAATGAATGAACATCCTGTCGGGCTCCTAAAAAGATTTAAGGTAGTTCAGCTTGATCTTGTTTGGACATTCTAGTTAATTCAGTCAGAGAAGATAGATAAACTGGGGGGGAAAGACAATACACGAATCTTGGTGTGGTTAGTGGAAACAGAAGAATAAGCAAAAATTGAGAGTTTAAGAGGGAAGATGAATGCAAAGTGTACTATACATGTTGATCTTCCTGAGCACGAGCAATAGCTGGCAAGTATAATGAAAAAGTCCATTTGTAGCAGAAACAGGTGATCGACTTACTTAGGAATAAACATAATATACGCCTGACCTCTGTAAAGAAAATTGCAGATCCTGCAGGGTGGGGACAAGGTGAGAAACAATATATCCCACAATGAGTGCATGTCCTATGGGGAAAGTGTGTCAGTAGCTTCATTTGCAAACACAGCCTCCCTCGAATCAATCCCAAGCATATTTTTCTGAACTCTGTGGATTCTGGAGAAGCAAACAGATGAGGATTTCAAAGAATATTTGAAAAATAAAAAGAGTAAGTTAGAAGGCCTCACCTTTTCGACATTAGAACACTTTATAAAATAATAATTAAAAAATAAATTAAAAATGAATGATGTGGAGAAACTGGATAGCATGGAGGAATTTTAATTTAGACAGCCCCCATGCCAAAACAGACAGCTGATGCCTCAAAGAGACAAACCTCTTTTTTAAAAAATAGAGAAGTTAGCACATAATGAAATATTTATCATTCTTATGAAGAAAGACCTCTCTCTGCTTTGAAGCAATACAAGAAACCACAGAGGGAAACAGGGACAGTTGACAGCAAGAACAAAGCAAACATTCCTGTATGCAGAGAAAGCAGGGACTTGAAACGCTGTGGAGAGGAAGGTGGTGGCACTAGCTGGGGTGTGTGTGTGTGGGGTGGTGTTAATAACCAGGCCAAACAGGCATGCATTATAGTTCACGAGGGAGAAAATGATCATCCCGTAGCAGGTAGGCACCCTGCTCACAGGGGCTGCTCCCTCAGGGGAACTCCAGGGTACACAGCACTGGGAGAGCCAGTAACCCTGCTGCTGATCAGGGTGGTCTCGGGGTGCTGCGTGCTCCCTGCTAAACCGGCAGAAAGCACCCCCCAGGACTTGCGCATGTCACAGGCCACCACGGCAAGGTTGAGGTCAGGGCATGGGATGTGGGGCTCTGGTGAACTCAGTTCCTCTCAGGGGTCAATGTCACCACTCTGTAAGCAATTGCTATGCAGTTTGGGCAGAAATACCCGTCCTCTGGCCTAATCAGTGTACCTCTGCAAGGAAAAAATTATCCCCCCGGAGATGTGCAGTGTGGCATTCGTCATACTGACAACTTGGCGGTAACTGATACACCCAGTAATGGGGGATTGTTTAGTATTAGGGGCATCTCTGTGTGTTATCTTGTGCAGCTATTAAACTTGATTATAGGGGTGCTTGAGTGGCTCAATCGGTTGAGCTTCTGACTCTTGGTTTCCACTCAGGTCGTGAACTCAGAGTTCTGGGATCAAGCCCTGTGTTGGGCTCCCTGCTCAGCAGGGAGTCTGCTGCTTCCTCTCCCTCTGCACCCCCCCTCGTGTGTACATGCGCTCTCTGTCTCAAATAAGTAAATCTTTTAAAAAGTTTGATTATAAAACCTATGTGGAAACATAAAAAATGTTTATTAAGTGTTGTTAAATGGACAGACCCCCCCATGCAAAATTACACACATACTACACTTGCAATGAGGAAAAAAAATGCATCTCTATGGACAAGGGCAGAAGGAAGTAGATACAAATGAGAGTAGCTTTGTTAGGGTGTTACTGTTGTTTCCCTTTTAAGCACTGGTGGATATCCCCCAAGGCTGGTGGGGTCTTCCCACCCACAGGCCCTTCCCCGGGCCCCCCGGGCACCAGTTCCTCAAGGATGGGCCCTGCCTTCTTTCTCTAACACAAGTGTGTGTCTACACCCCACCCCGGATGTGCACAGCCAGGCCAGCAGCTTCCTGGGAGCCCCAGAGTCCCCTGTGCTCCCAGCAGCTGCGAGGCCTGCAGATCCCACCACCTCTGTAGGATCTCACTATCCCCCGAGTCATTGCTGCAGTTCCCAGTGTGGCCAGCTCAGCCACAGGGCCAGAGTGGTCAACCCTAGAACCAGCAAGGAGCCCCCTGGGAGCCAGGAGCCGACCACCCACGGCTGTCTTGTGGGTTAGGCTAGCCCTGAGAGCGGGGCCCTACCTGAGAAGAGCACCAGGCCGCCAGCCCCAGGCCTGCAGGTGCCAGGGGCTCCAGGCTGGGCTCTGAGACCTCCATGCCCCTACCATTCCAAGAGCCTCCTGAGTGTGTGCGTGCATGAACCGGTGTCCCCTTCTCCTTTTCATGCCACATTGCTTGTCTCCTCTGTCCTGGCTTCTGTGGGGCCTGCCCATAGGCCTCAACCATTAACTCAGAGCTTGTGGTCCCCGCCCCTCCCTCTCCAAGACTGTGTCTAGGGCCTGAGAGCCTCTTGGTATGAATCATATGGATAAAGGAATAACCACCAGGTGGACAGCACTTTACAGTGTACAGGATGCTTCCATGCATACTTGTCTGTGCCCTTTATTCCCACAGGACAGTCTCTGCTCCCAGCTGATCTTAATGCTGAGACTGACCCCCTCCCTGCTTTCCACAGAAAATATAACACCACTGATGATGTCGTGAATTTTGTAGGGTTCCTGAAGATTCCAGGAACTCAGGGAGAGACTGCACAGAGCAGGGCATGGTGGCACTTTGCTGGCCACGCCGTGGGAGCCGGTCTCCTGGCGGTGGACCTCCTCAGCCTGGGTGTGGGTGGGAGCCTCCTTGCTGGGGGAGTTCTCTCTTGGGGGCCTGAGTGGAAACTGGCCTGCCCTGTGACGCCAAACAGCTGCATTTCCCCCTTGCAGGATGGGGGCGGGGATGGGGACATGGGGACTCAGACCACAAGTACGCATGTTCCTGGGCCTCCCTGAGGGTCTGCAGCACCTGGTGGGGAGGCAGGAGAATCTTCCAGATGACTGGGCAGCTGTCCCCTCTGGGCAGGCACCACCCTGCCTCTGGCCTGGCAGGTGCCTCTGGGTGGCACAGCTCTGGGGAAGGCTGTGCCCCTTCTGCCCTGGTCACCCCATCTGGAAAGCCCCCTGAGCTCTGCAGTTAGGCCTTCCCAGCAGTTTCCGCCCCCAGGCATCACCTATGTGGCTTCCCCATCAGATACTCCCCCTCCTGTTTCTCTAGTTGTGGAGCCTTCCTGCATCACAGCCCTGCATCCTCAGCAGTTGCACTGGCTGGGGTCCCTGCCCTAGCACAGGTGGTGTGGGGTGGGCCGGCCCTTCCTGGGGAGGATCATGGCCCCGTTCAGGGACCACCACTCCTTGGAGCTGTGTCCTGTACTGGGGGAGGTGGGGTGACTACTGCCGTATTTCTCAGGAAGTCCCAGGAACCTGGGGCCCAGGGAAGGGGAATTGAAGGTCCTGGGCTCCAGACCAGCATGGGTCAGGTGTTTAGGAACCCCAGAAACCCAGGAGAGCGACTGTGTTAGAACTCGGGACCTGGGCCAAGAGTGGACGTGGGGTCTTGCCTTGGCATAGAGACTCCCCACCTGCTCCTCCTTGGTTGGACCCCTCCTTCCGTGCTCTGCTCACGTTACATCTTATTCCTCGTCTGCCCATATAAACACGTGCACATCTGGTCCCCACCTCTCACTCACATGGTCCTTTCATGCCCAGCTGTATTGAGGCACAGTACACCCCACACTTTGGCAGTGTACAGTTTGGTCGGCCTGACGTACACATGCCCACGAAGCCATCAGCACAGTTGGGATGGTGAACACACCTGTCACCCTGGAAGCTTCCTCCTGCCTCCTCTCCACCCTGAGCCACCTACGGACCTGCTTTCATCTGCTGCAGACCAGTTAGCGTTTCCGAGAGTTTTGTAAGCAGAATCCTCCTCCTTTCCCCCTCTGGCTTCTTCGGTCTGGTGTGAACACTCTCCGTGCTGCAGGGTCACTAGAGCTTCCCTCCTGTCCTATGCACTCCCCTGTGGTAGCACACTTGGTGTATTTCCAGTTCTGGGCAATTACAGATGAAGCTGCTGTGAACATGTGCTCGCAAGTCATTGTAAAGACATGGTTTTGCATTTTTCTTGGGTATGTACTGAGAGGTAGAGCCTCCCGATTTTTATGGCAGGTATGTGTTTAGCTTTCAGTTGGACTGAAATTTTTATTGAGATAATTATTAGCTCACCTGCAGCTTTAAAAAATAACAGAGATCCTGTGCGTCTTTCCCCATTTTCCTGCAGCGATAACATTTTGTAACATCACAATGGGGGTAGTGACATTGATACAACCCACGCATCCTGTTCCAGTCCTCCCCGGGGTGACTCATGTAACTGTTACTAATATGTATGTGGGTCTTCAGTTATGATACACAGTGTATCACATGTGTAGACTCTCCCCATAGCTGTGTCTGCATGGTTCCAAGCACACATACCTCCCTGCTGTCCCTGCCCCTTTCATAACCCCAAGCAATCACTCATTTGTTTCAATTTCTAAAATTTTGTCATTTCAGAATGTTATTCAAGTGGTTCTGTACAGTCTGTTCCCTCCTGGCCCGGGCTCCCTCCCTCGGCTCCCCGGAGAGCCTTCCAGGTGCTGTGCACGTGTCCGTGCTCAGCTCCGGCTTATGGCTGAGTGGTGTCCTGTGCCGGCTGTGCCTAACCGTGTATCTGTCCAGGACATCCGGCTTGATCCAGCGTTTGACTCTTAGGAATCATGCTTCTGGGGACCCCTGGGTGGTGCAGTGGTTTAGCGCCTGCCTTTGGCCCAGGGCGCGATCCTGGAGACCCGGGATCGAATCCCACGTCGGGCTCCCGGTGCATGGAGTCTGCTTCTCCCTCTGCCTGTGTCTCTGCCTCTCTCTCTTTCTCTCTCTGTGTGACTATCATAAATAAATAAAAATTAAAAAAAAAAAAGGAATCATGCTTCCACAAACAAGTCTGCACAGTTTTTTCTGTTGGACGTAGCTTTGGTTTCTCTGTGACGCAAGTCCAGGCACGCAGTTGCTGAGTAGTATAACACCTTCATGTTGCCTTTTCCTAGAGGTGCTCCCCACTTTACATTCCCACTGCAACTCGTGCGTGATCTGGACTCCCTACCTCCGCACCAGCATGTGGTGCCGTCCCTGTGTTCTGTTTCTGCCAAGCTGACACCATGCAGTGGAGTCTCGCGGTGATTTTACTTTGCACCATCCTGGCGACTGATGACGCCGAGCATGTTTTCACGTGCTTACTTCCCACGTATACATTGTCTTTGGTGAAATGTCTAGTTACATATTTTGCTTATTTTCTGATGGGATTACTCATTGATTTGGGCTATTGGCTTTTGGCTATATGGTTTTCTCCCTTTTTTTTTTCCTAAAAACTTTATGGTTTTGAATTTTAATTGATTCTCTGGTGCATTTCAAGTTAATTTTTGTATGAGGCATGAAGTGTCAGGAGAGGTTCAGTTTCTGCCTGTGAACATCCTTCCTCCACTGAATTGTCCGCATGCCCCTGTCAGATATTGGTGGTGCACTTTTGTGGGCTTGTTTCTGTGTTCTCCGTTCTGTTCCATTGATCTGTGTGTCTCTCCCCATTGCAGGCACCATAGTCATGGCCTTAATTACTGTGGCAGTGGTATGGAACAGTAGTGATCCTCCCACTCGGTTCCTCTCTGCCAAGATTGCTTTAATTACACTGGGGTCTGTGACTCTCCATATAAATTTTAGAATAAGCTTGTCTACAGCCATAAAAACCTTACTGGTGTTTTGACAGAAATTTCATTAAACCCATAGATCAATTTGGGGCTCATTTAACTACATTAGATCTTCCAACCCATGAATACAGCTCATCTCTCCACTTATTTGGGCCTTTCCAATGCCTTCCATCGGCATTTTGTGATTTTTAGCATGCCGATCCTGTGCACGTTTTGTTAAACGTGTAACTAAGGGTTTCATGGTCTCCGAGGTGGTTGTAAATGGCTTTGTGTTTTTAATTTCAGTTCTGGCATATTTATCATTAGTGTATAGAAATGAAATAGATTTTTGTGAGTTGATCTTATATCCTGAGAATGCGCTGAGCTCATGTATTAGTTCTAGGAGTATTTTGTTGATTTCCTGAGATCTTATGCATAGATAATTGTGTCATCTGCAAACAGAGACAGTCTATTCTTCATTTTCAGCCCATTTGCCATTTATATATATATATGTATTTTCCTGCCTAGTGCAGTAGCTGGAACTTCCAGGACTCCATCAAACAAGCCATGGGGATGCTCTTGCCTTGTTCCTCGTCGTAGGGAGAAAGTGTCATATTTTTAACCATTAAATATAATGTGAGCTGTTGCTTTTTTTATAGCTGCTTTTTATCAATGAGGTAATTCCTTCCTATGTCTAACTGCCTGTTTTGTTTTGTTTTGTTTTTTTAAATCACGAATGACTTGAATTTTGTCAAGTGCTTTCTCTGCATTCATTGATAGGATCATCGGATTTTTCTTCAATTTGTTGATACAGTGGATCACATTGATTGTTCTGAATATTCAACTAACCCTGCATACCTGGAATAAATTCCTCTTGGTCATGACATAGAATATCTCTTATACTCCATTGAATTCACCTTGATAATGTTTTGTTGAGCATTTTTTCATCTTAATTCATGAGCGATATTAGTCTGTAGTTTTCTTTCTTTGTATTCTGTGTGGCTTTGGTATCAGGGAAATACTGCCCTTATGAAATAAGCTGGAAATGCTTCCTCCTTTTCTGTTTTCCAAAAGATATTGTGGAAAATCAGAGTTAGCTTTTTCTCCAGCTTTACTGATGAATAATTGATGAAAAATGTATGTATTGACTGTGAACAGTGTGGTGTTTTGCTGAATGTACGTGCTGTGAAATGCTCACCAAGTCAGGCCATCATTGTGTCCATCACTGACAGTTGTTTATGTGGTGAGAACGTTCTCTCCTGGCGGATTCCAAGTGTGCATTATATCATTGTTCGCTAACATCACCATGCTGTAGGTTAGATTTCCAGAACTCCATCTCACATAACTAAAGCTTTGTCCTCTTACCCAGCATCTGCCTATTTACCCCTAGTCCCTGGTGGCCACGCTTCTGCTCTCTGCTTCTGTGAGTTAACTTTTAGATTCCACATGTAGGTGAGATCATGCTGTATTTATCATTCTGTGCCTGCTGGTTTCATTTGTCATAATTTCCTACAGGGTCACATGTTGTCCGAAATGTCAGGATTTCCCTCTTTTTGAAGGCTGAGTAATATTCCACTATGTGTATACACCACATTTTCCTTATCTATTCATCTGTTGGTGGACACTTGTGGATGATCCCACATCTTGGCTGTTGTGCATAATGCTGCAGTGGACATGTGGATGCAGGTATCTTGAAGATACCACTCCTTTGGGTAAATACCCAGAAGTGAGGTTGCTGGATTATATGGTAGTTCGATTTTTCTTTTTTTTGAGGAGCCTCCATACTGTTCTCCAGAGCAGCTGTACCAGCTTGCATTCCCATCAACTGTGCACAAGGATTTCCTCTTCTCCACATCCTTGCCAACACCTGCTATTTCCTGTGCTGTTGATTTTCGCCATCCTGACAGGTATGAGGGGGTACCTCATGGTGGTTCTGATCTGTTTTTCCCCAATGCCAAGTGACGTTGAATATCTGTTCATGTGCCTGTTAGCCATCTAGATGTGTTTTATATATATATATTTATATATATATTTTAACATTTGGTAGAATTATCCCAAATGACCATCTGGGCCTTGAGGATTTCTTTCAGGGGAACTTTTAATTATGAATTCAGTTTCTTTCATGATTATGGGGCTGTTTAGACTATATCTTTAATCTTGGTTAGATTTTGTTTAAGTTTTCTAAAAATCGGTCCATTTCTTGTTTGTTGTATTAGGAATTGTAATATTCTTTTATTATCCTTTTCATGGCTACACAAGCTATGGAGAGAATATTCCCTATTTAATTTCTGATACTGGACAAAAAGTCAGTAAAATTTACAAACCTCTGACAAAATTGACGAAAATTACAAGAAAGAACCAGATTTTTGTTTCATTGATTATTTTTATATTATTTTCTTACTTTCTTTGATTTCTACTCTGATTTTTGGTTTTCTTGCTTTTCTCTGCTCTGGGTTTATTTTGCTCTCTTTTCCAGTTTCTTGCAGCAGGGACTTAGATAACTAGCTGGAGAGTGTCCTCATTTCTAGTGTATTTAGTGCTTAAACATTTCCTCTTTAGCCCTGCTTTAAAATCATTGGTTCTCAGCATGACAAGTAATTTCTGATTGTGTGCCAGATGTGTCTTTTATATTAGGAGATATCGGTGGCCTCTATTTAACTTTTTTATTTGGGAGGGAGTCTCCCTGTTACTTCTGGAGGCAGTGGTTCTAATGACAGCCTAGTATGAAGAGCTCTTATGGTGTCACTTTGGTCGTCTTGGTTCATCTGGAGCAACCATGGCTTCCACTGGCTCCTGTTGGTTCTGCCAGGCCCCTGGAGATAAAGAGGCTTCCTGGCGGAGCCCTTGCTGTGCTGGGGGCTCCTCTGCCAATGCCACTGGCCACTCCGGGATCTCCTGGCAAGAGCGGGGGTCTGGGGCTCGGTGTAGGGGAGAGAGCATCTGTCCTAACCATTCACTGTGAGCAGGGCTCCTGCTGACACCCCTGTGGGTGGGGCTGCCATTGCTTGCCTGCACGGAGTCTCCTGCAAGGCACCTCCATGTCCATTCTTGCTGTTCCTCCCAGACCCCCAGCTCTGTTCCCACATGAACTTTGTCTTCAGCTGAGACGAGGGAAGATGTGATTTATGCCCATGTGTTGCTTTCAGCCACAGCTGAGAACACAGCTGGTCTCAGGTCCTGGGCAAAGGACCAGCAGGGGCTTTGGGTGTGAGCCAGGTAGGCCTTTCAGAGAGGGTCAGTGCCTGGGGGTGATGGAGCTTCCAAGTTCGCTAGAGTTCTAGAGCATAGGTATGTATTCCGGCAGCCTATACTGCCCTGATGCTTCCACAGGTGCATGTGGAGGCCGAGAAAATTAGGGCCATTCAAGTTTAACATTGGCACAAGTACAGCCATTGTAGCTTCGGCAGCCATCTCAGGCCACTGTGACCAGGCCACTGTGACCAGGTAGTGAACTCTACCTTACCCCGGCTATAGAAAAAAACACAAAGCATGCCCTTATTGGAATAAGGAAGCAAGAGCTTGTGAGACCTCTTTACTGGAGATTCTCACACCCCCACCCTTAGTGAAAAACCCCACCTTACCCCTAGACCAGCCCTTAAAAACCCAGCTGTAACCCACCTCGGGGTCCAAATCCCTGCTCTGCTATGTCAGGTATACTTGGACCCAAGCTCGAGCTTGCTAATAAGACCCAGCTGTAACTCACCTCGGGGTCCAAGTCCCTGCTCCGCTGTATCGGGTATACTTGGACCCAAGCTTGAGCTTGTTAATAAACCCTCACGTACTTGCATCGGTGTTGGCTCCTTGGTGGTTTTCTCGGATTCGCAATCTTGGCACAACAGTGCACAGGCTGGTGGTCCACTTGGACCTCTGCCTCATCTCTTTTCCTTTCTGCTTCAGCCTGTGCATTTGCTTCTTCCTCCACTTGGCTCTCAAGGTGCAGAGGTTTCTAAGGAGATGGCTCTAAGGCTGAGCTGAACTTCATCACTTGATTCAGAACCCTGGGGTGGCCTCTAGGGCTGCAGACCCTCCACTGTCTGTTCATCTCTGACCACGTTCTTTCTCCAGCTCGTGCCTCAACCTCATGACCTCCACGCGTTTCCTGGCCCAGGCCTCAGGGCCTTTCACTCCTTCATGACTTGGATCTAAGACCCCTTTCCTCTCCTTCCTGGTCATTTCCTGCTTCTTCATTCAGTTTCCAGAGCTGGAGTTCCTGGATTTAAATCTCAGCATCTCCACCAGGAGGATATATTCGTTTCTCCCCCACCTCATCCCCATTCTGCGTCCTCCCTTATTTCTTGTAGAAATTGAATTCCCTTTCAGATTTCTTCTGGCCACAAGGCTGCCCCATGGAAGCCGCATGTCTCCAACTCCTCCTGCCATGCCTTTCCCCCTCCCACCGCAGACTCTGCTGCACGTATCCCTGGAGCTGTGAGAGGCAGGGAGACAGGTGGGGAGACCCAGCGTTCCTGACTGGTCCCATGGCACAGAACAGGCTGCGGATCCTGGGCAACCTGCCTGGTGCACGGGGAGTGAGCCTGGGAGCAGATGATAGGCAGGGCTGACCTTGCAAGTCCTGTTGGCCACAGGAAGGCTCCCTTAGTGATCCTGATAGTTTTGAGGAGAAGGGTCTGTTTGAGAAGGTCTGGCTGCTGTGTGGGGATGCACTAGGCTGCTAAAAGTGTAGCTGGCAGGGGTGGTGAGGATGAAGGGCAGAGCAGCAGTCCCGAGTGTGAGTTGGGGGAGCAGCTCCTGGAGCCCCACCCACGCCTTCAGCAGGACAGGAATGCCGGTGTGCAGCACAGGGCATTTGCCAGGACAGAGAGGAAGGCGAGGTTTGGGAAGAAAGATCCTGAGGGCAGTTTTGTGACGTCAGGCAGACAGATGGGTACACAAGGGCAGGGCCCAGAAAGATTGGAGATGCTTGAAAAGGATTTATGAGCCTGACGGTGGGGCCTGGAGTCCTGTGTGAACCCCATCACCCAGGGAGAGTGCGTAGTCAGAACACAGAGCTGCAGAGCATAGGTGCTGGATCCAGGCATGGGATGAGCACCAGAGATGCACACCCATCAGAGGAAAAGCAGGAGAAATGTAAACTGTCATCCTGGAGAGGGAAAGCCTGTTTATGTGAGTCGTGAAGGAGAAAGGTTACAATTCCCACATTCTGTAATAAGGAAGAAGATACCCTCCTGGACAACGGGACACAGAGCCTGACAGAACCAGGCCAGTGCACCCAGCTGGTGTGACCCATGCTCCTGAGAACCAGGTCCAGGGAAGTCAGCAAGGAGGGCTCCACACCCATCAGTCTGGCAAACCTTAAATGCAAGAACTACAAGCACAGTGGAGCAAAAGGGACACTTGTATCCTGTTGGGGAAGTGTGTTCGGAGGAGAGTTTGGGAGAACGAGTCACAACTCTAACCAGCAACAGAACCTATTGTAGACACAAGCTCGCGAGCCCACATCAGGTGCCCTGAAACAAGGGAAGGTTATGAAGTATTTCTACAGAATGGGTTAGAATGGACGTGGAAGTAATCCAAGTCTACAGGCGCACTGGTCAGAGGATGCCCGGTTTGTGAGGGGTAGTGATGGTGGGGGCGGGCAATCTCTCTAGAAACCCCTGTGTGGTCTGAAGCACACTAACAAGAATGCTGTCTTGCCTTAACTGTGGATAAAACAAACTATCAGACAGAAAAGGAGAAATCCAGAGTTGGCCTGCGCAGAAAGAAGGCTGTGGCTGTCTCGTCTCTTTTCCGCTGGCTGTGGAGCAGGCCCTCTGCACCTGGGTGGCAGGTCCAGGCTCTCCGTCGGGGGCAGCCAGGAGAGCTGCCTCGAGGGGGAGGCCCACACCTGGGAAAGCACTCTGACCTCCTGCTCAGAAGCCCCCATTCATTCACATAGCCTGGCAGCATATTTTCAAATAAATCACAAGCACAACAGTTACATTCTCCAAACCACGCTGGAAAAAGGATTATGGTATTTACTATGGGGACAGGAAGATTGATTCTCACCCAGAAGATCTGCCAGGTTCTTGATTTAGGGAGCTGGTGATCAGCATGGGTTAGCCCTGATTTATATTGGCTTATTCTCCCCACGGCCCCCTCTCCGGGGTCCAGGGACGCTTGGTGGGATGGCCCGGAGTGAGTACTATCCCACTGGGTCCCTATGAGATGGTGCACCCAGGCCATGGGCACAGGCAGAGATCACTTCCCACCACCACCTTCCACTGCACCCCTGATCCTGACCCTGCCTGGTGGCTCCTGGCACCCCTGGGTAAAGTCCGACTTCTTGCCTGGAATTACCAGACCTCCTGGTGGGGCCTCTGCCACCAGTTGGTCCTGCTTGTGGCCCTGGCACTTGTCCCCATACATGACTGGTTCTCTCTGCCCTTGGGCAGCTCATGGTCCAGTGCTGGACACTGACCTGTGGCCAGTCCCGAGAGACAGGTGGGCTGAGGCACATGGAGGAGGCAACGTTCATTCCTCTTCCTGCCTGCCATCTGTGCACCCACGATGTCCTCAGGTCACCTTCTGGTCCTCGCGCCTCACTCACCATCCACGTGCTCTTTCTGCATTTCCTTAGAGCCCACGTGGGGCCCCAGGACTCATGGCAGCCCAGGCACTGTGCACCAACCTGACCGGGACTAGCACTTGCCCTTGAGAAGGAATGTCTAGCTGACCAGGTGCTTCCTTAGGGGTCACTGAAGGATCAGTGGGTAGTGTAGGACAGTGGGGTTTGGAACTTGGCTGTGGACCAGATGGACTTGGGACTGCACCCCAGTAGCTGGCAGCAGGCCCCATGCAGACCTCTTGTTTTCTCTTGAAGCCAGCACTTCCAGGGCCACCTCCTGGCCTGAGCAGATTCCATTCGGTCCGGTTCTTACCCACCCTCATCCGGGGGGCCCCCCAGCCCTGCCTCCAGCCCTCTATTGTGTTTCTCTCGGCCCGCCTTCCACAGTGGATGTTGCCTGGATCCGCCTGTGCCCCAGCCACAACAGAGGTGCCATGGAACACAGAGGAGAGGCTAATACACGTGTGTCCCAGCTCCGCCACACTCTGGCAGGGGAGCTCAGAGTCCCAGCTGCCAGACACAGAGGTTTGCGTTCGGGTGGATGTGATTTCATGGTTTTCTCCAAAACAACCATGAGTGTTTGTGTAACTAAAAAGCACATCATGGTGATTTTCCTAAAATAAAGGAAGAGTTTATTCCATCATGATGAAGGTAAGATTCTTGGGAGCAATTGTGAGGTGTTGTGACATTTCCTGTATGAGAGTCAGGAGGCCTCCCGTTAGCATTGCCAGCTGATGGCTCCCCAGGTCCGGCCTGCATGCCCTTCGTAGCTGGGAATTTGCTTCCTCCCACCAGCGCCATCTGGCAGCTGACAGTGTGTCCACTTCCTCGGACCCCACCCTCGGCCACTCCCCCCGCCCCTGGCCACTCTTCCTGGGATGGCACCCCACGGCCCTGGACACTGGGGTATAGGCACTAGTCCTATCTTCCCTGGGTGAGGCTCAGCCCACCCCCTAGCCCACACCTGCAGGTGCTACTCACCTTGTCTGGACAGCAGCAGAGTCTCCTGATGGTGACGCAGGGAGGATCAGGGAAGATGCAACCTGACACCCACCCCTGCCCACCATGGGTGGCCTCTGCTGGTGTGGGGAAGCAGGCCAACTGGCCAACGACCAGTTTGTAAATTATTTTTTTAAATTTGAGTTTTGCTACAGCCATTCTTCCTTGTTCTCTCCCATCGGAGGTTGAGGGGCTTGTGGGTGTTGAGTCTGGCACCCAGCTGCCCTGGAGTGGAGTAGCACCTCCTAGGTCTCAGAGCTCTGTGGGCTCAGCTGCTCCAGCCTGGCCAGAAGCCCTGTGCCACTTGCCACAGCCAGGTGGATGTGGTTGTGGACCTGCGAGTACATGGAGGAAGTCACTGCGGGCACAGGGAGCAGACCCAGCAGAGGGTGTAGGACAGGTGTCTCCTCCAGAAGAAGATCCAGCAAGAGGCAGGAGACAACTTAACAAAAATAAATAAATGAGAACATAGGTAAGAGCTCCTTTGGAGATCCCACAGGAGCAAGGTAACACCGTCCTAAAACTTAAAAAAAAAAAAGTGTGGTTTTTTAATTTCAAAATATATACACAAATTGGAACACTGTCTTTGTTGAGAATTATAGTGATAACAGCTTGCAAGATCAGGTGTGGAAGTATTGAAAACAGCCTAAATACACGAAGGTGGAAATCAGGGGGAAAGATGGGAGGAGGGAGGGGGAGGCTCAGGCCCGTGTGTCCGTGTGTGAGGAGAGGTAAGGAACCCTCATCCTGGTTGGGCCACAGAGAGGCTCATGTGAGGGGAGGGGAGGAATGGGTCCTTCCCTGGAGAAGCTGGATGAAGCGAGGACAACACCGTACAATAGTGATATGGTGGGAGAGGAAGCTTGTTCTGTGAGGCGCTAGATCTGCTCATCTCTGAGGATATCACCACCAGGACGAAGCCACCAGGAGAAGCTTGTGATGACACGATGGCAGAAGGCCTGGACCCAGGGTCAACCACAGGAGGGGCAGCCCTTCGGCTGCATGGTACTTGTGGTGGGGGGTTTACTCACCTGCCACACATTTGTGCTCCGGAGGCCACTGCTTGCAACACTCCCCATAGCCCATGGTGCACACTGTCACTGTGCCCAGTTCACCCGCGGGGCTGAGGCTGCAGAGTTGGAAGCCAGGCCCGGCCACCCCCGAGGACCACACCTGATGGCGGAGCCAGTCCCGCATCTGTGGCCTTTGGGGGATGTGACCTATTTTAGCATTCTTAGCAGTTTTCAAAATATCACTGTTTTTTTTCCAGCAGAACATGGCTTACCTGTGACGGAGCCGCTACCCCCTCCCCACCCCCTACCCCACCTGCAGACCTGCCTGCTCGTGGACACAGTGACTTGGCTCAGACTCAGGCCTGCCACTCCTGGTGGCCAGAATCGGGGATGTCTCCTGCATATGGAGTTCACAGGCACCACCAGCTGCGTCTACCTGCCTGCAACATCTTCGAGGTGATAGATGCTCAGTGGGATTAAAATAATCTGGTTCGTATGATTGGCATCAAGGTAATTAAAAAGTAATTAAATTAACCAAAAGTAAAACATAATTAAGGTTAAAAGGATAGAAGTGGGGCTCGGCCTCAGGGACGCATTTGGCTGGCCTGGCTTCCTGCGTGCCCACTCTCAGTGACCATTTGTGTCAGGGTGTGAGTGTGCTGCCCATGTGACGGTGCCTTCAGGGCCAGGGGGCATGGGATGAGGATGCCTAACAAGTGTCAAGTTATCTTCACATCCAGTGCTCAGGAACTGGAAAGGCACCAAGTATCTGATGTTGATAAGGAAGTCAGGCCCGCTGGGCAGGTAGTCCCTGCCCTGACTCCATCTTCATTCCCCAGGGGCCCTCAGACACCCCCCCCCCCCCCGCAGTTAGCATGTGCATAATCTGTGCAGGCCCCAGGCTAAGCCCCTGCCAGGGCACCTGCAGGGGCGGGGTGGGGCTGGACCTCGTGCACCGCTGCCTTCCCCTTCCCCTGGGGGTGCAGGAAAAATCTGTCCCCAAGCTGGGGTGACCAGGAGCCACAGCGGCAGCAGAACCAGCCAGGGAGCTCTAAAAATCCACATGTGCTGTTACCAACCCCCCCAAAAGCCCCAGAGCAGACTCTCTGGGTGGGGAGTTGTTATTATATTAAACTCCCATGGGGATCCCTGGGTGGCTCAGCAGTTTAGAGCCTGCCTTCTGCCCAGGGCATGATCCTGGGGTCCTGGGATTTAGTCCCACATCAGGCTCCCCGCATGGAGCCTGCTTCTCCCTCTGCCTGTGTCTCTGCCTGTCTCTCATGAATAAATAAATGAAATCTTAAAAAAAAAAAAAAAAAAAACCTCCCAAGGGACTCCAGTGTGTGTCCAGAGTCGGGGCCAGGGGAGCCCAATCTGAGTCCCCTCTGCCTCCCCTCAGGGCTGAGGGTCCCGAAGGCTGCCTTCTGCCAGGAGCATGTGGATGGTACAGGTGCTGCTTGGGCCTCTCGCGGGCCTGCACTCCCCCTGCCAGTTCTGCCCCAGCGTCTGGAGCAGCTCTCCACCCACTCCGCGCCCCCATCCATGCCTGCCCGAGCCAGGCCTGTGCCCCTTCTCACCCGTCCCTTGCTCAGTCTATGCTTGCTCCCCTATGCTGTGGCTTCCCCCCACCTGCTGGGCCCTGGTGGGAGGGTCTCTCTCTCTGGGCGGCCCGGGAGTGCGCTTGGCCACACTGGCTGGGCAGGCTTCTGGGGTGGGGGCTGTGGCTGCCGGTCGTCATGGGATAGGCAGCGCCCCCAGGGAGGCTGCACACTCACCTGCCCCGTGGGCACAGAATGCAGAAGAATGCTATCGCCTGCTGGAAAGCCGCCTGGTGTCCCCTGCTACTGGGTGAGGCGGGATGGCTGCAGGTGCATGGGAGCGGGGTGAGAATCTGCATATCCCCATGCACCGGCCACGTGCGGTGCGGGGAATTCCCATGCACAAACACTGTAGGCAAAACTGAGAACATCATGTGTGATTCCATTTAGAGAAGATTCTCGACCACGCAAATAAATGGAGGGGGACAGAAAACAGAAGAGGGGGTGCCTGGGGATGCGGGGCTGTGGGCGGCCATGGAGGGGCCCAGGGAGGCTCCTGGTAGTGGTGACACTTCTGTGGGGACACATGCACCAGAGCTCACTGAGCCGCGAGGTTCAGCGCAAGCCCGTTACAACTCAATAAAGCTGTAAGGAAATCTGTGAGACTTGTGACCCTGGCTTGCTCCTCCCCTGTCAGGGTGACCATGGGCAAGTTAGTTCAGCACACTGTGCCTCGGTTTCTCCATCTATAAAATAGGAATAACACTGCTCGCCTCCAGTAGTTGTGCAAACTAGTAAGACCGTGATCAAAGCTTTGGGCCTGCCATTTCTTTTCCAGCCCTGTTTGTGCGCCCGGGAGGGGTGGTCTGTGTGCATCTGGGGAGAGGTGAGACCCTGATGGGCGTGTGTGGGGAGGGCAGGCATGAAGCCCCCTCCATCCACCTGTCCCCCTTCTCTGCCAGTCCGTGTGGGGACTGGTTTGCTTTTTTTAACAGTCACTAACCTGGTATGTCTACTGACTCATTCGGTTCTTTATCATTTCCAATAACACAGCGCATTTTGGAAATCATATTGTCCCGGTGCCTTCATGGCTTCTGCAAATCAAATTTATTTTGCCATTGAAAATGTCAAAAGGGGGGATCCCTGGGTGGCTCAGTGGTTTAGCATCTGCCTTCGGCCCAGGATGTGATCCTGGAGTCCTAGGATCGAGTCCCACATCAGGCTCCCTGCATGGAGCCTGCTTCTCCCTCTGCCTATGTCTCTGCCTCTCTCTGTCTCTGTGTCTCTCATGAATAAATAAATAAAATCTTAAAAAAATATATCAAAAGGATTCAGCCAAAGGACACCTGAAATCTGTGGGGTGGAGAGGCGCTAAGGCTGGCTCTTGGGACACGAGGGCAGCTGAAGCTCCCTGTCTGAGTCGATTCCCTATAGTGGGGAGGAGTCGGGGCATCCCCTGGAGAAGAGCGGCTCCAGACCTTCTGGCAGGTTTCCACGGGATGAGGAGGGTCGCATGGCATCACCGCACAGCTGGGGCCCTGTCTCTGCTGCCCTGTGCAGGGGTGGGGATAGGAGGGGCATCAGTGTTCTTGCCCTTGGAGGCATTGCAGATGAGAGCGACCCAGGGCCTCCAGCTCTGGGGATGGCACTGTAGCCAAGTTGGTGTCCAGTGACACGGGGAGAGTGTCTGCAGGGTGCGCTGTGGGATCTGACCACTCTGCCCCTCACCAGCTGTGCAGGCCTGGGAGTCTGGTCTGCAAAGTGGGTATCTGGCACCTCACAGCTTAGCCCCCACTCCAGGCCCTTGGTTATGTATGTCAGGTACGAATCTGAATGTAGACCTAACCAGGGGTCGGGCATGTTTGTGAATAGGTCATAGGTGTACAAGGACACACGTCTCAGGTGCTGGGGGGATAGTTTCCCAGGATTTCCAAGGTGGGAGTATCCGCATAATGAGGATGAAGCTCTGAAATCCCCCCTTAGCAGCGAGTCAGGTTGGGCTTGTCCTGGTTGGTGCAGCCTGGCCCATCACCCCGGGGACACCACACAGATGGGCCAGGTCCTGACTCCCGGTAATCTGCTACCCTGTGGGCTGTGGGCACAGCAGGGGCCAGCCCCATGGGACAGACATGATGGACTGGACCCTCAGGAGGGCTTCCTGGAGGGGCTAGACTGGTGTTGTGCAGGCGAAGGGCAGGTGCAGGCAGGGCTCCTGGTGGAGGCAGGAGTGGAGGCCAGAGCTGGGTGACAGGGACCACTGAAGGTCAGATGAAGATGCAAGCTCCATCCTGGAAGGATACCAATAAATCTTTCAAGGGGCTCAGTGTGTAGTCACACCAGGCCAATATGTCTCCAGCGGATGGAGGCCCAGCGAGTCAGCCAAGGGCAAAGGCATGTGGCATACCCAGGGTAAATGGGCACGAGCCTCCCAGGGCCATGTCCACGGTGGGACCCTCGGGACAGCAGGTGTGGTCCATCTGGGAAGCTCCCAGCTGACAGTGTGCCAAGGCCACGGCCCCGAAGAAATGAGACCCTGCGTGTAGAAGACTGGCGGCCAAGCGCTGCTCATCTTCCCTTGCTCCCTGTTCCCTGTCTGGAGACTTGGGACCCACGTGCTGTGGCGTGGTGGTGTGTCCTCAAGGCCCCCACGACTGAGTGCCACACTAACCGTCCTGGAGAAAGTCCAAAAGGGAAGGCAGCGGCGATTCCATGGCATTTCAGTTCTGGGAAGAAGCCAGTTTCCAAGTGTGTTCCTGCAAGTCTAGGAGAGCAGGAGGTGCCCTGGTGGGACTGACTGTGTGCACGGGGTTGTGCGAACCCCCGAGACTGAGTGTGTGCCTCATCAGAGAGCATGCTGGGTATTTATCTTCAGTCGGGTCGCCTTTTGCCCAAAGTCAGAATTTTGCCATCATTTAAGTTAATGTTTTGGGGCTGGGAGAAGCCTACCTGGTCTACCCGGCACCTCTTGGGCGGTTTCTGATGGTTGCAGGGCCCATCGGGGCTCATCCCGTGGCTGGCAGCTTGGGTTCCACAGTGCTGGGCTTGCAGACGCCGCGCCGAGAGCCACAGTGTGTGCGATGATGTGGGGCAAGGACCTGGACCTGTCACGGGCGGCGAATCCGCTCCGTGCTTGCCCACTACTCTGCAGTCCCTGCCTGGGTCTCCATCGGCCGCCTTTGGGGGCTGGGAGGAGGTGGGCCCCGGAGCTGCATCTCCCGCCCCACCCCATATGCAGCTCTGGGTCTGGCTTCCCCTCTCCTTCCCGGGGCCCTAAGGCATCCCCCATCCAAGGAGCCCTTACGGGCAGGCCTGGCGGGGTGTGGGCTCCCGAGGGGGCGTCCCCACCATCTCTTCAGCTCCAGCAGATACTCCAAGGACCCATTTTGTGAATTCAGCTCATTCAACCAGCAGTAGTTCTGGCTCTGACTGCAATCAGACAGAGGTCACCTCCCATAACCCTGTGCATGCTCGCCAGAGAGTGCCGGAAACACGGGTAGCTTGACCAGGGCAGTGCGTTCGCTTGTTGCAAAGGAGGGGAGGGCCTGCTTCCAGGAACCACGAGGAGTCCCGTTGAGAGGGTCCAGGCCTGTCTCCGGGGGTGGGGCAGTGTTCAGGAGGTGGAGGAGTGATGCTGTGGTCTGGTATCCTAACCCTTAGCCCCAAAATAGATCAAGCAAAACCCTAAAACATTACAGGGAAAGCTGACAAGTCAGCAGGTGTAACGATTGAACGTCTCCCTCGAGCGTGTTCCAGAACGTGTGCAGTTGTATGCGTGTGTAAATATACACTTGAACCGTGCACATGGAGAATGATGTGGGAACCCAGGGAGGTCTCCATGCGTCCCAAGGAGACTTTGTTACCTGCAGCTCTCGCCCAGCGGGAGGGAAGTGGTAATCAGCAGCCAAGTGTGGGTCAGGTGTGTGATGAAAACCAAAAAGCACACTTAAATCATCCGTGGGTTAGAAAAGTAAATCATGGGATCCCTGGGTGGCGCAGCGGTTTGGCGCCTGCCTTTGACCCAGGGCGCGATCCTGGAGACCCGGGATCGAATCCCATGTCGGGCTCCTGGTGCATGGAGCCTGCTTCTCTCTCTGCCTCTCTCTCTCTCTCTCTCTATATATATATATAACTATCATAAATAAATTTTGAAAAATTTAAAAAAAGAAAAAAAAAAGAAAAGTAAATCATAACAGATGCTAACAAGTGTTTCAATTGGAAGATGAGGGGGCACCATGTACTCAGGCTTGTCTGACATACTTGGTTCTGAGGGGGGTCATTTATAGTCTCGGACGTGTTTGTTAGGAATTTAGCACAGCTGCCCGAGACCCGTGACCCAAGCAGGCGATGCAGGAGCTGGGAAGACAGTAAGAGAAACAGGAAGGGGGGAAGGCGATGATAGAAGCAGATTGACAACCAAGCAGGTAACAGAAGGGATGGCAAGTTACAGGGAAGAGAGCCCCAGAACAAGCCTGTCCTAAGCCGACCCTGAAGAGCGACCAAGGAGGGGAGGTGTTCAGAGCAGAGAGGGATCCGGGGCGTGAACACTCCTCTGTGTCCTGCTTCCAGACGTGGGATAACTCCCCAGCAGATGACAGATGAGGACTTGTCCTCATGGGAACAGTCTCGTTACTCGGTTTTGAGAGATGGGTTCCAACCCAGTGGTGTCTGTGTCGTTGTGACTCCTGGCGCCAGGGGCATTCACCCGGATGAGAGATGCTCAGAAATCATGGGAGGATGTGCTTCCGGGAAAGTTGCAGGAGGAAGCCCAGCAGGGGACTGCTGGCCACTCGTCAGCTGTGCCCTGAGAGTAGGGCCCTTACCCCGCTGATCCCAAATGTCCCTGTCCTGCAGCTGGAGACCTTCAGTGCTGACCTCCTGGAACCCCAGATGCCAGGAGGTGGCCTAGCCCTGAGGACAGGTGGTGCTCAGTAAGCACGGAAGGAAATGGGAGGCAGGGGGACAGGTGTTGGTATCAGGAGTGGACGCATGGAGTGCAGGGGGCGTCGGTGTGGAAAGAAGTCACATGCGCCCAGCCCAGCCCGGGGGGAGGCTCTTGGGCTGCGGCCTGCTGAATGAAGGGGGTGCCATCTGGCGGGGGGGGGGGGCGAGTGTGGGTCTGCGGCGGGGGGGAAGGAAGTCAGTTCTGACCTGCCGCTGTGCCCTGGGTCTTCCCACCACCTCAGTCTCCCCCTTCCCCATACTTTAATCACTCCTACTTCCCCAGTTGTGTGGCGTGGGGGCCATGTGCATGTGTGCGTGTGTACAGATGTGTGTACGTGCTGGAAGCAGGGGAGCAGCTTCTCACAAATCCATGCTGTGGCTGCAAACAAGAGCATGCTGGAGGCATGTTGATCTAAGTCGGCCGGTCAGAACAGCTGTGTCCCCACCCAGATGGGACTCGGCGCGCGGCTCTCAACTGGCCTTCTCCAGCCACGCTGGCTGTCACCCGGTGGGCCTCGCTGCTCCAGAAAGCTCTGGCGGGTGCCGCTGCCGAGTGCCCTTCCCTGCCACCTTCCTTCTGAGCATGAGGCCCTCTGAGGATGCAGACAACTGCAGTCCTCATGAGTCTTAATAAAATGTGCTGTACCCGGTTAATATCCTGTCGGTGAGACCTGACTGCTTCCTCCTGTTACAGTAACATTCCTTTAAAACTAATTTCTAGAAAAACATAGGGGCTGTCGGATGACTTGGGGTTGCTAAGCTTGCTGACCTACATTTCCAGGCTGCGTTTACCCCACGTTCCCACTGGAACCCTCCTGGGCCCAGGCCCCCTCCTCCTTTTCCATCGCGCTGGGTCGGAAAGGGCTGACCTGAGTGGGCTGGCGTGCATGAGGGGCTTGGTAGTCACGGGAGGTGGGGGGACAGGTCAGCAGAAGCCAGTGGGGCTGTGCTGTGAGCTGGGATCAAGCACGGGCTGGGCAGCAGGTCGCTGAGGGAGAAGAGCCAGCATATGTCACTGGAAAGGCAATGGGGATGGGATCTCAAAGGATGAGAACCAGCTTCCAGATGGGAGCAGGAGGGGCTGTCCCAGGCAAGAGGGTGGTGTGGCCTGAGGCAGAGGTGCAGGGAGCCCGGCGGGGGGAGGCCCAGTGGGGGTGCCCCTGGCTGCCCAGCGTCTGCCTACAAGTCTTCTCCCTGTGCACCCACCGGCCATGGGGCTTCGGCTGCCGCTGAGAATGAGATCTGCCACCGCCTGCGTGCCTGTCACCCCCACGGCCACTGTCCCGTCCTGGCTGAGTTGGAGGAGCTCTGCACGCCTGCCGGGGCTGTGGAAAGGAAGGGAGGAGCGCCAGCCGTCCAGGGCTGCGGGGTGTGGTTTGCCCCGGCCTCTGCCCAAGCAGGGAGAAGGGTCTCGTCTGGTCAAAAGAAGCATCTGTTGCCTGTTTGCTGTATGTACTCAGGCTTCAGAAGAAGAATATATTTAGGGTTTCTCATGTGAACTGCCGCCTGCCCTGGTGTCGCCTTACGGCCTGGCACCTAAGCTCATGCGTGGGGGCTGGTGGGCTACATGGCCCTCCTCCCTCACCCTTTGCAGGCAGGCATGGGCGCGTCCTCTCAGTCGTGGTGGAGGAGCAAGGGAAAGGGGCATGTGCATCGTGCCCTGTCCTCTTCTGGACACAGTGCATCTCCAGGCCCACGCTCAGTGGGGCACATAGACCCCTGTTGAGGGAGGGGACTGCAGAGGGCATGGGTCAGGGGCTGAGAAGCAGGGCAGGGAGGCGACTGGCGTGGCCTCCACCTCCATCTTGAGCTCTGGCGTCGTGGGCACCCCCGCCGTCCTCCTCTGTCAGCAGGCTGTTTGTCCTCCTCTCGGGGCGCATGCACCTGTCTCCCCCGCTCCAGACCCAGCATCTCCGGTCAGGGATGAATCATCCCCTTGGGAGGAAAGGAAGATGTCACCTTTGTGTGAGGAAAGGAATCCGAGGCTCTAGCTGGGCTGGTGGGTGCCGGGTCTGCTTGGCTTGTCTCCATTGGCAAACCTGGGCCTCGCAGGATCAGGGCTGCGTAGCTCCCTGGGACCCACGGCTGCCTGCCTCACCCCTGAAGTTTAATTAAAATGAAGATGAAGTGCTTTCCGTGACGGGTCACGCTCTGTGGCAGTTGCTGTGCCAGGGACCCTGGCAGGGCCTCTGATGTTGGGAAGGCTTCGCCAGCTTCTGCTCTGGCAGCAGCTTCCTCCAGGAGCCTCATTATAATTCCTTTGGTAATTAAAACAACAGATGTTATAATTAAAAGGCTCCTCATTAAATCACAAATAACTGAAGCTGGAGGTGTGTCCCCCTGAACAGTGTCCTGCAGTCCCCTTTGGAGGGAAGGAAAAGCTAGCGGGGAAGGGTGGGGGGCGCAGGGGGCTGCCAGGTGGGGGCGCTGGCGAGGTGCTGACAGGTGTGTGTGTGGAGGGCTGCTCCCCGAGGGTCCTCAGCACCTTGCAGGGTGCAGCAGGAGAGCAGTTGGCCCCTGGAGGGCTCCGTGGGGCCGGGATGGAGGACTGTCCTGCAGGAGGAGCTGGTACTGCCTTGTCTCACTCATTCTTTTGTTCCCAGGGGCCGTGTGCACAGATCAGTCCTAAGACAAATGAGTCATGGAGAGCTTGCAGGAGACAGCACCTGGAAAGGGCTCAGGGCACTTGGTTCTCCCCCTGGTGGGCTGCTCACTCCCTCACTGTCCCTGAGCAAGCTCTGTCTGAGACACAGCACCCTGCTGAGAAAGGGGCAAGGTGACACCCACCCAAGCCACTGAGGTGCAAGATGTATCCCTCTGACTCGCTCCTGGGGCCGAGGTGTCTGGGGTGTGAGCCACGGGGCTGTTCATCTCTGAAAGACCCCTCACCCAGGCCCTACCATAGCAGGGCTGCGGCTGCAGCTCCCTGGGCCCTGTCACTGGGCACGGGATGAGCTACCAGGGCCTTGCCTGGGTGCGTGTGGTGTGCGTGCTTGTGGGGGGGTGCTGTGGCTGGAACAGGAGGCAATGCCTCCACCTGCAGCTCCCACCCTGGCCACCTGCCCAGTGAGGCTCTCAGTGCTCTGGGCAGTGATAATGGGCTTTTGCTGAGAGACGCCCCCAATGGCATCCTTCGCCGCAGGAGAGCAGGGGTGAGGTACTGCCAGCCTTGCCAAGGGACATGGCCTCCAATTCCTCCTCCTCTCAGCCTTTGTCCACAGGCGGCTGTGGCTCAGCCTGTCCCTTACCTAAGGGCCACCATACCCTGAGCAGGTTGCTTTGAGCATTAATGATAAGCCAGTGAAGGCAGATGTTCCTGTAGTACTTACCACGTGACAGGAACTTTCTAGAACTTCACCTACGTCGATTCATTCAATCTCCACAACAGCCCTTGGGGAGGGGCTGGGAGAGTAAATGGATGGGCTGCGTTTAGGACTTGACGACTGGGGCAGGGGTGGGATCTGGACCCACCCAGCACCATCTTGAGCTGTCTCAGGCATCTCTCAGGGCCACCTGAGGGCAGTGCAGGGTGGCAGGGGCAGGGGGAGCCAGCATTCCTCCTCCAGGTGGCCTGATCCAAGCCAGCGTGTCCAGGTCAGTTGGAGGGGGAGGGAGTGGCTGGAAGGAAACCAAAGCCATAGCCTCAAGCATCAGGAGCAGGACAGGGGAGAAGGAGCTACATCAGAGCTCCTTGTCCCACTTACTCAGTGTTATGTCACCAGCCTGGCACTCAAAGCACTCAGTAAATACTGGTTTCATGGATGGATGGGTAGGTGGATGGAAGGAAGGAAAGAAGGGTGGAGAGAAGGAGAAGGATGGAAGGATGGATGGATGGACAGACAGGAGGATGGAAGGATGGATGGAGGAACAGAGCAATGGTTGGGTCCCACAGCAACCGTTTATTGAGGACCTACCACGTGCCAGACACTGTGCATCTTTCTCATCTATTTCTTACATCAACCCTGCATCAGCTTTATTATTCTCATTTTTCACAGAAAACTGCAGTTAAGTGACTTGTGCTCAAGCTCCCAGAGAGACAGGCAGCGTTTGAACCCTGAGAGGAGGGTCTCCAAGACTGTCCTCCTCACTGTGCCCCACAGCGCTTGCAGGACCAGAGCTAAGGCCAGTTACCTGTTCAGATGAATTCTTGACTTCCTTGTATGTCCCCACAGAGCAGCTGACCAGCATCCTTCTGCCCTCCAAGGTGATGAGTACTGGGAACACAGAGACTATCATGACCATGGCCTCTGTCCTAGAAGGGTCTGGAGTTGTTACTGGCCGCCCAGTGCAGAGCTCTGGGCTTGGGGGATGTCCAGGGGACAGGGGAACCCAGAAGAGGGGCTGGCTGATTCCACCGGGCACCTCCAGGGCACTGTGGTATTTGGACTGTGTTCTGAAGTCAGGGCAGGAGCTAGGCAAGTAAAGGAAAGTGGGGAAAGGTCACTCTAGGCAGAAGGAATGGCATTTGCAAAATCAGAGGCAGGAAGCAGACTTTGAGGGTGGGGGTGGGGTGGCAGGGACAGAAGATGAAACGGGAGAAGGGGAAGTTGAGGCCAAGCTATAAAGGGCTTTGAAGGTCAGGCCACAAAGCAGGGAGCTACCAGAGGTTTGGAGCTGGGGGATGCTGTGCTCAGCTGTGTGGTGGGGAAGCTCAGTTGGCAGTACAGGGTGAGGCCGGCCAGAGGTGGGGCCACGTGGCAGGCACAGCTGGGTGACTCCGGTTGTTCTTGTGAACCACAAAATCACAGCAGACTGGGATGAGATGACCCTTGGAGACCATCTCTAACTTTCTGGTTGCATTGATGATGAACCCAAGGCCCAGAGAGGGCCAGGAACTGGTTCAAGGTCGCACAGCAAGTGAGTGGCTGACCAGTAGTTGGTGGTAGCTGGGAGGAGATGTCTGTGTTTCATGACTCCTGGGTGGTGAGCGGAAACCAAGTCGTGGCTCCATGAATTGTGGAATCCCAGCACGTCCGAGAGGTTTGTGTAAAATGATGCTTGTAATAAATTTTTCCCCCTCGAGGACCATGAAGTACAAAAGGAGGGGGCGAGCGCTTGGCAAGTGCTCTGATTAAAGCCAAATACAGACGTTTTCAACAATAAAAGGCTGCTGACGCCACAGAGGAAAGAATGATGCTGGGAGAGTGGGGCCCCCCAGGCGGTGGAGCCAGAGGCTGAGCTGGAGGCGCAGGTGCACCCCCCCCCCCACTGCCCTGAGTCAGCACCCCTGCTGCTTCTGCCGGACAGGAGAGGGTGGCTGCGTCATTCACGCTGCCCTCAAGGAGATGCATCTGCATGACTTGTATGGAAGTGCAGCTCCGAATTACCTTGCCATGGCCCGACTTTGGTTTTGCTTCTTCCGAGTGGCTTCAATCACTGTGCCACTTAGAAATAAACAACTGAAACTTATAAAAGTCTAGAATCGTAGAAAAGAATTATAGCCTGAACCCCAAACCCTTTCCCCCCAAACCTGCCCCCAGACCAAACCCCGCAGTCCCTTTGGGCTCTGAGAGGGATGGGTTCAGTCCCTTCCTCAGCTGGCTACGCCCCTGGACAGCCCCTGCCCACTGCCCCTGAGAGCAGAGCAGGGAGACACACCCGGTGTCCCCAAGGCTCAGGTCTCCCCTGGATATGCAGCTGGGACCCGGGGGGGAAGGGAGACCAGGCCCCACCTGCTTCCATCCTATAGGTGCACGGTCTTCCAGAGTGCGCGAGGTCCTGGGGAAGCAGGAGCTGTGACAACGTGGAGTGGAACCCAGTCACCAGGCCACCAGTGTCACCAGTGAGGGCAACACGCCCTCCTCAGCCTTCTCCCGAGGTTCTGACCACAGACATGCCTGTTCCATTGCGGGCACCTGGGAGGAAGGGGGCCAAATGCTGTCGCCCCAGAGGTCCTTGCCGCGATTGCCAGAGTGCGGCTCAAGTGCGTGACTGTCTACAGAAGGGACCTTCCTTAGCTTCAAAACAGGATGGCGCCTCCCCGTGTCCCAGCCTGGGCCGAGGAGGCGCCTTCCTTCCGGAATGTTCTTCCCCTGACCTCCTATCCCGGGGATCCTCCCAAGAAGGGCCCCCAGCTGTGCTTGGAAGCTGCATGTGTGTGTGTCCCCTTGAAGGACGTTACCCTCCTGACCCTGTGGTCCCAGTGCAAAAAGCTGGCCCCAAGTACCTGCCCTGAGGTCTCGCCCACCTGCACCCCAGTGGAAGTGTCCTGTGGCCACACGCAAGGCAGGGGAGCTGCCCTGCTGGTGGTCTGGCAGTTGTCACCAGGGAAAGATCCTGTTTGTCTGCTTTGAAGGAATAACAGGAAGGTGCCTCGGAAGCAGGAAGGAAGGGCCGAGTGACTGGCACTGTCCAGCGTGGTGAGGCAGAGCCCCACGGAGATGCCGGGGGGTTGCTGGATCTGAGGGCGCTCTGAGCTCTTGCACACCCTACTGGCTCCCGCTCACGGCCCTGGGGCCCGGGGAAGGCTGCCCATGCTGGGAGTGGTGGTAGTACGCCCTTCCCATGAAGGACCGTGTCTGCTCCTGGTGAGGAGTGGTTCTGCTTCCCATGTGGCCCTGGGCGGAAGAGGTGACCGTGCGGGGGGCTGTCAGAGACCAGACGGGACCCGAAGCACAGCAGCAGCTGATAGACTCAAGAGCTTGGAGACAAGGGTGCAGACCCCCGTGGCTCGGGATCCCCTGCAGGCTGTGCCCCGGGTGTGCCTGTGTCCAGGGTGGGGAGACGGCCTGATCTGAGGCCACGGTTGGCTTGTAGTGAGTGGCCGGTGGCGGGTCCTCCGCCGGCATGCATGCTGCTCTGAGGCCAGACGGGGGTCAGCGCCCCTGTCTCACCTCAGGAAGGTCCGGGAGCCCGGGGGGGAGGCCCAGGTAGTGGCTGTGGCCCCCAGCCCCCATGGCCCACCTGCCACCTGTGTGCCTGTGACCAAGGAGGAGGAGAGCTCAGAAGAGCCGTTAGCACCCTGCCGGCCTCCTCGCCCCCCACCAGACCGGCCCCTCTGCTTGGCTGTGTCTCCCCACAGGCAGTGGGGGAGCCTGGAGGTGTCTGGCCCCCCTCTCCTAGGGCAGCTGTGGTCTGTGTGGGAGGCTTGTGACCTGTGGGACAAGAACAGTCCCGTGGCTGTGGCCCTGATTCGGAGCCACTGTGCGCTGAGCTCTGAGGAAGCAGCTCCAGAAGCCTGGGGGCCCCCGCGGGACTTCCTGGAGGAGGCAATGTTAGCACTGACTAGTGAGACTCTGCAGGCTCTGAGGCCAGAACCCAGTCCCATCGAGAGTCACCTAAAAACCTGGCAAAACTATCCAGAGCCTTTTCTGTATGTTGCTTCACTTCAGACACATATTTTGATAGTTTGCACATAAGATGAATCAGAAACATATGCATTAATTTCCCCTTAAAATGATACACTTGCTGTACTTGGCAGAACACAGCGTGGGATCTGAGGAATGTTGGGCAGCCGCAGACTTGCGTGGGCTCCAGGACCGGGAGGTCACAGGGGCTGGAGCGCTGAGCACCAGCCCCTGTGTGGCGGGGGGCCCCAGGTACGAGGTGAGGGGCACAGAACAGCCACCTGCTGCCCTGTACAGACGCCCCCAGAGGGATTGGCTGAAAACAGCAGCGGGTGTGACCTGTCATGGTGGCCGTGGGGCTCGGCTGGGCTGTCTGGAGCTGGGGTCCTGGTCACCGGAAGCTTCTAGGGTGGTGTACTCACTCAGCTTGCAGGCTGGACCTGACTGTTGGCAGGAGGCACCTGCTGCCGGTCCCTGTGGGTGTTGCCCCGGGGCTGTGGGAGGGTCCTCGGGGCATGGCCGCTGCTCCCCGTGGAGAGAGCGTGAAGCCAGGAAGGGGAAGCCGTATCTTTTATGACCTAGTTGCTCGCAACTGCTTCTGCGTGTCCTGTTGGCTGCACGGGGCATCCCATGACATAGGTACACATGTGCACACCAGTCAGGGGTCACCGCAGACTGTCCCAGAGGTGGGAGGTTCTGTTCCAAGGTAACACACTGTCGAGCCGGTGGTCACAGAGGCAGTCAGCTACGCAGAGGCCCTCTGGGAGGCCTTTTGGGAGGTGGTGTCTGGAAAGCACTTGTCCCCAAGCCTGGCACAGTGTGGTGACAGATCGGCACCAGCTGCCACTACTGGAGTGTCCTCACGACCTGGCGAGCCCACCACCCAGCCCTTGCTCTGGGTCACACCATATATGTCAGAGACTATCTCGTTAAGTCTCTGATGCACCCTCAGGTCCAGTGTCCATTCCCGCCATAGCACCCGGGCCATGCCACAGCCAACAGCCCCTGTCCTGGGATACAACCCAGTTTGTGTCTTCAGGGTGGGCACAGACACAGGTGGGCCAGGAGACTTGGGGTGGGAAGGGTGCCAACTCAGCTGGCTGCTTCTGTTTCCTGGTGAACTAGGAAGCAGACCTCAGTGGGGACGGCCAGCTTGGGGGCAGGTACATCCCTGTGTCTGAGTGTCCTTCCTTGGGGACAGGGCCCATGAGACCTGGGCCAGCATGTAGGTACCACCTGAGGGTTGGCTACTGCTGCTCCTCTGCTCCATGGCAGCTGCGGCCAGGATGTGAGGAGGTCGTGGGGCTCAGGGGAAGGCCATGCTGGGGGGGCCGCTGGGCACCTGCAAGGACTCACCAGCTGAGAGTGCCAAGCAGCTAGAAGCCACCCATACAAACCACAGATTGTGGATGGGGAAGCCGAGGCCCAGCATGGGAGGGGACTTGTCCCTACCACCCCAAAGAGTCTGGTTGGACTGGGTCAAGGACCCAGGGCTCCTGACTTCTGTGGCCTTAGACTCATCCTACCACTGTACTTTGCCCTTTCTCCTGCATTTACATCCAGGGCTGTTTTCACAGAGCTCTGATGGCCACAGAACTTCTCCTTTGGTTGATACCTCACCTGGGGGTGTCTCAGTCTGGGCCTCAGAAGCCTCCATAGAAGTTTGGGTCACTGTGTCCTTCCTTAGATGCAAGCACAGCCTAGGAGCTGGGCTCTGTGCTAAGTGTGGGGTGTTCCAAAAGGGATGGGGTGCAGTGGGCCCCTCCCAGAGCAGAGGGCATGAAGCAGGCATATGCAAAGGGTTAAGTAAAGACACAGAAGTGAGGGCAGGGACAGAACACATGTGAGGTGTGGTGGGAGCCCAGGGTGGGGTGGATGTGCTGTCTGCACAGAATGGGGGAAGGCTTGTCCAGGGCGTGACACCTGAGTCTTCAAGAGGAATGGACCAGCCTTGTGAGATCTGTGGCTTGGCCAAGTCCACGGTGCCTTGCCTCAGTTTCCCTGGCTATAAACACAATAATAATAGCATAGTCCTCATGGTGCTATTATGAGGATTAGGATCCACATTTGCAGCACTGCACATAGGGCTGGCCCACCGTAACCCCCAACAGATGATGATTGTTGGTGTTACTGGGGTAGCCACGGAGGTCCCCAGAGGGCCAATACCTCGGATCACTTCACAGGTGGAGGGGAGCCATTGGAAGCTCTGGGGTGGCGTGGCAGGCATGCTTGAAGGGAGAGCAGGGCCGGGGCCTCAAGGACAAAGAAGTCATATCTGGAGGTGCCCACTCCCAATCGTAGCTGGCCGGAGAGGAAACGGGGTCTTTCAGCAGGTGGTGAGCTCCCAGTCACCGAAGGCGTGCAGGGCGATGGTGAACAGTCAGCTGGAAGATATGTGGAATGGGTGTGTGGGTGTGGGTGGGTGGGGGGCGCATATCATCCTCCCTGAATCTGGGCCACATGAGACCTTCCGTTCCCAAGCTCTGTTGTTCTCTAGAGGCCCAGGGCTGGACACCAAGCAGCTAGGTCAGGCGGGGCTTGCACTTCAGGGCCACCTCATGCCACAGCCAGGCTCCCAGGGCCTCACAGGCAGGGGTGTGGGGATGCGGTGCTGGGCCAGCTGCAGCCCCGGGAAGCCAGGGGCAGGTGGTAATCACAGTGCGGACGAGCCGCCTGTAACAGTGCCAGCCCCGCGCCCCGACCTGCTGATAGGCCGTGTTTCCCTGCTTTGCCTGGAGAAGGCAACATTGGTCAGGAGGCCCCGGCCTGGATCTAACTGAACACTTGCGCCGACTGCACTGGCTCGTTACGTAGAAGGCCATGTCCTTCGCTGTTGCCTGGGAAATTGCAGCCAGCTTGGGCCTCGGTGACGGTGATGGTGATGGTGATGGATGGATGGAGGGGAGGATGACGGACAGGAGGCTGGGATGGGAATGGAGTCTTTTTCCCCTCGGAAAATCCAGTCTGACAAGCCAGATAGCACCTTCCTCTCAAGACAGCTGTACATCCCTGGGAAGGAGCACGTTGGCCACGTTTACCAGGATGCGCTTGCAGGACTGCAGCCTTGATGCAGGAGGCTTTCCGTATGTTCATCTCAGGAATGAGCTAATGTGCGTGCTCCTCTCTTCTCCTCCCTCCCGCTGCAGGCGTGAGGTCCTAGTATGATGGGCTCAAGAGGGATCCTGCTGCTTCTGAGGGTGCGAGTGGGGTGCTGGGAGCAGGGAATGAGGCTCGGGGTCTCAGGCCTGCAGTTCTGGACTCTCTTCTGCCATGGACAGAACCTGAGTGTCCCTCTCCATAGCCCGTGCACATCGCTGACGGTGAGCCTGGGACTGCCCACCTTCACGACTCAGGTGTGGGCCCGCGGGGCACAGACGACCCGTGCACGCTCGTCTGTGTGCTCCCAGAGTTGCCCCACTGCCTGGGGCTCAACACTGGGGATGGAAGTAGGAAACGGGTGGAGGGCACACAAGCCACGCATGCTGCCCAGTGCTCAGAGGTAGCAGTAAGGACTGGCACAAGGGCAGCAGGCAGAGAAGGGGGCAGAAGATGCTCCGTGGAAGGCATGGTGTGGCCTGGACACAGGGAGCATCTTTCTGGAGTGCAAGTGGACATGGCTGGGCGTGAAGCTAGGGCTGCACCACAAACAGCCTCAGAGTTTAGCACCTGTGGGTATCTGTGGAGATAGTACAGCAGGGAGTAATGGATTTGTGGGTTGGGGACAGAGTTGGATGGTGGTTCCAGCTAGGGAGCCCCAAAAGAGGCACTGGCAGCTACTGCCCGGGGAGGGGGCAGTTCTGCTGAGGTTCTGAACCTGCTGTGACAAGAGGGTGAGACCAGGACACTGATGGAGGAATACATGAGTGGTTGGGCAGGGGTTGGAGGAGGGGTGTCCAGGGCAGTGTTCCAGTGTCAGGTAGCTGAGGGGATGGTGGGGAATGCGGCCATGCTGGTCTGCTGTCTGGGGAGGCTCCAGGCACAGGTGCTCAGGGCAGGAGGAACTAGGAGGCAAGTGTTCAGGAGGCAGATGCAGGTGCTCAGGACACAGGTGCAGGGGCACAGGGGCTCAGGGGGCAGATGCGGGTACTTAGGGTGCAGGTTCACAGGGGCTCAAGGACGTGGGTGCTCAGGGGGCAGGTGGTTAGAGCACAGGTGCAGGTGCACAGGGGCTCAGGGGGCAGGTGTGCCTGGCAGTGGAGGCAGAGAGTAGGAGGCAGGGAGGACCCACCTGGAAGGAGCAGGAGGGCAGAGCAAAGAAAAAGCCTCTGAGAAAGCCCGTTGCAAGCTCTGGAGCGAGCCTGATGAAAGGCTGCCCAGTGCTTCCACACATTCTTGGTTCTAAGTAGCAGGAGAAGGGAGGCCTGAGTTTTAATAGTAATTTATTTCAATGTAAGCTTTTAGACCTCAACTTACCATTGTCGTTGACAACACCCAGATTAATCTGCTGCACAGTGTCTTGTGGCGGCTGCGAACCCCAGAAGGATAAAGGGAATTGATACACATAAAGAACTGAACTTCAATTAATGCAAGCCTGCGCTAATCTTCCAGCACCTAACCCGGAAACATTCCCATTTATTACACTTTTGTCGTCCCCAGCTCTCAAGGGGAAACGTGCCTATATTTATTTATTCTTCCAGCCTCTGACTCGTCATCAAAGGGCATTTTGGGAGAAGGGGACCAGCTGGCCCTTGCCCCTGCCTCTAGTGGTCCAGTTTGATTTCTAAGGAAGGGACTGCCTGTTCCAGGATTTGCCGGGAGTTTCTTGGGCGTCTTCCGTGATGCTTCGGCAGCTGGGTGTTGGTTTAGCTCCTGGTGGAAGGGTGGTGTGTGGCACTGAGGCTGGTCAGTGGCTGCTGGTCCCCAGGCCCAGTTCCTGACTCCCCGGGGGGGCGAGGGCTGCGTAGGGTGTCCCACCTTCCTGTGGAGGTGGGGCCCTCATCCCAGAGCCTAATCCTGGTGAGGCAGACAGACTTCACCCCAGTGCGTGGGAAGAAGACGGCAGGCATAGGGATGAGCAGCCTCCCCGCCCGCCCTCCCCGCCCCTGCCACAGTCCGCTGCCTATTTGCGGACCTCCTTGAGCTCGCCCACCCTGAGCCTGGGCGCCAGCAGTCCCTTTGGTCAGCCGCACCCTGTCCCCACCTGCCACCAAACTCCTCCTGCTTTGTTTGCACAGATGGGCTCCACCTCTGTTCTGGGGTGCCCTCTGTGCTCCCTCCTGCAGCTGCTCATGGGGGCCAGCGGCCTGAGGACAGAAGTTGCTGTGCGTTCAGAGTCCCATCACGGGGGCGGGGGGGTCCTGGGGACCCACTCTGTTCAAGCAGGGCCTCATGTTTCTAGCACATTGGTGGGTGTTGCCCCTGAGGAACTGTGCCCAGAGGGGCAGCCCTTTTTCATCTGTGCCCCCACCCTGCGAGTCTCCTTATTCCAGCCCACACGAAGACGGCCTCTCAGCCAGGCTGTTTCTGGGAGCAGGACAGCCTCCAAGACCAGGGTCGGCCTGCCTGCCCAGCCAGAGGCAGTGCCTCTCGGACCTGCACATTAGAAGCCCCTGTAGAACTGGGGTCTCCCCAGCCACGTGCGGTGGGCAGGAGCAAAGCCCCTTCTGGCTCAGCCAGAGGTGGGGAAGCATCAGGAAGCTAACCCCCCATGGCTCTCGGTCACCTGCCCTGCCCCCCACGTGGGCCGGAGGTCCTCCTGGTCTGCCACTGCCCGGGAGCTGGCCTAGCCCAGACGCTGGCACCCAGTAGGTGCTCAGCATATGCGTTAGTCAGGCTTCTCCAGGAAAACAGGACCTGTCGGATGCAGATCTATCTAGAAGGAGCTGTGTTCCAAAGCACCGGCCGATGTGATTACAGAGACGGGCAAGCCCACCTGTGTGGCACGGCCCAAGCCTGGCGGGATGAAGGGCATGGAGGCGGCAGGGAGATCTCCTCGCTCGTCGGGGGCTCAGTCTCTGTTCTATCCTGGTCCTTACGGATTGTGGGAGGCCCGTCCACTTGACCCCTCACCCCATCCAGAACCGCCCTCTTGGAAACACCCGGAACAATGAGAGTTTGACCCATAGCTGAGCTCCCCACCATCAGTCCACATGTGCTGCATGAGGAAAAAGATGCACAGCCTCCCCAGAGTCCTGCCTGTGAAGTGGGGCCCATCCCCTCTTCTTGAGGTCGTTGGAAGGAATACACGGGGTGTCGGGTGAGCAGGCAGCTAGTGGGCCCCTAGCCCACACTGGGCACTTGGCAGATGGCCCCCCACCCATCACAAGCCCCCAGAGAATAGAAGCTGGGTGTCGGGGTGTGGTCAAGTGCGGCTCTGCCACTGGGAGCACACGTTGCCTTCTGCAGCCCCAGGGGCGGGCGGAGGGTAACCCCCCAGGCACCTGCCCTCTGTGCCTAAACCATTCAGGTGCCCCTGCCTCAGCCAGGCTGGAGGGCACACCGTCTGCATGTCTTGCCGCCCCCAGAGCTGGGCCCCGAACACAGCCTTATGCAGAGAATGCAGGGATCAGCATGATGATTAGGGGCTGAGGAACAGCAGGTCAAGTGCAAGTTGTGATGATTTATGAATGAAGAAAGAATAGTATTTTTTGTTTTAATTTGCATATATCGTATTTTCAACCAACTGCTAAGTAGTTAGGATATAAATATCTGTTGTTTGGACCTTGTTTAATCAAGGGAGCTGTTGGGTGTTTCTCTTGGCCTCGGAGTGCTTGCTGTGAGGAAATCGCTGTCCCAGTCTCCAGGAGCTGTGAACATCCTGGAACCTCTGGGGTTTAAGGGCTACCCCTGGGGGGCTGTCAACTTCCAGTCCCTTCTGGCCTTCGGTGAGGCAGACAGAGGGACCCCAAGAACCCAGGGAAGCCCCCCAGCAGAGATGGAGGCCTGCACTTGCTGGAGTGAAGCCAGGTGGGAGCCGGTATGAGAAACGGCTGTTTCAGGAGTCTGTGTGGATCCGTGCAGAGGCAGGTTCTGCTCCAACGGCGCTTCCCAAACTGTCAGGAGTGCGGGAGCCACCCAGGAACCAAGCAGATCCCAGGGCCTGAGGCCTGCCCAACATGCTGATGGGTGTGCGTGCCCCCCACTCAGCACCCCTTCCACGTTCACAGATGCCCCATGGGTTCAGGGGAAGCGCTAGCCCTGGATGGTTCAGGTATCCCAGTCCAGCTTCAGAGGCTTCCAGCCTAGAGCCTCCCACTCCACAGGGTCTCACCCCTCCTTTAGAGTCCAAGATGCTGACAGAAGCCAGTGACAGGGAGAGGTGAGGAGGGCAGAGAGCACCAGGCAGATGGGGCTCAACCACTGTGCGGTCAGACGTGGCATGGGGAACCCCTGGACCTGGACTGGCCATCCTAGGAAGGCCCTGAGTGGACAGAGAGCACACACACCCTCCCCTCTGCAGACCTCAGGCCCATCCCCAGGACCCCAGCTGGCCCCATGACTACCACGCCCCATTGGGGTCCAAGAGTGCCAAGGCTGTCAGCGTGCTGGGCACCATCAGGCCGTACCTGTGGCCTGTACAATAACCCGCTGTCTCGCCAGCCAAGATGGGCTTATGCAGGAATAGCAGAGGAATCGCACCACTGATGGGAACAGAGGACGGTCCGCAGAGAGCAGCACAGGAGCTCTTCTCTGGGGCATGGGGGGCTGTTGTTCCTTTAAGGTCCGCTGGGCTAGACCGAGGACTGGAAGGGTGGTGGTTTCTCACCAGCTGGGCTGTTGCTAGGCAGGCAGGGCGTCCTCCTCCGCCCAGCTGGGGTGGGCGGAGAGGCCAGAGCTGGGCTCCTCACTTCTCTGTAGTGAGGTTTCCGCTAATCAGTCATACCCTCTAACGTGGGTTCTGTGCCCTGCCCCAGGAGTTGGGGCATGCTCTCACCAGAAGCTGGGCAGGCAGCAGGTGCCGCTGTCGAGTCTGCTCTGGCTGGGAGGGAGAGGTATGGGGGGAGGGTCTGGCTCCCACCGGCCAGGTCGGGGCTCCAGCTTGCTTCCTACAGGGTGGCACGACCCACCAGGCGCCCCGGGCCGCTCTCCTCCTGAGGGCTGCTGTCACGGGCCCCTCTGACTGTCCATGCCTGCCACCCATGCTCTGGAGTCCCCGGTGGGACTGTGCCCAGGGAGAGGGACAGAGAAGGCCAACAGGCTCACTGTGGGTTTCGACATCAGAATGACCTGGGTTCCATCCTGGCCCCACGTGCCACCAGCTGTGTCCGTGGATTGAACTGTGGCTCCCGTCTCCCAGCCCCCACTGCTGAGCATGCTGTCACGCTCCTCGTGGAGGCACCTTGCAGCCACCCCCAGCTGTCCACGCCCAGCTGCTCCCTTTCCCACTGATGTGGGGTCGGCTGTAGGTTTAGGTTTGCTAACAGGCAAGGTCTGTGTTTGTGAGTCTTGACTTGGAACCTGCTCTTCTGCCGTGAGGGGCATGTGTTCCCGAAAGTACTGGACTTGGGAGAATGAGCAGGCTCCTGGAGCAGACCAGCCCAGCCTGGAGCCGAGCACATGGGGGAAGCAGTGCTTGTCGTCTCTGGAGTTCGAGGAGTGTTTGTTACGCAGCATGATCATCTTGGTAGCAGGCTGATGGCCCACAGGAGCATTGGCAGGATGCTTATGTTAATCCCTGTGGGATGCGGTCTCCTCATCTCTGAGCACCTGGCACTGGTCCTTGCCCTGCGGCCCTGGTATGAGGGTTTCTGGGTATGACTTGAGCAAAGACAGGGATGGTGCCTGGTCCGCACAATGTGCTCAGGGAGTGGCAATTTTAAAATGAAGTCATCTGTAGGAGCTGGATTCAACCACAGGTACCGGGTGCCCACCCTGGCTGGCTCAGGGCCAGGCCGTGGAGGATGGATTTCAAGTCCTCTTCCTGCTACAGGATTTCTGTCCTTCCAACAGCCTTTGGGCCAATCTCTGGGCCAGACCGGGGCCTCGGGGCAGAGGTGGAGTCTGAAACCTCCTTCCCTATGTCCTGGACCTCACTGCAGCAACGGAACCTAGGTCCTCCCTCCTTGGCCCTGGGTCAGCTTGCTTTTTTATCAATTTTTCGGCAATGAAAGCTGCTTTGCTGTGGTCATCTCCAGGACACTAGTCACAGGAGGGCTCCTGATGCACCTGAAGGGGAGGTTGTTGGAGATTCGGGGTGCAGTTCCTCTGCTGCCCCAGGGTATCCTTCGCCCGCACCGTCTCCAGGGCCTGGGCTCTACTCGCCACGTGTCCTGTGGCGATGAGCCCCTGGAAGCCCTGCTGCAGTGTGTGTGTTCAGTTCATGAGCTGCCATGCCGTGGTGGGCAACGTGCTCTCAAAACACTGCATTGGGGCCCCAAATGCCGATCCTTTGAAGGCCTGGAAGCAGAGAGAGTTTTGATCAAACTTCTGGACCCCCAGCTGGTCTGGGGATGGCTGAGGCCCCGGGCTGGACCAAGGGTCAGGGGTGAGGCCTGGGTGATGTCCTGGAGGCCGGGGGGAGCTGAATGATGGTGCGAGTGCCCCATGGGCGGCGAGAGCACGGGAATCAGCCCCTCTGCACCACAGACAATGTCGTAGTGCACGATGAAGATCATCTCCCCTGCTCAGACCCTGATGTTAATTGGTACTTACTTTAGGAGATTCACATAAAACAAAAGTGTATGAAGAATAAAAAGGCAAAAAAAAAAAATGTACCCTGAGTTATCATTACCCAGAAAGACCCACTGTTAACGTTTTGGCGAGCATGACTTGGGCGGATTTTTCTTTGGATGTGTGAACCCCCTTTCGAGAAGGATGGGTTTTATTTAGTGAGAGGCCCCCAGGGCACTGGCCCTGAGCCCCCGGGTAGGTTTAGATACAGGTGGGGTGGCCTAGGTCTGGATCTGGGGCTTGGGCAGCAGACGACGACTGGGTCACCGTGTTGCATGAGGTGGGAAGGTGCTCAGAGGTCATTGGGCCAGTTGGGAGCTGGAGAGGGCAATGGGCTGAAAGTAGAAAACATGAGCTGTGCCCAGTGGGACTGGAGGCTGGACAGCTGGCCGTGGGAGTGGCCGAGACACCGGGACGGGACTTCAGGAGTTTCCGTGGGCCTCCCCAGGCCTGGTGAATAGTCAAGAGTAAATTTAAAAATACATAAATAATAAAAGTAAATAATAAAAATCCTTCAAGCTGTGGGTGCTGCGGAAGTGCCCCCCACACCCCGTGGCTTCAAGGCTGGAGCTGACCTGAGCCAGGACCACGGCTGGGAAGACAGCAGAGCCCACCCCGGGGAAGAGAGGGTTTGTGTCCCCCAGATGGTCACTGGTCCAGGTGAGAGGATGCTTCTCGGGCCCACAGTCAGTTGCAGAGAACGTCAGGTTAACTGGTCTGCCGTCTTGATTTTACAGAAGGGGAGACTGAGTCCCATGGTCACACGGTTTGCAAGAACACAGTAAGAGCTAAAGATGTGCTGTGTGTCTAAGACACATTTTAAGCCTAAACTATAGCAGCAGCCATGAGAGGGGGCATCTCCCTGCTGCTGTTTCTCGGCTGTGACCTGGGAGGGCAGGAGGGGCTGTGCCCCGAGGTCTGCGGCCAGGGCCTGTACGGGAAGGCACCACGGGGTCAGGCCCCAGCCAGCCTCTGCCGCACGCCTGTCTATTGCGGGGTCTGTCCCAGCTGTGAGCCTGGAGGACATTCTGGCCGGACTGCATAAATGAACAATTCAGTGAAAGTGGGTAATTTCCATGGCAACCTTGCCCGCACGTGAGGGGCCGCGGCCTCCCAGGGCTGGGTACGTCCCGATATAGAGGCGGACTTGTCAGCTGCACAGAGTACACGGGGATTGCGTGTCATTCGTGGGGTGGCAGGGAAGTAGATCGGTGGCTGGGCCGGATCTGCAGAGCCTGCTCAGTGTGGTGCGGGGCTTGTGGAGGGGTCGCGCCCGCCTGTAGTGTGGGGAGGGCTGCCTGTCCCCATGTGGGGCGGCCCCAGGAGCCCCCAAATCTAGGGTAAAGACCATGTGAAACCACCTGTCACTCCCCAGGCGCTGAGCTGCAGAGCCCTGACCTCATCCCTTCAGGGTGAGAAGGGGAGACTGAGGCCCAAGCCACCTCTCAGCTGTTTCTCTGGCTCTGCTGGCCGGGGACAAAGCCTGGACGCAGACCCCAGGCCTCTGGGCTGTGGCCCTGCCCACCCTGCATGCGGGAGCTAGGGTCCAAAGGGGGGACACGGCCAAGCCTCCCATTTGAACCACTCACTCACACGCATGGGGCTGGGGGGGAGCGGTCGTGTTTGGGGCGCAGCCTGGGAGGCTCTGGGGACTCTGGGCACACCTGAGGCAGAGGCAAGGCATTAGCCTGGGGTGAGTGTGGGACTCTGACCTGAGTCAAGGTCAAGGTCAAGGCCAGGGTGGGCCTGTCCTGGAGGAGCCCGGAAGCTGGAGCCGGGGCTGTGCCCACATCTGGAGAGGGTGCGGCTCAGTCAGGCTGGGACCTCCAGGACCCTGCCGCCTTCAGGGTCACCCACTTCCCATGCCTGCAAGTGTGGGAAGGAGGCGAGGCCTCCCCCAGCAGCGCCTGGGGCCCCACTCTGTGGACTGAGGGGCTGCCGAGCTCCTGGGTGGTGCTGGGTTTACGGTGACCCAGCTGGGGTTGGGGCTTGGCTCTGCGAACTCATGGTCAGCCCACCAGAGACGTAGATGCCAGGTGAAAACAGAGAAACAAGACATGACAGCCCCTGGAGAGTTACAAGTGGTGGGTGTGGGGTGAGCATGCCGAGTCCCAGACACAGCTGCCATGTGTGGAGGGGACAGGGAGCAGGGCACCTCCTCCCTGGCACCTTGGATGTCCCAGGGGCAGCCCGGAGGGGGGTGGGGGGATGGGATCTGAGGGCGGCAGGCCGGGCTGTTCTGGGGTGTTGCCGGCAGCATCCCACGTAAATTCCCACGGTGGGTCCTCTCTCTACGGAGGCCTGAGGACGGAGAGCGGACACCCTGGTCCTGCGGGGCCTTGCCTGTTGTCCTTCCCGCCTCGCCCCAATGGGCCCCCTTGCTGTGCGACTCCGTGGGTCCTGCACCCACCCCACCCCCGCCACACCTGGGTCTACCTGCCCCCGCTGTAGGGGGATCTGCCCGTGGGGTATGTCCCGTGGGAGCAGCAGGCTCGGGTGGACCCCAGGCCCTGGCGGGACCTGGAGCAGGAGGAACAAGGTGGCTGGAGAAACCGCATCTGCTGCCTTAGCTCTGCAGGACGTCCCACAAAGGAGGCAGGAAAGAGGAGTCTGCATGACAAGTGGCCGCGCTGTGCTTCTGACCAGGGACGCTGAGCCCAGAGCCCACACCCGCTGCTCCAGGTCACGGGGCTCCAGGTAGGACAGCCAGTCGGCCAGGCCTGGTCACCCTGCCGAGGCATAGCACAGCCACAGGTGGGGTCTCCATGCCTGGACAGGGCCGCCCATCCTCCAGATGGCTGGAGGACACACGAGCTCAGCTCCCAAAGCCCAGTCGGCTCGGGGAAACTGAGGCAGCATGGCCCCTTGCCCTGAAGTCATGAGTCAGGCTCCGTGGAGCAGGCTCGGGCTGGCTGGGCTGGGCACACAGGGGTCCCCACATCTCCAGCTAAGGCACTCCTGGACCAGGGAGGCCAGGGCAAGGCCGATGCCCGGGCTGGGCCTGCAGACGGGGAGCGCCTCGCCCTCTGATCACAGCACCTCACCCCAGGGGGTGTTTCCTAGCCCATTATCACCCGCCTGCTTGGCTGGGTCTCCATTTGTCACGGCAAACATTGGCCATATGGTAATGGTCCCGTAAAACATGCCCTGTTGGGTCTTAATGTCTGTTTAATGACACCTGCTACGAGGGCTCCCATAATGGAACTCATGATGGCAGATGGGGGGCTCTCAGGCAGGGTGGAGCACTCCCTGACGGCAGGCGGCCCCTCCGGGTGGTGCTGAGCCACCGGGCTTACCCCCAGGACTGGCTCACATAAGCTGCCCAGGCCCCCCTTGTCCTGCTGGGTCCCCGGGGGGGCAGGGAGCAGAGGTGACTCCTGGGGGACACCAGGGCATCAGACCTGGTTTCTGTTTCCTTTATCATTATGATGTGTGCTCAGAATGAACACCGGGCACTATGTTGCCCATTCGGGGCAGGCAGGACAGCGGAGGCTGCAGGGGTGAGAGACGGCGGGTGGGAGGGGAGTGGGAGATGGCCCTGACTGCCCCCTTGCCTCTGCTGCGCCTTCCACTCTGGCCTCAACCTTCACCCCGGGTGGGGAGCAGAGGCGGTTTGGGAAGGTGGGTAGAGATGTTGCCTGCCATCCACAGCAGGCCTCAGTCCGTCTCCTAAGTCCTCGTGTGCTTACTGCCCCGCTCGCTGCAAACTGGGCCAATGAGGAAGTGCTTGTGGGCAGCATTTCCCAAGGTAGGTGGCATTTCCCAAAGTGGGCGGCACCCACAGCTTGCACCTGCTTGCTCTTCTGCGATGCGCCCTTGTCAGGATGTGGAGTCTTGTGGCCGACACGATGTAGCTGGATATGGCCCTGCAGGACTTGAACCACCAGCCGTGTGAGGGAGCCCTCATGAACAGAAGGACCACTCTCGACCTCCAGGCACAGGGGTGGTGCGTTGCAGATGCAAATGGAAATTTCCAGGATGAGCAGAATGCCGCCCCTGCGCTGGACCGATTGGCCGTGCAACCAGAGATGGGCATGAAGGTCTGCCCCATGCGGGCGCTTTCCCACAGCAGCACACGTGGGAGTCTGCCTGACGGCCAGGGAGGAAGGACGCTGGCTGAGGAGGGGATGGCATGTGGAGCAAGGTGTCTCGTGGACGCAGGGACACAGAGCTCCACACGCCTTCTGTAGGGGCGCTCAGCACCACCGGTGGAGCACAGCATCTTCCTAAGGTACGATTAATTCCTCCCATCAGCAGGGAAGTTAACACATTTTTATATTGACGCCAACAAGAATATATCACAGTAAAAAAGCAAACATTATGTGATTTTTATTTTTAAAGGATTGAATTGGAAAAATCCAGATACATCTGTGTCTTCCTTGATGAAGGAGGGCTTTGCTGAAATGTCCGTGGAGGGCAGCTACGGTCCTCGGGCCTTGTGGGCGGGAGCTTCGAGGGGCTCTCGGAGCTGAGGGGTCACTCCTGGAAGGTTGTTGTGGGGGGGGGCATGCTGCGAGCAGACCCACCGTGGGACAGTCTGTCTGGACCCCCATGCAGGATGTGGTTTGGCCAAGACTGAAGCCCAGAGGCTTGCCTGGCACTGGCTGAAAGGGCCAGTGTGGAGGCTCCACGGGATGGGAGGGCGGCATGGTGGGGTGGGGAGGTCCCAGTGGGGCTGAAGTAAGCAAGGGCTGGCTGGAAGCAGGTGGAGCAGGGCTCAGACTGCTGCCCCGGGAACGCATCCAAGGTCCAAGGTCCCTGCAGTTCTGTGTTTTCATCTCCTCGATGGGTGGATATTCCATGTGAGTGTTTCTGGTGCGAAGGCCAACAAGCAGCATCTCCTAGAAACTCTGACCTTCCACTCGGGAAGGAACACCCTTGCCAGAATTTCCACCTGCTCTCACTCACAGGAACTGGGGTGCATGGGGCCAGGAGAGCCTGGAAGGCAAGCGTCCGTCAAGGTGCATGGTGGCCCCACCACAGTCAAGGTCCTCTCAGAGCAAGGAGGAGGGGTGGATATTGGGTCGGTGCCTGGCTGCGTCGGCCGCGCTGCGGGTCCGCTTGCATTGTTGTCCCAGCTGCCTTGTGATGTGATGACGGTGTGCGTAGTTTGATGGATGAGGGATGAGGGGCAGGCAAGCCAGGCCATTCCTTTTTTTGAAGATGATGTGATAGGTGGAGGAGCTGTATCTCCCGTGAGACCGTGGGCGGCCTGAGCCAGGACCACGCATGTGTCTTTTCCCCGTGTTGCTGGGTCTCCGTCACTTGGGACACAGTGCTACCTGGTGTGAGGCCCAATGGAAGGTGTCGTTGACAGCCCATTGAGGTCCTGTGCTTGTCCTCCATGTCCGAGGAAACACACCCGGAAGCCTCTGCATCCATGCCGGCCTGGGTTTGCTAGGAGGATGAGGCCGGCCGACCGCCAGGTGTACCTAACAAGGTTGGAATTGTTTCAAGGAGAGTTTTTAACAAGTTGTGACTATATGTCAACAAGTCCCATTGCTGCAGAGTTGATGTGGCCGATGCAAAGCCATCGTGATCCCCTGAATCATCCCTGTCTGTTTACAGGAGCACTCCATCCCCCATCTTCCAGAAGGACACACAGAATGCGCTTTACAGGGAAATGTATTTGATATTGACATATGGTAAGACTGTCTTGCATTCTGTGTCCTCACTGGCTTGGGGGCTATGTGACAAAGAAGAAGCCAGACTTGTCATTCCTATAGATTTTTATTTTTTTAAAACACCCACAGGTAATTTCTCTCAAGCATAAACATGCGCATTTGCAGAATGATGATGTTCTGTCCACGCAGTCTGCTCTAGGACCAGAAACATGGCCGGTGCCTTGGGGTGTGATTGTTTGCTGACAGACCCATCTCTCTCACTCAAAGAAGTAGGATATGTCTTGTTCTAATGTACAGTCACCCTGCACTTGTCCCCCCCATCACCCCTGCTACAGCTGAGCACAGGGTCCCGAGTGTTTCATGCATGACCTTCTAGAAGAAAGACTGAATCGCCCTGATGGGGAAGTCTTTGTCGTGCACAATTGTCTGTATGACAGTCGGGGCTTACAGAGTAAGAGTAGAGGACTTGAGTGACCAGGGTTGTAGCAGGCAGCGAATGCCACAGCTGTGCCGCATAACAAAACACCCCAAAACTCACTGGCTTAAAGTAGAAAGTACTTCTCCCAACCGTGGATCTGCAGGTTGATGACACTACGGCTCATCTAGGTGAATCTAATTCAGGCCACAGGTCAGCTGGGTGTGGCTGACTGCAGAGTAGACTCGGGTCTTATGTTTCTCCCAGGGCCACGTCTGAAGTGACAGCCTCTAGCTGGTGTGTAATCTCCTTGGGGGTCCCAGGAATACGAATGAGAGCAGCAAATTGAGCTGCACAAGGACTTTGCAAGCCTCTGGCTGCATCATATCTACTAACATCTCATGGGCCCAGACAGGGCACATGGCCCACCCAGAAGTCAGGGCCAGGGAGGGCCGTGGGCCGTGGGGAGGGTGAGTGAGTGAAACCTATGACCAAGCAGTGAAGAGTGGGAAGCAAGGGTTCAGTCTGTCCTGGAGGAAGCCAGCGGGTAGGGCGGGCGGAGCAGATAAGCGGAGGGAAGAAAGCGAGCTTGGGAGCAGGTAGGGTGTGAGTAGAGAGAGAAGGGAGAGAATCTGCGTATCTCCCAGGTCACCCCGGACGTCTCCCAGGTTGTCTCAGTCCTGTGAAAGGTGGGAATCATGCAGCACACGCAGAGTGTGCCCAGGGGACATGGCCCCCTGGCTCCAAGATCCTCTGCGGGGAGGTGACTGCAGCGTGCACCTTGTCTGTAGAAGAGCCGTGGTTTCTAGTCTCCCCGCAGTTAGTGGGTCTCTTGGAGCCTCTGTCCCTCACCAGCCTGCTCAGTCCTCCCCTGCTGACCCCTGGCCTCTGCCCCTGGGGCCCCACTTTGCTGACAAGCCTCTCCCCGGTTCACCAACGACTTCCTCCACGCCAAACCCAGTGGGCACCCGCCAGACTCCCCCATTAGTGTATGGTACCGGCAGCCACTCCTTCTGGAGAGTTCCCTTCCCCACGATTCTCATTTGCATGTCCCTCCTGCCTCCTGGAACATTTCTTCTCAGTGCCTTTTCCTGGCGCATTCAAATGCTGCAGGAGGAGAATGTTGGCGGCAGGGATAGAGAGAAGCAGTTGGCAGTAAGTGGTCCAGACTCTTTTGCCTTAGAAGTGACTGGAGCCTCCTGCTAACAGCGTCTGCCGTGACGTGGGATTGGGTGGTTGGCGAGCTTGTCGGAGACCTGCCGTGTGTGGGCAGTGACCCGCGCCCGCCTCTAGCCCTCTCCACTGCCTTCTGGGCTCCTGGGGGCAGGCCTGCAGCTCGGGCACCTGGTCCTCCCATGGAGCCCACGCAGGGTCCGGCAGGTGGCAGGTATGCAGAGGGGAGGTTCACAGCCCTCACCCACAAGTTCCAAGGCCTGTGTCTCCCACTCCACCGACCTTCAACCTGCCTTTCTGCTCCCCGCTGCCCCCCACTAGCCTGAGCGAGCTGCCTGTGTGTCTGAGCACCTGCCTTCCCTCTGCCTGCCCCTTCATCATGCACCGTTCAGCTGGAATGCCCCTTCCTCCGGGCAGCCCTCGCTGATTCCCTTGTAGGAAGCATCTAGCAGTCCTTGCTCTGTGCCTCTCTTCTGGAGTGTTTATTACTGTGCTGCTTGCACTACCACTTACCCACCTCCCCCTGACTGTGGGTTCCTTGCTGTGGGGGAATTAAAGCTTTGCTTTCCCCCCGCAATTAGCCAATGATTCGAGTGGAGTAGGTCCTCAATATATAGTCGACTAATCATCAAATTAGGGTAAGAGTGGCAGTCTAGGAAGAAACCTGGTATGTTCTTAAGAGCTCCCATCTCAAGCTCATGGCTTTGGAAGAGAAGGGGGTGCGATCAGGTTTTATTGAATCTGTCTGCTCTTTGCAGAGTTGTCTTGTGGTCTCTCTCATTGGGCCAATTACATTTATGAAGATGAATTATGATAGGCGAGCACCCGCTTGCATGGAGTGCTGTGTGCTAACTATGTAATTAGCGGCCAGCATCTAGGAAGGGAGTTGGTTGGATATTTCCATCAGAAAAGAAACACATTATGATCCATAAAAAACAATGAGCAATGATAATTTCATTTTTATTGGTCATTTTAAAACATTAACTGATAATTTCCCCCACTCTTAATAGGCACATGCTTGCCTCTTTCAAAATACATCCATAAACTTGTGGCAAAACAAAAACAAAAACACAAAAACAACTAACCAGTCATGTAATTGTTCAGCTTCCTCCCATGGTGAAGCCCAAAGGAAAGACTTCCAAAGGCAAAAGTGTGGGGTTCATGGAGGGCACTGGCCCCGGCGTATGGGTCACCCGGTTCAGCAGGACTCATGGTGAGAATGAACACTGACCACTGTGCGACAGGATGGGCCCTTATAACCGGTATCCTGTCCTTTCCATAGATAACCAAGAAGAGGCTTGAGGTCCTGTCCGGGGACCTGGACCTCAGGGTAGGGCCAAAGGTAGACACACATGAGCAATAAGTGGTAAGTGTATGAGTGAATGACCCTGGGCAGATGGAGGGATGGATAGACGGACAGATGGATGGACGGATTCAGTTGAACCGGGTGGGCCTTCCCACATCCTGCTGAGACCATGCATCTGTCTGCCCCTGGTCCCATCTCAGGTCACACCAACCAGGGGCTGCTGGGAAGGTGGCCCTCCCAGTTCAGGAAGGAAGACACATGCAGGTGTTTCCAACACCACCTTCGGGAAGTATTTCAGTCATCCCAGGCGGAAATCAGATCCTCCGTGTGAAATTCATTCTCCTTCTCTTTGTACTCCTCTTGGCCAATCAACCCCATTCTCTGGCCCCTCCCTGACCTCTGGCCCCTACGTCCACCCTCCCATTGCGTGGTATGTGCAAGGCCAGACACCAGCACAGATGGGAACAAAGACTGGACTCTGGAGGGAGGGGCCCATGCACCAGCCTCGGGATGTACTTCTCTCCAAAGACATGATCCACCCTTTTGCTTGTGCTGTGAAGCCGGGCAGCCTATGAGTGTATGCGTGTGTATGAGTGTGATTGTGTATGCAGGTGATCATGTATGTATCTGTATGCAAGTGCATGTGAACATGTGTGCACATGTGTATGTATGTGTGTGCACGAAAGCCTTGAGCATGTGTGTGAGCAAGGATGAGAGCATGTGTATACATGTGACCATGAGTGTGATATGTGAGTGTCTGAAAATGTGTGTGTGTGTGCATGGGAACATGTGGGCATTGTAACCACACATGTTAGCATGTGTATACATGCAACCATGAGTGTGCAGGTATGTGTGTGCATGTGTGTATGAGTGTATAAGCATGAATATGTATGTGAGCATACTTATATGTGACCATGGGTGTGCATGTATGTGTGGGTATGTGTGAGTGTACATGTGCTCATGTGTACATATGAATGAGCATGTGTATACACGTGTGTGAGCATGTGTACAAGTATATGTGAACACATGTGTGTGCATGATGTGTGCATTTGCACATGAGCTTGGATGCACTGTGTGTGCACATACATGTGACTAAACATCTATGTGTTCCCGCGTCTCCAGATGTGCCCTGTGTGGAGGGAGCGGGACAAGAGGTGGGACGCGCTGCAGGGCCTGCCGGTCCACCTGAGCGTGGGCAGGGCTGGGTGACGGCCAGCAGGCGGGTGGGCCACCGCAGTCTGTGTTTGCTCCCAGCCACGCCCTGAGTACATGGTGTCTCCGTGAGCTGCGCGTGTCTGCTATGAGCTCTGCAGCGCCCTGGGCTTCTCTGGGCCTGAGTCACAGGCTGTGCCTCTCACGTTCCCATCGTGGCCTCTGCTCTGCCAGTGCCTGTGGCTCCCCATGAGCACTGGGTCACTGCCCGCTCTGCCGGGGCAGTTCTCCATCTGCCCCTTCTCCATTTCCTGCATCCCGCTTGGCTTTCTTTGGCTCTTGAGCACTTCCTGCCGGCACTGCTCTCTGACACAGCTTTTCCTGGAGGCTCCTGTGGGGCCGAGAACACATCAGAGCTCCCCATCCCACAGGCCTAGGTGCTCCCCCATTTCTGTCCTCCCGGGACCATCGTGGTCCTGGACCCAGAAGGATGGGACATCCTTGTCATCCTTGTCAGTATCCTGGAGTCACGTATGCTGGCGTGGCTCCTGCCATTAAGTGTGTTGGGGATTTTCCCGAGTGGGAAGAAATGAGGGGCCTCATTGCGTGGATTCTAGGTCATCCTTTATTCCTTTAATCAGTGAGTGGATTGTTTTTCTGTATTTGTGTGATTTTTCTCTCTCGTTGCTCATTTGCTCATTAATGTGTTTGAATATTCATTCCACAAACGTTTAAGGAGTACCTCATGAAGCCAGTGGGTCAGAGCTGTTGGCCCAGGAGTAGGTTCCAATCCCAATGCCACCACCCACCCAGCCTCTCAGAAGCCCACTTGCTCATCTGTTAGATGAGCCTCGGAGGCGGCTCCAAGGAATCCTGAGCAATCGCATCTTAAAGCCCTGTAGCTCTCAGCTGCCCTTAGGGCATTAGAATCCTCATCATTAAACCAAGCGTCAGGCACCTGCACCGCAGAGGCTCCCGGTCCAGCAAAGGCAGGTACAGGGGGCCCGCGGTGGTAAGCAGCACCTGGTGTGGACGGAGGACACGCTTACCGGTTCTGCCTGGGAGAGCAGAGGAGGCTGAGCGGGGAGGCGGCTGCTTCTAGGCTGGCCGTCTAAGATGGTGAAAATGTTAAGAGTCAGCAAGGGGCAGGAAGGGCGTCCCAGGAGGGTGGAAGAGCATGCATGGCCAACCGTCTAGAGTGGCCGAGCAGATTGAGGATGGCGGCCGTGAAGAGGACAGTTGTGTGGCCAGATTACAGATAGCCTTAGAGAGCCTCGAATGCCAAGCCAAGTGGGGCACCTGGGTGTCATTCTATTGGCTGTGGTGAGTGATTCCAGCGTCTTGAATAAGGGAGCAGTGGGATCCAATCTGTGCCAAGGGTACAAGTTGCCATTATAAAAATAAATACGTTTACCCGAGACTAAGAAAATTGGCAGGAATAAGCGGCCAGGTTTTCAATGCTCTGCCTGTGTGTTTGCTTCCTGCCACAGGAAAAGGGGCCAGGAGGGGTGATGTCACGGGAGCTTGGGAGGCCTCATGTCCAGAGCAGGCAGCCAAGTCAGGCTTCGCAGGGACGGCGAGGTGGGGAGGTGGGGCAGGTGGCATTTGGCCCCGTGGGAGGCTTCCTCTGTCCTCACAGCTCCAGTGGCTCCTAGAGACCCCGAGGACTCACAGGGGAAGCAGAGGGAAGGAGGGAGCCACAGGCCCTGTGACATGGGGACAAACTGCCTGCTTCCCCAAGGTGCGGCATCCCTGTGAGTGGGGGAACACACTGGTTGGTCCAGTGAGGAGTTGGTGGGACCGTATGACTGTTTGGGGTGCACCGCGGGGCATGCAGCAGGTGCTCACTAAGGGGAGCTGGGGGGCGGGGGGCTTCGGAGCCCAAAGAGGCTGGGCACACCTGCCCCTGCCTCCTGCCACCCCTGCCCCTGCAGCCCTTCTCACCAGTGGGCTCTGCCCCAGGCTGGCCGCACAGGGTGTGGGAAGCACGACTCCCGCCCTGGAGGGTTCACGCGGCTTCCACCGCTCCTCCCCCAAGAGGGTAACACATGCATCCTACATTGTTTCTTCCAGGACCTTTGAAATTTTCTCTGTAAGTGGTAAAACACATCAATGAATCTCTCCATGAATATTTATTGAAATGGTGGTTTTAATACAAAGCCGTTTTAGTGAAACTCCCAGGAAATGCATTTTGTGCAGCCATTGATCTTAAAATATTTACTATGAATATGCTCATCTTGGAAATATTACACACTGCTTTTTATTATTTGTTCTGGATGAAATTGCAGGGACTTGGCCCACACGGATTTTACAAGCTGAGCAATGCTGGCAAGATGATCTTCTGGATGGCGTTCGGCTTTCTTTCCTCCTGGCCCTGGATGTCTTGGTTTCTGCCGCTGCTCCTGACATCTCGGGGGTTCACGGGCGGCTGGGGAAGGGGGCTAAAGGCACAGCTCTAACAGGTGGGCTCTGCGAGCAGACACCTGGAGAAGCAGGGACACTCGAGCAAGACGGTGCTTGGGGGTCACCTTGCCGGACGCCTCGACTCACCCACGAAGGTGCCTCTCAGATCGGGGCCACTGGATCAGGAAACTTGAGAAGATTAAGAAGTCCCGAGGTCCACGAAGATGCGGAGAAAGTGGCGTTTCGTATGTCCTGGTGAGGATGTGAATTACTACAGGCTTTTTGGAGATGAGGCCACCGGTGTCCATCAAGATTAGAACACCAGCTACCCTTGAGCCCGCGTTTACCTTTGGGGGTCCATCCCACAGACATAGAAGCGCTCGTATACAGATGTGTGTGCAGAGCAGTGCTTGTTCCAACAGGCCAGTGTGGCCCCAGCTAGAATGGGCCTGTGGACCCAGCCATGGGGAATCACGAGTACAGTGCCCCCTGCCTTGTGGACCAGCCACCTGAGTACCTCTGACGGCCCACCTACCTCTAGCATGCACCTCTGAACTGTGGATTTCTGTGCACATGGATGAATATTGTAAGCTTAGGGTAAACAAACAGAAAACAGATTTGAAATAGATGAGATAAAGCACTGAGTATTTTTCCCTGTGCCAGTGGGGTGGATGTGCCCCGCATTGGAGATCCTTGCTGGGGCATGTCATGCCACTTTCCTGAAGTGCATCATCTAGCGGAGAATAAAAAGGCAGAAAAGTGTGTGCATCGTAGGATCATGTTATTGCAAAAACACACAGCGGCCTTCAAATTCTCCTGTGTCTGTCTGTAGACTGTGGATACAGCTTTATGGCTGCAGATATGCAGGTATGGATGCACACTCACGCCTTCGTGTGCCTACACGGGTGCACAGCCCTTTGTGGATAGGTAGTATCAGTCCCCATTCCCGGAGCCCTGGCGGAGGCTGGACGCGAAAGTGGGAAAGGGAGAGGGACTGGAGAAATAAGATAATGAACAGATAAATACAAACCGAGAAAATATGCAGGATGTGATGCCAAATAGGCGAGAAAGTAAACCCCGTGTGTTGCATGAGTTCACAGAGAAGAGGACGCCAGCAGATGAAAGGCACCAGCCAATGACCAGGACACGTAGGGGTTCTGACTTGGTGCGGGGCATGATTCTGTGTTGGGTTTAGGTCATCCTGGTGATGTGAGGACTCAAAGCCACCGCATGAAGGCTTCCTCCCCGCAGGAGGCCTGCACGTCCGAGGGCCGATGACATTCAGTGACACTGCTCAGTGACCTCCCGGATCCAGACAGGCCAGAGGTATCCCAACAAGGTGCTCCTGTGGGAGGGTAGCAGAGAGGCTCCCGGAGCAGAACATGGCTGTGTACACAGCAGGCGGCTCCCCTGTGGCTCTTTTGCCATCAAGAGTCTGTACCACACGGTCACTCATGTCAGATCGGAGGGTGCGCTGGCCTCGGGTGCAGCAAACCTCCTCTGGGTGCCGTGCAGCAGAGCTCAGTCTGCGGACTGGGACGGAGGTGGAGAGGGGTCCCAGCACAAGGTCTCCAGGGGCGGCTGCTGTGATCGGAGGAGCTTGTCCACGCCCTCAGGGGTGGGGCCCAGCCTGACCCCTGACCCCAGAGTCAGGGACCATCCCACTGTCCTTGGCTACTGGGCCATTTGAGGGGAACATTGATTTCTAACCCCATCCTCCTCCGGTACACACGACAATTTGTCCCGGGAGTGAGAGGCTATCAAGGCAAGGGAGAGCACTTGGACAGTTCCCCTGAAGCTCGCACTGCCCGCCGGGCCTGTGAAGATCGACCGTGACGCCACAGCAGTTGGGCAGTAGGGCCAGCATCGAGTGACGCCATGACAAAAGCGAGGAGCCGTTGAGCTTTCTCTGTTTGAACATTTCATTAGACTCTGTCAGTCAGAGGCGACCGGCTAGCAGGAGGGTGACAGCGAAGTTCTCCCGCGTGGAGCCAAGCCCGTAATTATCTGATGGAGGTTAATGTGGCCTCAGGAGACGGGGGCCCTGGGGGTGATGGGGACAGTGGGTCGTGCTGAGAGCCGTTTCTGTGGGTGAGCCCATGGAGCGGGTCGTCTCACCCCCGGGATGTCTGGACAGTTTCCTGGCCTTGCGCGTCCCCTCCCAGGCTGAATGTGGGAAGCAGGACACAGTTGGAGGGTGGGGCCTGCAGGAAGCAAGCCCTGCACTCAAGCATTGCAGCAGGTGCCTGGCTGCCCTGGCAGAGAAGTTTGGGGGCCGAGGGTTCTGAAGGTCACAGTGTGCAGGGTGGGGGTGGGGTAGGTGGGGAGCAACCTTGGGTGGAGTGTGGTTCCCAAAGGGGCCACCTTCTGGCACCCGTGCCCCTGCGTGACCCCTCCTCTGGGTGCCAGCCGGACCTGGTGACGTGTTTCTAGTGAACGTAGGCAACAGAGTGGTGGGCCTCATGGGGTTGGATCACCAAGCCTGGCCTCCAAGTCACACACACACCCTGCATCCTTCTCCCCGCCACTCTGTCAGAGCTAGCTGTGTGGGTGAGGGCCTTACAGGGAGGTCTGTCTGTGAGAGACCCATGAAAGCCCTGCCAGGGATTCCTGACACACACCAAGTCTGAGTCTGTGAATGTTTGCTTGAAGCCGTGGGTTCACGTTGTGGCTGTTTTGGGGTGACTTGCTGCATGGTGATGGGTCACTAATGGTGAAGTTTGCTGCTGGGGTGGGGGCTGCAGGGGCCTGGGGGACAGATGTCATGCATTCCCTACCATCGCCCCCTCTCCTGGGCAGTGGGGCCGGGAGAGAAGCCTGGTCCTCCCCGGCCAGGCCAGCATGTGTGCGTGGTCTGGGAGCCACACAGCATCCTTCCCACTCCTCGTTACGTATCTAAACACGCTTGCCCTCCGCTGCCCTCAGGAGAAAGAGGGCGTCTCCGTGTCATACCTCGGGGCCTCTGACAGAAGGAGGTTTCTGTTTAGAAGAAAAAGCATTGCTGTAGGTTTGACGTTCCGCTTCAGGTACCAAGCGGTGGAACCGGGGGCAAAGGTTGGGTGATGCCGTTAGACCATCTTCACGAACATCCACCAACCAGGCTTTGGAAGAAAACCCTGCTGCTTTGTCTCCCGTTGTGCAAACAGGAGCAGGTGGTCTCGGGTTGGAACGAGGCTCCGGAGAGCTTGGGGGCAGCAGGTGTCTGTCCCCGCTCTGCCCGCAGCACTGACCCTGACACACAGGTGCAGAAATTCAGCAGGTGTCTTTAGCCATGTCCCCCCAACTCCAAACAGGAAGCACGAGGCAACATTTTCCAGGAAGTGGCTGTTTTCCTAGAATACTAGAAAAGCCAGATGGTTTAGGATTTCCACACATCCCTACTTCTTTCCCCTGGCATTTGCTGCACCTCCTACATACGAGTCCTGGGCCAGGAGCCGAGACTAGAAAGGTCAGTACAGGGCACAGCACCATCCCTGTCCCCACTGCCTTAAAATCCAGAGGAGTAGACGTGTAAATACAGCTTTTCAAGTGAATTGAAAAATGGTGATTATCAAATTTAGAACACAAAATACAGAAGGATACACAAAGAGTATTTTAGGAGTATTTTATGTCTTTCCATGCACTGTCCATTTTCGGGAAGTCCTGACAGAGACTGGCCTCTTGAGTGAAAGCCTGGCTGTTACAACGTGACTGGTCAGGCCAGTGTCTGGAGCAGGTGCAGGGGTGTGTTCATCTGCCAGGTGGTTGGACGTCCCAGCCAGATGAGGTCATAGACAGTTCTTCTCTCAAACTTCTCAGGTTGTTTTTGTTTTCAGTGAGGAGCTTGGGATTGAGGGGGAGAGGATGCTTGCCCGAGGTCACACAGCACCTGCTGGCACGTGAGGCTCGTCGGTCACCTGATCTGATTTGCCTGTTCAGGGATCGGGTTCTCACTGCAGCTGGTGAGGCAAGCACTTGCTCAGCGTTTCCCTCCCCTGAATTATACCCACACAGTGACACGGCTGTGCTGGACAGCTGTGGATAGCAACGGGACAGACTCTGAGCGGTGGCACACAGACAGGATGGTCAGAGGCCATGAGCGCCCAGCAGGCGCCTGGCTTGTGCCTCGGAAAGGCAGGCAGGTCCCACCAGGAGTGGGTGGAACCAGGGAGCAGAAGGTGGCCTTGGGGTGATTGAGGGGTCGTTGGCTGAGGCCCCAGGACAGTCGGCCCTGCACCATCCTCCTCTCTGTAATGAGGGCAGAGCCACCCAAACCCTGATGAGGACCAGCCTCATGAAAGAGGCCATGAAGTCAACGGAGAGAGGAGCTCACACCCAAGGAAACAGAGTCAGTGGAGCACTAAGTGTGTTTAGTATCTGCGAGTAGATGTGAAGAGGCACCACGCATGAAGCCAGTGCAGACTGCGGTCAGCATCAACCAGGAGTTCGAAGAATTTAAAAGAAAACCCACATATGGAAACGGACAGGTTAAAGGGAGCTGTATGCAGTGAAGAGCAAATGATAACTTTTGAGGATCAAAGTGCAGAATGGCCCCAGGACCCGGCGTGGGGGGATGGAGACAGCATGTGTGGGAAAGGGCCGCCACAAGGGACGGATGGAGCTGAGCCCTGGAGTCCCAGTGCCAGGGAGTGAGGAATTGGAGCTGTGGGCTTGGAGGTAATGTGTCACGTGGCAGCGGAAACCAGCCAGGGGACGCTGGTGTGGTGTGATCTCAAGCCCCCGCTGGATCTACAGTGCAGGTGGGACGGGGGAGGGTGGGGCGGGGGGGTGGAGGCAGCAGGAAGGAAGGCAGCCGCTGCTCTGCTGCCATCCAGGGGTGTGCCTGCCTGTGAGGTGGGTGTGAGTCACATCAGCTGGGTGTGGGGCTTGGTCTATGGGGACAAGATCACAGAGGGACCTGATGCCAAAGTGCAGGTGACCGGGCACCTGTCTCATGGTCAGGAGGGCTGGCACGTGATGCTGAGGGTCACCTGCCTGTCCTGCTGGTGGACACACCTGGGGGTCGGGCCCCCTGCGGTCTGGGATGCTGGGACGGAGGATGAATGCCCCGGGCACGTCACAGTCCCTCTCACTGCTCCTTCTGGGCAGGTCTTCAAGTACTGGCGGCGCGCTGATAAAATGGCCCTGGGCGCTGAGCTCAGGCGCCCACCAAGTGTATCCTGGCACAGAACTAGCAGGGAGATTAATGGGGTCGCTTGCAGATGAGCTGGGTGTGCACACTTGCCCACCTGTGGCGACGCCTCCAAGAGTTATAGGGATGCAGCAGGGCGGTCAGGTGGTTTCGTGGAAGGAGCCCGCACTCCCACCCTCGCTCTGCTGGCTCATCCTGCCAGGGCAACCTCATGGGAGACCCGCCTACCCCGAGTCCCATTTCCCTTGTCTGTGAAGTAGAAGTGCTAACTCTCTCCTCCCAGGAATGGAAACAATGTGCACCCCACCGAGGCACACCCGGGGCGAGGTCTCTGTAACTCCGTGACATCCCATCACCGCGGGCCCGTCCCTGACGTCTGACCTGAGCACACCTCAAGGGACCCAAGGCCCCTCGGGAAGGCTGCATGTCCAACTTGCGATTGCACAAACAGCAGCAGCTGGGGCTGCTTTTATCTTTGAGGTGGAGACTCCTTGTACATGGGCAGTGATACTGTTCCTCTGGGGGGTCTGCTCACTTCCCCCCGGCAGGGGCCCAGGATCCTGCAGTGTGCACACAGTAGGGGCTCCCCGGTGGGCCGCATCTGCCTTCGGCCACAAACAGGAGTACAGGGGTGGGGGTGGGGGATCCTGGCGATTTCCTGGGACCCTGGGGCCCTGTGTCGTAGGCTGACACAGAGGAGGGTTTGAAGACGGGCCACACAGAGCACACTCTGTCCTCCGATCTGAAGAGGGAAGGACGGGGCCAGAGGAGGGGCTGCTGCTCACTGACATCAGCCCACCTGCCTCCAACGGCAGCCACGCTGCCCTCTCACGTTCCCACGCCCCTCGCAGTTGCCTGAAGCTGCGTGGCCGCCTCCCACTCCCGAGGGACTGTGGCACAGACGCATCCCCACCCAGCCAAAACCACTAATTAAAGGATTCCCCCCAGCCCCACAGCACATCCCCCACAGAAGCAGGTATGGAAACCACGACAGGGCCACGCTTCCATGGTCACTCATACTGTCCAGGGGACAACAAGGATTGGTTAAAGGTTAAACGATCCAGTTGCTGGTCGGCACTGGGCACATGACAGGAGTTACTTTATGAGGACATATGGGCGACCTACTGAGTGGTGACCAACCGCGGCTGGTCCTGGCCGGCCGAGCCCAGCATCCTGCAGAGCAGCACACACCCGGCCCCGTTCCAGGAGAAGGCACTGTCCCCAGGCCCCCAGCTGGAGCCGGGCTGAGGCTCAGCCCTCACCTGTGTCAGCCACAGAGACGGTCGGAACGCGGCGCCAACAGAAGCCCGACTCAGCACAATGTGAATAATAAAGGGGATTTATTGGCTTGTGTAACAAAACCGTCCAGAGGGAGGGCGATCGCAGGCAAAGCTGGAGCGCGCATCGGTGCCACAAGGGGCGCGGCTCACTGTGCCTCCCGACGGCCCCTGCGGGAGAACCAGCTTCGCGCTGGGGGTGGCCCCTCTCCAGGCGCAGGGCTGCCTGCCTCCTGTCCCAGCAGCGGCGCACATGCACACACGCAGTCTCTACCCACAACTCCTGATGTCCTGGGGTGTCCTGGGGTGCCCTCTGGCCGCCTGAGCTCACGTGACCGTCCCTGAAGCGGCCAGTAGCCAGGGAAATGGAGAGAGCCACTCTGACTTTGTCCAGGCTGGGGGTCCCCCCACCTAAACCGGGGCTGCTGGGGAAAGAAATGGGGAGAACGGGGGGGTGGAACCGACTCCGTGTACCACACCCCTCATTGTGTGCCTGGGAGCTGAGACCACACGGAATGCGGCCTTGCCCAGTGGGCGGGCTGAGTTCCCCTCACTCGGACCTTGTCCGGGCCGGCCAGTTCTGTGCAAAGTAGTGATCAGTGTGGATCCTGACCCACCCGCCCCAGACCCCGGCCCCGGAGGCCTCACGCGGTGACACCCCGATGAGCTTCCAGCCGCAAGTGAGCAAACCTGCATCCTCAGAATTCTTGCAGCCACGAAGGCCACCCCCGGCACTCTCGCGTCCCCCACCCAGGCCCCCTTGGGGAACCAAGCAGCTCCGGCTCCCGTTAAGGGGGAAATGCATTCTGGTGTGCAAACATCATCACATATTCACACACTCGCGGTCTAATTTTAGCTGTAAGAGGCTTCATTACGAGACGCTCACATAATTAAGCAGCTTTCTTCCCGGGGTCTGGGAGCCTGTCTATTCTTCTGTCTCATTTGCACATCACTGGGATTATCAGAAATGTGTTTTAGTTTCCTAAAATTACATATTTTGGTTTTTCCAAATTGATCCACAACGGGAGGTGAAATCCATGGAAATCACACGTCTTAACACGTCTGTGTAACTTCCAGGTCCCGGGCACGTCCCTGCCCATCCAACACCCAGGAGCACCAGCCCCATATCAGGTGCCTGACCGTGTGGACCAACTCGGCATGACCCGGGTGCAGACTGATCCCCCCTCATGCAGTTACTCATCTGCATGTCTGGCTAAGGTGCCCAGGAAGCACGAGGCGCCTGAGCAGGTGGCTCTCCACCTGGAGGGAGAGGAGGTCTCTGGGCCCCTGGCAGCAGGAAATGGACCATCTACGGGGGGGTGGGGGGGGAGTGGGCTGCTGCTATCCTGACCTCGGGGTGGGCAGGAGAGTGGGTGGCCCTCCAGCCACACCGCTGCACTTCCCGGCCTCCCTGGCATCTAGGTCTTCTCCCCAAACCATCCAGTTGGCCGGGAAGAGGACCAAAGCCAGGGGGCCATTCCCAGGAGGTGGCCAGCTTCTGGCCCTCATCCCCTGGAGACTAGGTTTGCCCAGGGCTGCAGGACCCCGTTGGTGCTGGCTGCCTTCCACGGCAGGTCTAACTCCTGGCAGGTCCCCCCTTCCTGCGACTGCAGAGAAAGAGTGCCATCGGGGCCCTTCCCAGGCTGGACTGCGGAGTCACAGCCGCACCCATAAATGTCTACGAAGACCTGGCATGTCCACCTGTGTGCCATGCACGGCCATGAGAGGGCCCAGAACTGGCTCGGCACCAGTGTGGGTTTAGCAGAGCCGGGCGGGCATGGAGGCCTCCCTCTGGGAAGGGCAGCCTGCTGGGCTCTCCACCCCGCCCACCCTCGCTGCAGTGGCTCTTGGCTTCCCGTGGCTGGCAGGGTGCAGGGTCAGGGTGTCCCAGTGCTGGTTCTCCCAAATCTCGTGCCTCATTTTCTCCCCTGGGTGCAGCCTGGCTCAGGCCGCAGGAGGCCAGACCAAGGGCCCAGCCAGAGTCACTGTCACGCCCCTCGCAGGGGTCCACACCCACCACCTCTGGCCCCGGGCCCTGGTCTCCGCAGCCTCACTCTGAACCCGCGGTGCCCATGAAGGAGGCTGTCTGTGCTCCAGGCTGAGTGCCAGGTGGTGTGTGCACAGTCCCCTTCTGCGTTTCCAGCTCTGTCCCCACCCTCCTGCTCCCGTCCTCACTGCATGGACTCAGACACACGGCCACACCCCACCCACCTGTCCTTCATGCCTCTGTTCCCTGAGCCTCCTCACCCTTCCCTCTGCTGTGCGCGTGATTCCTGCAGAGCCCCCAGCCCAGGTGCCAACCCCGCCCACACAGCACACAAGCTCCTCTGCCAGCAGGTCACTGCGGTTTCTGATGAGCCCTGCCTGGTCCCTGAGGCTGTGAGCTGGGGGCCTCTCCTCTGCCCCCTGCCCCGGCTGGCACACCACAGGCAGCAGCATCCCTGAGGGGCCTTCCTCCAGGAGGGGCATAGAGACCGGGGTGTGACCAGGAGGCCCAGGGACGGCGTGGGGTGAACACTGAGGGCTTGGCCGCAGGGCAGACTCCCCCCAGGGGTGTGTCCAGGGGGACACGGCCCATGGGACCCCACAGGGAGCAGGACAGCCCCCAGGTCTCTCCATGTGCACCCTGAGCACCCCCTGAGAGGGGCTTGCAACCCCTTGCAACCCCTGAGGCCTGGGGCTCCCCTGAAGCCAGGCCCTCCTGTCCCCCCACCCTTAGACCACTTCTGGGAGCCAGGCAGGGGGCCCTGCAGGGACTGCAGATGTGGACAGGGTGGGGGTGCAGAGCTTGGCACAGGTCCTGAGGTCAGTGTTGGGGGATCCTGCTCGGTGTCCAGTGCTGCCGGCCTGTCTGCAGAGGAGGGAGAGGCAGGACTGCTGACCGTGGTGCCTGGTGGTCACACCACATGCATTTGTCGGGTGTCAGACGTGCTGTCAGAGTTGTGGGGCCCAGCAGCACCTGCCCACGGTGCCGACGCCCACCTGGCCCTGCATTCAGGGCAAGGAGCCCGGCTAGCAAGTCCACAGCGGGAAACAGGAGCCTGGGAGCCCAGGAGCCCACGCCTGCACGTCCGAGCGTGTCCAGCCCCCTGCGTGGCCCCGTGAGCACGCCGTGGCATGTGCACACACCGAGGGTCCTGCAGCGTCCAGGCGGGCACGGACAGAGCTGCCGAGCCGTCATCTGGGCACGTACTCGCCGGGCAGCCCGGCCCCGCCGTGCTCACGCAGCGCCTTGTCCACCGTCCGGATGTAGCCGTCGATCAGCGCCCTCATCTCAGGGGTGAAGGGCTCGGGGTCGTGGGGGCGCCGGCCGCGCCGCCGGAAGCTGCCCTCCTTGTTGTTCTCCACGCAGAGCAGCCGCTCCTCGCTCACAGACACGTTGAGGAAGGCCACCATCTCCCGCAGCGTGGGCAGCAGGCTGTGGCGCAGCTCCTCGTAGTGCACCACCAGCAGCCGCTTGCCGTACCGCAGCCAGTCCAGCACGTGCGACGACCACCACGCCGCGTAGCTGTTGACGAAGTCCGGCCACTCTGCGCGGGAGAGACGGTGCCTGTCAGGCCAGCCTCCGGGGCACCCGACGGACAAGGCCCTGTGACAACCCACAGGGAGCGCGAGCAGCACCCCGGGCTGGCCTGGGTCACGTGGCCACGGCCGCGGGCGCACCGTGCCAGGACAGATGTGGACCGAGACCAGCCGAACTGCTTCCCTCTGCCGTGGACCGGGAGTCCCTGAACGCTGGGCCCACGCTGGGGCCGGGGGAGCCACAGCGGCGTTAGGATGACTGGGAAACCAGATGACCCTCGCTGCCTTCACCTTTCCCCCGCCAGCTCTGCCCGTCCAGCACGGGTGACGGGGATGAGCAGGGCTGCGGCAAGGATGCACTCCGGCCCAATCGCCTGCCCTGGGTCCTCCTGGGAAGCTCAGTGAACGAGGCCCCCACCGTGTCTGGTGGCGGTATCGTCAGTGTACCCCATGACCCTGCCGAGTGGCAGGAAGCGCCATGAAGGACCAGAGGGACAGCTGCCGACGTTCACAGACACTCTATGCCGGGGGTCCTAGTGCAGCTCGATCGGCAGGCTCTCCGTGTTGGTGGGAAGGTGCAAACGTGAAGACCCGCCCCGACACAGCTGGTGTAACCGAGCCGCCAGCACAAGCACACCTCATGTGCCCCAGGAGCCTTCTCGATGACCCTGAGCTCAGGGTCTCCCTGGTTTCTCAGATGAGCAAACCGAGGCTTGTGAGAGCCAAGGAGGGACTGGAGCTCAGTGTCCTGTATCCGGGAGGTCAGCAAGGGGCAGGGGCGGCAGGAGGCACCGGGAGGCAAGGGCTGGAGTCTGTGGTGACGGCCTGCCTACCCTATGGCTCCGAGTCCCCACTGACCACCTGGTATCCTGTCACTTGCCATGCAGACCCGTGTTTTGGCCGCACTGTGGTGCCTGGGGTGGCAGGCAGAGGCCGGGACTGCCAGTCCGACCCCAGCAGGATAGGGGACATGTGTCTGCACCAGATAAAGCTGCATGGAACGCCCCCCACCTGCCCCTGCCACCTACCTTTGCTCTTCCAGTTGCGATCGGCCGCATAGCCCAGGTGCCCGGCACACTTGCGGTTGAACTCGGCCACCAGGGACCTGTACGGGTTCCGGATCAGCAGGATGGCTGAATCGAACATCTCAATCTCCCTCCTGCCGCTCTCATGGGTCTTCACGCAGATGGTGCGCCGGCTGCGCCAGTGGTCTTTCTCACCCTTGAACCCTGCACAGGGAGGGGAGGCCCCTGAGGAAGGCGCCAGGGCCCTGCCACGGCAGCAGGCCGAGCTGAACGCGCCTCCAGGAGACCCCGAGGTCAGGGCACAGGAGCCCGATGCCCCCTAGATGCGGAGATGCGTGGTCCATGGGGGCGTTTGCATGGCGATGCCACACAAGCACAGCAAATCACCTGTGAGTTAGTCGTGGCTGCAGGTGTGGCCCTGAGAGGGCACGTGCCCTGCCCCAGATCCCACAGCAGTGCAGTGGCACAACCAGGGCACGTGTGTCCCTGGGAGGCCTGTCTCCTTCCCACCTCTGGCAGTGGGGCCGGCGTGCAGTCACCAGGGGCCAGGCCATAAGCCACGGCTGCCCTGCCCTCTGCCCTTATGCCGTGGCCCCATACCAGGCCCACCCTCCATCACAGAGCCACACGTGCACCCACAGGATGCTGCTGTGCTCAGTTAGACATGACATTGGGGGTGGAGGGGGCTGCGTGTGGGGCCACCGCACACAGGGGCTCTTGGGAACCCGCGAGCTGGGAGCATGTTAGCTGTGCAGGTTCCCTGACCCTCCGGGGGACCCTCTGCTGGCAGCTGTCGCTCACCTTTGTTGTACAGGGTCCCGTCAAAGTAGTAGCTTCCGGTGTAGAAGCCTGTGGCATGCTCGATGAGGTGCCGCGCCCACGTGTTCCCGGCACCTGGGAAGCTCGACAAAGCCACAAACACCTTGGACTTGGTGGGCAGGAACCTCCGGTCAGTGCAGCGGGTGTCTGCAAGTGCACAGGCTGGCCACCGAATGCCCAGGGGACTGGCTGCCCCCAGACCCTGCTTCACACTGGGGAAGTTGAGGCAGGCCCAGGGAAGACGGGGTTTCCGCCCAGGGCAGCTCCGCTGCTGCTTGGTCTCTGTGGCCTCGGCAAGCCCTGAGCCACAGCACAGAAAGCTCCAGAACAGGGCAATGGCCGGGCCCTGCCTCTCCATTCCCCTGCCCGTCCTCAAACCACCTTCTCCCCGACTCAGGAAAAGGTCAGGTGCCTCCAGGGACGGTGGTGGCCTCCCCTGCCCTCCCCTTCCCTGCCCTCCCCAGGACTGCACACAGCCACATTGGCATCCCCAAACCCCTGGAGGGCAAACCGTGGTGGACACGGGGTGGGGGCCCCACACAGTGCGTCTCCCGTCCCCAACTCACCCTGCACGGGCGTCTGGTAGACCTCGCAGTACTCAGCCAGCCTCTGTAGCTCAGGCTCCTGGCCACACAGCGAGCTGTCCACGGCATCCCGAAGGCTGAACTGAGGCGTGGGGTACGCGCAGTAGCACTCCCAGCCCCGGAGGACGGCCAGAGGGAACTCCTGGGGGGCGAGGGGTGAGAGCAGCTGGGGCGCGGGGGGCCAGGCCTCCTGGACCCAGGGCTGGGGGGACACGCAGGATCCACAGGGATGACGAGCCGGGGGTGACACGGCCTCTGCCCCCAGCAGCTTCCAGAGGCTGTGGACCCCTCAGCAGTCCCCGCGTGGATGGAGCCGGGCATGGCCATCCCAGAGGAGTCCTCCTGCCAGCAGGAGTGTGGGCAGGAGCAGGTAGGGGTGTGTGTGGGGGGTCAGGATGGGATGGAGAAGCCTGGGCGGGGGCAGGACTGGGCAGCATGGGCCACGTTGGAGTCGGGGGAGCCCAACCCTCCTGCAGAGGTGGGGGTGCAGGGCCAGGTCATAGTGGGGCTGGGTGGTGAGGCGGATGTTCTGGGGGACGGGCACCAGGGAGGGACACCAGCCTCACTCGCCCCTGCCCGTCCTGCCTCCTGCAGACAGGAAGGCCGGCCACACCAGCAGAGGGGGAGGCGGGAGGCCAGAAAGCCCCTCACGGCTGAAGCCGTGCCACACAGGCCTCGTCGTCTCTCGCTCACAACAAAAGTCTCATAAATAAGTAAAAAGACAATCAATCATGTTTTTCTGAGCAAGGCCTGGCAGAGCCGGGATCTCCATGGGGACACCATGGGCTGAGTCCCCCCACGGACAGCAGGAGGGCAACACGGGGCCTGCCCCTGTGACCCCAGTGCCCTGCAGCCCCCACGAGAGCCCCTCCCTGCCTCCCTGCTCCTCCAGCACGCCTGCGGGTGGCTTTGCCCCTGCCAGGAGTTCCCAGGGTTCCCACCCCAGGGACGGGAGAGACCCTGAACTGTTCTGACACTGCACACTCCACCACAAACCCCTGCATGCCCCCACCACGCACCCCTATGCACTCACCCTCACCCTCACCATGCAACCCTGCTCACCCCCACCACGCACCCTGCTCATCCCCACCATGCACCCCTGTGCACTCCTCACCCCCACCATGCACCCCTGTGCACCCCCCATACCCCTGCACATCCCTGCACACCCCCACCACGCATGCCCATCCCTGCTCCAGCACCGAGCTCCTTCTCACATTGGAGAAGCCCTGGAACAGCTGTGGGACCTCCTGGAACCCTAGCCTCTCCATCTGTGACACAGACAAGACCTGCGGGTGGCCTGCCTAGAAGAGGCGGAGGACCTCGCTTCCCTCCAGTCTCCTCACAGCTCTCCCGCTCCCCCGGGGCCGCAGCCCTGCTCTCCATGCCTTTGCTAGGCGAGGCTCAGGACGTGGATTTTCGGAGGATGGAGGACGGGGGAGGCAGTGGCTCCGGGTGTCCATGGTCTTCATGAGCGCAGGGACCAGGGAGGAAGCAGCAGGTGTGTAACCTGTCAGACCCTGACACAAAGCCCTACAGCTCAACAGCTGCCCCATCCAAGCCTCGGTTTCCCCACCTGCAAGCTGGGGGCAGGAACTCCCTGCTGTTGGGAGGACAAGGGATGATAGCCCAATGCATCCTAGGCACCCCGCTTTTATCTCAAGACCTCCACTGTCCCCCCACATGTGTAGGGTACCCCAGGGTCTGACCCCCGAACTCTGCCCATGGGCTCCCCTCCAAGGCCCCTGCGCCTGGGATGGAGAGAGGCTGGAAGTCTCACCGCAGGACACCTGTCAGACATGCCTGTGGCCCCAGTGGCCCCAGCCCACACTGGCCACATGCCTGGGCACCACAGCGGGGCTGGTGTTGGGGGGGTGGTGTGTCACAGAGGCTGGAAGCCAGTCAGCAGCACCAGCAGGGCTCCGAGCTGGCACTCTGCACACATGGAATCTGTCCCGAACCCACATTTTCCCCCTCCCGCTCCCCGTGATGCTGCTGTCTTCAGAGGTAGGGCCTTTAAAGAGGTGATTCGGTGAAAATGGGCCACGGGGTGGGAGGTGTGATCCCATCTGACTAGTGTCATTATAAGGACATTAGGACATGGACAGATGGCCGTGTGAACACAGGGACACGATGGCCACCTGTGAGCCCAAGAGGCAGGCCTGAGAAGAAACCAGCCCTGCCGACACCCCACCTCAGGCTTCTGGCTTCTAGAACCCCAGGAAGGGCGAGCCCCCATCCATGGCACTTTGTTGGGGCAGCTGTGGAGAGCTCCTACACTGGGGTCCTTATGGTCCCTGGTTGTGCACCACAGGACCTTTGCACCTGCAGCTCCCTCTGCGCTCAGGCCCCTGCCTCACGTTTTCAAGCTCCCTTCCCTGACAGGCCTTCACTGGCCACCCTGTTTCACATCGACACACCCTCCCCACCCTCACCAGCCCCCTATGCCCTGGGCGAGCCCTCTGGTTATTTCCCTGAGAGGCAGGACTTACTGACCCAGAGGAAAGCTCAGTCCCATGGAAACGTTCGCACAGCTCTGACGCCCGTGCACACACGCGCCGCCGTTCCCTCCTGCCCCCGCTCCCTCCTGTAACAGCTGCGGCTCTGACTCTTGTGCCCGGTCGGTCTAGTCCCAAGAACAGGATCCCGAAGCACGTACTTTCCCTTCACTCAAGTCTGGGTGCCAGTCCTCGTGCGCTGATGCCTCCGTTGGGACAGTTCCTTATTACTGCAGCGTCGCAGTCCGTGTACAGACGCGCCATCGGGCGCTCCACTGGCTCCCATGCATCGGGTGGCCCCTGGGCCCTGTGTGCCACGTCCACGGGCGTGCTGGCAGGATCGAGTGCCGCGGGCACACCGTGCTGTGTTGTGTGCTCCAGCAGGTCTGCACCCAGTGAACGCCCCGTGAGTGTCTGACGAATACACCGGCGGGCAGACAAGTGTCCCCTGAGGTGCCTCCAGCGTGCGTGGGCACCAGCCTCCTGGAGGGACGCACAGACAGCAGCAAACCCAGGCAGGGCCTCACCCGCCAGCATCCTGGGCTCTGCTCAGAGAACAAAATGCCACCGCAGGACCCCTCCCTGGCCGTAGGGCCACCCCATGACCCCGCACCCCCGGGCCGGCTTGGGCTGCCCCCACCAGTGACCCCGGCCCCTCGGCCTCCACGAGTGGATGAGACAGTCGAGTTCCCAGGCGTGTGCAGAGCAAGGGGAGCCGCAGACACTAACGTGATTTTATTTACAACGTGCCTGCTTCAGCGACATCCCTGGGTTCTGAAAACACAGAACAATTTTCAGCCCCTTGGGGATTTCTAGGACGTGATTTCCATAAAGATTAAATATTGATGAAGCTCCTCTCTGCCAGCTCCCGCGCAAGAAGACGATCAGAGGAGGGGAGGCGGGAGGAGGAATCTGGGACGCGGACATGGGACTGTTAACATCCCAGGCATGAAGAGGGGACCGGCTCAACCTGTCAGGGCTGGGGTGGGGGACACGTCCTCCTGCTGCCTGGAACTGCATCCAGAGCCTGGGCCCCGCGTCGGGTCACGGCACAGCAGGGGCCGGGTCCTAGGTGCCGGGGGCCCACGTGCAGAGCGTGGTTGTGGTTAGGCTCGGGAGTGACGTCCCAGCAGGCCAGCAGCCCTGAGCATCTCCCCTGCTGTCAGTCTCCAGGATTCCAGGGACTCCCAGAAACGTCCAGAATCAGGACTCGAGGCCTCAGGAGGGCAGGTGGAGGCGAGGAGGCCAGGACTTCAGACCGTGAGGCCAAGCTGGACAGAGCTGCCCAGGGCTCTGCCACACTCCACACTCAACTCTGTGGACACAGATGAGTGCAAGGTGGGAGGTTTTGGTGAAGTCTTTGAACCAGCACGGAGCTCACCCGGACGGATCTCCCACCTGCTTTTGCTCCAAGGCAGGCCTGGACGTTGAGGCCCAAAGGGAAGGAGGTACTCGGGGGTGGCTGCGGGGATGGGAGTGGAGGGCGGACTTCTGCTGGCAGGCGAGCGTCAGGGTGAACCAGAGCCCGTCCGCGGAACACGACACCTCATCCTTGTCTCCTGCTGATCTGAGGCTCTTGCTGTCTGGCTGCAAAGTGGGGACCATGGGGTTGCAGAGGCAGGTCCAGAGGCGGGACCAGCCCACGCTCGACGCCAGGAACCCACAGCTTCGAATCGCATCCATGACAGTCAGTGAGAATGCCATGGCTCAAGGCCACGCACTGGCCAGGACTGCAAAGCAAGGACATGGCTGCACAGGGACACGCATCCGGGTCACTGACCCAAGTCAGAGCGAGGCCGGGTGACTCACTCCTGGAAACACACCTCAAGTCTCAGGGGTGACTTAGGGGATGGGGACACACAACTCCTTCACAACAGCGATTCCACGTGTGATGACGCAGCAAACGGCTGTGCACCTGCTCACGGGTCCACCTTTAGGAAGGGTCGCGGCAGCAGGTGGCCCAACAGGAGGAGGCGTGCATTGCAGCCACAGGGGGCACGTATCACAGAGGGGGGAAATGGAAGGAGACATTCCTTCTTTTTTTGAGCAGCCTCCACGACGAGCATGGAGCCCAATGCAGGGCTTGAACCCACGACCCTGAGGTCATGACCTGAGCTGAGTTTAAGAGTCAAACGCTCGACCGACGAGGCCACCCAAGGGCCCCCAAACATCAATTTTTGAGAAGCGAATTCCACAAAGGTAGAAGACCAGAGGCTGTGAAATATTATTGGTGGTTTTCTCCGATGTGGTAAAGTTACCATTGAGTTTTCATGTAATTTTGCATTTCAAAATTTTCGAAATTTTCTAAAATAGATATGCCTTTGTCACCACCAACCCCCCGAAAAATAATACATTTTGTTTAAAGATACACATGGTACAACGTCGACAGATCTACTGCAGAAACAGTGTAAGAAACCCAAAGCTGTGCGGGATCGTCCCCCGATGAAGGACTGTCCAGCATTTTCGCAAAGGGAAAACTTGCGAATGTCCAGGCAGTTAATTCACAAAACCCAGACCCTTACTGACCTGACCCTTGGCAGAGCCGCAGAGGCAGTGCCCCCACCTGCCCCCAGGGAACAGACTGCGCCTGCGGGGATCCAGGTGGGTCGGGCAGCAGGGGTCAGCCGCACGCAGGGTTGCTGGAGGAGCAGCAGGTGTCAGCAGTTGGATCGCCGATGGTGCCTGAGTCCCTGGGCCCCACCGCGGGGCCTGCACATAAATACCAGCCCCAAAACCACCATCCCAGATCCAGGAACGGAGACAAGGCAGGTCTCTCCCGAGACTGCAGAAAGTCAGAGCAGATGGCTTCTCTGGGTTCAGACGATGTTGGGGGGGCTGATGGTGCCCCAGGCATCCTGTCTGGCCATATCCTGGAGTTCCTGAACCATCGTAACCACTGAACAACAGTAGAGGCTTTCATCCAGGGCCAGAAGCAGGACTCCCAAGGCACTGGGAAGCGGGGTGCCGCAAGGTGGCCACGGCATAGGCTGGTCCCTGTGAAGCCCCACCTGAGCCCAGCCTTGGCCTCGCACTGGGGGTGCTGCGCCCCTGTCCATGGGGACACAATCTACCAGGAAGCGCCCTCGCTGCAGGCTGACGTGGGTGCCCCTAGACCCCACGGAATCCAACCTGGCAGCCGCCTAGAGGCCAGGCACATTACATGGATGCCACAGGGCACAAGGTTGAGGGGTACAGCAGGCTGGGAACAGAGGTCAGCACACTGGGTAGAAGGTAGCTTCACCTGGCTGCGTGACCCTCTGTGTCCTCCCTGCCTACCTGGACCCCGGGTCCAGAGCCAGGTCATAGGCCACCCTCCATGGTATGTCAGGTGCCCCCTAGGTCTCCAGAGTACATCTCCAGAGCATCCTACCATAGCCAGCCCTCCCTGCGGCTGTCACAACCCCCGCTTACTTGAAGACTCGCACCTGGACCCGGCCACGGCCCCCGCGCCCACTGTACACACGCAGCCCCCGCTCTGTGCACTCTGCTCACCCTCATCTGCCTGCCGGCTCCTATCATGTCCTCCAGCTCCGTCCCTTCCAGGAGCGGCACCCCTCAACAGGTCACCATCCCCCGCGGGGGCCGCTGACCCTCCGGGCCTGCCCCAGCCCCTCCGGGTGCTGAGCTGTGTGCCCCCCACCCCAGGGTTTGCCCACAACCCTCCATCCACTATACATGTCCTGCTAAGACCTGCCCTCAGCTTCAAAGCTGGAAGTCCTGTGGATGGCAACAGGACTCCAGACCCCCTCTTCCAGCCACATCCACGGTACAGGGGAGGGGGAGGCAGGCCTGTGTGTGCAGTGGGGGCCCCGTGGCCGTTTTTGAGAACCCAGGATGCACCTCCAGCCTCGGTCTGACCCAGACAGTCCCCAGCAGCACCAGCCGGGCCAGGCAGGTACCTGGTCCATGAGACCCGTTGGACGGCAGACCCTCAGGTGCCGAAGCCCGAGATGGCTCAGGACAGTGCGAGCCCGCCCCCGTCAGGGTGAAACTGGTCCCCAGTCTGCACACTCTGTGTCTGTAGCCATCGTGCAGGTCCCAGGTTACCCAGGTCAGAGCACTCGGCCCAGGACTGCTCTGCAGCCGCTCCCCCTGGACGTCACAAAGCCACCTCCTTGGCCTCTCATGCACCAGCAGCAAGGGCATCAAAGCCACGCATTCTGTGCCCAGCGCAGCATGACCGAGGTTACCACTGGGACAAGGATGCACAGACTCTGACCCAGCATCCCCCTGGGGTCTTGTTCTACGGATCCAGCAACACAGAACAACCCACCCACCAAGAGGTCACTGCAGCCCTGCTTGCAAACGCCACACGCTGAAGACAACCGAAACACTCCACAGCAGAGCACTGGTCACACGAAGAACAGGATGTCCGCACAGCAGAGCAGAAGAGCGGGAAAGTGCTCTCCCTGCCAATATGGATGGAGCCGTCCCTGGGCCCTGCCATGGGCTGTGGGTCAGGGACATGGAGCTGTCCGTCCCTCCCCTGATGCCCCAGGGGATGGCAGCACGTGGGGGGGTGGAGTGTCCCCCCAGAGCCCTGAGAGGTCACCGCAGGTCCCCAAGCACATAAGACACCTGCAGGTCTGGTCCCTGTGGGTGCTCTTGAGAAGCTGTGAGCAGCCAGATGGTGTGAGCCCCAAGAACGCCCCAGAAATCCCGAGCTGCTGCAGACGCAGAGACCCACCTCAAAGGCTGCAGCCTGGGTGGGAAGCGCAGAAAGACTGTGTGTTGGCCTCCAGGGGGGACATCTCAAGGGGTGCTAAGGAGGGCGCGCCTCTCGGGGTTCCCTACAGCACCAGGCACTGGCTGGGTCCACATCCCGGCTCGCCCATGTAGGGGCGCGTGACCTCGGACAGCATGCCCAGCCCCTCTGCCTCCACTCCCTCACCCAAAAACGCAGCGCATCCTAGTGCCCGCTGGAGGGGCCGTCAGAAGGATCAGGCGGGGTTGCTGCCTAGTGAGGGACGCACAGCAGCTGGATGAACGATGTCACCATCAGCCTCTGGTCACAGTCCTCACAGCAGCCTACTGCCCCCCACAGGGGCCACCCGCAGGGCCGCTGGACCCGGCCCCAGACCTCAGCGCTCCGGGGGTCCTGTCTGGCCTTGACCACTGTGTCCCACCCAGAGCTGCGGTGCCAGGCGCCCCACCCACCTTCTGCAGAGCCACGTCCCACCCCTGAGCTCGGACGGAGCCCAAGGCACACCCGTGACCATGGCCCCTGAAGCCAGGCTCAGCACCCTGCCCCGTCCTCAGGCGAAGCAGGTGACCCTCCCGCTCCCTCTGAGCCGGCCAGCACTTCTCACTAACAAACCAGTCAGTCCAGCACCCGACGCCCTTGCCAAGAGCTGCCGTCAGGGAGCCATGAGGCCCTGCTGTCAGCTAGCACAGGCCGCAAGGCCCTCCCGGGGTCTCCTCACCGCCCCCTCCTGCCCCGACACCTGCGCACCTGCCCCACGCAGCCCACCCCGCGCGCACCTGTCACAGGTGGCCTTACTTTCTGGGAACAGAATCCCGAGCACGCCTCCACTGTTGCGTTGGCCTGCACGAGGGAGTCGGGGAAGGCGTGGGTGCCATTCTCCGGCAGCCTGAAGCATCCGCGGTATGTGACGGTCCTCCCTGTAGGGACAAAATGGGTTGCTGATGAGGATCCTTGTTGGTGCCTGTCACGGGGGGGAAGGTGGCTTCGGGGTCTGACCCGGGTGCCCACGCAGTCAGCAGGTGGGTTCTAAACCAGAGAGCAGACTGCGGCCAGGGGTTGGCAGGCCAGACTCCTGAGACCCCAGGCGCCCAAACCTTGTCACTGTGGTTGCCATCAGGGGTGGACCTCAGGTCTTCGTCTCCCACCCACTTCGGGGACAGCATCCAGCCAGCCCTCTGTCCCTCCCTCCTTCCTTCCACAGATCTGGACTCTGTGCCCCTTATGGGCCAGGTTCTGCACCCTGTGACCCAAGAGGCTGATATTCTGCAAAATTCCATGTCTTTGCAGTGCAGGCGTGAGGAGGAACTAGACCCGGATGCGTGAAATCCCACCACAATCGGCTCACTGTGCTGCCGTGTCAGACCCTCTTGTCTCTGATCCAACTCCCGCCAGGAGCTCCTGGAGCCCATGCTTCAAGGAAGCCTCCTGCCAGGCTGTCCTCCAGGCCAGGTGGAAGGGTCCAGCCCCTAGCCCACATCCCCTGGACATCCACCCTGATGCCTGCCCTGATGCCCGCCCCACCCCCACCTCAACGCCCCCAACAACGCCCGCCCCAATGCCACCCCCGACACCCACCCTGACGCCCACCTGGATGCCCCTCCAATGCCTACCCAGAGGCTCACCCTGACGCCATCCCCACACCCACCAGACGATCACTTGGATGCCCACTGGATGCTCGCCGCCCCCCCACCATGTAGGCCTGCAGGTCACCGCTCCCTGCAAGGTCTGCTTGCCCCTCCCCTCCTGCTCAGGTCAGTTCCACCTTCCTCTCTCCCTACACAGCAGCTGCTGTTTGCTTTTGTTTTTTGGTTTTTTTTTTTTTAAAGATTTTATTTATTTATTTTAAGATTTTATTTATTTATTCATGAGAGACACAGAGAGAGAGAGGCAGAGACACAGGCAGAGGGAGGAGCAGGCTCCATGCAGGGAGCCTGATGCAGGACTCCATCCCGGGACACCAGGATCACACCCTGGGTCAAAGGCAGGTGCTAAACCACTGAGCCACCTGGGGATCCCCTGTTTGCTTTTGAACAGAAAGTTCCAGGGCTTTGTTCTCCCGCAGAACTGAAGCTCTCTGTTGGCAGCTCTGACTCCAACTCTGTGCCTACGGCCCTGCACCTCCTCCCGTGTGGGCCTCCCTGCCACCCTCAGGCCCCTCTTTGTTCCTGGGGCCTGGGCTTTCTGAGGATTGCTCCTGTCTGCCTGGAACATCTGGGCGCTCCACAGCCAGGGCATGTCAGGCCGCCAGGCCCGCCTCACTGCTGCACGGCCAGGTGGGCCTCCACGCTTTACGAAGAACCAGAGCCCAGAGTGGGCAGGCAGGATGCCCAGGGCCACATAGCATGTCCGACATGTGGCAGGGCCAGGCCTCCAGAGAAGCGTGACCAACCCACAGGCCAGGGGCCAGGCCTGGCTGAGCCTGACCCCCCACCCCTACGTGAGCCCCCCAGCAGGGCTGCACCCTGCGTGTGCCTCAGGCCGCAGGGCAGAGGGCAGGGCAGGCCGGCACACTCACGCTTCCTGGAGCCGGGCTGCAGCTCCTCCACGCGGTACACAGACAGCCGGCCGACGCCCCCACATGCAGAGCCCTTTTCTCCTTTGCACTCGTGGTTGCACGCCTCGGGCCCCATGCTGGTCACCGGGAGCCGGTTCCCGCAGTAGCACTCTGCCCCGGCCTCCAAGCCCGCGTACACGTAGGACCTGCAGGGAGAGCAGCCCCGCTGGGTTCCTGTCGCGGCCCAGGTCCCGCAGCACCGACCGTGGGCTGGGGTCAGGTGGGGTGAGGGGCCGGTTGTCAGCCAGACTGGAGGGCCACTAGCGAGGTGGGGAGCAGACCTTCCCCTGTGGGGCAGCGGCCAGCCCCGCGGGGCCCTCGCCAGCCTGCACCCTGCCCTGAGGTGCCACTGGGTGTCCTGAATGGGCTCTGGGCCAGGGGACGGGGCCCTGCTTTGTGGCATGGGTCAGCGCCTTGGTGGCAATGCTGCTGTAGCCCAACACTGGAGCATCCATGGTCGGTCCTCCCCGAGCCAGCACGACTGTAAGCGACTACCACCTGCCTCTTGGGACCGCGACCCCCAGAGTCCCCACTCCACCAGGTGTGGCAACAGCACAGGTGAAGAAAGACTGCAGGTGGATTTGCTTCAACGTGGATGGAAGTGGAGGGTATTATGCTGAGTGAAGTAAGTCAGTCGGAGAAGGACAAACATTATATGTTCTCATTCATTTGGGGAATATAAATAATAGTGAAAGGGAATATAAGGGAAGGGAGAAGAAATGTGTGGGAAATATCAGAAAGGGAGACAGAACGTAAAGACTGCTAACTCTGGGAAACGAACTGGGGGTGGTGGAAGGGGAGGAGGGCGGGGGGTGGGAGTGACTGGGTGACGGGCACTGGGTGTTATTCTGTATGTTAGTAAATTGAACACCAATAAAAAATAAATTAAAAAAAAAAAAAAAAAAAGACTGCAGGTGGGACCAACCACGTGCCCCTCGGGACGTCAGCCCTGCCAAGAGGCCTGCTCTTTCCCGCCCCCAGCTCCACAGGCCAACACGGAAAACCCAGGTGAAACCCTCACCCCCACACAATCCCAGTGCCTGTGTGGCCACTTGCTGGCCTCCTGGCCCTGACCAGCACCTACTACCTGTAGGCTGTTCCCCAAACTGCCAGAGTCACTTTCAATTCTGTCTATTTTGCGAGGCTGAGCCAGGACCCATCCTGTCTGTTTTGGCCTCAGTTTCTCCATCTATAAAACGGGCTTGATGGGAGCTAACTGATCGGCCGGTGATGGGGACTCAAGACCACACACGAGGAGGAATGTGATGTGGCAGAAACAAGCCAAGTGCACGCCCCCCTCGATGCTGGCACACACGTGTCCCATGTGCAAGTGCACACGCCTGTACCCAACCCCCCACCTGTGACCTGGGAGCCGTTCCCTCACAGAGGCGGGTGTCGGCTGAGTCCGGCGAGCTGCTGGTTCTGGCACAAGGACTGGGGCCTGGGCGATGTCTGGACACACAAGTAACCCGAGGCTCAGGGTGAGGAACCTCCCACTAAGCCCCCTGCCCCGCACAGCGGGCCCTGTCCCCGCAGGCAGCGCTGCAGCATCAGTAAGCCCAGGCTGATGGTCCAGCTCCCGGCCACCTGGTGGGTTTGGGGACTGTCCTCCCTCCCGGCAGCTGGACGGCCTGGAGCTCTTACTCACCGCTCGGCGCATGCATCCTGGCAGTGGGAGACGGTCATCTTTCTCAGGTCAAAGAACACGGCCCCCTTCAGGGTCCTGTCCCGGCCACTGTCACTGAAGCAGCCAACATACATTCCTGCGGGCGGAAAGCACAGCAGAGACTCAGGCCGGGGGAGACAGGGACCTCAGAGGGCCCAGGGCATAGGTCCCACATCCCCCAGCATCAGCCTGACACTACTGTCCACTGCCAGCCCACCTCCCGGGCGTGGAAGGTGCCCGGCCTCCACCAAGGTCTTGCAGCAGGTCATGTCGCCTCCCTACAACCCTGAGGGAAGAAGCCAGGCATGGAAAGTCTGACCTTCCCTGAAATAAAGAACATCCCACAAATGGAAAAAGTGAGTTCAAGAAAAAATCTGTGGTCCTGGGCGGGGAGGACAGAAGCCCTGTTGCTGGAGAAGTCCACATGTGTCTGCCAGGCTGTGAGACAGCAGTCCCTGGAGGGAATCGGTAGTGCGGCAGTCGGGCACCTCTGGCCCCTCCCTGGAAGGTGACCTGGGGGGTGTGACCCTGCCAGGTGGTGCCGGTGTCACCCCACAGTTACGGGGTGGAGGGAGCTGTCTCCCGACACAGCGGAGTCTCCCAGAGATGCCCAGAGACTGCAAGCACAGAGCCAGCGCATGGGGCGCGTGAAGGCACTGCCACCCTGTGCGGGAGCTCGCTGGGTCCCATGCCACGCATGCCAGTGCTGTGCAGAGACGAGGATGGGGCGCCCATGGGCAGATGCCGCCTGTCACCCCCAGGACGTCTGGAAGGGCACTCATGTAGCACACGCTGCCTCTGGGGAGTGACACCCAAGGCGACCCCACGGCCCGCGGCTCCTGGACAGCTTTGTGGCAGGAGGATGCTCTGCCCACAGCCCCTGGGATCCCAGCCTGGAGCAGGAGCAGGCCTCCTGCCAAGGGGTTTGGAGACGCAGGTCCCAGCCTTCCTTCCCGGGGCTGAATCCAGGGTGATCGCCCTGTCTGTGAGTGTCACACCTAACTCCACTTCTGACCTCTGCTACGCAAGGCAATGCTCTGTGCCTCCCTCCGGTTCCCTAGCGGCCCAATGGATAAAGGCCTGCCACCTGCCCCACCCCACCCGAGCCACTTCCCTTGCCCTCAGCATGGACCTATGCCTTCCCCCTGCCCATAACCGCCCTCTGTTTCCTGCCTGTCCCTGACGGGCGCCACTGTGTCCACCAGGGTCCCCACCGGGCCCAGCACACCGTTGGCACAAGCGCCCACTGTCCAAGGTGGGTCAGGGCCCCAGGGTTAGGTGAGTCCTGCAAGGACGGGGAGGGGCCCAGAGGGTCTGCCCGCCACCTGCCCGCGGCTCCCAGGCCCCGACTAATAGATGCAGAGCAGCGGGAGGTGAGTGGGTGGCCAGGGGCAGGACCCCACCAGGCCAGGGTCACCGAGGGGGACGCCGTGGAGGGTGCGGCCGAGGTCACCTTCTCAGTGTCTTCCCGCAGGTTGTGCACCCTCACCTTCACCCTGGAATGCCCCTCACCCAGAGCGTCCACAGGCCCCGGCTCTCACTCGGGATGTGGGCCCTCGGGGTTATGGCCGCATGGGGACCCCCTGAGACCAGCACCACCCTTCCCCCACTGCAGGGAAGTGCCGTCCCCAGTCACCTACTTGGGGAGAGAAAACCCTCATTGAAGACATTTCTAGAGAGTTGCTCAGCAAAGAGATCCTATTACAGCTTTCAGTTAAACCCCAAACCCAAGCCCACAGCACATCGAACGTTTGTCGCCCTTGATGGGAGATCACCCAAGACCAAGTCGGGGGTCAGGGCTCCAGGCCCCGGGTCCTGGCTGGCAGAGGTGGGACGTGTCTGGGGGCAGGGGGGCACGAGTCTGTGCATGAGTCTGCTCCCACCTGTGAGGGGCAGGCGCAGGAGGGTGGAGAGGGTGAGGTCACGTGCAGGCGGGGTCTGCGCAAGTGGCACCCAGTGGGACTGGGTTCACTCTAAATGACAAACGGGGCGCCGTCCCCTCCTGACTGGACTCCTTTCTCCCTGAGATAGGGGCACCACCTCCTTCACTCCAGGGATGGACTCAGTGGGTGTAGCTGGGTGTGCTCCCCATGCTCTGGTGCCACCCGGCAGGGACCCAGCCCACTCCGGGGACAGGAAACCGTCGCAGGATACTCGGCCCATGACCCACACGTGTGAGATGGGAGGAAACACTCCAAGGCCGGGCTCTCCACTCGCCGTACCCCGGGCCGCGCACCAGGCCTGAGACCCACGCGCCTGCTCCGTTTGGAAGAGGAGGTGAGCCCTCCCTCCTGGAAAAATACCGAATGGTTCCTCCAGCTCTGACAGAGGCGAGGGTGTGCGGCGGGGAGAGGACATCCGGGGGACACGCTGGGACACATTCTGAGGCGGATTTATTGCTTTCAGCTAAAACGGAGGCAGCGCATTATTGTCTGTGACTCCGCAACTGTTCATTTGCACATCAACACGGACACGCCGCGAGGCCGTTAACGATGGCTTTGGAGATATTGGAACGTCTTTGGGAATCACTATCAATAAAAAACAAACTGGCGGTGGGAAGTTACTATTTCTCCCCTAGTAAACTTCCTGACATTTTACTCCATTATGGACGTTGTCCAAGGTATAATGAAATGCCGGGTGATGGATGGGCCTCCCGCAGCCTCCGCGCTCCGCAGGATCCCCGGCCAGGAGCGTGGCCGCCTGCCCAGCCGCAAAGAGCCGCCCTCTTTGTCTGTAGCCCCAGCAGCTGGCCCGGGGGCGCACCATGCTCGTGACAAGCTCGGGGGCGGATCACGGGCCAGCGGCCCCCTGCTCTGCAGGATGCCCCCGCTACCCCCAGGGCACACACGCTTCCTCCTGTCCTGGGTGGGGGTGGGGGGCCGCCCACACGCTCCTGCTGAGCCGGCCACTCACCCTCCTTGCGCTGGTCCCGGGTGCTCCTGGTGGTCACTGTGCTGACCATCCCACACCCGCAGTGCACCGCCACCCTCCGGGCCTGAGCATGGCTTGGTGTACCCCATCCACCCCTTCACTAGGGGGAGATCCCTGGGGCTCTACAGGGTCACCCCTGCCCTGCCCTCTGAGGGCCAGGTCATAAAGACCTACCCCCAGGTCTCAAGTGCACAGAGCCTAGTAGACTCACACGTGGAACCCCAAGAAGTGCAGACCAGTCTGCCCAGGGTCACAGAGCCAGTGACCCCAGCACCAAGAGACAAGCTCAGGTCCATTGTCAACACCTGTGCTTCTTCACAGCGGCTCCCCAAGGACTCCATGCTGACTAGCAGTCGTTCATACTCTAGTCTGAGTGAGGCAGGGTAGTACAGGCTGCATGGAGACCCAGACTCCCAGGTGCTAGGGCAGGCTTACACTCGGCAGGCAGGCCTGCACACAGTGGGCTGCATGCACCATCGGTGTCCCCCCCCCCAGCCTGGGGGAAGCCCCGCTGACAAACCCCACAGCACAGGGCTCTGACCTAGGTCACTTCCTGAGAAACACCCTTCTGTGATATCAGGAGCCTGCCATCCTCTGGGCCTCCCTCACCATCACGAGGGCCACAGGGCTCCTCCCTGTCCCTGGACCTTCCCACCATCCTGAGGATAAAGCCAGACTGCCAGGCTTGGCTCTCCTCCTGACCCACTGCCTCCAGGCTGCACTCCCAGATACGCACTCTGCCCTCCATATCCCTCCTCTGCCACCTTCCCCTCCCCGACTCCCTCTCCACTCCCTGCCAGCACCTGGGGTCACACCCCAGATAGGCCAGGGCTTCAGGGGAGGGTGATGGCGGGACCTGCCTGAACCTCTGCACCCCAGAGTTTTCCCCCGTAGGATCGGGATCCAACCATTACGGTAATTCCTGCATGTGGTACATTTATACACGCACCATAAATGCCAAACGATGGAACTGGTTACAGACAAGATACAGCTGCCAGGTCCCAGTGCCCACAGATGCCCCAGGCCCTCCCACCCTGGGCTCTCAGCCTGCACGAGCCACCATCACCTGCTGACACTGCTGTGCAGACGCGGCTCGTGCCCGGAGTTCTGGGGGAGGCTGCAGCCCTGGGGCTCTAGTCTCTGTCCCTGCTGCCTCGGGGCCCCGGGGACGCTGGGGGACATGTCCACCTGACCGTCAAGCCTGCCACAAAGCCGGGACACGCGCTCCGGGATGTGGGGCCTGTCCCGCGGGTGACAGCAGGACTCCTGAGGATGTAGATGGGAGCAGTGGGCCTGCGGGGCCTACGGGGTCTTGGGAGCCACCCCGGGCAGGGGAGGGCCCCCGGGGGAGCACCTACCTCGGCTGCCAGCGGCGGGCCTGGGAGCCTCGGGGCCTGGGGCGAGCGGCCCCTGGGGGTCACCCATGAAGTGGTGAAACCAGCGGCGCCGCAGCTGGCGGAGCTCCGAGTTTCGGCCGCGGAGCCAGCGGGGCCCAGGCCGGGGCCGCGCCAGGGGCCCGTGCAGCACATCCACGCCCAGCAGCAGCTCTGGGCTGACACGGGGGGCCTGCAGCGCCCGGCTGTCCAGCAGGCCCACGCCCAGCGCCACGGCGGCCACCGGCAAGGCCTGCAGGGGGCCAGGTGCGCGGGGTCCCGGCGGGAGGGCCACGCGCACTCGCTGCAGGAGCAGCAAGCTGCCGGTCATCAGGTAGGCGGCCGTGAGGAAGAAGAGCAGGAACTGGGTGCGGCGGAGCAGCTTCTGCAGCCGGAAGGAGGGTTTGGCCATGCCCCCGGGACAGAGGGGCTCCCGGCTGGAGCCTGGGCACGGCTCCTAACGCCCAGGTGGGAGGGAGGCCGGGGCCTCCAGAGGCCTCATCCCCGCGTCCCGGTGCCCGCCTGTGCTCCTCAGGGTCAGCAGGTGCGCTGGGGGCAGCATCACGCGTCTCCGGCTACAGGACCCCGCAGCTGTGGCTTCTGCCCCTGTGTCACCAGCTTCACCATCGCTGAGCTACACGGACACACATCCCCGGCTGCGGAATCTGGAAGAGCAGAAAGAGCACGCTTAGATGCCACGGTGTGTGTGTGTGTGGGGGGGGTGGGCACTGAGGCTCCTGCCTCAGTTTACCCACGGGACACCTGTGCTATGGATGCACCGACAGAGCGCAGGGCTCCAGGCACAGCCCTGCGAGCTGCCGGCTGTGTGCCCCTGGGCAGTTATTCCAGCCTCAGCCTCCCCACCAATGGGGAATGACACCCCCATCCCCACAACTGAGCAGATCCCGTGACAGAGGGACTGTGACAGACTCCACCAGCCAGGCCCTGACCTGAGCACTGACCCCGGGGCAGCCCAGCGAGGCGGAAGGGGTAGGAGCCCCATTTTACAGGCAAGGCGATTGGAGGCAAAGATAGTTTGCCGAGTCGTTCAGCCGGCAGAGGAGCCAAGGTACCCATAAGCAGCAGGTGCCCCATGCATGCGAACGGCCTGCCAAGTCCCCGCTGGGGGTGCCTCAGGACTGGAAACTGTTCTAGAAACTGCTTCTGCAGTGGTCACTGGGCTGAGCAGGGGAGAGGGTGTGGGCACGCACCTGCTATCTCGGAGGTGGGCACCTGGTGGGAAAGCAGGAGGGCGCCCCGCGCTGGCCCAGGCTCCTGCGGCGGCGCCCCTCAAGTGTGCTGCTCGCTGCTCGGGGAGGGGGGCTCTGCAGCTGCCGGGAGCCGGGCCGCCGCGCGAGGGTGGCCCTGAGCACAAGGACGGTCTTGTCCCAGGAAGAAAAGCTCCTGGGAGCGTGACTAACGCGGCCTGGGACCCCCGCCAGGCCCGCAGCCCCTCAATGGCCGCTCTGTGCGTGGGGCTCAGCCAGCCCAGCATGAGCAGAAAAGAGGTGTTTGGGCTCTTAGGGGCTGGCATCCTGGGAGAAGACTCTGCAGCCAGAGCAGCCCGCCCCCAGAGCCCATGAGGCCACCCCCCTCCGACCCCCTACCCCCTCCCATCACCAGAGGGGGAGGGGTGGGTTAGCGGGTGGGGAGGTGTGGGCAGGTCCTGGGGTGGGGTGCGGGGTCTGTGCATATCCTGGGGGCCAGGGGTGGGGGTGTGGGCAGGTCCTGGGCCAACAGTGCAGGGTGGGGGCCTGCAGTGGGTCTCCCAGACTCTCCCTGCCCCATCGGATTTGTGAGGCCACAGAGAAAATCCCCAGAAATCCCTGCTGCTCTCTGTGCCTCCTGCTCCAAGAGGCCGCCAGGGCCACCCTCCCGATGCACACCTGCTCACGGGCGCTGCCCTACTCACAACCCCCACCCCAGGGCTCTGGGATAAACACCAGGCTCCAACCAGCTCATCCCGCCCCAGGCCCGGGGCTCGCGCACAGGGATGCGCGCACCCAGACGAAGGGAGCCTCCTGAGCACAGAGTCTCTGCTGCCTCCTCTTGGGCCTCATCTACCCTCTAGGCCCAGTGAATCCCCGGGTATCTTCCAGGGCTTAGCCTGGGTGCCACCTCCCCCAGGGAGCCTTCCCTGACCACCCCACTGCCACCACATGCACACACTGGGGTAGACTCCTCTGCCGTCCCACAGCCTGGGCTGACCCCTGGCCCAGCACCCAGCACCCGGCTCCTGGCATCAGCTGACCCCGCCCAGAAAGCTGTGGATCACCCACGGTGGCCTGTGACCAGCTCCAGGCAAGATCCTGCGCCCGGCTCATGTTTGCAACCCCGACCCCAGCGCAGAGCTTGCCCGGCCTTGTACATGCAGCGATCCTCGTTTCTGAGTACGCTCTTCAAGGTGAAGGAGAGGATGACCGGAGAGGCAAATCCTCAGGTCGAGAAGCTGCTCCCCCTATGGGGTCCAGGGGCTCCGAGCTCTCAGGCCGCGCCCAAATGTGGGGGAGTTGGGGCGAGCGCTGACACCCAGCAGCCAGGACCCTGAGGCAGCAGGAGCCACGAGGTGTGACCCCTGTCCGTGTTGTCATTCTAGGGAGGGGGTCTCGGGTCTGCTTGCAAAAGGCTTCTGCTGATGAACCTGGGGTTCTGTTTGAGAAAAACCCTCTAAAATGAACATAGCCAGACTCTGGCTGTGGAGGGAAGGGGTTGGGGCAGATGGGGTGGAGGGGGTGGCGGGTTAGCACTGTGAATGTATGGTCACAGCTTGGAGTCCCCACAAGCCACACATGGTGGGTGGGTGCTCGCAGAGCCAGGGATCACCCCTAGGCTCCCCCAGGACCCCACCTCTGTAGTCACCCATCCCAGAGGGCCTCCTGGCAGGGAGGGGCTGCGCCTGGGGGCAGGGACGGCCCCTGAAATCCTATAAAGCAGGCCGCCATCCTAAACTCTCCATTATAAGGCCGACTCCCAGCCCAGAACACCTGTGGGGGGTGGAGGGGGGGTCCCCCACCCTGCACTCCTCCCCACCCATGCCCACCCTCCCTGAGGCCAGCAGCCCCTCCAGCAGGGCACCCATCCTACCAGATGTGTTACACGCAGCCCGCAGAGAGGGCGGCTCCAAGGAGTGTGGGGGGAGCGCAGGGTCAGCCCCACAGCATGGCCTGCCCGCCCAGGTCAGCACCCATCAGTGGTGCCTGCGGCACCCCACAGCCCCGGGGGTGAGGTGCTGCTCAGGACGGAGCCCAGGCTCCTCAACTACGATGTGGGGCAGCTAGCTCAGCCCTGCCATTGAAACTCCTGCTCCTGAGAAGTTACGAACACCAAGGAGGCAAATGAGGGAGCAAGAGCCAGAGGAGGGGCCGCGGCAGGTGTGACCCATCCCCTGGTGTCCCTTGTACCCCCACTCCCTGGGGCAGGCCTGGTGCCTCATCCTTGCCTGAAACCACCCCCAGCTGTTGGCAGCTGCTCCCATGTGAGGAAAGATCCCAGCTGGGCCGCGGTCACCCCCACCCCACCCCCGTGGGTGCCCGGCATTCCCCCACCCCAGAGCTGCAGCCCCCACGCCCCGTGGGGTGAGGCCCACTGCCTGCCGTCGGACCACAGGGCCGCACGCCCCCTGCCTGGGCCACCTGCTCTGGAGCCCCCCCTGCGCCCGCTGCATGCAAGGACTCCCACGCGCTTCCATCAGCACCTCCCTAAAATCACGCCGGGTCCGAGCCGCAGGTGTCGTGCCCGGTGTGCCCCAAGCCCAGTGTCCCAGATGCTGCCATGTGAGTGAGCGTGTGGGGGAGCGTGCCAGCTCCTGGGCCCCTCCGCTGGGGGCCTGGGCCAGTTTTCCCATCTTGGAATCAAGCAGGTGCTCTAGGGACCTCGCCCAGGCCCTCATCAGGAGGGGGTGTGGGGCTCAGCCTGTCCCGGGGCTGGACACAGGTGGATGCTCGCTGCCCTGCCCAGACCAGGGCAGGCCTCGGGGAGGAGAGGGAAAGGGGGCACAGAGCTCCTGGGGATCCCGGGGGAGCTGGGGCCCTCTCCTGTTGCTCTGTTGCTGTCTGGGCCTCAGGGGCAGCAGGTGCCCAGCCTGTGGGTGGACAGGTGTCAGGCCCATGGTGCCTGCCTCTCGGGGGGTGGGGGCAATGGGGAGAGGACAGCAGGCAGCCCCTGGGGCCTGGGGGCTGGAAGGAGAGCTGGCAGGGGTCCCCTCCTGACCCCGGGTTCAGAGCTACCCTCCCCAGGGAGCGAGAGCTGTACAGATGGAGGCCCGGGGCCCAGCATGCTACTGTCCCCCAGGAGATGGGCCATGGGGTCCCGGCCACTCAGAGCTCCAGCTTGCAGGATGGGGGGTGTCCTCAGCCTCGGGACCCAGGGCGGGGGGTGGGGAGCCGCACTGGGGAGCCCCCAGCCAGGCACTGCCTGTCCCCGCCTCCAGCCCAGCCTCCATGCACTCAGCTCCCTGCCATCACCAAAGCCCAGGACGGTGGCCTCATTCACAGGAAGAATCAGTGCTGCTGCCCCTCGTGGCGACTCCCCAAGACTCGGACGGCCCAGCCCAAGGTCCTCGGGGCCCCTTCTGGAAAGGCTGCGTCCCAAGCACAGTGTCTCCTGGCCAGCGTGAGCTGTGTCATGTGGGGTCCCCTCACATGCTCTTCCATGGGCTGGGGGGGCCTGTGACCCTGACATAACTCTGAAATGCCTTGTGACCATCAAGGCTCAGCTTCAGTGCCACCCCTTCCAGGAAGCCTTCCTGATCTGTGGCAGAGCCACCCCCCGCCCCCAGAGCCCCACTGTAGGACAGGGATGCTGGGTAAACCACACCTGGGTGATGCATCCTGCCTGGAGTCAGGGCTCCACGCTGCTCTCCCCACGGTTCCTCTCAGCCTGGGGGCCCCTCCGCTCTGGGTGGAGTGCAGGACAGACCCCCAGCAGATCTGTGCCCCCGGCCGCCCTCACCCTGGTGCCCACGCCTCTGCATCTTGGAGGCTCAGACCAAAGAGCAAAGGACTCCCTGACGTTAAATGTCTGGGCCCTCGGGCGGGACAAGGTCTGGGAAATGGGAACGGGGTGGGGATCCCCAGCTTTGAAGACCCAGGTACTTTGATCTGAATGCAGGACTTCAATGAAAAAGCCCAAAATAAGAAAAGCTGCTAAGAGGGCATAAAACATAAGAGAAAGGTGGAGACTGTGTGCACCGTGACGGGGAGGAGGGATGCTGAGGTTCCCACCAGCGCGGCTCACACCCAGCCCCAGAGCCCACTGGGTGCTTCCACGTGCCTGGAATGACCCGCCTGGAATGACCTGCTCGCTCAGGCGTGAATGCGCCACCTCCCCATCAGCCCCCAACGAAGGAATCACAGAGGGCCCGCGTCCCCACCCAGCCTTCACTGAGGGCTCACTACACCAGACCCGCGCTTCCCGATGTGCCGCACACACCACGCAGCCCACGTCCAGGGAGCCCCACGGTGCAGATCCGGAAAGGCAGCAGGGAGCCACCGTGGGGGCTGCCGACTCCCCTCCTCTGCGGGCTGATGGGAGGGAGCCCAACGCTCCCCCGAAGCAGCCTGTCACAACCTGTCTGGGCTACCGCGGGGCCCTGCTCCTGGAGAACCCCATTTTGTTCGTTCACATGCTTCTCCAAATCCCTCCCAGCAATTCGGAAGTGCCTGGGCGAGTGTGTGGAACCCGCAACCTCAGCCCCGCCCTGCAGTCGCTACAGGATGGGGTGCCCGGGGCGCTCCTGCCCTCAGAACCCTGCGGGCCTCAGGCCAAGACGGCCACCCTCCCGGAGGGGCTCACCTTGCCCAGTGTCTTCATGGAGAAGAGAAGCCACGCAGAAGGAAGGGGACCCCGTAGCCAATAGGTGCGCCTTGTTTCTGACCCCCTAAGTTAACTAACCCAGCCTGTTCCCCCATCTGCGTCCCCCATCCACAAGGGCAGGCAGCTCCTCTCCAACCACATTCTCCAAAAGTGGCACACTCGTGAACACCGTGCAGGCAGCCCATCAACACCAGCAAGGAAAGGTTAGAAGAAACCATGTGACAACAAGGCCTGGAGGCCCAAGGACAGGGTATGGTCACGCACGCACTCCCCAGGTGAGCAGGGTGGCCCGCTGGTGGGCATGCTGGTCAGGCGCATCCCTGGATGACGTCCCCGAGGGTCCACCCTGCACCCAGCCCACTCCTGGGCCCTGACCTCAGTGCAGCCCGTGAGGGACGGGCGGCCCTGGGGCTGAGCCGGATGGAAGCACAGGCCGGACTGCCCACCAGGGAAGCAGCCCTTCACAAGCGCCTGCTCAGCAGGATTTCAGTGCGGCCTCCAGGCGTGGGGCGCCGGGGGCCTTGCAGGCCAACTCCACGGGAACCAGCTCCGTGACTCACTCCCCAGTGCTGGCCCTTCAATGACCTGGCCGGACACTCGGGCTTTGGCGGCCCACCAACTGGGAGCCCAGAGCATCATCCCCTTCTGTCTGGTGAGGTGGACAGGAGGGAAGGGACAGGGCCTGGCCTTCTGCCTAACCTAAGCTTTACTTCACTTCCAGCCGGGTGTGCTGCAAGGCCATGGGCCACACCCCGCAGGGCCCCCACACCTGCTGGACAGCGGGGTGTGCTTACCACCAAACTGAGCATCCTTCCAGAGGAGTTAGGAGATCTCACGCTGAGGATGGGAGGTGCAGCTGCAGGTGGGGGCTGCGGGCACCCCCACCCCCGGGCTCAGCGCACCAGCCCAGCAGCCTGCCCAGCTGCCCTGACCTCGAGTGTGCTCAGGAGACTGACGTTCCTGCTCCCTGCCGCTCCTCACAGGACCCGGGGCTCTTGCGGCCCATGGGGGCACCGTCTCCCAGGGACTTCCGAGACCCTAGCCAACAGTATGTGATGGGGGGTGAGGGGCATCCTTGGGGGAGCCCCCCTTGCCTCCTGTCCAGCACCTGCAGCCCTCAGGAAGGAGCTGCTGCACACAGCAAGGCTGGCCAGCCTTTCCGTCCTCTCCACCGCCCCCCCCACCCCTCGCTTCCCTAACCCCATATCCTAGGCCCCATCTCCTGACCTGACTCAGGATGGCCCAACCAAGGATGGCCCCAGTGACTCCACAAACCCAAGCACGCCGTTCAGGCCACAGAAAGGGTGGTGGCATCTGCTGCGGTCAGGAAAGTACAGTGGATTTCCCAGTCTGTCTGTCTGGGGGCAGCCCTGGAAGGGCCCGTGTGGACAGTCACTCCCTGCCGGTGGGGAGGGAGCCAGACCTCGGTGCCAGCCTCCCCCTGCCCAGAGATGGACAGCTGGACCTCTGTGCCCCTACCTCCCTGGGGAGGACCAGCAGACCCCCCATCGACTGGCCACCCCGAGGCTCAGGACACACAGGAGAAACACAATTAGCAGCCCCCAGTCCCGTGTGGGTCCCCACCTGGGGGGGGGGGGGGCGCAGGGCTCTGCTGGGGATATTTTCCAGACCAAATGCACCAGCAATACGGTTCGGTTCGCCTTCTTCTCTGCCTCCGTTCAAGTTCCCGGAGAGGCAGACGGAGCCTCCGCTGGCCGGAAGCCTGGCTTGGCCGCGGAGCAAGGGGAGCTGCCACGGGGACGCGGCTCCTCCCGGAGAGGCAGCGCGCACCCCAACCCCGCGCTCGCCCACCGCCGCGGCCCATGGCCTCCCTTCCACGGACACGGGCGGTTAAGGGCGGGTGTAGAACGCATCCAAAGCTGCCCTGCGCGCCCCCGCCCACCCCGGGCCCCGATCGCTGCCCCCACGCGTGCTCCCCCACTCCTCGCCCTGGCCGGTCGCCCCAGCCAAGCAGGTGCACCCCGCGCCCTCCCTGGCGCCCGCGCGCACCCCACTCCCCGCCCCGGCCCCAGAGGCGCCCCCGCCAGCCGCCCCGAGCCCAGGCAGGTGCAGCCCTGCCGCGCGCCGGCCGCGTCTGCACAAACTTGTTCGCGGGCGGCTGGGAGGCTGGGAAGGAGCGACGAGGGTCCGGGCGGGGTCCCGGCGGCGCGCCCGGGGGCAGGACTCACCCGGTGATCGCCGGCTGGGGCGCCCGCCCCGGGCACCGAGTCCGAGCCCCGGCCCCGCAGCCGCGCAGCCCCCGCGCCCTCGCGAGCGGCCCGACGCGCCTCCAGGCAGAGGCTCCGGGGCTCGGGGCGGCGGGCGGCGGCGGGCGCGGGGGGCGGGCGCGGGGGGCGGGCGCGGGCGCGGGGGGCGGCGGGCTCTGCACATGCTCACTCGCGCGGCCCGGGGACAGCGGCCGGCCGCCGCCGGGTCCTAGAGGCGCCCGCGCCGCTCCGGCCGCCGCGTGGGAGGGGGTTCGGGCTGGGGGCGGGGGCCGCGCCCGGACCTGGCCCGCGAGCCCGGCCACCCCGGCGGAGCAAGGACGCGCGTGAGCTGCCCGGGCGCGTGCACACGGGTGCACACGCGCACGCACGCCGCCCCCCCCCCCGTGATGCACACACCCAGCAGTGCATTGGTGCTCACACTCCGGCACACGTATACACAACACGCGGCACTGCCACACTCACTCAGACAGAGGACAGGACACACCGCATCCCTGTTCCCAGCCCCGCGGACGCACCCTGTGCTCTGTCCCACTCACTCACAGGCGACCCAGGACGCTGTGACAGGGTCACACAGGGTCACACACTTGGTGGTACTCTGGTTCCAACACACAGACACACACCGGGTCACTGTCCCATCCACGGCTGGACTCGGACACACGGAATCACCACCCCACGAGCAGACACACGGACACCACCTCCCAAGCCTGCACACTCAGGGTGCTGCCACCTGCTACTGTACTGCCCCCACACCGACCCTCCACCCTCAGGGCCGACCCACTCCTTCCTGCCATGCCCCACACCAGAGACCACTAACAGACACACTCTGGTGTGGAGTCGGCCTAGGCACTGACCCACAGGCACTCGTGTGTGACACACGAGGCAGACAGGCTCTGATACGGACACACAGGTATACAATCACTCTGCTATCCACAATCCCCCTCTAAATAAGGGCTGGATCCAACCCTAAGGATTTCCCCTCAACACCTCTCCCCTGCCCCTGCCCCTCAGAAGTCCCCCCAGCCACAGTGCCACCCCCTGCGGATGTACCAGCGGGCCCTGTCCTCACCGCGGCTAGAGGCTCCGGGAGGCTGAGGACCAGCAGCAGAGGCTGCAGGAGCAGGTGGCGGTGGCGAGGCTCTAACCCTGTCTTCCTGAAAGGGGAGTTTCATGCCTCCAACAACCGCTAGGGGCAGAGCTGCCTGGCAAGACTCTGAGGAGCCTGTTTGCAACAGGTGCAGGGCGGGCAAGGAGAGGATGAGACTGGGACCCGTTGGAGCCCCGCTTCATGGAGGTCAGCCAAGCGGCACCCAGAGGGGAAGGGGACTTGTTGACATTCGCTCAGCCAAGCCCCAGAGTCAGAATAGAGTCAGCCCCCCCTGGAGCCCTGAGGACACTGGGCGAGGGTACCGGGGTGAGATCCACATCCGGCACTGCCCTGGCATTCCCAGCTTTGCAGAATAGCCCCACGTGTATCCCTCCCAGACTGCGGATGTGTGCAGAGGATCATGCTGGCGACGCTGGTCCTGGCCCCCTCCCCCTGCCCATTATCTCCCTGGGGGCTCACAGGAGGTCAGGGGCTGCCCTCACCGGCTCATTTTACAGAGGAAGCTCCTGTGGCCCGAAGGCGGATAAATGCCCAACGCTCCCAGCAAACAGAGCTCAGGGGAGTGTTGTTAGCCCAGCCCCTCGGGGAGGTCACCGGGGACAGCATTCAGCCAGGAAGACCCCTGTGGCCACTGCCAGGGAGGAGAGTTGCTTCATGACAAGAGAAGAGCCGTCCACTGTGTGTCTGTGCCACTTCTGTGCCCCATGCCACACTGCACCTGCTGTGCAAAGCCGTCCAGGGGCGTGCCATGCAGCCTCTTCCGGGGGCACAGGTAGGGGCGTCTGCTGACTTGGGAGACATGTGGAGCAGGAAGGAGGAGGATGGAAGCCAGGAAGTGGTGGACAAGGGCTTGGTTATGGGGCTCGGACCACCTGTCAGGTGTCCAGACAGCCAGGGGTGTTTCAGAGTTGGGACAAGGTGACAGACAAGAGGTCATGAGGAGGCCGCCTGGACTAGCTGTCACTCCCGACCACTGTCCAGCTCTGCCTCACAGCTGTCACGTCTGCACGGGTAGAACTGTTTGACAGTGGTCCGCATGTCATCTTTGTCCACATCCCAGGAGGTACCTAATACCACGGGGACCTCTGTGGGGGTCCCACCGTGGAACTGACACATCTAGTTACCCCTGGCAGAGCACTGCCTCCCTCTCCCTGCAGGTCTGGGACTAGGGACCTGACCATCTGCTCCCACTTCAATCCCACCTCTTGTCTTTGGGTTTAGACCCCATCTGCTCCTCTCTTTTTGGATCCAGGGACTGAACCCCAAGTATTTACATTGTCTCCTAGTTTCATATTACCTGCTGGCTTATCCATCCACCCATCCTTCCATCCCCCCACCCACCCAACCATCCATCCATGCATCCATCCATCCACCCATCCATCCTTCCATCTGTCCATCCACCCATGTATCCATCCTTCCATTCATCCTTTCATCCATCCTTTCTTTTTTCCATCCACCCACCCATCCATCATCCATCCATTCATGCATCCATCCACTCATCTATCCATCCTTCCACCCACCCATCCATTCATCCATCCACCCAACCATCCATCCACCCATCCTTCCATCCACCCATGTTTTCACTTATTCACTGAGCAAGACGTCCATTGCATTAGTATTGACCACTGAAGCCTCTTTGAAAAGAAGGAGGGGAAAAAAAAAAAAAAAAGAAAAGAAGGAGGGATCTCTTCAAAGAATTTCCAGTGTGAAGAACGGGACAATGAAATAATGCATAAAGTGAGCATGTGCAACAAAGAAGGAGCTCTGCTGTGTCCGTTGGGAGGCTGTAGCTTCAAGCTCATCACCACGTGGTCAAAAGTGTTCCTCTGGGGGTAGCAAAGCACAAGGAGGATGATGGCTGCTGGGAGGGCAAATAGCAGGGTGTGCATGGATGCATATGACACCAAAAGTTTGGAGGAAATCAGGGGAGGCCTCACGGAGGAGGTGACATTTCCATGGACTCCTAGAGGAGAAGTCGGCTTTATCGGGGCTCTAGGGAGCAGGCGCCATTCCAGGCAGGGGAAGCATGAAACACACAGTGTGGTGGAAGGGTTGCTGGTGACCCGATGTCATGACATGTGTAGCCTGTGGTCTGCCACAGAATAAACATATAATGTTTTTTAGCAAATACCATCTGAGGAGCTCTCCCCAAGCTTCCGCACTCCAGAAATGCCGCACATGGGCACTTTCTTGACCCAGCAGGCTCATGGCGTGCCTCCCCCGCAGCGCGGCCATCCTGATGTCCTACTTAAAGCAGCCACCTTGCCGGCCAGTTCCTGGGCTGCACAAAACCTTCACCCCATCGTGACCCGGGGCACATGGTTTTTGTCTGTCATCTCCTTCCTGACCCTCACAGCCCCCCACCGCGCCCCATTTAGAATGTTGCCAATGCAAACCTGGGGAAACGTCTGCATAGTTCACAACTCCATCCTTGGGGTCTAGCTTAATTCTTGGCACATAGGCTGGCTCACTAAATATTTATTAAATAAATAATTGATTGATTTTTTAAAATGCAGTAAGTCTAGCATGACATATTTTTAATGAATCCGGGCAGGTCCCCAGTGGTCAGCCACGGTGCTTCCCAGGAATTCAGAGACCACGCCCTCCCACTCAGGTCGCACACTGATCCCCGTTTCCACCCAGTCGGCTTGCGTCTTGCGGTCACCTGTGGGATTCTGTGGCCGCCAGGGGGGCCCTGGGTCGGAGGGAGTATGGGTGGCTCACTGTGCCGGGTCCAGCCACCACGGGCCAGGGTGGGATGATGAGGCACCAGCGCCTGGCTACCTGCCCATGAGCACCCTCCCCTTTGACCGCGGAGCCCTTGGCTGCCACTCCAGGAGACCCTGACCCACAGGGCGATCAGCTCCACTGCCCTGGAGTGGCCTGGGAAGGCTGCCCTCGCTCCTGTGGAGCATGGCATGCACATCACCAGAGGCCGCGGCCCTCAGAGACCTGGAGACCTGGAGGGACCCTCTTCCCGCCTGTGCTGGTTTGCAGCGCCGTGAACCGTTCGGGGCACGCTCTGCGCACTCAGATGCCAGGCCTGGCTCTGCGCTTGGCTGGGCTGCCTGTTCGCAGGTCCCCCCCCCCCCCGCCCCCCGTGAGGAGGGGCCGCAGCCGGGCTTTGGCGAGGCCACCGAGACACAGCCGGGAATTGTAACCCTTATGGGACGGAGGAGCCTGCAGAAGAAGGAGGGGCCTGCAGTGGGAAGAAGGACCTCATTTGCCTGGAAAGGCGCCCCCGGACCCCAGCTCTGCCCTGGGGCAGCCAGACGTGCAGGCCTGGCCAAGGGAGCCCGGAGTCTCGGGAGCGTGGGGGTAGCGGAGGAAGCCCGGGGTCCCTTCTGGGCTGACCTGAGCCGGCTGCCTGGCCCCATACAGACCACCCCCTCCACCGGGTCCTGGTTTGCCTCGCGGTAAGAGGGCACGATGTCTGGGTGACAGGGAAGGGCCTTTCTGTGGGGGATGCAGGGGAGCAGAGGGCAGTGCTTGGGGGTCAGCTCTACTCCTCTAACTGTATAAATCACATCACCGCCCCTGCCCCCCCTTTCCGGGTGGCTTCCTAGTCTGCCAGACTGAGAAGGTTCCAGGGCCAAGCTCCTGGCACAGTACACGGTAGCCACGGTGACCCTTCACCCAGTGGCCCCCGATGGCCCCAGCGTGCGGTCTGGCTCGGCAGGTGCGGGATGAGGTTCACTGGGGCGGGTTTGCAGCTGCCTTAGCCGACAGCCCTCCCCACAGCACACAGGCCCCTCTTGGTGGAGCAGAGGCCAGCTTTCGTGGTTTGGGTCAGATGCTGAGCTCACGGGGGCGGCTGTCACCTAGACAGCGGAGGTTGGGGAGCAGACCTGGGGCAGGAGGACCGCGGGTGGCACCTGCTCCGCACACGGGGGTGCGCGGCAGAAGAAATATCTGCCTCGTCTCTTCCATTTCTGTGAACGTCCCTGTACGTCGCTCGTCAGAGGTCCAGGAGCAGCAGGTGGTCCTCTCGGTCAGGTGGAGCCCAGGCTTCCTCCTTCAGTGCAAGAGGATGCACGTCCACTTCTGAGCACGTCCTACCGTGCAGTGACTGTGGATTCTCATGGTACCGGGACACCTTTGCCAAACACGACCCCGCACCAGCTTGCCGCCAGTGACCATGTTCCAGAATTGACCTGCATAAATGCTGTCTCCCTGCTCCAGGACCCACGTGGCCTTGGTGGCCATGCCCCCTGGTCTCTGGCCTGTGACAACTCCTTGCACTTCCCTTGTTCTTTGGGACCTGGCAGCCTTGGGAGGTACCGGCCAGGCCCTCACCCCTGCAGAGGGTCCGGGGGGTGTGGACGCCATCTCTCACTGTGTGAGGCCTCCTGGCCAAGCTCTGCCACTGGACGGCTGGTCAGCATCCTGAGGAGAGGGGAAGAGAAGGAGAGGCCACTGTGGAAGGACCAGGGCTGGCAGGTGGCCGGTGCTGAAATGATCGCTGGAGGACAGGTTGGTCAGGCTGCGGATGCTCGCGGCCCCTGCCCACTGCCCCCGCGCCCTCTTCCACCCCGAGTGGGGCCCCCATCATCCACCTGCATGGCCCTCACATGAAGGAAACCAGATGTCTTGGTCGGGGCACCTCGTCCTCTGCTGGATGGATCCTACCCAGGGGAAGCGTGTAACCTTCCCAGGACCTCCCACATGGTGCCCCGTCCTCTGTGCCCCATAGCCAAGTGGCCGTTCAGAGGCCGCCAGGGACCAGGGACTCTCCCTCTGGAAGGGGACAGAGCACGGGGGCAGCAGCGCCGACGGAGGACCCTTCCCTCTGGATACATGTGGGGAAAACTATGTCTCTTTGCTCCACACTCGAGCCCTTCTGTGGGTTTCTTCCCCCCAAGCTGGGAGGCCCCAATATCCCCCACAGGGTCAGCGAGGTCCTGAGGCATGCCTGCTCCCAGGTGACCAGCACTCTCAGGGGCACGGCCCCCGCCCACCAGGGTCCCCCCAGCCTGTGCTTGAGCAAAAGCCAGGATGGGGAGACACGGGGTGAGCGGGCAGCACAGGGGTGTGTGCACCAGTGGAGCCTCCCTGCCTCCCACTGACTGCTAGCCTGGTGGCTGGGGAGAGGCCGGGTCTGTGGGTGTGGCGCTGGGGCTCTGACCCAGAGGCCCTAGGGCTCATCCTACAAACCTGACAACATGGGCACGTGTTAGCTCTGCTTTCCAGGTGAGAACACAGGCTCAGAGGCATCAGCGGCTGAGCCCGGATCCCAGCACCAGCTGGTGAGAGAGCATCCCCGTGTCCCTGAGGCCCTGTCCCTTGTGGCCACAATGGTGGGCACCCCCTCTGCATGTGCCCGCCCCCCCCCCCCAAGGGCTGAAGGACGTGCTGGGAAGGACACGGCTGAGCCATAGAGGATGTGACCAGGGTCACCGCCAGCGCCCAGGGGACCCGGGAGGGATGGAGGGGGGTAAGGGTCTGGAGTGACAGCCGTGCTGGTGTCCTGTCAGGCCGTAGGCCCACCTGGATGGCTGGGGGAGGTGAGAAGGCCCAGGGCGGGGCAGCAGGCGAGGTGCCTTCTCTGCGGTTCTGGACAGATGGGTTTGACCCACAGGATCTCAGGCTGAGATCCAGACAGATGTCCCGGCCGCGGACGCCCCTTGGATTCGTAGCAGGTGCCACCGCAGGAGCCACGGCGGGCTCAGGTGTGTCAGGTGCACCACTGTGCTGCGCCCCCGCCCCCGCGCCTCGGCCCCCCTCCCGCCTGGCTCCACTGAACGAGGAAACGGGAAGTGACAGCCACTAAGTCTCCATCACCTAGCTGTCCAGGCGGGTGGAGCTGACTCAAGTGGACACGGCCCCTCAGGGACCCCGGGCCCCTTGCCGGCCTCCCTCCCGGGGGTCAGGCTTCCTGTCCGGCTCCAGACCCTGCCCCCACAGCCTGGCTTGGCCCTCCCTCACCCCAGTCACATCACGGGGTCTCCCCCAACCCGCCCTCCTCTCTCTGGCTCCGCAGAGCGAACCCCTCAAAGCGGCGCTTGCGTCTGCATCGGCGCGTCTGGGGCCAGACTCCCGGGAGCAATGAATCGCTCCATCTGCGTTTCGTTTATTTCCTTCCCCCCCTTTTTTGGTGACAGATTGAGGGGCTCCCGGCTACTGCGTCTTTCTCCAAATGGCCCTGCTTTTCCCAACAACCCGGACGGCGTCCCGTTTGTTACCCGACAAACCTCAGGAGGAATCTTTTCCAAGGGAAAACTTAGAGAAATCTAACATCATCTTAGACGCGGGCCTTTGCATTCTCTAAAACACAGATCTGGCCAAGTCACTCCCCTCCTCAGGACCCTCCTGGGTCCTACAGAGTGGGGAACGCATGAGCTAGACGCAACCTGATCCAGCTGGACCTGAGACCACCTTGTGCCAGTCCCACCCAGGACATGACCCACCGTCAGTCCCAGGAGTTAAATCCTCTGACTCCCCCAGGCTGGGTCCAGTGCCACCAGTCCTCATATAGACATACACTCACCCCTACACATATGAGTGAATACACAGAGGTGCACACGCATTCACCTGTGCGTGTATGGACAGTGCACACATGCACACAGATGGGTTTTGCATGTGTTTCTGGTGAGCCTCACAGTAGATCCTGGGTGCCTCTTTCACTGGCCTCTCCGCCCTTCAGTGACCCAGCACCCAGCACAGACTACCTGGATGGCCCGGCGCAGCAGGAGGCAGTGGGCTCACCTGCCCCAGGTGGATAGGCCCTGAATGCTGGGCAGGGAGGTGGGGAGGCCAGTCCACATCTCCCACTGCAGCTGGCGCAGCTTATTTATGATGCTTTTAGCTCCAAGCAGACCCATTTCTGAAGTCCTCTCCAAGACATAAATTACCCTAAAGGGCTGACTTGTATCAGTGTGGTTGGACAGTGCCTGACCAGAAAGCACTCCCGCCTCTCAGCAATTTCAATCCAGGGAGAGCTACAGGGATTTTTTTCCTTCTTTTTTTCCTTCCTTATTGAGGACTTCAGAAAGGGGGCTGGAAACTTTCAATAGGTTTCATTTTTAGGGGAAGCAATTCTGGCTTATTAGGCATCAACAGCTTCAGAAATATGCTCACTAATGACTTCTATTTAAATATTTTCCTCCAGCTGAGGCTTTTTCAAAAAATACTGTGTTAATGGATTCAGCTTCCCCCTACGTGGGTACGTTCCCCACCCCGGCCTCTGAACCCTCCTGGCTGGATCCCCTATGCAGTCCGAGGCCATGAGCAGCCCACATCAAGGCGACCTCGTCAGAATCCTGCATGGAAACGACGCCCTCCCTGCCCACCTGTCACGCGCACGGCCTGCGGCCTTGTGTGAGTACCGGCTCTGACGGAATCGCGGTGCCTCAGAGCCCCTTGCCGGCTCCCTGGCTCTTCCAGGATGAAGCTAAGCCCCCCAGCCTGTCCTCACTGGGGCTGTGATGCCCACCACACTCCCCGCTGAGTGCCAGGCTCAAAATGGTGGTGTAGCTGTCCAGGCTCCAGACGCTTTCCTGGGCAGCCCGGTGGCCAGAAGGGCAGCATCTGCCTTAATGTTGTCAACTTGAAACTCTTTCTTTTCTTTTCCTTTTTTTAAGGTTTTATTGATTTGACACACACACACACACACACAGAGAGAGAGAGAGAGAGAGAGAGAGAGAACATGAGCAGGGGGAGGGGCAAAGGGAGAGGGAGGGAGACAAAGACTCTCCACTGAGCAGGGAGCCTGATGCAGGACTCAATCCCAGGGTCCTGGGATCATGACCTGAGCTGAAGGCAGATGCTCCACCACTGAGCCACCTTGTGCCCCTCCCTTAAAATTCTCAATCATGCATGACTAAGGGTCTCCCCACATTGTCCAGTTGCCCCAGATCCAGGCCGCACATTCCTTGTCCTCAGGATAAACCTGGCCGGTGGAGGGCAGTACTGGGAGGGGTTCGTACAGCCCAGCGTCTGAACAAGCCAGGGTCCCGGAGCACATCTCTGCCCTCCCACTCACGGTTGAACACCACAGTCCCCCGCGGCCTCAGTTTTCCGTCTGAGGAACAGGATCGTGGAGGGGGGGGGGGCTGCTTCCCAGGCCTCCCCAAGGGCCGTGCGCAGACCCCACCCCCACTCCCCTCCAGCGCTTTGGGGAGCATGTGGCACAAGGACCATCTGACGATGTTTGTCCCTGCCCTTTGTCCTCTGAGCCTGGGCGTCAGCACCATCCTCTGACAAGCCAACTGTCCTCGGAGATGTTGGTGCCCTCCCCCAGCTCCCAGGCCGCCCCCGCGGCCGACACACACCCGAGCCCCTCAGCCTCATCACAGGGACTCCTGTGCCCCCAGGGTCAGAAGCTCATGCAGGCAGAAAGAGGGTCCGGTTACCAGGCCCTTGGGGCATCCTCAGAATCCCGAGGGCAAGGCCTCGGTCTAAACCTCGGAGTATAAACCTGGAACGCGGGACACTCCCTTCTACCCGGGAAAGAGTCTCTTTCCCCCCTTTTCCCCCTCTGACCCTCAGTCTGTCTCTGCAGAATGTCTTCCTCAGCTCAGCCACACGGTAGAAAGGTATTTCCTCCCCTTCTCATGTTTCCGTGTGGTTCTAGCCACACCCAGCAAAGCTCCCGGTTCAGTCCCAGGGCTCTACAGACGGGGCCCTGAGCGGCCCCTCCAGGGTCAGGTGTGCATCAGTGCAGCCCGGACGGCAGGACAGCCTTACACTCTGGAGCACCTTGTTCCCACCATACCTGTTGTCCACACATGTCTGTCTTCCTCTCAGGGGCCACACGTTTCTCCTCTTTGCCTCCTCCTGAACCCTATCCAGTGACGGGAACATAAATTTTCTTGCATCAAGCGAAAGGCATGAATGATGGAGGAGGGGCTCGCACTTCCAACCCCTGGAGCCCTCCCATCCCAGCCCCATGCTCATGCTTACCGCTCCCACCAGCAGCCTGCAGCTTCAGGATCCAGGTTGGTTTCTGCAGGAGGAAACCTGCTCGTGCACAGAATCTAGGCTCCCAGGAGTTATGAAAGGAGCAGAATTAAATTCTCTGGGGTCAGAGGCCAGGGAACATTGGAAACACCCCATCCCCGGCAGAACCTCCACTTCATCACCGTGGCAGCCCACCTGGCAGGAGGAGCTGGGATGCTCCTGAATTATTTCCCTGGGGGGTACGGCAGTGGGCAGGGCCTCCCAACATCAGAGGTGTTTGCAGGACTGGCCCCCGACCCCCTACTAACCCCCTAGGTAAGGACCCAGAGAAAGGAGAAGGAAGTGCTGGGCCGGGGCTCCCAGAGAGCTGACCCCGTGCACTTGGGCTGGGGTTGGCTCCACCTCTTGCTGTGGGATCAGCCAGGGCCTGAGCCTCTGCAGGGCCAGAGTGGCTGTGGCTGTGACCTGGGAGCATCACCTCCTTCCCTCTGATGCTGTGAGTGAGGATCGGTGAAACATGGGTGCCTGTCCGGTGCCCAGAGAGGGGTGGGGTCCTGACCGCCACGCCATCAGGACTCGGTTTTCCTGCTCCCTCGACATGGGTGGGGGGCTCCCAGCGCTCACCCCCCCCCAGCGCACCCCTTGGTCAGTGGGCTTCGCCCTGGGGCAAACACCTGCCAGCGCCTGCCCAAGTGAGGAACAGCCCTGGAGACTTTGGGAGTAACCATAGCAACTGCCTTCCAAGCAGGATTATTGGGACTTTATCCAAAAGTTCTCTCCCTGCTCTGCTCCCCAGGGGCCCCAAAGGTCACGGAGGGTTGAATATCCATGTGTGTTTTCCTCACATCAGGGCTGAGTCTCTCCTGGTAGAAACTGTTCCCCAGCTCAGGGGCAGGGACAGCCTGAGGCCTGCTCCTCCCACAGCCCCCCCACCCCCTCCCCGTGGAGCAACTGGTCAGGGTACTCGTGTCCTCACGGCCAGATCCCCGTCCTGAGTCCCCTTGGTGGCTGCATCCCTGTCAGAGGGAAAGCTTCCTCCTCCAGGCAGGGCTCTGACCAAAGGGAAAACCTCCTCTTGGAGGGGCCAGTGAGGAGGGAAGCCCAGGCCTGAGCCCCGGGGTCGGAGCTGAGTCCTTCTAGTCACCATCAGGGAACAAATAAAATCCTGGGGTCCAGCCCAGGGAATAGCCAGGCTGGTCCCCCACCCATCGGGTCAGAGTGTGCCCCGAGCACATCCATGTCCTCTGCAGCCACAAGAGAAGGAGGTGTTGGGCCCTGGGGGAGGCTGGTTCCCACTGGTTGTAGCAGTACAGGGGAGACGCCGTGTGCAGGGGGCAGGGCACCCCCCCCCAGGGTTGGGGCATCACTCCAATCAGCGCCTGCTCCAAGCCCCGGGCCAGCCACGTGGAAGGAACAGGGGTCAGAGGGAACGCACGGCTGTCGGGGTTGCTTGGGGATCGCTGAGGAGCAGGATGGTAGGGGATGGGGGGCTCCCCCCTAGGCTCAGCATGGGGCCCTGGGTCTGCTGGGGGGCCTGCCTGGGAGGGGAGGGGCCGGGCACCTGGGCACCCATGTCACGGCCGGCACCTTGGAAGCAACCTCCTCTCCGCTGATTCGGCCAGGACAGCCTGGAACCAGGCGGCTCTTGTTCACAGCGGCTCCGTTTCCCCGGGCGCTCAGACCCCACCCCCCGTGTCCTCCTTGATCCTGCCGTCCATGCCATCGGGTGTCCATCCCGTCAGCAAACTCCACTGCAGCCTCACGGCCCGTCCAGAGCCTGAGCGCCACCTGCTCTGCTCCTACACCTGGACCAGCAAAGCCACCCTCATGCTGCCCTGGGATTAGTACCCTTGAGGTGGACGTGTCCTTGTCCATGCAGTCATCGTCCACTGTGGCCACAGCAACCCTGTTATAAACCCTCCAGGGACTCAACTGGTGCGGGCCAGAGTGAAGGACAAAGGGCAGCGTCTCTGCCCGACCCCCTGCCCCACCTTGTCCCAGGTGACCCCCTTCCCACTGCAATCTCGGTTGGGGCCCTGGCCCTGCCACTGACTCTCCCACTCTGAGCCTCAGTCTCCTTGTCTGGAAAATAGGCATAAAAAAGCCTCCCTCCCAAGGTCCCTGTAAGAGTTCAATTAAATGAGGGACCTTGTGCACACAGACCGCAGGCTGGGAGCTTAGGGCTCTGCACACGGCCCCACCACGCTCACCGCCAGCAATCTGCGCACCCAGCTCCCGCGTCCGCCTCTCCTGGAGGCCAGGAGGCCTCACTTCCCGGCCCCACCAGCTCCACTCCACCCACCTGCCAGGCTCTGACTCTCCAGCCGGGACCATCACGTGGGCTACCCTGCCCACAATGCCCTCGCATGGGGGGCCCACCCGAGAGGGGACGGAGAGCACGTCAAGTACCCCCACGTCTGCAGTGGGACCTGGCAGGGTGAGACACCACTACCTGGACTCCCAGCCACCCACGGCTCACCTCAGATCGGGGACGAGCAGCCCATGGGAGCCCAAGCACGGCAAGACGATGGCCCCCGACCCGCCAGGACGTGAGTCCCTCAGGGCAGTATTGTCAGGCCTAGGGTCTGGTGGCAGCCGCACTGGGCACCGGGCAAGGCCGGGCAGATACAGGAGCCCACGCATCCCTGGCTCTGCGCCGCTAGCCACCCCTGCTCTCTGGGCTGCCTTTGCCGCAGCCCTGAGGCCCAGTCACCCCTTGCTGTGATGGGACCAGCACAGGCACACGCGCATATGTACACATGCATGCACACACACCCCTGCAGGAACACGTATATAAGCACACATGCCACTCACGCAGGCACATGCACGCATGCACATGCTCACACATGCACACATCCAACCAGATGCTCATACATGCTCACACATGTACACACTCATGCAGGCACATGCACACATGTACACACACCCAACCAGGTGCACATACATGTTCAAACATGCACCCACATATGCAGGCACATGACACACATGCATGCGCATACACATGCAGATGCATTCACACGCAGGCACACACACTTGCTGTCGCAGGCACACACATGTGCACATTCATGCATTTCCTTCTTTTATAATTACATATTCCATGTTTTTCTCCACCGCTGGCCCCCCTGGAAGGCACACACCATGTTTTTACTGAACAGGCCCGAGCCCGGTGTACAAACCTAGTCCACGTGGCCCCAAGACCAGCAATGTTTCGTCAAACCATGATGTCTCCCCGTTTCTGGGCAGGAACCAGGAAGCCTAAGTGAGCAAGGCCTGCCCACTGCAGGTATGTGAACGTCCAAAAGTAGCCCAGTATCCCCCCTCTCAGGGCCACCTGCCTCCTCCTCCACTGCTGTGACCTCTCAGAGTCCATCCAACGGGCTCCGGCCCCAGCACAGGTCCAAGTCAGGAGCTCAGCAGGGGTTCTGGTCCTGGGACTAGGAGCCCAGAGCTGGCGCCTCTTGTCCCAGGATCTCCTGGAGGCTGCACCACTGTACCCTCAGCCCAGTGGCCATTCAGCCCTGCCACCTGCATGTTCTTGAGGAGTCCCTTCAGGTTAGGGTCTGGGCTGGAGGCCCATTCTCACTGACTCAGTGTCCCCGACGGTTGTTCCCTGAGCTCCACCGAAGCAGGACCCCCCGGATGCCGGGCAGGCAGCCAGGGTAACCACCACTTTCCCCCAGAGTCGACCTCCAGCTGGTGAGGGAGGCTGGGAATCCTCATTGCCATGAGCTGGCGATTCCCCCTGCTTTATCCCACCCAGCAGATGCAATATCGCTGAGCGTCCCAGTGTAGGTGAGGACACACACCTAAACCTGTGAGGTTGGGGCTATGACTCTGCTGTGCTGCAGCGTGTGCCCCTACCCTCTGCTGCACCTCTGCGTCCCAGCCCTCTGTGCTGTGGCATGCGCCCCGGCTCTACCCCCAACCCTCTGTGCTGCGGCTCTGTGTCCCAAACTTCGGTGCTGCGGCTCTGCGCCCCGGCCCTCTGGACAGAGACCTTCCCATTAACCCAGACCACGTGGAGGTCACACCCGGTTCTCTCGGCAGCTCACGGAGATAACTGCCAACAGGGAGATTCCGTCCTGCCTCCCTGACAGAGGGAGGGTCCTCTTTCCCTGAGACCACAGTCCCAAAGCAGACAGCCTCTCCGGAGTCGGGGGAGGGCGTAAGAAAGGAGGAACCGTGGCTCGAGAGGCCGACGAGGAGCTGATTACTGCTACGCCTGCTGCAGTTCCTCTTCAATTATTCATAAACCCAAGTCAGTGTTGGTGTCCGGGCAGCCGTCTAAACGCTAAACAAGCTGACGCGATTGGGAAAATTGCCCTATTCGAAACACCAAAACTGAATTTGACAACAAATTATTCTGTGAGTGAATTTATTCTGTTTCTGGTGTCTCAGCTGGATTCTGGGAGCTCGTGACAAAAGGGAGGAGGGTGTTTTGCACTCGGTGGTCACTTAGCCCTGGGCTCCGCTGGCCAGGCCGTGAGCCTGCTTCTCTCCACACCTTGGAGCCCGGTGAGCGTCTCCTGACTCCTGCCCTCGGCTGCAGGCACCTGGTTCTCTGGAGCTGCCTCCCTAGAATGTGCTGGAACCCTGCAGGGATCCTGCACGTGGCCCACTGGAGAGCACCTCCGGGGAACTGCTGGGAAGAGGACACAGAGACTTTCCAGGGGGTCTTGCTCTGAACCCACAAACCTCACCCATGGGAGTTTGCCCCAAGGTCACAAAGGACCTGCCAAAAGGTATGGCCACGGGGCGGGGCGGGGAGGGGTGAGCGGGGTGCATGGAGGATTTTAGGGCAGGAAAATATTCTGTATGGTACATGGTACATTTCATCACATGTTTGCCCAAACCCACATACAAGAGCCAAGCGAACCCTAACACATCCTGTGACTGACTGCCTGTGGGTGATCACGACAGGTCGGCGGACATTCATCACCTCCAGCAAGCATGGCATTCTGGTGGGGAGGCTCTGCGTGTGCGGGAGATCTCTGCACCCTTCGCTGAATTTTACTATGAACCTAAAATTGCCCTAAAAAAAAGAGACTTTAAAGGCAAAAGAAAAGTCACCAAAGCATTGTCTAAAATAGCAAATGTGAGGTCGAGAGCTTTCCGTGGCCTCATAGATTGGCGGACTCAAAAATTGGAACTCAGGGTACACCAGGATCACAACTATCCCAGGTTTATCACTGGGGACACTTCAAAGGACAAATGGCTAACCCGAAACAGACCGAGCTTTTGACAGTCAGTGTCCAGGATCAAGCTGCCATACAAGGGGATATAGAAGAAAAGTTACATAATCATCTCCATAAATGCAAGAAATGCACACAAAGTCCAAGACCCATTTTGACTTAGAAAAAGAATCGGAAGACAGTCCTGAACCTGCTAAATCTCCAGCAAATATCACACTTAGTAATGAAGTGATAGTTTGCTATCAAAAATTCTATTTTGGGGGCCCCTGGGTGGATCAGTGGTTGAGCGTCTCCCTTTGGCTCAGGTCGTGACCCCGGGGTCCTGGGATCCAGTCCTGCATCGGGCTCCCTGCAGGGAGCCTGCGTCTCCCTCTGCCTGTGTCTCTGCCTCTCTCTCTGGGTCTCTCATGAATAAATAAATAAACCTTTAAAAATAATTCTATTCTGCATAGAGGTCCTAGCTGCTGCAATGAGGAAGTTAAGTATTTCCAAATGTGTGGGATTAGAAAGAAAAATATCAACTCATCATTTTTCAGCCATGACATAATTGCATACTTAGAAAATCTGAATCTACAGATAAGTTATTAGAGTAAATACATGAATTTAGCCAGATCACTAAGCATAAGGTCAATACACAGAAATGAATTATGTTTCCATATGCTAACCACAAAGAGAAAATGAGAGAATTTTTACATCTACCACTTATAATGGTGTAAAACCCAAATACTTACATAAAAATCCAACAGAAAATGTGAGAGACCTCTGCTCTAAAAGCCACAAGCTATAAACTATAAAATATTATTGACGTGAATTAAACGAAACCTAAATAAATGAGGGGACATACTGTGTTTATGGACCAGAGGACGCAATATTATAAAGACATCTATTTTCCCCAAATTGATTTGCAGTTTCAACATAGTGCCAGTAAAAATCCCAGAAGGTGCAGTGAGTGTGTAAAAATTGGTAAGTCAACTCTAAAATTCATACAGAAATTAAAAGTGCTGAGAACGTACAAGATGATCTTTATGCTCTTAGATGTCAAGATTTTTTTAAGAATTTATTTATACACTTTATACAGATTTACTTGTTTATACAATAGAGCTGGAACTATTTTTATAACGCCAGAGTCAGCGAAGATTTCATCAGGACACAAAATCGCTAAATTTGAAAGATATGACAGACAAATTGGGCTGCAGTGAGCTCTGTATATCTAATGACACCATCAGGGTGGGGACAGGGAAGCAGGAAGGCCACTGTGGAAAAGACGTTTTCGACTCATAACTGACTTGGGACTGATAGAGGATGCGATGGCAGCACCTGCAAACCCGTAAGTGAAAAAGATGAGAAAACCAGGCAACGTATTTGAACAGGTGCTTTAGAAGGAGGATATTTAGGGGCACCTTGGTGGCTCCGTTGATTAAACATCCGTCTCTTGATCTCAGCTCAGGTCTTGATCTCAGGATCATGAGTTCAAGACCCGCATTGGGCTCCATGCTGGGCACGGAACCTCCCTGGGGGAAAGAAAAAGGATATTTAAGTGACCAATAAACTGAAAATCAATCAAGGTCATTGGGAATCAGGGAAACGCATTAATACCACCATTCGCTCTGAGTCCAAAATAAAGAGACTTAGGGTCCTGACAAAGACGTGGAGGAATGGGGTGCATTTGCGCCACTCGTGGGAACATAGGTTTGTGCAAACCCTTTAAGGAAACAGTTTGGTGGGCCTCCCCAAGTTGAAATGACCCAAACCCATTTACCACCAGAAGCGCCACCTATATGGTACCTGCGAGGGGTAAAAACTAGGAGCGACTGCAAAGTCCAGTAGAACAGAAGGAATTCTGTTTTTTTATGCTATGTATCCTCCTGGGTAAACAAGTTGCAGCATATTCGTCTTGTGAACTAGTAGCAAATGGTGAACTACACAAGCAACTGTGATGATTTGCGACAGCGACAGCGTGAAGGAATCTGAGAAGAGAGCCAGACACAAAACATGTGCTCTGTGGTCCCATTTCTCTGTGGTCTCTGTGGTAAAATTCAAAATCAGGCTAACCTAACTCAAGGCGTGGGGGGCCAAGGGGCTGATGGCCACAGGGAAGAACACACAGAGGGCTTCTAGGGGCTGGCGGCGGCGTCTCTCTCCATGGGGTGGAGCTGGTGTGGATATGCTCACCGAGCGAACGTGTGACAAACGGCCTGCCACGTGTGTGTGCTTTCCTGAACATACTTCTTCTCTGGTAATTCGGCTTATCTACGTATGTTTTAAAGAACACACTGCACCTATCTGGATGCGAGGCAAACAAGCAGGTGTGGTAGCAGAAAGCTTCTAGATGGTCCCGGGGCTGGGGCCAGGTGGGATGGCAGAGACATGGGGAAGGGGCTGGAGGGCCCCCCTCCCGGCTTCTCCCCCACATTCCGGGACATGAAATCGTCAGCCAGGCTCTTCCCCAGTTGGTATTCACCACAGGCCCTCAGGAATGGCTTCCTTGTTGAGAATAAACGTCTGCATCCCAGCAAATTAGCCATGATTTCGTTGCCATTGGGGTGAGAGCATTGCTTCCTGTTTTCTGCTTCCTTGACTGTCTCACCACGCTCTGGGCCAAACAGCCACCGCTGAGAGGGGTGGACAAGCCGCCAGGGTTTAGGGTCTGACCGCGGGACTTTCTGTCGCCGAGCGGTTTCTAGAACTGGGGTCCAGACAGTGGAACAAAGTGTAGACGCTGCTCTTCCTCCAGTGGTGCCAAGATATGCATGCAGGCAAATGCGGCGTGTTCTGCAAAGTGAAGGTCTGAGGCCACCCTGCATGCAGCATGTCTGTCCGCACCATGTATCCAACAGCGTTTGCTCACATCCTGTTCTGGGTCACGTTTCAATAATTTTCGCAGTATTTCAAACTTTTTGTTATTATGTTTTTGGTGTGATGGGATCTATGATCAATAATCAGGAACTTGCTAAAAGCTCAGAGGAAGGCTGGCATTTTTTAGCAATAAAGGATCTTTAAATTAATGTGCATATATTGTTTTTTTAGCCATGATGCTCTTGCACACAAGAGCTCTTATAGACAACGGTACGATGCAAACATAACTCATACATGCGTGGGGAAGCCAAAGGATTCATTTGCGTTGCTTTATTGTGATATTTGCTTTACTACATGGGCCTGGAACTGAACCCACAGTATCTCCAAGATACGCCTGTACACACGCATGCACACAAATGCCCCTGTGCGCACACATGCATGCACACACTCACATGTGTGTGCTCATATATGCAAAGATGCATGCACACACACACTAAAATGCATGCACACAAGCACACACAGATGCTCGTGTGTGCTTGTGTGAGTACATGTGAGTACACATGTAGTCGTGTGTGCATACATGCATGCACACACATGTATACACACAGATGCATGCACAGAAATGTACATGTACGCACACATGCACACAACGATCACATTCATGTACTCATTTATGCAAACCTGCACCCACATGCATGTACTCATGTATGCACACGTGTATGCATATGCACGCACATATGCACAGAGATGCACACACGCACATTCGTGTACTTATCTATGAACACATGCACACACTTCCTGACTCTGAGCCTGCACTCTCCCCATTGTTCCCTGAGTCCTCTTTGGACATCCGTCTGCTGAGTGACCAATTCCTGCCATGTTCTTGGCCTCAGTTTCCCCACCTGCACAATGAAGGACTGAATAAAATGATCCCTGGCCCCTCACTGAAACCCCAGACCACAGTTTTCTAGATCTCCTTGGCTCTTTCGAAAGCAAACAGGCACAGGATGAAATAGGGCGGAGCTGAATGCCCTTTGATGCTGATAAGGGCTCAGTAACATGACCTCTGGATCAAGAAGAGTCCGCATGGGACCTGGCCTCATGGCTCCAGCTCCTCCCTCTGCTGGCATCTGCAGCTTCCCTCTCTCGAGTGGGGGAGTGGTGCAGGCGGGGCAGCCCTGTGAGGCACCTGTCCTCCGTCCCCACCAGCCTGCCTCACCTATGCACTTGTTACTTCCTCCATCATGTACTCCTCATATGCCACCTGTGGTGATGAGTCCTGAGGTTGAAAGGATGCCTGAAGTGGTCAGATACAAATGCCTGCCGCAGCACACCGTTGTCCAGCCGGTGCCCAGGGAAGGCCATAGCTGGTCCGGCAAGGTCAGTGGCCAGGGACCACGCACCCTCCTGAAGAGCTGCCCTGCAGGCGAGCACCCTGTGCACTGGGAAGGGCCACCCGGGCCCTGAGTCAACAAGGGGCCCAGCACTCCTGGCCGCCCTCACTGTGGCAGGGGCTCCAGGGACCCCCTCCCTAGAGGCAGAGAAGCCGGAGTCTGAGGATTATGCCTCTTCTGGGCCGATGTGTGTGTGGCAGCTGCCTGTGTCCATGGGACTGTGGTGACCTGCTGGGTCAGCACCACTCTGGGCACGGCGGCCCCTGGCTTCCCATCTGCGCAGAGGCTGCTCAGCAAGGGGTGCAATTTCCTGACTCTAACGCAAGACAAACCTTCACGTAAAGGATAGCATGAAATTTCCTTTGGAGGCAGGCACCAGAAGTCCCACGAGCCTGGTCTGTGGGAATCACAGGCCAGGCAGGCGAGACTCAGCACGTGGGAGTCCTGGTGCGGATGCCGACTGTGCAGCTGCCAGGTGGCTGGTGGTCAGGACCCTCCGACTGGGTGTGTGCCTGCCCCAGAGGGAACTGGCTCTCTCGTGCTCCTATCACCTGTGCTGCCCTGACCTCTGCATGCGGCTTCCAAAGGCGGGCAGCTCACCAGTCATGCACACGGCAGCATGGACAATGCAGACTGAGCGGGGGCCGAGAACACAGCTGAGCACGGGGGCTCTGGCCTGAGACGGAGGAGACAGGACCTCACCATCCGGGGAGGGAGGCGCCCACTTTCCACCTGACCCTTGACCCTCACTCTCCTGGTGGGTTGGGGAGGGGTGGGACCCCGAGGGAGACTCAGCAGACCCTGCCTAGACGGCCCACCCGGAGACATGCTCCACGTGGGATACAGGGGCTCAGCTGTCCATCCCTCGGCCTGCACCGGGCACTGGGATGTCCATGGGGCTGCCCATTCACGAATCCGTCTACGCTCCGGGTCACAAGTACAAAGCTTTCATTGTTCCTGGGAGGACACAGAGGGACACCAGCCCCAGGACCCCAGGGCCAACCACCCGCCTCCACTTGTGCTGGGGCTGTGGGGAGCCCAGATTTCTGGAACCTCCTTCGGGATGGGAGTTAGGAGATCAAAGTGACACCAGCGTCGGCCTTCAGGGACAGGCTGCGGCCGAGGGTGCCAGCGGCCACCAGCCGTGCATTTAGATCCTCCCTCCGTGGGGCCCGCTTGCCGGGCATGTGCACACGACCCCCTGGACGGCCCAGCCAGCTCTTAGGTGGGGACAGAAGCCCCGATGTGCAGGGGATGAGCTGTGATTAGAGGCAGGGCCTGGGGTAACGTCTTCGCACAGGTTAGAAGCTCATGTCAGTGACGCTGGTGACAGCAGCAGAGAAACAGCCTAAGCGGGACAGCACAGGGAAGGGACGAGCCCTGCCAGGAAGTCCCCGTGCCACCACGCTGCACCTTTCCCGGCTCCAAATCCCTTCTTCTTCCATACAACCCACCCGGGGCGGGCTGGCAATGACCCCAAGGGACCTCAGCCCGAGAGCCTGGTAAGAGCCTGGCAGGTGTGTAGAGTCAGACCAGACAAGACCAGATCTACAGGGACTGAGGCTGGTGGGACAGGCTGGTTCTCCAGGGACTCGGAGTTGCCACCAAGGGGTCCACTCGGCGCCCACTGGCCACCCGGCATGCACTGGCCCGCGGGAGCCTTGCACACCTGCCCGGTCTCCTCCGAGAGCAGGAGCTTAGGCTGCACACCAACCCCCTGAGGTGTTCAGGTGGCATGTTCTGGGCACAGGTGGGGATTCAGGGCTGAGCCTCACAGCTAGGCTGCACCGTGCAAGGAAACCTGATTTTAGAGATGTTCTGACATTTTTCCAGATTTTTCCATTTTCTTGCTGATGCCTGGCGGAAGCCCAGAGAAGGTAGGAAGTGTGTGTTCAGGTGCCCGAGAAGCGCACAGACATCTCCCGAGCAGAACTGACCATTGGACCCACTCTCTCAGTCCCCGGGGGTCATCCCTGAGGAAAGAGGCTGCGACCCCGAGGAGGGCACAGTGCTCGACGCTTCCTCAGGGCAGCCCAAAGCAGTAGCTTTATGCACCTGCTGGCACATTCTGCAACAAGCTAGACTTTTCCTCCCAGGCCAAGGAGCCAGACACCACAGTGCACATGCGCCTCCGTTGACGTGAGGTCCCAGTTCGGGCAGACTCGCCCATGTGGATCAGGCTCAGGCTGGAGGCAGTGTGGAGGGGAGAACTTTCTGAAATGATGACGATGTCCTGTCTTGGATCTGCCTCGACTCTTCCCTCCACACCATCTGTTTGAGTCAAGCAGGTGACTTCTGGTCCTCAAGCCTCCGTCTCCCTGGAAAACCCTCTTGGCGGACCCCGCAGGCCCGGGTGCCTTCCACCGCCAGCCACTAGTTAACACGTTGCCTTCCCCAGGAAGCCCTCCCTGCTGCGCTGTCCTTCTGGTGTTGACCCTCTGGTTCTCCCCTGTGACCTGACTGCCTGCGTTCTTTGCTGACGATCGGCTCTGTCCTGGCTGGCGGGTGACCTTGCTGGCAGCCAGCTGCACGCGGACTGCGGCCCCCTGACCCCAGTGAGGGGCCCAGATGCCTGACCCGGCCCCGGGCAAAGAAGGAATGAGGGAAGCGTGACACGCAGTCCTGCGCTGTGTTGACGCCTGTCATTTTTCCACCGTACAGGATGCAAGCCTCCCGGAGGTTTGCTGGAATATTCTCTGGGCCCCCGGGGAGGGCGGGGCTGCCAACTTCTCGTGGAGTAATTAAATGACAAATCGCCTGCCCGCTCCTCTGGAAAACCTCTGCTAGCGCAGCCTTCCTCCAGCACGGGAGTCAATCAAAGCTGAAAGCCTGGGAGACCTTCGCAGCCTTTGTTCTAAAGGTTCACACCCATAGACGGGGAAACCGGGGCTCAGCACAGGTCAGCGGTTCGTTCTAGGGGCTTCTGGGGAGGGAGTGCTCACCATCCTCTTGTGTTTTCCAGGGAGCACAGGAGGCTTCCCAGTATGGGATGGGGCTGGAGGAACATTCCCATCCTTCTCTGCAGCCCTTTCCTCCGAGAATGGGAAAACCCTCATCAAATCAGAGACACGACGGTGAAGACCCCCGGCCAAGCATTGCCAGTGACCAGCGACGGACCCCGCTCCTCCCATGCGCTCCCGGCAGCTGCTTCTTCCTCGCAGGAGGCTTGGGGATGGGACTGCCCCCGGGGAGATGCTCCCGCCCTCAGCCCTCGCCGGGTGGCTGATCAAATTCAAATGCCCGCGCAGTGTGTGGGGCTCAGTCTGTCATGAGCTCATTGATCCACCTTCATTGGTAATACAGTGGATGACATATCTCGACGTCTGTATGGTTTCTGTTGTCTGTCCTCAACCTCATCTTCAGCACAGGGACAAGAGGCAAAGCCTGGAGATGGCTGGGCCTCCTGCCACCTGCCCAACAATCCCCCTGGAAGGATCCAAGGAGCTATCCAAGCTGCACCCCGGGTTCTTGTCTGACTGACTCAGTTGGTGGGGAGCTCTCCCTCAGAAGAAAAACAATAACAACAACAACAAACATGATATGGGAGGAGAAGTTTCCAAGAGATGGACATATGCTCAGCTGTGGCCACGCAGCCAGGCACCCAGCTGAAGGTGTTGGTGCAGGCAAAACCGTGACCCAGGGCCTCCCAGACAGCCTGGCCTGGGGATGGGTGGAGGGCAGGGGGGCGGGCCTTGCGGGCTCCCAGGGCAAGTGGCAGGCAGAGGTCCCCAGAGCATGGACCAAGGGCCGAGAGCATCAGGCTCACGCAGGTTGCCAACTTCATCTCCCGCCAGCGGTGTCAGACACTTGGGGCCCCAGGCCCATTCGTGTCTGAATACACTTCCCAGGTCACCCTGCTGCATGTGACAGTTTAAGGACCTCCGGCACAGCAGGTTGTCTTCTTACAAGTCTTTCATTAGATTGATTTCTGGGTACCTTCTAGGCATTTGGTAGGTTTGGTTCCCATCTCACCGCCAGAGCAGTGCATGAAAGCATATCTTACCAAAATAACCTCAAATTCTCTCCAGTTCTTATTGGCTTTTTTAAAGATTTTATTTATTTATTCATGAGAGACTCAGAGACGAGGCAGAGACACAGGCAGAGGGAGAAGCAGGTTCCCTGCGGGGAGCCCGATGTGGGACTCGATCCCAGGACCCCAGGATTCCGCCCTGAGCCAAAGACAGATGCTCAACCACTGAGCCACCCAGATGCCTCCAGTTTTTGTTAGTTTTTTAAAATGAAACCATTTTGCAAACGCCGGACATTTGTCATTAGTTCCAAGTGACGAGCCACGTGAGGCGTGCATGGTGAGATATCCGAATCTTGCTGCAGCATCAACACAACTGAAACAAGCACCCAGGGGGTAAGTGAACACCTGCGTGTGTACAGGTGTCAGCGGAGACGTAAGAGGCCAACGGGACTAACTCTGACTCGCCAGCACAGGCAGCCACCCCGACACTGGTCTGCAGGCTGCAGAACCCACGGCCAACGGCGCTTAGTGGGTCACAGATCTCACCGCACCTGCTGCCCACCATGCCCGCCAGCCCTGCTTCCCTCCCCTCTGCTTGCAGGAGCCCAAGCTCCAGAGGATGGGTTGATGGTGACGCAGGTGTCCTGGCAGCTGCCCCAGAACTCATGGGTCCAGAGTTTCCGGAGCAGCGCCCCCTCCCCGCGCAGCAGGGAGGAGTGGCAGGATGCACGGGTTTAAGGCCCATGCCTGGGTGGGAGCTGAACTCGGCTTCCTCGAGCCACATCTCTCAAAACTGGGGCTGAAGTCCGCATTCTGTAGCCAGCCCCGCAGGGACGGACACAGAGGATGACGGCGCCACAGGGGGACATGACACAGGGCAACAGGAAATTCATGCCAGCGCCCCCCCCCCCCGCACATCACCCCATGGCTATCGGTTCATTTAAAGGAGAGAAGGTGCTTGCGCCATGGACGGGCAGGCGGGTGAGCACCCCTGACCACGGCCACAGGGTGGCAGGTGCACAGCCAACATCCACGCGTGTCCTCTGGGACAGAGCATCTCCATGAGGCCCAGGTGGGGGTGTGGCCGTGATGTGCCGGCGCCAAAGCAGGTGCGGCGCGAGGGGAGCCAGGCCCCCGGGAATCATCCGTTTTTAATTTCCTCTGTCTCTGCGATTCTTTCCATCGTCTCGTGTTCTCTTTGGAGATTCCTCTTACTCTCTCATTTCTCTTTTAACATATTTGCCTTTTTTGCTCTTTTTTATTTGCTTAATTAGATGAGCGAGCAGTTTACTTATTTTATCACATCTCCCCCCAAGCGCCGGCTCGTCTGTGTATTTATTGGTTCCTCGGTTGGTAATGCATCACTTTTTATTCTTATCTCCGGCAGCTCCTTCTTCTGCTTTTCTTAAGCTTATTTTGTTCCTCTCACATGTCTTTTTTTTTTTTTTCCTCTACCCGCCCCCGGCCGTTTGGAGCTGAGGCCTTAATTCATTAATTTTCATTTCTCAAAAAAAAAAAAAAAAAAAAAAAAACAAGGAATGATGTTGGTATTTCAGAACCTGACTTCGAGCTTGAAGCCCATGGGGACAGACTCGCGGCATCTTCATCGATCCCTCTGCTGTCTTGCTTGGAGTTTCTTGACACGACTCAGAATTAGGGGCAGTGGTGAGGGGTGGTGGGGGATGTTTGCCTGTTTTTTGACTGATGGGTCTTGTTGCGGATCTATTTTATCATCATTACTCTGCGATGTTAGCAAATCATAGCCAGGGAGTTGTTTTTCTTTATCTTTTCGACTCTCTGGGATTTCTGGGGTTGTACGTGATCTACTTTCCTCTGCAACCTACACAATGACTGTTCCCACAGACACCCCCTTCCCCACCGTGGGCAGGGTGCTGGCCGTTGTGCAAACGCTGCAGACACAGGTGCAAACGCCGCAGACACAGACGCAAACACACCGCGTGGCTCATTGGGGTTTCCTGTGTCTCTTCAATTTGATGAGCAGCCCCGTTATTTTGGGGTCAGCTTGTTTCCACCCACTAGAAGCTTTGACACCTGGAAGGCTGGGGGGTGGCGGCACCCCCTGACGCTGCTCTGCCTTTGTGAACCGCTATTGCCGTGTTTTGACTTAAAAACGCTTACGATGGATGGTGAGGGTGTTCGCTTTTCCAGCAGGAACACTCTTCCCCAGCCGCGTGTGTCCTGCTTTCTGCCGCAAATCGAATGCTATCGAAGCATGTCGCAGAGCGGCGGATTACAGAACATGGGATCGTTCAGGAGAACATGCACGGAACGACACACTTGCAAAACAGACGGAGCTGACCCTGGTATTTACACGCGCATCCTTGGGGTAAACCCGTGTGGAAAACCTGGAGACAAATGGCCGCAAACGGCGAGGTGGTGAAGGATTCTGGAGGGGCAGGGATTGAGGGCCGCCTCCAGGGCCCTGAGTTACAGACCGTGCTTTCCAGCCGTGTGGGCTTCTTTGTGCGTGCTACAGGTCACGACCGAGGTCAGAAGGGAAACAAACACCCCCAGAAGACAGGATGGGTGAGAATGCTCCCTAATTGAACTACCTCAATCTTCAGATTGAAGAATCCTGAATGCAAAAAAAAAAAAAAAAACTTAAAAAAAAAAGTAAATCCACATCTAGACTCATGGCATTGAGGATGAGAGAAAAAGCCAATATTGATAAAATGTTGACATTCTGTCCAATCTGGGAATTGGATTCACAGGCATCATGTTATATTCCGAATGTATGAAATACTTTATCATCAGGTTTTTTTAATCTGAACGAGTTGGTGGGATCGTGTAGGAACACGTGCAAAATGCCCTTTTAAAGAGGCATCAGACTAATGGTCGCCTCAGAAGAGAGGTTTTGGGGCTGGCTGTCCTTCCTGGGTTGGGGCACCCACTGCGGCACCTTCAGTGGGGCCAGGGGTCCCCAGACCACAGATGGCAGGTGAGGCTTCATAACTCCACTGACACATTCTGCTTTTTTTGAGGAGTAGTCAGACCAATGATGGAACTTCTTGTGACTTCCTAGAAAAAGGGGACTGAGAGGACAGCCTCCTCCATGCCCGACCCCGAGCCGGCCATGCGACAGGGGCAGCAGATATGACAAGAAGGACCATGCTGGTGCAGGTTGAATCCAGGGCCCATCAGTGTTGCCATGGCAACAGTGTGGTGGTCATGCATGTGGCTGCCGAGCACGAGGGGGGGGATCAGAACAAAGTGCAGGCTGACCCTCCAGGTCCAGGGTCATTGGCCCTTGGTGGTGGCGACCCACCGTGTGCTCTTTCTGGGATGGCGAGAAGATAGGTCATGGAAGACTAGCGCCCTGCTGGTGATCACACAATGAGTTCGTGGACGAGCCAGCCTGTGGTCCCCGGTGTGCATGGTGGCATGGCGATTGCGGTAGGGGTGTCCCAGTGGCCCTTGCAGGAGTCCCTCTTCCTCTTCCTCTGGCCAGCATGCTCACAGGACAAACCGCAAACCCGTGTACCCAGGACAGCGGTTAGCTCTGTGCTCCAGGATCCCACAGCTGCTCCAGGAAACCTCTCTGGCCCCATCTGTCCTGCAGGCCTGCGGCTGGCGCCGGCCAGACACTCAGTCCCATGATAGCAAGAGAGGCCGAGTGCGCTGAGTGGTGGGGCAGGCGGAGAATCAGTGTTTTCATCATTACCTATCCCTCCCCACCCCATGGAAGGCCCCTGTGCTGCGATGACCTTGAGGTGAAACACATCCCTGTTCACAGGGAATGCTTGGGCACCTGCTGGTTGGCACAACCAACTCGGGGTGCCAGTAAGACATTGGGAACCCCAAGGCCTTCCTAGCAGAGGCAGGTCCCACCCCAGTCTCCTGACTGGGAGCCCCTTGCTTTGGATGCTGCTCCAAACTGCTCCCTGCACACTCGACACAGTAGGAGGTGAGTGACCAGGATTCCACGTGCCATGGGGGTACGAAGGGACTGTCTCCCAGTGTCAAAGACCCCAAGCAAGGCCTTCCAAAGATCACAGGTTCCCCCCTGTTACTTTTCTGCCCACTGTTCCCCAGCCCAGAAAGTGAGACCAGTCTGTCTCTCCTGCTCCCAAAAAGAGGCTCACAGCAAGAAGAGAAAAGGTGCAGAGTCCAGCCCTTTCAGGCTGGAAGTTATAAACTTTTCATTAAAGCCGATTCCAGTTTTATCATTAGTATGTAATGAATTATTCCCAGTCTTCAATGCCTTGGTAATTGTCTCTCTGAAGAACCTCATTAAACATCGCTGGATACTTTTGATCATCATTAATAAAAGTGATAACTTGGAATAATCCTGCATTTCTCAGCCGAGGCTGTAAACCCGAAGCGTTACAATAGATAATTAATGACGAGTGGAAATCTCCAGGGAAAAACACGGGGGGTGTGTCTGGTCTTCGTTCTTCTGGGGGAGAAGAAGACTGCTACTCAGAGTCAGACCATCTTCTACTCAGAGTCAGACCATCTGCCTGACCCGTCCTTGCCCTCCCGCCCCTTCCTGCCCCTGCCTGGCTGTGGCTCCGTGGGCGCATTTCCTCCCCCCAGCATCCACTTTCTCATCTGGGTTGTTTTAACAATTCATGAGGGAATGGGCTTCAAGGCTGAAGCAGAAAATGCTCCCCAAATGTTCTGTTATTATTAGCCAAGAAATAGGTACTCTGGTATTTTTATTCCAAACTCTGAATTGTGAAACTTGGTTTGGAGGCTCGTATGTGCGCCGGCCAATGTGAGTTCACAGCAGACATTTGAATCAGGATTCCTCTGTGTTATTATATATTGTTATCTGTGATTAACATCTCTTTTCTAAATGCCAGGCACTATGCTACGATCTTTAACATGAGTGATCTCATCTGATGCTGTGGCGATTCTAGGAAGTAGAAACTATTTATCATCCCCGGTTTACGGTTGGAGAAAGTAAGATTGTGCGCAGAGGTTGTTTCCTTTGTCCAAAGCCACTCCAGTGATAAGCAGTGGAGCTGGGATTCAAACCCTTGTGCTCTACCACCTTCTTTCTTTTTTTTTTTTTTATAAGATTTTATTTATTTATTCATGAGAGACACAAGAGAGAGGCAGAGGCAGGCAGCGGGAGAAGCAGGTTCTCTGCGGGGATCCGGATGTGGGACTCGATCCCAGGACTCTGGGGTCACGCCCTGAGCTGAAGGCAGATGCTCAACCACTGAGCCACCGAGGGACCCTTTACCACCCTCTCATATTTATTACAATCTTTTGGGGTTCAACATACTCTTCAAGCAAGCAGAAAACTAATGGCCTTGGAATCCACTCTATGGTGTGTCCCCCAAGGAAGATCCCAGTCCAGACACATCCTGTCCTCACCAGCCTGCATCTAAATCCTAGAATCTAGAGCAGATTGTATTTTTTAAAAATAGTCTGTCAATATATCCCGTCCTACATGCTCTCCTGCTAATCTGATTGTGATAGTCTCCCCATTCAGCGGTGGGGTCCATGTTCCATCCCCTTATGCCTGGTGGGATGTGTTGCCAAGCGAATTCCAAGAGTAGGTCATAAACATGTCCACATGATTCTCCTGGGGTCTTGCTCTCGGGCCCTGTGCCATGCTGTGAGGAAGTTCATGCATCCTGCAAGAAGACCCCCCATTCCCAGGCCTGCCTGAGGTCCAGCTGACAGCAGTGTCCCTGTGCCAGCCAGATGTGTGAATACATCATATTGAAATGGCTCCTCCAGCCTCAGTTGACCAACATGGAGCATAGACAAGCATCCTCACCACTCTCTATCTACACTGCAGATTCTTGAGCTAAATAAGCAGGGTTTGGGGCTGCTGTGTTTTGGGGTGGTTTGTTATACAGCAGTTGATAAACTGGACCAAATTCCATTCTTGTTTTTCCTTTCCAGACCCATATGGTCAACTGCCTCCTGCACGTGCTCACTTGACCGTCTCCAGATCACTTCAGACTTAATGTGCTTGGGAAGCCCTGCTTCTACTTTGAATGTAGAAATCCCTCCCACCCAGGAATGTCCCTCCCATTGCCCTTATGGGAAAAAGCCTGATAATCTACCAAATCATAACTCTTTTGGAGCCCTTTGGAGAGCCGAGCTCATGAGGCAGCCACATGGACTGAATCCCAAGCAGTAGTGAGCCCTTCATCACAAGAAAGGTGTCACCTTTGGAAAACATGAGGAGCAGGTTTGGCTGCCATAAAGTAGGAGAGAGCAAAGGAGCTAGACTTGGAATGAATTCTTAAAGGTTGGGCATGGGCTGGTGTGACAGTGTAGAATTCAGAGCCTCAGGGATATCTTTTCTGCAGATTCCTGCAGTGGGCTCCCAGGAAAAGCAGGAAGCAGGGCAGGGAGCATGAGGAAGCCCTGACCAGTGATGCAGGCATGCAAGTGATGCTCAGCCGCAGCAGGGTCAGAGGCATAAACCCCTCCTACTCCCATGGACTTTCTTTCCTAAAGCAAAAGCCCAATGCTATTGGGAGAAGTGAAGGAAAAGACTCCTGCTCCCCAGGCTTGAGCAGAAACACTCCACTGCTGGGGGAGAAGTGGAAACCAAGCTACCTGGTCATGAGGGGTGGGTAGATGCCCCTTGGGGCAGAGGCAGGAAACACTCTCAGGCCTAGGACCTTGTTTTGGACACTAAGTCTGCTGGGGGAGGGGGGGAGGCCTGTGCCAGCCATAGGCACAAGGCAGAGTTTGGTTGCCCAGGAGGGGAGAAGCGGAGCTGTTGATAAAGTCCACACCTCTGAGGCCAGAGTGCAGAAGGTCTGCCTGAGACTGGAGATGGACACCAAGTAAGAAAAGCTCATGTGCCATCATGAGCCTTGCAGAGTATAGCAGCGCCAAGTGCTGGAGTCAGGGTGGGGGCCCAGGGGCAATGCATCCTGGGTGCAGGTGTGCAGGACCTGCTGGAAGCTGAGGGTGAAGCAGGAAGACTGGAAGTGCCTCCCTGGCACCCTAGGCCTAGCACTGAGCACAAGACAGCAGCAGGCCACACCTCTGAGGGCCTATCTTTGGAGAGGACAGATAGCACAAGCCCTAGCCCAGCCGAATGCCTCCTGATGTACACTCATCCCCCAACCCAAGATTCTGACAGAGAAGGAAGTGTGGCTGCTTCCAGGAGTAAAATCACTGCTTGCAACACAAATAAAAACTGTGAAACACACACACAAAAGAAAGAGTCTATGATCCACCTTAAGAGATACAACAATCAGTTGAACCAGACTCTAAGATGATGCTGACTTAGATACATCAGTCTGGGACTCGTCACCACAGTCATAAAGCATCTGTGGGGAAAGATGGAGACGATATATAAACCAATGGAGAATTTCAGCAGAGAAAAGAAACTATTTTAAAAGTAGGAAATTAAAATGTTATAAATCTAAAAGTTGGATGTCAGAGATGAAGAATTTCTTCAATGGGCTTTTAGTGGCATAAATGCGGCCGAGGGCATTTGGATTGGTGGGACTTGAATGTAAGTCAACAGAAAACTGCCCAAACTAAAACACAAAGCAGAAAACAGAGGAGAGCATCCAAGGGCTGCAAGATGATATCTTTAATTGGAGTCCAAGAAGAGAAAGAAGGAGAAAGAATGTGGAACAAGTACTTGAAGGGATAATGGATAACTTCACAAAATTAATAAAACACAGTAAACCATAGATCCAAGCAGTTCAAAGAACATCAAGCAGAATAAATTACAACACACACCTAGGGACAGAGAAGTCTGAGACTGAACTGCTGAAAATAAAGATAAAAATATAATAGTGAATATAGAAAAAAAGAAATATTATACAGAGGAAAATAAATATAAGAATTCAGCAGACTTCGGGGCACCTGGGTGGGTCACTATTTGAGCATCTGCCTTTGGCTTAGATCACAATCCTGGGGTCCTGGGATCAAGTCCCTCATCAACCTCCCTGCTCAACACAGAACCTGCTTCTCCCTCTCCTCCCTGCTCATGCTCTTTCTTGTGATCTCCATCTCTGTCTCTCTCTCAAATAAATAAGTAAAAATTTTTTTACAGAAATGAAACTAAAATAGAGATTTTCCAGAAAACCAAAAGCTCAAAGAATGCATTGCTAGCAAACTTGCAGTATAGGAAATGTTAAAGGAAATTCTTCAGACATTTACCAGATGGAAATTTAGATCTACACAAAGAAATGAATATACACCAAAAAGTGTAAAAATGTGGATGAATATATAAGACACTTCAAAACTGACTTTTAAATTGCTTTGAAATATAATTGACTGTCTGAAGCAAAAAGGAAAAAAAAGCCATAATGTATCTGGGGTCTAGAGCATATGTAGAAGTAATGTATATGTCAACCATAGCATCAACAATGGGAGTGAGGACATGGAAATATGCTGTTGTAAGGCTCTTACACTACATATAAGGTAATATAATATAAGGGAAGCCTGGGGTAAGCTAAAGCCGGATATTGTAAACCTCAGAGCAATCACTAAAAAGTAAAAAGAGAGAGAGAGAGAGAGAACAAATAAACCAATAGCAGAGATAAAAATGAATTATGAAAAATATCCAATGAATCCAAAAGAAAGCAGAAAAAAGAGAACAAGGCAAAAAAAAAAAAAAAACACATAAAACAGGTATAACAAATAGCAAACAACCAGCAAGATTAGTAAGAATACAATTTTCCTCGACTCTATTTCCCCCTGAGCCTGACGCAGTATTTGGGAGGAGAGCTCAGCACCCTCTGAGCACAGCTGCTTCAACCAGCACCCAGCATTCTCTGGATTATTTCTGATGGTACCAAGGCCATCGGGTGGGTGAGGGGAAGTGGATCCTCTTCTTTTATCCATTAGCTCAGAGCAACAGAGAAGTACAAGTGCTACAGATTCTTCACAAAAGGTTATTGATTTATCAGGGGTGCATCAGAGTCAAACCAATTATATGGAGATGGGCCTGTGTAGAGCTGCTTAGCAAGTGAAATGCCACCTGGGAGACGCAGACCTCCACATCCTCCTTCATCTTTCATGCTTGGTTCCTGACCCTCATCCCACAACTCCCACGTTTGTTTTCAGGCTGAGATGGAATTTCAAATATAGATGTTTTTAGGATAGAATCAGGTGTTTTGAAAAAGTAAAAGAAGTAAAAAAAAAAAAGAGAGAAAATCATATTTAAATATGTATATTGAATACAACTAGATCAATAAGTGAATTAAATAGAGTCTAAGAAACTCAGTTTAAAAAGATGTCAGATATGAGTAACAAAAAGGAAGAACTAACTTTACCTACAAAAAATACACTTGAAATATAAAATCATAAATAGATTAAAAGGGAAAGAATGGGGGCACCTGGGTGGCTCATTGATTGAGTGTCAGGTCATAATTCCAGGGTCCTGGGATCAAGTCCTGCATCAGGCTCCCCGCAAGAAGCCTGCTTCTCCCTCTGCCTGTGTCTCTGCCTCTCTGTGTCTCTCATGAATAAATAAATAAATAAAATCTTAATGAATAAATAAAAATAAAAGGGAAAGAATGGGAATTATAATGAAAACTAATCAAAAGAAGTCTGGGCCAGTTATATTAATACCAAGCCAAATGGACTTTAGAACAAGATACATTACCAATGATAAAGAGAGACATTACATAATTAAAAAATCTTTAATGTGCATGCACTTAACAGAACTTCAAAATAAATAAAACAAAAATTGATAGAACTATAAGGAAAAATAGACAAATCCTCATCACACTCCCAGTAATCAATAGAACATGTACGTGGAAAATCAGTGAGAATATAAACGACCTGAACATTAGAATCAGAAAACATGAGCCCACACTCTCTTCCAGAAGATAGGAGAGAAAGCTTTATGAGATCGTGGTTACCCCAGGACCTAAGCCATTTAAAGAAATTGTAAGAAGAGGAAACTATAGACCAAAGTCCCTCATACACATAGGTGCAAAAATCTTTAACAAAATATTAGCAAACTGAATCCAAAAATCCATTAAAAGGACAGTATGGTATGATCAAAGGAGGATGGCCCCATGAATTCAAGATTGATTCAAAGCCTAACCAATGTAATACCTGATAACAACGAACTGAAAAATAAAAATTGTATAATCACCTCAGTAAATAGTAGGGCGGAACTTGGAAATATTCAGTATCCATATATATGATAATTTAAAACACTCTAAAGTGTTTTCATAATCTGGGAACAGAAGAAACTTCCACAACCCAATAGGAGACATCTGTTAAAAAAAAACAGCTAAAAAAATGCCAGTGACAAAAGACTAAATGCTTTTCCTCCAAAACTGAGAATAAGCAAAGATGTCTTCTTTTTTCTTTTTTTTTTTTAAGGATTTTATTTATTTATTCGTGAGAGACACACACACAGAGGCAGAGACACAGGAAGAGGGAGAAGAAGGCTCCTCACAGGGAGCCTGATGTGGGACTTGATCCTGGACCCCAGGATCATGCCCTGAGCCGAAGGCAGAGGCTCAACCACTAAGCCACCCAGGTGTCCCTAAAGATGTCTCCTTTCACCAATTCCTTTGTCAATATTGTTCTGGAAATTCTACCAGTGCAAAAGGCAAGAGGCAGAAATAAAAGACATGTAGATTGGAAAGGAATACCTATAACTCTTTATTAGCAGATGCATTATTGTCAATATAGAAAAATCTCAAAAAGCAGCAAAACATTCTTCCCGCCTCCCAAATGCTCATAAATGAATTTAACAATATTTCTGACAGAGTACCCTGAAACAGACAAAACATTTGCTGAGAAAAATGTAAAAAGAATCCCCCCAAAATGGAGAGCTATACCATGTTCATGAATCCAAGACTCTATAGCATTAAGACATTGATTTTCCTCAAATTCATCACAAATTCAATCAAAATATCAGGAGACATTTTGGTGAGAAATTAACAAGTTGATTATAAAATTTAAATGGAAAGAGCTAAAATAGCCAATGTACAAATTAAATTTGTAAGAAAAGGAGAAAAACGGTGATGGAGGACACACACTGATTTCAAAACTATGAAATTATAGTAATCAAGACAGTGGGTATCAACACAAGGAGAGACATGGAGATCAAAGGGACACAAGAATAGGAAATTCAGAAATAAGCATTCACATGTATAGTTCATCAATTTCCAATGAAAGAGTCAAAGAAAATTCAATAGAGGAAGAATGTCCTTTTCCAGAAATAATGCTGGAAATATTGGGCCTCCTTATGCAGAAATAGATGATAGATAGATGGATAGATAGACAGATAGATAGATGATAGATGATAGAGTGATAGATAATAGATGGATAGATGATAGATAGATGATAGACAAACCTACCTCAACCACTAACTCACACCATACACAAAAATTAACTCAAAATGGATCAGAGAACTAAAGTGAAAATCTAACCCTTTACAACTTGTAGACGAGAGCATAGTTTTTAAAAAAGTCCTTGTAAAAAATAAATAAATAAATAAATAAAAATAAAAAATGTCTTTGTGACTTTGAGATAGGCAATGATTACTTAGGACACAAAAAGCAAAAACAATAAAAGAAACAGGAATTGATGAATGGGATTTCATAAAAATTTAAAGCTTCTGTCCTTTGAAAGCCATTGTTAGGAAAATTAAAAGTCAAGCTACAGAGACTGGTGGAAAATATTTGCAAAACATCTGTCTCATAAAGGACTTGTGTCCAGAATATGTAAAGAACTTCAACAATTCCATAAGAAGAAAATAAACAATATGACTCCCCAAAATGGCCAAAAGAGGCACCTGGGGGGCTCAGTGGTTGAGTGTCTGCCTTTGGCTCAGGGTGTGATCCCGGGGTCCTGGGATCGAGTCCCTTATTGGGCCCCCGCAGGGAGCCTGCTTCTCCCTCTGCCTGTGTCTCTGCCTCTCTCTCTGTGTCTCTCATGAATAAATAAATAAAATCTTTTTTAAAAACGGCCAAAGACTCCATCACATGAAGAAAACCTATTATAAGTGTCAGATAAGCACACAAGAAGATGCCTGATGTCATTCATCACAGGGAAAGGCAAGTTCAAACCAAATGGAAATATAGGCTCCCCAAAACTCTCTCATTTTGAAACCTTGAGTGTTATCCCTGACGATGAGTACTCACGACCCAACTATCCCTTATTTCTTTAAAGGGAAACTTGTGTTTTGTAAGTAGAGGAGCTGGTTCAGCTCGCAACCAAAATGACTGCACAAGGACAGCTGCTTCTGAAAGACACTCGCAACTGGCATGTGGACGCTTTACTTCTGCGCGTGTTCGGTGAAGAAACAGTGTGAGCTCATTGCCACAGGCTGGTGCTCTGGCTTTAAGCATGCCAGCCAACTTCACCCACCATTGCTTTGGCAACGTGGCGGCAAGTATCTGACTGTGAGAAGGGAGGGCAGATGAAATCTTAGCATCGCTGGGGAAGGTGTATTGACCTTACAGATGTCCTGACCTGGTCTCAGACGACCCCACCCCCTAGAGCCCACTTTTAGACATCTGTTCCTCTGAGTTTTTTAAAATTTGAAATCAGGCCCATTTTCTTGGGACCAATCCGATCTCCTGAAACGCCCATCCATCCTCCCCCACCTCTGAAAACACCTTCTCTCAAGACCCTACTTGAAGTATCCCTGACCTGCTGTCCATACCTTGTCCACTCCCTCCAGGAGCCAGAGCTGGAGCGGACCTCCAAGGGGGCAAACAGGGTCGGGATCCATGGACCAGAGTGACTGGTAGGGCATGCTCCTCAGATGTGAGGAGTTGAAGCACAGCCTATGAAGTCCCTGACTTCTCAGGAACGTGCACCTAAAACGATCCCTAAAACCCTACAGAGAGACAGACCCAACCAGGAAGTGGAAATTGTAGGAAGTCTACATTGTTTTAGGACCGAAACCACCAGATGAACCCAGAGTACTGAGTTCTCCCAAGGCAGGGTATGCACTGGTCTCCAGCCTCGCCCTGAGTGCAGGAGGCGTGGGGGCCACTCCCATGGTGGGATGAGGCGGGGGAGGGGCAATCGTGCTGTTAATGATGCAGAGGAGTGAGAAATGTATGGAAGAAGTTAGTGGCCAGTGCCGTGTGGGGGGCTTCACTCTGGGGGGAGACCCAGGGCTCGAGGTCTGAGATCAGGGTTGTGCGCAGGGCTGGCTCCTTCAGGAGGGTCTGGTCCAAGGCCATTCTCTCAGCTTCAGGCATTGACAGCCATCCCTGGGGTGGAGACACGTCCCAGAATCCCCACCACCTCTGTCCCCCAGCTCCTCCTCTTCTGCTCAGGGCACCAATCATCCTATCCCCCTTGACCTCTTCTTATGTGGTTACATCTTCAAAGATCTTATTTCCAGACAAGGTCACACTCACAGATACTCGGGGTCAGGGCTTGAGCGTATCTTTTTTTTTTGGGGGGGGGGGACATAATTCAACCCCTAACAGGGCTCACTACAGAGAGCTGAGGCCCATCCCTGGACTCCCAACCAGGTGTCAACCCCACCAGCAACCCTGGGAGGGGCAGAGTGTGGGTTCTGGTGAGAAAGGTGGACAAGACATAAAGCAGGGAACCCCCAAACTTAATAAGCCAGAGTATGGGATGGATCATCAAGGTCAGATCTTCAGGAGCAAGGCCGGGGCAGGGTGCCCCAGGGCCGTTTCTGGGCTGAGGCCCCCACTCCAGACTCTGCAAGCCCCCCTGTTGGGTCTATCTGCCCTCATAGGAGGCAGGCATGAGGTCCCGCCTTCAGGAGAGAAGAGCCAGAGGGCACAGAAGACGGCAGGGGTGCAGGCAAAGCTGAACGTGCCCCCTGCCCTTCCCCCCACCCCTCCCGCTGAGGAGTCCCTGGGAGGAAGTCATGCCCTGGCCAGTTGGGTTGGCCCATAGGAAGGAGGCTGAGCAGCTCACCTTGCCATCCTGGCCCTGTGCAATGACTCCCCGGAGCCAGTGCAGGCGTGTCCTGGAATCGGAGGTGGGGAACCTGGGCTGCACCCAGACCACCGCCCTCTAACGTCACCAGCGGCCACAGCGGCCATCGCTGGGGGTCAATGGCGAGTTGGGGGCTGAAATCATTCAGGCTCTGACAATGGATGACACGGTAGCTTTCCTCTTCCTGGTATGAGCTCATTTCATTGTAAAGATCTTAATAAATTCAGCCTGATTAACTCCAACCTTGTGGGGGAAGGTTACTTGGTGTCATGGAATTAATTTTAAACAGAAGCCAAAAAATAAAAGAAATAAATAAAAAATTCAAAGCGAGGCAGAAAACCTCCAGCTCAGGACGGGGACTGCGGGAGGTTTGTGGCGGGAAGTCAGAAGCGGGGAGCACAGCGTCTGGGGTCGCACACAGTGCACCTCCCCATGAGTAAATTGCTCTAGGGATCCAGAGGAGCCTCAGGGGAAGGGGAGGCGGTGTCCCGAGGCTGGGTCAGGCCCCCAGACCCCAGACCTGAGCTCCGCCCACCCTGCCCCGGTCAGCTCAGCCCTGGACAAGCCCAAGCCGTGCTGAAGCAAGAGCCCAGGGCAGAGCCCAGGTGGGGGGGACAGCAGTGGGGTCGCAGGGTCAGGCAGCCAGAAGAACCCTCGCTCCACCTGCCCATTGTCGTTTTTGTCACTGCCGCGCTTCTTGGGCATGACAGCCTCTCCATTCCTGTTCTCACGGTCTCCCCGGAATCTGCACTGTTTCCTCGGGGCCTGCAGGGCTGCAGCCTCGCTCGGTCGGCTCCTGCGGGAACCCTGCATCCGCAGGGGAGGCCCTGTCTTCCTCTGTGTCCTACAAGAGCTGTTTCTTTGTTATCCGTGCCTCATGTGCTGGGACCACCCTGACCCCGCCCCTGCCCCACATCCAGCCTTGCTCCTACACCCTAGCCTGACTGTGGCTCCCCAAACCCACTCCCCGTGCAGCCGAGTGGGCTCCCTCCTCAAACCCCCCCTCATGCACTGCCCAAACCCTTCTGCACCACATAACCCCCATGACCCCCACCTGACCCTCAGCCCCTCACCTGCTCCCCTACCTTGGGGCTCCAGTCGGGGCAGGGGGGTGGTCTGGGGGTTCTCCCTCCATCCCTCTTGGCATTTGCTTTCACCTGGCGAGTGACGGTTCTCCTCTTGGTCAGCTCCTCCTCTTCTCGGAGGCCTTGGCCAGCGAGGGTCATGGGGAGGGTCATGGGGAGCAGTGGACAGCACCTCGGGCCAGTGTTGGTGTTTGAACTAAGGGTTATGACCATGGGTGACCATGGGGTCAGTTATCAGGCTGCAAACAGCATTTTTATAAAAATACAGAGTTGCATAGAAGAGGAAAGGCCGGAGGGGATGCTACTCTGCAGGTGAGTTGTTTGGTGAAACCGTTGAAATCTTTTGTGCGTTTGCAGGTGTATATATATGCATGTGCATATATGTGCATGTGCGTGTTGGTTGTGCATGTGGCTGTGCACCTGTGTGTGCACCTGTGTGCTGTGTGTGCATGTCTCTGTGCACATGTGCTGTGTGCACATGTGTATGTGCACGTGTGTATGCATGTGCGTGCTGTGTGTTCATGTCTTGTATGTGTGTGCTGTGTGTGCAAATGTGCATGTGTCTGTGTGTGCTGTGTGTTTGCATGTGTGTATGTACTGCATGTGCACACATGTGCCCCTGGGCTGTGGTGCACAGAGTGCTCCCTAACCATGGATGACGGCCCAAACTGAAAGCTATGGAGAGAGATGGCTCTGCTGCCCTGCGGGGCCTTCGATCACTGCACCAGTGTTTCGGGGTCCTGGAGCCACGGGCCTGGTGACTGGGATCAATGACCATGACAGAAAGGGAGGCACCTGCCGCACTGCGTGTTCGGACCCCCTCTGCAAAACTGACATGTTGGAGTGCTCACCGCAGATGGGCAGTATCAGGAGGCGAGTTGAATCGGGAGGGCAGAGCCCCCAAGACGGGAGCAGTGTCCTTGTAGGAAAAGAAACAGATGCCAGAGCTGGCGCCCCTGCCTGGTGGGGCACAGCAGGAAGTCTGCGTGTGCAAACTACACGCCTGATGTGCAGGCACCTGGACCTCCCATCCCAGGGGCGGTACCGCCAGGAATCAGGGCTCGTGGGGCAGGCCGCCCTATCTGGGGTATTTTTGTTAGGGTGGCCCAGCGGGCTAGGGCTCCGCTCCCAGCCAACCCTCCCGCAGCCTATAAGAGTTGTTTCGGGGTGTTAGCAACCAGATGTGTCTGCAGAACATCATGGGGCTGCCACCCAGGGCTGGGGCTCCTTGGGGGCACATGGGCTTACCACACGCTCGCCCTACAGCTCCCGTGGGGCCTGCGCGTGGCAGGCGGCGTGTGTTCCCGCCACAGCCGTGTCCCCCGGGGGCCAAAGGAACCAGTCCCATGCCCACCGGCCCCTAAGAGCAGCACTTAGCCGACCCCTAGAAGCACAGACATCCGTCTGTGTCAGCCCTAATGAACCGCATTTGTCAGACGGGATCCAGGGAGCTGCTGCGGGAAGGAGACAAATCACTTCGACTGGCAGGGTGCACAGGGAGGCGTTTAGCCACATGGGGGGCTGGGGGCCACGGGGGGCTGGCCAGCTGCCTGGCTGCTTGGGGTCAGGGGACTGTGCTGCTGTGCTTGGGCTGCACAGGTTCACGCAGCAGGGCAGGAGGGGTGCGTGCCCTGCGGACGCCCTGGCGGAGGAGAGGGCCTGGCGGCGGGGGCGGCCTTGGCTCCCCGCGGGATTCAGACACATCATCGTCCCTCCGCCCCGCCAACTCGCTGCCTTTGGAGATGGTTGAGGGAAGACGCTCAGCAGCAAGGGGCAGCTAGCACAGAGCAGGGGCGCCCACTCACGGCTGTGGGGCTGGGCCACTCTGCAAGAAGGTGGGGCCACCCGGGGCTTGGCGGACACGGTCGCCTGGGGACGGTGTGACCCGGTGCCTCTGCTTTCGGGACGTGGTCCCCGTGCGCGGCTTTGCTCTCTGGCAGACAGGCTCCCCACCGGTGGGAACAGGGCATGGCCGCTGTCAGGTTTCCCTCTCAGGGCCTCCAGGGGTTGATGGAAGATTCCTCTGGGCCCAAAGTGGGAAAAAATAAAACCTCCCAGGAAGGAGCTGTGATTGGCCGCTGCCGATGGGCGGCACCGTCAGATCACATCATGCGTGGCAGGAGGCTGGGGGCCCCTGGCAGCTGGTGTCCAGAGGGAGAAGGTCTCCACCTGCCGCAGACAAGCGAGCGCAGTCCTTGCTCCCCAGACTGTACCCGACTTGGCCCGTGACCTCGCAGCTGGAGGACGTCCACAGGCCTTGCGTGACCCTCGGGGGGAGGCGCTGGGGGGAACCAGGGTCCTCAACGTGGGTTCCCTCCCTCCAGTTCTCAGGGAACCGACACCAGGCACGTGATGGGCCCATCGGCCAGTCACTTCATCGGTGTCGGTGGCCGAGCGTCGCTGGGCTAGGTGTTGGTGGACTCTGCGTACAAGCTGTGCTTCTGCTCCATGCAGACACGCAGACACACAGACACACCGACACACATAAAATAGAAACAAGTTTTGAAAAATCATATTTGAAAAACTGTTCCCATGATGCATCTCAATGACTTTATTCCACCCTCCCTCCCCTCCCCTGTTCTGGTCAGTCTTAAACGCCACTGCACCTTCCTCATGGCCCACGGAAGAGGCTGAGCCTCTACACGGAGACACATGCCCCTCGTGGAGCTGTGGCATGGCGCTGTCCCAGGCGGGGTGCCTGCTGGGCGTCAGACCTTGAACCAGGCTCCTTGTGTGTGTGACTGATCTCACCTCCCATTAATCCGAGCTGCTGCCCTGTCACCCCAACCAGGCTGAGATCAGCAGCCAAGAGCAGACGCTGGTCACATCCTGAGTGGAGCGTCCTTAGTAGCCGAGGCCATCAGAAGACAAGGCCCCCTCTGCCTCCACCCGCTGCCCCTGCGACATCTGCAGGGCTCCTGGCTGCTGCCCCATGCTGGGGTGGACCTCATGTCACAGACGCCGTGTGTCCCTCCCCCTCTGTCCTCTTGGTCTGCTCGCCCAGCAGCAGAGGGGAAGAGATGTTGTGAGACCTTGAGGCAAATTCAGGAGCTCATAGCTTGGGAAGGAAGGGCCTCCTGGATACCTTTCAGGGCACCCAGTCCACCTAGCAAGCAGGAAGCCCACCACCCGGCAACCCGGGCACCCCTGAAGCCGCAGTGGGAGCCCTGGGGGCACAGCCAGGTGCAGCATCCAGCATCCTCTGGGAGAAATCCAAGAAGGCCAGACCATACCAGGTGTCCCACAAGGAGCAGAGATCCCACAGCACAGCCCCGGCCCCACAGAACAGCCCCCTGCAATGACTAGCATCGCCTTGAGCCAGAGGCACCACAGTTTCAATATTTTCTTACCTGTGATTGTTAAGCCTGAGCAGGAGCTTCTAGAGCCTCCAGCCCGAAGGCCCCTGGGTGCTCTGCCTCTTCCCCCTGCAAGTCAGGATTGGCCAGAGAGGCCTCACTCCTCCCCATGTACCTGCTGAGGACCTGCTAGAGCCAGCACCCAGCACCTGCCCTGGCCTGGGGCTCCCCACTTCCCTAGAACCTCTGTCTGTGACCGCCAGGCTGTGCCCACAGACCCTGGGGCCTCATGTGTTCCCCACCCCGAGGTCAGTGGCCACGCAGACCAGGGGGAGGAAGCTGCCAACCATGCCCGGCTCCGGAACAGGCATCAACAGTAGAAAAGCATTTCCTTCTATGTTCCAGGCACTGCCCAGCTGCCGGGGGGTGGGGAGGAAGCAACCCTGAAATAAAATGGCTTTTAGGAGGAAGCTTTATGACTCTCTGGCCCCACAGCACAGGCAAAGGGTAAAGAAATCCCTCGCGAGCCTAAGAGAGGACCATAGGGGCAGGGGAGTAGGGGTGGAGGGGCAGGGAACAGGGAGGAAGGAAGGAGGGGGGAGGCGAGGAGGAAGGAGGGGATGAGGGGAGCAGAGAGGAGGAGAGGAGGGAGGAGGTGAACAGCAAGAAGGGGAGGAAGGGCAGGGAGCAGGGAGGAAGGGAGCAGGAGCAGGGGAGCAGGGAGGAGGGAACAGGGAGGAGGGGAGAAGGGGCAGGGGAGGAGAGAGGAGGAAAGGAGGGAGCAGGGAGGAGGGGAGGAGGGAACAGGGAGGAGGAGAGCAGGAAGGAGGGGAGGAGGGGAAGGAGAGCAGGGAGGGGAGGAGGAGGAGCAGGGAAGGACAGGCAGGGGAGGAGGGGCAGGGGAGCAGGGAGGAGGGAAGCAAGGAAGAAGGAACAGGGAGAAGGGGAGGAGGACAGGAGGGGGCAGAGGAGGCATAAGAACTGTTTGTTAATATTTACTCAAATTAATCAGACGTTGAGCAACAGTCGCTACATAAAAGCCACAGTTAAAATTAGCGGTTCGTCTGCTCTAACAATGGGGAATAATTAATTTCCACACTCATGTGCTTTTTCCCCGTGAACAGTAATTAAAGAGAAATATGACACAGCCGCACCTGCTGCTCACGTCCGCTCCCCGGGTGGGAGCCCAGCCCTTTATTGCCGGCGGCCAGGAGCCGGCACACCTGGGGGACCGGGAGCCCCGCCCCCCGGACACGTGTAGAATCCTGTTACCGGACCATTCGGAGGGAGGGCGCAGTGCGAGCCGCGAGCCGCGAGCCCCGTGACGCTCAGCTCCTTGGAAGGGCCAGGGCCTGCCCCGGGCAACGCCGCGGTGGCCGCCAGCGGTGGCGGGTTGTCCCGTCTCCGTTCCGGTTCTGAATTCTTGTCCCCGAGAGCTGGGGTCAGGGCGGCCGGGAAGCTGAGCAGGCAGGTCCAGTGGTCCTGGGGCCGCGGGGGGTGCGGACACTTCAGGTGTCCCGGCAGCTCCCCCCACAGCCATCACGGGCTTCTGACGCAGGGACAGCGAGGCCGGGGCAGGAGGAGGCCAATGTTTGTGGGACACCTTACAGTTTACTCGGGGCGTGAAAGGGGTCACAGGTCAGAGCACCGCGAGCAGAGTCTGATTTTCCCCCGGAACAGGGACGGAGCCTTGGATGGACGAGGCCCTGATGGTGCGCTCAGAGAGTGTTTCTGGACACCGACCAGCCCGTTTCTCTGACCCCCTGAGGTGCCTGGGACCCCAGGACCCTCACAGCGCCTGGGCCTGGCCCTGTCACGCAGCATCAGTATACCTGCTGACCCGTAGCCCCACACCCTGACCGTGGGCTCCCTGAGGCCAGGAGGCACCATTTCCCCCACCCTCGTCAGACGTGTGGCACCCCACTGCTGCCTGCTGCTGGCCCTGGACTCCCCAGGGAGGCCGAGTGGCGGGTGAAGGGACCCCAGGTCATCCCTGGGTTGGGCAGGTGGACACTTCGGGCAGCCAGCAGCAGGCAGAGCCACGACCACATCCCAGAGATTGCTAGGGGCGCGACTGTGGAAAGGGGCTGTCGGCAGGTCCCTAGGACACCAGGGGGCTGAGGAGGGTGGGACCACCGCGCGAGGGCAAGCCGTGGAGAAGAGTGGCACACTGGCCATGCCAGGCCTTTGTTCCAAGGAGGAGTCCCCTCCCCTGAGGATATTCAGCAGGTGGCCATCTGTGACCCCAGCCTCTCAGCAGAGACCCCTCCCCTTGGAGGGACCCCATCCTGGCACCTGCACAGAGCTGACCCACACTGAAATGCTGCCCTTATTGGCGCCGGTTCGTGGCCAGTGGGAAGAACTTGGCAACACATATTAATAATTTCAAATATATTCCAATCTTCTGATTCAGTAATTGCCCCCATGGGAAACCGAGCCTCAGGGCGTCCTTGGGGCCGTGGACACTTTGCTCAGGGATGTTCCTCGAGACACAGCTTAGACACAGGGCTTAGGTGTTCAACGAATGAGAAACGGTCTTGAGGGGGAAATATTTGCGGTGAAATATTTTGCGGCGAAATATTTTGCGGCCGCTGAAAGGGACACAAAGACGTTTTCCAGGGAGAACAAAGGATGTGAAATTGCATGAAAGAAAAGAAAGAAAAAAGAAAAGAGAAAAGAAAGGAAAAGAAAGAAAAGAAAAGAAAAAAGAAAAAAGAAAAGAAAGAAAAGAAAAAAGAAAAGAATAGAAAAGAAAAGAAAAGAGAAAAGAAAAGAAAAGAAAAAGAAAAGAGTGCCCGGGTTGGGGAGTTTGGATTTTGGCTATTTCTGTTGTTGCACTTTTCTCAATTTCTAAAATTTCCACCGCAGTCAGTCACATGTGTCCTTCCTGTAGAACTGGGAAGGGGGGGCAGAATGACCGCCTTCCTCTGGCCCCGAGGGCACCGGTGTCCCCAAAGCTGGAGTCACTCACCATCTGTGCGCCTCCCTGTAGGTCCCTAGGATGCAGTACCTGGGGGGAGCACAGTGATCACACAGCCTCCTAACTGCCAGCTCGTGGCCACACAAGGAACACTTCCCGCCATACGGCGTTTGGAAGAAATGTGCCACACACGGGGATAGCCGAGGGGCAGAGGGAATGGTGGTCACGACCAAGGAAGTCCACACGCCAAGGGGGAGACACCCGGTCCCCCCGGGAATCCCCGTAGGTCCCGGGAGGGGCACCCGGATTTCCCTCACAGGCGGCAGAGTGCGGGGGGAGTCCATTCTTTATGCGTCACACCCGCCAGTGGGACACGGGAGTATTCACACACATGACACCTGGATCTTTTGCTAAAAAAATAACTATGTGCCTTCAAAAAAAAAAAAAAAAAAGCCTGGGATGCCCGGGTGGCTCAGCGGTTCACATCTGTCTTCAGCTCAGGGCGTGACCCCGGGGTCCTGGGATCCAGTCCTGCATCAGGCTCCCCGCAGGGAGCCTGCTTCTCTCTCTGCCTCTCTCTCTGTGTCTCTCATGAATAAATAAATAAAATCTTAAAAAAAAAAAAAAAAGCCCATTCCAGCATCTAGATGTTTCCTTCCTCCTGGGAGTCCGCAGCTCGCGTTTTTAAGCAGAGCCACCGGCCCCCAGCTCTGTAAGGAAGTGGGACCGGCTCCTGCTCCCCAGGCTACAGGCTGCTCTCACTTGGGACCTCCGTCCTGCTCTGCCCCGGACCCCGCCCTGACCCCGCCTCCACCAACCCCAACCCTCCCGCCCCCGCCTCAGACCCCGCCCCTGGATCCCGACCCCGACCCCAACAGGGTCCCTCCCGGCCAAAAGCAGCTCTGGCCTCCGTTTGGCAGGGGAAGAACCCTCCTCATTTAGATCGTGGGTCTGCACCTACCTGTCACCTGCAGGTCTAATCCAGTGTGCCACCTGCTCTCGTGCGACCTGTGAAAATAGTTTGCACATTAAAAAAAAAATTATTTATTTATTAATGAGAGACAGAGAGAGGCAGAGACCCAGGCAGAGGGAGAAGCAGGCTCCCTTTGGGAAGCCCGGGGCAGGACTCGATCCCAGGATCCCAGGGTCACAGCCTGAACCGAAGGCAGATGCTCCACCGCAGAGCCACCCAGGCACCCAGTTTTCACATTTTTAAGTGATGGCCAAAAGAAAAAAAAATCAAAAGCATATTTCGCAACATGTGAAATTTGAATGAAACTCCGAGTTCTACGCGGCTCCAGGGACCCTGTATGGAGACACAGCCAGGCTCATTCATTCCTCTGCGCAGGCCCCATGTGGGCTTCCAAGCTGCGGAAGGCGAGAAGCTGCCACAGGTGCCTCTGACCCGCAGAGCCGAAAATATCTACTCTCTGGTCCTTTGCAGACAGTTTGCTGACCCCAGCAGTGGATCTTCCAACGCGGCTCTCTGCTCTGGGAAGTCAAATGAATCAGTGACCTTTCTCACTAGGGCTCTAGCGGGGACGAGGCCTGCTCTCTGCCTGCTGCTGAGGATGGCCTTCGCTTCCCGTGAGGGGACTCCTTCCAGCCCTACAATCCCAGGACCAGGCGAGAGACTCCCACCCTGGCAAGGCTGCCCCAAAAGGGCAGGAGGTTAAGAATCTGGTGTGTCCAGCTGCACCCAGAGGCCCCACGCACATGCACCCTGACCTAAAGCCGCCCTGGCCTGCCATCCTGCCCACTCGGGAGGCGGGAAACCATCCATGTGCCCCAAAAACAAGGGCTCGTCTCCAATCCAGAGCCTGACGACCACAGCTCCTGGGACCCCCACACCCTGGCTGCCAACGGGAGTCACCAGCTTTTGAAAACTCCTTTGAAATTGGACATATTGATGAAATCACCCCGCCTCTGGCCCAGTGCATCTCTTTCTTACACAATAAAGCAGAAAGTGGAAGCTGCTCATTCACCCCCGAAAGCCCCTTTGGATACAGTTCAGACAAGGGAGGACACGTTGTGAATGCAGCGCGCTCTCTGGAGCTAACCCGCCCCCACTGCTCAGATTCCTGGTTGCACAGACGCCACCCGGTAAGGAAACAGCCACACAGGATGCACCTTGTTTCCCCACAGGATGCGAGCCCTCTGGAAACAACCACGTGAACTTTGTGTTTTCTCAGCAGCTTTGTCTAAAACTTGCCAAGACTGTCTGCTGTGCTTCCCGCGACACACACCGGCAACAGGCAAACCCCAAAGGATAACAGGTCCGTCCATGTGCACGGGGTGCTTACCGGGGCATGGCCGGGGCTCGGCATCCCCTGCACTCTCACAGAGGCTCAGCAAGCAGGTGTTAGGACTGTGATCCTACAAAGGCCCAAAAGAAGGCCTGCGGGATAGACAGGTGAACACCACTAGCTCAAGCAGGCGGTCAAGACAGGGTCAGAACCCACACGGCCCAGTTCAGAGCCCACAGCGAGAGCCCTTTGGCTCTACATTGTCTTCAGTCAATTGAGGGACACGTAAACAGACTGATGGACGTGTGGAGGGGCGAGCAAATGAACCGTGAACACATCACTGCCTCACGCCCCGTGTGTGCTCAGGCCGCAGTGGGCGTGTGCAGAGGCCTAGGCCTGAGGCCCCGGGGGCACCAGCATGGTGTACCCCCGGCTTCTGCCCCAACGTTGCCATGGACACAGAGCTTGCCCTTCGGGGTCAGTGGGGGGCAGAGGGGGAGCGGCAGTACACAGGCAGGTGCCTCCCCGTTCCAGGACACGGAGACGAAGGAGCAGCAGTGGGTTTCTCTGCTCCTCTCATTGGAGAAGACCCAGCAGCCTGGGGTGACAGGGGTTTGTAGGAGGAAGCATCTGGGCTGGACCATGGCCGTCCCGCCCTGCCAACCAGCACCCAGCCCGGGTCCCCTCCATGAGCTCTGGGGCAGAAAGGTCAGAGGGAGGGACTTGTCTGTTTTGATCATTGACTGTGATCCAGGCAGTGAGATGAGCATTTATACTTGGGGACCGTGGTCAGAGTGCAGATGCGGAGCCAGAAGACACGGGAAGGGCTGGGTCTGTGACTTCAGATGGACCATCTGTCGTGTTTACACCCGTGGTCGGCAGTGGGTTTCCAGACCCCACATCCAAACCAAAGAGCTTAAAACAAAAGCAGCTTAGCTTACAAATTGAATCTGCACGTGGGGAACGGTCCGCTGGGGACAACTCCCGGCTCCGCATGGGTGAGGATAAAGACGCAGCTTGGTAGGGATGCCTGGGTGGCTTAGTGATTTGGTGCCTGCCTTTGGCTCAGGGTGTGATCCTGGGGTCCTGGAATCGGGTCCCACATCAGGCTCCCTGCCTGGAGCCTGCTTCTCCCTCTGCCTGCGTCTCTGCTTCTCTCTCTCTCTCTCTCTGGGTCTCTTATGAATCAATCAATCAATCTTTAAAAAAGGGGGGGGGGTAATCCCTGGGTGGCTCAGCGGTTTAGTGCCTGCCTTTGGCCAAGGGCGTGATCCTGGAGACCAGGGATCGAGTCCCACGTCGGACTCGCTGCGTAGAGCCTGCTTCTCCTTCTGTCTGTGTCTCTGTCTCTCTCTCTCTCTCTCTATGTCTATCATGAATAAATAAATAAAATCTAGAAGAAGAAGAAGAAGAAGAAGAAGAAGAAGAAGAAGAAGAAGAAGAAGAAGAAGAAGAAGAAGAAATAGAAGAAGAAGAAGAAGACGTGGCTTGGCAGCGGCCCACGAACAAACAGGAATCTGGCGGAGGTCATGGGCAAGGGTCCCCATCACAGCCCCTATGGGTCCAGTGGGGACCTCCTGGCAATGTGGGCAAGTCCTGCAAGAGCGAGACTCCCTGGAGCACAGGAGGGCGTGCAGGGCACGCACTTGTGCTGCTCGCTGTGGTCCAGGCAGCCGTCAAGGGGTATCCCCAGGGTGAGCCCGGCCTCATCAGGTAAGCCCTTTAGAAGAGGTTCTGAGTGTCCTGCTGGCCTCTGAGGAGCAACTGCCACATGCCCCTTTGCTGATGAGGGATGGGGCAGGTAGCGGCCACCCCGCCCACCCTTCTGTGTCTGCAGCCAGAGGAGAGGGCGCCCATCTTGAGTCCACCCCTGAATCCCCTGCTTTGGAGCCTTTGGGGCCTCCCCATGGCCGGCCCCGGGTGCTCCCCACATTAAATCCCCACAGAAATACCTGGTGTGACTCACCTGCCTGCCTGGGTTTGCCCGAGTGAGGCTCAGCTCCTTGCATCCCAGAGGCCTTTGTCCACAGTGGAGGGGCTGTGACCTGTCCACAGACAGATGCTCGCAGCAGAGATTTACACCAGCATCTGCTGCTCAGCCCTGGGGACCCTGCAGACCAAGGGGAAGTTTCCAGAATGGGTGAATGACCAGGCTAAGGGCCATGGGCCCAGCATCACACACTCTGACCCCTGACCTTGGGCCTGTGGGTTAACCCTGTGCTGCCCAAAGGATGGGCTTCCCGCTTGGCCTGCTTAGAATATAAATAATAGTGAAAGGGAATAGAAGGGAAGGGAGAAGAAATGGGTAGGAAATATCAGAAATGGAGACAGAACATAAAGACTCCTAACTCTGGGAAAAGAACTAGGGGTGGTGGAAGGGGAGGAGGGCGGGGGGTGGGGGTGAGTGGGTGACGGGCACTGAGGGGGATACTTGACAGGATGAGCACTGGGTGTTATTCTGTATGTTGGTAAATTGAACACCAATAAAAATTATTTTATTAAAAAAAAAAAAAAGAATAGGGCCACCAACGTCTGGATTGGTGTTCTCCGGGCTCTCTGTTCACCCTCCCCGCCTCCTGGAGGAGGCAACAGCGTGATGTGCACCAGCCGGCCCAGCAGGCCCCAGGGGACGGCCAGAACCAGCCCCGGGGCAGGTGTCTCGGCCTCTTACCACCTCATGGGCTTCTGTCCATGTGTTGCCCTCACTTCAGGTCAGCACAGCTGCATTGAATTCAATATAACAGCCCCTGATGGATGCACGGGTGTGACCTGACAAATGCGACACACATATCCCTGAAAACTCAGGAGGGACCCAAATTCAATCATGGAATGCAGTTCTGGCGTCACAGCCAAACACGTCCCTTTGGATACGCCCAGAACAGAACACCACCCGGCCCAGCCCACGACACCCCATTTGGCGTCCTTAGCCCACTTCCTGAGTGAGGCAACATGGGCATCACTGTCCAGGGAGATTGCATCTCTTCCAGCCACTTTCCACGGCTGACACGACAAGAGCCAAGAGCATCAGGAAACCCAACCTGCAATGTCTGCACCAATGTTTGCACCAGAGATTAACCACCTCCCAGAAATTAGGGAAGCGTCTTCATAACAGTGACTTAAAGACACCACTGTTCCATACGTCAATGAAAAACCCATTGATGTTTGGCATTTATCACATGTCAAAGATTAAATTTAGCCGTCCTGTGATTTTAATCAGTGGGAATCGGATGGCACCCACGGGTAGCCATGGGAGTCAGGCAGACACCCCCACCTGCACGCCATCCCCGGTCTTGGCCCCCGAGGAAGGGGTGGGCACGCGACTCGGTCACCTTTGGGTCTTAGAAAGAGAATCTGTGTGGGAGGAAGGGAAGGAAGGCAGAGGATGCAGGACAGCGTGGTAGGGCTTCTCGCAGGTTCTGTACTGCTGTCCGGAGCATCCTAAGGTCCGGAAGATCAGAGGTGAGCTTCAGTGCCATTTCGGCAACAGGCAGGTCACTAGATATTATGGCACAAGTAATGCCAAGGGTGGGATCTCCATTCAAGGATGTGCATGGAAGCAGATGCCTTCTGTGGCCTTGGGGCAAGGGGTGAGGTGAGGGCCTGGGGTGAAGAAGGGGTGTTCTGAAGGCCATGAGGCATGATGAGGACCTAGAGCCAATCCTTATGTGGCCTCCCCAAGCCCAGACAGGGAGTTGGATGGGTGTGGGGAGGTCAAGACACGCTGCATGGCCTCCTGCGAGCAGCACGGCATCTGATGAGAGCACAGACTTCAGACTCGTATGATCCGCATGGTGGTTTTAAGCTGTGACCACAGATGCTTCAAGGTTGCCCAAGTCTCCCACCCTGGAGCGCGGGCTGGTTGGTTATGGCGGCTTTGCTTCTAGTGGACAGAATATGTCATTTTCAAGGCCAAGTCCTGGGGGATGTTGCCCTTGGCCGCGAGCACCTGCTTGGGGGCAGCCACAGGCACTCACATAGTCTGAACTCCTCTGCCGCAACCCCAGTCAACAACTGCACGAGGAGCCACCCCGGAAGCTGACCCTCGGCCCCAGCCAAGCCTTCAGATGACGCAGCCCCAGCCAACATCTCGATGGAAACCTGGTGACTGCAACCAACCATGCTGCTTGAGCTCCTAGCCCCCAGGACCTGAGGCATATTTTGTTTTTTGGGGGGGTAAGCTTTGGGCAACAGATAAATAATATATTCTGGGTCCAGATTCAAGCTCTACCACATATAGCCAGGATGATTTTAGGCCTTATTATCCTAAGTATAAAATAAGAGGGGCACTCAGGTGGCTCAGAGGTTGAGCCTTTGCCTTGGGCTCAGGTCATGATCCTGGGTTCCTGGGATTGAGTCCCACATCAAGCTCCCTGCAGGGAGCCTGCTTCTCCTTCTGCCTGTGTCTTTGCCTCTCTCCATGTTTCTCATGAATAAATAAAATCCTTTTTACAAAAATTAAAAAATAAAGACCCATTTAGGGCTTTTGGATTTTCCGTAGAGTCAGAGACAATTCCAAAGATCAACATCAGGAAATGATATTGTTAGAGTCCAGGGCTCAGCGTCTGGGGCTTCGCTGTAGACCAAGTATCCGTGTCTCCCCAAAATTCATATATGGACATCCAATCCCCAACCTACTGGGATTAGGAGGTGAGGCCTTTGGGAGGTGAGTAGGTTCTGAGGGTGATGCCCTCACGAATGGGATGTGTGCTCTCCCAGAAGACCCCCAAGAGCACCCGCGCCACCCCATCCACCCCGTGAGGACACAGCAAGAAGACAGCCATCCAGGAACCAGGACATAGGCCCCTGCCAGACTCTGCACCTGCTGAAGCCGAGTTTCAGCCTCCCTGGCCTCTGGGACCATGAGGTCCCAATAAATGTGCATTATTGAGAGGCTCCCCCCACCCCCCAACTGTGGCTGTTGTGTCATAACAGCCAGAGCAGATTGGGACAAGCTCCCTCCACCAGGCTTCTTGGACCCTGCGCTTTACCAACCCCGGCCCACAGGAGCCCACACTGGTCATAGTACTGGCTTCCTCAGGGTCTCCCTGGATGTCATCACCTCTGCTGCCCCTGGGAGAGGATGCAAATGCTACATGTCCCGCATTTCTGACTCCGTCTTAAGTCCAATCGCAGCAGATCCTCTGAGCTCCTCCTCTTGCTAAACCATGAGGAAATAAATTAAATAAATAAATCCCTGCCTGGTCGAGTTGGGACTGGGATGGAGACAGGGTGAGACAGCCAGCTCCTGGAGTAACACACAAGTTTGCAGGGATTCCCTCCCAAGACTAGACAGGAATGACATTCTGGGCTCATCCTGGAGAAAGATTTGCATCTGTGCACCAAGAGGTTAAGCATAAGGGGGCCTGTGGCACTATTGTTGGTAAAGCAAAACATGGAGGCAGCTGACATGGCCATCAGCAGGGAGATTGCTGAGTGACTCCCAGACATCATGGGGCACCATGCAACATTTTTAAACATGAGGTGGGTGGGGGTGCCCAGTGGCTCAGTCAGTTGAGCATCTGACTCGATTTCTGCTCAGGTCATGATCTCAGGGTCATGAGATGGACCCCTGCATCAGGCTCTGCACTGGGTGTGGAGTCTGCTTGGGATTTTCTCTCCCTCTCCCTCTGCCCCTCCCAATATTCACACACGATTTGTCTCTAAAAAATAATTTTAAAAATTGGTATAAAAACCAAAACTCTACTTACAGTATGATCCTGTCTACGACAAGACCAAAGGCTATAGAAATGTGTAAGTTTTCGAGATGCGTATTTATGAGAGTAAATGCGCAAACAGTGGTGTATACAAAACCGACAAAGGCATCTGGTGCTAGAGAGAAGGGCGCCACAGGCTGGTCCAAGGCACTTCTGCTGGATCGTGTTGCAACTAGTCGTACCTGAAATAAAATGAATGTATCGTGCAATCGTACTATTTGTGTAACCAAAACAAACGGAAAATAATGCCGTCCCACTTTAAACAAACGTGCCAGGGCCCTGGACGTCCCCATTTCCACTCAAACATGCCAAGAAAGCATGGTTCATTTCCTTCTTTATGGCTGATGTGATCTTCTCACCCACCCAGCATTGCTCCGGCCCAGTGATGGCAGGAGCAGGAGCCATCAGGCAGGCGTGAAGCTTCCTAATCAAGACTGTCGTGATCCCTGACAGGTTGATGGCCTCTGCTTCCCTCTGAACAGTTCCCAGAACCGTGTTCCATCTGACTCTTTCCCTTGGCCTCTGCTTCCCTCTGAGAGGGCATCCCGTGTTTGGGGACTTGGGTTCCCTTGCGGCTGAGCAAAGGGGACTCTGATCTTAACGGGGTCGTCCAGGTCATCCTGGTGGGTCTCAGAGCAGCCAGCTAGGCTGCATGGTCCTTGGGGAGACATGCTGGCACCTCCCTGGAACCCAGGGTCCACCCCACCCCATCTGCACCCCCACAGCATGTCTTCTGCAGCTCATCATCGGCCTCATCACACCCCACCAGCATGTCCTCTGCAGCTGCAGAGCTTTGGGCTCCCTGCACAGCTCATGCAGACGGTCAGGGACTGGAGACACTTCCCTGAGCTTGTGTGTGGGGCTGACCTTCAGCCAGGGGCCCCCCCTCCTGCTCCTGCAGAGACACAGCCCTGCCCTGGCGGGCCCAGGGACACAGAGATATCTCCACGCGCCTTCACACCTTGACCTTTGGGTTTTTAGCATCCCCAAAATGAGGACATGAGCCCACATGTTCCCATATGAATGGTGAGGATTTGGATAGTGATTTTTTTAAAAGATTTTATTTATTTATTCATGAGAGACATAGAGAGAGAGGCAGAGACACAGGCAGAGGGAGAAGCAGGCTCCCCATGGGGAGCCCAATGCAGGACTAGATCCCAGGACCCCAGGTTTCTGCAACTAGAAAAGCAGCCCCACTTCCAGACAGAACTGCATAAGGAGTTCTGGGAAAGGAGAAGGAAGAGGATGCTGCCCCCCACCCCCCAGATGCCCTTGGACAATCCTCAAACTTCAGCTTCCCAGTGTCACCCTCATTTCCCTCCCATTTGTGAGGCCGGTCAGAGGGGCAGTGGCAGCAGGGACACGTTCCAACTGTCCTCACATCATCAGAGAGCAGCGGGCAGCTGTGGGCACTGCCCATCTCCCCTCTGCAAAAGCCATGGGATCCCTTGCTGAGCTGCACAGTGGCTGAAAAGAAAAAGGTCACGGCAAACGAACATCAGCCTCTGTACTCAGAAGCCATAAGGGGACAGGGTCAGGATCAACACGGAGGCAGCGGGCCCCATCCCCACCCACCCAGAGTCCAGGATGTCTAGTGCCGCAGGGTCCATGGAGGGGGCTTTGTTTTCTGGGCGCAGGGAGCAGCCAGGGAAACAGATCCCACAGCTGGAACCCTGCCTGTGGGTGGGGAGTATAATTTTCCTCTTATGTCGGAGGCTCTTCCATCAAAAGTCATTAATCCCTCCTTGAAGTGACAAGTGGTTGGAACTCTTTCCCTTTCCGCAAACCTACCGGCACAAGAAGCCCCCTGCACAGAGGGAAGGAACTAGCCCAACACAACAATGAAGATCTAATTCCTTAGCAGCCAGACAGGAATTAGGAAAAGGGACTCAAGACTCTTTGAAGAATCCCTTTTATGGGCTTCCAGTAAGCGCACCTCAAGTCAAGTCCCTTCCTTTGGCTCACAAGCAGCAGAAAGCCCAGAATAAACTTGTTAAGATAAAAAAAAAAAAAAAAAAAAAAAGCAGAGGAAAAAGTAAAAAGGAAAGTCATTGCCACGGAGCTGAAGAATCTGGGCGTCAGGTATGGGCTGATTGAGGACTGAACAACAGTGTCAGAAACCTCCTTCACTGTCTTGGGCTTGCTCTCTGTGTCTTGACCCTTTTCTGACTTGGTTTCTTCCCTCATGGCTGAAAAGTGATCACCCAAAGCTTCGGGGGGCCATACATTTCCAGGTTCAAATCCAGTGGGCAAGGGCTGGCAGAGGAGGCACCTTCGTCCTGCATTTGTGGTGGTTTCTCTAAGCAGACTTGCTGCGTCAGGACAGTGCTGTGAGGCAGCCTTCCACATGTGGAGGAGCTTGGCTGTATGTCCTCACTGGGCATGGAGCTGAGACCAACGGGGGGACAGTCCACACACACACACCCCCCTCAGAGGAGGCAGGTGCTGCAGCAAGAGAAACAGGCTCTGTCCTTCCCATCATGACTATCCAATGGGCTCCGGCTGGGAATGGAGGTTTCCACGCAGCAACTAGTTAACCGTGTGAACACCACTGCCCACCCACCCCCCCGCCCATTGTACAGACCGCGCAACCCAAAGCGTCCAGCCCACGCGGGGCAGCTCCGGAGCGGCGAAGGCAGGGTTTGAACCTGGGACTGCAAGCCTGGGTGTCTGATGGCCACCTCCCGCGTGCAGGCCTCCTGGAACCCCACTCCCTTCCACTGTGACAACCCCCGGACACCAAGTGGGACCGCATGACGAGGTCTGCCGAGCCTGCTGCCTCCCTTGCAGTCACGTGGCCGGACGTTCGTGATTTTCCAGTTCCTGAGCTTAGTCTAGGTTTTTCTGCCGCTTGAAATGGAACGCATCCCAGTGGACACAGCAAACTGCAGTGGGCTCAGCCGGTCTGCTGCCGGGCAGGGAGTTTGCACCAAGTCTCCAAGGACAGAGCCCCTGCAAGGAGCGCGCAGACCTTCCTCCCTAGGGTCTCCACGCCACCAGCTCCAGACACATCAGCAGGTTGAAACCCATTTGAAGAAATAATCATCTGTTTTCTGAGTCAGCCACGTCGGCCCCCATCCCCAGCTCCTTCCCGCGGGTCACAGCACAGACGCCCTGCACTGCATCAGGAAACATCTTATTGTCTCTGAACTGGAGGCAGCCCCTTCAGGGAGCTGTGGGGGAAGGAGTCTGATGCACTCCCGGAAGCTGGGGTCCCCGTGCCCACCTGCCACCCCGGCCACCCCACGGAGCATCCATCCCTCTGAGGAGGAGTGTGGGGAGGTCGCTGCAGGAAACCAGAGAAATCACTATGGGAGCCAATAGCCAAGCCTCCAGGGGGGCGTGGAGTCTAACGACCAGCTGTCTCAAACGTCAGAGATGTAGATTCGCCAATGCAGAAGCTGAGCAGACCCGGGAAGTCAGCTGTGGGTGAAGGCGCCGGGGCGCCCACCGCGGCCCCCAGGGGGCCTGGCTCCAGGATGCTCCTCCGCTGGAGCTCACAGGGGGTGCAGGCTCCCTGCTGACCCCTCCTGTGCTCAGGTGTGGTCCCCCCAAGCCCGCCCCCTGCCCACCCCCCTTCCCACCCCACCTCCTGCCTACATTCTCATCTGTCCTGGGGCAGGATGCACACATCAGTGTTTGCTTCTTCCCTGTCTCGCCCCCGTCTGTCCCAAACCATGGTTCTTGACCTTTGCTGCAGGTCAGATTCGCCAGTAAGTTTGGCTTTGACTTTAGTACAGATGCCTCCCTTCATCTGCAGCAACAGAATTTAAACTTCCAAGCGGGACCCATGGGAAAAAATACCTGGTATCTTAGTCCAGGAGGACTGCACAGTCTGCACACTCTGCTCCACGAACGGTCTCCGATTTTTTTCTAGACTATTGTTCTGTTTTGTGTTGACACTGGTGACCCTCTGCTAGAGGTCCTACAGACGGGAATTCACTTATTTGGGATATTAATTGGTCTCACTCTTTCTCTGTCTCTTCCTCTTCCAATGGCGAGGTCACCACCTCCCTGGTTCTTTGCTGTTCCTTATCTCAGGTGTTGTTTTTTTTTTTAAGATTTTATTTATTTATTCATGAGAGACACAGAGAGAGAGAGAGGCAGAGACACAGGCAGAGGGAGAAGCAGGCCCCATGCAGGGAGCCTGACGTGGGACTCCATCCCGGGTCTCCAGGATCAGGCCCTGAGCTGGAGGCGGTGCTAAACCGCTGAGCCACCCGGGCTGCCCTTTTCTTTTCCGTAGCATAGCACGCAGACACTGACTGATGTTGAAGGATTTTTTCCAGACTTCTGTAGAAACCTAAGCTCTCTGATGAGGTTGGACTTGATGTCCCCGGCAGGAGGGGGAGGAAGGACAGCCTCAGAGCCTGAGGTTTGTGAGGTTTCCGCTGGGCTGGAAGTAGGAAGAATGTTGTAGGGTCTGGGGTAGCAGGCAGGGAGCTGCGCCCCGTGTGCTGGCTGTGTCCTGGAAGGAGGGTAAGACCCCAAGGGCCGGTAGGGGGACCGTCTCCATAAGGCTGAACCCTAAGAGTTCCCAGCTGTGGCAAAAGCACTTGTGCCCCAGAGCGGCGAGGACCAGCAAGCTGCGGGACCCCGCACGGGGACTGAGGGTGTCTGCAGCCCATCCCATCACAGTGCAGACATTAAACACCCAGCCCGGCCTCCAGGTGGCCCTTCAACCCCTGAAATTTTCAAGAAATAAGGGGATGAGGAGCCCATAGGCCAGGAGCCTGACTCTCCCCCTGTCCTGGTGGGGAGCAGATCCAGTGAGACTTATGTCACTCTAGGATGTAGGCTAAAGGATGTGATAGTTCTTCTATCGGTTTGTGAGGTAAGATTTGCAACCACGGCACCCCGACTCTGCTCCCGCGTTGCTGGCTCTGCGTCCTCTCCTCTCTATCCCCATTGCCACTCTGGCTGGCGACAGACTGGACAGCTGAAGCCCACGTGGATAAAGGGCTCAGTGGGGTCACTCGGTGAGTGTCGGTCTCCAGATCCAGAGTCTGCAACAGCCCACAAGGGTCTTCCCTGGGCTGAGAGAAGGTCCCCAGAAAGGGCGCTCTCCTGGGGGGCATGGCTGGTGCTGCTCCCAGTGAACGCGACAGGTCAGAAGGCAGTCGGCCCATGTCGCTCTCATGGTGCCCCGGGGAGCAGAGTGGCTTGGGGTCGGCCACCCTTAGGTGATGCCACCACTCTGCTGAGGTGTGTCCCTCCCAACCTGGGCAGGCCCGAGAGCCCCCGTGCCGTGGGAGGGCTGAAGGGCAGAGCTCACCCCAAGGGTCGGTGAGAAGCAAACTGAGGCACACTACCATATCTAAGAGTTTATTTGAGCACAGAATCGTCCCCCCTCTCTGGAAGATATTTGCCACATGCCCCAGGAGGCTCACCTGCTTCCTGACTGGGTTGAGCATGGATAACGGAAACCACGGGTGTCCGTAGATTCAAATCTGGCAGCCGCAAATCTCATGGAGGGTCCTCAAATAATCAAAAATAGAAATACTATACGATCCAGTAATTCCACTGGAATACTCTGGAAAATACTATGCAGTAGTAGTTACCCTGAGAATATGAAAATACTAATTTGTAAAGATACACAGACCCTGTTTCCTGAACCATTATTTACAATAGGCAAATCATGGAAGCAGCCCCAGTGTCCATGGACGGACGAATGAATAAAGAAGATGCAGTAAAAGTATATTCACGATGGAATATTGTTCAGCCATTAAAAAAGAATGAAATCTTGCCATTTTTGACAGCGTGGATGGAGCTGGAGGGCATTATGCCGAGTGAAATAAATCAGACAAAGATAAAAACCCTGTGATTTCATTCCCACGTGGAATCTAAAAAACAAAACAAACAGCAGAAACAAACCCATAAATGAGAACAGATGGTTGCCAGTGGGGAGGGGGCAGGAGGAGTGGAGGGTCAAGGCTTGCAAAGATGGAATGAATAGGTCATGGGGATGAAAAGGACAGCAAGGGGAACACAGTGACATTGCAAGAGTGACAGGCGGTGGCAGGTGGCAGCCGCATCTAGAACATACAATCTGTACATCGCCCCATAGTGATACGGTGGTGAGCACAGCCTACTGTTTAGATTTGTCCAATCACGAGGCTGTGCACCTGATGCGAAGGTAACATTTTGTGTCAACTACAAATAAAAAAAAATCAACCAATCAATACATCAATACATAAAACATCAGCCTCCCTCCATAGGATCAAAGCTCACACCTAATTCCCAGATGTCGTGAGATGTTTGAAACTGAGTGCCATCCATCTGAAAACCTCATGCCAATTAACATTTTCTAGAAATGCGGGTCCTTCCATCCTTTAAAAAATTGCCTTTCCTTGATATTGGAGACCCTGAAAATTTAAAAAGCTGCATTTTGTATTGATGTATGTATTTTAAGTTGTTAGTAAAACACGCGCAACTCTCTCCTGTCGGGACTGCCTCTGTAGCTGCTTCTTCCACCGACCACCAGCACGCTTCTAAGGTCACTTACTCGTTGGGATTGGGGCACAAAACCGGCGATGCTCTGGGGGCATCAGTCCTTTGTTTTGCATGTTTTAATGGAAAGTGGGGCGGCTGACAGTCCATGTGCTATGAAAGCCATTCAGTAAATCCACACTGGCCGAGACAGTGTGGGTAGTGACAAACAAGCTCCACCTGCAAACAGGTGTCTCTCCTGGGAAGGCTGCATTGGGGAAACAGCCCGGGATGTGGTCAGGCTGCAACTAAGTGGCTGGCTATTCCCAGAATACGGCACAGAGGACAGCCCAGACCCCGGCTCCCACATCTGCTATTTGTGGGTTTGCTCCTCCCACCCTTCATCTTTCCCCATCTGTAAAATGCAGAAGATAATAGACCCTCCTAAGGACTAGATGAGTCAATGCAGGTGACCCGTGTAGTCAGTGGTAGTGGCAGGTTTGGGAGGGCGTTATTCACACTGCTGCCATGACTGTACAGTGTCAGGAGACTGTACAGATACTCTGTGGACAGCTCAGGCCTCATGGCACCCAGGTTCCCAGATCAGACATTCAGTGCATGCCAAGTGGCAAGCCAGCACCTGTTTCTTACAAGACGCTTAATTATTGCTGATGCTCCAAAATGTAAAGATTTCCTTCCACTGGGGCGTCTCCTTTGTACCACAGAGCATTCCAGCATTGTGGGCTCGATCAGCTCAAAAGACCAAGTGACAGAGTAACATGAGCCACCACCTGGAGACACCTGGAGGCTGTCCTCACTCATGTGGCACAGGCAGGTGAGTCTGCTGCTCCACTGACCTTAACATAGGAGAGATCACCCAGGCGAGTCCAGTACAACCACAAATTCCTTTTACATGGGGAGAGGCCAGGGAGTGGAGCGAGGAGGGCGTGGCTGGCCGTCACTGGCCCCGGGGGATCACAGGGACCCGCTGGCCCAGGAATGTACAGAATTTGCAGAAGCTGGAAAAAAAGAGAAGAAAAGTGGAATCTCCTGCAGAGCCTCTGGGAAGGACCATGGCCCTGCCAGTGTCTTAACTTTAAGCCAAGGGAGACCCACTCAGACTTCTGACTTCCGGGGCTGCAAGACAGCATGTCATTTAAGCTGATGCGTTTGCAGCGATTTGAAACAGCAGCCAAAGGACTCGATGCAAGACTTTGCTGAGACTTTTATGAGCTCTGGGGCTGCCCAAAGCCTGCAGGGAAGATGAATATGCAGGTCCAGGTAAGGCAGTTGACAAGGGTATGATGCCCCCTGAGAGATCCAAAGAGGCTTGACCGTGCTCCCCTGGGGGGTCCCTGGGTTCACAGACACCCCGGTGGGACCACCCAATCTGGGAACAACCTGCACTCCTGAATGTCAGGAGATACTCTGCGTGAGCGTCAAGCCATAGAAGCTACTCTAACTTACACTGCAGAGGAATCTGTTGGCAAAGGTAGAGCTGAACCATGAGGCCTCCAAGGGCCAGGAGCCACCTCTGCTCCTCTGGCCACAAGCCCCTCACCCTTTCTCACGATGTGTGAGTCCACCTCATAGGCTATTCTGAGCATCACGGAGCCTGGTGCCCAGAGGAAAGTGTCGGGAGATGCTGAAACCCCGGGGTCCCCGCTGCTCCTGCTCGCACCGTTGCCCCAACCTTCCACGGCAAGCTGGCGGTGATGCGGGAGGGGTGGCCGGTGGCCTCATGGGTGGACCTGGGAGTCCAGACCGAGACTCGGAGCAAAAAGCCACAGTAGACTTACATGGCCCCACCCCAGCCCCACAGAGCAGGTGTCCCAGTGCCCGGACATTTGGTGTACTGGTCAGAGAGCTACTTACTCCAGCCCAGCATTCTCCACACCGGTGAGCCAGCATGGACTCCGGCTTTGGCACAAGATCAGCCAGGGCAGGACTGGACAGGCATCTAGGGCAGCAGACCCCCTGCCCCACTGCAGCACCCTCAAACATGGCTGTAACAGCTGGGCCCAACTCACACGTGAGGCCGGTTTCAGAGGGAAGGCACTTGCCCAGGACCACAGGGCTAGTGGGGGCCGGAGATGGTGGTGTGTGATTTCCTCTTGCGGTCTCGCCCCGAGCACGTAGCACATGTCCAACTCCCCACTGGGCTGCATCTTCTCTGCCTGGTTCCTGCATCAGAAACTCCTGGTCTCCTGGGACCGACCGTGTCTGCCTGGGGGCAACGCCCCAGTGGAGAAGTCGGGCAGCTGGTTGTTAATTAGCAGGTACTTATTGATGCTCCTGAGGGGTTTCACAGCAAATGAAGTACTAACGCCCGCCCGTGCCCAGCAGAACCCCCTCACCGCCTGGGAGGCCAAAGCCTCTGCACCTGCTACCCCACCTGCGCACCTGCTACCCCACCCACCTGCTGCCCTCACACACACACCTACTATCCCCCCTCATGTACTTGCTACCTCACCCCGTGCATCTGCTGCCTGGCACATCTGCTACCCCGTGCACCTGCTACCCCCCGCACACACATACCTGCTACCCCACCTGCAAGGCTACAGACATTCCACTGATCTCTTGCTCTTCCCTGCTCCCTCCACAGAGATGTGCAGAAGAACCAGGTCTGTCTCTGCCCTCTGCCTTCCGTCTTCTTGGCCCAAGGCAGCTCTGCACCATCAGAGAGAACCCTTCTGCTGATAAATCTCTGTGTGGGAAATTGGCCCCAGCCTTAGGCAGAGCCATGACCCCGGCCCCGGGTCTAAACTCAGAACTGCTGCCTGGTTGGCACACATCCAGGACTATGGTATTTTCCATATTCTGAAAACAGCCCCAAGGTCAGTGAGCCAGTGGGTGGAAGGAGCACTGGGAGCCGCAGGATGAGCACGGAGAGCCTGTGCATCTCATCTGCAGGCCTCCCCAGCCCCATGCCCCCGTCCTCCCTCCGAGTGCTTGGCCCCCGGCCTCTGTCTTCCCGATGTCAGCACCATGGGCTCAGCCACCGGGGACAAGCCCCAGACAGGAAAGCCCTGTGTGGTCCCCACGAGGCTCCCAGGTGGAGAGGACCCTCCCAAGCATACAAGTAGCCAACCTATTGGATGATCTCGAAGTTCCTGACTGCCTCGACCCACTCAGGTCCTCACCTGGGCAAAGCCAGGGATTGGGCTTCACGGTGAAAATACCCTGAGGACTGCCTGCCCCTGCTCAGGGCTGCTTGAGTGATGTTTACACAACATAAAAGTAAACATTTTATTTCTTTTAAGATTTTATTTATTTACTCAGAGACACAGGCAGAGGGAGAGGCAGGCTCCCTGCGGGGACCCGGACACGGGACTCGATCCCGGGACCCGAGGATCACGCCCTGGGCCGAAGGCAGACGCTCAACCGCCGAGCCACCACCCGGGCGTCTCAGGAAGGATGTTTCAAAGAGGCGGAAGGTAGGTGCTGCCTCCAGGGCTGGGGGGCAGTTCCGTGGGGACCGTGCGTCAGTTTGGGAAGGTGGAAAAGCTCTGGAGACAGCGGGGGGTGGGGCGTCCTCCACGCGCCAGAAACGCGCGGACCAGCGGTGGCCGCGGTGCACGTTGCGCTGCAGGGTCCTGGCGGGGAGCGCGGGGGCGCCGGGCGGGCTCGCAAACGGGCTGCCACCTCCCCGCCGCCCCGCCTCCCGCGCCCCCTCTGTTTCCCGCTGTCGTAGGGAGGACGCCTCCAACGCGGCTTCCTTGGGGACTCCAGCGAGCAGCCGGGCCCCGTCCTGGGCGGCCGGCGCTGCGCCCCGCCTCTTGCCCTCGCCCGCCTCACCGCGGGGCCTGCAGCCCGGGCCGCCCAGCCGCGCGTCGCTCGGTCACGGTCACGGCGCGGTCACGGCGCGGTCACGGCGGGAGACGGTGTGCGCGGCTGCGACTATAGGAAGGAGGGGCCTCACGGCGGCGGGCGGCGGGGCCGGAGGGCTCGGGGGGCGGGGGGCGGGTCCAGGGCCCTCGCGCAGCCGCCGTCCGTCCCGTGGCCGTGACCGCCCGCGCACACGCTCGGATTCCCCGACGTCAGGTCCGTGTAGCCGCCGTCTCGGAGGCCGGAGGCCGGGAGCGGCTCGCGGGAGAGCGGGGGAGGCTCGAGGCCCCGCGTCAGGCCCGGAGACCGGCTGCGGACTTGGGCGGACGTGCCGGGGCCACGAGGTGCCCGCGCCCCCGCCCCCCGGCAGTGGTTCCCGCCCGAGCTCAGGGAAGCGTGGCGGCCCGGAGTGGGGGCTCGGAGTCCGCCCGGCCGGGTAGTGCAGCCCGGGCCTCCCGGGTGGGGCGCGCTGGGAGCTCCGCACAACCTGCTCTTCGGAGAGAAATCCATGCATGTGAACCACCAGGAAGGAAGGAGGATGGCAAAGCTCCACGGCTCACGTGGCAAATACACAGCAAGCTCGCGGCCCGCCGGCGCCCTGGGCACTGGGGCGGGGGGGGGGTGGGGCGAGGGACACAGAAAGGTTGGCCGTGGCCTCGGGGAGTTTGCCTGCTGCCGGGCATCCTGCAGGTGGACAGGAAGGAACGTGAAAAACACTGGAAAGAGCAGGCAGGGGGGGCCTCCTGGAGGAGGTGAGGGGAGCCAAAGCCGGAAGGGCAGGAGAAAGCAGCCAGGGGGTAGCTGCAGGAAGAGCCCGGCGGGAAGGCCAGGCGGGAAGGCCAGGCATCGGTGTCTTCCTGGGGCGCCCAGGGCTCAGATTAGAGACAGAGGCCCACAGGGAGCCCAGAGCTCGTCGGTCACCTCCTCTGCTCTCTCTACTCGCCGCCAAGTTTAGGTTGGATTTAGGAACTAGGAAAGAGCCTCGGCCTCCCCTCCCAAGGCCTCGCCACCCCACCTGCCCTCTTCTCTCCAGCCACCCGTCTACCCTGTCAGTGCACCAGCTCGGGCCACCAGCCCCTCTGGGAGCCCCAGAACAACCCAGCACGTTGGCTCGCAGCCCCGGGGGAATATCTGACAGGTGGAAGGTTCGGGGTCACAGAGGGAAGGAGAGAGAGAGAGAGAGACTTGGCTCCTGTTCTCAAGGACGTGGTAGAGGACACAGAGGGACAGGGTGCACCCAGATCACGCTCTGTGCTTGGACGCTTAGCAGAGAGGGTGGAGGCTTGTGTGGGGCTTGTGTCAGGGAGGTGGTGCCACCACCGCTGGTTTAGCAGGATGAATAGGAGTCCTCCAGGGAGCCCCACGGAGATGGCATTTCTAGAGAGAGACAAGCACAGTGGGACAGGCTCCCCAGCAAGCACGTCCAGTGAGTTATTGGGTGAAGCTGGCGGCTGGGGAGCACGGAGGGAGCAGCTGGGCCCCTGGGGGGAAAGCCGAAGAACACCAGGCCCCAGGCCCTGGGGCTCCAGGTGGATGCTGCAGGTGACCTGGGGGCCGCTGAAGGGTCTGACGCAGACATGAGACCCTGGGGGTGGGTGTGAGCAGAGAAGCCCACGTGGGGGACAGTGTGAAGGGCCGGCTAGTGGGGAACCCTGGCCCACGGGGGTCTGTTGGTGTTTGGTGGAGTCAACCGATCAAGGTATGGCTGCTGGTGATGGTGGACACAGGAGGGGATCACACTCTGACCTTATGGCCCTGGGGGCTGTTGTGTCCCCTCCTCACCCCAGAGCCGGGGGCCATGGCCAGCCCCCCAGAAAGGGGAGGGGGCACCACCACTGCTGCAGCCATCCCCCAGCCACCGCAGGGCGGAGCAGCCTTTGATGAGCCCACAGAGAGCATGACCCATGGCTTCACCGGCTCCTTGTATTTAACAGGCCTTATAAATCACATAACGTTTTATAAACCATATAAATTATGTTTTTATGAAGCATGAAAATCCCCTGTGAAGACATCACCTGTAGGAGGCCGCGATCATTCCAGGACAGGTGTGGGGTCCCCACGGTCCCCCCTTTCCCCCTTGCCCTGCGCCACATGCCCACAGGCATGGAGGGGACCCCACAGCTGGGGTCCCGGATCTGCCCCTGCTGCCTGAGATTTGGGGCGAGACGTGCCTGCTCCCTGGTCCTCGACCTCGCTGACGACTAAGACTCCACAGGACCGAGGTTAGGACCCTTGCTGAGGACTCCCGGGGGATTCCGGCTGTGGCCCCCGCAGTGTTCCCAGGTCACAGAGAGACTCTGAGCCCATATGGTCCCTGGAGAGACAAAGGATGCTCCGGCGTGACGTCTTCCCAGGACTGTCCTCCTCTGTCCAGGGTTCTGAAAGCCTACGGTGTGGCGGGGCGGCTGGCGCAGTGTCCAACCGGTAGTGGACAGAGGACAGCCCTAAACTAGCGGCTCCTCCCCTCCGTCCAATAAGGCGCTGGTGTCGATATGTAAGTCTGGGAAAAGCGATGAGCCACTGGGTCGTGTCGGGGGTTCTCACCTGCGTCCCCCCCCACCCCCGGCTGTGGGAGCCCCAGGGGCTGCAGGCAGGCCGGTGGTGTTCAGTGGGAAGGGCTGTGTGTCAGGATGTTGAGTGCGGTGGGCGGGATGTGTGCGTCCCTCCAGATCCACATTTTGGAAGTGGGGCCGTCGGGGAGAGGGTTAGGTCAGGACGGGAGCCCCCACAACGGGGTTAGGGCCTGCGTGGGAAAGACCTTACTTGGGAAAGAGGCGCCCTCAGGGGGATAAGGCGCCGCTTCCGCAGCCAGCCTGCCAAAAATGAGAATCTCAACCTCATCGTGAAGAAGCACCAGATGAACACAAACAGAGGACAGTGTACAAATATGCAGCCGGCGACAGGCGGGCCCGGGACGGTCCCAGCGCGCAGGAAGAAGAACGTGCGTGGGGAGCAGGTGCAGGGCCTTCTGCGGACCAGGCGGAGCCCCAGCGCAGCGGGGGGTGGGGGGGTGTTAAGCCACTAGCTTGGGTGTCCTGGTCCCGATCCCAATGCCCTCGCGCAGAGACGTCAGCGTGGGGGGACACGGGGAGCAGGTGCACGGGAATTCTGCTACATATGCAGCTTCTTTGTAGATCCAGACTCACCTCAAAGTTGTGAACTATTTTGAAGTCAAGGAGAGAGAAGACAGACTCAAGTGTGGGGTGAAAGGACTCAACGCGAGGGGGCGGTTCCGAAGCAGCCCTGCGAGGCCTGGCTGGGGTCAGAGGGAATGGGGATTCCCGCATTCCCGCTCCCTGCCCCAGTCAGAGCTGAAGACCCCCAAGCCGCAGTCTCCGTGAGCCCTGTGTGAGCCTCCAGGACACATGGAGCCCAGATAGAGCCCCGCGCATCCGCGCCGGGTCCCTCCAGCCATGGGGTGGGGGGATGGCTGCCCAGGGGGTGAGGAGGCGCCCCTGGCCCCCAGGGCAGAGCCCCAGGAGCTGACCCACCGGTTGGGAAGAACCACCCGCACCACGCCCTCTGCGTGCGCCCCTGCCTCTGCGCGCCCAGGGCACTCAGTCCCCAACCCTCAACAGTTCACTGTTTGGGGGCCCTTTGTGACCAACAACAACGAAAATCTTGGGATGCCCCTAGAGGGTGGGGAGGACTCAGCCGGTTAAGTGTCCCACTCTTGGTTTTGGCTCAGGGCGTGATCCCGGGGTCCTGGGATCTAGTGCCCCATCGGGCTCCCTGCGGTGCATGGAGTCTGCGCCTCCCTCTGCCCCTTTCTCTGCTGGCGCTCACTCTCTAAATAAATAAAATCTTAAAAAAAAAAAAAAAAAAAACCTCTTGGATTCCCACAGAATTACAGTCAATCCTTTGGTATCCATCCTCTGAGAAAAGACAAACTTGCAAAAATAAAAGCAGATGCGTTGACCTTTTACAAATCAAACTCTATCTTGCTGGTCACCAGGGATAGATGGTGATGGGGACGGTCTATCTGCCGGAAGTTTGGGCTCCCAGGACCCACAGGGGAGAGTGCCCCTGGCCAGCAGGACACCTGCCACGGACCAGCCTCCCCCACCCCTGCAGCCGGAGCCCCCAGCATTGACAGACCCTCGGGACCTCAGGACCCCTCTCAAGACAGGGCTTCCTCTGGAGTCTGAGGTGGGGGAAATGTGCACCCCACAGACACTCTTACCAAAACATCCCGCCACATTTCAGGCGGAGGGAGAAGTCAACGCAAAGCTCAGCAAAGTAAAACCACTGTGTACAAAGTCCTGCCCCGCTCCATCCACCACTAAGCCCACCACCAGGCAAGCTGTTGAGACTCAGCTCCTCTGGTCGCACAGAAACGCAGAGTGACAAGACCATTGGCCTATTTTTATGTAAAATGTTGACCCGTGAGGGCGCCTGGGAGTGGGGGGCAAGAGCCGAGGACCTGAGCCCTCCAAGGCAGAGCTCTGCCTGGAGGCGGGCTGCTGGGAAAGAGCTCGCAAGAGGGAACTCTCTCTACTCCATCAGGGACAGATGGGCTTGCACACACCTCCCAGGCTGGGGGTGGGGTTGGGGAGGAAGAGTCAACTGAAATAGATTTAATTATTGAATAAAGGAAAACAGACCCAGAGACAAAAAAAAAAAAAAAAGTTTGGCTTCCATTGCACAGCAAGTTGGTTACATAGAGATGGTTCTAGAACCCATTCCTCTGACCAGGACCAACTGTAGAGTATGCAGGACGGACCTGGTGCAAAGTGAAAGTGCAAAGCCTCCTTGGTCTGAAATAATTCAGAATCTCAAGGTGGCTTCAGGAGAGCCTGAAAACAAGCTTGGACCCATCTGCCCCAGCCCCATGGGCTCATCGCCTACCCTGTTCCAGAATCTCACTGCATGGGGACCCGCAGACCCCGTGAAAGTCCCCTCCTCAGGCGGCTTCCAGACAAATTAAATCAGAATTCTGAGACACGAGGATCAGTAGTAGCTCCTACAACTTCCCAGGTGACCCCAGTATGTGGCCACGTTTGAGCATCCGAGATGGGTGCTCAGAGGCACAAACTGTAAGCGCGAGCACCCTGGGTGTGGGGGAGGGGATCACAGCCCTGTCCCCAGCCCACGCTGGAGCAGGAGTGCGGCCTGAGAGCAGCCTACTTACAGCCTCAGCTCCTCAATGCCAGCAGCGCCTGCAACCCTCAAATGACCAAGCCCATAAATAGATGGATCTGAGCCCCTTTCCACTTCTCCGGGTCTCCAGATACATATGAATTCAGGGAAGTTCCCAAGAAATGTAATATTGTGTCTCTGCAGAGTGGTTCAGGCCTGCTAGGAGAGTAAGGACTGAAGAGGTCATCCTATCCGTTCCGGTTCTGCTCGCTTGGTGGTGGGGAGAGGTTGATGTCAGGTGCTGTGTGCCATCCCCTTGGAAGGACAATGCCTCTGTGCAGCCCTGCTCATGCCCGTCACCGCCACTGTGAGAAGATGCCTCCCTCCCTGGGTCCCAGTGTCCTCTTGTGTCCAGTATTGTACATCCTCCTAGAGCAGCCTGCTCCCTCTCTGGACAGCTCGGAATTCTAGAAAATTCTGAGTGACCATCCTGGTCTCTGTCTGCCCGCTCTCTGTCTCATCATAGCCACTGCCGGGCCCAGTGACACCTGCTCCCTCCACCGAGGAGGGCCTTGATGGGTTTCCCCAGACGCTGGGTCTCCCAATCTGCACTCTCTGGGTCTGAGCCACCAGCCCCTCAGTTACCTCTCACGCAGGGCGACTGCTGTGCCCCATTCGCTGCCTCTGATGCTGACAAAGCAAATGTCTGATAGCACCTTCTGTCGACAATAAAGGGAAAGTTCGAAACCTCACATTTAGAGACATTGGCTGGAAAGCTTGAGCTGCAGACTCTCTCAGACGTGATTTCACAAGCGTTGTCTGCATCGATGTCCTGGATTTTGCCGATAGCGGCATAAAACGGGGAGAGCGCTCTTATGAAGTGATCAAGGGAGAAGCGCTTCAAGCGTCACTGCCTATTTGCATCTCACCTTTTCGGAGGATCATCTGTTTGCAGAGCTAATAAGGAATAAGGAAGCAGAGCAAACGGCAGGGAAGGGGGCAGCTTTGTGCAGTTTGTGGTTCAACACACCACCGTGAACCAAGGGTCCACCCCAGGGGTCAGCTCCAGGGGTCACCCCTGTTCCAGGAGCCATGTGGACTGAAGCACAGGTGTGATTCCAGGTGGATGGGCCAGAAAAACCGGCACCAGGAGGTCCCAAGGGTGTGAGAAGCCTTCCCCCAGCTGGTGCGTCCCCTGAGAAGGGGCCCCTCTGAGAACAAGGTGCCACAGCCTCAGCTGGGATCCCTCAGCCTCAGCCGAGAAAAGCTACAAGACACCAAATCATTGCATTTAAATCTCTTTATGTGGTGACACTGAGGTCCAGGACAGGCAGTGCAGGTCAGGGCCATGCAAGAGTCAGTGCTGAATGCCGGACTTCAACTCGCAGCCACAGCTGGGCCTTGACTCTGCTTCGGGAGCGGCCAAGCAATGCCTTCCCAGGGTCACAGGGTCAGTTCCCTATAGCAGCACCTCCCCTACTCCTACCCTCACGGCATGGAACAGTGTCCATAGATCTGCTATGTTTCCCAGTTCGGGGTGCAAGTGAGCTCGGTTGGGCACTTCTGCTCCATGCAGTTTAGCCATAGCTCCGCATGTGGCTGCTTCCGGAAGAATGGGCAAGTAGAGCCAGAATGTCCAGGATGGCTTCCTGCAGGTGGAAGGGAGCCTCATGGCCAGGCCCTGCACCGCTGTGGGAGGGTAAACCAGAGCATGTGCACCAGGAGGCAGGGGGGCCCCACCGAGATGCCCCACTCTGACCCTGTCCCCACATTGACCACTGGCCACAAACAGCCTAGGTCCTGGTGCCTGGCTGGTCACGTCCATGGGCTGCACCCTAGACCAACTCCTGCCAGCTCCTCAGGAGTAGGTGAGAGCGAATAATGAGAATTTACAAGGAGAAAGGTCAAAGTTCAATCTGATACAGGATTTTGTCGGAGGTGGTCAGGGAGGAAGCAGGCTGCCTCAGGAGGAAGTAACGTCCTTGTCACTGGAGGTATGTAAGGAGAGTCAGAAGCGGGGGGATCGGGAGAGAATGTGGGGAACCCCAGGCCCTGCACAGACCCCAACAGGATCAGAGGAACCCATAGCCCTACAATTCCTTTCCCATCCCTGAGTTCCAGGCCAGAGCATGGTGGACGGGGAGCCAGAGGCCAGGGTCCTAGCAGCTGGGCCCAGGACCAGCACTCATCCAGACTTTGCCCGGGAGCTACTGTGACTCATTGGTCTTCCAATCAATTCCCTACAGAGCAAAAAACAGTAATCAAATCCCAGACCTCTGAGCTCCTCCTGGACTCATGCAGCCTTGGCCCTGCTGCCCTTCCCTATGACCACCCCTCACTCCCTGGCCTCCAGCCCCAGGGACAGAATTAACATTCCCCAAACCTCAAGACCTGCTCTGTGTTACCCACACCATCTAACACCCAGATCTACTACTGGGACCGTTGTCTTCTCTTTAGAGGTGGGGTAGGATGGGCAGGGAGATGGGAGGAACCACGCAGGGCTCAGAGCCCTTGGGGACATCAAGGACAGGCTCATGACCGTGGTAAGTCCTGATTCTCTAGGTCCTTCCAGGGCACCAGACATTGTTCTAAGGATGTGAGAGAGACAAAGGCACTTCTTCACTCAGACCCCGAGTGCATACATCACATCTCTCTTATCTTCTCTTTTGCTCCCACGCTGTGCAACTATGACAGATGACTCCGTATTTTCTCTCTCCTCACACCTACTATACCCCTTCTGTCGTCCTCCCGCATAGCAGACTCTCTACAATCATCTCCCCTCCACTGAGGAATTTCATTCTTCTTTATCATTCATTCAAAAATATTGACTGAGTACCTATTATGTTTTCTAGTGTGTAGGACCATTCCTGACTCATCCATGACTCGCAGCAGCAAGTGTAGATCTTGTATACTAAGTGAGACCCTGGTAGAAGTGTGTTGGGTAAATGGAAAGACGGATGGATGCCGAGTGGGTGGATGAATGGTTGCATAGATGGGTAGGAGGGTAGGTGAATAGATGGATGAATGTTGGAGAGATAGAAGAGGATGGATGAATGATGGGTAGATGGGGAGGATGGATGGATGATGGATAATAGGTGGATAGGTAGAATGGATGGATGGATGGGTACATGGATGGATGGATGCACAGATGCACAGATAGATTAACAGATGGAAAAAGACAAAAGAAGATGGATGGAAAGAAGGATGGATAGATGGATGGTGGGTAGATAAATGGATGGATGGTGGACATATGGAGAGGAACGGATGCATGCATGCATGGATGGAGGATGGATGGATGGATGGATGGATGGATGGATGGATGGATGATGGATGGATGATGGGTGGGGAAGGATGGAGGATGGAGGGATGGACAGTTGGATGAATATGTGGATAAGGAAGTGCATGGACAGATGGAAGACGGTTGGGTGATACAGGATAAATAGGTGGATGACTGTGGAGGGATGGATAGCTGGGTGTCTCCATGACATCCCAGTTTGGGCACACTCATGGGGAAACCAGTCCTTAATGCCCAGGAGCCCCCAATGAGGCCCTTTCCACTGCCTAGCAGCCTCCCAGTGTCAACAGGATTTCCCCCACCCAGCACCAAATTCCCACAGTGGCCATTTGTCTTGAGCCTCCAGGGCAGCCCCGTGGTGGCGCCATGAGTCCTCATTAGCAGGCACCAGAACCAGGCAGCAAATTCCAGGGTGTGGGATGGTGATCGCACACAAATGGCTCGGTGAGGCTCTGCACCTGGAATGACAAGCGTGGCCTCGTCCCCTCTCCAAGCTCCTCCAAATGCCAACAGGATGCCACATTAGCACAGGGGTGAGTTTTTTTTTTTTTTTATTGGAGTTCAATTTGCCAACATATAGAATAACACCCAGTGCTCATCCCGTCAAGTGCCCCCCTCAGTGCCCGTCACCCAGTCAGCCCCACCCCCCGCCCACCTCCCCTTCCACCACCCCTTGTTCATTTCCCAGAGTTAGGAGTCTCTCATGTTCTGTCTCCCTCTCTGATATTTCCCACTCATTTTCTCTCCTTTCCCCTTTATTCCCTTCCACTATTTTTTGTATTCCCCAAATGAATGAGGGGGTGAGTTTCATTACTGACTGACTCCAGGGCAGTCCAAACGAGGAGAGCAATTAGGCCAAGCAGGGGAAGACGATGCGTCCCTTGACAAACACAATGATGACACAGGCAGAATCGCTGTGGCCCAAGGCAGAGCATGAAACCACAGCCCAGGGCTCCTGTGTGGGGTCCTCGGGCCCCCGCTGCCTGCCCTGGACACCCGTCACTCCCCCAGGGCCTCAGCCCCCACGGGGAAGAAACAACCAACACGTCTGTGGAGTTAGAAGAAATTCCTCACCGAGACTGGCAGATGCGGGGTTGTTTTTTTCCAGGAAAAATGTGAGTTGTGGAAGAAGAGTTTAAGGAACTGCACACCGCTTTAACACACTGATGGGAAGCCTCCTCCGTCTGTCCTCATGCTCCAGCCATTGGATCCCACAGATTTACGGAGACACCAGGCAGTGTGACACATCTAGGTGTTGGCATAGGCTGCTCCATGGAGTGCCCTTCCCCTCAGCTGTCAACACCCACTTGGGTGTGGCTCCTGTCACTTGGCCCCACAGGCAGGGTCCCCTGGTGCTGTCATCTGGGGTCTGAGGGCATGGCTACTCCCCTGGGCCAGAAATCTGTGTGTCTCCAGTGCCCAGAAATTAGAGACTGCTAACATGCCACCTCCTGGGGCCTGGGGTTGACCCACACTCCTTCCCCCACAGAGGACCATCCCCTGACCTGGGGAGGAGAAATGCCAGAAATCAGAGACCAGCGCAAAGGACATCCTGCAAGAGCACAGAAGGTGACCAGGCCTGGACCCTCATTGGCCCAGGGCAGTCTGTGCCGGAGGGCTCTGGGGGTGCAACCATCCGCTGAGAGCCATGAGCACACACGTGGGACGAGACCCCGATGGCTGGACTCTGGGCACAAATGGACATAACCTCTCCAAGCCTCGACGTCTCCATCCGTACAACTAGAAGGAAAGAAGTCACCTTACGAAATGACGCGCATGGTGCTGGGGGCAGGGCAGACTAGGCCGGCAAAGGAGCCGGCGCAACATGGGTTCTCAGGGAGCGTCCTCAGCTCCGGTCAGCGGACTGTGACCTGACCCCGCCCACAAGCTGTGACCCAGCTCTGGGCGCTGTGACCCAGCCTGCGCCATGCATGTGACCTGGCCCTGCCCACGAGCTGTGACCTGGCCCACCCCCCCAACGAGCTGGTCCCCAGCAGGTGTGCCTGCCCACTCACAGCCAGCGCCCATGCTGCTTGTGAGGCTCCCCCACCCCCACTCCCAGGCGCAGGGTAGAGTGCGTGTCCCCATGAGTGGAGCGTCCCCCCCCACCCCGGTCAGGTGCCGTGTCCTTGCAGGATGGCAACAACCCAGCTGTTTGCAGATGGACTGGCCTTCGCTCCACTAGAGTCTGAATACACCCCAGTCCCAATCCCAGGCTGCCTCCCCGTCCTGGGTGAAGGTGAGGGAGTGATTTCACGTCCCTTAGCCCCCAGTGTGTTCGTCTGTGAAGCGAGGAGATGCCACCAGGTGAGCGGGACGCCCTGAGCAGTAAGGGAGCTCATGGGTGTCGCATCCGGACCCCAGGAGCCTCTGTGTTACCTGCCTGGTTCCTGAGTTGGGGACTCCCTGCTCAGACCTGGAGCCTCCCCGCCCCCCTCCCCTGCTGTTCTTTATGCCTTGGTTGCAACGTCACTGCCTTTTTTAAAAAGCTAATCCAATAGTTCATTTTTTTATGATTGTATTTATTTATTTGAGAGAGAGAACACGAGCACAGCTGGGACAGAGGGAGAGAGAGATGCAGACTCCTCGCTAAGCAAGAAGCCTGATACGGGACTCGATACTAGGACCCCAGGATCACGCCCTGATAGGAAGGCAGACGCTCACCCACTGAGCCCCGCAGGTGCCCCTTAAAGGTTTTGCTTTTAAAGGTCTCATAGCTGAGCTGCCTTGGCTGAGTATCTATTAACTGGATGTTCTCCTCGATCGCAGGTCACACCCTGCTGTTTCTTCACGAGGAACTTCTGGGGCCACAGGCAGATGCCAGACTCCTAGCTCTCAACCCTGCACCCCAAAGTCTCCATCCACTTCATAGCCAACCTACAGAAATTGTTGGCTTTGTTTTGTTTTGTTTTGTAATATAATCAGTCCCGTGAAAAGCAGGACAGAGTTCTGTCTGCGGGTGTACGGCCCTCATGGGTGTGTGCACACGTGTGCATGCAGGCACGTGTCTCTAAGGGGGAGCAGCAGGGCTCCAGCACCACGGCCAGAAGGCAGAAGCATTTTCTGATACTTACAGCACGATGCTGAGGTGGCACGGGCTCCGGCAGTTAGTGACTTGCTCCCTGACAGGTGTTCAAGGGAGAGTCCAGGCCTGTCTGGTGGGAATGGGGTAGGAGGAATTCCTGCAGGTTGGCAGGGGGCCGGGGGTGTGAGCGGAGGAACCCTAAGGAATCATTCAAACATAGAACTTATCAAATGTGCAAGTGCCCAGGGCAGAGCTGGCCTGCGATGGAAGCTTGCAAAGTGGGTAATAATGTGCGCTGTTATTCTTATAGCCAATTCGAGCCGTGGTGGCCCTATCTCTCCTCCAGGTGGTGTTTACCATGAGCAGCAAAGCGCTGCAGTCCCAGTGCCCAGGCCTGAAAATTGCTCCCGCCGTTTCACAATAGAAAAGAAAATGTTTCTCGGCTGAAAACCACATTTGCTGGTTATGAAAATGATTCAGATCTGTTTCTTCTTCTTCTTCTTCTTCTTCTTTTTTTTTTTTTTTTTGTATTGATTCCCAGCCTTCTTGTTTTATTGTACAAATACAGGCCCCAGGACGGAAGATGTATTACTGCAAATCTCTTCCCGGGAAATTGCTCGCATACAGAGCGCTGTGCCACACTCGGATCCCCAGTCTACAACAAAGGCAGCAGGTGACCAAAGGGCGTCCAGGTCCTCTTTCTCTGTAGCAGGTGCACCGGGAGCCAGGGAAGCCCAGAGGGACCCCACACAGGGCCTGGGGTTGCGTGGAGCAGGGTGGGACTGGCCATGTCCTCAGGGAGGGACCACCCGGCCTCCAGTCGGGCTGCACGCTGTGAGTAGAGCTCACCGTCATCTGGTGGCCCCTTGGGCAGGTACCGCAAGGCCCTAATGGTCTCCTCAGTGAGGTCCCGCACCCCCTTCTCTCAGTACAACTAAATGACTGAGTAATGGCCCCATAAGTGGCCATCTGATTAGCCTGATCCCCAGAGAAGGGAGACCCTGACTGGGCAGTGTGTGCAAGGCGCACGCGTGGGGATCCCCATCCATCTCTGTCACCTGAGGAACCCATACTCATTAGTCAGCTCTGACAGGAGCTGCACGTCATCGGAAAGGGAAGAACAGTGCTCCCCATTGTTCCGCATGGGCACAGAAGGCCTGCAGCCACCTCTCTCCCCAGTGAGGATGGGGATTCAGTGTTGTCGGCCGATGGGAATCCTCCACTGAAGGACACAGCCCGAGACCCGGGGAACAGAGGAAGCTGTGTGGACAGAGGAGACCAAAGTGAGGAGGCCCCGGGACCCGCATGCACACTGACCCAGCGGGCCGGATCCTGGAGCATGGGCAGGGGTCAGTGAGGCCAGGAGGAGGGAACCAGGCTGATGGCTCTTGTCCATTCTGCAGAGACAGGGACAGTAGGCCCAAGGCTTGTACCCTAACCATCCTCCCGCCCCACTAACAGCTGAGAGCCCTGTGAGGACACTGGGCCCCACTGCCCCTCGGTGGGACCATCCGCTGCCTGGACTACCAGGTTGCCCCCGCCCCCTTCCCAAGCCGCCGGGCCTTTCTGGCCTGCAAGACCCTGCTCGGTGGTCATTTCCCTCCTTTGTAGGGCTTACCCTCGAGGAAGGCACTTTCAGGCCGGCCTGCACCGAGCAGACACAAGAGCAGGTGCATCAGCCACCTCTGCATCTGGTCCTGCCTTGGAGCCCTCTGGCAGTAAGACACAGCTCCTGGGCAGCTGGGCTCACTCTTGTGCCTGGATGGCCGTGGTGGGGAAGGCGTGATCCGGGAGCAGAAGGGACAACACAGCCTCAGGACATTGGGGACACACGGCACGTAGGGTGGCAAGCGCTCTGTGATGTGCCGTGTGCAAACGTGAGGTCACCACACCGTGCGCCCAAAGCCAGTGCAGCATTGTGTACCCACTGTAGTTTGGCTAATCATGAAACTTTTTTTTTTAAAGATTTTATTTATTTATTCATGAGAGACACAGAGAGAGGGAGGGACACAGGCAGAAGGAGAAGCAGGCTCCCTGCAGGAAGCCCGATGCGGAACTCGATCCCAGGACCCCGCAGTCACTCCCTGAGCTGAAGGCACACGCTCAACCACTGAGCCACCCGGGCATCCCAAGATTTCATAATTTTAAAAAGCCTTTGAAGAGTAGGGAGAATCCCATGTGAGGGGAATATTTTATTTTATCCCTTTCATAGGCTGTGCAAGCGGTGCCATTATTTTATTCAAGCTTTTTTTTTTATTGTTTTTTCTCATAGTTGTCCTGAGTGGAGATTGGTTTAAAGTTTTTCTATTTCTGTGCTGATTTTGTCAAATTTTGGTATCCGTGTTACGCTAGTTTTATAAAAGGAATTTGGAAGGCATCCTTCGTTCTCTGGGCTCTGGGAGGGTTTAAATAGTATCAGGTTCATCTGTTGCTTGAACGTTTGAAGGAATTTACCTTTCAGACCATCTGGATTTGGCGCTTTCGTGGAGCGGTTGCTTTATTTATAACTTTCCTCAACTTCTTCCATTGTTTCTAGTCTGTTCAGATTCCCCATCTCTTATGGAGTCAGTTTCGATCGCATACAGTCCCTGGAATCTGTTTTATTTCACGGATGTCTTCCAATGAACGTCCACTGAATTTTGTGCAGAAGTTATTATTTCCTTTGGATCTGTGGTATTTTCTCTTGAAAATGGAGAGAAGCTCGAGCAGTACGCTTGACCTGTCTTTTTTTGTTATTTTATTTTTTTTAATTTTCAAAATATTTTATTTAAATTCAGTTTGCCTGTATATAGCAGAACACGGCAAGCTCATCTCATCATGCGCCCTCCGTAATGCCTGTCACACACTCAAGCTTTCTCTGACAATTTACCGAGGTCATTGTGGGCTCCCCCAGGCTAGCTGCATCTTGATGTTATTTAGAGCTCCACCAGCTTAGTGGGTCTTCCTGAACTTTTTCTATCAGAGGCTTCGTTCATCCTTTTTAATCCTTTAATCCTTTCTTTTAAACAGGCTCCTAAATCTCAGGTTCAGCTGAGGAGACAAGACATCCCACCTGCCAGAGACCAATGCCAGGTGGGAGACTCAGCCACGCAGACACTCAGGCAAGGTGTCCGGGAGCTGGTTGGGTGGATGGTCCCAGTGGGGCTGCAACAGGGCAGGCAGACAGGGCCCAGAAGGCACGTGGGAAGAGCCATGCTCGAGGCAGACCCGACTCCATGGCGGCCTCGTGAACCGTGCATCAACAGGGCCAAGCCCGTGAGCGAGCCCAGGGGAGTCTGGGGGTCTCTGTGGCTGGGGCTCCCCCTCCCCAAGCACAGACACCCTATATGTCATAGCATCCCCATCCCATGAGCTCTGGAAGGCAGGGAGGCCTGACAGAAAAGGAGGCCCTGCCCAAGGAGCAAGAGTTGTAGCTCGGGGAAACTCTCTTAGGCAGAGTTCACATAACCGCACTCCAGGATGGAAGCAAGCGAGGCCACAGGAGGCCAGGGCCTGTGGGGAGGTTTCTGTGGTCCTACCTCCTCCTCTGTCCCCTCATCCCCCTCCACCTCCCCCAGCTTCAAACCAAGATGGGCTGGGCAGCTGGGAAGGGAGGTATGGGAATACCCTCAGGTCCCCCAGATGGTGCCATGCCCCGTTACTGCGAATGGACTCAACCACCCACAGCTTACCAGAAAGGCGAGGGTGACTCACTAGGTGTCAGAGGAGGAGCTGCCAAAAATCGTCATGTGCTCTGCAAAACAAGCCCTGCTTGCCTGGCGTCCTTGTCTTCGTTCCTGTCTGTGCTTAGGTCCCTGACACCCCTCCCCTCCAGACCTCATCTTCTCTCTCAGCCAGGAGTCATTTGCCAAGCAGGGATTTCTTCCATCTACCCCTGGGGGGTGGGTTTGCAAAGGGGCGTGTCTATCTTATCTTCCTCTGGAGTTAGATTGTGTGGACCTGGGACCACTGGAGTTAAGAAGCAGACGTCATTTGGGAAGGCTCGGCTGCTGAGGAGGGTGCAGGTGGGCACCAGCCCCCGTTCGGGTCCTCCTATGTCTCCGTGCCATGCTTATTTCCCCTCCACCGACCGGAAGCCTTTCCGTCCCCGTTTCTACCCCCTGTGACCTGAAATGTTACGTCGCTTGTGTTCACGTGGGTCCTCTGCTCCTGGAGAGGCTCCTGCGCGTCCCTCATAACTCACACTTGGTGCAGGACCACCAGCCTGCTCTCTAGGCCCTGCCCTACACCCCATTTCCCTCATGCTCCCTCATATTCCCTTGTCCTGGACACTCCTCCCTGTGGCCATGCACCGAGCACGGATGCAAAACGTGGAAGCCCCATGGTTGAAAACATGATACTGGGCGAAAGCAGCCAGACACAGACCACATGCTATAAGGAATTCTATGTTGCACGAATCACACCATGGCTAAAAAATAAATTTCTCAAAAATGCAGATGAAGAGAAAAAACAACGAAGAAATCAGCAGCCATGCTTCAGTTTATTCTCAAAACCTTGCAGTCCTGTGTCCATGGCGTCCACAGCATCCACTCGAGCATCTATTGACTGAGGGGCACACCTTCCGTGACGCCTCCGGGGCACCTGCTACACGTTCCCTTCTGCTGCCTGCACCACGTCAGCTTGCTCCCAAACTACTGTTAGACATTTATTTTATTTTGTCCCGTCTTTTGCTCGAGGCTGTGGTCGTTTTTAAAGATGTTCACAAAATTTTTGAAATACCTTCCTTCAGGAGATGAAAGTAATTCCTCCCCAACACACGCACACCACCCCCACCTGTGAGTGTGGGCTGGACTCAGGGAGTGCTTCTAATGAGAGAAGAAAATGGAAGTGAAGGTTCATGATATCAAGACCCAGTCATGAAAGCCCACTAGCCTGCTCTCTCTCAGAGCTGTCGGTGTGCAGGAGGCCAGGTGCCACGTCATGAGGACACACAAGCAGCCCTGTAGAGGTCCACACGGTAAGAAACTGAAGCCTGCTACCACAACCAGCACAACCGCTTGTCTGTGCTCTCCTTAGAAGGAGCCGAGGCCTCTTGTTTGTTGCCACCTTGGAAAGAGCCAAGGCCTCTTGTCTATGGCCACATGAGCAGCCACCTTGGAAGAAGCCGAGGCCTCTTGTCTGTGGCCACCTTGGAAGGAACCAAGGCCTCTTTTCTGGGTGGCCTCCTTGGAAGGAGACAAGGCCTCTTGCCTGTGGCCTCCTTGGAAGGAACCAAGGCCTCTTGTCTGTGGCCACCTTGGAAGGAGCCGAGGCCTCCTGTCTACAGCCATGGGAATGAGCCACCTTAGAAGTAGAACTTCCTGCCTTCACCCTTGAACTTCATAAGAGACCCTGAGCCAGAACCATCCAGCTACTCCCAAGTCCCTGACCCACAAGAACTAGGGGACATAAATAATCATTCTAAGCTGCTAGGTTTTGGGGGGTAATTTGTTATTCAGCAAGCGATAGCTAATTCAAAGTCCTCCCTCACGTGTTTGGTTATCATTTGTTGAACTGTGTTTTCCAGAATGAGGACATTAAACGTGGTGAAAAGCTCTGACTCATGGGCAGAGCTTCCACTTACAGGTGTTGCTTTGGGACGCTTAGGTCCCCTCTGCTCTGGGGTCGTTCAATGTGTGTGAAAGAGGACAGCGATGTACCCATTGAGAAGCAGAGGGGAGAAAAGGGAATGCCCATGCGGATGGTAGGCTCTTCCCTGCTTCACCACTACTCCAAGTCCATCTAGGCTCCAGAGGGCACACGAAGGTCCTCACCTGTGCCCCCTGCCCCAGCTCTGCACCAGTAGCAAGAGAGCAGTGTAGACATTCATGGATGAGCAAGTGTGGCCGCCTTCCAGCAATGCTTCATCTACAAACAGGGCCAGTAAAGAATAAAGAACAGGTGGCATGTCAGATCCGGCCCATGAGTCTTCATTTGTCTACTCCTGCTTTAAAAGATGAGACAATTTTCCTGCCCTCTGTCCCATCTTTTTCTTCCCTTTGTCGCTGGCTGCGATGATAGCCTTATTTTTTAGTTATTTTTGTGGTTCACTTTATAACAACATAAAAAATACAAGGAACTGCGAGATTCAGTGTCAGGAGGGTGAGAAGACAAGCCACAGAGTGGGAAAAAATACTTGCAAAAGACACATGGGCTAAGGGACGCTTATCCCAAATATACCAAGACCTCTGGAGACTCAACTAAACCAGAGTTAAAAGTGAGCCAAAGACCTGGAGAGAAAGCTCACCAAAGAGGATGCACAGATGGCAAGTCAGCACAAAAGGAAAGATGCGCCATGTTGCGGGCTGTCAGGGAAGCACACGCAGAAACAGTGGTGGCAGACCGCCACGCACCGACGGGAGTGGCCGAAACCAGAACACACACAGTACCCGATCCCGGGGAGGACGCAGAGCCGCAGGAACCTGCAAAATACGGCCGCTCCGGAAGGCGCCGTGTGGTTTTCTTACAAAAACTAAGATCCCTCTTGCCGTGGGATCCAGCTGTCACACTCTTGGTATTTGCCCCAAAGAGCTGAAAACTTATGTCCACACACAAGCCCGCACACAGACGCTCACCGAAGCTTCATTCAGAATCACTACGACATGGAAGCACCCGGGGTGCGCTTCCACGGTGCTTCAGCAGGTGAACCCGCAGCCCATCCAGGGAGCAAAACGTTCCTCGGTACTAAAAAGACATGAGCTGTCAAGCTGTGGAAACCATGGCAGGGCCTTCAGGGCAGATCACTTAGTGGAGGAAGCCCGTCTGAAAAGGCTCTGCGCTGCATAATTCCAACCATATGACGTTCTGGGAAAAGCATGACTATGGAGACGGTAAAGGATGGGTGGTCGCCAGGGGCTGATGGGAGGGAGGGAAGGAGGGAGAGAGGGAGGGGTGAACAGGTGGAGCACAGAAGAGCTTTCAGGCAGTGAGCGAAAATATGCAAATGTACAGATGAACGAGGCAAAAATACACGCCGGGGGAGGTGTCATCTGAACAGCAAGCAAAACGGGCCATCAGCCTTCCCGCCTGGAGCTTCTATTCCAGCTTATATTCCAGGCCACAGAAAGACAAAAACAAAATAAGTAAGTAAAATGTGCAAGAGGGATAATATGTGTGATGGAGCAAAATTAACCCAAGAAGAGGGCTGGGGACAGGGGTGGCCAGGCGCTGGTGCACATGGTGAGGAGGAAAGCCCTCACTGCAGAGGCAACACCTGAGCAAAACTCAGGAGCAGGGAGGGGGATGGGAGGGATTTCTGGGCAGAGGGACAGCAAGCGCAAAGGCCCGGAGGCCCCAGCAAGAAGGCCAGGGTGGCTGGAGCAGAGGCCAGAGGCTAGAGGGCAGAGGGCGGAGGGCAGAGGGCTGTAGGAGGTGGACCAGCGAGGTAACCATGTCAGCCTGTGGGCCCTTTCAGGTTGCAGTAAGGACTCGGTTTCTACTCTGAGTGGAGGAACGTCACGGGCTGGATCCCGGCCTCATCTGCTGCCGCCGTGCTGGATGCAAACAGACAGGAGCTGTGGGCAGCAGTGGAGAGGTGGGGAGGGGGCTGTTAGGTAATGCAGGAGTGGCTGGGGTGGCTCCGACCAGGCTCAGGATGCTGGCAAGGGGTTGACGTCTGGTTTTGCTCAGGAGAAACAGCCTAAGGGACCCGCTGGCAACTTGAGATGCACAACGAGGGAAGAAGGTGAAGCTGGTGGTTCTCTAGGGTGGGGAGGGGGCAGGAGGCATGGAGTCTGGGGCGTCAGGGATCAGGTGCCTCCAGCCTCTGCCCAGTGGGGGGGTGGAGAGGACGCCTGATGTCCAGGGGAGACATCTGAGCCCGAGCCGGCAGCTGGCAGGTAGCACCCGGAAATGCGTGTCACAGCTCTGCTTATAACAGCACAGAAATGGAAACAGTCTGTGTGACCAACAGCACAAGTTTGGGTAAATAAATCATAAGAGCAATAGACAGACACATCCCCCCAAAATGATGGTTACGAAGGCTCTGAGGAGCGTGAAGGGCAGCTCCGATGTGTTGTGAAGAGCAGAAGGGGATAAAAAGGAGGCAAATTTAGAAATTGGACACAGAGGCACTCCTGGGAGCCTCACCGGGTGAGCATCTGCCTGCGGCCCAGGGCATGACCCTGGGGTCCCGGGATCAAGTTCTACATCGGGCTCCCCGCCAGGAGCCTGCTTCTCCCTCTGCCTGTGTCTCTGCCTTTCTCTGTGTGTCTCATGAATAAATAAATAAATAAAATCTTTAAAAAAAAAGAAAAAGAAATTGGCCAAAGAAAAAGGCAAAAAAGAATATACCAACATATGCATTATAACAGGATCAAACATGAGAACTGGGATGACTTTTTTCCCTGAGACACAAATTCTCCGTAGCGACATTACAGCCCCTTTATAATCAATTTCCATAAACAGAAGAAGGGACAGTTTAGCTCTGTGTGACTTATTTATAAGAACCGAACCAGGATGATAAAGACTCTCCCAACTCACGTCCCATAAATGATTCAGGACCCGGAAACACTTACTCTAGAGCCAGACGGACTGAGGGGGTCCTCGTCACCATCCATCAGCCCGTGACTGCTGTCGTAAGGGAGATAAATGAGCCTTGCTTCGTGTGACGGTAGAGAGCAGAATGGAGGGCAAATGGGAAGTGTCACTGTTCTGCCTGAGACAAGACTGTCTAGGAGTGAACACTTCCCAGGAATAGACAGGGCTGCCTGTAAGGTGAGGAGCACACCGTCGCCAGAGGTATTCAAGCCGAAGTCACAGCTGATACCAACAAGGAGGTTGAAAGAAGATGGGGCAGGAAGCAAGGGAATACGGGGGCGACCCTGGGCTGCGGCCCTTCTAGCTGACCCTGGGCTGTTCATTGTTCTTTGACTCCGAAGCCAGGAAGCACTCGTGATCGCTCCGGTTTCACGCAAAACCAGTCTTTGATGGAAGGCTATGTTCGTTTGCAATCACGAGATGTCCAGGGGAGGAGGGCACACCGTGTTTCACTCCAGGAAGGGCCCTCGCCTCCAGGGATGAAGGCGGTCATGCCAGGCTGAGAGGAGGGAGCTGCTGCATTTCCCCAGGAAGCCCCGGGAAGAGCCGATCAATAAAACCCATCGGGCTCGCCACCTCCTCGAAGCACTTTGTGTGTTCATTTATCCTGGGCCTGGGAGTGATTATGTCGGGGCCTTTTTCCCAAGGACTCAGGGAAAATAAAACAACTTTCCATTCCAATTCTCTTTCACGGAACACTTTGATTTCTTCAAATGCATGTTTGCTGTTTATCTCAAACTCCTGGGCAGCCCAGGGGCTGTTCGGGATGACGTTATCATGGGCAACAGGTGCCTCGCAGCCACGGCGCCTCATGGCCAGTGAGCCTCCAGCCCCGGCTGCGGGGGAGAAATCATCAGACACCCATGACCAAGAGCTGACTTGGGGTGATGATGAGACAATCCTAGCAAACAGAAAGGTGAAAACAACCCCTCCAAAGTCCTTAAACAATTATTTAGATAAATAATTTTCAATTTTTTTTTTAATTTTGGGGGCACCTGGAGGGCTCAGTAGTTGAGCATCTGCCTTCAGCACAGGGCATGACCCCGGGGTCCTGGGATCGAGTCCCAGTTGGGTTCCCCGCAAGAAGCCTGCTTCTCCCTCTGCCTGTGTCTCTGTCTCTCTCTCTCATGAATAAATAAATAAAATCTTTAAAAATTTAATTTTAAAAATCTATATTAAAAAATTATTCAGATAATTTTTTAATTAAAAAAATTATTTAGAGAATTATAGAATCCCCACTCCCCTGACCCCTCAGCCAGGGCTATGAGCAGCAATGCAGGGAGCTGGGTGTGGTGGCTGCTTTCCCAGCAACAACACTCGACAAAACTACACCATCTCGACCAGGACATTGACATTCATACAACCCACTGACCTTGTTCAGATTCTGGCTTTACTCGTACTCATTCTGTGTGAGCGTGTTAATTGTACTCAGTATCCGAGGTCCACGTAGTAACCCCACAGTGGAGCCGGGGGCTGTGCCTTCCCCCTGGGCACCTGTTTGTTTGGTTGGGCTTTTTAAAAAGATTTTATTTATTTATTCATTAGAGACCCAGAGAGAGAGACAGAGACACAGGCAGAGGGAGAAGCAGGCTCCCTGTGAGGAGCCCAATGCAGAACTTGATCCCAGGACCCCGGGATCATGCCCTGAGCCGAAGGCAGACGCTCCACCCGCTGAGCCCCCCAGGTGCCCGTGCACCTTGTTTTTGAAGAAACTACCAGACTGTGTTCCAAAGGGGCCTCACCGTTCTGCGTTCCCGCTGGCTGTTGTAGATGGTTGGCTTCACGGGAGCAGCGAACAGCGGGCAGGCCTTTCGGGGACACCCGTACCTAAGCGCCTGGTCTCCCCCAGGAGACCTCAGGAGGCCTGGGAAGGCGGGACCAAGGCTCCTCTGAAGACTCACGCTGCCTGCAGCCAAGCCGCTATCTTTTGCTGGTTGGGTTTTCTGTGGCTTGCATCCAAAAGCTCCCTAGCGTGCACAGTTTTTGAGGCTTTCCCAACACACAACTGATCCAGGAAATGATGCACTTGCTTATGGGATCTGCTTTGACGAGTGTAGACGTTCAAACCCTCCCGTGATGCCATCACTGCGCACCAGGTGCTAAACATGCCCGTCGCCTCCCCAAATGTCCATGTGTTCTTTTGTGCGTCAAGAAGATCCATCTTCTCGACGTGTTTGGAGGCGCGCTGCTCTGCACTGGCAGCTCCCGGGCTCTACAGATGTGAGAGCTCTGCACACCCCTCCAAGTGTCAGCTGTCCTCGCCTGTGGATGGGGGAGCCAGGGCCCCTGGTCTTTGCTTTTAAGGAGGCCACACCTGCGAGGGTCTCAGGAGGTGAAGCAGATGGGGGTCTGTGGGTCAGGTGCCCCAGGAGAAGCCCGACCCCACAGCCACCGCGCTCTGTGACCCATACCCTGCACTCAGGGTCCCGGCCCTGTCCCCCTACTCGGGTGCACGGACACCCCTCACATGCACCTCTGTGTACGACAAACACAGGAACAAGCTAACCTTGAGCTGGCATCCTTCAAGGGGCTCTTCCGACCCTCGGCCACAGCTCTCACCTGCTCATGGACCCCATGGCAGCCCCTGGAAGTCAGCATATCTGCTTGCCAGCTGCACATGGCACAGCCTGAAGCCACCAAGGGCCCGACCCCTGTTTGTGCAGTGAATCGACCTCGACTTGCCAATCTGTGCAATGGGCACACACCAACTGATGCTCGCTGGCTTCCAGGGCCAATTCCATGACTCCGAGGGGATCACCCCTCTGGATGTTTCCCGCCTCCTATCTGCTCAGGGGCAGTGCCTGTATGGCTGTCCCACCCAAAGAGCGGTGCTGGTGCCCTGTTCAGGCTGAAGCTGCCTGTGTTCGTGCCAGGTTCCATGTAAACTGGCACAGGCTGCTTCTGGATCAGCTCAGGTGTTCCAAATGGGGGCAGAACCCAGTTAACGCCTGAAGGGAGGACTCCCTTTAAAAATGGACACAGAGGAACCTCCACACAGTTTTCCAGAGCGGCTGCACCAGTTCACATTCCCACCAACAGTGTAAGAGGGTTCCCTTTTCTCCGCATCCTCTCCAACATTTGTGGTTTCCTGCCTTGTTAATTTTCCCCATTCTCACTGGTGTGAGGTGGTATCTCATTGTGGTTTTGATTTGTATTTCCCTGATGGCAAGTGATGCAGAGCATTTTCTCATGTGCATGTTGGCCATGTCTATGTCTTGCTCTGTGAGATTTCTCTTTATGTCTTTTGCCCATTTCATGATTGGATTGTTTGTTTCTTTGGTGTTGAGTTTAAGAAGTTCTTTATAGATCTTGGAAACTAGCCCTTTATCTGATATGTCCTTTGCAAATATCTTCTCCCATTCTGTAGGTTGTCTTTGAGTTTTGTTGACAGTATCCTTTGCTGTGCAAAAGCTTCTTATCTTGATGAAGTCCCAATAGTTCATTTTTGCTTTTGTTTCTTTTGCCTTCGTGGATGTATCTTGCAAGAAGTTACTGTGGCCAAGTTCAAAAAGGGTGTTGCCTGTGTTCTCCTCTAGGATTTTGATGGAATCTTGTCTCACATTTAGATCTTTCATCCATTTTGAGTTTATCTTTGTGTATGGTGAAAGAGAGTGGTCTAGTTTCATTCTTCTGCATGTGGATGTCCAATTTTCCCAGCACCATTTATTGAAGAGACTGTCTTTCTTCCAGTGGATAGTCTTTCCTCCTTTATCAAATATTAGTTGGTCATAAAGTTCAGGGTCCACTTCTGGGTTCTCTATTCTGTTCCATTGATCTACGTGTCTGTTTTTGTGCCAGTACCACACTGTCTTGATGACCACAGCTTTGTAGTACAACCTGAAATCTGGCATTGTGATGCCCCCAGATATGGTTTTCTTTTTTAAAATTCCCCTGGCTATTTGGGGTCTTTTCTGATTCCACACAAATCTTAAAATAATTTGTTCTAACTCTCTGAAGAAAGTCCATGGTATTTTGATAGGGATTGCATTAAACGTGTACATTGCCCTGGGTAACATTGACATTTTCACAATATTAATTCTGCCAATCTATGAGCATGGAATATTTTTCCATCCCTTTGTGTCTTCCTCAATTTCTTTCAGAAGTGTTCTATAGTTTTTAGGGTATAGATCCTTTACCTCTTTGGTTAGGTTTATTCCTAGGTATCTTATGCTTTTGGGTGCAATTGTAAATGGGATTGACTCCTTAATTTCTCTTTTTTCAGTCTCATTGTTAGTGTATAGAAATGCCATTGACTTCTGGGCATTGATTTTGTATCCTGCCATGCTGCCAAATTGCTGTATGAGTTCTAGCAATCTTGGGGTGGAGGCTTTTGGGTTTTCTATGTACAGTATCATGTCATCGGCGAAGAGGGAGAGTTTGACTTCTTCTTTGCCAATTCGAATGTCTTTAATGTCTTTTTGTTGTCTATTGCTGAGGCTAGGACTTCCAGTACTATGTTGAATAGCAGTGGTGAGAGTGGACATCCCTGTCTTGTTCCTGATCTTAAGGGAAAGGCTCCCAGTGCTTCCCCATTGAAAATGATATTTGCTGTGGACTTTTCGTAGATGGCTTTTAAGATGTTGAGGAATGTTCCCTCTATCCCTACACTCTGAAGAGTTTTGATCAGGAATGGATGCTGTATTTTGTCAAATGCTTTCTCTGCATCCAATGAGAGGTTCATATGGTTCTTGGTTTTTCTCTTGCTGATATGATGAATCACATTGATTGTTTTACTAGTGTTGAACCAGCCTTGTGTCCCAGGGATAAATCCTACTTGGTCATGGTGAATAATTTTCTTAATGTACTGTTGGATCCGATTGGCTAGTATCTTGTTGAGAATTTTTGCATCCATGTTCATCAGGGATATCGGTCTGGAATTCTCCTTTTTGGTGGGGTCTTTGGCTGGTTTTGGAATTAAGGTGATGCTGGCCTCATAGAACGAATTTGGAAGTACTCCATATCTTTCTATCTTTCCAAACAGCTTTAATAGAATAGGTAGATGCAATGAAACGCTGGGACACCTGCACCCCGATGTTTCTAGCAGCAATGTCCACAATAGCCAAACTGTGGAAGGAGCCTCAGTGTCCATTGAAAGATGAATGGATAAAGAAGATGTGGTCTATGTATACAATGGAATATTCCTCAGCCATTAGAAACGACAAATACCCACCATTTGATTCAACGTGGATGGAACTGGAGGGTATTACGCTGAGTGAAATAAGTCAATCGGAGAAGGACAAACATTATATGTTCTCATTCATTTGGGGAATATAAATAATACTGAAAGGGAATAGAAGGGAAGGGAGAAGAAATGTGTGGGAAATATCAGAAAGGGAGACAGAACATAAAGACTCCTAACTCTGGGAAACGAACTAGGGGTGGTGGAAGGGGAGGAGGGCGCGGGGTGGGGGTGAATGGGTGATGGGCACTGAGGGGGGCACTTGACGGGATGAGCACTGGATGTTATTCTCTATGTTGGCAAATTGAACACCAAAAAAAAATAAATTTATTATTATTATTTTTTAAATATCTATTCTATTTTTTTTTAATTTTTTTTATTTATTTATGATAGTCACAGAGAGAGAGAGAGAGAGAGGCAGAGACACAGGCAGAGGGAGAAGCAGGCTCCATGCACCAGGAGGCCGACGTGGGATTCGATCCCGGGTCTCCAGGATCGCGCCCTGGGCTAAAGGCAGGCGCCAAACCGCTGTGCCACCCAGGGATCCCCTAAATTTATTATTAAAAAAATAAAAATGGACACAGAATGCAGGGAAACACTTGCTCACATTCAGCAGCTCATGAGAGGACATGACGAAAGCCACAGGTGGACAGCAGAAGAGATGCATAGGGCAAGGGCAAGGCCAAGCATGGGAGCTTCTGTCCCCGTGGAGTTGGTGTGCATCACCCCCGACCCCCCACCCCACCCTGGGGTGGATGTGTTCACTAGCCCCCACACCCCTGACTCCACAGAAGAGAGGCAGACATTGCTGAAGACACTCCAGAGATGGGAGGTGAAGCCGGGGTGTGGGGTACCCTCCTCTCCCCTCCCCACCGCTGCATCTCAGCACTCAAATCTCAATGAGACCCAGGAAGCTGGGGAGCCGGGGATATACTGTTTGCAGGGACTGGCCAGCCCCCAGCCCACTCCTCCCTGTGACAGAGAAGAGAGCGGAGGAAGGCCAGAGGATAAATCTGAGAGCCAACAGGTGTCCCTAACCACCTCCCTAACCAGACCCCTAATCAGATCCTTAACCAGGTCCCTAAACAGCCCCTTAACCTGATCCCTAACTGGTCCCCTTAACCATATCCCTAACCTGATCCCTAACCAGCTTCCTAACCAGATCTGTAACTGGCTCGCTAACCAGATTCCTAACTCGCTCTCTCACCAGACTCCCCACCATCTCCCTCACCAGACCCCTAACCAGACCTCTCACCAGATCTCTAACCTGATCCCTAACCAGACCCCTAAACCAGAACAACAAACAGGCCCTGCCTTTGGTATTAAAATTCTGTGATTGGATTACGGCGATTCAATCTGTGGGAAGACGCTAGTATTCGGTGGAACCACATGAAACTGCCAAGTGTTTTTAGGTCCAAAGCTGCCCAGTTTGGGCCAAACTGCCAACCCACAGGGTCTGTCTGGAGGGATCAGGGAACCTGATGGCTGTGACTGCCCCAAGACCACAGGGAGATGGAAGCAGCAGTGGCACTTCGTGCCCTGACCCTGCAAGAGTTAGAGAACTCTGTGTCTATGCGCACCCATCTGAAAAGCTGTAAAAATACAAACATTTTTCACCGATGCCTGCAGTGTGGGGCATTCATGCAAGCATTTTGTTCTGAGGTTAGTGTTCTGACAGGGGCGGCAGGGGAGGGCAGCTGGACCCCAGGGGGAGGCGGGGAGGCTGAGGGAACGGTAGGGAGGCAAGAGCAGACAGGTGCACTGGGCCAGCAGCAGGCCCAGCGATCCGGGGTTGAGGGGATGTCTGTGGCCTCAGAGCTCAGCCTCCACCCCGGCTGCGGTCGGCTCATTCCCCATCACCGCATCAGTGCTGTCGTGAAGCCCAGCATTAGGGGCCCCTCCAGCACCCCGACCGTGGGGTTCCCCAGATGGGGTGCCACCTGACCCAGAAGGTCATCATTTTCCTTGCAGGAATATTGGTCTTTGCAGACCAGCTCCAAGCCTTAGATGACTCGCTAAAAGGAGGAGGAATGACCTCAGGATCTGGGAGCACAGAAGGGTCAGCCACCTGGAGGATGCCCACGCTGCCCGAGTGACCAGCTATGTGGACTTGGGTGTGTGACTCAGCCTCTTTGAGCGTCAGGGATTCACTGGATGCAAAAATGGGGGGTGTCGTGGCCATTTACTGTGAGGATTGATGTGAGAGGATTCGAGGATTTCCTTGAAAGTGACACAAGGCTGCGTGGTAGCCTCTGTGCTTATTCCGACAACAGCACGGTTTAGGGCGATTCCAGTCTGCCTTGCGGCCTCTGGATGCTGGTGACCCCTTCCACCATTAATTCTTCCCCTAGGAGTCACCACCTCCAGGCAGAGGGGCCCACACTCAGTCCCTGGCACTGGTTTGGGCTCCTCAGCCGGGGGAGCCAAGTCCAGAGGCCACCTGCCTCACCCCTGCTCCTTCCCACGACCGTTTTAGAAAATGACGAGTACCCTTGCTGCCAGGAGACGCACGATATTGAAATCACTCCCCTAATCTTTATGCGATTGCCTTCTCACTGATAGAAATATCGCCTCTTGCTGAGTATTTATTGTCTGCTTCTCTCCGAAAGTATTGACTTTATGTAACAGTTTGATATACATCAAATCCTTTATGGATTTAATAAACTCCTCTGGTCAGCCTTCTGTTGTGAACACAATGAGATTTATGGTCGTCTTGGTGTAAAACCCTTTTTCCTTGAAATTTTCTACTTCCAGATATCAAAAGATAAGAAAGGGAGCATTTATCATCTTGCAAATCGTGCCCCATGTCTGCCTGCCGGGTGTGAGTCAGAGATGACTAGTGGTTTAAGGACTAAAATATGACAAATGCCTGGTTGCCGAACAGCTGGGGTTTAAGCAAAAAAAAAGAAAAAAAAAGAAAAAAAAAAGAAAGAAAGAAAGAAAAAAGAATTCCTCCTCTTCCCCTCAAAAAGGATTTGTCTTTACGATTAATCATGAGTACGTCTGGGGCAGAGAGTAGCCTAATTTGAGTCGGATGTGTCACCATGGCAGGACTTGGCAGAGGTTAACAGGTGGGGTGCATCAAGGATGCATTTAGGGCATGCCAGTAGCTGGTGAGTGCTGGGAACACGCAGCCTGAAGCCGCTATGGAGCAGGACGGTGCAGGAGCAGAGAGGCAGGAGGACCTCTGTGTGCACTCTGACATCCCCCCAGTGCCCCTGCTCCTTCTGGGGCTGTCCCTGAGGCTCCGACCCCGAGGGATGGGCTCACCTGTGTGCATCTGCCTCTGGAGGTGCACCCCAGCCCTTCTCTTTAGTACTTGAGAAGAAGGCAAGATTGAAGGGCTGTGTGCCAGGGGAGGAAATGAATGAATGAATGAATGAATGATTCCGGCCTAGGTTGCCCAGAAGACGGAAAACCGGGTGCAGGAGGTATATGGGTATTTACAATTCTCTGTACTATCGTGAAGGAAACACAGCTCTGTGAGCAGGATGAGAGAGGGTCAGGAGGGAGAAGCCCCCAGGGCATCCTGGATGCTTCCAGGATGACTGGTGGGAGAAGCCGGGATGTGGAGAAGACACAGAAAGGGGAGATGGAGTGAGTCTCATGAAAATAAATGCAGGGAGGAAGGTGGTTTTCCACATTCAACTGTGTTTCTCACTGTACCTGTGATGTCTGTTCTGAGAGCCTGTTAATTCTGTGCTTTCTGGCCGCAGTGAGTGGAGGAGGGGCCCCGTGGGTTTCCGTCCTCCTGGATGACATCCCCCCCCCCGCCGCCGCCCCCATTATCCTGTGAGGATGTTATGGCAGGTCTCTCCTCCAACACTCGAAATGCCTCCAGATTTAAGAGTTTCATAGTCAGCTGAGTAATTAAAAAAACAAAAAAACAAAAAAGCTGCTTGCATGTCGATTGGCAAAAATGGGGTCCATGACACAATATGTTATGATTTTTTAAAAGATTTTATTTATTTATTCATAAGAGACACAGAAAGAGAGGCAGAGACATAGGCAGAGGGAAAAGCAGGCTCCCTGTGGGGAGCCCAATGAGGGACTCGATCCCAGGACCCCGGGGTCATGCCCTGAGCTGAAGGCAGATGCTCAACCACGGAGCCCCCCAGGTGCCCCAACTTTTTAAAATAAATTAATGTATTAAGCAACTTTTAGCACTTCCACATGGTGTATAACAAATAGACACATTTTTTTGCAGGAAAAATTAAAATTTGCATGTATTTCCCTTACAGGAGAAAACATTTATACTCAATCAGGTTAAAAAAAAAATCATAGAAAAAGAATCTGTCCAGCGTAATTCCAGTTAAGGAAGCAGTGTGTGTAAGAGCAAAATGCATAAAAGGGAGAAAACATATGAAACACTATAGACTAAAATGTAAATAGTATTTCTATCTAAAGAGTAGAATCATGAGTGCCTTCTGTCTTTTTATGACATAGTAATTTTTTAACCTATAAAATGTATGTAAATATATATATAAATAAAATATATATAAACGCACACAGGTGTGTGTTTTAATCTATTATATGTGTTGCAAATATCTGCTTTCATTCTGGGGTTGGTCTTCGGATTTTATTTGAGACTTTTGCTCTGTCAGGAGGTTGAATGTTCATGTAGCTACGTGTATGAATCTCATCCTGCACAGCTTTGGGGTTTTGTGTATTGCATCTCCAACCCGAGATGATAAAATTATTCTCCTAAACTTTTTTTTTTTTTAGTTCTATTGTGATGTGGTTTTTTTTGAACCATTAGGGATTAATTGTAAGGTAAAGTGTGAGATAAGGATCTAAAACGTATTTTGTTCCAGATACCTCACAGGTTGCCCGACATGGATTTCTTAAACAGATGATCCCCTTTGCTCTTGATTTAGAGCAGCTCTTTTATTATAGGAGACATTTCCTCACAAACGTGACTCTGTTCCTAGATTCTCTGTTCTGTTCCGCCGATTTGTGGGTCCATTTGTGTGCTAATATGTTTTAATTATTTTTGGAGCTTCACAGCACAAATTCCAAAGAGCCAGTGTTGGACACGTTCCCCGCGTCAAAAATTGGCAGAAAATAATAAAGAGGGGAACGAACGAGAAGGAGAGACAGGAAGTCCTCGAGAGTAGCCGCCTGGGGTTGGGGGTTGGGGTGCGGGGCAAGGAGAGGGGTCAGGATGGAGTGTCCGGTGGCTCTAACCGCACCCGTCACGTTCTAACACAGAAGCAGGGGCTGGCTCACGGGTCTGCATTGTTTTGTTGTTTAGTATTATCCTCTATAGCTGGTAGTATGTACGGTGTTTTTTGCATTTATCAATTATTTCATTTTAACAAAGAAGAATAATAAGCCCTGGAGGACAGCCCCCAGAGGACGGGAGGCCCAGCCCCCCTGCCCCCCGACGTCACCCTTGGAGAGCAGCCCCCAGAGGAGGGCAGTGGCTGCTGACAAAAATCGCCACCTCCTCGAAGGTCGTAACAAGCTCGGCAATAGGCTTACATGGGTGGAGAAGGGAACCGCAACCCGGGCACAAGTGAAGCAATGAGGTAAAAGGGAGATTACGAAGAGGAGCCATCAGGCATCCGAGATGGAACAAAGAGGTCAGAAAACCCTAAGAGTCAGCAGGGAAACGAACCAAGACACTGGGGGCAGCTGAACAGAGAACTGGGGACCATGGGGACCAGACAGACGCAGCCAGAGGGGCTGGGAGATGGGAAAACGCAGAAGAGGGAGCCTGGGGGGCTCAGTGGGTGACCTTCTGCCTTTGGCTCAGGGCGTGATCCCGGGTCCTGGGATCGAGTCCCACAACGGGCTCCCCACAGGAAGCCCTGCTTCTCCCTTTACCTGTGTCTCTGCCTCTCTCTGTGTCTCTCATGAATAAATAAATAAAATCTTTAAAATAAAAAAATGTTTAAATAAAAACTAAAATGTAGAAGAAAAGCTGACAGGCGTGGAGAGAGACCCCATGGCTCTGACAGGCAGCCCCAGAGGGCAGGTGGACGTGACCCACAGCCTTGAGGACCTCAGAGCCGGGAATCTCACAGAACCTCAAGAAGCCCCCAGACCTCAGATCTGAGCACTGCACCCAGTGTCCAACAGGACACATGAAAACCACCTGGTTCATGATGGTGAAACTGAGGACGCACGGGGTGGAGGGAGACACCGCAGCACCGACACTTCATCTCATTTCGACATTTCGCCTCATTTTGTCTTTGCACGACCTTGAGGTGAGTCGTGATAGCGTTGCCTTGGAGGAGGAGAGTGCCCGTGTGTCGGGACGCAGGGGAGCCCTCGGACCCAGACACCTGACCCCAAAGCTCATGCTCCTGGTAGCCGGCTGGGAGGACAGACCCAGGCCACCGGCAGGGGGACATGGGGATCCCTGCCCCGAGTGTGTCCCGGGGCTCCCGCCTCCAGAAGCACCTCCTCTGACCTCAGAAAACAGGCTGAAAAAAAAAGCCAGAATAAGCTATCCGGATTTCCTGCGACCGCTTCAATAACCAACATGACATTGTGAAGGACACGCCAGCGCGCGTAATCTCCCCTGACAAGTCGTTAAGTATTTATAGAAACATTTCCTCCTGGCCCTGCTTAAGGGAAGCACTGTATCTAATTTCCTCGGGAGCCGTGTGCTGGGGCAAATCACAAGGATAATCTGTCATCCTAAACAGCAACGAATATTCAACCTGGAAAGAGTTGCTTGTTTAGCAAAGTCGCCATGCAGTAACAGGTTTTCCTTTGTTGTAGCTTTGCAATGAAAAGCCCGGGGGGTGGCGGACATGGGTGGGATGTGAGTCCATGGGGTGCTGGGTTCCCATGTTCCCAGGATGGGGGAGAGCTCCAGGCCCAGCTGAGCACTGGGAGCTGGGAAATCATGGATGATGGGAATAGCGTGCTGCAAGGAGTCTGCTTGAGATTCTTTCGTGTTCCCTCTGCCCAACCCTGTCCACCATGCTCTCTAAAATCAATAAATCTTAAAAAAATAAAAAAATAAAATAAAAAAAAAAGAGGCATTGCTGGCTCTGGGGCCATGGAGCCTGGATGCAAGGAGATTCCAGTGAGTTGGGTGACATAGCCTATAAATCTCTGGGGGGTCGAACTGGTGGCCCCGAGGTTAGTGGTCAAGTGGGTGTCCCCTTGAGGGAGCCGGTCCCAGCTCAGTGGTACTTTCAGAGATGTCCAGAAATTGGACGAATCATTCCAAGGGGTGAGTCCCCCGCCGTTTGGGCTGTGCCAGGAGAAGTTCATGGACCACCTCTCAGGCTTGATGCCGCAGAAATTCCCAGCCTGATCGAGGGCAGATGGGAGGGGGTGGGTGTTGAACTGACTCGCTTGAAGGACCCTTCTTATTATAGAACTCTGACTCTACTTCCAAGGCTTTCCCGTAGTCTTGGGGTCACATTCCCACCGTCAGAGTAGGTAAAACTAATTCTCCGCCCTCCACAACCCCAAGGGGTTGGGGGCTGCCTCAGCTGGGACAGGTGCCCCCAGCTACAGCACCAGGCCTGGAGCCTCTGACCCACCATCTCGTCTTCTCTCTGCCCCGCCGGGGAATCAGCTTCGGGGGAGGCGGGTAACAGTGGAGAGCCCCAGAGGCACCAGGGAAAGGTGACCCAGGTAGAGGAGACCCTGCCCCAGACCCGGCACCAGCAGGGCCTGTCCATGGGTGGCTTGAAAAGCCAAGAGATGTAAACACGAGACATGGGGAAGGCACAGACTCAGCTGCACGAGGGTCCCAACCACCCCAAAAGCCACAGGAAGCTGCGACTCCACGTCATCTGGCCTCTCGTACCAGAAACACAGGAAATCCGACCAAGAAGGCTGTGGGGGGGTTGATGAGTTCTCCTGGGGACCCTGCGACCCGAAGGGGCTGACTTCCCAGGGCTCCAAGGACACAGCACAATAAACGGCACACCTAGTCTCAGCTCCTCAGCACTGAAGGGCAGCTCAGCTCCCAGGTGCTAAGTGCCCCAAGTCTGGTGTCCACCAGAAAGCCACTGGTCGGCCTGACCCAGGGACCGGCCTTGACCTGACCCAGCCGCATTGGTAGAAGCCTGCCCCCACCTGCTGGCACTGAGCCTTGATGTCCAGCTGGTGGAACAGCAACGGGTGCTCCCCTGGGGCAGCAACCTGTCCCTCCGTGCCCCAAGGCCGCCCCACGCAGATGGCAGAGGACCGCATCACTCCTGGGGAGGTTGACGGCCGCAGGGTGCCATTTGGGGCGTGGGAGCATCCGGCCCGTTTGCATGAAGATGCCCAGAAGGAACAGGATCAGCCAAGGTTTGGTGGGGAGTCCATCCAGCAGGTTGGCTGCGCTAACTGGAGTTTTAAATTAGGACCCATGGTGGGGCACCTGGGGGGTTCAGCGGGTGAGCATTTACCTTCCGCTCAGGGCGTGACCCCGGGGTCCTGGGATTGAGTCCCACATCGGGCTCCCTGCAGGAAGTCTGCTTCTCCCTCTGCCTGTGTCTTTCTCTGTGTGTCTCATGAATAAATAAATAAATACAATCTTTTTTAAAAAAGATAAATAGATAAATAAAGTAATTAATTAGTAGGCACACGCTAGCCAGCGCCTAAAGGAGGTCACGGACACCTTGATTATCGACCGTTTTAGACTCTCCATCCCCAGGACTGTTGATGATACACGTGAATTCTCTTCAGACCCCTGAGCTTGTGCTAATGTATTACAGCAGCCCCAGAAAACCAACGCCCATGTTAAACAAGGGAATTCTGTAAAATACGTGTAAAATAAATGACGTCACAAGGTCCTGGACCGGGGTCACTCAGAGGGACTGTCCCTCAATGGTGGCGAAACGTAGACCTGGACCAAGGGACATGAGGGGGCACATTTCTGGTGCCATGTCCCATTTCCACCAACACGTCGGCAGACAAAACTAAATAACAGATATCAGAGGAAAATCTTTCCCAAGCAGTGAAATGAAACCAAACGAAACACAAAAAAACTGTCAGGGGAAATAAAGCCTACTGTCCCGCCAGATGGATCTCACCCAAACAGTCTAAGCGGGCAATTTCCACAAGCCCGGGGTATCTTTCCTGGGATCACGTGGTTCTGAGCCTCAGACACTCGAACCCAGTAAAAGGTTCCACTGCAAATCCAGTTCTTTCCAGAATAACATCCCCAGGGTGCAGCTGCCGATTGGCCAGGGCACATGTGTCAGCCGAGGGTTTTGTGAGTCCCATGGCGTCCGCAACCCCAGCATTTGGCAGAGTGCCTGGCACAAAGTGGATGCCTGGTAAATGTTTGTCAGATGCATCCCAGGATTATTATCACATGACACATCCTAGGATGTGACTAGGAAAAAGGAGGGGAGAGGAGATTTCTTGTGGATACAGTGAACAGCAGGTGTTTATCCCATCACTTCTGTCCAAAAGCAAAGGTTAGGAATCGTGCAGGAAGAAAGTCACACATGTAGAAGGGCTGCGATGCTGTCCTTAGGAAGGCCAGCTGGTAAGGCGCACCCTGAGCTGGCGTCTGGGAGCTTGAATGGCAAACAATCCCTTACATGGGTGTAAAACCTTCCCTAGAACACGAGGGTGGCTCTCCTGTGCTTGTATCATCTGGGCAGGCAACGTGTGGTTACAAAGAATGCCTGCTTTGCTTCTGGGAGGCTGGAACCCTGGCACTTGCCAGGCAGAGGGTTCTCCCCATAAAAACCTGGGGCGCTAAGCCTCTAATGAGCTGCCCTGGTTGGTAGGGAAGGCCTCCAAAAAGACCTGACCACCAGATGACCGTCGGAGGCTCCGGACGCTCTCCCCATCCTTGGAAGGTGGTTTCTATCTGCCCTCCCTGCTCCCAGAGGCTGCTCCAAGGGCATCACCTTGGGGTAGTGATGGAGCTGAGAACACCTGTGTAGATAGAAGGCCAAGCCTAGCTAAGGCCTCTTTGTAGTCTTCTACAATTTGGAGGATGGGTGCTGGGACCCACATGTCTCGTTGCCACTGAAGACAAACCTCGTGTGTGAGTTCCCTTTGCTTATTATAACTGCTACCTCCTGCCTGGAGGGGCAGCCACTCCTAGGTCCCTTTCCTGACCCCTGAGTCTGGGGTCCTATTCCCCAGACACCCGGAGGAAGATCCCCCAGAGGCTGGAAAACCCACCCTTGAGGAGAGCATTTCACACCTGTTGTCAGAACTCACTCCTGGGGGAGCTCGGTCCCTCCGGCATGATTACATTGGAAGCAAGAGCCTGGTCTCCTCCAGACTTTTTTCCATGTGCCTTCTCCTTTGCTGACTCCGCCTTGTGACTTCCCAGGAGTCGTCCCAGAACATCAGACCTGGAGGCGTGCCCAGGGCCCAACCGATGCACCATATCCAAATGGGTTTAAAGCATCAAACCCGAATTCAGCACACTTATTTTTTTCCTAATCAATATACGTCATCATTTTTACCACTGCACATACAGAAATTTATATAATCTACATTAATATCCAAATGTTAACTTTAGGGACGCCTGTGTGGCTCAGTGGTTAAGTGTCCGCCTTTGGCTCAGGGGGTGATCCTGAAGTCTCGGGATTGAGTCCCACATCCGGCTCGCTGCATGGAGCCTGCTTCTCCCTCTGCCTATGTCTCTGCCTCTCTCTCTCTGTATCTCTCATAAATAAATAAATAAAATCTTTAAGAAAAGACAAAGCTTAATTTTAAACAGATACATCTCAGAAGAGAAAACCACAGTGATGCACAGATTAGCTTTCCTTCCATATTCATCTGTGTCTTTATTCCAACCTGTGGCCACACTGTCTGGCCTGGCTGTCCACCTGTGGACCACAGACCATGAAGAAGCCACCAGGATACTAAATATTCTCTGTAGAGAATACTCAGAAAAACTCTCATATATGTGATAAAGGGGTTACCGCTCCCATAGCTCCTATAACTTGTTTAAAGATACAACTATTTTTCAAATGTATGTGGCTGCTTGAGTTTCACAAAACATGATTTATTAGGATGCCTGGGTGGCTCAGTGGTTGAGCATCTGCCTTTGGCTCAGGACATCATCCCGGGGTCCTGGGATCCAGTTCCACGTCAGGCTCCCTGCATGGAGCCTGCTTCTCCCTCTGCCTGTGTCTCTGCCTCTCTGTGTCTCTCATGAATACATAAATAAAATCTTTTTTTAAAAAAACAAACTTATTTAAAAGCACAACTGCATTTCTGGTCGTGAAGTTGGCTACATGCAATTCTACAAGATGAAATAAAACCAGTTTTGACTCTGTGCTAGCCTAGTAAAATAATAGGAAGCAATACCAGTATTTCAGAAATTGTGAAGAAATTTAGGAGAATATTAATAAACTGGATTTGATCTGGACAGAAACCAAATGAGGGAAATGCTGCTGAAGGGAAAGACTGTGTTAAAGGGAGAAGTGATGCTCAAGGGACTCCAGACTCAGAGGTATGAGATAGGAGGAGAGAGGGGCATTATCTGGGGGAGCCACACTCAGAGCAGTCAGACCGGTCAGCCCCTTCCCCATCCCAGGACAGACAGACTTGAAGCCCAGAGTGTGAAGTTGTGTCCTTTACATCCAAGGAAGCCCTAGACAAAACTGGCCACCAGGAAGGATGGGAATCTATGCACCCAGGAAAACACACTATCAACCACTCCCTGCCTGCAGGTGCCATGGAGGATGAGAGGCATCTATTCCCAGATATGAGGATGCATCACAAATTCACCAGGTATTCACAGAAAACCAATCACTGGAGGCCACCTCAAGCATACACCTAGATTAGGTGATGTGTAAGCTCAGGAGTGCTTCTGAAAGCTTCCTGGGCCAAGAGGACAAAAGCTGGGGTCCAGGTCTTGGGCAGGGGCACTAATGCATCACTCCCACTAAAGGCTGACATGAAGCCAAAGAGCTAAAGAGCTACATCCTAAGCTTGAGGGTGAACAAGAAGCCTGTCAGCCCTCACACAGACTTTCAGGTCTCACTTTCAAGTCCCCAGGTATTGCAGATGATTGCACCTGAAATCGGACAAAGGTGACTAGGGCTGGCACCTGGCAGAACTAATTGGAGAAGAACTGACATGATTCACCATGTCAGAGCAGATCCAAGAAAGAACCACCTCAAAATTTGAGGCTGGAAAATACAGCAGTTGAAAAAAAGTCAGAACTTGAGATGCAGCGGAAGAGAGAATTAGCAAAATGAAGTATATATCAGAGGAAAATACTTAGGATGAAGAAGTGAACGGTAGAGAGCTGGAAATTGGAGAGCAGAGGATAAGAGATACAGCGGATGCCATGAACAGACTGATGCGGGTTTAACTAGAATCCCAGAAGGAGAAGAGAAACAATATTGGAACAAAGAAAATGACCTTGGGGCGCCTGGGAGGCTCAGTGAGTGAGCATCCGCTTGTGGCTCAGGGCGTGACCTGGGGGTCCTGGGATGGATTCCCACATCGGGCTCCCTGCAGGGAGCCTGCTTCTCCCTCTGCCTGTGTCTCTGCCTCTCTCTTTGCATCTCTCGTGAATAAATAAATAAAATCTTAAAAAAAAATCACCAAAGCAAATGAAAGGAATCACATCCATGGATCTAAGCACCAATGACTCTAGCAAAATAAATAAAAATAAATACGCATTCAGATAAACCAAAATGAAAATCAATTTCATTTAATGCTAATAATATTGCCGGGAGCAAGTGCTGAACTACATGTAGAATCCAAATACAACAGCATGTGAGCCAAGAACAGGAGGAGATAAGGCTGCTCTAAGAAGGCTCCTTACCTGTACAGAAGGCAAATAAACGTAGTGAGTCTGTGGTGCACACTGTCACCCAGGGAGGCCATTGAATGATAATGGGAAGGCCTATAATTTCCATCTGACAGAGACACAGAAATGCACGCGTGTGTGCACATATATCTAGGAAAATTCTGAAAAATAAAAACGAGAGATTTGTCCAAACAAAGGTGGGGGGTAGGGCAGTGGGAGATATTAATGTGATGCTTGTTTAAATGATCGGGCGTGGGCCTGGGAGTGGTATAATATATATAACAGTACATAATAGGATAATAATAGGGTTAATATCCATTTTCCCCCCTCCCACATTTTAAAAAAGATTTTATTTATTTATTCATGAGAGACACACAGAGAGAGGCAGAGGAAGAAGCAGGCTCCCTCTGGGGAGCCTGATGTGGGACTTGATCCTGGGACTTTGGGATCCTGCCCTGAGCCAAAAGCAGACGCTCAACCCATGAGCCACCCAGATGTCCTCCCTCCCAAATTATATTCCTATTGAAACCCTGATTCCCAAAGTGATGGTATTTGGAGGTGGGGTGAGACATCTCACGACAGGACTAGTGCCAGAATTAAAAGAGGCAGACAGACAAAGGAGAGGGACACCATCAATCTCAGCAGAACTCGAACACGCCGGCACCTGTCAAGGACCTCCTGGCCTCCAGAACTGTGAGGAGTACATTTGTGTGTAAGCCTCTACATCTCTGGCATTTGGTTCTAGCAAAGATGAAATGACTAAGACATAGGAGGACAGATCGCGGGAAGGAACAGAATCCACAGCTTTGTTCTCTATGCCAATTCCATTGATTATGATGGAAGTAACATTGGAAGTAGGAACTGTTCAAAGTGTTCTACTTTAAATGTTTTAATGCCTGCTTTTGTAATTAGGGATCCAATATCATTTGTGATAAAGTCAGTGTGTAGATTCCTGGGATGGAAAAGGCTAATCAATAGTTTCATGAAAACCGTGTATCTGTGTAAGGAAAAAAAGTTAGAGGCCTAACCTACACCATACAAAAAAAAGAAAGTCCAGTTAGATTACAAAGTGAAATGCAAGAAAGAAACAATTGAAGCTTTGGAATAAGATTATAAAGAAATTCCCAGTATTTGAAAGATTTTCCTAAAAATGAGACACAGAACCCAGAAGCCACGTGATAAAAGTTTAATATCATCGAATTTTTAAAGACTTTGTGGAAACATGACACCTTGCGTACAAAGTCAAATCACAAACAGCAAGTTAGGAGCCACTCTATGTAGCACATTGAAGACACCGAGAACTTATAGCCGGAATACATTGGGATCTTACACAAATCAAAAAAAAAAAAAAAAAAAAAAAGACACACAATAAAAATTGGAAAATTATATGAATAGGCAATTCTCAGAAGAAAAACACAAATGTCATTAAAAAAAAGAAGAACACAAATGTCAATAACCACACAAGAAGATGCAGAGCTTCTGCTAGCAACCAGGGAAACAGAATAAAACAATAATGAGAAAGGGGTTCCTGGGTGGCTCAGTGGTTGAGCATCCACCTTTGACTCAGGGCATGCCCCCAGGGTCTGGGGATCCAGTCCCACGTGGAGCTCCCCACAGGGAGCCTGCTTCTCCCTCTGCTTGTGTCTCTGCCTCTCTCTGTGTCTTTCAGGAATAAATAAAATCTTAAAAAAAATTAAAAAACAATAATGAGATATGATCTTGCCCTCATGACGTTGCCAAAAATTAAAAAGATTGATAGTAAACAAATATTAGCAAGAATAGGAGGAACCAGTTCGGAAGCCATCTGGCATCGTGGGCCAGGTTACACACGCATTCCCTTCACCCCAGCGATTTCAACTCCTGGAGACCCGCCAGGAGAAATGCTGGCGCGCGGGCACGGAGATACACCTGCGGCGGTGAGTCGCACTGCGAGGGGGTGGGGGGCTCAGAAACCCACACCCCTCGGGCGGCAGCCTAGACAAATCTTACCGTGATGGCATTCTCTGCAGACGCTGAAAAGACGCGTCGGTGTCTCTGACACAGAGGGATGCTCCAGACGTCATGAGCACAATCAACTAGAACGATAACACGTCTTGTGTGACATCCCCCGCGTGGGTGAGCACACACCAGGAGTGGACAGATGTCAAGACTCAGGTGCGGTTTCTGCAGGGACGGGTAGGTGGGGGGATGGATGGGCAAAGACAGGATGAGTTTTGCTCAAGACCAAGACTCACCAACACGCACTGTGTGTTGGGCCCCTTTGGGGTCCTTGGAGAGGATATTCTTAGACGTCCGAGGGGAGGTGGGACCCCAGGACTGGAGCTGACTCGGGGTGACTCCTTGTCAGGGAAGAAGCCCTGTGGCTGGAAGCTTTCAGCTCGCAGCCCCCGGTGGACCTGTTCTACTTTCCTTCTCAGATATGTGACCTGACGGCTGTGATTAACGAGTCCCGTCCGATAATAGTTCCAGATTCTCTGGGGCACAGATCGAACCCCCTTCTGGGAGGAATGGGTTTCTTCACCGCAGGTGAGGTCTGGCTGCCGGGAGGCAGGCCCCTCCCCGCGCTGCCCAGTGGCCTCCAGCCGGGAGTGGTGACCCCCAACCCGTGGCTACAAATGCCCGTTTACCCCAGATCACTCTGAGCTGTGAAATCTTATGAAAGCAGGAACGAGGGAAACCCGGGTGGCTCAGCGGTTTGGCGCTGCCTTTGGCCCAGGGTGTGATCCTGGAGACGTGGGGTTGAGTCCCGTGTCGGGCTCCCTGCATGGAGCCTGCTTCTCCCTCTGCCTGTGTCTCTGCTTCTCTTTCTCTCTCTCTGTCTCTCATGAATAAATAAATAAAATCTTTAAAAAAAAAAAAGAAAGAAAGCAGGAACGTGTTAGCATAATACCTACGAAATATCTCATTACAGAAATAAACGTCCCCCAAGTTTAGCTTTTTAGTCCATATCTTCTTAATAGGGGATGTTAAAGAACTCTCTCATCTGGAAGTTCAGAAAGACACTTTGATGTTGAAGACAGGATTTTTTTTTTCTTTTTGGCCTTCAAGAGGCCATGCTGGGCCAGCTCTCGGGCTCGTCATCACCAGTCTTCCTGCAGATGAAAGGGAGTGTAGTGGGACAGGAGAGGGTGGAGTGGGAGGGAAATAAACGTGCTTTCAGTTGTGGAGTATAAACCCAAAAAGGGAAGGGTCATGGCCAAGGCGGGATCTGCCCTCTAACGCACACCCCTGGAGACCTCGCCCACAGAGACAGCTGCATGGGGTCCCCAGCGGCCACCTGGGGCCACCACGGCCTACAAACCCAGTCTCCCTGGTCGGGTGGGGGCTGCACCCTTTCCTCCTCACTCCAGGGCTCTGCTTTAGCATCCAGGCAGCTAAAGGTTGCCAGAGAAAAGCACTTTAAACGAACTGATCAGTGATGCTTTAAATTCATGCCACGGGCTCCGTGGCTGAGCATCTGCCTTTGGCTCAGGGTGTGATCCCGGGGTCTTGGGATCGAGTCCTGCATCAGGCCCCCCACAGGGAGCCTGCTTCTCCCTTGGCCTTTGTCTCTGCCCCTTTCTGTGTGTCTCTTGTGAATGAATGAATGAATGAATGAATAAATGAATAAATAAATAATAAAATCTTCAAAATGTATAAATGAATAAATAAAATCTTTAATTTTTTAATTCACACCACAGAAGAAATGCAAACAGGAGTGGGGGCGGAGGGAGAGGTGCCCAGCTGAACATCACTCCCTATATTTTCACACCCTTAACCTCCTCCGACCCCCCACTTCAGCCCATGAAGCCACATCCCTCTTCATGGAGGAGTAAAGATCACCATCAACAGAGACCCCTGCCCCCGCCCCGCACCCACTTGCTGACCTGTCTCATGAAGAATGAACCCCTGCTCTTCCCAGAGGCCAGCGCCCTCTGGACTCCAACCTCTCTCGCCTTCTCCAACCGGCACCTATGTCCTTGCCGTAAAGCCCAACGAGAGTGCCCTCTTCACAAACACACAAGGTCAGTGTTTCTCTGCCTGTTGCCACCTCGTCAGTCTGTTATCTCTCTGTCATGATCACGTGCACATCCCAGGAAGTAGATGCAGGAGCCCACTGATCAACCGTACACGCTCCGGCACACTGCACGGACACATGTGTGCACATGTGCACAAGCCTGAGCATACCCCAGTTCTGCAGAGCCAGAAGCCCAAGCCCCCTGGACACCACGTCACCGTTTCTATAAGTGTTGACAGCTTCCCTGAGGCTTCCTTCTCCTGGGACTGTATTTCTCAGTAGATACAGGAAACTGAAGAGGAAAAGGAAAAAGTTACCTGTGATTATTGCCACAGAATGCCCCATCCCCTGGTCCTTATCTCTTGACTTTTGGGGATTTTATTTTATTTTTTTAAAGACTTTATTTATTCATGAGAGACACACAGAGAGAGGCAGAGACACAGGCGGAAGGAGAAGCAGGCTCCCTGTGGGGAGCCCCATGAGGGACTCAATCCCTGAACCCCAGGGTCATGCCCTGAGCCAAAGGCAGACACTCACCCGCTGAGTCACCCACATACCCCTAAACATTGTGGATTCTATTCTGGAGACTCCAGATTTTTCAAATTACTCTGAAGAGTGTGAATATCTTGGTTTAAGCTGCATCTAAGTTGCTTAGACTCAAGCGACAAGTTCTGTACCAGCTGCAGGGGACAGCAGGTCAGATTTCATTTTGCTTCTTTGGCCTTAGTTTGGTTCTTTGATTCTTTGCATCCTGTTCCAAGTCTGAAGCATGCACTGCCTCTGCTGGGTCATGGCTTCGGATTCCCTCAGTTTGTAAGTCATAAAAATGAGAACATGCCCTCACACCCATCCTCTCTTCCAGGTCTCAAATACCCTACACAATCTGCTTACTTCTGTTCACTCCCTTCAGAGCCCTTGGGATTTTTATATTTTATCCCGAATTTATAGCCATTATGTAAAGGAGGGTTCATCCATAAGGCACTTTTCTACTGTATTGGAGGAGGAACCCAAACACAATCAACACATAGTCTTTACAATTACATTTAACATATCAGTTTGTTTGTGTACATCCTTATTTATAGTTAGCTTGAATTCCATAAAAATAAGATTGGGGTGGGGGAAACAAAAAATAAAGGCAGATGGGTACAGGAAGGGTATAATGAGAACTTGCTAGCTAAGGAAAGCTATCACAATTGAAAGAAATTCTGAAATTTCCTTGCAGCCAAGGAAACAAGAAAAATTATATGCATTTTGTATGTTTCCAAGGCTGGTAATAGGGAACCTGCAAATTCACTGAGGCGTTGTTTCCTAGTCCTGAAGTCAATGGAGTGACATGGCATCTCCTGTACACAAAGATACTCCTGGTATTTGATTATTAAATAATTCAAGTAAAGCATTTCCTATAGTGCACATAGAGAGTGATAGTGATGGTGATGATGGTGATATGATGATGGTGATGGTGGTGATGGTGGTAGTGATGGTGGTGATGATGGTGGTAGCGATGATGGTGGTGTTGGTAATGGTGGTGGTGGTGATAACATTAGTGATGGTGTTGAGGATGGTGGTAATGGTAATGATATGATGGTGGTGATGGTGTTGGTGATGGTGATGATGGTAATGGTGATGGTGGTGAGGATGGTGGTGGTGGTGATGGTCCTGGTAGTGATGGTAACGGTGATGGCAAGGATGGTGGTGATGATGGTGGTGATGATAGTGGTGATGGTGGTAGTAGTGGTGATGGTGATGGTGGTGAGGACAGTGCTGGTAGTGGTGGAAGTGGTGGTGAGGATGGTGCTGGTAGTGGTGGTGATGGTGGTGAGACAAAGTCTACATTTATGCTGCCTTTGGAAAGGAGAACCACTTCCATCTACTGACAGATTTTGACCTGACACCCAGTAAGTCAGAATGTCAAATGTCACTCACTTAAGCTGGTTCTGATGGAAACTGTCCCCCAAGGACCAGCAAACCAGCTGCTTTATGGCCTGGGTCTGGGCATCAACCTCCCAGCCCCGTGGATACTTCAACTTAGTAAGCCCAGTAGCAAGGCCCAGGGAGCCGGCTGTGGGGAGGGCCTGTGGGATCCTCCGCTCAATCTCCACCTAAGTGCCAGGTGCTTTGTTCTGAGGAATTAATCAGAGAAGCAATGATCTGGAGAGGGCACTTGGGGAAGGAGGAAGTGTGATGCATGTTAACCAGCCTTGAGCGTGAAGCCAGGGCAGGGCCTGGAAGGCCATGTACATGCAGCTCCTGCAAACCTGGCCTTGTCCCCTTGGCTGGCATCCCCCCGCCATGGACGGTAGATCCCACAGGGTGGTAGCCAGGGTGAGAAACAGCAACAGCTCACGTTCAGGGGGTGCTTGCTTTGTGCCAAGGCATACGGCACCACCTGAGCAAAGGTGTATGGGCTTGCCAAATCCCCCACGACAACCTGGGCTATAGGTGTTGTCATCATTCCCGTTCTACCCAGAGAGGCCCAGAGAGGCCCAGAATCCTGACCAGGGCCACACAGCCGAGGGCAGGCCTGGTGCCGAAGCTGGACAGCGTGATCCCGGAGCTCAGCCCTCATTCACAAGGGTGCACATTGTAGCAAACAGCCCAGGGTAGCGTTCCCTAACAGGCGACCACTTCCTAGAACGCACACTGGAACAAGAAGTGCCGCCCCAGGGAACTCTGGCTGCAGTTCTCGGCTCTCACTTAACCAAACACTAAATCTGTCTTACCTTTGCAAAGGAGAACCCATGGCTTTTCTTCCCCCAAATGTCTTTTTTTGTTGTTGTTAAGATTTTATTTATTTATTCATGAGAGACACACAGAGAGGCAGAGATACAGGCAGAGGGAGAAGTAGGCTTCCTGCGGGGAGCCCGATGTGGGACTTGATCCCAGGACCCTGGGATCATGCCCTGAGCTGAAGGCAGCCGCTCAACCACAGAGCCACCCAGTGCTCCTCTTCCCCTGAACTTCTCAAAGGGGAGGGAAGACTGGGGCCTCGCACTCTCTTTCTGGATGCGGGAAGAGATGCCCGAGCCTGTGCTTCCCATGCACCTATGACGGCTGCCAGCCTCCCTGCCCCAGGAACCCTGCTCCCTGCAAGACTCCTTCCCAATGGGAGGTCCAGGCCCCAGCCACCCTTGCCCTCCCCCAGGCAGGTGAAACATGCCGTTTTACACCTTCCTACACCTACCCTAGAAAGAGCCTCGAAAAGAAATGCCATTCTTGCTTTCTCTGAATAATTAAAAGCTTTGGGGCATAATGGAGACATATGGGGGTTTCTCCGGAAATCTAGACCACCCTAAAAGTTCATGCTCAGCCACTTGGAAGCTGGCTCTGTGCCCTGCAGCAGGTGATTACATTGGATCCATTTGCTAAATATACGTTTCAAAGTCAAGGTAACTTAGACACACACTTTCAAAACCCAGCCTCATAAGAAGGGTTTCCACTGAGAAGCACTGCCACCTCCTCCCCCCAGCCCGGGCACCTTGGAGAGGCCCCCGGAAATAGGTTTGGTTGAGATGTTAATGCTTCTGGCTTCTCTGGGCCCCGTGGGGTAGAGACGAGGGCTCTTCCTCACTCAGTTCATCCAGTGTCTGCCCCTGACAGGGCTACGTGCTGGGGCTCGGGCCGAGACGCCACACAGACCAACCTAATACATTCCCACCTTGAAATAGCCTCTAGCTAGGGCGATACGAGGGCCGGATGTTAAACCAGGCACTGAGAAGGCCAGAAAGAAAGAAATCACTGGCAAAATAAAAATACAAGAGAGTGGGATGCCTGGGTGGCTCAGTGGTTGAGCATCTGCCTTCGGCCCAGGGCGTGACCCCAGGGTCCCAGAATCCAGTCCCGCATCGGGCTCCCTGCAGGAAGCCTGCTTCTCCCTCTGCCTGTGTCTCTGCCTCTGTCTGTGTCTCTCATGAATAAATAAATTAAATATTTTAAAAAATTAAAAATTAAATTAAATAAAAATAAAATAAATAAAAATACAAATGAGCATTTCAGAAATCTGGGGGAAAGGCCATGCAGGGGCTCAGAGTGGGAGTCAGGGAGGGTGCAGGGCTGCCGGGCATCCGCTTCTCCCCCAAAACAGAAAGGATGAGGAGGGAAAGAACAAGCAGGCTCTTGCAGGCAGGGGGTTTGTAGGGTGTTGAGGAGGAGAACACTGGGGTCCAGACGCACATCGCTTCCATCCTGCGGGACCCGGGGAGCCCGTCTCTGGGCACTCCGGGATGCTCGTCAGTAGGACATCAGAGTGACACGTAGTCACAAACACCTGTGACACGGTAAGATCGGGATGTCTTAGCTAAGGGTAGCACCACCCCACCTCCCTCCTGCCCTGCACGGTCCCAACCACCCTCTTTTCTACCCGAGGCTACACCATCGCCCGTCCCACCCGGATCCTCGTCCACGTCGAATGACACCGTGTGGGAGGAGCTGGCATCTGAGCGCAGCCCGGGCCTGTGCCCCAGCTTTGCTGCCTTCCTTACCCAGAGCCTCACAGCAGAGCCCCCGTGGCTCTGCGTCTCCAGGAGTCAGGCTGCCCCATGGCCCCAGGGCGGCATGGGGAGGGGGAGAGTGAACCCCCAGTGCTGGCAGGATCAGCGATGGTGCGACGCCTCACCCTCAGCTTCAGGATTCCTCCCGGGAGCTCTTCTAGCATCTGCTGACATGCCCCTGGCAATGGGTGTCGCATCACTGCTCCCAGAACCACCTCCCCTCAGGGAGACGAATCCTCCAGGATGAGCTGAAATCCATCCTTTTTGGGAAGGGGTCGTGAGACGGCCACCAGGCCCCTGTGTAGGCCTCCACCTGCCATGCTGCCCAGAAGAATTAATCCCATTATCAAATGGCCAGCCCCAGGGGCTGAACTTCCAAAGGCTTACAGCAAGGTGGGTTAATTAAAATCTTTGATCGAAGCCCCATAAATGGCATAAAGCTTCTCTCTCTTAATTATCCTGGATGGTCTCACAAGCACTAGAGCCAAACGGGAGGTGATGCGGAGGCAGGGATGTGGAGGGGAGATGAGCAGCCTGGAGGAGGGCTCAGAGAAAGCGTGGGCCGGCAGGCAGGAAGCTGCCACGCCAGCACCCCGAGCAACCCTCCTCGCGGGGCCCCGGGGAGGCAACAAACTTACCTGCTGATGCTGGGTGGGACCAGAGGGCTGAGCAGGGGCCCGACCCCAAGGACAGCTGCTGAGGGCGGTGAGTAACGGTCCTGTGGGCGAAGTCTAGCTACGCAGAGGGGGAGCGGGATGCAGGGGACGAGCTGAGAGGCAGGAAGCCCAGGTCGCTGACTGTCCAAGCGAGAGAACGTGCCACCCCATTCCAGGCGATGGCAGGGGTCGAAGCAGGTGGGTTTGAGGGATGCTGGGGCCACACAGGAGAGTCTGGGGGTGGCATGCTGCTTGGGTGTCTGGGTGAGTGACGGTGACCTCCCCCGCCCCCCAGGTGAACCAGGAGGGAGAGCCGGCTGAGGGCCAGGGAGATGGAGGAGTCCCAGTTGGACACTTGGAGTCTGACCGGCCGGTGACCCCATCACAGCTCCCAGGAAGATCCTCAGGGACTGTCCATGCGTCTGGGGGTGCCGCTGGCTGTGTGGGAGGACCTCCGGGCCATGCCCTCGCCCTTGCCTCCCGCCAGCTGCAGCAGCGCACGATGGCCCCAGGAATCCGCATTTCCCTCGGGTGTGCGGGGTGATCCCTGGTCAGATCCAGAAGCCTTCTGCTGCGACACTCCCCATCACCCAGCCATAAGTCCCAACCCCTGCAAGTTCCCCCCATGCGCTCTCTTCCACTATTAACACACCCATAGGTCACTAACACAACACATGCTGGTTGTGATGACAATCTGAGGAGGACAATTCACATTTCTGCGAACTTTTATAAAAGGAAAGCAAGAGCCTCCTTAGAAAACTGTTATTTTTTTTCCTCGATCTTTACTGATCTATAACCTGAGTAAAAACAATGTACTTTCTAAAGAATCACAGCTTCAGGGGAGCCCCTGGCATCAACCCTCTAGCCAAGCAGCTCCCATTTTGCTTCCCGTATGCAGGAATTCAGGCACAACCATGAGGAAAGGTGTCTGTGCCCCGTGCCCAAGGAGAAGCAGCGGTGGTGCAGGGCCCCACATGCCACCACCCCTCCTGTGCTGGAGACAGAAATGCTCCTGCAGAGGTGCCCCTCCCCTGTGCGACCCAGATAAGACAGCTGGGTGACCCTTTGTCTGCCTGTGATGGGGTCGAACACAGACCTCCCCGGAATTCCCATCTTTTGTCCCACAAATGATCAGCTGATTTGTTTGTCCTCCCAAAATGGCTGGAGAGAGAGCATCATGCCCCTGATCGGCCAAGACTCCCCTGCCCTCCGAGCCCTGACCTCCCCGCTACAAAGTGTAAGGCGGGATCTCCCTGAAGAGATATTCATCTGCAGCCAGGGAGCTGGCCTCATTGCAGAGATGAAATCTGTCCCCTTGCAAGTCCAGTTTTGCCTTTGACAGGCACCAGTACTGTTAGTGTCTGCAATTTGGTCGATTAACTGATGACCATGGTCAGCACGGCGTCTGGAGACAAGGTTATGACATGGCTTCTGGTGGGACCACCTGCATTGCCCACAAGAGGGGCTTTTGTGATGGGCCATCCTTTCTTCTGGACCTCCCAACCCTGAGGCACGTACAGACTTCCGTTCGGGCTTGCAGACACGTGCTGCTGAGGCACGGGAACCACCTTAGGCTCACGGCCTCCCCATTTAACTCATGTTTGATGCACTAGGTCTGGCCCATCCCGCTTCCTCCACCTCACCTAGGCAGGCTTGCTCCCTTGTCCGCAGCCCTGCTCATCAGCTTTCTAGGAATGATTCAAACGCCCCCTGTTCCAAGAAACCCTCCCTGCCAGGCCTCCCTCTGAATTGCAGGGAGGGCTCCTTCTGTGCTTCACTCTCCAGTCTTTGCCAATGGTGTCTGGTCGCCGGACCAGCGCAGCACAGAGTGGGACACCAGCAGGTCTTGGGACCAAGACACAGGTTGGCAAGTCCACTTGGCAGTGGGTTGCCTGTGGCCTTCTGTGAGCCACAAAGTTCTTGCTGGGCCTCTGTTTCTCCGTCTATAAGACGGGAATGCCAATCTGAGCGGGAACCCCCCACTTCCATCCCCGCGTGAGGATCTTGTTAGGGGCAGTGGGTCTGGGGTGAGCCTGACCTGCCATGTTCCCAGCAAAGCCCCAGGTGATGCCATAGCTACGGGGCCACGGCCACACATCCAGCAACAGGATCCAATATGTTCAGCTCCTGCGAGCACCTGAGCCGTAGTAGGAGCTCAGTAAGCAGGAGGCTCAGTGATGCTACTGAGCCGGTGCCGGTGCCAGACACGGTAGGTGCTGGGGATGCTGGGAGCTGCTATCACTGAGGCTGATGGCCTTGCAGCCTGGACAGGAGCCGAGCATGGGGCTGGCACTTAGTCTTCCATTGAAAGGCCTTCCTCCTCTGGGAAGGAAAAAACAAAGTAGTTTACTTTTTTATTTTATTTTTGTAAAGATTTATGTATTTATTTATGATAGACATAGAGAGAAGAGAGAGAGAGAGAGAGGCAGAGACACAGGAGGAAGGAGAAGTAGGCTCCATGCCGAGAGCCCGACGCAGGACTCAATGCTGGGACTCCAGGATCGCGCCCTGGGCCAAAGGCAGGCGCTAAACCACTGAGCCACCCAGGGATCCCCTAGTTTACTTTTTAAAAAGATTTTATTTATTTATTCATGAGACAGAGAGACTGGCAGAGGGAGAAGCAGGATCCCCGCAGAGAGCCTGATGCGGTACTTGATCCCAGGACTCCAGGATCACGACCTGAGCTGAAGGCAGATGCTCAACCCCTGAGCCACCCAGGTGCCCCAGTAAAGTAGCTTTTATGAAGCTGTGGCAGGGTAGGGTCTGCTTTGTCCTGCATTCTGAGCACAAATGCACAAATCACGGCCCAGAGGAGGCCACTAGTCCTCAACATTGCCCTATGAGGGGCCCGCCAGCTTTCCCCCAAAAGCTTCCCTCCTCTGAGGCCAATTTCTGATGGAAATGAGGCCCCTGCCTCTGCACATCTATAAGCTGAGGGAAACAGTTGGCATCATAACCTTGGGGGCGGGGGGGGGTGGAGACAAATAAAGGAGTCTCAAGAGGTTTATCAGAGACCCCAGGAAGCTGTAAAACATATGTTGTGACATTTTGGCCCCTGATAGGTAGCAGCAGATGGGGAAAGACTCCCTCCGACCTGACTCAGAACAAGTTAATGAGGACCTGCCCCACCTCCTGCCCTGGGGGGCAGAGTCCCCCTCCCCGCCCCTGCAGGGACCCATCTGCAGAGCCTCCATCTCAGGCCCATCAAACCGGCAGAGCGGGGCTCGGCATCCGGCGGAGAGCCTCTTCTGCCTCCAAGACCCTGAGATGTGGGCACAGGCAATGACCTATCTTGGGCACCAGGTGCCTGGAGACATTCCACCTCCAAAGATGGGGGGAGAGGGGGTTCAAGCCGTTGATTGGCCCAGGGGTGAGGAAAGCAGTCACAGCCTGGAACAGCAGTTCCCGGCTCTGGTTACACATTAGAATCACCTAGGGTGGGGTCGGAGGCGAGGGGGTGTCTTTGAAAATATAGGGATGCGGGACACACTAGATGGTGGAAGAGTAGGTTCCCCAAGTCACCTGTCCCCACCAAATTACCTAGATAACCTTCAAATCATCCTGAAAATCTACGAATTCGGCCTGAGATTTAAAGAGAGAACAGCTAGAGGCTACAGTGAGAAGAGTTCCGCTTCTATCAAGGTAAGAAGATGCTTCTATCACGGTAGGAAGATGAGGGTGGGGGGTGGGGGTGGGGGGATAAAGAAACAAAAGGCATCCAAGGGGGAGGGGCCGCGCGAGGAGCCGGGCTAAGGTCGGGGCGAGTGTCCCCAGGACAGGAAAGCACCGTCCTGGAGACGCAGGAGCTTCACCAACCTTCCCTGACTGAAAGGCCTCGCAGGGAGTTAGAGCAGGACCCAGGAGGGCGGGGATGCCCTCAGGCTCCCTGGGACACTAACAGGCACCTGCGCCCCGGGAGAGTGCGCCGAGCTCCCTAAGGGCTGCAGCGCGCACGGCGGGACCCGGAACAGCTCCGAGGGGCTCGGGCGGCGGCTCCGCGGAGGGGGCTGCGGGGCGGGAGCGCGAATCCAACAGCGCAGGCCCCGGAGCACAGGGCACTGGGGACACAGCCCAGGATCCGGCCTCCCCCGGGACAGGCAGAGGCCGGGAGGGCCCAGGACAGCAAGGACGCTCCTGCCCCGAGCTGAGCAGATCAGCGGCCCCGCCCCGGAGCCTCCAGGCCCTGCAGACGGAGAGCTCCGGAGTTCCTGCGGGGGCTGAATCCAGGGCTCCAGGGCTGGCCCCGCCACTGCGGTTGTTCCTCCTGCGGCCTCAAGGGGTAAACAACCTCCACGAGCCCTGCACCAGGCAGGGGGCAGAGCAGCTCCCCCAAGTGCTAACACCTGAAAATCAGCACAACAGGCCCCTCCCCCCAGAAGACCAGCTAGACGGACAAGTTCCAGGGGAGTCAAGGGACTTAAAGTACACAGAATCAGAAGATACTCCCCTGTGTTTTTTTTTTCTTTTTGATTTCTCTTTGCTTTCCCCACCCCTTTTTCTTCCTTTCTTTTTCTTTCTCTTTTTCTTCTCTTTTTTTCTTTTTTTTTTCTTCCTTTTTTCTTTTTATCTTTTCTTTCCTTCTTTCTCTCCTCTCTTTTTCTCCTTTTCCCAATACAACTTATTTTTGGCCACTCTGCACTAAGCAAAATGACTAGAAGGAAAACCTCACCTCAAAAGAAAGAATCAGAAATAGTCCTCTCTCCCACACAGTTACAAAATTTGGATTACAATTCAAGGTCAAAAGCCAATTCAGAAGCACTATTATACAGCTACTGGTGGCTCTAGAAAAAAGCATAAAGGACTCAAGAGACTTCATGACTGCAGAATTTAGATCTAATCAGGCAGAAATTAAAAATCAATTGAATGAGATGCAATCCAAACTAGAAGTCCTAACGACGAGGGTTAACGAGGTGGATGAATGAGTGAGTGACATAGAAGACAAGTTGATGGCAAAGAGGGAAACTGAGGAAAAAAGAGACAAACAATTAAAAGACCATGAGGATAGATTAAGGGAAATAAACGACAGCCTGAGGAAGAAAAAACTACATTTAATTGGGGTTCCCGAGGGCGCCGAAAGGGCCAGAGGGCCAGAATATGTATTGGAACAAATCATAGCTGAAAACTTTCCTAATCTGGGAAGGCAAACAGGCATTCAGATCCAGGAGATAGAGAGATCCCCCCCTAAAATCAATAAAAACCATTCAACACCTCGACATTTAATAGTTAAGCTTGCAAATTCCAAAGATAAAGAGAAGATCCTTAAAGCAGCAAGAGACAAGAAATCCCTGACTTTTATGGGGAGGAGTATTAGGGTAACAGCAGACCTCTCCACAGAGACCTGGCAGGCCAGAAAGGGCTGGCAGGATATATTCAGGGTCCTAAATGAGAAGAACGTGCAACCAAGAATACTTTATCCAGCAAGGCTCTCATTCAAAATGGATGGAGAGATAAAGAGCTTCCAAGACAGGCAGGAACTGAAAGAATATGTGACCTCCAAACCAGCTCTGCACGAAATTTTAAGGGGGACTCTTAAAATTCCCCTTTAAGAAGAAGTCCAGTGGAACAATCCACAAAAACAAGGACTGAATAGATATCATGATGACACTAAACTCATATCTTTCGATAGTAACTCTGAACGTGAATGGGCTTAATGACCCCATCAAAAGGCACAGGGTTTCAGACTGGATAAAAAAGCAGGACCATTTGCTGTCTACAAGAGACTCATTTTAGACAGAAGGACACCTACAACCTGAAAATAAAAGGTTGGAGAACCATTTACCATTCAAATGGTCCTCAAAAGAAAGCAGGGGTAGCCATCCTTATATCAGATAAACTAAAATTTACCCCAAAGACTGTAGTGAGAGATGAAGAGGGACACTATCTCATACTTAAAGGATCTATCCAACAAGAGGACTTAACAATCCTCAATATATATGCCCCGAATGTGGGAGCTGCCAAATATTTAAACCAATTAATAACCAAAGTGAAGAAATACTTAGATAATAATACACTTATACTTGGTGACTTCAATCTAGCGCTTTCTATACTCGATAGGTCTTCTAAACACAACATCTCCAAAGAAATGACAGCTTTAAATGATACACTGGACCAGATGGATTTCACAGATATCTACAGAACTTTACATCCAAACTCAACTGAATACACATTCTTCTCAAGTGCACATGGAACTTTCTCCAGAATAGACCACATACTGGGTCACAAATTGGGTCTGAACCAATACCAAAAGATTGGAATCGTCCCCTGCATATTCTCAGATCATAATGCCTTGAAATTAGAACTAAATCACAACAAGAAGTTTGGAAGGACCTCAAACACGTGGAGGTTAAGGACCATCCTGCTAAAAGATAAAAGGGTCAACCAGGAAATTAAGGAAGAATTTAAAAGATTCATGGAAACTAATGAGAATGAGATACAACCGTTCAAAATCTTTGGGATGCAGCAAAAGCAGTCCTAAGGGGGAAATACATCGCAATACAAGCATCCATTCAAAAACTGGAAAGAACTCAAATACAAAAGCTAACCTTACACCTAAAGGAGCTAGAGAAAAAACAGCAAATAGATCCTACACCCAGCAGAAGAAGAGAGTTAATAAAGATTCGAGCAGAACTCAACGAAATCGAGACCAGAAGAACTGTGGAACAGATCAACAGAACCAGGAGTTGGTTCTTTGAAAGAATTAATAAGATAGATAAACCATTAGCCAGCCTTATTAAAAAGAAGAGAGAGAAGACTCAAATTAATAAAATCATGAATGAGAAAGGAGAGATCACTACCAACACCAAGGAAATACAAACGATTTTAAAAACATATTATGAACAGCTATACGCCAATAAATTAGGCAATCTAGAAGAAATGGACGCATTTCTGGAAAGCCACAAACTACCACAAACTACCAAAACTGGAACAGGAAGAAATAGAAAACCTGAACAGGCCAATAACCAGGGAGGAAATTGAAGCAGTCATCAAAAACCTCCCAAGACACAAAAGTCCAGGGCCAGATGGCTTCCCAGGGGAATTCTATCAAACGTTTAAGGAAGAAACCATACCTATTCTACTAAAGATGTTTGGAAAGATAGAAAGAGTTGGAGTACTTCCAAATTCAATCCAAATTCATTCTATGAGGCCAGCATCACCTTAATTCCAAAACCAGACAAAGACCCCACCAAAAAGGAGAATTATAGACCAATATCCCTGATGAACATGGATGCAAAAATTCTCAACAAGATACTAGCCAATCGGATGCAACAGTACATTAAGAAAATTATTCACCATGACCAAGTAGGATTTATCCCTGGGACACAAGGCTGGTTCAACACTAGTAAAACAATCAATGTGATTCATCATATCAGCAAGAGAAAAACCAAGAACCATATGAACCTCTCATTGGATGCAGAGAAAGCATTTGACAAAATACAGCATCCATTCCTGATCAAAACTCTTCAGAGTGTAGGGATAGAGGGAACATTCCTCAACATCTTAAAAGCCATCTACGAAAAGCCCACAGCAAGTATCATTCTCAATGGGGAAGCACTGGAGCCTTTCCCCTAAGATCAGGAACAAGACAGAGATGTCCACTCTCACCACTGCTATTCAACATAGTACTGGAAGTCCTAGCCTCAGCAGTCAGACAACAAAAAGACATTAAAGGCATCCAAATTGGCAAAGAAGAAGTCAAACTCTCCCTCTTCGCCGATGACATGATACTCTACATAGAAAACCCAAGAGACTCCACCCCAAGATTGCTAGAACTCATACAGCAATTTGGCAGCGTGGCAGGATACAAAATCAATGCCCAGAAGTCAGTGGCATTTCTATACACTAACAATGAGACTGAAGAAAGAGGAATTAGGGAGTCAATCCCATTTACAATGGCACCCAAAAGCATAAGATACTTAGGAATAAGCCTAACCAAAGAGGTAAAGGATCTATACCCTAAAAACTATAGAACACTTCTGAAAGAAATTGAGGAAGACACAAAGAGATGGAAAAATATTCCATGTTCATGGATTGGCAGAATTAATATTGTGAAAATGTCAATGTTACACAGGACAATGTACATGTTTAATGCAATCCCTATCAAAAACCATGGACTTTCTTCAGAGAGTTAGAACAAATTTTTTTTAAGATTTGTGTGGAATCAGAAAAGACCCCGAATAGCCAGGGGAATTTTAAAAAAGAAAACCATATCTGGGGGCATCACAATGCCAGATTTCAGGTTGTACTACAAAGCTGTGGTCATCAAGACAGTGTGGTACTGGCACAAAAACAGACACATAGATCAATGGAACAGAATAGAGAACCCAGAAGTGGACCCTGAACTTTATGGTCAACTAATATTCGATAAAGGAGGAAAGACTATCCACTGGAAGAAAGACAGTCTCTTCAATAAATGGTGCTGGGAAAATTGGACATCCACATGCAGAAGAATGAAACTAGACCACTCTCTTTCACCATACACAAAGATAAACTCAAAATGGATGAAAGATCTAAATGTGAGACAAGATTCCATCAAAATCCTAGAGGAGAACACAGGCAACACCCTTTTTGAACTCGGCCACAGTAACTTCTTGCAAGATACATCCACGAAGGCAAAAGAAACAAAAGCAAAAATGAACTATTGGGACTTCATCAAGATAAGAAGCTTTTGCACAGCAAAGGATACAGTCAACAAAACTAAAAGACAACCTACAGAATGGGAGAAGATATTTGCAAATGACGTGTCAGATAAAGGGCTAGTTTCCAAGATCTATAAAGAACTTCTTAAACTCAACACCAAAGAAACAAACAATCCAATCATGAAATGGGCAAAAGACATGAAGAGAAATCTCACAGAGGGAGACACAGACATGGCAACAAGCACATGAGAAAATGCTCCGCATCACTTGCCATCAGGGAAATACAAATCAAAACCACAATGAGATACCACCTTACCCCAGTGAGAATGGGGAACATTAACAAGGCAGGAAACCACAAATGTTGGAGAGGATGCGGAGAAAAGGGGAACCCTCTTACACTGTTGGTGGGAATGTGAACTGGTGCAGCCACTCTGGAAAACTGTGTGGAGGTTCCTCAAAGAGTTAAAAATAGACCTGCCCTACGACCCAGCAATTGCACTGTTGGGGATTTACCCCAAAGATACAGATGCAGTGAAACGCCGGGACACCTGCACCCCGATGTTTCTAGCAGCAATGTCCACAATAGCCAAACTGTGGAAGGAGCCTCGGTGTCCATGGAAAGATGAATGGATAAAGAAGATGTGGTCTATGTATACAATGGAATATTCCTCAGCCATTAGAAATGACAAATACCCACCATTTTCTTCAACATGGATGGAACTGGAGGGTATTATGCTGAGTGAAGTAAGTCAATCGGAGAAGGACAAACATTGTACGTTCTCATTCATTTGGGGAATATAAATAATAGTGAAAGGGAATAGAAGGGAAGGGAGAAGAAATGTGTGGGAAATATCAGAAAGGGAGACAGAACATAAAGACTCCTAACTCTGGGAAACGAACTAGGGGTGGTGGAAGGGGAGGAGGGCAGGGGTTGGGGGTGAATGGGTGACGGGCGCTGAGGGGGGCACTTGACGGGATGAGCACTGGGTGTTATTCTGTATGTTGGCAAATTGAACACCAATAAAAAATAAATTTATTATTAAAAATTTTTAAAAATAAAAATATACAGATGCTGGGACGCCCCCTCGGGAGTTCTGAAATCTGGGGTGCTGCTCAAGCATCAGGGTTTTTCAAAGCCCTTTGGTCACCCCAATGAACATCCAAGGGCGGGACCCCCTGGCTGAGAAAGAATTCAGTTCAGACCTTTCTTTCTTTTTTTTTTTTTCCTTTTTTAAAAATGCTTTTATTTTTTTTTTACATTTTTTAAAAATTTAAATTCAATTTGCCAACATATAATATCACACCTAGCACTCATCCCATCATTTGCCCTCCTTGGTGTGCATCACCTAACTTTCAAAAGCTTTGAGAGATCCCATGCACCAATCATCAGAGCATTTCGATCTGCAACAGAAACGGTTTTTCTGTTTCAATGACACACACAAAAAAAAGAATCAAACCCTGAAGGACTGGGGTCACAAAGCAGGAGGATGTGGGGCAGGGGATGAGGTCGGTGTTCTCACCCCAAAGGAAATTACATTCCTGCAAGAGAAGAGGGAAACTGGAAGGGAGACCAAGCCAGGGAGAAGTGGGTGAACTCCCACAGCCCTGAGCCCCCAGAGAAGGCTGGGTGGGGAGGAGAGGTCATGTGTCTGTTGCCCCACCTGGAAACCTGGCAGCCACTTGGAAGGAGTGGCAATGACACCGAGGGTTAGAATGGTGGCTGGGAGGATCCTAGCCTCCTCCTCCTCCTCCTCTCACCTCCATGTGGCCCAGGGACTGTCCCAAACCTGGACCCGAACCTCAGGGGTGGCTTTCGGCATCATCTGCTCCAGCGGGGTGGGGTCTGGACATGGGGGACACCAGTGGCAGGTGCAAGGTGCCACTCTTCCCGCAAAGGGACAGGACAGGAGGGGCAGAGGTGAGCTGGTTCACCCAGAAGTCACAGAGCAATAGGTCACTTTGGATCAAAAGTCGGTGCAATAAGTTGCTTTGGGTCAAAAGTTGGTGCAATAAGTTGCTTTGAATCAAAACTTTGTGTGTTTCTGCCCATGAGCTAGGGAAGCTTAGTTACAAAAAAAATGAACAAAGTTATGTTTCTGTACTTCTAAGCCTGACCGTAAATCTTCAACCTGCTGTGAGGTCTATTCAGAAAAGAGGAACAAAACACGGCCAATGAACAGGAAGAGAGAGTCAGCCTCAGCAGTAAGACACACAAATCAAAACACCTGTAACCCACCGTGCGGGCCCCTCGGGTGGGAACTGCTTTAAAATCTAATAGGCACGGGGCACCTGGGTGGCTCAGTGGTTGAGCGTCTGCCTTCAGTTCAGGCCATGACCCCGGGGTCCTGGGATCGAGTCCTGCATTGGGCTCCCTGCATGGAGCCTGCTTCTCCCTTTGCCTTTGTCTCTCATGAATAAATAAATAAAATCTGGGGGATCCCTGGGTGGCGCAGCGGTTTGGCGCCTGCCTTTGGCCCAGGGCGCGATCCCAGAGACCCCGGATCGAATCCCACGTCGAGCTCCCGGTGCATGGAGCCTGCTTCTCCCTCTGCCTGTGTCTCTGCCTCTCTCTCTCTCTCTCTGTGACTATCATAAATAAACAAAAATTAAAAAAAAAAAAGAAAATTAAAAAAATAAATAAATAAAATCTGAAAAAATAAACAAGCCCTAGAGAAACAAAAATAACAGAGTCCAGAAACTGGAATGACACAGAAATGAAAAATAGGAGAGACAAGGAAGATCACTGCGAGAGGAAGCTGTTGGGAAGCAGAACGAGCGGAACGGAAGACAAAAAGATGGGAAAGATACAGGGTGCTGGGGGATTAGTCTGGGAGATGGTAGGTGCAAACAACAGGACAGAGAACTGAGAAAGGAGAGAGAGACTCACGGAAGGAGAAATGGAATGAATGTTCTCCGCACTGCAGCACAGCTGAAAGGGGTCACCGGGTGCCCACACTGAGGATCCAGGCACGTGCCCCTTATGGCATCGGACCACGAGGGACAGACGCTTCCAGAAGGTTCTGGACTTCATGAAAGCATCGAGAAGAAGCAGAACCACTTAACCCTAACAGCAACACTGGAGCTTTTGTAAGACACTGGAGCAACGCCCTGGACATTCCGGAAGGAAGTAATTTCCAGGCTGGAGGTCCACGTCCAGCCAGGCCACTAGCGAAGGCCAGATAAAGACATCAAACCAGGTCCGTCCCAGGCACCATGTCTCAGAAGGACCCCAGAGATGACTCTACAAAACAAGGGGAACCGGCAGAGCGAGGGGACGTAGATAGAGCGGGGAGAGAGGAAGCGAGGTCGGGACATCTCGTGGTCCCACTGAGAGGTTCCAGGGGGGCAGGGCATCAGATCCTGGATGTGTGGCCATGAGAACCCAAACGGTCTGCAGAGGGGTCGGGGGCAGTGCAGAGGAGGAGGACAGGGGCTATGAGCTCACCTCCAGAGGCAGGAAGGCAGCAGTAGACTGGGCCACCCGCCAAAACCCCGAGGAGCAGCTGCAAGCTCCTTATTTTAGGATGAGGGATAAATACCCAAAGTATGAACTACGGAGGTGAGAATCGTTGCTCCTGCATGTGGACGAAAGGAGGAGTGTTTCCAGACGTTGAGTTCACGGGCCTATCGGCTCTTTATTTATTTTTTTTAAAAGATTTTATTTTTATTTATTTATGAGAGTGAGAGAGAGAGAGAGAGGCAGAGACACAGGCAGAGGGAGAAGCAGGCTCCATGCTGGGAGCCCGACGCGGGACTGGATCCCGGGACTGCAGGATGGCGCCCTGGGCCGAAGGCGGGCGCCAAACCGCTGAGCCACCCAGGGATCCCCCTATTGGGCTCTTTAAACGAGATGCCGTTCTGATGCCAAATGGAAACCAACAATTCATCTGGAGGCCTGGGCATCAGCTGGAAGATTTCCAGAATCCCCTTCCGCTGGAACAGCCTGTGACTCAGTTACTTCTTTAGGAATCCCGGGGGGCTGCTCCCTGGAGCTCCAGGGCCCTTGAGCATCCCCTGTCCATTGTGAAATGACGAATAAATGGGTGAATAGGGCGCCTGGGGGGCTCAGTGGTTAAGCGTCTGCCTTCGGCTCAGGGTCCTGGGGTCAAGTCCCACACTGGGCTCCCTCTCTGCTTCTGTGTGTATGTCTCTCATGAATAAATAAATAAAATCTTTAAAAAAAATAAGTAAATGGGCAAATAGATCAGGTTTTCCTCCCTCTGCGTCCCCAGCTGAGGATCCTCTGGACACGTCACTGCCCTAGGCCACAGAATCCCCAGTGTGGGCGCAGGGCTGTCAAGATACAGGTGCAGACTCACCCCCAAGCCAACCATGGCCGGATCCCTGAGGCTGGGCCCCTCCGGGCTGCTCCTGCCCCTGCCAGGAACTCCCCAGAGCCCTCGTCTTGCAGCATCCCTTCTATGTCCTACGTCTCCCCAGAGTTGCAGAGTGTATTCCCTGAGCTGGTGCAGAACCAGGGTGACCAGGCTCCAGTCCTGTCTCCGCCGACTGTCCTCACGCCTACTCCACATCCTCGGCATATCCTGGGGCCGTGGCCGCTCCCAACCAGAGAGCAGGACACCTGCACCAGCTAGCTTGGTCACTAGGGGCGGAGGGGGGGGGGGGGCGTGGAGGGGCACACCAGCCAATGAGCATTCCACCACTGTCGCATTAGAATTTGTTGTTCTTTTTTTTTAATATTTTATTTATTTATTCATGAGACACAGAGAGAGGAAGAGACACAGGCAGAGGGAGGAGGCTCCATGTGGAGAGCCTGATGTGGGACTTGATCCCATGACCCAGGGATCAGGACCTGAGCTGAAGGCAGACGCTCAACCCCTGAGCCCCCTGGGCATCCCGGCACTCTTGTTGGAGACCCTGGGAACACAGAGAAGAGTGGCGCACAGCACAGGCCTCAGAAGTCACTCACAGGCCAGCATGACAGCCAAGCTCATGCATATCCTGCTCCCCTCCCCCGCCCCGAGAAGTCGGACAGGGGTCAGTAGAGGAGCGACACCACGAAGCTCTCTGCAGAAGCAGACAGCTGGGCCCCGCAGGTTAGTCCCAGGGACTTGCAGAGAGAAAGCGCTATGAGATCTGGCCCGGAAAGAGGAGTGGGAGAGCAATCAGGCCGAAACAGGGGAGGAAGGCACGCAAGGAATCACGAGCAGGCAGGAGCTGCGCCAAGAGAGATGACTTCGGGGGACCAGTGTCTGGGGAGGAGTGGCAAGAAGCTCAAGGGGGCAGGGAGGGGGGAGGGAGAGATGAAACCGAAGGACGACGTGTAGGGCACAGAAATACATCATAACTCAGCAAATAACATCTTTATAGTCTTGGGATAGAAGGACATGTCTTGTGACGCAGATCTACCCTCCTGCACACAGGGCACCCAAAATGTCTTCCGATACGCGATCCTAGACAGAAAACCCTGATGCTTTTTGGGGAGCACAGCTCACTCCTGAGCCACGGCATCTGTCTCCCCAGGAAGAAACCCAAAGGATGGGGCTGCGATTGGTGTTTATTATTCTGTTCTCTTTAATTATTTTTTAAGATTTTATTTTTAAGGAATCTCTACATCCCAACATGGGACTTGAAATCACAACCCAGAGACCAAGAGCCACAGGCTCCACCATCTGAGCCAGCCAGGAGCCCCCGTTCTATTCTTTTAAAAAACCAACAGATTCAGGTTCAAGATGGAGGATTGGGGGGCACCTGGTGGGGCTCAGTCAGTGAAGCGTCCCAGTGTCCTGGGATCGAGTCCTGTGTCAGGTGTGGGACCCAGGAAATTTAACAAAATCCCCTACCCCTGGACAAGCAGAGCAGGACTGACTCTATTTTGGCTGCACCCCCCTTGTGCTGACTGCTTATTACCTAGGGCACTGCCCCGCCCTAGTCAGAGACCAGGGCACACCCTAACCCGAAACCCGGCTCAGTGGACCAGCATGACTGTGCAACTTTCTGCGTATCCCATTGGCCATGGGCCCCTATAAAGTTGCTGAGCCTCTTAGTCTCGGGGTCCAAGTCCCTGCTCCGCTGTGTCGGGTGCACTTGGACCCAAGCTGGAGCTTGTAAATAAACCCTCGTGTGTTTGCATCGGTGTCGGCTCCTTGGCGGTTTCTCAGATTCGCGATCTTGGGCACAATATCCGCCCCACCCCCATCAGAGGGAGAGCCTGCTTCTCCCTCTGCCCCTCCCCCTGCGCTCTCTCTCTCTTTCTGTGTGTGTCAAATAAATAAATAAAATCTTAAAAAAAAAAAAAAAGATGGGGGTTTGGATTCACACCTTCTCCTTGACCAATTTCATTAAAAAAGACACAAGAAAAATAGATATAAGAATTAGCTCATTGTTGAATTAGAAAACAAGGAAGAGTGCCGTTGATAAAAAATAATGTTTGTGACCTTACAAAATGAACAGCAAAAACCCAAAATATACTTTTTAAAAAAAAAAACTTAAAAAAAAAATACAGAGACAAGACTACTAGCACAGTGGGATACATTCACTTACGTCTCTTATCAATTATTCCATCAGATCCGCTCTCCAAAAACACAATTATAATTATCATGAAAAAGTATGATTCAGACATATATATAGATTTCATAACCTACAAATAAGCATTGTATATTTACAAAGAGTGTATATTTACAAGAGTTTGACAGGGCACATATCCCAGACACATAATAAAACAAAAACATTTAACAAGAGAGAAATAGCAAAAGAAAAAAAAAAACTAACCATGAAAAAATTTTGCACATATCCCAGACACATAATAAAACAAAAACAAAATAAAACAAAAACATTTAACAAGAGAGAAATAGCAAAAGAAAAAAAACTAACCATGAAAAAATTTTGCAAAAACTTTTCAACAAAATTCAAGAAATATAGATCATTTAAAGATGAAAGACAGGAAGGTCTCAGAGATGAAATCCTGTGGCGTGAGGACCTAAGCCCAACAGAGAAAAACTGATCATTGAGATATTTTATTATGAAATCAGAAAGAAGGGAAACAAATTAGCTTTCAGCTCCATAAATTAGATGCTACACCATGAGTTATTTTGGGTTTTTTTTTTTAAAGGTAGAATGAAAGATTTAATCTTGGCAATTTAACCCACCCACCCCCCAGAAAAGAATGAGTTAGGGGGAAAAAATCTATGGAAATGGAGATACTAAAACCTGGTTCTTTAAAAATTCTGATTAATCAGACACAATCTCTGGCAAACTTGCAAAGAATAAAAAAGAGAAGACATGAATACCTGATGCTTTTGAGACATGAACAGGGAGATATGAAGATGTGAGATAGTAGGAGAATACTGAGTACAACCCTGCCGGTGAGTTTGCAGGAACAATTCTACTAGAGAATAAAAATTTCAGGGGCATCGGAGTGGCTCAGCCGGTTGAGTGTCCAGCTTGGTTTCAGCTCAGGTCATGATCTCGGGGTCATGGGATCAAGCTCCACGTGGGGCTCTGTGCTCAGCGTGGAGAGTCTGCTGGAGATTCCCTCTCCCTCTGCCTCTCCCTGCTGCTTGTGCTGTCTCTAAATAAATAAATAAAATCTTTAACAAAAAAAAAGAAGAAGAATTTTAAACATGACACGGGGTGAGGCAAGAATCCGAGAACATCAGAGAAGCAAAAAAGCCTATTAGGCTGTCAAAAAAAACAAAAACAAAACAAAAAAAAACACCAGAAAACCAAAATCCCACCAAATAAAAGCACCCATATCAAAGGCTTTATGGGGAATGTCTATTGAGCATTTAAGGGATGAATGCATCCCATGTCATGGAAACTGCCCTGCGGCATGAGAAAAAGGGACAGCCTCTGGAGTCTTTCAAGGACGTGAGCGAAATCCTGAAAACGGCAGTCTAAACGCGCACACCCCGTGCCGCTGTACACATGCGCCACATTCCATAAGCAAATTCACTCGTGAATACAGATGCAACAATTCCAAATAAAATATTAGCAGATTAAATTTAGCAGCAAGTTAAGCGAAGACTTTAAGCACCTACAAGTAGGGTTTATTCTGGCAACACAAGGATTGTTCAACAGTATCAAAAATGCTAACGTCGTTTGCTGTAATAAGAGGTCATAAAAAAAAAAGCAAAATACTGAGGGGTTTTGATGGAGTAGATGTACTTTCGCCTATTCCTCCCGGTAGGATGTTACGTGTAAGAAAAGCATGAGGAGGGGCACTTGGGGTCTCAGCGGTTGGGCGTCTGGCTTCAGCTCAGGGCGTGACCCCAGGGTCCTGGGATCGAGTCCCACATCGGGCTCCCCGCAGGAAACCTGCTTCTCCCTCCACCTGTGTCTCTGCCTCTCTCTCTGGATCTCTCAGGAATAAATAAATAAATCTTTAAAAAAATAATAAGAAGTTACTATGGCCGAGTAACTTCTTGCAAGATACATCCACGAAGGCAAAAGAAACAAAAGCAAAAATGAACTATTGGGACTTCATCAAGATAAGAAGCTTCTGCACAGCAAAGGATACAGTCAACAAAACTAAAAGACAACCTACAGAATGGGAGAAGGTATTTGCAAATGACATATCAGATAAAGGGCTAGTTTCCAAGATCTATAAAGAACTTCTTAAACTCAACACCAAAGAAACAAACAATCCAATCATGACATGGGCAAAAGACATGAACAGAAATCTCACGGAGGAAGACATAGACATGGCCAACACGCACATGAGAAAATGCTCTGCATCACTTGCCATCAGGGAAATACAAATCAAAACCACAATGAGATACCACCTCACACCAGTGAGAATGGGGAAAATTAACAAGGCAGGAAACAACAAATGTTGGAGAGGATATGGAGAGAAGGGAACCCTCCTGCACTGTTGGTGGGAATGTGAACTGGTGCAGCCACTCTGGAAAACTGTGTGGAAGTTCCTCAAACAGTTAAAAATATACCTGCCCTACGACCCAGCAATTGCACTGTTGGGGATTTACCCCAAAGATACAAATGCAATGAAACGCCGGGACACCTGCACCCCGATGTTTCTAGCAGCAATGGCCACGATAGCCAAACTGTGGAAGGAGCCTCGGTGTCCAACGAAAGATGAATGGATAAAGAAGATGTGGTTTATGTATACAATGGAATATTACTCAGCTATTAGAAATGACAAATACCCACCATTTGCTTCAACGTGGATGGAACTGGAGGGTATTATGCTGAGTGAAGTAAGTCAATCGGAGAAGGACAAACATTATATGTTCTCATTCATTTGGGGAATATAAATAATAGTGAAAGGGAATATAAGGGAAGGGAGAAGAAATGTGTGGGAAATATCAGAAAGGGAGACAGAACGTAAAGACTGCTAACTCTGGGAAATGAACTAGGGGTGGTAGAAGGGGAAGAGGGCGGGGGTGGGAGTGAATGGGTGACGGGCACTGGGGGTTATTCTGTATGTTAGTAAATTGAACACCAATAAAAAATAAATTAAAAAAAAAAAAACAAAAAAAAAAGAAAGGAATTCAAAATGCATCCATTCATGTAATAGACTTATACTTTTAGGACATAAATTGAGAAAATTTTAATCATGTTGATTTTTTTCAAAGTCCTAAACTGGCATTATAGCAAGTTACAAGATTACCTGCCTACAAACGTGCTATGTGTGGATAACACTCTATAACTCAATCAATGTTATCATTTTCATGTGTTTCTATATGGAGTTATATTTTATAAACTTAGCCCATCTTGGAAATCTGCATTTACTCCATAATGCAGGGAGATTATCATGGATGTAATTATGGTTATGTCTATAGTATTTATGCTTTAGAGGAACGAAGGTAAAAGTAGTCTGAACATTTGCAAAAAAATAAAATAAAATAAAATAAAAATAAAAATAAAAAAATAAAAAATATAAAAAAAATAATAATAAAAGAAAGAAATCAATGAATCAAAGACAGAAACATGGCAGAAAAAACCAACGACACAAGGAGCCGGTTCTTTGGAAAACTCAATACAGTTGACAAACCTCCGGCAACACTGGTGGGGAAACAGAGAAGACACGAATGAATGATGTGGGCTTCAAATGAGGGCACACGACGGGCGAGTGTGTACGTGTAAATCTGACATGCACACAGTTGGGGGAGGGTGGGGACAGCGCGGGCAGCGACCTGGCAGCCTTGGAGGGCCCGGCACGGCCCCTGAGAGACATGGTGCAGCTGAGGAGCAGGGGCCGCCAGCAGACCCCTCCCAGCTCCCCGCGGAGTGGTGGCCAAATGGTGCAGACCTACTGGGGAGCGGGTGACCGCTCAGGCTTATGGGGTGTGTGTGTGAGTGGATGTGTGGGTGCACACATGTGTGGGTGTGGGCACACGTGCACCTGTTGGGGTGGGGGGCAGGTTGTCAGGGAACAGTCTGCTTTCCTCTACTTCAGCCTTTCAAGTGGGAGACTAATGCTGTCGAATCTATTTTAGAAAAACCTGAAGGCAGACGCTCAACCCCTGAGCGTTCTTGGAGGAAGAACAACATCCCCAGAGAAATCCAGGGGGGCAGTCACTCGGTGCGGACGCGCAGGAAGGCAGGACTGGAAGGCGGGGTTGCTGGAGCCTGGCAAGGACCAGCTGCTCGGTACAAATGTCCCTGGGGCTCCAGACCAAGCTCCAGAGCCCCCAAGCCCTCGGCGTCCACAGACACAGGGGACACACGGAGCTCACTGACACCAAGGGCTTGTTCAGCTGAGCCAAGGTCAGCTCAGCATCCCCACCCTACTGCCCCCCAGGATTGCCCCTCAGAACATCCAGCCTGTGACAACAGGCGTCCCTGAGTGCACCCCCGGGGCCCTGCCCACGCTTGCAGATACTCCCAGCCCTCAGGGCTCCCCAGTAGCCGTGCATCTCCCAGCCCAATGCTTAACAGTCTCAAAATAGGAGAAGATAAGTGTTGCCCCTCATTCTTCTCTTTTGCAGAAAATACCCTGAAAATAGAGCCAGGATGCCGGGTCCGCTCTCCCAGCCTCGGAAGGAAACCTGTCACTGCTTCCAGCACACTGTGGTTTGCACACACAGGCCACGCTCCTGGCCTGTCCCATTTCCCGGTCCACAGCAGAGACTGCAGACCACGCCGAGTCGTGGGGGGGTGCTCCCATGTGCTTGTGACAGAGCAGGGCCCCCAGCGCTCAGGGTGTGAACAGATCAGGGCTCCTTTGGTGGCAGAGTCCCCGAGCAGATCAAGGCCCAGGTTGGGGCTCGGGTGTGGGCCTCATGCGACTGCCTGCCCCTCTCAGGCACCCTGATCCCCAGAATCCAGCCCAGAGACAGCCCCCAGTGGGTGGCCCCCCAGTCAGTGATGAGCACGGCCGCCCCACCCAGCGCTGAGGCTGCCTCGGTCTATGCCAGAGCGGCTGGGCTCACACCCCCACCTACAGAAGTGGTCTTGCATCCCGCCCTAGCACCTCCTCCTGGGGGGACCCTCCAGGTATGTGTGGGGGATAGCGGGGCCCACACCAACCTCACAGGCAGAGTCACAGCATCCACAGTCACCTTTCTTTTTTTTTTTTTTTTTTAAGATTTTATTTATTTATGAGAAACAGAGAGAGGCAGAGACACAGGCAGAGAGAAAAGCAGGCTCCATGCAGGGAGCCTGACACAGGACTCAATCCCGGGTCTCCAGGACCATGCCCTGGGCTGAAGGCGGCGCTAAACGGCTGAGCTACCCAGGCTGCCTACACAGTCGCCTTTCACAATGAATCAAGAATTAAGGAAAAAGCCAGAGAGATCACTGGGTTTTGATGCAAAGATGGAAAAAACCTCAGATGCTATCAATACAATGAGGGTCCTCCACAATGCGGCCTGTGGCCAGAGAATGGGAACCGTCCTCCTGGCCAGCTGATCTGTCTTGAACGGACCTTGTCAGAGCCTCCCCAGCTGTCAGAAACTACGTTGCCCAGGGAACAGCTCCGTAGACGTGGACGGCGCGGGGACCACAGGAGCAGGCAGACATCGAGGGGACTGTCTCCAGTCCGAAAGCTGCTTCTTCCACCACAGAAATTGGGAAACTATGGTCCTCAGAACCAATCTGTCTGCTAAGAATGACTTTCATAAATTTAAAGAGTTGTTTTTAGAAAGAAAGAAAGAAAGAAAGAAAGAAAGAAAGAAAGAAAGAAAGAAGAGAGAGGGAAGGAGGGGAAAAAGGGAGGAATGAGGAAGGAAAGGAGGAAGGGAAGGAGGGAGGAATGGAGGAAGGAGGGAGGGAGGGAGGAAGGAAGGAAAGAGAGAGGGGGGAGGGAGAAAGGAAGGAGGAAGGAAGGAAGGAAGGGAGACTATGTGTCACTTTATGTGACCCCCAAAGCCCAAAACAGCCACTCTGGCCTTTACAGGAAGTCTGGAGCAGGGAACTGGAATTTCTACTCCAGTCTGCAGATTTTGGAGTGAAAAACCACAAAACTGAATTTCTTTGTGACTTAATTTAGAGCTTCCTTTGAGGTGGCATAGACCTGCCAGGTCAGGGTCCCTTCGTTTTGCTGGGGCTACAGCTACGTGCCGGAGACGGGTGGCTGCAACCAGTGCTGAGGGTCAACCCCCGCACGAGCATCCCTCTGCCTGCGGGGATCTCTCACTGCCAGTGTCGGGACCCCTCCCTGGGGTTGTCCACAAGGGAATGGGGCACAGATGCTCCTGTTCCAGACGCGGGGACAGGGAGCAGTGTCGCAGGAACACACATGCCACCCGGCTCACAAAGCCCTTCCGCCCGGCGCTTGGGGTTCTGGCTTTCTTTCCCCAGCGTCTGAAATTGCTTTCTGTTCCAGAGACCAGATGGTAGCTCCTCCTCTAGACTTAAACATTGTTGTCTAAATGTCCAAAAGGGCTTTCTGTTCTAATAGCGTTATTTTTAGACAAAAAGAAGGAAAAAGAAAAAGAAAAGAAAGAAAGAAAGAAAGAAAGAAAGAAAGAAAGAAAGAAAGAAAGAAAGAAAGAAAGAAGAAGGAAGGAAAGGAAGGAAGGAAGGAAGGAAGGAAGGAAGGAAGGAAGGAAGAAAGAAAGAAAGAAAGAAAGAAAGAAAGAAAGAAAGAAAGAACAACCCAGGCAGAGAATCCACAACTGTGTGTCTCCCACCATCGTGCCTCTGCTGTGAAGGGTGACAGGGCTGCTTGGAACAAGGAGGAAGGTTCTAGGCTCAGGGCCGGAGAGGTCTGTCCCACCCCCCAGCTGTCTTCCCCACATGCTAGGCTCTCCGCTTGTTAAGTCATTTATTTCCTCTCACGGTCACACACTGTCGCGCTCGCAAGGGCTCTCAGGAACCGACTATTAAATGTTCAGGAAGTTCGCAAGCTGATTATTAATCCTCGCGCAACGTGGGACCAACCGTGGAGAGAGCGTTTACTGTGAAGAAACAGCAGACACCGCAAAGCAGGGCAGCCCGCTCACTGCCTGCCCAGAGCCCGCCGTCCTGCATCTGCGGACACCACACACCTGCTGGGACCCTGCCCCCCCCCCACATTAATCACGGCAGAGCTCCAGGCAGGCGGGGGTCCCCTGGGTGCGTTGGGGGCTCGGCAGCACCCTGGCCTCCATCCACGGGATGCACTTGCACCTGCCCCGTGTGCAGACGCTGGGTCCAGGGGGACAAAATCATCCTACAGCGGAGAAGTTGCGTCCTGAACCAGCTGGAAAGGTTGTGGTTCTGCGTGGGCCTCCCTGTGGATGACGGGCAGTGCAAGAAGTGTGGCAAGCCCAGCACACACCCCTGCATGTGCCCTGCCTGTCTCCCGCCCCCCTCCTCTGTCCCCTGTCCTCACCCCTGCTTCCCAAGGCCACCCTTCCCGGCACCATGGGAGTTCTCATCTCAGGCTCTGTTGCCCAGGAAATCCAGGCAGAGAGAGGTGCCCGCCGATCTGCCTCCCCCCACCCAGGAACTCGGGGTGGGAGGCACATTACCACCTGGGGGTGAGGCTGCTGCTCAGCGCTGAGCCTGAGCAGCCCTGTGGGGTGGAACCCCAGGCGCGGCTGAGGGTGAGTCTGCAGAAGAAGAGCACGGTGGGAGTACATGCCGGCCGACAGGGTGAGGGTCAGACCCAGGCTCCCACCTCCAGCCTCCCCAAACCCCCCTCTCCCCGCGATCACCACATGCATCCTCATTACTTGCAACCAAAAAGCCCTGGAAAGACCTCACCTCCCACACATCTGATGGCAGCTCGACTTGGGGGGGGGGGCGTTCCAACAATGAGAGTCCTTCCCTCTCCCACCGGGGTCATCGCAGAGAGGCGGGCAGGATGACCACCTCCGCTTCCTGTCCTCTCCCAGCTCTGAGCTTCCATGATCCCTGGGTTTGGGTTCAGAAAAAACAGGTTCTTTGTCCTGATTCTCAGGCCACTTGGCCTAAAGCCTTCCCTTCAAACTGGCTATCATTTCCCCTATACACACATGAAGAGCTTTAAATGCTACACTTGTGAAATATTTGAAAACTGTGATGTTTGCACGACAGTGTCAGAATTTGGAGCCCGAGTAACACCAACAGGTAAGAACATAAAGTCTGGGAAGAGTGAAAATAAAGCCTAGTGCGGGTCCAGAAATCTGGTTGGGTCAGCATACAAGACAAAGGGCAGAGCTCTGCATCCACAGGCATAGAGAGGAAAAGAAAAAAGTTAGAAAAAAAATTAGTGAAGTAATTTCAGTGAATGAGCAGTGGGACGTGGCAAGAAATGAACGCCCTCTAGGCCCTAAGAGCGCAGCGCTCTCAGCTGAGTCTGGGACACAGGCCTGCCCCTTCCCCCACCGCACGTTCTTGCCGAAATCACAAAGTGGCAGCTGCTGGGCTCTGTCCCCCGCCCCAGCCCCACAGCCACCATCCAACTATGCAGATGCTGACCACCCAGCCGCCCCCCCTCCGCCACCACTTACACCCCCAAACCCTGGCTCTGCCTCACCTCCCTCTGGCCTCCAGCAAGGACAGCTATTTCAGGGTGAGAAACGGGGCAGGCAGGGAAAAATTCCATTCACTCAATTAAAGAATCACTGCATTTTTCATGATTAACTTCATGTTCACCAGTCAAACGCAAAAAGCTGTTAGCGGAGCGCTCCCATTTCCGTACCTGACATGAGCAATGGGAATATTTGTTCTGCCCGGGAGGATTACACCTTCCATTAATCTCCGTTTTATTGAAAGTTTAAATAACAGACAGACACAATGTGATCAATTAGCAGTGTAATTCCAGGGAGATGTCATCGCGAAATTAAATCTCGGGCATATCCGCGGTGAGGATGCCTGCAAGTTCCCTCCCCAGTCTGCTTCCACTGCCGCAGTGTGTACATTTTAATTGAAAGTTTATTCTGCTATGTGCCTCGTCGACTAAATTTCAATTTAGCATTGTAATGAGAGGGGTGTTTCTGAGCGGTGCTTCATAGACAGTTGGAGGAGGCTTTTTGCAGATTAAGAGAACGGGTGAATGGGCGGCACTTTCCCAGCAGCTGCAGGAGGAGGGAAAGCCCCCCCCCAAAAGCCCCCCCAAGCACCTAACCCTTCAAAGAGAATCTGCAGGCCTGGGAGACCAGCCTAGGGAGCCTTTGACTGATGCCTGTAGCAGCTGATGAGCACATCCCAAAGCAGCAAGGGTCCCAAGAGACGGGGGATCTCAGGCCAGGCCACCTGTGGCACAGGCAGGTGGGCACCTGTGGCCCCAGCCCCACCTCTGGTATCCCTTCACTACCTCCTGCTGCCAAAACCCGTGGGGACACCAACTGGTCAGGTGAGACTACGGTTTGCAGAGCCTGGCCCAGTTTTGCAGAACAGAGCCGGGAAAGGCAGGCCTGGAAGTAACAGGCAGGAGCCCAGAAAGCAGGATAACACTCTTGGGAACATCGATTCGACCCTTAGCTTCTGCGACTGTGACGGGGGATGATGATACCCGATTCTCGGGGTTGCAGTGAGACAAGAATCCAGCCTGACAGGAGGCTGGCTGGCGCGGAGGGATGTTTCCCAGGAGGGTGGACCCTTCTGTCCTGAAGTGTGACCTCAACCAAAATGACTTCAGGGAGGGGTAGTTGCAGGGAGGTCTTGGCCAGGCTGGGAGGGGGGTCTGAGGCTCAGGCTGCAAGAGGAGCAGGCTGGACGGCAGCATGAGGACAGGGTGAGGTCCATGTCACCAAAGTCAGAGGTGAGTCACTCAGCATCCCTCAGGCTGAGTCTAACCTGCACCCCATGCACCCGTCAGGGGTACAGAAGGCGCAGGGGCACTAGCAGCCACTGCTGCTGACAGGCAGGGCCGCACCCCAGCCCTGGGAGACCCGCGCTCTGGGTGAGCAGGTGCGTGCTCCTGCCGCCCGCTAGTGGGGAACCCAGGGGTGCCTGGGGTGGGGGAACACACTAACGTCCAGGACTTAAATCATTCTGTGCAAAAGGGCAGGAAGGAGTCACACAGCTTTACCTCCTGCCCTGCTGCCTTCCTGCGTGCCCGGCCCTCCTGTCCCCGCCCCCTCCGTCTCTGCTTGCATCACAGTCCCTGCTCAAACACCATCGCACCTGTGACCTGCCAGTTGTATCCCATATCTCTCCGTGTTTTCTGTCTGCGTCTCCAAATGTAAATCCCACTGGGGTGAGTTGGGGAGGGGAGGGGAGGGGAGGGGGTGCTCTTTACTGTTCTCAGTTCTACCATGACACCTGTTACAATAGTTGCTCAGGAATTACGTGTCACATTATTAAAGGAAAAGAATGTGATGTGACGTAATGACAGAACTTGGAAGGTGATTCCCACGTGTCCCAGCAGATTCTCAGCGGGTACTTGGTGAAGGTCCCTGTGAGGAAGAAGCCCACTGTCTGGAAATTAGGAATGGGTCCTGCCTATGTCCCTCCTGAAATGGCCCCTCTGGTCTCCATGGGTGAGGCACACCCCACAGCCCAGGAGGGCTCTTGGTGGCAGCGGCGGCAGCATTGGGGAGGGAGTGTCCCGCGTGCCCATCAGGGTTAGGAGAGAAGCAGAGAAGACATCCCCACCCCCCAGGGACAGTCCATGGGACATCTGGCCGCACACCTTGCCCCTGACGTTGTGACCCGCTCTCAGTGTCCACACGGACAGCGTCTGGTAAATCCTCCTGATTACATGTCTCCGGGTTTATCTCAGCAGATAAGGGGAGTTAGGGTTCACTTCGCAGAAGCTTGCTGCGATGCCAGCTTGGCTAGCATCAGCACAGCGCCAACGGCAGTCAAAGCCACTTCCCTGGCCTGCGGCGTCCAGCGGGGTCCCCACTGTGCCCCTAGGTGCATTCACTGTTGGACCACGAGCCTCAGGCCTTGGGGATAGGACCAAGAAAAGAAGTAGGTCCCTTGGTTCCTTGCCACGGCCTCCTCATCCTCCTGCCGGCAGACCCGGTCAGGTCATGGCTCACGGATGACACACCTGCCACCTGCCCCCCAAGCCCTGGAATATTCTGGATCTCAGATGCCCCCTCCCAACCCCAGAATTGTCACCCATGCGGGAGGGTGCGTTCCCCCAGGGCATCCACACCAAGGCCTCCCTCTGCCTCGCACAGGACCTGCTCATGTCTCCCACGTCAGCTTTCATAGCTTGTGTTGTGCTTCTGGGCAAGGGAAATGTTTCCAGCACTGGAATTCCTCAACAGGTGTCTGATTTTTCTTATCAGAGATGTCACTGTAACATTGGAAACACCAAACCGTGTCTCTCCAGGGAGATGGCTTTGGTCGGGGCCTTTGTTCTCCAGAAAGGTCTTCTGTGGTCATGGGGGGCGGAGGGGGCCTCCAAAAGTGGGGACACCACCCCTCTCGCTCTTGGGAAGTGCCCCGAAGACCCGCACGCTGGCCCTGACACTTCTCCCTCCAGCTCCCTCCACCCAACACTCTCATTGCACCAAGAATTTCCCCCAGATCAGAGCAAGCCCAGCACGACAGCCTTAAACACAGACCTCCAGAAACATCCGCCGACAGAGCTGAGCTCAGTGGGAACCCCATGAGTGACATGGCCCCCAGGCTGAGCTCCCCCCTCCCACCTCCCTAACTCTGTGACAGGGTGCACTCCTACGAGCTGGAGTCCCTGCGGGCTGTGCTCACGTGGCGGGGCCACCGCAAATTCATGGCCTCTCCTGACGGCTAACAAGCTCTGCGGCCAGGAAGGGCAACAGCGTGGAGGCCCAATTACAGCAGAGGAGAGCCTCGTAGAAAGGGCTTAAATGCACTAACAAACCATTCTGGAAGTGCAGGGAGCCCCTAATGGCCTGCCTGCTGTCAGAGAGAGAGAACAGCAGCTCCACGCTGCAGCCTGGCATCTGTCATCTGTCCTGTTCATCGGTCTTGTCAACAAAAAAAAAAGAAAGAAAGAAAGAAAGAAAGAAAGAAAGAAAGAAAGAGAAGAAAGAAGAAAAAAGAAAAGAAAGAAAGAAAAGAAAGAAAGAAAGAAAGAAAGAAAGAAAGAAAGAAAGAAAGAAAGAAAGAAAGAAAGAAAGATTTAAAAAAAGAAAAAGAGGGCAGCCCCGGTGGCTCAGCGGTTTAGCACTGCCTTCGGCCCAGGTTGTAATCCTGGAGTCCCAGGATCGAGTTCCGTGTCGGGCTCTCTGCATGGAGCCTGCTTCTCCTTCTCCCTGTGTCTCTGCCCCTCTGTGTGTGTGTGTGTCTCTCATGAATAAATAAATAAAATCTGTTTTTTAAGATTCTTTTTTTAAATTTATTCATTCATGATAGAGAGAGAGAGGCAGAGACACAGGCAGAGAGAGAAGCAGGCTCCATGCAGAGATCCCAACATGGGACTCAATCCTGGGACTCCAGGATTACAACCTGGGCCGAAGGCAGGCGCCAAACCGCTGATCCACCCAGGGATCCCCAATAAAATATTTTAAAAAAAGAGAAAGAGGAGAAGTGACATCACGAGGGAAGGAATCCATTTCTGCAAAGCACAACTGTGGGTGGCTTCTTACTGTTGACGGCCTCCATGGCCCACAGAACAAAGGACGAGCTTGCCCCTCCCTGATCACCAGAAAACTCCTCTTCCCTGTCACTGGGCTTCTCAGAACGCAGCCTGTGGGTCATGGTCACCAGGAGGGGCATCACAGGAGCCCGGGCACATGCTTCAAAGGCAGACTTGTGTGCCCTCTGCCCGCTCCCAAGCTCTTTATTTAGAATCTCGGAGCAGGGTCAGGGGGGTCGGGGTCAGGGCTGGGGGGGACTGGATCCTAGGGGTGTAACCAGCTTCCCTGGGGTATTTGCAGCACATTCATTTATTCACTGGCCAGAGCGTCCGGTCAGGAAGCAGGCCGAGAGCAGTTACTCCCCTCCAGGTGCTGTGCTAGGTGCTGGCAGGAGGAGGTAGGCAGAGTGCACTCCTCGCCCTCTGCTCCCTGGGGAGCTCCTGGGGAAGGCTGTGATCCACACAGGTGAGCACAGGTGCACACTCTCATGGATACAGGTGTTGGCGCGGCCAGAGCTCACACACAGGGCCTAGGAAGGCAGCATCTGGGAGGCTGAGAGCGGCCCAAGTCCAGCCGGCTCCTCTGGGCTGCATCTCACCATCTAGCCCCCCGGCATCGTGCAGAAGCCCCACAGCTAGGCTGGGCCTCAGTCTCATCTGGAAGCCCGCATGGGGCCCTTGGGGGCTGAGGGGTCAGGAGGTGTCCCCTCTCCTTGGCTCTCACCTCTGGCCGACATTTCCTGAGCTTTTGCTATATGTTGGGGTCCCCCAGGGAGCCCCCAGGGCCAGGCCCGGAGAAAGGACACCATCCGTGGGGTGATCCTCGGCAAGGATCATTCATTCCCCCCTGTCTGGGCCAGATGAGGCCATTAGCACAGCGTCCCCTGTGGGGCCCAGCAGAGCCTGCCGAGCCGTGACCCTTCCCCACTCCGAGGCAGGAGGCTTGGGGGCCACATGACCCTTCTCCCCAGCTGTCACAGAAGGAAGAAGAAAGATTTGGGGGCCCTGGCAGGGCTGGGCCAAGCCACCACTCAGAGGGGCTTAGTGGTGGGGGCGGCTCCAGAAGGTTGGGGCAGCGACCCAGCCGCCCACAGGAGCTCCTGCCACTGAACACGTTCCCGCGTTGTGCTTAGAACCACGGAAGCATAAAACAGGCAATTTGGATCTGACCTCGGAGGTCAGCCCTCTACGCTGGGAAGGAGCGATCTGGTCTGGCGGAAATAACAATCCTGTAAATTTGCCTAACATGATACAGTCACACTCCATTTCCGTTGGCTGGTACCTGTGGGTGGACCTGGGGGTCACGCTCACCCCCGCCATGACCCAAACTGATCCTCTGCGTAAAGCACGCATATCGCGGCCACCGCTGGCCAGGACTCTCCACCTGAATCTTTCTGGACCCCGTGTGGCCAAACCCTCAGGGTTGGAGGCTTGGGGTGAGGGCGCAATGTCCCAGTCCTTCAGCAGGAGGGTGAGCCACCCCCGAGCGACTGCAGGGCAGGGGGATAGTGGGCAGTCCTAACGAACGGCTCGCAGGATGCCAGCTCAGCTGGGCGCAGAGGAGGCATGCTTGACCCTGTGCGAGAAAAATGATTCTGAGTGGAGGGCAAAAAAGAAGCCAATGACCCCAAACTTGGCAGTCTATCCTTCTTGCACACACGGGGCTCCGAAGCTTCCCAGGAGGGGATGGGGATGCTAATGACAGGGGCTTCGGGACGACACGCTGTGCGTCTCCACAGTGCTTTGGGCACATGGGGAATCCAGGTCTGACTCATATCAGAAGTTGACTGCAGCAGCCGGTGGCAGCAAAGTGACAGCTCAGCGCAATCTTGGAGGAGCTACCACAAAAGGGCGGCCCAGAGGGGCAACAGGACCCCAAAAGCCAGTCTGTGGGGGAAGAACATCACTGGGAATCAGAGGGTCCAGGGGGCAAGGTGACTGTGCCCCAGGGAGGGCTGGTGAGGGAGCCCCCGGAGCTGGGACAGTGGAGACACTGAACTCCAGGTCCCCGTTGTTCACTCCCTTCCTTTGGGGTGGCACGCCCACACCCCGCTCATGCCCCTCTGCTCTGGCCTGGGCAGCGACTTCTATGGCCAAAGGCAGCCTGCCGGAGCAGGGCAGCAACTGCACTCGCCCGGCGGGGCCTGCCCCCTTGGCCCATCCCCAGAATGACTGCTGAGCCCAGGCCTGGAGGAGCCATGAAGTAAACCCATGGCCTGGAGCTGACACACCAACCCAGTGCAGTCTAGACCAAGAGACCCCGCTGCCAACCCCGACCCCGAGAATGCACTCTGGTTTTAGGCCACTGAGTTTTGGAGACATTGGTGATGCAGCGATACTCCCAAAGGTCAATGGCACCAGAGGTCTGAGATGCCTCAGAAGCACGCAGGGGGAAAGGGTCAGCAGTGACCAGCACCAGCACCAAAAGAAGTAGTCGCCAATGCCCCCACGATGCAGACTGTTCCTGCCCTCTGACTTCTCCCCTGCCTCAGCCACACCTCCTGGCCACACAGGAGCCTCACCAGCTAGTGGGATAATGAGGGGAGGGTGGGGGGTTGCCGGTCAGGTTCACGGGCCAGCGTGGCCAGGCTTCCATCCTGAGTTCTTCAAATGCCCACCGGGGGCTGCTGTAATGGTATCATGCGGAGCTGGCTGATGTCCACCGTCAGCCGGCTAGACAACCCGGGGGTCTGATTCGATCAGTTGATCAGTTGATCACCACAGGCTGAGCCTTCCTGAAGGAAGAAGGCAAGCCCCCTGCCCTCCCAGTGGCCCACCCTGAAGCTCCCGGCCCTGTCCGGCCGGCCCCACCACCACGGAGACCAATTCTGTGCCATAAACCTCCCAAACCACCAAGTTCTGGTTCTTTGTTACAGCAGCAAATGGAAATGAATACGGACAGTGGCAAGAAATGTCTGCCCGGATCACCTGCTCCTCACTCCATTTTTCCTCTGCGTGGGGCTTTCAACCTCTGCAGTCCCCGCCTCCACCCTAAGCCCTCGGAGCTACATCCCCTGTGGAGGGGTGGTGAGCCACACCACTTCCCTCTCATCCCGGAGTTGTGCAGAAATAATTCGCCAGCATGCCAGTCCAGTGCTGCGTGGAAAGGGGGCGCCTTGGGATGCCACGGGCGGCAGCGGAGGGGTTTCTACAATTCAACAGGAGCAACCGGTATCCTGACTCTGCCTCTTCCCAGGTGTGTATGTAGAACAAGAGACCGACTTCTCTGGACCCTGGTTTCTTTATGACAAGGATCATAGAGCCCACCGCATAGGGCTTTGGTGAAAGTCAAAGAGGAGAAGGACGGGTAAGTGGCAGATCCTCAATAACAATAGCCATCATCATTGTTATTACAATTAATGTGGTGGTCAGCTGGGCCCACCCCCTGCACTCACCTCCTGCACCCACCCCCTGTACCTGCACCTATACCTGTACCTATACCTACACCTGTACCTGCACCCTGTACCCACCCCCTGCACATGCACCCACACCTGCACCTGCACCCCACCCCCTGTACCTACATCTACATCTGCACCTGCACCTGTACCTGCACTTGTACCTGCACCTGTACCTGTACCTGCACCTGCACCTGCATCTGCAACCGCCCCCTGTACCTGCAGTTGCTGTGTCAGGGCCACCTCTGTCCCTGCTGCCCTGACCAGTCCCCGCCCGGCCCCACCACTCAGCAGTCACAGGGACTTCCCCCCTGAGAGCCCCGTGGCCACAAACAGTTAATGCGATTATTGCATTGAACCCAAATTGCAACCGCTTCCTCTCTCTAATCACTTTGAAAGTGTTTCAAATACCTTTGCTACGTGACTAAAATCAAAGTGGCACCTGTGAAGGCAGAGAGCCTGGCTGCCAGCATGAGGTGGGAGACGCAGAACAGTCAGGCTTTGATGGGGAGAAATTATGTCTTTCTTAATTCCTTTCACCCTATAATTACCAGGCACAACCACGTGGGTTAACAGCAAAAATAACTTGCACATAAAGACGTCATGTGCAAAATCCTGGTGTGCATCCTCATGGAAGCCCCCAGGCGGAAGCTCCAATGCAGTCCTCAACCTAGGTGTCTGCACGGCACGGCCCACCTTCCTCACCAGCTGTCCTGTCGAAGGCCAAGCTCTACCACAACCACATCCCTGCCGGCCTAGCTCACTAGCTCCTCCTCCTCATGCTTTCCTGGCCTGGTGCCCCCGGGGACAGCTCCCTGCCTCCCTTCTGCCTCCACCCTCAGCCTCCCTTGCATGCCTCCCTCCTCCTCCTCCCTGGGCCCCAACACTGGCCTCCCTGGGGTCCTGCCTCCTCCCCTCACTCCTTCCCCACACCATCCCTCCCTCATGTCCTCACACCCATGGATCCCAAAGTCTTGTCCACCCGGAGTGTGAGTGTTGGCGGAAGCCCACGACGGGAGCAGCTGAACCTGAAGAAACCAGAAGCTCATTAACCTGCCAGACTAATCCCTAACCCTCATTCCCCGACTAGTTAACAGCTTTGACTTTGGGCCTAGGTCTCGACTGTTATACGACTCTACCATCTGCTCACCTCTCAATTTATGCACGGTCTTCGTATGCTTTTTGGGAGGAAGCAATGGTTTCCAGCGCCCGCCTGCAGTTTGGAGAGTCAGAGCTGGCAGGCAGAGAGCCCCCTAGGGCACCTGGATGCAGAACGCACGGCCCCTCCTGGCACAGCCATAAAGAAGTCCCCTCCCTCAGGGGATGTTGGACGCTGTGTTTCATGAATTCCCATCATCACCAGGGTACTTTCCTCTTTCATCTCTAAATGAGGCCAGCGCAAGAGGAAGGAGGTGCAAAAGGACCTGCGACCACCATAAGCCCCAATGACAACCGCGCACTACCCTGGACACGGCCTCCTGCCTCCCTGTGGCTCCTCACAGAACACGAGGGACGAGGACCCGAATGGAGCACTTCTGGGTGAACGACACTACGGAGGGACCTCTACACTCACCACAAAGAAGGTGGCAGTTCAATTTTTATTGTGCAGTCTGCTAAAAAAAAAAAACATGCTTTCATGTCTGTTTTCTCCTAAAAAGTGTATATATGCTCTTCGTGGTGGAATGCAGTGCATCACAGTCAGGGAAAGAAATGTCTGTGGCTCTTACTTTTTCTGTCTTTTCAGAAAAAAAGTTATTTTTTTAAAAAAAGATTTTATTTATTCATGAGACACACAGGCAGAGGGAGAAGCAGACTCCCTCTGGGGAGCCGGATGCGGAACTCAATCCCAGGACCCTGGGGTCACGCCCTAAGCCAAAGGCAGATGCTAAACTGCAGAGCCCCCAGGCACCCCAAGAAAAAAAGTCATTTTGGTGTAAGCCCTTCTCACCTGCACATGGTGCCCCAGGGGTCCCTGCCAGGAGCAGAAGTGTGGCTTCCTCATCTGTCCTGTGCACTCCCGGCTCCTCCCCTGCTTGGGGGTTTCCTTCCTGCAGTCCATGGAATCTCTCTGTCCTTCCTCCCCGCACACAGCATGGTTCCCGGGCTCCCATCCCTGAATCCTGGCACCTCCCCCAGTGATCTGTACCTTTGAGCTTCTCTAAGAATATTATTACTATTATTATTATTATTATTATTATTATTATTATTATTATTATAAAATACACATCACCCAACACACACCATGTTAACTGCCCATAAGTGTTCGGTTCGGGGGTCCTCAGCCCATCCCTTGGCTGGCTGGGGGGCCAGCACCAGGGTCTGTCTCCAGGACTCTTCCATCTTCCCAACCTGACACTCTGGCCACTGTTCAACACAGACTCCCACCCCCCACCACCCACCACCCACCCCCAGCGCCCTGGCACCTCCATCTCTCTCCGTCTCCACATTCAGCCGCTCCAGGCTCCTCATCTGAGTGGGATCATAAAGTATTTGCCCTTTTCCATGACTGGCTTATTTCACTCAGCATCATGTTCCACAGGTTCATCCATGTGGTGGCAGGTACAAGGCTGAATGAGCACCCCCCTCACATACCGCAGGCCCCTCCTGAGACACACTCATTCTCAACTGGCGTGCCCCTTTGCACCTGTCTGTGGGTTATCCTCCTGGGCCACCCCACCCCCTTCCTCCGCCTTAAAAATAAAGCCAAACAAAGATTCGCACATTTTTCTTAATTATCCTAAACACTCAGCCCCATCTGTGGTGCTTCCAGGTACAGTTTTTCCCACTTAGCTGGGAACAGTCTGTCATTTTGGTCCCGTGGAGCTTGGCCAGGGAGACTTGCTTGCAGAGAGAACACCCATTTCGTAAGGCTGGGAGGCAAGGATCACAAAGTGGGTCAGTCAGAGGCCTGTGGGGTGAAACTGGGTCATTCAGCACCAGCAGTGCCTGCCTGGGGCCAGCTGCGCAGACAGCAGAGACCGAGAACTGACCAAACCCAGAGGGACAACCAAGGCCAACTGTGGCCACGGTCAGAGAGGTCAGATGCAGGGAAGGGCCAAGGGTCTCCTGGAGACTTCTCAAGAAGAAATCCATGAACCAAGGTCACCAGGCACAATGCCCTGACGCCAGTCATGGCTGTAGAAAGGGGAAAAGCCAACGTGCACGGAGACGAAGGGAGCGCCCGCTGGCATCAGAGAATGCCAGGAGGTTGTCTGAGGGACGGACAGGCTGCCTCTCCTCTCCCCAGTGCTTTCACAGTGTGACTCTGCAGATGCTACCTTCTAGGGGCACAGTCCCCACTGCCCAACCTTGATTCCGGGGGCCTTTGTCATGCTTTGACCAATAGAATTCAGTGCAAGGATGTCCACCCAGCCCTGAGCCAGCCCTGAGTAGACTCTCTGCTCTCTCCCTCCATACCGGCCGGCCCGTGACCTCCAGGAAGCACAGCCCCCCACCCCACCCCATGAGCCCAGCAAAACCCGCAGGGGCTCCACCAGCCAGCCCTCCTAGTCCTGAGAAATAAAGCCGTGGGCCTGTTAAGTTGCCAAGGTTCCATATGGGGCCATGGGGACCAAGCCATTGTTAGTGGGAGCTGCGTTGACCTTCTGGCTGCACCACTACCCTGCCACGTGGCTTCAGGACGCTGCTCCTTCCCGTTCTCTGGGTGCCCGTTTGTCCTGCTGTAAAATTCAGAGAGCCAAGGAACCCCAAGTGGTAGGAAAATCATGTCAACTAGGATCCCAGCTTTGCCACTTACTGGCTGTGTGACCTTAGAGGGATTTCCTCATCTCTCATGGAAGAGAAACAAGACCAGGGCAGATTTCCAGGAGGATTCATTAAAATAAAGTGCTTGGCCATATATGTGCAGAGATACATGGATCCCGGAGCTGCATTTTCTGGGTTCAAATGTCATCCATGCCCTTTCCCAGCTGTGTGATCTTGGGCAAGGGGCCTAATGTCCAGGGTTTGGTTTCCTCGTCTATATGATGGGGAGGATGAGGGGAATTTAAAGAGCTGATATGGGGGCACCTGGGTGGCTCAGTGGCTGAGCGTCTGACTTCGGCTCAGGTCATGACTCCAGGGTCCTGGGATTGAGTCCCACATCGGGCTCCCCGAAGGGAGTCTACTTCTCCCTCTGCCTGTGTCTCTGCCTCTCTCTCTGTGTCTCTCATGAATAAATAAATAAAATCTTAAAAAAAGAAAAGAAGAAGAAGAAAGATCTGCACTTAAAAAACAAGCTGGCAGCTAAACCCCGAATCCCCAAATCTCACAGGATGGGAAGGACACCTGAAGATCGCCTGGACTAGGCTGTTCTGGCTCCGAGCAGCAGTGGCAGGGAGGGATAGAGGCAGGCTCCAGGCTGACACAGGTCAACCCCGGGACCAAAAAGCCTGTGACCCACCCAAGGCAAGCTGAGCATGCCCCACTCAGGGACGAGCTCTGGCCCACTCTTCTGGTGTTCGGATCGGGGTGGACTCACTGCCTGTGGGGTGAGTGGTCCCAAAAGTGCTGAATGGACGCCTCTGCCTGTCCTATACATCTTCACTGACAGGTCTAGATAAATCATGCTTCTCGACAAGCATGCAGCCTAGAGGGAAAAAAAAATCCATCCTGGCTCTTGGATTCTCGTTTCTAATGATCCTCAAGAAATTATTGAGAAAATCAAAACAGTATGTTTCGAAGCACTCTTCAAGACTCACCGCAGTTCAAACGGTTTCCATAGATCCAGGACGCAAAAGGCATTTTTCAAAGGTTTACTGTTCCCCAAATGACAATAATGCCATATTGACGGAGTTCCGGGGAGCTCTGGGAGTTTGGAAAAAACCAGTCAAGCAAGCAAGATCTTTAACTGAAAAAAAAACAAAAAAAGTTGGCGAACCCAACAGTTTTGTTGAAGTTCACAGCATTTTTCCATCCTGACAGCACTTTTGCAGGTTCTGACACAGGCTTGCAGGTGTAGGTGTCAGTGACGCCCTCCTCTCCTCATTGGGGCTCTGGCCGCCCCAGCCTCCCACTCCAGGCGGCCCCCCATGCAAATACTGGGACCACCTTCCCAGAGCACAGATCAAATGTTCCTGTTGGAAAGCTCACCACAGCCTCTGCAGCATTTTTCTTTTTTTTTTTTTCCTGTTAAGATTTATTTATTCATTCATGAGAGACACACAGAGAGAGGCAGAGACACAGGCAGAGGGAGAAGCAGGCTCCCTGCGGGGAGCCCGATGTGGGACTTGATCCCAGGACCCTGGGATCACGCCCTGAGCTGAAGGGAGACACTCAACCGCTGAGCCACCCAGGTGTCCCATGGAGGATTTCTCTTGAAAGAGATGGTGAGGGTCCTCCAGCTTCTGCGGGACCTCCTACCCAGCTGCAGCCCGAGGAGAGCAAATGCTGGTGACATTGAGGGTCTGAGCATCATTACCCAGACCTGCCTCCATCCCACAAACATTTAGTAAGCAGTTATCAGGTACCAGCCCCTGGAGAGAAGGTAGTGAAAGGACAAGCAGCGGACAAGGCCCAGGCTCCTCCCCACTGATCTAGCTTATATTCAAATCAGATAATTTAGTGACAGGTCAAGCATCCGTTTCCGGAAAAGCCACGGCAACATGGGCCTAACATACAGATGAAGGGAGGCATCACATACCCCCTTTTAGATGCACACCGTACCCCGAAGGCAGACAGGACAGGACATGGTCCCCGACGTGGCCCTGGGGTGCTCCCAAATACCTTCCCTGCAAACTGCACGCTCCCGTCCCCAGGGATGAGCCTGTCACCTCTTCCCGTGTTCAAGGCAACGTGCAAATGGACTCGACGATGGGTTGTGCCACAGGAATGGGAGAGAGGGTCCCCCATGGGTTTCCTGCAAACAGGGAAGGACTGACCCCAGGGTGGCAGGGGAGAAAGTGGGAGACGTGGAAACTTCCAGAAGCAGAATCTGCAGCACAGCCTCTGAGAGAGCCCGGGCTAGGGTGCGTTCAGAGTGAGCCAGGGGTCCAGCTGGGCCAGAGAAGGTAAGAGGCTCGCCTGTGGCTGCACAGCTGTCATTCCAGTGTGGGTTTCTGGGGAGCACTAGGGTACGGAGGTTACAAACTCGGGTTTGGAGGCAGCAAACCCTGGATCCCACACTTGGCAGCTCCATGGACAAGCGTGGCATCGAGCAGTTCTGAGCTGCCTCAGTGTCCTCACCAGGAGAACTGGGGGGGCAGGGGGCTGGGGGGTGAGATGAGCGAGGTGATGCCTGAGTAGCCCCTATTCCTGGGTCAGGGGCAGGCAGGTGTCAGTGATGTAAGTTCTTGTCACGGCCGTGCTGGCCCCAGGGCACAGCTGCCAGCAGTGACCCAGCCTCAATCTGCCGCAGAGTCACCCAGCACCTGCCTCCTTGTCTCCCCGTCCCTCGTGGGCATCCCCGTTCCTTGCCGAGTTCTCTCTGTGGGTCTGTGTGTGCCAGGGGGTGTCCATCTCTCTCTCTCTCTCTCTCTCTCTCTCTCTCTCTCTCTGCCTTTGCAGGTGTGTTTCTCTGAGCATCCCTCTGCATGTCCTTCTGTGATTGACTCGACCTACGTGTGTCCCTTCCGAAATCCTTTTGGTTTTGTTTGTGTGTCTCTCTGCGCCTGTCTGCCCCCCTCCTCTCTCTCTCTCTCTGTCTTTCAAACTCCCCCATGTGTCTCTGTGTCCGTCTCTCTCATTCGCCCTTCTCCGCAACACCAGAAGCCAGCCAGCCGATTCTTGTGGTTCGTTCCTTACAGGGAGAAACACGGGACAATGGTTCTTTGTTCATGCAAGCAGCTGGAGCAAACAATGAGAAATGCAGAATTAATTGGGTGCTGATTATTTGCCAGGGGAAAAATGGCGAGAGAGAGAGAGAGAGAGAGAGAGAGAGAGAGAGATGAAACAAAAGACAACCTAGCAACAGCTCGAGCCTCCACGTAGCAACGAAAGCAATCCTGCTGAAGCGTGACGATGCCAGCACAGAGCCGGCAGCCGGCCACGGCATATGGAGAGGAAGGAAAGCAAATGTTGGTACTGCCCAGGAGCCAGGAGGGGCCATCCAGGAACCCACCCACCCTGCAGCCTCCCACGGCCCAGCACAGCCCCCCGGACTGCCGCTTTGACGACCTCAAACACCTCATGCGCCACGCTGGGCCCCCATCTGCCCCATAATATGCACCTGCCTGGGCGCTGAAGAAGGGAACGTGACCCAGATGGGGGCCAGAAGGGCAGGGCTTGCACTCCGAGCAATAGGACAAGGGAGCGCCAGCGCTGGCACCACACAGCCTGGAGCATCGGTTCCTCGGTCTGCACGGGGAGCACCGAGGCTTCAGAGGATGCGACATTCGGACCGAGCCAGGAAAGGTGGACGGCCACACGTCAGGTGCTGAAGGGAGGACAGGTGTCGGCAGAGGCGAGGGCACGCGGTCTGACGAGTGCAGAGAAGCGGTAGCTGCGGCGCTCTCTCCGAAAGTGAAACACGGACCCACGGGCTGTGTGAGCAGCGCTTCCATTCCCAGTGACATACAGGAGAGAATGGAAAACAGGGACAAACGGGTCCTCGACAGCGAGTGCTCGGGCACCAGAGCCAAAAGGCGGGAAGGACCCCAAGGGGCATCGACACAGTCGCATCGCAAGGAATGGTACACACACACACGACTTGGACCATCTCTCAGCCACAAAGGGAGCACACCACAGACATGCACCACGACATGGATGGACCCCCCAGAACATTCCATCACAGGAAAGAAGCCACATGCAAAAGGTGCATTCGTGTGGAACGTCCAGAGCAAGCAAACCCACAGGGATGGCACACAGCTCAGGATTGAGAGGGGCAGGAGGAGGGAGCGACGGAGATCTAGCGGGTGTGGGGTGTCCTTTCGGGGCAATGGGAAGGCCTTAGAATGCATTGTGAACCCACCAACGTATCCCACGTTTTTAAGTGGTGAATGCTGAAGGTCCAGTTGTATCATTTTCACTCGCATAATGCACAATAAAAAATAATAAAGGAAAAATAAAGAAAACCTCAGTGGAGGTGTGGCTTCTGGGTGGAAGTCGGGGCAGGGCGTGTAAATGATGCCGCCTCTGTCTCATTGGTCATGGGGCCTCCACTCAGCCCCAGAATCTGCAGCTGGAAGAGCTCGGGTGCTAGCGCAGGTGCTTTAGAACCCACTCCTGGGGGTGCCCTCCGGGAGGGCCTGCTGCAGGCTGATGTCAGGCAGGGGTGTTTGAAGGGAGCCAGGCCATAAATAGTTCTGCCCACGGTTCCACAGGTATGTGGGCTGGCACCCAGAAGAAGCCCCTCCTTCCAGGAGCAACAGGTGCACAGGTAGTTGGCATCCTCAGCCGCTCACCTAACGGAGGAGGGTCCCTGCCAGGGGTTTCCCCTCCCTCAGGGGCTGCAGCTTCCAGGTCATGTGCTGTGAAGACTTGTTTCACTCGGGCCTGCCTCAGTCAGAAGCATTGAGCATCATCTCCAACTCGGCTGGCTCTTTGCCTCTGCATCGATCCAACTGACTTCTGGAAAGTCTGCCTGTCGACGAGGGGCTTTGATTATTTTTTCATAAAGGAAAAAGTGAAGCGAGTTGTCAGAGGCATGGAGCCCACCTGTCCAGAGAGTAGAACTGGGCTGACTCAGCATTGCAAGGCATCACCTCCTGGGCCTGTCCCGCACTGGCCCTCACGCCGCGTGTTCTGGGGATAAGTGCCTCTCTGCTGGGGTTATTGGGCACAGGGCAGCCCACAGTGGGGGAGGCAGGGATCAGACACCAGCCAAGTGGGGGGCACCAGACAGAGGTACAGGAGGGGCTGGGGGGCTCAGGCAGGCCGGCCGAGGTGTTGGAGGTGCTAGAGTGGGTTGGAGGCAGGCCCCAGGGCTGCAGGCCATGCTCATCATGGCCCACATGAACCCAATGGTGCTTCCACCTGCCACCACATCATTGCCTGCCCAGGATCCATCCCAGATCCTCCAGATGAGCGGAGCCCTGGGGGCGGGGAGGGCTGAGCCCAGCCAAGGGGTTGCGACCCTTCAGGACAAGGCAGAAGCCAGGACCCAAGCCTTGGGGCGGCCTCCAGCTCTGCCCGAGGTCACATCAGGGCTCCAGGGACCTACCGGCTCCAAAGCCATCTCACTAATGAGCCCTTGTGTCCCTGACGGCACAGATGGGATGGACTGAGTGCTGGGCTCCGGAGCGCAGGCTTCGGTTAGCTCAAGATTCACTGAGCCAACACCAAGGAGGAGCCCAGCAGGGCCCTTGCCAATATGGTATGTATCTCGACATCCAAAGAGAAATGCCCTCCCTGGAGCGACGTGGTGAGCAGGAGGGGAGGGGTGGGTCCCTAAGCGTGCCCCAGGTCACGTTCAGAGCTCGCAGCCACTTGCCGGAGTATCTGGGAATGAGACAGGTGTCCCTGCCTCCCTGTGGTAGGGCATCTGAGCAGCAGGATCTAGTGTCAGAAGAACTGGCAGCAAGGCCCCATGGCCTCTGTGTGTGTCTCCATGGTCCCCCGGATGCTCCACATGACCCAGGGAGGGAGGCAGGGCCACAGCAGAGACGGAAGATGGCTAAAAGACTGGCCCAGAGTCATGTAGTTATTAGTGATTCAATCGGGTGGAGATGCACCCCCCGCCTGCCACCTGCTGCTCTGACGGCTGCATCGCGCACCTGCCGGGGACAAGCAGGACTGTGGTTACCAGATGGGAGCACAGGGGAGCTGGGCTGGGAGGGGGCGGACCCCGAACCACCCTGTGGGGCCAGCACAGCCTGGCTGTGCCAGGAAGGCCTGGGGCTGAGAGCCATGCGGGCGGTGGCAGCCCTGCCTCAAACTCAAACAAACCCACAGCCTCCATTCAATACAGCAGCTCAGAGGTTTATCAGTATTTCTTCCTCGGTTTGCATTATCTATCCTTCCTTTCTTCTCGAGGGTATCCGGAGCCCCTTCTCCACCTTCCGTGTTCTCTCAAGGCCAAGGACATGGTAGGTCCCGGTAGGTCCCATGGTAGGTAGGACATGTGAGTGTCATCTTGTCCACAGCTGTGCCCCACTGTCATCCCGCAGCCTGTCACCACCATGGCCTTGCAGGGGAGCATGGCATGGTGGGTGACCGGGCTGAGCCCCAAGCTCACTCTTCAAAGTGGGGAAAGGTGCCACCCCTGACCACCAGGCTGAGATGAGCAGAGGCCGAGTGAGATGTCACAACAGAACGAGGAGCAGGTGCAGGCAAAATGGCCAGCTCTGCCCCACAGATGGGCCCGGCTCAGGGTCCTGATGGAGCCCCAGGGCCCTGGGTGGGGGCTGCAGCTGCTGCCATCCTCGTGTGGCATTGACAGAGCCCATGAGCTTGCCTGCACCGTGTCCAGCAGCCCCGGCCGTGGCCTCAGATGCAGACTGCGTCCTGCCCAGGGCGCCAGGTAGGAACTGGGCTCCTGGGCCAGCCCCAGGCTGCCTCGTCAAACAAGGCCAGGCCTGCCACCCACCCCCCTGCACGGCCAGGAGGGCTGACCGCTCCCCAAGAAAGAAGGGGCTGTCACGACTCAGGCAGTCTCAGCAAAGCCATCAGGGAAGGCCACTGTGAAACAAATGATGAAAGGAACGCCCGGGTCTGGGGAGGCCGGCCCCGCACTGCAGCCCCATGCCTTCCTCTTTAATTGCCAGCTTCTAATTCTGGGACACAGACTTACAAGCTCATTGGAAAGGAGCAGAGATTTACTAGGGAGCACCCAGCCCTGATTCAGAGCCGGAGAATCTGATGCTGCTTTTCGACTTCCCACCAAGGTCTGGCAAAGGAAATTTCCTGGTTCTGCAGAGCAAATAACGGGAGCGGGCACATGGGGCGAGGGGGCACTGATGAGCACACACTCAGCTACATTAATATGCGGAGAAAGTCGCTGTGGAGTGTTGGCAATTTGCTGGTAATTGGGGCGTTGGTGGGCGCTGGGAGGTGCCGTGCTGGTGTAGGATCCCGAAGCTGCCCAGGCTGGACCAGTGGAGGATGGGTCCCGGAGCCTCTGGGGAACCTGAGTGCTGGGGGTGGGGAGGGCCGAGCCCAGCAGAGAGGCTGGGACCCTTCAGGGCAGAGCAGAGGCCGCAACCCAGGCCAAGGGAGGGATCAGCTCTGGCCAGTGGCCAGCGTCAGGGCTCCAAGGACCAACCAGCTCCAAAGCCGTCCCTGCATCTTACCTGTGAGACCTCATGTTCCCAACGGCACCGGCAGGTGCAGCAGACAGAGCAGGATGAGGGGCTGAGGCTCCCTGCACCTGTCCCTCCCACCATCACCACACCTGTCTGCCTCCCTCCAGGCCCTGGAAGGATCTCTCCTCCTCCCATACATGTGCCTCTCATTTCTTGCTGTGTCCACTGCCTCCCAACTCCAGACTGACTCCACAGACTGTGCCTGCATAAGGGACATCTCACTCTCTGGGGCAGAGGCTCAGGCTGCTTGCAGGCATCCCCAGGGAGGGGACAGGAGGTGCCCTCTCCCAGGCCCTGTAGCCTGCCTCTCATGTCCCTCGTCAGAGCAGTGGTGAGGTCCATCCCCAGAGCAGCCATCTGACCTTGGGCGGTCTAGCCCAGCTCCCATGACACCCACCCGGGGGTTTTCCCAGGGTGGCTCCAGCCATTCTTTCCTAGCAAACAGGTGCGAGGGGGGCATCTTGCCGTCGGGTGGCCACAGCCTAGGAATGAGCAGAACGCTGTGTGCATCCGGCCTTTGCAATAGGAACACCAAGCCTCCCATGTGCTCCAGGGACATGGAACCCAGTGTGCAAACTAGGATGGTCCCAGACACACCAGGAGGCTTAGTCACCCCAACCCACTGGCTCATCTCATCCCTGGGAGCCAGGGTCATGGATGATCCTCTCCACCCCGAGCAGCAGGGGACACAGAGACTGGCCCTGCAGGAGGCTCACGTGTGGGGAAGACGGAGAGGAAGGAATCAGACTCCGACCATCACCAGGAGGGCTCAGAGCAGCTCCTGTATCTGGACTCAGATGGTACCGAGGAATCTTTCTGGCTTGACTTTCATCAGAAAACATCATCGAGCTCAGCAATACCAGCTCGGCAGTAATTCTGATCGCTTGGGCCCTCTGGTCAGGAAACTGGTATTCACTCCCCAATAAAAACAGCAAATGCAAACAAGTGGTACTCGTATCCCAACAGCAGTGAAAATGTACTGAGAGCTTACTAACCGCCTCTTAGCTCAGGCGCCATAATAAATACCTCAGACTGGGGACAAAGAGCGAGATGCCGCAAGCTCAGCGCCTGGTGAGGGCTCTCTTCCGGACTTGTGCACGGTCATCCTCTCACAGTGCCTTCGCCTGGTGGAGGGGAAGGGGGAGGAGGAGCTCTGCTGTCTCTTCCTCTTTTTTTTTTTTTAATTTATTTATTCATGAGAGACACAGAGAGAGGCAGAGACACAGGCAGAGGGAGAAGCAGGCTCCCCATAGGGAGCCTGATGCAGGACTCGATCCTGGGACTCCAGAATCATGCCCTGAGTGGAAGGCAGATGCTCCACCACTGAGCCACCCAGGTGCCCCTTGTCCTCCTCCTATAAGGGCACCAGCTCTGTGGGGATAGGGCCCCACCCTCATGGCCTCACCTGATCCTCCTCCTCTCTTTACAGGCTCCACCTTAGGAGTTAGGGCCTCAGCACACGAATTTGAAGAGGACACTAGCATTCAGACTGTAACACACACACACACACACATACACACACAGAACTCTCTCCACAGAGCCTTAAGAGCAAGGCCAGGTACATCTTACTGCTCTCCCTCCAGACCTGATTTAAATGAGGCCCAAAGAGATTCTGTAACTTACTCAAAGTCATCGACAATCGCATGTTAAGCTTTTTAAAACATCTTTCCTGTAATTTCTAAATCCTCGTGTTTGCAACAGACTTGTCAGTGCTCTGGCCCTATTACCCCAGCACTTGCCATCCCAGTGTAGGATGAGAGTGTCCTGCTGCAAGGGCTTGAGGGCTCAGCACTCTGCAAAGGATGGGAACTGGAAGACAAAATACAGCAGCTCTCTTGCTGCTCTGATACTAACTCAGAAAGCATACTGACCCTGACTGTAACCCCAACCATATCCATAACCCTAACCCTAACCCTAACTCCTAATCCCTAACCCTAACCTAACACCTACACTGACCCTGATCCTAACCCCCAACTCTGACCCTGACCCTAAACATTAATCCTAGCCCTAACCCTAACCTAATACCTACCCTGACCTTGATCCTAACCCCTAACCCCTAACACTTACCCTGACCTCAAACCTGACCCTGACCCTGGCCCTAAACCCCACCCTAACTCCTAATCCCTAACTCTGACCTTGACCCAAATCCTAAACCCTGACCCTAACCCCCAACCTTGACCCTGACCCTAAACTCTGACCCTAACCCCTGACCTGGATCCTAACCCATAACTCATAACCCTAACCTCTAGCCCCTAACCCTGGCCCTAAATCCTGACCCTAACCCATAACCTGTAACGCTACCCCTAACCCCTAGCCTCTACCCCTGACCCTGATCCTGATCCTAAACCCTAAACCCTGGCTTTCCAGTCTCTAAGAGCCACCCAGCAGGCCTGAGCCCCTGCCACCCATGGTGCTAACAAGCTGGACAGGACACTCAGTGCACCGTGCCCTGTTGCATTCAATCCAGATTTTTTTCTTGTGAGGTTACAAGTATTTTTCTACCTGTCCAGTCTTTAAAAGCATGAGTTTTATTTTTTCATTTTGTGTATTTATTCATGAGAGACAGAGAGAGAGAGAGGCAGAGACACAGGCAGAGGGAGAAGCAGGTCCCTGTGTGGAGCCCGATGTGGGACTCGATCCCAGGACCCCGGGGTCATGCCCCTAGCCGAAGGCAGATGCTCACCCGCTGGGCCCCCCAGGTGCCCTAAAAACATGAGTTTTAATGGCCATGAAGCGTTTCTCCATTTCCTTAACTGTTCCCCAATTATTTCCAGGGTTCAGGGACTGCAGATAAGGCCATGATAAAACTGAAACAGGTTCTGGGCATGGGTGACACCATCATATTAGGATTTTAGAAATATGCTCTGGCAGTTCTGTGGAGCGGGGAGACCCACCCGAGCGGAACGTTCTGGGTTGCAGACCATGACCCTAAATCCAGGTGCCAGGGGCACAAGTGAAACAGGTGAAGTGGGATTGCAGAGAGGACTGAGCATCCCCAGCAGCTCCTCCACGTCCTGATAACCTGTGGCGCGCAGTGGAGAGCTTCCGTGCTCTTTCATCATTCCTGTCTCAGCCTCAACTCTGCCACATAGCCATTAGTCCCTGGAGGGAGAAGCCTGGCCTATCCTCCAGTGTCCCTGTTGGGTCTGCAACAGGTGTACACACATAATGCTGGGGTGACATGCCCTCCGTCCTTCAAGAGGAATCATTCTGGGCGGAGGAAGATGCCTGGGGGGCTCCGGTGGGGAAGCATCTGCCTGCGGCTCAAGTCATAACCCGGGGTCCTGGGATCGAGCCCTGCATCGCATCAGGCTCCCTGCTCAGCAGGACGTCTGCTTCTCCCCCTATCTGCTGCTCCCCCTGCTCTCTTTCTCTATGTCAAATAAATAAATAAAATCCAGAAAGAAAGAAAGAAAGAAAGAAAGAAAGAAAGAAAGAAAGAAAGAAAGAAAGAGAAAGAAGAAAGAAAGAAAGAAAGAAAGAAAGAAAGAAAGAAAGAAAGAAAGAGAAAGAAAGAAGAAAGAAAGAAAGAAAGAAAGAAAGAAAGAAAGAAAGAAAGAAAGAAAGAAAGAAAAAGAAAGAAAGAAGAAAGAAAGAAAGAGAAGAAAGAATTCTGGGGACATCGTTATGCTCCTTAAACTGGACTTTAGGTCACAGAAATGATCGCAAATCCACCAATTTGGCTACTTACCCGGGTAAGAGTGATCAAGGGAACCTGGTGTGGGGGTGGGCAGAAAGGCCCAAGCCAGAAGAGGGCTCGATTGCTCCTTGGACCCGAGGTCAGTGGATCATCTCTGTTCTGCTAATGGGCTGTGACCTAGAGAGCTGCTCTCCACCACCACCACCACCCCCATCCCCCCACCCCCGCCACAGGGGGAAGGCAGCCCCTGGAATTTGGAGAGAGTGCTCCCGGGGAAGCTAGTGCACAAGCTGACTTCAGGGTGGTGGGAAGGGGTCAGGCGAGGAGGGTCCCAGGTGGGGCGCAGAGCCAACCATGACCTGGTTAAGCACAGACCAGAGGAATTTCCAGACCAGAGGAAATTCTCCCTGGCGGGAGCCAGGAGCCAAAAGGGTTTGCCCATCGGTGACGGTGATGTGGCGGTGCAGAGGGAGTGGAGCGAGGTCCAAAGCAGCGCCAGGCACCCCTCCCTCCCTCGGGGCTCTCTGGGGGTGACGACCCAGGACGACCCAGGACGATGCCAGCCTTCCTGAGGTGGACGAGCTCCTACTCGCAGCAAGGACGCGGTGCGCCGGGCACCTGCCTGCCAGTGAGCTCACGTCCCTCACAGCCACCCCGTGAAGCAGGCACCGTGGAGGCTCCCATCCTACAGACGCACCAGCCGAGGCCCGGAAGTTGAGGTAACCAGCCCAATGCCCGGGTGGGGGGTGCTAGGGCCAGAATGCAAACCCAGGTGCTGACTCCAAAGTCCTCCCTGCCTTCGGAGCGGTGCCGCTTGGCCTACAGCATGGTCTTTCCCCAGGGGACTGGGGCGGTCCGGGCGGTGGTCGTCCGCGCTGGGGCAGGCGGGCTCCGGGACCCGCTGAGTGGAGCCGGGACGCGGCCAAGCATCAGACATCGACCGCTCACGTCGGAGAATCGCCAGGCCCAGGATGTGCACGGTGGTGACGATGAGGAACCTGGGTTAGTGCGCATGGCGCAGACTCCCGTGAGCCGGGGCATGGGTGCCCTGGACACCCTCCGCCCGTGCGTCCAGGGGAGCGAGGTCCCCACCCCGGGTGTGGGCAGCTCTGGCGGCCAGAGCAGCAGCCCAACCCCCGGAAGGGCAGAGGCGCGCAAAGGCCCCGGACGCCAGAGCCCCAGACCCCACAGGGTGGCTGCCCCTCCCCCGCGTGCCCTGTCCCCGGGATGGCGGTCCCCGGGGTCCTCCGAGGCGGCGGGTCCATCGGCTCCTGGAAGGGCACAAACACAAACAGTTCTCAGAGCCACTCGCTCTCCCTGGACAAGGCTGAACTAATACTTGTTTTAGCAGATGGCTGAGCTGTTCATCTCCTCTGCGTTGGGGATTTGGGTTCCTCTCAGGACACCCCCAGGATTCCTAGTGGTCTGCCAGGCCGACACCCGCAGGGCCAGTCTCCTCTGAGGCCGGATCCGCAGGAAAGCACGCTCTGCAGTGAAGAGGTGGGAGCAGAGGGAAGCGAGGTTTTAGCCATGGCCCTACTGTGTGTAGGGCTTTACACACAGGGTCTCATTCGTGGGAGTTCTGGGATAAATGGGATTGATTTTCTTTTTTCTTTCTTTCTTTCTTTCTTTTTTTTTTTTTTTTTTCCCCCACTGTACAGAGAAGAAAACTCAAACCCAGAGAAGTTAAGTGACTTTTCCAAAGGCAGCACAGCTGATAAAGGGGCAGGAGTTTAATATCCCCGTGCAGCTGATCTCAAGCCCCTCAGTGTGCAGGTGGATGCTGCACCTCATGTACCTCCCTGATCAGCAGAGCAGAACCTTGTGTGGGTCTCCCTGATGGGACAGAGAGGAATTGCACAGGACAGAGAGGGGAACTGGTCACCACAAACCTCCACAGCCTCTGATCCCATCCAGAATTTTTGTCTTGTTTTGTTTTTTTAAGATTTTATTTATTTATGAGAGACACACACAGAGAGAGAGAGAGAGGCAGAGAGAGAGAGAGAGAGGCAGAGACACAGGCAGAGGGAGAAGCAGGCTCCACGCAGGGAGCCCAGGTCTCCAGGATCAGGCCGTGGGCTGAAGGCGGCGCTAAACCGCTGAGCCACCGGGCTGTCCATCCAGAATCTTTGTATTGCAAGTCAAGAAACCAAACAAACTGGCACAAACAGTCTCAGGATTTATTTGCTCATGACCTGGAAATCCTCAAGTTAAATAAAAGACACTTCGGATCTGGTTGGATTCAGTGGCTTAACAGTGTCATCCACAGTGTGGTAGGTTCCATTTGTCCCCTCCGCCTTCATTCCTGTCAGCTTCCCTGGTGGTGGCAACATGGCTAACAACACTCCACTTACCCCTCCTCTGTCCCACCACCTGGAGAAAGGAGGGGTCCGTTTAGAGTCCATGTGGCAGGCCAAGGGAGCAGCTTCTTTCTCATAACCCCCTGAAAACTTCTCACCTCGTGGTGGCCCCATTCAGGCCATATGTCAATCCTTGAGCCAGTGTTGGGGAGGGAACTGCCAGTTCCTCTTTGGAGGTTGGGAAATGTGGCTCTTAAATGCAGTCTGCTCAGTCGGCCAGGAGCACCAGATGTTATGAGAGGCACGGTGAGGACAGAAACATGCAGGTGCCTTCAGGTTGGCAGCCAGCTATATGGGGGTCACTTTCTCCTTGTGACAGGAACCAGATCCCTCTGATATCATGTTGCAGGAGCGTCCTGCAGAAAGAGAATGAGGGTCTGCAGGTGGGGCCGTTTCTTCACGGGTAGAAAAGAAGCTCAAGTATGTATAGCAAGCCTTATATTCTGATGAGAGCCAACACACTCTCTTCTCGGGCACATGTGCAACATGCACAGAAACAGATTGTTTATTAAGTCACAGAGAAAACATCAATTAAGTCCCTGAAAGTGAAAATGTCACCAACAACACACTCTGGTCACAGCATAGCAAAATTAGCAATTAGAACAAAATCGAGAAACAGAAAGACCTTTTCTTTTTTTTTAGATTTTATTTATTTATTCATAAGAGACACAGAGACACAGGCAGAGACACAGGCAGAGGTAGAAGCAGGCTCCCTGCAGGGAGCACGATGCAGGACTCAATCCCAGAACCCCAGGGTCAAGCCCTGAGCCAAAGCCAGATGCTCAACCGCTGAGCCACCCAGGTGCCCCAGAAAGACCTTTTCACCTAAAAGTTTTTTAATTTCTTACTAGTTATCTATTCTTGCACAAAAAGCTACTCCAAAAGTTGCTTGGCTGGTACAAACATCAAGTATTTAATATCCTGCCGCGTCCCTGTTCTCTATCAATAAGCACACCTAGAAAGCAAATTGTGGCTGCTAAGTACCATTTCCCATCTCAAGGAGCCACAGATCTTTTTTTTTAAGCCATCAAAGGTTTGATTTTTTTTTTTTAATTTTTAAGATACACAGCGTGAGGTCTCCTGGGTGGCTCAGTTGGTTAAGTGTCCAGCCTTGGTTTGAGCTCAGGTCATAAATCTCAGGGTCCTGGGATCAAGCTCTGCATCAGTCTCCACGCTCAGTGCTGAGTCTGCTTCTCTCTCTCTCTCTCCCTCCCCCTTTGCTCCTCCCCCTACTTGCCCTCTCTCTCAAATAAATAAATAAAATCTTTGAAAAAAAAAGAGATACACAATGTGACAATATAATACCCATAGTCATTGGGAGATTATTTCCCCCATCAAGGTAATTAACATGTCTGTCATCTCACATAGTTACTATTTTGGTGGAGATAATAGTTAAGATCTACTCCATTTTCAAATTTCAAGTGTACAGAACATCATTATGCACTGTGGTCACCATGCTATACATCAGAGCCCAGGACTTACCCATCTTACATTTTTTGATTTTTTCAAGATTTCTTTTTATTATTTATTCATGAGAGACACAGAGAGAGAGGCAGAGACACAGGAGGCAGCGGGAAAAGCAGGCTCCCTGAGGGGAGCCCGATGTGGGACTCAATCTCAGGACCCCGGGGTCATGCCCATCTTATAACAGGAACCTTATGCTGCCTGGCCAACAGCTCTCTGTTTCCACACCCCCAGCCAGCCGCCGGCAACCACTGCCCTACCCCCTGGCTCTGTAAGTGAGATTAAACAGGATTAGTCTTTCCATGTCTGGCTTATTTCACATAACATAATGTTCTTATGTTATGGGGATCTTCGGATGCCATGAATTCCAGGGCTGGCCTGGAAAGTACAAGACAACCCTGGGACATCTTATAATACCAGAAAGTAAGGAAGTGCACAAAACTGATGGTGCATGTATAGGACGTATGTCCTACCTTGAAAAGGTTCACAGGGGTCAAATCTAAGACAATTTGAACAAGATAAATAATGACTGTAATGGATTATATTCTATAGGATAAAATACGTGTCCATGAGCCAATACGAATATGAATAAAATGAAAAAGAAAGGAAAGGAAAGGAAAGGAAAGGAAAGGAAAGGAAAGGAAAGGAAAGGAAAGGAAAGGAAAGGAAAGGAAAGGAAAGGAAAGGAAAGGAAAGGAAAAGGAAAGGAAGAGGGGATGCCCTTTCTGGCAATGGGATGCCAACAAATAAGGAGAGAGGAATGATGGAAATACAAAATCACCATTTGGCAAATACACCGTAATAATTTTTCAGTCAACAATCATTAACAATGCTGAAACTAGGGAGCAAAACTAGGATGAGAAGCAGGATATTCACATGATCTCCAAGTGTCCTCCCACAGGATACCCTTTAAGCCCCGAGAGACAAACGATAAGGTTCCACCCAAGGAGCCTTGTAGATGTGGCACATCGAAGTTATCGCTCGATGGGACACCTCAATGTGATGTGCTCCCGGCATGAAGTGTTAAAAGGGCACAGTATCACTTCTGTGCTGTTCTTCCCCAAAATACGTACCATGAATGAATCAGGAAGAAACATCAGATCAGCTGAAATTTGAGTCAGGGCTACAATTTAAATAATACCATCACAACGATGTTAATTATCTGGGGCTTTTTTTAATCATCATGAGGTACGTGTGCACCATGTTCACATTTGGGAGATCAGGGTGAAAGTTTCGTGGAAATATTTCATGCCATTTTTGCAGTGTTTTGTAGGCCTAGAATTGTTCCAAATGAAAAGGTTTTTAAAACGTAAAATGAAACCTCCCTGGAAAAGATCAGAAACGTCTAATATTTGAACACACGTCTGCTACTCAGGGTTATGACCCAATGCTCCCAAACCTCGACCCAAACGTTCTGACCCCAGGGGTCCCTTGGGGAAGCGAGTTTGGTCAGACCAACAGGCATGGCATCAGATGGCTGGTTAGGAGCAGAAGAAATGTAGGATTTTGAAAAATTCTGGGAGGTCTGAGGCATGGTGGTGGGTTTCCCAGCACACCTAGGATGGAGACCCAGCCCCCATTTTTATCAGTAACTGGCAGCGTGGCCCCAGGGGCTGTAAGACTGTCACACTCAGGTGGCAACGTCCCAAAACACAAGGAATGGGTCAGCGATGGGGACGGGAACCGCCTGGCCTGGTGGTCTCTGCTGCTGTGAGCAGGGGCGGGATGTGTCAGGAGGGAACGGCCTGCTGTACGGGACAAGACATGAACCCCACTGCATCACCGCCGGAAACCAGACAGAACCCAAGCAGGAGAAGCCCGGTGTCCCGGGACTCGGGACAGGGAGGGAGGAGTCCTGCAGGGCAGGCACGCAGACAGCGAGGGGCCGCAGGAGGGAAGTGGCACTGGAGGAAATAATCCCTGGGCTGGAAGGAAAAGAAGGCAGGCACTCCAGGCAAGAGAAAGAGAGAGAGGGAAAATACACACGTGTGCATACACACATGCACAAGCATGCACACTCCACATGTATGCACACACAAGCACACATGCACATGTATGCATGTGAACGTACAATACACACATGCACGAGCACACACTGCATACATGTGCACACATGAACATGAACATACATACATGTATGCACATGTGTGCATGAGCACACATTGCACTGTGTGTACACGTTAGCACTTGCACACATGGGGGCACACAGGCATACACACAGACACGTGTGCATAAGCACACACATCCACACACAGACCCATGCCTAGCAAATACTGTGTCTCCTTCCCTGTCTCTCTGTCTCCTCTACCACGTGCTCTTCAGTCCCGACTGCCGAGGAGATATTTCCGGACACTGGAAAACACAGTTCTCGAGCTGAGACTCCCTGAGGTCACATGGGGCGCAGTCGTGGCTCCTCCCGATGATGCAGGTGGCAGACCAGCCACCCAGCTCCCCCAAAGCAGCTAATGCTTCCTCGGGCCAACCGCCCCCCACACACACACCCCCGGGATGCAGGAAGCCCCTCCCACTTCTGAGCAGCGGGGGCCCAGGTCCCAGGGTGAGGCCTCTGGTCTGGTCCTGCACTGGGGGTGCCGGGAGGAAGGAGGACGGCATGGAGGAGGCAGCTGGTTGGCTGAGGGCCCATTGGACATCCCTAAGACCCCAGTCCTCACCATCCCCAGAGGCTAAGACCCAGAATGGCAGCCGCCACATCCTCGGGGCCTCCCAGCAAGAAAGCCTATGAGAGACAGGGCAGCTCCCAGAGAAGGGCAGAGAGAGAGACAGAGGGAGACAGCGACAGAGAGAGAGGGAGATGGAGAGAGAGACAGAGAGACAGAGGGAGGTAGAGAGAGAGAGGGGAGACAGCGAGAGGGGGGAGATGGAGAGAGAGAGAGAGCCAGAGACAGAGAAGAGAGACAGAGAGAGAGAGGGAGACAGAGGGAAGCAGAGACAGGGACAGCAAGAGAGAGAGTCAGAGGCAGAGAGGTGGCATTAGCTGGTTTGGAGGAGCTTGGTGGCCGGCCTGCCACCTGCATCAGAAAGGAGACACAGGGAGATAGAGAGAGAGAGAGAGACAGAGACAGAGGGAGATGGTGAGAGACAGAGAGGGAGACGGAGAGAGAGACAGAGTCAGAGACAAAGAAGAGAGACAGAGTCAGAGACAGAGAGGAGAGACAGAGACAGAGAGGAGAGACAGAGGAGAAACAGAGAAAGACAAAGACAGGAGGCAGGCAGAGCGAGGGTGCCCATAGTTAGAGACGGAGGAGGTGCTGGGAGGGCAGGTGCTCACAGAAGGAGGCGGCATGTGGGGACCGGCCTTGGTGGCAGGAAGCACCCGGGGGAGGTGGGGCTGGGACAGGGACAAAGGCTGTGGGAGTGAAATGCAGGGATGAGGAGAGGAGAGACACTCTTTGCAAGGGGGTGAGTGTGGGCCACACGGCTCCAGTTTCTGTGGGGCCTCGAGTCCTTGTTGCTCGAACTTTAAAAGGAGGATCAAGAAGACAGAGGAGGTTAGAGAAAGGGATGGGGGGAGGAGGGAGGGAGAGGGCAGAGCAGCGGCCACGGGAGGACATCAGCCAAAGCTCTGAGCAGGGAGCAGTGCAAAGGGTGTGGCCCTCATGGGGGGGGCACCCTCCCTGGGACCCCCTGCTCTGCGGTGAGCACTTCTCGGTGGCACCTTCAGGGGAGCACGGGGCCCCCACCCAGCATCTGGGGTGCCTCCCCCAACCTGGCTGTCTCCCTGGGGCGGCGGCCTTCACTCCCTGCTCGCCTTCTGCAGCCCACTCTTCCCCCCTCCACCGTTCTGTCTGGCACTTATTATTTTTAAGTGGAAATGTATTAAAACTAATTTTATTTTGAGAATTATCTGAGGATTTCACAGCCCCTCCTGGGAATCTGGGTATCCAAGGGGCAGACGGGTGCCATCTGCCAGCTCCGGAGCTGCCCCCGCTGCCAGCCGGGAGTGGCGCAGCCCCCGGGGGCAGGAAGGCGCTCCGAGAGGTGGTGCGACTTTGCCAGAGACAAGAGCCAGGCCATGGTAGTGGCAGCAGCTTCAGGAGCGGCCACGGCCCCGGGCAGGCAGTTGGTCATGGTCGCAGAGGTTCCGGGGGGGTCCCATCCAGCCCAGCCCCCATCGCCTCCCCATCCCATCAAGGCAGGAGCCCCAGCTTAGCCCAGGTCACTGCCCAGGACCCCCCAACGACTCCTCCCCCGGGTCCCTGCACCACTTCTGCCATCAGTCTCCCAGAACTTCTGTAGTTTGTTTTTTGTTTGTTTGTTTTAAAAGATTCTATTCACCCATTCATGAGAGACACAGAGAGAGAGGGGGGCAGAGGGAGAAGCAGGCTCCACGCAGGGAGCCCGACGTGGGACTCGATCCCGGGTCTCCAGGATCAGGCCCTGGGCCAAAGGCAGCGCTAAACCGCTGAGCCACCCGGGCTGCCCGAACTTCTGTAGTTTTGCATAAATACGCCCAATGCAGGCACCATCAGCCACAGGCTTCAGGAGCACTGTGTCCCCACCTCTGCCCAGGATGCCACACCCCGGCAGACACCCTCCCTGGCCGTTCTGGCTGCAAACAGGCAGGTTCATGGACAGAGCAGCCCACCTCATGAGCGCAGTCCCCGGGGGGGCATCAGGTCTACCCCTGTCAGTGGGTCGGCGACCGCGGTGGGAACCAAGGGCCGCCCAGTCTCCCGCACCATGTTCCATCCCCGTGGCCACACTGCAGGCAGGGGCTCCCACAGGACAGGACGTGGAAGCTCAAGTGCATGAATGGCCCACGTGGCAAAATGAGCTGGACCACCGTGGTCCTGAGGCTGGGGTTGCGGGCAGGGTCTGGCCATCTGCACTGAATGGAGCGGTTAAGGAGGTGAAGTAGATGGACTCAGGCCTCCCTCAGCCCACCTTCTGTGACCCCGTGACCCAATGCCTCCCTGACAAGGCGACAAAGACATTAAGGATGGGGGAAGGGGGGTCATGAGTTCTTCAGACGAGGAGAAAAGCCATTGTTCAGAAACGTACCTGCACAGGTGTCTGGTTTTCCAAAAGGGATCCCTGTGCTCGTAGCCTGGAAAGTGTGCCCACGGCTGAAAATGTGGTTGGACAGCCCTGTGTGAGCTCTTGGGGACACTGAGGACCCGGGGGATGGAGCAGAAAGGGGGGCGGGAGGCGATGGCACGTGGAGTCCAGCGGTGCAAGAATACTGGTAGAAGTCACTTATATCCAGGGGTAACCTTGGGGCTTCATGCCTGGGGATTCCCAATATCCCATATTACGTTCTGTGCTGTCCTGAGAAAGGACCTCCTCTTGTGACCCCGATCCTGTAACGGGTGGTGGCTCACACACAGCACTGACCCTCTGAAATGCTGGGGGAGCAGAGAAATCAGGGAAATGAGGTGCTCCCCAGAGAGACCAGACACCAGAGAAAGGGGATGGGATATTCAGGAATATTGTAGGATGATCAAGAACACAACAGAGCAGGGCCTCAAAGCTACACCCAGGAGTCCTCAAGGTACTGGGCAAGATCCTGAGTCCCCACTGCACACAGGACAGCCTTCTGGTCTCAAGGTGGTGGCGCAGGCTGCAGACCATCCTGCACCCCCAAGCCAAGACAGTGATGGGGATGTTATCAAAGTGGGACTCCCCCACATCCCAGTGACTTATGCCCCTTCTCAGAGGACCCAGTGTATGACCCTCTCTCTGTCCTAGAGCTGTAGCAGACAGCAACCTTCCGGAATGAGCAACTTCCTCACTCTGGGTCCCTGAGTGACCGTGTGAGGCCCACCCCGCCTCACGCCCACCCTGCTAACCGGGGCTGGACACACAGTGTGAAGGAGAGATAAATCTCTGTTTTGTTAAACCGCTGAGATGTCAGAGTACATTTTTTGCAACATGACCCAACCCACCCTGGCTGACGCAGCAGCGCACGCATGCGTGGTGAGCGAGTGCAAGTAGATATTGGTTAATTCACTCCATGGGTCCAACAGATTTGGGGGAGGCAAGTACAGGGAATCCCTTAGTGAACAAAGCCATCGAAACACTGGCCCTGGGGAGGGTGGAGGAGACACAGAAGAGAAACAAAACTGAAGAAATAGTATCTGGAAGGTGATGAGTCTTGACTGCAATCCTGCTAACATCAATGTAGGGTTAGGATGAGGCCCCAACAGAAGGTGGGCTGCCGGTGCCCCCGACCCCACATCCGGGCTCAGGTCCTGCCCGTGAGACCCTGACAGATGGAGCCAAGGAGGCTTCCGCGGCCAGCGGCGGAGCCAGCAACCCTGGCTTCTGACGAGCCCGTAAGGAGGGGACGCCTGAGCCCCGTGGACAGGGCGCTGCGGCCACATGTGTGCATCTGATGCATCGAGCAACGGACGTGTACTGACTTTGAACCGTTCCTTCCTCCTGACTTTCCTCCCCTTCCTGGGCTTGGGTCTCAGGGTCTGGGGAGTTTCGCCCCTGGAAGAAGGTAGTGGCATGGCTCCATCACCCGTCCCCTTTTCTGTAACCTAAGAATGCAAGCTGGCAGGTTGGGGGGTGGGCGGTGTCACCATTTCCAGACTTTGTTCCCTCCCAACCTGGTAAGCAGCTGCAGCAGCCCCTTCCCTGCTCCCCCAGCCTCCTGGAACCTTCCCCGGTGTTTACCAGTGGAGGAGCAACCGCTGAGCCTGGCTCAGTAGGAAAACAGGAGGATGGGAGCCAGGGAGGGCTTTCAGGACAAACCGCACATCACCTGCAGCCCCAGACAGACGGCCGCCAGCCCCTGGGAGGAAGCTGCAACAGGCAGTCACCTGATGGTGCAGAAATTAAGTACAGTATTAAAACACAGTATTTAGGCCTAATACTTGTGAGGAGCAGCTCTGAATAATTGGAGATGCGTTTAATTTACTATATCGCCTTGTTGTGAACACTGAGAATAAATCACTAAAAATAGTGATTTTAAAAGCTGAATAAATACCAGTTAATCAATTTTCAACATGGAAGTTCATGCCACCAGGTACACGACCTAACTCCCGGGCACGGGGCGCGGCTCCCACACTCAGACCTTCTGTGGCCGAGTCCGTTTTGAGCTTCCCCGTGCTCCCCGGGATTTTACACTCATCCCGTGTGCCAGTTTCCACCCGCCAACCACAGACTCTGATCCCAACCCTCCTTTCAAGGCAGATAGATCCTGGAAGTTCACAGACTCCATATTATTTCCACAGAATTGTTTTAAACACCAACTTCATAGCAATAATACTGATTAATCATGTCGAACGCCAAGGACATATTACACTTTCAAAAATAAACATTCCTGTGTTTTCCCAGGATGCTAACCACTCTGTAAAATAACCGCTGTACCTTCTAATTCAGGAGGGACGGGCTGGTCCTGGGTCCAACGCAACTAATCCATAGCTGTGGGCACTTTCCTGCCAATCTAAGAAATTCCCTTGTGGACATAACCGCATCAGTGATAAGGGGTTAAATGGAACGTAAAGGAAAAAAAAAACAAGCCAGTGAACATGTAGGATGTAATCATTAGATGAAGAGGGGTGAATGAGGTAAAGTTTGGAAGCAGCCCCATGGAAAGAGTTCCGGGCTCAGAGTCGGGCGAGCCATGAACTCGACGGTCACTTTGAAGCCAAGCTTTTAAATGCCACTCACTTTACTTGGCGCTTTCATGTACATGGCATTCATTAATATTTCTTTAGCTTCCACTCCACGTGATCACACGTTGCGACATCATGGCATGGTGAGGCACCGTGATGCAAATTGTATGGTGAATGATCCAGTGTAACACCAATGGCCGTGATGACATGTCACAATCTGTGTGCATGCCAGCAGAATTTACAAAACATTTGTCCATAAATAATTCCCTTACATTACGTGATCATAGCAACTCTTCATTGGGTAACATTGTGATTTTTTTTTTTTGCAAAGGCACAATCTTTTTTTGCAAAGTGCAATATTTTTCTGCGAAGTGTAGTCTTTTTTTTTTTTTTGCAAGAGTGCAATCTTTTTTTTTTTTGCAAAGTGCAATCTTTTTTTGCAAATGTGCAATCTTTTTCTGCAAAGTGTAGTTTTTTTTTGCAAGAGTGCAATCTTTTTTTTTGCAAAGTGCAATCTTTTTTTGCAAATGTGCCATCTTTTTTTGCAAAAGTGCTATCATTTTTGCAAAGTGCAATCTTTTTTTCTGCAAAGTGCCATCTTTTTTTTGCAAAACTGCCATCATTTTTTGCAAAGGTGCAATCCTTTTATTTATTTATTTTTTTGCAAAGTGCAATCATTTTTGGAAAGGTACAATCTTTTTTTGCAAAGTGCAATTTTTTTGTTTTTGTTTTTGTTTCTGCTTTTGTTTTGTTTTGTTTACCAAGGTACCACTGTTCTTAGACTGGTGACAGTACTTCCAGAATTGTGGGTATATAAATGCAGACACAGATGCGGATACAGATACAGATAGAGATGCACATCGAGATATATGTACCAGTAGATACCAGTAGATACAAACAGAGGGCACATAGTTCCAAATTACACAGATCCTTCTCTTGAGCACATGTGCACCTGTGTGTGCACTATTTTCACTCAGGTTTTGGAGCTCTTTCCACATCCAAGAAGAGTGGATAATTAGAGGCAAACAGAAGTTTCCAGCAGGTGGTCCTGGGAGGTGTGCACATGTTCCCTCTACTCCCATCCTTTCTTCCCTGCTGGAAAGCAGTTTGGCAGCTGGATCCTGGACCATGAGAAAACCGCTGAGAAAGGAAACCTCTCACTTAGGATGGTAAAGCCAAAGCACAGGAGACATTAGGTTCCACGGTGCTGCTGTGCCAGCCCTGGACATAGCTCATATTTTTATGAGAAATGGTTAATTCAGCTTTACATTGGCCAAGTCATGTAAAGGGTTTTCTGTCATATGCAGCTAATCTCATATTGATTGATGCAAGTTTTGGGTACCAGAAATGAGGTGCCCAAGTAAAAGAACCCAAAATATACAAAGGGCCGAAAGTAGGAAGGGAAGAGGTGGCTGTTAGGGACCTAGGTACTGCAGGTGGGAGAGCGGGTGACCCCAGTAATGAGGAGGAAAAATACTAGGTCAGCCTTTCAACTTAGGGAGCAGGCCTCTGGTTTTACGAGACTGTGGTATGAAAGGGAACGATATGGAAAATTCCAGAAAGTTTGAACATGCTGATTCCTTCTCACTGCCTTTCTCAAAGCCCAAGATGGACATGAATTCAGTCCTCAAGCAGAACTAAAAGGAAAGGCCTCGCTGCTAAGGAAGACACTCCTCGCCCATGGCGGGCGACATAGACCCAGAATCCCATCCTTTGGAGCTTTGCAAGGTTGAGAAACTCCGGCTGCTTTTCTGTCTCCCACTGAAGCAGTTAGAAGGTCTAATTGAATAATTGCAGGCTTCGCAAGAGAAGACTAATGACTCACCAACACAGCCGGCAGGCCTGTCAATGCAGGTGAGATGGAGAGCATTGCCTTTCCCCCAGGCCCCCTCCCCCCCCCCCCCCCCCCCCCCCCCGTGCATTGAATCCAGCCTGGGGGGGGGGGCAGGGAATGGCAGGGCAAATCTTCGTAAATAGGCTCGCAAGCCGAGCCTCATCCCAGGTCTCTAACCAAGGTTGCACTCCCATGACATCAACGGGAAAACGGGTAGAGCCAGGGGCTGCAGCCTCATTGAAAAGGATATCATCGGTAGATAGAGCAAGAAAGGAAGAGGAGGCGATATTTATATTTTAAAATAAAATATAATCATGGCCGGCCATCAAGAGCTTATGACTCTAATTTCTAAAGCAGTTTCTCCAGAAAATGGGATCTAAAATCAGGCAGGCTCCATGAATAAACTCTCCAGTTACTGTGTCGGATGCCACCATGATAAAGAGGGAGAAAAAAAAAAAAAAAAAAAGAGGGTGGACAAGTGCCACTCCTGGCGGGGTCGTGGGACCAAACCCAGGCACTCGGGTAAATGCAGGTTTCAGACAAATTGCAGGTAGTGTTCTGGTATCTCATGCAGTCTTGGAGATACACTTAAGCATTACTATCCAAAATGAACATTGCACTAGATGTTCTATATTTTTATTTGCTAAATATGGCAGCCCTGTCCCAGAGAATAGAAGCAGGGGCTGCCAGACAGGGTCACTAAAAATCGTACCTTGCTCCCCCGACAGGACATCCAATGTTGCCCTTCCTGCCCCAGGGACTGTCTCAGTAGTTCTATGGGGTTCTCTCCCGTTTCCTGGTGGAGTGTTTTGCACTTGTCTGTTTCTCCTTCCCCACCACGGGTCATTATGCTGGAGGAAGATCATTTGACTTTATTTTTTTTTTTAAGATTGTATTTATTTATTTGACAGACAGCACATGAGCAGGGGAAGTAGCAGACAGAGAGGGAGGGAGGGAGGGAGAAGTAGACGCCCTGCAGAGCAGGGTGCCCGACGCTGGACTCTATCCCAGGACCCTGAAGTCATGACCTGAGTTGAAGGCAGATGTTCCACTGACCAAGCTCCCCCACCCCCCAGGCACCCCTAGATCGTTTGACTTCAAACATGACCCCAGACCAGAGGAAGAACGTGCATGTCATGCCAACTGGGCCACCCATTAGTTATCAACCCAAATCCATTTTGCCCTGTTCTTCACTAGCATAATGCTTTTGCTAATGGGGCGGCAGGCACCCTGCAAAGAACACCGTCCAGTCCCTGGTGCAGCTGATACCTTGTAAGCACAAGTCAGGAGGTAGGGCATCCAGGCGGGCTCTTTGAGGGGTTACCGCAGCAAAGAATCCCGGTCTCAGCCTCCCTCTTCCTTACTCCTTCCCGCGTGGGATGTAGGAACGCCGGCGGTGGCTGCAGAAGCATCTTGAACCCCAGGCAAACCTAAGAATCGAGTCAGTGCACCAAAGAGTGGATGCAGCCGTGGGGCTGCCACGCTCATCCCGGAATCTGGCACCCCGGCTCTCTTGGTTTCTCTGTCACGTGCAGCCAAAGCGGATCTATGCCGATGGATCCGTCCCTCCTCATGCCTTTCAGATGCTGCCTTTTTCCGAGACTAAGTTCCCATTATCCTCTTTCTCTGGCCTCTCTATTCTGGTTCATTGCTTCTGCCCCCCCTCCCCATGCCAGCACCAACATTATCATTAATCCCAAACACTGTGTTTTGATATCTTGTAGGATGAGATATTGGGCATCATTGATACCCTTTCACAAATTCTTCTTGGTTATTCTTGCACATCACCTCTTTTATATGAATTTTATAATTCACTTAGAAAGTTCCATGACGGGGGTGCCTGAGGGGCTCAGTTGGCTGAGCATCTGCCTTCGGCTCTCGTCATGATCTGAGGGTCCCGGGATTGAGTCCCGCATTAGGCTCCCTGCTCAGCGGAGAATCTGTCTCTTGCTCTCTCCCTCTCCTTTCTGTCTCTGTTAAGTAAATAAAATCTTTAAAAAATAAAAATAAAGTATTTTTTTAAAATGGACGTTCCATGATGGATATTGTTGGAAATCCTAATCTAAGTTGGGATTAGAGATGTTTTAGAGTAAATTAGCTTCTTTACAACCGAGTGCTCGAGTCTGTAGACACAACATCAGCTCTCCATTGATTTAGACTGTCTTTGGTGAAACCACAATTACCTTCATCAAGGTCTTTTGCATTTTTTAGGGTTTTTTTTTTCCTTTTACAGTTTTGGTTGTTGTTGTTTTTTTCCTGAGACTTTTATTGCATTTTCTCGTACACAATTGATAACACATAAGAGATACTATCAACTTTTCTTTTACATTGGTCTCATATTGCGTCATCTTCTAAACTCTTGTAATCATTTTTCCAGCTTGCAGGTTGCTTCTCTTCAATATGTCGGTAAATAATCCTATGGTTTTATCTCTTCTTCTCTAGCATCGGTGTGTTACTTATTTTCCTTTGTCTCATTTCATAGAGAACAGAGATTGTTTTGACTCCATCAGCTAGTGAGCTTTGTGGGGCCTCTATGTCCAGACTCCACCCCCAGAGACTGGGGGCAGGTACACAGCACCTTGGGATTCCCATATCGTCCTGATGGACACCTGGACTGAGGGCCAGGGGTCGGGGCGTGGGAACAGTGCCCAACAGCGGCATCCTCCTCCGTTTCCTGACTTACTAGGTCTCCCAGAAATATGGACTGTCATATTTTGTAGGTCCCTCATAAATACCCCTTACCAAATAAAGGATTCTTCTACAGCTACTTTGAGGAGATTTTTTTTTTAAGATTTTATTTATTTAATCATGAAAGACACACAGAGAGAGGCAGAGACACGGGCAGAGGGAGAAGCAGGCTCCCCGCAAGGAGCCCGATGTGGGACTCCATCCCGGATCCCGGGATCATGGCCTGAGCTGAAGGTAGACACTCAACTGCTGAGCCCCCCAGGTGTCCCTTTGGGGAGATTTCTTTTTTTAAAAAATAGGACATGGAGTTTTATTTTGTATTTGTGGGGGTTTTTTTCTAGCTCCTGGGTTGAAACATGAATTTGATTTTAAGCCCTTTTATTCTTTTTTTTTTAAGATTTTATTTCTTTATTCGTGAGAGACACACACACAGAGAGAGAGAGAGAGAGGCAGAGACACAGGCAGAGGGAGAAGCAGACTCCATGCAGGGAGCCCGACATGGGACTCGATCCCACGGTTCCAGAATCACACCAAAGGCAGGCTCTAAACCGCTGAGCGACCCAGGGATCCCCTAAGTCCTTTTATTCTTATAAAAGTCTTGCGGCTACAAGTTTCCCTCAGAATACCATGCTGTCTGTGACTCGCAACGTTTGCTCCATGATAGTTTTTATTGAAATACAGATTTCTTCTTTCACCGGAGAGCACTGCAAAAGGTGCATGTGGTTTTATAAAGCTTTCAAGCATATAAGGTGCTTTGATTCTTTTTATTGTAAATATCTTTTTCTGTTGCATTTTTCAGGTATGTATCCAGAGGTTCTCTGTGACCCCACCTAGGCTGGTTTTTAATCTGACACATAATTACAAGCGATGGGATTGGAAACAGAATTATCTTCTCTGTTAGGCACAAAAGTAACAGAATCAAACTTTTTTATTTTTCTGTTTGAATTCTCTGTTTTCTTAATTATTTTTTATCTTTTTGCTGCATCAGTTGATGAGTCAAGGATGAGGCTTTGCCAATCTTTCCTTGCATTCCTGTTCGTTATACATGCTTGCAGCTCCGAACATTTCTCTTTGTGTTTCTACCTGGTTTTTATTTAATATTTCAAATCTATGGTGTTCATTCTTGATTGAACAGCCTGTGATTGTGATCGTTCTTGGCTGGATTGTTGCTTTTACCTATAAACTGCAATTTGCCCTTTATGAGGCTTTTCACATTAAATTCTGTTCTGCTTGATATGAATATCACTATCCCAGCTTTATTTGCTAATATTTGCTTGTATCTTTCATCTCTTCATTTCCAATATGCCTTTGTCTTTTTGCCTCAAGGATTTCTCATGTGACCAACATAAATCTGGATTTGAGGTTTCTTACTCATTCTGCGCATCTCTTTTTATAAGTCAGTTGAACACATGGCTGTGGTTACTCAGGCGTACTCCTGTCAAACATTTCATGTTTTCCACACTTTCTGGTTGTTCGTATTTCTCCCTTTCTAGCTCTAGTTGAATTGATAAAACCTGCTTTATTTCATTTTTCTTCTCAGTTTGGAATTCACATATTTATTCTCCCACTGGTTATTCTTAGCTTTTCATCACACCTACCTACACTTACATTTTTCAATAATAATAATAATAATAAAGGAGGTGAGAGGATAGTCTGGGAGGTCATGGATTTGCTTATGGTGGTGATGCTTGCACAGGTGCATTCTTATCCCAAACTCACTGAGTCATACGTATTTAGTAGGTACAGCTTTTTACATGTCAATCAAACTGCAATAAAGTGGTTTTTTAACAACTTACAGCTTTCTAAAGCTATCCTCTGCCTTATGTGAAAGAAGAAAAAAATAGAGGAAATTATGCTTGACATTGGTCTTGGCAATGATTTCTTGGGAAAACACACACACACACACACACACATACACACACACACACACACACACAGAGACCAAAGCACAGGCAACAAAAGCTAAAATAAACAGTGGAATACATCAAATTCCAGAGCTTATGCAAAGGAAGCCAGCCACACACTGAAGAGGCAGCCTACAGGGTGGGAGAAAATGTTTACCAACCATGCATCTGATAAGGGGTTAATATCTAAAATATGTAAAGATCTCATAATACAACTCAATAGCACAAAAAGCAAATAATCTGATTGATTGATTGATTGACTGATTGATTTTTTTAAAATAATCAGATTTAAAAGCAGGTGAGGGGACATTTTTCCACCACAGACATACAAAGGGCCAACAAGTATATGAAAATGTATCCAGCATCCCTCATCATTGGGGGAAATGACGAAATCGAAGCCACAGTGCGATGTGACCTGGCACCCATTGAGAAGGCTATACCACCTAGAAGACAAGCGAACAGAAGCATGCACATCACTGGTGGGAGAGCAGCCTCCTGCAGCCACAGTGGGAACCAGTACAGACATTCCTCAAGCATTTCAAAATAGAGCTACCACCTGAACCAGCAATTCCACTCCTGGGTGTTTACCCGAAGGAAATGAATACCACACCTCAAGGAGATGCCTGCACCCCCATGTTCAGTGCAGCATTGTTCACAACAGGCAAGGTATGGAAACAACCTGCATGTCCTTTGACAGGTGAGTGGATCACGAAAATGTGGGGCACCTGCGATCCTCTGTCTCTGCCTCTCTGTGTCTCTCAGGAATAAATAAATAAAATCTTTAAAGAACAAAAAGATATACCCCGTTTTGTGTGTCTGCTCATCTGCCAAGTGGCTCCCCACCTTTTGCTGTGAACAACGTGGCCGTGAACAGGGGCGCCGATACAGGGCTGAGTAGAAGGCTGCAGTCCTTCTCGGCTCTTGGAGCGATGATGACGCTGAACGTGCAGAGTCCTGCTCTGCTTTGGGATGAAAAGCTCATCTGCCGTGTGTGGGGCTGCCGGGTGGTGCCGGCTTCCAGTTGTGCTTGCGACTCATCAGCAAAGTCCCCTGCCTGCCCGGCAGGGAGGCCACATCGGGGCCCTACCCCTCGTGGAGGAGGAGCCGGCCCCGCGGCCCCACGGCAGCTTCCCCAGCGACCCCGGCAGTGGACCCAGTGGACCGAGACCCGGTGTGGGGAGGACTCCATGAGGCCGGGCCCTGGGACTGGGTGGTGTCTCGGCGTGTTGTCGGCCACCCCAGCCCCTGCCCTGCCTCTCTGACCCGACAGCCACTGCTCCCCCTGGAAACAAGCCATGGGAAGTGCCACCGTGACCTGACCATAGGACTTCATCCCCATCGACCCCCATCAGGGGCAGGGGTGGAAGGGGGGTACTCCCTCCCTGGGTTACTGCCTCCTGGTTTGCCACGTCGGGGACCACCCCTGCCGTCCCCATCTTTCATGTCTCTCCTTCAGAGATGTTCAGCCTTCTGAGAAAGGACTCCTTATAATTACTCCCCAACTTCCTCCTCACCAGTGTGGTTACAGGACCTTCTTAAAATAGTCACTTCTCAGAATTCAGGGCAGGAGGAGGCGGCTGCCAGTGTACACTGTCTGCCACTTGAACTAGATATCTAGTTACTTTCTAAAGTTTCTTATTCTCCAACTGCCATTGCAAACCCTCAGAGGCTCTTATGTGGGGGGGAGGATCGCACAACAGAGTACAGATAGTTGTATTAAACAGGCATTCAACAACAAATATTTTGACAAAGGCTTTGCAATTTTCTTTTTTTTTAATAAAGATTTTATTTATTCATGAGAGACAGAGAGAGGCAGAGACACAGGCAGAGGGAGAAGCTGGCTCCCTCCTTGGAGTCATTTGGACTTATCTTAACCCATCCCCCAAAGAAGCGAGCAAGCTCTGATTTTCCTAAACCTAAGCAGATAGAAGGACAAATTATTCCAGTGCAAGAAGTCCTGGTAGGAAGTGGACATGTGTGGGGATGATTCCTGGATAATCCCACTGGGGAGAGAGGCCGAGGCTCCAGAGGTGAGGGCTGAGAGTGAGTAGTGTAGGGGAGGGAAAACTCTTCCTCTACCCTCTTAGGTTCATGACTCAGGGGCCTGCTAATTAATAATAGTGGCAAGAGATGGGAAAGCAAGAAAAAGAGTTTTGTTTGTCTACGTGTGTGATGCTCATACATGCAGGGGTGCTCAGTGATGAGTAACTCAGACAGGTGGTTAGAGTTCAGGGCTCATATGCTCAACATAGCGGGAGAAAGGGAAGAGAGAGAAGAGGTCTTCTGGGGGGTACAGATAGGTCTCTTTAGGGGAGATAAATGGGTTTTTTAGAACTAATGTGAGATAAGAAAGTTTATGACAATGTTTGTCATACAGATACGATTTTTTAGTGATTGGGGCATGATGCATCTTCATGCTTCTTGTGATGTTTCTTGAGCCTCTTGAATGGAGGTTCAGAGTCTTAATAAAATTGGGATATTTTATTTTTTATGATTTTATTTTATTATTCCTGTAAATATTTTCTCCACCTGCCCCTCTCCAGGGGCTCCAACTACATTTATGAAACCCCTTGATATGGCTGCATAGCCCATGGGGTGGGGGGGGGCCCCCTCTGGTCATTTTTTAAATGCTTCATCCCTCTGTATGTTTCATTTTGAATACTTTCCATTGCTCTGTCTTGAATTTTCTAATCTCTTCCTCTGCGATGCAGGTGAGAGGCAGAGACACAGGCAGAGGGAGAAGCAGGCTCCCTGCGGGGAGCCCTATGTGGGACTCCATCCCAGGACCCCGGGGTCATGCCCTAAGCCAAAGGCAAATGCTCAACCACTGAGCCACCTAGGTGCCCCCGTCGCAAACTGTTGTTAGAGGTTTCCATGGTTGAGCATAAAGACAACGGATGACTTGTTCTGAAACTGAAGCCCTAATCCTGGTTCTCAGTCCCCATCCCTGCCTGGGTCCTTAGATGGAACCAGTCATCCTGTCCACCTCTTCCTGGGGTCCAGTTTATCCCAAGGTAGCTGCTTCCACCTGGACGTGGACGATTCTCTAATCCTGCCAGATGCTCCCCTGACCTCTGCCCGCCCGTGGGTCTCCTGGCTGCCTCCTTCCCTGTGAGCCCGGGGATGCAAGCCCGACAACGCTGGCACCTTCTCCTGCCCATGTCCCCACCTTCTCTGTCTTAGTGAATGGCACCACGGGGGGGGGGGGTCTTCCCTTTCAACTCTCTCTTTCTCTCTCTTGCTCCTACAAATAACAACCTGGTGATTGTCCTTTCCCCGTATCTCTCCTTTCCTCAACCCTGCACCCCTGTACCCCCACTTTGGGTTCAGGACTCATCCCTTCCTGGAGGTGTTGCTGCCTCTGTACTGCAGCCAGAGTGGTGGTGAAGCCCACGGGCTCTCTGTGGCTCATTTTCCTTATAAACAAAGTACAAGGTTGTCTTGTGGATTCAAGAAGCAAGTGGGAAGCACGTAGAAGATGATGTTAGCTAACGATAGTGCTATTTAGGTAAATCTGAGGACACCTGCTACTCATGATTGTCTGCAGGCGTCCCGTGGCCTCTAGATTAAACCCAAGTTCCTCTCCAGGCTTGCTATCAGGCCTCTGACTGTTTACCTCGCCTCATACCCTGTGTCATGGAGCCCATCCACATCCCCGTCTCTGCCTCCTAGCTATCCTCACCACCAACTGCATCCATCTGCTGGGAGCTCAGATTTCGGGGTTGCAGAGCAGAGAGGAAAACTGAGGCAGAGCCCAGCAGGTGTTCTGAGCTGAGGTGCTGGAATGAGGTGTCGGGAGACATGGAGAGAGCATCACAGACAGAGCTCAGGTGCCCTGCAGAGGGTCTGGCTCAACTGTTCATTGAGAACTGGCTGCACCTGCACGCAGGGAAACCATCCAAAGCCGGGGATGCACCATGCAAAGGATGAGAGGTGACGACACCCCAAGCTCACATGGGGACCAGGATTGTGCTGCTCCCGCCGCCCCGGCTCGGAGCTTAGGTCCACAAAGCAGTGAGTCGGGTCCCAGGAGGCTCTGCCTCGGGACAAGGGTGGGTGGGGATGATGAGCACAGCTCTGGTCCTGTCTGGCAAGCCTGGAAAGCTTCCTCTAGATGGATTGAACTGCTTTCAAGATACCTAGCTATACCCCAGAACACAGCTCATGGACATTTAAGGGAGCCCCAAAATATCCAGCACCCGACAAGGGAAAATTTACAAAACCTCGTGTGCAATACCAAGTTACCAGACATGCAAAAAATCAGGAAAATATGACCCATAATGGAGATAGATACGGGCTGGTCAAAATCAACCCAGAGGCACGTGAACATCTGCCTTTGGCTTAGGGTGTGATCCCAGAGTCCTGGGATCGAGTCCCGCATGAGGCTCCCTGCAGAGAGCCTGCTTTTCCCTCTGCCTGTGTCTCTGCCTCTCTCTGTGCCTCTCATGAATAAATAAAATCTTTAAACACACACACACAACAATTTGCAACATACACCATCCCGGTCGGGCTGGATGTAAGCACCCCACAAGGGAGGCAGCAAGGCAGCATGGTAAGATGTGGAGTCAGACCCAGACCCAGACAAACCTGGGTTTGACTCGGGACTCCACCCGTTACCAGCTGTGGGTGACCTTGGATAGGACGTTTAATTTCTCTGGCCTTTATTTACTTTTTAAAAAATGCAAATAATAATGCCTGCCTCCTAGCGTGAGGGTTCCATGAGCAAATGCATGGAAAGCACCCAGTAGACACATAATAGATACTCAAAAAAATGAAACATTAGCCATTTCTTCTCTAGTCCTGAGGCAGAAGCAGCAGGGCACTCTGAGTCACTCTGTCTCGGGATCACTGGCACCTACATCTGCACCAGCTCCTTCCTGCATGCCGACAGGAAGCAGGAAAGCTGCAGACCACACGGCAGAGTGGTCATCCCCAGAGCAGTGGTGTGTTTGGTGGGAAGTGTTATCAGACAGCTCTGCCTTCCAGTCCAGACTCTGGTCCTTGCTGGCTACACCATCTCAAGCAGATCATCCAACCGGCCAGAGCCTCAGTTTCTCCATCTGTAAATGGGGCAATCACCCTACCTCACAGCCCTGTTCTGAGGATTCAATGAGATCCCAGATGTGAAACAACCACAACAGGGTCTGGCAGGTGGCACATAGTCCATAAATGTTGGGTCCTTGTCGCCTCCCACTTTCTTTCTACTCTTTATCCACAGAAACAAGGTTAAGAGTTTTTCTTCCCCTACCTGGGAGTCCATCCTCCTAATGAAATGCTCACATTCTGCCTCTTGTAACCTTTTATTCTGAAATAAAGCTGCCCTCCTTCTATACAGGGCCGGAGGACAGAGGCCATCTGACTATCTTCCCCCGACTGCCCGACTCACAGGAGGTAAAATGTGCCCTGAATAAAGAGATGAGTGACTAACGGAGCACTTACGTCAGGGGCTGAATTAAGGAAAAAGTGAAGGGAAATTAATTTGCAGATGGAATTATCACATTGTGTGCCCAGTCTTGCAAAAACAATGAGGCATGGCTTATAAGAATTTCAAACATTTTTTCAGAAATTGAATTGCCAGTTAATTTTTCTGTGAGACACAATAACCTCTGTAGGCTATAAAGGCCACAAGACAGAGCTCTGGAAACCTCGTCAGGCTCTGCCTGAAACGGAAATGCCTTTCTCTGAGTCAGAAACCTGAGGACACAAGCTACTATAATCGTCACCATCTTTGGTCACGAGCAGGATGTGTTTACCCTGATTCTTCTGTTACTTATGCTCCCGTGAAGGGCACAGCTCTCCCACTGGTGACTGCAGAAGTGGGGGTGACCTGAGCTGAGCCATAACCAATGTTTCTCCTACTGAGTTGTCTTGTGATCACAGCTCAGTCAGTATTGCAATCGGGACTCAGTCTGTGACCAGGGTCGGGGCTCATCTCTGACCAAGATCGGGTCTCAGTCTATGACCAGGATCAGGGCTCAACCTTCATCCATAGCCAAACCTCTACAGCTACATCTGAGATTAGAGAGGGACCAATGGGAACAGACATGATGACACAGAGACCCGGGCTATCTGCTGCTCAGCTCCCTAAGTAATTATTGAATTGAACTAAATAGATGCTGAATGATTCCTCAGAGTCCCAGGATGAGGTGGGATGTGGGGAGGAGGTGGAAGAGAGGATGGGGAGTGGGAGGGGGAGGAGGAGGAGGATGGGTGGGGAGGGGGGAGGAGGGGGAAGAGGGGAGGTGGGGAAGCAGGGAGGCGGGGAGGAGGGTGGCCTCAGCCCTGCAGGAAGGGCCCAGGTTCAGGTGGAGCCCACAGACCTGACCCTTGCCCTGACCCATTTAAGCCAGTTCCTGGCCAGAAAGCTGGATCTGTCACCCAGCTGCAGGGTGACCCACATAGAGATCACGGAGCCTGGGGACACGTGACCACGGGCCTCCATGGCCGCTGTCACCTGCTCGTGCACCTTGGCTAAATGGGTCAGCGCTGGCCGGCCACTCTGATGATTAACAGCACAGAAAGTGGTATCTCACGGAGGCCACGGCTTCATGACTCGAGCCCAGGAAGTGCTGCGGCGCCAGCAATGAGCTCATCCCATGAGCATGAGTGGCGGCGGGGCCTCCAGGGCTGGCCAATCTCCATGGCTACATTTGTGGGTCCTCGTGACACCCCTGCTTTGCTCCGTCCTCCCCGCTCGGCTGCCTCCCATGTCCCAGTAGAAGGACAGTTGTGAAATGCGGGAGGAAACCTAATGAAGCTAGAAGCAAAATTAATCAAATGTGACACGAGAACGGATGTGGGATGCAGCCCATCCGCGCCCAGGACTCACCTCCTTGAGCGGGGCTGTCAGCCGCGGGCAGAGCTTGTGAAGGACTCACCAGGGGCAGCATCACCAGGGAGTATTTCCAGAGTGAGGACCGGAGACAGACACACTCGCTAAAGCAAGGCCGACCTGACGTCTTTACGCTCCGAGATTCTTGGAGGTTGTTGCTCTTGTTTTGAGCCGGATAGCAGAAGCGCCTAACGGCAGCATCAAGGGCCTCGACTGGCCCCGTGTGAGAGCCGCAGCTTGCATGTGCCTCTGTCCGTTCCACCATCGAGTCGTTCAGCGCTGTCTTGCGGAGCATCGACCCTGAGCCTGGGCCTGCATGAGGCTGGAAGCACGCGGGACCAGCGTCTGCACCACAGGGCCATGTGCAAAAGCCGACCCACAGCAGCGTGTCGAGAAGCCCTCGGCGCAGTCACTCCTCACAGACACATCGAGGCAGGGCTGCTCTCTGCCACTGGGGCGACTCTGCAGACAGCCTGAGCCCAGCATCTAAAAACGAGGTTCCACCTGCAAAAGGAGGTCTGGGTGTCAGTGGGGAAGACACATGTCCTGGGGAGGTGGCCGGTACAAGAGGGAAATCACAGATTCCTCTGAAGGGCTAATCCTATTTGTTATCTGAAAGAGGATCCCTGGTAGCTAAGAAGCATCAGACAAACAGACAGAAGAATGCCCTTTGAGGGCCAATGAGGCACAGGGCAAGGGAAGCCAACAGCATATATGCATCAAGGCTCCTTCAACAGTTTGGCTATTGTGGACATTGCTGCTATAAACATTGGGGTGGAAAGATGAATGGATACAGAAGATGTGGTCTATGTATACAATGGAATATTCCTCAGCCATTAGAAACGACAAATACCCACCATTTGCTTCAACGTGGATGGAACTGGAGGGTATTATGCTGAGTGAAGTAAGTCAGTCGGAGAAGGACAAACATTATATGGTCTCATTCATTTGGGGAATACAAAAAATAGTGAAAGGAGTTAAAGGGGAAAGGAGAGAAAATGAGTGGGAAATATCAGAGAGGGAGACAGAACATGAGAGGCTCCTAACTCTGGGAAACGAACTAGGGGTGGTGGAAGGGGAGGATGGCAGGGGGTTGGGGTGACTGGGTGATGGGCACTGAGGGGGGCACTTGATGGGATGAGCACTGGGTGATATGCTATATGTTGGCAAATTGAACTCCAATAAAAATAAATTAAAAACAAAAACAAAAACAGCATATAGGCAAAACGGCAGCATCCAGAGGACGCCCAGAGGGAAGCAAAATGCCCTGAGCCAGCCGAGAGTCTCATGTCACATCTTCCTGTCCTGTCCTCCTGTCACAGTGCGTCCCCAGCCCCCTGTGGTCATCCTTGTTTCTGTGGGGTGACTCAGAGGAACAGGCTCCTATTCTGTGGAACCCCCGTCCCGGCGGAACAGAGAGTCGTGCAAGACAATTCTAATCCCGTTCCACCACGGCTCACGTCCCCCAGGTGCACATGCTCCACGGGTCACGCCTCCGGGCGCCACACACATAGCATCGCCAGTCTCACCACAGAGAACCAACCCTGACCTCACAGAGAACCAACCCTGACCTCACAGAGAAATGTCACAGTCGGGGACGTGCTTGTGCACCATCCCCTCCTGACGTGGACGCAGGCGCCGGGCGGGGACAGGCAGGTGTCCTATTTCGAGGTGCAGCTCTCGCTGCAGGTACACGCACCCCGGTTTCAGAGAATTGGCTTTTCTCCTCGGGACACTACCCAGCAAGGCCTGAGCCGACTGCCGGGCTCCAGCAGCAGGAACGAGCGAGTTCCCAGTCTCCTTCCCAAGCCCCAGGGGAGAGTCCAGGCCCAAAGGAGGCGGAAACAGGGAGTCTGTCCAGATCGCGGAGGCCACGGCAGTTAGGATTCCGCACGACGTCTTCCTGAACCGAAGGAAGAGAAGGGCAAACGAAAGCAAAGGTTCGGCAGCAGACGGTGACAGCAAGCTCAGTGGGGAAACCTCCTCCGGGGTGGAAAGGAGGACGGCAGAGAGGACTGCACCGAGGGAGTCCCCGCTCCCGGCCGCCCAGACGTCTTTATTCAGCCAAAAAGCTTCATCCGAGGAGAGATCAGATCCAAGGAGCCGTGTCTCGCGTTTGTCTGAGCCAGCGCTAGCGGGAGCGCGTCTCTAAAAGTGCGGCGATGAAAGCTCAACGGGGTGTGAGCTCCATCACCGCTCGGGTGGCTTCGGGGAGCAGGGGTGGGTGGGGGAGGCAGACGCAGGTCCCCACAGGGGACAATGCTCGCAGGAGGCCGGGCCGCGGGGAGCAGGCTGCCTGCCGAGCAGACATGAATCCATGCTGCAAGGCTGCAAACTGTCTCTGCCCGCGAGAGTGTCCCAAACCGCCACCCTGCGTGTGTATGCCCCCAACACCCGCCACCCTGCCACCATCGCAATGGTGGCTCTGGACATGATGCGGTGAGCAGCAGAAGCACCCCTCTCCCATGGTTCTCACAAGGAAACACCCCACGAACCCAAACGGAGTGACATCCTACCACATAAGGGGCCAGCGCCCTTCTAAACGTGTCATAGTCTCGAAAGACAAAGGCCACAGAACAATCACGGGCTAGAGCAGGTTTTGTTATGCGAGACAACTGGAGGCCAAGTGGGGTCCAGATCCGGAAAAAAAAAATCTCAGACCGCAACCTGCCAAAGGTCCAACAAGGTCTGTAGGTGACTCAGCAGCATCAAATCGGCATGAATTTTTTTCCTGGTCTTGGCAGCCGTCCTACAGTCACTTAGTAAGAGGTCAGCATCAGGCAAGGTCGGGGATGCTCCATACTGTCCTTAGAACTCCTCTGGAAATCTAAAATTATTTCCCCAAAACATAAAAGGATTAGAGCACAAACTTCTGGCACTGATTTTTTTTTTTTCCTGCCAGCCCCTCACCATTGCTCAGCGAGGGTAGTCAGGGGTGCCTGGGTGGCTCAGGTCGTCTGCCTCAGGCCCAGGGCATGACTCTGGGGTCCCGGGATCTAGTCCTGCATCAGGCTCCCTGCATGGGGCCTGCTCTTCCCTCTCCCTGGGTCTCTGCCTCTCTCTGTGTGTCTCTCATGAATAAATAAATAAACTCTATTTTTTTTTTAAAAAAAAGGAGGGCACCTATGTGATGAAACTAAATAAATAAATAAAATGAGATGGGGGGAAAAACAAAAACAAAGAAAAATCCAAAGTAAAAAACAAAAGGGAGTATGGGTTGTGTTGATTACTCTGTAAGCTGCTGATACCCTCATCTTATGATCTATCTCATAATGTTTCAAAGGTGGCTGTTTCCTTCATGAGATAAATTCTCAGTTTCAAAGGAAATCTTGCTGTGACGACCTGAAAATGAAAAGCCAGGGTCACCACCACCATTATAAAATAAAGCTAACTTGTAAGAACGAACAGAGCATGAGCAGGGTTCCTGCCAAAGGCCGCAAGTGCGAGCCCCTGGTCCTCGGGTCTACACGGGAAGCCAGCAGGTGCCACAGCTGCGTGGACAGGTGTCGATATCCCACCAGGACTTTCCCCCTTGATGTCCTCGGAGGAGCGGAAGGGACCCGAAAACTGCATCATTTTCACACTGGGTGATTCTGTGTTTCAAAACTGTCTCTAGGACCCCCTCCAAAAATCACATGCCCCTGTGGAAGGACACTGCTTTCTGGAAACCCCACAGTGGGATCTGAAGACTGCAGAGATGTCGATGGTTGGAAAGGATTTGCTGCAAGAGGGGATATGCGTGGCATCATCCCATCCATTTGGATTTTTTTTTTTTTTTAGATTTTTTCTATATTTTTTTTTAAGATTTTTTTCTTTAAGACCATGACCTGCCTTCTGCTCAGGTCGTCCTGGGGTCCTGGGACTGAGTTCTACTTCGGGTTCCCCAGATGGAGCCTGCTTCTCCCTCTGCCTCTGACTGCCGCTCTCCCTGCTTGTGTGCTCTCTCTCTCTCTCTCTTAAATAAATAAATAAAATATTTAAAAAAGTAAATTAATGACGCTGCGTCTCGGCAGCAGAAGAGGGATGCTGGAGTCAGGATGGGAGAGAAGCTTCTCTCACCTGCTGCAACAAAGCCTGAATTCCCTATGACATACACTTACTGTTTCACAAAAAACTCCAGCTGTCACCTTACCATCCCCGGGGCCACAGGGCACTTGCACACCAATTATCTTATTGGACACAAGTAGCGGAGTTGGGGCGGGCAGAGAAGGGGCCGTGAACCCACTGGGTGGATGAGAGGGAACCGGGCCCAACCCAGCCCGCTGCAAAGGCGTGCCCAGGGCCGGAAGCTAGTAAACGGCAAAGCCAAGTGCTTGACACCAGATAGATCGCACGCTCAGACTGAGGCCTTGGACCCCGTGGTGCAGTCTACTGTGGGCACAGGGTCAGGGCACCCAGCACCGGCCAGGACGGTCTTCCCCTGGGCTCCACCAGGCACCATGAAGGGGAACAGTACATACAGCCCCGAGGAGCCTCTCCTCCAGCCTGGCCGTCCAACCAACAGGCAGAGACACCCAGAATTACATGTAGGTGCTGCCGTTCCTTGTGTCCCAGGGGACTGGGTGTGCACGGCATCAGAGGACAGGGTTCACAGCCAAGATAGCATGGGGCACCACCTCATGGACACGCCTGCCCGCAGGAGACCCAGGGCATGGCCCAGGATGTGGACCCCAGCGCGGGGATATGCACCCCAGCCCAGGGATGTGCACCCCAGCCCGGGGACATGGATCCCAACCCGGGGACATGGACACCAGCCCACACTGGAGTGGCCGAGTTCTCACCATCAGAGTGATTGCCCTCAGGAGAAACCATGGGGCTTTAAGCCCCTCCGGCAGGTGGTGGCCAGGCCACTCGGAGAGCAAGAGAAAGAGAGCGAGAGAGACAGAGTGCATCCCTGCAGCATGCATGTCCGAGAATGTGTCTGCAACAGACCTTGCACCCATGCAGCGACGGGGGTCACTGAGCCCCCCCTCCGTAGCTCAGCATGGAAACCGCCCCACCCCTTACCAAAGCTCAGCGGTGGTGGATGCAAGCTAGGAGCCTCCCCCCTCCCCGTGCTGGCCCCTCATCGGGTCACCCCTCCCCACGGTGTCCCCAGAGGACAGGCCCCCTCAGCGGTGCCCCCCCATCCTTATCACTCAGAAGCCAAGATGCAGGCATGGGATGGGGGGAGCCCATGGAGGTGCCAGAGGCTGGTGAGCAGAAGTGAGCCCCTGCCAGGGTCCCACTCCAGCCATTTCAACTTTGCATCAGATAGAAATTTCCTGAGCAGCACTGAAAGCTCCGGCAATGACGGATGTCGCCAGGCGAGCTCTAGGAACAAATGGACACTAATTATCTGTGGAAGGAAGACAAGCGGAGAATTTAAACACAGGGCCAGTCCCACTAATCAGATGCTGGTAAGTCGGAGGGCTCAGGAGGGCGGGGCCGCCCCCCGTCCCCCGTCCCTGCTCGGCTCGGAGGGCATGCAGCACAGGCCCGGGATCTGCAACAGAAACCCCTGCCCAGCCCCCCCGCCACCCCCCGCCCAGGCTCTGCAGCCAAGCTGGGTTCACAGAGCCTCCTTTGTGCAGTGGGAAGGCCAAGCCCCAGAAACCCCGCAAGGAGCCCCACAACACCCCCCTCCAGGCCACCCCAGCCAGGGGGACACGGAAGGAAGGCGTGTACATCTGGTTTCCCAGGACCAGCTGCACGACGCCTGGAGGCAGAGGCGTGCTCCCAGCCTGCCCCCTCCCTAAGGGCACCCCCAGCCCAGGATGGGGGGCCCAGCCGCTATGCCTCAGCGGGCGGGATGGCTGGACATGCCCAACGCACTTTCACGGCTTCGCTCACCCATCAGCTCATTCGCGCCTCTCAACGCCCCCAGACGAGCCTCAGAGAGGGAGGCACAGAACAGTTAACGCTCCAACGTCCCACAGCGGAGCCGGGCCGCCGAGTCTGGGCCCACGGGACCAACCTAGTCCTTCCTCCGGGTCCTCACAGGAGCAAGGCTCAGCCACTCCTTGGGGGCCCTTGCTCCACAGCCCCCGACTCGGCACAGAAGAGGTCGCCCAAGGAGGAAGTCGCCTTTCCGGGAAAGGGCAGACCCAGGGGTGTTTTCCAGGTCATCTCCACGGGTGAACCACGCGTGAGCCGCACCCGCTGCCTCCCCGGTGCCAGTGCCCTGCCGCTTCAAGTAAGGAGAGCACCCTGGACCCCGCAGCCCCACCCTCCGCCCACCCTGCCACGTTGTGGGGTAACTGCAGCGAAGAAAGCCCAGGGGGCGTGGTCCTGCGGCAGCGCTGCTTCTCTCCGGGGCTGGGTGACCCTGGGTGGCCCGCGAACCTCCCTGAGCCTGCGGTTGTCAGCAGCCTGAAGGGACCTCACCGCCGGGCCCTCGCAGGCCCCAGCCCACGCCGGCAGCCCGCGAGAGCCGACCACAAGGCTCAGCCCCCGCTGCAAGCGCACGCAGGCCACCCCTGGGGCCAGCACCCCACTCCCGGAGCGGGTGCCCCCCCGCCCCCCGCCGCCTTCTCCCCGCACCAGTCCCACCCGCCTGGGGTGGCTCTGAGCCCCCTGCCCAGGCCTACGAGCCCTGGGAGCCTCCCTCTTCTGCGTCTCCACCGTGGCCAAGCCCCCCCCCCCCCACACTGACCCTGCCGTGCTGCTTGCACCCCACAGTGACCGCACTTTCTGACCAGAGACTCTTTCTTCCCAGGATGCACACCAGTTGCCACTGTGACTGGGTCAACCGCACGAGGGGGCGGACGTCCAAGTCACGGCTCCCCCCGTGTCAGTGTGGGGCTCTGTACTGGACCTCCCCGGGGTCCCTGCAGGCAGGGGAAGTGGAGCGACAAGGCCAGTCCAGGCCGCGGGACCCACTGGTGCTGGTCCCCATGCCAAAGCCACGTGCACAGGCAGGGGACACACACACACACTGATCCCTGGGTCAGAGGGCAGAGGCCCTCACTCGCCTTCAGTCTCCACAGACTCCCCAAATAATCCCTCTTCCCTAGCAGAAGCCACCGTTAGCATCCAACATGCTGCTTTCTTGCCCTTTTTCTAAGACGATGTCAAGATTCTAGAAAGAGAAAGACATGAAAAGGTGGATAAAGGAGCACCTGGGTCGGGGGGCGGCGGGCTCAGTCGGTGGAGCATCTGTCTTCAGCTCAGGTCATGATCTCAGGGTCCTGGGATCAAGTCCCACATCAGGTTCCCTGCTCAGGGGGGAGCCTGCTTTTCCCTCTGCCTCTACTGCTCCCCCTGCTTGTGCTTATTCTCTCTCTTTCTCTCTCCCAAATAAACAAAATCTTGAAGAAAAAAAAAGAGAGAGAAGACTGGGCAGAGATAAGACAGTTGGAAAATCCACCCAGACAGGTTCTCCCCACCTTCTCCATCCGACGTATTATGAGCATGTCGCACATCACTAGAATTTGTACACCGTTTTTAAATGATTTGTAAAAACTTACCAAGCAGATCTACACTGTCGCTCAGCGTTGTGTCTTAATGGGCAGGATACGAAGACTGAATCTAATTTAGGACGGCCACAGACATCTTTGTCTCCATCTCTGATCATGCACTCGGACTCTACGTCTAGAAATCCAATTCCTAACACAAAGGGGAAATAAATATTTTAAGGCTTTCATGGACACTTGCCAAACGTCCTCTGAAAAATCATTCTCCTATCACCTACGTTTGATAAATTGCGTCTTACCACATCCTGCGTAAGACAGCCTCAAAAAAAAGTAAATATAGAGATGCACGGACATATATATATGGACACATGCATGCAGGAAATTGCAAGGTTCGGGGTTGCAATTAAAATAAATTGAGGCGGGGTGCCTGGGTAGCTCAGCGGTGGAGCGTCTGCCTTCGGCTCAGGGCGCATCCCTGGGGTCCTGGGATCAAGTCCACATCAGGCTCCCCACAGGGAGTCTGCTTCTCCCTCTGCCTGTGTCTGCCTCTCTCTGTGTCTCATAAATAAATAAACTCTTTAAAAATGTAAAATATAATAAGATAAAATAAATTGAAAAGCTCTGATTTTAAATGCAGTTTAAATTAAAAGGACATTCTTGGCCCAGCTCTGGCTTTGACGACACCGGGGCCCCGTGTCTGAAGCAGGAGCCGAAGACAAGCTCCGGAGTCTCCTTGCTGTGTGCCCCTGGGCCCATCACTGAGTCTCTCTGGGCCTGCTGTCCTCATCTTTAAAGCAGGGAGCCAGACAGACTCTAGCATCTCCAAGGTCCACGCCTCTCTCTCTCTGTTTCTCATTCTCTCTCTCTCTCTCTCTCTCTCTAGTCCCCAAATGAGAAGTGACCACATACCTGCTAGGCCCCAGCCTGACTGGCCATCTCAGAGCCACAAATGAGCAGAGGTGGGAGATGGGGGCCGGGGAGGAGTCGGGAAGCTCTGAGGCCAGGTCTCCGCAGGGCTGGGTGGACAGGGGGAGTCAGCAGGTGGAATCGTGGGACCCGAAGGGAAAGAACTGTGGGGCCCAAAGCGAAAGAACTGAAGGTGGAGGAGGCTCCCAGTGCGGCTGTGACCCCAGCCACAATTGGAAGGAACATCTCCATCAGCTGGCGCTGAGAACAAAGCCCGGCCTGCTGCCTTTTCCATGGAAACCTGTGTTCCCAAATGTTCTTTCCTGCTGAATATTTCCCGGGGATGACAAGTAGGAGGGGAGCTCACAGGATGGGGAGTGGGGGGTCTGCAGATCGGAGAAACAGGAACAGCTGGTTTCAGAGACTCCCGCAAGGAGGAGAGGAGTTTTTGTTCTGCGTTTCCCTCTGGGCTCCGGGCTTTTAAATGAAAGCATTCCCCGATTGATCCATCAGTGGTGTCTCTTCATATTATTTAATTTTTTTTTTTTTTTTTTGGTGGTGTCTCTTTAAAAGGACGGCAAACAAGGTGCTTTTCAGGCAGGGGAGGATGGGGAAGGGACATAGGTGTGTCTCCACCATCCAGCTGCCACTGCCTCTTCCGGATGAAAAATGCAATCCTATTTATTTCATTGCTTTTTTAATCTGACCAGGGATTTAGTTTTGTTCTAGTAAAATTGTTACTTGGGAGAGCCCCGGGGGCTGCAGCAGGGCCCCACTGTTCCTAGAAGTGCCACTGCTCCTCTGGGGGCTGCCTCGTGGCCTGGAGAAGAAGCTGAGGGTCCTGAGTGTGATTCCTGGCCACCCCCACCCACCCACCCAGGGGCAGATCCCGCAGGAGCCGGCAGCAGCAGAAGGCTGGTGTCCCAGCTGTCACACTGTGCATGCATGGAAAATAACAAGGCCCACACTGAGTGCCCCCAGATGTGGGCAGCACTGTGGTGGAATGCTAAGTGTGGGTGCCACTCGGGAGTTTAGCCCAAGGGCTGACCCTCCTGAGGCTCTCAGACCCCTGCCCCTCATGCCCACTGGGGAAGCGGCCTGAGACCCCCTCCCCCCCGCCTCTGCTGCCACTGCGCCCCCAGGACTATACTGCGGTACAGATTGGGCCATTGATCTCAGGTCCCCCCAGACTGGAGTGGACACAACTAGGTCAGCTGCTAGGTCAGCTGCTAGGTCAGCTGCTAGGTCACCTGCTAGGTCACCCCCTAGGTCAGCTGCCAGGTCAGTGCTGCCTCTGTGCTGCCCCATGGGGACCCTCCTCCCTTCTTGTAACCCTGTTGCTCCCCTTGCCCAGCATCCTCTCCAGGACTGACACCCCCTCCCCTCCAGAAATAATCAGATCTCAGTGCTACCCCCACCCTCCACCCCACCGATCTCAGATAAGCTCTTGCAGGTTTTGCACCTCAGACCTCGGAACTTGAAGGTTGGCAGCTTTTTTTTACATCACGAGGCAGTGAGTTCTGAACCCTGGAGGAAGCGGGCAGGCCTCCATGTCGGTCACCACCTTCGCAGCCCTGCTGTCCCCACATTGGGCATCTCCAGGGACCCGACCTCGCAGCCTCCAAACGCAGCCAGGCTCCACTGAGCCAGCGAGAGAAAGCGCATTCATTCATTCATTCAAAGCCTCAGACGCTTCCCTCACATGCCTGCCCCACCCCGGGCCCTGCAGGTGCAGCTCCTGCTCTGCCACGCAGGGTCAGGGAAGGGCATCCACGCTTCCACCCACAGAAACTGTTGCCAAGAATATGGTTCCACCACGGGCTAGTTTCACTCTCCAATCTGGAAAGGCTTCGCCCAGGAAACGACGCTCAGGCCGAAAGGAGAAGGATGGGTAGAGAGAGATTGGCCAGAAGGAGAGGCTAGTGTTCGCCTCAGCTGCCGCCGTGGGATCCCAGGAAGACTGCACACCCCCACTGCTCCCCTTCCTCAGCGGTGAAATGGGGGAGTGAGAGTCCCCCCCCGCAACACTTATTTCCCAGGACGGCCCAGGGGCGGAGAGAAAGTAATAAAGAAAAATGAGAAAAATGGCTTGAAAGCTGAGAATTGCTGTCCGGCCGTGAGACAGGTTTACACGGTTCCATGCCAGGGTGGGCCACGGATGCTCTCAGGGAAGCTCTCCTGCAGGATTTCCCTCTGCTGAACCCACACTGCCTCTCTGGCTTTTCCCTACATTCTCATCTCCTCTCTCGAAACCCAGAGGTTGGCATCCAACTCACTGACCTGGCGTCTCCCATCCATATCTCTGCTGCGATTCCCATTTGGAATCGTGGGGTTGGGTGGGGAAGGCCCCGCCAGCAGGGGTCCCTAGGTGTCCTGACAGCTTCTGCAAATCACCCTCCAGGGGTGTGGGCCAGAAGGGGCGCCAGCACAAGCCCCATGTGGAAGGATATCGGGAAGGGATGGCAGAGACAGGCCGGGTCTGCAGGCGAGTCTGGACGTCCGGCAGGGGCCACGCACAAATGTCCTCCAGGGGATGCAGGGAGCTCCCGGGAAAGATTCAAGAGCTGGGATCCAGGCAGGGCTGGATGTGCACGTCCTTGTCACCTGCCTGAGGCACAGGTGCTCCAGAAACAGCCCCCAACCACAGGGAATAACCTGCTCGGGGGCTCAAACCCCAATTCCACCACTTACCCGTTCTGTGACCCTGGGAACAGCCATGGCAGGCACAGCCCTGCTTCCGGCTCCCACGGAGACCCAACCCCCAGAGATGCCAAGGGGAGAACCAGAGGGGCATGCAGCGCCCTGTGTTGAATAGTCAAGCCAAGTCCGAGAAGGGGACACACACGTATTTATTCTGAAATAGGAACAGACTCCGCTGAAGAGTCCGCGGGAGTCAGTCACCAGGAGCGGCACGCCAGGCATTTGGAAGAAGGGATGAGAGCAAAGCCGGGGATCAAGCGCCACAAGAGGCATTTTAATGTTCCTGGTAACTGATTTATAGATTCCACTGAAGGCCCTACGTGTCAGAGTCCTCACCGCGGATACAGAAGCATCTCCATTTTTCCATTTTATGGTCTTGGCGGGAAAGGGCCTTTTTGCAGAGCTGCCACTTAAAGCGCCAGACCTAGCAGCGGGTATCCTGGGACGAGGGGCAGGATGAGGCCAGGGAACAGAGCTGGGAGTGCCCGCCAGCCCCCCAGGCACCCCGAGTGACCAGAACAGTGTTCCTGGGGGGCAGGAGTTCCCTCCGTGGGGCATCCCTTGCTTAAAGCAGGAGGGACCCAAGCAAATGATGCATCTTAGAGGGGTTCTTAATCCAGTTTCCTCCTGTTGCTCTTTTGGGCAGAGTGATGGGAAGCAGGCAGTTTCCATAAGCTGTCCTGTCCCCATAACACACTGCTTCCCCGGGGGAACACAGAAGTCAGACTGAGGTCAAGACAGACCCACCCTGCACTCAGTGGAGGGAGCAGACACCTCCGAGACTCAGTTTCCTCGTCCGAACAATGGAGAGAAGACTGACATCCAGCTGGACGTTGATGGCTCCACGACATCTGAGGAAGGGAGGCAGGCACGCTGTGGTCCCTTCCGACCCACCGTAGAGACCGGGCGCCAGGACCGTAGGCCGGCCCAGCTCGGGGTCAGGGCAACCCATACTCCATGGGACCCAAGTCCGCAGCTGTCTCTGGCCCCCCAGTCGAGGGCCCGTTCCCCCACCCCACTGCAGTCAGGCAGGACACCCACACATTGTATCTGTGTCAGAGAGACCCCGGGGCTTTCCAAAACAAAAAAATGAGTAAACTACAATTAAGAATCTCAGCACCAGGGATCCCTGGGTGGCGCAGTGGTTTAGCGCCTGCCTTTGGCCCAGGGCGCGATCCTGGAGACCCGGGATCGAATCCCACGTCGGGCTCCCTGCATGGAGCCTGCTTCTCCCTCTGCCTATGTCTCTGCCTCTCTCTCTCTCTCTCTCTCTCTGTGACTATCATAAATAAATAAAAATTAAAAAAAAAAAAAGAAAGAATCTCAGCACCAGGACGCCTGGGTGGCCCAGGGATTGAGCATCTGCCTTTGGCTCAGGGCATGATCCCAGAGTCCTGGGATCGAGTCCCATATTGGGCTCCCTGCGGGAAGCCTGCTTCTCCCTCTGCCTGTGTCTCTGCCTCTCTCTGTGTGTGTCTTTCATGAATAAATAAATAAAATCTTTAAAAAAAAATGAATCTCAGCACCGGGGCCCTCGGGGGGCTCTGTCAGTGAAGTGTCTACCTTCAGTGCAGGTCATAACCTCAAGGTCCTGGGGTCGAGTCCACATCGGGCTCCCTGCTCAGTGTGGAGTCTGCTTCTCCTTCTCCCTCTGCTCTCACGCACTATCTCTCTCTCTCTCAAATAAATAAAATCTTAAAGAAAAAGAAAAGAAAGATCTTTTAAAAAGAAAAAACAAAGCTCAGCCCCAGAGTCCACCTATCCCGGCTCTTTCCTGCCTCTATCTCTGTCCCCCACCTCCCTGATCCCCAAAAGGGTCACAGTGTCACTGTGATCATCAGACCCAACCGTGGCCATACGGGCTTGGTCATTATGCAGCACTTGACAGAAACCCTGGTTGCAGAGGAGACCCCAGAGGAGCTGCCCGTGGTGGGGGGAGCCTGGTTCCCTCCCCGGGGGAGCAGCCACGCTGCTCAACCCGGGTCCTGTCCATCTGTCCATCCGTTAGGACAAGAAAACCTGGGCCTCAGAGGTTGGAGACAAGCCCCAGGCGCCATGGGGAATGGCCAGTCGGCGGGCTGTCCTGCCCTTGCAGATTCGAACAACATTGTTGCGTGCACAGTCACGGGCCCTCAGGGACGCTTTGGCCGCCAGGGAGCATGGAGTCAAGCTGTCTGGTGTGCTTGGTGCGTATGAGGGCGTTTACCTCTCCTACGAGGCAGGAATTACTCCTGTCCCCATCTCACAGGGGATGGGGCAGGGGCGCCAGGAGACCTCACACATGGACCCAGACTCTCCCCGCAGAGGGCAAGCTCTCTGCCCTCACCCTTCTGCTCCCTGACCCCCACGGGGATCGCCGCCAGCCTGGACCCCTGTGCCACACACTCCAAGCAGAAGACAGCGGTCTGCAGGGATGCTGGTGGTGGCGGAGAGCTTTTGCACCCCTGAGGCCATGTAGCATCCACGTTGGACCTTGCCCTCCTTACATGCCCCTGCCCCTGTACAGTGGCCAGGGGGTCAGGAGGGTGCAAGCCACTGTGGAAAAGAGCAGGGCAGGCGCTGGAGAAATTAAAAATAGACTTAGCCTCTGGCCCAGCTCATCCACTTCTAGGTGTCTGCATGGAAGGATTGAAGAGATACCGCACGCCCATGTCCACCACTGCGTTGCCCTGAGTGTCCACCAGTGGATGAATGGATCGAGAAAATGTGCGGCCTGGGTTGGAACCTTTTGCATCACATGTGTATTTTACTGCAATCAAAAACACGGGTCGTTGGCGGCCCTGTCTCTGGGATCTCCCTGCTCCCACTGTGGCTCCTGCCCACCCCCCAGACCCTCCCCTCCCTCACCTCTGGTCACCCCTGGTCATGCTGAATCCTCAGCTAATTCGGGACCCAGACCCACGAGGTGCACAGCACTGGGCTCCACGGGGACATCCCCCACCAGCACTTGGCCCCCGGAAACCTGCAAAGTTCGTGCCCTCTGCACCCAGACCCGTGTCTCCTAATGGGAGATCTGATCAGTCTAGAAACCTGTGTCCAGATTGGTGAGGTGGGGGCGAGCATTAGATCAATGGGATGTGAGCCCAAGAAATGATGTGGGAACAAAATATCAGAACATCTGTGGGGTTTTTTTTTAAAGATTTTATTTATTCATTCATGAGATACATAGAGAAAGAGAGGCAGAGACACAGGCAGAAGGAGAAGCTCCCCTGCAGGGAGCCCGATGCGGAACTCGATCCCAGAACCCCGGGGTCATGGCCTAAGCTAAAGGCAGTTGCTCAACCACTGAGCCACCAGGTGTCCTTAGACATCTGTATTTTAGGGTCAGGGTCAGGTGCAGGGTCAGAGTCAGGGTCGGGGTTAGGGTCAGGGTCAGCGTCAGGTTTAGGGTCAGGGTCAGGGTCAGGTTTAGGGTCATTGTTAGAACCCACAGCCCAGCCATTTACCCGTTCACTGGCAGAGGCCTGGTGGAGCCCGGGCCGGCCTCCCTACTCCCACCAGGACCACCCCTCCCCTGGTCAGTTCCTCCCTCCCCCTCCATGAAGCATCCTCCACCCCCACCCCCTCTGGGCCCATGTCCCCACTCCCCGTGTGCTCAGTGCTGGCCTCGTGGACTGCAGAGGCTGCGGGTCCAGGCCCTGTGCTCCCCGCCCCTGCCCCAGGCCTGGCAGGCCTTGGTGTGCTCAGGACACATGACCTGCCTGGGGAGTGAGTGCCCGGAGCTGTCTCGCCCCTGCCTGGAGGTCTCCCTCCCCTCCAAGACGAAGCAGGCTTGCTCCTGGAGGATATAAATCGACAGTTTCAAAGGCTTAATCCTTCTATACTTACTGCAAACCCATACACACGCGGACATAATTTTTTTTCCTTAGGAAGAGAAAGAAGGCTTTTCATCGCATCATAAAAACGCTTTATTTTTCATCTCGGAGAGCCTGTCTGCTTAGCTGTGCTCGGGAGCCCCAGAACGACTCAGAGTTAACACTCCTGTGAAAAACTGCCCCCTCCACAGCGGCCCGAGGCTCAGGCAACGAGGACAGATTTCTTCCCGTGCCGTCTGCGTGTGTCCAGGAGCCATCAGTCTCACCCAGAACGGGCCTGTGCCAGCAGCAGGGCTCGGCCGTGGCAGCCAACCCCAGAGACATTCAGCCAAGGAGATGACATGGAGGTGTGGGGGGCCGGAACCGAGGTGGGGGGGGAGATGGTACACTTTCACACGTGTGAGCCTGCTGTTGGGACCTGCAGACCCCAGTGCCCCAACGCCGAGCTAGGTTCGGGTGTGCATCCTTCCTTCTGGGGCCATCAGCAGCCTCCAGGCTCCCATGGGGGTTCTCGTTGCAATCACACTGCACCCACTCATTCCCAGGGGAGCACAAAGGCCTCTCCGTATCTCCGCTCCTCCATCAGGGCCATACTTGCCTGGTCCTGGACAACGCGTGTGAGCAGAAATGAAGACAGTCATTTGTGGGCTGGAGCATCCAGAGGGACCCAGAGGCTCCAGGGCTCCAGCAAAATCAGAGACGCCAGCCTCCATCAACCTGAATTCAGAGCAAAGGGTCAGACACGGCAGCACCGGCCACAAGGGACCAACCCACGGTGAGAGCTGGAGAACAGCTCGCCCTGGGACCCACCAGGTCTGGGCCTGCAGCGTGGCCCCGCCCCTCCTGACGGCCACGTGCACCACGACACTGCACCATGGGCCTGGGTCTGGGTCCTGGGTCCTGCGCTCACCAGTGAAGGAAGTCTGGGCGAGTCTCTGACCTGGAGGCTGTAAAATGAGAGTAACAGCAAAACCTGCTGCCTGCGCATCTTCACAGGGCAGAAGGAGCGGAAGCATCCTTCTCCTTCACCGGCATCCGGCCCCAACACACCTCTCCACTCCTGAGTCAGAGCGCTTCCACTCTTCCACCAGGAGCCCATCACCCAGCCCAGCCCGTGATGTGGTGCTTGCTGAGTAGTCGGTGTTCAAGGAACCTGAACTCATTGAGAGTGTGCGTGCGTCCATGAAGTTCTGCAGACGAGCAGGGTGGCGAGCTACACCAGGGCCGCCGCAGTCCGCAGGTGCCCTCGCCAAGGACCACAGACTCCAGTGTGTCAGCAACAGAACCTCCCTTCTCACTGTTCGGGGTCTGGGGTGTCTTCTTCTCAGGACACCAACCCTATGAGGCCGGGGCCCCACCTCATCTAACCCTGCTTACCGTCCATATGTCTAAACATGGTCCACGGGGAGTAGGGTGGTGATTTTGGGGTGGACACAATTCGGTCCCAGAGAACGCACAGCCCAACTCACAGAATCACTGAAATGGTTACCGTGGCCCCAAACACCCCTCCGCAGGCAGCAGATGGGTAACGTGTTGTGCAGCCACTTGGAGAGGACACAGGGGAATGTCTGGGGTTCCAGAAAGTCCCGGTTCATACCCATGTGCCATGGACTAACTCATGCCTCCCCACAGATCCACATGTTGAGGCCCTCATTCCCTGTGCAATATTTAGGGACTGCCCATTGGGGATACATAGATTCTGAGGTCACAGTGGTGGGGCCCTCCTAATGGGATTCGTCCCCTTGTAAGGAGAGACAGGTGCGGACCTCCTCCGGGATCCCTCTGCCCCGCGAGGACTGGTTGGAGAGGCGGCAGGCGGCGGGCCAGAGGAGGCTCTCACCGGCATCCGGGCTGCACCTGCACCTGCTCTCAGACTTCCAGTCGAGGGCACAGCAGTGCAGCCACCTGGGTTGACAGAGGTCCCGTGTCCGACTCTACAAAGACGTCCTATAGAACCCAGGGCTCTCCCCTCTTCTGCCTTCCAACAGCCCTGCCTGGGCCAGTGCTCTGCCTCACCCCTGCACTAGGCATCCCCACCCCTGTGACCCGGGCTCCGGGCTTGCCAATGCCCACGCCCCGCTGCCAGCTGGGCCGCCTCACCTGCCCCCCCATCCCTCCCTCCGCAGCCGGCAGGTTCCCCTCCCCATCGCCCTGCGGGGCTTCTCAACAGAAGCCTCTTCCCAGCCCCAAGCCAGATATGCAGATGGCGCCTCTCACCTGGACCCTCTTCCTCATTTACAGGCCTGACACCTGCTCCTTGATCCTGCCTCTCAAGGAAAAGGCGCTCTTTCCTCTGACCCAGATTCTGCACCTCTCATGGCCCATCAGAAGCTGGGTTTTGCCACCAGCAACACTCTGCAACATGCTCGTGGGTCATTTCCACATGTTTGTCCAAGGTTGGAGAATGGATATTTGCATATAGGTCCTCTTGTGGATGTGGCTTCATTTCTCTTGAGCAGAGGAGTCAATGACACAGGGGAACATGTGTTTACGGATCGGAAGGGCAGAAAGGCTGAGGTGGCTGGAGGGGGCAACCAAGTCAGAGAAGCGGCACACACAAAGCACAGGGGCCTTGCTTCGTGAGACCGCATGGCAGGAGCGGGGCGAGAGCTCATCCAAGCTTTCAAGTCACACACAATGCCAAGTGACCAGTAGGTAAGTGGCAGAGCAGAGATTTGCCTCCACTGGAGGAGTCAACTTTCACATTCTCACCCATAAAAGCATTTATAATAATGCCTTCTTCGCCGGCTATCGTCATGATCAAGGGTGATGGGGGGTGTTGAAGCGTCTGGAAGAGCTCTGTGCACGCTCGGGGACAGAGAGGGGCACACAAGCATCCTGCTGCACCCAGACCCCCCGAGGTCTGTGAGTATTGGCAGTGATGGATGCCACACGGCCCCGTGGGACAGGGCATGGCACAGACGCCCTTCCTGGAGCCAAAGCCACGCGGGCTGGACATCACCTGTTTCTCTGGTGTCCTCCCCCCAGGGCCAAGCCAGAGCTTCTGTGTCTTCTCTCCAACCTCAGCCAACACAGCAGCACAGCTCGTGAGGTTTAACGGCCCCAAACTGATGGGCCCCATGGGAGGGTACAAAGCCAGGCTTGAGACAATGGATGGTCTGCTCCTTGGGGATACAGCGCCCCCAGGAGACATATTATCTATGCCACACAGGTGTGCCACAGTTGAACATGGTGGTTAGGACCAGTGACCCCTGGGCACCCGGGGTGCTCAGTGGGTGAGTGTCTGCCTTTGGCTCAGGGCATGACCCCGGGGTCCTGGGATCGAGTCTTGTATCAGGCTTCCCACAGGGAGCCTGCTTCTCTCTCTGCCTGTGTCTCTGCCTCCCTCTCTGTGTCTCTCATGAATAAATAAATAAAATCTTTTTTAAAAGAAAGAAAAAAAAGGACCAGTGACCTCCAGCCAAGTGCCAACTCTCCCGGGCCACATTTCCCATCTGTACTGAGGCCTCCATGAACACTCCAAGAAAGTTTTGCCGACCCCGGCGTCCCCGGCACACAACAGAGGCTGAGGCATGTGGGCACCCGACTTAGCACCCGTGAGGGAACGAGCCCTCTGCCTGCACCATCCAGGAAACCATCTCTCGGTCCTGAAGTTGAGTGTCGAGCACCCAGACCCAGGGAGGTCAAGCTGGTCAGTGATGCCACGAATATGACAGCGGGGTCAGGCTGGAGGATGCCAAGGCTCCCACCGTGATGCTTGCCTGGGCGAAGAGGCAGTGGGTCTGCAAACGGGCTAGTGGGTCAGATGGGGGTGCTGGGGAACGACTCTAAGCAAGCCTCACTCCCGACACCCTTGTTTCTCACCCAATAGGCTTATTCTATGGATTAATAAATAAGCCAGGGGCTGTGAAACCCTTCACACAATGCCTGCTGGCACACCACTGTCGCTCAGCTAATGCTGCTTACAATCCCCAGAGTCATTAATAACCGTCAGGAAGGGGCGCTCGGCACAGGTTATCATCCTGTAAGTGGCTAAGGAGCATCATCCTGCGTCAGAGCATCGGTCGGAACATCTCCTTCCTTCCCTTTATGCAAAAAGACAAAGCCTTGTTCAATTCAGACTCCAGCAAAGAGCTCCATGGGAGCCTGGGAAGGTGACAGGTCTTCACTTCCATTCATCTTCCCCAGGGTCGTTCCTCTGACGCGGGCAGCAGGGTTCTCTCTGCTCCATTCTGGCTCCTGCCCACTCGTGACCCTGGCCTTTGCCTCCCGCCCAGCTCCCTCCCCGCGGGGTGGACAGCACCTGGGTCTCGCCCTCCACCGCCCACCCGCCCCCCGCCACGAGCCTGGCCTTGCCCAGTCACGTCCCTCCCCACTTTTCTTGTCCTTCCCGCGCCCCCAAGAAACACCACCAGCCCCCCAACCTGCCTGGTGGACGTGACTGCCCCTGAACGGGTGGACTGATGGCCCCTGAACGCCTCCACCGGGTGTTGGGCCCGCGGGGTGCGCATCCTGTCTGCAGCCAGCAGCCGGCTCTGTGTGCTCTGGGCGCCCAGCAGGGCGTCTGCCAGCACTTTAATCATTGTTATGGCAGCTACGACGCAACTCTCTGGAGAAGTACAGAAGTGTCTGAAAAGAAACGGGCATAATTAGCCTGACACAGCTCAGCAGGGTCCCGCAGCTTTGGGGGTCATGGGCTCCCCAGTATGTTAATGTTAGCATAAGGAATTATGCCAGCGCAGCAAACTGGCATGGGGGGCGCAGGAGGGGGTGGGAGGGTGCCACAAGAGGGATTCGACCCTGCGCGAGGCTAGTGGGGGTGGGGACACACAGGGAAGACCCGTAAGACCCCCCCCTTTCCTTGCCACCAGGTCAGCTGCAGTCGCTGGGCTCCTCGGATCTCTGATGGCTAAATCCATCGGAAGAGAGCAAGTCCCTGAAAAGTCCTAAAAACACTGCTTGGACACTCAAGGGTCAAGCCCCTGGTCCTGAAGCAATAACGGTGGTCAGGGGACCAGGATGTGCCTGGCTCAGACCCTGCAGACACAAAGGGGAGCTGGAGGTTGGGGAGGGGTCAAAGCCAGACAGGGGCAGGGCAGGGGGCATGGATGGTGAGAGCAGCAGCCAATCCCTGCTCCCAGGCTCCCTACCTGGGCCTCGGCCCTCTCCTGGGTGCAGGCAGGCCCCTCGGAGATGCCCAGCAGGCTGACCTGTAGTGACCCTTCTCCCTGGCTTCCTCCCCAAAAAAGGTAAAATAGCGGGAACACATCCCTGGGTGCTGTCTATGGGGTGCACGCTAGTCTCATGGCCACTGGGACCTCCTCCCCGTGGAAGGAAGCTTGGCAGGCTCGCGGCCCAGCCCCTCAGAGTCTCACGGGCTGTTTGTGTCCCCCCAAAATCCAGGTGCAGCCTCACCCCACCGCGTGCTGGTGTCTGGAGGGGGGGTACCGGTTCTCGGGTACGGGAGCTGGATGAGCTCTGGAAGGCAGGACCCACGAGGGGATCAGAGCCTTTGCAAGAAGAGACGTCTTCATGTACGTGTGCGCACACGCGTGTCCTTGACCTGTACACACGCACGGAGGATGCCACGAGGACGCGGCCACCTGCAAGCCAAGGAGGACGTTCTCATGGGGACTGCGGGGGGCACCAATCTGACCTGGGACGTCCGGCCTCCAGGATCCCTGAGAAAACAAATGTCTGTGATGTTTCTGTTTCTGACGAAGACAGGAGGGCAGCTATCCCCCCCTCCTGTCCGAAACCTTGCCGAACCACCCCGGACCCTGGTGGCAGGAACCAGAGCTTCGGATCCAGGGAGAGGCTCACTCCCATCTGTCTTCCCAGGCTCAGCAAGACAAGGAGGCTACACAGGTCGGTGTGGGGGACACAGCGCCCCACTGGGGGTCTCTGCAGGTGCCTCCTCTCTCTGGGCCTCCCCCCGCACCCTTGCACACACACCAGGGTCCCTTCCAGCTGGGACAGGCCGGGGCTGGGATGATGGGCAGATGGGGCAGCAGATGCCGATGTGTGGCCCTTACCTGTCCCCTTCCCTGCCCCCAAGGGCTCGTGGAGGGGCCTGCAGGGGGGCAGCTCTAGGGAGACCAGCATCCACCTGTCCCTATGTGTCCCCCAGCCTGGCCAGGGTCATGCCACTGATAGAATTTCAGGTGCTTCATCATACTTGTTTGAGTAAATATCATGGTAAAGAGACATGACATTTCCGGGGCCAGTCTTCAGCATTAATAAAAGATTCCGAGAACAGGGTGACCTTTTCACAAAGGATTTGTAAATGCCAAAAACTACATAAAACCTCTCTTTCTGAGGCAGACAGGATTGTCACAGCTCCACTTTGATTCCGTGACATGTGAGACTGGGTCCTGCTCTGCATGCCGGCGGCGGGTGGAGCTGTGGGCACCACACACAGTTGGTCCTCTGCCACAGGGAGGAGGAGGAAGGGGAGGGAGCAGAGCTTGGTGCGGGGCAGGGCCACCCCTGGAGCACTGCGGGGGCAGGTGGCTGGAGCACCTCACAGCCACTTATCAGCTTCACAGAGGACAGAGCATCTAAAGTGCTGTCCTTCAGCCACCACGCTGGACTCCATCCATTCCGGCCAAGGAAGGAGGAGGAAGCGGGGGGTGCAAGTGCCTCTGAGTGCCTGGCCGGCCCCCAGGAGCTCTAGGCTGGCCTCCTGTGGACATGCCCTAGAGCCCAAACCACCCTCCCCATCCACACGTCACGGATCCTCAGGAGGCAGGATCCACACGGGCAAAGAATGTGGGCCCTGGGCTCCCCTAGGCCCAGCCCGACTGCCCCCAAGCCCCAGTTCCTCATCTGGGCAAAGGGACTTCCTTCTGAAGGGCCAAGCGGTGACGCGGTGACGTTGCCGGGTGCAGAACACGGGACCCATGGAAGGAGCGTCCTTGCCAAGGTGCCGCCTGGTCCTGGGTCCCCTTCACCTACCCCTGTGTCCGAGTGTGGGGCAGGCACGGCCCTGAGCTCTTCCCAACGTGGATTCTGGGGGCGCCTGGGTGGCTCAGCGGTGGAGCATCAGCAATCAGCTCAGGGCGTGACCCCGGGGTCCTGGGATCGAGTTCCGCATGGGGCTCCCCACAGGGAGCCTGCTTCTCCCTCTGCTTGTGGCTCTGCCTCTCACTCTCTCTCTCTCTATCTCTCTCTCTCATGAATGAATAAATAAAATCTTAAAAAAAAAAAAAGACGCATTACCACAAAGGACATAACAATACACATTGGTGACACGAGGCAATTGTCCAGTTAGTGCCGGTAGAGCGGATTTCACTGCCCACCTCGCATCCCGACACATGAAAGGCAGCATCTGGGACGTGTGCAAGCTGCTCTTTGGTTCAACGCCATGTTTTCGGGCTATTGTTGATGTGCCAGGCCACGTGCCGAGCAAAGGGCAGCCCCATATAGAGAAGCCCAGTCCCTGCCCCTAACGGGCCCCAGAGTCATGAGAGATGAGTCCTTACAACAGGACTGCAGGTCAGGCGACACAGCTCAGGAGCCCAAAGAGGGTGAGAAACTTGCCCCACATCACACAGCTGCACAGGGCAGAATGAAGGCCAGGGCTCAATCTCTGCCTTCTTGATGCCACTGGTTAGTCCACCTCACGGATGTGAGCTGGGCCTGATCCCTACTCACCTTTCAGGTGGGATGGCACCGTCGTGGGGGAAGCTGAGTGGAGATGCAGAGAGCTGACTGGCAGTGGGGTGGTCGGATGAAGGAGGGCAGGAATCGAGTCCCACATCGGGCTCCCTGCAGGGAACCTGCTTCTCCCTCTGCCTGTGTCTCTGCTTCTCTCTGTGTGTCTCTCATGAAAAAATAAATAAAATCTTTTTTAAAAAAAATATTGCATATTTGAAAGGTGTTCAGGAAGTAAGCCTTAGAAGTTCTCCTCGTAAGAAAAATAAAATGTGTGCAAGCCACACCAGGTGGCTGGGCTGGGCTAACCAGGTCACAGATCGTTACGTTGTGCACCTGATGCTAATACAATGTTACAGGTCAGTTATGTCTGGGAAGGGAGGGAGGAACCTGGCGGGGCTCTGGGATTCCAGTTCTTCCCGACGTTCATTACCGCGATCCAGCTCATTTGCCCTGCGGGCGAACGGGAGTGTCCCTGGGGTCAGCGAGACAGCTGGCACCTCCCCCGTGGCCTCTGTCTGGACAGGATGGGGACGTGCTCCTGGAAGGTCCTGCAACCTGCCCCTCATCCCACTCAGAGAGAGCATCTGTTAAAGATGATTTGGGATCAATGTAGAGGAGGGTCTCTATTTACAGGTGTGGGGTCTCCGCTCTGCATCGTCCTCATTGTCGTCCATTCACTGTTGATTTAACAGAGACACGTGGAAGGATGCCTGGGCGGCTCAGTGGTTGAGCATCTGCTTTTGGTTCAGCTTGTGACCCCGGGGTCCTGGGATCAAGTCCCACATTGGGCTCCCTGCAGGGAGCCTGCTTCTCTCTCTGCCTGTGTCTCTACCTTTCTCTGTGTGTCTCAGGAATAAATAAATAAAATCTTTAAAACACACACACACACAGACACGCAGAGCCTTTGTTGTGATCCAGGTGTCTCAGGGGCAGGGAGATGGTGGGAGCAGGACAGACGTGGTCCCAACCCAATGGCGTTCACAGCCCGGTGCCTAAGACAGGCATCTCAGGAAGCTGTCGGCACCAATCAGGATGATTGGCAGGTGCAGTCTCCCAGTAGCATGGGGCTGAGGAGCCCAGCCAGGGGTTGCAGCGGGGAGGCAGGAGCGTCCACACGGGCAAAGAAAGGCACGGTGCCCAGAGGAAGGGGTGGTGTAGGAACAGGTTATAGTTAAGGCAGTAACGTGTGCAGAAGTCTGAGTTTCCAAAAGACCAGGGATCCTACAAATAGAGTGGTGTGGCCAGAGCAGGGACAGAGGTGGGTGAAGCTGCCGAGCGCCGGGCTGGGGAAGATGAGAGGAAACAAACTGTCAAGTGTACGGAACCCAGATCAGGGATGAGCGCCTGGAGGAGTCTGAGCAGCTACCGCGGTCAGGTGCAGGGAGAAGCGTCCAGTTGGAAAATGGGTGGACAGAGCAGAGCCTGCAGGTAGGATGGGGTCTGCAGTCCGGGGAGAGCTGGTGGTGAGAGGACAAGAGTCGTGGCTCCGAGGATAGAATGCTCAGAGATGTCAGCAATGTAACAATAGGCGCTGGGATGGGCCAGCTGCTGGGATGGGAGGGGCACTGGCCAGCCACAAACCCCCTGGAGCAAGGCTAAAGGGGCCTTGCTGCCCCAGTTGGGGGTCTGAACCAAAACCATGTCCATCTGAGTAAGTCTGAGGAGGGAGAGCCCAGAATTCAAGGAGGGTCGCCAAGGGAGCTCAGGATGTGCTGGGGAAGGAAGCTCAGAGGAGTCTGCAGAGGGGGAGCCCACGCTTAGCCCTTGACGGGGGTCCCACCACCCCTCCCCATCCACCGTGGTCTTGGGTCCTCCCAGGAGGACCAGAGGGCACAGGAGGCACACACGCAATCCCTGAGGTCCCCAGGCATCTGCTGGGGGGGCGGGGTGTCTGACACGCAGACAAGGGAGCCTGGAGAGAGTGGCCCGCCCTGACCGGCACGCCCGGGTGAGCATCCGCCACAAGTGGCTGCCAAGAAAGCAATTGTCTTCTCCGACTACATTAATAGGACTTTAGTGTCAGGATCAATGTGGCTGAGAATCCCACTGCACTCAGCACTTGTCAAGCTGCGCCCGGAGCACAGATGCTGCAGGAAGCTGGGGACTCAGATGCGTTCCCAGGGCGGTGGCAAGGGGATGCTTCTCCAAACTAGCTCTAAAAGCCCTGTGCTTCCCCTTTGGGGTGACAGTGGCCCCACCTCGGCAGCTGCAGGGTCTGTCTCCCCCGGGATGATCTCGGAATTGCCCCAGAGGCTCTGAAACAGGCAAGAATGCAGGTCCAACGTTGGCCACATCACCTTATTTTATGGTAAGTCCCGACTTCAGATTTATATGTGAGATCTGATGATTTGGGGGCCTCGGGGCTCAGCGGTTGAGCATCTGCCTTTGGCTCAGGGTGTGACCCCAGGGTCCCAGGATTGAGTCCCACATCGGGGTCCCCATAGGGAGCCTGCTTCTCCCTCTGCCTGTGTCTCTGCCTCCCTCTCTCTGTGTGTCTCTCATGAATAAATAAATAAAATCTTAAAATTAAAAAAAAGAAATCTGATGATTTTGAGGTGTGGCTCTAAATGTTCCTAAAAACCCCCATATAAGTCAAATGTCATCTGTGGACTGGGTCGAGCCTGCAGCCTCCACCCCGACCCCCATGACTTCCGTCCATCCAGGACCTCTGGACAGAGGCTACGGGGGACGGTGCCACCTGTCCAGGTACCCAAGTGCCCCCGTAGGGGGTGCTTCCCAGGGTGGGCCTAGCATCTGAGCTGGTAGACTGAGCAAAGTACGTTGCCCCTCCCCACTACCCCAGTGGGGACAGGCCTCCTTCCAGCCCACTGAGGCCTGAACAGAACAGAAGGCGGAGGACAGAGGAATTTACCCCTGCACCTGTCTCATCCCCTTGCACAGGGAGCTCCTCTCTCCGTGAGCCTACTCTTCACCATAAATGATTTAGTAATTAAACGACTGCATACACGTCCAAATCTATCCCTAGGCATGTCCCGTTGCTCTGCCCCTCTGGGGATCCCTGCCTAGCAGGACCTCCCTTTGACAGATGAGGACAACTGAGGATGGGCACACATAGCTCGGCACCTGCGACCTCCGTCGAATTGCCCTTCCTCTGCTTTTTCCCCAAACACAGCCTCTCCCTGGTCCCCGAATTTGACCCCTAACACCTGAGCCCCTGTCTTTGCACCTAGGATCCCAGCACCCTGAAACACTGAAACACTGGTGAACTGTCTCCCTGGGGTCCCCAGCGTGATGTTAGCCCTACGCAGAGACCCTTTCCCATGACCAGATCTTGTCTCTCTGGGGCTCATCCCAGGACCCTGGGGTCACGGCCTAAGCCGAAGGCGGACGTTCAACCACTGAGCCACCCAGGTGGCCCCAGTCAGATGAATCTTAAGGCTATGAAATCAGGGGTCAGGAGAGCTGTGCTCCTGTCCATTTCGAAGACATCTTTACCCCACTCCCCCTCCGAGAGGGCTCACAGCCCCTCGCGCCCTCATTGAAGCATGTCACTCAGCCCCTGCATCTGACTCGCCATCTCCTTTCCAACACAGCAACTCTGTGGTTGTGACATTGGGCAGATCTGGATAATCCAGGATCATCTCACTTTGAAATCCTAAACGTTATCACGTCAAAAAAAAAAAAAAAAAAAAAAGTCTCCTTTGCCACCAAAGGCCACTCATTCACAGGCTCTGGGAATTTGCACACGGACATCCTTATCCTGCTCTCCTCATCCTTAGGTCAGGATGCTTCCCCTTCCTGACAGACTCGTCTAGCATGTGGGCGGGTCAGTGGTTCCAACAGGCCTGCAGACAGACAGAGTGCCATGTGACGGAAATTCAGATCATGTGCGTGCTTGTGCGCGAGTGTCTGCATGGACAAGTGAGCGTGTTTGCGCATGCCACCATGCGAGGGCCGTGTGCTGGCCCCCAGGTATGGCTTCTGCTCACATACTCACATGCGCCGCTGCCCGGGCCCTGCACTCAGAAATGTGGGGTTGGCATCTACCCCCGCCCCTGGTCACTCACCAGATTGGATTAGCTGTGGGCAGAGCCCATTGAACAAATGCACCTCCTAGCCTTGATTTACTGGAAGAAAACAAGAAATGTTTTCCTTTCTGGGAAGGTATCACTCTCCGCCAGAGCTTTCCGTGCTACCAGTCTAGGGCCAGGGGGTGTGCTGCTGGGAATCCCAGCGTCAGAGCCCCCCGGACCAACAGCTGCCGCGGCCGGGAGCTCATTCAGCCCAGGGAGGGCCGACGGCGCCAACAGGCAATGCCACCTGCTTGGAGAGAAACAGGCACCAGGAGCCTGGACCCCAACTCCAGGGACCCAGGAGTCTGGGGACCCGCGAGGCTGAGACTGTCACCAGCAAGCAACGGGGCCTCCTTGGGTGCCATCTCCTCAGCCCCGCACCCCTGGGTCCCACCTTGAACAGGAGTTCTGGGTGGAGCCGCACTGGCCAGGAAGCCACAGCAGAGCCAAAGCGTCCATAAGTGAGTGGAGCTTGCGGAATCGGGCACATGCATGAGGCTCAGGGAGCAATCTCTGGGTTCAGACTCCCAGCTCCATCACTGCTCACTAGCTTGAGGATCTGAGCTGCTCTGTTCCTCAGTTTACTCGTCTGTAAGATGGAAACTAAACCAAAATGAAAACTAAACCTACCTTGTATGGTTGTTAAGGAAATTGATGGGATGCTGTGGACAAAGCCATTCGCACAGTGCTTAGCTGGTAACAACACCTGCACAGCCTCACCTCTGCCTTCCCCGGTCTGGGATTGAACCTTATGCAGTCCTGCGGGGAGGGGCAGAGGGGCCACTAAGCTAAGCAGGACAGTCAGCGCATCCATCCCACGGCAAAATGAAGGTCATGGTCACATAGGCCCCAGAAAGTCCAGCACACAAGCTGGGCTTCTCTCTCTCTCTAGGCAAAGCTCCCGGGAGCTACTCCCAGGCTACAACATATCAGCTCAGCCCTCAGTTCCTGGCCAGGCCTGAGTGGACAGAGGACGCCGGACACTAGGGCGGGAGGAGCAGAAGGGTCAGCGTGGCCTCAGGCATGTGACATCCTCCCCTCCAGCCATGGCTTCTTCCTCTGTCAGTGCAGCAAGAGTACAGCCATACTGAGGGCAGCAGCCATGTCCTATGCTGCAGTGGAAAATTTGGAACCTCGCCTTAACCTCCCTCATTGAGGTTTGCTTGCAGAGCTTTCCAGCTAAGGGCAGAAGCAGAAACCCTCAGGTGACGCCCGCAGAGAACAGCACCTCCAGCCCGCTGGAAGTAGTTCAATGTAACCAAGCTCACCAGGCCGCTGGAGAGACAATTCTGTGCACCTGAGTTTCCCTGTCCCCTTACTGGTCACACGTAATAAAAGCCCCTTGCTTCCCACAACAAACAGGTGTCCGCTGGCTTGTTGCTTGCCAAGTGGTGAACCTGCTGCATTCGGTAACAGGCCACTATCCTCTGGGCACGTTGGGCCAGTTGCAAACAACAGAATCTGCCATCTGAATGGTTTCACCTGAGAAGGGACTTATTAGCGTGGAGACAAAACTGACCCTTGAGGCACCTGGGGGGCTCAGCGGTTGAGCCCAAGCTCCCTGCCTCAGACCTGGAGTTTTAGGTTCTCCCCACCTCCTCCCTGCCCTGCTCGGCTCTCCCAGGTCCCCTCCTGGCCTTCCCAATCCACCCTCCTTCAGCGCCACCCACCTCCCTGCCCAAACCCAGTTACCAGAAGCCCGAGAAGGAGCACAGTTCAATGGGAAAATCAGCCCAAACAATTGTCTGACCAAATTGACTTGTCAGTCACCTGCCCAGACAGGGCCCGGGAGGATCACCTGATCTCCACAGAGGAAAGAGTGATTTGTAAGCTTTGAAGCCAGGAGGAAAAACACCCAGAAAAGGCCCATCACAGCGAGAATGGCTCAGGCTGGGTTTCCATAGCAATGCGGGAGAACCAGGGGGAGCACGCACTGCCAGCATGACTCAGAGCCGCACCAGCCATTGCCAGCTCCACGCCACCCGGCAACAAGGGCCCCCTCCAAAGCCACCCGTCCTCAGACCCTGAATCAGAGCAAACATCCTCCCGGAATCCCTCTCACCCCTTCTTCAGGGCCCGTGATGATTTGGGAGAGAAATCCTCAAATCCGGTTCATACGACGCATTGAAAATCCATGTGATCTCCTCCTCAAGTCGCTACTCTGCCCTAAGCCTCGTCACTGAAATAAGAATAAAAATAGTCCTTCTGCACGGCACCTTTGTAAGCATTAAATAGTATAACATGGGACTTAATACATGGGAACAGATCTACCTTCAGTTTGTACAGCCCTCTACAGTTTGCAAAAAGCTGCACGCCCAGTATCTCATGGGAATCTGCCCTGACACCCCCATCTTGGCTGGTGCGGGGGTGGGTGTAGCGCCTCATGATTTTCCTGAGGTCCTGCCGTGTAGTGACAGCACGGACAGGTCTTCACAAGTGACTCAGGACACCCCGTCGAGCAGGCTTTTCAAACTATTATTTAGATGTTTGGGGAAACAGTTAAATTGTGAAGAAGCAAACATGAAACATCTGATTCAGAAGATAAGATGTCAAGTGAGTCCAGTGTGTTGGTAGAGAAAGGGCATAGGGCCAAGGGCAGGTCCTGGCACACAGGCTCTGCGGGGCGAGCAGAAGTATACGGGGAAGGCAGGCTGCCAAAGCAAAGCAGTAGCTGCCTCTTTCACCTGGTTTTCCTCTATGTTGGACACTGCAGAGTGTTTACACTGGAAAATCCTGTGTAATCTTCCATAAAGTCTTATGCAACAGGTGCTTCTTTCAGTTAGAATGTTAGGTTGCAAGTAATAATATTTTATAAAAATATATATATATATATTTACTCATGAAAGGAGCCTCCAGCCAAGAAGATGCTGTAAGTTCATGCTCTGGAATCTCCCTCCGATCCCAACACATGGCACTCATAGATAAAATATAAATAGTGAGAACAGAAAGGACAAAGCTAAATTCAAAGGCAAGATAAATTTCTTTCTGGATCAATGTTGTAGAAAAATAGAGAAAGGATTGGCTGGGTTGTAGGTGTGTTGGGAGCCAGGCAGAGGGGGCTGGGAGACCTGCCCTGTGGGGTACAAATGCCACACATGATGCAAATATTTGATGCAGACTTGCTGGGCCTGGCCTGGGGCTCCCTGACAAGGACGAAGTGAAAAACAGAGTATACTGTGCCTCAGTCCAAGGTTGGGGTCCATCTGAAGTCCCAAGGGTAGGAAGATGAGAGAAGGAAGGTGCAGCCTTCCCGCCGGGACCCGGGAAAAGCAGCCAAGCTGATAGATCTGCATCCTCTCCCACCTCCTCAAAGAACTGCCCCCTTAGCTTCATGGTGAGCCTGGGTCCTTGGACAGGGCCTCAGTGGAAAAGACTACAAAAGTGGTCTCCATGTGGCAGAGCGGATGGAGGGGATTCCCACTCAACGTAATCCCACAAAGCCAAGTTCTGAAACATGGGAGCAAGTCTAGCACTAAGAAAAACAGCCAACAAAGCCAATACTCAGGAGGCTAATTCACTCCAGACCAACAATGGGAATGCCTGGGTGGCTCAGTGGTTGAGTGTCTGCCTCTGGCTCAGGCTGTGGGGTCCCTGGGGTCCTGGGATTGAGTCTCACATCAGGCTCCCCACAGGGAACCTGCTTCTCTCTCTGCCTGTGTCTCTGCCTCTCTCTGTGTGTCTCTCATGAATAAATAAATGAAATCTTTAAAAAAAAAAAAAAGGATTAGAGCAACCAAAACATAACTGCTTTGAATTTTTAGGATCCACAACGGATAAAGGAAGAAATAACATGAATAATAACCATAAGAAATTATGAAACAAAAGCAAGCAGAAATGAAACAAGGTCAGAGCTATTTTTAAAAGAAGAGCCTGCTAGAAATGCCAAACACAAAGCAGGCACTTAGGTTATCTTTTTCAGTGGAGGGGATAAATACGAGAGGACAAAGTCAAAGAGAGAATGAACACATTGGAGAGTGGCACTGTTATAGTGACTCAGAATACAACTCAGAGAATTAAGGAAATAAAACTATGGAAGAGTTGCCTCTTTGATTCTGGCTCAAATACATGTCTAACCTGACTCCCAGAATTACCAGAAAACAATTTTCAAAGAGATAAGGGCTCCAGATCTTCCAGGAGTGAAGAAAAATCTGAATCCTCTAATTGAATACATATAGAAGGCTAAATAAAATACACCATCAAACCACATCTAATAGTGAAACTAAAGAACATCGGAAATAAAGAAAATGTTGGGGCACCTGTATGGCTTACCCAGTTAAGCATCTGACTCAATTTTGGCTCAGGTCATGACCTTGGGGTCCCTGAGACCGAGCCCCAAGTTGGGCTCCATGCTCAGTGAGGAGTCTGAGATTCTCTCCCTCTGCTCCTCCACCTGCTTGTGCATGCTCTCTCTCTCTCAAATAAATAAATTAAATGTAATTTTAAAAACTATCAGGAAAAAAGCAAAAATCAAATTAACTACAAAAATAAAACAACATAATGATGGCAGACTTCTTAATGTCACAATGGACAATGGGAAGAAATGGAGTAGTATCCTCAAAGGGCTGAGCAAAATAATGGTGGTCTAGACTTACATCCCCAAGCATTCAAGATTGTAAGTGAAATCAAGACAGTTCCAAACACAAAAAAAATTAAGTGTTTACCACCCAAGAAAACTAACCAAAAGAATTAGCAAAGATTATATGTCAACCAGAAGGAAGTGAAATCAAATGGGAAGAGTGTGAGTATCCCATAGGAAACAACGCGGAACTTAGAAATTGGTAAAATATTTTGAAAATGTGTATTGATCACCAAATAATGCCATTTAATTATTATGTAATTACTAAATTATAATAATGGCTAGACAAAAGATACAGGAGTTTTATGGATAAAATATGTCAAGGTCTTCTCTAAGGAGAATAGAAATAGTAATGAAAGACCTTTGACTTTTTTAGAAAAATTAACAGTAAAAAGTAAATAAGCACTAAACATCAAAAAAGTTGTTGCAAAAGAACAGCAATAAAATGCATCATTTTTGCCACAGCAGGAGAAGGGAGACATGGGGGAAAGAAAACTTTGCCAATCTAACCACAAAACATACTACTAAAAAGTAGATAACAAAAGTCAAGAAAAACACAGACTAAGAAGATAAGCATAAGACACCAATAATCACCAAAAAATAAATGTAAGTAGATCAGATTCACCTGTTACAGACTAACAGGCTATCAAGTTGGACTTTTTTTTTTAAGATTTTATTTGCTTATTTATGGGAGACACGGGAGGGGGGGTGCGGAGAGAGAGAGAGAGAGAGAGGCAGAGACACAGGCAGAGGAGGAAGCAGGCCCCATGCAGAGAGCCCGATGTGGGATCACGCCCTGAGCCAAAGGCAGATGCTCAACCGCTGAGCCACCCAGGCATCCCAGGTTGGATTTTTTAAATCCAAGTATGCGTGTCACTTACAAGTGACAGGGAAAAGTTAAAATAAAGGGACATATACACACACACAAACCACTACCAGGTAAAGATTATAAGGAAGCAAAAGGGCACCTGGGTAGCTCAGTGGGTTGAGCATCTGCCTTGGACTCAAGTCATGATCTCAGGGTCCTGGGATCAAGTCCTGCATCAGCCTCCCTGCTCAGCAGGGAATCTGCTTCTCCCTCTTACCCTGCCTCTCCGCTACTTGTGCTCTCCTGTGCTCCCCCTACCCCCTGTCTCTCAAATAAGTAAATACAATCTTTAAAAGAAAAGAAAAATTAAAAGTAAATGAGCTCCTTACCTCCCTGGAGAATCTAGGAAAAGAACATCCAAATCAAAAAACAAAATAAGAAAAATGTCCACAGAAATTAATGGAATGGCAAACATATTACAGAGGATCAAACCAAAACATGACTCTGGGGGAAAAAAAAGTAATGAAACAGACAGGGCTCCAACCTGGAAAAAAGATACAATAAGGCTTGAAATCAGCAAAACAAAAAGAAACATAAAAATTCCTATAAATAACTTCAAAACAATAAAAACATAATTTTCTAGAAAAGCTTAAATGACGAGAACTGAGAAAGATTTAGAAAACTTGAGCAAACCAATCAATCATGTGTTACAAATAGAACAGGGAGTCAGACATCTTCCCCTTCTCGAAGGCAGCAGAGCCTCGCTACGGAAGTGAGCTTCAGAAAGTTACCGCGGGAGATGGGTAACCCCGACTTTACACAACCCCGACTTTACCCTGTTTCACAGGGTATGAGATGGGGCAGGGGGTTGGGTTTGAGCTACTCATCTTACAAAGCTGGTGTGACCTTACCTCCAAAACCAGACAAGGACAGTATGAGGAAGAAACCCAAATGTTCAATGTTTTTGTTAATATGGATTTTGTAATGTTTATTTATTTGTTTATTTATTCTAAAGAGAAAGAGAGCACAAGTAGGGGGAGAGGCAATGGGAGGAGGGAGACGCAGACTCCTCACTGAGTGGGGGAACCCAATGTGGGGCTCGATCCCAGGACCCCAGGGTCACAACCTGAGCCGAAGGCAGACGCTCACCTGCTGAGCTCCCCGGGCGTCCCAGTATTTGTCATTAATTTCAGCTGATACGCTTATCTGCATAGAAAAATATGACCTAGATGCTCGTTGAGGGAGGGAGGGAGGGAATGACACACAGTCTGGTCCGTCTGGTTCAGGCAGAAACAGACAGGAGAACCTGACGTTCCCCAGGACTCAGCTGGGAGGGAGGTGCCGGCTGGCCTGCTCATCCGACCTTGCCGCTATGCAGCCCCCAAAGTCAGGAACGGCCTTTCCATCCTCCTGGTCCTGCTGGATTTTAAATGCTGATATTTTTTCATCATGGGTATTTTGCATTAACTTCGGTTTTAAATACTGCATTCATGATTTTTTTTCAAGATTTTCTTAAAGATTTTATATATTTATTTGACACAGAAAGAGAGCACAGGCAAGGGGAACAACAGACAGAGGCAGAGGGAGAAGCAGGGTCCCCGCGGAGCAGGGAGGCTCCATCCCAGGACCCGGGTTAGTGATCTGAGCCAAAGGCAGACAATGCATCGATGGAGCTCTCGGGTGCCCCCAAATATTGCATTCGAAGATCGTTTGTCTTGGTCACTGAGTTTGGGGTGGCCCCCTGCAAGTCCACACACGTGTGGCTCTCCCGAGCCTGCCCCATCCCTTCAGAGGCCACCCACCCCCCCCCAAAGAGGGGATACTGAGCCTCAGGGCTGAGAGGCACCCGATCTATTCAGGGATCCCCTGCTTCAGTGCCTCCCACGCACGCGTCACTGCCATCCTGCGGGCAGACGTGACAAGCCAAGGCTGACAGCCCTGCTGTCTGGGTCTGAGGAGATGGAGCCTTCTCACTGCAAGTGCGAGCGGGCTGGTTTCTTCCTCAGCCATGGGGTGTGGGGGTGTGGGCAGGGGGCAGAGAGGAACCCAGCCGTCACCACGGGGTGGGGGGCAGGGGGAGGTCACAGTCCACAGGGCTACCCACCTCCCACCTTCTGAAAAGCAGCCACACTTACCCAGACCCACAAACCCCCGACCCCACCACCTCCCCGCTGCCCCAGCCCAGGGCACCAGCGTTGGCTGAGCCCCTCCTCACAGGAAACAGGCAGGTCCTCTCACGTGGACATCAGATTGCAGCCACCTCCCGCCCCGTGACCTGGGAGCATCGCTCGGAACCTCCCTGCCATCTTCCGCTTCCTCATGTGCGCACAGGGGACCCAACACCTGCTTCTGGGTGTCACGGAAGGCCCCTGTAGGGATGCTGCCCACAGGAGCTGGGCTCGACGCCTGCCCCACAGTGGGCTCCGCGTGCAGCAGCCACAGCCCTCGACTAGCAATCGTCAAGGCTATTAAATCAGGAGGACACGAGCTGTGTGACGTCGAGGGGGGTGACACGGGCAATCACTTCACTCTGACAGTAGGGTTTTAGGCAGAGGCGGCTCAGAAGCTGGATTTGAGGATGTGAGAGTCTCCGCAGATAGAGAGGGGCACAGGGATGGGCCTCCCCACCACCCCGAGATGGACAGGCAGACCTGGAGGGCAGGGTGGGGCAAAGGGCACAGGACGGTGGAGGGACACCCACAGTGGTGACCCCACGGATGGCTGAGGGGCACGATGGGGCAAGAGGCCCTGGTGGCCATTGGGGGGCGGCCCCCAGAGTCCATTACCTCTGTCCACTACCCATGACCCAGAGCGTGAGGTCCCCGAAGCAGATGCTGGTGGGAACCACGTCCTGGGCCCCGGTGCCCCCCACCCCTGCACCCTATCCATTGAGCCAGCATACCAGCAAAGGCTGATGCTCCCCCAGCAGGAGAGGACACCCCGCAGCCCCACACCACTTGATTGCATTCACATCGGGGCTCAGCCTGACACACAGCTCCTCTCAGGTCTCAGGCCTTCAGACTCAGCCAGAAGCTAAACCATCAGCTTTCCTGGCTCTAGCTCAGCGACTCACCCCGCAGGCCGTGGGACCTGTCAACCTCCATAACCACGCAGCCATTCCTTGTACACGTATGTGGGGTGAGTGTGCATGCATCCCAGTACATGCAGCTGAGCCACGGCCTCTGCTCACACCTGGAAGGGCAGGAGGAACACGGCCAGGAAGTCCTCTCTTCTCCCTGCTCCCAGGACCCGCTATCCCAGGAGAAGGGCTTCTCCTTGCATTATAGCAACAAGATTTAAGGCGTAGGTTTGAGCATTAAGGGAGAAAACAGACAGCATGACCTCCTGGCCTCTGGTCCAAGGCTACTGGGGCTTGAGGAGCTTGGAAGGGGGAAGCCATCCACGGGGTGCAACCGGTTGGCTTGCACTTCTGGACGGCCTCGGGCATCCTAAGGACGGAACGACGTCCTGGAGTCCTGCAATTGTACTGTCCTTGCCTGGAGAAGAGGAGGCATGAGACAGGAAGAAGAAGGTGGGAGTGGACCCCCAAGCAGCTGCCTGGAAGGGACATACGGGCCCCTGTCTGCCCCCTAAGGAGAGACAGTCTGCTCCGTAAGGCAGCAGCACCAGGATGGTCCGGGAGGACTTGATGTTGTAAAGACTGTCCTCAAAAAAAAAAAAAAAAAAAAAAGACTGTCCTCAGCCAGCAAAGCCAAGCAGGCCTGGGGGGAGGGGGGGAGGGGCTGGTGGCAACCCAGAAGCGCCCCCTGCAGGTCTGTGCGCAGAGCACACACCAGACACCAAGCCCGGCAGTCCCCAGGGAAGGAGATATTGCCAGAAGCCCAAAGCAGGGACCAGACCAAGGGAATCACACAGGTCGGAAGCCAGATGGAGCAGGGCTGCAGGCCTGGCAGGTGCGGATGGAGGCAGCACCCCCATCGGCACCTCCAGCAGCCCTGCTCGGCCCAATGGGCTCACGTGGTCATGTCAGCCACAGGGCAAGGACCCGCAGTCCAGCAGTGCTTGGCGCATGATGGTCTCAGGAAGCACCAGGGGAGTTTCCAGCGCACTCTCCATGAGAGGGAATGGGAGACACATCCAGGGCACGATGCTGCTGGCCGGCGGAACCCAACCCATCCTGTCCCCTTCTGTCCTGTGCAGGGCCCATTTCCCAAGAACTGCCTCACCCGTGCCCCCGCTTGGCCGGCTCAGACACCAGCAAGGGGACCAGCAGCCAAGGTCATGCCTGATGGCAGCCCCTCAGCTCAGCTCTCGACTCACTCCCATGCGGCCCATCAGCCAAGCCAGGGAAGACCTGGACATGACAGCTCAGAACCAGCAACCTTCCCACTTGGCGGGGGCCACAGAAACCTTGGCAGGTGCCAGCACACAACCCAACAGGGAGTCCATCGGGAGGACTCGGGGAACCTGCTCACTGGGCCGGAGTGTCAGCAAACTTCCAAGTGTCTACTCCATCTCCCTTGACGGACAGCACCCAACTGGCCCATCACAGGGACCCACAACGGCCCACCCCAGAGCGCTCCACTGGACAGAATTCTTCATGGTCTCTCCCGTAGCCACTTCATCGCTTCCGCTCAGACACCCTGTCAGAGTGACCATGGTAATGAACACGCGGTGTCCACAGAAAGACAAGTTAGGTGCCCTTTAAGACGAGTCATCCCATCTGTCCCTATGGAAGAGCCGTCTCTGGGCCCGGATTGATGGCGAAGGCAGATTGTCGGTGAACTGCTCTGCTCCACACAGCCCTGATCCTGGCCTTGGAGGCAAGCATGCACCCACCTGAGTACTGGCGACAGCCAGCATGGGAGCTCACCAGGCCCCCGGAACAGCTGTGACTCCCCAGGAAGCTCACACCGCAGCTTCACGCAGGGCCCTAGGGTCAGGGAGGATGTGGGGCAGCAAGGGGAGCTGTGGCAGCTTAGCTCCAGGTTTCAGAATCCCCTTTTTTTTTTTTTAAGGAAGGAAGGATTTCTTTTTTAAGATTTTACTTATTCATGAGAGACACACAGAGAGGCAGAGACACAGGCAAAGGGAGAACCAGGCTCCCTGAGGGGAGTCCGATGCGGGACTCGATCCCAGGACCCTAGGATCACTCCCTGAGTTGAAAGCAGATGCTCAGCTGCTGAGCCACCCAGGTGCCCCCAGAATTCCCTATTCTGCAAAGGTTCCAAATTTAAGGTGGATCCAGGAGGAATAGGCAGGAGAGTCAGGAAGCTGAATAAAACACCAGTCGTTATTCCCCAAAAGTCCATGAAGGAACTCCACACACAATGTTGCAACAGCCAGCTCATCCTGTGGGCGCAGGTGGTGGCCGGAGCGGGGAGATGGGGGGAGCATCTGGCCTGCCTCCTCCAGCTCCTGCAAGAAAAGGGTGCCGGCTGGCCTCTTCTCCCGACTGGACGCCATGAGCAGCACACACAGTCAACAGCATGCTGGCAATTGTTGCTTGGCAGGCGCCGCTTGGACCTGAGTACTGGTCAATGTTCTTGTTGATGGCAGCAAGTAAGACACAGTGAAATCCTTGCTAAGTTGGAAGATAATTTTGAATCCTGGGAGCGTTATTGCCTTTGTTTGTGACATAACCAGTTTTCTGACAGCAACCTTGAGCCATGAAGAAGCAGTGAGTTTAATTTTCTGAATGTCTTTCTCCTACACGAGCCTAGACAATCAGCCATAATATGAATCAAAGCCTGATTTTAGCATCTGCCAATGTCTGTGGCATAAATACTCCCACCAGGGTGCTCATTTAAAGCAACCAACGTGATATTCCTGAACATGCGGTTGGGAAGAGATGCGATTGGTGGCACGTTGTTCGTTGTATGGTATTTCCACCATATGCATTCAATAGACATTAAAAAAAAAAAGCGTATGTGATAATAAGACATAACAAAATCATCAGGAAGTGATGAGTTCTCAGGACATATCACCTTTGTTATTCATGCAATTTACTTAATATGAGTTTATATAATTGAACTTTCAGTGGTGGCTGTGTTTAACAAATGGATCGCAAGATTCCTGAAAATGTCCTAATGAGCCCCACATGTGGGGACGAGCCAGCTATGGGACTTCCCTGGTTTCCGGTTGTCTTCATGGCTTGAGGCTCTCCCCAGTCGGAGGTCCCGGCTCCCCAGTGGCCGTGAATCCCAGTCACAGCCAATCTGTCCTTTGTTAGCATTTACTTGCTCATTCATTCGTTTGCATACTGAGCATTCTGTGCTGAGCCTCAGGTAGGACACTGAGGGCACAGGGATAAAAACAGATGCTTTTCCTAAACACGGTGTGGTGCCCTGGAATGGATTCTGGGACAGGAGGGGAAAAGTGGGGGGGGGGGGCAACATTAGAAAACCTGGTGAAATCTGAAAATAGTCTCTAGTAGAGTTCATGGCATTGGGCCGCAGAGGACACCTTTCCTCATTTTAACCAAAAGCACCTAGTTCTGTGACATAATAACACCAGAGGAAGTGGGTAAAGGGGGCACAGAAACTCTCTGTTTACCTCTGCAACTTTTATGTAAAAAAAGATTATTCTAAAATGAGGTGGGTTTTCTTTTTTAATGACTGATATATTTATTTGAGAGAGACAGAGAAAGCGAGCAAGTAGGGTAAGGGGCAGAGGGAGAGGGAGAGAATCTCAAGCAGACTCCTTGCTAAGCACAGAGCCCAGGTAGGGCTCCATCTCTTGACCCTGAGATCATGACCTGAGCCGAAACCAAGAGCTGGATGCTTAATCAACGGAGCCACCCAGGAGCCCCGAAAATGAGTTTTATTTTTAAAATGTGAAAAAGAAAAAAAGAGCGAACCCAGATGCTTCCCATCCCCACCAAGGCCAGGGCCAGTCAGATGAGGGACAGGCCAGAGCAAGGCAAGGCATCTCTTCTAGGAAGGAGGCTCAGGAGTGAGCAATTGCTCAGAATTCTGAGGAAAAACTAAGCCCAGAACTTGAACATACTGAGGTCCCGGGCTCAGGACCTGGTGCTTGGCTTGTCCTTGCATGCAAGGGGTGCTGCTTTGGGAGAATCCAAATGTCCCGAGGGAGTGAGATGTGCACTTTGCTGCTTTTGCTCCACGTTGGTGACTCGTCTGGGAACACTTGGCCTGGTCCCCACGGGAAACTCTAAGGAGCCACCACCCATTGCCTCTTGGGGCAGCGCAGCCACTGGACATTTGTCTGGCCATAGGGATTGGCTGCTCCTGCTCATTGATAGAGCAGCAGGAAATGAGGCTAAAAACCACCAGAAGGGACAGGAAAGAGTGGAGAGGCGGCCTAAGCTGAAGTAAGGGAGGGCTGGTCTTGGCGCCATGCTTGGCCGAGGCTGGCAGATCCCCACCTGCAGCCCAGCGGGTGATGTGTGACTGAGAACACAGATGTGGACCGGGCACATGAGAACACACATGTGGACCGGGCAGCTGTTGCCTCAAGAGTCGCTGTGGGGAGCACCTGGAGCCACAGGCTACTCACAGGAAGAGAATCCCCGTCCCTGCAAAGAAATGGATCAGTCCAGTGATCCAAACCAGCAGGTACAGCGTCTCACACACAGATGACACAACATCATGTCGTGCTGGGCCACGGGTCGTGCTTCCCAGTCCTACCAGCACAGGCACACGGAAGTCAGACAGACCGTGCTGGATGGAGTCACCCTAAGGTTGTTTTTTAATGATCCAAAAGCTCCAAGAGATTTGCTGAGCTTTTTAAAAATATGGCTAGCTGAGGGGTGCAGCAAGGGGAGTTTAACCACATATTTTTAAATTTATTTATTCCTGAGATACACAGAGAGAGGCAGAGACACAGGCAGAGGGAGAAGCAGGCTCCCTGCGGGGAGCCCGATGCGGGACTCGATCCCAGGACCCCAGGGTCATGACCTGAGCCAAAGGCAGATGCCTAACTGACTGAGCTACCTAGGTGTCCCTGAACCCAAGACTTTAAAGCGTATTTGACTTTTTCTAAACAGAGACAAGAGCCTTTCATTGGTGGCTGCAGCTTGAATCTGGAAGACAATGCTGTAAGTAGAAGAAGAAGGTGGAAAAACAGCTCAGGCTGTTTGCAGATCCTCGGGCTGGGCCCTTGCTGGGCTCTCAGAAGCATCCTTTTCCAGCACAACTGTGCTCTCTCTCTCCCTGGACAAATAAGGACTCAGATGCCTGGTCCCCTTAAGTTCTGTTGCCCAGAAGTGTTGGTGAACGTCACAAATTTTGAAGGTGATGGATGTGCAAGGGCACGGAGCAGATGGCGCCCTCCCTGAGGGAGGAACTCCAAATCCTCTTCCTCCACATGCTCTCCGGTAAGTCCAAGGTCATGCCTCCCTGACCTCAGAGTGGATCAACCAGCTCAAGGCCTGCTGTCGCCTGGGCCTGTTAGTGTGTGGGGACCACCGGGGACCCCTGGGCAGCGGGGTACTGGCCACAGCTCACCCTGCAAGTGCAAGGAAAGAGATGAGAACTTGGCGTCAAACAGCCCTGGGTTCATTTCTCAGCTGTCCCCATTGCTGGCCGAGGGCCTTGGGCAGCCCACATGGCTCTTCCTTGGGGCCTCAGAGTCCTCACCTCTTAAATGGGACAATAGTAACAACTGCCTTGTTAGGATGTTAATGCCCATAAAATGCCTAGCACAGGGTCCAGGCTCAGAAAACACTCCAATAAAGCGAGCTGTTGGAATGTGCCCAGCACTTAGTTTCTGAATCCTCTCATCCCATTCTCTGGTCGGACCTCACAAGGCCTTTATGAGGAAGCTGAGCAGATATGTGCACCCCCAGCCTCAGACGGGGACGCCCAGCAGTCCTTCACCGCCCAGCAGTCCTTCACCCGAGACCACCCAGCATCAGCTGCGGGGCCAGTACCGAAATCTGTACATGGCTGCTTTAAGTTCTGAGATCATGGCTCCCTCCCTCTTCCTGAGGGGGCCTCTGCCCCACCCCCCACCTATCAGCTGCTGAAAGGGATCAGGAGAGATGAAATCCCCAGGCCCTCCTCACTTAATTCACTTTAGGTGATATTAAAGAAAGCTTCTTTGAGGGATAACATGGCCCAGCTCTTTGCCACCATTCTCCCTGGGAAGAGTTTCCATGGAGAGAGTGCCTGTGTCTCCAGAAGGCCAGCCCCTGGCTCCCTCACCAGGGAGCTGCTATGCACCACTAGAGCAGGAGAAATAAATCCGCTTCCAATCTGCTTCCCCACAGTCCAGAGCCCAGGAAGGACCCACGGCTCCAGCCCCCCATGGAGGCTGGTTGGGCACGTATGAGGCAGGATGGGGGTTGGGGGGGAAGGCAGCAGAAAGGCAGCTGCTGTCATGCCCGAGGGGGGTCTCCTGTGCTCTGGAGAAGCTGGTCCCGTTCAGGGGAGCTCCTCAACCTGTACCAGCAGATGAAGGGTCCCTGCTGACTGGTGTTCAATGGAAACCACTACCATCCATCCTGTTCCCTGATGAGGGATGAAGGCCTGGACCGCTGTCCTCATCAGCACCACGGAGAGCTGCCTGCGGGGCCAGGGGGAGGGGTGGGTGCTCTAGGAGACGAGCTGAGCTCTGGGCCTGGCAGACAAGGGAGGGGGGAGAGAAAGGGAGAGAAGGAGGGGCAGGAGGAGGAGAGAAGGGAGAGAGAGAGGTGGGGGCTAGGAGAGAAGGAGGGGAGGGAAGGAGGAGAAGGGAGGAGGAGAGGGGAGGAGGCAGAGGAAGGGAGAGAGGAAGGGGAGGAGGAGGGGAGAAAGGAAGGAGATGGGGGAGGGGACAGGGAGAAAGAGGGAAAGGTGGGGGCCAAGATGGAGAGGGAGGGGAGGGGAGGGGGAGAGAGGGACAATGAGAGAGAGGGATGGAGGAGAGAGATGGGGAGAGTGAGGGGGGTCACGCAGGGAGAAGAGGGAGGGAAACAGTGAAGGGCAGAGAAGCAGAGACAGAGACCTGGCGACAGTAAAAGCAGAGTGAGAGAGAGACCAGACCGGGTCACCGAGACCACACAGGGAGGAGAGGGACCAGGTAGAGACCCTGCTCCCCAGGTAGCCCCGGGCAGAGCTTCTTCTGGGCCCTGGGACCTCGATGCCTCACCCCTTCCCTTTCTGAGGCAGGAGCCTATGCACATCCCATCAGGGGTCCTAGCTGTTCCGTGGAGTGAGACCCTGTCAGGGATGGCAGTCTGCGCCTCCTCGTGCATCTGACTCCGAGAGGAACGCTTCGACTAGTAGCTGTGCATGAGCCTTGAGGGATACACTGTTCTTTCTGGAACCTGTGGTCACTTGCTACCCCAGGTCCAGGAGCTTGGGAGCTCCATCCAGAACCCAGGCTGGGAGCCCCGTGGGGACGACAGGGGGTCTTCCATAGACTCTATATCCTTCTGTACCCTATGGGCCCTGGAAAGGTTATCGGAAGTCACGTGACGAGGAGGTCACAGCATCTTCATCAAGCCATCAACCCCAGCAGGTGCCATAGGACACTGTCCACATTCACATTCCAGCTCATTCTCCCAGTGCCCGGCCCCCCTGGCAGCTGACGGCTCTCAGCTTGAGCTCTTCTCCTATACAGCCCTTGTCCAAGGCCAACCCCCACCCCAGGGGATGACCGCATCCAATGCGTGAAGCCCCTCACCTAAAATCAGGATGGTGTTAATGGGCGTCCCTGCTCCAGGGCTCCCTGTGGGGTCGGGTGTGGCCAAGGAACACGGCTCATGTCCTACGTCCACCCAGCTGGGCTCCTGATGTCCAGGCCCTCATGGATTTGTGCACTCAGAACTTGTGCGTGCCATCCCCACCCCAAGCAGCAAGACGGGGCAAGTGCACTGCCCTCACATCCGCAGGGACCAGGCCTTTCCCTCCCTTGACAAGATCTCTCTGCCCCTGGATGGCCTCTCACATATTCGAAATCAGCTGTCACCATCAGGAGCAGGAGGAAAGGCAGCCTCTCTCACTGCAAACCTGTATCGAAGCCACACGACATGCACTGTAAATATCATATGAGTTTATGTATCAATCATATCTCAGGAACTATTAAATTAAAAGAGAGCGAGAAGGGAGGGGAGCCTGAGTGGCTCAGTCTGTTGAGCATCCAACTCTTGATTTCGGCTCAGGTCATGATCAACCCCTGCATCAGGCTCTGAGATCAGCGGTGGGGGGTCTGCTTGGGATTTGTCTCTCTCCCTCTCCCTCTGCTCCCTCCCCTGCAAAAAAGAGAGAGAAGGGAGACAAAATTGGCCCCGAGCTGGGATAATAGCCACACATAGCAGGGCAGGGGGCACCTCACGTCCGCCTGCGCACCTGCACGCAGCATCCCTCCAGGTGAGTTACCTCTCCTAAGGCCCCGGATTCTTTCCTTTGCAAAATGGTAAATGTGGGCAGACCACCTGCCAAGCTGTGTACAGTCACCGGTGACTTCTTTCCATCAGAGACTCGTCTTTTGTCCTAAACTCCCATTTTTGGCCACAAGGAATCTGGCCACCATGTTACCGCGACAGCGGCAGCAGCCAAGATTCTCACCAGCAGCAAAGACAAGGTTTATTTTTATTTTTATTTTTATTTTCTCCTTTCCTGACTCTGTCAGGTTGCAAATCCAATGGATGTTGCCCCAGTGCGGGGATAAGAACACACAGTAAAATAGGCTATTGTCATGGGCAGCCCTGGTGGCTCAGCGGTTTAGCCCACTCTTCAGCCCAGGGTGTGATCCTGGAGACCTGGGATCAAGTCCCACATTGGGCTCCCTGCATGGACCTTGCTTCTCCCTCTGCCTATGTCTCTGCCTCTCTCTGTGTGTCTCGTGAATAAATAAATAAAATCTTAAAAAAAAAAAAAAACAGGCTGTTGTCTTTGAGAGGGGAAAAAAATCTACTATTAACGGGCAAAACACATGTTCCTATGACTACAGTTTTCAGAAGATTACAAGCGAGCCAAATGTCTCCCATTATTCATATGGAAAAGACAATGTTTTGCCATCAGCGAGGGAGGTGCCCACATCAAGCAAGACTCACCGCCTCTCTACTGGGTTGGGTGTGTGGAGGGGAGGGGCAGTGTACGTCCCCCCCCACTGGCGCATGGAGCCCCCAGGTCCCCTGGGGAGGGTGCACTGCACCGGGGGAGGCTGGCATCCGGACACCACACACAATTTCTCCTCCCCTCGAGCGCTGGTTTTCTCGGTGCCGTGAGTCTAACCCGGGGACCTTGCAGCCCGTCAGTACCATGACCACACCATCATCGGTGATAAGCGTCCCACTTCGGCCAAGACCACAGGCTTGGACAGACACCCCATCTCTGAGTGGATGTGCATGCTGCCCAACCCGGGGGCTGCTGCAGAAGCACTCAGGCTCCCACTGAGGGCTGGGGACTGGGGGACACACAGCGTCTGAACCCTCCTTCCAGAGACACAAGAGTGATGGACTGCTCAGCCCAGGGGTCCAGGGACAGGAGCACAGGGTCAGCGCTACACTCGAGGGGTTCCTGGCACACAGGCCTCACTAGAGAAGCATGGCCACATCGTCAGCAAAGTTCCCTAGAAATGCTGGGAGGTGGTCAAGTGAAGGCTGGCAGCCCCCACCTCCAGGCTGAGGCCACGCAGGGATTACAGATCCTCAAATCAGGGGGACTCGGCGTCAACTCTCCGATGCTGGATAGCAAATGAGGCCCAGCTGCACGAAGCCCATAAGAATGACCTGGATCCAGGTAACAGCCGCCGGTTGAGGCACATTCTCTTGGCTGCTCCAGTCCGGCTTTCAAGCCGCGCGCCACAAGCACCCTCCTTGCTCTCTGGTACCTTCTCTTTCTTCTTGTAATAGGCTTGGTTCTCACAGCGTTGGCCCTTGGCTGGTAAGAAAAACACAGTCTCCTGGACGTTAGACCCCAGGTTTTGCAGCAGCATGATTCCTGGAAATGCAGCCTGAAGCCATCGTGAGCACCGGCATGACCTCTGTGTGCTCAGGGGCGTCCACGGTCTGTTGTCCAGTTGGTAGTCTGACCTCCGTCTGGCAGTTCAGCCTCACGACAAACTGAATGGTGGTGTCCCTCCCGTACACCTAGGGGGTGCTCAGGTCACAAGGGGGGGTCCCCTAGGGGGTGCTCAGGTCATGAAGGGGGCCCCTAAGGGGGTGCTCAGGTCACGAGGGGGCCCCTAGAGGTGCTCAGGTCACGAAAGGGGCCTCATGATGAGATGTGTCCACACAAGAGGGAGGAGCAATCTCACGCTCTTTCTGGGACCTGCAGTCATGGGAAGCTGGCAGTCGGGAACCCAGGAGAGGGTCATTCCCCAGAACCCACTGCACTGGCACCCAGATCTCAGACATCCAGCTTCCGGAACAGTAAGAGATAAAGTCGTGACACTTGGAAGCCACGGAATCTATGGCGCGTAGTCGTGACAGCCCAGAGGGACGGAGCCCAGCATCACAGAGTTCTTCTGGGTGGTTTCAACATCCCAATACTAGGAGCAAATTCCGCTTTGACATGCTTCTCAGCAGCTCATTTATTTGTCTAGTTATTTACATCCTCTCCAATCGGTGAGCTTGAAATAAAAAGATGATTCTGGATGCTCTGGGTGGGCCTGGCTTAATCAGATGAGGGCCTGTAAGACCAGGATGGAGGCTTCCCGGAGCATTCCACCTGAGCAGGGTCGCGGTGGCTGGGGCAGAGCTCCTGCCTGTCCACCACACCCCACCCCTGGCCTGCCCTCCTCCCCTGCCCTCCTCCTCCAGCTCCTCAAGAGCACACCTCCATGCACCCCTGTGTCTCCACACTCACACCCCTTGCATTGCCCCACTCCTGTTTGTGTGTGGGAGCCTGGCAGGCACAGGGAAAGATGGGGCTAGGTGGCTGCAGAGGTCTTGACTGGGGGCAGGAACAGGGGACACCTCCTCCCGGCTACTGGGATGCCATAAGGAGGGCACTGGCCCTTCCCAGGAGCCGGCGTGCATGGTCTAAGGTGTGGACTCCCTGAAACGGCAGGACCAGGCCCCTCTGTGGAAAACTGTGGGGTCCCCTGGCCCCCCAGGGGTCCCTTGACCCCAGGCGCCCCTCGTCTGCCCACTGGGGGACTAGATCCCAGCCCAGCCTCTAACAGGGGTCATCCTCCTCCTGCAAGTCCACCTGCTGACCTCCCGGCTGCAGCAACCTACTGTTCTGCATCCTGCAGCAGAGTGTGTAGAGTGGGCCCTGGGGCCATCAGACGGCCGCACTGGGCAAGCAAGGTCACTCGACACAGCAGAGCCCCGGTTTCCTGCGGCTGCCCCGTGGCAGTGGCCAGCCGTGGAGACAGAGGGTAAACCCGGGAGGGCAGATGCTGGGAGGTCAGGAAGGTGCTGGAAGGAGCCGGAGAAGGGGTGTTCGTTCCAGAGCACAGGGCGATGGTGCCTCGGGCCTTGCAGGCTTGGCGGGTGAGCGGGGACACCCTGCCCACCGCAGCAACTCACTTTGTAGTTTTTGGGTTTTTTTGGGGGGGGGGGAGGAACTAACTCTGCACACACTGCCCCCTGTTTTCCTAAGTACTTTACACAGCCTTTCTCCCTTCATCCGCTCAGTGGCCCTAAGTGGGACCCTGCATTGTGGTAGCTCCCTGACAGGGGAAGGAGATTCAGTCAAGGCAAATCCCTGCCCCAAACCACGCAGCTAGCCAGTGGTGGGCCTGCAGTGTAGACTAGCCCAGCCCAGTGTCACAACAGCTTCCCCAGATGGCCCCGGACAGGAAAGGGGCGCAGCCAGGGTGTCGGGCAGGCTCAGCAGAGCCTGACGCAAAACCTGCTTCCCCACAGCTGGATTCAGAGCACATCACCGAGGCCCTTGCTTCTGACAAAAGCCAAGGGAGTGAAACCATAATAAACCCAGGTTGGAGTAAAACTAAATTATTTAAACTTCAAATAACGCCATGAGTGCTAATGCACCTCCTCTTCTATTTTTCAATATTTAAGCGAAGTCTTCGAAAAAAACCACATCAAATAACACACATGAGAACATGTTTCACCTGCTGTCTCAGCACCACGCTGGCAGAGCCAGCCTCTGCATAAAATGCTGATACTTTGTTCGTTGCGAATATGGATGGTTGTTTGTTTTTTGCATTCATTTTGATTTTTTTAATATTGTTTATCTTGGCTCCTGAGTTTGGGGACACCCCCTAAATTTTGCACCTGGGCAGGGGGCTCCCTTGCCCGTGCATCTCCTAGCTCCCGGCAGAGCTAGGAGACCCCTCTGCAGGGCTGGGGTGTGGAATGGGCTGGGCAGGATCAGTAAAAAGGCATTGGAGAGGTAACTTTGGGGGCTTCCGTGCCCTCGCCGGGAGTTCAGACTTACCCTATGGAACATGGGGACCCACAGAAGGATTTCAACAAAGCAAGTGACAGAGCCAGACTTGTGTCTTAGAAACAAGGTCCTAGGGGCGCCTGGGGGCTCAGTGGGTGAGCATCTGCCTTCAGCTCAGGGCGTGACCCCAGGGTCCTGGGATTGAGTCCCACATGGGGCTCCCCACAGGAAGCCTGCTTCTCCCTCCACCTGTGTCTCTGCCTCTCTCTCTGGGTTTCTCATAAACAAATAAATAAAATTGAAAGAAAGAAAGAAAGAAAGAAAGAAAGAAAGAAAGAAAGAAAGAAAGAAAGAAAGAAAGAAAGAAAGAAAGAGAGAGAGAGAGAGAGAGAGAGAAAGAAAGAAAGAAAGAAAGAAAGAAAGAAAGAAAGAAAGAAAGAAAGAAAGAAAGAAAGAAAGAAAAGAAATGACATCATGAGGAACTTGCTGGAACCCCCAGCTCAGAAGGTAAGGAAACGGGTATGATGCTGACCCGGGAGAGAGGGGGTCAGAAGCAGCCTCCTCTGCGGTCGGGGAGAGTGCAATGGGAAGATGGGTAGGTCCTTTGACAGCTCAGGGCCAATGAGTAAGGCTGGGAGAAGGGACCCTGCCAGCTGGTGCTGCCCTGTCCTCTCCCTCTTCCTCGTCTTTCTCTCTGCCCTGAGTTTCTGTCCTCCCTGCTCCTCCAGGAGGATGGCAGAAAGTCCTCCCCCAGGCCCACACGGCAGTCGGCAGTGGGGACAGATGCCTCTGCAAGTGCCCCCGGTGCCCGCCCTCTGCCTTCCCCTGCCCCCCATGGCCCGTGGCACAGTTTTCGGACAAACTCTCAGGTGAACAAACGAACAATGGCCAGAGCAGAGTAACAACAGCCTGAGCACACCCTTTGGGGGACAATCTCCACGCAGGGAAGCGGGTGCACAGAACGGACGCGTTCTGGTCCCACCCAGAACCGTGTCTCAGAGGGGAAAGTGACCCGTAGGCCACGTGGGTGCCATACCCCGAATGATCCGGGTACCAATTGCTCCGAAATGAGCATCTAATGTGAGCAATCAGAAGTGAGGAAAAATCGATGCAGTTCTCGTGGCGTAGAAGTGGAAAACAAGCTTCGTTTTACTCCAACCCCCAGGGACAGAAGAGCAAATTAGCAGGGGGGAGGGGGAGATGGGTTGCCGAGCTGCCTGTCCTCCCAGGACCCAGCCCTGGGTGCCCACCCCCTGAGTGAATGCAGGGGGCACACGCACACTTCCGTGAACATGCACGAATCTGTCCACTCGTACGCACACGCAAAGATGCCACGTGTGTCCACCCTGCAAGCACATGCGCTGGTGAGCACCTGCTCACTCCCATGGGCAGCCCCCCACCCACCCCCCTGCAGACCCCCTGACACAGCACACTTGCAGGATTTGGCAGCAGGGCTGTGTTCACAGCGTGTGGCCAACTAACAAAGAAACTGACAGGAAGCGTGCAGAGGGTCCCCGTGCCCCAGTCTGGTCAGCCGGGGTGGGGAGGGTCCCCTCCCTGCAGGATGTTCAGACATTTGTGAAGAGTCCCACGCTGAGCACACCCATTATGCACACCCGCAGAAATCACACACCCGGAGACAGTCTCAGGACTGGTGTCCTGCTTCTGCCATAACAGGTTACCGCAAACTCCATGGCTTAAGAAGATGCAAATGGGGGCACCTGGGGGGGCTCCGTGCATGAAACATCTGCCTTGAGCTCAGGCCGTGATCCCGGGGTCCTGGGGTCGAGTTCCGCGTCAGGCTCCTGCTTCTCCCTCTGCCTATGCTCATTCTCTCTCTCTGGCTAATATATGAATTAAATCTTTAAAAAAAAAAAAAAAAAAAGACCCAAATGCATTACATCACAGTTCTGTGGGCTGGACACCACAAGGGGTTGAAATGGGCTACAACCCAAGCATCAGTGGGGCTGTGTTCCCCACCCCCACTCCCCCCACAGAGGGATCTGTTCCCTGGCTCATCCTGGCTGCTGGATGGCCCTGCTCCGGGGCATCTCCCAGGCCCTCCCAGGCAAACCCGAACCAGCTCCCACCTCTGCAGCCGCTGATTTGCAAGCCCATGGGGCAGCCTCCCACACTCCCAGGTTCTGGGGATTAGGACCCAGCAAGTCCCAGAAGCGAGCACTGTGTCTAACACACACACATGTATTCACAGCAGAGCAACAGAGCTGCACGTGGGATGAGAGGAAGGACGGTTTTCTGACAGAGACAAGGGTTTGAGACCCAGGTGCACCACTGTGTCCCAGCCCTGGCTCTGCCTCCATGGCTGCACGACCTGGGGCACATGCTAGCCTGGGTTTCATCACCTGCCGACGGCCCACATGCTGCCACATGCTGCCACCTAACTGCATTAAGCACGTGTGTCTTTGTCTTTCGGCACTTGACATCTGCGGCCTGGCTGACCCTCGAGGGACTGCCCCTTCCGCGACCAGCCAGGGATGGTCAAGCACCTGCCTCTGCGACCGAGGCTTATGTGTGTGCAAGCTGACCACCCCCGCCCTGACACCCACCCAGAGCCCGTGCACCCCACCACCTGCTCCACTGGGCTCCCACCCCCCAGGGCTAGGCCTTACCTGCCCTCGCCACCCCAGGGCCAGGTGCCCACCCACAAACACCCCAGAGCCACCCAAAATGACCTGAAATAGCCCATCTCAGACCTGACTGCACTGCCTCATCTGTTCCTTCTTCCCATGAAAAGCACAGTGAAGGATGTGGTCCACAGCTCGCCCTCGCTTCCTCTGCCTCCTGGCCAATCCGGGCACTTCCTTGCGAGGCCCCTTCTCTTCAGAACTGTGAGCAACAAACTACCTTTTCTTTGTATTTTTTATTTAAAGATTATTACTTTATTTGCTTGAAAGAGAGAGAGAGAGAGAGCACGAGCAGCAGGGAGAGCAGCAAGCAGAGGGAGAAGCAGGCTCCACGTTGAGCAGGGAGCCTGATGCGGGACCCCAGGATCACGCCCTGAGCCGAAGGCAGATACTTAACCGCTGAGCTCCCCAGGCATCCCACCGGCCACCTCCTTATTGAGTCTATGTCTTGCAAGTGCGATTAGCAGCAGCCAGCCCGCGCTGCCAACGCCTCGCCTTGAAAGCTATTCACCCAACGTGACACACACGAGAGGCACCTTTCTCTACCAAGGGGCATCTCCACCATGCGCAGGGTACTAGCAGGAGCCCCCACGCTGGCCTTCCAGTGTGCACATGGGCTCAAGGCCAACGCCACGACACCTGCACCCCGATGTTTCTAGCAGCAATGTCCACAATAGCCAAACTGTGGAAGGAGCCTCGGTGTCCTTCGAAAGATGAATGGATAAAGAAGATGTGGTCTATGTATACAATGGAATATTCCTCAGCCATTAGAAACGACAAATACCCACCATTTGCTTCGACGTGGACGGAACTGGAGGGTATTATGCTGAGTGAAGTAAGTCAATCGGAGAAGGACAAACATTGTATGGTCTCATTCATTTGGGGAATATAAATAATAGTGAAAGGGAATAGAAGGGAAGGGAGAAGAAATGTGTGGGAAATATCAGAAAGGGAGACAGAACATAAAGACTCCTAACTCTGGGAAACGAACTAGGGGTGGTGGAAGGGGAGGAAGGCGGGGGGTGGGGGAGAATGGGTGACGGGCGCTGAGGGGGACCCTTGACGGGATGAGCACTGGGTGTTATTATGTATGTTGGCAAATTGAACACCAATAAAAAATAAATTTATTATTTAAAAAAAAGAATTTTCAAATTAAACAACAACAACAAAAAAGAGCCTCGGGTTTCCGCGGCAGGAGCAGCCATCTCGGCCAGTTTCCGCATCAGCCTGCTAGCGCTACATAATGAGCAAAGAGCACCAGCCACGTAGTCTCACTGACGCCCACCTGTCTGGGCCGGAGACAGAGCAGCAAGGGAAGAGCGGTGATCTGCCATGCGACGCAGTGAGTCTTCAGTGGATGTCAGCATCCGTGGCGACCACGCCAGCTCCCACCACAGCCACGGTTACAAGTGCCTGCATGCAGACCAGGCGACAACCACGACTCCATCAGCCTCTAGCTGCAAGCCCCTCCCACCCCCAGCATCCTCTGAAGCTGGCGGGACCTGGCGGGACCAGGAGGGACATGGGGGGGGGGCACCTGCAGCAGACCCGGGAGGCAGTCCAGGCGCCGTCCTGCTGGGCCCTGTGTGAGCTCAGCATTGCTCAGGGCTCCAAGTGTGAGGCTGAGCAGCCAAGCGGGCAGGAGCTCAGACCCCGCCGCCCCCCCCCCGTTTGAATCCGGGCTGTAGCCCCATCAGCCACACAATGCAGGGCAGGGCAGGAGCCGCTTAGCCATGTGTACCTCCATTTCCCCCTCTGTAAACCAGCAGTACTAGCAGCAGGCACTTCAGAACAGCTTTGGGGATGATGTGTTTGACAAACGTGTGACTTAGAACACGTAATAGGCCTCTATAAATAATAGTCGTCGGCTATTGTTTTATTGCCTTAATATGAGGGGAAATGAAGCATTTGGAGAGCTGTGCTCGGTGCAGCCCTTGCCCCGGCCTAGTGGCCAGAACACCGTATAAACTCACTATAGGAGGTGGGAGGGACCCCAAGCACACATCCTCGGTCTGCTCTGTGAATCCCCAGGACACGACTTTTAGGAAGGATCCCCACATCCTTCGGAATCCACTTCTAGCAAGAGGAGGTCGCTGGACGTTTACATTTCCAAGGCCTTTCCGCTGGCGTGCACAGCTCTCCTAGAGCGGCGGTGATGATGGATGAGGGACGTGTGCGGAAGCCAGAGGGAAGTGGCAACTGCTCGCCTCAGGTGGCAGCGGAGACAATGCACCATTGTCTGCGGTGGTGGCCGCGGGAGGAAACGCTGCTTGCTTGCAAGTCAGTGGTAATTAACTCAACCCAGGATGAAAAATGTCACATGTATGAAAATGTTATACTCTCCGTGTAATAATAAATCGTTAGCAGATGCTGTGGGGATGGGGACCGTCATGGATGACTGCAGGGAGCAGCAGGTGTGTGTGGGAAACGTCGGGTTCGGGGAAAGCCACGCTTCTGGCTTAGCTCCCACCCGCCTGCCCACCCTGCTGGCCGCATCCTTTGGGGTGCCCTCCCTCGTGTTGCCACAAGAAGCGGGGAACTGCTGTGTGAGCATGGACCCGACCTGCTTCATCCACACTCACGGATGCCCTGTTCCCGGGATGGGTCACTCCTGCAGGGACAGCACAACCCCGGACTTGTCGCTCAGCCAAGTCCACGTGCACACAGAGGTGGGCGCCACCCCCCCACCCCGGGCTCAGTGTTCCCTCTCTGCCAAGAGCCACAGAGCACACCCATGTGCAGGCGGGAGGTGTCTTCACCCAGAGGCCCACGCTGAGGTGAGCTGATGCTGCAAACACCCACACATCAGCACCCTGTGACCCCATGACCCCATCCCCCTGCACCCCAACCCCTGCTCCTTGGCTGTGGCCCTGCCTCAGCCGAATCCTGGGCCCCTTCAGGCCAGAGAAAGCCAAGCTCGCACCCACACCTCCTTGGTGTGTGACTCTGCGCACATTCTTCACCTCTCTGAGCCTGTGTTCTCACCTGCACGTACAGCGAGATGATGCCTGCAACATGCCTGGTGCCAAGCCCGGTGCTGTGATGGGTTGTGCAGATGGGACATGCCCCTATGTGCAGCCGTCAATGCAAACCCCTTCCCCCCCCGCCTGATGGGCTCCACCAGCCATTCTCTCCGGAGGACTCAGCCCCTGCTCTATGGAGGTCAAAGCGTCCCCCAGGGCCTACCCTCTAGACACACCCTGTCCTTGCGCGCGCCCACGGTGGAAATGACCCCTCCCCACCTCCACTCTCCTCACTGTGGCCACCGGTTGCATCTATGGCTCAACATTTGCTCGCTGCTTCCTGTAGCCACCACCCGCCGAGGCACCTGCCCCGATGGACCAGCCATGGGACCAGCTCCGGGCCATGGTGATAGCAGCATGGACAAGGCCAGAAGACCCCCCACCCCTACCCCACTCTGGAAAGTGTGTGTGCACCATGGCTTGGCTTCTCCTTTTGCTGCTGGGACCCCAGGACAGCCGGGCAGGCAACCAGCGCAGCCCGCGGGAGGAGATGCCCCCACCCCAGCATCCCAGCTGCCCTGGCAAATACAGACGACATCACACGTCTAGAAGCACTGGAACTCCTGCTGGACACAGACTGCACGCTGACCCACAAAACCTATGTGAACGATGCAGAGGGCATTGTGATGATCCGTTACAACATCAACACTGTCTCCCTAAAGCACATGGGAGTTTGGGGGCAGTAGACGGTGGAGGGTTCTGGTTTGTCTGATTCCACCAGGCCTGTCCCTCGGTCTGGGAGGCAGGGGAGCCTAAGCCAGTCAGCAGAAGGGTCTTCAGGCCACAGGTGACCCAACCACAGCAGCCGGGGTAACCCAGAGCACGTTTGGCTGGGTCACCATCCTCACCGAGCACCTGCTCTTGCTTCCCCTGGAGTTTCTAACCCGCTGGTGAGAAGCCAGAAACATCAACTTCTTTTTTTTTTTTTTTTTTTTTGCCTCTGTACATGAGGCAGCCTGGAGATGAAGGCGAAGGCAGAGAAGATAGATGGGGGGCATGCAGGGAAATAGATGTTGGCTGTGCTGCTGCAGGACACGGACCCCCACACACACACTGCCCACTACCTGGACGCCTCTTTACTGGCTGAGCCCTGTCACGCCAACCTTGCAGCCACAGTCGTCCTCGCTGATGTGATAGAGAAGAAACATCCTGGGGTGGGGTGGGGGGGCAATGCATCCCAGCCAGTCTCCTCCACCGTGAGAGCACTCCCTGCCCCCCATCCCACCTGACAGCCCGTCTGGGACCCTGGTCAGAACTGAGCACCCCCATTCTGAGCCAGGGGATCTCCTCCCTGGGGATGCTTTAGTTTGAGTGGTAGAGACACAGTCCTGTTGGGGTTTAAAGCTGTGAGAACTGAGAGGCCAAGGTGTCCTGCACATTTCTGTCATGGAAACAGCCGATGATGCAGATAATGTCCAAGCGGCAAGGTGCGGACGGAGGCGAGGACAGATGCAGCAAGTCCTCTGCTCCCTGTTCTTGGGACCCAGGCTCTGCTCCGCCATCCTCCCCCCACACCCAGCGCCCAGACACAGCCTCGTATCCTGCCCTGCAGGCCCAAGGTCTTCCCACGGACCCATGTCTCGCTGCAGACTGCTGCCTCGTGCAGAGGGGCTCCCTAACCTCGCTCCATGGGTACCGACAGGGCGCCGGTCATCTAGCCCAGCTCCCACTTCTACCAAGCTCTAGATCCAGCAGGGATCCAGGCCAGGAGCCAGTAATGCCCGCAACGTACAGGTAAGGCCTGGGGGTCTGCCTTCAGGTCAAGGCGTGATCCAGGATTGAGTCCCACACCAGGCTCCCCGCAGGGAGCCTGCTTCTCCTTCTGCCTGTGTCTCTGCCTCTCTCTCTGTGTCTCTCATGAATAAATAAAATCTTAAAATAATGATAATAAAAAATAAATAAATAAAACCAGTCTGGAGGAGAAGCACCCACCTGAGAACACACTCTAGAGCTGCTGACCCCGGAGCTTGGGCTTGAAGAATTCATGAGAACGTGGACATGAAGGCTGTGCTAAGTTAGCAGAAGGTGGACGCACAGTCACTGGGGCGTCCCTCTTAACCATACAGATGCACCTCGAGAACCCACGAAGCTGCTGGAGGGCCTCATGAGCCCAGAGTTCAGCGTGAGCGAGATCCTGCGAATGGGTGTCCCTCCCAGAGTAGCCTGCGGGCTCCCCTTCCACTGGGTGGGACCTGTCCACCATCCTCATTGCCCGCCCCAGCCTCTGCGAGCCATGGATCCACCGACTCCCGCGTGGGTGACACGCTTCAAACTCACCCACGACCACTGGCACCTTGTCCACCTCAGGTCTGCCCATCGACCTCCCAAGACCTCTAGAGACCCAGCAATCTTGCCGCATGTGTGCTGTCCCCCATCGGGTGAGCACCCTCCGGTGGCCAGGCCAGGGACACACATGCCCCACCCAGCCAGAAGCACAAAGCCGCCGCCAGCGGGCAACGCAGGGAGGGAAACGCTTCTGAAGGAAGGGCCGCCGGGGCTGGCTCTCAGCGGCAGAGTAGGAGTTTGCAGGGTGCGTGGGCTGAAAAGAACACGGAAGGGCTGGGAACAGCGCTTGCAAAGTAAGACAGGCCGGGACTCGGGGCGGCTGGGTGTGGCCACAGCTTGGAGGGGGGTTGGGGCGGGCGGAGACCCCATCGGTGGTGGCCTGGGGCCCTGCTGTCAGCAGCGTCTGGAGGAGCCGCAGGGTTCTGTCGTTCAGCTGAGTGGGCGGGAGGCTCCCAGGAGCAAGGCGTCCTGATAAATAATTCAAAGCCGGGACTTCAGGATTCCACGCGTCTTCTCACACGAGGCGCGCCCAGTCGTGGACGCGTCTCTCCACCACAAAAGGCTCTGATTCTATTTTGTCTAGAAAAGAAAAAATATATCTAAGAAGCAAGCAATCAGAAGACTCAGGACTTGCTACCCAGCGGGCGCGCAGGGAGCAAGAGAGCAGGAGGGCGCCACGGGCCGGTGGCGGGAACACCCAGATGCCCACGGCCTGCGCCCCACGCCCCTTGCAGACATCTTCGCCTCTGGGCTGTTGGTCTCTCTTATTATTTGTGCAAACCGATGAGGGGAGGTTCCTACTTACCTTAATTTTGTAGAAACGTTATCAGGGCGCCCAGCGGGAGGGGAGGGGGCTCAGCGGTGGACCATCTGCCTTCCTCTGGGGGAGTGACCTCCGGGGTCCTGGGGTCAAGTCCCCTGTCAAGCTCTCTAGGGCCACAGCTCCACAACAGCAAAGAATCTGGAGGAGAAGAAGGGGGCCTTTCTCCACCTGCTTCATCCACTTCTGTGTGGTTTGGGTTTGTTACAATGAGCATGTAATTGAAAAATAAAAATTTTATAAAAGCACCCAACCGTGCGGAATCCTTGCCCAGGACAGAAGCCAAGAGGGGTGGAGGGAGCCACAGATGCTCTTCTCGGGCTGGGCTGCAACGGGAAGCTAAGTCTGCACAGATCCCCACCCCCACGCCCCAATAGGCACCTTCCTCAGTGGTGAGAGAGAGGAGGTGAGGGGCCACGTGTGGCAGAAGACATCTGAGTCCACCCCCGCTGGGTGACTTTACCAAGAATCTCAACCTCTCTGAGCCTCTGTTCCCCACCGCTGGGCACTTACGTAGGGGCAAGGGTCAGGGGCTGGGAGGAGGCCGCTCCATCCAGTGCTCCCTGCAGCTGGGGTCCTGGGGACCCGGCTCACCTAGTTACGAGCATCTCTCAGCCAACCTTGTCTGGGCAGGTCCTGCTGTCCTACAGCATCTGTATCCAGCTCTCAGGGCCCAACTCAACCCAGAAAAGGGGAGCAGGGTTCACAAGGATATTCTGGACTCAGTGAGGGTGTCGTGGAACCTCCAGGACAGTCTTGTGCAAACCCAGGGCATGAGAAGGGCAGAGCAAGGCTCTGGGCTCGGCCTCCAGACGTTCGGGGGTGCCAGGGGCTCAGCGGGTGAGTGTCTGTCTTCAGCTTAGGGTGTGACCCCAGCATCCTGGGATCGAGTCCTGCATCGGGCTCCCTGCAGGTAGCCTGCTTCTCCCTCTGCCTGTGTCTCTGCCTCTTTCTCTGTGTCTGTCATGAATAAATAAATAAAATCTTTTTTAAAAAAAGAAAGAAAGAAGCCCAGACGTTGCATCCATGAGCAGCAGACACAAGGGCTAGGGTAACTTTGGGCCTCTTTCAAGCCTCAATCTTTTTTTTTTTTTTTTTTAATTTATTTATTTACGATAGTCACACTCAGAGAGAGAGAGAGAGAGAGAGGCAGAGACACAGGCAGAGAGAGAAGCAGGCTCCATGCACCGGGAGCCCGACGTGGGATTCGATCCCGGGTCTCCAGGATCGCGCCCTGAGCCAAAGGCAGGCGCCAAACCGCTGCGCCACCCAGGGATCCCTCAAGCCTCAATCTTAATAGGACCTTCTATCAGTTCCTCAAATACGACTCATTATTACCTGCATGGATCCCATTACCCAGACAACTTCTCAAATCCCCACAGTACCTGAGCGCAGGCCGACCTCAGACCACAAGGCCTCTCCACCCAGAGGGTCCCTGAGATGTCTGCGAGATGCCCCCATGTCCCAGGCCAACTGCTTCATCTGCAGTGTGTGTTCTCCATACTCTTTAGCTTAATGACACCCCGGCGGTGGCGGCGGCGGCGGCAGCAGCAGCACGGATTGGCACTTGCGTTTCCAGGAAAGCAGCCAAACTCATTAAGTGAATAAAAGAGTTTTGCTGCCCAGATACACCTCCTTCGCACATGTCCCCAAAACCCCCACACGCCCCCAGCTCTGCGGACTCCATGGGGTCACTGTGCCTTGGCCACCTGGGCTGTGCAGGACACAGTGCTGGGACATGGCAGGGACACATCGCTCAGAGCCCACCCAGACCTCCCCACACCGTCTGCGCCCCAGGCCGGCTCATCTCTCAAGTATCTTCAGTTTCCTGGTCCCCTGGTCTCTCTCCCTCCTCTGCGTCCTTGTCCCGTGAGAGGCCTGTTGTCTTGTGCAATGAAGCTGGGACACCCTTTACTTCCGGCTACAGGGGAAGCCTCCCCACGGGCCCCCTCCCTGCCTCAGTGCACACACCTGCAACACCACCCAGGGGTTCCGAGGGGCCCCCAGGGGCCCTTCTTCCCTTGCCACCCTGCAAGGAGCATGGGAGCACCTGTAGGGTCACCCTCGGGTCCACTCAGCCCAGCTTCTGGCTCCTCAGGGTCCCCTGGGGGGTCACTGTCTCTGCCCCACAGCAGGGATGGCCACGTGACGGGCTCACATCCCTTCATAGCCCCACTCTGATCCATCTTTGGATCCCGCCAGGCCCCTCAGGAAGGGTTTTATGGGGATGCCCAGGGGGCTCAGCAGGTGAGCGTCTGCCTTCGGCTCAGGACATGACCCCAGGGTCCTGGGATTAAGTCCCTGCAAGGCTGCAGGACCCGGAGAGGTGATGCTTCATGACCAGGGCCACGCAGCCCGGGCTGGAGCCACTGCAGAGGCTGCCAGGCAGGAGGAGAGATGGGCAGGACCCAGAGCAGCAGTGCAAGGTGTCAACACCACTGCCGCCACCAGAAAGCGCCCTTGTCTGCTCAGAACAGAGGCAGGAAATGCCCCAACCTCTCCCGTCCTCCCTCCCATGCTCCCACCTCTGTCAGACTCAGAGAGAAACCAGTGACCAGGGGTCAGGGCAGAGCAAACCAGAGCGACACTGGCTAGTGCAGGGACAAAGGGACATGTCGTCTCCCAAGAGTTCATGTCCCCACTGGCTCCTCTTAGGGTTTCGTAGCCCCTGGTGTGACCTGCCTTCATCCTTCTAGCGTCTGTCCCCCTGGGGGACCATCTCCGGTCTCCGTGTCTGTCCATCCTATGGGCTCAGTTAACTCTATGATCCTCTAAGTAGTCCTTGGGCCCTGCACACATGCCAGGCACTCTGTGGGGTGGGCGGGGAGGGGACTGGGAGAAGAAATAAGAAATATAGGGATGTCTGGGTGGCTCAGTAGTTGAGCGTCTTCCTTTGGCTCAGGGTGTGACCCCGGGGTCCCAGGATCCAGTCCTGCATCCGGTTCCCCGCAGGAAGTCTGCTTCTCCCTCTGCCTGTGTCTCTGCCTCTTTCTCTGGGTCTCTCATGAATAAATAAATAAAATCTTTTAAAAGATTTCTCCCCTCCTTCCTACCTATCCTCCCCCTCCTCCCCCTGTCTCCACCTCCCTCTCCTCCCCTTGCCCCCTCCTCCCTCCTCCTCCCTCCTCCTCCCTCCTCCTCTCTCCCCCCTGCCCCTCCTCCCTCCCTCCCCTCCTCCCCCTCCTTCCCCTCCTCCCCCTCTTCCCCCTCCTCCTTGGGGAGTGTTCACAGATCTGTCCCTGAGGCTGAGAAGCGCATCTGCATGTCCCACGCCCTCTGCAACTGGAAATGATGCCCTTTGACGGCCACTTCCTCCATGCCTGGAACTGTGTGGGCCACCTCAGAGGCCAGCAAAGCTGCTGCCCGCCCCGCAGTCCACGCCCCTGGCCCCCACTTGCCAGCCAGGGCACCATCTCCACCCCACACCCTCCACTGCAGTGATTGGAACCGAGCATCCAAAACGTCACGGATGCACAAGTGCTGGGGCGTGTAGGCCATCGGATGCTGGCAGACAGAGCCAGTTCTTGGGATCCAACCAGGGGCCCCCATGGCCAGCAGGGAACGGCCAGGGCTTAAATAAGCAAACATGTGTCAGCAACAGGTGGTATGACCAAAGCATGGGGGGAAAAGCCAGGAGGAGGAAGCAGAAGTCCAACTGCCAAAGGCAGCAGGTGCTGGTGGGGAGCCCAGGCGGCTCTGACTCAGCAGCATCTCATCCTGCTGTCCATTCACCCCTTCGGTCAACAAACATAGATTGAGCTTCTAGTCAGGCGACTCCCTAGCCCCCTGCAGCACGTGCTGGGGTGCAGCTGTGCGCCAGGGAGATGCAGACTCTGCCCTCGACCAACGCGTGGCCCTGGGAAGCAGGCAGCAGGCAGGAAGGGCTCCACAGGTCCTTCAGGGAGAAACTGGGCCTGACCATTGGGGGCCACGGCTCCTGGAGAAGGCGGACACACCTCTGCCGCCCCCACAGTCCGCCGGGTGACAGACACTGTCCAGTGACATCAGTGACAGTGACCAGCGTGGGAGCCCCGGGGGCGCTGGAGAAGTGACACCCGCTTCCTCGGCTCTCTGGGACCCACCCAGGGATCACCTCCCAGCCCGCACCCTGGGTCGGCTCCAAGAGCACAGAAAGGCCCCCTCATGGACCCGACAGCCTCTGGTGTCTTCCCCCAGGGGCAGGGGTGGCTCAGGGAAGCCCAGCGGCTTATTTCTGTTCATGTGTCCCCACCCGGTGGCCAGAGAAAATGTCGTCAAGAGAAGGGAGCCCAAGCAAGGGAGTTTAATGACCAGTTGACACACGAATTTGCCGTGTTTTGAGGAGGTTTAGCGGGGCAGCCACAAGGGGCCTCATTAATTCCGCACACTGAGCCCCAGACAGCTGAGGATTTGGCCGGTTCTCTCAGGCTCCTTACCTCCCAGAATTAGTCCTGCGCTCGGCAGCTCCGACCAGGTAGAGGTCCAGCAGCAGAGCTAATCCCGGATCCTTCTGCTCCTGTTAGAGCTCCTTTGGGCTGATGGACCTCAGCAGGGCTAAATATGCTCACAGTCACTGTCCAATCTCTGTATTTTGCAGCTCAGAGCTCCGCTTTGGCCCAGGGTGGAGGGGGCTGGGGACAATTCATTTTAGTGCAAGGGACACAAGTGCGTCTCTGGAAGAGTCTCCCACCACGTGAGGCCCAGAGCAAGCCGCAGGTGCATCCAAGCTCAGGAGCAACCAGAGGACAGGCCGGTTGGAGGTGGACACTGCCCGCCACCCTCAGGCACACCTCACAGCACCCTGGCGGCGACGCGACGCACCACAACAGACACACGGGGCTTTGGAGTCTCTGGTCTCAGCCACAAACCAAGGACAAGGATCTCCTGGCTTAGAAAATTGTCGGAAAGATGAAATGAGCTCTGCCGGAAGCAGATGCCCTTCGACCAGCGCCACCACCTGCCTGTCCCTCCCACAGGACCGTCGCCGCTGCCGCCAGAAATGCCACCAGCATCTCACGTCGTCACGGCCAGTCTTGCTCTGGAAGGACGTGGCCACATGGGCACCCACCCACAGGAAGACATAAAATAAGATTACAGTTGTATTACACTGTCACAGGTGTCAAGCATGGTCACAATGAGGGTGGAGGAAAGACATGAATGTCAGGTGGTGCATGAAGGGCATCCTGGGCTAGCTTTTTTTTTTTTTTTTTAAGATTTTATTTATTTATTCATGAGAGACACAGAGAGAGGCAGAGACACAGGCCGAGGGAGAAGCAGGCTCCCTGCGGGGAGCCTGATGTGGGACTCGATCCCATGACTCCAGGATCACGCCCTGAGCCCGAAGGCAGAGGCTCCACCCGCTGAGCTCCTCAGGTGTCCCTGTAGCCTGGTTTTAAAACTTCCCAGAGGCCAAACAAAGAGACACAAATTTCCAGGGTGAGCTTCTTGAAAGAGAAACATAAGCAGCGGGTTTCTGAACCAGAATCTGAAACGCATGTTCTCTTGGTTCCACAAGTTTCTCTCCTGGGGCTCTACCCCGTGGAGGTGCTCACGGGCATGCTTGGGGACACCCATATGGACAACGGTGTTCGCAGTGGCGTGGTTGCTAAAAGCAAGATGCAAAGCAAAACTGGCTCCGTCTCGACCACAGCAGAATGATTACATCACTTCCAGTGCGTCCCGACCGTGGGGAACCCCACAATTCCAGGAAGGATAGGAGATGGCAGACCCACAGGTGCCAAAACGGAAGGTTCTACCAAATACTTCAAGACATGCAAACAGTTATGACCCCTGCAGGTGGTGTGCGAGGAAGTGTGTCCTCATTCCCGGACAACCGACCAACCATTAACACCCCTTCCCCTGGGGGCATTTGGGATGAAGGTGGGAGGGAAAGGGACTTTCACTCTATCTATTTCTACACTTCCATTTGTGATCCTAATAAAGGAAACAGTGAAATAGTTTAAAAGTTACGTGTCATTGGATGATAGGATTGATTGTTTCAACGTTAAATGTTCCGAATTTTATCATTGTCCCCCAGTCATGTAAGAAAATGTCCTCGCTCTCAGCAGACATTCACCTAAGTCCTCAGAGGTAAAAGGGCATAACATCCACAGTTCATTCTCGAACAGTCAACAGAAAATTGAAATAAGAAATAGGGCAGCCCGGGTGGCTCAGAGGTTCAGCGCCGCCTTCAGCTCAGGGCATGATCCTGGAGACCCAGGATCAAGTCCCACGTCAGGCTCCCTGCATGGGGCCTGCTTCTCCCTCTGCCTGAGTCTCTGCCTCTCTCTCTCTCTCTCTCTAATTAATTAATTAATTAATTAATTAATTAATTAATTTTAAAAAAAGAAAAGAAGAGTAATGCCTGGGTGGCTCCAGAGTTGAGTGTCTGCCTTCGGCTCAGGGCATGATCCCGGGGTCCTGGGAGATTGTGTGAGATTTTATTTATTTATTCATGACAGACATGAGAGAGAGAGAGAGGCAGAGACACAGGCAGAGGGAGAAGTGATGAATCCACTTGTTCCCCGAAGGGTATTTTTGGCTCTTGGAAGGCTGTGGTGGGCATCTCTCTGCCAAGTTCACAGGGATTAAAGCAGACAGCGGAAGGATGCGCGTGTCCCCAACGCCCCCTCCGGTCACACGGGGGAGGACGGGAAGGGGGAGGCAGGTGGCTGGACAGACAAGGTTTTGTAGACTTTATATTTTATTTTTTCCTTCGGGGCTGGAACCTCCAACCTGAGCCCTCAGGTACCCCTGGACAAGATCACGTTCTTCATGAGAGATTTCAGCTCTGGGTCTTTGGTGCACAGTGTCCCCCAGCCTGGAACACTCGAACTCGGGGGGAGGGGAGGGGGAACCTTTCGGGCACATGGCTGGGATCCCTTGCTGGGTCCACTGGATGGACCACACTGACCACCCAGGGAGGAGGTGGATGCCAGGCGGAGCTGGGGCTGGGGGGACCTGGGGGAAGCCTGCTGTCTTCCTGGGTGGGAGCAGAAGCCACACTGCACCCCACAGAGATGAGGGGACTGGGGGGACCTGGGGGCGGGGGGAAGCTGCATCAGAAGGACACAAGCCAGAGCCCCCGCCGGCCAGCTGGGAGGGGAGCGCCCAGGGGACCCTGACCCGTGAGCTCAGAGAGCAACGCAATAGCCGCGGGGACCCTCTGCCCGGGTCATTACTGTCCCATGTCCCCAATCCTTCGGGGGAGCCCAGCCTCTTGTACGGATGGACAGACAGACGACACAGACAGATGGAGTCCAAGGCCAGGAAAGCAACAGGCAGTAGTGGGATGAGGTCAGAGGGAAAACTGAGGGACAGATGTCTCCACCCCCAGGAGGCCGCACCTGACAGCTCTCAGATGGAGCGGCAAGAGAGCAATTTTTTAAAAAATATTTTACTTATTTATTCGAGAGAGAAAAAGAGAGAGAGACTACGAGCAGGGGGAGGGGCAGACAGAGATGCAGAGGAAGACGCAGGCTCCCTATGGGGAGCCAGATGTGGGACTCGACCCCAGGACCCCGGGGTCATAACCTAAGCCCAAGGCAGACGATTCACCACGGAGCCCCCCCAGGGCCCCCAGGAGGGCAATCTTAAGAAGGCCTGATTTCCAGAAGTTACCGCGGTGCAGATTCAAGTCAGACTAATTTGAACATAAAAAGCCCTGGACCCTGGTGGGACAGCCTGGGGATTATCCGCCCACGTTGGCCTTTCATAGGAACTAGCATTATTTGAATAAAATAAAAATAAATAAAATGAAATTGAAAGTGTCTAATGTGCTCCTAAGAGGCCCTGATGCCAGGAGCAAAGACAGCACCAGAAATGGAACTAAATGCCGAGATTCAATCGGAGAAGGACAAACATTATATGTTCTCATTCATTTGGGGAATATAAATAATAGTGAAAGGCAATAGAAGGGAAGGGAGAAGAAATGGGTAGGAAATATCAGAAAGGGAGACAGAACATAAAGACTCCTAACTCTGGGAAAAGAACTAGGGGTGGTGGAAGGGGAGGAGGGCGGGGGGTGGGGATGAATGGGTGACGGGCACTGAGGGGAGCACTTGACGGGATGAGCACTGGGTGTTATTCTGTATGTTGGCAAATTGAACACCAATAAAAAATAAATTTATTATTAAAAAACAAGAAAAAAATAAGTGCCGAGATTCAGAGGCGTGCCTTGGGGTCCTCCGGGAGGGAAGTGGGATGCGGGATGGGCTCGGATTTGAGGCATGGACAGTGCTGGGGTGCCATCTGGTGGCCATAGGACAGATGGACGAGGAGCAAGGTGGGCGCTGATCTGTGAGCATCAGCCCACTGGCCCCAGGAAGTGGGGGTGTCAGGAAGCCAACAAGCACACCTTTGGGGCCAGGTGGGGACACATACAGCAGCTCAGGGGTCTGGGGGAGTGAGGGGTGCAGCCCCATAGGATGGGAGAAAACAGGGGCAGCCCGGGTGGCTCAGTGGTTTAATGCCGCCTTCAGCCCAGGGTGTGATCCTGGAGTCCCGGGATCGAGTCCCACATCAGGCTCCCTGCATGGTGCATGGAGCCTGCTTCTCCCTCTGCCTGTGTCTATGCCTCTTCCTCTCTCTGTGTCTCTCATGAATAAATAAATAAAATCTTTAAAAAAAAAAAAAGATGGGAGAAAACAAGCCTCTGCCATGGGGAAGGGGGGGATGGAAATCATCCCAAGAGGATAAGAGAGCCGGTGAAAAGGCCTTGGGATAAGAGGATTGTCCGTGTGTTCAAGGAACAGAGAGGAGGCCATAGGGGACAGAGTTAAGAGAGGAAGTCCGAGAGGCATCAGGGACAAGATCATACGGGGCCCCATGAGCCACTGGAGGGACTTGGGCTTTCACTCCAAGAGAAATGGGAAGTGTCGCAAGGGTTTGAGCAGAGATGTGACGTGGCCTAGTTTGTGTTTTAAGTGGGTAATAGTGCCTGCCAGACGGACAGGAAACAGGTGAGGGACAATGTCAGAGTTTGGGGGCATATAGGAGGACGCCACACCGTGACAGCACGGGGAAGCGAGCACAGCTGGCAGAGTGGGGAGCTTGGGAGCCACCCTAGGGCTGGGCCGGGCATCCAGGGCAGCCAGTCCCCCACCCCCCACCTCCCAGCAGCCATCAGAGAATCCAGGTTCCCACAGGGAGGCTCCCTCCCCTTGGGGGGGGCGGGTGATGGGTAGAAGGAAGCGCACCTGCTCCAGGTGAGTCGTGCTCCCTCGGGGTCTGGACGGGATCAGGGCCAATTTGATGGCTTTTATTCAGTATAAAGCTGCGTCACCTCTGGGGCCACCTCTGGGCCTCTATCCCAGGAGACAGGAGCCATACCCCAGGGTGCTGGCTGCAGGGTCCTTCAAGGACGATATAGTGACAAAGATGAGCATGGTGTGCAACAAACACATTGTGTACAGCTCACGTAGTCACATGTGCAGGGCTGTGTCTGTCTGTCTGTGTCTGTCACAGAGCGTCCTGGGGAATGTGGTGGGCTCTGTAGTGACCAAAGTCATCCTGGTGAAACCAAACTCCTACAACACTGGTGCCATTAAAACTAAAGCCACATGGGTATGCCTGGGTGGCTCCATGGTTGAGTGTCTGCTTTGGGCTCAGGGCTTGACCCTGGGGTCCTGGGATCAAGTCCCACATCAGGCTCCCCACAGGTAGCCCGCTTCTCCCTCTGCCTGTGTCTCTGCCTCTCTCTGTCTCTGTGTCTCTCATGAATAAATAAATAAAATCTTTAAAAAAAAAAGTCAAAGCAGGAGAGGTTTCATGGAAGAGGTGCCACTCCGGTATTGGCCCTCAAGAAATGAGTAGGATTTCGGCAGGTGCAATCTTACAAACGGGGACGGGGGTGGAGAGGTCCACGGACCGTAAGCACCTGCAAAATCTCCAAGAGCTCCGCGTGCCGCATCCCTGTGCACACCCATCCTCGCTCGGTCTCATATCCTACAAGTTGATGTTACTACACCTGTCGTACAGATGCTGACACCTGAAGGCCAGCAAGGTAAGTGACTCAGCCAAGATGACAGAACCTCAAAGGGCAGAGCCAACCTGGTTGCGAAGCCCGTGCTTCCCCATCTGACCTCTGACCTGGAAGTTACTGCCCTAGAGGAAGGAAGGGCCTGGACCGGGGTGTCCGGACAGCTGGCCCCCTGCCCTGGCCAAGCCACTGCCGCACCGGGTGATATAAGCAGGTCCCCTTGCTTCTCTGGGCCTCTGCGTGCCCCCTACTTCCCATGTCCCATCCCAGCCACCGACAGGCCTGACGTTAAAGGATTAGTCCAGGACGCGCACACCCCAAGTCTGAGAGCCTCAGGGCACCAACACTGACACGCGGGCTCGCACCCCAACCCAGACACCCAGGAGAAGAAGGGGCAAGGCAGCAGGCAGCCACAGAGGTCTCTGGGCTTGCGTGCACTTGGGGGGCATACATCTCTGCTCCTGTCCTACTCTATCAGCTTCTCTCTCTCTCTCTCCCTCTCTCCCTCTCTCTCTCTGCATGGCCTTCGCCTGCAAGAACCGAGGTCTCCCTTATCACCCAGGATCTGAGCAGCTCCCCTTGTGATTAATCAAAAAGTAAATATTTGGGGTTTGCCCTAAAATGTGAATATCTAGGGACCCAGCTCCTAAAGCCCTCAGGATCCCAGTCTGTGTGCTAACAACATGGCAGGTGGCAGCCCCGCCACCCAGACCCCAGAGCTGCAGGGTTGGGGGTGCTGCTCACCCAAACACAAAGGCAGGATCTCCAGGCAGAGGGACCCAGGGAAAGCAGAACCCCAAGGCCAACATCTGAATCAATCGCACATATGAAATAGAAGAAGAGCCACAAAACCCCTAAATACTGGGTGTTCTGAGTTTCCGTTTTGGTGGGCATGTGGGGTGGTCTCGGGGGTGCTGAGCTGCGCCAACCCTGAGCAGTTCGTGTCAGAAGTGAATGGAGTGGCAGGACGCCGTGCTGGGGACGGGATCCAGAGAGTCTGTCATGGGTGTCCCTCTGCACACCTTCCCTTCCACTGTCCAGCACCTCAGGGTCCCCCACCCAGGGGCTCAATCCCGCCAATCTAGCAGCCAAGTGAGGCTCAGAGGAGGGAAGGGGCTGCCGGAGGACACGCTGTGCAGGGAGCCTCCTGCAATCAAGGCATCTCCAGAAACGGTTATGCAACAGGTGATGGGCGGGTGAATGTCGCTGCCCCAGCACCCCCTGACTCCTGCCAGTTGGACAAAAGAGGAAGACAGCCTGTGCCCGAGTCCCCTGAGGACTGGCTCCGGGGCGATGGGGAAGCGAGGGAACCCTTCCGCTCTCGGGCAGGAAGCCAAGGGCCCGGACAGCAGGCAGCCCCCCAACCCCCCGGGCAGGGAAAGCACACCCAGGCGCCTCCAGGAGAGGGCAGGGGTTGGGAATGCACACCTGGCTGCTCCTGGGACAGGGCAGGGGCCGGGAGGGCTTGGGTACAGCCTTTCAGTCAGGAGTTGCCCTGGTGACATGGTGGCTCACGGGGCCCCACCCATCCTAAATGCCCCCCACGCCCCCCCAGGCTGACATCCACCTGCCCCAGAGCCCACGCCCTGGGGCAAGTAGCCACCAGCTCCAGCTGGTGGTACCAGCTCCATGCCACCAGCTCCAGCTCCGGTGACAGGCTCGTGGGGGGCGCTGGGTGTCCCTTGGGCCTAAGCCCTCACTGCGGAGGTGGCCCCGCCCCTGGCCCGGCACACCCAGCCCAGTTTCCTCTGGGTGACTCAGCGTGTGATGCTCGCTGCGCCAAGGCAGATCTGTCGGTGTCCCACCACCCAGAGGGGCCCCAAGAGGCCAAGTCGTGCTCGGCCCGGAGCTCAGTCCACTCCTCAGTACTACCGGGGCTCAGGCGAGGACCCCAGGAGCACAGAAGGGTGAGTGTCGGGCACATCCCGGTCCCCCACCTGTGCTCCCCTCTGCTCTCCTGGCCGCCGCCCTGCGCACCCTGCCGTACCTCTTCTGTGTCTCCTGGGCCCTCTGGGCTCCTCCTTCTGGGGGCCTCTCCTCCCACACTCCTTGGCTCCCCGCACCTGCACAACGGGGCTCTGAGCACTGAACAGGAGTTCACCAGGCACAGAGGAATGATCTCAGGGGGAGCCTTGCACTAGTCAGGGGATGGGCAGAGGGGGAAGACATGCTGGCCTCTGCCCGCCTGACACCCCTCTGCACCTGCCACCAGCCTCACCTCCGTGGACGTCGTGGAGGGCCCCCAGCAGGGTGGAGATGGCCTGCAGAGTCCAGTGGCAGCTGGCCTGGTACCTGGAGATGATGCGGAAAGAGGAGCTAAAGGAGTTCCAGCTTCGGCTGCTGGAACAGCAGTTCTGGGGGGACCCTCCCCACGCCCTGCGGGCCCAGCTGGGGAAGGCACGTGGCTTGGAGGTGGCCTCGCGCCTGGTGGCCCAGTATGGGGAGCAGCAGGCCTGGGTGCTGGCCCTCCGCACTTGGGAGGAAATGGGCCTGAGCCGGCTCTGTGCCCAGGCCCGGGCAGAGGCAGGCTTGATGTCGGGTGAGTACAAACACCCCCCTGTCCACTGGCCATCTCCCGGCCCCCTACCTCCTAGGGACCCCCAACCCTGAACCCCCTGTTAAGCCTTCCTCTGGGCAGAGACTCGGGACCCCTCTCCTAGCCAGGTATGTTTCCAGGCTGCTGTGTGGTCCCTATGGCACCTGGAGAGAAAGGGCTGGTGTCCAGAAGGGCGGGGGTGGGATAAGCCCCCAGCTCCCCGGGGAGCACCTGCCCCACCTGGGACATAAGCTCCTGGCTCTCAGGGCACCTTCCTGGCCTGGGTTGTAAGCCCCCAGCTCCCAGGTACACCTGCCCCACCTGCATTGTAAGCGCAGACTCAGGATTCAGGGGCAGCAGGCGCCAGCCCAGCACTTCCCCATCGGACAAGCCCCTCAGGCCTCTCTGCCTCTGTTTCTGCATCCGTGAAACGGGAGTGTGAGAGCCGTCTCTGTGGACTGTGAGAGCGCTAACGAGATAATGCGCATGAGACCCTTAGCACAGAGCCCGATGCCTCATGAGTCTCCATAAACACAGTCCCGGCCCCTCCCGGTGACAAACCCTGCCACCCGCATCTGCCTCCCGCAGCCGCACACCCCCCATCCCCCGGCTCCCCGATGGCACCCAGCATGCAGTCCCCAAACTCACCTATCTCCACTGAGGTGCTGAGGTTCATCCAGGACCCAAGGACAAGGAATTCGGGACAGCCACTGCCACCACTGCTGCCGAACACATCTGGACACATGTGGAATGGTAAGCCTGGCTGTGCCAACCCCGGGCACCCCTACGGGTCCCTCCCCCAAGTAAGCGTGTGGCTGCATGGGGCTCTCAGTGGACGACAGAGGAAGGAAAAGGATGGGGGAGCCAGGCTGGGACAGTGGAAGCAGAAGGCCTACAAATGATCTTCTGAGAGGTTCCAGTGTTGAGTGACACCCCATCCCAAGTGAGAGATGGGGACCCACGACCCAGGCAAGGTGAGCAGCTAGTCTTACCCCGCCGGGTGTCACATGGGACATGGCCCTTGCTCAGGCAGAGCTAAGCTGGATACCCTGGTGGACTCCCAGGATCCCTGGGGTCAGAGTGGTCTAGAAAGTTCCAAGGTGGACTCTGCTCCCCAGATGCACCCCGTGGGGAGGGCAGGCGCATTCCTCAGCCCCACGTAGTTCCCTCTCCCAACTTCTCTTATTTCAGCTTCCACCATCCTGAGTCACCCAGGCCAAAGCACTCTTATTTTTTTTTTTTTAAGATTTATTTTGAGAGAGGGGGTGGGGTGGCAGGGAGGAGCAGAAGAAGAGAATCCCAAGCAGATACCCTCTTCCCGCCCCCGTCCCCCGGCCTGAGCACAGAGGCCGTCAAGGGCCTCGATCTAACAACCCTGAGCTGAAATCAAGAGCCTGACACTCAACCCCTGGCACCACCACCCCAGGCACTCCCACCCAGGCCTAGATCTTAACCACACCCTGCCTCTTCCTCTTCTCTTCCCAGTCCCAAGTGGCTGCCTCGGGCTGGTGCACGCTCACCCATGCAGATGAGGCTGGAACCTAGAACCAGCCGTTCCTGCCACCACCCTGGGGAAGTCCCCACTGCTAATCTCGTAGCTCTTCTGCTCTCCCCCCTTTGCCTCTACACCCCCAAGCTCCAGCTCCACTGCCCTCATTCCCCCTGACCTCATCTGCTTGGTGTGTGATGAAGCAAGTCGCTTCTTCCCCCTCCCCAGCCTATGTCTCACCTTCCCGCCCAAGCCCTTGAGCATGCAGCGCAGCCCTGCTGATGTGCTGTTGCAAAGAGGGTCCAACTGGTCCCATCTCACCGCACAAAGGCCCCATGGTGTCCCCGCCAGCACCCCATCCCCTGCGATCCCACACAGTGCCATGTCCCCCTGGCTCAATCCTGTGATGACCGCGACGCAGGGCAGTTCTGCTCGGCGGCCCCAACTAGCTGGTGCCAGGCTTAGATGCCACCTGGTAAGCACCTATCCATCCTGGGAAGGAGGCGCTGACCCCACCGGGAGGCTTATCAGAATCTCTCTGCCCAGGGCAGGCTGGGTGGCTCAGTGGTTTAGCGCCACCTTCAGCCCAGGATGTGATCCTGGGCCTGGGATTGAGTCCCGCATCGGGCTCCCTGCATGGAGCCTGCTTCTCTCTCTGCCTGTGTGTCTGCCTCTCTTTCGCTCTGTGTCTCTCATGAATAAATAAATAAAAAAAAAAAAAGAATCTCTCTGCCTAATAATAGATGTTCTCACCCGAAGGACGTTTCAGAGCAGCAAGTAAGACAATAAAATTGTCTATATCTTTAGGACTCTTTTTGGCAATAGTATTATCGAGATAGAATTCACTCATTTAAAGGGTAAAACCCAGTGGTGTATCGTATAGACAGAGTTGTGCTACCCTTGGCAGCATCAATGTTAGAACGTTGTCACCGTCCTCTAAAGAAACAACACCTGGGGCACCTGGGTCGCTCAGCGGTTGAGCATCTGCCTTCAGCTCAGGTTGTGACCCTGGATCCTGGGATCGAGTCCCATATCAGGCTCCCCGCATGGAGCCTGCTTCTCCCTCTGCCTGTGTCTCTGCCCCTCTGTCTCTCAGTCTCTCATGAATAAATACATAAAATCTTAAAAAAAAAAAAAAAACAGCACCTTACAGTATTTTAAATCCAGGATTCCTGGGCAGCCCCGGTGGCTCAGCGGTTTAGCGCCGCCTTCAGCCCAGGGTGTGATCCTGGAAACCTGGAATCGAGTCCCACGTCGGGCTCCCTGCATGGAGCCTGCTTCTCCCTCTGTCTGTGTCTCTGCCTCTGTGTGAGTGTGTGTGTGTGTGTGTGTGTGTGTGTGTCATGAAGAAATAATTTTTTTAAAAAATTTTTAAATTTTAATTTTATTTTTTTAAAAATCTAAAAAAATAAATAAATCCGGGATTCCCAACACCCATCCCAAAGGTTTGCAGTGAGAGTTCAGAGCAGATGGATGCTTGGCATACAGCACTGTCCTTCCCATCCTTCCCCCAGAAGACCCTTCCTCGTGCAAGTACCAAGAAGGCCTTCCAGACTCCCCAGAGTTTCAAGGTTCACCACACCAGGAGTCACCCAGTGCCCCCATGCCCACGGCAGTGCTAGGGGGCTGGGAGGCCCCACCTCAGCCCAGCCCAGTGCCCGGGAAGCAGGAGGCGCCCAAGGCTGGGTGGCCCGTGGCTGGAACATCTGGAAACCACAACCCAGGTGAGGCCTTGTGGAGCTCCTGGAGAGGGGTGAACGGTGCCGAGGTGTAGGCCGGGTGGGTGGGCTGAGGATGGCGGTCATGAGTCCATCCAAAATGTGCTCCTGGCTTCCCTCCATCGGGCTGAGCTGCTGCTTCTCAGTGGCCCCTGGAAATTACGGTGCAGGTGTTACCTCATACAGGATACAAATCAGGCTCTGTACCCAGTGCTCCCCTTACACACTCGCTCAGATGTCACAGACCTCACTGCTGGGGAGAAATGTCTCCACCCCCCCATTGCACAGGTGAAAGAAACAGATCTCAAACAGGTAAGACGGCACAGTTTCTGGAGGCAGGGAACTCTCTGATGCCGCAGTCCTCACCTTTAACCTCCACATCACATGCCCTCTGCTGTCTGGGTGAGGAGGACAGTCCTGAGTCCTCACAGGCTCACTGATGCCACCCAGGATCTTAGCCACCGCCAACCTGTCACATTAGAGCTGACCCCAATGTCAAGGGATGTGCACCCTTGACACCTGAGGCATGGTAGGTTGAAAGGGTACTTTCCGAATCCGGGTAGAAGTAAACTTGTGGGGCTTGGTCCTGAAATGTGTCTGGCCAAAGCTCAAAGCGATGGACTGAATTAAGTCGTTACACCACATCTGTCCAGAAAAGGAAGGAAGGGAGGGAGGGAGGAAGGGAAGGAGGAGGGAGGAAGCAAGGAAGGGAGGGAGGAGAGAGGGAGAAAGCGGGGAAAGAAGAAAGGAAGGAAGGACGGGCTTTTTACATAGAACATTTTACAGAAACGTACATGTGTAATAACCTTAAAAAGAAGCAAGTATGAAAGCCACAAAGACTAATTATCTGCAAACCATTAACTATTCATTGATTTTGGGCTCCCGAGCCACCAGGGCAGAAAGGGAAATGTAATAGGGTCACATAATACTTGTTGCTCAAAAAAAAAAAAAAAAAAATCAAGAGAAACAGAAGTTTCCCCCTGATTCTAAAGTCCCGATGTTTCCCAGCTTCCTTAGGGTGTGATCGGCTAATAGACTGGGATTCAAAGTGTCCCCAGTGATGATTCGACAGACTTGCACGTTGTGAAATGATCAGCACAGTCCAGGTCACTAGCACATCCATCAGTTCACATACCCATGTGCGTGCATATGCATGTGCGGCCCACGGTGAGAACCCATAAGGCCTGCTCTCTCCACAAACCTCCAACGTGCAGCACACTGGGAGTAACTGTATGGTCACCAAGCTGTACACTAGGCCCTCAGGACTTAGTCACCTCCTAACTGAAGGTTTGTCCCCGTTCCCCGTACCCCTAGCCCCTGGCCTCCCGCATTCCACTCTCCTCCGCTTCTATATGTTAGACTTCTGGGTTTCTTTCTTTTTCTTTTTCTTTTTCTTTTTCTTTTTCTTTTTCTTTTTCTTTTTCTTTTTCTTTTTCTTTTTCTTTTCCTTTTTTTTTCTTTTTCTTTTTTTAACATCCCACACTGAAATGATCCTATATACTTCTCTTTCTCTGTCTGCCCTATGTTACTTAGCATCATACCCACCCACCCCCCAAGCTCATCCATGTTATCACAAATGGCAGAATTTCCTTCTTTTCCATGACTGAGTTCCCTGTACATATATGTGCCCCATTTCCTCTGTCCATGTACCCGCCGGAGGACACACCAAGGCTGTTCCCATGTCTTGCCTATTGTGACGAATGCTGCAGTGAGTGTGCGGGTGCAAGACATCTTCAGGACAATCGATTCTTTGTTTCTTTGTAAATACCCAGAGGTGGAATTCCTGGGTCCTGTGGTAGTTCTTTTTTTTTTTTTTTTTTTTTGAGGAAATTCTACACTGTGGTCCTCCTTCCCACCAACAGCACGCGACGGTTCCCTTTTCTCCACCTCCTCGCTGACATTTGTTATCTCTTGTGTTTGGTTTTTGTTTTTTTAAACCACTTGTGCTTTTGACGACAGCCTCCCAGACAGGAGTGAGGTGCTATTTCATACACATTTCCCTGGCGATGAGTGATGTTGAGAACCTCTTCGTGTACCCTTTGGCCATTTGCACATCCCCTTTGGGAAAAAATGTCTATTCGTCTCCTTTGCTCATTTTTAATCAGACTATTTAGGTTGTTTTGTGGTTAGGTTTGCAATTTTGTTGTTGGGTTGTATGCGTTCTTCATATATGTCTTATATCAATCCCTTACCTGATATGTGGTTTACAAATATTTTCCTCCATTCTATAGGTTGCCTTTTCATTTTATTGATCATTTCCTTTGCAGTCCAGAAGCATTCGGATTCGATGTGCTCCCACTTTTGTATTTTTGCTTCTGTTTCTTGTACTTTTGGTGTTATATCCCAAAAAAATTATTATCAAGGACCTTTTCCTCTATATTTTCTTCTAGGAGTTTTATGGCTTCAGAACTTACATTTAGGTTCTGAATCCATTTTGTGCTAATTTCTGTGAGTGCTGTAAGGTAGGAGTTCAGTTTCACTCTTTTGCACATAGATATGCAGTTTTCCAACATCATGTATTGAAGAGATGATCTTCTCCTCGTTGAATATCTCGGCTCCCTTGTCAAATATCATTAACCATATATGTGTGGGTTTATTTCTGGGCCTTCAGTTCTGTTGCATTGATCTATGTGTCTCTTTTTTTTAAGATTTTTTATTTATTTATTCATGAGAGACACACGGGGGGGGGGCGGGGGCACACATACAATCAGAGAGAGAAGCAGGCTCCATGCAGGGAGCCTGACACGGGACTCGATCCCCGGTCTCCAGGATCAAGCTCTGAGCTGAAGGCAGTGCTAAACCCCTGAGCCACCTGGGCTACCTTTATGCCAGTACCATACCTTTTTAATGACTGCAGCTTTGTAATAGTGTTTGAAATCAGGAAGTGTGATGGCTCCCAGCTTTGTTCTTTTTTCTCAAGATTGCTTTGGCTGTGAGGTTTCTGTGATTTTGTAAGAATTTTAGGACTGCATTTTTTTCATGTGTATGAAAAATGCCATTGGAATTTTGATGGGGATACCACTGAATCTGTAGATTGCTTTGGGTCATATGGACTTTTTAACAATATTAATTCCTCCAATCCAGGAATGCAGAATATCCTTCCACTTATTTGTGTCTTTAACACAAATAAGGATTGGCTTTAATTCTTTAAATATTTTGTAGAATTCATCAGGGGAGACATCCAGTCCTGGGTGCTCTTTGTCGGAGGATGCTTATTTACTGATTCAATCCCCTTACTGGTTACAGGTCTGTTCCATTTTCGTAATTCTTCGTGATTCAGTCTTGGAGGTTGTATGTTTCTAGGGATTTATCCTTTTTTTTTCTAGTTTTCCACTTTGTTGGCATATGATGACTCACAGCAACCTCGTGACCCTTTGTCTCCTCACTTTCAACTGTAATGACTCCCCTTTCTGGTTGTGTTTGAGTCTTTTCTCCTTTTTACTTTCTTAGTCTAGCTAAATGTTTGTCTATATTGTTTATCTTTTTAAAAAAAAATTACTTCTTAAGGGCACCCCGGGTGGCTCAGCAGTTTAGCGCCACCTTCAGCCCAGGGCCTGATCCTGAGAACGGGATTGAGTCCCATGTCAGAATCCCTGCATGGGGCCTGCTTCTCCCTCTGCCTGTGTCTCTGCCTCTCTCTCTCTCTCTTTCTCTGTGTCTCTCATGAATAAATAAATAAAATCTTTTTTAAAAATTACTTCTTAGTTTGGTTTGTCTTTTGTTTCTCTAGCCTCTCTCATTTATTTCTGCTCTGATCTTTGTTATTTCCCTCCTTCTGCTAATTTTGGGCCTAGTTTACTTTCTCTAGTTCCTTGCAGTGTAAAGTTAGACTGTTTATTCGAAGTCTTTCATTCTTCTTAACGTAGGCATACATCACTATAAACTTTCCTCATAGACTTCCGTTTGCTGCAGACCTCTTGACCTCTAATTCTGCCCCTGAGGATATGTTTTGGTATGCTGTATTTGGACTTTCATTTTTCTCAAGATACTTTTTTATTTCCCTTTTAATTTGTTTTTTTAACCCATTGATCACTTGAGAAGGTTGTTTAGTTTCTGCTTATTTGTATATTTTCCCAGTTTCCTCCTTTTAGTGATTCCTAATTTCATATCACTCTGGTTGGAAAAAAATACTTGATATAATTTCAGTTTCTCAAACGTGTTGAGACTTGTTTTATGATCTGTCCTGGAGAATGACCTATGTGCATTTGAGAAAAACATGCATTCTGCTGCTATTGGCTGGAGGGTCCTTTAGGTCTAATACACATGTTCTATTTGGTCTAATGTATGGTTCAAGTCCAGTATTTCCTTAATGATGTTCTGTCTGGATCACCTCTCCTTGTTGAAAGTGGGGTATTAGAAGTCCCCTGCTATTATTGTGCTGCTATCTATTCCTGCCTACGGATCTTTTAATATTTGCTTTGATAAATTTAGGTGTTATAACAACTTGATGAATTATTATATAATGATATTCTTTTCCTCTTATTGCAATTTTTTAAAAAAAGATTTTATTTATTTATTCGAGAAAGAGAGAGGCAGAGACACAAGAAGAGAGAGAGAAGCAGGCAGAGGGAGAAGCCAGTTCCATGCAGGAAGCCTGATGTGGGACTCAATCCCGGGTCTCCAGGATCACACCCTGGGCTGAAGGTGGCACTAAACCTCTGAGCCACCCTGGCTGCCCTCTTATTGCACTTTTTGACGTAAAGTCTATTCTGTCTAATATAAGTATAGCTACTCCTGCTCTATTTTAGTTTCCATTTGCTTGGAATATCTTTTTCCATCCCTTCACTGTAGCCTAAGTGTGTCCTGAAAGCTGAAATGAGTCTCTTTTAGACAGTATGTAGTTGGGTCTTGTTTTGGTTTTTGTCAGGTTTGTTTGTTTTGTTTTGTTTTGTTTTTTTGTATTTTAATCTATTCAGACACTCTATGTCTCTTGATTGGAGAATTTAATCCATATATATTTAAAGTAATTATTGATAGGTAAGGATTCACTGTTACCATCCTGTTTATTGTTTTCTGGCTATTTTTGCCATTCTTTTATTCTATTCTTATTCTCTTGCTGTCTTCCTTTGTGATCTGATGGTTTTCCATAGAGGTATGCTTTGATTCCTTTCTCTTCATCCTTTGTGTATCTACAATAGGTTTTTGCTTTGTGGCTACCATGAGGCTTACATAAAGCATCCTATAGATTTAGCAATCTATTTTAAGATGATAACAACATAATTATGATCACATACAAAATTCTACCATTTAACTTCCATACATGCACACACACATTTTATATTCTTGATGTCATAATTTGCATCTTTTTATATTGTGTACCCATTAACAAATTATTTTAACTAGTTATTTTTAATACTTTTGTCTTTTAGCTTTATACTGGATTTCAGTGATTTACACATCACCATTACAGTATTAAGAGCATTCTGAATCTCACTCTACACTTGCCTTCACCAGTGAGTTATAGTTTCATGTATCTTCATGTTCACTAGTGGTTATGAGTTTTTGTTTGTCTAGGAAAATACCTCACTTTCATTTCTGAAGAACTGCTTTGCCAGGTCAAGTACTTTTGGTTGGCAGTCTTCTCTCAGGGCTTTGAATGATACATCAGCCCACTCTGTCCTGGCCTGCAAAGTTTTTGCTGAGACATCTGCTGACAGCATTATGGTAGTTCCTGGTATAGATGAGTCTGTTTTCTTGCTGCTTTCAAAATTCTATCTCTGGGCTTTTTGTTGTTACTTTGTTTTTTGTTTTGAGGTTTTTTTTTGTTTGTTTTTTGTTTTTTTGCAGTTTTATTATATGTATAAGTGAAATCCTCTTTGGGTTGAATATGTATGGGGACCTATGAGCCTCATGGACCTGGATGTACCTGGATGTCCATATCTTTCCCCAGCCATGGGAAATTTTTAGTCACTATTTCTTTGATAAGCTTTCTGTCCCTTTCCCTTTCTCTTCTCCTTCTGGGACTCCCATTATGCAAATATTACTTTACTCGGTAGTGTTCCATAATTCACATAGGCTTTCTTCACTCTTTTTTATGCTTTATTCTTCATCCTTCTCTGATGGGATGGTCACAAATGACCTGCCTCCAAGTTTACAGGGTCTTCTCTGCCTCCTTAGGCTTGATCACATGTATTATTGATGCTCTCCATTGCATGTTTATTTTTTCATTTCATTCATTGTATTCTTCAGCTCCAGAATTTCTACTTGTTTCTTTTTTATGATTTCTATCTCTCTGTTGAACATCTTTTGTTCACATGTCATTTTCCTAGTTTCACTGAATTGTCTCCCTGTGTTTTCACATAGCTTTCTGAGCTTCCTTGAAATAATTATTTTGAATTCTTTGTCTGACAATTCACAGATCTCCATTGGTGGAGGGTGGTGATTGCTGGAAAAGTATTGTGTTCCTCTGGGATGTCATGTTTCCTTATCATCTCATGTTTCTTGCAGCTTGGTGTTGATATCTGTGCATTTGATGAAGCTTTCACCTCATCCAGACTTTATGGACTGATTTTGGTGGGGAAAGGCCTCATCTGTGGGTGGAAGTGAAGGCACAGACTGGGTAGAGGTCACAGTTCTGGTTCCAGAAAGGCTCTAGTGATTTCCATATAGTTTCATCATGTGAGGTCAGTGTCAGTGAAGATGGAAGTGGTCCTTGACAGCCAAGGCTGCTGGGGACCTCCTGACATCTTATTCTTCCCCTGTGGATACCATGGGCAAGAGGATCCCATTTGGCACTGGTTCCAGCTTGGAGGCACCCTCATGGTGGCGTTCTGATGCACAGTCACGTACAAAGTAACAACAGAGCTGGAGTTCAAAGCATGAATGCACACAGAGCATTCACAGCTCTGGGGTCCCAGCCTTGTATAGACTTGGGGAGGCTAGCCCCCTCGGTTCCAGAACAACGTACCAATAGCACTTTCGGGAAGGGGGGCTCAGCATTATCTCTCTCCTACCCCTCATCCCTGCCCAGAGGAGTCCATTGTGGCAATGGCTGTTAGGTTACCTCCATGGCAGAAGCCTCTGGCATCCAATATATAGCAGGCCACTGAAGTCCACACCTACAAACACTATGGGGTCCTCTTGCAGAGAGTCCACAGTAAGATCACTGAGGTCTTCAGCTGCAAAGGCTGCTGGTTCCTCCCTAGAGCAGACCCCTAGGCACCACAATGGCACCTGTTGTATGGCTGATATTTGTCATCCTCACCCTTCTTCATTGTCCCTACCCTTCCCCAGATGTCTATGCGAGGCTGATCGCCCCAGTAATCCTTTTATTTTGTGGTTATCCTTTTTCTGCACTGTGTTGCTGTAGGTTCTTAACTGAGTTATTGGGCCCACCTGAAGCTATTTGCATTCACGAATAGGTAGCTATCTAATTGTTTTGTGTGTGGTGGGATACAAATACTCCTACTCCCCATCCTGCTAATGTCAGTTCCCCCCAATTCTAAATTATAAATGACTGCCTTAGCTGGGAAACATGAATAAAATAATATCCCAACAACAGTCCCATAGCAAGTGCAAAACCTACACGGTGTTCCTTTTGACATACAAAGAGTAAAAGTAGGCAAGGTTTTTTGTGTACAAGAGAAAACAGTAATATTTTAGGCTTTTGGGGACACACAGGTTCTACGGCAACTCTTTCACTCTCCATCGTAGCCTCAAAGAAGACATAAACAATATCTAATCCAGTAGGCATGGCTGTGATGCCATGAAACTATATGGACACTAAATTCTGAATTTTATTAAATTTTCACATGCAGTGAGAAGTTCTTTTTATTTTTTTCACCTGTTTAAAAATGTTAGCAACCATTCTTAGGTTGTAGGTTTTACAGCAGGTGTCCAGCTGGATTTGGCTGGTGTTTGCTAACCCCCATCCAAGTGTATTGTTAGAGGTACTGGTGGTAGAGGGAGGATTTTTAGCATATAACTGAATAAAGAGGGTTTAGGTCTGTGACACGCTAACAGATCCACGGGATGTTCTGGAAAACATGGCACCAAGAAAAAACTAAGCCCTCTCTAGGGAACTCAGGCAGATGCAGGGCCCTGAGTGGGGCAACCCATAGCCAGGACCCAGAGTGGCCACACTGATGCTCCTAGAAGATTGTCAAATTTCCAGAAATGTTCTCACAAGTGACAATAAAAACAGGTCTATAGGTTATGACTTCAGGGATGGGAGTGACCCTTACCTCTGAAGTCAATCTATGCCTTTAACACCCAATGCAAATGCATTGGGTACAAATGCCTTGCGTGTTAAAGGCCTGGATTGGCCACACGTCCTACTGTCCCCCCAGATTCTTCTCAGAACACTGACAAAGGTAGGAAAAATGCCCTCAACTCTGGAAGCCCTGCAGGTTTCCCAAAATGAGCTGAGCCTCAGGACCCAAAGGAGTCACTTGTATCATCTCTAAAAGTTGCCAAAGGAGAGAAGTGAGAAGCGCCTGGTATATTCTGAGGGGAAGAAGGACATGGGGGTTTAACAATTATTCCAGGTAGAATCTAAGAGAGGATCCTGAGGCCCCTTCCTGGGGGACATGTCAGCCCCTCACAGCTCACAAAACACCTTCCCGTCTGTCTCAGGCCAGTTCCCTAAGAGGTGGACCCTGAGTGGGGGTGTGAGTACAAGTGGTTAACTGGGAAAGATACTCCCCAAAAGCAATAGTAGGAGAGAGAAGAAGTGAAACAGAGAAGGAAAGAAGCCAAAGCAACCTGCTGTTTGGGGAATGTGACCCTGGGAGGAACTGAGATTTGATGTTGCTGGGAACTATGCAGGACCGTGTAGAACACACCTCAGAGTTCTCTCTCCTGGGGGCAGGGTACCGCCACCTGCTGTTGGTCCAGGGCTCCTCCTGGAGCACTGACCCCTCCAGCATTCCTAGCCTGCCCCAACCAAGGGCTGGGAGACAGCCACAGGTGCAGCCAGAAGGACATCCTTGGCCTGGGCCTCGGGGGTAGGAGCTGAAGGTACTGTCAGCAGCCAACGTTATCTCCTTCTGTCCTCTGTGACCTCCTGCAAGGACATGTCACGACCCCCAGTTTACAGGTAAGGAAACTCAGGCCCAATGGGGCAAATGGCTTAGCCCACAGGCTTCAGGAGAACAGAGTTGTGTGTGTTTCATTCCTTCTTTACTCTCAGCCTCCGGAGCAGCACCTGGCACAGAGTAAGCCTTTGATGAATATTTACGGTGTGAAGGAAAGTCACCAGGGGATGTGATTTGGTCAGGTCAGGGCAAGCTAGGGTTTCCTTCCTGTAGCCCATGCTCCAACCACTATATAGGCGAGAACATGCCAGCATCGGCAGCCAGCACAGCACAGTGGCTTGGAGGGGATGCCCAGAGCAGATGCTGAGTGGATTAATGAGTGAGCTCAGGGGCAGATCTGTTCCATATCTTTATGTCCCATCTTTCCCTCCCTTAGCAGGAATCACAGAAAGGTATCAGCACCAGAGGAGAAAGAAGCCGTACCCCACATGGTCGTGGGAAGACAAGGACCTGCACCAGATATTCATACAGCTGCTGCTTCTGCATCAGCCTTACCCTAGAGGCCACGAGTCCTTAACCAAGGGAAGATGGCACCATGGGGCAGAGAAGCAAGGACATTTGATTGAGGTCGAAGACCTATTTGGCCCAGGCCTAGGTGCCCAGGAAGAGCCCCAAACAGTCATACTGCACGGGGTTGCAGGCATCGGGAAGTCAACACTGGCCAGGCAGGTAAGGACGGCGTGGAAGGAAGGCCAGCTCTACAAGGACCGCTTCCGACATGTCTTCTACTTCAACTGCAGAGAGCTGGCCCGGTCCGAGACCATGAGCCTCACTGAGCTCATCACCAAGGCCCAGGCCGGCCCTGTACTTCCCGCTGAACAGATCCTGTCTCAGCCAGGGCGGCTGCTCTTCATCCTCGATGATTTGGATGAGCCAAGATGGGTCTTAGGGGAGCAGGAGTCAGAGCTGCATTCGTCCTGGAGCAAGCAGCGGCCGGTGCACGCACTGCTGGGCAGCTTGCTGGGCAAAACTGTGCTTCCCGAGGTGTCCCTGCTGGTTACAGTGCGGACCACAGCTCTGCGGAGGCTTGTTCCCTCCGTGGGGCAGCTATGTTGGGTGGAGGTCCTGGGGTTCTCCGAGTCCGGCAGGAGGGAGTACTTCTACAAGTATTTCAAGAACAAAAGCCAAGCCACCCAAGCCTTCAGCTTGGTTGAGTTAAACCCAACGCTGTTAACCATGTGCCTCGTGCCCTTGGTGTCCTGGCTGCTGTGCACCTGCCTGAAGAAGCAGATGCAGCGAGGAGAGGAGCTCTCACTGGGTTCATCCCAGACCACCACGGCCCTCTGGCTATACTACCTCTCCCAGGCTCTCCCAGCCCAACTCCTTGGGGCGCAGCTGAGGGGCTTCTGCTCCCTGGCCGCTGAGGGCTTCTGGCAGGGAACGAACCTGCTCAGCAGGAGGGACCTCAGGAAGCACGGGTTCGATGAGGCCACCATCTCCACTTTCTTAAAGACAGGCATCCTCCGAAAGCATCCCTCCCCTCTGAACTACCACCTGGCTCACCGCTGTCTCCAGGAGTTCTTTGCAGCCGTGTCCTGCGTGCTGGGGGGTGAGGATGGCAGAAGCCCTCACCCCGACAGCATCAGAGGGGCAGAGAAACTGCTAGAGGTGTATGAGGGACATGACCTGTTTGGGGCCCCAACCACGCATTTCCTCTTTGGCCTTCTGAGTGAGCAAGGGGAGCGAGAGATGGAGGCCGTCTTCCAGCGCAAGCTGCCCCAGGAGAGGAAGCGGGACCTGCTGCGCTGGGCTGAGGCGGGGCTCTGGCCTCGGCTCTCCGCACCTCAGCCATGCTCTCTGCACTTGCTCCACTGCCTGTACGAGATTCAGGACGAGGACTTGCTGACACGGGCCATGGCCCATTTCCATGGAAGGAGCGTGTGTGTCCAAACTGGCGTGGAGTTCCTGGTGTGCACTTTCTGCTTTAAATTCTGCTCCCACGTGAAAAGGCTTCAACTGAATGAGAGCCGGTGGGATGGACAAGCATGGAGGCCCTCCAGTGTGGCTCTGTGAGTCCCCCACACCACTCCGCCAGACCCATGGCGAGGTCCCCCTCACCCCCATGTGGGGCGCTGCAGCCGCTCCCACTCAGCCTGGCGCCAGGGACCAAAGAACCCAAGTCGCCAGTGGCTTCACCAAATCTGAGCCCCGTTCCCTGTCCACCTGAGAACCTCTGCAGCTTCTTGCCTGTCTCTTTGACAACTGCCATCTTCTCACCTGAGCACCTTCCTTCCCACCCCCCATGCTGGTCTGAGGTCCCCTCCACCCAGCCAGCTTGTCTCTGTTTCTCTCTTTCATGGAGAATCTACTCGCTCAGCTGCTTCAGGCAACCCTTTGGTGGCTGTTGACAATGGCACTGGCCCTGAGACGTCCCCCTACCCCCGTCCCCTGAGAATGTGTATGCCTGAAAGAGAGTCTCTATCTTCCCCCCTGAAAAACTGGCTTGCTTCTTTTTGCCAATGATGCACTATCACTCAGCCTGAGTCCCACCCTGTTTGAGATGATGGAGCAGATACTTTTTTAAAAAAAAGATTTTATTTATTTATTCATGAGAGACACACAGAGAGAGGCAGAGACACAGGCAGAGGGAGATGCAGGCAGGGAGCCCAATGCAGGACTCGATCTCAGGACCCTGGGATCACGCCCTGAGCCAAAGGCAGAAGCTTCATCAACAGAGATCCCGGGTGCCCCCAGTTTTTCGGCTGTGTTTGATTCTTTGGCAGAGCTGAACTATACTGTATATTTTATTTTTTATATTTTATTTTTTAAGTAATCTCTACCCCTGACATGGGGCTCAAACCCATGTCCCCCAGATCGAGTCACACGCTCCACCTACTGAGTCAACCAGGTGCCCAAGTTGTTATATCAATGCTGTCTTCCTGTGTGATGAGGAAGCCCAGCACAACCTCATTCTGAATGACCACATGGTCGATACTCCATGGGGAAGGCGCCGTGACTGCTTTAACCATTTCTCTATTCCCAGGCATTAGATTGTTTGTCCCTCTCCCCCTCCCCCAGGTTCAGCTGGGTCCCAGTCACAGATGCCTGCTGGCAGGCTCTCTTTTCCACTCTCCGGGCCTCTGGAAGCCTGAAGGAGCTGGACCTGAGTGGAAATCACCTGAACCACCCCGCAGTTCAGAGTCTTTGTAAAGTCCTGAAATTCCCTTGCTGCCACTTGGAGACTGTGCGGTGAGTCTGTCCTGGGGTCTGCTCTGAAGCAGGGATGGGCAGGAGGAGACCTGAGGTGGAAGCTGACCGCACTTTTGGCACTTCTATTCCACATTGTACCAGAGGGTCCATCCAGGACAAAGAGAAAGGGAAAGGGAAAAGGAAAGGGAAAGGGAAGGAAAGGAATAAGAAGAGGAAAAATGAAAGGAAGAACGAGAAAAGAAAAAAAAGAAAAGGAAAGGTAAGGTAAGGAAAAAAAAGAAAAGAAAAGGGAAAAAGGAAAAGAAAAAGAAATAAAATATTCCCCGACTAGAAAGGAAGAGATAAAACTAGTTATTTGAAGATAGCATAATCTTATGTATAGAAAATTGTAAGGAATCCACAGAAATAGCTATGAGAACTAATGAACAAATTCACCAAGATTTTAGGATAAAAGTCAATTGTGCTTCTGCACACTAGCAATGAGCAATCAAAAAAAAAAAAAACAAAAAAAAAAAAAACAAAAAAAAAAAAAAACAAAAAAAACAAAAAAAACAAAAAAAAAAGAAATGAAGAAAACAACTCTTCTTTACAATAGCATCAAAAAGAATAAAAACATTTAGAAATAAATTTAACAAAAGAAGGGCAAGGCTTACATACCAAAAACTGTAAAAAGAAATTAAATGAAAGCTTCACTAATGGGAGGAAATCCCATGTTCATGAATGGGAAAAAAAATGAATATCCTTATGTGGCGACACTCACCCAACCGCTGTACAGATTCAACTCGACCCAGATCAAAATCATACCTGCCTTTCTTGTGGAAGGGGTCGAGCTGATCCTAAAATTCATATGCAAGGATAAGCTTGCACATTGAGCATTGGGAGATCCCCCCAACGTGTAATGCTCAGGAAAAGAAAAGCCAACAGAGAAGACTGAGAAGAAGCGGCCAGGGAGGTGAGAAGAACACCAGGAGGGCGTGCTCCGTGGTGGTGCCTAAGAGGACGGAGGGCTCCAAGGACAGTGTGGCCAGCAGGGATCGCTGCTGCAGGGAAGCCAAGTAAAACAAGGGGTGAAAACTGTCCACCGTTGGATTCTGGACTTGAGATAGGGAAGTCATGATGGATGATCTTAGCAGGAGCAGCTTTTGCGATGTGAGGGGAGCCAGCGTCCAGAGTGAGCCATTCCAGTCTAAGCAGAAGCAGAGGCAGAAAATGAGACTCAATATCAAGACTTGGGTGATAAAGAGGAGGGAAGAGTTAAAGCAGAGGGAAACGTGGGACCAGCTGACAATGCATGTGTGTGACCACTGGCCTGCATTTAAGAAGGGAAAGACCTGAATGTGAAATTCGACCATGAAAGGTACAGAAGGAGAATAGTAAGTGATGGCGTCAGGGAAGTAGAGGGATCACTGGCCTTAGAGGGGAAGGAGTGCTTCCTCTACCATAGGAGGGAGGGAGGCAGGGTCGGGACAGAGGGAGGGAGGCATGCAGGTTGGACAATGGGATGCTGCAGGGTCCCCATCTGATAGCCCCGTTTTTCTCTGCGACATAGGCATGGAGTTGGGTGCTGAGCATGTGGAGGTTCAGGGAAGGTAGCGTTCTGAAGTGGACCTTGTGAAGTGGGGGGTTCCGCCCACCAGGCATCGATGAGGCCCGTGATAGTGCGATTCCTAGTGGCCGCCACCTGCCCTGTCCCTCAGGCAGGGACTGGGTGTTAGGTTCAGGGTTGGGGGCTGGGGGGAGGCAGAAAAATGGTGGAGCTTGGGGTTAGCCAGAAGGATGCGGTGGAAGGTCGTGTTTAGGATGTTGATGATGACGGCCATGGAATCCAAACTAGATCCCCAGGGGAGCAAAGAAAAGGCAGCAGTAAGAGATGGAGCAGAAGTGGAGCCAACAGATTAAGAAGGCAAATCCAGCTTCGTATGACCTCCTTGTGACCTCCTGTGTCCCCTCCCAAAACCACTGCGACAAGAGCTGCCCAGGTCTGGCAGGAAAGACTTTTGAAAGAGATTCAGGAATCCTGGCCTCTACCTCTGACCTCTTGCCCTGGTGGAAAGATAGCTGTCCTCATCAGACAGCCTCATGAGGGTGTAGGCCTTCATCACCTCCATGTCCTATGGGCCTTCAGGAAAGAACCTATGAGCATGGCACAGCAGGAACAAGCATTTCTGTTTCCCCGGTGACCAGAGCTGAAGACAAGTCCTGGGTGGGGTGAGGCAGGGCTGGGGATTTGAAGAAAGGGATCCACACAGTGCAGCTCGAATGGCGGGTCTTTGGAGACAGGTGAAGCCACAGGAGAGACACGTTTGTTGATGCCGAGATGGGTCGCCAAAGCAGAGATGCAACTGGCGGAAATGGGTGTGCCCACGAGTGGGAGTTGGGACACGCCAGGCGAGGAAATGTCAGTCTAGGAGGGTGTGGCTGGTGGGAGGTGGCCGTCTGCAAAGGCGACCTTCAGGTATGAGATGCAATGGGCGTAACATGTGGGGACCTGTGCCAGCTGGACCCCTGGCTTTCTCGGACCACGGTCTGTATGGTTTGGGGTTGGGAGCAGACGGGGAAGGCAGAGATTGCCCAGGAAGATGTAACTAAGGGCCAAGGGCACACACAAAGCTGCCAGGTAGTGAGACATGTCCCTGATGCAGGGGACCTCAGACTCCAGGCCAGGCAAGGAAGTCCAGGGAAAAACTAGGAGGGGAAATCAGATCCTGTGGACATCAAGAGAGATGGGGATTTTAGCCTGGGGAGGGGGCACCACCTTGAGCCTCCTCCCTCCTCGTCAGAGCCTTCCCATCACATCCCATGCCCCCTCCCTGCAGGCACCTGTCATGTGTACAGCCCTAGCTCCATACCCCACCCTGACACTCTCCTCTGGGGAATCCCAGAGGCTCCTCAAGCTCAGCCCTTTCCAAAATCAACTCTCTTCCCTAAGCAGAGAAAACCTGCCCCACCTGCTCAGGACCAGCTAATCAGTTTGCAGGATCCAATACAAAATGAAAACGCAGTGTCCCCAGCTCCAACATCAGGGGGGGGAAAGTGCCATTAAAGGTACTTGGATATAAAGCCTGTTTTCCTCTTCCACAAGCCCCACTCTCATGGTGTTTCCCATGTACTGTGTGATGCCAGAGTCCTTCCCACACACAGAGGTACAAGCAGGTGCGTGCACACCATCCCGCAGGCCAGCGTGCCCGCACAGCCCACCAGATGCCAGGTTTCTCCTCCCACCAGCTGCCAGACTCGTGCCCCAAAGGCGGTAGAAAGATAAAGGCAGACATCACCCCTGCCTGGTGATGGGAGACCCTTCCCCTCTGCCCAGCCGAGGACCACCACCCTGACTTGAAGCAGATGAGAGGACCCACCCCCACCCCTGCAAGGGCATTGCCAGGATGCACTAGGTATCCGGAGCAGTCCCCACTAGATCACCCAGCATGCCGCGAGGCCCCCAGCCCGGGGCATGAATGGCTGTCACCATGACTTCTTCCAAGGTGTCCAACCTGGATCCTCAGCATGTCCGATCCAGGCGCCACGGGGACAAGGGTCCATGAGCAGAGAGAAGAAGGCTAGGTGGGACCGCATGGCTTCAGGGGCAGAGAAGTGGGTGGCTGAGGGCTGAGCGCCTACTGTGTGCCAGACACCATCCTGGGCACTCAGGACAATGGCCAGGAACAGAAATGGGCACAGGTCCTTGCTCAGGGAGCTTACACTCTGGAAGCGGGGTGGAGGGGGGGGGGGCCAGGAAGCCGGCTACTGGCCTGGGAGGGCCGTGCAGGTTAGTAGAGACGGTGCGCACGCGAGACCTCACCGAGGTGAGACGCAAGGCAGGTGGGAGACGAGCCTCCGGCCGTCAGCCGAGACAAGAGGCCGGTCCCAGGCGTGTGTGGCATGGGCGGGTGTGTGTCTCCCACAGGTTGGCCGGCTGCGGCCTGACGGCGGACGGCTGCAGCGACCTGGCCTCTGCGCTGAGTGCCAGCCCGGCCCTGGCGGAGCTGGAGCTGAGTTTCAACTTGCTCCTGGACGCTGGAGCCCAGCATCTGAGCAGGGGGCTGAGGCAGCCGGCCTGCAGGCTCCGCCGGCTGCTGTGATTGTCCTCACTGACAGTTTGTGGGGGGAGGGGAGTGGAAGGGAGGCGGGCGGGGTTGCCGCCCCAGGACGCAGGGCTGACAGAAGCCAGGGGCCCGGGTACAGACCAGGACAGACCCTCCGTTCCCACGGAAGCCGCCTCTCTCCCCTGCACTTCCTTGTGTTGGAGGTTCACGTCTGTCCTCCTGCCTTGGAGGCACCCTCAAGGCTGCACCCCCAGAGCTCCCAGATCAGCTGGCTCTGGGCACCCCTCAAGCACCGTGCGGTCGGCGGGGAGACCCAGGTGGACAAGGGGGCCGGAGGGACCCCAGGGGACAAAGGGAGGCTGCCTCTCCCTCCTGCATGGCTCCACGGCTGCAGGCGGAATTTTAAAATCTCTCAGGTTCCTGCAAGGCAGGAGAGCCCTTAGGCCCCTCGGCTGTCACCCCAGAACCTCCAAAGGGCTCCAGGGGCTAGAAAGGGAAACCAGCCCGCAGTCACCCCGATGGGAGGCTGCTGGGGCTGCTGACGGGGGCCTGGGGCGCCTTTCCTGCAGGCTGGCTGGCTGCAGCCTCACCTCCCGCTGCTGCGGGGCCCTGGCCTCCGCGCTCAGCACCAGCCCCCTCCTCACGGAACTAGACCTGCAGCAGAACGAGCTGGGCGACGTCGGCGTGCGGCTGCTGTGCGGAGGCCTTGGGCACCCCACCTGCCAGCTCACGCTGCTGTGGTAAGGCTCATGGGACCTGGCGGCAGAGGCGGGGGGACAGAGCCCCGCAGGGTGGCCATGACGATGGAGCCGGGAGGTGGACCGGGGCAGGCAAAGGGCCCCAAGAATGTAGGTCACCTGGGCTCCTCGCCAGCCCCACCATCCACTCAGGCCACGGGCCTGGGTGCAAGTGTTCAGCGGAGACTCAGGTGTCTCCACATGTGTAATGGGCCCTGGCGTCCACCCTGCCAGCTGCACGGAGCACAACGCAGGTCAGAACTCAGACATATGGGGACACAGTCGGACAGGATGACGTGATGACCCAAAGTGTGGCGGGCACGCGCAGGGGGACCTGCAGGCCACTTCTCTGTCAGCCAGGGGAGCCCCCAGCGGGCCCAGCCGGGAGGGCAGGGGACAGAGCAAGAAGACACGGGCCCTGCCCTCCTGACTCACACTCCGCTGGGAACGAGGGGGATGCTCGTCATGCAGACACACAAATATACATTTCTTTTTTTTTTAAGATTGTATTTATTTATTCATGAGAGATACAGAGAGAGAGGCAGAGATAACAGGCAGAGGGAGAAGCAGGCTCCCTGTGGGGAGCCCAATGTGGGACTCAATCCCAGGACCAGGATCACTCCCTGAGCCCAAGGCAGACACTCAACCGCTGAGCCACCAGGCGTCCCAACAAATACACATTTCTGAGCTCCCCCGGGGGCTGGGGGCCAGGAAGGGAAAGCCAAGGTCCTCTGAGTATGTAGGATGGGGGCGGGGCAGGCAGGGGTGGTGTAGCCTCGGGGGCCCGGCCCAGGCAGGACAGACACAGAGCAGAGGGGTTATGCAGGGTAGAGGCAGTGGGCCGCCCTCCCTCCCGCCCTGACGCCTGCACAATTGTCCTGGAGCAGCCGTCCCAAGGCTGCTCTCTCCTGCCTCTTTGCTCCATGGCCTGAAAACACATCCATGGCTCTTTCTGTCTACACCCCTCCCTGTGGCCCTGGCTGGGCTCAGGGGACCAGGGGCTCCAGGACCCACATGCCCTGACCCCAGTCAGCTCCAGCCGGCCCTCGGAGGCATCTATGCAGCCTGGGATCTCAGACCTAGGGAGAGTAGGCCAGACACAGGGGGCTGGACGCTGGGGCGCTAGACAGTGTGCAAGGGGCCGTCCCCAAGCTGACACTGACCCTTCATGACCCGGGGGCTGTTGCCTCCACCCCTGGCCCCCTCCCCACGTAGGGGTCTCCTGCACGTGGGAGGGCTTCCCGGGCTTGGTCTCTGCCAGGGGGAGGGACTCGTGTCCCTGCTCTGCAGCTACTTGTCACATCTTGGCCCTCGAGAGCATTGCAGGATCCTGTGCACCATCACCACCACCACCACCGCCACCCCAGGAGAACCAGGCTTCCTCTGTGTTTGTAGGCTGGACCAGACCCAGTTAAGTGAGGAGATGACACAGATGCTGAGGGCCCTGCAGGAGGAGAAGCCTCAGCTGTTCATCTGCAGCAAATGGTAAGAAGGACCAGGAGTGGGGGACACAGAGCCTCGTCAGGCTGACCCAAGCCCAAGGAGGCATGTTTGAGGCCCCCCCAGAGCCAATAAACAGGGAAAGAGCCGGGGTAGAGGCAGACAGACCCAGGAAGATGCCAGGAAGGCTCAACCCTTCTGGCAGATGACCAGGGGGACGAACACAGCAGAGGCACCGGGAAAGTGGTGGGACTGGGAATGAGGAACAGTGACCACAAGGGAGAGGCAAAGACAAGGAGCAAGAGGCTTCGGACCAGACCAGCCCTGGGCGGGCGGATGTGCAAGCAGACGGGCAGGTGGACAGGCAGGCCCAGTCAGAGTCCATCCTCCCCGCAGGGAACCCACCATGTTGCCCCCTACCCAGGTGTGGGGCCCGTGGGGCCTGACTGTGCATCAGTGGGTTCTTGGCTGCTGCACTCACCCACAGTGGACAGAAAAGGGCGTGAGGCCAGGCAGACGCTCCCGCAGACCCACCATGTGTGAGGCACATCACAGAGAGCCGCAGGGAGCTGCAGGGAGCTGGCCCCAAGTGCACCAAAAGCTTGCCCCAAGTCACCCGCCAGCCCGGGAAGCTGTACCTAGGGCCAGAGTGAGCATGTTCCAGAGCTGGCTGGACCCTGTCCAAAGGAGCACAGCTGAGCCCTGAGAAATGGGGGGTTGGGTGGGGGCATGCTGCGCTGAGAAGGGGCAGATTCCAGGCAGAGGTAGAGGCTCGGAGCTTAGCTCCTCCGAGGAACAGCCGAGGCCAGGTGTTGGGACCAGCCCCAGCATCACCTGGAACCTCGTTAGAAATGCAGATTCTCAGGTCCCCTCCGGACCTGCTGAATCAGAATCTCTGGGCCAGGAAGCGGGTGGGGGTGTCCAGGAATGTGTGTCTGACAAGCAAGCTCCAGGTAAATTTTACCCGAGAGGGTGAGTGAGCAGGAGGTGGGCACAGTGAAGCCTTTACCCCAGAAACGATGGATGACATTGAGCGGGGACTCGAGTGGCTGCTATGCCAGGACAGGGGGGAAAGGATACAAAGAAGGTGGTTTTTGGAGGGAATGACAAGTGACCAGTCGGCTCCTGTTGGGGGTCTGGGGGGGAGTCAGGATGACACCCCAGCTCTGGCTTGGATGGCTGAGCCGGTGGGTCATTCCCAGGGCAGGGACCTACTGCAGAACCTGGACTCGGGCCACGGATTCAAACCGGGACAAGGGAAGTTTAAGCAAGGGTGACACAGAGACAGCCCCAGCTTCCTATGAAATCTCAGGGAGAGTGAATGAATTCCTGTGTCTTAGGAAGCCAAGTGCGACCGTCCCCACCGAGGGCCTGAGTCGGGGAGAGACAAGTGGCACGTCCTCACTCAAGCAGCAGAGACAAGGATCAGGTACTGTGAAGGGTCCAGGCCAGGAGTATCATGAAGGGGAAGGGTCCCAGGGAAGCTCCATCCCCCTGGCTCTGGGGTGGAACAGGGCGGGCTCCCCCCAGAGAACCTTCCACTCTGAGAATTTAACAAGATTTCTATCTCCCTCTGTCCCAGCCTGGGGTCTGGGCTGCTTCTCTGCAAACATGCATAGCATGGCTCAGACTCGGAACCAGGGCCCAGCCCCCCAAGGCCCACACCAGGCTTCAGAGGCCTGAGAGTCACCCCTCCATCCCTGCCCATCCATCTTTTGAGTCATGTTCTGCCCACAAGCTGCCTACCTGCAGCATGTTGGGGAAAGCAGGACTTCTGGATGAGTGGGCAGGGGCAGGGACTGGAGAGAGGCAGGGTCAGGAGCACGGCGGGGGGAGGGCAGGGGCAGGGGCAGGACGGAAGTCCAACGCTGTGGCCCAGGCCAGGCAGCCCAGCCTCAGGAGGTCCCTGCCATGGTGTATCCACAGGGGACCAGAAACTCCCAGATAGGGAATCTGGAGCTGACTCCTGTCCTGCCCCATTTCCAGAGAGAAGCTGCCCTCAGGTAGGCCAGGTGCAGCTGGGTCGCCCACCCTCTCCTGCTGCCCCGTGGGACCTGAACACAGAGCCTCTGAGGATCGGGGATGGCTTCTGGGGCCCCCTGGGGCCTGTGGCTCCCGAGTGGCTGGCCGAGGATGGAAGCCTCTACAGGTGAGGAATGGGGGTGCCCTGCTGTCCCCAGCGGCTCTCCCAGGTCCCCATCCTCACATCTGTTCCCCACCCCCGCTCCCCACACCCGGACAGCGCCACACCCAGCACTCTGGGCTCCATCCCTGTCCAAGCCGGCAGGTGCAGCCACGGCCTAGATGCTGAGCCAGCGCTCGTATTACAGACAAGGAGGTCTTACCATGAGAACTTCCAGCCACGAGCTAACACGGTGTCCAAGCAAGTTCCGGGTACTCCTCACCCAGCTTCCACAGCCATTTTGCTAGATTTATTCTGTTTTCCCATCTTCTGTTGTTAGAGCATTTTCTTTATTTTTTTAAAAGACTTTATTTATTCATTCATGAAACACACAGAGAGAGGCAGAGACACAGGCCGAGGGAGAAGCAGGCTCCCTGCGGGGAGCATGATGCAGACCTCAATCCCAGGACCCCGGGGTCACGCCTTTTGTTCGATGAGCACAGTAACCATCAGCAGGTGTGATGTTTATCACAGTCTCTCGGATCAGCTCACACCCAGCGTGTGTTCAGATGCACTCGCCGGTCCGAGAAACGTCCGTACAGGTGATGTGTCCCAGTCGTACAATCTGTCGTCGCTCAGATCCCACTCCCATCCCGCCATCTGCACACCCCGTGCAGCCCGGGCACCTGTGGTCAAGCCCACCATTGCCTCCACAGCATATGGCCCTTCACCCAACACCAGCACACACCTCACCTCAGCTGAGACACCGGTCCTACCCTGCTCCTGTGGACGCTGACTGCTCACAACCCCAGGACTCTCCGTGTGGGGACCTTTGGGAAAGTCGCTCAAGACCCCTGCAGAACTGTTTTTGTCCCCAAGGCTGTGTCATTCATCTTATTGGTAGATTGTCACCAGTTACTGGCAAATGGGCCGTTACAAAAAAGAGCACCTGCCGGGTTCATGGCCGTCACTGTGGTGGTCGCATCACCACCACCACCACCACCACTACCACCACCACCACCACCCCTGGTGTGTGGGAAGTCCGCGCAGGTCCCTCAGCACTCACACTGCTGACATGGGTGTGATGCTCATCCGGGTTTACAGAGCAGAACGCTGTGATTGGGGCAGCTCAGGGACGTGCCCGGGGAGCCACAGGCTGAGGGCCGAGGAGGCAGGGCTCAAACCCAGGTCCTTCTGACCCTGACAGCTGGGCTGTGGCCACTCGACCCAACCCACCACCCTACACAGGTTCTGGCATCCTGAAGGTGCTCGGTGAGTTTGCATAGGGTAATATCCTGTCCACCCCACAGGGTTCACCTGCCTGTGGCCGGCTCCTACCACTGGCCTGACACAGGCCTCCGTTTTGAGGTGAGAGGACCAGCAACCATTGACATTGAATTCTGCGTCTGGGACCAGCACCTGCCCAGGGCCGGCCTATGGCACAGCTGGATGGTGGCGGGGCCTCTGTTTGACATCAAGGCTGAGCCAGGGGCCGTGGCTACTGTGTGCCTCCCTCACTTCGTGGACCTGCAAGGTGAGTAGGAGGGAGGGCCGGGGCCAGGGAGGGTGGTGATAATGGGCCTGGATGGGGCTTGCATGGCCCCCTCCTGGGGGAGGAGCACGTGGCTTCCTCAGAAAGGTTGAGACGGTTGCAGTAGGCAAGCACCGTGCTCTGGGCGCTTCTTTTGTGAAGCATTTTTGTCTCCCAGCCTCATAATTCTTTGTGCCTGAGTTCCTTGAGTGTTCCCCCAAGTAGAAAGCGTTGTCCTCAATGACAGTAATAATTGGCATCTATTAAGGGCTCTTCCCCCAGATTGGGTCACTCATGGTCCCATGCAAGAAATAGGCCCTACGCTCAGGGGAGGTTTTTGAAGAGACCACCAAGACAGAGCTACCTACAAAGTGAGGTCAAATGAACCAACAGGGACATTGGAGTTCCCAAGGACCAGCACCAGGCAGGGGGGCAGGACCGTCCCTATGGGCAGGATGAGGGCTTCCCTGTAGGAAACGTCATAAAGGGTAGCATACCTTTCCTGCCCCATCTCACCTCTGAAGACTTCCAACCCATAAAGCCCCAGGAACTCCGAGCTCACAGTCAGACATGTCCCACGTGGCCAGGCGACGCCACAGATGAAAAGCAATGGAAACCACCGGGAACCCGAATCAGCTCCATGAAGACTTCAGATGTCGATATCTCTAGACACAGAACCATCAAATAAGCATGTTTTCTACACTCAAAGAAGGAGTCCTTAAATGAGCAGGAAGCGAGATGCCATGGAAAAAGGATAAATCGATTAAAAACAAACAAAAGCTTGGAAAACATTTAAAAATGTGGGAAAGTAAAAGAAGATTCAGTGACATGGAAGAGGCTGTGAGAAGGCCAGACTCTCATCTGACCAGAATCCAGAAGAAGAGGGAGGACAGGACGAAGAAGGTGCAGTGTTCCAAGACAGAATTGCCGAGAAATTTCTACAGAGTCACTGAAAGGTGTGACTTTGCTCTCAGGATGAAAAAAAATCCCAAGAATCCAAAGCAGGAGAGAGAGGAAAAAATAAATAAATAAATCTGGACTCATGATAGTGACATTGCAGGAAACAGAACCCTACGAGAAGGAAGGCCGTGGCAGCCGCCAGAAGGACAAACAGCCAACAAGGCAGGACCATTAGGCTGACCTCTGATTTCTGAACGGCAGCCCTGAGAGGCAGAGGCAGTGGGCAGGGTTGCCAACCTTCCCACATAACAACTGCAACACAGAAAAATCATTTTTTTTAAAGATTTTATTTATTTATTCATGAGAGACACAGAGAGAAGCAGAGACACAGGCAGAGGGAGAAGCAGGCTTCCTGTGGGGCGCCCGACGCAGGACCCGATCCCAGGACCCTGGGGTCACGCCCTGAGCCAAAGGCAGATGCTCAACTGCTGAGCCACGCAGGCATCCTGTGTCTGCTGATTTAATGAGCAAGTCAGAAGAACCTGATACCGTTCCCCATGTCAGATCTTGACTCATTTCATCATGATCGATGATTTGATGAACAGTGTGTGTTGCAGCTTATACGAGGGAAACACTCTCAGGATACATATGGAGTAGTTAGATCATGAAGGAGGACATGTTTTTCATGTTCCATTCATATATTGGTTGATAGATTCATTTACAGCACTGTCGCAATAGTTAAATAGGTAAATGTGTCAATATACTTTAGACTTTAAGTATGCACATTAAAGCATTAGGATCATCGATCAAACAACATATATGTAAGAAGAATCATTTATAAACTAGGAGCAAGAAAAAGATGGAAAGAAAAATGGAATCAGGTGCCTGGATCGCTCCATCGGTGGAGCATCTGTCTTTGGCTCAGGTCATGATCTCAGAGTCCTGGGGTGGAGCCCCACGTGAGGCTCCCTGCTCAATGGGGCGTCTGCTTCTCCCTCTCCTTCTACCCCTGCTTCTGAGTGTGCTCTCTCTGTCAAATGAGTAAATAAAATCTTTAAAGAATAATAATAAAGAGTGGAGTCCCTGAGCCCTGATCGTGTTTCTGAAACGCCCCTACCCTCGACAGCTGGCTCTGAACGTCTCCCATGAGGCTAGGCACAGGAAGCTCCTCCGCCCAGGATCTTCTCTGCAGCTCCCTTTCTCTCCTTCAGCACAAGGGCACCATCCATCTGTGGGAAAGGAACGTAAAGGATAGTTGTCGAGCAGCTGATAGGTTCAATAAAAGATTAAGCAATATGTCTAGAAGAAGAAGAAGAGGAGGAGGAGGAGGAGAGGAAGGAGGAGGAGGAGGAGGAGAGGAAGAAGGAGGAGGAGAGGAAGGAGGAGGAGAAGAAGAAGGAGATGGAGGAAGAGGGGAAAAGAAAAAGAGGAGGAGACGAAGAAAAGGAGGAGAAGGATAGGAAGGAGAAGAAGAAAAAGGGAGGGGAAGGAGATGGAGGAGGAGCAGCAACAGCAGGAGGAAAAGGAGGAGCAGGAAACAGTGAGCAAAGGATGCTGGTGAGCCAGCCCCCAGGATGGCACCCAGAAGGACACAGAAGGGTGTTTGCTGCACATGCAGCCCCGCAGGGTCCTCCTGCCACCGCGGCCACCTGCTCTGGGGACCCCCCCACTCCCGCAGCTGGACAGTCCCTGTGCCTTCATCTGCCGCCACCAGGTCAAGGCCCAGGTGGACGAGTCTGGGGAGCGGGGCTGTGTTGGGGCTGCAGGGTTGGGCAGCTTCCAGAGTTGTCCTGAGAGGGAGGCCCCACTTGCCACCACCAAGGCCCCCACAATGGTGGAGGAGGAGGCACCCCCAGAAAGGAGGGTGCACTGCACAACGGGTCACCCCGGCTCCCCGCTGCTTGTTCTCCCACCAGCCTGCCAGCTGGTGAAGGGCAGTGGGGAGGAGGGGCCTCGGCCTGCTGCGGGCTCCGCTCAGGTTGGGGGTGGCTACGGATCACCCAGCCTTCAAAGGCCCCAGGCCCCGGGCAGGACCCCCATCTCCACCACCAGGCAGGCCACTGGGCTTCTTTCCTGGACACCCGCAGCCCCAGCCTGACCCCAACCCCACGAGGACACTAAATCACTGTCTCGGATCCGCCCCTTGACAGGTAGCAGCGTGGACACCTCCCTGTTCTACGCGGCCCACTTAAAAGATGAGGGGATGCTGGTGGAGACGCCAGCCAGGGTGGAGGCAGACCACGTAGTCCTGGAGAACCCCAGCTTCTCCCCCATAGGAGTCCTGCTGAGGACCATCCACGCCGCCCTGCGCTTCCTCCCCGTCACCTCTGTTGTGCTGCTGTACCATCACCTGAGGCCCGGGGAAGTCGCCTTCCACCTATACCTCATCCCCAGTGACTACTCCATCCGCAAGGTGGCCCGGGCCAGGGTGGGCTGTGGGCAAACGTGAGGTCAGCCGGGGACAGGGTGGGCCTCAGGAGCAGGAGCCGAGGCAGATGGGTAATCTGTGGCTTCGTGCCCCACAGGCCATAGATAATGAAGAGAAAAAGTTCCAGTTTGTGCAGATACACAAGCCGCCCCCACTGGCCTCGCTCTACATGGGCTCCCGCTACACTGTGTCTGGCTCAGAGAAGCTAGAGATAATCCCCAAGGTGAGCAGGGTCAGAGGTCCCACCCGGGAACACCCATATGGCATGTCCAGGAGCTCTTGGTGGTGCAGGGTGTGCTGGGGCCAGGCAGACAGCCAGCAGGAGTCGGGGTGAGCGTGGAGCAGGTGAGTTGGGCGAAGGGGCAGGTGTGGGATGGGGGCGATGCTGGCATGTGACCTGGGGCACCAAAGGGTGTCCAAGCGTCAGGTCCAAACTGCCTGCATCTGGACAGCCCGGGTGTGGTCCTGGTCACTGCGAGAAGACATGTGCCACTGGGAACCATGGGGCCCCTCAAGAGGAGGGTTACACAGAACAAGTGCTGGGATTTGGACGTTGACTCGATATTTCGGGGGGAGGGAGGCCAAAGGAAATAGCAGTGCTCTCCAGAGGTGGGGGTCGCTCTAGCCGGAAGTCAGCAAACCCATGTTGGGGCGGCACCACCCCATGTGCAGCAAGGACAGAGCCAGAATGAGGAGGGCAGGAGACGGGTGATGTCAGGGTCTGGATGGTCATCCGCAGTACCCAGATTTTCCCACTGCCCAGATTTTGCCACTTGGGCCACAATGTCTGCTGAATGGCAGCTGGTGTATAGCCGGACCAGGACCAGTCTTTCCTCCTCCCGTGGCTGGACGAGTCTTTGAAGCCTCCGTGTAACAGTGACAGGGGGGAACAGATGTCCAGTCTGAGGGGGGGGAGTGATATGTACATTGAGTTAAGAGACAGGAGTCTGAGGATGGATTTTCCCGCCGGGTTGGGTGTAAACAGGGTGAGAGATGGACCCGGTCACCTGAGTGGCCGGTCATCGGCCCCGTTGGCCCCTGTGCAGTTTGGTGCAGTGACAAGCTCTTAGCGGGTCTCACACATGGCCATTCAAGATTGGATTTACTCTCAGAGGGACTGTCCTGGCTGCTGGGCAGGAGTGGACAGTGGGTGGACAAGAGTGGAAACAGCGGAAGGCTAGGCAGGAGCTCACAGCAGCCCGACTTGGGAGGCAGCAGTTGCAGCAGGACAGCTGTCTACAGATTTGGGATTCGCTTCAGAGATGGAGCCAGTAGGACCCAGCGTGTGGTGGAGAGAGGATGGGGTTGAGGATGATGCCTACATCTGGAAATCGTGGGGCCTGAGCGCCATTTACTGAGCTTGGGAAACGTAGGGCACAGCCAGTGTGCACTGGACTGGTTCGAGTGGGCCTGAGAGCGGGTCACGGTTGGGACCCCAGACTTACTGCTGGCGGGGTGAGGGTCAGAGGTCCAAGTGGGGGCGATGGAGAGAGGGGGTCCAATTTAGGATGTGCACATAGTACATCTTGGAGTGAGTCCTGACTCATCCAGGGGTGCCCGGCATCCAGACTTGCAGGGAAATTAGGAAAACGGCAGCGGCTGGAGGTGGCAATTAATCTCAGGGCAGGCAATGGTGGGAGTGTCCCCGTGGGGCTGAGTGGGGGCCAGGAAGGCATCGGAAGGTTGGGGGAGAGACCACAGGACGAGCTTTCTCTCTCTCTTTCTCTCTCTCTCTCTTTCTCTCTCTCTCTCTCTCTCTCTCTCTCTCTCTCTCTCCAGGAGCTGGAGCTCTGCTACCGCAGCCCCAGGGAACCCCAGCTCTTCTCTGAGTTCTACGTCAGCCACTTGGGGTCGGGGATCAGGCTGCAAGTGAGAGACAAAAAGGATGACACAGTGGTGTGGGAAGCCCTGGTGAAACCAGGTAAAGCCAAGTCCGGGGGGACTCAGAGGGAGGACGGGGAGATTCAGAGACGCGTGCACGTGGGTCTGTGTCATCATAAATGATGGGAGGAGATGGGCCAGGCCTTTTCTAGTCGTGCAACAGCCAGTGAAGGAGCAGGATTTGAACCTGAGTTAATCAGACCGCCAGCTGCACACACCACAGGGGCTCCATGCTGTCCTTGAATTGGGTGTTGACAGGCATGGACCTTCCGCAGAGTTTCTCATGAATTACAACAAACTAAGGGCCCCCTGGGGGCTCCGTCAGTCAGTGCCGCATCTGCCTCGGGCTCAGGTCATGACCTCGGGGTCCTGGAATCGAGCCCACATCAAGCTCCCTGCTCAGTGTCCCCATCTGCTCCTCCGTCCCCCTTTGCCACTCCCCATACCCGTGCTCGCTCTGCCTCAGATAAATTAATAAAATATTTTTTAAAAGGAAGAAGGTGGGGATCCCTCAGTGGCTCAGCGTTTTGGCGCCTGCCTTTGGCCCAGGGCGTGATCCTGGAGTCCCAGGATCGAGTCTCACGTTGGGCTCCCTGCATGGAGCCTGCTTCTCCCTCTGCCTGTGTCTCTGCTTCTCTTTCTCTCTCTCTGTCTCTCATGAATAAATAAATAAAATCTTTTTAAAAAAATAAAAATAAAAAGAGGAAGGAAAAGGTCAAGGCAACTGTCTCCGATAGTTGAAGTTCTCTCGTTGGGGAGGTGGTTAGTCGCAGCCTGGACTACATAAACCACACGTTCTGGGGTCTGAATGCCTCCATCTCTATGATTACAGCCTCAGTTTCCCCACATGCACGAGGAAGGGACTCCCCCAGGCAATGTCTAGGGGCCCCTGCAGTCCTTGTTCCAGCGCATGGACAGACCCCATCCACAGCTTGTCTTGAGGACGAAAGCATCTCAGAAGTAGGTGAGGTTCCGACAAGCAACAGCCCGCACTGTCACTGACGCTCCTCTGTCTCTGCCATCCCCAGGGGATCTCCGGCCTGTGGCTTCTCTGGCTCCTCCAGCCCCCGCAGGTCAGTGATGGGCAGGCCTCAGGCGCCGGGGCAGTCCTGGGTGCCCCGTGCATCCTGGAGGGGGCTGGGGAGAGAGAGGAAGGGACCTCCTTCCTCTATGCCCTGGGGCACACTGCATCCCCTCTGAGCCTTCATCCCCCACCGGGATCAGGCCTCAGGGGGATGCAGTGTGCCCCAGGGCATAGACCCTCCTCTTTCCCTTACTCTTGCCCAGGGGGGGATCCTCCTGCACAGATGTAGAGGCCGAGAGACAGCCTCGGAGGCCACCGTCTTGGGCCCCACCCAGCCCCAGCCCCAGCCTGGTGCTTGGCCTGATGCTGGCAGGAGGGATGCAGAGGAGGGAGTGAAGAGAGCTGGCGGGGGGTGGGGGGGTGGCAGTCAGAGGCAGGGGCCACTGTGGGGGCCCTTCTGGGTCCACGGCCAGCCTCGCCCTTTCCCCACAGATGCCCCGGCCTGGCTGCACTTCGTGGACCGGCATCGGGAGCAACTGGTGGCTCGGGTGACGTCGGTGGATCCTGTGCTGGACATGCTGCATGGGCAGGTGTTGAGCGAGGAGCAGTACGAGAGGGTGCGGGCCGAGGCCACGACCCCCAGCCAGATGCGGAAGCTGTTCAGTTTCAGCAGGTCGTGGGACCGGGCCTGCAAGGACCAGGTGTACCAGGCTCTGAAGGAGGCCCACCCTCACCTCATCATGGAACTCTGGGAGAAGTGGGGCGGCAACAGTGGCAAGCAGGCACCTCCTGGCCAGCCCAGCAGCTGCATCTCCAGCACCTGCCATGAGGCCTGGCTCTGCTGACCACTCGTAGGGGCCTCGGCATCTCCATCTGGACACAAGCACATGTCCGAGCACCCTCCGGCTCCGAAGTCTTGGGGCTCCAGCGATGCCCCCGCCCAGGGGGCACCACACAAGGCTCAGCTTTCCCAGGTGGGCTGTCGAGGCGCCACACTACATCTCAGGGAATAACCATCTGCAGCTGGCAGGACTTCTGCGGACCTTGCAGGAGCCTGAGCTGGGAGCCCGGGGTGGCAGGCGCCGCAGCCCAGCCTGGAGCTGTCCCGGGCCGCTCGGATGCAAGGAGGGGCAAGGGAGCCCTGCGGCTGGTGAGGGTGGGCTCCCGGGGGGAATCGGGGCCAGAAAGAGATTCATTTTTCACTTGAGCCTGTGGGGCTGGGTTTTTGCGTGAACCCAAACTGTGCTCCGTAGTTTCTGAAGGCAAGATGGGCTGCTGGAGCTGGGAGGGGGCAGAGAAGGATGCCACAGGGGAAACGGGGTCTGGACCCTACTTAGACGGCTCCTCCAGTACAAATGGACTCCCTCACCTTTTGCCCGCACTGAGCACCCCTGCCTTGCACTCCCGTGGCACCTGGTGCCCCTCATCCCCCTCAGAGCACTCAGCACGTGGCTTCATACATCCTGCTCCATTGCTGGCCTCCCCGCACCAGACAGGAAACTCTCCAAGAGCGGGAGCCACGTGTGAACTCATCAGTTGACTTCAGAGCCTCGCACAGTGCCTGGCACGCAGGCGAGCATGAAGTGAAGCTTTGTTAGTAGGCACTTGGTAAAGGAACCCTCCCCGGGCACATCCCTCAGCTCCCATCCTGGCCAGTGCACATCCATAGGAACACAGGGCCGCCCTCGGGATGGTCCCCAAGTCGACAGGCCACCCCCACAGTCCCAGGGTGCCAGCAATCTTAGAACAGAACCTGCTGGTGTTAACAGATTTACACCAACATCCTTCTCATCGCAGGGGAGCCAGCTCTGCCCAAGATCAGGAAGCATGAGCTGATTGTAACCCCCACGATGGTCATCCTGCTCCCTTGGAGTCACTTCTCCCCCCCACTCACTCCGGCCCACTCCCCTTGACATCACCCTCTACCTCGCAGCCCCAGGGATACTCTTCTTCGGCATTCCTGACTCTGAGGTTAAGACAAGATCACCAATGCACAGGCTCCAGCCGGTGCCCTGCATGTGCTAAGACAGGAACATTACGCCTTCCCTTCCTGGGGCCCCATAAACGCTCCCCCTTGCCCACTAACACAGCTCACCCAGCTCCTTGCTGCAGTGACGTGGCTCTCTGACCCCTGCTCGGCTGGGGCCTAAATTCGCACTGTCAGAACACCCCCAAACCTATTATTTGGGACCGCGGGCATTTGCATGTCATGAAACTACATCGTTCCACGTGGGGACCACAGGCAGCGAGCTGGGTAGATGGGGTGTCTCAGACTGAGAAGTACATGGGGGGCGTTGGGACTGTAAACTGAATTAGGGGACAGCTCACAGGGGCCACACAGGGCACTGCTGGGGTCTCACAGGAAGACAAGGAAAAGCTACTGGGGAGGCAGGAGGAAGCTAGATCTTGGGAAAAAAAGATGGGGGAGGGAGCACAAAAGGAAGGTCCTCGGGTATTACTAGGTCAGTGGAAGGTGGAGAAAAGCCAGCTGCAACGACTCTTGACTCTCGACTCTCGGATCAGAGCCTCAAAGTGAATAGCCAGTGCCCTCTGTGCCCTAGAGTTTCCCAGTAGCCTTTGCTCCCAGGGGCCCATCTCTCCATTGAGAACAAGCTGTAGTCTGACCAGGGCAGGGAGCCTCTGTCTTTGCTCAAAGGCTGTCAGCCCTCCCTACCTGGGAGCTTCACTCTCAGGACTGCGAAAAGACACCAAGAACCATTAATGTGCCAAGAAAAGAAGCTTTACTGTCCCTGGTCCACCGGGACGACCTCCGTCCAGCCCACTCGATGCCAAGTGTATACAAACCTAGTAACACCCACAAAGCCTCTGGCATCCATTCACAGTCCCCCAGCACAGTGAATTCATACCATCCCACCCCATCCCCAGAGGCAAAACCCATGACTGTATTCCCACTACTTCCTCTGGCGGCCACCAAGACCTATACCCCCAAGGTCTAGCAGAACGCAAGTGCCAGACATTAGATGGACATTTGCTGAATTCACACAAGGAATGAATTCTCAAGGAAGGATGCCTTTTTTTTCCTTTTTAAGATTTTACTTATTCATGGGACAGGTAGAGACACAGGCATGCGTGTGGGACTTCGGGGACTTAGGAGCCCCTCAGTGGCTTTTCTTAAGGAATCACTACCTCAGGACTTCTGGAAGGCAGGCAATACTCGTCCCGATGATGAGAGCAATACAGACTCCCTTGCTCTGGTCCAGGCCCTAATCCTGGAACCAGGGAAGGAAGGGGTCCCAGGGAGAACCCGTGGTCCCCTGTACTGTGGTGAGCCCCAGCCAGGAGGGCGGCTTGGAGAAGGAGCCAGGGAGCAGGGAAATGCCCGGATGGGAGCATGACAGGAGGGCACTTGATGGGAAGAGATGGCATTAGGCAGGCGTCCTTGGCTCTGTCCCTGGTTTCCTAGCAACAGCCGTGGAGCAGGTGGTTGCTAGGCAACTTGGGGCCACCCAGACAGCTGGTGGAGATCCTCCGTCTGCGTGGGCATGGATCAGAACAGCACAGGGCAGCATCAGTGCCAAGAGTGGCCCCTTGGCCCATTACTTGTATTCTCTTGTGTGTTGATTGCTTTAGTTGCACAGAGAACAATGTAACATGAAGTCTGGAAAAACAAGGGGGAGACCATCGCTGTCCCAACGATGCAGGAATGACCACCTTTACCTCTCCAGTTCTGGCCCATCTCTGCAGGAATACATTCCACCCCGTGGCCGTCCCTGCACACGTGGTTTTGAATCCTGCCTTTCTGGCTCGGAATCAGATCAGCTCGAGGACTTGTCAAGAGTCTTCAGGGGACTTCTGTGTGGAGACCATGCACGGTCCCATGGGAGGGGCTGGGGCAGATCCATCATTTAATTCATCAGGTCCTCCTCTTGTTCCCAAGCTGACCTGGCTTCCCACAATTTTCTGCCGTGGTGAGCACTACTGCAGTGCGCACCCTGTTATAGAGAACCTTCCTTTACTCTTGGATCCTTGTCTCTAAATCAGTAATAAAGGGGCGAGATGATCCTATCAGGACATGAATGTCCGCATGACTTTCTCCATCTTGCTGGGCTGCTTCCCTCAGGGGCAGTACCAGCATTCTCAGCACCAAACAGACTGATCTCACCTCACCTGCTACCCATCTATTAAGTCCTTTGCTTGTAAATGGGGAGACACCCTGAAGAGAAAGAGTTGTGCCCAAAGTCGCATGGCCAGCAGCAAGGCTAGTGCTAGGTCGGGGGCCTCACCCCAGCCCAGAGCATGACGGAGGTCTGGAACATCCTGTGCTCCTAAGTTGCCACCAGCTACTTCTGAAGCCATCCACTGGCCATAGAGTGGTGCTTGTGTCTCCCAAACACTCGGAGAATGTGTTTGCGTTGACAATCTACCATGACAGGAAAGATAGGATGCGGGGGGGTGGGGCGGGCACCTGGGGAGCTCCGTTGGTAAAGCACCTGCCTCGGGCTCAGGTCCTGATCTCAAGGTCCTGGGGTCGAGCCCCACATCAGGCTCCCGGCTCCACAAGGGAGCCTGCTTCTCCCTCTCCCTCTCCCCCTGCTCATGCTCTGTCTTTCTCAAATAAATAAATAGAATATTTTTAAAAAGAGAAAGAGAAAGGAAAGTACTTAAAAAGTCCCAGTCTGAAGGAGAGGATGGGGATCCCTGGGTGGCGCAGCAGTTTAGCGCCTGCCTTTGGATCAGGGCGTGATCCTGGAGACCTGGGATCGAATCCCACGTCGGGCTCCCGGTGCATGGAGCCTGCTTCTCCCTCTGCCTGTGTCTCTGCCTCTCTCTCTCTCTCTCTGTGACTATCACAAATAAATTTTAAAAAAATTAAAAAAAGAAAAAAGAAGGAGAGGATGATATTCAGGGGTCCTGGTCTTTGCCCCCAGGAAATCCCTTGCCCGGGCTCTGGAGCTGTCATTGGCCAGTCTGAGAAATATTCAAAATAACCCATTGCACAGTGGACGTGTCTTTGGGGTGGGGCTTTGGATCCAGGGCCTCACATCTCACGTGGTTGTTGGGTGCTCATGGTCACCCACAGGCAATGAAAGGGACGGATGAGGGTTAAGTGCTGTGGCCAGGAAGCCCACCAACTCCATCCTCACTCCCCAGCCAGGCCCAAGCAGAGGCATGGGGGGCTCTGTCCCCTTCACGTCGGCCCTTCCCGCTGGCTATGTGGTCCACGCAGTAAGGCCCCGCTGAGCAGTGGGGAGCACAAGGCTCAGGAAGAGACCTGGCAGAGAATCTTGGTCACTGAGTACCCCTCCCCGGGCCATGGACAGGGCATGTGCAGGGCCAGCGTCATGGGCAAGTGACCAGAGCACTTGCATGTGCCCCCCACCTCCCCTTGAGGCTTTGTGCCTGGTGATCACCATCTTGAAATCCTTAGTCATTTTATCCCTGACTTTGTGTTTGTGAGTGAAGCCCAAGGGTCAGCAGAGCACGTGAGCAATCGGGAGTAGGGAACAGGGAGGCCTCGAGCCTCAGCTCGCATAGGGTCCTGCAGCCCTAGACGGGTTCTTGGCCGCCAAACACAGCCTGGGCTTCTCGGCCCCTGCTCAGCAACCCCACTACCCCCCGCCATCCGTAGGAGCCGGGGTTGGGCACAGCCCCTGGGTCACCTTAGGGCAGGCCACAGCGGTCCCCGCCATACTCAGGTGAAAGCACCCAGGAACATTCAGCAGGTGACAGCCTCTCCCCCACTCCTGATCCCGGGACCCTCCCTCCCACCTTGCAGTGTCCACAATACAGCATGAGATGTCAGGTGGGAGCCCATGAGAGGAGGAGATGTCTGGTTTGATTTCTGGGTCCCCAGCCAGGGCCCCGAGCTGCGGTCACAGTCCGCAAGAGGGAGAATCCCGGCTTAGATGCAGGTGCACTTAGCACCCGCCATTTCCAGGACCACAAACATCTGTGGCCCAATTTCTGGGGTTCCTGGAAGGCCCCCTCCTCATCCCACCCTGTCCCCCACATCCCACTCTTCACATCCTAGGTTCCCCCTCAACCTCCCCTCCCCACTACCCCATACTCCTCACCACCCTACACAACCCTACATTCCCCATCCACAGGCCCTCACCCCGCGCTTTGTCCACCCCAGGCTCCCCTGCTCCCTGTGCACCCTCCACTCAGAGCATTCCTCCACCCTGACCACCCCTCACCCCACCGTCTCGGGCTCCCCTCCTACCCTGCATTCCCCTCTGCCCTATACTCCCCCAACCCTATAGTCTCCCCACCCAGTGCTCTCTCCACCCAGCACACCCCCCACCCCTTGCACCCTCCATGCGCCACATCCCCCCAGCTTGGAGGGCAGGCCCGGGAGTGGGAGGTGGGCCCCTGGGAGTGGGAAGAGTGGGTACAGGTACAGCCTGAGTGTGGGAGGCAGCTGTCAGGCAGGTGTGCAAGAAGTGCAAGCTCCTAGCAGGAACCCATAGGCAGACCCTGGACAAGCTCCTTGACCTCCTCAAGACTCAGTTTCCCCATTTGCACCCTGGAGAAAATACCAGTGATTAAGCCCCAGGGTGGCAGAAGCTAAGCACCCCATCTCTGTGGAAAGGTCCCAGCTCCTGGCAGGGTCAGTGCGGGCACCAGTACGAGTATCCGCACCCATATCCTGGGACTCCCCACGGGGTGGAGGCCGTCACCAACACGGGCATGTGACTGTGGGTGGGACAGACACAGACTCCTGATTCCTGAGTCCATTTTCTGCAGGTGGGTTCCCCGAAGTGGACGGAGGACACCGACCCTCTCAGCCCCAGGGCGGAGACTCCTGGAAGAGATGTGCTCTCCCCGCTGCAAGAGGGGTAGGTGCTCCAGGCCTGTCCCACAGGCAGCCTTTGGTCCACTCAGGGCCTTCGGCCAGTCATGGCTCCGGGCCCAGGGCTCTGGAGGGTTTTCCTGGAACACTCTGGCTCAAAGCAGAGAGTGAGGCTGCAGCTTGGAACCTTCTGGTACGTGCCTCTCAGGGCTCCCTGGCCCGGGACAGACTTCGTTATCTCATCTCATCTTGAGACCAGCTGGAAAGACGCCAGACTGACTGAGGCACAGAAGTGGCATCACCATTTCTACCATCACCCAATTTCTGTGCTTGGAACCTTGAGACCACCAAGTGGCCCACTGGAGAACTAAGTCACCTGACCCACGGCTTGCCCACCTCCAGACTGGGCATGAGGTCATCCCAGATCACCCAGCCTCTAGCCAACCTGCCAGCCAGACAAATGACAAAAGCCTGTAGAGATCAGCTGAATCAACTCAATCTGGAAGAAGCTCCCAACCGACCCACAGAATTGTGAATAAACTCTGTGGGTTTTGTTTTGTTTTGTTTTGCCCATCTGGTATCTGAGAAATGATAACACAGTATAGTTTTGTTTTATTTTTGTTTTTAAACAATGGCCTTACTAAGGTGTAATACACATATCATGACAGTCATCCACAGTGAGTGGACACATTGATGAATTTTAGAAAATTAGAGAGCTGTGCAACTCTCAACACCATCAGGGTTTAGAACATCTCCATCACTCTAAAAAGTTGCCCCTGTCTGCAGTTTCTCATCTCCCCACCTCCCTCTCCAGCCTGGGCAACCATCCATCTGCTTACTGTCTCTGTAAATAAATGTGTCTCTTCTGGACATTTCCTGTAAGTGGGATCATACAGCCTGTGGTCTTGTGCACCTGGCTTTTCTCCACTTGGGGTAAGGTTTTTGAGGTTCATCCACGATGCTGCATTTATCAGTAGCTCACTTCCTTTCATTGCATAATATAATCTGATTGCACGAATAAGCCACATGTTGATTATCCTTTTACTAGGTGATGAACATTTGCATAGTTTCCAGTTTGGGGCTATTCCCAATAACGCTGCTATGAGCATTCACCAATGAGTCTCTATCTTCCTGTGAAAGCCTTTCATTTCTCATAGGTAGATGCCTGGGAGAGGAATTCCTGATATGGCAGGTGTATGTTTTTATGAACCCGCCAACCCATGTTTCCAAAGACACTGCACCTCTTTACATTCCCAGCGACAGCACTGGAGGATGGCAGGTTCTCCACCTCTAGCAGACTAGAAGCTTCATGAGCTGCAGTCTCTGGCTGTGAGATGGGAGTCTGTTGGAGCAGCCATTCAACCCTTGCATTCCTCATTCAACAAATACTATCTGAGCACCTGCCACTGTGTAGTAGGCTCTGGCCCTGCAAGAAATCCCTGGCACCTCCAGGAGATGGAGAGAGAGAGAGAGAGCACCCTGAGGACATTGCTTCTGCACCCTTGTCCTGGACTCCCCTGGGTCTTTTCCTTAGAGGAGGCCATGAGTACCTTGATGACAGTCTGAGTTGGGTCTTTGGCAACCGGCAACTGGCAGGCCTGCCAGCATACCTCTCCAACTCCTTGGGACCCAGAAAGTCTCAGTGGCTGTTCTCCTCACATTGCACAGGGCAACACCAGCCTGTCTTGGAACCTCCTGGAACCTCAGCGCGCAGCTACCAGGGGAAGCCAGAGAAGGGCCCGGGGAATGATGCCCAGAGAGGCCTGGGTAGGGGCTGCGGAGAAAGTACCTGTTGCTAATCAAACGTGATTAGCTGGGATTCGGCACTTGGGGTGAGGAGGGCGAGGGAAAGCCCAGCCCGGGATGGGCAGATACAGTAATCGCAGGAGGGAAAGATGGTGAGGAAGAAGAAAATGCACCATCTACCTCTGGGCCTTGGGATAGTGGGAGCCTTGGTTTCGTGCCTATTCTTGCCTACGGGGCTTCTAACTTTCAAGTTTTCTCAAAGATTATGGATTCGGTTTTTTACGTATTATATTTTATTTTATTTTTAAAGATTTTATTTATTTATTCATGAGAGACACACAGAGAGGCAGAGACATAGGCAGAGCGAGAAGCAGGCTTCATGCAGGAAGCCCGATATGGGACTTGATCCTGGAATCCAGGGATCATGCCCTGAGCCAAAGGCGGATGCTCAACTGATGAGCCACCCAGGCGTCCCTACGTATTATATTTTAGATTAAAAAATAAAAGCAAAAACCAGAAAGACCTGTAATAAATATATCTTTTAAAAGGACATATCAATCCCCGGGGAAGCTCCGCACGCCTCTGCGCTCCCGGTGGTCCCAGCCCGCAGCTCGCACCTCTGCGCGGACTCCCCTCCTGGTCCCGCCCCCGCCGGTTGCCATGGGAACAGGCCGCGGGCCGCGGCGCGGGTCTCCGGCGCGGGCGGGGGCGGGGAGGAGCCGGGGGAGGCGCGCGCCGAGCGGTCCCCGCCCCTCCCGGGCAGAGCCGCCGCGCAGTCCGGCCGCCGCCCACCGCGCTCCGCAGGCGACCCCCGCGCTCCGCGCCCATGGCCGCCCCGCTCTTCCCGCGCCAGCCCTGGGCCCCCGCGCCGACCCGCCCGGACCCCGCCGTCGACCCCGGGGGCCTGTTCGACGAGCCCCCCCCGGAGGAGCCCCTCGCGGCCCGCGCGCCCAGGGCGGCGGCGGGCAGGAGGGCAGGTCGGCGCGCCGGCGGGAGGGCGCAGGGGGCCCGCACGGGGCAACCCCCCAAGGCCGCGGCGCGCCCCCCGCCCCAGGAGGAGGCGCCCCCCCGGGACGAGGGCTGCTACCTCGACCATTTCCCGCACCTCTCCATCTTTATCTACGCGGCCATCGCCTTCTCGATCACCTCCTGCATCTTCACCTACATCCACCTGCAGCTGGCCTGAGGGCCCGGGGGCCCGGGGCTGGGGCGGGGGGCGAGGAGGGAGCCCGCGGGCTCGGCCTGGGTGTGCGGAGCGCGCTGCACACCCTCCATCTAGCTTCTGCTGCTTGCTTCTTTTGTCCTGTGCTTGTCACTACCTTTGTGTCACTGCGCATCTGGAGGCGCGTCCGAGGCAGCTGCCAGGAATGAAATAAGAATGTTTGCGCCTGAGATTCGGGGAGGGGTCACCCCTGACGTCTAGAGGAGCGGGGTGCGGCTGACGACTGATCGTGTCCGTGGACCCTACACTTCAGGAGGTGGGAGCGCGCGCAGAGAGCCCAACCTTCGGTTTCTTAAGGGCCGAGCTGGCGGAAGGGCCCCCGCGGGAGGGTCGGCGCCCTGGTCTGCGCCCTGTGATGCTACATCGCCCCCGGAGCACTGGCCGGGTCCCACGCCCTCCCCCCGGGACTGGCAGACCTGAGGGCTCCGCGGACGCCGCCGGAGCACAGGACACAGTGAGTGGCATCGTCGGGGTGGCTCGTCCTCGCCCGTCCCCGGGGCTGGAGCTGAGCCCGACTCTGCGTTTCTCCTGCTTTAGGCTGTGCTGCGGCTGCGGAGCAGCGAGGAGAGCCACAGCGGGAGGGGCCGTCCTGGCAGGAGGCCACATTGTCGTCGGGTCCTGGACGGCGTGGGACCTGCGACTGCAGGCCTCCTCCGGACGCGGGGCCATCTCTGGGCGCTGCACGGGATGAGACTCTGGGGCCCTGGCTGGGGTGCGCGGGAGGGTGTTCCTTCTGCATCTTTGGCGGCTTCTGGGGCAATGGGACCCAGGACGAAGGGCGTGGGGTATCTGTTATTGGCAAGAATTCCTGCTGGAGAACTACCCGACCCATAGGAGTGGTCATCTCAGACCCAAGAGGCCTAACACCGAAACCCCCTCACCTGCCGTCTCCTTTTACTCCTGAATGTTAAATGTCATCAATCCAGTGCGCTACCACCTTACCTGGAAATGTTTGTCTTACCTCTAATGAAATAAATCCCTTTTGCAGCCTCCTGTATACGGAGTTCTCACTTAATTTAGAGCCCTGCAGGGGCTTGCCAAGCTTCCTGGTCTGCTGGGTTTCACCCCATAATTCTCACAGCATCCCTACCCTCCCTCCTAAACACTTGTCCCATGATCAGCCTTCTCAGGTGCAGCCTCCCCCTCCACTAACTGAGTATGCAGGCCTCTAGGGCACCCTTCTCCATATCTGATTCCCAGGATGCATCAAAGTCTGGTTCTGTCCCCTCACATCAGGTCTGAGAGGTCCCTTGTGGCTTTATCTGCTGCTCCTCAGATTTCTTCCCCCATTGCTTCCATTATCAAGACTCGTCTTGATACAGTACAGTACAGTCCCCCCACTAAGCTCTAGGATTTGCCCCTATTCACCCAGATTCTGTCTTTATAAGCTCGGTAAATTCCAGCATCAGAGACTTGTCACTCCCCAGTTCTGTGATCCCATGATCCCACATCACCGCAGCCCCACTATCTTGCTTGCCCTTCTGCACTTCGTTGCAGTACTACAAACCCGATGCCCTTGTTCCCCAATGTCAGCCTGTGCTTTACACCCATAGTTTACTACAATGATGCCCCCAACAACTAGTGGCTCTATTCCCCAAAATTAAGTCTCCAAGGTACCTGCAATATGTACCTTCCCACGTTTCAGTCTTGGATATAGGATCTCTCCTACCTACTTCTAATATTTGACTAATAATCACTGAGTCCCCATACATAGCTCTGTGTTCTCCAAACGGTTCCATTGTTTCCCATTCACACATCCCCCAGAATACCCATTATACGGTCCTTCAGTGACTACTCAGGATATGACCCCCCAGTAATCTCCCCTCCACTAATCCCCTGAGAGTAGATTCTCCCTGCCATTCCTAAAGCCAGAGTCCCCTGTTCCTCAACATATGCCCCCACTCCCTACCCCAAATTCCAATATCTGGTTCCCATGACTATTGTTAACTAGATTATCTTGCCTCTGTAATCTGAACATAGGCTCCAATATTCTCCCTAAAAGTCCAGTCTCATTTGATCCCCTTATTTCAGGATTCCTTGTGTGTTCCCCCCAAACTCTGAAGATCACTGCCTGATAGGGGGCTCCAGTCTTCCCTAACGTTCACCCCATCATGGTTGACCTCAGTATTAAGCTCCTCCCACCCCCAGAATGCTTTCTTCCCATACGCCCATGTTCTCCCGTTAGCCTTAATTTTCTCCATACCCTAAAATTCTTGAAACATCTGAAATCTCCCAGATCTCCTTGAAATTCCTGATTCCACTGGGCTCCAGGACTTGGTCCTTATTTTCTAACCAATATTAAAATTCTTGTACTGTTACACCATCCATGTGTACCTTCAGCATCTTTTCCTTTTACATAGTTTAAATATCCCGTGATAGAGGTTCCTGGGTGGCTCAGATGGTCAGGCATCTGTCTTTGGCTCAAGTCATGTTATCAGGGTCCTGGGATTGAGTCCCACACTGGGCTCCCTGCTCAGTGGGGAGTCTGCTTCTCCCCCTCCCTTTGTTCATTCTCTCAAATAAATAAATATCTAAATATCTAAATATACATACAGCCTCTCCACTCAAAATTTTTTTTTAATTTTTATTTATTTATGATAGTCACAGAGAGAGAGAGAAAGAGAGGCAGAGACATAGGCAGAGGGAGAAGCAGGCTCCATGCACCAGGAGCCTGATGTGGGATTCGATCCCGGGTCTCCAGGATCGCACCCTGGGCCAAAGGCAGGCGCCAAACCGCTGCGCCACCCAGGGATCCCCCAGCCTCTCCACTCAAGTGCTAATGGACATCTTTTCAGGGTTCAACCATAAAAACAAATAGGCCCATTTTGGGGGTCAATTTGCCATGTTGCTCAAAAATCAAATCCTAAAGAGGGTCTTACTGACCTGGCTAGGATCATGTGCCCACCTTTGGCTGGAAGGCGGAAGGGATAACTTAAGATACGATGCAATAGGAAAGAAAGTTTTCCAAAGGAAAGCTGGAGTCACCAAAACCATGGAGGGTGGGCAGGCAAAAATAACTAGGCATCCCGTAAAGTGACTCTTAGCAGATCACAAATGATGGCGGGAAAGACAACTTTTGGGGGAAACTTTTCCCATTATGTATTGAGCTGTCAGGGGTCAGCAGGTATATGGGGGCAGTGAACAGTGGTTTCTGGATACCATGGCATAGTTTGGAAGTCTATGTTGGGGGACACAGTTGGAATCTAGCCGTGTGGAACAGTGGAATCTCAAACTGGAAGAATGAATGGATCCATTTTTAAAAAGATTTTATTTATTTGAGAGAGAGAGAAAGAGCGCACAAGCATGGGGAGGGATGAACAGTGGGGAGGGGCAGAGGGAGAGGAAGAAGCAGCTCTGCACTGAGCAGGGAGCCTGACACGGGGCTCCATCCCAGGACCCCCAGATCACGACCCAAGCCGAAGGCAGATGCTCCACTGACTGAGCCAGCCAGGCGCCCCTAGAGCACATACTCATTATTTTTACCAACATTGCTGAGATATAATTCACATAACACAGAACTCATTCATTTACTATATCCACAGAGTTGCACAGCCATCACCATCATCAATATTGGGATATTTCATTACCCTGAAAAGAAACCCTTCACCCCTTACCCATCTCCTTCCAACTCCAGCCCCGCTCCCATCCCTGGGCTGCCACTAATCCACTTCCTGTCTCTGGATTTGTCCCATCTGCACGTTTCCCATACGTGGAATCATACAGTACATGAGTGCGTGGCCCTTTGTGACCAGCTCCTTTCACTTACTACATTTCCGAGGTTCACCTGTCACAGCATGTAGTAGCTTCAGTTGTACTGCTGAAGTGTCCCATTGCATGGATATACCACATTTCATGTATCCATCCATTTGTTTGGTTCATTTGGGTTTTTTCTGCTCTATGGCTACTATGAGTAATGCTGCCGTGAACATTCACATACAATCTTGTGTGCACGGACTGAGTGCAGAAGAACCTCTTACACAGTAGTCCCCTAGAATCCTGTTTGTTTCTAGAAGGTTGGTAGTCACAGGAGTGCTGATGATACTGACTCTATACGGGCCCTCTGTCTCGTTCACGTTCATGCCATGACCTGTCTTGGGGCTATATGTTTCAGGTCCCTTGGAGATTAACACACCTGCACTAGAAATGCCCACCCAGGCCAGGATGGGGGCAGGTGGGTTTCAACCTCCCTTGAATCTGTTAGCAATAAGAGTCCTTCCCTTGCCGATGCAGCAACGGTGCCACGAGATCCAGTTCAAGGCTAGCTGTCAACGGGGTGGATGCCAGTCCTCTGAGTTGCATGTGAACCTCTGATGTCATACCACTGCCCTCTGCGCATCCCCTCGCTCTGTAAACATCTATGGACCGGGGACCGGACTTGGTGGAGTGTAACTGCTGGGTGGCCGACCTCTCTCATCCTGTGGCAGGAAGTTGCCCTAAACGGTGTTAACTGTGTGGCTGTTTCCTGGTCTCAAAGTGCCTTCTCAGACTGGGGAACACTCTAGTCCCTTCCCCACCTTCTAACTACATTGATATTGGCTCTTTACTTTTTGGAAACGCCATGCCCAGCAGTCTGCCTACCAGTGGCCTGCACTACAGCAGCAGGATGGGGGCACAGGGAGGGGAATATACAGGCCTGAGTCTGGGGAATCCAAGGTTGGTATTACAAAGTCAAAGGCTCTGACCCCGAGGTGAGGAGAAAACTGGTGAGGCCGATGCTGGAGGGAATGGCACCTTGAGGCAGCGTGGATAACCAAGAGATTATTATCCAGACTTCTCATTTTTTGTGGGAGGAATTTAATTATTAGAGGATGACAGGGTCAAGTAGATTAATCTGTTCCTGTGGAGACACCCCCATGACAAACAGTATCAATATCCACCAGTTACCAAGCACTCACTCAACATGAGATGAACTCCTGAGTTTGTTTTTTTTTTTTTTAAGCTGGGTGTGGAGCCTGATGCGGGGCTCAAACTCACACGACCCTGAGATCAAGACGTAAGCTGGAATCCGGAGTCGAACGCATAACCACCTGAGCCCCCAGGCATCCCTGAACTCCTTGAGCTCTAGACGCTGTGGACTTTATCCTCCTGTCCAGATCACGTCCGTATTTTAAGTGCTCTCAGACAAATCGTATTATTATTATTGCATCTGTGAGGCCAAGCAGGTGTCAGCTGTTTCCTAGGCAAGCGGCCCACCTCCTCGTGTGTATGAATACTCTAATATCTGGGTTTAATCAGGTCTATGAGTAAACATGTCACAAACCTAGGCACTCAAAAGAACAGAAATGCATTCTCCCCTGCTCTGGAGGCCAGAAATCCAAAACAAGGGTGTCACACACCCCCACCCCACAAGTGCCTTGCAGGAAAGGTCTTTGCTTCTTCCAGCTGGTGGTGGCTGCTGGCGCCCCCAGGCGCATGACCCCATCACTCCCACCGGCCTCTAGGATTATACTAGGTCCTCCTCTTCCATCTCAGATCTCTTGCCTTTTTCTAGTGAAAACACTGGTCACTGGATTTAGGGCCCACCCAGATAGTTCACAAGACTCCCCTTATCTCTACATCCTGAACATAATTATTCTTTTCCCAGATAAGGAACAATGACAGGTTCCAGGAATCAGGACATGGATGTATCTTTGGGGGAATCACCATTTAACGCTCTATACTAGATTTATTTTTTAAGATTTATTTATTTTAGGGAGAGTATGCATGCACACACGTGTGAGCAGGGAGGGGGCAGAGGGAGAGAGAATCTCCAAGGAGACTCTCCATCGAGTGCGGATCCTGACTCAGGGCTCGATCCCACAACCCTGAGATCATGACCTGAGCTGAAACCAAGAGCTCAACACTCAACCGACTGAGCCACCCAGAGGCCCCTCTATACTAGGAAATGTTAAATAAGCTACAAACATGGCGCCTGGCTGGCTCAGTTGATGGAGTATGCGATATTTTTAAGATTTTCTTTATTTTATTTATTTATTCATGAGAGACACACAGAGAAAGGCAGAGACACAGGCAGAGGGAGAAGTAGGCTCCCTCCAGGAGCCCAATGCGGGACTAGATCCCAGGACCCCAGGATCACGCCCTGAGCCGAAGGCAGATGCTCAACCACTGAGCCACCCAGGCATCCTGGAATATACAACTCTTGATCTCAGGGTCATGAGTTCAAGCCCCACCTTGGGCGTAGAGATTACTTAAAATAATAACAGCAGATTGAAAACGAAAGCCTTTGCAATATATATATCTCACGTACAGGATTGGAAAAAAAGACTCTTTGATAATAAACAGATTCCAGGTGAATACAGGCATCTTAAATCTATGAATATTTAATTCCAAGTATTTTTTTTTTTTTTTTTTTTATTATTTATGATAGTCACACACACAGAGAGAGAGAGAAGCAGAGACATAGGCAGAGGGAGAAGCAGGCTCCATGCACCGGGAGCCCGACGTGGGATTCGATCCCGGGTCTCCAGGATCACGCCCCGGGCCAAAGGCAGGCGCCAAACCGCTGCGCCACCCAGGGATCCCTTTAATTCCAAGTATTAACGCCCTGAGCTACTCTTCTACATAAAGGAGAAACTCGAAATCCTGTTCTTTTGGAAGACATGGAAAGTAAGCAACACTGTAGGAGCAGCTACTGCTATTCTGCTCTTTTTATGGGTGATATAACACTTCACATGGATTAATTTCAGAAGAAAATATTAGATTCCACTAAATCCAAGCACGAGGCAGCTAAAATTTCCCACTGTGGGCACTAAATATTTGATGCGTAGGAGTATGAATAAGTAAGTTAAAAATATTAGGGACAAGGCAAAACTAAAGTATGGGAGGAAAATGACATAAATACCTAGTGGTCAGTTCAGATACTTTGCTCCCGGCTGTTCTAGGCTTGTCCCTCCACTCCAGCTACACTTGCCTCTTCTGTGTCCATGGTCTTCCCCAACCAGGCTCCCACAGAGCAAACAGCTCCACATCTCCAACACCATGATCACAGAAAGCATTTATTTTAGGAACGAAAACAACTTCTCTCTTTACTAAGGATCACACAGGTGGTGTTTCTCTATTTGCTTCTTCCCATCGGCTAATTTGCTGTGTAAGGCAATTCGTGGACGAGAGCAGGCCACGGGTGCCAGCACCCATCCAGCCATGCAGTGGCTGGTTCCTAACGAAGCTGCCCACTTAACCTTTTTCTCATTTGTTCGCATCCAAAGAATAAGTCAGAAGGATCAAGGTTACAAGGAGCCCCTGATCAAGGAACTGCTTTTACAGATCTCTCTGCAGTCCTGGTGCCCGGTGACATGCTGCTGGACCAGGAACCCCTTCCCACCTGTGAGAGGTCTCTAGGGAACATGGGCTCCAAGGATTAGTTCAGGGTAGTGTAGATGCCCTAGCAGAGTGGGGCCAGACAGAGGGAAGTGCGGAGTAGAAGAAAGAGCCAATAAATGAAATCCCATAAGACATTCAGTTCACCAGAATATCATTCACATCAATCCCTTCCTATTCTACTTTCTGACAGGTTCCTGTCACTACTTAGAAATTACAGTATTTTCATTCTCTTGCCTTCCCGTTCCACAGTGTCCCTAATAGTCTGTAGTTTTCTGGAGTTCTGGACCATGAACACCAGGCTTTCCCTAAAATCACTAGTCCCGTGATCTCGGCCAGCATTTTCGAGTTCATCAAACAAAACAAGTGTCTGCTTAAGTTGGGCCTGCATAATTTTTTGTTCCTCTAATTCTGCGAGAAGGGCCTGCTTAGTGCCTAATTCAGTCTTATACTTCTCCTGTAACTGTTCAATTTCCTCCTGGAGGAGCCGGAACTCTTCCTCACTACAAGGATGCAGCTCCTGGGGTTTGTCTTCCGGAAGCAAAATGTTTGGGGGAATGCGCAGAATCAACTGTAAAAACAGCTGCTCCATTTTGCCAAAAAGGTTATCGAAACGTCCCTTCATGAAGCCGAGGAATTTCTCTGTGCATTTACGAACCTGGACGGGGCTGATCTCACAGCCTGGGAGGTCACCTAGCTTTTTCAGAATGACCTGTTCGACGGCCTGCATCACTTCAAACAGGTAGTCTTGAAATGCAATGTAGATTCTCAGCATGCAGGTTTGCGGTGTGAAGCCGAAGAACTGGGCCTCGTAGGTCATCGGATCCACAGACATCTTGGCTTATTTTGTTTGGTTAATTCTGACTATGAAAAATCTGCAAACGTAAAGAAAGAAAAAAATTCATTTGGATAAGAAATCAGCTGATGAAAGCGACAATTCCTATATTGCAAAGAGCCAGGAAGCCAGCAAACAAAACCCAAGGCACATGTGTTCCCCAATGCCTGACACTCCCTGCAGCCCTGCTCGTCCCATAGGCAACAAACCCGTGGCTCTCTGGCGCTTTCCCTCACCTCTCATCAGACAGGGCTCTGGCCCAGGGCTCAGACTCCTGAACTGCTACAGTCCCAGATGACTTTCATGGCATTTGGACTCAGGCAACGCCCAAGAGACTAGGTTTCTGGAGTTTCAGCGGCCTTTGTCTCCACTCTTCTGGCCACCGTGGCTACTGCTAGTTGCAACCTCTCCCCAGGTGCTCCTACTTTTTGACCACAACCTCATATGCTCTTCTTCCACCTTAGCCGTCAGGACTCTCAGCCCTGGGATCCTCTTCCTTATAGTCCCTCCCGCTTCACTTCCTTCCCTTCCCACCAGGCTCCCTGATCCCACACTCCAACCACACTAACACCAACGTCCTGTGCTCCTTATCCTTCCCACCTCACCGCCTGAAAAAGCCCCAATGGCAGGCTGAGTAAGTTTCCTGTCAGCTTTACAACCATGACCTGTTTTTTCAAGCATCATCATCTAGAAAGATGGCACTCTGATCCCTCCTTGACACTGCAGGACCTTAACCAAGGCACCCTTTTCTGAGCTGTACCAATACGCTTATCCTAGAAATAAGAGATGGTCCATTATTCCTTCAGATAAAGACAATTAGCTAAAAACAAATGGCTATCTCAGTCACCAGGTGAATTTAGGATAATCTTTATGAAAGAACTTAAAGTAAATGGTTCAGTCAAATCTTACGGGATGGCAGAATTTGTACGTATGTGATAGCTAACAACTAGGTGTAACTGCTTGGCTATGAAAATAGGGTCGAATTCCTTCCTGTCCTTTTCATCTCATCCACAGGTGACCTCCGATGCCCTGCCATCTGGACATGCATACTCAGTAATAAAACTGCTTTCTTTTCCATGTCTTAGAAAAGGATTCTGTGGTTGGCAGGATCTTCATTCCCTCCCACTCCCCTGTGCCTACCTTCAGGATCAAGCTCAAACTCTGTCAACATGGCTTACAAGTGCCTTCATCATCTGACCTTTACCAACCAGTCTCCCTGTTCAAGGACCGCAGGTGGGCGTCACTGAGTTGATACTTCCCATTTCACGGCACTATTTTAGGTACCTTTCTTATTCTCCCATCTTTTATCTCCCATACAAACCCACTCTGGCATTTTAATAGGTATCTTTTCAATCCAAATTTAATTCATTCCAGATATGTTGTAGACATTCTTAAAAACAGCTTTGTATGTAGCTGTTTATACTTGTATGTTTGTAATCCCTACACTGCTCCTGACATACTCCCTCAACTTTATCATACACACACACACACACACACACGCCACACTCGGCATGTCTTCTTGTGATGGACACCTAGTTTGCTCTTAGCACTTCCTACCAGAAATAGCGTCACGAACACTCTCCCATGTCTCCTCAGAGACATACACGCATGTTATTTACAGAGGCAAGTAACTGCTGGGCCGTGCAGCTGATTCATAACGTGATTTTACCAAATACTGTGAAATGTTCTCTAGAACACCTGGGGGGAGGAGGCAGGTTAGGCTGACACTCCCCCTGGCAGCATATGAAAATTTCTTATGTCTTCACTAATACTGGACATTCAATATTCTAATTTTTGCTAATCTGATAAGTGTAAATTTGTTTTAGGGTGTTGCTTTTTTGAAAACCAAAACTGGGGTGCCTGGGTGGCTCCATCCGTTAGGCGTCCAACTCTTCACTTTGGCTCAGTCATGATCTCAGGGTTGTGAGACTGAGCTCCGAGTTAGGCTCCATACCCAGTGGATTTTCTCTCTTCCTCTGTCCCTCCCTGTAAACCCTCTGTGCATTCATGCTCTCTCTTAAAAATAAAATTAAGTTATGAGAACTTATTTATAAAAAAATAAAGAAAACCACAGCCATCTAGCCCACACACAGGCTGGACACAGAGGGCTGAAACCACACTCTCCTGTCCCACCTAACATACTGTGGACATCGGCCTGACTTTATCACTCTGGGAGACCAGAGTACTTTCATTGTCCAAAGGGATCAACTCTTCCACGGAAAGCATGGATGATGTGCATGGACCCTGAGATTCAGAAACCCCTGCCTCAATTGTTTCAACCAATCCTGGACTGTGAGTGCAGGACTCCCACCCAGCCCTTATGGAGCCCTATATGGAGAGCTCCACTTCAATCCACACTTGCAATTCTCAACCTCCCCTCTTGCCCTTGTCCCTTGGAGAGCCTGCCAAAGCTCCTGGAGGTGTCCTCTACTGGGACAAGGAATACATTCAGAACGGATTTACCAATGGGTTGTGCAGGTGATATTTGGGGAGTGGGAAGAACTTTTTCTAAATTTACTTTTTAAGTAAACTCTACACCCAGCATGGGATTCTAACACCCCCCCCGCCCCCCAGGCAAAGCTATTTCAACATGGATCTCTCTGATTACAGGGAAGGTCCAGCACCTCTCCCTCCAGCCAAGTATCTGCTCTCCCCAGCCCTCTGCTTGCATCCTTCCTAGTCCACCACCCTACCTGATGGTCACTCCCTGTTCCAAAGATCCTCAGTGCGTCCTAATAACCGAGCGAACGAAGCCTGACACTCTCCACCTTGCCTGCGGGGACGAGCTACCTTCCTTCCGGGTGACGGTTCTTGCTCCCTCAAGGACAGACGCTGTGAGGAGCACCCGCACCTGCACCTGCACCTCCGAGGGCCCCTGGCAGCCCAGCCGCTCTCGACTCCCCCCAGCGCAACCCCCCGCCCTCCGAGCAGGACCTCCCCCTCGAAGGGCCTTCCCCTCGCCAGCAGGCCTCCGCCAGCGCCCCCGCACCTGGGCCTACCTTCCCTGCCAGGCCTCCCCACCATCGTTCCTCCGCCAGCGACTCTCCCCCAGGACCCCCACATACCGAGGCCTCCCCGCCAGCGCCCCCTGACCCGGGCCTTCTTCCCCAGGAGGGCCACCCCTGCCTGCGCCCCCGACCTGCCCCCCCACTCCCCATACCTAGGATTCCCCATCAGGGCCCCCCTCCAGGACAGGTACGCCATCTCCCCGCGACGCCGACCGAGTTCTTCTTCGGGACCCCCACCTCAGCCACGCCTCGCGGAGGCCACTTCCGGCGCGGCGCCAGCTCCCGTCGGGCCCCGCGGCCCCGCGCCAGCCAGGAGCTCGGGGAAGGCGGCGCGCGGCCCGCACGGCGGGCGCCCGGCGACGGTGCCGAGCGCGGCCGCTTCTGTCGCCTCCCCCCTGCCCCGAGAAGGAGATGCGGCTCCGCGGCCCTTACCCGAGCGGGCGCGAGGGCGACGACACCAACCGCGCACCGGCTTCCCGCCACCGCCTTTAAACCAGCGCCTGCAGCTGCGGAGAGGCGGGGCCGCTGGCTTCCCGGATGCCGACCGAATCCGGCCCCAGCGAACGAGGGCCCGGGCGGGACGGCGTCGTGCTCCTGATTGGCCGGTAGCGCGCGGCCGCCTCGCTGGGCGACGCCGAAGGGGCCGGGCGGGAAAGCCAGCTGTGGCCGGCGGGGATTGGCCAAGGGCGGGGGACTGACACGCCTCTCCCTGACGTTGTGGGCTGGTGGGTGGGGCGGCTGGGCGGGGCCCCGCGGAGGCGCAACTCGTGATTGGTCGGCGCGCTTTGCCGAGGGCTCCGGCGATTGGCGGCTGGCCGTCTGCGCGGCGCTGATTGGGCGACAGCCCGCTCTGGTCCCGCCCCGCCGCCGGGGCTGACTGGCGGAAGGGGAAGTGGGGGGGGCCGGCGGCGGTGGGGAAGATGGCGTACCAGAGCCTCCGGCTGGAGTACCTGCAGATCCCGCCGGTCAGCCGCGCCTACACCACCGCCTGCGTCCTCACCACCGCCGCTGTGGTGAGCAGCTGCAGCGCCAGCTTCTGTCTGTCCGCGCTACAGACCTCGGGAGGCGGGGGTTGGAGCCTCGGAGGAGCTCCCGAGGGGTTGGTCCCAGGAGTGGGTGGAGGCGTCCGGGGCTGGCTCTGGAGGGGTTCCGGGTGGCCTGTCCAGCGAGCCGGCGAGGGAGTGTTGCCCCAGGACGGGGTGCAGGGTCAGGGCTGCAGGCGGGTGTCCGAGAGAGAAGGGTGGACCTGGAGCAGGTCGGAGCTGCGGGCGAGGGGCAAGTGGTCCTGGGGGGCGGGGGGGGGGGCTTAGGGAGGCTGGAAGCTGCCGGGAGGGCAGAGCCTGGGGGGACGCCGTGGGGGAGCTCCCGGTGAGCTGTGTGGCTTGGCCCAGCCGCTCCAGGCGGCGCCTAGGTGATGGGCAGCTGCCCCCGGGTCCAGGGCAGCCCCACCAGCCCGCCCTGCCCTCAGGTCAACCCCAGCTATCGCCACAGGAGACAGTTTGATTTCTTTTGTTAGGTAGCGGGGTGCAGGGAGTGGTCGCGTTTGTACAGGACTCTGTACCGATCCCCTCCTCCCGCCTAAGAGGAAAGCCTCAGAGGGCTTGGCAGGAGTGAGACGGGGACGTGGTGGGACTTGTTTCTTGCTGTACTCGCTTTACGCAGCTTTTTTTTTTTTTTTTCCAGCAGTTGGAATTGATCACCCCTTTCCAATTGTACTTCAATCCTGAGTTAATCTTTAAACACTTCCAAGTAAGTGGTCGTCACAGCCACGGTTCACGTGCCAGTGGTTAAACTTGGTTGGTTTGAGGGTTGTTTTTTTTCATACTTGTTGATAGCAGATCCTCCGCCTTCTTGTCAAAACAAGAATCCAGTGGGAATATTTGATTGTGAGTCTTGATGTGGGGCTGGGAGGGTGGTAATAAAGCCGTGGTTCTCCATCCTGATTGGGTTTCAGAGTCACCTAGGGACTGTTTAAGACATTCTCAGGTTCCTCATGTACCCAAATTGCAATCACCAAAGGTGATTTTTATTTGTAAAGTGCATGGTTTTGATTTGATGTGTCCAGTTCCTATATTTAGAAATTACTGCTTCAGGAATGCCTGGGAGGCTCAGGAACTTGAGCGTCTGCCTTCAGCTCAGGTCATGATCCCAGGGTTCTAGGATCAAGCCCCGCATCAGGCTCTACACTCAGTGGGGAGTCTGGTTCTCCCTCTCCCTCTGCTGCTCCCTCTGCTTGTGCTCTGTCTCTCAAATAAATAAATAAAATCTTAAATAAAAAAAAAAGAAACAGTAAATTACAGATTCAGAGTTAATACTGCAGTTTGAGAGGAGACTGACCAGCCCAGGGAGAGTCTGAGGGTCCCTGTGTTGCCCACTCACCACCTCAGTGTTATCTCCACGGCCCACTACAGAAACTCAACTCAGTGCTTTTATTTTTTTTTAAGATGTATTTATTGATTTTATGATAGATTGAGAGAGAGGCAGAGACACAGGAGGAGGGAGAAGCAGGCTCCATGCCGGGAGCCCGACGTGGGTCTTGATCCCAGGACTCCAGGATCACACCCTGGGCCAAAGGCAGGCGCCAAACCACTGAGCCACCCAGGGATCCCCTGCTAGTGCTTTTAAATTGATCCACCTTCCAGGGATCAGATGATAATAACAAAAGACCCAAAGACTGACTTCAACAATATGCCGGTTTGTGAGAACCCAGTAGGAGACTGTCCTCTCCTGTAGTTAGAACGCTAAAGGAGAAATGTCTTATGATCAGGTGGCCTGTAGCTGGCGTGGGACAAGGACCCAAGAGTCTGTCCTTTTCCTCTACACTTCCCTCTGCCTCAAGTGTGTGTCATTCACTTCACACCCTCTGAGCTCCAACTTTTGTGTAGCTTCACAGAGTCCCCCTCCTTGTGTCCCTCAGGGTATCTGCAAACACTGCTTTAGAGTATCTCTCGCTGTGTGCTTGCACTCATTTATACACTTGTCTCCGTGCTATGCTGGTAACTCTAATCCTGGCCTCAGTTAGTGCATAGAACTGAATTATTTCAATCTTGTTCCCAATTCTGAAGAATTGAGTGATGCACAGAGAAGTCCTGCAGACTCTTGTCACTGCCTTTCTCCTTCACTACTCACCTGGCCTTGGCTAGGCGCTGTGGCTCTTCCAGGCCTTGCTTCCTGTTAACTTACTTGGTTCCATTTTGCCTGAGGTTAAACTCGGTGACACCAAGCATTCGCATTTGGAGCTGGGAGTTCCAGGTCTGGGTTCAGAGTCTCCTAGTTCAAGTTCCCCAGGGCAAGCCATTTGCAAGCTCTCCAAGTGTCTTGGGTTCTTCCTGTGGGACATGAGGATGGAAGTACCAGCCTGGGTCTCACAGGGTTATTAAGGTCACTCCAGAGCATAGACCATGGTGAAACATTGTAAAATGTGGAGCTCTGTCCCCTTGTGAGTAGTTGTTTTATCGTGGGTGTGGATGTGTTGGGTAGGGAAACCTATACCAGGGTTTCCAACGTGACAAAAGGAGTCCTTGTATCTGCCAGTTAGACTAATTATTAGAGCATTAGATCTTTACTTGCAGGGAGTCGGCTCTTTATTTAGACTAGAACTTGGTTTTTTTGTTTTTTGTTTTTTTAAAGACGACAGTTTCAAAGTGTCTGTCCCATTATCCTTATTAGAAATTTTAGGAGCTGAGTGCTATCTTTCAGACTTCCAACTAGAAGTAGCACAAAAATCCAGGGTCAGATCGAGTGTGCCCTGCTTTTTGGTTCAGATTATACGATCACTTATTCATGGCCTTACAACCATTGCGACCCTAGGATATGTCCTCTGTCTTCCTGTGGCAATGTATCCTGGTGTATTTTACCTAATCTCTCTTTCTCTTGATTTTTTGTCTTTTAACAGATATGGAGGCTAATCACCAATTTCTTATTTTTTGGTCCAGTTGGATTCAATTTTTTATTTAACATGATTTTTCTGTATCCTTTATTAAGTGGGGGTTAGCATCAAAACTTGAGGTTTACGTAGGGAATACAATATAAGGTAAAGCTATCGATGCTGCTGTGTTTGTTACTCTCTTAACTGTGACTTCTGGGTACAGGCTCTGTGGGACACAGAGGAGTTGGTCAGAAAGTAGTATTTTAAAGGCATTCTGTTGGTCCCTACTTGTTCTAATGGGAGCTATCCAACCACAGAGTGATTACCTTTCTGCCCATAAGTCACTTACAAATTAGATCAAGGGAGAGGAAAAGTGGGTTAGTTGAGGCCTTTTTACAAAATAACATCAGCAGGTGCCTGAATACGGTGATAAGCCCCAGAGCCTGGGTACAGGCATGAGGAGGGGGTTCACAAGGAACGGAGAACACGAGATATCCTTAGATCTTGGTTGCCAGTTCTGCTGGCTGGAAAGATGGTGCCCGACAGGCCACATGCCAGTTGTTGAAAGAGGGAATGAGATATACTCTGGTCAGGGGATGATTGGGGCCTCCAAACAGGACATTTGTCCTCCACCTGACCCTCTGGAGTGATAGAGGAGTTACGGCTCAGCTTGAGGAGGGGGGGGGCTTTGTTGGGGTTGCAGGACCCCTGCCCTAGGATGGAGTCCATGGGTCCCATGTGATACGTCATCCTGGTAAGTTTCTCAGAGTGAAGTATTTTCATCATGCTGCATCCTTGTTGGCCAAGGTACAGAAGTGCCAAGTCACACGAGGCTTCTTGCCGGGCGTGTCTTCCAAGTCAGGTTGTGAAAAAGCATGGGTGGTACAGGTCACGTGGGGCTGAGCGTGGGAAAGACGACCCATGTTTGGAAAGGTTTCCTGAGTAGCTGCAAGCTTGTGTGTGCAGCGTCAGGCTCCTTCCCCAGCCAGGAGTGCTTTGTGCCATGGGCGGAGCCAGTCAGAGCTAGTCTTTGCCTTGCCCAAGGTGCCTGGTGGAAGGGAAGTAACTATACTCCCCGTGAACATGCCGAGGACGTGAAGGCTTGGCCTGGTCCAGCTGACACAGAGTCCAGGTGCAGCTCAGCAACACGTTAACTTTATTGTCTTCCTGATTGTGTGCTTAATGTTTTCTTAACTCGGCACTTAAGGTACCGCTACTGTCGAATGCTAGAAGAAGGCTCTTTCCGAGGTCGGACAGCAGACTTTGTATTTATGTTCCTTTTTGGTGGATTCTTAATGACTGTATCCTTCAACAAGTAGAGTGAATACAGGAAAACTTGCCAAATGCCCTGTGTCCTCCTACAGCTCTCCACCTGCCTTCCACGGCCCACTAGATAAGCTGAGCAGATACAGGTGGATTCCACACCATAGCTGCAGGCACTGTGGCTCTTTTACTTTCTGGGATGGCGTTCTGAGCCTCAAGCTGGGCCTCGCTGGGCCAGGAGCCTTTGTACCGAGAGCAAGTCAGAAGCAGTGTTAGCCCACGGGGGTCACCGTTTTACTACTTTAGGTTTATGACTGTCGATGTGCGTACGTTCTTTTTTTTATTTTTTTTTAAGATTTTTTTATTTATTTATCTATAGAGACACAGAGAGAGAAAGAGAGAGGCAGAGACACAGGCAGAGGGAGAAGCAAGCTCCATGCAGAGAGCCTGACATGGGACTCGATCCTGGGTCTCCAGGATCACGCCCTGGGCTGCAGGTGGCGCTAAACCGCTGCGCCACAGGGGCTGCCCACGTTCTTTTTTTTTTAGAGAGAGAGTTTGTCATGGGGGGAGGAGAGAGAATCTCAAGCAGGCTGCACGCCCAACACAGAGCCCAACGTGGGGCTGGATCCCACAACCGAGATCATGGCCTGAGTCAAAACTGAGTCGGACGCTTAACACACAGCGCCACCCAGGCGTGCCCCTCCCAATGTGTGCTTTCGAACAAAGTTGGCAAGACATTTATTCAGTCATTATCAAAACTGATAAATTATTATTTTTAACTATTGTCATGGGTGTAACAGCCTTGAACACAGTCCGTTCTGGGACAGTTTCTCCAGCTATCTTCACTCACCTCTTAAAGGTGCTAATGGTGAGTGAAACTTAACGTAATTATTGACTGAGGAATTCCAATATTTCCCAAATAGTCAAGAACTTTGTGGAAATGGTATTAACTGGAAGCAGCTATGGTCCAGATGTGCTGGCCCACACAGATTTTTGCCTGGTTGCTCTGGGTAATTATTTTCAGGCTTTTTCCCCCCCCCTCTCAGATTAACTAGCTCGGGACTGCCCTACCTCAGACCTATGTTAGAGCCCAGCCCCCGCCCCCATCTTGCTCCGCCTTCCCTCTCACACTACTGAGGTTGATACTTTCCTTAATGCCATCTGCTAGCTTTTTGGTTTGTTTGTGAGCTTAGTTTTCCTGGGACAGGCCTTTACAATAATGCTTGTCTACGTATGGAGCCGAAGGAACCCGTATGTCCGCATGAACTTTTTTGGCCTTCTCAATTTCCAGGCGCCCTTTCTGCCCTGGGTGCTCATGGGCTTTTCCTTGTTGCTGGGGAACTCCATCATCGTGGACCTCTTGGGTAAGAACCTCATCGTGACTTTTTCTATTTGTTTTTACGTGTGAACTAGTCACCGTCGTTTTTCATGTCTGGCACTCACATACAGCTGTTCTGGGATTGTTTGATGGTTGCATGCTCAAAGATTACAATACCAGTTTTTAAATTGATTTTTAATAACCATAGTGACATTTCTTCCTAAATACACAGAATTTATGTTGGTAGATCCACTAGTAATCAAAATTTTCATCCTGCCCCTCATTCTTTATTTTTGGGCAACTCTAGGCATCGCAGTTGGACACATATATTTTTTCTTGGAAGATGTATTTCCCAATCAGCCTGGTGGAATAAGAATCCTGAAAACACCATCTATTTTGTGAGTATTGGACGCCAGGCTGCATTTTCCTTGCAGATAGCATGGGACAGGGTCTGTGTCTGCGTCTCCGTGGGGCTGCCGTAGGTCCTGGCACATGTGGTTCAGCTCTGTCAGTATTTGCAGATTGAACCATGGGCTGCAGTTGAGGAGCATTTGGGTTGGGTCAGAGCAGATGGTGCCAGGGTTGTGCAGGAGTGAGCTTAGGGTGTCCTGGGGATGACGTGGCATGCTGCCCGATGACCACCAGCCCCTCCTGCCCCAGGGAGGAGTCTGCTGGTTTCCACGTGAGCCACTGCCCAAGCTTACAGCACAACTGACACCAAGGAAGTTTCCAGTGGTGGGATTTCTGGCCTTCCAGGGAGTAGGAGAAGCAGGGCTCAGCAGTGAGGCGGACTAGAACCAGGTGTAGGGTACCCACTGGCCAGCTGTGTGACTTTGAGAAAGTCTGTCTTCATCACGCACTGCACATTCCGCATTCCTGAGAGTGAAGCTTTGACTTCTTTCTACCCCAGGACACTGTGTCCTTGAGACAGGGTCCATGGGAGGAGTCAAGCATGAGTTTTTATTATACAGGGTTGGGTGTGGAAGAGTCCAGCAAAACAAAGACCACTGAGCAGGAACACTGCCTCTCATTGTTGACCTTTTGATGCATATTCTTTCATCTTACTGTATGTGTGCTTTTAAAAAATGTTCTTTTGTAACCATCTTTTCAATATGTCATAATCATTTTTCCATCCTAGAAGTAGGATTGCTGTTTTGGTTATTGACGAATCTCCATCGGAATGGATGCTCAGGTTTATGGTTCGACTGGCCACATAGAGTGGCTGTTTCCCCGCAGCCTTGTCAGACATGGGAGGGATTATTTACTTTTTCCTGGTTGACAGCTGTGAGGTGCTGTCTGGTTTTTATGACCTTTTTTTTTTTTTAATAGTTTCAGACTTACAGAAAATTACAAACCATTCAAAGGACTTTTTCCTCATAAGTGTTTGAAAGTAAGTTGTCGATCTAATTTCACCACCACCACCACCACCACACCCCCCCCCCCCCCTCCGTTGTGTATTTTCCCTGAAGAAGGACATTTCCCTACGTAGTCAAAATCAGGAAAAACAGGACTCCTCAGACCGAAGCCTCTCCTGGCACTTGTCCCAGTCGGCGTCTCACGGGACAAGAGTCCAGCTCAGACTCGGGTGTCGCATTTCTTTGTCACGCCTCTTTGGGCCCTGCCAGTTTGGAGCAGCTCCTAAGTCTTTCCTGGACTCTAACAGTGACGTGTTTGACGGTTGTCATCCCCTCCCATAGAAGGGCCCGAAGATCTGGGTTTGTCTAGTGCTCCCTCACATTTAGGTCTCACGTGTTCGACAGGAGCATCAGAGAGGTGACCCGTGTCCTCCCTGCAGTGCTGACGGGTCTGTGGGTCTGCGTGTGCTGGATCCGTCAGACTGGCTGTCATGGCTCTGACGACTGGATTAAGGTCCATCATAAAGCTCCTTTTGTTCCTTTTGTGATGCTCTGTGGGAAGGCACCTTGAGATGGTCAGTAGCCTTTCTTGATCGCATTCCCGTCCTTTATGTCTACATGAGCGGCAATCCCTTGTCATTGTTGCTTTGATGCTCCTGCCCCAGGTTTGGCCAATGAGAACCCCTTCAAACTGGCTTCTAATTACTTTTCAACGTGTCCCCATCATTCTGTCTCTTCTTTAAGTAATTGATTATTTTCTGGCCAGACAGGATCTCCCAGGCTCCTCCTCTCCCTGATGCTGTTTCTGCAAGGTACTCTGGTTCCTTCCTAGTGGGGAGTGGTGCCTGGAAGTCAAGATGCGGGCACTGGGTGTGCTCATTGCTTGCGGAGTTACCGGACCGTGAACAGAGCGAGGGAAGTCTGCGTGCCTGTGGGTGTGTTTACATCTGCATTTGCATATCTGTGTTTTTTAAAAGCATGAGGTTCCTGACATCCCCAGCTCTAGGATGAGTCTATATGAATCTAGGTGTTTTTTCTTACTGTATTTTTTTCTCCAGTGTTTTATTATTGAAAATATCCAAACTCACAGAAAGTGGAAAAAATTATACAGTGATATCATTTACCCACCACAGATTCTGTGGTTATATTTTACTATTCTTGCCTTTTATACATCTCTCCATGCCTCTGTCCATCTTTCCATTCCAGTATCCTTAATTCTTTAAGTACTTGAGTGTGTATGTCACTGACTACACACTTTTTTTTTTTTTTTCCATACAAGAGAGTACACCTCTTAAGTGTGTCAACTAACGGGTTTTCATAAATGCACAAGCCTGTGTGACCCAAACTCCTATCAGGATGGAGTGTTGCATTACCCAGAAGGTTCTCTCCGTCAGTCTGTCAGTCCTTGCCCCATCCCCCAAGAAGCAATCACCAGGCTGATCTTGTAGCTCTGCTAGCTTCACGCGTGGAGTCCTCCAGGATGTGTGGGTAAACCCCTAGGTGTAAGGCCTCTTCCATTCACCGTCAGGGGATCGAGATTCATCCACATCGTGGCTCACAGCAGGGATCTGTTCCCCTTTCTACAGAGTAGCGTTTCACCAGGTGAATACTCCACCTCCTTTTCTACAGTTCCTTAATTCTCACTGGCAGGGAGGAATCTGATCTCCGTTGTCATTACTATCTTCACCTATTTAGTGAACCCCGAACATAGCCCGTCTTATTACTGCGTCCCCATCCCCCATGCGGATGCCTTCTTGTCCTGCTCTGCCTCACACCCACCAGGGTTGGCTGCCCTCTGATGGGGAGTGCCTGCTTGAGCCTACTCAGGCTTTGACACGCGGCACCAGGCCCCTCCACATGTGTGCGCCCTACACTGGGATGCCCCCCCCCAGCCCCATCCTGCCCTGGAGCCACCATGGCTCACTTCCTTGCACACCCACCCACTTTATTTTGTCCTGTTTGAGTTTGGAAAGTAGAAGCAATCTGGGTTTTGAACATGCTTTCTTTTAATTATTACTAAAGCAAACGTTTTCATGTTTTATTGGCCTTTTGGATTTCCTTTTTGAATTGCCTTTTCAGCCCTGTATTTTTCTACTGGGGTATGTTTGCTTTCATTGTTAGTTTTGTGAGAATTAAGGGAGCTCATGTTGAAGTATAGGTGCTGTTTCAGACCCCATGATAAAGTAGAAGTTTTCAGCTAATTTTGTCAGCTTCAGGCAAGTGTAATTAGAAATACGAATGCCCAGAGTGGATGCTGTTTTAATGGTCAATTCTCTTTTTTTTTTTTTAAGATTTTATTTATTCATGAGAGACACAGAGAGGCAGAGACACAGGCAGAGGAAGAAGCAGGCTCCCAGCAGGGAGCCTGATGCAGGACTCGATCCCAGGACCCTAGGGTTACGACCTGAGCCGAAGGCAGATGCTCAACTGCTAAGTCACCCAGGTGTCTCTAATAATCAGTTCTCTAAGGAGAACTTGAATGGCCCTATAAAGGGATTTTTTTTTTTTTTTCATGAGAGGCACACAGAGAGAGGCAGAGACAACAGGGAGAGGGAGAAGCAGGCTCCATGCAGGGAGCCCAACGTGGGAATCGATCCCAGGTCCTATAAGGGGATTTTAAAAGTCTTTTGGACACTATCTTTTTCTATGATCTGTGTAATTTTTCTTGGAATGACTTGTGAACTTTTTAAAATTTCACTTGTGATAAAATATACATAACGTGCGCAGCCCGGGTGGCTCAGTGGTTTAGCACCACCTTCAGCCCAGGGCCTGCCTGATCCTGGAGACCCAGGATCGAGTCCCACGTCAGGCTCCCTACGTGGAGCCTGCTTCTCCCTCTGCCTGTGTCTCAGCCTGTTTCTCTCTCTGTGTCTCTCATGAATAAATAAATAAAATCTTTAAAAAAAGAAATACATAACGTAAACGTGCAGTTCCGTGGCAGTAAGTACTCTCAGTGTGTGCTTGTGCCACCGCCATCCATCTTTATAATGCTTGATGCAGCAGAAGTGAAACTGAGCTGAGTAACACCCCATCCCCAGCCCTTGGCAGGGGCAGTGCTTCTCTCTCTCTCTCTCTCTCTCTCTCTGTCTCTGTCCCTCATACACGAGGAATCACATTCTATTTGTCCTCCTAGGTCTGGCTTGTTTCACTCAACACAGCGTCCTCAGGGCTCATCCACATCCGAGCAGGTGTCAGAACCTCCTTCCTTTGTGAGGCTGACTACTATCCTATTGTGTGGATGGACCATCTCGGTGATCCGTCTGTCAGTGGGTACTGGGTGGTACCTTGGTTATGGGGAGACATTTGTGATATTTAGTGTGAATCAGGTTACAGAACAAATGTGTTATCTAACTTTCATAAAATTACATATATAAAAGTTCTGGAAGAATGATGACAGCATTAACAGGGATTATTCCTGAAGATTTAGGATGTTTGTATGTATTTTCTGTTTTCTCTGCAACTAATATGTGTTGCTTTCATAATAAAAAGAAAAAAAAAACAAGAGATAAGAGTTAATATAAACATGAAATTATTTTTTTTTAATATGAAATTATTATGACTTACCTGCACAGCGTGATGACTGTTTCCTTGGTGGGCAGCTATAGTGTCTGTCGTCAGAGGCCTGAGGGAAGTCTCTGGCCTTGCAGCACAGGACCCGGGGTGATTCTGGGCCTAAGTGATCTCTGTTCCCTGTCTTTCAGGAAGGCTATTTTTGATACACCAGACGAGGATCCAAATTACAATCCACTACCTGAAGAGCGGCCAGGAGGCTTTGCCTGGGGTGAGGGCCAGCGCCTCGGTGGTTAAAGCAACAGTGCCAATAATGAGACCCAGCTGGGAAGGACTCAGTGACATGCCCTTTGGGATTCTTTTATCCTTTGTGTTGCAAAAGTGCGGACACTTTTGACGGCTTGGCAGGTTTTAACTCCAGAAGCACTTTATGGAATGGTACACTAATGGATCCAGAAGACACTTGGAGCAGCCGGCCAGTGGCTCCTCACTACCCTGGCAGTGAAGGTATAATCTCTCCAAGCCAAACCACTGGAGAAACAAGTACCCTGCTGCCTCTGGCGAACAAGTACAGGAGTGCTTGAGTTCTGGGGTGTAAGGCAGAGCTTTCTCTTCCTCTTCTTCTTTGATAGACGAGGCCATGGTGTAAATGGAAGTTTCAGAGAGGACAAAATAAAACTGAATTCCATCTCTCTCTTCTCACTGAATCAAAGCTTTTGTGTGTGATCTTTTAAATGACAACAGTGTGTTCTAGTTAGCTGCCGTGTAGGCCTGGGCCAGCCTGCTCTTCCCGGGGCCACCTCAGCTTTCGACGGGATCGTGTTTCAAGACTGGAAGTATGTGGCTGCTGCGCCGTGGCTGTGCACACGTCTTACCCATGCAGCAAGCCAGCTCCAGTAGGAGGAAGATCAGTTGGTGCTGTCCAGATACTTTGTTCTCCGTCTGGGTTTGGCAAAACGTCCAGTTGTTGGATGACTGGGAAACGGGGGTATAGGGTGGTACTTGCGGCAGCAGGAGTTGCAGCTACCGGAGGGCTGGCTCCGGGCTCATGTGGCATCTTCCCGATTCTGCCTGTATTCCTCCATTAAGAAATATCCAGGAGAAAACATGCCATGGCCAGCCACCCTTTGGGAAAATGGCAGATAGATCTCTTTTAGATCTGGGATGTTGACTCTGGAGCCAGATGAACAGGTACCAGTTAGGAATACCCGGGCCTTGGGCTGGTTGACTTTGGTCATTTTGCTGAATGAAAAGCCAAGCAGCTTTTCAGAGCCAAGCACCTGGTTTACCTTCACAACCAGGTAAAAATTAGGGTCCAGAGGAGTAGACACTTAATGCCTGTGATTCGATAAAGACCCATCCAGAATTATTAATTTCTCTGGGCCTCTGCAGGTTTGCACTCACACTAAGTAGTTCAGAGAACCCACGGGATGAAGATGTCCACCCATAGGGAAGAGATGGTTGCAGATGGTTCTAGCAAATAGGACGTAGACATGGACCATTTCCCCAGGAGTGGCAGCCTGGGTAAGTGGTAGCTAGCACTCTTCCATAATGAGCTTTCCCTCAGCAAGATGAACTTGAGGTTTAGGGTAAACGTAATTGACACCCTAAGTGGGGATTTTTCAGGTGGTGTAGTGAGGGGGAAAGTATTTTAATGTCTTCTCATGGCACATGCATTAGTGATGAAAGGTAGTACGGACAGTGGACATGCTGCTGGTCGGTAACCGAACATGGCTATTACAATTTTACAGAATGTGGTTTAATGGGACGGCTTTTTTCCTAAGCAATGAAAAAAAAAAAAAAAAACTTTTAACATGCCAATCTCAATCTGAGGATGTACGATCCTTACAGGATTCTTTTATGTTGTCACGTCCTGGCTCTGTTCAAGAAAGCTTGAGTTGAATTAAAAGTGTCTTGAAAATTACTTAGGGTTTAGAGGGATCCCTGGGTGGCGCAGTGGTTTGGCGCCTGCCTTTGGCCCAGGGCGCGATCCTGGAGACCCGGGATCGAATCCCACGTCGGGCTCCCGGTGCATGGAGCCTGCTTCTCCCTCTGCCTGTGTCTCTGCCTCTCTCTCTCTCTCTGACTATCATAAATAAAAAAAAAAAAAAAAATTACTTAGGGTCTAGAAATAGGTTTCTCTGTTGTTTTTGTTTTTTTTTTTTTTTTAATATTTATTCATGAGAGACACAGAAAGAGAGAGAGGCAGAGACACAGGTAGAGGGAGAAGCAGGCTCCATACAGGGAGCCCGACGTGGGACTCAATCCCGGGTCTCCAGGATCAGGCCCTGGTGCTTCAGGTGGCGCCATACCGCTGAGCCACCTGGGCTGCCCTCTCTGTTTTTGTTCTTTTTTTCTTATACATTTATTTTTTATTGGTGTTCAATTTGCCAACATATAGAATAACACCCAGTGCTCATCCCGTCAAGTGCCCACCTCAGTGCCCGTCACCCAGTCACCCCAACCCCCCGCCCACCTCCCCTTCCACCACCCCTAGTTTGTTTCCCAGAGTTAGGAGTCTTTCATGTTCTGTCTCCCTTTCTGATATTTCCCACTCATTTTTCTCCTTTCCCCTTTATTCCCTTTCACTATTTTTTAAAGTAGGGAACAGGGGCAGCCCCGGTGGCTCAGTCGTTCAGCTGATGCGCGCTCTGAGGATGTGGGTCCCGGGGCTGCGCTGCATCGGGGTGGAGTTGTTGTAGAAATGCAGTGTGCACTCCTGAGGGAAAGACGGACGTGCCCCTCACATCTCCCCAAGAGACAGATTTTCTGCACATTATCGTGTGTTTCTTCTGTTCACTTCTCCCTTCCACCTGCTTTTCTTCTGTCACTCCCTGTGTCCCGTTGCCTTTCATGTGCCGGGTGTGGTCTGTCCAAGAGCAGAGCGCCCATGCCCTTGGCAGCGACGCCCTCGCTCTGTCTGGGGCCCCCCAAGTTGTTGGGTGAGGGGCTCCCTGGGGTTGTCATGTCTCCCAGACAGACAGCCAACTTGCACAGGTAAGTGCCGTCTGTATTCTCGGTGCTGTAGGACATCCCCTAAGCTACTCACGTATTTTAGGAGTTTGCATTAACGTTGTGGAACTTGCCCCAAACTAGCCCCTTCTCTGCTCAGACATCTGCACTGACTTCGCAGCCCCCAGGGCACACTGTCTCCCTCTGAACCTTGCCCCCACATCTAGCAGGGACGGGAGTCTCTTCGAGGCCTGGCTCCTCAAGAAGTCTTGACTCCTAGGCCTACATCATGGTCTTTCTTTAGATCCCGGTAAAGCTTCCAGTCTGTACGATGTACTCTTACAGCAAATCATAAATCGTTGGTACCGCCCCTCGCTGGTCCATGTGTTAGTCTCGCCTCCCTCATGAGAATGTAAGCCCCAGAAGGGCAGGGTCCACGTCTTTCAGTCTTGTGTCCACCACCAAGCCTGGCACATTGCTTGGCACCTGGGTGCTGAATAAATATGTTGTTTATTGGGATCCCTGGGTGGCTCAGCGGTTTGGCGCCTGCCTTCGGCTCAGGGCGTGATCCTGGAGTCCCCGGATCGAGTCCCACATTGGGCTCCCTGCATGGAGCCTGCTCCTCCCTCTGCCTGGGTCTCTGCTTCTCTCTCTCTCTCTCTCTCTCTCTCTCTCATGAATGAATAAATAAAATCTTTAAAAAAAAATGTTGTTTATTGACCAGACTATTCCCTGGTATTTTCAATTATACAGGGATTAACGTATGTGCATGCCAACCTGTACCTAGTGGGTGAGGCCTGGCATTGTCTGGAAGTGGCATGGAACAAAAGTGAGCCTGATAAAGGGTAGCGGTGTGGTGGGCCAGCCAGACAGCTGGCCAGCAACACCAGCAGCTGGTGTGGGCATCATAAGAACAGACGGTCCCTGGAGCAGTTAAAAAAAAAAAAAAAAAAAACGAAATGTGTCTGACAAGTCGCCTCCTGGAAGAAGAGCCTTGACATTCTTTGGATGGTTATGTTATGATCGGCTGTGTGTGGAAGCCACTTAACCACAAGGGACTTCCTTTGGAGGGACAGCAGACTTCAGACTCCTGTGGGGGGTGGGTGATGTGCATGACACTGGCTAGCTTGGGCCTTCCCTGCAACTCCTCTTTCCACCTAGCTGTGAGGCTGCACCTACTGGGGAGGAGCCGGGGCCTTGGGCCAAAGACTGTGGATGAGTTCCCTACACATGTGATTTATTTTGCCTGCACCATTTACAAAATTTGAGCCAATACTGAAGGTTGACAGATATCACATGAAAATCGTTTGAGGCTTTTCTTGAAGAAAAAAAAGGCAAGATCTGGCAATGCCAGGCCTGCAGGGCAGCTATTCCTAGAGGTGACTGGCCAGTGGCTGTTTCTAGAGATGGGGCACATGCTCCGTCAAGGCGGGCCTTCACTCACTCACGTTCCCTGCCTGGACTCTCGCAATCACTAGGCGCATGGGTTACCTCTGTGACGTTCTACCTCCGTGACGTCCGTCTGGAAGGGACACTAGGAGAAAGGACGGTTGTCCCTCTGTTACATACTCAAGGTCCAGAATTCGAGAGTTAACGTTTAGTTTTCGCTGTGATGTGAATGTTTACGCCTCCCCCAAACTCCTGTGTCGATCCTAAGGCTGATGTGATGGTATTAGGAAGTGGGGGCCTGCGGGAGCGGCCCTGCTGGTGGGATTAACGCCTTACCAAGCTGCTCCAGAGAAACCCCTAGTCTCTGCCTTCCTGTGAAGACACAGCAGCAGGCAGCAGCAAGGGAAGGGGGTCCTCACCCTGGGGCAGCTGTGCTGGTGTTGCCCAGCCCCGGGATTGTGAGCAGTGGACGTCCGATGTGTGCAAGCCACTCAGCCTGGGGTATCTTCTGTTACAGCAGCCTGAACACTGAAACAGTGACTTTGCTTTCAGTTTTGGGGTTAGCCTTTTTGGTGTGTGTATGTGTGTGGGGGGGGTGCCTTCCTAAAGTAACATTTCGCGGTAGTTAGTGTAATTTTGCCAATTCTGAACATACATGCACACCTGTGCTATTAATCCAGCATGCACGTTCCCAGCCCCCTTGACCGCTCCACTGTCAGCAGCTCCACTGTCAGCAGCTCCAGGAACATCATCTCTTCCCTGGAGGAAATGGGAAGAAGGATTTTTAACAGGCTTACAGACAGGATGAGTTTCCTGGAGATGTACTTAAGAGGATGCCTCCGGTCCTTCAAGGGCCTTGAAGCATCTGATGAATTCTCTGGAAATCACACTTCCTGCCACTGTTTCCACCCTGAGCCAGCAGCTGAGAGCTCTGGATGCAGAAGGGAGAGGATCTGCTGGTTTCATCCTATCTTCCCTGCTGGAGTCTTGAATCTTTTCATTATGCGTGATGGGGTCCAGCAGCCCAGCTGCACTGAAGAGTTCTGTCTGGGAGAAGGGAAGGAAAGAAACTGGGGAAGGAACGGAGGATCGAGAGGAGGAGGGAGCTGGGAGTGGGCGCTGGGGAGGAAGCTGGAGGAGGAGCCACGGGGGGAGCTGGCGGAGAAGCTGGGGAGGGAGCTGGGGGAAGAACACAGGAGGGACCTGGGAGAGTGCTGGGGAGGGGAGCTGAGGGGGAGCTGGAGGGGCTGTGGAGGGTCCGAAGGGATGAGCTGGGGGAGGAGGGCGAACGACAGTCACCCCCACCCCGCCCCCTGCCGGTGGGACCCGCGCTGCGCCGGCCGCCCGCCCGCACGGCAGCTGCTCGCCACTACCCTCGCCCCGCTGGCCTCCACGAGTGTCCGAGGCTGGTTCTCCAGGCTCCGTCAGCACCTACCCTGGAGAGGGTTAAGTGATGCACTGTGTGCGCGTCGCCCACCGATTCTACAAGAGTGCTGTCCTTGCAGAGCAGGAATTACTCTGGGCGAGAAGGGGACACGCGTGTTTACAGTGAGGACACCGTGTTATGAGGACAGAAAACCGGTCAGGAAGGTCGTCATTAGCGCCGTGGGGGTCGTGCGGAACCCTCCACCCCGCCCCTCACCGTCGTCGCTCCGAGCCTCTTCTCGGTAGTACCTTGGGCCCCGCTCTTCCGGTCCCCACACGGGCATGCTGGGAGTCGTAGTCCTCTGCTGAGGCAGCCGCGGCCGTCGTGATGTCATGGGCTGGCGCCGCGGCGCGCGGCAGGAAGCGGCAAACACGCGCCGGCCGTCGGCTGCCGGGGCGCTGGCCTCCTGTGGCGGCGGCCGCCCGACATGCCCGAGGAGGCTGGCTTCCCGCCGGCCAAGAGGTTCCGGCCCGGCTGCGGGCCCCCGGGGGGGCGCGTGCTGATGTTGCTGACCGCGGGCGGCGGCGGCGGGGGCCGGAGGCAGCAGCCGGCCCTGGCCCAGCCCGCCGCCAGCCCGTACCCCGAGGCGGTGGAGCGGCAGCGCCGGAGCCTGCCCATCTTCCCGGCGCGGGGGCAGCTGCTGGCCCAGCTCCGCAACCTGGACAGCGCCGTCCTCATCGGTGAGTGGGCGCGCCGCGTCCTCTGCCCGGACCGCCACCTCAGCCCGCCGCCCCCAGCCCCGCAGCCGCGGTACCGGGGGGACAAAGGGCTCGGGAGGGAGGGGAGCCGCCCGGAGGTGTGAACCCGGCGGGTCCCACGCGAATCAAGAGGCAGGCTTAGGGGTCGGGGGCTCGATCTGCATCCAGCCGGGGGTTGGGTGGGACGAACTCGGGAAGGGGTCAGGTGCGGGAGGGACGGGCTGGCGGGGGCGGGGGGAGGGGTTCAGAGAAGAAGGAGACCCAGGAGGGCGCAGATAGTGGAGTAGAGTCGCAGGGAGAAGGAAGAGTGAACAGGTGCAGTAGTGAGGCCCCATCCAGAAACTTAAGTAGTGTGTGTGTCGTCCCCGCCCCCCCCCCCCCCCCCGTGGGTGTGAGGCCCTGGGTGTTGGTGCCTAGGTCCTCCTTGTGGAGCCCACTGAGCGCCTCCACAGAGCTTGGGGGAAGTAGGAGGTGAGGGAAGGAAGGTGGTGAGAGCAGGCTCCTGCAGGGGGGAAACGGAAGGAGGTTGAGGAGTTTGCAGGTGCTCCCTGGTTGAGGAGGAAGAGCTCAGGAGAGACCGAGGCTGGAATACAGCACAGATTGGGGGACACTTGGAAACGGGGTAGATGGGAGCTGGCCTGAAGGAGGAGGGACATCCTGGAGGCTAGGGCTGGCCAAAGGAGGTGAGCGTGGGTGTGGCTAGGGAGAAGTTTGTAGGGGAGGGAGAGGGAGAGGGCATTTGAGGACTTCACATCTGTGGAATAGGTGCAGGACATCTGCTGAGAATGGGAGTCACAGGGCCTCAGGCCCTTGGGGGAGGATGGGACAGGGCCAGGCTGCAGAACCTGCAGACCACAGGATGGGTGGTTGTGCTGGCGTCCAGGTGCACTGACTGCACCACAGACTCACTCTTCATCTGCATGATGGGCTATGCTGCTTTAGCAATGCCCAGTAGTCTGGTGTAGGAGCAGGAGATGGACAGGAAGACATGGATCCACACGTGGGGCTTTCTCAGGTGGACTCAGCAGGACTGCAGCAGAATCATCACATTCTCAGTCTGTGATTCTTGGCTGGGTCAGGGAGGATGAGCAGAGAGAGAAATGCAAGAATAATGAGATTTAGGACTCTAAGGTCAGAGAAGCTTAGTGGTAGCCCAAGGGGAAGGATATCCAGGTTTGCTGAGTTCTTTGTTCTACTTAGGGACAGGTAGAGGAAGCCAGCAGGTGGGAAACCATACTGGGTGCTAACTGTATGCAGGATGTTCAAGTTCACAGAAGGGATGGACCTTCCCTGCCCCACCCTGGGGTGGAGGTGGGGGGCTGTGGTCATGCAGACAGTTTAAGGTGGATGGACGAGGGACCAGGAACGCTCCAGGGAGAGAGCTGGAGTCTGACATCCTGTAGGGTGTGCTGGACAGACCCGGCAATGGTAGATGTGTCCCAAAACGTGGGCCAGGGGAGGTCGGAAGGGAAGAGCAGCATCTGGGGCCATGTGAGTAGGCGCCTTCCCATCTCATTTATTCTCTGGAGAAGTAACCATTTTATGTAACAGTTGTATTTCCTTGGTTACCTATTATTGAACATTTATTTTGTTTCCAGTTGTTTGCTTCCTAGAACAAAGTGGAGAAACAGTCTCTGAAGCTACATCTCTAATTATTTCCTCAGAACCAATTCCTGTACCTGGAATTGTGGGTGGAGGGTATAAACATTTTAAAGATGTTTCTGATACGATTTGGCCTCCTGAGAAGCAACTCCAGTGATACTTCCCCAGGACACTTCTCCAGCTGTACCTGAGTCCCGTTTTCCTGGGATTTTATCAACTTGGAGTATTTTCTTCTACTTTTCCTCCTGATTTTGGTGAATTGGTGTTAATTTGCACGTAAGTGAGACATGTTTTCTTTATCAGGAGAAACGGGCTCCGGGAAGACGACGCAGCTCCCACAGTACCTCTATGAAGGGGGGATTGGCCGCCAGGGCGTCATAGCCGTGACCCAGCCTCGCCGAGTGGCTGCTATCTCTCTGGCCACTCGAGTCTCTGATGAGAAGAGAACAGAGCTCGGGAAGCTGGTACCTCACCGCCCCCTGTGCTGACAGTCCACCCTCTCATCTGCATGGTGCTTTCTAGAGCAGCGCTCCCCAACGGAGGGAGGCTGTCTCACCCCGGTCACTTAGGCCCATCTGAGTCTTACCCGTTTCCTCAGATATCAGATGTCTGTGCCATTTGCTTTGCTTTCAGTCTGTTGGAAAGTTGGACAAATTAGGTGTTTCCCTCAAGCATCCTTAAGGCTCCAGTAACCTGTGTTCAGTCAGATCCATAAATCCATCTAGGAAATCACAGACACATCTCTAGCATACGCAGCTCTGTGTGTTCATGTGCTTCATGTTGAAACATCTCAGACATCCTATGTGCTCGTAGCTTCACTTTAACTTACTAAGTAGCTGAGGCAGGAGCCTAGGTCTTAATTCTCCATAAGGCTTACAATCGTTGCAGTTCCCAGGCCATGTCCACTGCCTGTGTGCACCCAAGGGAGCAGGGCTGGGCGGTGCTGGCTCATCCCCGAGAGGGCACAAGTGCTCACACAGCGCTGGTTTCCTGGTGGGGCTTGCCCGGTGCTGACTGAACAAGGGGTTCCTCACACAGGTGGGCTACACGGTGCGCTTCGATGACGTCAGCTCAGAAGACACCAGGATCAAGTTCCTGACGGACGGCATGCTGCTGCGAGAGGCAATCTCCGACTCGTTGCTGCGGAAGTACAGCTGCATCATTCTGGATGAAGCCCACGAACGGACTGTGCACACCGACGTGCTCTTTGGAGTGGTGAAAGCTGCCCAGAGGAGGAGAAAGGAGCTGCGGAAACTGCCCCTCAAGGTAGCTATGGCCTGTGTCCCTTCCCCTGCCTGGTGTGGTGCCCACTCTGCCTCCGGACAGGCCATGCTTGGGCCTCACTGTCTGCCCTTGGGGCTGGGGAGGGACCTGGAAACGCAGGCCCCATCTGGCTCTCCCACCATCTTCCTCTGGCCCGTCCGCAGGTGATTGTAATGTCCGCTACGATGGATGTGGACCTGTTCTCTCAGTATTTCAACGGAGCGTCCGTCCTCTATCTGGAGGGTCGACAGCATCCCATCCAGGTGTTTTACACCAAACAGCCTCAGCAGGATTACTTGCATGCCGCTCTCGTCTCCGTCTTCCAGATCCACCAGGTACGAGCTGGGCGCCGGTGGCCGCAGAGGCCTGGCTGACCTCGCGGTGGGTGGCGCGTTCAGCCTTGAGAAGACAAGCTGCTGACCCAAGTGCCCGGTGAGCTGTGCCATGGATATGAGGTGGTGGGTCTGGCTTTTTATTTTTTATGGCATCTCTCAGTATCTCTAAGAAGAAAAGTAATTTAGCTCTGAGCAGCGTCATGTCTCAGCTGAGCCAGGAGACCTTACGTCAGCACAGACAGCGTCTGGTCGTAAATCCCGGCAGGAACCCACATGGTGCCGCCCCCGAGCAAGCCTTGTGAGGTGCTGTGTCCTCTGCGCTTTGCTCCCGTTTAAGAAAGTTGGCCTTGACCCAATACCGAGTATCCTTTAGAGTTTTTGGCTTTTTTTTTTTTTTTTTAATTTTTATTTATTTATGATAGTCACACAGAGAGAGAGAGAGGCAGAGACATAGGCAGAGGGAGAAGCAGGCTCCATGCACCGGGAGCCTGACGTGGGATTCGATCCCGGGTCTCCAGGATCGCGCCCTGGGCCAAAGGCAGGCGCCAAACCACTGCGCCACCCAGGGATCCCGAGTTTTTGGCTTTTTAAGAAAAACTGAATTAGGGAAACATTTCAAAATCTTTTCTCATTGTACTAAATGTTTACTTAAAAGTTTGACTGATTAAATCCCATTTTTTTTGACCTTATAAAATGGACTATGTGTACCTTCTGGTTAACTTTCTGAAGAAATTCAGAGGCAAGTTTTTAAGATGTCATTTTTATTTTAATCTAAGTGGTAAGTGCATAAAGTTTAAAAAAGCAAGTAGTTGGTTCTATAAGGATGATAAAAACCAGTGATTGGGGCACCTGGGCAACTGAGTCAGTTAAGCATCCGACTCTTGATTTCAGCTCAGGCTCAAGACATCGAGCCCCACGGGCTGCCTGCTCAGCGGGGAGCCTGCTTCTCCCTGTCCCTCTGCCCCCCAGCCCCTGCTTGCTCTCACACGTTCTCTCTCTCTCTCAAATAAATAAATACATCTTTAAAACCCCAACAGCCGCTTTTACTTCCATGTTCCCGATCCCGTTGTTTACGGTGACGTTGTTCACTGTCCTAGCTGCTTTTTCTGGACTCTAGTGTTTCCAGCGTCACCTCCCAGCACTGCTGGTCTTGGGCAGTGTCTGTTCCTGCTGCGGCAGGTGGGGGTTGACACTTACCTCCCTCTGGCCTCTCAACATAGACGTATATCATGGTTCCGAGGCCCAGATCAGTACTGCAGCCTTAAAACCCAACGTTGCCAGCACAGTCCATCCCAGTGCCTCGTGCCTTGTACGACATGGCTGCACGAGTTTCCTGCGTGCCCGTTGCTAGCTTTCTCCCAAGTGCCAACACCTACCATCTGCTAATCATGAATATTTTTCATGTGTTTAATCACACTCCCCTTTTCCCTGGAGCAACTCATGCTGCCTTCTGCTCAAGGCAGGTGGCCTCTAAGCCTCTGTGCCCTGTCTGGACTCTTCCTGTTGGCCTTGCTTCTAGGTAGAATCTCATTCCGCCTCCCATGTCCTCCCAGCCTCTCACCGGTGGGGTGGAGGACGGCAGCGGGGGTTGGCCACGCCACCCTTGGGTTCCCCCTCCCCTGACCCACCCATGCCTCACTAGAGTCGTCTCCGACGGGCCTGTGTCTTGTTTCCTTAGGCCCTCCAGACCACGCCCAGGCTGGAGTACCCTCTGCCTGGTCCTTCACTCCTCACCTCTCCTCTCTCAAAACGGGTCCAAACTTTCAATCCCTTTTCTCATCTGCTGCCTCTGTTGCTCTGGGCTTAGCACTCCACTGCCATTTAGATGGAGGCAAATGCTCGCTCTCGCGGCACGTAATGCCAGATGCAGGAAGGGCTTCACCTGCCAGAAGCAGACGAGGTCAGGATGGTTCCTGAGTGATGGCTCTGAGGAGTGTGACTGACGAGGTTCTGACTGTTGTAGATTTTTCCAGCTATGTGTGCTCGTGAACGCATGTGCATGCGTATTTACACATAGACACATGCACGTGTGTGTTTATTAACATTAAACGTCATTTGTAGTTGTCCTGTCACTCAACCCCTTGGCCAATGAAGATAATGTGAACAGACCACAAGGAAGGGTAGGTGTGAAAGTATGTCGTTAATGCTGGGGTGTTCCTCAGCTTGCAAACAGCAAGAGCCCAGTTAGTTTCAGGGTCTAAGCACTGGGGTCAACGCAGCAGGTTTTTTTTTTAATTTACTTATTTGAGAGAGAGAGCATGCAGGGGAAGGGGCAGGGGGCAGGAGAGTCTCCAGCCGATATGGGGCTTAATCCCATGGCCTTGAGACTGTGACCTGAGCCAAAATCAAGAGTCAGCTGCCTACCAACTGAGCCCCCCCAGGGCATGATTTTGGGGTATGTGCCAGTGCTTTAATGGATCGTTTCATGAGGCCTCTTCTTCCATTGTGACCACTCCTTCCTATTCCCACGGGCCACGGTCTCCCCAGCTGGCTTCTGTCCCACTGGTTCCATCTTTCCAGATGTCTAAAGAGGGAGAAGGGAGCTTTGTGCAGATTTTATTTGCTTGGTTTGCTTTCATGGTATTATTCTCGTTGCAAAAGCAGTCTGGTGGTCTTCCTTCAATGTTTCCTTAATTTGCTTTTAAACTGGCTGGCTAACTCCCTCAAGTGCCAGCTCTGAGCACCGTCAGCGAGGGCTTTCTCCCCGGGGGAGACACCTCTTTTAGGCCCATTTACCTCTCTGCCGTTAAGAAAATAACTTCAGGAGGCTTCAACAGTGACTAGTAATGCCATGCTTCCCTTCTCTAGGAGGCCCCGTCTTCTCAGGACATCCTGGTGTTCCTCACTGGGCAGGAGGAGATCGAAGCCGTGAGCAAGACCTGCCGGGATATTGCTAAGCACCTCCCAGACGGCTGCCCCTCCATGCTGGTCCTTCCCCTGTATGCCTCTCTGCCCTATGCCCAGCAGCTCCGCGTCTTCCAGGGGGCCCCCAAGGTGAGCATGCCCCTGTCCCCCGGCACCTGTGGGCGGGATGCTCAAGTACCAGGTGCAGTAGCCGAAAAACTGTAGGAATAGAAGACACAGTCCCGGACAGAGCTCCCTGCCTTGGTGAGAACAGGGTGGGGGAATGGTTGGGGGTGGGGTCGGGTGGGCAGAGCAGTAGGTGGAAGGTGTCTGGCACCGACCCACCATGTTCGCCCCCCACACCATGTCTCATGTGCCTGGGCCATCCAGGCACCGTGTATACACCGTGGGCTCATCGCCTCGCCCTCTAGAGAACCAGCAAGGTGGGTGACGGTCCCATCTTCCCATCTTGTAAACACAAAGGCCCTGAGAGGAGAAACAACAGTGCTCAGGGAGTGCCCGGCAGGGCTGGGGGTCCTGCCCACACCTGTCTGTTTCCTGCTTCTCATCACTTCAGCATAAGCCTTCAAGACGGTAACCTCCCCCCGCCAGCCACCCGATGTAATTACCCCCGTCAGTATTAGGAGCTCTAATAATGAGGTCATCGTTTCTCGATCGCAAGTGGGTTGTGGAAATGCACCGTGAGGAATATGTTCTGAGGTTTCTGAATCGCATGTGTCCTATGGTTTTTGGCTTCTCTCTCTTACCAGGGCTGTCGGAAAGTGATCATTGCGACCAACATTGCTGAGACCTCCATAACCATTACGGGAATAAAATACGTAGTTGACACAGGCATGGTCAAAGCAAAGAAGTATAACCCTGGTGAGAATCTAGCCACGAGTGTTTCTTCTCCGGGCGGCGAGCCCCAAAGCCTCTCCCAGTGAGCTCTTCCTTCTCTGACTCGCGGAGACTGACCAGGGGCTGGGGTGGAGTATGGGCAGTGGGAGCAAGGCTGAGGCAGCATGGGACGGGGCCCATTCACCATCCTAAGAACAGGGGCCGAGCCTGGCCGGAGGCCTAAGGGCCCATCAACAGCCAGGAGAGGGGCTGCATAGCCAGGGACACCTGGCTCTCACCACAGTGAGAGCTTTCTAGACGTGGAGGTGCAGGTGTCCAGGAAACTTCCCTGGGCTGGGGCAAGGCCCGCTGATCCCTGAGGTAGCGTGTGGAAGGCCCTGTTCACCTGCACCTGGCCCAGAGCGCACCTTCACCCAGGACACCCCTGGGAGCAGTGCCGTCATACCATCTCCCTCCTGGAGCAGAGCCAGGGGTGCAGTGTAGGCACTGGGGCCAGGACCTTGAGGGGCAGCCAGCCTGGCTTCCTGAACACCAGGTGTTGGCACTGAAGAGCCCCATGGCCTGGGCAGCCCTTGGCCCTGGGCAGAGCGGTGTGGCTGTGGCCCTGCAGTCTCTGTGGGACCTGCGGCTGTTCTCCTGGCTCCAGCTGTCAGCAAGCAGGCTTCCTGGCATCCCAGCAACACCACTCACTCTGTCTCAGCCCTGGCCACTGGTTTTGTGCCTTCCAATTCAGCCCCGAGGTTTCTGGGCTCCTGGGTTGCAGGAAGGATCACTGCATTGTCGTCCACGCCGTGGAAACCGCTAGTTCATAGTGCTGAAGTGCTCACACAGTCCCTTCTCCCTGCAGACAGCGGCCTGGAGGTGCTGGCCGTACAGCGTGTGTCCAAGACACAGGCATGGCAGCGTGCAGGCCGGGCTGGCCGGGAGGACAGTGGCATCTGTTACCGGCTCTACACAGAGAACGAGTTTGAGAAGTTTGAGAAGATGACGGTGCCAGAGATCCAGAGGTAGGCCTGTGGTGCCCCCGAGATGCTCTCGCTCCCCGTGCCTGGGCTGGAGGATGAGAAGCAGGTGCACAGCCACGTCTCTGCTCCTCACAGGTGTAACCTGGCCAGTGTGCTGCTGCAGCTCCTTGCGATGAAAGTCCCCAACGTGCTCACCTTCGACTTCATGTCCAAGCCCTCTCCAGGTAGGCAGCATCTCCAGTGGAGCAGTGGGGGTCTGGGTGGATAAGGACCAACAAAGGGTTGGGCTCCCCAGAAAGCATTTGGGGATCTCCTGTCTGGTTCCCTGGTGTGTGACCTCAGCTGGCGGAGGGGCGCCTGAGAGCCCTGAGGGTGGATTCTGTGGCCAGAGCTGCTGGTGTCCCTCCCAGTCAGCCGGGCGGCCCCTCCTGGACTGGTTGCCAGTCCCCAATCCTCTGCAGCAGCCCAAGTGCAGGGCACGTGCAGTCTGGTTTGTGGGCCAGTGATTCTTCCAGGACCTTCCTTCTGTTCAGCCCATTTCGTACGGTTCATATGTGTTGATGCCCGTCCTTACCCAATGCTGTTCCCATCTGAATAAACCAAGCTCAGACGTCCCTTTGCCGACGGAGACCGTGCACCTTGCTCTTTCCCCCCGATGTATCTTGCACATTGTTTTCTCTCATCATGTATCTATTCTGTCCTCAGAAATACTGCTTTATTCTTTAGTGGGTGATGCATGGATGTGGTCAAGAGTGAGAAAGTGAAGGAGCGAAACAGGAAACGTTTCTCAGCAGGGGCTTCCGAGGGCCAGATTCCAGGTCCCCGCAGGGCCACAAGCGCGTCTGTGCATGGGTTTCTCACGTGTGATGTAGGCTGGTCATAGGCCATTGCCCTAGCTGGTGACAGCCCTGGCAGCTCTGCTCTGGGGACCGTGGTTTGACGCAGAGCCACCTGCTCCCTGAAGCTCAGGACCAGTTGTGACTCCCCCCGCCCCCCCACCTCGGGTTTTTTGCTCCTCACAACTCTGTTTCTGTAGATCACATGCAGGCAGCTGTGGCCCAGCTAGACCTGTTAGGTGCTCTTGAACGGAAGGACAACCAGCTCACTCTGACTCCCATTGGAAGGAAGATGGCAGCTTTCCCTTTAGAGCCCAAATTTGCCAAAGTAAGTCATCCGTCCCCTTGGTGTCCCCTCTGTCCCTGCATGGCCCACTGTCCCTGGGGCCTCCGCTCCACTGGAGGAACCGGCGCCCCTACCATGTGTCCGATACAGACTCAGGCTCTTGCTAAGTGTGAACCCTCCCCATGGGGAATGCAGGAGCGCGGGCGCTGTCGGGTCCTAGAGAACAGGATGCGAACACGACCCGAGTGCCCATCCAAGACCACACAAGCAGGACAGGCAGGGGCTGTGCTTAGAAGCCAGGAGAGAGGCTGGCGCCCACATTTGCATTCCCATCTGCAGACCATCCTCCTGTCCCCGAAGTTCCACTGCACTGAGGAGATCCTGACCATCGTCTCCCTACTATCTGTGGACAGCGTGCTGTACAACCCTCCCTCCCGGAGGGACGAAGTGCAGGCCATGCGGAAGAAGTTCCTGTCCAGTGAGGGGGACCACATCACGCTGCTCAACATCTACCGCACCTTCAAGAGCCTTGGTGGGGATAAGGTACTTTGCTCTCCTTCCCTCTCTGTGGCGCCTCCTCCCCACCTGAGCACAGGTCTGAGCACTTGTCTCCTTTGTGGTAGACAAGAGGGTGCAGAGGCATCAGTGGACAGCAGCCACTTGTGTTCCACTTGTCCTCAGTGGGGCAGAGGCCCTCGAGTTGGTGGCCGAGCTTCTCAGCTACAAGATGAGCTTTTTCCACCTGCCCTGGCCTTTCTTCATAGTCATGTTGGCTTAAGTGATGATTCCGTTCCCCAGACCCGGATGGAAAGGGCATCTAGGATGCCCTGCTGTCTGATAGCAGAGCTTCTGGGAAACCCCAAACCCCTCGTCCACCAAAGCAGCATGAAGTGAACAAGCAGTTCTCATTAGTTCATGGGGAAATGTTTTTTTTGCGTTCCCAGACCCCAAACATAACTTCTCTTAGGTTTTTCTGATACCTTAGGTCACGTGTTCCTAAGAATTCCACAAAATAGATGCAGTTGCAGCCTAGCTGCTCCCCCGTGGTGGCTTGATGCGGGAAGGTCGAGAGTGGCTCCGAGGTCTGGGCAGCTCCAGGGAAGAGGCCTGGCCACCTTTTGTGGGGATCACAGCAGAACACACAACGAATGCTGCTTGTGCTTTTTCTCCTTTACCATAAAAGCAAAAATCTCGCTGTGCTCATTGCCATGAGCAAAATAACGTAAGTCCTATCTCCAAATGAGGTGGCCTGACACACGTGTACGTTTCTTTGGTTCATCCATAAACCCACACTTGGGCCTGTGTGCGCTTCAGTGGCATATTGTGATACAGTCCGTTCTCAAAAAAAGCCACTACAGTCTCATGGTTGTAAACGTTCTGCTTTATTTGCCTGAATTTATTTTTAAGGAAACAATGCTGCTGTACATACAGCAAAAACCCTGACCTGCCGGTTCTTGGGCCTCCCCTTGCGTGTGGCCTTTGTCCTGAGGTTGGCCTGCGGGCACCTGACGACCGTTGTGGCACCATTACCATGACCCGAGAGCATGGTGTTTTCCGGAACATGTGCTTGGAGGGGAGCGTTGGTTGGTGTGGGGCCAGTACCCGCCACTCGCCACCCGCCACCGGCAGCCCTGCCATTTCCCATCCCCCACCCCAGCGGTGGAGAAGCCGTCCCACTCCAGTGGTCCCGCCGGCCCCACTGGCCCCTGGACAACCGTGTGCCACGTTGCTGGAGATGAAACCCTCTGGCGTCTGTTACCCTCAACTGCTTTGCCATGAGCCCCCAGGCCGAGCACCCTTGCAGACCTTTGTGGGACATTCATGCTGCACCATGTCGGTCATGTGCTCACGGCCTTGTCCGTTTTCCTGCCAAGTTGTCAGACGCGTAGGAGGGATCCATGTACCCTGGGGGCAGTTGTACCCCCATGTACCCGCATCTGTAGCTTTTCCCTGTTGACTTCACATAAGGGAATTTGTTCTACAGTTTCATATTTAAGCACCGGTCCTGCCCAGCGGGGGGCTAGACCTCAACCCTGACCCCCAGGGTTGCGCTCCCCCAGTGAGCCAGCACCCTCCCTGCATGAGGGAATGTTCCTCTTGGAAGAGGGTATTTCCGGTTTCCCCTTATAGTGCATGCTTTCTGGGAGAAAGCGGTTTTCCTGTATTTATTTCTGGCCACTGAAGTTCCCTCTCGGGATTCAGCTGCTGTCACGGTGACGTCACTCATCTGCAGAAGTGATGGCATGGTGAGAGCGGATTTTCTCCTGCACAGGACTGGTGCAGAGAGAATTTCGTCAACAGCAGGAACATGATGCTGGCGGCTGAAGTCAGGGCGCAGCTAAGGGACATCTGCCTGAAGGTACCTGCCCCCTGGAGTCTCCGCACCACCTCGCAGGCCTCGCCCCAGGTCCCCCTCTCTCCCTAGGGCTCTGGGCTATTTCCACTTCATAGACATGAAGTTCAGACAAATTACCAGGAACTCAGGTAGTTTGAACCGCAGCCAGAGGGCAAGGAGCTGGCAGCCTGCAAGGAGAGGCCCCCAGTGAGCTGCAGGCCTTGCTGGCTCCCCAGAGGTGGTGAGAGCAGAGCAGAGGGTCCCCATCAGGCGGGGACTAGCACGTTACCAAGAAAAAACCCCAGGAGCCATCTTAAAGGGAAAAGTGAGGGTAGAGATGTTTCTTGGGGAGACTGAGGACCCGACAGGAGCCAGGGCCTCTCCGGCCGCTCTCTGCAGGCCCTTCTTGCTCCCACCTCCTCTTGGAGGGATTGCTTCCCCCCATTCTCTCCCCTGGGGGAGCTGCAGAAAGTGGTCAGTTTCCTGAGTTCCACTCCAGCTCCCCGAGGAGGGGTCAAGCAGGCGCCCAACGTCTCCTCGGGGCTTGAGGAGGCTGACTCAGACCTGGGCTGAGGGGCCTTGAGTGGGATAGGGCTGGGTTGGGGCTCAAGGAGGACTGGGGACTGGCACCCCAGAATCAAAAGGTGAATTTGGCTGTGGTGGGAGAGAGCGGAAAGGCCCCACCCCCTGGGCCAGGCTGGCCATCCCCCTCCTCTTGCTCCCCGCCCCCCCGCTGGGCCACTTGCTTCTTCTGACAGAGCTTCTTCCTGTGCAGATGTCCATGCCCATGGTGTCCTGCCGTGGGGATGTGGAGAGCATCCGCCGCTGCTTGGCGCACAGCCTGTTCATGAGCGCGGCCGAGCTGCAGCCCGATGGCACATACACCACCACGGACAGCCGCCAGCCCGTGGCCATCCACCCCTCGTCCGCGCTCTTCCACTGCAGGCCGGCCTGCGTCGTGTACACCGAGCTGCTCCACACCAGCAAGTGCTACATGCGGGACCTCTGCGTGGTGGCTGCCGAGTGGCTGTACGAGGCCGCCCCCGACTACTTTCGGAGGAAGCTGAGGGCCACCCGGGACTGAGTGGCCTGACTGTGGGCCTGGAAGTGTCTTTGCTTCCCACCCTTAGGGTTAGTGGGTGGAATCCGCTTTGCGGGGCAACTCTGGGGACGCTCCTGTTCACCCCCTCCCCTTCCCCAGCAGCCCCTCTCCTGCCCAGGGCGTAGCAGTAGCAGTACCTGCTGGGGCATGGACACACCCGGAGTCCAGGGTGCCGTGCGGCCACACCGGCTGTGCCCTGATTCTCCGTGAGACCCCGAGGCCTTGGGATGGGGGTATTTCCTGGGAGGGGCCCTAGGCGGTTGCGAGGCTCAGGTGTCATCCTTGGATTTGCCCTCACGTCTGTGCAAGTGCTGTGGTCTCTTCCCTCTTGAACTTCACACCCTGGGGGGCCGACCTCCTTACCATGTTCGTCTCCAACGTGGGGGGGACAGTGGAGGAGCGCCTCTGTGGCCCACCCCCAACTGGGCTTTCGGGGCATGTGCGTGTTTCCGGGAATGTTGACTTATAGCTCCCAGATCAGGTCCAGTATAGATGTGGGAAACTGACCTTGTGGCCACGGCCACTGGCTGCTTTTCTCTCCAGCCGGGCACTAGAGGCCCTGGCAGTAGAACTGGGCACGAGGGGCACGAGGAGGACCCCGCCTCTCCTGGCTATTGGGGCTGCTAGAGGGGGGAGAGGTGAAGGGCCTGTGACCCAGCCTCACCTGGGGCCCCACTCACCTCACCTGGCAGTTCCACCTGCCCCATCTCTTGGGGCTGTGCTCTTGTGTCTCATTTGTTGTCTCTACTCTCCTCCCAGAGGCCAGGGAGGGAAGGGGGACTGGGCGGCAGCTCTGCTCCTTCCTGCCTGTGCTCACCCCCACCCCTGCCCCAGTTCCCACCTGTCAGGCAGTCCCACAGTCACTTCCTGGCGTCGTGTTCGGAGGAGGAAAGACACAGCAAAGTTTCCTCTTCACTATTTAATCACCAAAAGCAAGTTCTCTTTTCCCAAGATTGCTTTGCCCTCAAAGAAGCTGGTTTTTCATTGGGCTTCACGAGTCTGAAGGCAGATATGCAGTATTTCCATCATTTCTTGCAAAGTGCACCATGTGGTTTCTGAGCCAGGGCCACACTACCTGACACACTCCGCCAAGCCCGCTGGCCTCACCTAGGCACGAGCCTCACCTGGACGCAGGCCCATGTCGGAGGTGTCCAGCTGGCGCTCCAACCTCCAGCATCCAGCCAGGGCAAGGGCAGGCTGGGCACGGGACACCCCATTGTACCGACTTCTCCGACCTCGCTGGCCCTTAGACCACCTGTTCCTTACAGTTGCTGACTCTGACGAGTTTTTCAGAAAATTTTATAAGTGTATTTTTCTCATTTCTTAATAGAGGCCTAGGATGTTCAGCCTGACGGGGAGTGGGGGGAACTATTGTATTTTAATGTGATTCATGCTGGTTAATGGGAGAGGACTGTTCGCTTGTTCCTGGAGGGAGTGCCAAGCAGGTGGGTGCCGTTCAGACTGCGCTTATCCTGCTTCAGGACCTGTTCCAGCAGGGCTTCAGGCTGAATCATTTCCAGAGAGTTTTAATGTTTCTCTACAGAAATATGTTGGTTGCTGGAACATTCTGGCAGAGTTTTGATACAGTAGTTTTTTTATTGGGTTTTTAAACAAGGTAATTTTTAACCTAGCTGCTCAGGGATTGAATCAGATTGGAAAACCCATTCTGACTACATATTACTACAAAGAAATACCCGGCGGTTTGGAGCTGCGGGGGACACGTTTCCTAACAACGATGACGATGCAGCGCCACCCACAAGCTCGTGTCATTAGCTGGGCCAGACCTCTGAGGTGAGACACAACCACCTCCTTTCCAGCCTGTTGCATCTCTGGATGAATCACCAGCTCCCCGAGCAGCTCCTGGAGGTGGATGCCCTCCCGGCAACAGGGTCACTGCAAGGCATGGCTCACTGGCACCCTGGCCCTGATCAAGACCTTACGTGATGCGGCATCTCTGCTGCATGTGGAGTGGTCCCTTTCTGCTCTGACATGCAGTACTGGGCCCGTCTGTCCGTGTCACACTGCCATCCAGAGGGGTGGACAGGCCGGGCGTGCTGTGGGGTCCTCTAGCCTACCAGGATATGCTGCACCTGTGGGGAAGCAAGGGTTTTACTGCAGTTTGGTTAGAGTACTATAACTCGCAGGAGAAAACCCCATCTTTGTTCAGGTTGACTTTTTTTTTTCTTTTTTTTAAGATTTTATTTATTCATGAGAGACAGAGACCCAGGCAGAGGGAGAAGCAGGCTCCCTGTAGGGAGCCCGATGCGGGACTCGATACCAGGACCCCAGGATCATGCCCTAATCCAAAGGCAGACGCTCAACCACTGAGCCCCCACAGGTGCCTCAGGTTGATGTTTTATTCTGAGAGTCTGTTCTTGCTCAGACAGCTCTACAGTGACAGCAGCTCTTGTATATAATCCTCCAGTTTGCACATGACTGTCATCCATTAAAAGTGAATCTTGTTCATGACGTGTGTGACTCTTGGGTCTCTTTTGTCTGCTGTTTAGAATATACTTCAGAATTAGTCTTTGCCACCCATTCGGGAACATATTTTTTTTTCCTTTTTAAACTTTTATTTTTTTATTTAAATTGAATTTGCCAAGATACAACACTCAGAGCTCATCCCATCAAGTGCCCTCCTTAGTGCCTGTCACCTAGTTACCTATCCCCCCACTCACCACCCCTCCAGCAACCCTTTGGGTTTTTTTCCCAGAGTTAGGAGTCTCTCATGGTTTGTGTCTCTAATTTTTCCCACTCAGTTCCTCTCCTTTCCCTTAGAGTCCCTTTCACTATGTCGTATATTCCACATATAAGTGAAACCATATAATTATCTTTCTTCCACTGACTTACTTCATTCAGCATGGTACCCACCAGTTCCATCCATGTCGAAGTAAATGGTAGGTATTCGTCCTTTCTGATGGCTGATTCATATTACATTGTGTGTATATATATCTTCTTTATCCATCATCTGTCGAAGGACAACGTGGCTCCTGCCAGTCTGGCTATTATGGACATTGCTGCTGTGAACACGGGTCCAGGTGCCCCTTCAGATCACTACACCAGTATCTTTGGGATAAATACCCAGTAGTGCAATGGCTAGATCATAGGGTAGCTGTATTTTTAACTTGAGGACGCTCCACACTGTTCTCCAGAGCGGCTGCACCAGCTTGCAGCCACCACCAGCTTCCCACCCACAGGACAGGAGGGCCCCATGTCTCTGCAACCTCACCAACATCTGATGTTTCCTGTCTTGTTCATTTTTAGCCATTCTGACAGGTGTGAGGGAGAGATCTCATCATGGTTTTGATCTGTATTTCCCTGGTGATGAGTGAGGAACATTATTTCACATGCTTGTTCACCATGTGTAGGGGGAAGACCTACTTTACTGATACGGAGTATGGGGCCCTTGGGCTCTCTGAGCAGCAGAACCTGACCAGGTGGGCGGGAGTGCAGGCCAGGCCTTACTGGGGCTGATGCACCAGCCCACAGGAGGGAGGACAGAGTCCTCGGGTTGACTCCCAGGGGAGAGGTCAGGGTGGGAAAGGGTGCCTGTTAACAGGGAGGCGGGAGGTCTTAGCGCCTGTGCACTTACAGGTCACTCCTCTTCAGGTGTTGCAAGTCTACTTAGCACCTTAGATGTCTGCTCCCCCCTCCTCGCGGGGGGGTGATTTCCAGTGTTAGAATAAGGGAGAAAGTAATTGAAAGGCCCACGCTGGGGTCCATCTGGCGCAGACCCGTTTGGCCTTGGCACATCTTGGTAGCCAGGATTCTCCCTCCATCTTCCTGCAAATATGCCAGAGGCATCGAGTTTTAGCTTTGTGGTTTCCTTCTCTTTTCTTACTTTTTTTTTTTTTTTTAAGATTCTATTTATTTGACAGCACAAACAGAGGGAGAGGCAGACTCCCTGCTGAGCAGGGAGCCCGACTAGGGACTTGATCCCAGGACCCCGGGATAACGACCTGAGCCGAAGGCAGACGGTTAGCCCACCGAATCCCCCAGGCGCCCCTGTGTTTTCTCTCCCACAGAGGAAGAATGCCTCATGGGGGCAGCCAGGGGACGCTGGGTTCCACAGGTGGGTTTGGGGGATTGAGTGCAGTCCCTGCTCGGGCTCCATACCTTCCATATCCTATAGGTTTTGAACCTAAATCTGACACAAGCCACGGCTCTGTCACTGAAGTAACATGAGCTGCTCTGGGTGGGTCACAGGTGGAGACTGATGGGGGAAATGGGCAGAAGGCAGTGTAGATACCATTACATGTCCTCATAACCTGCAGCCCTCGGACAGGTACTGGGGGAGGCGGAGGGTGAGTTTCCTCTGGGAAGCCCTCGACTCTGAGTTTGACAACAGCCAGGCCTCAGGTTTCCAGAGTCTTCTTCAGTGTATGAAAATCCTCTTAAAAAAATTTTTTTTAAAAAGATTTTATTTATTCATGAGAGACAGAGACACAGAGGGAGAAGCAGACTCCCTGCAGGGAGCCCTATGTAACACTCAATCCAAGGACCCCAGGATCACACCCTGAGCCACAGGCAGACACTCAACCCTATCCTCTTTAATCTTCCCTAACCCTTACTTCCCCAAGCCCTGGAGTGGCTGCATGCCTTCTGCCCCAGGCGCTCCTGGCCCTGGGCTAAATGAAACCACCACTTAGCTCCAAGATGCCCAGGACCCAACCAAACCACACGGAGACATTCCAAATACTCCACCAGAGACGACCCCAGGGGCAGCCCCACACAGGAAACTAAAGGATTTGCAGCAAAGGAGGAGGAAGGAAATAACTTCCAAAGCCGTGACTGTCAAGCAGAGGCGAGCAGGTTATTAAGGGTGAGGGATGAATATCCAGGGAGAGCAGCTGTGTTCCCTGCGCAGGGGCGTCCATCAGGTTGCTCAGGTACAAGGTTGAAAACACCTTTACCTGCGCCCTGTCAGGGCAATGAGGCCCCTGCTCTCCCCGGGGGAGACCTTAACCTTGTGAGGGTGGGGCCAGGGGAAGGGGCGATTAGCGCCTCCCCCCGCCCCCTCCCCCGGGCCACGGGCTGGGGTCTTGGGCTCATCTCCGATGGGAACACCCGCCTTGCTCTTGGACCAGCCCTGGGACTTGTACCGCGAGGTTGAAGTCTGGGATGCGGTTCGGCCGCCCACGTAGTTCTGCATTCCCTTTTATTCCTTAAAATCCGTAACGACTAAGGCTTTTGCATCTGCGATTCTGACACCGCCTTAGGAGGTTCTTCGAGGAGCTGCTAGGAGTAGGGTGTGGGTGCCAAGAACAGCTGGAGGCCCCAAGTGACCTCTCCGGGGCCTTAAGAGCTCTCTTTTTCTGGGCCCCTCATTCCTCCTCCCAGCTTCCTGGTCCCAGAACAATGCAAAGTCTTGGGAACTGGGTGCACGCTGGTGGGGGGGAGGGGCACACGCTGGGGGCCGTGTGTGTGCGCGTGCCGGGGCTGTGCATGCTGGGGAGGTGCACACAGGTGGTGTGCACGCCGGGGTGGTGTCCACGCTTGGTAAGGGTGGCGGGAATTCAGAGGGCCGGCCCCGGAGCGGAGCTACCCTCGGGGCTCGGGGTCCCGCGGGGAGACCCGGCGCCGGCGGCCCCGCTGACCTCGGCGGCCCCAGCAGAGGGCGCTGCCAGCCCGACGCCCCGGGCCCGCACTGCACAGGCGCGGAAGCGCTCCCGGGGAGGAGCGGGACTTCCGGCGGCGCGCGAGCCGGGATCCGGGCCTGGTTCGTCCTTCGCGCCCGCACGTGCGTTGCCGCGATGCTACCGCTGCTGCGCCGAGTGCCCCGCGCCCTGGGCTCGGCGGTCGCCGGGCTCCGCGCCGCCCCCGCCCTGCCGCCTCCGACCCTGCTGCGGCCCGCGCCCCGGCCGTGCGTGCGGCCCTTCGGGCTGCTCCCTGTGCGCGCGGGCCTCCTGCGCTCCCGCGGGCCCTGCTGCTGCGGCTGCGGCTGCGGCGGGCTGCACACCCAGGGTGAGGCTGGGGCGCGGCGGGGGCGGTGGTCCGGGGAGCCGCGGCCAGGGGGCGGGGGCGGGGGCCCAAGGCCCCAAACTCACGACCCCCTGCAGTGGACGACTCCAGGTTAATCCCACGTGGCTTGAGGTTTCCTGCCTTAATCCCGAGAGTGGTGGCTCCCTGGCTGGCGGTGATGCTTCTAAACCCCGGCAGCCGGCTCTATCCTGAGCCTCGGAGGTGGATTCGGGGAGGCGGCTGGTCAGAGTTAAAAGCAGGGGAGGTCGTGTGTGGTCTGGGGCGGGTAACGGGAATCGCCTGGCTTCGCTGTGAAATGCGGTGATGGGCTCCTTGCTGGAAGTCATTTTTCCAGAATTGAGCTCAGCCTCCTGCCACGGGTGTCCAGCCCGTTTCCAGGTTGGGAACCGAGGCCCCGTGGGTCTGACTCCGTGCCCAGAGCCTCCGTAACAGCACAAGCATCAGAATCGGTCGAGGCCAGGTTTCCCACAGCAATCACCCCAAGTCGTTTGTTGGTTTAAGACTGACTGGTTTTTCTTTTTCTGTATCTTATGGGTTTTCATTGCAGGGGACAAAGCTTTCGTCGAGTTCCTGAATGATGAGATTAAGGAGGAAAAGAAAATACAGAAGCACAAGTCCCTCCCCAAAATGTCTGGGGGCTGGGAGCTAGACATGAATGGGACGGAGGCCAAGTTAGTGCGGAAAGTAGCTGGAGAAAAGTAAGTGTGGGCTGCAGGGGGTCCCTCTGACCCGGCGCAGCCTCCCCGATCTTCCAGGGATGCCTTAGAGCAGGTCCCCGGACACATGATTTCCAGGTGCCTCATTCACTGCACGCAGATTGGCTGAGCGTGGATTTATTAAGGAAGGAAGGATGTCCTGGTAAGGAAGGCCCTGCCTGACCCAGGCACGCATATCAGAAAGTCTTCTTAAGATTTCATTTATTATTATTATAATTTTTTAAGATTTTATTTATGCATGAGAGACATAGAGAGAGGCAGAGACACAGGCAGAGGGAGAAGCAGGCTCCATGCAGGGAGCCCAACATGGGACTTGATCCCAGGTCCCCAGGATCCCCTCCGGCTGAAGGTGGCGCTAAACTGCTGAGCCACCAGGGCTGCCCTATTTTTGAGAGAGAGAGAGCACGCACATGGGCAGAGGGAGAAGCAGGCTCTCCTCCTGAGCAGGGTGCCCTATGGGAGCTGGAGCTCGACCCCAGGACCCTGGGATCACCACCAGAGCCAACCCCAGACCCTTCACCAACCAAGCCACAGAGGTGCCCCCGACTGAGATTTGTGCAGTTCTGACGGATTGGGTGCCGCCTCTGCAGTGCAGGGTTCTGGCCGAGGGAAACCCGGCCCTCCCCCTGACATTTGACGTTTACAGTGGGGAGAACCAGCCTGTGGCCCCCATGTGCGTGGATGAAGCCACATGTGCTTAGTGTCCCTGTTAGAAAGGTACAGAACTTTCCATTTGCTTCACCTCTTCACCATCCCTTTTTTGAGTAAAGTTCTGAGATGTTGTGAACTGGGATCTGATTCTTTGCCTTTATTTGCCATGTTTTTTTTTCCTGCATAACTTCCCCTAAACCATTTTCTGAGGGTAACGTGTAGCCAGTGGAGTAAATATAATGTTCTAGTGAATAGAGCGGCACCTCTGTGCCCAGGTGCTCAGTGTGGTCAGCACCGCGGCACATTAGATAGGTTTTGTAGCTGAATGTGACACCAGCATCCCTGTATGGGAGCAACTCCAAGCACACCGGCAGGGGGGTCCCAAGTACACCCGCGGAGTGGGGGAGCTGGCACCTACCTGCGCTGGGCACTCAGACTCGGAGCACAATTTGTCAGGGGAGGGTTCTGTAGCGGAAGACTGTCATGAGGTGGGTGTTTCCAGGCTGCTTCCTCACGATATGGAACTTCCCACAAGTATTTTGAAGAATGGATTTAGGGGGGGCGGGGGCTCAGTGGTTGAGCATCTGTCTTTGGCTCAGGTCGTGATCTCAGGGTCCTGGGATCGAGTTCCAGGTCGGGCTTTCTACTCAGCAGGGTATCTGCTTCTCCCTCTGCCCCTCCCACTGTTCGTGCTCTCTCAAATAAATATATTTTTAAAAACAGCTCTGTGGCAGCTGTGTTGACGGGGAGCCCCCTCCCCGGGGCCTATCCTGGCCCTCTCATAGCAGCACCCTTGTGTGCCTCTCTTCCCCTGTCCCTCTGGGCAGATCTCATGGAGTAAAGTTCTTACGAGAGGCTACCTGCTGTCCCAGCACCCTCTGCTGCTCACTGCCACCGAATGGCTGGTGGCCAGGAGCCCTGGGTTGGCAGGGTGGGGGGGCAGTTAGTAACCCACTGCGTCTGCACGTGGCGGAGACAAGGAGATAAAGTGGGGCCTGTGGGTTTATTTTTTATTTTTTTTTAAGATTTTATTTATTTATTCATGAGAATACACAGAGAGGAGAGAGAGAAGCAGAGACACAGGCAGAGGGAGAAGCAGGCTCCATGCAGGGAGCCCAATGTGGGACTCGATCCCAGGTCTCCAGGATCACACCCAGGGCTGCAGACAGCACCAAACCACTGAACCACCAGGGCTGCCCGGCCTGTGGGTTTAAATCTGGCAGCCCTGGAAACATGGTTTCCGCCCCATGTGTAAGTGCAACTGTAGCAGCGCCGCCTCTGCTGGACAGAGCCACAGCCCTGACCTCTCTCCCACTGGCAGGATCACCGTCACTTTCAACATCAACAACAGCATCCCGCCAACGTTTGAGGGGGAGGAGGAGCCAGCCCAGGGGCAGAAGGCAGATGAGCAGGAGGTGAGTAGGCACTGGCCCAGGCCTTAGAGAAGCTGCAGTGTCCTCATGCCTCTGCCATCAGAGGGTGTGGACAGCCAGGGACCACCGTCCTTGGCCCTACTTACCGAGCGCTGTTTCCGCCAGCTTTGGCACCAGAACCTTGGCCCCCGAGGCTTGGGCCTTACACCTGGGCCTGCGTTCGCAGTGGAGGGAACCGAGCCCGTCTTAGGCCTTTCTGTGACTGGGAGAGGTTTGGTTTCAGGAGTCTCACCTGAAGTGTTTCCACATGTCCCACGTGGGCAGGGGGCCACAGCGGGGGCTTCAGAGACTAACGTCCGAGTCCTTGGCAGGGTTGGGCTGCTGGCCATCCTGGCTGCACATGTGTCATGAGGCCGTGTGCCCGGTGCTGAGTCCAGGTTGAGGCCGAGCTCGGAGAGGTCAGCTCAGTGTTGGAGGGAGGGCTGCTCTGATCCTTTAGCCTGTAGGATGGCCAGGTAGGAGGTGCACTGGCCTGGGTCCCAGGCTGAGACAGGAAGAGCCCGAAATGGCCAGTGGGAGACAGGTTGGAGGTCAGGGCCGGCTTTGCAGTGTGGACAGGAAAATGGGCCCCAGGGGAGAGGAAGTCCTTTAGCCTGGCTGGGTCCAGAGTTCACGTTTCCTCACTGTAAACCTAGCACGTTCTGTGAACAAGTAGGGGCCAGGAGAAGTGAAACCCTGGGGTGTGTGGTCTCCGCTGTCAGACCTAGTTCAGGACCTGGGAAAGGCTAGCCGGAAGTGAGCCCAGTCTCCCCGACGTGTGGGTATGTGCTGTTAACGCTGGGGAAGATTCTAGACTCCTGGTGGAGGAGCATTATCATCTAAGAGTTTATTTATTTTTAAAGGTTTTATTTATTTATTCATGAGAGAACAGAGAGAGGCAGAGACACAGGCAGAGGGAGAAGCAGGCTCCATGCAGGGTCTCCAGGATCACGCCCTGGGCTGAAGTCAGTGCTAAACCGCTGAGCCACCCGGGCTGCCCTCATCTAAGAGTTTAGAAGTGGTAATGACCATCCTGGCGGTGGTGTTGTTGGGCCCCTGAACCGTGAGCCCGCTGGCGGGTCCTGATGCGTCCTTGCTTTTCCCCAGCCTGAACTGACATCCACTCCCAACTTCGTGGTGGAAGTCATCAAGGATGGTGGCAAGAGGGCTCTGGTACTGGACTGTCACTACCCGGAAGACGAGGTACGTGGGAAGGGCGGCGCCCCTGGGGACAAGGAGGCCAGTGGGGCTGACATCTGCATGTCAAGCTGTAGGACCTGTCTTGTCTTCGGCAACGCCTCACTCCCCGCAAATCCTCTCCTTAGGTGGGGCAAGAGGAGGAGGATGAGAGTGACATCTTCTCCATCAGGGAGGTGAGCTTCCAGGCCGTGGGCGAGTCGGAGTGGAAGGACACGAATTACACGCTCAACACCGACTCCCTGGACTGGGTGAGTGGCGGGGAGGAGGAGGAGGGCGGGCTCCTGCCTGGCAGGGACACCCCAGGACCAGGAGGACGTGCTTTCTGTCCCCAGGCCCTGTATGACCACCTGATGGACTTCCTGGCCGACCGGGGGGTGGATAACACCTTTGCGGATGAGCTGGTGGAGCTCAGCACAGCCCTGGAGCACCAAGAATACATCACTTTCCTTGAGGATCTCAAAGGTTTTGTCAAGAGCCAGTAGAGCAGCCTGACGCTGAGCGGGGACAGATGGCGGGCCCTGGCCAGGGAAGGAGCCCGCGGTGAAGCAGGACATGTCCCTGGAGATGGCTTTCTTCCTGATATCATGCAGAATAATTCAGATTTAAATTATTTCCTTTGCCCTCTTAACTACTCTTCATTTACTGCTTCTGTACGACTCTCCCACTCCTAGATTTTTGTATAACACAATAACGGACAATAAAACTGGTTTATCTCCTCCCAAGTGCTTGGACTTCCCTGTTCCTTCTGTTTCCACCTGACAACAGCACACCCAGAGCACGAAAGACGTTTGACACATTTTAATACAAAATAAGTTACAAATGAGAGGCTGGTATTTACAAGGCAGTCACCCCAGCACTGCAGAGTCTGGCTCTAGTGGATTACCGCCCACGTGTCACAAGCCTGGATGGAAACAGAAGAGTTCAGGCTGCACACATCATCTCCAAGGTTCGAGTATGCAGTCCGCAGTGACCTGTATGTCGCGTTCAGGCATCATCACTGCCAACCTCCCTCCCGCAGCCCCAGACAGCGGCCTGGGCCCAGCAGCTGCGTGTGCGCCTCGGGCAAAGATGGGAGGGGCGGGATCCTGACAAGGGACTCCTTGGGCCCAGGGCGGGCAGCCAGGAGGATGCAAGCTTATGATGGCTGATGGCTCTCTTGGCCCCGCATGGACGTGAGGCTCCTTCAGCTGAGCCCAGGATGTGGCCTGTGCCCCAGGGGCGTCCACACCACTCCTGCCCCTGCAGCAGACTCAGAACTCATGGCCCCTCCCAGCATGCCTAGGATGACAACCTTGGTCTTCCCAAGCTCCTGCCTCAGCTCTGCTGCTGCCCCCTCCCACAGCGGTCTCCCGGATCCCCTGGAGCCAGCGCTGCCAATCACAGTGCCTCCACAGGGCTTCCCTCTGCTAGGCCCAGGGGCCCAGACCCCAGAAACCCCATGGGCTTCCACTCCCTGCGGCAGCCAGCTTCTCCCTCAACCATGAGGCAGAGGCCATAGCTGCCTGTCCTGGGCTCTTCAACAGCCCGACCTCCACTCACATCTCCAACCTCCAATACACGACGGACCTGCCCATGTGCCAGGGCCAGGAGGACGAAGCTGTGAGCTTGCCCTTGAGGACAAAAGGCACAGCAGGTCACTGTGGCGGTGTCACAGGGACGGCATCAGGCACGGCAGGGGCCCAAGCAGGCGTGAGGAGTCAGGCTTCAGCGTCTAGGGCACAACTGCACTCAAGCATTTGTGCAAACTGACCCCGAGCCATGTGGATGGAGCCGAAGGCTCAAGCGGCCCAGAATGGAGGTGGCGTAGACACCTGCCCACAGAGGGTCCACTGGGGGTACCGGGTGGTGGGAGCACAGGAGCACCAACCTGTCACGTAACCTTCACCCACCGCCTCCTTGCACCCTGGGGGAAGGCAGGGTCCTCCACTGAGGCACATGGTCCAGCAGCAGATGGCAGAGGGCACCACCCCTGCCCCACGGGAGTGGGCTGTGTCCCCAGCAGTGGGGCCCACATCCTGAGCCACCTCAGGCCGCCACCTGGGAGCCCGCGGCACTCGGCTGACCCTGCTGCCTCCAGCCCCACCACCCACCCTTGGGGAGCTGTGGGCCCGGCGTCCTCAGTGACCTGATGCTGTCCTGCATCCTCCTGCCAAACTGGCTCCAGGACGGCCCGTCTGGGTCTCGGGGGTGTGACACCCGAGTCGGAGCACAGCCCTGCCCCCAGGGGTCCCCATGTCCTGCCCTCCAGGTGACGGCCACCTCTGAGCTCAAGCACATTACCTCCACATCCCTAAGCAAAACTCCTTAGAGAATAAACTGCATTTTTAAATCTCTGCCTGTTTCTGAGCATGATTTCCGCCAACGTGGGAATGAAGCCACGACTGAGTGGCCCCTACACTGGATCCCAGGGGGACTCACCACGCAGCTCATGAGGAGACTGGAATTTTCTTCTGTCCCATCTGTGACCAAAAACTCAGGCGTGTAGGGACAGTGTGTGCTGTGCTCATTCACGCTGCGCTCCAAGCAGCCACGAAGCGTCTGCTCAGTCAGTTCTGGAGACTGCAAGAGAAGCATGAGACGGCCACCTGATCCCAGTCGCCTCCCAGGTACAGCCTGAGAACCCCGATTCCCCACACCCCTGTGGGGGACCAGGAGGGCACGGGGCCACCGGGCTTGCTGACGCCCTGGCACCTCTGCCTCTGGGAGCTGGCAACCTGGGCCATTCCATATATGTTCTGGGCCCCAATCAAGGAAGAGGGAAAAAAAACAGTGTTTTTTGTTTTTTGTTTTTTTTAAACAATAGGAAATGGAATGTTTAGGAAACACTCAAAAAGATAAACTGTATAAAAAAAAAAGCTGTTGAGTTACACGAAAGATGGAGAGGGCAACATCCTGGATATGCACTTAGCTTCCGGGCACACTTTCCAGAAACAGCCCTGGGAACACAGGCCAGGCCTTCTCAGAGGAGCTGGTGGGAAGGACTCCGTGCTCCTGGGGCCTGGCAGACATCGGCACGTCTGAGCCCTGCTGTGAGCGGTTCCTTTTCCCCACTTTCCACCTGAAGCCAGCCAGCAAACCTCCAGCCCCATCATGGTGGTGAAGAGGCACCTTCCGTATTTCACGGCCCCTGAAGCCTACTCTCTGAACACGGTTGTGTCCTCAGGTGCACAGAACGCTTGCAAAAGGCCCAGTACCATGTTCCTGGGGCTCACGGGCCCCGGCACACCCATCAGTGGGGGGCCAAGGGCCAGGCCAGCGGGGATGTGGGCACCACAGCTGGTTCCAGCTCCCCGGGGGCCTGACTGTGCTGCCAGGAGGAGCACCATTGGCTCCAGCAGGGTGGCAAGGGTTCAGGAAAGCAGATTCGTGCGGAAGGAGGGGAACACTCACCTGGGAAGAGAGGTAGAGGCCACACGGACACATGGCCACGCCACCTGATACCCTCAGATTGTACCTGGAAGCAGAGTGGGGATCACAGAGCACTGGGGCCAGCATACCAGACCCCAAACCTTTCCAAATGACCCATTTTCCGGGGGAGGTGCCACTCACCTTGGAGTGTGTGTGTGTGTGTGGGGGGGTCCCAGAATGCCCAAGGGTTTAAGAACTCACTTTGTACACACGGGACACACGAGAGCGTTTGCCTCCCACTCGGCCAGCATGACACGCAGACACTCTTCATCGAACTGCAGGCTCTGCTCGTACTCAGTGAGGATGGACCGTTCTGTGGGGAAAGTGCAGCTGTGGCACTCATGGCACTCTCCCCGGCCACCCGCCTCCCCTACACCCAACAACGCTCCGGATCATGCCACCCACCGCACACTATTTACCATGCAGCCAGCCTCCCTCCCCCTGCCTGTCCTGCGTGTGAGCACAAGCTGCAGGTGCAGCGCTGGGGGACAAGGTAACAAGGCCCAGGAGCATCCCCAGAGGCTGCAGGAGCAGAGCCGTAGGTAAGAGAGCAGATGCTGGCTGGGCACTAACTTCCAGCCTCCAACGTCCACATTCTCAGTCTGCACTGTTCACAATCTGTGTTCGTCCACACGGCAAACACACCACAACGCCAAGTATGCAGCAGGAAGGAGCCCAATGAGCTCACAGTCCATACATCCCAACAGAGTGAGCCAGGCACAGGCTGCAGCCCACACTAGTCCTCCTTCGGTCTTTCAAATAAAGTCCTATTGGGACCCAGCTATGCTTATCAGGTCCATGGCTGTTTTCACAGCATCCAAGGACTGAATCATTGCTGCAGGGACCGCGTGGACCACAAGGCCTCAGATATTTACTCTCTGAAGCATCACAGAAAGTCTGCCGGTCCCTGCTCTAGAGTGTTCCTAATGACCGCCGAATACGTACATCATCACCACTGCACACTTGTTAGCTAAAGGCTCCGCAGAAGAACCTAGAGTCCTAAATTCCGCTGCAAGATTGGAATTACAGGGAACAGGTAGGGGAGATCAAAAAAAAAAAAAAACAAAAAAACCCACAAAACCATGTTGGAGAGAAGGCACTTGAATGACGTGACATGAGCGCTCCGGTCACGACTGCGTCTTCTAAGGCGACAGGACAAGTATTCATCTATCGGTAGAGACTAACAGGAGGACCGAACACACACAGGAACTGGCCTCACCACACCCAGCCCCCACCACTAGCTGCACAGTGGAACGAGGAGTCTGGGCACCAGGCCAGAAGCCAGCCAGCCACGGTGTCAGAGTAAAAGCAGACTTCTGACAGCAGCCTGATGTCACAAGTGGAGGCAGGGCTGTGGAGAACTAATTCTGCTCTGAAAGCGGTCAGCACTCAGGTAGCTAGACACAGGTAGAAGGACTCTCCCAGAGGTCACCTTGGTCAGCCAGCTCCTGCTGGATCTCCTCGAGCACAGCCAGGTCCATCAGCTCCTCCAGCTGCAAGAGAAAGCGGGCTGATCCGAGGTTTCCAGTCATGACCAGGAAGCAAGCCCCATGATGACTCATGCCTGGGAGGCTGGCTTGAGGAATTGGGATTCAACCGAGACAATCAGTCCACCCTTCAGTAGGATATGCTGACCATGTGGTAACGGAATCCTGCTGAGAAGCCATCAACAAACCACCAAGGAACAAAAGGCCCAAATTCGGGGGAGCTATGGCTCTGCTGGGCAGTGTTCCTGGCCCCCAGGAACCTCACTTTGGCCTCTGCAAAGTGGGAGGAAAGCTGGATGGGCTCCTGTGAGCACTGTGATCATGTGACTCAGACGTGTGGCACATCCGAGGACACCTGGGGAAACCTGATAACACATACTCATGAGACACTCCGATGTTTTCAGGGCAGTTTGCTGATGTTTTCTTAGACTGTCCTCACAACGCTGACAACGTTCTCTTCACTGCCTTACAGACATGAAAGCAAAGCTCAGAGGCTCAGGACAGTTAAAGAGTCCAGAGCGAAACCAGGGTCAGAATTCCACAACTACGGACTTCCAAGCTGGTGCTTTTCCTGGCGCACGGTAAACGGTTTCCTATCCACACCCAGCCCCCGACGCTGGCTGAGGTTAGAATCAGAAAGCTGCTGGGCTCCCTCAAGAGACTGTTAGCCCATGCCTGTGGAATCAAAACTTTCAGAGTGGGGAGCCTAGGAGTGGGCAAAACGTCTTTATTTTTGGTTTCATGAGACATGGTGATGCAGCAGGTTGGTAGTCTGGTGTGGACGAACCCTGAATCTAGAAGAGTGTAACTTTATTTTTTTAAATTTTTAAAAATTTATTTATTCATGAGTGACAGAGAGAGAGAGGCAGAGACACAGGCAGAGGGAGAAGCAGGCCCCATGCAGGGAGCTTGACGTGGGACTCGATCCTGGGTCTCCAGGATCACACCCTGGGCTGAAGGCAGGCGCTAAACTGCTGAGCCACCCGGGCTGCCCCTAGAAGAGTGTAACTTTAAAGGTTGAAGAGCCTGCATCAAAGGTGGTTGGAATCCTGACTGGACGCTGGAGGGTGGGTGGGTTCGGAGGACTTGAGGAGAGAGGTACAGAGAGGACCCTGGGCACTGCTGGTGCTGTAGCACCCTCCCTGAAACACGGATCCCAGCCTGACCTGACTCAAGGCCTCTGGGCAGCGCTCCATGGACTGCAGAGCATGCCACTCTTCTTCCATCACTTCTTGCACCAGAAGGGTGCTCTGAGCTCTCCTCGGCACACTGCCTCCAGCCTGGCGGTATCTGTTCAGCAGCCTGTCCCGACTGTTTCTCATTCTCTCCAGGCATCCCTGGGAAGGAGAAAGACGGAAGTGAGTTGGCTAAAAAATAATAATAATAATAATAATAAAAATTCTTAGAGGTGCCTGGGTGGCTCTGTCGGTGAAGCATCTGCCTTCGGCTCAGGTCATGATCTGGTACTGGGACGCTGGGGGGGGCAGGGGGCAGAAAGAGACAGCATTTCCTCTGTGGAAGCCCAGCGTCGTCCCCCCAGCACCGCCCCCCGTACACTCCCCCCAACGCCCCGCCCTGCGCCCCTCCCTCAACCCCGCCCCCCAGGAGGTGGCGCGGGGGGCGCGCAGGTGCACTCGCGGCGTGTGGGGCCCCGCACGCAGAGCCCAGAGGTTCCGGGGCGCCCGGCCCGGTGCAGGTCCAGCCTAGCTCATCCCGGTCCCCGCCCGGTCCCGCTCCCGGTCCACTGGGCCCGGCGCTCCGGCACCTGCCTCTCCGGCCCGCGGCACGGCGGCTGCCCGGGCGGATCAGGGCAGTGACGGCAGCCCAGCCAAGGCTCCCCGGAGCCCACGCCCACCTGCCGGAAGGCGTCCTTCCACCGCGGCGAGCCCACCGCCTTGTACAGCGAGCGGCGCCTGGAGCCCGGCGCCTCGGCCATCTCTCTGCAAGCGTCGCCGCCAGGAAGCCGCGCCCCCGGAGGGCGCGCAGGACCCTGGGAATTGTAGTTTGCGGGCTCTCCTCGCGCGCGCCCCGCGCCCGCGGGGCGTTCTGGGAACGGCCGTCCCACCTGCCAGCCCCGCACGGAGACGGACTGGGGCGACCCCGAGGATGCGTGGCCGCGGTGGCATTTGTGAGGTCAACCCAACCTGGACTAAGGGAGGTGCGTCTAGGCTTAGACTAGTGTCCGAGCGGCAATCAGAGACGCAGGTCTCCGGCTGCGCTCCGAGGGCTGGCCTTCCCGCAGCGCCGCCCCCGCCTGATTGGCGGCCCTTCCCTCCGCGGGCCGCGTGCGTCCGGGCGTTCCGCTCGCTGATTGGCCGGAGCGCGGCCCGCCGGCCGCCGATTGGCTGTGCCCCGCGGCGCGCGTTGTCACTGGGGGGACGCGCGCAGTGGGGCCAAGATGGCAGCCGCCGAAGGGCCCACGGGTGATGGGGAGCCGTGGCAGTCCTGGCTTCCCAACCACGTCGTGTTCCTGCGGCTCCGCGAGGGGCTGAAGACCCACGGCCCGGCCGAGGCTGAGAAGCCGGCGTCTTCGCCGTCGCCCTCGTCGCCGCCGCCGCTGACGAGGAACCTTGTCTTGGGCCTGGGCGGCGATCTCTTCCTGTGGGACGGCGACGGCAGCGCCTTCCTGGTGGTCCGCCTGCGAGGCCTGGGCGGCGCGGGCGACGAGCCCTCCTTGTCCCAGTACCAGGTAGGGCCTCACCGGGGGCCGGCAGCGGAGGGCGCGGGTGTGCCCAGCACGGGTGCCCCGCAGGTGTGCGACGCCGGTGTCAGCGCTCGTCCTCTGGGGCGGCCGGTTCGGGCGGAAGTTGCCTCTTGTCCTCTTGCTTCCGTCCTCCTCATGGCCACTTTGGCAGCCTCTCCCGGGTTTCGTTCCTTCGTCAGAGGTTTGCCGCCTCCCGCACGCTCTCGGGGTGCTGCGGTTCTTGGGGGGCCCGGGGGAGGGGAGGGACCGTGGGAAAGCCAGCAGTGCGGGTACTTGGAAGGAAAACAGGTGAGCGGAGACAGACCGTAGGAGGTGGGTTCTGAGAAACCCGCGGATCGCAGGGACAGTCCTGACTCTCCTGGGGTTGGTGTGAGCAGCAGTCAGGTGGGAGATCTGAAAGCGGCCAGTCTCCAGTTTTGTGCCTGACGTGGACCAGGAATCCCTGGTAATTCTTTCTTTTCCTTTCTGGAAAATGGGCCCATTCCCAAAATTGGGAGACAATCTTTGTTTTTCTTTTTAAAGAATTTATTTATTTATTTATTTATTTATTTGAGAGAGAGAGAGAGGGAGAGAGGGAGAGAGATGGAGAAGCAGGCTCCCTGCGGGGAGCTAGATGTGGGCTCAATCCCAGGACCTCGGGTTACGTCCTGAACCAGAGGCAGATGCTCAACCACTGAGCCACCCGGGTGCCCCCAGGTTTGTTTTTGTTTTTTAAAGATTTTATTTACTTATTTATTTATTCATTCATTCATTCATTCATGAGAGACAGGGGGAGAGAGAGAAAGAGAGAGAGAGACAGAGAAATAGGCCCCATGCAGGGAGCCCAATGTGGGACTCGATCCCGGGACTCCGGGATCATGCTCTGAGCTGAAGGCAGTGTTTTGTGTGTGTGTGTGTGTGTGTGTGTGTGTGTGTGTGTGTATAGGTTTTATTTATCAGGTGCCCCCAGTTTTGCTTGTTTTTGATTAGCTGCTAGCATCTGAAAGCGGTGTAGACAGAAAGCATTCCAGACTTGCTGCAGCAGAACGTTGTTCTAAGGAAATGTGTACTTGTAAGGAAATGTGTACTTGTAATAAATGGATTCTGGCCTTTTAAAGGAGTAAAAGATAAAAAGGTGCCCCCACCCCCCATCCTAATGCAGGGCGTCTGTTGTGAGCCACTTGCCGAATCTTGTAAATGAGAAATGATCGGCTTTTGCTAGCTGTGTTTCTGCAGTTTTGAAAACAGGTCACAAGTCAACAATCTACTTTCTGTCAAACTGTGGCTTAGGAGAGTAATTCTCATGTTCAGCACACCCTGTTAGCAGCATTTGGAGCAGGCAAGACTAAATTGATTCATACTTGTCTTCTTTTCTACACTGTAACCATGGCGGGGGGGCGGGGGCTGTCTTTCTTTGTTATTTTTGTATTCCCCCTCCTTCACTGGGTGCTCTCAGGAAATCCTAAAGGACTGTCAGGTGGGAAAGTGCTTAGCAGGAGTTGCAATTTTAAATAATAACAAAAGAATAGTGACTTTAGAAACAAAACCACCTAAGCCCTGTAATTACCACACTTGATCTCAGCTGTTTGGGTTGTAAATAAAGCAGGAGAGGATGGGGATTGAGAAGCCAGGGGAAAAAAAGAACCTCTTATGGGAGAACAACCTTTTGGTTGGAATGGGTGAAGGGACAGTCACCTGAGTGGCTCAACAGTTAAGCATCTGTCTTTGGCTCAGGTTGTGATCCCGCGGTCCTGGGATCGAGTCCCAGATTGGGCTCCCTGCATGGAGCCTGCTTCTCCCTCTGCCTGTGTCTCTGCCTCTCTGTGTGTCTCTCATGAATAAATAAACTCTTAAAAAAACAAAAAAAAGGAACGGGTGAAGGGTAGGCTTACAGAGCTCGGTGACAAGCAGCAGAGATCTCAGGGTGTTCAGAATGGTCTTATCTAAAAAGATCCTGGCTGAGGGTGAGGATGAGATACGTTGGCTGTCTTGTGGTGTGTTGGGGAAAGTGGAAAAGACAGAAGATGGTGATGTGGTGGTCAGGAGAGAAGCAGGACAAGCCTGTGAGAAGTACGTTGTTCCGAGGGCTGGTAACGCTGAGAAAGCGGCTTATCAGAACCCCTGAAAACGCCACCACTCCATGGAGCAGCTACGTGGGTACAACAGCGTTTCACTGGCCGCAGAAGCTCTTGAGGCTGTTCCCTGTCCTGCTGGGCTGTTTCTTTTTTCCTTTTTTTTTTTTTTCCAAGATTTTATTTATTTACTCATGAGAGACACAGGCAGAGACACAGGCAGAGGGAGAAGCAGGTTCCATGCAGGGAGCCCGATGCGGAACTCAATCCTGGGACTCCAGGATCACACCCTGGGCCGAAGGCAGGTGCCAAACTGCTGAGCCACCCAGGGATCCCCAACTGAGCTGTTTCTAATGTAGCATCTCAGCTGCCATTTATGAACACTTCTGAGTTCTTCACTACTCGCTTCACTAAAACTTATTGAGAGTCAGCAGGATGCTACATACTATGCTGAGGGTGAGAGAGGAAGACGCATCACAGTTGTGCAGGATGGTCAACTGAAGGGATGACCAGAATGCAAGGTGGTAAGAACCATGATAGAATGATCCAGAGTGTAGAGAAGATGCACGCACACCTGGCCGGAAGATCTGGGTGATTGCTTAGGCCGTCTCCCGGACCATGACAGCCAGCCACAAAAGGAGAAGGAAGAGCTGTCGAGAGACACAGGCTCACAGAGTGTGATGGCTTTGTGGAGAAACAGCTGGCCTGGTGGTGTGTGGAGGCTGTCGGGGGCGGACTGGAGTTCAGTCATGGAAAGGGAAATTATGCGTACTATTTATTTTTAAGGTAGGGAAATCTAAAAAGGGGGGGGGGGATCTGATGTGTTTTCTGTTACATTTCAGTCAGTGGTTAAAAATGCCCCATCGGTGAATAGCCACAGCGTTAGCACATAATTACCCAAGAGGCTTCATTGCTTTGCAGTTACGGGCACAGATGGGCAAGTAAAGCCGGGCCTGCTTCAGTTACTGTACAAACTGCACTGTAATGCTAGGGCCTTCAAGTGCCTGCTACGTATATTTACATTGAAATGAACCATCTTGACCAGTTTGCTTTCATTTCCAGAGATTGCTCTGCATAAATCCGCCCCTGTTTGAAATCTATCAAGTCCTGTTAAGTCCGACACAGCATCATGTAGCACTTATAGGAATAAAAGGCCTCATGGTGTTAGAACTACCTAAAAGATGGGGGAAGAATTCAGAATTTGAAGGTGGAAAATTAGCAGTGAACTGTAGGTAAGTTGTGTTTCCACTGAGTGTTGGTCTAGTTTGTGATACATATGGACAGTTGTTCCAGACCCATGGTTCTCATGCTGCATTTTCTGTGCTGCTGCTCCAATACCACGGGTCCCCAACTGGTCTACACGTGGGCTTTCGGCTGTCCCGTGTATAGACCCATGTGATTCTGCCCATTGCTGTCTCACCGCAGTTTCAGCTCGTCCACGTGGGCAGAGATATGATAACTTTTGAAAAGTGGTTACCCTGTGAGGCAGATGATCTGTTTAACTAAGTTAGATTTTTTTTATCTTTTTCAACAAATCCCGAAAAGTGAGAGTCTGAAAGATCTGTTGGAAAGAGTATAAGGTTGAAACCACCTTTAGCTCCACAACGTTCCCTTTCCCATATCTGTTTCCTCATTTGCACAATCAGAGGGGTAATATTTACCCTGTCATTCTTTTACCAGGTCACTAAAGGGATCAAGTCAGTTAGGAAATCTGAGTCACTTGTAAAGTATAATATACTCTGTGACTTAGAAAATGTTTTTATTTTGATCCTCACTGATATCGATGCAACAGATGCTCTGAGTGCTCTTCTCTTTTTTTTTTTTAATTTTTATTTATTTATGATAGTCACACAGAGAGAGAGTGTGAGAGAGGCAGAGACACAGGCAGAGGGAGAAGCAGGCTCCATGCACCGGGAGCCCGACGTGGGATTCGATCCCGGGTCTCCAGGATCGCGCCCTGGGCCAAAGGCAGGCGCCAAACCGCTGCGCCACCCAGGGATCCCCTGCGCCACCCAGGGATCCCCCTGAGTGCTCTTCTCAGCAAGATTTGAGAGAAAGAAATTTGAAGAGCAAAGAATGTTAAAATAGATTTTCCCTTAGAAGGTTTTTCATCCACATTCTACAAAATGTTTTGGAAAAACTGTTATTTTTATTTTAGTACCACTCCCATCGCTGAGAGATTTTTCACCAGTTCTACTTCTCTGACTCTGAAGCATGCGGCCTGGTACCCAAGTGAGCTGCTGGATCCCCACGTTGTGCTCTTAACATCAGACAATGTAATAAGGTAAAGCATGTTTTTAACTCTTGTAGCTTTGTGCGGGGAAGTCTGTGGTCCTGTTTGCTGGCTGCCAGCCCAGGGCACCCCTGGACGGGTCACCAGGTGTCAGCTTACTGTGTCTCAGGGCTGTTGTAACCACTGAGGCAGAGCTGCCCATATGACTGGCCTCAGATGCCTTCGTTACTGCTCATCCCCTCAGCCAGGCCTCCTACCCCTCCTTCCCTGACCTTCCTGAGAGAGCCCCTCTCATCCTGTTGCTCTTCTGGAGGCGATGCACCATAAGAAGGTGAGAGTATAACTGGGAGTTCAGGTGAGAATTCTTGTCCCAGTGCCCCTTCTGTCCTGGGGATCTTAAACTTTAGGGGGCCTCAGTTTCCAATTTTGTAAAATGAGCCAGTTTAATCTGACAGGTTTTGGACTCTATGATTAAGTGTCCTCAATCTGCAGAGATTTCTGTAATATAATTAGTTATCGTCCTGGATCTGCCATACATTTATTGGGGAGACTCGGCAGAGGTAAAGATCATTTTATTTTTCCTAATCACTGCTTTTAACTGTGCTCTACTAGATTCTCCTCCTCTGCTGAGCACTTTGCCCTTCCTGGCCTTTTACATAATCTCATAGCTGTCTGCTGACTTGTAGTTATTAAAATTTGGTGTGTCCAGTTTAAAACGCTGATGTCCAGTCCGTCCCAGCTCTGAGTCCCGGCTGGTCACACAGACCGGACGCTGATGGGCGTGATGCAAGTGGAGAGGGCACGATCTGCTCTGGCTCTTGTTTCTGTACGGCACCTTGAGAGCCCTGGGCCCTTGTCGGGATGGAGTATCCTCGCACTTGCGATGCAGCCATTGTGGTCTTTCCTGTGGAGTCGTGATGATTCCAGCGTCCTCTCCTCTGCCCTCTGAGGGTCACGGGGACCTGGGTATCTGTTCCATGGTCCTTTCTTTCTTTTTTTTTTTTTTTTAATTATTTATTTATTTATGAGAGACACAGAGAGGCAGAGGGAGAAGCAGGCTCCATGCAGGGAGCCCGATGTGGGACTCAATCCCAGGTCTCCAGGATCACACCCCAGGCTGCAGGCGGTGCTAAACCGCTGCACCACCAGGGCTGCCCTCCATGGTCCTTTCTTACACCATTCCAGCCAACCTCCATTAGAAGTTTCCTATGAGGGATCCTGGGTGGCTCAGTGGTTTAGCGCCTGCCTTCAGCCCAGGGCATGATCCTGGAGACCCGGGATCAAGTCCCGTGTCGGGCTCCCTGCATGGAGCCTGTTTCTCCCTCTTCCTGTGTCTCTGCCTCTCTCTCTGTGTGTCTCTCATGAATAAATAAATAAAATCTTAAAAATAAATAAAAAGAAGTTTCCTATGAGAAGCAGATACAGTGTAGCATATTCACATGCTCCCAACCCTTGGGTGTGGCTCATCAGGTTCACTCAAGAGCTCCCTTCCCTTGGGTGCCTCTGGTTTCCTGCACTATGGCTGGCATTCGCCAGGATGCCTCTAAATCTCCTTGAGTGTCTCCCCACCCATTTGGCTTTGGACTTGGGGCCAAAGAAGGAAAGGGATGCTCTCCCGCCACAGAGGCTATGCTGTACATGGAAGAACTCCTGATGCCTGCCCCTCCTGGTCTTAGGTTTTTGGGTTTAAGATTATATTTATTTGAGAGAGAATGTGTGCTCAGAAGGAGCGGAGGGAGAGGGAGAAGCAGACTCCCCACTGAGCAGGAAGCCTGATGCAGGACTTGATCCCGGGATCTGGACCTGAGGTGAAGGTAGACGCTTCACTAAGTCCCCCAGGCGCCCCCCCACAGGCTGAGATCTTACACCTGAAAAGAGGTATCTGGTCTCAAGTGTTGAAGGTTCTTTTTTTAAAATGGGGTATTTGGGACCCCTGGGTGGCTCAGTTGGTTAAGCCCCCAACTCTTAATTTCAGATCAGGTTGTGATCTCAGGGTTGTGGGATCAAGCCCCGTGGTCTGGATGCTGGGTGTGGAGTCTGCTCAAAATTCTCTCCCTCTGCCCCGCCCCCCCTGCCCCGCCTCCACCCCCTGTTCTCTAAAAAAAAACGTAAAAAATAAATATAGGGTATTTGTCACTTCTCTTCTCCGAAGCTCTGGACCCTGTTGACAATTACAATGCATCCTGTCCGGTTCTTACATGAGGTTTAAAGTCAGTAGTGCTTGCAGGCAGCCAGGAAGACCACAGTGTGTGTGTATATGTGTTCAGTTGGATCATGTTTTCTTTCTTTCTTTTTTTTTTTAAAGATTTATTTATTTATTTATGATAGAGAGAAAGAGGGGCAGAGACACAGGCCAAGGGAGAAGCAGGCTCCATGCTGGGAGCCCAATGCGGGACTCGATCCCGGGACTCCAGGATCGCGCCCTGGGCCAAAGGCAGGCCCCAAACCACTGAGCCACCCAGGGATTCCCTGGATCACGTTTTCATTAAAAACATGTATTAAATGGCATTTTACTGGTAATGGAACAAAGTTTAAAACTGAGGGTAGTCAAAGTAAGTGATTAATGATTGATGAGGACTTTATAACTGTTATATAACTATATAACTTTATAACTGATGTTGGATTGCTAATATTATTGGCCTTTTGAAAACTGTTTAACTGTAGGCACATGTACTGTGAAATTTTATTTTTATTTTTTTTAATTTTATTTATTTGTTTTTTTTTTGTTTTTTTTTTTTTTTATTTATGATAGTCACAGAAAGAGAGAGAGAGAGAGGCAGAGACATAGGCAGAGGGACAAGCAGGCTCCGTGCACTGGGAGCCTGATGTGGGATTCGATCCCGGGTCTCCAGGATCGTGCCCTGGGCCAAAGGCAGGCGCCAAACCACTGCGCCACCCAGGGATCCCCGTGAAATTTTATTTTAAATGATTTTGGTAAAAACAAAAAACTGCAGTTTGGGAAAGTAGGGGTGACATGATGTTGTGTCTTTGTGTAACAGCAGCATGTGTAGACTAGAGGCTGAATGATCTACTCTCTGTGGCCAGTGGATGTATAAAGCGTTGAGATGTGCTCCTCTCTGATGAGGTTCAGTGGGCAGGGGCAGAGACAGGCAGTTGGGTGGCGCCTGGATGGCACATGGGTGCCCAGGGGCCTAGGAAGGGAGAGACGGGGGCACAATGTGCAGCAGGCCAGTGAGGACGTTGGAAACGATAGAGAGTGTTTCTGGATGTCACACAGACACCCTGCTTGGTTGTTGTGAGAGAACAGATGTAGTGGGCTACTCAGCAAACAAATGGATGTGAAACCCGTAGGCAGTGGCTCAAGCCATGATTACACGGAGAGAAGGGCAGTTGCAAAATGAAGGAAACCTAAGTGCGGTCTCTCCTCTTGCTTGCTAGGATTTACTCTCTGCGTGAGCCTCAGACACCCACCAGGGTCATCGTGCTTTCAGAAGCGGAAGAGGAAAGCCTGATACTCAATAAAGGGTAAGTTATTTGTGTCCTGAAGAGTTTTTCTCATTAGTTTATTCATCGCCGACCAGCAAGCTCTCCATGGTGTGAGCAGTGAGCGAAAGCAGGCGATGTGCTGAAGTCACTGTAATGAGTAGCATGAAACAGACACCCTGTGGGACTGTGGATAAGGGACTAAGTTAGGACATTTCAGAGGTTCAGGGTGAGCGTTGGGCAGACCGTGCACATCCCAGGCTGTCCATCTGCAGAGCCCGCCACGGCACAGAGACAGCCCTGCTGCTCCTCCCGGGCCCAGCTCCCTTTATGGTTTCTTACCCTCCTCAGTGAGGCCCTGGCTCCTCTTACCACTGACAGAATCACCCTTGGAACTCTCCAGCCCCGTCCTCAGGCCTCCTGATGGGCCTCGTCCAGCCTGTGTCTGGATGTCAATGTCCTAGCACCCCACATGGGGAGTGGCCACTGCTGGAGCTGCCCAGGAGCCGAGCCGTGTGTCTGGAGTCAGGGCCCCTCCCCTGCGGTATGTTTGCGAAGCTCCTGGTCCCCACGACAGACATGGGGTATGGGTGGGCCGCAGTGGAGCAGGCGGCTTGTTCAGCCGGATCTGGCCTCTGCTCCGGTGTGGCAGCCGTGTCTGGGCAGCAGAGCCTCGGTTCCATGACTGCGCCTTTCGAGAATACGAAATAGGGCCCAGGAGCGTGTATGTAGGGGGCTCCTAGGTCACTGAAGTCTGACCTCTGCCTGTTGACCCACCCAGGCAGTCCTTTGATTCTGATTCACCTTCCCACATGATCAATAAGCTGAGCTGTGTTCCTGACACAGTGGGACTTGCTGACTCTCAGCAGCTGTAGAACATTGTATCTTAGCCGTGTTTATTGTTAACCTTATATTGAACTGGAATCTTTTTGGATAACTAGTTATACTAAACTGCAAAATACAAAGACGGATTGTTGTATCAGTTGATTTTCTTGATTAAAAGATAGTATGTATTTATTACAGAAAATTAGGAATATCTGCAGAAAAACATTGAGGAGAAAATGAGATCTTTTGTGATCTCTAGTCTCTCCTCCCACTTTGGGTGTAAAGCAGGTCGTTCTGTATCCCTGCTGCCCCAACCCCACTGATTGCTGGGAGTCTCTACCACCCCCCAGAACCCCCCAACCGGGACTGCCCTGCCCGCCCCTAGGCGGCCCCTCCTGCCACCGTCTGTGCCCTGGCTTCGAGCTCGGCCACCTCGGCCTCCTCATTCTTCAACTTATGACAGCACCCGCCTGGGTGCACACGCAGAGCCTTTGCACGTTGGCTTTCCTGCGTGAGCACGGGCACACTCTCGTCTTCCTGGGATCTGTGCTCAGACCTCACCGTGGCAGTGTCCTTTCCAGGCTACCCGGTTGACATGCGTGCCTTGACATGCTCCCAAACATGCTTTATTTGTCTTCCCCACATCCTTCACTCACGTGGTCAGGCCCACGTGAACCTCACCATGTTCACAGGTCCTGTGGCAGTGCCCAGCAAGGGCAGGTGCTCAGTGACTGCTTGTGCGAGGACCATGTCCTCCACTCAACAGGGTTTCGTGTTTCCTTCCCCCCTTTTTTTTGCAAAGATGTTATTTATTTATTCATGAGAGACACAGGGAGAGAGGCAGAGATACAGGCAGAGGGAGAAGCAGGCTCCCTATGGGGAACCCAATGCAGGACTTGATCCCAGGACCCTGGGGTCACACCCTGAGCTGAAGGCAGATGCTCAACCACTGAGCCACCCAGGTGCCCCTCCTTCCCTTTTGTTTTCTTGCATCTCTGTGTTACTACTGTGTGTGTGAATTTAAGCTGCTCAAGGTTGAAGCCGCGCTGTGTGGTTCCATCCCCACTCCCTGTTATTGGACCTTTTGTTTTCATTCTTGTTTTCAACCAGCTGATTTTTAAATGTCTTTCCAGAAGGGCGTATACTGCATCGCTGGGGGAGACAGCAGTTGCATTTGACTTTGGGCCACTGTCAGCAGTCTCGAAGAGCATGTTTGGGCAGAAAGGCAAAGGGGATGTCGTGGCGCACCCATTGTACATCTTGTATGAGAACGGGGAGACCTTCCTCACGTACCTTAGTCTGGCACACAGGTGAGTGGAGGGGCGGCCCGCCGCACAACATCACGGGTCCGGATCTGGGGTCCGTGGTTGCGGTGTACGGATATGTGGCCACCTGGCAGTGCTCGGTGTGTGTATTTTGGAGGAAGCCCAGCACCGATCATTTGACCTATGATTTCCTCGTAGTGAAGCACAGAACTGTCGTGCATCTGACGTGAATGGGGCACAAGGGTACAGTCACAACCGGTAGTCTGGTGTTGTAAGTCCCAGTTGTGTAGAAAAGACGTGTGTGCACGTGAAGGGACACATTTAGTGGCACAGAGATCATAGGAGCTCCAAGGAAGGAGAGCTAGATCCCCATAAAAAAGGCAGGGCGTTTTTGGAGAGACAGACTTGTGTCTCACACAGGATTGCAGGGTTGAGGGCCAGGGAGGGGCAAGCACACCAGCCCCAGGGCGTGTCCTGGGGTGTCGGCTCAGTGAGGAGACTCCCAGGGCAGGAACAGCAGCCTCAGGTACTGCGTCAGACGATGAAGGTGGAAGGCGCTTCTGGGGAAGATCTGGTGGCGTTAAACCCACAGTTGCAGGCAGGAGGACACGGTGATGGCTTCTGACAGGGGTGGGGGTTGCGTTAGGGCGGGGCTGGGGGAATGATGAAAGCTGCTCCTGCCCGCATGGGGCCGTTGGCAGCAGAGGTGCTGCCCGCAGGGTGGGGTCCGAACCCCGGCACAGACCCAGGGTGGTTGCGGGGGGTCAGTGTGGGGCAGGAGGGGGCATGCGGGCCCGGGGTGGAGGTGGACGGTGAAGTGAGGACCAGGAAGCTCACCTGTTGCGGTGAGAGGTGGGAGGGTAAGAATCAGGGCAGGTTTGACCAGACCAAGGCTGAACACTGCCGTTCACTCCCGAGCCATGTGGATGGGTGGTAACTTGGGCCGGCCTGTGGCTCCTGTCCCCCTCCGCAGTCTTGCAGTGGGTGGGGGCAGCAGGGGGGCGAGGGCAGCAGGGTGGGAGGGACGGGCAGGGGGGAGCGGGTGGCGGAACGCTGGCCTGGCTGGGAACATGGAAGCTTGGACCCAAGGACCCGCGGCTGCATCCAGGGAGGAAGTGGCTCCAGAGGGACTGGAGGGTGTGCAGGGTTGTGAGGACCTCTCCTGTTGGACTCTCCTTGGCCCAGGTGTTCTCACTGTCCACACATGACCCCCCTGGGGGCGGTGTGTGTCCATGCTGACACTGTCAGCCTCTCCTTGCCCTGTCGCCTTAGCCCAGAACCTGAAACTCATCATCTGCATTCTCTTACATCCAGCCCTATCCCAGATTTATGGGTCTTAGCCTGAAAATTCCTTGAATGCAAGCCCCCTCATTCCCCGGCCCCTTATCCTTGCTTCACACCCTTGTCATCTTCTGCCTAGACCCTGCCTCTCTCCACCAGCGGCCCTGGCCCCCTGTCGTCCCCCTCCTTGGCTGCCCTTGCTCTGTCACACTCATCCTGATGACACGGTCACCCAGCGGGGGGGGGGGGGGGGGAGTCTGAGCACCTGACTGTGGCTCCTGAGATGGCCGCTCCCACTGCCAGTCCTGGACTCCTGGACTGTGTGCATTGCCTCCCATTGACAGAGCTGGGTTTCCTTCCTGTTGGTCCCTATCTTCATGCTTCCAGAACTTTTTTTAGAGCTTGCAGCATTGAGAACCTCCTCCCAGAATGTACCCTTTCCCATTGATCTTACTTATTTTTGGTACCTTTCTTAGCTCACTTTCTTTTAAGATTTATTTATTTTAGAGAGGGCACATGAGCAGGAGGGGGAGAGGGAAAGTCTCTGACTGTGCTGAGCATGGAGCCCGATGTGGGGCTCAATCTCACAACCCTCAGATCATGACCTGAACTGAAACCAAGAGTCGGACCCTGAGCTGACTGTGCCCCAGGCGCCCCCTTGCCTCACTTTGTGCCTGTGAGTGTTCCTTTGTGTGTTGTAAAGCCCTGCGTTATCGTGTTCAGCACACACCTGCTTTCCCAGCTGAATCTCTGTCCCTTGGGGGTCACCCAGCACTCAGTGTTTGCCCACTAAACATTGGGTCTGAAGCCCCAAACAAATGCTACGTTTCCCAAGAAAACACAGAGTCTGGGCAGTGGTTGAAGCGGGCCTAGTCCAGCGTGTTCTATCCGCATGCAGTGGTGGGGGGGATGGGGCCTGCGACAGGATCCTGGGGCGCACCGGACTCCTGAGACAGAAGGCAAGAGAGGTGTGCTCGGGGAGCCAGAGCCGCGGGGGTTGCGGGGTGGGAAGAGTTGCCACTACCCCAAGGGACAGGCAGCGGCAGGGCCGCTACGCGGCTGTGGGTGTAGCTGCATGGGGCCCGCTGGGACCTAGTTGGCAGATAGCTTTGGCAGTGATGACGGACAAACTGGTATCTCAGCCTCCAGGCTAGTGAGGTTTTGAGCTGAGGAGTCCGGGTTGGGGGCTGTGCTGTGGGGAGAGTTCAGGCCCTGCGCACTAGTGAGCACTAGTAAGCATCCTCCCATCACCATCACAACAATCAAGAATGTTGTTAGATGTTGTCCGCGTCCCTTCGAGGATACGTGCAATTGAGAAGCACTGGAGGGGAGAGCTGAGCGGGAAGGTGCGCAGACGTCAGGGCATCAGGCTTTGGGATCACGGTCGAGGCGGGTCACCCACAGAACGCGCGCAGGCTGGGGCGATGGCCTGCTCTCCTCCAGCTGTGCCCACCACAGTGTCCCTGTCTCCCTCAGCCCAGGGACAGTCGGAAAGCTGCTGGGCCCGTTGCCCATGCACCCTGCAGCTGAGGACAACTATGGCTATGACGCGTGCGCCATCCTCTGCCTGCCTTGCGTCCCCAACATCTTGGTGATCGCCACTGAGTCGGGAATGCTGTATCACTGCGTCGTGCTGGAGGGGGAGGAAGAGGACGACCAAGTGGTGAGCCTGGCTCCTAGCCGTGAAGCCCCCAGGGATCCTGGGGACACAGAGGGGCCCTGCAGTCATGGAGTTGGCTCTGGTGAGCCACTGACGTGCCAGGAGGAAGGGAGGCCTCGCCCCTCCTCCAGGAACACCAAGAATGGGTAGGCTGGGCTGGGGGTGTGAGGGCTGAGGTGGCCGTGCTCCTTCCACAGTCAGAGAAGTCCTGGGACTCCAGGGCTGACATCATCCCTTCCCTGTACGTGTTCGAGTGCGTGGAGCTGGAGCTCGCCCTGACTCTGGCGGCCGGAGACGACGAGCCCTGTGACTCTGACTTCTCTTGTCCAATCAAACTTCACAGAGGTAACGTTCCTGCGCTGACGTGGTCACATGCCCTTCCCGGCACTTTGCCCTGCGGTTCCAGGCTCTGTGGCCAGATCCGCCCCCATGGAGAACAGGGAATGTTCCCGGTCCAGTCCTGAGCCAATTTCATGACCCAAGTACCTAAATGTACACGAACTGTAACAAACTTTAAAAGGAACTTTGAAAATCAAATGATAATACGCTTCAAGATAATCACTTTAAAGCCTTTTTCTTCACTTTAGAAACATCATAGTCTCTTATTACTCCCAGACTGGGTTTGAATGCTGTCATTTTAATCTTTTTTTTCTTTTAACTTACTTGGGTTGGAACTGGGTCTTTCCAGCACCTTCTGTGTTCGTCTGGGGAGCTTTTGGGTAGAATGCCGAGCCCCTGGTAGCCTGTGCCATTGGGACACCGAGGGGCTCAGTGCAGGGGGTCTACCGCCCCCTGAACTGGGGGTATGGTTCTGACATCAGTCAGTGTGGGGTCAACCTGTGGAAATGGCCGGGATGACATGAAATGATCTCTGCAGTCCCTCTGACATAGAGCCCCTCGATCCCACTGCCCTTGCACCGCTTCTTGCCGTTTCCTCTCGGTTTCCTGGGCCCGGTGCCGAGACAGGCACTCATTCTGTGGCTGCCTGGCCTCTACTCGCCGCACCTGGGCCAGCCTGCAGGAGGAGGATCTGGCTCAGCTCTGCAGAGCGTGCATCTTAGGAGGAGGGCTCTTATGCAGGGAGCATGACAGCGGTGCTCGCGGGGCACGTCTGGAGTCAAGAGGGAGTCTGAGTGTAAGTGTCAGAACTTTACAGCCTAGGACGCTGAGACCAGAGGGTAAGGTCTCCTGAGAAAGAGAACAGGTCTTTGGGAAATCTTTTTTTTTCCCCCAAGATTTTATTTCTTCATGAGAGAGGCAGAGACACAGGCAGAGGGAGAAGCTGACTCCCTGCGGGGAGCCTGATGCAGGACTCGATCCTAGGACCCCAGGGTCACAACCTGGGCCACCTGGCTCAACCGTGGAGCCACCCAAGTGCCTCCCAAAAAATTTTTTAAGATTTTATTTTGAAGTCATCTCTGCACCCAACAGGGGGCTCGAACTCACAACCCCAGTATGCTGCTCCCTTGGAGTCAGCTGGGCTCCCTGAGGGTTGCATCTTAAGTCAGCTTTAGCATGTAAATTGTTTCTGTATCTGTTTAGTTGTGTGGTGTATTGAAACTACTGAATCATAGCAGTGAATATTCAGTCCCAGGGAGTCTTACTGGTGCTAGATCTCGGAAGAAGTTTTCACTGAAATTATTTAACGGTTCCTCATATTTCTGAGTATAAAGATAGAGGATCCTCTGGATGCTGGGGTGGCTCAGTCAATTGAACATCTGACTCTTGGTTTCAGCTCAGGTCATGATCTCTGGGTCCTGGGATTGAGCCCTGCGTCAGGCTCCCTGCTTGGCAGGGGGTCAGCTTGGGATTCTCTCCCTCCTCCCACCCCCTAACTTTCCCTTGCACGTGTGCACCTGTGCTCTCTAAAATAGATAAGTAAACATAAAGGATTGTCAAACAAGAATTGTATTTAAAAACCCACCAGCATTTACTTGGGGCGCCCAGCTGGCTCATTTGAAGGAGATACGACTCAACCTCAGGGTTGTGAGGTCAGGCCCCACGCTGGGAGTAAAGCTTACTTAAGAGGAAAAAAAATAATTCAAATCTAAAACTAAAGGTAAAGTTCCACCTGTGCCCAGATGCAGCGACGGGACTGTCCGCTCAGTGCTTGTCCTCAGGACCTTTGACTTACTTGAGCAGGCTCTCAGGAGGGATGTGTGTGCATCTATGTGTCTCCAGAGCTGGAACCTTTCTTAGGCACTGTTTTATTTTGAAGAACTGTAAATAAATGCACCGAGATGGACAGAAAGGCACAAGTATTTCTGTCTTGGTGAACTCTTCTCTTACCGTTGGGAAGTAACGTTTGAGTTTTGTTTATTACTTTTAAAAATAGTTACAATAGATTTGAAAATCAAATTCAGATTTTAAAGTTTCAAAACCCCCGACACAGGCCCACAGCACGAAGGTCCCATAGACCTTCTATTGCTTCTGTCGCAGATGTTTGTGGGCTGCTGGGGCAGATGTCCGTCTTCTGACTGTGACCTGGGTATTGTGCGTGATTCCGTTTGCAGATCCCAAGTGTCCTTCAAGATACCACTGTACTCATGAAGCTGGTGTACACAGTGTCGGGCTTACTTGGATTCATAAACTTCACAAGTTCCTTGGGTCAGGTGAGTTGAGCTTTTCCATATGTTTCACCGATTCTCCCAAAATGTAGTTTGGAATTGGGGAACCAGGCTGGCTCAGTCCGTTAAGCGTCAGATTCTTATTTCAGCCCAGGTTGTGATCTCAGGGTCGTGGGATTGAGCCCTGGGTCAGGCTCTGTGCTGGGCGTGAGTTCTGCTCAAGATTCTTTCTCTGCCCCACCCTGTCCCCCCAGCACATGCACACATAGTCTCTCTTTCTCCCTGTCAAATAAAAGTTTGGAACAAAAATAATAGAGAAAAACCAATGAAATCAAAAGATGGTTCTTTGAAAAAATTGAGAAAATTGAAAGACCTTAGGCCAGACTGACCAAGAACTGAAAGAGACGACTCAGCCGCCTCCTGTTGAGGCTGGCAGAGGAAGCACCGCCGCCGCCCTCCCCGGAGTGGGACTCAGGACCGAGGTGTCCGTGACCACCTAGCACCAGGATGATGGGGACAGACTCCTAGAGACGCAAATTCCCTATGCTGATTGAGGAGGAAGCTGTATCGGACTAGCCCTATAACCAGTGGAGAGATCGAAATAGTGATGATGGGCAGCCCGGGTGGCTTAGCGATTTAGTGCCACCTTCGGCCCAGGGCCTGATCCTGGAGACCTGGGATCAAGTCCCGTGTTGGGCTCCCTGCATGGAGCCTGCTTCTCCCTCTGCCTGTGTCTCTGCCTCTCTTTCATGAATAAATAAAGTCTTTAAAAAAAAAAAAAAACACATCGAAATAGTGATGATAAATGACCCGAAAAGAAAAGCTCAGGATGAGGTAGTTGTGCAATTAACGAATACCAGTTCTTCACAAGCTCTTCCAAAAAACAGGAGAAAGCACTTCCCAGCTCCTCCGGGAGGTGGTTGTGACCCTGGCGCCAGGACTAGGTGAGGACATGTGCCTCCTATGAGCACAGATGCACGGAGTCCTCGGCAGAAACCAGTGACCCCATCCAGCCACTAGGAACGGGGGGAGCGCTTGGCCAGGAAGGATGTACCCAGGAATGCGAGGCCGCTGCATAGGCGCACACGCCTGGAAGGAAGGCTTCTGGCCGTGGGGTCACCTCAGTAGACACGGAGGAGGCATCTAAGAAAATGCGACCTTGCCTGCTAAAAATATTCAAACTGATAATAAAAACTAATTTCCTCATCCTGAAGAAAGGCATCTTTGGGGAGCCATACTCAGGGAGACCCGGTGTCTCCGTAGCTCCCCGCTGCTGCAGCAAATCCTGGAATGCTGCCCACCTCGGGCACAGTGGGCCCTTTCCGGAGACTTCAGCTCCCCCGCCTGCCCTGTTATAGCCCTGCCCCTGGCAAAGCCAGCGGCTGGGGGCAAGCAGGGCCCTCACCTGGCATCACCAGCTGCTCCTCTCCTCCAGGCTGGAGAAAGGTGGTTGGAGCCTCAGGCCCCCAGACAGCGCAGACTACCCATGTCGGCCCTGTGAGGAGCAGCTCTGATTCTGTGTCCCCTTTCCTGTCTTGGAGCTTTGCATAAGCATGGATTCTGGCACCGCGGCCTCCAAAGACTTGCCTCTGACCCATGGGCCGGAGCATCGTCGCAGCAGCAGGGAGTCAGGCCCTCACCTCCATGTCATCCTAAATCCTCCACGTTAGAGAGGGCAAGGCTGAGCAGAGTCCACGCAGGGCAGCCTCCTCTCTGGACTCATGAAACCAGGAAACACACTCCCTGTTCCCAGAACGCAGCGCTGAGGACTGGCATGGGGATCTCATAGACTTCAGTCAAAAGGAGAAAAAGTGGACAAAACCACAGGTCCTAGGTGAGTTCATAGGTCAGACTCTGCTGGGTCTCGAGGCTTGGGGATGATCATCTGGGCTGTGCCACCTCCTGAATAAATGTTTGTGTTTTCCAGGAAGGTAGCAGGTGTGTGCAGCTCCGTGATTTTACCACCCACTTTTCTACCTGTTGGATTTGGGGGCAGAACAGCTTTTTCTTATTCCTCTGACCCTTTCAGCCCAAGGCTGTGGTGTCTGGGGCAATAGGCTTCTCCGGAACCATTTGGATCTCCCGTGTATTCCAAGCAGGTTCACCCACAGATCCTTCCTGGGCGTCCCCTCCCTGTTTGAGGTTCTGCTCAGGTGACGGGGGACCCAGTTCACACTCTCATCTCTTTAGAGAGCCTTTGTGTGACTGTGTCTTCGGACCTTCCTGAGGTGTTACCAACAGGCTAAACGGCCACACTGGTGGCTTCTTCCTCTAAAATCTGATTTTCCTGACAGCGAATATCTTCATTTTAAGCATCTTTTGCCATCCAGATGGGTTGACAATTTCCAAAATCATCCTTACGATTTTTGTAAAAATCCAGTTACATTTTTTTTCCTTTTTTTCCTTTTTTCCTTACATTTTTGGCTGTAATCAGGGAGAGGACACCCGGCCACAGAACCATTGCTTTGCCTGGAAGTCTCAGCAGGATGTCCAGTTCATTCACAGGTTCTGCCTTCCACACCTTCCCCTGAAGATCTGAGCACAGGGACATCTGCTCTTGCCTCCTGTGTTCAGCATTGTCATGGAGGACACAGGGGAGGAGCCCAGAAAATGAGATAAAAGGCATCAAGATTAGAAAAGAACTAAAACTCTCTTTCCTGACAGCATGATGTTTAGGTAGTAAATCCTAGGGGACCCGTTACAGGAGTGTTTTTGCTAATGAATGTAGCGACATCGCTGGACATGAGAGCAGTGTACAGGATCAGTTCTGCTCTCTCACTAGTAACGAGTAATCCAAAAGGAAAAAAGAAAACAATCCCACTTATAGTAGTTTCAGACCAACTGCTTAAGAATAAGTTTGACAAAAGTGTAAAATGTACACTTGAAGCTGTAAAATGTTACTGAAAGAAATGAGGCCTAAATAAATAAAACACGTGCCACAGTCTGGATCCGGTAACTTAATATTGTTAAACGGCAGCACTCGCCGAGTTGACGTGCAGGTCCCGTGCCACCCTTGTGAGAATCTGCAGAAATTGGCACACTGATTCTCAAATTCATTTGGAATTCTAAGGCCCGGGGGCACCCGGAACAGCCTTGAGGAACAAAAACAATGTGGGACGGCCCCACTTGCTGATTTCCCAACTTCTTAGGAAAGGTCCATCACCCAGACAGTGTGATGCGGACGCAGGAGATCCGTGCAGGTCAATGGAGTGGGGTCGAGGGTCGGTGGTTTGCCCAAGGCGCCAGCATAGGGGAGCGGGGGAAGCACAGTGGTTAGAGCCTGCGAGGCTGGGACATGCTTGCCAGCTGGTGAACTTGAACTCTGTCCTCACACATAACATGAGGACGATGCAGAACAAGTCAGAGACCCCACGGACGTCTCTGAGGAGGACGGTGCTGGGAAAGTGAAAGGAATCCACAGGATGGCAATCGACATCTGTAAATCTTGTACCTGACAGTGGACTTAGAGCTAGAGCACGGAGGGCACCTGCAGAACTCAGATATGTGAACACAGAACCCCGTTTAAAAACTGGACAAAGATTTGAGTAGACATTGTTTCTTTGAGGAGGTTCAAACAGCTAGTAAGCACATGCCAGCATGTTCCGTGTCATCAGTCACGGAAGGGAGACATCACAGAACTGCCCAATACGTGCCTGTTTACGTGGAAGAAACGAGAACCGACAGGACGGTGTCATCAGGACAGGGCTCGCAGACATGGAAAGCAGCGCCATGCTGAGGCCCGGCCCTCAGGTGACCCACGTCGGGTTACGAGACCCATGAGCAGGTGCCAAGCAGCCGGGCTCCGTCCCCCGTAATCAGGCAGTCATCCATCTGACCGTGTCACCTCCAGCAGTGGAAAGGGACAATGTGGGGCTCAGGCTGCAGCACGGGAGGCTCACCCCACAGCTCCCTGTCACCACTCCCTGTCCCCACTCCCTGTCGGGTGACTGCAGACCTGAGCTGCCCAGGAGGGAGCTGGGGGGTTGGGGATGGGCCAGGGGCCAGGGCCGGGCCACTGGTGGAGCTCAGGTGATTGCTCATGGGCGTGGGGCTTTCCTGTGGGTAATGGAAAGACTTTGTTTTAAAGATTTTTAATGTAATTGAGAGAGTGAACAGAGCGAGCCAGAGAGAGGACGAGGGGCAGAGTGGCTGAAGGAGAGGGAGAAGCAGACCCCTATGGAGCAGGGAGCCCAACTGCGGGTAGAGCCCCCGGGATCATGACCTGAGCCGAAGGCAGACACTCAACCCCTGAGCCCCTGGGCGCCCCAAATAAAAAGCCTGAGGTTTCTGTGGCGGCGGTGCCATCAAGTCCCGTGATCCAGTAAGCGCCTTGCACCACACACCCTGAGGCTGGGTTGTGTGTACCCAGAGTCACATTTCAGGAGCTGGCCCAACACCGCCAGGTGTGTGCGGGCATGAGGCTGGCCAGGAGCCGGGCTGGGACTGTATCCTGCACGGGGGAGCCCCGTTATTGGATGCTGAGCGGGGCAGGGAGGCCGGAGTGTCACACGCCTGGCCAGGCCAGCTGCAGGGGACTGGACGGGGACTGTCGTCTGCGCACTCACCTGCGCCCCTGCCCCTTTCCCTACAGACGAGGAAGATAAGGACAGTCTGCAGGAGCTCGCTGCCGAGCAGAAGTGCTTCGTGGAGCACATCCTCTGCACCAAGCCGCTGCCCTGCAGGTGAGGTCTCAGGTCCTGCACCCCTGCCTCACCGTCACCCTGCCAGCTCCCGGTCTTTTTGGTGACTCTGAGTTTGCGCTAGGGCTCCCCTGAGTCCCGTCTGATGGAAGGCTCTCCTGCTCTGGGTCACATGGGGTTCCTGGGTTGTCCATGTTTCTGATGGAGACTAACAGTTGGTGCACATTCAGTGACTAAAGGGAAACATCTAGAATGACTGCCAGCTTTGTAGGCGGGGTGACTGCCTGACTGTGACACCCTTCGGACAAATGGGCCCAGGGGCAAGGGCAGACTCCGGCCTGTGGGTGTGGGTGTGGGAGTGGGAGCCAGGACTACAGGGAGCGCATGTGGGGAGGGCGCAGGATGGGGACAGGTGGGGTCTGGAGCAGCCCTTTGGGGAGCAGTGCAGGACGGGGAGCACGACCCCTGGGGGCGGGTGTTTCAGAGGCTGGACCGGCCTCAGAGCCCGAAGAGTCAGGGTAGAGTCTGGTTCCGGGGCGGGGAGGAATGGGAATAATAGGTAACAAATCCTATTTGGATACGTTTCTCAAACAGGTAAAGTTACATGTGTCTCCTAGGAGTGAGGGCACGGATCGCCACCCAAGGACTGCAGCTGCCCCAGGGTTGGGGTGGGGGTGGGAGTAGGGGTGGGGAGCGGGTGAGCAGGGAGGTCACCCTGGAGGAGCCTGGTGGGTCATGGAGTGTGTGCCCCTCCGTGTGCAGATTTCATGCTGAGAACAGGAGGTTTTCCTGCCCCCAGGCTCCCCTCGCCGCAGCTCCCCCCCAGGAGTGTGGTGGCAGCTGGAAGGGTGGGGGAGAGGAGCAGGAAGAAGGGGGGAGCTAGGGGGGCCGTGGGGCAGCGGCAAGCTGTCGGTGCACGGTCTCCTCGTGGGGCGGAACCAACACCTCAGCAAAGCCCGGGGACCCTCGGGTGTTTTGTGCATTCCTGAGCCCTGGTGGCCGCCTGGACCTGACGTGGAGCAGCTGCTGGTTCCCGGGAGACAGGGCTGTGCCCTTTGTGGCTCCCACCTTGATGCTGCTGGGAGACCTGGACACCCAGTGTGACCCCTGCGCTCCTGCAGGGAGCGTCCCCAGGCAGCATCAGCCCTGCGGTCGTGTCGTTGCAGGCAGCCGGCGCCCATCCGCGGCTTCTGGATTGTGCCTGACATCCTGGGGCCCACGATGGTGTGCATCACCAGCACCTACGAGTGCCTCATCAGGCCCTTACTGTGAGTCCCCTCCTGGCCCCCACGCTCCTGGCCCCCACGCCCCACGCCGCTGCCGCCGCGAGCTCCTGGGAGACGTGGGGGCTTGTGCTGCAAATGGCTGCGCTGCCTTTGTCGATTCGGGTTCTTTTTGGAAAAGACCACGTCCAAGATGTGTCGACAAACAGCAGCATCAGTAGAACAGGGGTGGCTTTCCCGCGGAAGAGTGTGTGTGGTCTTGTCCTGCGTGGGGCACACCTGATGCTTCCATGTGTTTTCATGGCTCTGCGTGGACGGGGCATCGCAGCGCGCTCGGCCCGACCCCCTAACGGGGTTTGAGTGACGTCTGTTTTGCAGAAGCACAGTCCACCCGGTGTCCCCGCCCCTGCTCTGTACCCGGGAAGACGCGGCAGCGGCGGAGTCTCCCCTCCGCATTCTAGCCGAAACCGCAGATTCCTTCGAAAAGCACATCAGGAGCATTTTACAACGCAGCGTCGTGAACCCAGCCTTCCTGAAGTACGAGGTTGGGGGCATCCGGGTTTTAACGGGTTCCCTCAGTTTCCATAAACCCCGCCCCGGGGGAGAGGGGCCGCAGGATGGTGTGATGGCGGGGAGGAGTACTGGGACTTGACACCGTCCTTGCAGATCCGCGGACAGAGACATGGCCCCGCCCCCCGAGGAGTGCCTGCAACTCATCAGCAGAGCCACGCAGGTGTTCCGGGAGCAGTATATCCTCAAGCAGGACCTGGCCAAGGAGGAGATCCAGCGCAGGTAGGACGGCGGCGGTGGGGGCAGTGGCGGCGATGCACACTGGCAGGGCTGGCGGCGGCTGAATGCTCTCTGTTCCCAAGGGTCAAGTTACTCTGTGACCAGAAGAAGAAACAACTGGAAGACCTCAGTTACTGCCGAGAGGAGAGGTGAGAGCTGGGGCGAGGGGGGAACAGGGGTCGCCTGGGCCTCGCTGTCGGGTGGACCCCGAGAGCCCCTTGCTTTTTACCACCAGGAAAAGTCTCCGGGAAATGGCGGAGCGCTTGGCTGACAAATACGAGGAAGCCAAGGAAAAACAGGAGGATCTCATGAACAGGTAGGAGCAGGGCGGTGAGGCACACAGGCCTCGGTGGGGCTGCCCCACGGACCCTGGGCTGAGACGCCCCCTTCCCGCCACAGGATGAAGGCCGTGCTGCACCGCTTCCACACGCAGCTCCCAGTTCTTTCTGACAGTGAGCGGGACATGAAGAAGGAGCTGCAGCTGATCCCCGAGCAGCTGCGCCACCTGGGCAATGCCATCAAGCAGGTAGGCCAGGTGCCGGGGTGGAGCATGCGGTGCCTCAGGGTGTGGGGCATGCGGTGTCCGGGGGTGCAGGGCTCTGCGCAGCACACTGCAGCCCTGCGCGTGTGTTCTGACACCCGAGGTCACCATGAAGAAGGATTACCAGCAGCGCAAGATGCAGAAGGTGCTGAGCCCTCAGAAACCCGCCATCACCCTGAGCGCCTACCAGCGCAAGTGCATCCAGTCCGTCCTGAAGGAGGAGTAAGGGTCACCGTCCACGGGTCCCAGAGCCCTGGGGTGGGGCCACCTCAAGCAGGGATCAGGGCAGAGAACAGCGGGAGGAGCCGACGCGGGACAGGGTGGCGGGGTGGAGGGGTTCCTGGGCAGCACGTGCACAGCCTCCAGCAGGGGCGCCACCTTGGAGCGTTTGAGACACGTGGAGGTCCTTGGGCGTCAGTGAAAGGGCTCATCCGTGGTCTGCGTTCCCGAGTGAGGGACTCTGTGGCCTTACAGGGGTGAGCACATAAGAGAGATGGTGAAGCAGATTAACGACATCCGAAACCACATCAACTTCTGATCTGCGGGGAGCTGGTGCCCGTGGAGTGGACGCAGGGAGGGGCCGACGGGCGCCATCGATGAACTTGGCCCTGGTGATCTCTCCTACTTGTCTTACAAGGATTGAATAAATGTTTTTACTCATAAGTTGGAACGTGCTTGTAATCAAGCTGAGGGCAGGGCTGCGTGCACAAGGCCCCAGGACCTGGTAAAACTCCTGAGCCTTCAGCCGCGCACCGCCTCTCCCTGCCCATCCGTGCCGCGTCTCCATGCTCCAGCAACAGCGACCACTGCATTTCCCAGGGGCAGCGCCGTGCGCGGGGCTGCAGCAGACCGACCCTAGGAGTGAAAGGTGGCCCCGCAGCAAGGGAGGCGGCAACCGCTTAACACATGCTTAGTGTCACGTCTGTTTTCCGTCACCGTCTTCCAGCCCCGGCACCGTCGCAGGGAGAGGATGGGGTGTGGGGTGTTGTGTGGGTATAGCATCCCCGGGAGCTCCACCCAGAATGCGAGCACTCACCCTGGATGTGCTGGCACTATGGTGGCCTGAAGCGCCTGGGGCTAGTCGTCCCGAAAGGTATCATTTGTTGGAATACAAATCCCAGTGACATGGTGACTGGATCCTCTCCCTAAACCAAGTAACACTTTATCTGGTTTAAAACCCCTCTGTGTGCTTCTCGCACGGTGGGCCTAGAGCACCGGTTCTGTGGTTAGCATCTGCTCTTCGTGCTCCTGTATGAAAACTACGACAGGCCCCATGTAGTGACTTGCAGCCGTGCTCATGTCCCGGGGCAGCTGGCGGGGGTGTCTGCAGGCCAGCCCCTCCCATGGGGCCGCGAGGCCTGGACTGAGGTGCCAAGGCTGAGCCTGAGGCTACTTCCTGCATGTGGCTCCTCCTCGCAGCCCGCAGTGCGGCCCTGGGGCCACCTGCACAAGGAGCTCCCGTATCCACTCTGCGGACAACCCTGTGAGGTGGCAGGTGAGCACCAGCCATGTCCCTGGGCTTCCCAACACAGGGGAGCTTGCAGCCGGCACCCCTGCTCAGGTCGTGGGAACGGGGAGGGGCCTGAGCTCACAGCTCCGCAGCCTGGTGCCAACCCTGACAGGGTTGCCCCAGGGCCCGCACAGGGCAGTACCCACCCCACGCCCAGGTCCCAGCCTCCCAGGCCTCATCCTCCCCGTTACTGCCCTGGACCCTTCGGAAACAAGGCACCCAGGCCCACAGACCAGAGGTGGAAATGAGCAGGTCTGTGAGTTTATTCTAGATGTCAGACATAGCTTGTTTTATTAATACTATCTTTTCCACTGATCCAATAACTAAACTGAAACAGTTTTCAAAAGAGTAGACGTGCCCGTTCAGCTTCACCCTGGTACGTGTGGGCCACAGAACACCTCCGGGGGGGGGGGGGGCAGAAAAAGTGCTTCCATGCAGTCTCTTGTGCTTGTCCTGTAACCTCTGCTTCCACCAAAGCCCCCCCCACCCCACCCCCGTCTCACAATTCATTGAGCTCCTGGACGGGTGAGTCTAGGCGTAAGGAAGGGCCTCCAACCCGACGGAAAACGGTAAGACAGATGCACTGAGCCGAGCACCAGGGTCCCTAGCCAGCTGCCTGCTCTCAGACTTCATATTTTAATATAAAATACTCGTACAGCACACGACACCTTCTGCTGGCCCAACACGGTCACCGCTGACTCCAGACAACAGAAAGGGAAAGGCTCTCTCCCAACATCTAGGAACAGAAACTGTCATTCCAAACACGATTGGGCTGTTGCTCGAAAGGCAGGAAAACATTGGATAAAGCAGCACTCTGTCCGTTACCCGGCAGACCCCACCTCAGCGGAGTCCAGCATGGGCCATCAGTGTCCCCGTGGGAAAGTCCTTCCGCGCACGTCCCCCTGGCTGGGCTGCCCCGCACTACACGTGCTTCTCCCACCAGAAGCAAGCATCGCTCCAGGCTTCCTCTGTGACGTCTTCAGTTAAGAGTTAAATAATAATTAATGTTGCTCTAAGAGGAGTTAAAAACCCAGAGTGCAGGCCAGCGTCCTGCACGGGGTCATGTCTCAGGGAGCTGGTTGATGTCCGTCAGCTTGGTGTCATTCAGGATGGCCCGCACCCGCTCCAGGGAGCCCGCCTGCCGGATCCGCTCCAGCTGCACCTAGGGAGCAACACCGAGTCATGGCCTGTGCCCCCGACCTGGGGTCCCCGACTTTACTCTGGTTTCACGGGGATGGGGCCCGTGAGCCACCCCCCACCCCCACCCCAGACCAGGCACCTCCCAGGGCTGCTGTGCTGCAGGCCCAGGGTCAGGGCTGGGACCCTGGGTGGATGACCCCTGACCCCCAACCCCACAGCTAAGTCAGGAAACCACCCCAAGCATCAGAGTTCAGCGCCTCATCCTGACCCCATTGACGTCCATCGAGCGCACCCAGGTGGCAGGCCCAGGAGCACCACAGCCAGACTCAGGGACCCAGGGGAGGCTCCATGGGGAGGACAGCCTGGATGGCAGGGGTGAGGTGTGAGGAGCAGGGACACAGGGCGCTCCACAGAGGGAATGGGGTTCCAGGACACAGAGGAACCTCTGTAAGTGTTGCCTGGCCAGCCAGGGCCTCACATCGACAGCCGGGACTTGCCTTCCCTCATCGATGGCCTGGGGGGGCGGGGTAGACGGGCCGGCCATGAGGCTGCAGCAGGCCCAGGTGCCCGGTCTCACCTGAAGGGTCTGAGAGAGCTTGACAAAGTCTCTCTGGACTTGCTCGCTGACGTCCAGCTCTGTCTGCAGCCTCTGCGCTTTGTTCTTCTCTTCAAACATCAGCTGTTCCACACTCACCTACGATACAAGTTTTGAAAGAGGATCAATGCCAAGGAGCCGTACATCTGTATCACTTTGGGGATCGGGGAACCTGAGGTCTGCCTCTCCAGGAGGAGAGCCGCAGGGAACCCAGCAGCCCCCGGGGCTGACTGCGCAGTCTGAGGTCCTCCTAAAATGGCCGAAGTGCCAAAGCTGCCCCAGTGTCCTCCTCCCCCCAGTAGCCTAGGGACCACCGTTAGCAAAAGGCAGCTGCTGGGATCAGAGGTTGCACAGTAATAGGGACGCACACTTTGGGAACCAGCACCATCTAGCATCTGTGGGGAAAGGGGCACACATGCATGCCCCAGGCGACCCCCATGACCTCCAGTCTGCCCTGCAGATAAGCATGTCAATGGGACCACGCGGGAGCCTTAAGAGACAGTACGCAGTGTTTCCATCTTTCGGGGTCGGAGCCTCAACCTAGGACCCCCACCCCACAGTTGGCCTCGCGCACTTGGAGCCTAGCTGGACTGATCTCCGGCAGTGTGTCCCTGGGAGATGGTCACATGGACGGGCCTGGGAGGATGGTGCCAAGTGTGCCCATAAGCCTGGAGGGCCAGGCCCCGGAGCCAGCGACCCGAATCACAAGGTCCTTTTCCCTCTGCAAGCGGCCAGCCCAGTCAGCCCTCAGGGCACAGCTCCAAGCTGCCACTGTCAACAAGCAACAGGTGACCCCAGGTTTGTGGCACTACATCATGAAATCACCAACACAAACACCACCTTAGCAGCAGCCTCCTTCTTTAACTGTTCTTCCAAAGTGATTCTCATCTCCTGGAGGCCCTCGAGCTGCTGAGACTTCTCTCGGAGTGTGGTCTCCAGCTGTGGAAGGGAAGCCAAGCTGAGCCGGTGCCTGTGGCCTGGAGAAGAAGTAGCCCCGCCTTTGGGCGGCCCAGGCCCTGGCCATGCTCTCCCCACCCTTTCACCAAGCCTGCTGTTTACGCTTCAAGACCTCCTCTTCCTTCCATCAGACATCAGGTCCTCTAGGTCCTAAGGCCTGACGGGGAAGGCAGAACATAAACGTGTGCATAACTGACAGCATGTGAATGTGGAGAAGCAGCATTTAATTCTTCCAGAAAAGCTGCCATGACATTGATCCTGAACAGAAACATTTTCCAGGGGAAGGAGGAGGGTGATAAGGGGAGAGGGTGGGAAGAACCCTCAGGAGGGGAGCGGGGGGGGTGGGAAAACGTACTCAGAACCGGGGTGAATCCCACTGCGCCAGGCCCTGCAGGACCAGGCAGGAGAGCCCTGAGCGGGCTGGGAACACAGGCTCCACCCTGGAAGCGGTGGGGACCGTGGGGGGTGAGGAGGATGTGGGGGACCAGCAGACAGCAACACAGTCACATTGGCAGCCCTATAATGCTGAGAGAACCAGGCATGCTTCAGAGGCAGAGAAAGACGTTAGGCTGGGGCAGGGAGTGGGGTGAGCATTGAGGTCTGAGCCCACACAGCATCGTGTGCACAAGATGGGACACGCTCCGAAGCTGATTTCTGCCCATGCAGCCCCAACAGCACAGGAGCCAGACCGCACTGGGCTGCAGAGGGCCCACACAGTTCCCAGAGCCCCTGCCGGGAAGGGAGGATGTGCTGTCCAACGGGGGACAACAAGTGTGTTTGCAGAAAAGAGATCAGGAGGTAAGGGTTCCAGGCCCGAGACTGTGAGGGAAAAACCAAGGATGCCTGGAGAAGATGGAGGGATCGGCGACGGAAGACCCTTCTGTGAAGAAGCATGAGTGGGCCAGGAGCGAAGGTGAGAGGGCCATTGAGGGGCCGGGACACTGAAGGTGGTAGGGCAGATGGTGGGCACAAGGCTGTCACAGCGGAGGGCAAGGGGCAGGTGGAAGGGAGAGCAGGTGGACAGCACCCGAGGCCATCGGGCACACAGAGGGACACACAGTGCTGCTCAGCCAGGCCTGTTGGCAGCCTGGGACAGGCTGAGACAGGCAGGGAGTGGGGGCTGCAGCTGTCGGTGGAGACCATGGACACTGAGAAAGGCAGGTGTGAACGAGGCGCTCGGGCGGCTAAGCCTATGGGACAAGGTCTGGGAGGATGGTGGGCTGTGGGCAGGTGCGGGCTGAGGTGTGGCCACGAGCCTGGGAAGGAAGGGAGCGTGGGGGGCGGGGGGTGTCACGGGCTCGGTGAATTGAATGGGGTCTGCTACCAGAGGTGTGCGTGTGAAGACGACCGGCAGCTACAAATGCCCCCTCCCATTGGTCAGGGACTGTGCTCTGCTCTGGTCGCGTGAGCACCTACATGCCGTGACCCTGCTTGCCTGTCCCGTGGCCTCAGTGTCCCCCAGCATGGGCTTCCCTGTGCATGGAGCAGGCCCAGCAAACGCGCTGCCCTGGTACTGGGCAGAAGCTCTCGAAGGGCGGGACACTCACCTGCACCCATCACCACGGATGCAATGAATGTGAACGTCGGAGGACTCACCTGTCCTTTTTCTACTTTTATTCTCTCTAGTTCCGCTTTTAGACTAGAAATGGAAGCTAGAAGGAAAAGAGAAGTGTCAGCACTTACTGATTATTTTGCACCTGTTTTGTTTATGCCCCTTTCTACCACAAGCCCCACCTCAAACTGTGAAAGCACTGAGCTCAGTGAGGCACAGCGGGACATGCACCTCCTCAGGAACCCCTCCCCTTACCCCTAGGGCACGGTGCCCCAGGGAAGTGTCTGCACCCTCTCTGACCCTGGGGTGGGGAACCAGCAAGGCTCTGGTGACACTGCAGGGCTCTGCCAGGAAGGCTGCTCTCCCTGAAATAGGGGATTTTTGTGGTTTTTGAGTCTCAATTAAATCAATTTACTCTGGATGTATCAGAACACCTGAACACCCCTCACTGTTTTCTGTACCTCCTCTACCCATTTTCTGTCTTCCACATTCTCAGCCCTGGCAGCACTGTTTCCCATCCGAGCCTGCCCACCTTCTGGCCCCGCATACCCCCACGTACCCCTGTCCCCCGCACCCACCCCCCGCCTGGCTCCCCACCACCGCCCCCCAGCAGGGCCCGTGTCCTCACCCAGCTCCTCCTTGCAGTTCTCTATCTCCAGCTGCAGGGTCTCTTCAAGGTTCTCTTTTAAGCACTGTTCTGCCTGGATCTGCTCTTTGAGGAACAGTATCTCTGCCTTCAGCTTCTCCTCCGTGTGCTCCGCCGCCGTCCGCACATGCACGATGCTCTCTCGGTACTTGAGGACCAGCTCCCGCAGTGCCTGCAGCCGAGGAACAAGTGCTCACTCAGTGTGTGATGGGGAGAGACCATGGAAGCCCCCAGATTTGCACCTGTTGTTTTACACGGTTCAGAAACCAACACGGTGCCAACTCCCTTGGGGGTCCCTGCCCTAGTGTTCAGCACGGTGTAGAAATAAGACATCTGAGGCCAAAAATGTGCACTGTGGACAGCAGGTCTCTCCGCCAAAACTGGCTCATAAGCAGAAAAATAAAAACGTTAAGTAACTTGCAGGGAGGGAATCACCATGGATGGCTTCCAGGCCCCAGGATTAGCTGGGTACATCTGGAGGGAACTAGGGGTAAGGACCCAGAAGGCTGGAAGGCAGAAGAAGGTGTGGAACGTGAGGACCAAGTGCATTTGCTCACTCATGGACTCAAACACACGCACTTGCTGAACGTCAGCCACAACCTGCTAGAGGCAGTGAGGCAAAGAACTTTCCACCATGACCACCTGTTTTTCTAGAATAAATTCAGTTTAAGCCTTATTTTATTATTTCCCTAAATTTTAGCTATATTCTTTAAAACAATCCAATTATATCCTAAAGCAATTCTAAGGTAAACGCTGGGATTCTTAGATAACTACCAGATGTATGTAAAATCAGGAATAGCAGAAAAGAGAATAATGAAAAAACTGTGGTAAGAAAAGCCTAAGATGTACTCCTAGAGTGGGTCTAAGAGCCAGGCCTCACAGGTTAGACGGGTGACATTCCTCAAGCATTCCACAAAGTGTGGAAAAGTCTAGAGAGCATGGAAAAGAATCCTCCGCCCAAAAAGAACCACTCATCAGAGGGGGATGGTACTGGGAGTGCAAGGAGACAGGACCCCAAACTCTGCCAAGATCAGCCAGAGAAAGTGCCAGCAACCTCCATGGACACAGAGGGTTAGGGCAGGGATAGGGTGCTGTGGCTAGGTTGGCAAGGTGGCCCCATGAGTACATCAAAACAAAACCAATAGCAATGTTGATACATATACAGGCAAAAAAAAAAAAAAAAATGAGTTCCAAATTGTAAAGGTTGAATCTGCAGAGTAGGATCAAGGAAACACTGTACTGTTTCATAAAACAATTTCTATAATGTCAATTTTAAAATATTATTTCTTTTTAAAAAAACCCTGAAACTAAAGATTTCACCAGTAACATCTTTCTATTTTGTTTTGAAAACTGCCCTAAGAAGCATCTTCCTTGCCTATACTGTTAACAGTTTACTTGGCTTTAGCCTAAGATACGGTTTGCTGATGAAGGACTTGACAATGGAGCAGCCTAAGTGTCGGGAGGGTCAAGGAGAGATGTGTACAGCCCGTCTGAACTCAGGCCCAGTTAGTACCTGGATGGAGATGGTTGTGAACGTCTCAGGGAAGCGTGTGGTTTCACAGCCCAGACTCACCCAACGAGAAAGGAACAGAAGTAACCCAAAGTGTCATAAAAGTTAAGGGACTGCCATTTACCCTTTCAAGCGTGACCCAGAAAAACAAGTATCGCAAGCAATCAGCCTGGCAACTCCTTCACACATTTCACTTCCAGCATGTTCTCAGTCTGCTCCTGCAAGAGTAATTTATAGACCGATCCACCAAAGGATTCTCGGGACACTGAACACATGAGCTACAGGAGGAAAAACAAACTGGACTCTCAAAGCTCAGAGCTTTTGTGCTTCCAAAGGCACCATCAAGGAAATGAACAAGATAATCCATGGAATGGAGCAAAGGATCTGCAAAATGTCTGCTGAGGGACTTAGATCTAGACTATATACAGAGCCACAGAATTCCACAATAAAAAATAATCCAATTTAGAGATGAACAAAAGATGTGACTAGACACCTCTCGAGGAACACAGATAGATGGGCAATAAACACATGGGAAGACGCTCAGTATCATCAGCTGAGTGCCCAGCAGAGTGCGAATGAGAACCACGAGATGTTGCTTCGCACCCACTAGGACGTCTGGAATAGAACAGTAGGGACAGGAGAAATCCTCCTATAATCACCATGGCATTCTCACAGGACCCCACGATCCACTCCGAGGTTATTCCTCTAGAGAAATAAACCAAAAAGCGTACAGGAATGTTTGCAGCACATTATTCACAGCAGGCCACACATGGAGACAGCCCGAATGCCTAACAACAGACAAATGGATACACAAAACGTCCATGCCGTGAAGTGTAGGTGGTCACAAGAAGGAACGGGTGCCCTGATGCCTGCTTGACAGCACAGATGAACCCTGACAACAGTATGCCGTGTGGAAGAAGCCAGACACAAAAAACCACAAATTGTGGATTCTAGTCCCACAGAAGTCCATAGTATGGAAAGTCCATCTATGGAAAAAAATAGGTTAAGCAGCTGCTTAGGGCTGGGGGTAGTGGGGAGAATGACAGGGAAGGGGCTTCCTGCTGAGGTGATAAACAGTGTCCTGAAATTGACTGTGGTCACATCAGAGAATATCTAAAAAACACTGAATTGTACACTTTAAAAGGGCGAATTAGAGCGGCCCGGGTGGCTCAGCGGTTTAGTGCTGCCTTCGGCCCAGGGCCTGATCCTGGAGACCCAGGATCGAGTCCCACATCGGGCTCCCTTCATGGAGTCTGCTTCTCCCTCTGCCTGTGTCTCTGCCACACTCTCTCTCTCATGAATAAATAAATAAAATCTTTAAAAATAAATAAAAAATAAATAAAAGAGTGAATTATTTGGTATGTGAATTATATCTCAATAAAGCCTGTTTCAAAAAAGAACTGGTTGGCAGCCATTTCAGAAAACATATTTGTTTGCATTTTCGATCATGTGGAAGCCCAGTTACCTCCACAGTGTCTGGGAGGATGAAGTCTTCTGCTTGCTGTAATGACACGTGCAAGCTGTGCTTTCCCTGCAGACTGTCATTATCTTTCTGTAACCTTGCCAGCTCTTCTGAAACCTGCTCCCGGGACTGCATCAGCACTGCCTGAAATAGAAACAGATATACTCATCACAGCCAGAAAGGTAAATCCTATCTGCTGAGAAAAATAAGGTCAAACCAAATGAGGGCTGAGGATGGAGGATATGTCATAAAGCTCTGTAAGACCTACAAGAAGCTGCCAGAGATATTCCTATTTGCAGTCTTCTACTCGAACAGACAGGCAAGCAGCAGCCTTGGAGCCCATCTTCCATGGTTTCCACCAACGATATCCCTGCACTAGCAATGGACCAGTATCTCCAGTGGCTACACAGCCAGGACTTAAATCAAATGGAGCACATGTTACCTCCTCATAGCATGCATTCAACAGAAGCAGGGAGAACAAAAGAGCATGGTCTTCCTCCTTCATTACACAAATGTGTGTGTATGTGGACTATGTATATACAACCAGCTGAAGATCACTGAATGGCCTGTGGACCCCAAATACTGGAAGTCATCAGGAGGACCTATGCTTAGGAAGTACAGGACACTTGAGCAGCTCACTCTGAAGATGGGACAGGCTCCTACCGCTGCAGGCTGATGTGCAATGTAATTTTAGGTATTTAATGAGAATTTTAATCAATATAAAAGTTATTCTGGCTAATCTGAGTATAATGATAAAATTCTACGAAAGTATTTGATTTCTGCTAATTTCTAACACTCATTTAACTTAAATGTATATGTAAGTGTAGATTATTCACTCCTCCAATGTTTATTTAACAGCTGCTACTCTATAGGAGGCATTTTGCTGCATACGAGGATACAGAGATATAGGACTGAGATCTGCCCTTGAGACGCTCACAGTGCAGAGGAGGGAGAGCTCAGTAAACCCACAACTGCCCAGCGGAAGTGCAGGTGCTAGGACAGAGAATGGGTACAGCGGGGTAAAAGGACAGAGGCTCCGAGGGGAGAGGCTCAAGGACATTTCCTAGAGAAGGTGATCACTGCATTCTTTTTTTTTTTTTTTTTTTAATTTATGATAGTCACAGAGAGAGAGAGAGAGGCAGAGACATAGGCAGAGGGAGAAGCAGGCTCCATGCACCGGGAGCCCAACGTGGGATTCGATCCCAGGTCTCCAGGGTGATCACTGCATTCTAAAGGACAAATAGGCTACTGGCAGGCACACAAGGTCACATGTAAAGTTTGGCCAATTTTGTTGGCTCTTACTTATCTTCTGGCCAGAATCAATTGTTTTATGCTCACTTTTAACCCATTTATAACAAAAGATCAGCATCCCACTTCTCTAAGACATGAAAAAGGGGAAAAATAAAATGTATATAGTTACTTACTTTTGCAACGAGAAAAACAGAAGGATAAATCAAAAATAAAACCACCATATACAGGAGGGGCTAGGAAGAGGGTGAAACGGATAGGGAATGGAAGAAATCTGAACATTTACACATTTTTACAGTTTTGACTTATGAACCATGTTGCATGTTCAAAAAAAAAAAAAAAAGTAAATCAAAGAAGAAAAAGGAAAACCCGAAAATGTAATACAAACAGAACAAATGGAGCAAACAGATAACATAACCACAAAGGAAACAGTTAATTGAAGTAACTTTTGAACACTGTGCAGACTGTGAATCTTTAGCTGGGATACATTCTAAGAGCAAAAAGAGCTACAAAGAAACGCTGAACCTCACTTAACAGTTTTGCCATTGGTAGCAATACTAACATGGTCACTCTGTAACTCTTGTTCCCACCTTGACCAAGGGACCATACTGAATACCACCAACAGTGGACCCGCCCCTCACAACATGCCCCTACTGTCCTAAACTCCCACTGACTCATCATCTCCATGATGTTCTTGGCCCATTCATCTAACCTGAATCTAATCACATTCATCTAACCTGAATCTAATCAGACAAGATTCTATGAGGCAGTTGGTCGGGGCTCTTCAAAAATGCTAATGTCACAGAAGACAAAAAAAAGGGGGGGGGGGCAACTGTTCTAGATTAAAAGAGACTAAGTGACTAGACAGAAAAAACAATGTGTGACCTTTCATGGGTTCCTCCATCAAAAAATTAGAATAAAAACCTGAAACCACCTATAAAAATAATCATGGGCTTTGGGAACCATGGTCACATTTTAGGGATGTGGTAACTGCACTGTGGTAGGGTATAGAACCACCTCTCTGTTCTCAGCAGACACATGCTGAAATATTTAGGAGCATCACAATGTCTGCAACGTATTTCTAAATGGCTCAGAAAACACACACACACACACACACACACACACACACACACACAAAGGCACAGAGATGGAGAAACCACAGCAGCCATGTGTGAAAATGTGGCAAAGTACTGACAACTAGTAAATCTAGAAGATTTAGGAAGATTTTAGGAATGCTTACTCTATAACCTCTCAAAATCAAAATTTTCCAAATAAAATATTAGAAGGATACTAAGACCCCAGGCATTGTCACAGCTGCTCTTGTCTGAGGGGCAAAGAAGAATCTCTCTTCCTCAGTATGAGAACCTCTGAAGGTCATGTCAAGAAGGACCCCAACAGGACCCCAACATTACTCTGAATACTTCTACGTCACTCACAATACACAGGTTTTAAGGGGAGTCCACTTGGAACGTGTTTGTACAGGCAGGTGGGGCTGAGAAAACAAGCAGGGAAGAGATAAGAGAGGACAGTGGAGTGAAGGCAGCTAAATACTGGTTCTGTCAACATTTAGCAGTGATTTTTACACTGATGGTTATCATTTTGTATTCTCTGTCAATAGGTATGGAAAAGGTATGGAACTCTCTAGTCAATGATTAGAATGAGATGCTCCTCGAGAGACCATGACTATTATTTAGGATCAGCTCAAAAGGCACTCAGATACTGACCTGATGCAGATCAAAACCCACCATTCCTTTTCCCACACATCCACCCCTGGCAGAGCTGGACCAGGGGCGGCTTGTAGGATCATCCCAGCAGGACCATCATCTACAAAGATCATCAGTGCCTGGGAGCATGTGTCACCCTAATTCCTGTGACATTGATTAGGCTACTCTCAATAATTAACTGCTCAGGAAAGTACAAGGATAGTTCAAACACTCCATCTGCTGGAGCTCTGAGAGATTTCAATAGTCACCTTGTATTTGGGACCAACAATTAGTGCAAAGTTTATTCTGTTCAAGTTTCTGAAATTGGAAAAGTAAAGGTAAAGGTGAGAGTGTTTTTTTGTTCAGGAGGCAGGCTTAAAAAGCCTGTCCTTTACAAATGTTGCTTCGGCCCCAGAGAGCAGAACAGTGTGACCACTGGGCCAGGGAGACATGGTCATAGCAAAGAGGGTGAGACCCAACAGAACAAAGGGGACTCTATCAACCCAGTCAATGCTGATTTAAATGTTAACTTACCATCTGCTCCTGAACATCCCTTTTCGCCTGGGAAAACCCCTGTTGTAACTCTTCAAGTAAGATCTCAGATGCCTGGGCTCTGAGGACGAGTGCAGAGATCTTAAAAGAAAAAAAAAAAGGACACACAGACAATATAGTTAGGAAGCTGGTGATTCTTATGCGAACCCTTCCACCCCTGCTTATGTGATGTCCAGACCTAACCAGCTCATCACTCATTCAACGGATATGCATGCATCTATGGGGTCTTGGCCCCTTGTGTCACACAGGGCAGCACCAAACATCCCTGGGGCTGCGCACTGCTATACATGAACAGATAGCACTTTGTGGATCTCAAGACAGAGATGTTAACCCACGAGGCCTACTTATATTATCCTTAAAGAAGCTTTTAAAAAAAAAAAAAAAAGAAAGAAGCTTAAAAAAAATCAATAAAAATTTTGAAACTCTTGTCCACAAAACAAAAGCACACAGTGTAAAGCATAAATGGACCTTCTGTGAACTAATGTCAGTCTTCCAAGATGATTTACTCAAAAGCAAGCAGTGCACGACTAACACCATTGAACTGTAAACTCCCTTAGTTTGAATGTTTCTTTTTTTTTTTTTAAGATTTTATTTATTTATTCATGACAGACAGACAGAGAGAGAGAGAGAGGCAGAGACAAAGGGAGAGGGAGAAGCAGGCTCCATGCCGATAGCCTGATGCGGGACTCGATCCCGGGACTCCAGGATCACGTCCTGGGCTGAAAGCAGGCGCAAAACCACTGAGCCACCCAGGGATCCCCAGTTTGAATGTTTCTGAGAGAGGTCCTGTGAAAGTTGGGGATTCGTACATAACAATTATAATATAAATCAAAATATATTTGTTCAGACATTAAAAAAATTATTGCCAGCATTCTGCTTCCAGTAGTGGCAGATTAGGTCATGTGACTCAAACTTCCTATTGAGAATTAAGAAAACCAGACAAAAATATGAAAGATATCTACTTGAAGGCACCGGAGAACAGGGCAAAAAAAGATTTACAGAGCCAAGGGTCAGAAGGAGGACATGCCAGCTCCAAGAGAAACCTATGTGACACCATGAAGCCCAGCATCCAGGACAGGGTGGCAGAGATGAGAGTCCAGAAGCCATGATGCAAAGGCACCCTGTGAAACTCGCTGCATGGTGTGGATTGGGTCCCCACAGGGTGACAGCCTAGGGTAAGGGAAGGCTTTAAAGTAACCCGAACTTCACAACTTTATATAATCTCAATGCCTGTGAGGGACTGTCACTAGCATTTCAACATTTTAATATACAATGTCCAGCACTCACATAAAAATGCACAAAAGAAAGAACAGGATAAAACCAAAAGGAAATAATAAAAACAAAACAATACAAACAGATCTAAAGTGAATCCAGATTTGTGAATTATTAGAGACAGACTTTAAAATTAACTATATTTGACCTGTCCAGAGATCTATTTAAAAGAGAATTGAGAGATGCCTGGGTGGCTCAGCGGTTTAGCACCCTCTAGGGCATGATCCTGGAGTCCAAGGATTGAGTCCCACATCGGGCTCCCTGCATGGAGCCTGCTTCTCCCTCTGCCTGTATCTCTGCCTCTCTCTCTCTCTCTCTGTCTCTCATGAATAAATAAATAAAATCTCTAAAATATATATATATAATTTTTTTTTAAATAATACAAGGGAATTGAGACCTACCAGAGAACTGGAAACAATGGAAAGTAACCAAATGGAAATGATAAATAGAAAAAATAAATTAGGGCAGCCCCAGTGGTGCAGCGATTTAGCGCCGCCTATAGCCTGGGGCGTGATCCTGGAGACCTGGGATCGAGTCCCACGTCGGGCTCCCTGCATGGAGTCTGCTTCTCCCTTGGCCTGTGTCTCTGCCTCTCTCTCTCTCTATGTCTCTATGAATAAATAAATAAAAAATCTTAAAAAAAATAAATTATCTAAATTAAAAATTTCAATGGATAAGTCTTTTTTTTTTTTTTAATTTTTATTTATTTATGATAGTCACACACACAGAGAGAGAGAGAGAGAGAGAGAGAGAGAGGCAGAGACACAGGCAGAGGGAGAAGCAGGCTCCATGCACCGGGAGCCCGACGTGGGATTCGATCCTGGGTCTCCAGGATCGCGCCCTGGGCCAAAGGCAAGCGCCAAACTGCTGCGCCACCCAGGGATCCCTCAATGGATAAGTCTTAACAGATTAGACCTATTTGAAGAGAAAGTATAAAACAGATCTGAAGGAAACATACAATTCGGAAAATACAGAAGAGGCTTAAAAAAATGTGTAAATACAACATGGTGTAATATATACAAATATCTGAAGCAATGTGCCCAATGGAAACCGAGCTAGCAGAGCTAAAAATAAGCCTATGCAGAAACCCTGTCATCTCATTCCTAGGGATGCTCCAGAGAAATGAGACCATATGTCCACCAAAGACACATACAAGGGTGTTTTTAGAAAACGTATTGGTTAAAAAAAAAAAAAAAAAAGAAAGAAAAGAAAACGTATTGGTTCACAAAAGCCAAAAACTAGAAACAACCCAAATATCTTTCAACTGCAGAATGGATAAATTACACCACATCCGTGTACCAGAATATATACAGCATTCACATCTAACCACGGAAGCAGGAACAATGTGCAGGAGCCTCAGACGTAATAAGCAAACAGACTGGCTGTGCACGGCTCTGAACAATAGGATTCCATTTGCATGAAGTTCAAGAATGAGCAATACTAAACAGTGTTCAAGTCAGAACCCTGCCTACCCTCTGTGCAGGCAGCTCTGGTGTTTAGTTAGTATGAAGGAGCACAAGTATATTAGAAAGCTTTGTATCTTGATCCAGATGATGATCACCTAGTAAACTTTCCATGTGTTAAAATTCACCAAGCTCTACACTTGAGATTTATGCACTTGGCTATATGTAATATCTCAATAAAAGCAAATTTTTACAAGATACACATAACAGCTGAGATTATGCCAATTATGATGTAATTCATCAATTCAGAAATCCAAGAAACCGTGTGAGAACCTCAAACAGGAAAAATATGAATAAAAAATACACCTAGGTACAGCACAGTAAAACTGCTGAAAACAAAAGCAAAAAAAAAAAAAAAAAAATCCTTAAAATAACCAGGGAAAAAATAATATTTTACCTTCAAAGGAGCAACAGTAGGACCTACAGCTAACTTCTTACTAGTAGAAATACAGACCCAACAGTAACTTCCAAGCCTGGGGGAAAACAGCATAAGTGTTCATGACACCACAGCTGGTCAAGAATCCTTTTTGGATGAAGGTGGAAATAAAAAGATCTGTCTAAAAAAAATATGAGAGAGTAGAGACTTCCAAGAAGGATGAGGCCCATAATGGCCTTTCTCTACCCTGATTACAACTAACAACTACCCAAGGACTTTGAAAAATAAGCAAAAGCAGACAGTTGAAAGAAGGAAGTCAAAATGGGAGAAGCAACTCATCCAGGAGTGAATTCACTGCTCACGTGGGGTTTTTCTCACTTCTGTGGCAGCGTTCTTCTGAGATGACCAGCGGCAGAACCATAATAGCTGCAGGGGGGAGGGGGGTACAAGGGACCAGACTCTGTGTGATCCCAGTGCAAGGGCAAGGTCCCTGGAAGAAGAGCAGAGGGGTGTCCTTGGGGAGGGGACTGAGGGAGGGAGGGCTTAATTCTGTGTATCAACCAACACAAGTCCCACACCCACCACAAGTGAACACATCCAAAAGCTCTTCAAAAGCTTTAAAAAGGGAACTGATGGGATGCCTGGGTGGCTCAGTGGTTTAGCGCCTGCCTTCGGCTCAGGGTGTGATCCTGGAGTCCTGGGCTCAAGTCCCGCATCGAGCTCCCCGCAGGGAGCCTGCTTCTTCCTCTGCCTGTGTCTCTGCCTCCCTCTCTGTGTCTCTCATGAATAAATAAATAAAATCTTAAAAAAAAAATAAAAAAGGAACTGACATCAGAAGCATCTCCACACAAGGCAAGATGAGGCCTGCTAACAGAACCTAATCAGATAAACAAAGTGCTGAGTCTCACAGTAACATATTCATAGTTCCCAGGGTACAACCTAAAAGTACTCGACATGGGAAAAATCAGGAAAATGTGACTGATTTCTCAGGGGGGAAAGAAACTCACACCTGCCAACCCCATGAAGACCCAGGAGAATTATCAAAGACTCTAAAGTAAGTATTAAAACTATGCACGAAAAAAAGGTGAATACTTTTGGAATGAGGGAAAACACAGACCTCAGCAGAGAACTAAAAACTATTTTTTAAAAAATCAAATGAAAATTTTACTATGAATTACAGCAGAGAATTTTGCACAGAAATAGACAAACAGACCAACTGAAGAGAACAGTCTTGAAAATGACTCCCCTCCTACCACCATACATAATCACTTGATGAATGACACAGATGACCTTGGAGAGCAGAAGAAAAAAGGGGATCTTTTCACTAAATGGTCCGAACAGCTATCCAAATGGAAGAAATAAAACTACCCTCATCTATACAGCATACACATCAAAATTAATTCTAGATGGATTTTTAGATATAAATGTGACTATAAACAATAAAGCTTCCACAAAAATATATGAAAATACCTTTATAACACATATTCTTTTTTATTTTAATTTTTTAAGATTTTATTTATTTATTCATGAGACACACAGAGAGAGAGGCAGAAATACAGGCAGAGGGAGAAGCAGGCTCCATGCAGGAAGCCTGACACGGGATTCGATCCCGGGTCTCCAGGATCAGGCCCTGGGCTGAAGGTGATGCTAAACCACTGAGCCATCCGGGCTGCCCAATATTCTTTTTTTTTTTTTTTTTTTTTTAATTTATTCATGAGAGACACACAGAGAGAGAGGCAGAGACATAGACAGAGGGAGAAGCAGGCTCCACACAGGGAGCCCGACATGGGATTCGATCCCGGGTCTCCAGAATCACGCCCTGGGCTGAAGGCAGGCGCTAAACCGCTGAGCCACCCGGGCTGCCCCCAATATTCTTTTTAAAAAGGGATTCTTATTATTTATTTGAGAGAGAGAGCACCTGAGCAGTGGGAAGAACAGAGGGGGAGGAAGAGGGAAGGGGAAAGAATCTTGAGCAGACTCCTCACTGAACAAAGCCCAACATAGGCTCGATCCCACGACCCTGAGATCATGACCTGCACTGAGATCAAGAGTCATATGTTCAAATGACTGAGCCACCCAGGCACCCCCAAAAAATATTCTTTTAAAAAACAAAAAAATAAAAAAATAAAAAATAAAAATAAAAAAAAATCACAAATCATTAAAAAAAATTCAATCAGCTTGACTACATGAAAATTATGAACTTTTCATCAAAAGACACCATTAAAATAATGAAAACGTCAAGTACTGATGAGCAGAAATGCACCACACAAGTCACCAAAAGGCTCTAATATGATTGTATAAAGAGCTTCTAACAAATCAGAAAAATAACAAAAACAGATAAACAGAACTAGACAACAATAGACAATTAGCATAAGACTTGAGGGGAATCTCACACACACACACACACACACACACACACACACACACACCCCAGTGGCCACTATGTAGGACACATGCTACATAACCTGGGTGGTCATCAGAGAAATGCAGACTAAGCCACCGTGGAACCCCATAATCAGCTACCGCAATGATGGGCCCACAGGGATGCCCTCTGCATTGCTGCTCGGAGTATAAATGTGTGCGACCACTGTAGAAGATTGTTTGGCTTTGTTATCCGCTGAAGTTGAGTGCATTCTGACCATCTGACCTGGGCCCGGCACTCCTAGTGGATTCCCAGCAGAAGCATGCACAACAAGCCCCGTATGGAAATTTCAGAGTAGAAGTACTCCTAACAGCCCAGAACTGGAAACCACCCAAACACTAGTCCCAAAGGAGACACTTACAGATCCGCACACAGTACAAGTGTGCGACGACCACAAGGAAGCTGCCACTGCTCCAGTGTCGGGTAAGAGCCTCACAATGCCACACAGGGGAAGACGAGATGATGCACACCATCTACCTCATTTGTTCCAACAGAGAGACAACACCCTCTGCTAGTGTCACAAGTCAGGGAAGGAGCGGGCTTCTGTTCTGTTATTCTGTCCCAACCAGGGGAATATAGAACTGAGTTCTGGCATGTGGGTCTATCTGTGCATGTTTGAGTTTTTTCTATTTGTTATACATTTAAAAAGTCAAAAGGAATTTAATTAGTATTATTCCTGTCAGAAAGTTTATGTGCAGCAGAAAAACCTACTACTAAAAAATAAAACTGAGCATCTGCTGATAGTTAACCAGTTATTTCCACAGTTATCCTTCAAAGGTCTGTAAGACCTACAGCAGAAAGAGATCAGGAAGAGATCTTTATTCTCTGAGGGAAAACAGAATGGCCCCAGGCCAAGAAAGAAACAGGGCTGTTTCCAAGCCACAGCAGGCAACCAGGCAGCGTCCCAGTGGGTGGTGGTGGCACGATAGGTCGTCAGGCCCTGGTACCTGGTGGCCAGTGTCCTGGGTGCTGCGCTTCAGGGCGTCCTCCAGCTCCTGCCTCTCCCTGGCCGTCCTCTCCAACTGCTCGTTCGCCTGCCTCAGCATGGCCTGCAGTTTCTTCACCTGTGCAATTTGAAATGCACATCAGGACAAAGTTCCCAAGGATTCTTTTATTAATTAAAAAAAAAAAAAGCCCTAACTCCAGAAATTTAAAAAGCCTCATCTTCTGTCTTCCTGAGACACAGCACAGATCTGTCAATTCAGAATGACTGACCTCATCTGACGTCACTGTCAGGCTTCCACAAATCCTTTCTCACATTCGGTATCTCCTTCGCAAAGGTCTGCTCTCCCTCCACACCTGAGTCCTGCAGGCCGTGGCAGCACCCCTTTACTCTGGTCTACCCTCCGCCTGCCTCCAATCTGCAACCCACACTAACACTATGAATGTTTCCTAAAACAAAAGTCTAATCATATCATTTCCCTACTTAGAATTTCTACATGCGCCTCTCCCTCAATGACCTCATGGTGGTCTTCCTTTCGGAGCGGAGCGTCCTCTCCCTTCCTGCACCCCCCACAGCCCATGAGCTGTTCGTGCTTCCTAGAACACAGCCTTCCCCTTCCTGAGAGTTCCTTCACACACCTTTCCTGTCCTAGATTTGTATTCCAGCTCAAAAACAAACTTAGCTCAAGGGTTCCTTTCCCTGAGCGCACAGTGAGGCCACATGCCCCTGTGCGCCTCTAGAAATTGAGGTCTCCATCATCCAGGAAAATTGGTACACATGGGAGGAAACTAATGCAAATGGCATTTGAAAATATTAAACCATCATTCTAATCACTTCAACTTACTGTGAAGACTAAGAGAACAACCTTTACAATAAAAAAATAACAATCTGGAAATAGAAGAAAAATCATCTTTTCCTTCTCTATACTTTCACAACCCCACTCTCCTGAAATTCTACATTTCCTAAATGTTCTCAAGGAATCAATCTATTAGACAATGTATCTGGAAAAGTACTTGTCAATCTCTGCATACGAAATCTACCAAATCTTAATTTCTGTGCTCCTGTAAACTAACTGTAATCAGTTTAACAAATTTATGAAAGAAGGTAATAAGCTTTGATGAAGATTCTAAATAAGGCTTAAGATAATATTCAGCTAAGCTTTATTCAGTGAGTAGCACAGTAACCGCCCCCTCAAGCCCTGTATGGAGAAGCACCATGCCCAGCGCACATTCCTGGCAGCACGGCCGCCCCCGGGGCAGGAGGAAAGGGCGATGAGAGGAGATGTGCCCCTGCCCCTGCAAGAGCTGAGCTGGCCCGCGTGTTGCTGGGCCAGCTGAGTCGCAGACAAAAGCGAAGGCTCCAGAGTGCCCCACTGGGAACGTAGCTGACGCTGCAAGAACCAGGTTATTTCGTATTTCACGTGGATATATTTCACAAAGCAAGTGGGAGGGGAAACACCAGTGAGGAGGACAGCAGTGCAGTGAGGAGGACAGCATTAGCAATTTGGCATACCAAAAAGAAACTCACCTGGTCTCTGGTCTCAGCCTCCTGAATCTGAATCCCTTGTAACTGTTTTTCATAATTGGAGCACATATCGCAACGTCTACCAAGTTTATTTCCCGCATTATGTACCTGAAGGGCATCAAAGTTACCTCTTATCAGCAGAACAAAATGTATGTCGCACATCTGAATACATGCACAGTCTTATCTATGCTCCTCAGAGAACACGTGGTAGACAATTTCTTCAGAGTTATGGCCCTATAGGGTTGGGTTCTTTTTTTTATTTTTTAAAGATACCACTAATGTTATTCTTTTTTTTTTTTTTTAAGATTTTATTTGTTTATTCATGAGAGACACAGAGAAAGAGAGAGGCAGAGACGCAGGCAGAGGGAGAAGCAGGCTCCATGCAGGGAGCCTAACATGGGACTTAACGCCAGGTCTCCAGGATCATGCCCCGGGCTGAAGGCGGTGCTAAACCGCTGAGCCACCCAGGCTGCCCTAGGGTTGGATTCTAAGATGCTGTAAGCACCAATACACGAAGGACAGGCAAACAAGGGCCCCAGCTATGTAACCAGGAGGCTAAGGGCCACAAAACACCACCTTTGAGGAAAACATGAAGCAAAAGTATGAGGCCAAGACCCGCACAATGCAGATGAGCATGCCACCTGGAGCAGGGGCAGGACGGAACCAGTGCCCATTGGCTGCTCCCCCAGCTCAGGCCACAAACAGCCCGAGAGCTGCTAAGGAGCGTCTCCTCACACATGTCCTACGTGAGATTGGGGGGGGGGGGGGGTGGCTGCCATCAGGCTTCACGGCTCAACCAGTCCTTTAAGAGACAGGGGCCCTGTGAAAGAAAGCACTAAAAGTCAGAGACCTGGCCTCTGACCACATTGTCCTGCTCAGTTACCGGGAAAAGTGGCATGAGTCCTGTGGCCTGAGATGAGGCCCCGCCTATAACCTGGGGACCATCTGATTATTACCCTGAAGCTGGAACCCAGGGCCACACAATCCTGTGAGGCACTGTGCAAAGGCCTGAAGTTGTAACTCTTACTTCTGAGTTTGCAAATACTCTTAGGAGGAAAATGAACCTCCTTCTGCGCTACCTTCTCTTCTCTCTTTCCCATGGTTCCTACCCCTCCTTACATACACTCGAGTGCCTGCTGACAAGCATCTGCGTTCGGATCTCAAGGAGAGGGGACAGAAGGAATCTGGGAGTACACCAAGACTGGAAAGGGTGCGGGGCAAACCAAATTCAGGCTACTCCAACATAAGGGTGCCTAAGCTCCGATTAGGTGAGACTCCGGGGGTGGAGGGTAGGGGAGCTCACACCCAGTTCCCTTCCAGCCACAGCCACCTGGAATGGCAGTCACTGGACCGTGTGGCGATGTGTGCACGTAGGGATTCCAGGGGCATCCTGTACAATGTACATCCTGTACAATACATCCCAGAGCCACCCAACGTGAGCAACAGAGAGAAAGTCAGGAAGACAGCTCACCTCCTTCTGCAGCAGATTCCACTCTGTCTCACTGACCAAGCGGTAACCACTGGGGGACACATAAGCACTTTCCATACACTGGGTGACACTGGAGAGGAGAGACGCCGTCTCTTCTTGTTCTGGCGTCATGGCCTTGATCGCTCTCTCCTGATCTTTGGTTAACATAAACCCACTTGGCATTTGTAGTGACCCAAGGGAGGCAGTATCAAAGTTCTCAGACACTGAATCTGCTCCTACCAACGGTCCAAAATCCGATTCATCCAAGTTACCAGCAGATTTTGCTTTGTAGTTATAGCCTAAAGCTTTGGATTGCAGTGAGCCTGAGGTTCCCAAGCTGTCTGTAGACTGTGCTCTCCTGAGTCCATCTTTAAACATGTCAGTGTCCGATTTACTGAACGAGTCTCCAGACGGCAAGAGTAAGTCTGCATCCAGGGAGTGGACTGAGCCGTGGGTGCTATCTAAGTGCTCCTAAAATGTGAAAACACACATTGCCAAGTTAGACGATTCTCTATACTTGAGACAAAAACTACCGGATGGTCAGAGTGTTTCGCCACACGTTCCACATGATGATCCTTAGCACACTACCTTCACATAGTCACTGAACAAAATTTACTGAGTGTCTTCTATTGGATCTAAACCAGGTACTCAGGACACAGCGGTAAGCAAACCATGACCTTATGATGTTTGCAGTTTCGTGAAAACAATAAGCAAGCAAGCAGGCTGTTAGAACGCTGTATGTGATAAAATGAGCAGCACTGTACTGAGTGCCCGGGGTGCTCAAGGTGGGGCTTTTAGCTCAGACACGGGGGTCAGGGAAGGTCTCCTAAAGCTCAGCGCCAGGTACACTGAATGTGAGGTGCTACTCGTATATCCACATGGGCATACTCACCTGACAGAGGGACATACAAGTCTTTAGACAGAGAGGCCAGAGGGTAAACACTACATAATGATCATTCAAGTCACAGCAGCAAATGAGAACATCTACAGTGGTTCTGTAGGATGAAAAGGCTGAGGGCAGAACCCTGAGAAACACCAACTGTGTCTGTTTGGGGATGGACAAAGGAAGGAGCAGCCTAAGTGGAAGGGAGATGGGAACAGTATTGCATGCCTGAAGGTGTAGTCAGCATGAGATATGGGGTACATAAGTGAAAGAAGCAAGACACAGAAGGTAACACACTCTGAGTTCATCCACAAGAAACGTCCAGAACAGGTAAATCCATGAAGACGGAAGACAAATCAGTGGTTGCCAAAGGCTGAGGGGAAAGGAAACTGGGGAGTGACTCCTTGGAGGACGTGGGGTCTCCTGGGATGAAGCTGGGGGGACCACAGAGATGTGATGGCTGCACACTGTGTGCACTAAATGCCTCTGAGTCAGGGTGCCCGACTCAGCTGGTAAAGTGTCTGCCTTTGGCTCAGGTCATGATTCCAGAGTCCTGGGATTGAGCCCTGTCCGACTCCCTGCTCAGCTGAGGAGTCTGCTTCTCCCTCTGCCTCTGCCTCTGCCTCTGCTCATGCATATGCTCTGTCAAATGAGTAAATAAAATCTTTAAATGCCTCTGAGTCGCATACTTTAAGTGGTTAATTCTATGATGTGTGCATTTCATCTCAGAGTAACATGTGGTGCGACACATTCTCAAAGTGACAGCAGCACAGCAGTGCCACTCCACGAGGCTGCACACGGTGACCGGAAAACCAGAAAAGAAAAGGGTAGCAAGTGTTTCTTGAAATTCAACATATTCGATTTAAAAGACTAGCCTTTTATTTCAAGATAATACTGTCTGCTTTTTGTTGTCAAAAGCCCTTTCATTCATAAACTGGAAAAGCCTGTGAAAAACACAACTTTTAAATGTTTCTTTTTTTTAAGATTTTATTTATTCATTCATGAAAGACACAGAGAGAGAGAGAGAGGCAAAGACAAAGGCAGAGCGAAAAGCAGGCTCCTTGCGGGGAGCCTGACGTGGGACTCGATTCCGGGTCTCCAGGATCACGCCCTGGGCAGAAGGTGGCGCTAAACCGCTGAGTCACCCGGACACGCAAAACTTTTAAATGTTTTAAAAATATTCTTACTTGGTAAAAACTGGACAACTTTTATGTTAATTCCTCCATTTTGTTCTGGTTTTTTTTTTTTTAAGATTCTTTTTTTTTTAAGATTTTTATTTATTTATTCATGAGAGACAGAGAGAGAGAGAGAGAGGCAGAGACACAGGCAGAGGGAGAAGCAGGCTCCATGCAGGGAGCCCGACATGGGACTCGATCCCAGGACTCTAGGATCACGCCTTGGGCCGAAGGCAGCACTAAGCCGCTGAGCCACCCAGGCTGCCCCCATTTTGTTCTGTTGAACACATATCTAAGTTGAGTTAATGTAGCTGTGGCGGAGGTCGTGAGCGAGTACCCAGTACAAAGCTGATACACACCGGGATGAGAATCCCTTCTGGGAGTTACACAGAAGCCACCCTCGGTCCCATGCAGTGCTGCTGAGACACAAAGGACAGGAGGGGACAGCGGCAGGAAATGGGCCGGAATGCAGGGCTGGTGACAGAGAGTGCATACACCCAGGGGAAAGCGTGAACCAAATGGCGTTTCTGGAAGATGACTCAACAATATTTCCCGATGCCCTAAACATGTCTACACCCTTAATGGGCAGTTGTTCCCAGCAGCCCATGCTATGGGAGTGAGCAGAACCCAGGGAGGAAGTACACCAACAGCACTACGGTTCCTCATAGTGGTGAAAACTCCTACGCTGGTAAAGATGGAACCAACTTGACTATTGCTTTGCTAGTACTGTTTCTTATTTTCTATGTTTTACGATGTTTTCCCCATTCTGAGGACCCTGCCAGCCAGGGAAAGACCACCACTCCAAGCCACCGGATTCCTCCGATTAATACACAAGTCGCCTATGAAGAGGCCTCTCACATATTCCCAACCCATCCTTCCTGTGGCCCCCAACCACCTCCTTGACCGCCCTCATGACCCCATGCCAGTACCCCACCTCGCCCTAAATCAGCCCACGGCTAGGCACCAGGAAACTGAGAACAGACTCTCTACACCAAAGCCTACTGGGATTACTGAAAGCAGCCAGCCTTGTGCTGTTTGACCCGTGCTGCCTCCCTGCTCCTGCTTCTGCCTCGTGACCCAACTCTGCTGCATCTGCACATGGCTCTACATGGTGCACGGGACTTGCTTCCGGACAGACTGTGAGGAACATTCCACTTTTCTTCCAATGGCACGGACCTACAGACCTGGGCACAAATCCATCAGGATGGAATTCTTGGGCGTTTGCATGCCAAAATGCTGTCAGCTATTAAATTCCACTTGTGCGAAAACATTTACTGATAAGCCAAAACCTCTAAGATAGGCTCAAGTGAAAAAAAATTTACATAAAAGATTATGTAGAATTACAATATGGGCTAGGTTTAAAAGCAAAAATAGAAATATACACATGTTAACTCGGGAAATGGAGAAAAGAAACAGAAAGGAGAGACGTGCTCTAGAAAGCAGCGGCAGTCATCTCCGGGCAGGAGACTCAGGTACCAGCTCTCCTGTTCCCTAGGACCTCTCTGTACTCTCCACATTTCCCACAATGAACACACTTGATTTTTGTACCAAGAAAAGGACACCGCACCAGGCTAAAGAAAGTATCAGGTCCTACACATTTTCATTGTCTTTAGCCATAAAATCTGAGTCTCTGAAGTGGCCACTATTAACTTTACAACAACAGGCAAAAGTAAATCATCATGACTCTCAATATAAAACATTCAAACTGTAAAAGATCAAATCTAAAATATATTTAGAATGTCAGAAAATAATGTTATGCACAATATATACTACAGACCAACAAAGATAGAATCAAAAAATTTTAAAAACACTTCACTGTAAATTCAACAAAGCTCCATTTCCTGTTTTCCTGCTAAAATATTTTTTGAAGTCTGAAACTTTTTCAAACATTCCTGCACACAGAAACCACATAATAATCGGCAGTACCCAAAAACTGAGACTCTCTTGGGAGTCTATTAAAAAAATGCACAGCAGAATCAGGGCAAGTGGTTCTCAGTGTACGACCCAAAACAAAGAATGTAGAAAAACACTTACATCATCCCCTTCAGTGTTCACTAGGATATTTTTAAAGCTTTAATGTCAAACAATCCACAAACATGGAAACATAAGCCACCAGGAAGTAGACCACACGGGACTGAGCAGAAACCTACCCACTACACAGACACATGGATGAAGACCCCAATCCCATCTATCCAGGACTAGTTCCTAAAGCCAGGGGACGAGGCGGGGCAGGGCACAGGATGCAAGAGGCATGTGAGCTGGGCCAGCATGGGGACAGGCCTGGCTGTGAAGATGTGGGGAACGTGGAAGCCACAGAGGGTCACTCAGCGGTGAGGCCCTTCTGTGCCATGTTGAGGGCCTTCATCTTTATCCTCGAGGCAGTAACAGAAGCACTTCCTTCCTGTAGAGGGGATCAGCCTGAGTCCTGAAGATGCCTAGAGGGTCTCAACACTCAGCAAGGCAGGGAAGATAGCCCTCCAGGAGAAGGAACCATGTGCCAGCACAACAGGGTGGCAAATGTGCTGGAATGGTGTGAGCAGAACTGGAACGTCATCGTGCACGTCATGGGAGCCTGTGTGGATGCCGAGGAGAGGAGTGGCCTGGCTGCAACTCCCCTCACCACAAGGGAATGCTCAGTAATGCCCAGGGTGCAGCTGCCAACAGGGTGGAGACAGGGTGGAGACGAGAACCCCCTGAGGCGGCCCCTGCAGCCATGGGGAGAGAGGCAAGAGGCCCCCAGGCCAGGGGAGCACCACTCTCTACCTCCAGGGCTGCCCCCTCCACCTGACTCTCCCCACCACCCCTACTCCCATCCCCCACCAACCTCACCCCCATCCTCACAGCCTGTTAATGAGCAAACATGTGCTATAGGGAGTTCAGTTCTTCAACACTTCAACTAACCTTCTAAAGAAAAAGCTAAAGTATTGGCAACACTTATTATTCATTCCAAAAAAGATTTAAGTTCTCCTCTACAGCTTTAATATCGGAAGCCCTGGGGAAGCACTTTAGGGGCAGTGACAGGCCCACACATGTCCTGGAGATCATAAATATAGGAGACACACAGACCATCACTGTGTCAGCAGCTCCGCATGTCCTGCGTGAACCACGGGGGACAAAGGACAAGCTGCATATGAAAACATCATGTACACAGGGACTTGAATGACAGATTCGCCCTACCTCTTCATTTGACAACTGGGCGCAAGCTTCCTCATGTGTGAGAGCGCAGGCCGCCGAGGCTTTCGCCTCCTCCTCGACATCTGTTCTGTTGTGCTCCTTCTTCTTATGAAACCTCTGTTGCTCATCTTCCTCCTGCAGGTGAAAGGAGATACAGACACACATCACTCAGGTGATCCATACTTCACGTTCAGTTTTTTAACCACTCAAAACAAATGAAAGAGAACAATGCTTTACAAGAAAACTGGACACTGAGGTTTATTTGCTTTGTAATTATGTCAGGATGTCTGATCCTAACAAATGTCTCAACACCACAAGCACCAAGGATGAAGCCATCACAAAGGAGAAATCAGGAAGCAGCTTCCCAGATGAGTAAATTGGGAGAAAGATGACATAAAACACACCCCGTCCTCTTCCCGGGACCCGAGGGAGAATTCACATGGACATCCCTGCAGGTGACCACAGAAAAGGGCAGGCAGGGCACGGCCACCAGACATAGTACAAACTCATGTGAGACACAACAAGACTGGTTCAAGTGATGTCAGAGTCCCTCGGGGCTCCCAGAGCAGCCCCACGGGGGACACAGCCACGGCAGCACACAGGTGTGCACAAGCTTCTGCAGGGGGCAGCAAGGAAAGGGACCACAGGAGCAGCATCAAGGGGAGTCCACCACCTGGGGCACAGGAGGGGTAGGCAGATGCACAGGGGAAGCCCCAATAACCCACCATGCCTGAGAGGAGGGCGGGCACATGGGCTTCGAACCAGCAGACCCCCTCACCTGGGGAGTCCTAGTGCATGTCTGTCCTGATGACTACAGGAACAGAGCTTTATATGTGAGCCGCAGCACAATTCAGACATGCAGAGAAACCTCAGGGAATGTGAATAAAAAGCCCTAACTGACCAATCAGAGCATTCAGACCATTTTGATGGACAGCAGTACTTTATTTATTTTTTTTAAGATTTTATTTATTTATTCATAGAGATGCAGAGAGAGAGGCAGAGACACAGGCAGAGGGAGAAGCAGGCTCCACGCAGAGAGCCCGACATGGGACTGGTCCAGGGCCTCCAAGATCATGCCCTGGGCTGCAGGCGGCGCTAAACCGCTGCGCCACCGAGGCTGCCCGGACAGCAGTACTTTAGAATCTAAATCCTTAAACTGGCTTTGTCTATACAGAAGAAGAATGAGTCACAATTAAAACAAATTTTAGGGATCCCTGCGTGGCGCAGCGGTTTAGCACCTGCCTTTGGCCCAGGGCGTGATCCTGGAGACCCAGGATCGAATCCCACGTCAGGCTCCCGGTGCATGAAGCCTGCTTCTCCCTCTGTCTGTCTCTGCCTCTCTCTCTCTCTCTCTCTCTCTCTCTCTGTGACTATCATAAATAAATAAAAATTAAAAAATTTTATAAAGGATGAAACTTTTGAAAGCCAAAATCTAACCTAAGTCATACAAGGAAATTGAAACCATTTTTACAGTACCTAGAACAGCTTCTATGCAGCTATGCTAGGGAAATAGCTGCGCCGATGCACAAGAAGGGGCAGGAGATTAGCCACGCCACTGTCTGAAATGAAGCAAACAGAACAGTCTAGGTGCCACTACAGGGACAGGGATGGGGCCCATTATGGTGTGTCTACCACAGCAGTGAGCAGAGTGGCAGCTCTCTGGTGCGGACACTCACTGCAGACAACGCTGGGGAGAGTAAGTTATGGACTATGCATCCTGACCCAACTGTATGAAACAAATCAACCTAAAGATGCACTTATGAACACAAAGAAGCACCCTGGAGGGGCTGTCCTCTATACGAAGACTTCTGACGACAAAAGTTGCTGCTCCTGAAAGGGAGGTGACCGAGGAGATCCTCCCTTCATCATTTTGTCCTTCATCACTTTGTATTTACAACAAAGTATTCTTATTTATTTATTTAATTTTTAATTATTTAATTTATTTATTCATGAGAGACACACAGAGAGAGAGGCAGACAAAGGCAGAGGGAGAAACAGGCTCCCTGCAGGGAGCCCAATGCAGGCCTCAATCCCAGATCCTGGGATCACACTCTGAGCCACAGGCAGACGCTCTACTGCTGAGCCACCCAGGCATCCCATTCAGCAAAGCATTTTTAACCTGAGATTATTTGTATATTATTTGTGTAATTTAGAGCATTTTTTAAAAGGCAAAGAGAAAACAAGATCTCAGGTGAGCAGCTCTGTGGACTCCTGCCCTTCCGGATCACTCAGCCTCACCCTCCCCATGCCGTCACTTCCAATGAGGCTTCCAGAGCAATGTCACCAATGACTCAACCTGGGCAAACACAATCCACGAGATTCTCTGTCGGAGAACTGGACAGAGGGTGGACAAGGGCTGTCTCAGAAATATACAGTGTTGCATCCTACACAGTGTCTACACAGGAGCGCTGTTAAATCAGCTCTTTCTCTCAGACAAGGCCATTTCTAAAGCAAAGCCCTCCAACGCAGCTCTCGTGTATTCTGAAAGGGCGTGGATGTCCCCTGGCTCCGGCCTTTGGTCAAATCCCACAGAACATAAGCCCTGCGATGGCCTGTGTGGGGACAAGCAGGGCGTGGTGCCAGTGCTGCGAGTCCCCCAGAACTATCGCTCACCTGATCTCTCTTCTTCAGCTCTTCCACCTGCCGGAGCTGTTCCGAGGTGAGCACGATCTCCATGCGCTGCATGTCCCTCATGAGCAAACGCTGAGACTCCAGAAACTGGTCATTGGCCTTCTGCCACGTGTGTTTCAACTGGTTGTGTTGTTGTCGCTCTTGCTCCAAGAGATGGCAAACTGTTTAGGCACCCCCCCCCCAATGAAAAACACTGAATTTTTTTTTTAAAGATTTATTTATTTATTCAGAGAGAGCGAGAGAGAGGCAGAGACACAGGCAGAGGGAGAAGCAGGCTCCATGCAGGAAGCCCAACGTGGGACTTGATCCCGGATCTCCAGGATCACACCCCGGGCTTCAGGTGGCGCCAAACCGCTGCGCCACCGGGGCTGCCCAAAACACTGAATTTTAATGGTAGGCAATTCCTTTAACATAGGACCATTAGACTAGGTCTGGCCAATGGTCCATCCTGTGTGGGACTTGCCTCGGACAAGAACCAAGGGGCAGCCTGCTGTAGGACACATGGCACCTGTCCTCACATCTCTCCTCATGCACAGTCTCCCAGAGCCTGCTCCCGGTAACAGTGACAAGTGAAAAGAGGATTTCTGTGCTAATTGAGGGTTAGAAAACCCAGCTAAATGAAATTTTACAGGTTCCTTCACTGCAGGACTTTGAGCTCAAGATCTTAAGTATACCTATGTTCTCTTGGAGGAGGATAGAGAACACAGTATGTCCCCACTTCCTTTGATCAAAACATCCTTCCCACAGTGCCACTCACTGAACAAGTGTTCTAGGGAATACAATTTGGGAAATGCTGCTCTACGTGTGGAAGGCATGGCAACCACTACTCACTGTCTTTAAATACTTTCTGACAAATGTGCTACCCAGAAACGCTTCCTGAGCTCATGCAGTTCTGACTTTTCAGGAAGTCAATGGTTCTCCGAAATGGCAGGTACTGCTGACACTCGCCAGCTCAGCCGTCCTGTACTAAAAAATGAGTGGGTGGCATCACCCAGCCACTCCAGCCAGAAACCAGAGACACAACCGTACTGCTGTCTTGCCTCCCCCCACTACTGCTCCCTCCTGGGCTGTGTGACATGGCCACTTTCAGCCACCTGCCTCAGATCCGCTCTCACAACCCCAACAACTGGTATGCTTCCTACCATTGGTCTTGCCTCGCTGGCTTACTATCCACACTACTGCTAACTGAACTGAACTTCCTAAAATGCAAAATTTACATGATCACTCTTGAGTTTAAAGCTCTTCAGAAAAGTCAAACCCAAGGCCACATACTGTATAATGCCATTTATACAGAAAACCAGTAGAGGCCAATCTGAACAGACGGGAAGGAGACCAGGGCTGCCCAGGGCTGGGAGGAAGGCGGAAAAGGAAGTGACCAGTGATGAGCACAGAATTTTTCTTGGTAGTTAAACTGTTGGGGAATTAGTCAGTGATAACAGTGCACAGCTTTCTGAGTAGGAGATTTTGAAGGAGTGAACTTCATGCCATGTGAATTATGTTTCCATAAAGCTGTTATTTAAGAAAAACATTTTAAAAGCCCTTCAGAAGCTCCTTCCTGCCTATATGATAAAATCCAAATCTGGGCTTCAGCATAAGGTGTCCACAATCTGGCTCACATTTTGCCCCTGTCTCCCACATCCTAACTTTGCTGAACCTATTTCTTCCATTCCTTTATCTGTTGCACCATGTGCCAATGGCTTTGAACATCAGTCACCTCTGGCCACCTGACAAAATAATCTCCCTGTCCTTCAAAGCCCCACTTAGCTTCTCCCAAGAAGCTCGTATGTGGCTCTGCTGCCTCCCTGGTGCACTTGCAAGTGGCCCCTGCAAGAGGCAGGAGCACTATCGTGGCTGCACGGCTAAGTCTCCCAGCGCAGGTGGTAAGTTACAATGCTGTTCAACTTTCACCTTTTTCTCTTTCTGGTATGGAAATTATCCCCTTACTCATTCTAACGAAACTTCTCAGATACTTTTCCAGACATGTTAGGAAGGCTTGGAGGTCAAAAACAAACAAACAAAGGAAAGGAAAGGAAAGCTTGAAGGTCTTAACACTTTCTGGAAGGGTTGGAGTACAATGTTTAAACAGAAATTCCTACTTCTTTTGGACACTTTCTGAGTTGTGTGTCTTTTTGACAGCAGCACATCTGAAAAGTGTTTCCAGAAAGCCAAAGACTTGCTCAAACTTTGAGGTGATGTTCATAACATTTTATGAAATAATTCTGTAGGCTTATTAATTTCAGCTTTCCATTATTTGAGAAAATAAATATGAAAGCCTAAATTATTGATGGAAGAGCTGTACTTCCCACAGTACTTGATATACTACCTGGAAGTATTCACTGTATAGGACTCTATCACCACAGCCCTAACTTGCATGTGAAAATATGTTATTAGTATAACCTACAACACGTACAAGATTTCAAGGTATCCATGCATCTAGATTATGAAAAAAGTCAGATCTGCACTTTTACTAACCTCTAACTGAAATTTACCATTTCCTTTAGTTACCCACAATCTGGGCAACCCAGCACAGTTAAGGAAGACACCGCCCATGACTTCATCGCCAACAGAAGCTGTAGCCATTGCTGTGTCTTGGCACAGTGGCACTGCTTCAGGACTACAGTCCTTACCAGACCTGCTACCAAACCTCTGTAATTAATGCATCCATAAAATAACACATTTCTTTCTGTATAATAAGTTTGCAGTTATTTATATTTTGTATCGTAAGTGATTTCTTTTGTATTTTATATTGTAGGGATTGATTGATTTTTAATAATGTAGGGATTAAAAACAGCATCCTAGGATCCCTGGGTGGCATGGCGGTTTAGCGCCTGCCTTTGGCCCAGGGCACGATCCTGGAGACCCGGGATCGAATCCTACGTCGGGCTCCCGGTGCATGGAGCCTACTTCTCCCTCTGCCTATGTCTCTGCTTCTCTCTCTCTCTCTGTGACTATCATAAATAAATTTTAAAAAATTAAAAATAAAAACTGAGCTGCTTAAAAAAAAAAAAAAAAAAAAGCATCCTAAGAGTTTTCACAAGATTGCCAAGAGTCCACGAAACAAAAAGGTTAAGAACCCCAGATAATTAAGACTCACTAGCAGAACTGAAGACAAAAGTCTATCTTTATGTTAATGGGGAAAAGATAAGCCTTCTCCCCCAGGCCAGGGAAAATGAAATCAATTTCTGTACAAATCTGCTACCAGCCTAGTGAAATCAAAACAGACCCTTATAAACAGGGATGCTACTTGAGGCCACCAGAATATACTATCTGTCCTCTGTCCTATTTTCACTCTTGCTAATCTACCTCCATTAAAAGGATTCTGGGAGCAAACACAGTTTCCCCAGCACTTCCCAGCCCTCTGGTCTTTCTGCCCACCTCTCATGCCTTGTCAAGTTACTCCTGGGGTCCCTGAGGAGAGAGGAACTGTCTACAACCCATATCTCTTCAGGAGATCTCATAGCTCCAGCCTTTCACTAGAACACCTGAACCCACTGCAAAGCTTCACAGTGAATCATTAACAAGTTAGAGTCTAAGACTTGTTACTGTTTTTAATCAGTATCAATTGAGACTGAGACTAAAAATACACAGAATATATATTTACCTTCATGCAATTCCTTCCGAAGTTTCTCAGCATCCTCCTGTAAAACAGATTTCTGAGTATTCAGAACAGCTACGTACATCTCCAGGTCAGTTCTGCAAGACTTCTCAGCTTCCAGGTAATGGTTCAGTTCTTTAACCTGAAACAAAATGCAATTCTGTGAAACTGAAACTTACAACAGTTTCAGCTTTAGGCATACTGGTCAGTTCTGGATGTGCCTTGAAAATAATTTACATTCATATTTACATTTTACATAAAATTTTAAAAGTTAACACAGCTTTTAATTATAGAACACATACTTGCTATAGAAAATAAGGAAAATAACATGACTAATAGTAGGAATCATCCATAATAATATCTCCAGAATAAACACACAACGGAGATCACATGTAACCTTGCCCTCAAAAAGCTAGCTCTAATTTGTATTCCCAGAAGAACATGTACTTGGGCTTATTTTATCACATTCTCAGTAACCCTGAGTTGTTGTGGGGGTTTTCTAAAAGTAATTAATTTCTAAAGATAAAAGTAGTGCCACACCCTTGTAAATTTGCTTTTCTTTTATTTCTGGTAACTGTAAATGCCTTAAGTTTATAAAAAGGACCCATTTTCACAGATACATATATATATTCAAAGGAAAAAAGAGGAAGTCACAATGGGAAAAATAACTAGCCTCATACTGTAATAAACACAAACTGGAAGGCAAGTGTGGAATGTTTTTTAAAAACATTTTGTAAATGCCTTATTTCTGTTTAACATTAATAATAGTCAAATATTAACAAGATAGTCTAATATCTGAAAGAGTTATAACCAAAATAAAATGCAATCTTGCCCCAGAGAGTGAATATATAATCACTTGCTTTACCTTGTCTTATACATTATCTGTCCTAAATCTTGGCCATTTATTTCATTTATTTATTTATTTTTAGATTTTATTTATTCATGAGAGACAAGAGAGAGTCAGAGACACAGGCAGAGGGAGAAACAGGCTCCCTGTAGGGAGCCCCATGAGGGACTCCATCCTGCTTTGGATGGAAGGATCATGCTCTGGACAGAAGGCGGGTGCTAAACCGCTGAGCCACCCAGGCATCTCCATTTTGGCCATTTATTAACGTCAACTTTTTCAAATGGTTATGTTTAACTTCACTTTCAAAGTTAATTTCATGACTTTTAACTTCCTACTTCTTCAAATTTGCAAATGAGGGCTAATCTGTTTTCAGTGGTCTTTATTTCCTAGACCATTAACACAAGACGTTAGTACTGGGCACAGGCTACAATGACCATGGAAGCGCCATGTGATGCCGCAATGGAGGTTGTGAGCCAACCAAAGAGACTAACCAAGTGTGACATGGTGCTGGCCGCTGTGACGCATGTTCCCTGCCGCTGGGAATTCAGCTGATGACAACCAGAGTCCATACAGCAGACATAAAATGGTGGTACACAACCACTAACTCCATCCACTACCACTTCTTAGCATAAATATCTGACTCAAAAATCAGTGAGTTTCTTACATTCAAAAGCTATTGAGCAGAAGAACTCTGGGAAAATAGTAGCAGTGGTGGCACAGTCTGTGAATTTCCTTGAATTCCATTTACATTAACAACAAAGCTACTAAAATAATAAAACTAAAGAAACAAAGTGATAGTTGGGAGTGTGGGGCCAAACTCTGAAAGCAGCCTCCATGGACATCCGTGGTATCAGCATCAACACAGGACAAAGTAAAGGGAGGGAAAGATGACCCTAAGAATCCCCAAATTGTCAACTGAGTCTCCAACCTGACAACAGCAGCTGAAAGTAGAAGAGTTTCAGGGTACATTGCTTCTCTGTATGAATCTTGAGATCTACTTACCAAGTTCCTTATTAAACCCTATTGGATTTGAGTGGAATTCTGAATTTATAGATTAATCATAGATTAATTTGGGGATATACATTATAATACATTATCTTTTTTTTTTTAAGATTTTATTTATTTATTTGAGAGACATACAAAGCGAGGCCGAGACACAACACAGGCAGACGGAGAAGCAGGCTCCATGCAAGGAGTCTGATGTGGGATTTGATCCTGGGTCCCCAGGATCAGGCCCTAGGCTGAAGGCAGCACTAAACCACTGAGCCACCCGGGCTGTCTAATACATTATCTTCTCATTCAGGAACATACAAGCTCAGACCTTCATCATAATGTATTCCATAATGATCTTACCCATTTTTGTTTAGATACATTTTCAGGTAACACAGAGTTGATTTTAGGTTTTTTGTGGGATTTTTTTGATTTTGCTACTATAAATGGGATTTTCCCCCATTATATTCTTTACTTGGATAGATTACTGGAGAATGTTATTTTTGTATGTTGATCTTGTCAGAACAACTTTCTTGAATTGTTGCTCAGTCTAACAAGATGTTGGTACATTCTCTGGCTTTTCTACATGAACGATCATCAGTTTCCCTGTTTCCATTCAGTGCTTACACTCCGTCTCTGCATCTCATCTTGCTGCATTGTCCAGGACCACAACCACCCCCTGCACAAAATCACAGAGTACAGGTCTCCTCAGTGCTCCTGTCACTAGTAGTAAGGCTGCTAAACACTCATTGATTATGATGTTTGCTACTGATAAATAGCTCTTAAGTTACTGTTTAAATTCATTGAATGCCTTTCTAAATCCAAGCTGAATAGATTACTCCTTTATCATCTTCTCCTGTGGTACTATACTACATTTTCTGGTGACATGCCCTTGACATGCCCTCCTTAAATTCCTGTGAACATAGCCTATTTGGTTATGATGTCTTTTTTTTTTTTTTAACTACACTGTTGAAAATTTTTATTTCTGTATTCCTAAATGAGACAGATCTAGAATTCCTTTCCTTCTACCACCTGTGTGTGTGTGTGTGTGTGTGTGTGGTTTTTTTCAAGATTTTATTTATTTATTCATGAGAGACACAGAGAGATAGGCAGAGACACAGGCAGAGGGAGAAGCAAGCTTCCTGTGGGGAGCCTGATGCAGAACTCGATCCCAGGACCCCAGGATCATGCCCTGAGCCGAAGGCAGACGCTCAACCACTGAACCACCCAAGTGCTCAACTCTCTGTGTTTGTAATGAAATTATGCAAATCTCATAATTTCCCTCTTTTCTGTTCTCTTTTTTTTTTTTTTTTTAAAGATTTTATTTATTCATTAGAGACACAAAGAAAGAGAGACACAGGTGGAGAAAGAAGCAGGCTCCATGCAGGGAGCCCACTGTGTGACTCCATCTCAGGACTCCAGGATCACGCCCTGGGCTGAAGGCAGGCGCTAAACCACTGAGCCACCCAGGGATCCCCTCTTTTCTGTTCTCTAACAGAGTTTGTAGAGTGTAAGGAGTATCTCTTTCCAGGTTTGGAAAACTTTACCTGCAAAACCAGTGGAGTCTAATGTCTTTTGGAGGAGAGGAAACAGGAGAAAGGAAGATTGGATATAAATTTACTTTCTCTAGCAGTTCCTACTTTCACTCCTAGTTTTGAGACAATTCTCGCTAATTATCTTTCATCAGAAATGTTTTCACTTCATCAAATTTATTTCATTTCAAATTTATTAGTGTGACACTGTTCACAGTATGTATTACTTATAAGTCTCTCTGGATTTGTAGTCATGTCCCCTTCTCATTTCTAATGGTTTGAGTCTTCCTGATTATTTTTTAAAGATTTTATCTATTTATTTTAGAGAGAAAGAGCAGGGGAAGGAGCAGAGGGAGAAGGAGAGAGAATCTCAAGAGGACTCCATGACCAGGGCAGGGCCCAACCTACAGCTCCATCTCATGACCTAGGCTGAAACCAGGGGCCAGATGCTCAACCAACAGAGCCACTAAGGTGTCCCTCCTGATTAGTTTTAATGTAGGTTTGTCTATCTTACTAGGCTTCCCATTTTTTCGCATTATATTGGCATTCTCAATTTTTCTTTTGCTTTTCTAGTTTACTAATTTCTTCTCTTAGGCATATTATTTCCTTGTATTCATATTGTCTGTACTATTGTTTGCTTTTTAGATTTGAGTAAAATATTCAAAATACTAAATATTTTTTAATTCCTTTTTCATGAGTTTTTCTTTCATTCCAAGCATTTTATTTTAGCTACCATTTTACTATAAATAATTTAATAACCTGTGGTCAGAGATTTGAGTCTGCATAACAATTCTTCAAATTTTTTTGGCACTTCCTTTGTGACACTATGAAAAGCATAATGTACCTAAAACTAACAATTATTTTATCCCATTCACTATCCTAAGTGCTTTAAACGTGTGGACTTATATAATCCTATTAATAGCCTTATGAGGAAGGTACTATTATCCTCATTTTACAGTTAAGAAAACCAAAGCACAGTAAGATTAAGTCATTTGTTCAAGGTCTCCAGCTAATAAATGCTGAGGTCTGAAATTCTATGCCCTACTATGTAAGATGCAGTCTCTCTTTCTCAGGTTCAGGTTTCTGTAGGTCTATTATATCTAAATTATTAATCAGATTGCTCAAAACCCCTACATTCCTGCTAATATTTTTCTCTGCTTACACTATCACTTGCTAAAGATCAATCTCCTACTGTAACTGTGAACATGAATTTCCCCTTGTGACCGTCCCTTTTAGTTCACATATTTCAAAGTATATATGATACATTCAATCACGACTGTCACATCCTATTGATGGATTATTAGATAAGGACCCTCCATTGGTATTCTTTTTTCCCTACATCCTAAATGCTTCATATCACAATTACTATATCAACTTTCTTTGTGTTAGAGTTTGGATAGCATATCTTTAAACATTCTTTATTTTCAACTTTATATTATAGTTTTATTTCAGGTGTATCTATTATAAGCAATATAAATTTAGATTTTTTTTTTTAAAAATCCCATCTATTTTAGTAGGTAATTATCAGTTTACATTTATTAGGATCATGGACTTATTTCCCCGTTCTACATTCCTATGCCCTCAGTGACTCTAACTTTTCTCATAGGGTTAGGTCAGGGCCCTGGGGTGAAGGAACAGGCTACAACATCTCCCGACCTTTGAGGCTTCCAGCTCTTTCACTTTGTCTTCAGTCTCTGTCAGCTTGTCTTTCAGAGCTGCAATTTCCTTCTCCATGGGCATCACAACAGACCGAAGCTTTTCAGCATCCTCTTGGGCCTACGGTTAAAAAGAATGAAATGCTACAACTTACTGGATCATTGTTTTTCTAAGAAACATTGGCTTGTACATGTTAGACTTGGCACAAGTAAGCCTACTGGGTGCTGTATTACCTGAACCACGTCGGATTCTCAAATGTTGCAAGACTCTAAATTTTAGTCAAGTCATCATCACAATTTTCTCAAATGTTACACTTAAAAATTGGGAGTAAGTAGGAAAATGGATTCACGGGGATCCCTGGGTGGCTCAGCAGTTTAGCGCCTGCCTTTGGCCCAGGGCACGATCCTGGAATCCGGGGATGAGTCCCACGTCGGGCTCCCAGCATGGAGCCTGCTTCTCCCTCCTCCTGTGTCTCTGCCTCGCTCTCTCTATCATAAATAAATAAATCTTTAAAAAAAATGGATTCACTGTGCCAAATTTGATTTTTTTATATCAATTAATTAAATTGGAAAAGACCATATATATAAAAGGAAACACACATACTTTAATTTTCATAATTCTGGTCACTAAATTCATGAAACCATAATTTCTTATGAAATGGCTGGATGAAAGGACTGGTTAGTTTTTGTTTTTGTTTTTGTTTTTGTTTTTACAAACTTTTTTAAATTTTTATTTATTTATGATAGTCACACAGAGAGAGAGAGAGAGACAGAGAGGCAGAGACACAGGCAGAGGGAGAAGCAGGCTCCATGCACCGGGAGCCCGACATGGGACTCAATCCCGGGTCTCCAGGATCGCGCCCTGGGCCAAAGGCAGGCGCCAAACCGCTGCGCCACCCAGGGATCCCCAGGACTGGTTAGTTTTTAAACATAAATAGAACAGTGTATTTTCTAAAATTTTAGAAAACTATATTGCTATAAAAAAGCTTCCATCTCAGTTATTTTCAAGAGTAATTTACATATTATTTTACTTTTGATATCTAATTGAAACAACACCAAAGAATGACCCCTAAAACTATTATATTGCTTTCTATCTTTCATTCTCAAAAACACGGATTAAAAGTAATATCCATAAATGAGTAAACTCATGATACTAGATTTTCATTATTTATACTGTATATACAATACATACATACATGTACACATGTATGTGCAATGTGTATATAATGTATATACGTATGTGTATACATTAGTATATATACATGTGTGTAAATGTGTGTATATAACATATATATGTGCATACATATATGTATGTATATACTATATACATACTATATAGTGTGTACTATATACACACACACAGAAACAAAGGTAGACTCACAAAATTAGCTCTTTCCCTGCTAGTTAAAATGAAAATCAAGCTTATTCACTGAATTTAAAAGAGTTCAAGTTCATCCTTAGTGTTCATGGTGGGGAAAATATATGTCCAACTATGAGTGGAGTGGAGATTTCCCCAAAAACTATCTCTCTCACCTTTCTGAGGGAGAAAAGAGGACTCACTTTGTTTTCCAGTTCTTAAAGAATCATTTTGTCATTTATTTTATTTTTAACTAAGTCCTGTTTGGAAAAGACCTCGGAGCTTAAAATACCCTCAGTTCAGGCTAATTTGGGATACTTACAGAGGCCTGCTGATAAAAATCAGGAGGAAAATAAAAGGAGGGAAGCAAAGAATTTAACACAGATGGAGCTACTTACTGATGCAAAGATGACTCCACAAGTGTTGCACATCATTATAAACAAAACTTGTAAAGATGATTTTTTTAAATGTCAGAAAGGTCAATAAAGACAAGGAAAACTTACTAAGGAGTCATTTGTGGTGATGAGCATAGGGTGGTGCCTGGAAGTGCTGAATTACTATACTGTTCACCTGAAATTAACACAACACTGTGAACTATGCTGGAATTAAAAGTCTAAAAAATTTAGAAAAAAAAAATACAAAAACAAAAAAGAAAGTATAATCCACATATAATGATTTTATGGATTAAAAGTTGATCCTTAGGACTTTTTCTTTCTTTCCTACTACTTTATTGCCAAGCCTATACCTTCAGTGTAATACTGAACAGAAGACATAAAAGCTGGCATCCTCTGTGCTTCATCTTCCAGGGAAACAGCTTTCAAGAATTCCGTATCAGTTACAATATTTATTGTAGGTTCGTTTCTGATAAACAAAGAGGAAATGGCCTTCCTTTATGAATTTTCTCAGAATTGTTTTCATGCCTGGGTGTTGCATTTTATTAATCACCTTCTTAGATTTTTTTTTTTTTAAACAACAACAATAAGGAATATTTAAAAACCTGCCAGGGTCGAGAGGAACCTAAAGATACATGCGGCATCATGCAATGTAGTATGGTGCCAGAGATCTCAGAACAGTAAAAAAGGACATTAGGTAAAAACTAATGAAGTCAGAATAAAAAGCATAGACTTTAGTTAATAATAATGAGTCAACACTGGTTTAATAGTTGTGACGAATGTACCACTAACAACAGATACTACCAATAGGGAAAATTGAGTGTGGCATATATGGGAACTCTGTATGATCTTCACAGTGGTTCTATAAATCAAAAAACATCCAAAAAAACAAAATTTATTTTAAAAATAAATTTTGAGGGGGATCCCTGGGTGGCTCAGAAGTTTGGCACCTGCCTTCGGCCCAGGGCATAATAATCCTGGGGTCCTTGGGTTGGGTCCCGCATTGGGCTCCCTGCATGGAGCCTGCTTCTCCCTCTGCCTGTGTCTCTGCGCCCCCCCCCATCTCTCATGAATGAATAAATAAAATCTTTTTTAAAAAATTAAAAATAAAATAAAAATAAATTTTGAGAATGACAAAAAGTTTCAGGTTGAGAAAATCATGGATACAAATGTATCAGAAAAATGAAGAAAACAGGGGGATCCCTGGTGGCGCAGCGGTTTGGCGCCTGCCTTTGGCCCAGGGCGCGATCCTGGAGACCCGGGATCGAATCCCACGTCGGGCTCCTGGCGCATGGAGCCTGCTTCTCCCTCTGCCTGTGTCTCTGCCTCTCTCTCTCTCTCTCTCTCTCTCTCTGTGTGACTATCATAAATGGAAGAAAGAAAAAAAGAAAAGAAAAGAAAAGAAAAGAAAAGAAAAGAAAAGAAAAGAAAAGAAAGAAAAGAAAAGAAAACAATCTCCTGTTAAGATTCAGGATAAAATTCCCAGTGGCAGCATCAACCATGAGCCATGTCCAACACCTGGAGGGGGTGATGGCGGCTTGCTATGGACCACACCGTCAGATGACTAACTCTATGGTCAAGAAGACACTGTAAGGTTCTCATGGACATGCTCAGTTAGTCTTGTCCTGGAACAGGGTAAAACAAAAAAAACAATTTGTGTTTAAAGCTTCTATTTGGAGTACTGGGTTCTCAAGTGATTTTTGTGTTATTATAAACATTAATCTTCTAAATACACAAAAGTAGTTCTTGTATGGACCAAGAGTTAGGAGCCAAAGAAAATAATCCAAATGAAATTTAAAAATCAAATTCCACTTATTAATTTTATAGAATATGTAACTTAAAGTATATGAATGTACCTACATTAGTAAAGGAAAAGTTCATATAATCACACTGACGGGAAAGCTTTTTAAATTTTCTCAATGATAAAATACTGCACCTTCTATTCAGCCGCTCTGTTCAGGCATCTACGGTAATGTGTTCAAGCACAGCATGCGGTACATTTATCCCACAGGAACCACAATATACTGAGACAGACAGAAAATCATCTGTTTTAAAGCTGTGGTTTAGACACATTCACCTGGCAACAACACTCATTCGATAAACATGCAGCACCACTGTGCTAGACACTATTGTAGGTAGGTATACGATACTCCAATAAACAAGACTCCTGCCCTTGGGGGGCTCCCGTTCCAGCGAGCAAACAACAAATATAACAAACAAGGGAACACTGTGTGTGCTCTAAGGAAATCTGTGCTACAGAAAAAGAGAAATGACAACAGGATAAGGTGATCAGAGCTATGGCAAGTGTGGGGGGAAGTGGTCAGGACAGGCCTCATGCAGCCAAGACATTCGGTCAGAGACATGAAGATGAGGAGGGAGTCAGCCACGCGGATGTGAGGGGTCAGTGAGTCAGGCCACGGAGCACTGCATTTAGGGGTGCGTCCACAGAATCCATCCAACAGGAAACAAGAACGTCGGCCTAGCAGCGGTTTGGCGCCTGCCTTTGGCCCAGGGCGCGATCCTGGAGACCCAGGATCGAATCCCACGTCGGGCTCCCGGTGCATGGAGCCTGCTTCTCCCTCTGCCTGTGTCTCTGCCTCTCTCTCTCTCTCTCTCTGTGACTATCATAAATAAATAAAGAAAAAAAAAAAAAAAAAAAAAAAAAAGAACGTCGGCCTACTGCCACAGTAACATCAGAAGAGGCATCCTGCATCCGGGTGTCAATACTCCTACAGACAAGTGTATTCCTTCATACCTTTTTCATCTCATTTTCTAAATTCTCCTCCTCTTGGCCTTCGGACAGCCTCCTCCTCAGATCGGCTATCTCCCTCTCTGCGGACTCCCGGTACTGCGCCCACTGGCTCCGCTCCTGCTCCAGCCGCAGGTGGAACTGGTGTTCGTAGTCACGGACTGTTTCTACAAAACATCACCACAGATGGCAAGTCTGAGCGCTCTAAGGAAGAATGTTCTGGCGCAATGAAATTTTAAAAGGAGTTACATAAGGAGATCATGCCTAGTTTCTGGAAATCTTCTAATTTATGTGAAACAACTTAAAGTTAAGATTTCTGGTACTTGGGATGCCTGGGTGGCTCAGTGGTTGAGGATCTGCCTTCGTCGTGACCCTGGGGTCCTGGGATTGAGTTCTGCATCATGCTCCCCGCAGGGAGCCTGCTTCTCCCTCGGCCTCTGTCTCTGCCTCATTCTCTCTATCTCTCATGAATAAGTAAATAAAATCTTAAAAAAAAAAAAAAAAAGAATTGTGGTTCTTATTCTGTGCAGTTTTGCTAAGGGCTTTTAAACCATCTTCATGGCAGGCAGGTGCCATGTGTCTCTCACAGATGGGGAAAGCTCAGGGGAGGTGAGACACTCTAGCCAGAGAATGTTTCACAAGTAGGGAGCAGCAGAGCTGGAATTCAGAGCTGGGACCAACCTCCCGACACTACACTTCAGCTCCTGAGACAAATGGACTGTCACTCCAATCCAACTATCTGAAGGAGGGAGAAAAGGGATATGCTTCTGGAATAGTTTACTATAACTGAGGATTCTAAACTGAGACAAATTCTATACAGTCGCTAGTAAATGGCTTTATCTTTAATCTTAAGGCATTATGGGATAAACACTGCTGACTGCCCCTAACTACCTCCCCCCTCAACAAAATCCCACTTTTGTTTTGGAAGCCAGTGGCCCAACTTAAAAACTAGATTTTCCAGCTGCCTTTGTAGTTATGGGTAACCACACACCTGACTAAATGAGAGGGGGTGTATGTGCTGGAGACTTCTACAAAATGTTTGCTGCTTCTCTGAGGGTGACTGGAGGAGGAGTAGCCACTTTCCAGCCATAAGGAGAATGGAGTTGAAACCATACAATAAGGGATGGAAGAAGTGAAGAAACCTGGGACGTTGGTGATGTCGTGGAAGCACTGTAACCAGCCTACAGTCCCTCCCTCCAGACTGCTGCTTCTGTGGGAAAAATGGACTCCTGTGTGGGTAAGCCATGATTATCGGGTACCATGAAGCTTACAGCCACCCCAAGGTGATGGCCACCAACCTGGAAATACAGGCTCTTCTTTCAGAAAGCACGAAAAGCAAAAATGACACCTAAGTGCCTAGATGGGGAGAAAGCCACCACTATTTCACATTTTTAATATTAATTAAACGAAGGACGCCCAGGTGGCTCTACTGTTGAGCATCTGCCTTCGGCTCAGGGCACATTCCCAGAGTCCTGGGATCAAGTCCCACGTTGGGCTCCCTGCAGGGAGCCTGCTTCTCCCTCTGCCTGTGTCTTTGCCTCTGTGTCTCTCTCATGAATAAATAAAACCTTAATATATTCCAGGAACCCAAAGCTTAGTGGCAACATCTTTCATTTCATTGGCGTCTGGTCAGAAACACAGGCAGTGACTGGGGCCCCAGTGCCAACAGCAGACAGGCTCAACTGCTACTCTTCCTCCAGTCCCAGGTCACAGGCCTGCAGCCGAGACAGCCTGTCTCTTCTAGCCCATGCCTTTCTACCACGGAAAAGAGTCTTCCCTGCAATTCTCTGACATCATGGCCACACAGGACTGGGGGGTGGTCAGGAAGCGTGAGTGGGGACAGGACTCAGCCCGGTGCCCCTGCCCACCCCCTGCACCCAAGCGCCCAGCCGGGCCCCCAAAGCAGGGGAACGCAGCCATGGCTCAGCGCTGCAGCCCCATCCACACTCCTAGTAGGCCTCCTCTACTCGGCTCGGGGCAGAGGCAAACGGCAGCCCCACCAATGCCACTGACTTCTCCTGTCTCAGAGAGCACAGTGCACCCTGACGACACTCCTGCATACAGCCACACGTCAACTCAGGCCACAGCTGAAGACCCTCTGAAAACGCTGTCCACCATTAGCAGCAGCGATCTTGGGAAATCGCAGCACAAATCGAACGTTCTTCGTCTTTACCTTTCATCACAGCCTGGAGCGAGGCCACCTCTTCTCTCCACTGTCTTTTCACTTCATCGATTGCTTCCTGCTTGGTGTTCTCAGAGACCGTGGCGATGGCCTTAATGTTCTCCACCTCCGCCTGGGCTTCCCACAGCTGCGTGCGCAGGTGCCCCAGGTCGTCCTGCGCCGCCTGCAACACTGCATTTTGCCTCTTCAGGTCCTCTGGGGAGAAAGTAAGAGGCTTTCCATTAACCAAGGGTTTGCCTGTATCAGGCTGACCTTCCAAAGAAGAGGTAAAGCATTACATTTATGATGTTAACATCCTAAAGAAGAAATTAAGCATTAAATTTTAACATGCTATCTTAGAAAATGAAATTTTTAAAAAATTTATTTTAGAGAGAGAGCATGCAGGTGGGAGGAGGGGCAGAGGGCAAGGGAGCCTGCCTCAGGGCTTGATCCCAGGACTGCTAGATCATGACCCGAGCCAAAACCAAGAGCCGGACACTCAACTGACTGAGTCATCCATGCGCCCCCCAAAATGAAATTATTTTAATAAAGATAAAATTTAAGGTATGCACTGTATCACAAATCCATTGCTTATTAATTATCCAACCAGACAGCAATTAAGTACATAGCTTTACAGTTAAAATGAGGCTCTTTCACTCACTGGCTAATGAACTTATTTGACCTCTTTTGCTGCCTCGGTTTCCATATCTATGAGATGGGCCTTAAGAACAGCCACCTCAGAAGGTTGCTTTAATGCTAAAACAACTTGCTGAAAATGCTTATTAGTAGTAGTACGATACTGGCACAAAGTAAACATTCAAGAAATGGTTAGCAGAGGAGAAAAGCAAGCCAGAGTCCACAGCAGCTACCAGGTCAAGGATTCTTTAATGTCAGGTTAATTTTCTCCGTGCCCCTTTACCACCTCTTAAAGTTTCTCAGACATGCCAGCTGCAGGATTTAAGCCTGGGCAGGACATGTGTTTAGCCAGATGGACTCTCATACAAGGTGAATCTACCGACAGTATGTGGCAGAGTGCCTGTTCCCCACCACACTCACTATTCTCCACTTTTCAAAACCCTTGCCAATGTCATGGGGAGAAGCTGGTGACACCTGTCATCCGTATTTCCCAATCAGTAGTGAGGCTAATGCCCATGTTTCTTCTTTGGTGATAGTCTTTACCTGTGTTTCCAATGAACCCGTCTTTTCCTCTGGTTTGGAAGATTTTACATACACTGAATACTGACTCTTTTCTTAGAAAACTTGCCCAGTCTGCTACTGTTTGTGTCTCAACTTTTCCATATCTTTCACCATCTAAAAGTTATGAGACATTCATGCAGAAGAATCATCCATCTTTATATAAAGTCATCAATTCCCTTCACAGAACGCAGTAACTAAGCTAGCTGGCCAGGAGAACAGCCTGACTTAGGGCCTAATTCTGTCGCTGGCTGGCTGCAGGACCTGAAGGAGCCACAAAGCCCTCAAGCCAGGATAGTGGCAATGCCTCTCTATGAGAACTTCTAAGCACTTGAAAAAAAATCAAATAGATAATATTAAAGAACTTTTAAAAGTTGTGAAGACAGGGACACCTGGGTGGCTCAGTGGTTGACCATCTGCCTTCAGCTCAGGGTGTGATCCCGGGGTCCTGGGATCAAGTCTCGCACTGGGCTCCCTGCAGGGAGCCTGCTTCTCCCTCTGCCTGTGTCTCTGCCTCTCTGTGTGCATCTCTCATGAATAAATAACAAAATCTTAAAAAAAAAAAAAAAGTTGTGAAGACACTGATCATTATCACATACACACAAAGAGGAATCCAGTTTGGCAGTCTGAGTAACAGGGGAAACGTCAGTCATGCTAATTGTAAGTAAAGGTGTTCAAGAGAGCTTGACTCTCTCAACATGTTTCACATTGCCTCGTCACCACTATTAAAACACCACTATTGGGATCCCTGGGTGGCGCAGCGGTTTGGCGCCTGCCTTTGGCCCAGGGCGTGATCCTGGAGACCCGGGATCGAATCCCACGTAGGGCTCCCGGTGCGTGGAGCCTGCTTCTCCCTCTGCCTGTGTCTCTGCCTCTCTCTCTCTCTCTGTGTGACTATCATAAATAAATAAAAAATTAAAAAAAAAATAAAAAAAATAAAACACCACTATTAAAACCCAGGGGCACCTGAGTGGCTCCATCAGTTAAGCATCCGACTCTTGGTTTCGGCTCGGGTCATGATCTCACAGTTGTGGGATCAAACACCCACAGGCTCTATGCTCAGTGGGGTGTCTGCTGGAGATTTTCTCCCCTCCCTCTACCTTCACCCCTGTTCAGTAACCTCCCTCTCTTTCTCAAATAAATAAATATTCTGAAACACAAGTCAGAGAAAGTGATAAGAATGTTAACTGCAGGAAGCAATTATCTATCTGGAAATAAAGACAGACATCTAGGAAACGGTGGCAGGTATGTGGGAGTGACCCCGACACTAAACACGTGAGGCCACAGAAGGAAAACTGTGTGTGTCAGCTTCATGTTCTGCGTGTAAAAGTGTTTTTGTAAAACGTGAACTAAAAGAAAAAAGCATTATCTTTGGGATACTTTGTTATTTCTGAGAACTACAATTTTGTCAAGACTCAAGTCTATACACACACACCTGCTCATGCTCCTTTTTACTGGAAATTACCCCGAGCTATAGCTATCATGTTGTCACTAGGAAAGAAGAACTGCACATACCAAACCTAAATACTAATTTGTGGCCTGTTTCCACAGAGTTAAGAGAGCAGTACAGAGTGCCCCAAAGAAGACTAGGTCAAATTTTGTTTATGACTTACTTGGTGTGTAATATCTACTTTATGTGCTACATATTAAATATATTTAAATGAGACAAATAGTTAAAAGTTAGAAAAACCTAAACTTTCTGTACTGAAACAGTTCAAATCTGTTTGCCCATGGTACAGGTTATTATTAAGGAATAGTTATGTTACTATTTTGGTTTTGTATACATAATGATAAAGATTTTCAAACATGCTCTAAAACTGAGAATCTATGAAAAAAAAAACTGAGAAACTAGTACAACAATCTTTGATACACCTATCACCAAGATTTGGCCACATTTATTTCAAGCATCCTTTTTCTATGAAATATTTTAAAAATAAGCCCCAGAAACAATATTACATTTTCTAACATATGACACATGCACCTCTAAAAACATGAACATTTTCTTATGCAAACACGGTGCCATTGTCACACTTAACATGTTTGATATAATCTAATAGCCAAACTGTAGTAAAATTTCTCCAATTACCACAAAAATGTCTTTTGGAAGACCTGTTTGAATTAGGATTGAATGAAGACACTTCATTTGGTTATACTAACACTTCATAGAATACTTCAGAGACAAATATACAGAATTCTGTAATGGAAACTTATTACCTATTATGTAGTTTCATCTTCCTCTTTTTTTTTTTTTTTTTTTTAAGGATTTTATTTTTAAGTAATCTCTACACCAAACGTGGGGCTTGAACTTGCAACCATGAGATCAAGAGCCACACGTGCCACTGAATGAGCCAGCCAGGTGCCCGAGCTTCATCAATTTTTAATATTACTGTTATATCCGCCTCAATTTCTTTTTAAGAAATAAAACATTACAAAAGCTCTACCTCCCTCAGAAGTAACAACTCTCAGGAATTTGAAGGTTTCCATCATCAGGCATATTTTTACACCTTTACTCTGACACAGGCTCTTTTTTTTTTTTTTTTCTGACACAGGCTCTTAAACCTTAATGCTCTCAACAGCGCGGTGTTCTTCTGCAATTATCTCTAACCCTCAACACTGCTTGTGAGATGGTTAATACACGTAAACTACTTCGTTTGGTAACTGCAGTGCCACAGTGCCAAAGCATGAGCTATCACGCTCATGGGCACACAGATATGGAGCAGGAATCTACCTTTTCTATACAGATGTTCCCAATTTTCTACACCACTCTCCCAGGTTTTTTCTATTTTTGTAAAACCATCTATGCCGTATGTCACATTTCTCTTTATGTGAGAACCCGATTATGGAACTCCTACCCTATAAAAATGATCTATTCTCATGCTAGTACTACCCTACCAAAATACAGCAGTATTTTTACTATTTTGTCTATTCTTGCTTGTACACATTTAAAGTTTTGATAGTTTAATAAAAGCACCATAGTAGTTCTGGATGAAATAGGAAGACTTTACCTACCAGATTCAAAAGTTATTATTATAAGCTTTATGTACCCACTACCCAACTCCAGCAATCAAAACCTATGGGCAGCCTTGCCCCATCCACCCATGTGCACTCCACAACATACTATTAGGAGGTAAGTCCCAGACATTTTTTTTTAAGCTAATAAACTTTATTTTCTTAGAGCAATGTCAGGCTCACAGCAAAACCGAGCAGGAAGTAGAGTTCCCATCGCTCTGGCCCTACGCCCACACAAGCTCTCCTACTGTCCACACCCCTCACCACAGCAGTACATTTGTTATCATCACTAAGCCTACAATGACACATTATCAAAGTCCACAGTCTACACTAGGACAATGTGTAATAACGTGTATCTGCCATTGTGTATCATACAGAATAATGCCTAAAAAATCCTCTCTGCACTGCCTATTCATTCCCTTTTCCCTCCTAACCCATGGCAACCAATCATCATTTTACTGCCTCAGCAGTTTTCCCCTTTTCCAGGACGTTCTATCATTAGAATCCTACAGTATGTAGTCTTTTCAGATTCGCTTCTTCCACTTGATGACTTTCTTTTTATGCTGAATATTCTACTGTCTGGATGTACCAGTTTATCTGTTTATCTACTAAAGGACATCTTGATTGCTTCCAAGTTTTGGCAATTATTAATAAAGTTGCTATACACATCCACGTGGTTTTTGCATGGACAGGAATTTTCAATTCATTCAGGTATGCAGTAAGGAGGAAAACTTTTAAATGATATTAGCTAAGAGTATGCTTAGTTTTGTAAGAAACTGCACAACTACCTCCCAAAGTGACTGACTGTATTATCTTGTATTCCCATCAGCAATGCATGAAAGTTCCAACTGCTCCACATCATCAGCAGCACTTGGTACGGTGTTTTAGATTTGGGGCATTACAATATGTGTAGTTATTTCTCATTTTTCAACATATTCACAGATTTATGCAGCCATTACCACAATCAATTTTGGAACATTCTAATCTCCCCAGAAAGAAACCCAGTGCTCTTTATGACCTCCCAACTCTCTAGCCCTTTCCCACCCTCCCCACCCCCCAGTATCAAGCAACCACTAATCTACTTTCTATCCCTATTGACCATCTATCTACCTATTCTGGATATTTCAAAGAAATGTAATCCTACAATACATGATCCTCTGTGACTCACTTGTCACTTAGCATAATGCTTTCAAAGTTCATCCCTGCTGTAGTGAGTGCCAGCACTTCATTCCTTTTTATGCAGGAATAATAAAAATCTATCCATTCATCAGGTGACATTTGGGTTGCCCCTCACATTTTGGCTATTATGAATATTGCTGCTACAGCTGTTTATGTGCAGGTTTATATATGGACACATTTTCTTTTGTGTCAGGAGTGAAATTCTGGATCAAATGTTAACTCCGTTTAACCATTTTAAGAGCTGAAAGGCTATTTTCCAAACCTATGGACCATTTAACCGTCCTGCTAGTAGTGTGTGAGGGTACTTACTTCTCTCCATCTTGCCATACCTGTTATTAACTGACATCTTGATACAGGCATCCTAGTGGGTGTGAAGTGGAATCTCACTATAACTCTGATTTGTGATTCTGATAGTGACATTGACATCTTATGTGTTTACTGGCCACTTGTGTATCTTCTTTGAAGCAATGTCTATTCAGTCTGTTGACCATTTTTAACTAACCTGTCTTTGTATTAGTTATAAGTTTCTGATATATATAGATAAAAGTCCCTTATCTGATATAATATTTGCGGAAATTTGTCCCATTCAGTGGGCTGTCTTTTCACTACCTTGACAGTGTCCCTGGAAACACAAAAACATTTAATTTTGATGAAGTCTACTCTGTCTGCTTCTTCACTGGTTGCTTCTGCTTATAATGTCCTATCTAAGACATCACTGCCTAATTCCGAGGTTGCAAAGATTTCTCCCAAGGTTTTCTTCTAAGAGTTTTATAGTCTATCTTTTAAACCTAGGTCTTTGAGACATTCCAAGTGAATCTGTATAAATGCTGGGGATCCAAGTAATTCTTGTGCATGTGGATATCCAGATGTCTCAGCACAATGTGTTGAAAAGGTGTTTTTTTTCCCAGCTGAATTGTTTTGACATCTTGTAGAAAATCAATTGATCATATATACAAGGTTTACTCCTGGATTCTAAACTCTATTTCATGGAACTACTACCTATACTTATGCTAGCACTACACTGTCTTGATTACTGTTGCTTTGTAGTAAGTTTTAAAGTCAGGAGATATGAGTCCTCTGACTTGGTTCTTGTTTTCCAAAAATGTTTTGGGCCTGCATCCCTAACATGTTGTATAAATTTTAGGATCAGCCTCTCCACTTCTACAAAAAAGGCAACTAAGACAATGAAAGACACTGCTCTAAATATGTAAACCAGGGGGTATTGTCAAGTATTAAGTCTTCTGATATATCAACATAGAATTTTTTCCAATTATTTAGATTATTTTAAGTTTTTTAACACCATTTTAAAGTTTTCAATGTACAAGTTTTACACTTAATTTTCTTAATTTTATTGTTTCTTCCTAAATACATCATTAATTTTGATGCTACTGTAAACAGAATTGTTTCCTTAGTTCCATTTTCAGACTATTCATTGCAAGTATATAGAAGTACAAATGGTTTGAACCCATAGGTCAATTAATATCTGACAAAGCAGGAAAGAACACCCAATGGGAAAAGAATCTCTCTTCAAAAAATAGTGTTAGGAAAACTGGACAGCAACATGCAGAAGAATGAAACTGGACCACTTTCTTACACCATAACAAAATACAGACCTAAATGTGAGATATGAAATCATAAAAATCATAGAGAACATAAGCAGCAGATTCTTTGACATTGACTATAGCAAATTCTAGATAGGTCTCCTACGGCATAGGGAAACAAAAGCAAAAATAAACTATTGGGATTTCAAAAAATAAATAGCTTCTGCACAGCAAAGGAAACAATCAACAATCTTAACAACCTTAAGAAACAATCAACAAGCCTACTGAATGGGAGAAGATATTTGCCAATGACATACCTGATAAAAGGCTAGTACCCGAAATCCATAAAGAATTGATTGGGGGCAGCCTGGGTGGTTCAGCGGTTTAGTGCTGCCTTCAGCCCAGGGCCTGATCTTGGGGACCTGGGATCGAGTCCCGCGTCGGGCTCCCTGCATGGAGCCTGCTTCTCCCTCTGCCTATGTCTCTGCCCCTTTCTCTCTCTCTCTCTCTATATATATATATAGTGTGTCTCTCATGAATGAATAAATAAAATCTTTAAAAATAAAAAAATAAAAATAAAAATAAAAAAAGAATTGATTGGGACGCCTGGGTGGCCCAGTGGTTGGGTGTGGCTTCGGCTCAGGACATGAAGCATGTAGCATGGAGTCCCGGGATCGAGTCCTGCATTGGGCTCCCTGCATGGAACCTACCTCTCTGTGTCTCCCTCATGAATAAATAAATAAAATCTAAAAAATAAAATAAATAAATAAATAAAATAAATAAAATAAATAAATAAAATAAAATCCCTCATGAATAAAATAAATAAAATAAAATAAAAAAGAAATACAGGGATCCCTGGGTGGCGCAGCGGTTTGGCGCCTGCCTTTGACCCAGGGCGCGATCCTGGAGATCCGGGATCAAATCCCACATCGGGCTCCCGGTGCATGGAGCCTGCTTCTCTCTCTGACTGTGTCTCTGCCTCTCTCTCTCTCTCTCTCTCTCTCTGTGTGTGACTATCATAAGTAAATAAAAATTAAAAAAAAAAAAAAAAGAAATACAGAAATGTTACTCTTCTTTAGCTCTTTTCTTTTCCCATGTCTATGCTGTTATTATTATAGACATTATGATCTATATATGCTAAAAACCCAATGATACATTGCTATAACTATTGCTTCGTGTAGTTTTCTCTTAAAGAAACTGAGAGGAGAAAGGAGACCAAGTATATCTTTATAGCATGTGTTATACTAACCTTATTTACCATTTCTGGCTTTCTTCAATTGATCCTTTGGATTGGAATTACCATCTGGTGTCAGTTCCTTACTCTAATATAGCTTTCCTCCCACACAACTCCTTTGTGCTGACATTGGCAAATATATTACATTTCCATATGTTACAGGGCCAATAAAACAGAAATATACATATTGCCTTATATCATTGCCTTTTAAAAAGATTTTGAGAAAGAAAAAGTGTGGGAGAGAGAGCACAAGAGGGTGGGGGGCAAAGGGAGAGGGAGAAGCAGGATCCTCACTCAGCAGGAAGCCTGATGTAGGGCTCAACCCCAGGACCCAGGGATCATGACCTGAGCTGAGGGGAAACACTTAACTTACTGAGCCATCCAGGCACCCTTTATATCAACGCTTTCTGAAATCCATTAAGAAATAATTATACTGTTATAATTGCACAATTATCTTACCAAGGACTTTTTTTTCATGTAAGTTCAAATTACTGTCTGTATTTATTTGTTTTCAGTTGAAGAATTTCCTTCAGTATATCTTGAAAAGCAATTTTCTAGGAAAAAATTTTCTCAGTTTTTGTCTGAGATAATGTCTTTCATCTTTTTTGAAAGACGCTTTTGCTGGAAAAAGGATTCTTGGGGTTCCCCCCTCTTTTGGGCATTTAAAATGCATCCTACTGCCTCCTGGCCACCATCGTTTATAATGAGAAGTCATCAGTTAATCTCATTGAAGTTCCTTATAGGTGACAAGTTGTCTTTCTCTGGCTCCTTTCTAAGGTTTTCTGTGTCTCTGGGTTTCAACATTTTTACTATGATGTGTCTGTGTGTGGATATCTTTGCATATCTTTAGCCTACTTTGACTTCAATGAGCTTCTTAGATATCTTAGATACTTTTAATCAAATGTGGGAAATTTTCAGCCATTCTCTCTCTTCAAATATTTTTTTCTTTCTCTCTCACCTCTCCTTCTGAACGTCCCATTATACCTATGTTGGCAAATTTAATAATGCCCCACATTTCTATTAGGCTCTGTTCGTGCTTCTATTTTCTTTCAGTTCTTCAAACTAGACAATCTTAAGCGATCTATCTTCAAGTCCACTAATTCTTTCTTCTGCCAATTCAAACCTACTGCTGAGCCCCTACACTGAATTTTTCATTTTAGTTGTACTTTTCAACTTCAGAATTTCCACTGGGTTGTTATAATTTCTTTACTGATAGTTCTCCATTTGATGAAACACTGTCACACTTTACTTCATTAAGTACGTTATTCTCTGGTTCTTTTAACATGTATGGCCACTTTGAAGTGTCCATTAAATCTGTTATCTGGTCAGTCTCACAGGCATTGCACGTTTTCCTTGGTATGGATCAGAGTTTCCTAAGTTTTCTGTTGTTATTGTTGAAAGTGACTTTTTTTTTTTAAATAATATATTGCAGCAATTCTGGTACTGATCCACCCAATCCTCTTCCCAGCTTCTTGTCATCTATTTGTCTAGTAGTTAGCTGGATTTAAATAGAAGTTCATTTCTTCTCCTCTACCCCTGCAGTGTGAAGCTGCTGCTGTTGCTCCTGAAAAAGTATGCCTTGGGCATGTGCAGAGTCACTGTGGAATGAAAGCTTTTGCAGGGCTACCTTTTGAGTGTCTCTTTCCCTGACCATATCCATCAAACTCCACACTTTACTGCTGGTACTCTTTCTTCTAAGTAATATATCTGCTTTAGGAAAGGGTACTGAGTTGGGGAGATGGAAGTGGTAGCCTCTGGTCTTCTTCGCTTGTTTCTCCCATCATGGAGCCTCCATCCAGTACACCATACCCAAGGTACAGCTTCTACCTTGACTGGGGTTTGGCAGAAGAAAGGAGCTCAACTTCTCAGCCACATTCAACTGCAACTTCACCTCTATAACAGGTAGCTAGGTGGGGGTGGAGAGGAAGGTTCCATAGTCCTCAACTGTGAGCTGGGGAGAGCGCAGATCCTGTGTTCTTGACGTCATCCACCTGGAGTTGAGTTTCTGTAATACCAGGCTGGGAGGGGAGGGAAAGGTAGCAGTTCATGGATCAAATGCCAGAGACTCTATTTTTGCCAAGATTTAGTAGATTTTCTTGAACTAATGTTTCATTTGCTAAAGGACCACTTCTAGAGACTTAAGTTTTTTAAAGAATAATTTTCATCAGTTTTGCTGGGGAATGTGTCTGCAGTTCATGTTACAAGAAATGGGACTCCCAAACTTATCATTTACCCATAAATACTTCAGCATGTATCTCTAGGAGATAATGACCATTTTTTAAAATACACATAAAACTTAGCATCTTAACCACTTTTAAAGGTACAATTCAATGGTGTTAAAAGTATTCACTTTGTGCAATCAATCTCTACAACTTTTCATCTTAAAAAACTGACTTGGGACACTTGGGTTCCTCAGTGGTTGAGGTCTGCCTTTAGCTCAGGTTATGATCCTGGGGTCCTGGGATCTACTTCCGTATCAGGCTCCCCGCAGGAAACTTGCTTCTCCCTCTGCCTATGTCTCTGACTCTCTGTGTTTCTCATGAATAAATAAAAATCTTTAAAAAAAAAAAAAAACTGAACTACACCCATTAAACATTAAACAACAACTCTTTCACCTTCAAGCCCCTGGCAACCACATTCTACATTGTTTCTGTAAGTTTAATTATTCAAGATATCTCACATAACTGGACTCATACATTATTTGTCTTTTTTCTGGCTAATTTCACTTTATAAGGATATTTTCATAGTTGAAAATATTTGACAATGTCTGAATACCATCAAACTTCCAGTCAGTATTGAAAAGTCCAGTTGTCTTAATATTTTTAAATAGTTCAGCCCTTTGAGTCAAAATTCAAATAAGGTCCATACATTAGTCAATATGTACTTTAAGTTTCTTTTAATCTATAAGTTTCTCCTTTGCCTCTTTTTCCTTGAAATTTATAGAGTAAACTACAGGTTGTGCTAGGTGCCTCTAGCAGTCTGGATTTTGCTAACTGCATACAGGTAACACAGCTGAACTTGTTCTTTCATTCATGGGATTTCCTATAATACAGTGGTTCAATATAGTACGCCAGCATCTTCTTGATCCTATTCTTCCTTATAAAACCAAAGATAGTCTGAAGATCCATGAAGGAAAAAACTGAGACTTTAATTGGAATTTCTCTGGATTTACAGACTGAGAAGAGAATTAGCTTCTTTATGACATAGTCTTTCCACCTATGAACACGGCATCACATTCCATTTATTTGGGGTTTCTTTCAGGTACATCAGCACTGTTTTATAACTCTCCTTTATAAAGGTTTTACACAACCATGGTTAGACTTATTCCCAAGTGACTAAAAATTATGATTTTTTTTCTATTTGTCTTTTTTTTTTTTTCAGAATTTATTTTTCTTCTATTACTTCTCTAATTAGTTACTGGTACAGAGAATCATTACTGATTTAGTTAACACTACTGATTATAGATAAGATCTATATTGATCTTCATTCCAACAGTGTTGGTAACTCTCTTTAGTTCTAATTGTGTAGATCTCTTGGTTACTGTATGTTGATAATCATATGGACTCTATATAGAGATAAAACTATCCTTAACTTTCCAAATTTTATGACTCATTTCTTTTTATTTTATTGTATTGGCTAGGAGGACCTCCGGTATAAAAATAAAGTACTGATAATAGGCTTTCTTATCTCATTTCACTATTAAATATGATACAGGCTATTGGTTTCTTTCTATTAAAAATATTTTCAAAAAAAATATATTTTCACAGGCTAAGCCAGGCCCTCCTGCATACTAATTCGCTAAGAACTAGTACGAACTCATTACTAGAGGGTGTTAAATTTTATTCAATGTCTTTTCTGGTTTATCCTAATTTGTTAATGTAGTTAGTTACATCAACAGATGTTCTAATGTTAAACTATCCTTGCATTCCTAGTATGCATAGTCATAGTGTAATATTTTTGAACATTCTATTGAAGTCGGTTTTATTTAGGATTTTAAACTCTAGTCATAAATGAGATTAATTTATTTGTATGCTAGTATTAGTGCTGCTTGTTTAGGTATCAAGGTTAGACTAATTCCACAAAATGAAATGGATGGCTCTCTTTTTGTTTCTGACATAGCATATAAAAGAAACATATTTTCCTTGTAGATTTAACAAAATTTGCCTATGCCTGTGGCATCTTTCATAGTAAGAATTCTGTTTATTGACTTAGTTTTCTTTATGGTTATGGTTTATTCAGGTTTTCTACTGGAGGTAATTTTGGTAATTCATACTTCCTGGGATACTATTCAACTAAATACCCAAGATTTTTGGCACAGACATACACAGTATCCATAGTTCTACCGTATCAGTAGTTGTTTTGTTTTACCCCAAAGACGTGCTTTTTATTGAGTGTAACTGTTAACTTTGCTTTCCATTTCATTAATTTCTATTTTTTCTTCTACATTCTTTGTTTTCACCCCTTTTATAGCTTCTGGAGCTGAACACTTAGATCATTTATTTTTCAATCTCTCATCTTTTAATAATTTAATTTTAATAAATGCTTTTAAAAGCTTATTCTCCAAGTACTGTTTTAGCTGCTTCTCCTAAGTATCTTCACCGTATTCTCAGATTTTGCGACCTCCACTGATTTGCTCTTTAACTCAAGAGCAATAGGACTGCACTCTTAGTTTTTAAACTTTTATTATTTATTTTTTAAAGCTTTTGTTTGTTTGTTTATTCATGAGAGACAGAGAAAGAGAGAGAGAGAGAGAGGCAGAGACAGGCAGAGGGAGAAGCAGGCTCCATGCAAAGAGCCTGATGCAGGACCCAATCCTGGGACTCCAGAATCACACCCTGGGATGAAGGCAGGTGCTAAACCACTGAGACACCCTGGGATCCCCAGTTTTTAAACTTTTAAAAAACATTGTTGTTTAAAATCTTTAACATTAGGTAAGAAAACGTAAGTACCTTGATTTATTTTAATTATGTTGAGTCTTTGAGATATATGTACATAGACAATTTGTTAAGTTTTTTTATGAATATAAAAGGAATAAACGTTTTTGGTTCCTTGGGTATAAAATTGGTTCCTTGGGTATAAAAATGAAACTTTTTAAAATTCTGTTGCTCACAGGTATTATATTCTTACCTACTGCTTAATCTAGAACTTGACACAATATTAAACATCTCCTTTGTGTGCATCTGTTCATTTCTTCTTTCAATTCTTTCACCTTTTGTTCTATACGGCACATCATGGTGATTTCCTTAGGTATATACAAGTTCATGATTCTCATATTTTCTTGGTAGATTGTTTCTTTCCTTATAAGATAGCTTTCTATATTCCTTCAATGCTTTTTGCCTTAAGCCCTAATCTTGTTATCATTGCATTTGTTTTACTTTCTTCTTCAACCTAACATAAGCTATGAAGTTTTGGTTTTGTTCTTTATCCTCGAACTTATCAGTTTCTATGACTGGTATTGTTTCTTCCATTCTATGTATTCCCTCTGTTTACTCTTCTTGCAAATGTCATCTTTACTAGTTCTTCTGGTGATTTATGTGGGTGATTAATGCTCCTAGTTTTTATATGCCTGGAGTACTTATTTTGCTCTCGTTGTTAAATAATGTAACTACATATAAAATTTTAGGTTGACAATTACTTTTCTCTGCCCTTTGAAGATCTTTCATTTTCTCCTGTCATCGATTTTGCTTATATGGCATCTCCCAACAACAATTGTTTCTTGCAGCTTTCAATGTTTTCTTTTCATTCTTGGTGTTCTATAGCTTAAGATACGTCAAAATAAGAATTTACTATTACTTACCTACTTGGTGCTTGGTATTTATGTTAAGGACTTTTTTTTTTTTAGATTTTTTTTTATTTTTTTAAAGATTTTATTTATTTACTAGAGAGAGAGAAAGAGAGAGAGAACACAAGCTGGCGGAGGGGCAGATGAAGAGAGAGAAGCAGAATGCCCACTGAGCAAGAAGCCCAACATGGGGCTAGATCCCAGGACCCCAAGATCATGACCTGAGCTGAAAGCAGATGCTTAATCAACTGAGCCATCAAGGTGCCCCAAGGACTCACTTTTTTCTTAATCTCTGAAAAACTTCAGTTACTATCTCCTCAAATATTTTACCCTCCACTCTCTTCTGCAAGTTTTTTTTTAGGAATGTGTTAGAGACTCACTGCAGCCTCTATGTCAACTGCTCTTTAATGCTTCTCTGTCTCACTGGGAGGAAGAACTCCCAAATACCATTTTCTAATTTACTAAAATCTCTATGCTTTATCTATAGTTTAAAATATCTATTTATCTTATTTCAATTTATTTGTTGTTTCTAAGATATTTAATGGCTTTTAATTTTGTTTAATATACCCTAGTTTTATTTCCATATCTAAGTGCAAGGTTATGGCAACTGAACCACAAATATCTTCCTTAACCTAGATTTTAAACTACTGAAACTATTGAAACGCTGGGGACTCAGTGGTTGAGTGTCTGCCTTTGACTCAGGGTCGTAGTCCCAGGTCCTGGGATCAGGTCCCTCACTGGGATGGCTCAGTGGTTGAGTGTCTGCCTTTGACTCAGGGTCATAGTCCCAGGTCCTGGGATCAGGTCCCTCACTGGGCTCCTGGCAGGGAGCCTGCTTCTCTCTCTGCCTATGTCTCTGCCTCTCTCTGTGTGTGTCTCTCATGAATAAATTAAAAAATCTTAAAGAAACAAACAAACAAATTCTGGCTAGTTAGCATCCAAACTTTATATAAATTATGACCACACACAAAATCCTTTGAACACCGCTAGAAAATTTCATGGTCTTCTGGTGTGCTATATTTCATGGTCTTAACGTGTGCTATATTTCTATTATTTTCCTTCAAGTTCAGAACTCTATGGTCTTTTATTTGCTGCTTCATGTAACAGGCTTTCTCTTATTGCCTAAGACTGAGGATTTCCAAAACACAAGCCCTATTGTCGTGCCAAGCTTTGTACTGAAGTCGGCTAAAAAAAAACCCAATCAAATACTTTTTTAAAAAGCTAAATACTTTTTCTTCAAGTTCAGTGGAAAAGCAACATAGCTTTCAGAAATACTTGTAACATTCCCAGTTGAAGCTGACAGAGAAAAGTGTGGGTACTAAGGTAGGAAGAGGCAGTTAAGAGGAGTCCAAAGGTAATAATCTCTTTTATTAGCATTCCTCCTTACTGTTTGCACTTGTACTTCAGCTGTTCTCTAAATACGAGAGCACAGCTATTATAACACCAAAGCAAAAGCTGATCCTACTGGGAAAAATATGGATGTTTGGACTCTCAGAGTTACCTTGACCTGGTTTGCTGAAAGATAAAACAAAGACTGGTGCACGTGTCAAAACCATGACTTACACTGCTACCATCTGTGACAACCATAAAAGACTCGGTTTATACTTCCTAGCAGATGCCATAATATAAGCTGCTGCTTTAGAGGACATCTGTAAATTTTATTTTCATTATAATGTAGACAAACAGCCAAGACAGAAACTGAATCAACATTTATTTTTTATATACTATGCATTTTCTTTAGAAAAACTCTCAAAAAGGATCACATTTTTCCTTTTGAAATTTTGTAAAAAGCTATCTCAACTCAATGACCAGCTGAAGTTCACCAAAAACTCCAGATAGTAAACATACATACAGATTATTTAACAGATCTAGAAGTCCTTTAAGCAATTTTAATATACAAACTATGTTCTCTGAACAAATCCACACCACACGCTGTCTGGATCAGAAATAGAAAACTGCAACTGGTCATGTATTTCAGAAATGAGAAGTGCTTGGTCATTTTCATTTCTTCAGAATCTTACAGTAAAGTCCATTTTATAATTTAAAGGAAGAAAATTAGAAAATAAAGGAAACCCTAACGGCTTTATTTCGGAACAGAGGAAAATAGAAAACAAAATGAACAAACTCGGGGCAAGATTAGCTTGAGTTTATTGAATAAGCCAAGACTGAAAGAAAAAGCTATAAAAAGGATGGTCAGCCTACAGGACCGCTGGTGTGAGAGGAGGGAAAATAGGATGTCCCCAGCCAGTAAGGCAGTGAGCTCTAAGTGGTCATCAGAGGCAGGCCTCCATGACATTATGCATATACACTAAAGGTATCACTGGTCGTCTTGACAAGGACACACCATTGCACAAAGTCGGAAAATAGTGCTCCAACACTTAATTGTCAAAATAAGTTTTATATGGGGAAATTAACAAAGTCACATAAACACACTAATGAAATGGACAGAACTCCTTTCTCATGACATTCAACATATATTCAAATGATGATACTGTGCAAAATGTATTATCTACTCCAGAAGACTTTGCTTTTTTGAAGATAAAAACTGTATCTCGGTCATCCCAACCTCCCCAGTAACTTGCAGAGTGCTACCATGCCTAGATAGGAACGCCAGCTTTCCCATCTCCAGGGCAGCCTACAGAGGAACCACATGAAACAGGGAAATAGCCACAAGAGCGTGGAGCCCCATCCCATACGACAGGCAGCAAGCCTTTCAAGTCTGGGCTGCCTTTGGTGAGGCCTATGAATGCTGCATCCTATGGAATACTGGCTTTCAAACTTCTCTGACCAGAGAATGAATTCACAGCAAAACACGTATTTTTGTGCCACAACTCTACACATACATACATATAAACATGTCGCTGACACAAAACAGTCTGTGTGACTCAACTGAACCTTACCAAGTATATTGTGCTGTTATTTTCCATTTTATTTCCCTTTTTAAAAACTGCTGGTCACAACCCATGTAATTTTTTTTAATCCATCAAAGGGTTACAACTTGTAGTCTAAAGAACACCACTGCAGGGCAGTGATCTTCAAAGGGGGTAATATCCCCTGGGGTTCACAAAGATGTTTCAAGGATTCATAGACCATATTGTTTTAATGGAATCAACTTAATCCTCAATGTTCATAAACATTCTTTCCCAAAACAGAGCAGGATTTGAATGCAGATTCTCCATACCCATCTAACTTTCCTCAACAGCCTTTCTCCCACTTAACAGGAGACAGGCCCTCTGCCCATCCTGAACTGGACTATGGGTCACTCCCCTATTGTGTAAAAATTCATCTTCTGTATCAAGCCAGAGGGACAATTTAAAATACCAGTGTCAGAGATCCCAGGGTGGCTCAGCGGTTTACTGCCTACCTTCAGCCCAAGGTGTGATCCTGGAGTCCCAGGATCAAGTCCCACACTGGGCTCCCTGCATGGAGCCTGCTTCTCCCTCTGTGTCTCTGCCTCTGTGTGTCTGTGCGTGTGTGTGAGTGTGTGTGTGTCTCATGAATAAATAAAATTTTTTTTTAATAAAATCTTTTTAAAAATTAAAAAATAAAATAAAATACCAGTGTCGGGGCGCCTGGGTGGCTCAGTTAAACATCTGCCTTCAGGGATCCTTGGGTGGCGCAGCAGTTTGGCGCCTGCCTTTGGCCCAGGGCGCGATCCTGGAGACCAGGGATCGAATCCCACATCGGGCTTCCGGTGCATGGAGCCTGCTTCTCCCTCTGCCTGTGTCTCTGCCTCTCTCTCTTTCTCTCTCTGTGACTATCATAAATAAATAAAAATTAAAAAAAAAAAAAAATAAAACATCTGCCTTCAGCTCAGGTCATGATCCGGGATTGAGCCTTATGTTGGGCTCCCTGCTCAGTGGAGAGCCTGCTTCTCCCTCCCCCTCTGCTCGCTCCCCCTGCTTACACTCTTATGGTCAAATAAATAAAATCTTTAAAATAAAATATCAAGGTAATAAAAAAGTGAACAACTAATAACTGGGTAACAAATTTCTGGCAGGTCAGGTGATTACAAAGTCTGTTTTTAACAAAACTGAAAGAAGCCTAATTGAATTGCCAGTCAATAGAATAGAAATATTTTTTGAAGCTGCAGACTACGTGAGTTAACATATAATTCAGAGAGAGTTTAAGAGAACGAAATAATCATCACAATAAAATAAACCTTCTATTTCCATCTACTTACTTATAAGACTAAAAGTTCTCAGCACTTCTATTAAACAAAACAAAACAAAAAACAACTGGGGGTGCCTGAGTGGCTCAGTTAGGCATCTGCCTTAGGCTCAGGTTATGATCCCAGGGTCCTGGGATCGAGCCCCGTGTCAAGCTCCAAACTCAGCAGGGAGTCTGCTTCTCCCTCTACCTCTACCCCCTTCCCACAACTCATGCTCTATCTCTCTCTTCCAAATAACTAAATAAAATCTTTAAAAAACAAAAACCCTGAAACTTATCCTTTTTTATAAGTAAATGTTATTCACGCAGAGGTTATAACTTGAGAGGAAACCCAATTATATCTCATAAGACCTGTGTTCCAATAATTTTTACTCTTTATTATTTTTTATATGTGTAAAATATTTATAGTGTGATCAACCATGCACTTATTAACAATCGTAGTGGTAACTCAGTACAGAAGATATGTGCAAGTATATTTCTGCCGCAGAGAAGTCTGACCAAATTTTCTTTAAAAAAGGCTTTTGAAAAAAAAAAAGAAAAAGGCTTTTGAGCATCAGCAACATCTGCTAACTTACTAGAAGCAGACTTCACAGATCTAGTGAGTCAGAAACTCTGGGGGCGGAAACCCACAATCCCTGCTCTCACAAACCCTACAAGTAAAATTCTGATGCACACTCAAGCTTGTGTTCCTAAAAAAAGAAAAAAGAAACAACTTTTTAGAATAAAATTCTGAGGGAGATGTAAAACTGAAAACCCAATACATGGTGGGAAAAAAATATAAAATTTCTGCTAAAGAGCTTATTCATGTATTTTTTTAAATGAATGGTGATAGATGATTCTGCTGTATATGTTTAAGAGCGTGAAGTTTTAATTTAAATTCTTAGTGTTAACAATAGGATAGTTTACGTCTTTTGCGCCTTTTTAAAATTTAAAATAAAAATTTTTAAACATCAACTTCAAAAGGGTGTGAGAGGTATATATAATTACTTTATTTAATGCATAAACTTAAAAATTGGATGATCACCAGTCTAGAGCAGCAGTTCTCTAAACTGTGGTCCTTGGATGAGCAGGACTGCAAGTTCCTATAAGCTCATCAGAAACGCACATTCTCAGGCCCCACCCCAACATACCATGTCCTATAGAGCTCTCTGGGTGATTTTTATCCATGTCAAAGTTTGGAAGCCACTGGTCTAAACTACAGCAGTGGTTTTCAAAATTTGTCGTGTATCTGAATCACCTGAAGAGCTTCTCAAAACACCAGCTGCTGGACCTTCACCCCAGAGTTGCTGACTCAGTCAAGTCTGAGACAGGACCCAAAACTGTACACTTCTGACAAGTTTCCCAGGTGACAGTGATGCTGAAGCTACTGTTCTGCAACCAGACTCTGGGAACCACTGGTCAGGAGGGCTGTGAAGCCACCGCCGTATTTCCCTCGGTCAATGGCCAACAGGTAATCCTGTCCCAGTATCTTCAGGGCCGGACCCTCTCAACATGTTCCCATGTTATCTGCCTTGTATACCTTCCTTCCTTCCTCACTCAAGTTCAAGTTCTAGGAGTTAAAGATCCATCTGATCCTTGCTCCTTGTTCATACCCAGCACCCAGGCACAATGTTTGCCTCACAGTGGGTACTAGGTCTTTACTGATAAACTGAGCAACTGCTGGATCTACCCCATGAAGTATCAGTGTTGGACAGCCTGACGTGGCTGAGGCTCTCACTAGAACAGCCTCAACCTCTTCACCTGGGCTCTCTCTCAAGTATGAAGAGCACTGAGAGCTCTGTGTCCCTGGGTGATATAGCCTACCTACATATGTTACATATTACCATGAAGCTCAAAGACAAGGAAAATCCTAAATACTATATGTTTCAATGGGTTCTAACAGCTTCATTCTTAACCCTAGCCTCTAAATAGGCTTTTAAAGTGTAAATACAAATAAATTCAAGGTTTGTTCAATGATAAAATTAACATTGTACTACCAAGAAACTCAACATTTTAAGGCAGTCTTAGTATGGGGGGTTAGAGAGAGACTTAGGAACTTACCCTCTTTAGCCAAATATAACTCTTTAAATTTTGCTCTCTTTTGATTAAATTCTTGCTCAAGCTGCTGCTGTGCACGTAAAAATTCTGCATTAATTTTTTCCAATTCTGCTACCCGTTGCTGAAGAGAAACTGGAAAAAAAAATACTAGTTAACAAGTAATAACTTTTATTTATAAGTTAAGTTACAAGAATAAATTAGTTTTCTAGCTACACATTTCTATAATGAAACAAGTACTCAAGCTTCTTCCAAAGATCTAATATATTCTAGAAAATTCTAATTTTCACTTCTATTAAACTTAATACACACAATGCATCAATCATATAAAGTGCAACAGCATATATATAGAGAAACACATAAGGCAAATTTCCCAAAAGAGAGCTTTTAAAGTTCCTTTATATAACTGACAGAATATCAATCTACTTTTGAAGTTATTAAATATTTGAGCATTTGGGCTATTTATCCCACAAATAAACCCACTGCCAATCTTGGGAGCTCTGCTTTATCTTAAGCATTATGAGCAAAATTTAACAGGTTCTCTGGTTAGGAAAGCCATACTAGCCTAAACTATTCTCCCAATTTCAAGATGACTCATTACCATTACACTGAAATCAAAATCAAAAACCTTTTCATATAGAAATGATACATAACTGTACATTACATATGAACTCTCAGTTACTGGGAAATTATCCATTTTGTAGATTCATGGTAACTGGGGTGTGGCAGGGACTAGGACACATTTTGACTTGAGAGGCTACAATTTGGCCACAGCAGATTAAATAAATGCCTATTTTGTACAAACCCAGAGGTTCTTCTGGTTCAAGCAAGAGGTGGGAGATCCAGAAGTCCAAACTGCACCTCCTCCTCTGACTCAACAGCAACCCAGCCACAAAGCAATGACCCTAATTCCTCTGGAGGATACCTACTGGTACTAATGCCACCAGTGTCTAAACACTGAGGCCAGCGGAGGTCCCAGGTCTCTACTACAAACCAATCCAGATAATGATGATTTGCTTAAAATTTTAACATTTAAAATTTACAAATAAATTTGTTTATTGCTTGCAATAAAATTTAAAATAACGAAATTAACAATGTTAATTTTAACATTTAAACTTAATGATCTGAAATTATCTCTGACGGTCCTACCGTCCCCTTAACCCAGTCTGCAATTACAGTACACAGAAAAAGACTGGAAACAATGCACCAACAATTTATCTTTGAGTAATGGATTTAGGCTCATTAATTTCTTCTGTGGTTTTCAAAGTTCTCTATAACTCCTCTGATAAAAATAACGAACTAAAATCAGGATCTAAAACCATGTTCAGGGACGCCTACATGGCTCAGGGATTGAGTGTCTGCCTTTGGCTCAGCTCACAATCCCAGGGTTCTGGAATCAAGTCCCACATCGAGCCTGTTTCTCTTTCTGCCTATGTCTCTGCCTTTCTCTGTCTCTCATGAATAAATGAATGAAGGAAGGAAGGGGAGGAAGGGGAGGAAGGGGAGGAAAGGGAGGAAGGGAGGAAGGGGAGGAAGGGGAGGAAGGGAGGAGAAAGAAAGAGAGAGAGAGAGAGAGAGAGAGAGAGAAAGAAAGAAAGAAAGAAAGAAAGAAAGAAAGAAAGAAAGAAAGAAAGAAAGAGAAAGAAAGAAAGAAAGAAAGAAAGAAAGAGAAAAAAAGGGGAGGGACTGCTGCTTTGAGCTTCACTATGTGCTATTAAAGGTAAGGGGTCAAAAAAAAAAAAAAAAAAGGTAAGGGGTCATTTTGAGGACAAAGTAACCAGGATCTTTAGGTCAAAGCAAAGAATGACTTCCGGTCATGTAAACATTTGATAACTTTTGGAAAAAAAGAAGCATGGAGAATCCACTGGGGGAATCTGTTGTTATCTCATACTTACTATCTGAAATCACAAAGGAAACTTGTTTATCTGTGCTATTTATTTGTCTTGGTGTTTTTATCGTCCAAATCCCAACTGTTAAATAAACAAGCTTTTCACTTAACATTTTAACATTGCTGGTATTACTGCATGAGGTCAGAAAGGACTCTGGTGAATCAAGAAAAAAGAAAAAGCAAGATCTCTCTGTCCTTCCTTTTTCCCTAACAAATATAATCCCAACTCCACTCCTACCATCCATCAAAACATGCACAAAAATGGCCATACCTTTCAACTTTATATTTAGGAACTGAAGCTAATGAATCAATAAAAACTAAAATGCAGCCAAGGGATGCCTGGCTGGCTCAGTCGGTTAAGTGTCTGACTTTTGATTTCGGCTCAGGTCATGATCTCAGCGTCCTGGGATTGAGCCCACATCTAGCTCTCTGCTCAGTGGGGAGTCTGCTAGTCTCCTTCTCCCTTTGCCTTTCCCCCTGCCTTCATGCACTCTCTTAAATAAATCAATCTTAAAAACAAAACAAAACTGCAGCCAAAATTAAGTGTGCTCTCACCACTCCCAACAGCCGTCCTGGCCAGAGCCAGCCTGTCCAGATACAGTCCACACCTACATGTCTTGCTGTCAGAGTCTCTAGCTTTGCGACAGCTTTCTTTTTTTTTTTTTTTTTTTTAAGATTTTATTTATTTATTCATGATAGTCACAGAGAGAGAGAGAGAGAGACAGAAACACAGGCAGAGGGAGAAGCAGGCTCCATGCACCGGGAGCCCGACGTGGGATTCGATCCCGGGCCTCCAGGATCGCGCCCTGGGCCAAAGGCAGGCGCCAAACCGCTGCGCCACCCAGGGATCCTGCGACAGCTTTCAATTCCAGAAATCATGATCCCCTTGAGGATATACCAACTCCCTTATTCTCATTTTTTTTTTAATTAAAAAAATTTAAATCCATCGCAAGTACTTCTAACATAGTGCAATTCTACAACAAAGAAAAAGGCTAAATGACTTAAAAAAAAAAAAAAAAGAATGCCTCTACTGCTATTTCTGGAAAAATCAATTCACCTTGCATAAGACAGCAGGAAGTTTACAAATGGGCATATCCTAACACACTAGCATCCAACCACAAATTAAACCAAAAACAGCTCTCATCACACTAAATATTTTACTATTTTTCTAACATGGTCACCAAGTTCACAATTAGCTCATGTTGGAAGTTCTTAGCCTGTCATTTAGAAAAAAAAAAAAACTGATAAATGTTAGCTGTCATTATTAAATTAGTGGTGTTTATTTAACAAATAAAGGGAAAAGGCAGAGTGATCAGGTGCCTTTGTATGTAGCCACAGAAGACCAGAAGTCACTCTAGCCTCATGATCCTGACTCAGTTCCCATGCTTAGACTTCCAGCTCAGACTCTTCCCTATCTTCACAGCACCATGAACAAAAAAAATTCAGTGCTAATGCCGGCCTTCAACAATATTAAGCCTTCTGTCAACTCAGCAGTTGAGAGCTATCAGTATCTCAGCCTTCCTTAACCACTGCACACATTCTGCACATTGTTACTTTCATCTGGATATTAAGAAAACGTGGGCACCTAACTAGCTTGATCGAAACTATGTGAGACTTGATCTCAGGGCTGTGAGTTCAAGTCCCACATTGGATTTAGAGGTTACTAAAAATAAAATCTTGGGGCATCCAGGTGGCTCAGTCAGTTGAGCATCTAACTCTTGATTTCAGCTCAGGTTGTGATCTCAGGGGTTGTGAGACTGAGTCCTGAATTGGGCTACATGCTCAGCCAGAGCCTGCTTGAGATTCCCTCTCTGCCTCTGCATACTCCTGTCCACACATTCATACTCTCTCTTTAAAAACATTAAAAAAACAAAACAAAAAGAAAGGGGAAAATCTTATGCAATGGCTACTTTTAATGCTTGATACCCAAAGGGAAAAATTATTACATTAATTACTCAAAATATATGAAATAAGCAACTACATAGAAAGGAAAAAGAAAAAAAAGGAAAAAGAAAAATACAGTAAATAAATGAAGGAAAGACTCAGTAATTCTTAGATATATCTCCTTCCCTAATCCTGATATGAATGAGAATGTGTAATAACTTAACATTTTTAAGTCCCTTGGGACCCCTGGGTGGCACAGCAGTTTGGCGCCTGCCTTTGGCCCAGGGCGCGATCCTGGAGACCCAGGATCGAATCCCACATCGGGCTCCCGGTGCATGGAGCCTGCTTCTCCCTCTACCTGTGTCTCTGCCCCTCTCTCTCTCTCTCTATCATAAATAAAAAAATAAAAATAAAAAAAAAATTAAAAAGTCCCAAGCCGTGACCCACTATTACATTCCTCTAACACTGTATTAAGCTTGATGCAACAGAGGAACAACAGAGGAACATACCCAACAGAGGAAAAATAGTCTAAGTCAAATACTACTATAATCAGAATCTTCTGTTTAAAGTTGTTCAAGATCCAAGAAAACACCAAAAAAAAAAAAAAAAAGACACAACTTCAGTAGAACAAAAGAATCTGAACACTTTCTGTAACACAAAAGTCTTAATTCCTATATCATTGGGTAAAATGAACCCATTAAATATGGTAGGAATATCCATCCAATGGAATAATATCAAGCCAAAAAAAATTATATCAAATAAAAAAGAACAAGATACAAAATTACACAACACAATCTGAGCTATGCAAAGACACATAAAAAAAGACTGGAAAGAATATGCCAAATTACATTTAGAGTGGTTGTCTCTCTGAACCAAAGGGTAATTACAATAATAAACTACATTGATTACACGGATTTACATTTTAAAAGTAATGAAGTGCTTCATCTTCTTTTTAGTTTTAATCATTATAACTGTATCTTATACTGTATGTCTCAATCTCTCTGTTCATGAAAAGTGCACATAATTTTTCTTCAGTGGTCTCAAAATGTTTTAAACACATTAAATCATCGTTTTTTTAATAAGCTACAATTAATTTTCCCAGGACAAACAATTTGCTAAAATTCATAAATTTCCTTAAAAAAAAAAAAAAAAAAAAACCTCTTAGGGCAGCCCCGGTGGCGCAGCGGTTTAGCACCGCCTGCAGCCCAGGGCGTGATCCTGAAGACCCTGGATCAAGTCCCACATTGGGCTCCCTGCGTGGAGCCGGCTTCTCCCTCTGCCTGTGTCTTTGCCTCTCTCTGTCTCTATGAATAAATAAATAAAATCTTTAAAAAATAAAAAATAAAAAAATAATAAAAAAAAACCTCAACTTCTGTTTCAGAAGTGGCCTTCCAGGGATGCCTGAGAAGCTCAGTGCTTGAGCATCTGCCTTTGGCTCAGGGCATGATCCTGAAGTTACAGGATTGAGTCCCGCATTGGGCTCCTTGCATGGAGCCTGCTTCTCCTCTGTCTGCCTATGTCTCTGCCTCTCTGTCTCTCATGAATAAATAAATAAAATCTTAAAAAAAAAAAAAAAAGTGGCCTACCAGCTAGCAAATTGCCTTCTCTTGGTGCTTTAAAAACTCATGCACAACTTTTAGGAATTACTAAAAGTGAGTATTATCATACTCAATGTCTCCACTAAGCTGTGCTTCATTTAAGCTAATACTTAAGTAAATCAACAAGTACTTAGAGCAAGCCTCGCAGAGAGAGGGGAGAAGAATAGCAGAGCAGGTGGGGCTAGCCAGGATGACCCATCCCAGACAAGCAATTCACAAGCAGGTACCTGGGTACCGGTTACCAATGGTTTCACAGCATTAGAGAAAACAGATGTGGCAACTGGGAATCACTCTGTCCATATGACTGAAGAATCATAATTCTTTAGTACAACAGAAAGCGGTCATTTCACTTCACATAATCTCATTTCACTTTATATGATCTCCCAAACCTCTGACTTCAGCAACTTTAAAAAATGGCATCCTTAAACCTTGCCTGGATAAACCAGTTATGAAACAGAATAACATCTGGTTAATAAGTCTACACAGAAAAAAAAAAAAAAAAAAGTCTACACAGAACAGCTTCTTAGCCCTTCCTTATGTGAATCAAAGTGAAAAACCTGACTTTGTCTTTTTTTTCTTTTTTTCCAACTCTTAAAGCAATTAGGTATCAAAATACTTCAAATAAAAGAACACTTTTAAGATCAAGAGTTTCAAATAAGAAAGCCAACTGTTTCCTACATAAAGGTTAGTGGATATTTGTGTAAACCACTTGCAGACGTTTTTAAGAATCCGAGGAAGATACTATGTGAGAGGGAAAACAAGATAATGAAACAGTATTAAGGAAGAGATTCTTCAAAAAAATAGAAATGAATTAAAGAAAAGAAACTAGAGAAAACCTGATTTGGGGGTGAGGAGTAGAGGTAAGAGGAATCAAGACATAAGAATATGTTCTCATTTTCATCCTCCCTAAAGATACTGATGATCAAAATTAATTAACAGCCACCAGGCACCTGCAGTGTGGATAGAATCTTGTGGGGTCTAATGTTTAATTCTAGGTTACTGAGTAGAACAATCACAGGATCATAGTTTTGCAAAGATTTTAGATTATTCTAGTCCAGTGTATTTTGGACTGAGCCTCAATCCACTAATGAGCTGTTAAATTTAGTGATTAGCAACCAGCTTTTTAAAACTAGTGAAATAGGGATCCCTGGGTGGCTCAGCAGTTTGGCACCTGCCTTTGTCCCAGGGTGCGATCCTGGAGTCCTGGGATCGAGTCCCACATCGGGCTCCCGGCATGGAGCCTGCTTCTCCCTCCTCCTGTGTGTCTGCCCCCCCCCCCTCTCTATGTCTATCATAAATAAATCTTTATTTTTTTTAATTTTTATTTATTTATGATGGTCACACAGAGAGAGAGAGAGAAAGGCAGAGACATAGGCAGAGGGAGAAGCAGGCTCCATGCACCGGGAGCCCGACATGGGATTCGATCCCGGGTCTCCAGGATCGCGCCCTGGGCCAAAGACAGGCGCTAAACCGCTGCGCCACCCAGGGATCCCATAAATCTTTAAAATAAATAAATAAAACTAGTGAAATATAATAAAAAATATCAGCAACATACTTAATTTGGGTATATGTTATTTCATGAAATCTTTATTTCAGATGTTCACACATTTATACTGGATTATAACAGGAAATCTGTTTCTTACTATAAACGGGTCAAGATAGTCTGAGACTCCTCTCCTATTCCTAACTCATACAGGACTCCACTCCTACAACACATGTGACAAGTGGTCACATGGCTTCCACATGAACCTAAAGCTAGTAACACATTCCATTGCTGCCAGCAGCCAGTTCCACTGTTGACAGATACTAGATTATCCTCCCTCCTACTTTGGATAACTGGTTATCTGTGAGAAACACCTCTTTTTTAGGAATATACACCCAAATTAGCTTCCTTAGAGATCTTAGTTCTGCCCTACAATTAGGAACGTGTCTAATATCTGCTATCTCACACCTGTCCTCTCCTTTTCCTCCAGGTGAAATACCTCTGGACCCTTTAATAATGTCTAAACTCTTCACTATCTCAGTTGCTCTCCCTGTATACTACAGTCAGTCAGAATTCCACATAAACTAGGACACTCTGACCCTAACACATTACCAACACAGAGTTTAGCAGAAACACTGTATCTGGAGGCAATTCCCTTAAGAACATACTACAAACTGGCCCTAGTGTTATTTGGCCACAACCCAAACTTTCATTCTTAACCCACAAGATTAACATAATCTAACACTGTCTTTAAACCCTTTTTGGTTGAACTTCAATTAAGCCAACTCTCCCTCCAACCAAGTTTTTAAGTTAGAATGAGAGAGAGAGAGCAGTTGAACATCTCACTTGAGATCTGGGTAGAGGTTGATGCCGATTTATCAGATTGCTCTATTAGCTACATATTCATTCCAACTATCATTAGTAATCACATTTTTTCATCTTATCCATGACTTGGTAACAGTGTAGTCAAATACTTCATTAAAAGTCAAAGATAAACTATCTACAATTTTGGAGTCAGAGAACTGTGCTTCAACCCAAAGCCGAGCTTTCATTTTATAAAGTGGGGCAAAAGTTCAACCATTCCAAGATGTCATTAAAATAAAGATGACACCAACCACTTCGAAGAGTATCACATGCTCTGAGGATTAGAAATGCCATTGTACAAAAGCAACTCACATATAACAAGCACTCAAATGACAGTTACTGTTAACTTCAGAATTTAATAGTTGTAAGTTCAAAATTCTGCTAAAAACAAAATAGAGGAGATACCTGGGTGGTTCAGTCAGTTAAGTATCTGACTTAAATTCAGCTCAGGACGTGATCTCAGGGTTGTGAGATTCAGCCCAGCACTGGGCTCCCCGCTCAGCAGAGTCGGCTGGAGACTCTCTTTCCCTCTTCTTCTGTCCCTCCCCCACACCCTCTCTAATAAATAAATAAATAAATCTTTTTTTTTTTAAATAGATATGTTCATTTGGCTCAACTTGTTCTAGAGATTCTTCCTAGTGATAACCACAAAATCACTTTATTTCCTAAAATTCTCATAAACCACTTGTTAAATAATGTATTCTTTTTTAAATGTTACAGAAATTATATTTAAGCAAAATTTTCAATTGAGACAAATATGTAAACAAAGCTTTCACAAAAAGTAAAAAGTACAGAAGTAACTATGAACACAAAACAATGGGGATTTCAGTGAATATTCAGAAGGGAAACAATGAAGTATAAACCATATTCCAGGCTCTATTCCTACATTACTCTAAGCCCATAAAGTTATGTTCCACCATGTGTTCCCATTTGACATTATACAATCTATACCATGAAAAAAGTCTCAAAAAGTTGTCAAACAAGGATAACTTCAGAAATAAGTCAATCATATGGGTGAAATAAACTCTAAACATTTCTGAATACTAGTCAAGATATATGATACAGTTCAGACACCATTATGTAAGTTTTACCAGGTAATCTTTAAATCACCTTTATCTCCAATTACATTTAGTCCAATTAGTGTAACCGTCAAATGCTGATGTTCAACAGTGGATTTAAGTATGCATGGATAAAGATGGACTCAGGCTGTACTGTTTCCCAACTGTTGCACACATCACAGAATGCCAAGCCAGGTGAAAAAGCACAACTACCACTAGACTGATTAGCAGATATATTTCCTAACTCTGCATATTTAAATATTTTAGCTACTACTTACAAGACAAAAGTCTCAAAACTTAGTATCAGGCTTACTTAACAAAATGGCAAAAAGAATTCAGCTTTCTGCCTATAAACTCTAGTGGCATTCATAAGTAGAGCTGTATCACGTCACTTCACAACTTGGATTGGGACTCTAAAAATTCACTGTCAGTGAAGTTAAATCCAATCCTTATTTTGGGTTTGAATTTACCAAGTGTTGGTAAGGCTGCTGGTGGGAGTGCAGAACAGTACACATCACTTTGGAAAAGCTTGGCTGTGTCTCATAAATGCACACTTACCATATGATCCAGCAATCCTACAAATAAAAACACATTTCCACACAAAGATTTGGATACAAATGCTTTTGGCAGCTTTACTCACAAAAGCCAAAAACTTGGAAATAATCCAAACACCCACTATAAATGGACAAATAATGATGTTTCCACACAATGAAAGGCTATTCAGCAACTACAGGAATGCCTACTCACACACTGAACAGGCATGAATCTCAAGCGCGTCATGCCAAGTGAAAGACACCAAACACAAAAAGTATGATCCCACTTACATGAAATTCTAGATAGTGACAGCAGACCAGTGCTTCCCCAGAAGCAGAGGTAGCAGCTAAACTGCAAAGGGCATCAACATAATTTTGGCAGGTAAAATGTTCTAGAACATGATTATGGTGATGGTTACAGAACTGCCTATGTTTGTGAAAACTCATGGATCTACACAAAGTGACTAAATTTCAGTGTATGCAAACTATTTTAAAATCAACTTTACTGAGGCAGGAGTTAAAAATCACAAGAATAAATTAGTGCTTGGCAACACATGTGATCTCGTCAGGCCAATTTTATTATCCTCATAGCACTTATCACTCACTATCTGAAGTTATTTCTCTGGATATTTAAATATTGTTCCTTACCAGAAACAGTGAAACATACTTTTTATATCGTGCTCACTGCTACCTTTCCAACACCTAGAACTGCAGCTGGCACACAGAAGGAGTCCACCTAAGCACTTACTAGATAGAAACATGTATGAAGAAGTAGGCTGCTATGGCTAAAATCCACCCATGCAGGACATTAGCCACGACTGGGAAAGACAGCAAGGACTTGGAGAAGCAAAGGAGAAAAGAGCATTCCCCTGGGAATAATCCAAGACAGAGGGAGCAAGGCCCTAAGCATTTGTATGTAGGAGGGAATGAACAAACATCTCTGATTTGCAGAAAACAGTCACTTCCTCCACACAGCACAGGAGTCCCCTTGGGCTCCTTCTTGGGTTGTGCTTTCCACTTCAAAGTCCACTAGCCCCACAAGGCTACTGAAAACCCGAGAAGTGACTGGGTTAGGTATGTTAGATTATGAAATAAATACGGAATTTTGAAATCTTTGAAAAATATGCCTCAATTCTTATAGGGATCACATGTAAAAATAACATCTCAAATATGCTGCAGTAAATAAAATACATTATTAAAATTAATGTCCATGGAAAGTTGTACATGAATGTTCATAGCATTAATCATATAGCCAAAAAAGGAAACCCAATGTTGATCAACTAATGTCTAGACCAACAAACTGTGATATTCGTGCAACAGAATATTATTTATCCATAAAAAGGCACAAAGGACAGGGCGCTGGCTGGCTCAGTCAGAAGAGCATGCAACTCTTGATTTCAGGATTGTGAGTTCAAGCCCCATGATGGGTGCAGAGATAACTTAGAAAAGTAAATAAGCAGGACACCTGGGTGGCTCAGCGGTTAAGCACCTGCCTTTGGCTCAGGGTGTGATACTGGAGTCCCGGGATCAAGTCCTACATCGAGCTCCCTGAATGGAGCCTGCTTCTCCTCCCTCTGCCTATGTCTCTGCCTCTCTCTCTCTGTCTCTTGTGAATAAAATAAAATCTTTAAAAAAAAGGGGTAGGGGATCCCTGGATGGCTCAGCGGTTTGGTGCCTGCCTTTGGCCCAGGGCGTGGTCCTGGAGTCCTGGGGTCAAGTTCCGTGTCGGGCTCCCTGTGTGGAGCCTGCTTCTCCTTCTCTTTGTCTCTGCCCCCCGCCCCCATGTCTGTTTGTCATTAGTAAATAAAATTTTTTTTAAAAAAAGGAAAAAATGAAAAAAAAAAAGTAAATAAGCCTAAAATAAAAAGAACAAAGTACTGATACACACTGTAAGAGAGAGGACCCCTGAAAACAGTGTACTGAGAGATACCAGACACCCACAGCTACACAAAGTAGGATTCTGTTTATAAGCAATGCCTGAAAACAAGGAGATCCAGAGAGACTAAGGCTAGGAAAGCAGGTGCCAGGGGCTGCAGGAAGTGTGGGGATTCTTTCTGGGATGGGAAATTGTTCTAGAGTTAGTGGTAATGGGTGCATGGCTTTGTGGAAATTTTAAAAACTGGCAAACTGCATACTTTAAATGGGTGAACTTGATGGCATGTGAAGAGAATCTCAATAAAACTATTGTTTTAAGAAGTTAATGTCACCTGCTCTTCCGTTTGGAGGTTTTGTTCAGTTTTCTACTCTCTGAACGTGGCTACTAGAAACAGCTGTCACAGTCTTTGGCTCATGTTACGTCTCAGTGGGCCGGCATTGCTCCAGAGGGTTTGCTGGCACCCTGCATATTCCAAGCGTGCGTCTTGACCACCAATTCTCCTACCCTCTTCAGTTCTCCCAACCTGCCAGCCTGCTTCTAATATCCCCATCCTCTGCAGCTGACTTGGACCCTCAGGTCAGTTATCCTAAAACCCTAGATTCCCTTCTTCTGTGCTCTTACAGGAGCTCGGTGCTACTGAGTGGCACACAGACTGCTGCTGCTCTAGTGAGGTTCAAAGTCTGTGCCAGAATATAAGACTGGCTAAAGCCACGGAGCACACTGCTCAAGCCAGCAGGCACTGTTTGATGATGGACGCCATGCATGAACCTATGTTGTGGTATAAGCTCTTGATCTCCTCGCAGACACCGCTGTAGTAGACAACTGCCACATCCATGGCTGCCCATCATCTTTTCCATGGTCTTTCGACATTTAAAGACCATTCCGTTTTATGAGTTGCAGCTCCCCCAAACAGAAATCAAACACAAATGCCCAATCTCCCTTGAAACAATGCTGGCATGTCACCTAAGCTCCTCCAACCAGACACACATGAACACTCAGAACCGAGCAGTGGAAAGAGAGGTTTCATTCTCGCTCCTGAGAGGCTCTCAGCAGCTTCCCAGGGTGACAGGTTCAGTTCCTGGAGCAGAAACAGCATCAGTGTGAACAGCAATAGCCCCTGTATGAAAGTGGGGCTCCAGATGCTCAGCAGCAACAGAGAAAACAACTTTTATCAGGCCACTTTTGTGGCAGCTTCTGGCTGTTCCTTCAAACTTAGTCAAGAGCAATGATTCTCAAAGTGTGGTTCTAAGACCAGAGTCACTCTCACCTGGGAAATTGTTAGAAGTGCAAATTCTCAGATCCCACCCCAGGCCCTCTTGAATCAGAAATTCTGGGTGTGGGGCCCAGAAATGTGTTTTAACAAGCCCTTCAGATTCATGCTGATGTCTGAGAAACAATGGCCTAGAATTTATTTCTCCCTGCCCTCACAATGACCTTGCAAACTACCCTCTTATCTTCTCAAAAAGCTCCTTGTATCCTTTTTCTTTTTTATTTATTTATTTATTTATTTATTTATTTATTTATTTATTTGACAGAGAGAGAGAGAGCCTACAAGTGGGGAGAAGGGCAGAGAGAAGTGGACTCCCCACCGGGCAGGGAGCCCCACATGGGACTCCATCCCACGACCCCGAGATCATGGTCTGAGCAGATGCCTAAACAACTGAGCCACCCAGGGGCCCTTAGTTCCTTGTATCCTTAAAACAAACTGGTTTGCAACAAAGAACACTGAGTGAAACACACTACACTCACTCCCACCATCATGCTTCTAGAGACGGCTCATAGGGTGCTAGGTACTGATTTTTTTTAATCCACAAGGAATTAACATTGGTTAGAAAACCGGAAACACTCCGGAAAAATCTGTATATAATCAACCACACTATGTAGAGGGCACATAAGGACTTCCTTCCAAAGAGTACAATCTGGAAAGGCACCACAAAGAGATGAAGAGGAAGACAGAGAAGGTGGAAGAGGGGAGGCAGGGAGAGAAACTTCAGTTTCTTGAAACTAATAAACATGACCCTCAGCAGGGTAGTCAAGGCTAGCATGAGCAGCACTAACACCAACAGATCCCAGTGAGAGTGTGCCCCTGTGATACAGCGCGAAGGACATGGCACTTTACCTGTGTGGTGGCCTCCCCAAAACCCACAATGGTCGTGTAATCATGAGAAAAATGAAGGTTCCAATGGAGGGTCATTCTACAAAATACCTGACAGTACTCAACACTGGCAAGCTCATAAAAAAGACAGAAAAACAGTCAGTCTAGAGGAGCCTGGAATCCAAGGAGACACAGTGACTAATTGACGTGGTCACCAGACAGGACGGAGGCACTCTAAAAGGACACTGAGAAAATACTAAGGCACTCTGAATAAACTATGGACTTCAGTTAGGAAGAATGTATCACTATTAAGTTCATTACTTCTGATAAATGGACCATACTAAAACACTTTAGTAACAAAGAAAATTGGACATGCACCATGAACTGCTCTGTACTGTCCAACTCTTTAAGTCCAAAACTATCCTGAAATAGACTTTATTTTTTTTAAATGCTATTGATTAACTTTGGTTTTCTTTTTTTTTTTTTTAATTTTTATTTATTTATGATAGTCACACAGGGAGAGAGAGAGAGAGGCAGAGACACAGGCAGAGGGAGAAGCAGGCTCCATGCACCGGGAGCCCGATGTGGGATTCGATCCCGGGTCTCCAGGATCGCGCCCTGGGCCAAAGGCAGGCGCCAAACCGCTGCGCCACCCAGGGATCCCTTAACTTTGGTTTTCAAATTCAAAAACATGAACTCCTTTAGTAGAGCTGTAGAGGCCTGGCCACGCTGACCACCCAGCAAAGAGCAAACACCCCTCTACACACCATCACCACCATGCCCTCCACCGCAAGTCTTCAGGTTCCATAGGAACGAAAACTCATGCATTTCAATGCTTCGCTCAGAAGTAGGCTCCTCTCTCCATCCAACTCAATACAAGACTCTGCAAGATCCGATTTTATCTCCCAATAACCCTTCGTTTACTTGGAGTCAGACAGAGAACACAGGATATGGGAAAAGCAGCATTCAGGCAGGAATGCAGAGAGTACAGCCGTGTAGGTGAGAAATAGATACACTGACAGGGAGGAGGACAGAGAACAGTAACTAGAACTGAAATTTTGTACCATTTAGTAGAAAATAAACAAATCCTACATTAAAATTCAGCAGCACTGAAAAAGTCACCAGGTTACAGCTCAGCCTTAAAATTGATGTTCAAAAAAAAAAAATTATGTTCATAATAATAAATCACTGATGAAAGATTTAATGATAGGAGTGCCTGGGGAGCTCATAACCTGAGCCAAAGGCAGACACTTAACCCACCTAGATGCGCTGAGATGGTCTTCAAATATCAAAACAAAACCACCACACACACACCAAAAACCACAGAACCAAAAAAAAACCCTCAATCTCAGTATAACTTTATTTTTTTTTTAATTTTTTTTTATTTATTTATGATAGTCACAGAGAGAGAGAGAGAGGCAGAGACACAGGCAGAGGGAGAAGCAGGCTCCATGCACTGGGAGCCTGATGTGGGATTCGATCCTGGGTCTCCAGGATCACGCCCTGGGCCAAAGGCAGGCGCCAAACCGCTGCGCCACCCAGGGATCCCTCAGTATAACTTTAGACCAAACTTCCAATTTAGAGGAAACACAGAAGACAGAAGAACATGAAGAACGCCAAAATATGGATGTAATGAGGAAGTTACAGGGGTGAGTGTGCCACAGGAGGGACTTTTTCAACAAAGAAACTATAAGGGGGAAAAAAGAGACAAGACAGATCAAATTTAATGGCTCTTATTTTGGATCCTGATTTGAACAAACTCAATTTCTTAAATTGAGACAACTGAGGAACTGTCCACCCTGACTGGGTATTTTGTGATAAAGAATGACTTGGGACAGCTCCAGTGGCCCAGTGGTTTAGTGCCGCCTTCAGTCCAGGGCGTGATCCTGGAGACCTGGGATCGAATCCCACATCAGGCTCCCTGCATGGGGCCTGCTTCTCCCTCTGCCTGTGTCTCTGCCTCTCTCTCTCTGAGTCTCTCATAAATAAATAAAATCTTAAAAAAAAAAAAAAAAGAAAAAAAAAGAATGTTAACTGTTCTTAAAGTGAGATAATAGTATTGTGGCTATGTTTACATAGATACTGAAATGTTTCCAAATGAAACCAGAGATGTCTGAGATTTGCTATTTAAAAATCCAGGAAAGGAGGGATCCCTGGGTGGCGCAGCGGTTTGGCGCCTGCCTTTGGCTCAGGCCGCGATCCTGGAGACCCGGGATCGAATCCCACGTCGGGCTCCCGGTGCATGGAGCCTGCTTCTCTCTCTGCCTGTGTCTCTGCCTCTCTCTCTCTCTCTGAGTGTGACATCGTAAATAAATAAATTAAAAAAAAAATCCAGGAAAGGAGAATAGAGAGGGGATTATAGATGAAACAAGACTGGCTACACATTGACAGCCATGACACATGGAGGGCAGTAGGTCTACCTATTAATCTTTTTACTTTTTAAGTGTTTAAAATGTTCCACATAAAGGACTCTACGGTTAATTTATTATTATTTTAAGTCTTGCCTCTTCTGTGTTTGAAGGCTTACCACCTCTAAGTTAGCTGAAAAATAATATGCCCATAAAACATCATTCCAGGGAGCGTGGGTGCCTCAGTTGGTTGAGCATCCAACTCTTGATTTCAGCTCAAGTCATGATCTCAGGGTTGTAAGACTGAGCCCTGCTTCGGGCTCTGTGCTGAGTGGGAAATCAGCTTGAGATTCTCTCTCTCCCTCTCCCTCTGCCACTCCCTCCTCTTGCACTCCTCTCTCTCTTAAAAAATCATCCCTCCACCATTCCAGATAATGGGACATTATACATATTCACACATGTAATTCACAATGGAGAACTATTTAATAAAAAATTTGTTTCTGATTACCAATTCCTTTAGTATAAAATGGTCATTGGTTTAGAATATATGTATTTTTTTAATTTGACAGAAAGTGAGCAAACATAAGCAGGGGGAGGGGCAGGGAGGGAGAAGGGGGAGGGAAAGGGAGAAGCAGACTCCTCACCAAGCAGGGAGCCCAATGTGGGACTCGATCCCAGGACCCTGGGGTCATGACCTGAACCAAAGGCAGCCACTTAACCAACTGAGCCACCCTGGCATCCTGGTTTACAATATTCTTAAGATTTATCATTGATAGGGGAAAAGTCAAACCTGTCTTAGAATCATGTTTTATTATACTGTACATTCAAATTCCCTATGTACACATTGTCCTTCATTATAAGACAGAAAATCTAAAATGTAGATGTCATTTCCTATCTTCCTATACTTCTGTTGTAAAAAGGCTACATATAGCTACAAAACTGACGTCAGAGTTATTTATTAGAAAAAAGTTCTCCATAAATATATAATAAAAACACAAGGGTTTATAGTTTATTTATAAGGAAAGTTGAATGCATTATTTATGAGCTTTTCAGAAACATCAAGGTCATACATAAGAGGGATCAAATTTTTGATAAATAGCTATCCTTGCCTACAAGTAGATAAAGAAAATTAATGATATGTCCCGAAAAGGGAACATGAAAAACCTACAGGTTAAACATTTCAAGGAGAAAGCAATGATGTTAAAATTAGCAGGGGTAGGGGAAGTCCAAATACCCTCCAAGGCCTAGAGAGATCTCCCTGTCACTATAGGTAATTAACAGGGGAGATTAACATAGGAGACTCATGCATCACATAAGTGGGAATTACAAACAGGTGTAATTGTAACCTCTTGGGGTGTTCTCTCACTTAGTCACACTGTTTATTTACGTGTTGAAATTCATTACTTAATTATAAATTATTTTCCTTTACACTAAGGGCCTTACACTGCTAGGTTTTTTTAATCATGTGTATAATTTTATGGCAGAAGGGTAAAGAGGCATTCTAGAGCATTTTTTTTTATAAACCTGTGGTTCTCAACTGGAGATGACTCTGACTCCCCAAAGAACACGTGGCAATGTGGGAAACGTTTCTGGTTGTCACAACCTGAGGGGAGGGGTACTGATATCTACTAGGTAGAGGCCAGAGATGCTGCTCCACATCCTACAATATCAGGACGGCCCTCCACAACAAAGCACTTTCCAGCCCAAGAGGTCAACAGTGACAAAGGTGAGAGAACTTCTATAAACTCACAGGACTGAGACCTTCAGACCCAGAATGATGGTCAAGACAAGTGAAGAGTCCCTCCCATCCTAAAGTTCTGAGGTTCATCCAGCCCAAATCTACAATGAGTCCCTAAAGTTCTGCCAATTTCCTCCCATGCTCACTTAGCATTTGCACAGGTGCTTCTCAACACTCTCAATCTCACAAGAAAATGAAGTAAGGGGCGCCTGGATGGCTCAGTCAGTGAAGCATCTGCTTTCAGCTCAGATCATGATCTCAGGGTCCTGGGATGGTGCAACAGGCTCCTTGCTCAGCAGGGAATCTCCTTCTCCCTCTCCCTCTGCTATTCCCCCTGCTTGTGTGTGCACACATGCTTTCTCTCTCTCTGTCAAATAAATAAAATCTTTAAAAAAAAAAAAAAAAAAGAAAGAAAGAAAATGAAGTTTGATTTAAATACTGGAGAAATCCAGGAAAGACACAACAATCCTATCAAAACTATGCAAACACTGCATATAAAATATTCACGGGTGTTTTTCAGAGTTTAAAGAACTTTTTTTTTTTTTTAAGCAGGAAGATAGTGCAAAAAGAAGTAATTAGATTTCTTGTTCCAAATTCAACAAGATCACTCAGTAACAGTCAAACAAAAAGGTTTTCACATTCATATCACTAAACAAGAAATACTCTGGTGATAGGAATAAGAAGGCTTCATCCATTAAAACTCTTCTTAAAAAAAAAAAAGGCGGCTGCATCCAAGAGTGTCTTCTGTACAACTTTTAGGATCTTGAAAGAGTAAACATGGTCTACAGGTATGTGATGTTTCTTTCCATCAACATCACAGTCCAATCAGGTACCAGCACCACCCACCCCAATTCCATCATTCGTTCTTCTTTGCTCACTTTGTGAAACTAATTCAAATTTATGGCAACAAAGTTTCATGCACACACACAAAAAATATCTAGACTTGTTAGATAAGCGGAGCTGAGACCAAGAGCGGACACTTAACCAACTGAGCTACTACCCAGGTGTCCCTGTGGATTTTTTTTTTTTTTTTTTTTTTTAATGAAAGAAACCACCACCTAGTGTTGGCATGCTCCTGTACTGCTGGTGGAAACACAAAGAACCACAACATTAAAGGATGCTAATTAATGTTTATTTTCCATACATTATAATCCTTTGACATCATGGGGCCCTGCTGGCCAGGAAAAGTCTGCCGCTCCCAGGGTTAGCCAGTCCCTAGAGATAATAAACAACTCACCTATGAACATGCCTATCACATGCAAACCAACTAAACCCAAGTCCACACTACAACCACCTCATTTATCTAACTCTTAACATACCAAGCCAGTACTTCCCCTGCCCTAAAATCACCCCATGGCCAGGATCAGAAAACCAGAGCCCACTACATTATTCAAACTATGAAAGCCTAACCTTATTCAATCTCGGGTCCTCTGCCCCACCTATTCCTTACCAGGGGAACCACTATAGAGGCTCTAGGCCATGCCTTCCCCGGGCTCCTTCTGCCCTCTAACCAACCCTGCTAGTCTCCCATGTGACCCTGTGTGGCATGGCATGTCCACCCACACTGAAAACTGTAAGTAATAAACTCTTCTTTCAAAGGCAGTTGTCTATGTATCTGTCACCTTACCATACCTGATTAAAACAAATCTAGGGTATATTTCAAGACAGGTGGACTATGTGGCAGTCAACAGCAAAAGTCTTAAAAGTTTGTATATTCTTTAACCAGGCAATGTCACTGCCAAGACTTTATCCTAAAGAAGGAATCATACATACGGGTAGACTTAATTATAAGGATGCTGACTATACATACCATCAATTAAAATTCCAAAACATCAAAAATAAGTCAATATCTAACAATAGAAAAATGACAAAAAATTATGAAAGAGCTTTACAAGTTTCAAGATGAAACTTCAAAGAGAACATAAATTCTATCAGATCTACAGGAAATAAACATTTCCTACACTATTTAAACTTCCCCAGTATAGTAAAAGAATGTTTCCCAATTTATTTTACCAGACTAGTATAATCAAGATAGCAAAACCCAAGGTAGTTCCAAAATGGAAATACAGGCCAACTGCACCTATGAATAGAATTGCAAAAAAATTAAACCAAATCTAGCTACATACTAGAAAAACAGTCCATCACAACCAATTGGGTTTATCCCAAATATACAAAAATCCGTCCAACATTAGGAAATACATTAATCAATTTTGTTAAAGAAACCAAAAAGACCTACAGTCTCAGTGAATACAACAAAAAGAAAAAAAGTAAAGCAACTGAAGAATAAATAACTATGGGAAACAGAGAATGCCCAATATAAGGATGATCCACGTGCCTAAGGTAGAGAATACAACAAATGGAACAAAGAAAATACTGAAAGACTTAAAGGAATAAATATTCCCAAAAGGTAATCAAAACTGCATCGGCAAGAAAGAAAATAATTACGATGTGAGCAAACCGGCTCAGGTAGGAGGAAAGTGGAGAAGAAAAGAAATTGGGCCCTTGGCCATCCCTGGGCAGTGGAACCAGCCCTGGACTGCTTTACTTCTGACCTGGTTATGCAAAAACAATGAATCCTGTACTTGCTTAAGCCACTAGGGACTGGATTTCCAACTGCTCTAAGAAATATTCAGAATGCATAAGAATACATCAAAATGTAAATGTATCAGTTATACCAAACTTGAAATATACAAAACTTTTGAAACAACAGAGATTTACTGAGGGAAGTATCTGCATAAATCTCTAGAGATCTATGTGTCAGGATGTTTACTACAGTGCTATCTGTAATAGGAAAAAATTTTAAACTTAAATATTCACTGAGATAATTAAACATATTATGAAATCCATACAATACTATGCAATCATTAAAAATAACACTATTTAGGGGATCCCTGGGTGGCGCAGCGGTTTAGCACCTGCCTTTGGCCCCAGGTGCGGCCCTGGAGACCTGGGATCAAATCCCGCATTGGGCTCCCGGTGCATGGAGCCTGCTTCTCCCTCTGCCTGTCTCTGCCTCTCTCTCTCTCTCTTTCTGTGTGACTATCATAAAAAAATAAAATAATAAAATAAAATTTAAAAAAAAACACTATTTAATAGTACATCATGAACATCTCTTCATGTAAATGGGAAGAGCAGCATATAAAAGTACAATTTTTTATTAAATTGTAAAGAGTTGGGACGCCTGGGTGGCTCAGCAGTTTAGCACCTGCCTTCAGCCCAGGGCGTGATCCTGGGGTCCCGGGATTAAGTCCTGCATTGGGCTCCCTGCATGGAGCCTGTCTCTCCCTCTGCCTGTGTCTCTGCCTCTCTCTCTCTCTCTCTCTCTGTCTCTCTCATGAATAAATAAAATCTTTAAGAAAAAAATTTTTAAGAGTTTTTTCATATGTTTTACTATGCCTATGAAAATTCTGGAAAGATTATACACCAAAATGTTAATGGAAATTATCTTAAGCAATCATTATTTTATTCTTAATGCTTTTCTGCATTTTCTGAATTGTTTGCAATAAGCAGCATAAATTTTGTCTAAAATTATAAAATAATTATTTGCAAAAAGCAAATTAATGACTTAAATACAAGATATAAAAGACCTAACTTGACAAACAGCTCATATAAGAAAGAACTCAGGAATTCAAATGACATTGGAAAAAAAACTGGCCAACTATTTAGGCAGAAAACACAAAGTATAAGTGGATATCTAACTGACATAGAGTAGGTCTTTGAAATTATCAAAGCATTATCAAGTTTGTTCAAACGTAATCTTAAGACTGCTCTATATCATAAATTACCAAAAAGTTAAAATAAGACTAAGGTTTGCCTATGCAATTGGTAAGAAAATTTTAAGTCTATACTTAATGCTAGCCAGGGTGAGATGACACTTATGGTAGAAACGTGAACTAGAACTAGATTTCTGGAAAGTAGTTTGGTATGTATATGTCAAAATCTCATGCTTCTTGATCCAGAATTCTCCAGGAAATAACCAAAGGTTACCATCCAAAGATGCCTCCTGTAGAATTCCTTATTAATAGCAAGATCTTACATATAATCAAATAAGAGCAACAGAAAAATAATTAAGTTATGATACATTCATATTGTAAATTACTTTTAAAACCAGTATGTTTTTGAAAAATAACTTAGAACACAAGGCAATTCCACATTATAAAATAAAAATAGAATAAAAAACTACACATGTGATACAATCAACAGTTTAAACATTTCTTTATATGAAGAAACTTCTTTTAAAAGATTTTATTTATTTACTTGAAAGAGAGAGTGAAGAGAGTACGCAAGTAGGGACTGGCAAAGGGAGGAGGAGAGAATCCCTTCTGGGGCTCAATCCCAGGACCGATATCATGACCTGGGCCAAAATCAAGAGTCAAATGCCCACTGACCAAGCCACCTGGGCGCCTCAACTGTTTAAACATTTTTTATTTGTAGACATAAAACATGACCAGAAATAGACTAGAATGAAATACTCTGAAGGATATAATTATGGGTAAGCCCACCTTTCTTGTGCTTTATGATCAAAAAAGAAACTCGGGATTCTGTTATAATTTTGCCCCCCCTTTTTTTATAATGTCCTAAGAGTTTACTTAACTAAAACTGACCTGACAGAGAGTGGGTAGAATGAAAATAGCCATGGGAACTTGAATCCTGGGCAAGTTACTCAAGTTTTATTTCCTCAATTGTGAAATACAGATAATACTACCCTTTAAGAATCTGAAGAAATAAATAATATAGTTAATGCATTTAAAGTGTCATAAGGCACTGTAATTATAAAGATTTTTGGTTAAAAGATACATGTTCTCCTAAGCTTATGAAATCAGTCAATGAGGTTCTCTCTAAAGGCCTTTGGGAGGTGGGTGGAGAGGGAAGGATGGTGAGCAGACTTAATGTGATCATTCTAAATTGTATCTGAATTAATAAATACCAAATAATGATTGGGGGAAAACTTGAGAAAATGAATAATGAGTGGTTCCGGGCTCTCAAAATATGAAAACATTAGCAAGTATCAGTACAGGAACGCCTGGCTGGCTCAGCAGTTGAGCCCTGTCTTTGGCTCACGGCGTGATCCCTGAGTCCTGGGATCAAGTCCCACATCGGGCTTCCTGCATGGAGCCTGCTTCTCTCTATGCCTCTGTCTCTCATGAATAAATAAATAAAATCTTAAAAAAAAAAAAAAAAAGTATCAGTATAGCAATTGTTATTACATGGTATTACACCAGAATAGGTAAATTAATAGAACAAAACACAATCTGGAAATGGACTCAAGTACCCCTGCATAGTTAGCATATAATAAATAGTGGTATTTCAAAATCAATGGAGAGAAATGTATAAATGACTATGTGGTATAAGAACATCTGGCTAGGGATCGCTGGGTGGCGCAGCGGTTTGGCGCCTGCCTTTGCCCCAGGGCGTGATCCTGGAGACCCGGGATCGAATCCCACATCGGGCTCCCGGTGCATGGAGCCTGCTTCTCCCTCTGCCTGTGTCTGTGTCTCTGCCTCTCTCTCTCTCTGTATCTGTCATAAATAAATAAAATATTTAAAAAAAAAAAAAAAAAAAGAAGAACGTCTGGCTAGCCATTTGAAAATAAATTTTAAGAGCTGGACTCCCATCTCGGTCCTTGCATCAAAATAAATCCCAATGTGGGATGCCTGGGTAGCTCAGTGGTTGGATGTCTGCCTTCGGCTCAGGGCGTGATCACAGAGTCCTGGGATCGAGTCCCACACCAGGCTTTTTGCATGATGCCTGCTTCTCCCTCTGCCTGTGTCTCTGTCTCTGTCTCTCTCTCTCTCTGTCATGAATAAATAAATAAAATATTTAAATAAATAAATAATTAAAAATAAATTCCAATGTTATCAAATATTTAAAAGTACATACTAGAAGATAACACGAGGAGGTAGAAGTAAATCCAGAAGCCATAAAGCAAAAAAAACTATTAAGTCACATAAAATTTAAAATATTTCCATATGCTAAAACATTTCAAAGTCAAAAAACAAACTGGGGGCAATTTCTGCTACACCTGCCACACAGGGTAAAGAAGTTAATTTCCCCATATGCAAAAAAATGAATCTGTTAAGGACCATAAATTCTCTCATATTCTGATGGTAAGCCTGTAAACTATTAAACCTTTCTGAAATAGAATTTGGCATTTGCCATTAATTTTTTAAACCTGCACCTTTGACTCAGTAATTCCAGTTCAAGGAATTCATACCACAAAAAACATTCACAAGAGTGTGCAAAGACAGGTACAAGGAGGGGATCCCTGGGTGGCTCAGCGGTTTGGCACCTGCTTTTGGCCCAGTGTGTGATTCTAGAGTCTCAGGATCGAGTCCCGCTCAGGCTCCCTACATGGAGCCTGCTCCTCCCTTTCCTGTGTCTGCCTCTCTTTCTCTGTGTCTCTCATGAATAAAAAAAAAAAAAAAAAAAAAAATAGACAGGTACAAAGATAGTTACTGCTGCACTATTGCAATAGCATAAATATTCATCAATGGGGACTTTTAAAAATTATAGTGTGTTTATAATTGCACAAAAATGAATGACCTACTTCAAAATTGGTGATAAAATCTATCAAAACAAAGTTAAGAAAAGGACGCTTGAGAATAGCATAAGCAGCTGTTCCACTTTTAAATCATCAGGATACATACATTTTTAAGAACTGGAAAAATGAGCAGCCCGGGTGGCTCAGCGGTATAGCGCTATCTTCGACCCAGGGCCTGATCCTGGAGACCCGGGATCGAGTCCCACATCGGGCTCCCTGCATGGAACCTGCTTCTCCCTCTGCCTGTGTCTTTGCCTCCCTCCCTCTCCCTCTCTCTCTCGAATAAACAAAATCTTTAAAAAATTTTTTTGATTAAATAAAAAATAAATAAAAACCAGAAAAAACATATACCAGGCCTGAGTGATGAGCTTATGGACTTTTTCTTTTTAGAGATTTACAAACTCTTTTACCATAAGCATTTATTATTTTAGATGCAAAAATTCTTAATTAAGAAATGTAATATCACGTAGCATGAAAGAGTAAACAAACACATGAATGGAACAGAGCAGAGCACCCGAAACAAAGTCACAGAGTCAACTGAAGTGTGACAAGGAAGGAAAGGATGATCTTTTCAACAAACGATGGTGCTGGAACAGCTGGATTGCACATGAAAAAAGAAGAATCTAGTTGCACACCTTAGACCCTTCACAAAAATTAACTCAGAATGACTCACAGACCTAAATGTAAAATGCAAAACCATAAAACTCCTAGAGCAAAACACAGGAGAAAATCTAGATAACCTTGGGTATGGCAATGACTTTTTTAGATACAACACCAAAGGCACAACCCATGAAAGAAATAACTGATAAGCTGGACTTCATTAAAAACTTCTGGAGTGGGCAGCCCCGGTGGCTTAGCGGTTTAGCGCTGCCTTCGGCCCAGGACGTGATCCTGGAGACCTGGGATCGAGTCCCACATCAGGCTCCCTGCATGGAGCCTGCTTCTCCTTCTGCCTGTGTCTCTGTCTCTGCCTCTCTCTCTCTCTCTGTCTCTAATAAATAAATAAAATCTTTAAAAAAAAAAAAAACCTTCTGGAGTACCTAGGTGGTTTAGTCAGCTCAGGTCTGCCTTCGGCTCAGGTCACGATCCCAGGGTCCTGGGATCAAGCCTCACTTCGGCTCCCTGCTCAGCATGGAGTCTGCTTCTCCCTCTCCCTCAGCCCCTCCCCACCGCTTGTGCTCGGTCTCAAATAAATAAAATCCTTAAAAAAAAAAAAAAAAAAAAACGCTCTGCAAGAGACACTGTCAGGAGAATGAGAAGACAAGCCACAGGCTCAGAGAAAATATGTGCAAAAGATCTGTCTGATAAATGACAGTTGCCCAAAATATACAAAGAACCCTTAAAACACAACAGTGAAGAAAATGAACCACCTGATTAAAAGATGGGCCAAATTCTGAACAGATGTCCCACAACGGAAGATATACAGATAGCAAACAAGCATATGAAAAGCTGTTCCACATCATCTGTCATTAGGGAACTGCAAATTAAGACGACAAGGTAACACTGCACACCTACCAGAATGGAGAAAACCCCAGATACAGACAACAAACATCACATGCTGGTGAGGAAATGGAGCAGTAGGAATTCTCATTCCCTGCTGGTAGGAATGCAAAACAGTGTAGCCACTTTTACTCTTACCATATGATCCAGCAATCACACTCCTTGGTCTTACCCACCAACACAGAAATCTGCATGATAGCAGCTTTACTCATGATCACCAAACCTTGGAAGCAATTATGATGTCCTTCAGTAGGCGAAGGGAAAATTGGACATCCATGCAATGAAATATAATCAGTGCTGAAAATCCACAAAGACATGGAGGAAACTTAAATGCATATTGCTAAGTGAAAAAAGCCAATCTGTGGGATTCCAATTATATGACATTCTGGAAAAGGCAAAACTATGGAAACAGTGAAAGAACCAGTGGTTGCCAAAACTTTAGGGAAGGAAGAGTGATGAACAGGTGGGATACAGAGCACTCTTAAGGCAGCGAAACTTCTGTCTGATACTATAATAGTCAATGAATACACGTCATTGTACCTTCGTCCAAACTCACAGATTTTACAACACCAAGAGTGAACCCTAATGCAAGTGATGGACTTGGATAATGGTGTGATGATGAGGGTGATGATGAGGTACAGCGTGCTGGTTCACCAACTGTAACAAATGTACCTACCACACTGATGTGGAATGTGATGGTGGGGAAGGAGGCATAAGGAAACTGTACTTTCTGTTCAATTTTCCTGTGAATCTGTAACTTCCCTAAAGGGGCACCTGGCTGGCTCAGTCAACAGAGCATGCGACTCTTGATCTTGAGTCTTGATCTCGGGTTGTAGGTTCAAGCTCCATGTTGGTGTAAAGATTACTTGAAAATGAAATCTTTAAAAAAAAGTATTTAAAAAAAATCAAAAGATAAAACTTCTCTAAAAGTTATCTTAAAAAGTCTGTTTCTTTAACTGTAACTGTATCCCCAGTGCCTAGTATACAGTAAATATTCAAATAAAACACTGCACAGGGCAAGTCATGTAGCTTCTCAATAAATCACAGTTGTGATTTTATATGAACTAATATGATACAGTAAATAAAAACATAAACTGAGGGAATGTTAGCATACATTTAAAAGAGAGTTGAGGGCAGCCCCGGTGGCGCAGGGTTTAGCGCCGCCTGCAGCCTAGGGCGTGATCCTGGAGACCTGGGATCGAGTCCCACGTCAGGCTCCCTGCATGGAGCCTGCTTCTCCCTCTGCCTGTGTCTCTGCCTCTCTCTCTCTCTCTCTCTCTCTCTCTCTCTCTGTGTGTGTGTGTCTCTATGAATAAATAAATAATCTTAAAAAAATAAAATAAAAGAGAGTTGAAGGTCACAATCAAAAAGAACGTTTCTGATGTACTAACCCAAAGTCACATAGCCTCTATGTCTGGAGTATCTTCGCCAACTTTAGGTGTGCATTTTAAGAAAAGCACTGACAAACTACATGGCATTACAACATGTGGTACCCTAGCAGAGGAAGCCATAAGAAGAGTGAGGGTAAGAGACGTTATATGAGGAACCACCAAGATGGAAGCAGCTCTCTAAATATCTCAAGGCCTTCTGTGTGGAAGAGAAAATAGCCTAATTCTGACTTGCCTGAAAGGCCAAAACCAAGGTGCATAGGCTGTAGGGAACTTATTTGGACCCAATAAAATTAAAATTTTCCTAATTTAGTTACCAGAGAAAATGGAAGTGTTCTAGAAAGACTAAATTTCCACCTGTTAGGAATAAATGCATAACAAATTTTTGCAGTACAGATGGCTGTAAATTGTTAATGTCCCTCCCATAACTGTCTATAGAAGCTCACAAGGTTCACAATAAAATGAAAGAAAGTAATTTTAAACCCTGTTCTGGAGTAGGTAAGAAAGTCAGGGACATAAGATCTAGATGGGATGAAAGGCCACAGCAATCAGTTATTTATAGACAATAAATGTAGCAGGAACTTAGAAAAAGTAGATGTCAATTGGGGATTAAGTGGTAAATAATCGTATCTGTCGTATCTGATTTGGTAAAAACCATATCTGATTTTTAATAATAGCCTTAACCAAAGGAATGTTACCCCACATCAGGGTTTGCTTCCCGCACCCCATCAGATTTTCCACAATAAGGACCCAATCATATCCTGTACTTATTACTCAACCTAAGTTTCATTACAGAATAAAGCACCAGTGCCCAAGGTCTCCACAGCGTATAATGAATCAACTTCTCTCCTATGCATCTAGAATGGTACTGGCTATACTGTCTTTAGGGCAACTGGGAAAATCACCAAACTATTTTGTGTTCTGTGGTTAACACGAGGAACCCAAGTGACTCCAAATGAGATAATCTACTTGGCTGCAACAAGGTCTCAAAACTACACCCTCCTCGAGGGCAGGTCCCTTTTTATCTTGTTCACAAGTCACAGCCAGATCATGTGTGCTGAATAAATGAGGAAAAGAATGGAGGCTACATGTACATTTAGTCCATTTCTCCTCTAGCTCAGAGTCTTCTCTACTGTTCTTTTCCCTTCTGTTTTGTAGGATGAGAGCCATCTCACCTCATGACACTCCAGTTCCCAATCCATCTAATCTGCTCTCAATTCCTCAGAGACTTAGTCCTACTTATTTTCTCCTGATATTCTCAGGCTCCCCCTGTCTACTTGCAGTTCCAACAGCACTTACAATTAATCTCCATTTTTTTTAAAGGTTTCTTTATTTATCTGAGAAAGAGAGAGCACACACATGACCAGGGGGAGGGGTAGAGGAAGAGGGAGAAGCAGACTCCTCGCAGACCAGGACTTGATCCCAAGACCCTGAGATCATGACTTGACCCAAAGACAGATGCCTAACCAACGAAGGCCCCCAAGCACCCCCTTAATTTCTATTTTTAAAACATACACATTATATCACACCTCTATGACCCTTTTCAAGTGACTACCCTGACTGTATGTGTTATCACCACAATCTTATCTGTTGGTCTATCCATGCTGCCTCTACTACTTCTTTGCTGAAACTCTTCCCTCAGAGGTCCTGAGGGTCAGTGCTGATTTTGATGACCACTCAGGTTCTCACCTGACTTCTCTACAGCGTTTACTACTGGTGACCACTGCCATCCAATACTGACTCTTAATGATACTAATCTTCCCCTAACTCTCCTTTTATACAATTCCTTATTGGCTTCGTCATCTCCATCCAACCCGCCAGTTTCATCTGTGCCCCTGCGCACAGCCTGTCCCCAACACAGGACCTATCCTGCAACAAGCACAAGCAAATGAGCAGTGCTTACTCTGAGAGACTTCCAAGCATCTGACTACCAAAAATTCATGCACACCCTGCTCTCTTCCTGAAGCTCCAGGCTACCATCCTGCTACCTACTGGGTACTTCCAGCCGGCTGTCCCACTACCTCTCCACGCCAACATACTAAAAACCAAATCCGGGGGTGCCTGGGGAGCTCAGTGACTGAGCTTCTGCCTTTAGCTCAGGGCATGATCTTGGGGTCCTGGGATCGAGTCCTACATTGGGCTCCCCACAGGGAGCTGCTTCTCTCTCTGCCTGTGTCTCTGCCTCTCTGTCTCTCATGAATAAAATCTTAAAAAAAAATCTGTACTTTCTCCTTTTAAACCCACCCTCCCGCTGGTCACCCAGATTGGTAATCAGCAGCTACATTCTCAGAATCCTCCTTCATTTCTCTCCTGCCTGCACCCCAGACCAAGTGTTCAGCAAGCGCTGTTTGCCCACCACAGTATTTCTAGCATCTATTGATTATTTCCTTTTCTCCCCTCTCAACAATATAAGATATAACCCCCTCATCTCTCTTGGACCACAGTAACAGCCTAACCAATCTCCTTAACCAACTCCCTGCCAATCTACCCCCTGTATAATTTCCAGAGCAAGCTTCCTACAGCACAGGTTGGGTCACACTATGACTCTATCAAAACACACAGGCCTACCCACATCACCTAGAAAAACCCAAACTCCTCAAGTGGAAGCAAAGCTTCCCACCATTCAGGCTCAATCTCCTTTCTCAAGTCTGTCTCTAAACAAGACTCAGGCTCCCACAACACCAGATTATTCACTCACCTCACCCTCACACGCTCCAACTGTACCCTGCAAGGACTCTCCCTCTCCTCTAACATCTTTCTCTAAGATGCCATTTGCATCTGTCAGAAATTCTACACAATTCTCAAGGCTCTATTCAAATGCCACTTTCTCCCATAACTTGGGGCGCAGGGAGGGTCCAATGGAGGGAAAGAACTATATTAACTAAACTTTCTGGATGATTTAAGATGCTCCCTACTATGTGTTGTCAAAATACTGTAAATAATAAAAAGTTACCACATTATTCTAACAGCACAATGGTCCTCTGACTTTGTTTCAACAAATACCTATAGCTCATATGTACCCTATGACAAACATGGTGCTGGGGACATTACTGCCAGCCAGACAAAATGCCCTTTCCTCATGAAGTCTATCTGTATTCACCACTAAACTTTAAATTCCATAACGAAAGGAATATTTGTATTTTGTTGTAATATCTACAACACCATGCCCACCATGCATTAGGCATAAGCAGTAAAGATTTAAAAATTAAAGTATTAAAGAATAAAGAATGATATTCAACAAGTTTTGTGCATTTAGACTATAATCGAGTTACATCAATTCTATGATTCTGTTCAGGCAACATCATAATGAGGCATCTAGACAAAGTTCATTCCACATAAACAGAAGCAGTAACCAGAAGAGAAATGACAGCCCCACTCTCCTCCTAAATTCTAGTACTGTCTTTGCTATAATACAAGTCACTTCCAGTTCTTTAGTCCTTAATTTCTGATCTGTAAAATCAAGGGAGATAACTACTCTTTAGGACTCCTTTCAGTAACATGTCTCTATACTACTACTCTTTATAGGTAAAACACACCTAGAGATCATCGGGTACCAACAGACATCATTAACAACTGACATCTGGCTCAGTGATCAACAAATGAATGTTAAGTACTACAAGTGCACCAAAAAGAATAAAATACCTAGCAATAAATTTAATGAAAGAGACGAAAGACCACTATAAACTATAAAACTATAAAACACTGATGAAAGAAATTGAAGATGACACAAATGGAAAGATATTCCATGCTCATGGATTAGAAGAGTTAATAGTTAAAATGTCTATCCTACCCAATACAATCTACAAACTGAATGCTATCCTTATCAAAATGCCAAGAAATTTTTTCAAAGAACTAGAATACTACTAAAATTTGTATGGAATCATAAAAGACCCCGAATAGCCAAAGCAATCTTGAGAAAGAACAAAGCTGGAGATATCACAATTCCAAATTTCACGCTATACTGGAAAGTTGTAGTCATCAAAACAACATGGTACTGGGGGATCTCTGGGTGGCGCAGCGGTTTGGCGCCTGCCTTTGGCCCAGGGCACGATCCTGGAGACCCGGGATCGAATCCCACGTCGGGCTCCCGGTGCATGGAGCCTGCTTCTCCCTCTGCCTGTGTCTCCGCTCTGCCTCTCTCTCTCTCTCTCTGTGACTATCATAAATTAAAAAAAAAAACAACAACAACAACATGGTACTGCCTCAAAAGCAGACACAACAGAACAGAATGGAGAGCCCAAAAATAAACCCACAATTAATCTATGATAAAGGAGGCAAAATTATCGAATGGGAAAAAGACAGTCTATAAATGATAATAAATGATGTTGGAAAAACTGGATAGCTACATGAAGAATGAAACTGGACCACTTTCTCACACCATACAAACATAAACTCAAAATGGATTCAAGGTCTCAAGAGACGCTTGAAACAATGAAAATCCTAAGAGAATACAAGCAGTTAAGTCTCTGACAGCAGCCACAGCAACATCTTTCTAGATGTCTCCTAAGGCAAGGGAAGCAAAAGCAAAAACTACCGGGACTACCTCAAAATAAAAAGCTTTTGCAAAACAAAGGAAACATCAACAAAACAAAAAGGCAACTCAGTGAAAGGGAGGAGCGTTGCAAATGACAGATCCAATAAGAGATTACTATCTAAGAAAACATGAAGAACTTCTACAACTCAACACCAAAAGAAGAATTCAATTTAAAAATGGGCAGAAGAGCTGAACAGTCATTTCTCCAAAGATGACATCCAGATGGCCAACAGACACTTGAAACGATGTTCAACATCACTCATCATCAGGGAAATGCAAATCAGAACCACAAAATTTTTTTCAGGCTCACATAGAGAAGATGCCTTGGATTTCCTCTGGGTGGGTCCAGGGCAGAGAACTAAAACCAGCCGGTAGTACGTCGAGGCAAGCTTCCGCTTAATTAAAGCGCACACAAAACACTGTAACTGGCCAAAAACAGGAGGTAGTGAGTTCCCTCGCTCTCCAGAGGCATCCAAACAGAAATCAGTCTAAACTGAATCTCAGAAGAGATTCAGGCTATCTAATGAGAAAAATGAACAAAGATACCCTCCTTCATGGCTCTTCCTGTTCTCTGACTGGCAGTAGCAGCTTCCTCTGGGATCCGCCAGAGGGAAGCAACACTGGATCACCTCCACAGTTCCCGGTCAGTGTGCCCGGGGCCCATTCCTTCACTGGGCCCATTCCTTCACTGGATGCAGATTACTGAAAGGAGAACCGCATCTCTCTCATTCTACATCCTGCCCGCCTCCCCGCCCCGCAACCCGCAACCCGCTCCCCCGCCCTTGCCACAACTGTATCACACAAAAATGTTTACTAAATACTCCTCTGAAGACTAAACTCAATTTAGTGATTATACAAGAAAAGCACATCCAATTTCACCGCATAATCACGAGATTTCAGAAACCAGAGCCCTTCAGATTCAAAGGCAGTTCTATGCCCAGGGACCCAGCCAGGTGAGGCATACAAATTCAAGAATATCACACGATCCTGGGCAACTCTGGAGTACTTAAGACTCCAGTAGTAAGACTGCAGGGCAAACTCAGGGCTTTTTCGTTTTGGATCAACTGTCTCTGCAAAGTTTAGGAGTAGGGAGATTTATCAAGTTATTTTTTTTTTTGATTTATCAAGTTATTATAAAGGAACCAAATATATGAATTACTGAATAATGGTGTTAAAATAATTGGCTATCCATATGGAAGAAAAATAAAATCAGATCCCTATGTCATGTCAAAAATAAATTCCAGATGCAGGTGGCTTCTCCCAGCAAGCCAGAAAGTGGCCTCCCCAGGGCCCACAGAGTCTGGATCTTAGTACTGGGAGTGGCCTCTTAAAGATTTAGTTCTTCCCTCAGCACTCTGCCTCAGCCCTAGAGGCAGTGGCTGCCCCCATACCTGCTATTCCTGTATTCTTTAGCATTTTCATTTTTTCTGAGGTAATCTCCTGTTCAGTTAATAATGCTTTATACTGAACATTCTTTGTTAAGATTAGAAAATAAGGGAACCCTGGGTGGCGCAGCGGTTTGGCGCCTGCCTTTGGCCCAGGGCGCGGTCCTGGATATCCGGGATCGAATCCCACGTCGGGCTCCCGGTGCATGGAGCCTGCTTCTCCCTCTGCCTGTGTCTCTGCCTCTCTCTCTCTCTCACTGTGTGCCTATCATGAATAAATAAAAGTTTAAAAAAAAAAAAGATTAGAAAATAAATTCTACATGGTTTAATGTACTAAATATAAAAAACAAAACCATAAAAGTGTTGAAAATGAAGGTGTTCGGTTTTTCCTAAATAAACATGGGAGCTGGGGAGGTCTTCCTAAGCAAGAGTGGTAACCATAAATTTTAAAAATGGCCAGATCTTAATAAAAATTAAAGCTCTCTGCACAACAAAAGAAAACCCAAGTATATATAATCATTATCTGGGAAGTACAAACTTAAAAGCCATGGTGTCACCTACTTACTTAAACCCCTTCAGTGGCTTCACCTTCAGCTCAGAGGCCGAAAGCCCACTCAGGCCAGCCCACACTGGCCTTTCTCCAGTTCTCTCACCACCCTGCTTCTTCCAAAACAGGGACTCCTTCAGATCTCAGCTCCAGCACCACTGCCTCAGAAACCTTTCCTGGACTCCCCAAATGGGTCAAATTCTTCAATTATAGGCACTCATAGCACTGCATACCTCTCAGCTGCTCAAGCCAAAAACTTCTGAGTGATCCTTCTTCACTCCTCCCTCTCTTTCCATATCTAATCCAAATCCTATTGGCCATATCTTCAAAATATGACCTCCATCAATACACCTAGTCCAAGCCTCACCATCTTCTTCCTAGATTAATTTATGCTATTGTCAATCTAACAGCCGGAGTGATTTTTTAAAACATTGGTCATGGCGATGCCTGGATGGCTCAGTCAGTTAGGCGGCTGCCTTGGGCTCAGGTCATCTCAAGGTCCTGGGTCAGAGTCAGGCTCCCTGCTCAGCAGGGAATCTGCTTCGGCCTCTCTCTCTAATAAATAAATAAAATATTTAAAAAAAAACACTTTTTCTAATCCAGTAAAACATAAGTCATATCACATCACTCTTCTCAAAACTTTTTCAGTGGTTCTCACTGTGAAAGCCAATCGGCTGTACATTTGCCCCTACACCATGACCTGTTTTTTTGTTTGTTTGTTTTTAAGATTTTATTTATTTATTCTTGAGAGACACAGAGAGAGAGAGAGGCAGAGACACAGGCAGAGGGAGAAGCAGGCTCCATGCAGGGAGCTCGACGTGGGGTTCGACGTGGGACTCGATCCCGGGTCTCCATGATCACGCCCTGGGCTGAAGGCAGCACTAAACTGCTGAGCCACCAGGGCTGCCCCAAGCCATGACCTCTCCCCTCTTATCCTACTGCTCTTCTCTCCCTCCCCTATCCCACCTCTCCCACCACACCCCTCCTCCCCCCCCCCACTCCCTTCCCCCCACAACTTCATTCTGGCCATACTGACCGCCATGCCCTTCCCCAAACATGCCAGACACACCTTTCTTTAAAGCATTTGCAAAAAATGACCCAACCCCTGTCTGGAATACTCCTCCTTCAGAGAGCCTCATAGCAGAAACCTCTACCTCCTTCATGTCATCTTCTCAAGAAGGCTCTGACCACCCTGTTTACAACCAGCCCATCCCCCTTCCTTTTACCCTGCTATATTTTTTTTTCCCACAGCATCTGTCACCTGACAATCTATACTATTTGCTTATATTTGTTGCTTAGTATCTGTTTCTCCCACACAAGAGAAGGACTATTCATCATCTGTGTTACCACTGATGTATCCCAAATACCTACAGCTATGCCAGACAAGTAGTTCATCATGGATTTCCTAGAACCTAGCATAGGGCTTGGCAAAGACTAGGTACACAAACATTTGCTAGCTGAAGAATATCATTTTATCATTTCAATCTATCAGAAGATATAAATTCAAAACAGCTGACACTATTCAGGCTGGTAAGAGTGCAAAGGAAACCCACCCTCTCACATATTGTTGGCAGGTATGTAAATCGATACCTTTTCTGAGAGTAAGCTAACAATCGCTATTAAAATTTAAACCACTCAGAGCTCATGTCCTTTTAGAGTCAGTAGTCTTAAAAAAGTAACAGCAAAACTAACTGAAAAATAGATACAAGGATATCTAGGGCAGCACTGCTTAGACAATAATGAAAAACTTGTCCAATAATGAAAACAGCTGTCCACCAATGGGGAAACAGGCAAATAAATCATGCGCAGTACATGCATGTGAGGCAATGAAGTAGATCTCTAACACTGACCTGGAATGTCATCTGTAATCTGGTAAACAGACCAGAGTGCCCTGACAGGAGGTGGGCTGGATGTGAACCTGGGCTGCCCCCCCCCCCCACCTCCTCTAGGCGGAACTCGACAGACACGTCTACCTTGTCTGCACTTCAGTTTCCTCATCAGTGAAACGGTAGCACCCACCCGAGGATCCCGAGCCAAGGCGTGCAGCGCTGACAGCACATGACATGGCCACAGGACCACTCACAGGCGCAGTAATTACAGCCAACGTGTACTAAATGGAATAGACAAGTCATAGACCTATCTACAGAAACCATAGTCAGCACGTCTATGTAACTACAAGAAAAAAGTCAAGAAGGACAGAAAAGGTACTAGTGGTGACCTCCAAGAGAAGAGGGAAGATACATTTCTTACTACATGCATTTTTAATGGAGGAACTTTACAAGGCAGTGTTTTTAAATAAAAAAATCACAGCAAATGTTTCTACTATACAGTTTCACTAGGATTTTAAAATATTAAAATTTTAAAATCGTTCTATAGGGATCCCTGGGTGGCGCAGCGGTTTAGCGCCTGCCTTTGGCCCAGGGCGCGATCCTGGAGACCCTGGATCGAATCCCATATCGGGCTCCCGGTGCGTGGAGCCTGCTTCTCCCTCTGCCTGTGTCTCTGCCTCTCTCTCTCTGTGTGTGACTATCATAATAAAATAAAATAAAATAAATAAAAAAATAAAATCGTTCTATATACTCTTTGAATTCTCAAGGTGAAATGGAATAATTAGATGAAATTTCTATGGCTATTAAAATTACCCTGATTCTAAATGAATAAGATGCACTAGCAAAACAAAACAAAACAAACAAAAAAAGTCCAACACTAAAATAAATTCACAAAAGCAGAAATTAAAAAGAACAAAAAGAAAATTACATTTCATTCTATCAATTTACACACAAATCAATTCTTAATCTACCATATTTCCACAGAAAACAAAGATATGTCAAGAAAGGAAAACAATTATCAACACAAATGACAAGCTGCTTCTAAAATGAGAAAAGCAGGATGCAGGATTAAAGTGAAAAACTGTCAGTACGACTCAAGAGTTCTGCACGTATGTTTAAGGCTCTGCGGATAAGGACATGGGAGCTGCCTGAGGCTAAGGTGTTAAGAAGCGGCCTATATTAAGTTCGGCCACTGCGCAGAATTAAATTCCCCGCAGCAAACTTCTAAGAAGGCGCCGACACAAAGCAGTCGGATTTACCGCACTCTCCTCGTGTACACGGTAGCTGCGGCTGCTCATTTACTACGATAATTGAAAATAAATACTGCAAGCTAGGCAAACTGAATCCCACCATCCCAGAGTCACAGGATTTGGAAAACAGGGAACAAACGTGTACTAAGAATAGCAAAAGAACACAAGATTTCCTAAAGTTCATTTTTCCCATCCTCTTTCAAGTGCTTAGTCATTTCTGGCTATCTCCAAGGAGGACTATTTCGCATCTCACAGGGGGAGAGAGCTCTCGTTCCAGACTGCCGGGTCACCTGAGCCGCCCCAGACGTGTGTGCACGCAGCCAGCTGAGCACACCTCCCACTCAGGCTCGGGGCCGGCAGCCCCTGGGGCTCTCAGAGCTCTGCCTCTGTCAGCAGCAACAAAGAGGGGTTTGTGCCAAGGCAGTGTTGTTCCCCGACACCCAGTGCGAAAGGTGCGGACGGCAGGCAGCCGGACTCCCAGAGCCCACCCGGACGCACACGTCCAGGGACGGCTACTCCCCCATCTGTCCGCTGCCAACCCGCGAAACCGAAAACTGGTCGCCCGCTGGCTCTGGAGCCTGCTTCCAGGAGAGCCGCTAGCTCTAGAATCTGATAACATTGTTTCAGGCTCCCAGAAGGCCAGGACACAGGCGACGTTTTTCATGAAAGGCTATTTTAAGGCCCAAGCATAGGAAGCACCTACTGTGTGCCCAACTCGGGCCTAGCGTGGCCGGGGGCACCTGCAAGAATTTTGTCACCCAGACACCCTGCAGGCAGCCGGCGCACTAGCACACTGTGCCCCCCCCCCCCCACGCCAAGTCCAGCCGGTAAAACCTGGAACCAGGTGGTCCATCTCTGGAGTGTGCAGCTCAGCCCGCATCCCAGAAGGTCACCAAGGACTCCGACACTCCACTTGGAGGACTTGGGATGCGGCTGTCTTTCCTTCCACCCAGGCAAGTGCGACACAAGACACGTTTCCTCGACTTCCACATCACACAGCATTGTCCTTCTTCCCCCGGGGCCCCCGCGCCCCCCACCCCCCGCCACGGCGACAGACCGCGCCTGACCACACGCAGGGGGCCGTGTTCACCCACAAAGTACAAAGGCTTGCAGGGGCCCGTCTCTGCGAGCCTGCCGGAGGGGCTGCCCACCGCCCGTCCGCGGGGGGGTCCGCGGCCTCCAGGCCCCCCCACCCGCGCCGCCCCCGCCCGGGCCGCCCGCGAGCGCGACCCGGTCCTGCTGCCCCGCGGGGTGCCCCGCGCTCGCGGCGGGCAGGGCCCGGGCAGGGCCCCCGAGGGCCGCAGCCTCCCGCCGCACGGCCCACGTGCCCGGCCCTCCCTCCCTCCCCGCCGCCCCCCCGACCGCCCGGCCGCGCCCCACGGAGGCCCCCGTCCTCGCCCCCGCCGCCCGCCGCCCGCCGCCGTGCCCCCCGCCCCTCCCCGCCGCCCGGGGCAGGCAGGCCGCGCCCGCCGCGCCGGCCTTGGTGGGCGCCTCACCGTCGGGCTGAGGAGCCGGGCCCGGCTGCGCCATGGCCGGGCGGCGGCCTCGCGGAGCGGAGCGGGGCGGGCGGCCGGCGTCCCGGGCTCCCGCGGACTCAGCTGGCGGAGGAGGCGTCGACCGAGCCGCCGCGGCCGCCGCCCAGGGAAGAACCGCTATGGCTGGAGCCGCCGGCGCCGCCACAGCCGCGGGCAGAGACGGACCCGAGCGCCGACCTCCGCCTCCTCATCCTGACAGCGGGAAATAAGCAGCGCGCAGGCGCGGGGCGACGGGCGGCACGTGACGGCGCCCGAGGGGGGCGGGGCCTCGCGCGGCCGAGCGAGCGGCGCTGGAGGAGGGGACGCGGGGGGCGGTGGAGGGCCGGCTGCGGGGGCGCGGGGGCGCGGGGGCTGCCGGGGCCCCGGGGGGCCGCTCCGAGTCCTCTGCCCCAGTACCCACGAAAAGAAGAACCCGGTAAAACCCGAGGGCGGGGCGGGCGAGGAGGCCGGGGGTGAAGGGGGCGCAGGTGCAGCCGCCACCCCCTCTGGCCGTGTGACCTTGCGCCAGTCACTTCACCTCCTGGAACCTCACACAGGTTCCTCCGCATGGAGGCTGAGAAAGTACAAGCGGAGCCGCTTCTGGCGGTCTGGACACGGAGCACCCGTATGCCCTGTGTGACTTCCAGGTGCCAGGGGCTGCGATAGATGCTGGGGATACAGCCCAACACGGTCCCCGCGGCACTCCTCGTGGGAGGTGTGGAGGGATGACAGGTGCACAGTGCTGCCCCTCTACCTGGGCGAGAGAGCCTGCCCTAGGCCCCTACCTTCTATAGCGGCTCCTGTCTAGCCCCATCTGGCCACAGAGTGCAGGGAACATGCCCACCTGGAACCTGTGCCCCTCCTTCAAGACCAAGCTCTGGGAAACTGTGACCCCAGAATCTCACACACACAGATTCATGCACGTGCACACACCATGGCTGGAGGCCCTGCCTCTTCCCCAGATCATCCTCTGCAGGGCACCATCGGGCCATCCCTTAAAAGTGGCTAAGACGCAACTGTGTTTGTGGGAGGTGGCACATCACTTGGACCTTTGAGTTGCCGTGTGCACAGAAACCAGCCATTAGGCCACCAGCCAACAGTCCAGCCTGGCCAGGGCTCCCCTTACCTCCCCTTACCACTCAGTCAAGTGCATACATCTCAGGAGTTCAGGAATTCTGAATCTGAGCCTGGTCTTCTGCATCATCAAAGATGTGCATTGGTCAAGATAGAATGGAACATATGAAGGTCAACTGTTAGATGAAATGATTTATAATCTTCAATAATTTAGGTAGATGTATGGCATCCATTTGTACTTTTGCCCTAAATCCTGCTAACATTAGGGCTTGACTGTTTTAGGCAGTTAATATCCTCAGATGTCTGGTGTACCTTTGAGAAAGCAAGCAGGGTCATTTTTCCTACTTGCCCCCTCCCACAAATGTCTCTTGTCCAGGATAGGGCAGCCAGTGCATCTTCTATCTTGTGATGACTAACATGAGGCAGGAGCCATAAAGATAGCAGATACTGATGCCCGCTATAGAAGGGACTCTTCCAATGAGTAAGAAGCATGTTTATTGCTATTGATAATTTGGGGCTTTAGGCAGGTCCTCAAGATCAAGGTCGCTCAGAAATGGTCAGACTGCTGGCTTGCACATCCGGCCCCCATGCTAGACACGTGTTTTAAAAAAGCAATTTCTAAATCAAATAAGGAGCATGCAAGCGTTGTGTACATTTTCCTAGTTTTATGTAAATCCTAAGACTCAGCAATTCTACCCCAAAGTATATATTCTAGAGAAAACTAGTGTGCACTCAAAGCCTTTATGAGATGTAAAAGCCAGGATTCCTTCATTCTGAAAGAAATTGAGAGACAAGGGGCGCCAGGGAGGCTCAGTGGCTGACCTTTGGCTCAGGGCATGACCCCGGGGTCCTGGGATCAAGTCCCGCATTGGGCTCCCTGCAAGGAGCCTGCTTCTCCCTCTGCCTGTGTCTCCGCCTCTCTCTCTCTGTGTCTCTCAGGAATAAATAAAATCTTTTTTAAAAAACTGAGAGACAAGATTTAAATGCATAAAATAACCACTTATCAATTATATTGCACATGTCTCCCAGAGACACATACAAGAATATCTGAGATGGCACAGTTTATACAATAAACAAATAATCTGAATGTTCACCAACAGTAGAATAAATCAATTGTAATGTATTCATTCATACAATGGAATACTCTATAGTAATAATATGAAAAACTACTCCTGCATATTCAACGTAGATGGATCTCACAAACATAGTTTCGGGGAAAAGAAGCAAATTGTAAAGTAATACATATGGCATGATTCCATTTATAGAAAGTTCCCAAACAGGCAAAACTAAACCTGATGGACAGGAATCTAAAGACGGGAAGAGAATGAGTATCAGAGAGGTCATGACAGTAATCCCTGAACCAGGGAGGGAGGGTCATAAAATTAAGAAGAGCATTTTGAGGGGCCATTTAAACTGATTATAAATATGGGACGTGGATATAGTTTAGGTAAGAAAGAGTGCAGGATATTTGCTTAAAATGCAAGCTTAACATGAACAAATGTGATGCCACTGCCGGAAAGCACTTGTTTTTGTGCAGCATTAATAGTCACAGGGTATAGATTATAGGAGGTGATGCCTGTGTCGCACTTTGCTCTGCTCGGGTCACGTTGGCAGTGTTGGCTGTGTTTGCTCTGAGCACCATTATTTGCAGGGGGATAGTGACCAGCTGGAGTGGGTGGAGCTCTGGGGAATGAAGAATCTGCAAAGTATTCTGTGCAAAGTACACAAAGATATTGAGGAAAGGTACTCTGGCGGGGGGGGGGCGGTACACAGCAGGCAAAGATGACCTGAGACCTGACTTTGTCCTTAAATCCAGGAGGACAGTGGGTACAAATGTGCCATCTGCCCAGGGAGTACGGCGAGACAGACCTCAACTCAAGCCAAGGAACTTTTTCTCAGTGAGAGCTAACTGGGGCTACTTTTGGAGGAGTGAGCTCCTTGTCGCTCCAAGGGCGCAGGCGGAGCTGGTTGGCAGTTGGTCAGAGGTGCTGGCCAAGGCCTCCCGCCGCATCTGGGGTATTAGATGAGACCATCTCTGCAATCCTCTTTGGCCTCAAGATGCTACAGTAACAAGGACAATAACACACCTGCCGCCTTTTGAACTTTACTAGGTGCTGTCCCGCATGTTACATCATTCTACGCCTCTCAACTCAAAAGGTAGACAACAGGCACAGAGGAGATCAACCACATCTTCCCGGATGCATTCCATTTCAAAATTATATCCTATGCAGATGGCTATCAAACCGGGTTCCCAACCTGGGATTCAGCTAACAGCACTCAGTAGTGTTCTCTCCCTCTCACTCTCTCTCTCTGCGACCCAGATTCTCAAGGACAGAAAGGGATCAGGGAGTAAGGTCAAGGCACCATTCTTCTCTAGCCTTGGTCAAGGTTATGAAGGAGGGACGGGAATCAAGGGGACTCTCCCCCAGGAGCAATGTCTGTATCCAGGCATCTGGAGACTTGGAAGGTCCCCACCTGGGCGTTGCCTTCCTAAGAGTTCCCAGGAAGAGCCAACCAGGGACAGATACCTTTATGTCTTCAGCCATAATCCCCCAGCCTGGTCTCTCTCTCTCTCTCTCTCTCTCTCTCTCTCTCTCTCTAATTATCCCTCAAGCAGCTACCATCCCTTTCTGGGACCTGGAGTTGGAAGGTGGTGATCTGTAATCCTTGTTCCAATCCATTCTTGCCCCATCCCTCTCCCAAGTGAGAAGTATACGGACAGCGCCACAACACAGGGATGACTTCCCTCACATCTCCTGTGAGATGCAGGTTGCTGTCCAGAGAAGAACTCCGGGCTTGGAACCAGAAGACCTGGAGTCCTGGCACCGATGAGCACTCTTTGACCTCTCTGAACCCCTGTTTATTTAGCTAAAATGGGGATAATAGGCCAGCCTCAACACGCACTGGGACAGCTTAGGAGATAACGCACCTAACACATGGTAGTTTGTCTATAAATGTCTGCTTCCATTTCTCCTTCTTTCCTTTCATTTCCTTCCTTTTCCCTGGATTATTAGTTTCCATCTTGGTGATGAGGGATCCCCGGACCTTAGAAGAAGTCAGTCTGTGAAGATATTCCTAGAAATCCAGGGCAGAAATTTCCAATATTTTCAAAGCTAAACAGAACCATCCCATTTATCCTAAGTAAGGTTCCCAAGGCTAAAATGTCAAGTTTCTTTGCTCTGGACAGAAATTATACCACATTGCTTACTTAATTCATGCTGATTAGAAGTTCTTATGCCAGTTTTCGGGATCCCTGGGTGGCGCAGCGGTTTGGCGCCTGCCTTTGGCCCAGGGCGCGATCCTGGAGACCCGGGATCGAATCCCACGTCGGGCTCCCGGTGCGTGGAGCCTGCTTCTCTCTCTGCCTGTGTCTCTGCCTCTCTCTCTCTGTAACTATCATAAATAAATAAAAAAAAAATTTAAAAAAAAAAGAAGTTCTTATGCCAGTTTTATGTTAGCTGTTGATTAATAACATAGAGGGATCCATTATTACTTAATATATGTGGTTTGCCAGATAGACATGTGTCTTTATATCTGATGGGTGCTCCTTTCTCTCCGAATTCCCCTTTTATGACATCAACCAGACAGAAGCATAACCGCCTGGAGATAAAAGTGGCCAGCATCCACTAGGGCATACCATGTGCCAAGCACTGGGCAAAGCACTTTACCCTTGTAGTTACACATTTAATCTTTTTTTTTTAAGATTTTATTTATTTATTCATGAGAGACACAGAGAAAGAGGCAGAGACACAGGCAGAAGAAGCGGGCTCCCTGTGGGGAGCCTGATGCGGGACCCGATCCCAGGACCCCAGGGTCATGCCCTGAGCCAAAAGCAGACACTCAACCACTGAGACACCCAGGCACCCTGCATCTAATCTACTTAAGAACCTTATGGTGGGGAGTGGAGGTGGGAAATGTTGACAACTCATTTTATAGATGACTAAACCAAAGAGGTTAAATAACCAATCCAAGGTCAACTGAGCGATAGATCTGGAAAAGAGAACCAGGTTGTCTAGGTCCAATGTCCATGTGGGTAACTCCCATGTCACATTGGCAACTAGCCATATGTCTCTTTCTCCCATGGGGCAGGTTTGTTTGTTGTTGTTGTTGCATTAAGTAGCCTCCACACCCAGCATGGAGCCCAATGCAGGGCTTGAGATCAAGATCTGAGCTGAGATCAAGAGTTGGACACTGAACCACTGAGCCCCCGGGGTGCCTGGGGACACAAACGTGTTAACTTTATATGTCTAGGCCCCAGTGTAAGAAGCGCCTAGTAAATACTTATTAAATGAGTCAATGAATGAATTAATAAACAAATGAATAACACTAGGAGTATATGGAGCAAATCATAAAGAATCTCTGGTGGTGAGAAGATGTACAACCTGCAAATTAAACCCATGGGATTTGGGATCCCTGGGTGGCGCAGCGGTTTGGTGCCTGCCTTTGGCCCAGGGCGCGATCCTGGAGACCTGGGATCGTGTCCCACGTTGGGCTCCTGGTGCATGGAGCCTGCTTCTCCCTCTGCCTGTGTCTCTGCCTCTCTCTCTCTCTGACTATCATAAATAAATTAAAAAAAAATAAACCCGTGGGATTTGATTCGGTTTGGTCGCCATTCATTTGCTTCTAACTTCTCACTGGGTTACAAACTATCATTTTAATCATTGCTACTAATAATACCCACCCCTTAGCTGAGCACCTACTATGTACTAAAGATTTTTTTTTTTTTTTTTACCTAGAGATATGTTATCTCTTCAATCCTCCTAAAAGCCCTCTGCTGTAGATTCCATTTGCTATCCCAGAGCTCAGAGAAGTTAAGTGATTTGCCCAAATCACACAGTGACTGGGAGAACCAGTATTCAAATCTGGAGTCTGTGACTACAAAGCGTATGCCTTTTTGCTGTATGCCTTTTTGGCGATGGCTAACTATGTCTGTCAGGTATCAGCAAATACCCCACACCGCTATGCCATTATCAACTACATTCATTTCTAGAATTGTTAGCAATACCTCCAAAAGTTACTTTACCTTTCATTTCTTGTCTTTTTTTTCCAAATTACTCCAGTAAAATTCTAATTATACATTTTTAAAAATACAGATAAAGCAAAAGCACCCCCTCAATCTCTACTCCCTGCATCATGGGCACAATCCCACACTCCTCCCTGAGGCAAACTACTATTATGAGCTTTCTATGAATCCTTTTGGACATTTTTCTGCGCATTTATGGACATGCAGAAACATGCCTGTTTCATGTTATTCCCATAGATGAGATCACATTGTACATATGATTCTGAACTTGCATCTCTCCTTATTCTTTTTAACTCTCACATAATTTTCCAGTTTGGTTAATCAGAATTTTTTCATTATGTACAAACATTGCTGCAAGGCACATGTGTGCCTATTTAGGCATTTATGTGAGTGATTTTCCTCACTCACATAAGGAGACTTACCTACCTACCTACCTACCTGGAATTACCAGATCAAAAGTCATGATGAACCCTTTTCGTCATAACAGATACTGACAAATTACCCTCAAAGTATCATGCCATTGTACTTTCCTACCGAGAGTGTGTGAACGTTGTCATTTCTGCATATCCTTGCCAATGCTGGCTTCCGTAAATCTTCATTATCTGCCAATCTTATGGGCAGAAGATTATATAATAATGTTGTTATAAGAAGCCATTTCCCTGAATGTCAGTGAGGTTAGGGATCTTTTCATATTCTTGTTGACTGTTTGTATTCATCTACTGTGAATTTTATATATCCTTTGCCCATTTGTCATTGGCTATTCACCTTTTTTTACTGATTTGGAGGAATTCTGAACATATTCTGGATATTTTTTTCATATTCTGGATATCAATCTTTTGTGTGTTAGATACAGTGTCTTTTCTCCCAGTTTATTATTTTTCTTTTAATTTGAATAATAAATTACTATTTATTCACAGGTGTTTTAAGTTTTAATCATCTGTCTTTTTACAGCTTCTGCATTTTTTTATCTTCTCCAAGAAAGGCCTTTGTCATCCCCAAATTCACTAATGTATTCTTAACAGTTTTTCCAAAATTCTCCCAATATTTTTACATTTTTGATTTCTCATGGTTCGCTTGTTAATCTAGTAGAAGTCACTTTTTGTATGGTATGAGGGAGGGATTTGAATTTATTTTTTTTTCAGATAGATAGGTAATTGTTCCCAAATCATGATTCCTCCATTTTTATGGTTGATAATTTTTATAAATATACCATTTTATGGATGATAAATTCCTGTATATATTACCTAGAATTATTTTTGTTGCAAAATAATTTTTTAAAAAAAGACCCTCAAATGGTTTTTTTTTAAGATTTTTATTTATTTATCATTCATGAGAGACACACACAGAGAGAGAGGCAGAGGCACAGGCAGAGGGAGAAGCAGGCTCCATGCAGGGAGCCCGATGTGGGACTAGATCCCAGGTCTCCAGGATCACGCCCTGGACTGAAGGTGGCGCTAAACCACAGAGCCACCCGGGCTGCCCCCTCAAATGGTTTTTTAAACAAAGAGGGGTGAATTCGTTCATATAACAGAGATCTCCAGAACAGCAACTGGTTTGGGGAGAGGCCTTGAATAAAATCAACTAGAGCAGTAGAGGATGGGGCGACTTTGGCAGAGACCCAAGTGGGAAGATGTGGAGGGGAAGGATAGTCATGCAAAGAAAGGAGAAATGTGTAAAAATCCCAAGAGTGTAATAAGCCTGGCATGTTCAAGAGACCAAAGAAAGCCACGAGGACCAGCTGGGTAGGGAAACTGGAGAGGTTGACAAGCGTCAACTCCCGTGAGACACGGAAGCCACACCAAGGAGCTCAATTATATGTTCTATTTGATTCCACCTGCTGTGGGAAGGATCTGATTTACACTTTTAAAGAGATCATCCTGGTCACTATTTTGAAAATGGGTTAGGGAGAAGAGAAGAGTAAAGGCAGAAGACGGGAGGCCAATTGGGAGGTGCTGCCATCTTCAGGGAGATAAATGGTGGCGAATTGGTCTAGAGCTTTGTCAGAGGAGATACAGAAAAACAGTCAGGTGTTTGGATATAATTCATTGAGATGAAGAAGTACTCAAGGGGGAAAATAAAGAATTCTGTTTTTCCCATGATAGACAAGACTGACTATTGGGTTTTTTTAAGTGAAATATCAAGTAAGTGGTTGGATATATGAGTTTGGAGCTCAGCATGGGCATGTGATTTAGGAGTCACCAGTTTAGATGATATTTCTAGTCAACAGCCAGAATGTATCAGAAAGCGCTGTAAAAATCTAGAAGAACAAAGCCAAAAACCTGATAGAAAAACCTGAAAGAAATCACTGTAGTTCATTTTTAAAAAATCATCAAAAATTTTTCAAACATATATAAAGATACTCAATTTCATGCAAATTAAAACCCCAAATGAAAATACACTGAGATACTGTGTATCAACCACTGATTGACAAAAACTCAAAAGCTTGAAAACCTACCCTGTTAATGAAGCTGTGAGAATAGGCACTTTCTTACATTGCTGTCAAAGGTACAAAAATGGAACAGATGCTATGGAAGGAACATCTGGTAATATTTAACAAAATTATGTATTAATATGGATTTACCTCTTGATCCAATAATCTGGGGAGGAGGGTTTTTTTTTTTAAGATTTTATTTGTAAGTCATCTCTATACCCTATGTGGGGCTCAAACTCAGAACCCTGAGATCAAGAGTCGCACGCTCCACTGACTGAGCCAGCCAGGCGCCCCAGATATAGTAATCCGTTTTATAGGAAGTTATCCTGTGGATACACCTGTAAAAAAGAAAGAAAGAAACAACAGGTTTATTAATTGTGGCACCATCTTTAATAGCAAAATATTAAAAACAACCCAGATGCCACCTACATAAGAAAATTGTTGAGTTAAAGGTAGTACAGCTACATAATCAAGTACTATGTAGCCATAAAAGACAATGAAGAGGAGTACTATGTACTGTTATGAAATGAATGCCAAGGTACATTGTTAAGTGGAAAAAAAGCAGAGGTCAAAAAAGTATACTGTGTGCTACATTTTTTTTAAAGATTTATTTATTCATGAGAGACACAGAGAGAGACAGAGGCAGAGGGAGAAGCAGGCTCCTTGCAGACAGCCCCATGTGGGACTCGATCCCAGACCCCGGGATCACATCCTGAGCCAAAGGCTCAACCACTGTGCCACCCAGGCATCCCCAGTGTGCTACATTTTATTTTAAAAATGGTGGAAGAAGCCTATATATTCTGTATTTCCTAATTTTTATTACAGTTTATTGAAATATAATCCATATAATATGAAATTCGCCATTTTATTATTTTATTTTATTTTATTTTATTTTATTTTATTTATTTTATTTTATGAGAGAGAGCACACACAAGCAGGGAGTGGGGAGGGACAGAGAGAAGAATCTGAAGCAGGCTCCATTCTCAGAGCAGAGCCCAATGTGGAGCTTGATCCCAAAACCCTGGGATCAACACCTGAGCCGAAATCAGGAGCTGGACACTTAACCAAACTGAGCCACGCAGGCACCCCAAAAGTCACTGTTTTAAAGTATACACATCAGTGATGTGTAACATATTAAAGAAGATAGGCAACTGTCACCACAATCAATTTTAGAACATTTCATCATTGCCAGAAAAAAACCCCATTCTCATTACAATCACAATCGATTCTCCTCTTCCTCCAGAACCTAGCAACCACTTCTTTATTTTCCACATAGGTAGATTTTCCCCTTCCAGACATTTCATACAAATGGAACCATAAATATGTTATCTTTTGTGTCTGGCTTCCTTCACTAAGCATAAATTTTCCAAGAGTCGTTTGTGCTGTAGCAGGTGTTGATATTTTGTCTCCTTTTGTGGCCAGATAAGATTTTCTTGTACAGATATGCCACATTTCATTTATCCATTCATCAGTTGAGGAATATTTGGGTTATTTCCATGTAAGACTGTTGTGAATATTCACGGACAAGTTGTATGGGCACATGTTTTCATTTCACTTGGGTCTAGAACCATGAGGATAATTACTGGGTCACAGAGTAATTCTGGGGTTAGCACTTTGAGGAACTACCAAACTGTTTTCTAAAGAGGTATACCTTTTTACAATTCTAGGGTGTATGAGGGTTCCAAATTCCCCACACCTTTGCCAACATTTGTTATTTATTTTCTCTCTTTTTTTAAATCTTAGTCATCCTAGTATGTGTGAAGTGGTAGTGTATTGAGGCTTGCAATTGCATTTCCCCAATGTCTAATGATGTCAGACATCTTTCCACGTGCTTACTGCCATTTGCATATCTTCTTTGGAGAAATGTCTGTTCAGATACTTTTGTTCATTTTTAAAATAGGTATTTTTCTTTATATTGTTGAGTTGTAAGAATCCTTTTTATATTCTGGACTCAGGTCCCTTACGATACATTTGATATTTTGGAATCAAGAAGTGTGAGGGGCAGCCCGGGTGGCGGTTTAGCGCCGCCTTCAGCCCAGGGTGTGATCCTGGAGACCTGGGATCAAGTCCCACGTCGGACTCCCTGCATGGAGCCTGCTTCTCCCTCTCTCTCTCTCTCTCTCTCTCTCTCTGTGTATGTCTCTCATGAATAAATAAAATCTTTAAAAAAAAAAAGTGTGAGGGGATCCCTGGGTGGCTCAGCGGTTTAGCGCCTGCCTTTGGCCCAGGGCGCGATCCTGGAGTCCCGGGATCGAGTCCCACATCGGGCTCCCGGCATGGAGCCTGCTTCTCCTTCCTCCTGTGTCTCTGCCTCTCTCTCTCTCTCTCTATGTCTATCATAAATAAATAAATAAATAAATTTTTTAAAAAGTGTGAGGCTTCCAGCTTTATTCTTCTTGGTTAAGATTGTTTTGACCACTCTGGATTCCTTGAATTCCTATGAGTTTTAGGATCAGCTTGTCAATTTCTTCAAAGAAATCATCTGGGATATTAAAAGACATCATATTGAATCTTAGACCCTTCTGAAGAGAATTGCCACCTTAACCATATAATATCTTCCAATCCATGAATATGGTATGTTTTTCCATTTATCTGTCTTAAATTTGTTTCAACGATGTTTTACAGTTTTCAGAGCATAGATTTTGCTCTTCTTTTGTTAAATTTATCCCTCGGCATTTCATTGTTTTTGAGCTATTGTACGTGGAATTGACTTTTTTTTTTTTTTAGATTTTATCTATTTATTCATGAGAGACACCCAGAGAGAGGCAGAGACATAGGCAGAGGGAGAAGCAGGCTCTATGCAGGAAGCCGGATGTGGGACTCGATCCTGGTCACTCCCTGAGCCAAAGGCAGACACTCAACCACGGAGCCACACATGCATCCCATGGAATTGACTCCTTAATTTCATTTGTAGATTTTTCATTGCTAATGTATAGAAATATAACCGGGTTTTGTCTATTAGTCTTGTATCCTGCATCCTTGCTGAACTCATTTATTAGTTCCAATGGTTTTTTGGTGGATTTTCTTTTTCTTTCTTTCTTTCTTTTTTTTTTAGATTTTATTTATTTATTCATGAGAGACAGAGAGAGAGAGAGAGAGAGAGAGAAGCAGAGACACAGGCAGAGGGAGAAGCAGACTCCATGCAGGGAGCCCAATGTGGGACTCGATCCCGGGACTCTGGGATCACACCCTGGGCGGAAGGCAGACACCCAACCACTGAGCCACCCAAGCATCCCATTTTTCTTAGGATTTTCTATATACAAGATCATGTCATCCGAGAACATAGTTGCACTTTCTTTCCAATCTGGATGTCTTTTGTTTCATTTTCTTGCCTAATTGCCCTGGATAAAAGTTCCAGTCTGATGGTGAATAGAAGTGATGAGACTGGACATCTTTGTATTACTCTTGATCTTTGAGGGAAAGCTTTCATTATTTTACAAAGTAGCACACCTACCATATACCACTAAACATAATGTCTTAGACATGTATCACTTAAGAAAGAACATGCAGTGTGAGCACTAAACACAATATCTCACACACATATATCACTGAACACAATAGCATAGACACTATATACCACTTGCCTGGTGCATGTATCGCTAAACACAATAGCACACACACTATGTGTGACGAAACAGTGTTTCATGCAGTAAAACATGGATCATGCACCACTAAACACAGCATCTCATGCATACATTACTAAACACAGCAGTCTACGCACCACACACCATTAAACTCAGAGTCTCATCCATATATCATTAAAATGTAGTTTTTCATAGATCTCTTTTATCAGATTGAGGAAGTTCTTTGTATTCCTACTTTAACAGGCAGGTTTTTGTTTTTTTTTTCATGAGAGGGTGTTGGATTTCATCAAATGATCTCTCTATGTGTCTATTGAGATGATCCTGTGTTTTTTTTTTTTAATCTAATTGATATGGTGTATAATACTAATTGATTTTCAGGTGTTTAACCAGTCTTGCATTCCTCGAATAAATGCCACTTTTTATGTTTCGCTGAATTTGGTTTGCTAGTACTTTATTGAGGATTTTTGCATCTATATTCATAGGAAAATTTGGTCTGTAGTTTTCTTTGTTGTGATATCTTCTTTTTGGTTTGGTAGCAGCCTTATTGAATGAGTGGGGCAGTACCCTCACCTATCTATTTTTTAAAAGAGCTTGTGAAGTATCAGTGTTAATTCTTCTTGAAACATTTAATAGAATTTATTAGTGGAGCTATCTGGCCCTAAGTTTTCTTTCCAGGTAGTTTTTTCTTATTAATAATTCAACCCCATTGTTTGTTATAGATCTATTCATATTTTCTATTTCTTCATGAGCCAGTTTCAGCAGTTTGTTTCTTTCTAGGAATTTGTTCATTTCATCTAAATTATCTAATTTATTGGCAAACAATTGTTCATAATATCATTTTATTATCCTAATATTTCCATAGGTTGGTAGTAATGTCCCCTGTTTATATTTTTTTAATGTATTTATTCATGAGAGACATAGAGAGAGAGGCAGAGACACAGGCAGAAGGAGAAGCAGGCTCCCTGCAGGGAGCCCAGTGCAGAACTCGATCCCAGGACCCCGGGATCCCAACCTGAGCCAAAGGCAGATACTCAACCACTGAACCACTCAGGTGCTCCCTTGTTTATATTTCTTTTTTTTTTTAATTTTTATTTATTTATTTATTTATTTATTTATGATAGTCACAGAGAGAGAGAGAGGCAGAGACACAGGCAGAGGGAGAAGCAGGCTCCATGCACCGGGAGCCTGATGTGGGATTCGATCCCGGGTCTCCAGGATCGCGCCCTGGGCCAAAGGCAGGCGCCAAACCGCTGCGCCACCCAGGGATCCCCTATATTTCTTAATCTCATTAAGGATTTGTCAATTTTGCTGATCTTTTCAAAGAACCAACTTTGGTTCTATTGATTTTCTCTATTGTTTTTCTATTCTCTGTTTCATTTATTTTCACTCTAATCTTCATTATTGTCTTCCTTCAAAGTGCTTTGGGTTTCATTCACTCCTATTTTTCTCATTTCCTAAGGTATAATTTTTGGTTATTGGCTTGAAATCTTTCTTTCTTTCTTTCTTTCTTTCTTTCTTTCTTTCTTTCTTTATGATAGTCACACAGAGAGAGAGAGAGGCAGAGACATAGGCAGAGGGAGAAGCAGGCTCCATGCACCAGGAGCCCGACGTGGGATTCGATCTCGGGTCTCCAGGATCGCGCCCTGGGCCAAAGGCAGGCGCTAAACCACTGCGCCACCCAGGGATCCCTCTCTCTTTTTTTAATACAGGCATCTAGAGCTATATATCCCTCTAATCACTCCTGTATCTGTAGTCCATAAATTTTGATATGTTGTATTTTCATGTTAACTCATTTCAAAGTAATTTCTAACATCCCTTGTGATTTCTTTTTTTGACCCATTGATTATTTAGAAATGTATTGATTTCTGAATTTCTGATTTTTGTGAATTTCCCAAATATCCTTATGCTAATGATGTCTAGTTTCATTCCATTGTGTCGGAGAACATACTATATGCAATTTCAATTCTTTCAAATTTACTGAGGATTATTTTATAGCCTAACACAATGTTATGGCCTAGAAAATGTTCTATGTAAACTTGAAAAGAATGTGCTTTTGTTGGGTGCTATTACATCTAATTGGTTTATGATGTTCAAGTCATATATTTCCTTGTTGATCTTTCTAGATGCTCTATAGATTACTGAACATGGGGTATTGAAGCCAACTATTATTGTTCAATTGTCTATATCTTCCTTCAATTCTGTCCATTTTTGTTTCATTGGGTCTCTTTTATTAGGTACATATATATTTGTAATTAAAATGCAATTAACCTTGGGCAGCCCCGCTGGCCCAGCGGTTTGGTGCCGCCTTCAGCCAGGGTGTGATCCTGGAGACCCAGGATCAAGTCCCACACCAGGCTCCCTGCATGCAGTCTGCTTCTCTCCCTCTGTCTCTGCCTCTCTCTCTCGTCTCTCTCTCTCTCTCTCTGTGTCTTTTATGAATAAATAAATAAAACATTTTTAAAAATGTAATTAGGGGATCCCTGGGTGGCTCGGTGGTTTAGCACCTGCCTTTGGTCCAGGGCGTGAGCCTGGAGTCCCTGAATCGAGTCCCACGTCGGGCTCCCCATATGGAGCCTGCTTCTCCCTCCTCCTGTGTCTCTGCCTCTCTCTCTCTCTATGTCTATCATGAATAGAAAAAAAATTAAAAATGTAATTAACCTTTTTATTATTATAAAATGCCCTTCTTTGTTGCTATTGGCAATTTTTGTTTTAAGGTGTATTTTATACAGTATTAACACAGTCATCCTACTTCTCATTTGAATACTATTTGTATGGACTATCTTTTCCACTCTTTGAATTTAAATGGCTCTTAAAACAGCATGCAGTTCACGATTTTTTTCTTTTATCCATTGCCAATCTTGGTCTTTTGGTTGGACTGTTTCATATATTTACATTTAATTAATTGCTCATAAAATGGAAGAGGAAATTAATACATCTATAAACACAGCTTTATAATTATTTATTCAGCTAGGATTTAAATATTACAAACAAAAAATAAATATTTGCTGTCTTATACTTACGTAGTTACCTTTATTGGTATTCTTTATTTCTGTGTGGATTTGAGTTGCTGTATAATGTCTTTGCATTTCAGCCTGAAGGATTCCTTTTAGTATTGTCTGCAGGGAAGATATGCCAGCAACAAATGTTTTAGTTTTTGTTTATCTGAAAGTGTCTTAATTTCTCCTTCATTTTTGTGGGATTATTTTGCTGGATATGGAATTTTAACAATTTTTTAAAAAGATTTATGTATTTATTTATTCATGATAGACAGAGAGAGAGAGAGAGAGGCAGAAGCAGGCTCCATGTCGGGAGCCTGACGCAGGAGCAGGACTCGATCCCAAGACTCCTGGATCCCGCCCCCGGCCAAAGGCAGGCACTAAACCGCTGAGCCACTCAGGGATCCCCTTTAACGATCTTTTTGCTTTGGCACTTTGAATATGTCATCCCACTGCTTTCTGGTCTCCAGTTTCTGATGAGAAGTCAGCTGTTAACATTTTTGAGGATTTCTGGTATGTGATTTTTCTCCTGCTGCTTTTGAGATTCTTTGGCTTTTGTTTTCATAAGTTTAACTGATGCAGCTAGGTATACATCATTTGAGTTTACCATACTTGGAATTAGTTGAGCATCCTGAATGTACAAATTAATGTATTTCATCAAATTTGGGAATTATCTGGCATTATTTCTTTAAATGTTCTTCTTCTCTCTCCTTTCCTTCTGGAATTCCCATTATTCTGTGAAGTTGGCCTTACTGGTGTTCGGCTAATAATTGGACAGAGATTTCCTTAAATTTCTTGAAGCAGGGATCCCTGGGTGGCTCAGCAGTTTAGTGCCTGCCTTTGGCCCAGGGCGCGATCCTGGAGTCCCGTGATCGAGTCCCACATCGGGCTCCCTGCATGGAGCCTGCTTCTCCCTCCTCCTGTGTCTCTGCCTCTCTCTCTCTCTCTCTCTCTCTCTCTCTCATAGATAAATAAATAAATAAATAAATAAATAAATAAATAACTCTTTAAAAAAAATTTCTTGAAGCAATAAGATTCCCAGCTTTTGACATGAGGTTATGTGTGTGTGTTCCGTCATGACTTCAATGCTACAACAGGTAGTTTATGACTCTGCTTTGCCCTTAGTTTCATGCTTGTACAAAGTCTCAAGGTCAGTCAGAAGTGAGAGATCGGTGGGGTAATTGGGTGGCTCAGCAGTTGAGCATCTGCCTTTGGCTCAGGGTGTGATCCCGGGGTCCTGGGATCGAGTCCCACATCGGGCTCCCCGCAGGGAGTCTGCTTCTCCCTCTGCCTGGTCTCTGCCTCTCTGTGTGTCTCTCATGAATAAATGAATAAAATCTTTAAAAAAAAAAAGAAGTGAGAGATTGGGGCCTCTCGGGTGTTTCTTAGACATGTTCACAGCCCTGTACACGCAGGTGTCCTTCTGGAGTTCCAAGAATGAGTCAGAGAATATCAGAGCCCTCTGTGGACATCTCATTCCCTAGCTTTGCCTTTCAAGTTCTTTGGTCGGCTTCTGGTTAGCTCCAACTGGTATTACTACTTCTTGCAGCTATGATGTTGAACCATCACAACTGGTTTTTTTCTTTCAATGAATGCCCCGGGGATAGCCTGTTTGCTTAGAATAAGCTCTGAGTCAGTTCAAATAAAAACAAGCCCTAAGACTGGAGATTTTTAAGGAGCTACCAGACAGATCACATGGTGACAGTTTTCTGTGTTGGGGATTTGGGGGCAAGTTCAACCCTATTCTACCCCCTCTAATGGCTTATAGCCTGGTGGCTTTCATAGCTACTATAGTTTCAAGTCTACTACAAAGATAAAGAAGAGGAGGGGTGAGAAGAGAGTAAGCTAAAAATGCCAGAAATCCTTCGTTCTTACCTAGTTTCAGTCATTTTTCTACAATAAATCCTTTTAGCAAGACTTTGGTGAATTTCTAGAGTTCTAATACAGTTGATTTTGACCATTTATTTGCCAGTGCTTTTGATATTTTTACAGAGGAACAGATTTTCAGAGACCTTTACTCTGTCTATGGAAGTGCTTCTACCTGTATTCATTTTTCCACAAAAGGAATCAGGATAAACCAGTCTAATAAAAATCGCAACACAGAGAGCAATTCTCAAACTATCTTGGGTAGATTATAGGGTAGAGTAAGTACACAAATATGTTGATTTTGTTGGGAACTAGGATTCTCACTGCAAAGAAAGGAAGGTACAAATACAGGAGGACAAAGGTGTAGCAGTATTGGATGAAGTTGGATTGGTCATATTAATAGTAGCATATGATCTCTAAAAATATATATATTTTAAGAACTCATGATTTTTGCTCTGGTCATCAGAAGGGCTTAGAAGCGATGATACACAGCAAACACAACTGGCACTCAGTTTATCTGAAATTCAATGCTCCATTAGAAAAAAAAGAAAAAAAAAGGAATATTTGGAGACATGGTTGATCCTGGGCAGAGAGGCAGGGAAAATAGAAGGTGAGCCTGAAACACATTTTGTGCCAAAAAGCAAAGAGGAGAAGACAAAGACTTGCAATGACATGGATGGGACTAGAGAGTATGATGCTGAATGAAGTAAGCCAGTCAGAGAAAGACAAATACCATATGATCTCACTCATATGTGGAATTTAAGAAACAAAACAAATGAATAAAGAAAATAGAGACAAACCAAGAAAGAGGCTCTTCACCATAGAGAAAAAACTGATGGTCACCAGAGAGAAGGCTGGTGAGAGGATGGGGGAGACAGGTGATGGGGAGTCAGGATTGCACTTGTCCTGATGAACACCGGTGATGTAGGAAAGTGTTGAATCACTATATTGTACACCTGAAACTAATACCACACTGCATGTTAACTACAGTGGGATTAAAATAAAAAATAAGAGAGACGCCTGGATGGGTCAGTGGTTGAGCATCTGCCTTCAGCTCAGGGAGTGACCCCAGGGTCCTGGGATCGAGTCCCACATCAGGCTCCCCACAGGGAGCCTGCTTCTCCCTCTGCCTGTGTCTCTGCCTTTCTCTGTGTGTCTCTCATGAATAAATAAATAAATTTAAAAATAAATAAATAAAAATCTGATGAAAGTAATAGACACCTTCTTGAGAAAATACACATACACACATATCATTTTAAGGGGTTCATGGATGCCCCGAAATCCATTCATGCACCAAGTGTAGAGTGTCTAACTTACAGTCCAGATTGGAAAAATAAAGTTACGAAGTTAATTCAAATCATTTTGTAGATACAAATATGCTAGAAATCATTCATAGCAGCCAATTAAAAGAATAACGATTTGTTTCTTGTTTTAGCAGTCTGTGGCAAGGTTGGGATTGAAAGCCAAACAAACCTTGGATTCTAAAGCAGAGCAGCCACTACATGTTGGCAGCTTCTCTCCAATTGATCTGATCAGAAAATCTTGGGCAAATCATGAATTCTTCAGGCTAACTGCCATTTCTTCATCCACTTCAACAACTTCACCTTCCTGGATGGTAGCAGGGAAAAAAAAAACACATATTAAGAAAAGCCACTTTAATCTCAATAAAGAAAAACATGCAAAGATTTTACTAAGGAGTAACATTTCTGGAGAAAAGACTATGCCTTCTGATATGATATTCTCTTTTCTTTTTCTAAAAGATTTTATTTATTTATTCATGACAGAGAGAGAGAAGGAGAGAGAGAGAGAGAAGCAGAGACACAGGCAGAGGGAGAAGCAGGCTCCATGCAGGGAACTTGATGTGAGACTCGATCCTAGGTCTCCAGGATCACACTCCGGGTGGAAGGCCGCACTAAACCGCTGAGCCACCGGGGCTGCCTGATATTCTCTCTCTCTCTCTCTTTTTTTTTTTTTTTTTTTTGTCTTTAAGATTTTATTTATTTATAATCATTTTCTTCGGTGGCAAAGCAAAAAAAAAAAAAAAAAAAAAAAGTCATACACAGGAGTGCCTGGGTGGCTCAGTTGGTTAAGTGGCTAACTCTTAATTTTGGCCCAGGTCATGATCACCGGGTTGTGAGTTCAAGCCCCATACTGGGGTTGCAAACTAGGTATGGAATCTACTAAGAAAAAATAATAATAACACCACACATTATACTATATATATATATATATATATATACACACACACCCCATACACACATATATGAAATTTGTGATAAAAGTGAGAAAGTAGGGATCCCTGGGTGGTGCAGCGGTTTAGTGCCTGCCTTTGGCCCAGGGCGCGATCCTGGAGACCCGGGATCGAATCCCACGTCGGGCTCCCAGTGCATGGAGCCTGCTTCTTCCTCTGCCTATGTCTCTGCCTCTCTCTCTCTCTCTCTGTGACTATCATAAATAAATAAAAATTTTAAAAAAAGTGAGAAAGTATTTGCCAATTAATAATTATGGGTTAATTTTGTGTCTGGAATGGGGATAGATGGAAAGAGAGGGTTTTGCTCTGCATTTGGCTCATTTCAACTAATCTATGTTAATAATAATATTAATAATGATGATAAAAGTGATAGGTCACATTTAAGGGGAGTCTACCATGTGCCAGATCCTAAGAACCAACAAAAAATTTTTTTGAAAGAAAGAAAGCTAAAAGATTAACGGAAATGTCACAAGGAAGCAGGAGGCAGCTTGCAGTGACTCGCGCTGGCCAACCAATGGCACCGTGGGCACCAAAATAAGCAATGATGGGGGCACCTGGCAGGCTCAGTCGGTGGAACATGCAAGTCTTGGTCTCAGGGTTGTGGGTTCAAGCCCCACATTGGCAATAGAGATTACTTGCAAATAAAATCTTAAAAAAAAATAAAACACTGAAACAAGGTGAACCTGGATCTAAATCATAAGTAAACAATTAGGTACATGTAAACGGGGATTTCTCCACCTTGGCACTGCTGATGTTTTGGGCTGGGTAATCCTTTGTTGTGGGGATGCTTCCGTGGACTGCAGGATGTTCAGAAGCCCATCTGGCCTCTCCGCATCACATGCCCAAGGTATGTGGCTACAGACTGAATACTGTGTCCCCCCAAAATCCTTATGTGGCTATCCTAATCCCCAAGCTGATGGCATCAGGAGGTGGGGGTATTTGGAGGTTATTAGGTCATGGGTGCAGTCCTCGTGAATGGGATTTTTGTCCTTTATAAAAGGGGCCCTACACAGCTCTCTTCATCTGAGTAACTATAGCAAAACGACAGGTGTCTATGCACCAGGGAGCAAGCCCTTCACAGACACTGAGCACCTGCCAGCCGCAACCCGGAAGTCCCAGCCTCCAGGACTGTGAGAAACAAGTATCTGATCTTATGAGCCATGCAGCCCATGTTATTTTCCCGTCTCAATCCCAAAGGATTAACACGCACTCCCTCAACAGTGACATTACCAAATTTTCCCCTAGGGGGCCAAATTACACAAACTGAGAAATGCATTCTACAAGCCAGAGTGGGCTCTTCCAAAAAATCAACGTTGCGTGAGCGGGGCGGGGAAACAAAAGCAGGGGAGGAGTTTTCTGTTTTACAGCAAGGGAGACTAGAGATACTAAGGGCCAACTGTAGTTGATAAATCTTGATTAGATCTTGGATTAAAAAAAAAACTTGGGGTGCCTGGGTGCCTCAGTCAATTAAGGGTCTGGCTCTTGACTTTGGCTCAGATCATGATCTCAGGGTCTTGGGATCGTGCCCTGTAGCCTCTTCACTCAGTAGGGAGTCAGCCTGAGATTCTCCCTCTCCCTCTGCCCCTCCCCACTCTCACTCTCTCAAAATAATAAATAAAACCTTTGAAAAAACTAAAAGAAAAACTTCTATAAAAGTCAGATGGTGTGGGATCCCTGGGTGGCGTAGCGGTTTGGCGCCTGCCTTTGGCCCAGGGCGCGATCCTGGAGACCTGGGATCGAATCCCACATCAGGCTCCCGGTGCATGGAGCCTGCTTCTCCCTCTGCCTGTGTCTCTGCCTCTCTCTCTCTCTCTCTCTCTCTCTCTCTGTGACTATCATAAATAAAAAAATAAAAAAGAAAAGTCAGATGGTGGAGATTGGGGAAATTTGAATATGCACTATATATATTAGTGATACTAAGTGATTATTCACTTTTTTAGATGTAATAGTAGTATTGTAGTCACTCAGGAAAACCTTTATTCTGATCTTGGGACATACATGCTAAACTACTTAAGGGAGCAGTATCATGTTCATTGAAACTTGCTTCCAAATGGTTGGGCAGAAAGTAAAGTGTGTGGGGCAGGAGGACAGGTGAAGAAGAGAGAGACAGAGAGAGGGAGAGAGAAAGTCCAAATGTTGGCAAAATGCTGATGAGCTTCGTGGAAGCCCATAGGGGTGTTCATAGTTAGTATTCACCCAACTTCTTGGTAAGCTTGAAACTTTTCAAAATAAATCAAGGAAATACAATCAAAATATATAATATATGATAAAAATCATAGAGAAAAAACATTTGACAAGGAAGCTGGAAATCACTGAGGGAGAGGAGGTCGTAGAGGAGAGAAGACCCCAGGGAAGCGAAGTAGGTTGAGAAAAGTCAGGGAGTGTGAAGTTCCGGAACCTCCAGAAGAAGTTGTTTCAACAATACAAAGGGCTGCCGGGCAGCTCAGTAAGATGCCAACAGAAAATGCAACAAACATTGGCTTTGGCAAGACAGAGGTCTACGGTGACCTTGACAAAATGGGGAGGACAGGAGCCCGATTGATGTGGTTTGTGGGAAGGACAGCATTGAGCAAGGGGAGCATACAAATAGATGGTCCTAAAGAGGAGCTTTGTGTGGGGACGGGAACAGAAACGTGAGGCAAGAGCCAGAAGGGGAATGGCTAGGAGTATGTTCTTGCCCTGCTTGTGATTCTGGAGGGGAGTGATGGGAGGATGGGTCTCTGTGGTTGAGGGAAGGACTGAGTAGCGTGTGGGGGTGGGGGACAGGGTGTGGACGCCACCCCCAAGGGGCTGAGGGGCGGCGGCATCCTCAGAGCAAGTGGAAGGGTGGCCTGGGTGGAATGAGGGGCTAGACTCCTCTGGATGCACCTGTCTTCTCCAGGGATCACCACCCAAGGCACCATGGGCTGAGCGGAAGCTGCTGGAGGTCTAAGGAGGAGAGAGAGGTGAAGTCGAAGCTCAGCAGGTAGCAACCTGGGTTTGGAGGAAGGCACAGGATAGTCCGGCCATGTTGCCAGCTCAGTTGTGGACAATGAGCGGGTTCCATCAAAGTGCAAGATCATTTCCTCCTACAACAAGCTACCGTTTGGGCGCAGATGCAGAGTGAGAGGATAGCTGGGGTCTGCCAGGGGTGTCGGATTTCTTTCATCTTTATTGACAGCCCAGGATCCAAACCTCTTCCCTCTATTTCCTATGTGTGGATCCCCTTCCCCATTGTGACAGTCTCCCTGAAGAGCACGGCCCTCCTCCCACCAGACAAGCTCCCACCGCCAGATACTTGCTTCGCAGTGTCCCATGCAGAAGGGAAGGAGCGCGTGACCCAGGGCAGCCAATCAAATGCACTGATTCAAGTTTGGGGTCAGGAGCCCAAGAAGACACAGAGTTGGGGGCTGCAGAATGGTGTCAGCGGTGGCAACCAGGCCAGTGGTCGCCTCCCGTGAGCAGTGAACCATGTCCCTGCAGCCTTTACCCTCCTGCCCCCCAGATGGTAGCAGAGACGTCTTCTCCAACGTGGGTTCTATGCCAGACCTTTGCTTGTGGTTCTCACCTCGCAACCTCCAAGCTGGTTCTCCAGCTCTCCCAGAAACTCTGTGAGCCAACCAGCGTCTACACAGCACAGATGGCTACATTTATACAATGATATGTCTGTGATCATAAAACCGCAAGGTTCACCGACAGATTGAGCAAGCAAGTTCAATTTCTTCTAACTAGTGTGTTTTGCGGCCTAAATGAACAAACACGGCCCGCCGTGGTAATGATGTTTTACACGTTTTATGGGTATCCGAAGCCTTGTGGTGAAAACTTACATTCCTGTGAGATTAGCCAGGAACAAAAAAACCTCTTGTACTCTAACAGATGGCTATCTCACAGAACCTCTTCGGTTCCTTCTCCTAGAATGCCAGTAAACACGCTGCGAGAAATTGCCGTCGTGATGACAAGGAAGCAGGCATGTATTGTCTAATCATAAATTAGATCTCCGCTGAACACCTGGCTGGTCTCCAAAACCCCTAACTCCTTCTTCCTTCTCTAAGATGACAATAGCCGGAACAACTCTCACGTCCTCACACAATTTTGGTAAGAATGTGTTTCCTTTATAGCCTTCTCATCAAATACTCTTGTGACCAAAAGTTTCTTTTGATTTGATTTTTTTTAAAGATTTTATTTATGGGGATCCCTGGGTGGCGCAGCGGTTTAGCGCCTGCCTTTGGCCCAGGGCGCGATCCTGGAGACCCAGGATCGAATCCCACATCGGGCTCCCGGTGCATGGAGCCTGCTTCTCCCTCTGCCTGTGTCTCTGCCTCTCTCTCTCTCTCTCTCTGTGACTATCATAAATAAATAAAAATTTAAAAAAATAAAAATAAATAAATAAAGATTTTATTTATGTATTCATGAGAGACACAGGCAGAGAAAGAAGCAGGCTCCCTGTGGAGAGCCCAATGCGGGACTCGATCCCAGTCCCCAGGATCACACCCTGAGCCAAAGGCAGATGCTCAACCACTGAGCCATCCAGGCGTCCCTTTCTTTTGATTTTAAAGGAAGCTGATTACTGAATATAAGCTGAATCTTATAATTTTGGGTCGTTACTAGCAATTGTCCCTTCTTTGCCATCTCTTCCCCCCTTCTTTCTTTCCTTCCTTATTGTCTCTTTACATTGGCTAGAACCTTCCGATCATCATTAAGTAGCAGAAGCAAGGGGCACCTAGGAGCTCAGTAGGTTGAGCATCTGACTCTCGATTTCGGCTCAGGTCATGATCTCAGGGTTATAAATAAATAAATAAATAAATAAATAAATAAATAAATAAATAAATAAATAAATAATCTTCAAAGAAGAAGTGAGGCAAATGAAGAATGCCAGCCTCCCAAGAATTTGAAGATTGAGTCTGAGTCTGAAGCCGCACAGGTAATTCTTGAGAGCCAAGTCGGTGCTGGAGTTTTGATGCTAATCTAAAGCTTGTCTAGGGTATTCCACAGCTATTGAACTTCATGAGTTCCATTTTTGTAGTAATCTTTGAGGGTAGTAATGATATTTTTCTGTTTGTATAATGTCAATCATTTGGTCAATGAAGATGGACCTTAGATTAAATTCAACAACATAAGTTTTAGTTAAGAAAAAATGTTTTAACTGAGTTTTTAAAAACTTCAATTTAAAAATTGAAGCTTTGTAAAATAACTTTTTCTCACTTATACCAAAATTATAGTTAGCAGGGTGAGGGCAGAGAAGAGCATTCCGAATGGAGAAACCGGAGAGCCAAGGGGAGTAAGTGCCAGGTTTTTCTCTGGAGTGGTTTTCTTCCAAAGGGCATTTCTGTCCAGGGTAATGTGACTGTGCTTGCTGGGCTCCAAGTAACCCACTTTATAGGTACAGGGCAGAGGACCGGAAGGAAACTAAGTGGGAACCTTATATCTGCCCTCGCTTGTTGGGTTACTTTGGCTAAGTCACCAAGCACCAGGAATGTTTCTTGTCATGGATCAGTCCATCCATCCATCATGCACCGATCCTTCATCCACCTGTCCTTCATCCACTCATCCATCATCCATCCATCCTTCTCTCCATCCATCCATTCTTTTCTCCTTCTATCCATCCATCGATACATCCATCCATTCATCACCCACCCATCCCTCTATCCCTCCATCCATTCATCCATCCATCGTCCATCCAATATTTAAAGAGTGATTACTACCTACATACACTATTTTAGATACTGGGAATACCCGCATAAAGAGACAATGTTCCTGCTTACTATGTAGTGGAGAAATGTAATATATAAGCAAATAAATAAATAAAAAGGCAATTTCACACTGTGATTAGTTCTATTTAACAAACCACGGGAACATGTGGCATGGTGAGGACATGGATGCAGGTGAGGATGCTCCTAGTTGAGGTGGTGGGGGAAAACTTCTCAGAGGAGGTGATGTGGGAACTCAGAATGAGCTCCCCGTGCTAATGAGAAGGAATCAGCCAGGTGAAAGGATGAAGAACAGTGTTGGGGGGACCAGAAAACCCTGAAAAGAAGAAAGGCACAGCATGGTACAGGCCAGAAGGAGGGCCAGTGCACTGGAGCTTCAATGAAGGTGTGGGGAAGCTGTAGGGCATGGCGTAGGGGAGCTTGGGGGGCATGTTTTCCAGTGGACTTTCTCCTTGGCTTTCCTGGAACTTGTCCAGTTTACACGACTGTGCGAGCCTCTTTTCTTTTCAACGGTATTTGGGTTCAGACAGCAAATTATACAGTTGCCCTCCCTTTAAGGCCACAGCAAGGGCTTTGAGTATTTCCTCAGTGCAGGGAGATGCCACTGAAGGTTTTAGGCAGGAGAATCGAGGACCTCATATGGGTGCTTCCTGTAGCTACAGCAGTTTTCTCCATGTCTGAAATAAGACATAGCTGCTGCCATGGGTCTGGCCTCTATTTCCAGGGATCTGCAAGATGATCCACATGGGTGTGATTTTGTATTAAATCTAAAATGGGGGATCCCTGGGTGGCGCAGCGGTTTGGCGCCTGCCTTTGGCCCAGGGTGCGATCCTGGAGACCCGGAATCGAATCCCACGTCGGGCTCCCGGTGCATGGAGCCTGCTTCTCCCTCTGCCTGTGTCTCTGCCTCTCTCTCCCTCTCTGTGACTATCATAAATAAATAAAAATTTTTAAAAAATCTAAAATGGTTGAGGGGCACCTAGGGGGCTCAGTAGGCTAAGCAATCTGCTCTTGATTTCAGCTGCTTCTCCCTCTGCCTATGTCTCTGCCTCTCTCTCTCCGACTATCATAGATAAATAAAAATTAAAAAAAAATCTAAAATGGTTGAGGGGCACCTAGGGGGCTCAGTAGGCTAAGCAATCTGCTCTTGATTTCAGCTCAGATCATGATCTCAGGGTAATGGGATCAAGCCCCACTGTCAGGCCCTGCAGTCAATGTGGAGTCTGCTTGAGATTCTCTCTCTCTCTCCCTCTGCCCCTCCCCCTCTCCGCTCACTCGCTCTCTCTCTTTCAAAATAAAAATAAATAAATAAAATCTTTAAACCTACAATGGTTGAAACATGCCCCACGTGGCTGATGTATGTTCCACGGATTGGTGCTAGCGTGCGGGTGCAGAGGTCAGATCATAGCCAGTAGGGCTGGTATACCAGGTGTCCTTCCAGAAGAGGGTGGAGGCCCACCTGCAGGAGCGGGGGCACGGGGTGGGGGGGTGCACAGCGGCTGCCGTGATCTTTGCCCCCAGTATATTGTGATGTACTGCAGCTACACTGGGCCCAAGTTATATGGGTTTTCTGTTTATAGCATCCAGTATAGAGCCCAGAGCACGTGCTGGAAACCTATATCGTCTGAAAACATTTGAGTGGGGAGTATCCGTTTCCTGTCTCCACCATGAGGAGGATAATCATGTGGCCTGGGGACTGCCGGGCAGATCAAATCCCACCCCATCCGTGTCCCAGACAGTCCCTTATGAGTGTCCCGCCTAGGGGGCCTCCTTGCTGGCCTCCCACCCCCAGCTCCCTAACATCCTGTTTACTCTCCATTCCACAGCTGACAGAGTCCAACGTCGTGACCCCGTATGTTTACACATCACCAGACGATCTCCAACCTCACGGTATTACTGACCATGCTCCCTGTGCTCCACACTGCATCCCCGTGACTTGTGTATTTTCTAACTAGCAGTTTGCACCTCTTGATTCGGTCTACCACTGAACAGGTGGAGACATGGCAGGAAAAAAGGGATAAAACAATGTTTTGAATACACTGTGAGGGAGCAGGGGTGGCGGGCAGGGAGTGAAGGCAAGATGGTGGGCCAGGAGGTGTGGGTGAGGGCCCACAGTTACAGGGAGGAGGGTGAGACTATGGAAATGCATGGAATTCTCCCCTTTTTGATACCTGTGTCTGGCTGTAGGTAGCCCATTGGTCGTTTAGGGCCTATGGCTACTTTGAGGTGGGTCACCTAATGTGCATGACCGATGGGTGGCCACGGGGTCACTTTGGGCGCTTTCTGCATTTCACCCACAAGCCTGTTGGCAGACAAGTGGCCTCCGGGTCCCCTGCCCTCTGGCCCCCACCAGTTGGTCCTCTGGGGCTGTGAGTCTGTGTTGTGTTTTGTTTTGTTTGTTCACGTGGCCATGCCCCCCAGCCAGGTGTACAAGGCCATCAGGACGAGGATGCTGCCACCACACAGAGCCCAGCCTCACCTCAGTGTCCAATATCCAAACCCCTCCAGTCCCCGAAGGCCAGCCAAGCCCACGGGTCCCACCCTGCCAACCTCTCCTGGGTCTTCCTGGCCCCGGGGACTTGCGCCTGGGTGGGAATCCGCCCAGCAAACGTTCCCTGCTGCCTCCCGTCCCAGATCTGGGCTGAAGACCTCTGAGGGCCCTTGTCAAGGTATTTGTAGTTTCTGGGCAGACGTTCTGCTCTCCACGCCTAGAAAGCAGGATGTGGGTCTAAAACCAGAGCCTCGATGGCAAGTGATGCAGAGCATTTTCTCATGTGCATGTTGGCCAAGTCTATGTCTTCCTCTGTGAGATTTCTCTTCATGTCTTTTGCCCGTTTCATGATTGGATTGTTTGTTTCTTTGGTGTTGAGTTTAAGAAGTTCTTTATAGATCTTGGAAACTAGCCCTTTATCTGATACGTCATTTGCAAATATCTTCTCCCATTCTGTAGGTTGTCTTTTAGTTTTGTTGACAGTATCCTTTGCTGTGCAAAAGCTTCTCATCTTGATGAAGTCCCAATGAGTCTCACCTCACACCAGTGAGAATGGGGAAAATTAACAAGGCAGGAAACCACAAATGTGGGAGAGGACGCGGAGAAAAGGGAACCCTCTTGCACTGTTGGTGGGAATGTGAACTGGTGCAGCCACTCTGGAAAACTGTGTGGAGGTTCCTCAAAGAGTTAAAAATAGACCTGCCCTACGACTCAGTAATTGCACTGCTGGGGATTTACCCCAAAAATACAGATGCAATGAAACGCTGGGACACCTGCACCCCGATGTTTCTAGCAGCAATGTCCACAATAGCCAAACTGTGGAAGGAGCCTCGGTGTCCATGGAAAGATGAATGGATAAAGAAGATGTGGTCTATGTATACAATGGAATATTCCTCAGCCATTAGAAACGACAAATACCCACCATTTGCTTCGACATGGATGGAACTGGAGGGTATTACGCTGAGTGAAGTAAGTCAATCGGAGAAGGACAAACATTATATGGTCTCATTCATTTGGGGAATATAAATAATAGTGAAAGGGAATAGAAGGGAAGGGAGAAGAAATGGGTAGGAAATATCAGAAAGGGAGACAGAACATGAGAGACTCCTAACTCTGGGAAACAAACGAGCGGTGGTGGAAGGGGAGGGGGGGGTGGGGGTGAATGGGTGACGGGCACTGAGGGGGGCACTTGACGGGATGAGCACTGGGTGTTATTCTGTAAGTTGGCAAATTGAACACCAATAAAAAATAAATTTATTATTAAAAAAAAAAACAGAGCCTCGATGAAGAGGCTCCAGAAATGTTTGCTGCCTGAGTGAATAAAGGGACGGAAGAGTGGAAGACTTGGCCTGGGCCAGGTCCTCAGGCCTCAGTTTATCGGGGTTAGGATGCACCTGACAGGAACTCAGCCCTTAGGGACGCTAGTCCTCTGCACAGCTCTCAGCCTCGCCTCTGGCTTGGGGTTTGGCCTCCTCTTCCTCTGGACCACTGGGCCTCCTAGTACACACACCTTCTCTCCCTCCGTCTGCCCTGGGGTGTCATCCTGTGGCCCGGGCACAGCACAGCTCTTGGTCTTTGGCCTGAGCGCACCTAGGAAGCCAGCCAGCCTGCCAGCCAGCCAGGTTATATTTAGATTTCTGCCACCACCTGACGGGGTCATCTGTGAGTCGGGGCACAGGAGTAGCTGTGGCATTTCGGGAGTAAGCCGAGGCAGGACCAGGGCAGCGAGGAAGTAGGTGGGGAAGTGGGGGCTCATCTAAGTGAGTCACAGGGCAAGGATGAGAATGTGTGGCTTCCATGGAACCCAGGGAGAGGAGGTCAGACCCCAGGCTGCTGCTGGTTTGCAGTCTCCAGCAAAGCTGACCCGGGCACAGGCACTTGAGCTGCAGACACCGTGACTCCATCGACGGCACCGCGTGCACCCACGGGTGCTCCCACGCAAGTGCCGGCTTAACTTTTCCAGAAAGTCCCAAGCTGTTTTCCAGAGGGCTGGCTCTGGTTTCTGTGCTTGCCGGGAGGGCACGAGGGGGCTGCTCCGCTGCGTCCCCACCAGCATGTGCACAGCCAGGTACCCTCCACTCAGCCACTTGGCCACGGTGCAGATCCCTCACTGAGGGTCGCTTTGTATCCCTGTGGTCACTCAGGGTGGCGAAGGGATGCCCATGGGCGTGTTTCTGGGTTGATGATATGTCCCTTCAAATATTTTTTCCATCTTGTTTTCTTATTGTGAAGTTATTTATTTATTTATTTATTTATTTATTTATTTATTTATTAGCAAAGGAGAGCTTGAGCAGGGGTGGGGGGAAGAGGCAGATGGAGAGGAAGATGCAGACGCCCCGCTGAGCAGGGAGCCCGATGCAGGGACTCAACCCCAGGACCCCAACCCCAGCACCCCGGGATCATGGCCCAAGTGGAAGGCAGAAGCGTCACCCACTGAGCCCCCTGGGCGCCCCTTAGAGTCTTTCAAATACTGCATACACAAAGCTTTATCCAATATTTGACTTTCCAATATTCTCTTCCAATTTGTTGTCTATCTTTTCAATTCTCCTAATGGTGTCCTTGGAAGAGACGTTCTCATTCTGAGCAAGTCCAACATATGGATTTGGTTTTCTACAGATAGCACAGGAGCCAAGAAATCTTTGCTGAACCAAAAGGTCACGAAGATTTTGTGCTAAGTTCATCAGTTTCATGTCCTACGTTTTAGTTCTGTGATCCATCTCGAGTACTTTGGTTTTGTTTTGTTTGTGTGGTTCTTGACGTCCTACAGTTTCCACGCTATTTGTTGAGAAGACCGTCCTTTCCTTCTGCACTGAATCACCTTCGCTCCTTTGCTGAAAACCAACCATCCACATGCGATCCATGTCCTGGGTCACGGGCCCCCGGCTTTCAAGTACCTGCATTCAAATCCCATCACTGTCACTTATTAGCCTAACCTCCCCTAGATACAGATATGCCCCGCAGTGCCTCAGCCCTCTCATGTGTAACAGTGACTCGCTAATGATTCTTACTGGAAGCGTTGTGGGGGTGATTAAATGAGGTAATCACATTAAGCTTCTGGAATACTGAGTAGACACACAGTAAATACTAGCTGCAATTTTTATCTCCACTTTTCAGGGGATGTGAGGTGAGCTTCGAGTCATAAATAGCTCTCCTAAGTGAGCGTTCAGAAGTGGTACGGGAAATTTCCAGGTGATGCACCACAGGAGTCTGACCCCAGACCTCAGAGCCTCCATCACTCACATCATCTATCCTGTACATTTTTTAAAATATTTTTTTCAAAGATTCTACCTATTTATTCATAAGAGACACAGAGAGAGAGGCAGAGACACAGGCAGAGGGAGAAGTAGGCTCCCTGCGGGGAACCCGATGTGGGACTGGATCCCAGGACCCCAGGATCACACCCTGAGCCCAAGGCATATGCTCAACCACTGAGCCCCCCAGGCATCCCTTGATACTGTGATTATGATGGAACTTGGTGGTTTTCTTCATGTTTCTTGTGTTTTGGGTTCATTGAGCTTTTGGGGCCTGTGAGTTTGTAGTTTTTATGAAATTTGTAAACTTGCATCCATTATTTCTTGGAATTTTTTTTTTTTTTTTTTTTTTTTTTTGGTGCCTCTTCCATTTGGGACTCCAGCACACACATCATAGGCTTCTCAGAGTTATCTCACACTCGGCATTCATATATTTTCAGCCTTTACTTCTCTGTATTCCGCTGTGGACAGTTCCTCTTACCATGTTAAGGTCACTAATTTTAGATAATTTCTGTGTTATCTAATCGAGGGATTCCATTCAGTGTTATTTGTCATCTCTAGAGGCATGGCTTGGGTCATGGATGTGGGTTCTCCATATCTATTTAACATGCATTTGCCCCTAATTCCACCACTGCTACCATTTCTGGGCCTGTTTCTGTCATTAGTTTGTGCCTCTTTCCCATGTTGATGTAAAATTAATTTTTTTACATATTAAGGAAAATAACTCTTGTCACATAGCACAGATATTTCTCACAATTTTTTGTTTGTGTTTTCTGTTCCCTATCCCTGAAATGAAACTCACTCTTATTCTTGCTCCAATCTCCCTTTCTTGGCTCCATTTTCCTTCAATAATCCTTAGTACCACCCAACACATTATATAAATCTGTGTTGTCTCCTCACTAAAAAACAAACTGCATAAGGGTAGAGATTTATCTGTTTTATTTACTGCAATATCCCCATGCCAAACATCAGGAGCAGAGCACATCCTAAATGTCTCTAATAAATATATTTTGGGAGGAAAAAAAAAGTTAATCTTGTTTCCATTATTTTTGTTTTCATTAAAATCAGTCACCTTTAGAAAGTCTTGCTCATTTCAAGAATACTTGATTTAATTTTTACATTTAAATGTTAAAGCTTCTGATCCTTAAAAAAAAAGCCTCTGATCCTTTTGTAGCTCATAAATGTGATGATTATGTGTTCACGCCACTGTGTGACATATGCCGCCCTCAAACCTTGTTATGACCACGGCACATTACCCATTTGACGTGAAAAAAATAATAATAATAAGGGATCTCTGGGTGGCGCAGCGGTTTGGCTCCTGCCTTTGGCCCAGGGTGCGATCCTGGAGACCCAGGATCAAATCCCACGTCGGGCTCCCAGTGCATGGAGCCTGCTTCTCCCTCTGCCTATGTCTCTGCCTCTCTCTCTCTCTCTCTGTGTGACTTATCATAAATAAATAAAAATTTAAAAAATAATAATAAATAATTATTAAAGCCTCTTTGATATGGATTTTGATGTGTGAAGCATGATTCTGGTTTTATTGGTGAATCTTCTTCCTTCTGCCTTGCTCCTGGCAGCCACCATTCTCCTTCCTGTCTCAACTAATTTGATTGCTCGAGGTTCTTCATGAAAGTGAAGTCACATGATATTGTCCTCTAGTGACTGGCTTAGTTCACTCGGCATAACGTCCTCAACATTCATCCGCGTTGTAGCAGGTGTCAGAATGTCCTTCTTTTCTCAGGTGGAATAATATTCCACTCCACGGATATAGGCCACATTTTGTTTACCTGATCCTCCATCGGTGGACACTTGGGTTGTTTCCATGTCAGGGCTGGGGTAAAGAATGCTGCTATGAACACAGGTGCATGAATGTTTCTTGAGACCCTATTCTTTTTTTTTTAAAGATTTTATTTATTTATTCATGAGAGACAGAGAGAGGCAGAGACACAGACAGAGGGACAAGCAGATACCCTGCAGGGACCCCGATGTGGGACTTGATCCCAGGACCCGGGGTCACAACCTAAGCCGAAGGGAGATGCTCAACCACGAAGCCACCCAGGTGTCCCTGAGACCCTAGTCTTAATTTTTTGGGGTATATGCCTAGAATTATAATTGCTAGATAATGTGGTGGCTCTATTTTTAATATTTGGAGGAACTGCCACACCGTTTTCCAGAGCAGCTGCATCACTGTACGTGCCCACTCTCAGGACACAAGGATTCCAATTTCCTCACATCTTTTTTGACACACCATTTTCTGGGGGTTTTGTTTCATTTTGTTTTTTAATAGTAACCATCCTAAATGGTGTGAAGGTATCTCACTGTGGTTTTTTGTTTTGTTGTTTTCTTTTTTTAAGATTTTATTTATTTATCCATGAGAGACACAGAGAGAAAGAGAGGCAGAGACACAGGCAGAGGGAGAAGCAGGCTCCATGCAGGGCGCCCAACGAGGGACTCGATCCTGGGTCTCCAGGATCACACACTGGGCTGAAGGCAGCGCTAAACCACTGAGCCACCTGGGCTGCCCCTGTTTTGTTGTTTTTTTAAGTAGGCTCCATGTGGGCATGGGGCCCAACACAGGACTCGAACTCAGGAACCCCCACCCCATCCCAAAATCAAGACTTGGATGCTCAACCGACTGACTAAGCCACCCAGGCGGCTTTGATTCTCATTTCCCTAAATGATCAATGATGTCGAGAATCCTTTATGGGCTTGTTGGCCATGTGTGAATCTTCTTGGGAGAAATGGCTATTCAATATTCTCTCCATTTACGAATTGGGTAATTTGGTGTTTTTTGCGGTAAAACCAATGAGTTTTTAGTGGTTGGAATTTCTATTATTGTGCCAAGTGGAGTGAAACAGTGGGAAGAATAAGCACCGTGCATGGTGAGGGGGAATGGAGAAGGGACTTCTGGCCAGGACCCCTTTCCTGGTCAGGGCTTTCAGCTCCCAGCTGTACCTGCTGTCTCCTGAACCCGCCCAACCCCCCCGGACCCCCTCCCCCCTGGCCGAAGTGTCCAAGGTTCCCGCGGTTCCTGTGGGGAACCCCAGGTCAGTGGGGGGCAGGCACCTGCCACAGTCCCTCGCAGGGGTGAGGGCGCCACCTACCGGGGAGACTGAGAATTTCTCATTTCCCTGAGAATCCAGGCACCAGCTGGCCAGAGAGAGAGGGAGAGGCAGGGTTTGGCCTCCACCTGCCCCCGGCTCTATGGTTTTGAGACGATCTTCAGCTCTGTGGGCACTGAAGTGCCTCCTCCCCGCTCTCAGCTTTGGGGGTTTCAGGGCGGAGATCACGGGGGGCCAGAATGTCCCCCAGGCAGGAATTCTCTCACAGGGTCCTTTCTGGCTCCAGGTCTGGTCCACTGGCTTGGCATTCAGGGCCTCCCTGCTATGGGGACCCGAGGCAGCACCTGACTGAGAGGCCTTGCTGTCCACTCCAGCCCTGTGCCCTTGGAGGCTGCAGGGTCCAGCCTTGAATCCTGGCCTCACGTTCCCAGGCTGTCCCTGAAGCCAGCCCTGGGGTCTTCCACATCCAAGTTTCTCTGCAGAATTCAGCAGGGACTCAGGTCACGGGTAACAACTGAATCCCGAAGGCTCCAGCACCTCCTGGAAATGTGGGGGCCCTTCCTCTTGGTCTGGAACTACTCCTGATGCCCAGCCTCTCCCAGAGGCTCCATTCACCTGTTCTTCTCTCTGACCCCTTCGCCTCGGCCCTGCCTTCTCTCACGTCAAGAAAACTTTGTTTCAGGGGAAAATCATGCACTGTGGAAATCCTGGAGGCCCCCCCCCCCCGCCCTCTGGGTTTTCTGGTCCCAGTTCCCTGTGAAGCACAGACACTTGGTGGCAACACAAAAAGAATTCTTATCTGTAGAGATGGAAATGATGTCCTATGATGTGCAGGGTGAATTGACTCTCTTCCCTGCCTCCCTAGCTCTGGGGAAAAACCAGTCTGCTGTACATTTGTGCATTCACTGCCATATTCCTCATCGATAAGTGTGTCTGTTCCTTGGATCTGTTTCCTTTTTCTTTCTTTCTTTTTTTAAACGACAGTATTATTGACTGTATTCCCTATGCTGTACTTTTCATCTCTGTGATGGGACTTTCTTTTCAACCTGTTAAACCATCTACTTGGTTCCCTCACTGATTAGCAAGTAGAATAAAATCCTCAACAGGCAGGGCTGCTGGAGAGCTCAGTGAGGTAAGCATCCAGCTCTTGGTTTTGGCTCTGTTCATGATCTCAGGGTTATGGGATTGAGCCCCACATGGACTCTGTGCTCAGAGGGGAGTCTGCTTGAGATTCTGTCTCCCTTTCCCTCTCCCTCTGCTCTCTCTCTCTCTCTCTCTCAAACAAATAAATAAATCTAAAAAAAAATCTATAACAGGTGCTCATTTTTGTGTCTGCATGAGATTCATGATTTTTACCTTTTGTTGAAAATTAAACACTCAACTGGGTAGGTCCCTGCACCCAGAAAGCCCAGCCCTCCGGCACCGAAACCCCAAGGGTCACAGCTGGGGACCCGTGCCCCCCCTTTATGTGCCCCGTGGGCTCCAGGAGAGACATCCTCTCTGGTTCCTGGTCCCCACAGGCTGCAGCACACGTGGCTGGTCAATAAGACCATGAAGGCGAAGCTGGGGGCTTTCTGGATGTTGGGGGAAGGGGCTTGCCCTGAAACTGACTGTTCTGCCCTAGAAAGGCTCAAGGGCAGCTTGGCCATCCCTGCACTGGTCACGGGGTAAAATGGTTGGGTTTTCACGGTTTTGAAAATGCTTGAGCCTTTTCCAAGAAAAACGTTGCTGTGGGGGGAAGGGGAGAGTTTGTGTTTCGTGGGGACAGAGTTCTGGGGACAGTCAGTGGCAACAGTGTCAGGACGGTGGGAATGTGTCGACACTCCTAAGCCACGTGCTTGCAGGAGTAAGAAGATAGATTTTACATCACGTGCATTTTACCATGATAAAAAGAAAATGAGAGCAAAGTGCTCATTTCAATGCTTTTTTGGGTGGACTTCTGTGGAGGAAGCTGAAACGGGCAAGATTTCACAGCTTCTCAGAAATGGAGCTTCTTATGCAGGTGATGCTTAAAAATAAACCTTCCTCCTCCCTCCATTTCCCCCCACCCCCAGCTTTCTACCCAACAGCACACAAGGATGTGGCCTACTATCTAGAAGGTTCCAGGGAGCAGCATGGAGGCAATGAGAGGGAGCACCAGGGTGAGGGGACACCAGTCTGTCCACGTGACACCTGCTGTTGTCATGAAAGGGTTGCTTCGATGACTGAGGACAGAAAACTTCATGAGCTGGCCAGCAGGCCAGGGGAAGGGAGGGCTGCGGGGTGTGGAGGGGGTGCTTAGTCTTGTTGCTGTGGTAGTTCTGGCTGTCAGAAGTCCAGAACAGGTCAGCAGGACCAGTTCCTCCTGGAGGCTCTAGGGGGGAATCAGCCGCTTCCTGCATCGTCCTGACCGCTCACTTCCCAGGTCACAGCTGCTGACTCTGACCTTCCCGCCTCCTTCTTGGGAGGGTGGGGACCCTGGCGGTCACCATGACCCCACTTAGGTCAGCCAGTACAGTCTCATGTCTCAAAGTCCTTAACATACACCTGCAAAGTCCCTTTGCCCATATAAGGTGACATTCTCACGGGCTCTGGGGTTTGGAGGGCTTCCTGTGAAATGTGGGGGTGAAGATAGGCCTGTTGGGACTCCCCATGCCCTCTCATGGGGATCTTCACCTCCAGGAATGGGGACAGTGGGTGGGGACCCCCTCATCTGCAAGAGATGGCTGCCGCCTGCCCACCCACCCCCAAATACCCGCACACCAACCTTGCCTCTGGATTGGGGTGATCTCACCTCGGTGACCCCGGGGCAGGGGGCAGGAGGGCAAGGGGCCTGCCTGGCTGTGGTTGGAGATAGCAGAGCAACTCCAGCAGGCTCAGTGAGGACCCCCAGTTCCCATGAGTGCTCTGGCCTCCCACACCCGTCAGAGCTCTTTGGAGACATGTCCTCGGGGCACTTGGGTGACTCAGCCAGGTCCTGGGATCAAGTCCCACATTGGGCTCCCTACCCATCATCCCTACTTGTCCTTCTCCCTCTGCAGCCCCCCCTGCTTGTGCTCTCTCTCTCTCTCTGCAAATAAACAAATATTGTTTAAAATAAATAAATAAAAACAAGTTCTTGTTTTTGTGATTTACAAACATGCCTGACATCCTCAGACAATTAAGAGAAAACAATTTAAGCCTCTAGAAAGCCCATCAACTCAGTGGCAACCACTGTGAACATAGCCACGTACATCTTTCTTGACAGATTTAAGTATGTGAGTTTGTAACATTATTATATGTGCAGCTTTATAATCTGCTTTACTCACTCAGTAATAGGTCGCGATCATTTTTCTACAGCCATAAGTGCAGAATTGCACATCTGTTTGTATCGGCATTGTAGTGCCGTGTAGAATAACATATTTACGGGGTCACACAGTTGACTGCTGAATTTCTCTAACTTTTCTCTATCATAAACAATACCTTTGTATTTGTCGGTCGAGGTATCTCCTTAGGGTAAATTTCTTGTCTTTATTCCATTTTTTTTTTTTTTAATTTTCAGAGAGCCAGAGAGCCAGAGGAAGGAAGGGCAGAGGGAAAGAGAGAATCTCAAGCAGACTCTGGACTGAGCATAGAGCCTGGCTTGGGGCTCGATCCCAGGACCCCGAGATCATGACCTGAACCAAAATCAAGAGCAGGACACCTAACCAGCTGAGCTACCCAGGCATCATCCTTACAGTAAATTTCTAAATGTGGGATTACTGAGCCAAAATATGCTCATTTTACATCTGGACATAGTACCGGTTAAATTATATGCCCCACTCCCACCCCCCCACACAAAGATAGGCTGAAGTTTCTAAGCCCTGGTACCTGTGAACGTGACTTTCTTTGGAAATATGGTCTTTTCTGATGATCAAGTTAGGGCATCCTTAGGATGGATCCCGATCCAGGAGGACCAGAGTCCTCCCATAAAGGAGGAACTTGGACACAGATTCAAACACATGGAGAGACGCGAGGACAATGTGGTGATGGTCATCACGCTGACAAAGGCACGCGTGATGCACTGCCAACCAAGGATGCCCAGATGCCCGTCCTCTCCAGAAGCTCAGAACAGGCTGGGAAGGAGTCTACCCAGAGTCACAGAGGGGGCGTGGTCCCACCCACACGTGGATTTTGTACAGCTAGACTCCAGGACTGTGAGGCAACGCATGTCTTTCGAGCCGCCCAGTTCGTGGTGATTTGTCATAACAGCCCAAGGAGACTAGTACAGATGCTTGTGGCCAAACTGCCCTGCAGGAAAGCCTCATCATTAGGTTCTCATCAGAAGGAACCATCAGCATACACGTCCCTTCCACCATTGGTGAGATGCAATCATTTTTCATATGTTCGCCCACTGTTTGTATTTCTTCCATGGATTGCTTGTCTGTACCCTTTGTCCATTTTCTTATTTTTTTTTAAAAGATATCATGCATTTATTCATGAGAGACACAGAGAGAGAAGCAGAGACACAGGCAGAGGGAGAAGCAGGCTCCATGCAGGGAGCCTGACGCAGGACTCGATCCCGGGATTCCAGGACCACACCCTGGGCCGAAGGCAGGTGCCAAACCACAGAGCCACCCAGGGATCCCCTTTTGCCCATTTTCTATCAGGAAATTCCTTCTTCCTTTCTTTCCTTTCCTTCCCTTCTTTTCTTTCTTTCTCTTTTGACAGAGAGATGGCATGTGCTCCTGCATGGGGCCGAGGGCAAAAGGAGAGAAAGAATCTCAAGCAGACCCCCTGCTCAGGGAGGGGCCCAACATAGGACTCGATCCCAGGACCCCTGAGATCGTGACCTGAGTCAGATGCTTAGCCAACTGAGCCAGCCCGGCACCCTCCATTTCATTTCTTCTTAGCTCGTAAGAGATGTTTTCAAATCAGAAACACTGATGGTCTCCCCACTTTTCTTTCAATAACTGCTCCCCATCTAGACACCCATCTTCCAAAGATGCATCTGGCCTCTCATCCTTCAGAAAATTTAAAATCAAATGTTACTGATGCCTTTTCTGGTGACCTCTGGCTTTGCAGCACACCTTACAAGTCTTTCCCCCGCCCAGGGTAATTTTAATAAGAAAAAGTAGGGATCCCTGGGTGGCGCAGCGGTTAAGCGCCTGCCTTTGGCCCAGGGCGTGATCCTGGAGATCCAGGATCGAGTCCCACGTCGGGCTCCTGGTGCATGGAGCCTGCTTCTCCCTCTGCCTGTGTCTCTGCCTCTCTCTCTCTCTCTCTCTGTGTGACTATCATAAATAAATAAAAATTAAAAAAATTAAAAAAAAAAAGAAAAAGTATCTGCGTTTGCTTCTGGGATTTCTCTCATTTCGCATCTTGAAGCTAGATCTTTGCTGGTCCCGGATGCGTTTTCCCAGGAGACCGGGCTCAAGCGGGTGTTTCCTGGAAGCGGCCAGGCAGGGCTGCAAGGTGAGGAGCCCATGTCCTGCACGCTGACCTGGAGCACCACCAGGAGCACATCCTAGATCCCCAGGGCGCGACCATCTATTTCTGGGCTCTGCTGTGATCGTTATCCCACTGTTGTAATCCACTTACTTGTCCTTCTCCCCAGCCGACCGTGAGTCACTTGAAGACAGCGACTGGGTCCTACTCGGCCACCAGCACCCAGCGGGGCTCCATGTAAATGACCGACCGCACAAGAGAGCACTAACAAATGGTGCCGTGAGCACCACCACAGCCCTTTCCTGGGGTCCCCCCCTCCCCGTCCAGACACACAGCTGCCTGTCACCTCCAGCTTGCCTTTCAGGCTGGGCAAGAGCACCCCCACCCCCGCCTCTGAGAAGTCCACCTGGGCACCCCCGCCGGCCCATCGGGCAAAGCCCTGGCAGGTCATCCAATCACTTCACGGATCAGACAATAATTCTAGGCCCCTGAAAAAACACCAAAATGGGAACAGTTGCGTTTGGTTTTGTTGTGTTTTTTTTCTTTCTTCCGACTTTTTGATACTTCAAACCACAGGTGACAGAGCAACGCACCGCATGGGAAGGGGCTCAGTGTGAGGCAAGAAGCAAGGATACAACAGGAGAGTTTCCTCCCTGTTTCTGGGACCCGCAGCCTGCTGGGTGGGAAGGGATCTCAGCCCAGACTGTGCCGCATTGAGCGAGCGCCTTCCCCCACGTCCGGTTCCCCGCTGCCCCTGAGCGGAGCTGGGACCTGCACCCTTCAGAGGTCACGCCCGCTCAGAGGGAGCGCCCGCCCGGCTTCCAGCGCTGGGTTAGGGAGCCTCCCTCCCCCGCCCCCCGCCCCCCACCTCGTCAGCAATTAGGAGACTAGAAGGAGCGAATCCCGGCCCCTGGGAGCGTCGTTTCTGCCCCGGGGGCCCCACGCAGCCCTTCCTTCAATTGCTGAAGCAGCACGAGAGCAGCCCCTCGTTCTGCGCGGGACCGGGACGCCGTGTGCCACCTGGATGCTACGAGGACACGGAACCCGGGGCAGGGGGACTAGACTGCAGTCCCCCCCGGTGCCCCTCCGGTCTGACGTCTCGGGTTCTGCGGCGTCCGAGGCCAAGGTCTCCGGTGTCCAGCATCCCCGCCCCCCCCCCCCGCCTCCCCCCGCCCCCAGGGCGGGACCTGGGCAGGTGGAACCCTGGGAGGCAGGCACCGCACGCGGCCGGCAGAGGGCGCCCCCCTTCCTCGCCGAGCCCCGCGGCCCCCGCTCCCGCAGCCCGCCTCGCCGCCGCCGCCGCCCTCCCCGCCCCAGGCCGGAGGAAGAGTGTGGGCAGCAGGAAAACCTGCAGGTCCGCGGCCCCGGGCTGGGGCCCAGCGTTCCTCTCCGGCCTCCTGCTGCCTCCAAACACTCCAGCGGGTCTGCCCTGCTCCCGCCACGGCGTGACCTCCTGCCTACACACCCGCCAAGGCCCAGGCCAGATGCCTCCGCGGGAGCTGTCAGCCCCGCCACGCCTGTGCTCCCACGGGGCCAGCACTCCTTGCTTTCAACAGGAATGACCGGTGTCCTTCTGTCCTGCAAAAACTGGGCTCCACGGCCACCGGCCAGACTGCGACTTGCCGGGCTCCGAGCTCAGACTTGTGAGTGCGCGGGCACCCAGTGACGGGCGTTGAACACGGCCTGCGTCCGGTCATGCCCTCGCCAACCTCCCACGCGGGAGAGGCTTCCCTGAGGGCAGATGCCGGGTCTCAACCTCCCCCGGGGCTCCCGCCCCTTGCTGGGACCAAGTGCGTCATTTCTCTCCGTGGATGGCTTGGCTTCCTTTCTTGGTGGGCACACACCTGGGTGCCCTGTCCCCCCAGGCCAGCTGACTGTCACAGCACAGCCTCCACGGCCTAGTCCTAGGGACACCTTAGCATCACCAGGGAGCTCACTTACTTCCCAAAAGCAAGGAAACTGAGGCTCAGGCAGGGGAGGGATGCACCCGGATCTCTGTGGATAACTGCATGTGGGATCCTGACCCCCTGGACCCTCTCCAATGCCCCCTCCCCGGGGGCCACAGCCTGTTGTGCTGGGTTCCCCTTGGCAGGCAGCAGGTATGCTGAGAATGCTGTCACCTAGCTGGGGCCAGCCCCAAGCGCTGCTGAAACCACATGGGATGCAGACCCAGAAGTCAGGCCTGGGTAGCACAGGCTAAGCTATTCCCACAGGAGCATGTGTTTACTTCTCCAACGATCACTTTAAATTCGCTTTTAGGGAGTGTTTGGAGCAGCTCAATGCTGGCTCGATCTGAAGAAAGAGCACAGGTTCTGCATGCTCACGGGCACACAGGGGCTTGGAGTCCTTCCCTGGCCCAGGAGCTGACTCCAGCTGTAACCCCCCCGCTCAGGTGTGCTTGCCTGTACCATGGAGATGATCACCCCCCAGGCCAGGGGAGATGCAGCCAGGCAGGGCACAGAAGGCGCTGCCACGGTGGGCGCAGTGCCCGCAGGTGCTGGGGGCTGGGAGTTAGCGGCCGTAACCCCTGATGCAAACATGCCCCCTACCCCCCGGCCGGATGCAGGCCCAGCCCGCCACTGGCTCGAGATGGGCCACAGTGGCGCTGTCTGCATCGTGGAAATTTGCAAAGCCTGTCAGATCAGGAATCCTGTTTCCTGCAAGCCGGTGGGTAAGCATTTACCAGAAAGCCCAGGGCAGCATCATTACCCCGGAGACTCAAAATAACCTCTGTCCCCGGGGCAGAGGTGGTACACACCCATGTGGCTATTTTTACCGCCAGGCTGTTCCCTGAAGTCAGAACGGTCAATTCGACAAGACAAAACGACAAAACACGACAAAATGGTTCACAGACCCCCCACCCCCACCACCATGGTCTGCGGCCCCAGGGCGCTGCTGGCGACTCTCTACCCCGTTTGGTGGAGACCCAGTCCTGCCACGATGGCCGGGGTGGGGGTGGGGGGCGGTGGATGGCTGGCCCAGTAGCCCCTAGGTGCCCAGGTTTCCTCCAGCGGCTCCCACAGGGATGCCGTGTCCCACCTGAGCCCGTGTCGTGCCCGGGTCTCTGGGTGGGAGCCAGCGTCCTCACTCTTTGGGAGCCCTATGGGGGCTGCTGCAGCCAAGGATGCCCACACAGGCTCATCTCAGGGACCCCACAGCACCCCGTCCACGCCGGTGAGCCTGTCCCCGACCCCTGGATGGCTGTCTGCCGGGCCTCGTGGAAGGAGGGTCTGGGTCCTGAGAGCCTGGGGAGGCAGCTCCCCTGGAACAAGGACGGGCTGCTGTGCAGGCGCCTGGGACTCCCCCCACTGGAGGGCTGAGCAGGAAGGGGAAGTGTGGTCTGGCTGGGCTCACTGCTCCGGGGTGGGCGGGAGGCTTGTGGGCGAGGAAGGCGTCCTGCCAGCTGCGCCGGAGCCACCACACTCGGGCGCCTGCCATACCCTCAGCTGCTCACGGATGGACACCCTTGCTACCCAGGTAAGCATCCGGGCCCGAGCCACCCGAGGGGTCACCCGGGGGTTGTAGCCCAATCTCTGGGTGGCCTTGGCGAGTCCACTCTGCCACCCACCAGCTGGGTGACCTCAGAATCACTGCACCCCTCGGGGCCTCCATTCCCCAGCATGTGTTGGGGGGAAGAAGAAATCTGCGTCTCGGGTTGAAATGACACAATGACTGGCAGCGAGCTGTGTTACCTGGAGAGGGGTGGTTCGCCCTCTCTGGACTCTGATAGTGAGAGGACCCCGATGGGTGTGCGCTGGGGGTAAGGGGGCGAGGCAGTGACAGTGCAAACTTTGGGCTGCGTCGTGGGGCCCGTGCAAAACACCCTAGGGGCCACACACTGTGGCGCCGTCATGCGTGTGCATCTGCTGCATGGGGACTGGTAAGACATCCCATGCTCCCACGGCCCTGGGGTCTAGCTATGCCGGGCTGGCCTCAGATCCCGGTCAGCCATCTGCTGCCACCCCGGGGGGAAATCACCGCGGAGGGGGCCTGGCTCCAGCCTGATGTTTCTAGTTCCACTTTGTCGCTCATCACTGGTCCCGAGGGCCACTGCCTTTCCTGGCCCCTCTGCCAGACCAAGCGTGCCAGCGTGTGAACCTCCCGGGGAGCTCTGGAGGTGGGACTCCCCGTGCCTGGTAAGGACAAGATCTGGCGGCTTCTCAGTATTTTTTAGGATCAATGAACATGAAAACTTCAGACAAACAAGGGGAAGGGATGAGCCCACATTCCACAACCTCGCAACAAACAACGTAGAGTTTGGGTTTTTGCCTCCTGGTTTTTCGGCAGAGAGCATAGCTATTTTGAGAAGGTAGCGCTGTCTTGTTTTGATTAAACAAGTTCTAGAGGGGACCTACGGGCCTCAGCGGCTGTCACCAGGCATCCTCAGTGCCCCCCACCCTCGGATGATACAAGCACTGTGGCCAAAGAGCCACCTCTGGCTCCTGGCACCAGAGCCAAACAAAAAAGGCCAGCAACAGTGGGAGACAATTTGACGGGACCCGAGGAAGGATTTATGGGTTGCAGAAATCCCGGGATAACTCAGTAGGAAGCTTGAGTCATCCGTAATTCCAAAAGATTCTGAGGAGGACATAGCCAACGCCGTGGAAACACCACAAAGGCCACCTGCTCAGGAGGGGCAAGCAGAGGCTCTTTTAAGATGTGATACCTGGAGTCTTGAAACCGTGTTGGGTTCATGCTTCATAGCGAGGCTGGCGGCAGAGCGAGAGAGGGGGATGGATCGTATTCCCGCACGGTGGAAGGTCTGCGTCCTGGGCTTTCTCCCCACAGGCCCCAGCCGCGCACCCAGGTGTCAAGGTGAGACATGGCACCGCATGGGCACGGGCCCTGCTCTGCTCCCTCAGGGTCTGGGGTTCCTGGAAGGTCACTGGGTTTCTTCTCATCTTCCTGCCACCTGATTGCTGCATGCAATCCACTGAGTGGCTCTTGCGCAACTCCCCCCATCGCCCAGTCCCACGCGGCGGGTGGGATGGCTCCCTGCCTCTGTGTGCGCTCAAGTCAACACGGTTCTGCATCCAACTTTTACTTCCTTTGGATTCCTTCTCAGGCTGTTATCTCTAGAAACGATATTACGGAATCAGAGGCAATGACCGTGTGATTACTCTTTGCTTCCCCATCCCCCTGACAAAAAAAAAAAAAAATTTAAGTCTGTTTATTTATTTAAGCAATCTCCACAACCGGACACGGGGTGGGGCTCAAACTCACAACCCCCTACTCAAAATCAAGAGTCGCATGCTGCACCAACTGAGCCAGCCAGTTGGTCCCAAGAATCTGAGTGTGAGCAGAGGCACAAGAGAGAATAATTTCAATTGGAAAAATTAAAAGAGATAAAAAGCTGAAATTAATTTTAATAATACATTTAACTTAACCCAATATATCCAAAGTTATCCTTCCCTCATATAGGCCATATAAACATTTATTAATGGGCTTTTTTTCCCGTTCTTCTCTCTGCACGAAGACTTAGAGACATAGCAGGTGCTGTCCCGGGCAGGGCAGGCCTCATTCAAGGGGATTTGTGTCCCAGGCCACGAAGCCCTAACGCAGAGAGCAGGTGAGGAGCGGGACCCCATCTTCTTTCCTCCCATGGAGGCTTTGTTGGAGGCCTCTTGCAACTCCCGCTAGGACACCCCAACACACCCGCATTCTCTCTGAAAATTTTGGGCCTCGCAGCTGCCTCAAATCATTAATTTCTCTCAAGGGAAAAAAAGCCAGCTGTTTCAATACCCAGGACTTCATCATTAGTGGCTCTGGAAAGAAACAGAGGGCCTCATGCTCCCTACTTTTTTTAACACACTCAGCTAGATGAGGCAGGAAAATGCTGCTGGGAAGACATGTCAGAAAGAAAGTTCATGAACTGTTTCACGTACGCCAGTGTTTATGAGTGTTTGTGTAGCCATCTGCCTACACTATACAACTTGGTTGTGTAGGGGTTTTTTGGCGTGCTTTATTTATTTTTTTAAGATTTCTTATTTATTTATTCATGAGAGACACAGAGAAAGAGGCAGAGACACAGGCAGAGGGAGAAGCAGGCTCCCTGCGGGGAGCCTGATGCGGGACTCAATCCCAGGACCTTGGGGTCATGCCCTGGGCTGAAGGCAGATGCTAAAACCCTGAGCCACCCAGAGATCCCTGGTGTGTGTGTGTGTGTGTGTGTGTGTGTGTGTGTGTGTGTTTAAAGCAAGTGCTAAATAAACGCACAGTCTCTGGAATTCCCGGTAAGGGGACAGTATGACTTCTGTCACTGACTCCCCAGAAATGCCTTTTGGGGAAGTGAGAGCCAGGGCTGGGGCTGGGTCGTGACTGTGCTCAGCCACCCACTGGCCCTGAGGCCACTCAGACTTGCAACATGCTCGCTGGGAGGGTGAGCATGTTGCTGGAGTGGAGGAGGAGAGACCTTTGGGAGGCCGGAGCTCCACCCCCAGGTTCCACAGGGCCTCTGCTTCCCTGCCGGCTGTTCAGTGCCTATAGCCACAGCTGAGATGGTAGGTGGACGCCAGGTGGCAGGCCGGGCTGGGTCGCTCTGGAATCAGGGTGCAGACTGTAGATCTAAACTGCCTGCCTGCCAGTATCCTCAGAGGTGAAGTGCAGCCACAGGTCAGGGGAGAGGCCTGTGGGTCATTCATTTGCATAGTCCTAAATCCCTCTGGATTGCTTACTGGATCCAGGTGAGGTCTGGGCCCTGCAGACAGCGGTAGAGAGCAGCCCTGCCCAGTGGAGCTGACTGGTCCGCATGGGTGACAGTGAACCTGTGAACCACAGGACGGACAGCAAGCCCCTAGGGCAGGAGCAGGGGCAGGGGCAGGGCAGGGGCAGAGTGTGTGGGCCCAGCTGGAGGAGGAACGCGTCCCTCCCAGCAGTGACAACTTGGGTTCTGCCTCCCACTCGGCCCGCCTAGCACCCGCCAACCTGGCTCCTACTTCAGAGAGAACAGGGGTGTTGGCTCTCCCTGCTTCCCACCCCCTGGGCCCCAGCATGCCTCTCTCCATCTTCCTTCCCTTCGGGCTGGGAAGAGGTCTCTCTTCTCTGTATTGCCTTCCTGTCTCCTGTCCCGACACGTTCATGGTTTAGAAGCACCTTGAAGCCCCTCGTATTCTCAGTGAACCATCTTTCCTCTGCCTTCACGTCCAACCCGCTCTCACCTCTTGGGTCTCCATCACTCTGACGGTGGAGCCCCCATCAGGATCTCATCAGCCACAGAGGTCACGGGGTGCGTGAGATCCCAAGTCTGTCCTGAGGGCCGGATGAGCACTGAGAACCCCCTGACCAGGGCTGGGCCTCTAGCGGGAGTACGAGCTACATAAGACAGTCTTTGCTCCTATGTCACATTCACTTATATCCTCTGGGGACTCTGGATACGATCCTAGGATGCTCCCCGCGCTGGCCAACACCCTAGGGAATCCAAGGAAGCAGTCCCATCCCCTGAGGAGCCAAGAAGTCATTCGCAACCTAGTACTGATCAGGTTTTCTTCCTCAGAGTCTGGCACTCTCCGGCAAATGAGTTTGAATGGACAGGAAGCAGGGGGCGGGGGTGGGTGGGGAGCATGGGACTTTTGCAGCAACTTGATGACACAATTTCAGGCATTGTGACAAGCAAACAGGAGAGGTGTTTGGTTCGAGGAGTCTTTTGGAGGGGCTTGCACTCCACCATGCCAGTGCTACGACTGCCCCTGACTGTGGGGTTGGAGGAGGCAGGGCAGGGTGTGCAGATAAGCCTCCCCTGGGCTCACCCACCCCAGCTGTGGGCTCTGCTCTCTGGCCGGACACGTTCCTCCCTGGAACTGTGCTCATTAAAAGGACTAATTGCTGGGCAGCCCCAGTGGCGCAGCGGTTTGGCGCCGCCTGCAGCCTGGGGTGTGATCCTGGAGACCTGGGATCGAGTCCCACGTCGGGCTTCCTGTATGGAGCCTGCTTCTCCCTCTGCCTGTGTCTCTGCCCCCCACCCCCCTCTTTCTCTATGAATAAATAAAATCTTTTTAAAAAAATAAAAATAAAAGGACTAATTGCCGAGTCCCACCCTGGACCCACAGATAAGAACTGGGAAGGGGCCTGGGACCCTGGCATCTGCATTTTCATGCATCTCCCAAAGCCCCCGTTCGGCAGTCACACATGAAAGCTCCACTGGTTTCAGGGAGACCTGGGGTGGGGGGTTGGCTTCTGAATTTTCCACTTGCTAGCTCTGCGACCCTGGGCCACTGACTCAGACCTAAGTCTCTGCTGTCTTCTCTGTAAATGGGCTTATAACCAGAAGCCGCCGTTGTGAGACAGAGCATGCAGAGCACTTCTGGCCTGGGCTACGTCAGCGCGCAGAGCGTGTTGCTTTTCTGAGACGTATTTTCATACTGCGGTTCTTGCTGTGGGGAACGAGACGTGGCCCACGGCTGAGGCCCTGCTGGAATTGGAAGCCCTCGGGTGAGGGTTCTGCTTTCAGTTCTGTTGTGAAAAGAAAAGCATGCACCAGCTTGGTGTCCACCCCGCAGCCTAAGAGAAGCATGAACTCTGTCTGGTCCAATGGCACTGACCTGGAATCTTGGGTCGTCAACTCCCAGCTGCGCTGCCTCTAGCAAATTGCTTCACCTCCTGGCGCCCCATTTCTACTGCGGGTGACAACAGCACCTCCACCGGGGAGGTTGTAATAGGAATTCAGAGACAAAAAAAAAAAAAGGAATTCAGAGACAAAGCGCACGTCACTCAGGGAGAATTTTATGAAAACAAACAAACAGGGAGCACCTGGGTGGCTCAGCGGTTGAACGAACATCTGCCTTTGGCTCAGGGCGTGATCCCGGGGTCCTGGGATCAAGTCTTGCATTGGGTTCTCTGCGAGGAGCCTGCTTCTCCCTCTGCCTGTGTCTCTGCCTCTCTCTCTATGCTTCTTGTAAATAAATAAATAAAATCTTAAAAAAAAAAAAGACAAACAAAACCACGGTGGCCAGGCACCACCCCAGATCAGTTAGAGAGTTGGATGTAGAGCAGACAAGCAGCGGTCTTTCAGGCTCCCTGAGTGATTCCAAGGTTCAAGCCGGGTGAGGGTTGGGAACCTCAATATTCTTTCAGTTTTTGCCCAGAGCCTGATACGTGCATCCAAGCTCCTCGACAACTAAAATCTGAGGGGCGCTCCCATGGTGCCTCTTCCCTTCCTTCCTCCAGGTGTGGTGTCCACCAGATGCTCCTCCAGGTGATGGCACCTGAGGTCCGGCCTGCAGCTCCTGATCTCCTCCCAGCAGCTGGGACCCTGGGTCTGCACACCTGTGCGCTTGGCCCCTCTCCTTTTGCTGTGCTCTGGGACTGCTGACCTGGGCCCACGATGATGATTCCTCTTCTGGTCTATACAGGGCCAAGGGTGCCCCTCGCCCTGGCCCCCAGGGCCCTGCCTCACCTATGAGCCCCAGTCCTGCCTCAAGAACCTCCCTGTGTCAGACTCTCAGACTCTCAGACTCTTGACAACAAAGATATTCCCTCCCATGGGGCAGAGACACCTCCCAGAAATAGAGACCCATGTCTGACCCCAAGCCTCATGACAGGTCCCTACTGCTTCCTGATGAGGTCAGTGACCTTGGGCCCCAGGCCATGGACGTCTGTCAAAGATAGCAGAGCCCCTCCTAACTTTTCCTCCCTTTTCTTCCTGACTTTTTTTTTTTTTAAGAATTTTTTTTAATTTTTTATTTATTTATGATAGTCACAGAGAGAGAGAGAGGCAGAGACACAGGCAGAGGGAGAAGCAGGCTCCATGCACCGGGAGCCCGATGTGGGACTCGATCCCGGATTTCCGGGATCGCGCCCTGGGCCAAAGGCAGGCGCCAAACCGCTGCGCCACCCAGGGATCCCTCTTCCTGATTTTCTACTGGCAAAACACAAGCATGAGCCCATGGAAGTGCTTGTGCGGGCGTCTCGTCCTGAGGTGAGAACCCGAGGTGGTCTGTGGGGTGACCCTACACGGCTCCAGCCTGTGATGGTGTCAGGCCACAGCCAAGGGAGAAGTGATGGCGCAGGTGGAATTGAGGTGGCTGCTCAGCAGCCGGGGAGACAAGATCATCCTGGGTGGTCCGGGCAGGAAACAGAGTCCAAAGAGGAAGAGGAGGCAGACGTGGCTACAGAGGGACTGCCAGGGACATGCCACCCAGCTGGTTCTGGGCATAAGGAAGGGGCCACGGCCCAGGAACACGAGTGGTCTCTCGAAGCCAAACAGAACAGGGAGATGAATAATAAATAAATAAAATATTTTAAAAATAGTTTCTTTTGATTACTAAGCCGACTGAGTTCAGTTGGTAAAATTTGGCAATGCTCATTTTATTTTTTTTAAGAAAAAATAAAGAAAAAAATTAAAAATTAAAAAAAAATAAAAGAGGGGCAGAGAGAGAGGGAGAAACAGATCCCCCTGCTGATCTTGGAGCCCCACTCAGGGCTCAATCCCAGGACCTCGGGATCATGACCCGAGCTGAAGGCAGATCCTTAACCAACTGAGTCACCCAGGCTTCCTTATGTGGCATTTCCTTAAGTCCAGTGCCCTGTGACCTCCCTGGACCCGGCAAAACCAAATTTCATGGGGCCCTCCTGAAAGCCAAGTTCCCAGTCTCTATGCTTCTCCTTTTTCCCCTATGTTCTTCTTCCTCTATTGTTTTCGTTGGCACGTCCTGAAAAGGTGATTTACGATAAAACCTCTGCTCAGTGCCTGCATGATGGTCAGGCTACCTGGTTAACTGACAGTTCACCCCGTTAAGACTAAATCCCCAGCACACCCACAACGACCATGGATAAATGGCAAAAGAATAATGCTTATTGAAAAGTTGAGCAAAAAAGCTGCAGAACGATGCGCGTACAAGACCACTAGTTACACACAATTGGTATGGCCAAAAGACGTTCTATTTGGTCAAGCCAAACCTTCACTAAAACAAACAAACAAAGTTTGGAACTGAAAACCCAAATTACAGTAGAAACAACATCAAACATCATAAATGAAGACACGATGCCGGTAATATAAACAGGTACTTAGAGTGAGCCAAGTCAGAAGTCTTTGTAGGAATCAGAGCCTTAGCTTACTTTACCCCCGTTCCCCTGACTGGGTCTCCGTTTATTTTATTTTTTTTAAAGATTTTATTTATTTATTCATGAAAGACACAGGGGGGAGAGAAAGAGAGAGAGAGAGAGAGAGAGGCAGAGACAGGCAGAGGGAGAAGCAGGCTCCATGCAGGGAGCCTGACATAGGACTCGATCCCGGGACTCCAGGATCATGCCCTGGGCCGAAGGCAGGTGCTAAACCACCGAACTACCCAGGGATTCCCTGGGTCCCCGTTTATATTGCTAATATTACTCAGAAGCATGAATTGGAAGTGGCTCTGTATGAACATGCATGAGTTTCCATTTAGCTAATACCAGGGATATGCCAGGCCTCAAGGATCTTTTTTTTTTTCAAGATTGTATTTATTTATTCATGAGAGACACACAGAGAGAGGCAGAGACCCAAGCAGAGGGAGAAGCAACCTCCCTGGGGGGAGCCCGATGTGGGACTCAATCCCAGGACCCCGGGGTCATGCCCTGAGCCGAAGGCAGATGTTCAACCACTGACCCACCCAGGTGATCCAAGGATGATTTTTTTTAAATTTTAATATCCAAATAGAGTGCTCACGCCCTGGATGAGGGGTGCCCCGTCCCTCCCCCAAGAGCTCCCCGCTTTCCTATTCCTAGGAATCCCACCTGCAGGCTGCTCCCCACTGGCGGGGGCCTCACGGCTGCTGTTTTACTCACACATACATTACCCCTGGTTGGAAAACCACCACCCACATGTCATTACTCCCCCGGCTCCATTCCTACAAACTTTTATTGTGCAATTTTACTGCAGATTTGATGGTGACAAAAGATTACAGCACAATATGACAGGGGCAACAGCTTCAGACTGAACATTAGTCATCACTATCCTATGAGAGCATTGGTCATCTTCCACCGCGGGGACCTTCCAACAATCCTCAAACCTTCTGCTCTCTTGTTTCCTTTTCTTATCTTTTTTCCCTCTTTTTCAGCCCAGCTTTACTGAGATATGATTGACTTCTAACATTGTGTGGGTTTAACATGTAGAGCGTCACTGGCCGGCACCGCTGCCATGTTGTAGAGGAGGACACACCGATGCTCAGAGGGGCTTCAGGACTTTGCCTGAGGTCTTCCGGCTGCGCAGGGGGAGGGTTTGCCCCAGCCAGCGCCTGCCCAGCCCCTAAGCAGAGGTAGCCCCTCCACATGGTAGACAACGGCCCCCCACCCCTCCCTGCCAGATGCTCTTGCTCCTGCATCATCCCTCTGTCTCCATTCTCCTCAGGGTCTCATTGCGATGGATTGGTGGAGGGACAATTTCTGGATCATCTTAGCTGTGGCCATCATTGTCGTCTCCACGGGCCTGGGCCTTATCCTGTACTGTGCCTGCAGGCAGCTGCTTAGACAGGGTAATGGTGGTATCCCCTGGGGCAGGTGGAGGGAGCAGATCTGGGGTGCATATCCTTGTGCATCAGGGATAAGATGATTTGTTCTGGGCCTGTATTGGCTGAATTTTGGATTAAGCATCATGTGCTCTGGGTTTGAGTCCTAGCCCTCCCACTAGCTTACATCTCTGAGCCTCGGTGTCCCCATCTGCACAGCAAAGGGAGGGAGGGTAACTCCCGTCCAGGAACTCCACAGGCCCCCGCAGGGTTTGGGTGAGGGCAGAATCTGTTTCAAGGCACAGGATGCTCCAGCGCTTTCTCTCTCTGGTGTGGCTGCTGGCTTACCTCCGGGACTTAGGAGATAGCTCAGATCCAAGGAATGTCAAAGGTTGTCTCAATTCCAAGCCCATCAAGTTGTACACATGTTAAATACATGGGAATATATACAGCTTTTTTGTAGGTCCATCATCCCTCAACAGAATGGGTTTGGTTTTTTTTAAGATTTTATTTATTTATTTATTCATAAGAGACACAGAGAGAGAGGCAGAGACACAGGCAGAGGGAGAAGCAGGCTCCCTCTCGGGGAGCCTGATGCGGGACTCAATCCCAGGACCCCGGGATCACACCTTGAGCCGAAGGCAGACGCTCAATCCCTGAGCCACCCAGGGGCCCCCAAAGCAGGTTTTTTACAAAAAGACTGTCTTAATGCATGAAAAATGAGCTTAGTCCGTGACCAACACGTTGGCCATCCCGGTTGCCTTCTCTAAAGTCATACTCTGAATTTTCCAGAGTGCAAGCTGCCTTGGCCAGAGGTTGTTGGCATCCTCAGAATATAAACGAGCAGCTTCCTGAAGGCCCTACATGAACTTTAGATGACCTACGCGCAGGTTTCCACTTTGCTGTTCACGTCCCGAAACACGAAATCCTTGACTTGATTTGATGGTGTGTTTTCTTGAGATCCTACCCCTCTGTTGACCTGCAGAGGGTAAAGAGAGTGAGAGGGGTGGCCAGCTCCCCTGGGGGGCAGCCTGGACAGGCACCCCTCAGTGCCCTGGGCCTGCCCTGAAAGGTTAGACCACACAAGGAGTGAGACCCTGTCATCCTCCTCAACCTCTTTTTGTAGATAAGCCAGTTAAGGTTCAGAGAGAAGCCAAGCCTCAATGAGGCCACAGGAGTTGGGGGCAGAGTGGGGACCAGAGCTTGCATCCACCGGGCTGAACATTAGTCCCTTCACCCCTTGGCGGCAATTGGTTTTTTAAAGACAAAGCATATTCTGGGTCCCATGGTCCTCTGTCCACCTGCCTTCTTAAACTGTTTCCTTTTTTAGATACGGACGAAAGCATGACCCTAAAACAAAAACCTTACCCCATTCTCTTTTATCTCAACCCACTGCTCTTCACATGTAGGTTATAATTAGCAGTAACGTGTAGGTCCAGCACACCACAGTTTATGAACGGCTTTTCTCATTCTTTCTTTCATTTCCCCCCCAACCACACTCTGGGTTGCTCATTCCACCACTATTTCTGGGCACTGAGGAAGCAAGCAGGGTCCACCCTCGTGAATTAGCCAAAGGCCGGAAGACTTAAAGTCAGTCTCCATCCCTTACCTGCTCCGTGTCCCCACAGTGGTTCTTCCCAACTCCACCCCAAAACACCCTGAACACACTCAGTGTCTGAGGGCCTCTGAACTCTAAAGTCACATCTTCTGCTAATTCCTCCCAAATGAAATATGCTTATTGGATTCCTCTTAGGCAAGAAGTGGGAAATTGCCAAGCCCTTGGAAGAAAAGCGAAGAGATGATGAGAAGATGTATGAGTAAGTCAGGGGAACCGGTTGGTCTTTTCTGTCTAGAGAGCCCCGCGCTCACACCCGTCCCTGCACCTGCACTTCTCCGCGGGATGCCCTTGACGCCTACTGCACCTGAGCAGCCAGTGAGCAGTCACATGTGCCAAGTCCCCCTGCACCAAGGGGAAAAGGATTTGGGCTTTTGGGGCCTCAGGGCACCGTCTGGGGCTCCGCTCTCCAAGTCGTCCTGGGCTCGTCTCATTTCGTAGAGGTCACAGGTCAAGCTCTGTGTGCTGGGCCCACCACTTAGGGTTAGGCCTACCCTCCTGTCCTTTTCAAGATTTTATTTTTAAGTCATCTCTACCCCCAAAGTGGGGCTGGAACTCACACCCCTCCTAGGTCAAGAGTTGCAGGCTTGCTCTACTAACTGAGCCAGCCTGGTGTCCCCACCCTCCTTTTCTTTAGATGGATCACAAGTGTAGTCTGTTTAAGGCTGGGTGCTTAAGGAAAATAGGCCCCTTGTTCTACTTCTGTATTTTGTGATATATTTGGGGCTTTTATGATTGCTAAGCGTTGGGCATAAACCCAGGTTCACCTTTAGGGTTGATGACTCTCTCGAGAAGGACTCACAGGACCCAGAAAAGCTACTGTAGTCACACTTACGGGATATTGTAGTAGAAGGGCACAGAGTAAACTCATCAAAGTGGAAAGTGTGTAGGGTAGAGCCCAGGAGAAATCAGGGGCAAGCTTCCAGGAGTCCTCTCCCAGTGTGATCTCATGGAGCAGGCTTTCTCCCAACGTGGGTTTGTGGCACCATGTGCAAAGCACGGCCAGCCAGATAGGCTCACAGAGCCTTGGTTCCAGCTGTAGAGTGGATAATTCATCATAGCCTCCAAAAGGGCTGGAGATGGAGTGTATACTATCCAGTGCCGCTTGGCTTCTTTGGTGAGCTGTGTTTTGTGAGTGTCATGCCATGTGTGTGGTTGTAGACGGCCCACCCTCACTCCTATAGTCTTCCACGGTGGGAGTGCACCATGACGAATTTATCCACTCTGTGGCCAGTGCACACCTTGGTGGTGTGCAGTGTGGGGCTGTTGTGCATGGTGCTGGGATGGATATTCGGGCACACGTCTTCTGGTGAGCACACGCAAGCCTTTCAGCAGAGTGGGCCCACAGGCGTGGACTGTGGTCACGGAGGTGGGCTGCGGTCACACATTGTGTGCACAGGTGGCTTCAGGAACTCTTGTGTCTCTGCAAATCAAAGCGCACCTGGTGCTTATTACCTCCCCTGCCTGAAACTGCCTGGGAAGGCACGCTCCATGCTAAGTCCAGCTGGTCCCCGGGCACAGAGGCATCCTCTTCTTTACAAATGGTATACAAAGGGATCCCTGGGTGGTGCAGCGGTTTGGCGCCTGCCTTTGGCCCGGGGCGCGATCCTGGAGACCCGGGATCGAATCCCACGTCGGGCTCCCGGTGCATGGAGCCTGCTTCTCCCTCTGCCTGTGTCTCTGCCTCTCTCTCTTTCTTTGTATGACTATTGTAGATTTAAAAAAAAAAAAAAAAAGCTATATAGCTTTAAAAAAAAATGGTATACAAAACCTAGAAAAGGCGATGCCTCCTGCTTTCAGGGACCAAGGTCTGAATGTTCAGCGCTGTCCTTCTTCTTCTCATGCTGACCACCAGCATGGTCAGAACCACACCCTGATCTCTCTCTCTCTCCAGGAATGTTAACAATGAACCGCTGGTTCAGTTGCCCCCTCTGCCACCCAGAGGTCTGCTTTTTCCAGAACACACATGTAAGTATCTGTCTCTGATCGCAGTTTCCTTCGGGGTAACAAATGTATCTGAATATCTCAGCTCAGGCTGCCCAGGACAAAGTCCCATAAACCAGGTGATTTAAGCAATAGGAATTTTCTCGTGGTCCTGGAGGCTAGAAGTCCAAGACTGAGGTGCCAGCCAGTGTGGCTGGGGATGCTGGGGTGGGTAGGGAGAGAGGGAGGGAGGGAGGGAGAGAGACAGTGAGTGAGCTGGTGTTTCTTTTTATAAGGAGACGAAGCCTATGAGATCAGGGCCCCACCCTTGTGACGTCATTTAGCCTTCATTACCTCCATAGAGGTCCCGTCTCCGACACAGCCTCACTGGGGGCTGAGGACTTCAACATATGAATGTTGTAGGGATGCAAAACTCAGTCCAGAACCCTGGAATCTGCAGACGGTAGCATCCTTTTGGAAGGGACAGACAGGTCGGAAAGGGGACGGGGTAAGCAGCAACGCTCCCAGCTGTCGCTGTGTAAATTCAAACCCCTGCTTGGAGCATGAGTCAAAAGGAACATGGGGGTGTCACTGGGCCTACTGCACTGGCCGCTGGAAAAACTCCGCCTGGTCCCCTTGACTGGAATGTTCCTCTCTAAGCTGCTTACATAGGGGCCTCACTTCATCCTTCACAAGTCAGCTCAAATGTCGGCATCTCGTGGCGCCTAGAGGGGCTGAGTCAGTTAGGTATCCAACTCTTGGTTTCGGCTTGGGTCACAATCTTCAGGGTCCTGGGATCGAGTCCCACGTCTCCTGCTTCCTCTGCCTCTTCTCCTCCCCCGTTCTCTCTCTCTTTCTCAAATAAATAGATAAAATATATATTTTTAAAATGTCAGCACCTCAAAGAGGCCACTGCCGCCTACCCTCTGTAAAGCGAAGGCCATTATCCAAAATTGTCTCATTTCATTATTACTCAGTTGTTTACGACCCGTGGAACACAAAGCCCTGGGAAAACAGGAGCCTTTCTTATCTTGCTCACCATGCCTTAGCCACTGCTGAGAGCAGTGCCTGGAGCTTAGGAGCTCATAAGAACGTATTGCTCACACAGATAAATCCTAATATGAGCCCACATTCATTGAGCAGCCCTGTGCGAGGCACCTTACAGACACCATCTCATGCCATGTGCTCAACAGCATTATGAGGCAGGTTTGTGGTTATTCCCCTTTGGCAGATGAGGACATGGAGAAACAGAGATGTTCAGTGACTCACCCGGGGCCACACAGCATGTGACAGCTCGGGCCTGGGTAGGAACCGGGGGTCTGACTGCAGTGCCCTGCGGGAAATGAAGGGTGGTCCTCTCTCAGGCCTGCGTGAGGAAGACGAGATTGTGGTAGAGCCACTCTGGTCCCATCTGAGGAGAGCTGGCTGTCTTGCTTTTCTTCCCCGTGGCCACTTGGGTGCTTGTGCTACATACCTGTTCCCTAATTCCACGTTCTGCAAACACCACCATCCCCTTTCCTTCTGAACAGAGATCTGTGCCTAAGTAATTACGGGAAATTCTGAAAAACACTGTAAGTCACTGTGAGGGATGTGCCAGAGAAGAAATGTGGTTTGCATCACTTCCCCATGAGAATGAGGCTCCCACACAACTCTACTCATCTGGGTACTAGCTCAGGTCGGCGTGTTGTCTACACTTCTGTTTCATGGTTCCCATGCCATGTGTGTGGCGTGCAGGCAGAGGGACCCGGGAGCCAGGGTGTCTGACCCACATCTGCCTTTCACTCACTTGCGGGATCCCGAGGCTGGGTCATGTCTGCTCATCTACAACTCCCACAGATGGGGTCGGGTCCACCAGGGAGTGGGAAGGTCACCCAGACCCATGGAAATCACGCTGAGTCACTTAGTCAAAACCACGTAAACACACAGTAGCTTTGCCTCTAAGGATTTATTTGCATGTTCTAGTCCCACAGGAACCCCCAAGTCAGCCATCGAGCACATACTCACTGGTCAACAAAGTGAGAAACAAGAAGACGGTTTCCATCCCGAGCTACATTGAGCCTCTGGATGACTACGATGATGTTGAAATCCCCGCCAATATGGAAAAGCAGCGCTTCTGAGACAACCGTTCCTTCTTTTTTGACAAGCCCAAGGGGGTTCACCCAGCTTTTTAAACCAATCGAGAATGAGTGAACTGCCATAGGTCATGGGATCCTGAAAGCCAGTGCTCACGTAGTGGACCTCCTTTAAAATCAACACCTCCTGAAGCTCAGAGCATCAGCATCCAGCAGAACCCACGCTGAGGATCTGCCCTGCGGACCTGGAGGGCTCAGGCCTTGAACTCCTGTCCATTGGTTCCTTCAGGAGGACCTCCGGGGCCTGTGGCTCTCCGACCCCCTGAACCTGTGAGAAACACTCCTCCCCCTTCCTCTCTTTCGTTTGGTTCTAAGTGATGCTACATTTTGGTGTCTGACTCCAGAGCCTTCAGGCTCCCACCCCCACCTTGGCCCCCCCGGGTCCTGCCCACCTCCTTGCAGCTTCTGCAAGGGTGAGTATGGCTCTTGCTTCATGTGAACCAACCCCCCAACATGCACCCCAAACCCCAGTGCCTCCCCATGACCTTGGCCAGATGGACCTCAGAGATTCAGGTTCTCACCCATCTTTTCTTGTGCTTCCCACTTGTATCAATCAACGGGGACAGATGTGATCTTGGGGGGCCAAAGCACACACGTTACATGCAGCTGTGTCATTTTGCACTATGTGCGGGGTGAGGGGGTACAGGAAAGGCAGGTTTCCCCAGGGAAAAACCATGGGGAAGAGGAAAGAAAGGGACAGTGAATGGGCAGATTCATATGTGAGTCCCTTGGGTGACTTTCTGTGCAGACAGCAGCAAGGTCACCGCCCTGTCCTGCTGCAGCAGTGCCTGCATCCTCTGGAACCCCATCAGTCCCCTAGCGCTGACTGGCAGGGTCCCCGGGCTTGACGCATCCTCAGTGGACCCGAGGCGCTGATGGCCAAGCCTTCCCTGGGGAACCCGGCACCGAGCAGGCTCACGGGGAGAGCACTGAGGGCCTCGGGAAGGCGAGCAGGGCCCCTGGGGCCGAGCCCCTCCTCAGAGACGGACATGTGTGCCTGCCGCCGCCAGCTGCTGGGATGGCCTCGCCGCTGCCTGCTGCCCTACCAGGGGGGACGGACAGTGGCACATGCGCTTCCTCTCGCCTATATCCCAGGACGTGTGGATGTCCCGCCGCCCGGGGTCACCACCGCCTTGCTGTGGGGCATGGCCCTGTGGCCCCTGAACTCATGAGCCAGAGAGGACTCCCTCCCCAAGTTACAGGGGAAAGATTAATACGCCAAAGGACAGAAGAGTTTGGCCCGCGTGCTCTCCCTCTTACAGATGTTTGGCAAACCATCCAAGTCTACGACGGGAGTTAAAAGCAAATACCAGGGACAGGTTACCTCCTACCTCCTCCCTCCTCCCTGGTGTCTGGGATGGCACCATCTCCTGTACTCCTGCCACACACACCCCAGGCCATACCCAGATGGCTGCTCTTCCGCGGGCTCTTCCCAGTCCGTGCCCCAACCCTGCTGGAAGAAGGAGCAATGGGGCCACCTCTGTGGGCTCAGGGCCCTCTGCTCATGACTCCAGCCATGCCTCATCCTGGGTCCCAGACCTGCTGCCCCAGGAACCCTCCCCCTCAAGTTCAACATATCCTGAAAGGAACCACGGCCCACCCCCAATCCCAGACTCCTTCTGCTGTGCTACCTTCTCAATCCCTGGAGTCAGAATCTGGTCCAGGGTGTGGGGTCCTCTGCTCCGGGGTCCCCACCTCCTGTGACTGTGCCTCTCCAGCAGCCCCCCAGGCAGTCTCCTGCCACTGACATCTCAGCCTCCGGTCCCCTTTCTACACAGCAGCCAGTGGTTTTTCCAAGGGGACATCTGACCACCCCATTCCCTTGCCTAAAGCTCTTCTTCACCCATTGCCCTCAGAAGAACTCCGAACTCCTTCATATAGGTTATGAGATTTGTCAAGATCGGGTCCCCAGGTGTCTCCTGCAACCTTCCTCTCCCCACTCCCTTGCAACTTCCAAATTTTTGGCTACAGTCATTTGAGATGACCTGGTCTGTAGTCCCCCTTGCCCCTATTGTTATGCGCAGCAACCTCCCACCTATCTAGAACATTCTTCCCCACCCTCTCATCCCATCTCTGCTTAGAGCCTTTCCTCTGAGGTGCTCTTCCCATAACATTAGCACCCTAGGATGATCTACTTACCCGTCCTTCTCCCCTACTACATTGACAGCAACGTGAGGACGGTGTTCTCTCCATCCATCCATCCATAGCACACTTCCCAGGCACTTCATGGATACTCAATAAACACGGCAAATGAATGATCAATTGAATGAATGTATGAACTTGGCCTTTTGGGAGCACATCTCCCTCTGTATTACAATGGCCTGATCACTTCCCCACCCTTCTTTCTAATCTGGGGCTCCTCTGGGGTGGAACTTGGCTGGCTCACTGCTAGACGCCCCATCACTAGCACAGACTCTGGCACGTGGTGGGGCCCTTAGTAAACATTTATCAGATGTTGAACATTGGCCAGAAAAAACCTACCAATCAGTTTGATCAAAGCAAACAAGCAGTTTCTCTCTGAGCCTGTATGATTTAGGGGAGATGTTATACTGGGTACCTGTAATAAAGCCTTTTTTTTTTTTTAACCAGTTTGGTTAAAAAAAAGAAAGTTGTTGCCAGTTTGGTTGATAGCATTATCAAGATTTGACGGGGCCTTTATGTGGATTCTAGCCCCCTAGGGGCCCCCAGGCCCAAACTCACCAATAAATAAAGGTAGAAATAAGACGGTTCCCATTCTGAGCATATGGAATCTAGAGGTGACCATGATGATGGCAAAATCCCCACAAATATGGAAGACCGCCATTTTGAAACACCCCTGTTCTGTCATCTTAACTCTTTTGGAACAGGTGGTTCACTCATATCACAAATAAGTGGGGGTAGCCCCGGTGGTGCAGCGGTTTGGCGCCGCTTGCAGCCTGGGGCGTGATCCTGGAGACGCTGGATGGAGTCCCGCGTCGAGCTCTCTGCATGGAGCCTGCTTCTCCCTCTGCCTGTGTCTCTGCCTCTCTCTCTCTCTGTCTCTATGAGTAAATAAATAAAATCTTTAAAAAAAAAAAACCAAATAAGTGGGCTATAGTTTTCTTTAAAAACAGTTAAGTCGGGGATCCCTGGGTGGCTGAGTGGTTCAGCGCCTGCTTTCAGCCCAGGGCGTAATCCTGGAGTCTCCGGATCAAGTCCCACATCGGGCTCCCCCCACATGGAGCCTGCTTCTCCCTCTGCCTGTGTCTCTGACTCTCTCTCTCCGTGTCTCTCATGAATAAATAAATTTAAAAAAACACACAAAAAAAACAGTTAAGTCTGATTTTTTATGATACAAGAACGATAGTTTTCAGGGAATGCTCAGGAATCACCAATCACAGATCTCACAAAGCATGTGTATCAGTCAGTACGGTGTGGACTGCAAGGAAGATGGCCCAACAACGAGGACTATTATGGCCTCACAAGACAACAAGCCTACAGGTAAACACTCCAGAATTCAGCAGGCTCCAAGACTCAGGAGCAGGGGCTGACTTTTCTTTGATTCTCTTAGCTGTACAATTCATGGTGCCAAGGCAGCTGCCACAGCTCTGGGCATCCATCACATCCCCCCACACGATAACATTTGAAGTTACAAAAGATCGGGGCAGTTCCTCCCAGATAGCTCTTTTAAGCAGAGAGGAAAGCTTTCCTAGAAGCCCCAGTGGCTTTCCCTGATGCATTATTGGCCTGGACTGGTTGGTGCACACGCCCAGCTGTGAGGGATGCTGGGGAGTGAACCACGGGCAATTTTCAGCCCGTTCTTGCTGGAGCTGGGCTTTGCCATGAAGGGAAAAGGGGGCAAGCGCTGCTGGATGGGTGACCTTGGGTCAGTTCACTTTCGGCAAATGACACTATTCATTATATGCTCTTGTTCCCGTTACCATGTTAGAGGCATTGGGGGTTCAGGGTTCCAGGGGTTCACCTTTTTTTAAAGATTTTATTTAATTATTCATGAGAGACGCACAGAGAAAGGCAGAGACACAGGCAGAGGGAGAAGCAGGCTTCCTGCAGGGAGCCTGATGTGGGACTTGATCCCCAGACCCTGGGGTCACGACCTGAACCTAAGGCAGACGCTCAACCACTGAGCCACCCAGGTGCCCCCAACCTAGGTACATTTAAAAAAAAATTTTATTTAGCATGAGAGAGAGAGAGTTGAGGGAGGGACAGAGGAAAAGAGAGAGAGAGAGAGAGAGAGAGAGAATCTCAAGTAGACTCTCTGTGAGCACAGAGTCCACCATGGGGCTCAATCCCAGGTCCCCAAGATCATGACCGGGGCCGATATGAAGAGTCTGACACTCAACTGACTGAGCCCCCCAGGCACCCTTCAACCTAAGATAATTTTACCTCCAAAGAAAAACTGCCAGAAAATGCTGAGTTATGCTTCAGGATATGCACACAGCAGTATTTAGGGGAAGGAATACGGGTGTTTGTGATTCACCCGAAATGCATCCAAAGGCAGGGTGGCTGGAGAGGCCGCAGGGGAGGCCTGAAATGAACGTGGACCTTCCTCCCACCACTCCAAGTGCAGACAGATCTGGGTCCACCCCACCTGCATCCCACCTGCTCACCCACTTCCTGGGAATCGGACATGGGGGAGTAGGTGCGTGTGGGTCAGAGACTGAGGCTGTGGCCCGACTCTCTCTCCAGGCAAAATAAGTCCGCCTACATGGTCAGCAAATGTCTCAGGCCCGCCACAATCCAAACCTCTCAACCAAGGACAACCATTCCTGACCTCGCCGTGTGGACCTCTCCAGAGCTACAGGGACCAGAGTCAGAGTGTGGCTCTGGGGGGTGGGAGGCCCGGCCATGCCGCCAGGGTGGAGGACTCTTGTTCGCCTCCCCAGGATGCAGTCTGCTCCTCCCAGCAGAAGCCCAGGATTTCCCTGTGGGCTCCTCTTCTTCCTCTTCTCTCAGGTGGTACCACATGTGTGGGATCTCACCCCACTCCCACATACACACACCCCCACCTCGGGGCTCGAGCTATGACCCAGCCTGGCCAACCAGAAGCTCTCACTTCCTCGGCCCGGTGACTGGTTGATGCTGGGAGGACCAGGGCAGGTGTTCACTTGCTGTCAGAGTGGACTTTCTAGAATACCAATTTGATTAGGTCAAGGCCCCGCTTAAAACTCTTCAGTGGGGTGCCTGGGTAGCTCGGCCTACTGGGCTTCTGGCTCTTGATTCCAGCGGGGTGGTGACCTCAGGGTCATGAGATGAGCCCTGCATAGGGCTCCAGGGTCAGCATGGAGTCTACTTGAGGTTCTCCCTCTCCCTCTGCCCCTCCTGCTCATGCTTTCTTTCTCTCTCTCTCAAATAAATGAATATATCTTTAAAAAATTTTTTAAAAAATCTTTCAGTGGCTCCCTTGTGCCTAGACAACCTCCAGACTCCTTAACATGCCATGCAAGACCCTGATAACCTGCTTCCCGCTGGCCTCATTTCAGCCTCCAGTCCTCCTACTTGCAGCACCCCCACCCCCCGACCCCTTCCCAGCATCAAAATGATGCCAAGGCTTTGCATATTCCTTCTTTCTGCTGGGACCATCTTTCTCCTGCTTCCCTACCTGACACGGTGACTCAACCCTTAGCACCCAGCTGCAGCCGCGCATTCTCGGGGAGGTGACCACCCCCCTCCACCGAGGCAGGCACACTCTTCCTCACCAGCCCTCTCACACTTCTCACAGTGCATAACTACCCCGCTCTCCGCAGTTTACACAGCTTTCGTTCCCAGCACAGGCCAGGCCCCTCCAGGATGAGGGTTACATCTTCAGACGAATCTCGATTCCAGTTCGCCCAGGACGGTTTTGGCTTTTGTGGGATGTCCCCGTGGGATGAATGGTGCCCTCTCCACTCTCCACGGCGTCCTGGTTTGGATGATGACTTATATGTTCACCGTACTTAAGCAGCATCTGCAAAGGTAGTTTTCCCGGGAATGCGCGAATAAGAGATCCTTCCTAGGGCTCATTTCTTCTACCAATTAAAGAGCTGAAGTAGATGACCTCTGACTTCTCCACTGCTCACACTGAATCAAGTAAATCAGGAATCTGAAAGGCTAAATCCAGCAGTTCTGATTCAGCGCTCCCTGGAAAAGGACCCTCTACATAGAATCAGAGAATTCTGCATTGCAACAACCTATTCACGCTTGCATCAGCACCCAAGAAACCTGGGGGCACCTGGGGGGCTCAGTGGTTGAGCATCCGCCTTCATCTCAGGGTCCTGGGATCAAGTCCTGTATCAGGCTCCCTGCAGGGAGGCTGCTTCTCCCTCTGCCTGTGTCTCTGCTTCTCTCTCTCTCTCTCTCTCTCTCTCTGTGTGTTTCCCATGAATAAATCAGTAAAATCTTAAATTAAAAAAAAAAAAAGAAACCATTACCTGCTATGACCCCATAAATATGTTAGATCCTCCTCAAGACATTTCCCGCAGTGACCCCACCAGTGGCTGCATGTGCTCCCAACAGAAGAAAACCAATTTTTGTGTGTTCTCAAGATGCATGTGGCATCAGTGGCATCGTTAGGGCCCAGACATGCGTCCTGAGCTGTCAGGTGTTCCCATTCCTCACCTGTACCTTCCGCCCTCCCCAAGGGCACGTGCACCTCTGCCAATGCCACATGGGGAACCAAGCCGCCCCTAGGTCAAGGCCGGGAGGCCAGAAGCCCTCCACCACTGATACACAGGCAGCAAGTGGCAGCGGCCACATTTCATGTTGGTAGAGCAAGGTGTGCCAGTTACTCTGTGCAAAACCATGGTAAGGAGCACACGATGGATACTGTGCCATCTCGATCCTCCAACTGTAAGACTCAGTGTCTTTACCCACACCTTACTGCCAAAATTCAGTGCAGTTAGTGTTAGATCAGCCACAGTTGAAGAATTTAAATATTCCACAATCGGGAAATAATACTAAATTGCTTAAAATACCCTTGGTCACTTATTAAGTGATCCTTACACTAATAGCCCGTGAATTTTTTTTTAAAATTCGATGCCTTGGCCTTTTATTTTATTTTATTTTTTTACAATTGGGTATCAGTGGAACATGGCTTTGGTTTTAATAAAAGTTGCAGAGGGGCACCTTAGTGGCTCAGTTGGTTAAGTGCATGCCTTCAGCTGGGGTAGTGGCCTCCAGGTCCTGGGATCGAGCCCCAAGTCAGGGCTCCCTGTTTGGCAGGAAATTTGCTTCTCTCTATCTCTCCCTCGGCCCCTCCTCACCGCTCATTCTCTCTCTTGCAAATAAGTAAACAAAACCTTTTTTTAAAAAACTTGTAGGAGGTGGCATTTACCAGAAATGAAATTTCCCTAATGGTTAAAAAAAGAAAAAAAAGCTTATTTGCATAACTTGTACACTTCTACCTCCCATGAGACACCAAACAAAAATAAATTTTCCAATACATTTCATGTTAGATCTCTACAATGCAAATCTCAGTGACCCAAGACAAACTTCCTCTGAGGACATTAAAAATAAATAGTACCTTGCCTTTCCCGCTATTGCTTAGAAAAGATACTCAATCGACATCTCATAGATCAAATCTCTGGTGTCCAAAGTGAAAAAAAAACATCTCTGGTGTCTCACTAACCTAGTTTAAAATAATTCCACAGTGATACCTGGGGGGCTCAGTGGTTGAGCATCTGCCTTCAGCTCAAGGCGTGACCCCAAGGTCCTGGGATCGAGTCCCTAATCGGGCTCCCCATAGGGAGCCTGCTTCTCCCTCTGCCTTAGTCTCTGCCTCTCTCTCTGTGTCTTTGGCTTGATAAATAAATAAAATCTTTTTAAAAATTAGGAAACATCTTCATATCTGCTTCTGCAGTGAACCCAACATTGACATCATGTTACTACGCCAGGATCTGCCCATCCATAGGGAACCACGGGATCCACAGGTGCTGCACTACCGCTGCTTTGCTCATCACTGTATTTTCACTGACTTAGAAAGCGTGGGCACATGGTGGGCATTCAATAAATATTTGTGGAAGTGAGAGAGGCAGTGAGGGAGAAAGGGCGGAAGTATAAATAGTGTCCTGAAACTCGCTTTAAAATGTAACTTGGAAAAAAAAAAAATGTAACTTGGTTTTATAGCCTTTTTTTTTTCTCACAAGGTAGACTTTTAGGTCACAGGTGGGAAGGGCCAAGAGTCATGTGATTCTCGATATCTGGTAAGTTTATTTTCTATCGTCTGAAAAGAAAAGATTTAAGACATTTTGAGCTATTAAGTCACTGCTGGCAACAAACCAGTGCCACCTAGTGGTCCACACAATTCTGGGCGAAATGGCCTCTGCTGTGAAGACAAAAATAACTGAATGTTTTGCCCGTGTTTGATTTGGGGGTTATTCAGAGAACTGAATCACTTACTAAAAGACCTTTCTAGAAGCAACATAACCATTGTTACCACTGTGATCTGATGTACATGAGAGGGTTTTCTGTGATCTGATGTACATGAGACAGTTTTGGTAAATTTGTTAACATTTCTCAGAGCAAGCGGTAAAACCAATGATTAAAACAAAGTAATAGAGATCCCTGGGTGGCGCAGCAGTTTGGCGCCTGCCTTTGGCCCAGGGCACGATCCTAGAGACCCGGGATCGAATCCCACATCGGGCTCCCTGCATGGAGCCCGCTTCTCCCTCTGCCTGTGTCTCTGCCTCTCTCTCTCTCTCTCTCTGTGACTATCATGAATAAATAAATAAAATCTTTAAAAAAAAAAAAAGTAATAGGAGCAGCCCAGGCGGCTCAGCGGGTTAGTGCCACCTTCAGACCAGGGCCTGATCCTGGAGACCCGGGATTGAGTCCCAAGTCAGGCTCCCTGCATGGACGCTGCTTCTCCCTCTGCCTGTGTCTCTGCCTCCCTTTCTTTTTGTGTCTCTCATGAGTAAATAAATAAATAAATAACATCTTAAAAAAAATAAAACAAAGTAATAGATCATATTTTTCGTTTAAAGATCATTTTAGGGACTCCTGGGTGGCTCAGTGGTTGAGCATCTGCCTTCGACTCAGATCATGACCCTGGGGTTCTGAGATTGAGTCCTGCACTGGGCTCCCCGCAGGAAGCTGCCTGCTTCTCCCTCTGCCTGTGTCTCTGCCTCCCTCTGTGTCTCTCATGAATAAATAACATCTTTTTAAAAAAAATCTCTTTCTTTCTCTCCTCTTTCCCTGACCTTGCCTGGTCTCTGATTTACATAGCGAGAGATTTTTAAAACTGCATGCAGTATGGGGCACCTGCGTGGCTTAGTCAGTGAGGCGTCTGCCTTCAGCTCAGATCCTGATCCCGGGGTCCTGGGATCGAGTCCTGCATGAGGCTCCCTGCTCAGCAGAGAATCTGCTTCTCCCTCTGCCTCTGTGTGCACTCTCTCTCTCAAATAAATAAATAAGATCTTAAAAAAAAAAAAACTGCATGCAGAAAAAGACAGGTGTGCATTGGAATTGCTCAATAAATGTTTGCTGCAGGGATCCCTGGGTGGCGTAGCGGTTTAGCGCCTGCCTTTGGCCCAGGGCGCGATCCTGGAGATCCAGGATCGAATCCCACATCGGGCTCCTGGTGCATGGAGCCTGCTTCTCCCTCTGCCTGTGTCTCTGCCTCTCTCTCTCTCACTGTGTGCCTATCCTAAGTAAATAAAAATTAAAAAAAAAGAAACAAATAAATGTTTGCTGCTGATACACATACAGGAGCCCAGTAAGTCTTGTGGAAGGGAAGGAGAGAGGATGGGGTGCCTCCCACCTCTATGATCCTAGAACATTAGAAGCCACAGTGAATCATGAAGATTTCAAAGGCCACCTAAAACCACTGCAGTAACAATGAAAATATTCGAGTGTCCTGAGCCTTCATCAGTAAGGAAACACTCCTGCCCTAAAGATGACTGTTGGGGTGGGGATGTCCTTGTTTTTTTAGATATTCATAATCTTTTTTTTTAAGGTTATATTTATTTATTCCTGAGAGACACAGAGAGAGGCAGAGACACAGGCAAAGGGAGAAGCAGGCTCCCTGCAGGGAGCCCAATGTGGGACTCGATCCCAGGACCCTGGGGTCATGCCCTGAGCCGAAGGCAGACGCTCAACCTCTGAGCCACCTGGGCATCCCCTAGATATTCATTATCTAAATCTCCACAATTATGAGTCTGGGTAGAAAAATTTCATCAAAATGTGAAAATCGTTAACCATCAACTAGCTTCCATTTAGTCTCCTTGCGAAAACTCCTTCCCACTTAACAATCACTCAGGTCTACCTCCACCTGTCACGCTGACAGCTTGTCTCTCAGGGGATGTATGATGAAGTAAAAATACTGTCAACGACAATTTATCACAAATTAAAGTGCCGCCTCTTCTGACAGAAGAAGAAATCCATCACCAAGTAGGTAAAAGTGATGGGAAAATGGCCTTAATCGTAAGTGAAGCTGTTGATGGACAGATGAGAATATGATGGAGCAAATGATGCTTCCGTTTGGAAGCATCTTTTATCACATAATCAGTTACTCCCAAATTTACTGGCTGAAAACAGCAATCACTTCGCTAGCCCCTTCACGTCTACAGTCAGGAATTCGCAGGGAGCTGGGCTGGGCAGTGCTGGCTCGGTCTCAGAGTCTCAGGATTTCAGGTGGCCGCAGTGGGATACAGGCCCCCCTCCTCACACCCAGGTACTCCGCCCAGGTTAACCCCTGACAGGTGTCTGATGCCCTTGGGATAAAGCCAAAGAGCATGCACGCGCTCCACGCCGTCACCCACGCTGGCCCAGGGTGGACATCGGCCACTTTCCCTGTCCCAACAACTGTCTCAGTTTTCGGGAACCCAACACCTGCCTTGTCGTGTCATCACCTGAGAGGCCTCCTAGCAATGTGGCTCCCTTCCCCATCCCCGCGGGAATCCAAGCCCCCCCATCAGAGCACCTCCTCCGTGGGATACAGGGATTGCTGGCGGCTGGACGTGTGACCCACACGGAGCCAATCAGCATCCTTTTCTGTGTAATTGCCACACACATTCTCCCACAAGCCTGAGAACTCAAATCTACCTCCGCCGAGAAAGACTGTATGAAACCAACACAGAGACAACCAAAATGAAGAGCTGGAGAGAAAGAAGTCTTTATGGCTGGTTTAAACTCCTGAATTCTGGCCTTCCCGGAAGTCAGTCTACCCCTGGACTCACTGTGTGTCCCAATGAGGTGTCTGTCCTCATCGGATGGGGGCCCCCAAATGTGGGGCGACCATCCTGTGGAGCTGGTGGTGCAGGAGGTCACAAGAACTCACCGGAGGCAGAAGAAAGGAGATAGTTTACTGAATACACTGCGAGGGAGCAGGTGCAGAACAGCAGAGGAGAGGCTGCCTGCCAGGAGGCGGCAGGCAGGGGCCGGTTTGAAAGGGAGAAGATGAGGAGTTCTGGGGACAAATGGAATTTCCTTTTTTGGTAACTGTGCCTGGTTGTAAGGAGCCCATTGGCCAGTTAGGGCTTATGGCCATTTTGAGGTGGGTCCTTTGACAGACAAGCCTGTGTTCAGCCAGGGGGTCACTGCGGGACCCTTTCTGGGTTCCATGGTTCAAGCCTGTTTGCCTAAACAGGCAAAGCCTCTACATTCCCTCCTACTGGTCGTTGATAACAAATTATCTGCAGTGGCTTCTTCCTGCTGAATGTGGGGTGTAGAGATGTCCCTCCTGAGCTTCTCAGTCCATGGGGGGGTGGTCCTGTGCAGTCATAGATCAGAGCATGGTATTACATTAACACACCACTAGGCCATTTGGGTGAAATTCCTTGGTGGTCAGGTCTATGGGTTTGGGGAGGGGACCCTCCTGGTATGGGCTGCAATCCCTGTTGAATCATCATTCGTATATGGAATTGCTGGATTCTAGAAGAGATAAGTTGCTTTTTATTATTTTATTTATTAGAGAGAGAGAGAATTCGTGCACAAGCAGGGAGAGTAGCAGGGAGAGGGAGAAGCAGGCTCTCTGCTGAGCAGGGAGCCCAACCCGGGACTTGATCCCAGGATCCTGAGCTCATGACCTAAGCCTAACGCAGATGCTTTACCTACTGAGCCACCCAGGTACCCATAGAAGAGACAAGTTAAACAAAGAGATTAAAGAAAAGGGACCCCTGACCTCAGGGGTCCTAAGAAGGGAAGAAGCCAAGAGAGCCATGAGCAGGTTTCTTTGCAGGAAATCCATCCTTGTGTTGCATGGTCTGGAAGGAGGAAGCCCAAAGCTTACTACGAGAAAGACAAACCTTGTCCCCCGAAGGGGTGATGATCGTATCATGACAGCAGGACATTGTGGGGGGCAGGGGTGCCAGGGTGTGGGGACAGCTCCTGGTAAGGTATGATTTCTGACCAAGTACATTCAGAGAGGTCACCCTGAAGGAAAAGTTCAAGAACGAAGCCTAGGAGAAATCATGTTTCGGGAGGAAAATATTCAGGGAGTTTTTTTTTTTTCTTTTTTTAATTTATCTATGATAGTCACACACACAGAGAGGAAGAGGCAGAGACACAGGCAGAGAGAGAAGCAGGCTCCATGCACTGGGAGCCCGACATGGGATTCGATCTCAGGTCTCCAGGATCGCGCCCTGGGCCAAAGGCAGGCGCCAAACCGCTGCGCCACCCAGGGATCCCTTCACGGAGTTTTTCTAAGATAAAACAGAATAATGGAATGTGAGAGAGTAGGGACAGGGACGGGCTGGATGCGTGGTCCCCTAGGCCCCTGGATGTGCATCACCCAAGTGTCATTTGAAGAACAGGTGTACATCTCCAACAGGCTAGCAACTGTGGCTTGGTGGAGGGCTCCTCATCTGCAGTCAGGGAGTTCTTGATTCTGGAAAGATGGCTCCAAAGGGACAAGCCGTGAAGTTTTACACCGCTGTTGGAGGGGTCAAGAGAACTTAGTATGGCCTGACCCAGACAGCTTCAAGTGGCTTTTTGTCCTGCAAAGAGTCTTGAGGTCTATGCAATCCCCAGATGTAAGCTCTGGATGTAGGTTACCTGAGAAACACGGGTCAGGTTCTGGATCGTACTGGTTTTAGTGGCCGTTAATGGTGGAGACGATTCACCCTAGGGAGAGGACATTGACAGATGACAAAATCTTCTACTCTGAGAGGTGAACCAATCATTACAGGGAAGGGAGGGATTGGCTTAAACTGTCAATGTGAATATTCATGTTAGTTAGAAGCCCTGTCCCATTTTAATGGAAATCTGGAGTCCATACACAACACTCTTGTTTTTAGAAAGCATAGGTTCCTCTGTGAGCTGCAGTCAGGATATTAAGGGCCATTCGGTTTTGGAGGGCCACCTTTTGAATTTGTGGGTGACCTCGAGATGGGTTTTATTAAAGGTGGTTGTCATGTACTTGGCTAAAACTTCTAGTTGCTATTTTATGTCAACAGAGGTGGCTTCTAGGACAAACACAGCAAAGGGATGAAACCATCAGGAAGTTTCTTTGGGGCACCTGGTGGCTCAGTGGGTTAAGTGTCTGCCTTCAGCTCAGGTCATGATCCTGGGGTCCTGGTATCGAGCCCTATGTCAGGCTCCCTGCTCAGCAGGAGAGCCTGCTTCCCCAACTCTGCCTGTCCCGCGGCTCCCCTCCATGCTCTCTCACTTTCTCTCTCAAATAAATAAATAAACCTTAAAAAAAAAAAAAGCCCTCTTTGTTTCATGTTTAGCCATAACAATATCCTAATTACAAGGACTCGCTGGCAAGTGGGAGAAGACTTTTCTTTTTTCTCTTTTTTTTTTTTTTAATTTTTTTGGAGAAGACTTTTCTAGGGAGCTATGGGCATCCCCAGGTGCATCAGTCAATCCAATCACGAAGACAGTGGGGTTACCCTTATTTCCACAAGTCCATAGTTAACTCCATAGAGCACGGTGCACTCTGGCTTGTAAGGAGTGATTTTGTCATCCCAGCCATACAGAATTGGTCAAGGTGCTAGCTGAATTGTACAGATTGTTGGAGAATCCATCCCATTTTCTAGCTGTTCAAATAATCATATCCCCATGGGGTCCTGTTATCTCCACAGAATAACAAGCATGAAGATAGTCTATACACAAGCTCCTGCGGCAACTTCTCTGAAGTTGACCTCAAGTTGTTGAGCTTTGGCAAACAACAAGCATTTGAAGACCATGAGAACTAGAATTTAATATCTGCAAAGGTGTGTTACTGAAACATAATTTTTCTCTCTAAAATTATGGGATCCCTGGGTGGCGCAGCGGTTTGGCGCCTGCCTTTGGCCCAGGGCACGATCCTAGAGACCCGGGATCGAATCCCACGTCGGGCTCCCGGTGCATGGAGCATGCTTCTCCCTCTGCCTACGTCTCTGCCTCTCTCTCTCTCTCTCTCTCTCTCTGTGTGTGTGTGTGACTATCATAAATAAATAAAAATTTAAAAAAAATTTAAAAAATAAAATAAAATAAATAAAATTAAACCATTATTGGAGGCGCCTGGGTGGTTCAGTTGGTTGGGTATCTGCCTTCAGCTCAGGTCATGATCCCAGGGACCCAGGATGGAACCTGATATCAGGTTCCCTGTCTACTTCTCCCTCTGCTCGTGCTCTCTCTCAAATAAGTAAAGTCTTTGGGACTAAAATCTACCATTATTTTCAGAGATAACCAAATCAAGACTAATTTGTCCAAAAAACAAGTACAATTTTAATAAACTTGGCCTAATTATTTGCATAGGCTAAGCAAGAACAGTGATTGCCTGTATAGATATTTTATTTTTATTTTATTTTTATTTTTTTTTTGTATAGATCTTTTAGAATCTCCTTTGCCGGAACATTCATTCATTCATTCATTCATTCATTTATTTATGATAGTCACAGAAAGAGAGAGAGAGAGAGAGAGAGAGGCAGAGACACAGGCAGAGGGAGAAGCAGGCTCCATGCACCGGGAGCCCAACGTGGGACTCGATCCCAGGTCTCCAGGATCGCGCCCTGGGCCAAAGGCAGGCGCTAAACCGCTGCGCCACCCAGGGATCCCCTTTGCCGGAACTTTTTTTTTTTTTTTTTTTAGATTTTCTTTATTTATTCATGAGAGACAGAGAGAGACAGAGAGAGAGAGAGAGAGGCAGAGACATAGGCAGGGGGAGAAGCAGGCTCCACGCAGGGAGCCTGACGTGGGACTCGATCCTGGGTCTCCAGGATCAGGCCTTGGGCTGACAGCAGCGCTAAACCGCTGAGCCAGCCAGGCTGCCCTGCCGGAACTTTTTATGAGGAATCTTGATCAAACTCTTAGTAGCCTCTCTAGGCCAGAAATCAAGCCAAGTACTTGCCATCAGACATGATGCCAGCAGTACAGTACCTATAGATCTGGGTGAATTCCTCTTCCCAAGGTCCTCAAAATAACCTGAGGCTCCTCCACCTGCCAGGAAGTGACATCCTTTACTCACCTGGTGAGGCTGCTGGGAATTCTGTAACCAGGTATCAGGCCAACATTTTCAAGGGGCTTTATTGGCTTCATGTTTCATAAAGTCAACCTTACTTCCTAAAAGCTGTCTGGTCATATCTTAGTCTGTGCATGTCTCTCTCAAACAGGATATTTCAGTGAAAGCCTTGGAAAAATAATCAATATTTCCAAGGTTGTCCTGTTTATAAGACCAGATTCTTAGCAAACTTAGGCAAATGACAACTGCTAGGAAAGAACACCCCCCACCCCCACCCCGGAGACTTTGTGAATTTCAGAGTGTTCAGGTAAAGAGAAAAGTAAAATGCTTCAATTTGTTCATGAAATTAATACTTTATCACATTTTTGTAAGTCATAGCTATCTTAAGAGAAAGTTTTCTTAATCTGAAAGAGCAAATACTATTAGAGAGCCACCAAAATTTCAAGCAAGAGTCACAAAAACATAATCATCTTCCTCAATTTATTTAGTCCCATGTTACTAATTCTTAATCAGTTTGAATGCAATCTTTTAGTTAGTTCTGGAAATTCTTATCTATCTTAATTTTAATGGGTTTTTTAAAATATTAGTTTATTTATTTGAGACAGCGAGCACAAGAGAGCATGCAGAGGGGCAGAGGGAGAGAGAATCCCAAGCAGACTCCATGCTGAGCAGGGAACCCAACGTGGGCTCGATCCCAGAACCCCGGGAACATGAGCTGACCTGAAGGCAGATGCCCAACAAACCAAGCCACCAAACCTTAGAAAGTTTTAAAGCACATGCCTATGTAGGATTATAGCTCATGAAGGACAAAACAGAAACTTTGGGTTTCCTGGGCAAAGAGGAGAGAAAACAACTTTGTTTACAATCAAGAGCAGACCAATCATCCAAGAAAACTGTCTTTTGAACAGAGAGAAAGCAGAATTTCAATTATACACCAGTGTACTTTTAAAATCAGCTCATTTTCAACCTTAGTCCATCTCCACCACATGTAAAATTCTTTTCCAAACACTTCGCTTCACGAACCTTCTACAAACTTTCTTCTGTAGTCTGATTTTGTCCCAAGCCATTACTCTGCAAACAACCTATCTCCTTTAGGACAAAATTACCTTCTTTTACCTTCAACAAAAACATATTCCCATTCCTCATACTTTTCTTACACATGCAGAGTTGCTTCCCTTATTCTTGTCAAAGTTAATTACATTCAGGAGAATTTTAACTTTTAGAAACCTTAGTCTCCCGTGGAAATGAAGTAGTAACCAACTGTGAGTCATTACGGCAGCACTCTTTAGATGGTACATTTATAAATCAATTAAGCCCAAAGCATGTTTTCCAATACTGACATATCCTTTTTCTCTGCAACAGGAAGCCAAAAGCACAAACCTGCGATCACTAATCGATGCTTCAGCACTCCATCCTATTTGAAAAAGACCTAAGTGTCCAACAAATTCAGTCCCAATTTTTCACTCAAGCAAGCTTTCAAGTTTCAGGTTGCCAAAGGCTCTAAAGGCTATCTTTTTTTTTTAAGATTTTTAAAATTTATTCATGATAGACACAGAGAGAGAGAGAAAGAAAGAGAGGCAGAGACACAGGCAGAGGGAGAAGCAGGCTCCATGCCGGAGCCCGACGCGGGACTCCAGGATCACGCCCCGGGCCAAAGGCAGGCGCTAAACCGCTGAGCCACCCAGGGATCCCCTCTGAAGGCTCTCTTAACGATGACCCATGAGAATACTGAGAAAGACAAGATTCACCGTCATTTTAAGTCCCCTTTTTTGCTGACAAATTGTAACAGAGATCATGAGCTTAACTAACCGTCAGTAAACCTTGGTAGAATAAAATGTCTCATACTTAATGCTGATAACTCTAAAGATGGGTCTTAATTAAACCCAAATTATGTTTCACCTGGGTCCGCTTAAAATGCAATCAATTTGTTCCCCATTGTGAGTTTTCACCTGGGGCCCTGGTGGGGCAATCTGATGTGGGTGGTGCAAGTCCCAGGGGATGTTCTTCGCCCTTGACTGTGATGGGAGGAGCAGCTGCCAATGGTGCTGGAAGCCCCAAGGATGCTCTAGGAGCCATGGATGCAGGTGGCATCCATGGTGGTGCAGACAGAGTGGGGGAGAGGCAGATGCTCAACCGCTGAGCCACCCAGGTGCCCCAAGGATGCCTGGTTTTAAACCTCATCAGCTCCAACAGAGGAGCAGACACCGTGTTTTCCCGCCAACAAGAGGGAATAAAACAGCGCAGGTTGGGCCGACATAGACAGGGGACTTCCCCCAAACAAAAGGAGTTTCAGCAGCTACTCGGGAATGTTCCTTTAAGCTCCAGGCCCAAGGTAGACTAACCACAGTGGCCCCAATGATCACAGTCATGAATTAGGGAAACGAATGAGGGGGGAGCCCCTGCATCTATTAGGACGAGGAACAGCGAGCCAGCCAGTGTCCAGTATGTAAGGAGGGGGGTGCGTATTTAGCCTGGTTGGCAGCCACACATATTCTGCAAGGGGCTCCTGAGTCAGGGTCCTGATTGACGACCAGGACTGCAATGAGACACCTATGGGGCTGCCGACCATGGGGAGGTGTTTCAGCGAAAGTCCAGCCGGAGGACAGCGTGAAAAGACAGCCGGACCCAATAAAGGATCAGACCTATACAAGGCGACAGACCGTTGGGGCGTCGGCGTCCCATCCCCCAGAGGGATCATGTGATTCAAGGCGACTGACTCGTAGGGTGTCCCACAGCACTAGGGGGTCCCACAAGAAGAGGGCAGTGGCAAATGGCCTGGCGCTTCCCGTGGGGGCATCCCCTGGCAGCAGTGACGGCTAGACCCCCATGAGGCCCCACCGGGTGGGAAAGAGGAGGGGGACTCACCCCTCAACCACGGGGGATCGTGTTCGCCTGCAGACCAAGGTGGTGGCTGGAGCCAGTTGCGGGGTACTCTGGGAGCAGACCTTCTGTTGGAGTCAGAAAGCACAGGGCAGGGGCCCTTCGTGCTCTGGGGTGCAGTTAATCTGACCTGTTCACCCTCAGACCACACTGGGGGGTCCTTGGCCTTTCTGTCCTTTGGAGGGCACTAGGGTTAGCCTCCTGAAGGGCTGAGAAGAGCAAGGTCCCTCTGAAGTGAAAAGGGGACATCCCTCACCCTCCTGGACCAGGGCAGTCTGGCTGGTTCCCCCAGGGCTTTGGGTCTTCACCCAAGAGTCACCGAGGCTGGAGGCCATCAGTCCCCCAGGGAGGATCAGAGCCGGTGCACAAGGGCAAGTCCCGAGAGACTCCCAGAGGACCCACAGAGAGCCCAGGACTGGCAAAGGCTCTGCATGTGGGGTTCCCCCAAATGTCAGGGGGCTGCAGTCTCCCTGTCTAGGCCACCAAATGTGGTACCTAAATGGGGTGTCTCTCCAAGGGATGGGGGCCCCCAAATGTGGGGCAACAATCGGATGGAAGCCAGTACTTTGGGCAGGGAATGAATTCCTGGGAAGCAGAACAAAGGAGAAAGAAGTTTACTGAATACACCTCAAGGGAGCAGGTGCAGGACAGCAGAGAGGCGGCTGCCTGCCAGGAGGTGATGGGGGTGGGGGCTGCTTTTATTTTCATTTTTAAAAAAGATTTTATTTATTTATTCATGAAAGACACACACACAGAGGCAGAGACACAGGCAGAGGGAGAAGCAGGCTCCCCGTGGGGAGCCCAATGTAGGACTCGATTCTACCACCCCAGGATCACGCCCTGAGCCGAAGGCAGATGCTCAACCACTCAGCTATCCAGGTGCCCCAGATCTTGGTTCTTAACACTGAAAAAAAACCCTTCAAAATCAAACCCCCCAGGACACCTGGGTGGCTCAGGGGTTGAGCGTCTGCCTTTGGCTCAGGGTATGATGCTGGAGACCCGGGATCAAGTCCCACATAGAGCTCCCTGCATGGAGCCTGCTTCTCCCTCTGCCTGTCTCTGCCTCTCTCTCTCTGTATCTCTCATGAATAAATAAATAAATCTTTTTAAAAAATCAAACCCCCCTTTATTTTGTTAACTTAAAAATAATGTAAGAAATATAAGAATATTTTCATGGTTACAATTTTTCTGGAAAAGAAAAAGGGGGAGGAGAGAGTAAACGGAGCAAGGACTGGTCCTACCAGACAGATTCTAACACACACTTAAAAGCTCCCAGTAACAGTTTATTATCAAAGAAGAAAGATGGAGATGACTGGAGCAAACCCCAAGTACATAACCAAATACACGTGTACGCTGAGTCAACATCAAAGACGGCACTTATAGGGATCCCTGGGTGGCGCAGCGGTTTGGCGCCTGCCTTTGGCCCAGGGCGCGATCCAAGAGACCCGGAATCGAATCCCACATCGGGCTCCCGGTGCATGGAGCCTGCTTCTCCCTCTGCCTGTGTCTCTGCCTCTCTCTCTCTCTCTCTGTGACTATCATGAATAAATAAATAAAATCTTAAAAAAAAAAAAAAAAGACGGCATTTATAACTAGCGAGGAGGGCGCCTGGGAAGCTCAGCAGTTGAGCCTCGGCCTTCCGCTCAGGGCGTGACCCCGGGTCCTGGAATCGAGTCCCGCATTGGGCTCCCCAAAAGGAGCCTACTTCTCCCTCTGCCTCTCTTTCATGAATAAATAAAATCTTTTAAAAATATATTAGTGAGGAAAGGGGAACGACCCATCCATCAAATGGGACTCAGGTTAACCAGCTTGCCAGCGTCATACTGCCCCTAAGCAGTAGGAGACTGAGCCCGTCAGCTTTCTGCGCGTCTGGCCTTCTCACTTCAGAACCTGCCCTTTTAAACGTTACTGGTGCCTGTCCTTGTGCACCTGTGTCCCAAGCCTCTGACAGGACAATACAAACAGAAGGCATCCACGAATGAGACCACGCAGGCTTGCGGGATCGGCGGGGTGGGGGACACGACTAAAAAGAATTGGAACAAAAATGTAAAACTGCTTGCTGGGGTCGCCCACCCGGACCCACGGGGCGAAGCCCAGCCGCCGGCAGCTCACAGATCCTGCAGGACCAGCAGGTGCACCACCCGGTGCCGCCCGAAGCCCCCCGGAGCGGAATCGCGCGAGTCCCAGCGGAGGCCGAGGGCCTGGCCCGAATCTGTGCAGAGACCCCACCCCCCCTCCAAAAGCGGACCTGGCCCGAGCCTGCGCAGAGGGGACCCACAGCTGGAGTTGGCCGAGTCTGCGCAGAGGGGACCCGCGAGCGGGCGCGAAGCGGCGAGGCGGGATCACCATAGTCTGCGCAGTGGAGGCCCCCGCCTCCCGCAGCGGGTCCGGCCGAGTCTGCGCAGAGCGGACACGGTGGCGGGGGGCGGGGCCGCGGCGGAGGGGAGACCGCTGGGTGCGTAGAGCCAGGGGTTCGGCGCCCGCCCCACGCCGGGAAGCAGGGTGCAGGGAAGACTCTCAGGGGCCGGCCAATAGGGAGAGGCTAGGGTCCCGAGGAAGGTGGGGAGGCCCCCACCCACGGCTCCCCGCGCGCACCGCCACGACCCTCAGCTGTCGCTCCCCCCCACCCCTGTGGGTTCCAGTTCCCTCCTAGGGGCCCGCGAGCTGCCTACCTCCAGCCCCTACCCCCCCACACACACCGGTGCAGACCACTCCTCTCTCTGCCCTGCTCTGTGCCTGGAGCCTTTGCAAAAACACTTGGAAAAAAAAAAAACACTTGGTTCCTGGGTTCGGGGGTTACCGAGGGCCGCGATGTGGGGGGCGGGGGGACACACGTGTTCTCACACTTGATTGAGATATTCCTGATATTCCTGCCCTTGGAGTTCAGAGGAGGGGGTAAGGCCTAGGCCAGTAGCGTCCTAGTAAATGTCTGCACATCCTTTTAGGAGTAGCTTCCAAAGCCCTTTCCTCTGAGAAGCCTTCCAGAGTTGCCTCCGAGCTCTCTTGTCTAGCTTGCGGGGCTAGTGCTCACTCACACTAACTTGTTTCACGCGTTTCCTCAGTGGGTGCATCTCTGGGTCCCTCTAGACATGGTTCTATCTTTGGCATCACCCAGCACATAAACATCAATGTGACTTTAACAGGATTGAAATGGTTAGAAGGTGCCAACACTCTAGGGAGGCCTGGAACCATGGGGAGTGTCACAGGCTGAAGAAATGATGGCCCCTGGGCTGGGTAGGGCTGCAGACGTGTTTCCCCCCATTGCTCACACAGTTCATTTTTATTTGAATCCGTGGCCAGCATTTTAAAATGTGGAAATGGCTTTCACATCTACCCACACAAGGTGTAGATGTAACTGTGTCTTGGAGGCTCAGACGTATCCTCACCGAGCCCACATGTCTACAGATGCACGTAGCAGGAATTAGAGGAGCTCTGCTTTCAGACTCCGCATCGAATTCCCAGATCCCCAGTTCCCACCAATCTCCACTGTCTGCCTGGCATGGAAGCAAAGTATCCCTTTGTCGTGTACCATCTAGCTTCCGTCACTTGTTCTGATGAAGTGCCTGGCCTCTGGCAGGCATGTGAGTCCTTGGTTCTCAGTGTAGGTGGTGGACAGCAGGTGCCTGGGTGTCTCAGGGGTTGAACATCTGCCTTTGGCTCAGGTCGTGATCCCCGGGTCCTGGGATGGACTCCTGCATCGGGCTCCTCACACGGGGGCCTGCTTCTCCCTCTGCCTGTGTTTCTGCCTCTCTGTGTGTTTCTCGTGAATAAATAAATTAAATATTTTTAAAAATAGATGGTCGAGAGCTGGAGGGACATAGGGAGCAGAAGAGTCAGGGGCAAAGGGACAGCATGGGGCGAGGCCTGGCACACAGGGAAGTTAGGGGAGACGCTGGAGCACAGGTTTGCTCTTAGGTGAACTGTACACTGGGGCTATTGGTACACATTGAATTGTGCCCCGCTCCCAAACTGTGTTCCTTCCGTATATTGAAGTCCTAACCCCAGTAGCTCAGAATGTGACCCTCTAGGAAGTAGGATCATTGTAGATATAATTAGTTAAGGGGAGGAAATCCTGGAGTAGAATGGGTCGCCGATTCAGTACGACTGGTGTCCCTGTAAGAATGGGGCCATGTAAAGAGACAAAAGCAGGGAGAAGCCATGTGGACAGGGAGGTCAAGCTTGTGGTCACGTGTTTACAAAGCAAGGGATATGAGGACTGCCCGCTGCCACCAGAGCCCACAGAGGGAAGCCACCTCCAAAACTGCGAGAGTGAATTTCTCTTGGAAGCCGCCCAATCCATGTACCTTGTTACAGCAGCCCTAGGGTACATGACACAGCTCTCAGGTCCAGAGAAGCTGTTATTTCCTTGAACAGATGACTTAAACCTCCACAGTGAGTTTTTTATCATTGTTGTCGGTGAAGGCAGGATTTGAGAAAAGTCCTCCATCCAACAGCATGGAGCCAGAAAACAGATTGATTAGATTTTCCAACAATGCATATGAGAGGTTCAAAGGTTCCAGATGAAGATGGGGATGGAGAGGGCCACAGGAGAAATCTTCAGGTTTCCCAGGTATGAATAGAGGGGGGTCTGAGATGATGAGGGCATTGCTGCAGGGCTGGGTAGGCACCGAATGCTGGGCCCCTAACGCACAGCCTTGACTCAGTGTGCCTGGGATGCTGCTTGAGAACTGGCATTTCTACTAAGCTCCTGGGTGTGACTGATGTATATGGTGTGTGTACCACATTTTAGGTGGCATATGCTCCTGTGGGTCTGGCCTAGAAACCTCTAGAACACAAGCCCCCACGAGGGCAGGGACTTTGTCTCGTGCACCAGGGTATTCCCACAGTCTAGAACGGTGCCTGAATGCCGTAGGATCGCAATTCAGTATGTGTTCCATGAAAACTGGTCAGAAATGGACGGTAAGAAAGGAAAATAGCTGTGAGATGATGAGTTCATCTTCATCCATCTGCTTCATGATCCAGCAGGACATGGGACTAGACATGTACTGTGATTACAGACTAAAGTGTGGGTGAGGAGCTGGAGTTCCAGATTCAGGATTCTGCCCAGATGAAGGTGATCACGGGAGCCAGAGGTGACGGAGTCACTGAGATGTCCCAGAAAGATGGACAAGGGGCTGAGCTTCCGTAACATTCCCAAAAAAAGAAGAAATACAAGGAGAAATGGGTAAAAAAAGTACCCATGGCCAGACCATCACACATTGTGGAAGTCAAGGGAGAAGAGAACTTCAGGGGTGATTTAGGGAAAGAAGGTCAACAGGTAACCTATTGGCTTATTCTATCATTTCTTATTGAGCACCTGCTACATCCAGGGTATGGTTCCAAAGCCAAACAAACAGACAGAGGCCCCTGGCCCCGTGGTGTTTCTTGGGAAGCTTACCCTGTGATGGTATGCAGATTTCCATCCAGCAGGGGGCTTCATCCCCACGGTAGCCCCTTCTGTGGGACGCCTCAGGGAAGGATGGCCAAGGGAGATGAGGACGCCGGGATTCTGATCCGGTTCTACTCCCACAGCACATGCCCAGGGCTCCGAACCGTAACCCATGGTGACGCTCTTCTGCCTTAGGTACCAGTGGCATGCTCGTGATTCTGGCATCTGTGCCTTGCGTTCCAGACGCTCCTCCTGGGCTCCTGACCTGCTGACCCATCACTGGCTCCCCGGACGCTGCTCCCGGAGGCCCCACAGGTGCCTCACACATGTGTAAGGTGATGTCCCCTTCGCCCTGTCCTCACCTCCAACTGCACAAATCAGACGGTTGCCCAAGCAAGAAGCATGGATGTCACCCTGACGCCTGTCCCCTCGCCCCCTCTTTTGAGGACAGCACCGGTTCCGCCCAGTTTTGCCTCTTTAACGTTCGGACTCGATCCATCTGTGCCCACTGCCCGAAGCCCACTGGGGCTGTCACCCACTCCAGGGCACATCACTGCTGGGGTCACCTGCCCCAAAACCCTACTCGCAGCCCTGACCCACCGCCCATCCTTCAGAAAATGATCCAGACGGTCTTCTAAGCACCTCACTGTGCTTACACCATTCTGTGTTAACCCCTTCACGGGCTCCCCTCGGCCTTCAGGAGGAAGTGCAAACCTCTTGGTCCTCTGTGAGGGGACCAGCACTTCCCAGTTTCCCAGTCTGTCTTCCTGCAGCCTGGGCTTGGTCGCGGGGTGTGTGCGTGGATGCCCGTGGCTCTACTTACCTCCTGTCCATGCTCATGCCGGAGCCTCGTGGAAAGTCTGGTTGTCTCTTGGGGCCTCTGAGGCCTCAGCTTAGAAACTTTGTCACCTGGGGGCACAGGTCCAGGCACCCTGGGGCACTGGGAGGTCATTAGTGCATTTCCACTCCTCCTCCTCCTCTGTCCTTCTCTGTCCTGCTTCTGTTACTGGATCCGCACCATTTCTCCTTTACCAGCAAGCACAGGGCTTAGATTTCGTCTGTGGACAGTGCTGGAGGGACAGCGGTTGCTGTGCTGCTTCGTTTTTTTTTTCTTTTAAAAACTATGTATTTATTTGAGCAAGCATGAGCCGGGGGAGGGGCAGAGGGAGAAGCAGACTTCCCGCTGAGCAGGGAGCCAAAGCGGGACTCAACCCCAGGACCCTGAGACCATGACCTGAGCTGAGGGCAGACACTTCACCCACTGAGACCTCCAGGCACCCCGAGGCCTTTCTCCACGCCCAACAGGCTCTCACGACCCTTGAGCCAGCCAGGTGCCCCCGATAACCTCATTTTAATCTAAGTGCCTCTTTAAAGACCCGCTCTCCAAATACAGTCACGTTCTGAGGGACCAGGAGTTAGGATGAAGGCAGATGAGTTTTGGGGGGGATACAGAGCAACCTTGAGAAGTCATTCAACCTGAGTCTCAGCTTTCTCCTCTGTGCAAAGGGGCTAAATCGTACCTGCACATGGGGGTGGGGGTGACCTCCCAGTAACATGCCTCATCCATGGCGGGAGCAGGTAAGGACTTGATATCCGCCTATGTCACTGATTAGGACAGTGTCAAAAGGCAGTAGCATCTTCAATGTGACTGAATATCCCAGAATTTAAAAACCCACCCATGGAACAGGTTAAGCAGAGCAGGAAAAAATGTTTTGTAAACACCTCTATGTGCCAGGTTCTTGGTATCCTGTCCATGTGGAAGCAGAGAGAGAAAGAAGTCCTTAGCACCGGGGTTGCTGGGTGCACCTCACAGGTCCCCAAGGCTGCCTGGAGCCCCCTGACCAAATCCCCACGGAGAGGCCAGGGGGAAGGGGTGGTGTGTTCATAGGCCTGGCCCCCTTGCTTCGGTGCCCCCCATGTCCCCAGGACAGATGCAGGCTCCTGCTGTAGCTGCTCCCAGCCAGGCCCATGGTATCTTTGCTCTCCCGGGCAGTGTTCCCCAGGGCACCCCCAAATGGACTCCCACACACGCTCCATCTCAAGGGCTGTTTCCCAGGGACTGCAAGCTAAGAAAACAAGGCATCAGAGAAGCAGAGTAAAGAGATAAAGAAATGTTAGGCATGGGAAGTGAATGAACACTATTTGTTTTAAGTCATCAATTCGTAAAGAAGCTGCAAATCCCCACCTGCAAGATCAGGTGTATGAATGATACACCTCCTTCGCCTCGTGCATCTGGATGCATCAGTATGTTCATGTTTCCCTCCATCAAATTCCACGTGGAGGTGGAGGTGGAGGTGGAGGAGCAAGGGACACGAGGTTACGTGCTGGGGTGCGTATCCTGGCAGGACGCTGCTGTGGGGGCACAGGGAACTGGAGGTGCAGCCCAGGCTTGGGCCTCAGGATATGGGGGGTCAGCAAAGAAGAGGGGGCAGGGAGGACAGAAGAAGGAAGGTCTCCACGCAGAATGTGCAGCGTGCGGGAAGGCCAGGAAAGGTGAGGGGGACAGTCTGTGTAAGGACTTTATGAGGGGTGCCAGGGGGGCTCAATCGGTGAAGCATCTGCCCTTGGCTCAGATCATCTGCCCTTGGCTCAGATCATGACCTCAGGGTCCTGGGGTCAAGTCCCACATCGTCGGGCTCCCTGCTCAGTGGGGGGTCTGCTTCTCCCTCTGCCCCTCCCCCTGCTTGTGTGCTCTCTCAATTTCTCTCTCAAATAAATAAGTAAAATCTTAAAAAAAAAAATGTAAACTGAATTCTAGAATTAAAATTACAATGTCTGAGATGAAAAATGAGGATAGAACCTACCAAAGTGAAACAGATAAAAATACTTAGGAAAAAAAAGGGATGACAGGAGCATCAGTGAGCTGTGAGACCACTTCAATCAACCAAATATATGTGTGATTACAGTCTTGGGGGAAAAAAGAGGAAAGTGGAAAAATACTTGAAGCAATCGGTACTGATGGTTTTCTGAATCCGGTGAAAACAACAGGTAGAAAACACATGAAGAAAAATACATCAACGTGCTGATCAAAACCACATTGGCTGAATCCAGTAATATGTACATGGGCAGCATAATTGGCTGCGACATGGAATTTCATTTTAGAAATGAGGACTAAGGACGCCTGGGTGGCCCAGTGGTTGAGCATCTGCCTTTGGCCCAGGTCATAATCCTAGGTTCAGGGATCGAGTCTCACATTGCGCTCCCTGCAGGGAGCCTGCTTCTCCCTCTGCCTGTGTCTCTGCCTCTCTCTATGTCTCTCATGAATAAATAAATAAAATATTTTTTTAAAGAAGAAAGAAACAACTAAAATTTATAAGTAGAGGAAAGTATTGGATTTTCGGGAGATTGTGCAGAATAGAATCCGAGGGAAGAACTTTCTGTGATAGATCCCCGAACACATCACATTCCGCAACCTCATTGTAAACCGGCTAGTTAGACTTGACAAAGAAACAGCCTGGGAACAGTAATTAGACCCCACATCCGCTTACACTGGCTCCTTAGCAGCACTAACATATACGGAATAATAATAATAGTAATAGACGGAATAATAATAGTAATAACGTAGGCAAGAGATTTAAGATAAAACACAACCCGTAACGATCAGCGCAGAGGCTAAGACGCAATCTGTATTCTATGACGGCTCTGGAGCTTGCGAGAAAGCATCCCTAAGTCGGGGTGAATCAGAAGAAATGTAAAATGGGTGAAGAAGAAAAAGAAGCTGCACCTATTGGGTGCACCTATTGGGCGCCTACCACATACAAAGCACTTTACCGAGGAGGACACAGAAACTCAAGGAGTGACCGAGATAATCTTGGGGTCCTGGGATCAAGTCCCACATCAGGTTCTCTGCTCAGCAGGGAGTCTGCTTCTCCCTCTCCCTCTGCACATCCCCCTCAAATAAATAAATAAAATCTTTAAATTAAAAAAAAAAAAAGGGATCCCTGGGTGGCACAGTGGTTTGACGCCTGCCTTTGGCCCAGGGCGTGATCCTGGAGACCCGGGATCAAATCCCACGTTGGGCTACCGGTGCATGGAGCCTGCTTCTCCCTCTGCCTGTGTCTCTGCCTCTGTGTGTGTGTGTGTGTGTGTGACTATCATAAATTAAAAAAACAGCAGCAGCAGCCCCCATTTCAGAGCTTATTTAGAGGATTCTCCTGAGCAGATGGACAAATCCATCCGAGGAGAGCACCAGCCCATGATGAGACAAAGCCGTCGCAACAAGAACATGGAGTCCCAGCAGATGTGTCTGAGACCAGCTCGCATGGAGGACAGACGTGTCCAAGAGCAGAATAATGTGTAAAAGAAGGAAGAAAAGAGATAAAGAAGCAAAGGTGGTAACAAGAGACTCTTAGGTGGTAACAAGATGGTCTCTGAGAGAGACCATCTCTCTCCTGGTGCTGAAGTGGCAGGTGCCTCAGGTGCCCCACAGCAGCCCGCACCTGAGTACACGGCTGCCACTGCACAGAGACCTTTGGTTCACAGCTTCCAACTTTTCCCCATCCCCGTGTCACACAAGGGGATGCCACAGGTAACACACAACTTTCACACCACCGTCACCCTTTGGAGGTGATCAAGGATCGGCAGAGAAAAGCCAAAGGCAGCTTTCGGTTCACTGAGTGTCCAGTTCATCACTCATGGCCTCTTGCTCATGGAAACCATTTGTCTGCTAAGCTCTGAGCGGCTGACCCTGGGGTAGACGCCCTTCTACAAGGTCAGCCCCATCCCCGGGGAGCGAGACACAAGCAGGTGCCACAAAGGGTGTCTGCGGTCTCTTGACCCCGATGAGGAGGACAGAGGAAGGCTTTAGGTCACAATGAGAGTGCCTTGCGCATGGTGGATGCTGTGATGCTGGAGGGGGTGAGGCCCCTCTGGCGCCAGGTGTCTGTGGAGCCTCAACGTGGGAGTCCCACCCCAAGGTGGAATCATCACATTGGGAGGGTTGCTGCCCGGCATGAACATCTCTATGATGCAGAGTCTCTGGGCCCCGCTGAAGACCTCCAAGGTCACACGCACTGCCTCCCCTTCCCCCGAGGCTCCCCAACGTGGGAGTCAGTGGACTGGGATGTGGATTATAGTTCCACTCGGCCCAAAGCCCCTTCCTCTGCACCCTTGCCCCACAGTTTAAAGCCAGCAGGTCAAGGGTGTAGCAGTGCTCTGCTCCCTACTTGGTGATTTGTGGGGGATCTGCCCAGGAGCTGTCCCAGACTCTCCCCACTCTGAGGCATAACCAACCTCCTTCTGTGCAAAAGGCCTCAAACGGTCAAGTCACCAGGCCAGCCCTCCTACCCCGCAGCCTCAGAGGGCGTCGCCTTCCCCACCTGAGTCCATCCATTCCCACCATAACTAAGTTAGAATTTGACAGCAAAGTATTCAGCAGCTGTCTGAACCGGCCAGGATGGCAGCTGGGAATGCCTGTGGAGTGGCGGAAAGCAGCCTATCCTGGGTGTGGAAGGCAGACTCCTGAGCCTCTGGCTGGCTGTGGCCAGCCCCCCGACCCCTTCTTCCCCACAGGTCCAGGACCCCCACACCACGGGCTAGGGCCTTGCGTGGTGGGGCTCCTACCTTGTGGTCCGGAGGCAAGGCAGTGGCCGCAAGCAGGTGGCTATCTGGAGACATGGCGGGTGCCAGACGCCATAGGAGTTGGGTCCACGCTGCCTGCAAAGCGATTTACAAACAAGGACACATGAGTGTTCCAGCCGCGCCGCTGCTGACACAGGGGAGGCTGGAGTGGCTGCAGAGTCCTCTGAGCAATCCTGGGGCTGGAGACGAGGATGTGGGAGGGAGTGGGGAGGGCCTAAGCCAGGTCTGGGGCTCATGGAGAGGCTTCACCTGCCCATGGGTTACTGCCCCCAGCCCTCTTCCTCTCTCAGAGCTCTGGGAGCCTTTGGGGGCGCCGCCCACCATCAGATGCTCAGTTCCCACCAGCCTTCTGGGGCTCAGACCTGCTCCCTCCGTCCTGGGCCCCCTTGGGGCCCCCAGGGTCCGTGCACAGGTGCTAACACGTCACAGTGCTCAGCAAGTGGCAGGGCTCTGTGGATCCCCGGGCTCTCCTGGGGCTCCTCCTTCCCGGAGGCGCTTGGGTGCATGCCCAGGCAGATGGCTCCCACAGAGATTCACCCCAAATGTCGAGGCACGCCACAAGGGAGTGGTTATTGCTGCTTACCAGGTTAGTGTCTTTCCAAGGTCAAAGTTTGCTTTGAGAAGTGAGGGAGAGGACCACAGGGGTGGGGTAAGGGGGGGAGTGGTTCTGAGGACAGGGTTCAGGTGGCCTATGAGTTCCCCAAGGTCACGTGCATATTTTTCTAGGCAGAGCCTTCCTGAGTCTCGGGGATCCCTCACCTAACAAGCTTAGGAACCTGCCTTGGGGAAGCACATGATGAATCTGAGGAGTAATGACAGTAAACACTAGCCCTGAAATTTCAGCAATAAGGGGGTCGGAAAAAGCAAAACAAAACCGGACGTGTTAGTGCACCAGGAAAACTGGGATGAGGAAAACATGCACAGACAGAGCTGTCAAAGTTCCCGAGGGCTTTCTCAGAGTCTTGAGGGAGGCCCTTGAGAGTGTGAGGTCTGGTTTTTGTAGCTCTAGACCTACGGGAATCCATAATTCTTTTCCTCGATGGAATTCTGCTTGCACAAACATGTGACTAGTGCTCACAGTGACAGGCAGATTCTGACAGCCAGAGATGGAGGGGGGTCACGGAAGGAAAGCTCCAAGTCCCCTTGAGAAGAGTGGGTGCAAGGCGGGGGAGGGGCAGGGGACGTGGTCGCAGGGGGTGTGAACTGTGTGTCCAGTAGAGAGACTGTCTGTCGTCCACCAGAGCACCAAGGGTGCATGTGGATATCACGCATGTGAACATGGGACTGGAAGTCAGAGGGACGGGTGACACCCAAGTTTTGTGTTGCAGAGGCACAGTCGGGCAGGTGAGCTTCAAGGTCAGCAACAAGCAAAAGCACGCCCTGCACGTGTCATCACCGTATGGGCATGGGGGAACAGGGGGTTGAGAATCACCCCACCAGGGGCCTGAGTGCCAGACCAGAGCACAGATGGAAAGATGAGGCCTACCGCCAGGTGTCCACACGACGGCACTCCGCTCAGGCCCAGGCTCTGAACCCGGGTGAGCACAGCGGGCTTCAGAATAAACCCGCTGAACGGGTTTGGCCATGAGAGGTTACATTTCAGAGGCCGTTATATGAATCTATCATAGTCAAATCCACATAGTAAAAATAAAAGCTGTGTGCAGGGTACAGGTGGGGCAGCAGCGAATCTGCCTGTTGGGACCCAGCACAGGGCTGGGGCAGGCTGCAGGCCCTACCAGCTGTATGTGCACCAACAGGAGCCCCACCCACCCGGTCACCCCTACCTCCCCGCCTCACCCACATGGTCACCCCACTGCCCCACCTCGCCCATGCGGTCACCACCACCACCCTAGTGGCACACCTCTGTCAGTCAAAAATCAATCAGCTGGGCACGTCAAACAGGTGGACTTTATGGTACATAAACAGTACCCCCCTTAAGCAGCTTCTGCTCCTCGGCAAGGCTGTGAAACCTGACACGGAGACTGCATGGCCGCATGCCGGCACCTAGCACACAGGGAACGCGAGGCACTGGTGACTGGTCAGAAAGGGACTGAGAGCAGAGTGCTCCAGGTGCGCCTGGCAGTCCAGGCCCACGGGGTTGCCTCAACCCCGCAGCTCATGGAGTCCAAAACCCTTCCCTTCATGGTAAGAGCAGGCAGGGGCCCCCAGGTGCCAGCCGCCACTTGGCACCTCAGACACGTGGGCACATGGAGACCCCAGGATGTTTCCTCGGAGAAGCAGCAGCTTGTGGGAGAACACAGAACACATGGTAGAGACGACGAGGACCCCTGGGCTGCGGGCAAGCCAGGTGGAGGCTCTGGGTGGCGCAGCCTGAGCCCATGGGCAAGCCAGCCCAGCACGGGGGCCCCGGAGAGAGCAGCATCACGGCTCCCCCGCTCCCCTCACCCGCCAGCCCCTCGGGGCTCTGAGGCCCCACAGAGTCCCGGCCAGGGCCTGTCTGTCTCCTCCATCCTGCACCCTCTGCAGGAGAACGAGGCAGTCTGGCAGGACGGGGTATCCCCGGGACTTCCCGCTCTTCAGCAACACCACCATCATCTAAGGAAACCCAGGAGCACGTCTGCAGGACTGTGAAGCTAGGAGGAGCCCATCGATGGATCCCAGGGCCACACAGTTAGGGAACAGGGGGCGTCGTCTCCACCTCAACCTAACACCGCAGGGGCACACGTTCACGCATCTGCTGTGTCACCCTTGGGTGGCGTTGGGATCATGTGCCTGCACGTTTCCTGGAAAGTGACGATCTGGGCTACAAGGTGGCTACTGACCCGAGCGACGGGATCCACCCGGGGGGGCAGCAGGCAGGGAGCGCCAAGGGGTACAGAGGGAATATTAAGGCCTGAAACAGCTTTTACGATTTAACCCGGTACCGAAACTTCACCGACTCCTAAAAGCATCCATCCTTTCCAGCCGCTGCATTACACACAGGGAGAAGGGGGTCTGTCCACGCATAGGATGTGCAAGCTATGGGCGCGGCAAGTCTGCACGGAGCCCCTCGCTGGCTGCCATCACTCTGCACAGTGGACACTCTGGTGTCGGAGCAGGTGGGAGCTGCGGCTGAACGTCTTCTGGCACTGCTGACACTCGTACGGCTTCTCGCCCGTGTGGATTCGCTGGTGGAGGAGCAGCTGGGAATGCTGGCCGAATGTCTTCTCACAGTCAGTACATTCGTAAGGCTTCTCCCCAACATGGATCTTCTGGTGGAGCAGCAGCTCTGAGCTGTCCCAGAAGGTTCTCGCACATTCGCTGCACTGGTGGGGCTTCTCTCCGGTGTGGATCCTCTGGTGGACGGTGAGGTGTGAGGTCCGCCTAAACGCCTTTCCGCACTCGAAGCACTCGTAGGGTTTCTCCCCGGTATGGATCCGCTCGTGCCTCAGGAGCTCCGAGTTGCCCCGGAAGGCCTTCCCACACTCCTTACACACGTAGGGTTTCTCGCCAGTGTGAATGCGAATGTGCCTAATGATCTCAGAATTCTGGCCGAAAGTCTTGCCACACTCATTGCACTCGTAGGGTTTGTCACCGGTGTGAATCCTCTGGTGCCGGATGAGCTCGGAGCTCTGCCCGAAGCCCTTCCCGCACTCGTTACACAGATAGGGCTTCTCCCCGGTGTGGATCTTCTGGTGCCTGATGAGGCCCGAGCTGTGCTTGAAGGCTTTGCCACACTCGGTGCACTCGTGGTACCTCTCCTCGGTGTGGATGCGCTGGTGCTGGATGAGCTGCGAGCTCACCCGGAAGGTCTTTCCACACTCGTTGCACTCATAGGGCTTCTCGCCCGTGTGGATCCTCTGGTGCAGGATAAGCGCTGAGTTCTGGCTGAAGGCCTTGCCGCACTCCTCGCACTTGTATGGCCTCTCCCCCGTGTGGATCCTGTGATGGTGGATGAGGTGTGAGCTCTGGATGAAGGCCTTGCCACACTCGCTACAGGCAAAGGGCTTCTCCCCGGCATGAATCCTCAGGTGCCGTCGCAGGCTGGAGTTGGTCCCAAACGTCTTTCCACACTCTTTGCACTCGAAGGGCTTCTCTCCACTGTGAACCCTCAGGTGCTGAATCAGATGCGAGTTCTGGTTGAAGGCCTTGCCGCACTCTTTGCACCTGTGAGGCTTCTCACCCACAGGAGCTCTCTGCGTACAGGGAGACTCCACATTCTCCATGGGGTTGTGGTGGGAGGTGGCGAAGGCAGGGACGGCCTCAGCTGGGGGGTTGGCCTGAGGCGTGAGCAGGGGTGCCCCGAGGCTACAGGTGCGCTCCTGCTCCCCAAGCTCCCCGTACTTCTTGCCTGGGGGTGGCCTCTGAAAGACAATGGGCCCTGGTGCAAGGCCCCTACCCCGAGGGGACAACTGCCCCGTGCTCCTGTCAGTGGACCTTCTCGAGTGCCTGTCCACCGTGTCTTCTGCGCAGGCCACTCTGAACTCCTGGCCCTGGCAAACCACCCAGGGAAGTGTCTCCAATCCTGTCGCACGTGGCTCGGGTTCCTCAGAAACTTCTTCCTTGGGGATTACCTCCGTGCTCTCGGTCCCCATGTTACAATCTGAAATGACAGAGGGCAGCGTGTGAAGTGGCTACATGGCACATGACCAGGATAGAGCTAGGGCACTCTGGAGGGCAGGTGCCCATCAGTCACCTGCCCAAGCAGTCCCGGGGTCTGGGGAGATGACAGGATGCTGCCAAAGAAGGGACCTGGGGTGATGGCGGGCACGCCAGACAAAAGGCAGACCCCGACGGGTGACAGGATCATCGGAGGAAGAGACTTTTTTTTAAAGATTTTATTTATTTATTCATGGGAGATACACAGAGTGGCATAGACACAGGCAGAGGGAGAAGCAGGCTCCCTTTGGGGAGCCTGATGTGGGACTCGACCCCAGGACCCCAGGATCACGACCTGAGCTGAAAGCAGATGCTCAACCACTAAGCCCCCTAGGCATCCCCAGAGGAAGAGACTTAAGGAGGGAGATGGGATACGGATGGGGAGAGACACTGGTGAAAGTTGCAGAATATGGGTGATGAGCTGGCAGAGGGCCTGGGGTGGTAGAAAGCATGAACAGGGTGTGCACGGCCAGGACAGGCCCGGAAAAGAGGCAACACGACAAGCAGAGCAGTACCCAGGGTGGAGCGAGGAACCCCTACTGCGCACAGCCCCGGGACGCTCACCAGGCTATGGGCCAGGGCGCCGTATCCACAGGACCGACCATCCAAAGGTCCCCACAGTGGAGCCCAAGCAGAACCACATGTCAGGCCTCTGAGCTCCCCTCTGTGTGGGTGACACAGTGCCGGCCTCAGGGTGCCCCGGGTCCGCTCTACCCCCCACAGATGGAAGGGCCCCCGCCCCGTGAGAAGCCCCAAGACTGGTCACTTTCCAGGCTCCCTTCAGTGCCGCTGACCTGCCTCCTCCTTCCCCAGGACCAACCCCTTGAAACGTCCCGTGTGGGGCTAGCTCTTGCTCTGTCTCAGTACTTCCGGTCTGCGCTCACCTTTCTCCAAGTCAGTCCCAGCATCACCTTGTGAAACGTCCAAACGTATCCTGGTGTTTTCACGCCTGTCATGTCTCTGTACGCCTTTCCTCTTGGTGACTTTTCTTACGTTTTCTAACCTGTTATTCTTATTATGTGGCAACAGGACTTATTTTTTACAGACTGGTTTTATAAACGATCTCTACAGAATTTTCTTCATCCTTTTTGGATCCCAAAGCCTACACTTTTTCTAAAATTCTGAAAGGCTGTGGCAAAAAGTCTTTTAGTTGTCACCGATGTCCTTTCTTCGACACTTCATTAGCAACAGAATAATGAATTTATTTAGTGTAACAAGGAGCCTAGCTAGAGAAATACATTCCTCAGCTTTCTCTGTGGCTGGCTTTGGCCACATGAGATGGTAAAGTGCAGATGAAAGAGCGTGGGACTTCTGGGAAGTCTCCTCAGGGGCGAGGAGATGCCTTGCTTCACTCTTTTCCACACTGTGCCCTGGGCGACAGGTGATGGGCAGGGTGCCACCTTGGACCGTGAGCACACAGGACACTCCAGACCCTACGATGGGGCCAGAGCAGGAAGGACCCTGATGACTCCACAGAGCTGCCATCCTGATCCTGGAATGCCTGCCTCTGGACACACACCCCTTTTTTTAAAGAATTTATATTTATTTATTCATGAGAGACACAGAGAGAGAAAAGCAGAGACATAAGCAGAGGGAGAAGCAGGCTCCCTGCAGGGAGCTCAATGCGGGACTCAATCCCAGGACCCCAGGTCACGGGCCTGAGCCGAAGTCAGATACTTCATCAACTGAACCACCCAGGCACCTCTGGACTTTTTTTTTTTTTTTTAAGATTTTTATTTATTTATGAGAGAGTGAGAGAGACAAGCAGAGACACAGGCAGAGGGAGGAGCAGGCTCCATGCAGGGAGCCTGACGTGGGACTTGATCCTGGGTCTCCAGGATCAGGCCCTGGGCTGAAGGTGGCACTAAACCGCTGAGCCACCCAGGCTGCCCTGGCCTTTTTTTTTTTAATGTGAGAGAAATATGCTTTTGCCTTGCTTAAGCTGTTGCAGTTTTTTGTCTTGTTTTTATGAAGCCAAACCGATTCCTAACTGGTACCCTGGCCCAGGGGTGCAGTGATCCCTGTCACAGAAGTGAGGTCCCAGCACTAGGACAATGAGCCTGGCCTCTGTCCAGGGAGTCCACAGCCAATCTGAGGAGTACAATCCTCTGCCCTTCTGCCAGTAAAGGGATTACTGTCGAAGGTGATTCTCAAGCGGGAATGGGCAGCCATGGGCCTATTTATCCCCAAGACAATGCAGAGTCGTGGAATGGTTTTGAAGCCAAGGAGTGACACAGCCCACGGTCAGGCACAGGTGCACTAATGGCCACTTCGTGGAACTACCCAGTAAGCGGCAGGCCAGGACCCAGGAGGTCAGCAAGGCAAGCACAGGGCAAGGGGCATGAGCTCTAACCAGGGCGCCAACAGCAGAGGGGATGCAGAGAAGACAGCTGGAGAAAGAGTTCGGAGGTCAGATTCTGTGAGACGGGGCTGGAGGTGACCGCATGGGATACAAGGTAAGGAAGACAGAGGAGGGGTCACGACGCTACCCCGATCTCCCTGGAGATAAGACAGGCTATCAGGGGCCAGCAGTGCCAGGGGCTAGGGATGCTGGTGCAGCTAGCTGAGAGAAGAGGACCCATGAACTCTGTGTCACATGAGAGAAGTTTCGAGATACCCACACAGAGTATCAGGGAACCAGCCTAATGGTCTGAAACTTACACTGGTCAGGGCTCTGCGTGACAAGTGCCGGAGGCCAAGGACAGACACATAGGAAGCCAAAGTTAACGTGGATGAGCCCTTCTCTTATCTTCCTCCATTTCCTCCAGGTCTTCCCACCTTTCTCCACCCCACTCTGGGCCCCAGAACGCTAACCGCGGCAGACAGCACTGGACCCTCGGGCTTCCAGCTGCACTCCAGTGGTGGTGAGCCCCAGCAGCGGGAGACCAGAAGTAGGGTGAGGCCACCCTAGGCTGGTGGCATCCCTGCACCAAAGGTCATTACTCTGCTCGGGGAGTCTGTCCTACCCCTTGATTGTCTCAGGGCCTGGGGCCCAGCAGCCTCTCCTACCTCTTCCGTCTCTTCAGGCCCGAGCTGGCGACCCCTCCAGTGTCATCAGCCCCGGGTTCCTCAACACCTCGCCCACACCCAGGTCATCTACAATTAACTCCTCTGCAAACAGACCTTCCTCAATCATCCCATTTTGAGTGAGCAGTTTCCTGTCTGGATCCTAGTACAAAGGAGGGGGGTGGAGGAAGAGAAGCCCACCAATGAGAGAAGGGATGGTCAGGGAAGAAGGAAAGAACCAGGTACCCCATCCCAGGCGTCACCAGGGCCGTGGCAGACAGAATTACGAAGGGCCACCTGGAAAATGTCTACCGGGACAATCAGGTGGCCGCGGGTGACCTGTGAGAACAGGCTCCATGGCCCAGGAAGCACAGCCAGGTGGCGGCAGACTGATGAACAAATTCGCTACTTCTCTCAGAATCTGGATGAAAGGTCAAAGCCTGAACATGATCCTACAAGGGGGAATGGGGTGAGTGGAGAACCAGGTTTGGAGGGAAGGGGAAAGCAGTGATTTGGGGTGACCTCTGCCAACCTCCAGCCAACCAGAGGACGGTGGTCAGCAGCACCACCAGCCTCACCAGTCTCCCTCTCGACACCTGGAAGGAACCTGATCTCCTAGAGGAACCCCGACATCCTGGAAGCTCTGGTGCTCCCCCGAAAATGACCTGTAATCTTCAACTCCCCACCCCACCCAGCAGGTGCCCTGGCTTTCCCACAGACTCAGGGCAGGTACCCAGAAGCTGGATTTCTCCTTTTTGTTGATTCTTTTGCAAATGACAGGCGAGTATGTAGCTACACACAAGGATCCACTGCAGGGGCTTTCCCTCTGTTCTTCACTCCTGGTGCCACAGGAGCCGGGAAGTGCCATCCTACAAAAAAAGGTCTCCTGATACTCAGCCCCGATCCAGATCCAGATCCACAGCTGGTACTATTCATTCCGTGTCTACTCCCCACCCCCTCCGGCTCCCTCCTCCCCGTCTCTCCCATAGTCACTGCCTTCCATTATCCAGTGCCTCACAAAGTCATAATTCACATAACCCACATCTGTCCCCACCACGTAGAAAATCACCTGCCCACAGTACGAGAGGACACACTACCCAGAAGTCAGCATATGTCCACCCCCAACTTCGAGACCTAGTTCAAAATTCAAATCCAGAAAGTCTCCCCAACTGAATGTGACCCCCTCCAACCGCTCTTCTGCCAGGCATTCTGCCAGTGACACAATAATAATGTCACCTGTTGAATGATACTGCTTTATTCCTTCCTGGCACCTCCTCACAAGTGAATCAAAGCCAAAATCCACTGGGTAGATTTTCCCAGAGGTGCAGCTACTCATCAGACCTCATGCTCCCGGGGAAACACTCCCCTACTCACAGCCTGAATTCAAATTTCCATCCATTGTTTCCTGTCTTTGTTTCTCACTTCACTCCCCTAAACCTGGAATTGGCTGTTTCTGGAGAGAGTGAGAAGACAGAAGTGCCCACCTGAGTGGGAGGGTGACCCCTCCTGGTCCTCAGTCTGGAGGTAACATGCAGACCACTCTGGGGTCACCACAGTTCACAACAGGGTCTTCAGCTTTGCAAACCCAGATGTTTTTTTCAATGCACCCCCGAGAGCAACCCACCCACAAAGTGCTGATGCATACACCAGATGCCCACCAATTCATTAACAAGAACTAAAACTGAAAGGACCACACTGCCCAGATGAAAATCTACATGGGAAGCCACATAAACCCTGAGAACGTGATGTATCATAGGCTTGCAATCAGAGCAGAAAGACGGTTTTTTGTTTTGTTTTGTTTTTTGTTTTTTAATGAAATGATTGTTAAATTTTAAGAATTCTTAGCCCAGAACGAGGCTGGATGCCCAAGAATCCACTGGGAAATGTACTGAAACTGCTAAATCCCAGGTCCCACCTCAGGCCTCCCAGAATCCCTGGGTGTGGGGCCCAGGGCGCTGTGTCCTGAACAAGTGCCCTGGGTGGTCATAATGCCCCGGCAGGTTGGGAAGCCACTGGCACCACCGCCCCACATTCAGTCCAGGGCGCTCAGCTCGACCCAAGGGCTGGCCTGCTGGGACCACACGCGTGTGAGGCAGCAGGATTGTAGGTACAGGCTCCTGCCCTCCCTCTGGAGGGCACACCCTCCCCTGAACTCAGAGTACATATAATACAACAGACCAGATCATCTTCTCGGAGTTAAAAACCACACTTCCCTTACGCTTCTCAGACTGTAGTTGCCGTGACTGGACCTGAGCTTGCCCTCAAGTGTCTAAATCAGAGTTTACAGCAGTCTCTTGAGACAGCAACCTCACCCAATCCTTTGAGCTTATCTGCCAAAAACCCTGATGTGATCTGTAGCAAAGAACTATTAATCCATTAGCTGACAGTCTGGTTAGATCTAACAATACTGTTGAATGTGAAGGCTGGAACTGGAGGGACAAAAGGCCCAAGAATCACTTCCTTCCTCAACAGAGTCTCGCTGAGGCCACACGCCAGAGGTTTTTCCAGCCCAGAATGATACACGGTAGTAAAACAACGGAGGGCCTGCGTGGGAGGCAGCTCTCCCTCCCGTAAAGAAGGACGAGAACCAGGTGAAGGAGCCTGGAAGGGAAAGCTGCAGGCCATGGGGCCACGAGGCCACAGTTAGGCAGGCCCGATGGTGGAGGGAAAGGCAACCGCAGGCCCCATGCCCACAGATGTTATAGTTGCTGTTTTTGCACTACTCCACACGCCATGCCCCAGCGCTCAGGGCAGAGGACGAGGGAAGCAAGGCCTCAGAGGCCAGGAAGCACCGGGGTAAAGAGAAAGGGAACAGAAGGAACCTTCTGGCTTCCATGGGGCACATGGAAAAGGAAGAAGAGAAGAAAGAGAGAGCACACTGGCATTCTGACGTGGGGTGTGGAGGAGCGCTTACTGCGTGCTGGGCACTACCTTGTGAAGCCCTCACAACCTCCCTGTGAGACAGGCATGCCCCAGAGGGTCACTGTGAGGAGGAGGAGCCCGTCGGCATGCTTTCCGGACTCTCTCCAGCCCCAGAGCAGCTGGGAATCCGGGGACACAGGTGGTGGAAGAATGAGGGAGTGACCTGAGGATGCCAGTGGAGACACACTTGAGATGGGTGAGCAGGACGGACGCAGATGGAGTTGGGGCAGGGAGGGAAGTGTGGGGCACTACGAGACTAGACGGGTTACAGAGAGGGCAGAGAATGTGGCGAGCACACGAAAGCTTGGGCAGGGATCCCAGAACGCCGCATGAAGTTTAATGTCGAAATGCCAAAGCTTATAATACATGCAAAACATCCTTTGCAACTACTCAGATTTATGATGAAACACTTTGGAAGTTGACTGACAAGTAGATACGAGGATACAAAGCTTCTCCAATTATTTTGTGGTGCATCTGACCAAAGAAGTGGGAAGTGGCCTTGCACGCTCTGCAGGAGATGAGACCTCCTCTAAGTGTTCCAGGACCCAGAGCGACCAAATCCCTCGCAAGCAACTGTTCACAACAGCAGGGACTGCCTCGGGAATGGATATGCCTTCATGTGGGTCAATGATATTCTAAGCAGGTTTGCTGGGAGCCTCTGGGAATAAAGCCAACCATCCTGAGAGCAGCACAAGAAAAGACTTGGAGATGTCGTTGCCTGGAACTGCTGCTGCTGCCATTCCTCCCCCAGCTTGGATGAGGCAGAGAGAGCTAAAAACCGAGGCACAGTGGAGCCACCACGTTTGTCCTGACAGCACTTCACCACCTGACTTCCAATCATGAGAGCTTGCACACATGCACAAAGCCAGGCTGAGTTGCATCATGTTACTTGCAGACAAAAGCATCTTAAAGCTGACAGACTTCCCAGTAATGTCTGAAAGGCCAGGTCCCACCAAATATTCAGTATCTGGTACCAGGATCCCCTCCTACCCATCATCTGCACTCACACGTGCAGGAAGCAGGCACTCTCATGCTCCTCTTCTTTTTTATTTTTTTAAATTTTTTATTTATTCATGAGAGACACAGACAGAGAGGCAGAGACATAGAGGGAGAAGCAGGCTCCCTGTGGGGAGCCCGATGCAGGATTTGATCCCAGAACCCCAGGGTCATGCCCTGAGCCAAAGGTAGACGCTCAACCAATGAGCCACTCAGGCGTCCCTCTCATGCTCCTTTCAACTGTACTGCCCTGACTTGTGCCATGTGGCTTCCCGATCACAGGTTCCCAAGGCCTACAGAATACAAACTCGTGCAGGTGGCTCAGGATGCCCCCCTGGTCAGGCCCTTTCCTGGGCTCCCCGCGGTCCCCAGGGAGGGTACTGCAGCACCCTCCCCTTTGGGAACAGTTTATACCCACTTGCTGGGATACTCCCGCCCACTGCTAGCACTTCAGGCACAGAGTCCTCTCCTGTGTGTGCCCCTGAGGTCCCTCACCTAGGAGCAGCCACTGCAGTGTATGGTCCGTGTCTGGCCAGCCTGTTCCCACGCAGCCTTCTTCGGCCCCTGGCGCAAGGATGGAGCTCCCTTCACCTTGCTGCTGGGGGGGGGGGGGGGGGGCTGCCACAGTCCGGGCACTCTTACACACCACCTAGGTGAATCCCTCTACATAACAAGCCTGGGGGGCCAGTGAGGAATCACTGCACATGCATCCGTGTTCGGGTCCGAGGAGCCCAGCACGATGCCCGGACACCGCAGATGCCCCTCACCGTCTGCAGACCGGAGCTCCCTCCTCCCGATCCCGAGGACCTGTCGTTTCCAGTGCCCCCCCGTCCCCACCGCGGTCCCGCCGCCACGACGGCTCCATTCCCTCCGCGCTCAGAGCCGGCTACAGTCCGTGACACCCCCCCGCCCCCTCCCCAGGAGCCCGGGGTGCCGAGCTGGGGCGCCACTGCCCGCCCTGGCGTCCCCGCCGCCCACTCGGGGCTTGCGGTCCCGGGGGACCCTGCGGGGCCCGCCTCCCTGAGCAGGTGGGGAAATGGAGGCGGGGGTGGGGGGGCAGCCAGTCCAAGGTCACAGCGGGGCTCGGCGCGACCGCCCGGCCCGCGGGCCGCAGCAGCCCCGGAGCCCCGCCCCGCCCCGCCCCGCCGCGCCGCCCCGGGGGAGGTCTCACCGCCGCCACTCGCTCCCCGCGTTCCCAGCGCCGCGCTCCCCGCCGCCGAGATCTCTGTCCCACGGGCGGCGGCCGCCCTGCTTCCACTTCCGGTGCGCTCGGCCAATCAGCGCGCGGCGGCCTCCGCGGAGGAACAGGTGGGCGGCCCGCCTGCGCCCCCCAGCCCGCCCCGCCTGCGCCTCCGGGCCAGCCCGGCCACCGCCCCTGGTGCCCGCCCCGCCGACCTCCCGCGGCGTCGGCTCCCGGGACGTCCGCACCCCCGCGCCCGGTGGCGCCCGCGTAACCCCCGGATCACCGACTAGCCGGGTCCTCCAGGCGGCCTAGAACGGCCCCAGGGACGCACTTCCGCCGCTGGGCCGGCCGCTCTGCCCGCCGCTGTCGCTGCCCCTCGTCCACCTGAGCCCGAGCGGACGCTGGGCGCTCCGAGCTCGGCCCTCAGCCCGTCGCCCGCTTCCCGGAGCGCCGAACCCCGGGAGCCCAGGAGCGGGGCGAGGAGAGGGAGACCGCTCGGAGGTCCGTGGGGCTTGCTGGAGGGGACGCCGCAGGGGACAGTGCGGGGCAGCGAGGACACCGCCTCCTCCGCCGGCCTTCTGATGTGTGACCAGCGCAGCTGGCTCGCCCCCGTGCTCGGGCCCTCTGGCTGGTGGCCCCTGTGCCGTCCTTTGCACCACGGGCTTCTTGGTTTCAGGTCTCCGTTCTCAGGTCACGTCCCAGAGGGGCCCCGTCCCTTCCAGCGCAGCCCCGGCCGGCAGCACTCCTCCCAAATCCCGGTTCTCGGGCAAGGGCTGTGATTGGCTCCGGTCGGCCGGTTCTCAGCGTCAGTGTATTTGTGGGGCAGGAGAGTGAGCCCGGTTATCCGGTCAGGGCCACCTGTCTGCCCCAGCTGGGGCCCGGCACTCTAAGACAGAGGTACTGTGTTTATATACAGTACACACACCGTCAGAAAGGAGAACTTTCTCTTGAGTTGGTCATTGGAATTAGGCCCACCCTTCCAGTCAAGCACCTCTGCCACCCACACCAATATCACCAATATCCTTAACTCCTTTGCCCTCCCATCTGCAACTACCCAAGATGTGTGTGAACCCTGGATCGGCTGAAATGTCCACTTCCTTTGCCTAGGCTACTAACAGCTAGTGGGAAAAATACTCTTCAAGAAGAGCCCTAAGGTCCATGTATCATTTATCCTTCCCGGAGGCCTTTCCCTGCTTCCTAGAAGTCGTGGTCTGTTTCCTAGTCAGCTGGTCTGCCGGTTCCACCACCGCTCCTGCAGCATTCTTTGGTTTGCTCCAAAGAATATGTCCTGTATCCTGCTCCAAAGCCTGTATCCACTCCCACGGTCCCCCATCACAGGCATCGCTGGCAACATCCATCCCAAGGGAAGATGCCCAGACTACGAGGGTACCCAGCCTCAGAACCAAAGGTGGGAGATACTTACTTTCACTGACTTCTATCTAGGCCACCTGCATTAACAAGCATCTGCATCAAGAACCCAGATAAGGGATTCTCAACCTTGGCTGCACATTGGAATCATTGGGGTGGGGTGGGAATTCTTTAGAACTACTGACACCTGGTGCCACACGCACAGATTCTGTTGAAACTGATTTGAGACAAGGACTGGGCATTTTTTTAAAGATTTTATTTATTTGAGAGAGAGCATGAGCAGAGGGCAGAGACAGAGGGAGAAGCAGACACCCTGCTGAGCAGGGAACCCAATGTGGGACTCGATCCCAGGACCCTGAGATCATGACCTAAGCCGAAGGCAGACGCTTCACTGACTGAGCCACCCAGGTGTTCCAGTTTGGGCGTTGTGTGTGTGCACAGGCATATGTACACTCACTTTGTGGTTTTTTTAAGCTTTCCAAGTGATTCAAACAGGCAGCCAACAAAGTTGAAAAACAGCAACCTAGGTCAATGACTCAAAATGTGGTCTGAATTGGCAGGATCAGCATCTCCTGGGAACTAGTTATAAATGCACATTCTCAGGCCCCATTGACACATCTTCTGCATGAGAAATTATGGGATTAGGGAGGCACCTGGGTGGCTCAGTCACCTTCAGCTCAGGCCCAGCCCCTGTTCAGGAGAAACCAGCCGCAAAACATTCAGGTCTCACCTACACACACCAAAGCCACAGCTAAAGCAGAGTCAGGACTCGATTACATCCTCGCTGTTCCCCTCCCACATGCAGCCTTGAAGAAGCAACCGAGGGCATCAAAAGGGCAGCCTCCTGCCCTAGACCCGACAGTCACCCCCCAGGAGACCAGAGCAGCCGATTCTGAGCCTGACTTAGCAACGCCAGTTTTTCAGCATGCTGGGATAGCAAGTCCTGCTCAGGCAAGTTCTCCATGCCTAAGAGGTGCTCCGGAGTCCTGTGGGGTCCACATCTCTCTCCAGGGAAACCAGAACCCCCTTTACGTGGAGTAAAGTGCAGCAGCGTCAGGGAAATTGGGCCTCCATGCTGGGTACCAGGGGTGGGGCAGAGGAGCTGGCACCCAGGGCCCCTCGCACACACATGGTCCCTTTGTTTCCGAGGCTTCATTTAGCTGCCAACACCCACAGATTCTGTCTCTAGACCCATTCTGGGCTCCGGGACCTCCCCTCCCCTGCAACATGAGTTGCTCCCATGATGATCCTTGACCTCGCACAGCGTTCATGCCACGTAGGGAATGACAATGGCTAAGGCTTATCCAGGTGGGGGAAAATACAGGCTTTGAGGCAAGGTTTAAGAGAGCAAAAGCAACATGTCCGAGCCGTACAAATAGCTAACATACTTACGAAGCCCCCTCACCTACATGGGCCATGGTAAGAGCATCTGCAAGCTTCCTTAGGCTGCCTACAGTGAGTATAGACAAGGCTTCCACAGATGAGGGAGCCCAAAGAACTCACCGACTTGTCCAAATGTAATCGGGTCAGACGCAGGGAGGCGAGGATTAGCACCCACGTCCCCAGACTCCTCCTCAGGCTCTTCTCACTGCAACCTGACTGTCTCCCCAAAGGCCCACAGGACACACAATCTGCCTCCACCCCTTAATGGGGTGGAGCAAGTTCTGCCACTCTGTTGACAATGAGTCAGCTCCAGAGAAGATATTTCAAATCCAACATTCACAAAATCCTCGCTTACCTGACATGCGTAAAGTATCTCCCATCTACCAAAGTAAAACCCTACACAGGGATGCCCGGGGGCTCAGTGGGTGAGCATCTGCCTTCATCTCAGGGCATAACCCCGGGGTCCTGGGATCAAGTCCCACATCGGACTCACCACAGGACCACAGGGAGCCTGCTTCTTCCTCTGCCTGTGTCTCTGCCTCTCTGTCTGTCATGAATAAATAAATAAAATCTTTAAATAAAAGAAATTAAGATTTCTACGTGTATTTTTCAAGGCTAACATTGGTACCATTACCTAATGAATATAAGGGTGTTATTATAGAAAGATTACAAAAACCATATAAAAAAAAATATATATATATAAAAAACAAACAAACAAACAAAAAAAAACCATATAAAAATATTTAAAACTGTAGCAATACATTTTACCATCTTGGTAATCCTTTGCTTTAAGTAAGCTTTTATTTTTTTATTTTATTTTATTTATTGTAACTCATCTCTACACCCAACGTGGGGCTTGAATTCGTGACCCCGAGATCGAGAACCACATGCTCCTCCAACTGAGCCAGCCACATGCTCCTAAGTAAGCTTTTAATTTTAGAACAGTTTTGAATTTATAGAAAAGTTTCAAAGGCAGTACAGAGTTCCATGTCCCCACACCCAATTTCCCCCATCAGCATCTGATGTGAGTCTGAGACATGAGTCTGAGATGTTTGTTACAATTTGTGAACTAATCACACATTGTTATTAACTAAAGTCCATAACTCATCCAGATCTCCTTAGCCCTCACCAATGTCCTCTTCTTACCCCAGGATCCCATCCAGACACCACATTACGTTTGGTAATCATGTCTCTTTGGCTCCTCTCGTCTGTGACATAACCGTACATTTAAAAATAACAGCAGAATGCACACCATCACTGCAGGAGGTGCAGAAGCAAATCAAAACAGCTGCCAAGTCCACATGATACACAAGACGCCAGCATCTGTTTACCAGCTCACCGTGTGAATAATGCACAATTTCCTTCTCTGAGACTGCAATCGCCAGCTGATTCAGGTGCAGCAGGACACTGCAAAATCTAAAAGTCACCTCAACCCAAAGGAGAAAGCCTGTCAATTTAAATTCAGTATCTGCATAACACGGCCAGAGAGGATGCTGAAACTCACACTTGAGAGAATTGATTATGAATATTCCAGAAAACAGGTGCCAAGATACAGATACACAGACATCCTCAAACCTCCATGGAGGAGGTGCTCCAATAATTCCATTTTTAGGGATCCCTGGGTGGCGCAGCGGTTTGGCTCCTGCCTTTGGCCCAGGGCGTGATCCTGGAGACCCGGGATCGAATCCCACGTCGGGCTCCTGGTGCATGGAGCCTGCTCCTCCCTCTGCCTGTGTCTCTGCGCCTCTCTCTCTCTCTCTGTGACTATCATAAAAAAAAAAAAAATTTTTTTTTAAATTCCATTTTTAAATTAGTTACTGAAACCTAAAGGACATTTATTGATCCTTGGAACATTGTTATGAATACTGGACAAGTTCTAATAACCCACCAAAATGTATTCAACCAATAATACCAGTGAGACAGTATACCGTTGCGGTGAGCAATATAAAACAAATGCTACATTAAGAATAATCATAGCGGGGATCCCTGGATGGCTCAGCAGTTTAGCACCTGCCCAGGGTGTGATCCTGGAGACCCGGGATCAAGCCCCACATCGGGCTCCCTGCATGGAGCCTGCTTCTCCCTCTGCCTCTCTCTCTCATTCACAAATAAATAAATAAATAAATAAATAAATAAATAAATAAATAAATAAAATCCTTTTTTAAAAATGGGCAGATGTTAAGAGACATTTCTCCAAAGACTTCCAGATGGCCAACAGACACACAAAAAGATGCTCAACATCACTCATCATCAGGGAAACGCAAATCAAAACCACAAAAAGATGTCCCCTCACACCTGTCAGAACAGCAAAAAATCTAAAACACAAATACCAGGTGTTGGCAAGGCAGTGGAGAAAGGGGAACCATCCTGCCCTGTTGGTGGGAACACAAACTGGTATGGCCACTCTGGAAAACAGTAGGAGCTTCCCCCAAAAAAAATTTAAATAGAATTACTGTATGAGGGGGATCCCTGGGTGGCTCAGTGGTTTGGCGCCTGCCTTTGGCCCAGGGCGCGGTCCTGGAGTTCCGGGATCGAGTCCCAAGTCGGGCTCCCGGCATGGAGCCTGCTTCTCCCTCCTCCTGTGTCTCTGCCTCTCTCTCTCTGTCTATCATAAATAAATAAATAATAAATCTTTAAAAACAAAAAGAATTGCCGTATGATCTGGTAATTCCGCTACTGGGTATTTATCCAAAGAAGGCAAAAACATTAATTTGAAAAGATATGTGCACCTCCCCTATGGTTATAGCAGCATTATCTACAACAGCCAACGTATGAGAGCAGCAGAAGTGTCGATGTCCTGTGATACACACACACACACACACACACACACACACACACAAAGGAATATTACTCGGCCATGAAAAATAATGAAATCTTGCCATTTGCAACAACATGCATGGAGCTCAAGAGTATCATGCTAAGAGAAATCAGCCATTTGGAGAAAGACAAATACCATGTCATTTCACTTGTGTGGAATTTAAGAAACAAAATTAATGAACAAAGAAAAAAAGAGATACACACAAAAAAAACTCAGACTCTTAAATACAGAGAACACCCTGGTGCTTTCCAGAAAGAAGGTGGGTGGAAGATGAAGAATCCCTGTATCTTGATTAGCCCTGAGGAATGCACAAATTGTTGAATCACTGTACTGTGCACCCAAAACTAACACAGCAATGTATGTTAGTTGTACTGGAATTTACTTTTTTAAAAGATTTTATTTATTTATTCATGAGAGACACAGAGAGGGGCAAAGACATAGGTAAAAGGAGAAGCAGGCTCCCTGCAGGGAGCCCAACGTGGGACTCAATCCCGGGACCCCGGGGTCACGCCCTGGGCCGAAGGGAGGCGCTCAACCACTGACCCACTCAGGCGTCCCTGTACTGTAATTTATAAATCAATGAAAAAAATGAAGGGAAAACAAATGAGAAATATTTTATTTGGAGTGCTGACATTGTATACATAGAAGGAAATAAAAGAGAATGAGGGGCAGGTGGAGTCACCGAGGGAACGGCTGGAAGGGTACGAAGAATCCTGAGGCTTCCGCCCCAGCATCCAAGGCTGCCTTTCCACTGCGGGTTTTGTCCCCAGCTCCCCAACCAGAAGTAGTAGCACACAATGTCCCCTGATTGTCACCCTAGGCACCCCTGAGATTTACCCACAGAGCTAAGAACAATTAGACGTCTATGTCCAGGAGTCGGCTAGGGCTTCCTCCGCACAGCCCAGCTGCTTCGACATTAGAAAGGTGTCTTGTCAGGATGCCTGGGTGGCTCAGCGGTTAGGCATCTGCCTTTGGCTCAAGGTGTGACCCCAAGGTCCCAGGATGGAGTCCCGCATTGGGCTCCCTGCAGGGAGCCTACTTCTCCCTCTGCCTGTGTCTCTGCCTCTCTGTCTCTGCATCTCTCAGGAATAAATAAATAAAACCTAAAAAAGAAAGAAAGAAGAAAGAAAGAAAGAAAGAAGAAAGAAAGAAAGAAAGAAAGAAAGAAAGAAAGAAAGAAAGAAAGAAAGAAAAGGAAAGAAAGAAAAGAAGAAAGAAAGAAAGAAAAAGAAAGAAAGAAAGGAAAGAAAGAAAGAAAGAAAGAAAGAAAGAAAGAAAGAAAGAAAGAAAGAAAGAAAAAGAAAGAAAGAAAAGGAAAGAAAGAAAGGTGCCTTGTCATGGTTCTGGAGGCTGGGAGTCCTCCCTGGGGCTGGATGAAGTATGGGCTGGAGGACTTGCTGCCTCAGGGTCTCCCCTCGCCTTGCAGGTGGCTGCCTCCCACGGCCCTTTCTCTATGCGGATTCATCCTTGGTGTCTCTCCTTCTAAGGACACTAGTCCTATGGTATTAGGGCCCCACTCTTCCAACCCCACTAATTACCCTGCTTAAAGACTCCATCTCCCAGTGCAGTCCCACTGGAGGTTAGGACCCCAGCACATGAATTTGGGTGAGACATGATTGGGTCCCTAACACCACATCTCCCCCACCCAGATGGATTAAATCAAAATTAGGGGAGGGGGTGAGGAGCTTTCCCGGGTTGAGGATGGCCCCGCGCTCCCGCTGGGCTCCTGCCACGTACTAGCTCTGCATACCTGGCAAGTCCACCTGAGCTTTGAGCCCCGCTGTCCTCTCTTGTTAAACGGGATCCTGTCAGAACACAGGACTCTTGTGAGACTCAATAGAGATCGTGCAGGAACAGCACTTCGCACGTGCCAGGGCCAGAATGTAGGCGGTGGCAGTTACCAGCAGGGAGAGGACCAATGTCCTCAAGGTACGAAGCGGGAGGCGGTAAGGCAGGGCAGGAGTGCGTGGGAAAGGTGGGAAAGGTGGTCTGAAGTGGGATGAAGTAGATGGAGATTTTGAGAGGCTGGGCGGGGATGGGTGGGGAATCTCCGCCCACAAGGATGAAGACGCAGTGTCCTCGATGGGCGTCAGGGGGCGCCACGAGCTTGTGGACCAGCGTCCCACTGTGGCCGGGAAGGTAGATGAGAAGGAAGGGAAAGGTTGAGTCTTGCAGCACTTTAAAGAGATGTTATTTATTCATGAGAGATCCAGAGAGAGAGAGGCAGAGACACAGGCACAGGGAGAAGCAGGCTCCCTGCGGGGACCCCGATGTGGGATTCGATTCCAGGACCCAGGGATCACGCCCTGAGCCCAAGGCAGACGCTCAACCACTGAGCCACCCAGGCGTCCTTAAACTCAATTCTTTAAAAACAGAACTGGAGTTCTTTTTACATGGATTTGGCCATGAGTTACAAAGACCCAAAATAACGGTGGGGTGGGGATCCTTGGGTGGCGCAGCGGTTTGGCGCCTGCCTTTGGCCCAGGGCGCGGTCCTGGAGACCCGGGATCGAATCCCACATCGGGCTCCCGGTGCATGGAGCCTGCTTCTCCCTCTGCCTGTGTCTCTGCCTCTCTCTCTCTCTCTCTCTCTCTGTGACTATCATAAATAAATAAAAAATTAAAAAATAAAAAAACGGTGGGGTGGCTTACATGTAATTCAAGTTAATTTTTCTCTCATGTGAAAGGCCTGAAGCAGACAATTCAGGATTTCAGTGGAGCCACCATTGTTTTTCAGGAAGAGGAGGAAGGCAAGTCCAGCGGAGGAGGACCAGGGGCAGGACTGCCAGCTCCCACCGTCCAAGGCCATCATTTTCTGAGGCAGAGAGAGTGATAAGCAGAGGTGAGGTGTAAGGTAGTAATCATGCAGTAAGTCATTGTGGAGTCACCACCGATGGGCACCTTCCTGGGAAACAGTTCACTTTCATACTCACAGAGAGCTTCTCCTGGAATACAGAACACCTCTGTATGTAGGACTAGTCTCTCCCTCCAGGAAAAGGGATACTTTGTGGGTTAAAGTACCAGGAGCCCACAACATGGGAAAGGCACAGATGGCTTCCTCCACACCAGCCAACAATGCATGGCAAGGCCCTTGGCCTCGCCTCTGGTCTGCCAACCATAATGCACGTAAGCAATGTACAGATTGAGGATGTGCCCACAAGGATCAGTGAGCAGCTTTGCGTCACAAAATAAACATGCCGCTACATTCCAATCGCTCGAGTTTCTAACATCTCTCTTTTTTTTTTTTTTTAAGATTTATTTATTTATTTATGATAGACATAGAGAGAGAGAAAGGCAGAGACACAGGAGGAGGGAGAAGCAGGCCCCATGCCCGGGACTCCAGGATTGCGCCCTGGGCCAAAGGCAGGCGCTAAACTGCTGAGCCACCCAGGGATCCCCTGAGCCACCCAGGGATCCCCGTTTCTAACATCTCTGCAACAAAGATGCTCAGCTGCAAGTCCAGCTGGAGATACGGTCACGTCCAGGACATTTACGGAATTCTTCCCCATGGAAGCTTCTTTGGTGCTATAAAATCTGACCGAGGCCAGAGAGCATCCCTGACCTGCACTGCTTTCAAGCAGGTCCTCTCCTGTAAGAATGATCCTCTGGGGCCAAATAAGGTGTGAAGTGTAAATGAAGGCTGCTCAGTGCCTGTGACTTCCGCAGGGCTTCTCTGCAGAACAGGTTCTTTGATATTGAATAAGACTCAGGCTTTGATTAAAGGTGTCCACACACCACCTAAATGACAGGGTTTCTCTCATGAGTAGACTCCGTGATGTGGATTGAGATGTGGGCTCTGAGGAAGGACTTCCCCCGAGTCATTACACCCCAGAGGCATCTCTTTGAGCAGGTGCCTCAAGATTTTATTATTTTTACATAATCTCTACACCCAACGTGGGGCTTAAGCTCACAACCCCAAGATCAAGAGTCTCACGCTCCCCTAACTGGGCCAGCCAGGCACCCCAATTGTATTCATAAGTATTTTCCCCACTATGAGTTCATCAATATATTTTTAAAGATTTTTATTTATTTATTCATGAGAGATGCAGAGAGAGAGAGGCAGAGACACAGGCAGAGGGTAAAGCAGACTCCCTGTGGGGAGCCCAATGCAGGACTCGATCCTTGGTCCCCTGGGTCACACCCTGAGCCAAAGGCAGACGCTTAACCACTGAACCACCCAGGCATCCCAATAAATAAAATCTTTTAAAAAATTTTTTATAAAAATATGTTGGGGCTGGTGGAGGGGAAATGATCAATTGCTCATTGTTGGAGGAAGACAAATTGTTACAAATCCTGAGGAGGACAAATAGTTCCAAGTGAAAAACACATTTACCTTTTGACCGTATAATTTCACTTCTAAGAATGTATCCTACAGATACACTATACTGTGTGTAAAATTATAAGCACACAAGGTTTTTTAGTGCAACATTGTTCATAAGAGCAAATGGTTTGGGGCAGTCTAAATGTACCCATAGGAAGTGGTTAGGTAAATTATGATACATCTGAAAAATGAGATAGTTACCTTCATGAGTAAGAATGAGGAAGCTCTTTGTATATGAATATGAAACGAGATTAAAAATAAAATCAGGGGCACCTGGGTGGCTCAGTGTTTGAGCATCTGCCTTGGGCTCAGGGCGTGATCCCGGGGTCCTAGGATTGAGTCCCACATTGGGCTCCCCACAAGGAGCCTGCTTCTCCCTCTGCCTGTGTCTCTGCCTCTCTCTGTGTGTTTCTCAAGAATAAATAATTAAATAAAAATAAAAATAAAAACTGACCATTACATTCCCTTTCAGGGGCACCTGGCTGGCTCAGTTGTGGGCATGCAACTCTTGATCTCAGCATCATGGGTTTGAGCCCACAGTGAGTGTAGAGATCATTTGAAAATAATATCTTTAAAAAAAAAAAAAAGAAATTCAGGGCACCTAAGTGGTACAGTTGGTTAAGCATCTGACTCTTGATTTCGGCTTGGGTCATGATCTCAGGGTTGTGTTATCGGCCTCACATCAGGGTCCATGCTGGGTGTGGAGCCTGCTTAAGATTCTCTCTCTCTGAAATCCTACTCAGCCATCAAAAAGAAAAGAAATAAAAAAAAAAATCTTATCATTTGCAATGACAAGGATGGAAGTAGAGGGTATTATCCTGAGCAAAATAAGTCAATCAGAGAAATAATTACCATATGATCTCACTTATATGTGGAATTTAAGAGACAAAACAGGTTCACAGAGGAAGGGAGGGGAAAATAAAATAAGATGAAATCAGAGAGGGAGACAAACCATAAGAGGCTCTTAATCATAGGAAACAAACTGAGAGTCGCTGGAGGGGTAGGGGTAAGGGGATGGGGTCACTGGGGGATGGGCATGAAGGAGAGCATGTGGTGTCATGAGCACTGGGTGTTTTATGCAACCGATAATCACTGACTTCTACCTCTGAAGCCAATAATACATTATATGTTAATTAATTGAATTTAAAGTAAAAAAAGAAACTGAGAAAAAATAAACATAGAATGGCATAGTGAGTTAAAAAATAAAGCCTATAAGAAAGAGAAAAAAATTCTCTCTCTCCCTCTGTGCCTCCCCACCACCCCACTGCTCACATGCTCTCTCTAAAATAATAATAATAATAATAATAATAATAATAATAATAATAAATTTCCTTTCAAGTAAAATAACTGGGGGAAAAAGTAAGTGCAAGAGTGTTTTATATATACATATATATGTGTATATGCATGTGTCTGTAAAGAAAAAGTATTTTGTATGTAAATGAGTGTGTGCATAAATAGGTATGTGTTTGTATGTACATGGATATATGTGTGTATGTATATGGGTTATGTGTGTATATATATATATAGGTATGTGTGTATACATATGGATATGTGTGTGTATAGGCATGTGTGGGGGGTATATTTGCATATGTGTGTATACAGGCGTGTGTGTGTGTATAAGTAAATGTGGTTATATACGGGTATGTGCATATGTATGTGGGTATATGTATGTGTATATATAGGTATGTGTGTATACATATGGATATGTGTGTATGTATATGGGCAAATGTGTGTACAGGTATATTTGTGTGTATATGTATGTATACAGGTGTGTGCATCTGGGCATGTGTGTGTATATGGGTGTGTGTGTGTACATATGGGTAAATGTGTGTATATACAGGTGTGTGTGTATATGTGTGTGTATATGGGTATATGTGTGCATGTATAAAAAGGTATGCGTGTGTACGTATATGGGTGTATGAGTGTATGTGTATGTGTGTGTGTGCATATGGGCATGTGTGTGTATACAAGTGTGTGTATATATGGGCATATGTGCATATATACAGGTATGTGTGTGTATATGGGTGTGTATATGGGTACACATGTGTACGCGTAAAGAAAACAGGTGAATATGTGTATATGACCACATGTATGTGCACACACATATATTCTGCATTTATAAGAATTGATGATGGTGATGGTGACCGTCTCTGGGGGATTTATCCTGGGGTCCACCATAGTGCAGAGACCCACTTTCACTGCATATATATTTTTTTTTTCAGAACAATTGTTTTAGTCTATTTCCCTTCATTTAATCTCTCCATTGATTGGACAGAGAGCATTCTCACCTCTCCATTCTTCCACCCATCTAAATAATAAAATAATAAAATAATGTCCGAACGGAGAAAAGAAAAGTCGGTGTGTATATCCATGGCCTGCGGTGGCCAGTCGGACTCCTCTGTGTGGGCAGCCGGGTTCCAACCTCTTTCCCGTTTCCCAGAGCGTGGGATAATCCTGCACCGGGTCCTGCTGTCACCTTCAGCTCCGACCCCCACTCATGTTCTGTCTTTTCATTTCTCACAGCGTTTTTAGGCGGTTTGGGTGTTTTCAAAAATTCATTTGACTTGTTATTATTCGAATTTTCAAACATACAGCAAAGTCAAGGCTAATACAAGGGACTGGGGCTGGGTATTCATCAGCCCCATCCAGCTACCATCAACTCGTGGCTTTTTTTTTTTTTTTTTAAGATTTTATGTATTTATTCATGAGAGAGAGAGAGAGGCAGAGGCACAGGCAGAGGGAGAAGCAGCTCCCCGCGGGGAGCCCGATGCGGGACTCGATCCCAGGACCCCTGGGTCAGGCCCTGAGCCGAAGGCAGGCGCTCACAGGCTGAGCCCCCCGGGCACCCCTCACCGGCGGGTCTTATTTCGCTGCCAACCCAACCCCAGTGGGGAGATTTTCCTGCCCGGCGAGAGCAGACTTGAAATCTGCTTTTCTTGGGGAAGGAACTTTTATTTCATAACTGTATTTAATAATTTTATTGACGTATCATCCACATCCCACAAAGTTCGCACCTTAAAATGTACAGTTCGGTGGTTTTGCCGCCATCACCGGATTTTAGAACACTGTCGTTTTCTGGAAAGGAAAAGAGCCCGTGGCAGCGCTCGCCCGCCACCCCCACCCGCCGCGGAGCGCTGCGCCTGCTCTAAACAGTCCACGTCACCCCCACCGGTCCCGACGCGGGGAGAGCTTCCTTCAGGCCCTCGGAAACCCAGTGCCGGGACCATTGAGTCAGATGTCAGAGAAGCTCGAGGCTTCAAGAAAGTCTACGCTGTGCCCTTCCTGCCGCTGTGTTCAGGAGCGGGCGCGGGGCGCTCCCCGGGTCTAGGTGACGCTCCTGCGGGTGACGGCGGGACGTGGCCAGGGTCACTTAAGGGAACTACGAACCGGGATCCGGGAGGCAGCGACGAGGTTTCCCCAGCTTCCCTTTCCCTCCTCCTCCTCGTCCTCACCAGGCTGCATGGAAGGCGAGAAGAGCCACCCCCCCCACCCCCGCTCCAAACTCCTCCTTGGGCCCCCCAGGCCTCCGCGGAAAACCTCACTCTTTGTCAGAACCTACACAAGAGCGATGCCCTTAAAAGGAGAGGACCAAGGGCGCGGGGAGGTGGGGAGGCCGGGAGGGAGGACCGTCCTCCCCAGGCCGCCTCCTCCTACCCGCCCCTGCTCGGGCCTGCACAGACGGGAGCGCACACCAGGGCCCTCGCTGGGAAAACTCCCAAGACGGGAGTCTGCCGTCTGTCCCTTCCTTGAAAGAAGGCAGGGTTTAGGGGGGCTCCCTGCCCCAGCGCACCTCCCTCGGGAGGCACCAGAGGCAGCGGCTGCATAAAGAAGCCGGAGGGTGGATTACGGGCGGGAATCAGAATGGGGTCAGCTTGTCTCTTTCCGCGATAGCCCAGTCTTCCTCCGCCGCTGACCTTAATCCTCTGCTGGAAACGAACTAGGGGTAGTGGAAGGGGGAGGTGGGCGGGGGATGGGGAGACCGGGTGACGGGGACTGAGGGGGGCACTTGAGGGGATGAGCACTGGGTGTTATAGTATATGTTGGAAAATCGAACCCCAATAAAAAAATGTACAAAAAAAAAAAAAGAAAAAAATTTTAAAAAGAGTTAAAAAAAAAAAATCCCCTGCTCCTCCCTCAGCATCTCAACCCCTTTCAGGAAACACCTGTAGACCAAATGCCTTTGGTGCAGGAGGTGATGCTCAGAGAGGCAAAGCCCCCCGGGGGGGGGGGGGGCACTCATGAGCCTGCGCTTTTCCGAAGGATGGTTATTAATAAGGCGAAGAAACACATGCTGACAGCCATAAAATGTAAGTGAAATCTGTACTTTGTGTCCTGTGCTGGGAAAACTGGATGTCTATTTGTTTCCACTCTCGAGAAGCACTTAAGATCTTTTCATTAATGTCGGATGAATTATTTTCATAATTCTAAGACCTGTGATCTTTTTTAAGACCTGTGATCTTTTAAAGATTTTTAGCGATCCCTGGGTGGCGCAGCGGTTTAGCGCCTGCCTTTGGCCCAGGGTGCGATCCTGGAGACCTGGGATCGAGTCCCACGTCGGGCTCCCAGTGCATGGAGCCTGCTTCTCCCTCTGCCTGTGTCTCTGCCTCTCTCTCTCTCTCTCTCTGTGACTATCATGGAATAAATAAAATCTTTAAAAAAAAAAAAAGATTTTTAATTTTTTTTAAAGATTTTATTTATTCATGAGAGACACAGAGAGAGGCAGAGACACAGGCAGAGGGAGAAGCAGACTCCCTATGGGGAGCCTGATGCAGGACTCAATCTCAGGACCCTGGGGTCATGACCTGAGCCAAAGGCAGATGCTCAGCCACTGAGGCACCCAGGTGCCCCTTATTTTTATTTTTAAGTAAGCTCTACACCCAACATGGGGCTTTGAACTCACCACCCCAAGATCAAGAGTTGAAGGCTCTTCCCATGGAGCCAGCCAGGGACCCCACATTTTGTTCATTTGTAACCTCCAGTCTATGAATGTTGTAGAAATTTATGTTTGTCTGAGCATCTAGTAGAGAAACCTTTGTTCATGTAGACTGTGAACTGTGATCCTAACATGATGACCATGGGGTGCCTGGGTCACTCAATTAGCTCATCGTCCGACTCTTGATTTGAGCTCAGGTCATGATCTCAGGGTCGTGGGATTGAGCCCCACATCAGGCTCCACACTCAGCACAGAGTCTGCTTAAGATTCTCTCCCTCTTCCTCTGCCCCTCACCCTGCTCTGTCTCAGATAAATAAATCTTTAAAAAAAGAAATATTAAGACGCTGACCTGATCCAGCGTCATCATCAACGCTCTACGACATCAATATACAAGCCCCTGTGACCTCTCAGGAACCGATCTAAAGGCATCCCTTCTTGGAAAAACAAACGCTAATATGTAAATCTCTAAGATTAACTAGAGAGCACAATACAGAATCTCAGTTTTCCAAACTCACCCGTAAAACCGTAGACCCAAACCAAGCAATTCACACAAATATTCGGGACAATAGAAGCTCTCTGGGAGGATTTCATGACTTACGGTGGTTCAGTGGTTCGGTCACAGTATATATGGGGGCTGGGGAGGAAGCTGCTAAGTCAGGAAAAGAATCAGTCTTACTACCTGATGGCGTTCCATGTGACACATGTCGAAGGAGCCATGGACTGGTTGCCAGCACTTCCAGTGAGCCGGGCACGGGGCTAAATGCCCACTGACTCAACAGCCTCGGGAGGCCACGTACTATTATTATTCCCATTTACTGTTGGAGAAACCGAGGCACAGAAAGGTCACATAACTCGTCCAAAGTAACACAGCTAGTGAGTGGCTCAGCATCCACACCACTGGCCAGGACATTTTATTGATAAAGGAAACTCAGTTCTTTCACTCAACAAACACATGAGCCTCTACCATAAATTAGGTAACAAGGAAGGGGAAATTGGATGGGGGTAATTCAGGAGGAGAAAGGAGAGAAGCATGTAAGTAAATAATAAAGCAGAAGATGATTAGGTATCCCTAACGAGGTATATAAATCTTCCCTGTGTGTGTGTGGGGGGGGGGCGGGATTCAGAGGAGAGAAGAGAAAGCCTCCCCTCGCATCTGGTTGGGATGATGAGGAAGACTTTACTCGGAAAGTAGGGTTTGAGGTGCCTTTAATTTTTTAGAGAGAGAGAAAGAAAGAGGGGTACAAATCCCAAGCAGACTCTCCACTGAGTGCAGAGCCTGACTTGGGCCTCGACCCCATGACTGCGAGATCATGACCTGAGCTGAAACCAGGAGTTGGACACTCCACCATCTGAGCACCCCAGGGCACCCCTAAATATTGTGAAGTTTTTTTAAGATTTTATTTATTTATCCATGAGAGACAAAGAGAGAGAGGCAGAGACACAAGCAGGCTCAATGCAGGGAGCCTGACATGGGACTTGATCCTAGGTCTCCAGGATCACACCCTGGGCTGAAGGTGGCACTAAACTGCTGAGCCACCCAGGCTGCCGTATCGTGAGTTTCTTTTCTTTTTTTTCTTTTTTTAATATTTTATTTATTCATGAGAGACACAGACTGAGAGAGAGGCAGAGACACAGGCAGAGGGAGAAGCAGGCTCCACGCAGGGAGCCCGATGTAGGACCTGATCCCGGGACTCCAGGATCACACCCTGGACTGATGGCAGGCACTAGACCGCTGAGCCACCCAGGGATCCCCGTATCGTGAGTTTCTAATGGGAGAGTACCAAGCCTCATCCATGGGGCTTATTTTCTAGAAAGTTTACTCCGCAGAGGTTATCTCTCTGGGGGAGAGGGAGTGCTGTTGACACTCACCTTAAAAGGAAGATATCCTGGCTGGCTGGCCTTGTTCTGCTCTGGGGTGAGCAGCCTGGATTGGAGACAGTCACGGGGAGGGTAACACTGTGGCCCTAAACAAGCACCTGCAGGGTGGGATCCCACACTGGGAGGGGCCGGGTTGGAGCAGAAGAATAAGATGAACCGGGTAAGGATTCAGGCCGACCAGGGTTCACCTGATGCCTGCCATCCCAGGCCAGGGTCCCTGAGACAGAGGGCAGCATAGGGTCAGGGTGCTGCTGCCGGTGCTGGAAGACAGGATGACTCATCTGTGTGGGAGAAGTCTCTAGAACCAGTGAGGGTTTCTGCTAGGTGTTCAGGGTGCCCACCCCACACCCAGGCCAGACGGGAACTCACAGGCTCTGAGGATTTCATGTCCACCCTCCCACCCAAGCCAACATTAGAATTCCGATGGCATTGTAAGGTCTTCACAATAGGACCCCCAGCCGTTGTCAAGGGCTCTGGGTACTTCCTTACCAACAAGTGTACAGATGAGGGAAAGTGATAAATCACTGGACACCGGGATCCATATTGCTCTCCCCACATTCCCCGGCGGGGACAGTACGGAGAGTGAGGAGCCGTCCTTCTTTGTTGACTGAGCGATGAGAACAGCCTTAGGGACCCCAAACTCCCTCGCTATTGCAGGGCTATTCCCCTAGGATGCCCATTCCCCCTGGAGCGGGCACTGGGTGTTTGCTGTAGGGTTAGGGTGGGTTGACAGGTAGGAGCAGGTAGGCAGGTAGGAGCTTTGGGGCTGTGAGCCCCACCTACTGAGAAGCAAGGGACTCTGCAGGTGGGAAGGGGAAGTCATGCCCCTGCCCCCAGCCCCTCCCAGGGCCCCCGCCCCTCTTCCTGGGGCACGTCCAAGGGTTGAGACCTTTCCAGGGGAGACCTACAGTGACCTGTCTCCCCGACTCTGCCCATCCTCTCGCCCCTGGCAGGTGTAAGTGGGATCTGGGGACACAGCAGTGAGTGTCCCCACCCCGACATTCCTCATTAAGTAAAGTGCTTCCACCTTCCGCTTGCGGGATCCACGCTCACTGGGCTCCCCACCCCGCCCCACAAGAGGCCTTTATATCAACCCCCTGCGGATCACACTTGGAGCAGTAGCGCACCTGCTCCCTGACCCCCTTCTGGGGATCTCGCCCGTCTCCGGACACCGAACTCACCTCCCATCAAACTAATTCCAAGAGCGCGACCTGCGCTTCATTATTTTTCTTCCCCTTCCCTTAACGTCTAGGCTACGTTGATCCTAAGTCGTGGCGTCCCATCCACAAGCGGCAGCGGGGACAGGAGCCTCTGGCCTGGGGGTGAGGAATGGGGGCCCTAAGTTAGAACACGGACGCTCCCCGGGCCCGGATCCTGCCCCCCACCCGGAGCACAGCTCACAGCCACCCCCCTGGGCTGCTTGGAGGATGCCTCTTCTGCACCTGCTACACGGTCCAGACTCTGCCCCCAGGGCTGCAGGTGCCCCGCCAACGTCCCTTCTGTCCCTCTCTTTGGAATGCAAGAGCATCCTCGACAGGGAAGAAATGCTAACTCTGAAGGGGGCCAGGTCATCCCTTCTGGAAATCCAAGCGGAAAACTGGTGGTTGCCACAGGTGCCCCCGCGTCTGACCCCCGGGAGCCTCCATCCTCCACCTTCCCGGGTCAGCCCCGCGGGATGCGCAGGCTTCTGCGCATGCGCGCCCCGCCCCGGAGATGCTCGCGGGGCCCCGCACGGCCGCGCTCTGGAGGCTCTGTGAACGCGCCCGCGGGAGGCCCGCGAGGGAGCCGGCGCCCTGTCTCCCCCTGGCGGCCAGCGGCGGAACTTCAGGGCTGGGGACGTCTTGCTGGGGGAGCAGGGACCCCCTGCGGAGGGCACAGATGGGAAAAAGAGCTTCAGCGTCACTCACCCCGGAGCTGACCTCGTGTGCGGCGCCCCCCTCCCTGCCAAGGCTTCCTTTCCAGTTCAGAACGCCAACCGCGCGCTGCCCATGTGTGCCAGGCCCTTTAAGTGTATTATTATCTCCTTAAATCTTCCCAAGGGTGTCATTGGGCTGTTGGTCCCAAGCACAGAGAAGAAACTGAGGCCCAGCACAGCTGATGATGAGAGACACGGTCGTAATCCTGGTCAGTGTGCCCTGCCTGCTGGGGACCCGGCCCTAAGTTTGGAGAGAGGGGAACTGCTTCTCTGCAGTTGAGAATCCTCTGCAAGAAGTGGAATGCTTATGCTTTCCATGCTCATTTCTTTTTTTTTCTTTTTAAGATTTATTTATTTATTCATGAGACACAGAGAGATAGAGAGGCAGAGACACAGGCAGAGGGAGAAGCAGGTTCCATGCAGGGAGCCCAATGCGGGATTCAATCCTGTACCCTCAGGATCATGCCCTGGGCAGAAGGCAGATGCCCAACCACTGAGCCACCCAGGCGTCCCATCCATGCTCATTTCTTTTTTTATTTTTTTAAGATTTTATTTATTTATTTATTTATTTATTTATTTATTTATTTATTTATGATAGACATAGAGAGAGAGAGAGAGGCAGAGACATAGGCAGAGGGAGAAGCAGGCTCCACGCACCGGGAGCCCGACGTGGGACTCGATCCCGGGTCTCCAGGATCGTGCCCCGGGCCAAAGGCAGGTGCTAAACCCCTGCACCACCCAGGGATCCCCCATGCTCATTTCTAAAGAACTTTTCATTCTGGTCTGTGTGCTGGGGGCACAAGCTTGGGGCTCCAGGAGCTCAGGGCAAGACGTTCTCAGGTATCTGCACACATGCTCCAGGGATCCCGGGGGCGGTGGGGGCGCCAAGGTGGACCTGCTCACTGAGGAGGCATCAGGGACACTGCAGGTTAATGGCAGCTCCTGCAACCGTGGCATTGTTTTGGGATGAGAGAAGCAGTCTCTACAACACACATCTGGTGACCAGACCTTTAGAGGAGACACACTATCCAGACGATGCCAGGCTCCTCTCCCCTTCCAAGAGAGATCGAAATGGGAACTTGTTACAATAAGGCGAAACTGCTGGCCTTGGGCCTGGACAGAGGGAAACACTAAACCATCCTTAAGGAGTGGCCAGATATGTTAACGAAGCGGCTCAGAATAGCGGGGCCATAGGGCCTGTGAGCCAGGTTAGGTTAGGTGGGATACTTAGAGCCAGCCTGCCTTTGGTGGCATCCCCTAAAAGTCTACTGTTAAGGAAAGCAGGACCCCGGAGACACCCAGGGTCTCAAAGTCTCCACATGGTGGTGCAAGCAGAGCTGGTGATACAGCAGGAACCGTGGGTCTCTGAGGACGGCAAGTAGAAGCCACCCAAGGTCTACCTGAACCAAAATGTCATCAAGTAGCTGGGGACATTAAATCTTTAAAAGGGAATAGAGCAACTTCAAACAAAGCCAAATTAGAAGCTAGGAATTACAGAAAGCTATGAAAAAGATGGCTTTTTATAAAGAAAGTTTGGGGATCCCCATATTTAAGATCTCAAAATTCCAGGTGGAAATAAAAATCCCAGAAAGTCCCAATGAATAAGCAACAAAGGAAAGAGGCCCCTCCAAGAGAGATATGAAGACGAGCAAATGGAATTTCCAAGGAAACCAGGGGTGAAATTGGAGAAATGTCCAAACTGAGTGGGAAAGAAAGCTGGCAGACTGGGTGGCTTCTCCCACGATTTGAGGGGGGCCACAAATACCAGCTCCCGTGTCTTTAGGCGGCAGCTTCGGGGGAGGCCAGAAGCAGAAGGCTGACTCAGGAAACCTGAAGTGAGAGTTTACGGTGGCTTCTAGAAGGAAAGGTGACATGTGACATCCTGGAGGCAGGAGGAGGGGGGTCTGGACTCCAGTCAAATCACCAGGGGCCAAGCCCTAACTTTGTCTCTTAGGAACTGTAGGATCGGGCAATCCATTCATCTATTTAGAGCTCAGTCCTCCCATCTGAAAAATGGGACACAAAGCAGACCGACTCTACAGGGTCATCTTAAGGATGACATGCATGTGGAGTGCGGGCACTGGCAGTGGGAAAGGTTGGGGGGCGCCTCTCTGAATAAAATCTAAAGTTCATCACATTTTGAAAGGTTGGTTTGGAAGGACAAAGTGGATCAATGAAATCGGTAGATACTACACATTTATATAAGGCAGTCTTCAGGGCAGGGTGGGGAGAGGAGTAATCCAAATATATTTTATTTTTTAAATATTTATTTATTTATTTATTCATGAGAAACACACACACACACACACACACACACACAGAGGCAGAGACACAGGCAGAGAGAAGCAGGCTCCATGCAAGGAGCCCAATGTGGGACTTGATTCCGGGTCTCCAGGATCACACCCCGGGCTGCAGGCGGCACTAAACTGCTGCGCCACTGGGGCTGCCCCCAACTATATTTTAAAATGAGCTCAGGGAGCCTGGGTGGCTCAGTGGGTTGAGCATCTGACTTTGGCTCAGGTCATGATCTCAGGGTCATGAGATGGAGCCCCACAACCAGCTCTGTGCTCAGCGGGGAGTCGGCTTGAAGGTCTCTCTCCCTCTCCCTCTGCCTCCCACCCCCCACCCCCCGCTCTCATGCTCTCTTCCTCTAAAATAAATAAATAAGTCTGGGGGAGAGGGGAAGAGCTTTCCCATCCCAAGCCCCAAATTACTTGTCCATACCACTCAGCGTGCTCCCACCTACAGGGAATGCTGTATTCTATCATTTTCTTGCTCACACTTTGTCTCCTTGGCCAGATTCTAAACTGCTCAAGTAAACAGTGTCGCCAAACTATCCATTACAATCCAGATCCTGGGTCGCTGCCCACAGGTCCCTGAAGACCTGGCAGTCAGAGCTGCCAAAATATAGGTGGCCAGCATGAGGGTGTGAAACCAAGAGCAAACATATCGTACCCTCGCTCAGAGCGGTGGTTTGGCTGCAGGTTGGACAATGTCTATGGTTTCGGCTGCTAGTGACTCAACCCTAAGGAGCTGTGGGCAAACAGCTCACATTTTCAAATGGGTGGAAGTGTTTTCCCAAGGACAGGAGGAAAACAGGAGGTTTGCAGATTGGGTGAGGCGCAGGCAGGGCAAGGATACAACTCAACCTCCGAAATCTTTACAACACAGAGTGTCACTGTGGGCCCTTCCCTGCAGGTCAGAGCATCAAAGGGAAGAGGCAGCATCTTTCTTCCACAGTCTTAATACAAAATGCTACTCAGAATGCTGAACACACACCCCCGATAGATAGGCAGGGTACTGGACGGGATGGAAATGATCAGATAGATGCCATAAGCTTGACCAACTGGATTGCAGCTAAACACCAACAGAATAGAAGCCAGGGAGATTCTGGCCATGGGGGAGACCTTCCAGAAGGTGAGGTGATTGGGTGGAGCTGAAGCCCACTTGGCCCCCAAATCCTCCATGTCCTGTTAGGAAGAGCCAGATGGGGGTGGGTCTCCCTCCCTCCACGTCATCTCATTCCTCCCTCTCTCCTTCGTCTGGGACCATGGGCAGGGTTGGGGGCAGAGGTGAGAGTCACGATGTGGAACGTTCAAGAAACCAAGACAAGATGGAAGCGGTCTTAGATCTCCATCTGGGTGGTTGTGAGGGTGCACACCTATATAAAAATTCACTGAGGGGCACCCGGGTGGCTCAATCGATTAAGCACCTGCCTTCCCTCAGGTCATGATCCCGGGGTCCTGAGAGAGACCCCCCACAGCAGGCTCCCTGCTCGGCAGGGAGTCTGCTTCTCGATCACCCTCTGCCCCCTGCTTGTGCTTACTCGCTCTCTCTCCCCATGAAATAAATCTTTTAAAATATGAAAGTTTCCCAAGATCTAAAAAAATAATAATAATAATGGAGCCGCATGCTTAGGATCCGTGCATTTTACTTGTATGATCTACACCTCTGTTAAAACCCAAACCAAACCACCACCAGCAACAAGCTCCCTCTGTTTGCTATCCTTTATTGAAGGGCCTCACACCCTCATGAGACCCCAGACAAACCAGAATCCAGGTAGGTCCCCCAGATACAGCAGGAGGCCTGGGAGGAGAAGGTAATGACTTGCGATGCCGCCAGCCTCACCTCTGAGAAACAGAAGCCCACCACAGACAGACAGACAGACAGGGGCCTGGAAGAGCACTCTCCTCACCCTAAGTCCTCTCCCTTGTGCCCCACTTTAAAAGAAAGTCAAACACTGGCTACGCAGCCCCCCACCCCACCCCTAGCAGCATTTGTGGGACCCCCCACCCCCACAAGGGGCGCCCCCAAGGCAGCTCCCATCCTCTTCCTTCACTTTGGTTTGCTCCTGGCAACTCCGTGCGCGCTTCCTTCCTGCAGCCTCCGGCCCAGCTTCTCCCACGCCGTCCAGCACCTACTCGGACCTTCTCGCCCACCTGTGGCCTTCCCGACCCGGGCTCCTGGGGCAGCGGTGCCCGGCAGCTGCTCTGCCCCCGACTCAGCGCCCCCGACTCCCGGCGGGCTCGGGCTCACACAGCCGCCCCGCTCTCCTTGAGGTCAGGGGCCGAGCGCTGGCGCCTCATGCGCGGGGGAGTGGTGTACGGGGGGTAGCGGGGCCCTGGGGGCCGCTGCGCCGGGTACGGCTGGGGCTGCTGCGGGTAATAGTTGTGCTTTTTGGGCTGGAAGTGCTGGGGTTCGGGCTGCGCGGCCCCACCCCCCCGGGACCGGCCGCCTCCGTCCAGGGAGTTCCTGCGGGGCCGGTGGGACCTCCGCGGACTCGGGGGCCGGCGCGCCGGGGCAGCTGGAGGGGGCGCGACCTCCTCAGGGGGCGGGGGCGCCGCGGGGGCCTCCCCAGCCGCCGCCCCCGGCCACGACTCCCGGTGCTGGGGGTTGCTCTTGAACGGGAAGCGCAGCTTGCAGTCGTGAGGGGGCACAAAGCGGGCGGGGGGCCTGCGCAGCCCCCCGCCCCGGCCCCCCGCGCCCTGCAGCCCCTGCAGCCGCAACTGCTCCTGCTTGAGCCAGCGCAGACGGCCCCGGCGGAAGGCTGGGTCCTCCTCCATGAGCCGAGACACCCGCTCCCAGCTGGACAGGGGCGGCGACTGGGGCCGCACTGGGGCCGGGGGCGCGCGCTCGCTGGGGGCTTCCTCCTCTGCTGCCACATCCGACCCGGACGATGCAGCCCAGGCGGCCTCTGCAGCCTCTTCGTTGTCATCCTCATGATCCTGCGGGGGAGAGGGCGAGAGGGCGACAGAGCAGGGCCGTGAGCAGAGCCAAGCGCTGAGGGGCAGGGCAAGGGGGCGCTGGGGCGTCTGAGCTGGATCCTGGTTGCTCCCTCCTGGCCCTGTGGTCTGCGGCCTGGCCTGGGGTCGTCACTGTGTCCAGGCTGCTCAGGCCAAAACACGGTACCTCTGGCACTGGGCGGGCGGAAGAATCAAGCGTTAACCGTGGAAGTGAGTAGCAGAGCCCCGCAGATAGCAGGCTCTCGGTAAACCGTCATGAGTAAGCACCGTGCCCCGGGCATGGAACAGTAAGTGCGAAGGCAAGACAAACACCTGCCATCATTTAAAGGCAGATTCACGGCCGACAGGTGAATGAGAAAAATACATAGTCCGGTACAGTACTGTGTCTCTATGAAAAGTTAAATTTGAGTGCATACTTATATTCTTTAACATGTTATTTACACCCCACAGAAGATCTGTACTGTATGACATGATGTGCATTATGGAAACATGTACATCCGGGTGAAAGGCAGAGCAGAGCAGGGGATGGGAGCCAGGGTGAAGGTGGCTGCCCTGAAGGCAAAGGGAGTGTCCACTACAGGAAACACCTGGAGGAAGAAGGGGGAGAAGCCTGGAGGCAGCAGGTGCCCCCAAGATCCAGGACCAACAAGGAAGCCAGGGCAGGATAAAGTAGGCTGTCAGGAACCTAGGCCCAGTCGTGGATGTGGCTCATCCACCAGGGAAGGGGCGGGGAATAGGCGGATGGGGGACAGACGGAACACAACACGACACAGCAGGAAGTGTCTGCTGCAGGGAACCGAGGTGGCCAGCGCACTGCCTGGCACACAGGAGGCGCTTGGATGTCTCCTTGTTCAGTGAATCCCTGCAAGCCAGAGTTGGGCGGTCACAGGCCCCTCAAGGGCTGCTGTCACAGGGTGAGATGATGGGACGCAGTAGGGTTGCTCCACATGCCAGCTCTGGCAGGCAGCAGTCCCCACAGGAGGGGGGGTCCTGGGGGTGCACATGAAACCATGTCGAGTAGCCATTTAAGAACTGTGTGTTTCCCATGGGGCTTCTCAGGCTCTGCGGACCTTGAAACACCTGGGTACTCCTTACAAATCCTTACAAATGCAGATTGGTCCCAAGATGCAGAGACTGAGCAGGTGTAGGGTGCAGGTCAGAGATGCTGGGGACAGCGCCCTGGGGACCACCTGGCCAGGACTCAGCTCACACCCAGAAAGGAAGCAGGAAGCGGGGGAGGTCTTTGTGGGGAGGGGCCGAAGGAGGAAGGGGGATGAGGGAGCGGGCTGCAGCCCTCCTCACCTGGGTCAGCGGGATGACCCTCTCCATGCGCAGCATGCGGTCCCTGAGGGCCTGCAGCTCGCGGTCCTTGCTGCTGTTCTGCAGTTTCACCTCCTGCAGAATCCCTGTCAGCTTGTCAATGTGCGCCCGCAGGTCCTCCACCTCCGCCCCGCGGGCACCCTCCTCGCCGCCGCCTCCACTGCTGCCACCTTCCTCCTCGCCCACCGTGTCCCAGACATCCCGGGCCACGGCCCTCCAGGCGTCCCCAGGGCCCTCGGGCTTGCCGTAGGTGCGACACAGCTCTCGCATCTTGAGCGCAGCCAGGGCCTCGATCTCGGCACGGCCGTGGCGGAAGTCGGCCAGGGCCACCTCGTAGCAGATCTCCTTGACCGCCTGCATCTTCAAGTCAGCCATGGTGGCCCAGCGGGGGTCCTTGCCCTGCAGCCGCCGCCGCTGGGGGATCTGGTACACGCGCAGTGGGGCCCGGCGCTTGCCACTGCTGGGCAGGCCGCAGCGCTTGACGATGGTCTGCACCGTGGTCGGGGGCAGCTGCTCCCTCAAGGAGGAGATGAGGCGCCAGCTCTCCTCGCAGGAGCGCTTGTCTGAGTCATCCCCGCTGTCAGAGTCTGCATACTGGGGCCAGAGTGGGGGAGTGGTAAGGACATCCCGGAGCACCAGGGCCTCACTACCCCAGAGCTGCTGCCATCCACACAAGGGGAACCAACGGGTCTGTCACAACCACGCAGAGGATTCCTGGGTGCCAGGAGGCCACACAGCGGCTGGCAGAGCATGATCCACCAGCAGGAGCCACCACACTATGGGGTCTATGCAGCCCGCACCCAGATCAGTGCTCAGGACTGGATTACGCATTCACAAGCAAATCCGCTTAAGAAACGATTGTAGGCAAATAATAGCACAGGTGGTACTCGGATTTGGTAAAAATCAGGGAGGTTGGATCCAGGAAGCCCTACTCAAGTGGGAGGGACTCCTGCACCCAGTTCGCTCCCCGTCACATTCCTGATGCATCTCCTCCTAAATGCCACAGCCACCCCTCAAGCCCATACCTGCTCCGCACACTGGCTCAGACAGCACGGAATCAAAGCAGTCGGGCTGAGCACTGCCAGCCCATCTCCCACCTCTACAGGCCCTGCACCCCTCTGGTCCACATCACGCCCCTCTGCACACCCCCCCCACCTGTCCCCATGTGTGTAACCCCCATGCCCTTCCCCCTAGTCCAGTCCCTCTGTGCCTGAGCCCCGTGGGCCCCCCAGTCCCTCTGCACCCATGCCCCCTGGGCTCCCCCAGTCCCTCCTGTACCCCCCCCGTCCCTCTGCGCCTATGCCCCTGGGCTCCCCCCCAGTCCCCACCCCCCACCCCCGTGCCTGCACACCCCCCCCCCAATGCCCTGCCCCACCCTCACCAGTCGCTGCTGCTCCAGCAGAAGGTCAGCCTCCTCCTTTTCCTTCCGGTACTGATTCTCCAGGTCCTGCAGCCTGGGGGTGGGACAGGAGGGAAGAGCTGCTTGGGGCTCTGGAGCCACTGTAGTGGGGAGGCCAACAACAGTGGCTGGGGGACAGTCGAGAGAGCACCCACACCCCTACCTCTTCTCCATCTCCAGCTTGATGTCAATGCCTTGCTGCTCCAACAGTTCCTTCTGGGCAAAGTTCCAGTCGACGGGCTCGGAGGGTGGGCCAGGGGGTGGGGGCACCCCTCGCTCCCGCTCTAGCCGTGCCTGCTCGGGGTGATTGAAGCGGAACACGTGGTTCTTGCCCATCACAATCCTGTTCCCTGGAAAACCAAGCAGAGAAAGGTGGGCTCACTCCCCCAGAGCAGCAAGCCCACCCCATGCCCAAGGGTATGGGGCCCTGCCTACAAGCTCAGGACCCTAGCACCATCTCTCTCACGACCCAAAGTCTGAGGGCAGGGTCCCCTGCTGATTCTTTTCCTGCTAGTCACAGGGAATCGGGAAGTGTGGCCCCCTCCTCCTGCTTCCCCAGGGCCACAGGAGACACTGAGAGCTGAGTCCCTCCCTCCTGCACATCCCCATACTGTCTCCTGCTTATTTCTGGGTCCTGCCCTGGGGACTCCCCTGGCTAGGCCTGCCCGGGGCCCTTCCTCTACCTGACTTCAGCACCAAGGGCTCGGTCACCAGTCTCCCATTGACATAGGTCTCAGCGCCTTCACAGGGCTCCAGGGTGACCACCACTGTGCAGAGGAAGAGGAAAAAGGGGACCATTAGACCCTTGAGGGGGATTATGGTCACAGACACCCATCTTGCAGTACCCCTGCAACACATGCATGCACCCCCAGGCCCACCCCCAGTACCTGTCAGGGGTGCCACGGCCCCTCTGGTGGCAGGCAGCACAGAAAAGGAAGAGCAGAAGGAGGATTAGAGCCCCAGCTACAATTCCAGAAGCCTTTGCAGGAGCTCCCTGGTGCCCACCCCCGCTCCTCCCCAGCATGGGCTCAGGAAAGCAGTAACTCTAAGAGGACTGGGTCTTTCGTGTCCAGCAGTCAGCAGGCCGTCGCTTCTGCCTTCCAGACGTGCACTCCTTCCTTTCCAGAGAATGCTTTTCCTGGCCCAGCCTGGCTCCTGCCACAGGCTCCCAGCCCACTGATGTCTGATGCACCCTGCAGACTGCCACCTGACTGCCCTGCTTGAGCCACAGCCAGCAGAGCGCCGTGTTCACTAAACAAGACAAAGCCAACTCGACTCAAAACATCTATCAGGGTGCTCCTCGGTCCTCTGCTGCTCGTTGGGACCAGGGCATAAGCAGCTTCCCACCCTCAGGGAGCGGCACCCCACTGTCATGGAGGGACCGTGGTCAGCGCCTTAGCTGAGGGGCGCTGGACAAGCTGGCTGGCCTCCATGGGTTCTACAAACTGGGATGAGTAAGTCCCTCCTTACAGAATGCTTGAAAGGCTCAAATGAGGTGCTGTGTGAAGCTATTTAGACCACAAGGAATAAAGCAAGCAGGATGAGCGGTGGCGTAAGGCCAACGGGCCCGGGTGCTGTGTGAGACCAAGGCAAGCACAGAACCCCGCTGCGGGCGGAGAAGGAGGGCGCCGGGTAGTGGTAACCCCTGAGCACAAGCTCCAAGGCAGACTCAAACCCCTCACTTCATCACTGCGGATGCTGGGCAAGGGGAAAAAGACGGCACAGCAGAGGGGGGGGGGGGCTTGTGGGGGGTACCCAGCTTGCCCCCATCTTTCCTACCAGGCCCCCAAATGCCTTCACTGGCTCCGCAAGTACTTTGCACCCTCCTGTGTGCCAGGTGCTGCTTTAGGTCCTGGAAATACCCTGGAGATAAACCCCAAAGCCCAGCTCCCAGAGCTCACTGCCAGCTGCTTAGACGGGCAGCAAATCAGTCAGATGATCGGGCAGTGGAGGGACAGGCGTTAGGGAGGGAAGGGGGCCTGGCGAGCAGAGGACTGTGCTCCCGCTGGGCTGGGCTGGCGTGGCCTTTCCCATGTCCAGGCATCCAAAGCCACCTGTGGGGGGAGCAGCACTCAGAGCCCGCCCCCCCAGCTGGCCATGGGGCCACTGGGTCCCCCTCGTCAGCGCCCAGCTGCGTGGTCTTGGGCCAACGCCCTAAGTGCCAGGAGCCTCGGGTCCCTCACCAGTGGCAGCCCGAGCCGGCAGGGCAGAAATGAGGATCCACCACGGCCCTCTCGGCAATATGCTGCTGAGTCCCCAGTCCGAGGTAAGAACCTGCTGCAGGGGCTAAGCCTTCACGGCCCCTCCCTCTAAGGTGCACAGTCGGGCTGCTCTCACTGCTGAGTAGGTGTGGTGTGCCTGCCTGTCATCTCTCCCGAGGCTGGGCTCCCCTGCGACCCTGGATGCTTCTGGTTGTCACCTAGCACGTGGCTTGGGTGACCTCGGAACAGGAACTCGGCTGGAGCCCACTGAGCTGACCTCATAGCTTGCAGCCTGCGATGCCAGAAGCATCTGCTGCCTCTGGGGACCTGAATGACCCCAGAACCAGCGCCTCCATCTCCTGACCCTGAACTACTCCAGAACCAGCACCTTCACCCCCTGACACTGAGCCACCCCAGAACCAGCACATTCACCTCCTGACCCTGAGCTACCCCAGAACCAGTGTGTTCACCCCCTGACCTTGAACCACCCCAGAACCAGGGCATTCACCTCCTGACCCTAAGCCACTCCAAAACCAGCGCATTCGCCCCCTGACCTTGAACCACCCCAGAACCAGCGCATTTACCTCCTGACCCTGAGCCACCCCAGAACCAGCACATTCACCCCAACTCTGAGCCACCCCAGAACCAGCACATTTACCCCCTGACCCTGAACCACCCCAGAACCAGGGCCTTCACCCCCTCACCCTGAGCTACCCCAGAACCAGCGCCTTCACTCCCTCACTCTGAACCACACTGAAGCCAGATGGGCGGGCCTCCAACCTGAGCTGTAAGCCACACAACAGAGCCTTTCCTATCTTTAAAACGTGCTGACCACAGGTGCCCCATGTCCCTGTGTCCCCTGCAGACCCCTGAAGCACATGCATGGGCTTAGCTGAGGCAGCGCTCCCGTGTACCACCTCCAGCTTCCCTGCCCTCCATGTTTCCCATGGCTCCATGCAACTTGGGCCTGAGTAAACCCAAATCATTCCATTTTTTAGAAGAATGACAGAGGTGAAGCTTGGGGTGGCTGACTCGGCATGCTCTGACAGCCTCTCAGGGGGCTGGCCCCTGCACTCGCCCACTGTGCTGCCTGCTGTCGCTTAGCATTTGGGACTCCAGACCTGGCAGGGCCCCTGGAGGTCTGCTCCACTTGGCCTCACTCCGACAGCCTCTTCCTGGACAAAGGGTCACCCACCTACACTTCCTCCAGGGAGCCCCCATCACAAGCCCCAGAACTAGGCACTTGCTGAGGATGCTCAGGGATGAAGGCCCCAGAAGGGATCCGCTCCCATGTCAATCTCAAGAAACACCTGTGTTGAACCACCGCAAAGCTTGTGTTACACACGTGTTGACTCTGGGTCAGAGACTTTCCAAACAAGTGAATCTGAGAAAAACAAAAACTGACTCGCGGGATTCTCCATCTAGGCGTGATGAACGTAAAGCACAAAACAAATACTGAATATACCGTCTTTGTGACCAAAACTATACCTCTCTAGCCCTAAAAGCCTGTGGACTTGTCAAAATAATGGAAAAAACTATTCAAAAAGATCTCAAGTTGATTAGAGAAGAGATGGGAACGTTTAGATAAGAATGCTTCAGGGACGTCTGGGTGGTTCTGTGGTTGAGTGTCTGCCTTTGGCTCAGGTCATGACCCTGGGGTCCCAGGATGGAGTCCCACATCGGGCTCCCCACAGGGAGCCTGCTTCTCCCTCTGCCTGTGTCTCTGCCTCTCTCTGTGTGTCTCTCAGGAATAAATAAATAACATCTTAAAAAAAAAAAAAAAAGGATGCTTCAGGCCTATCTCCCTGGTCAGTCTGTTTGCCACAAAGCAGTCACAGGGTTTCTTGGAAAACAAACCAGGGCCTGCCACGGTCTCTGCTCCCACTGTCCTACCCTCCTGAGGAGGCCAGAACCCGTGTTCGGATGCCCTCCCAGGTCCTCCCTGCCTCACAGCTCTCAGCCCAGCCAGGCTGGTTCCTTGTTCATATGCCTAGTGCCTCAACCTTCCAGCCTTTGCACCTGCTGTCCCCTCCATACCCACATGGCACCCACCTTCTCTTCCTTTAGGCTTTCTTTTTCTTTTGAGTGAGTGAGAGCACGAGCAGGGAAGAGAAGGAGAAGTAGGCTCCCCCAGACTATGATCTGAGCCAAAGGCAGATGCTTCTGAGACCCAAAGGTGTCCCAGAACGTCTTTATTATCTGAAAGAACAGGCAGTGCTGGGGATCCCTGGGTGGCTCAGCGGTTTAGCGCCTGCCTTTGGCACAGAGCGTGATCCTGGAGTCCCAGGATCAAGTCCCACATTGGGCTCCCTGCATGGAGCCTGCTTCTCCCTCTGACTGTGTCTCTGCCTCTCTCTCTGTGTGTGTGTCTCTCATGAATAAATAAATAAAATCTTTAAAAAAAAAAAAAAAAAAGAACGGGCAGTGCTCCCTTGAGTCTTACCTCCCAAATCCCCACCTCCTCCCAAGAGCTGGGGACCAACTAATCTACCTTCTATCTTCACAGATTTGCCTATTCTAGACACTCCGTATAAATGGAGTCATAAGCTATGTAGTCCTTTGGGATGGGCCTCTTTCAGCATGTTTTCAGGGCTCCTCCATCCCGGAGTGTGTATCAGTGCCTCGCTCTTTTTATTGACAGATAAAATTTCATTGTAAACTACATAAAAAATAAATAATTAAATTTAAAGAATAACTGAACCAAGATACAATGATGACCTTAAAACAATACCCTGGGGATGGATGCCTGGGGGGCTCAGTTAGTTAAGCATCCGACTCTTGATTTTGGCTCAGGTCATGACCTCAGGGGGCCCATGTCGGGCTCCACTCTCCAGTGCACAGTCTGCTTGAGACCCCCTCCCTCAGCCCCTCTGCCCCCCACCTGTGTGGGTGCATACGTGCTCAAAAAATAATTATGCTAAAACACCCCAGAAAACAAAAACCACCTTGAACCACCCCAGTATCATTTTGTTGACAGACTATTCCCTTCACACTTAAGTCCTGTGATTCCTAAAAGCTTCTGCCTCTACGGCCCAATCAGGGCTGAAAATCTATGAGAGTTTTGGAACCAGAGGGATACACAGGCCAGAAGCCACTGCAGTCATAGCGGGATGGACAGAAGCAGGTTTCTCAGACATAAATTCAAATATCCCACTGAAACAAATACAGCTTTTCATAAAAAGTAACTGGGGTGCTCTCTGACACTAAAAAAAAAAAAACAAAACAAGTTAGGGGCAGGATGTCCTCCTCACTGAATCTTCCCCCACGTGTGCCACAGGGCTGCGTCGGCCTCAGGGACCTGCACTCCCCCACCACAGCAGACTGCATCTCCAGGGCAGGTGGAGACAGCCAGAGCTCGACCCAAGCTCAAAGGCCCTCGGAAGGCAGAGGCCCGTCCCCTCCTGCACTGCGCTCCCAGTGTGGGGACCCAATCCCGCGTCTCTATCCAGTGTGGGAGGAACTGCATGCCGTGGCCACTCTGTTCTCACCCCTCAAGCCTTACCTTCTCCATCCGGCTGAGGGATACTCCGGAACAGACAGTGTTGCTCCCGAATGAACTGCCCGGTCAGCTTGATGTCCACATCGACCTGGCCAACCCTGGAGAAGCAACGGTCGACATTTTCTGAGCATGCACCAGGCCTTTTATGAAGCCACTAACGAACACAGGATCACTCAACTCCGTAGGCCCAGCACAGTTATTCTCATTTCACGAATTAGGTAGGTCAAGGAATCTGCCCCAGGTCACACAGCCTGGCAGTGGTGGAGCTGGGATCTGATCCCGGACCTGCTGGATTCCAAAGCCCGGTGCCCCCACTCATGGTTAAACAACGGAAATGTGGGGAGCCTGGGGTGGGATGGGCACTCTGCAGCACGGGCCTCCCCTGTCCCCAGGGATGACCACCCTGAGGACTCACTCCTTACCCAGGATCACCACCAAGGACAGCTGTACATGCTTATGGTGGCAGAAGGGGCCCCTCACCCCTTTGGCTCCGGAAGGTGACCTCAGGGGCCCCGCGCACCAGGGGTTCATTGGCATTAGCCGGCAAAGCCACCTGCCATATGGGCACTCCTGAATGTGAAGCTGGGCTTCATGCCTCCAAGGGACACCCAGGCAACGCCATGGTGACTAAGAATGTGGCAGTTTTAGTTTCCCACACGTTATTTTGCACACATAAATCGGGGCGCTATCCCTACAAGCCAGGCTGGTTCCCGGCGGCATGTCATCCATCCCATTGCTGGGCAGAGGGCATAGCCGCTGAGCAGCTGGGCTCATGGCTTGTCAGGAAGCCCGGAGGGCGAGCCGGGCTGGGTGGGCAGCTGTCCTGAGCTCTGGAGTGTGTCCAGGAAGGTCATCAGAAAAGGGAGGCATCGCTGTGGCCACTTGTCTGCAGACACACCCAAGGGGAGAGGCTGCCCCCCACCCCCAGCCACTGAGTAAACACTACCTGGTGATGCCATCCTTGATATGATAGAGCAGGCATTCGGACATCAGGGGGTCTTCATTCAGGTTCACCAGGTGGGGAGTCTGATGGTGGAGGGCAGAGATCAGGGGCGTTGCGGGAGGTGGGGGGAGCTATGCCCCCACCTCGGGGAGCTCTCCCACCCCCACTTATACAGCACCCCGGGACAGCCTGGCCCACTCTCCGCACACACAGGGGTCTCCAGACCCACTCCCCTTCCCCCCCCACAGCCCCAAGTCACCCACCCACCCAAGTCCCTGACAGTGACCCCAGGATCCCCTGCCATCGTCTCTGCTTTCCCGGACCCCTCCGTCCCACCTCATCTTTCCCTTCAGCACGCCTCTTGCTGCCTGTGGAGAGTGCAAGCGGGCGCTAGGTGCGGGGACCCGCACCTCCCACCTCTTTCCAGAGGGACTTTCTCAGGAACACAGGTGACATTAATAATTAAGAAACAGTGTCAACTTGATGCAAAAGCAACTGAAACCAATGGCCTCATTGCCCACAGCAGGCTCCCCACTCTTCCCCGGCCACTGCAGCCCCAGGCCTCCTTCACCCGGGGCCTCCCTAGCTGAACCCATCCCATCAGGGTGCTGCTCTGCACCCAAAACCCAGCTCAGGGCCCTCCCCAGAAGCACCTTTCCTGACTGCACTCCCTCTGCCCACATGCCCACCCTCTGCAGGCAGGGAAACTTGGGCAGCCCGGAGAGCTGGCCTCGTCCCTCAACAACTCCTCATGGCCCTGAGCCCAAGCCCAGAAAACCTCCCTTCCTTCCGCCCACTGCCCCCTTTGGCCCTCCCCGCCCCAGGCCTGCCTCCTGCCCACCCACCCCACTGCCCAGGCGGGCCCTCCACTCAGACCTCTCCGCCTGGCACCCTGTGGCCACCCAACTTGAGCCTGCCCATGTTGGTACCCTCGGGCCTCCAGGGTAGGGCCTTCGGGTCAGGGCCTCCTGGTCAGAGCCACCAGGTCAGGGCCACCAGGTCAGGGCCCCCACCTGTGTGTCCGAGCCCCGTCCAACAGCCCCCTCCCCCTTCTGTGCTCCTGCCCTGTGGACTGCAGAGCGTCCGCTCCAGAAGGTGGCCTCTTGCACCCCTGACCACCCTCATGAGCTGCTCCTAGGTGCCCCGGCCTGGAACAGCCTCTCCCCACCCCCAAAATTGTTCACTTCCTGTCCCTCAAGGTCTGTCTCAAATGCCACTTCCTCCACGAAGCTTCCCCGAGCCTTCAAGCGAACACGAGATGCCCTGCCCACCTTCTATGAGGATTTACCGCGGCCTTTCCGTGTACAAGGCCCCAGGGCCCATGGACGAGCCCCAGTCATATGCTGCTGTCCCCGCAGTGGGGAAACCAGAGGCAACCTGGCTGTGGAACCCACGACAAGCGGGGGACGGATGTCCCACGGTGGTTTCTGGCCTCTTCACGCCCTCTGTTCGCTGTCCCTTCGTCCCCAGGGAGCTGAGCCACCACAGCAGGGACGCGCTCACGTGAAAGAGTGGAGACCGGAGCTCAGCGGCAGGAGGACAGCATGGTGGCCCATCCTTGAGGACGAGGACGCGGACAGTAGAGGAAGAGTCAGGACGGGAGGGCACAGGGTGGCAGGGAAACAGCCAGGGTCCGGGCCCACGGCACTCCGGGAGCGCCCTGAACAGTGAGCCCACAGCAATGTCCGTGGTGGGTACAACGGATACAACGTGTGCCCCCGTGTCTGCCCCAAGCCAGGCACCCAACAATCATGGCCGCCACCCTCCCCTAGTCCCGAGGGGTGCTCTCAGCTTCCTGGCTGCAGCATCAGGCCTGCTCTGGGAACGGCAAACCCAGATGGGTTCTGGAAGCAGAACGTGATCTGTCCCTCAGGAGAGGGAACATGATTTAAGGCAGTGCTTCCCGGTCTTCATTCAGCCTTGAAGCCCTTTGTGCAGATGAAACTGAACCTGGAAGCCTCCCCGTCATGCAGATGAGCAGGGCGATGTTGGGGGTGGCGCTGGGGGCGGGAGACCCCGGGAGGGAGGCACCGAGCCAGGCTGGAAACCAGTGATTTCAGAAGGCCGTGGGCCCAGTGGTGGGAGTCCTGGGCCAGGGCGGGGGCTTTCCCTCAGGTTCTCTCTCAGAGACCAGTTGGCTTCTCCTTAAGACCCAGTCCCCGCCAGGGTGCTCCCAGGCTGGAGCCATCCCCACCACCCTTGAGGCCCAGCTCTCTCTTCTCCCCCCTCAACCCGCACGCCGTTTCCCATGAGAAGGCATGCAGCCTCGCCACCCCAAGCACAAACCTCCTTCACCAGTAAGACCAGCAAGACCAACAAGAGGCAACAGGATGAAGAGGGTAAAGGAATGGGAGCTCTGCAGCTGTGCTCCGGGAGCATAAGTAGCGCTGTTAAAATCTTTGGGGGGCGCTTTAGCAAAATACATCAAAAGTTCACGTCTCCCATTTGACCCTAAATCTCCACCTCTGAGCATTTGTTCCCCAGATGATAAACCTCTAAAGCCATGGACCAGAACACGAACGCGAAACCACCTGAGCGCCCGTCAGCAGGAGGCTGGTTAAACGCAATCCCATACCTACTCGAACATTCTGACGCCATAGAACAGACGGAACCCTGATAGTGTCACCTGGAGAAGCAGGTAGAGAACCACCACTGGTCCAGAGACAGCCCTGCACACATGTGGACAAGTGTGTGTGGCACACACCAGACACACCTGTGTGGGCTCAGACCAGCCTTTGATGAACACGTCAGGGACACGTGCAGGCCCCTGGGAGAGGAAGATCCTTCCTCCAAACTGACCTCTCATGCCATGGGCATGTTCCTCTTATGGGAACAATTCAAAACCAACCCAAACCAAACCCTGTCTACTGGTCCCTGGCCTTAGGAGGCAGCATCCTTCCCCGGGGCAGCATGAAACACCCCCGGGAAGGAAACATCCACCTCCTCATGGGTACCCAGCACCCCTGTGTGGCCACAGACCTTGCAGAAAGCCATCCCTGCCCACCACTCCCCCCACCATCCCAGATGCAGACGACAGAGAGACCCCAAAGCCCTGAGTGCCCAGCGCCAGACCATGCCCCCGGGCCCCTCACCATGCCCTCTCCCTCCCTGGCCGTGCCCCAACCCAGGCAGGGCAAACCTCTCCTCCCCTGGGATCCCCATCCGATGACACCTACATGCTCCATTTCCCAGATGGCCCTGACCTAGAAGATGAGGAGGAACCTCCTTCCAGTAACCTGGCACCTCTTCCAGGCAGCCCTGCCGGCTCTGAGCACAGTGCACCCGACGGGGCCCAATCCTGCAGCCTTCATGCTGTGGACCAGACAGGCGGGGCTGGCTCCCAGCACGACTGGACACCCCGCTCTGCTCCCATGGACCCCAGGACGCCCTCCAGCCACACGCACTGCCATGAATGTGATGGTGGCCTACAGCCCACGTCCTCTGAGCAGCCTGGCCCCGCGCCACCGGTGGGGACCAAGGGCTCCCCTGAGCAGGTGTCACACGTACGGGGCACAAAATTCTACAACACAGACGGCACAAAGGGAGCACGTGGCCGCCCCAACCTGCCCCCAACCCCGCCCTCCTCCCCCACTCCCAGGGTGACCACCCAAACCCATTTCTTGTGAATCCAGAGACGAGTGCCACATGAACTCACACTCACACACATGCATGCACGTGTGGGTTCATGTTCATTAACACGTGGACTACAAACAGCCCGTGAACACCCACCCTGGGGAGCAGGGACCTGGCACCCATCTGCAGCCCCTAGAGCCCCTGCCATAGGCTGACTGTCGAATGGAGGCCAGACAACACGCAGGAGGTGACTCGTGCGGAACAAACGCACAGGTCAGAGTGGGGCTCGTCCCATGCCCCCCTAACCCTCTGCCTTGACCCTTTCAGGCTCTCCCAGGCCTCAGCAGACCCTCACTCACCTTCTTCGGAGAGAAGACGCCCACAGTTCCCCCGTCCTCCCGGACAGCCACCCCCATCTCAGCCAGCAGCGCTTCTCTGGAGGTGGAGAGACGAGGGGTCTCAGGGGCCCCATGGGCTCTTCCCCTGTAGGGCCCTAATGCCCTCCAGTCCCCCACCAGGGCCCCGCCGTCAGCCCTCCCCTCACACCTCTCCATCCTCAGCGCTTCCGTCTTGCGCAGCTTCTCCTCCCACGTCTCGTTCAGCTCGGCTATGATCTTCTCTGTCTCCTAGGCGCACAGGACAGGTGGGGGCTTGGGGCGGCCCAGACCCCGGGGGCTATGCTGCTCCTGCCACCTTTCCTTTGTCCTCAACTCTGGCCTTGTAGAACCCAACGCCCGGCAGCCCCCCACCTCCCTCCCCTTGCCCGCTCCGGCTGCCCACCTGCAGCCTCTCCATGGCCTCCTCAGGCCCAATCTGGGGCTCGGCACTGGGGGAGAACGATGGCTCCAGCTCCCCATTGTGTGCGGGGGGATGTGAAGGGGACACTGGGGCTGGGGGGGATGACGTGGCTGGCAGGGCACCTCCGGGACTCCCCTCGTCCACCTTCAGGCCTGCCGGGGAGAATGGGGTCAAGGAGGCTAAGGGAAGGTGGAACTCACGAGAGGCGGAGGAAGGGTGGCAGGGGGACCAGCCTATAAGGACTCCGGAGACATCTGGTCTACCCTCCCTTAGTAGGGAACTTGTTAAGGCCTACTGCGGCCTTAACAAGTGGGCACCCAGTCTCCGCTGGTTCCCCTCCAGACACGGAGAGTTCATTAGTGAGCACAAGAGCCAATTCCTTCCACCACGAGGTGACTTGCACTGTCAGAAAGTGCTCAGTTGTGGCGTGCCCCATTCTGCCCCACATGACACCTATGCCTGTTTCTAGACCTGCCTCCTGGGATAAGAGAGGTTCTACTACTCTCCCGTTTGCAAGTCCACCCTCCAGATGCCATAGGGAAACACTGTGTCTCCATTACCCTGCTCCTCCGGAGAATGGACTCTCTTAGTCTCCCCACTGCACCCCTTGGCCCCGACTGTCCACAGTGGGAAGAACCCTGGGGCCAGAGGCAAAACCCATGGGTTACACAGCCTCTAACTAGGACGTCACCTGGCATTCGTGAGGCTGAGTGTTACGTGGTAGAAACCACCCATCCTTCTGCTGACTGGCGTTGAGCCTATGGCCAGCTGAGCCTGACGGTCCACGAAAGCGTCTGTGGAGGCAGGTGCCCCATGCTCATCCTATGTGAGTGGCTGTTGGAGCTATATGCGCAGGGCTTGCCCTCTCTCCCCACTCCCTCACTTCAGCAGCCTTCAAGGCTCTCAAGTCCTCGCTCCCCTGGATAATCGGTCCCCCCAGCTCTCTGGTGGCTGGAGGCGAGCGACAGCCCCCCTGCATGCCCGCGCCACTGGGCGTATGAAGAGCTCCGTGGGCGATGGGCCCTTTCCAGCCTCAAGACTGGGCGAGGGCAACTGAGGGCCGAGGCGGGAAGGGGCAGCCCTCCCTCAGAGCCCTACCTCCCAGAGCCGAGGCTGACAGCCCCTGTGCCAGCAGCAATTCTCGCAACCGGGCCACCTCCTCCTGCAGCTCTCGGATCAGCCGGGCGTTGGGGTCCTCGTTGATGATGGCATTACATCGGATCTGTTTGGTGCGGTCGGCGTACCTGGGTGGAGAAGGGGAGGGGGTCGGGGTGGGTGTGGCCCAGGCACCCCCGCATCTGTGGCCCATCTCACTCCATCCCCCAGACTGTCCACACACCAGGTCCGGCTAAGGCTCAGCCTGTCTCACGGCCAGGGTGGCGAGCTACCAGCCTGTGAGCTCCTGGGTGCCCCCCTCCACTGTCCGCTCCTGCGGGAGCCCCACCTGAGGGTGCTCAGAGTCTCCTCATAGTTGATGTCTGCGGGGCTCAGAGCTGCAATCATGGCTGTGCGTGAGTTCCCACCTGCAAGATGAGAGGGGAAGACTTCAGGCATGCTAGGCCTTGAGAAAAGTCAGACTGGGTCTCAGGGTTGGGGATGCCCCCAGAACTCCAACAGGATCACCACCTGAGATGGGGTGAAACTACGAGTTGTGGAACTACCCACAGACTCTGGTGGTCAGAGGTGGGGAGTGGTGAGGTCAGGGACACCTGAAACGTCTTGGGGACAGTCAGACACAAGGAGGAGGAGGAGGATGCAGCCAGCGGGAGCATGGGGTCAGAAAGGGCTGGCCTCAGCATCAGGACATCTTCCAAGAATGCCCCCCCAGAGTCAGGGGATGACAGGGAAGATTGAGGTTCTAGGGGCGGCAACGGGGCTCATCAGACCTATCAAAGGGGTTGGGGGGAGGGCAGAAGGATCCCTAAAGAGAGAGCGGAGCTCCTCACCCAAATTCTCCTTGAGCAGCCAGGTGAGTACAGAGTCCCTGTAAGGGATAAAATCCGACTTCCGCTTCTTTGATTGCTGGGGACGGAACGGGGAAGGGGTCAGGACACCGCTCCTCTGCCCCCTGTCCCAGAACCACTTCTCTTCCCAGCCCCAGGTCTTACCAGATCTGCCAGGGCCGAGATCACCTTTCCAAGAGTTGTCAAGGATTTATTGATATTGGCACCTTCCTGGAAACAGACGAGGAACATAGGGAACGGGGACCCTCCCCACCTCCAATTTGCCTCCCCACACACAGAGCCCAGCAGTGCCCTCAGCCCCCACCCCCCGTGCCCCCTCACCTTCAGGCGCATACCCCGGGCCCCCGAGGAGTCAGCCCGCTCACTGCCAGCCAGGTCTACCAAGCTGATCTTACTGACCTGGGGTCAGGAGAGGGCAGGGGTTACAGGACATGAGGGGGAACGGGGAGGGGGACAACAGGGGGACACTCAGCAGGGGAACGGGGCAGGTTATGAGGGATGAAGAACCCACCTTCTCTGAGTCCAGCCCAGTGAGCTGGTCATGGCAGCGCTGCGTGAAGACGATGGTAAAGACGGCATGTGAACGGCTGCTGGTCTCATTCATGTTGGTGGCAGCCACGGTCCTGGGGGAAGGGAGTGGTCACTGGATCCGGCCTCTCCCCTGCCCGGCCCCGGCTCCCTGTCCCTGCACTCCAGCCACCAGCCTCACCGAGCCTTATTTCCACAGTCCATGAGGTCAGCAATGTCTGCATAGGAGGTCACAGCCAACTTAGACAGGTCCTGCACGTAGGGGCCCAGGATGGGGTGCTCCCGGACTCGCAGAGAGCCCCGGCTCTTGGGGTTCAGGAGGTCTCGAACTCGCTCACAGTAGATCTCCATGTAGCTCACCTGAGCGGGAAAAACAAGGAAGAAGCAACAAATGTACCAGACATACCAAAAGCAACTGACCCTCAACTCCAAGGATGTGACACGGGGGGCAGCGCCTAGTGGACACTCGACGCCTCAGGCACGGTGCTGAGCACTTCCCACATGCAGGCTCGCTGAGCCAAAAGCCCTGGGAAGGGGGCCGCTCAGTCTCATTTCAGGGGTGAACAGACAGACCCAGAAGTGGAAAGACGAGCTCATTTCCCCAAAGCCTCTATTGACCACGGGCGAGCACACCCAAGGCTGCCTGACTCCTGAGACGGCCCGGCCGTGGCCCTGTCACTGCTGCCCCCGCCCCACCTGGGGGCCACCGTGCCCTCCCCAAGCCCCACGAAGACCCACGCTCACCTCCACAGAATAAGAGAGCTGAGCACTCTCATTCTTATTAACACGAGAGAAGAGATCTTCACAGAGCTGCAAGTGGACAGAGAAGCAGCTGTTCACAACACACCTGCCAGGCCCTGGCCCCAGTGGCTCTGTCTCCCCCCAGCCCCGACCACAGCCCTGAGGGAGCAGGTGTTCCCATTTTACAGAAGGGACGACCACCTCAGAGAGGTTCACACTAGCCTGGGGTCACCAACCAATATCTGGTGAGCCAGGAAGCATCCCAACATCAGAGCCCGTGGGCCAGGCCATCATGCCGCATGGTCAGGGAGAATTACAGTCAACTTCCGGTTACCCACACCCAGCTTTCCCTACAGGTGACACCCTCACTACAATACACACATCTGCAGGAGAACTACACTCACACGCTAGCATGAGACCAGATAAGACAGCAGCCAGAAGAAGAACCAGGGTTCAAACCCAGGGTTCTCTGACAAGGCTTTGGCTCTTCTCACGATGCTTTGCTGCTTCTGGGAGGCGCAAAGACCCCTCCCCGCGGGACCCTGGGGGTCCTTGTAGTGGCCCACCCCATTCCCCCACCACGGCAGCCTGAGAAACCCAGGTATCTGGTCCACAATCCTCAGGCCTGTTCTCCCCAGAGGCAGCTGAGGATGCGCTGCCCGGCCACCTTGCCAAGTCCCAGGCATGTACCTGGGGCACGATGCCCTGCTGCCCTGGCTCCTGCCGCCCCATCATGGTGTAAGACTTCCCAGCCCCGGTCTGCCCATAGGCGAAGATGCACACATTGTAGCCCTCGAAGGCGTGGAGCAACATCTCCTCCCCGATGTCCCGGTATACCTGCTGCTGAGAGGCAAACTGAGGGTCCTCGGCCTAGGGCAGCAGGGGTGGAGAGACACGGCAGGAGCCCTACATCACTCACTCCGTCCTCAGGGTCTAGGTCCCGAGGGCCTTGACCCCATTGCTGCTGATCACCTAGAGATCTATGGGACCCCAGCCAACCCGGTTCACAGTCCTATGCAGTCTCCTGCCAGACCCAATTATCCCCTGGGACTCCTCCTCCCCACCCTGGTCCTGGCCCTCCCATCCCAGTCCCAACCCATCCCTTGGAGGTCCTATTTCCATCAGTGCCCCCTCCCCAGGACCTGAACCCCTGTCCCTCACCGCTCAGCTCTCCCCTCACCCCAGCAACCTCACCGAAGTGTGCGACCAGTATGAGTAGTCAAAGGTGAAGCTTTTGGGGGCATCCTTGCTCTGTTTGGGATTGATGATGGCTGACAGGACAGGAGAAGGAAAGACAGGATGGCCAAGGTCAGGCACTCGCCCACGCTGCAGGAATCCAGGCAGCCCACTCCCCACCTCTGTCTTAAACATCTGACCCCTTTAATGTTCCCCACCCCCCTCCAGCCACTATGGCTAATTTTGGCTTCCCAGGACCCGCCCCCCTCCAGCAGGCTGCCTCCCTGATTGGGCAATGGAGGGCTCCAGGCCAACATTCCCCCTCCCAGGGACTGGGAACACGGAAAGGCCAGCCTGCCCCCACCCCGCCCCCACCCTTTGGACTAGCACCTGCTCACACCCAGCGCAGCCCTCCTCCCGGTGCAGCCCTCCTCCGGTTCGGCCCAGCCAGCCAGGCCAGCCAGGCTAGTGTGGTGGGCCCGGCTGCCCCGCCTGTGCCCGGCCAGGCCCCTGGGACTCACTCACAGGTGGTGCTGCCCTGCATGCTGACCACACACTTGGCATCCTGGCTGGTCTCACGGGCGTTGAAGGGCCGAACCCTCACTGCCACTTTCACTGAGGCACCAGCCATGGTTCCCGATCCTCTCACCCTCCTCAGCTGGAGGACAGAGAGAGAAGAGGTGGTCAGAGACCCTGGGGCGACCCAGATGCCGCCTCCCATCTTCCCCCAGGAACTAGCATCGCCACTCCCTTCCCCGGCTAGCCAGCCCCTCAAGGACCCTGCTCCTGGTCCTCTGGCCTTCCTCCCAAAAGTCATTGTCCGCAAGCCCTCCCAACGGTGTTCCTGCCTCTTTCCCCAGCTGTATCCCAGCTCTCAGGGACCTGCACCATCCTCGCAGAGTTACCTGGTGTCCTGGCCCCACACCGGGGGGGCTGTATCAGCTCTGGCTGCCACTGGCCCTCGGAGGGGGAGCCCCATCCTACCCTTGGGGCCTGGCCACACCAGCTGGGGCTGTAGGGGAAACCCTGGTTGTAGGGGAAGAGTGGTTAGGAGGCACCTGTGGCTCCAGAGGTAGGTCGGGGGTTCCACGGCCGGAGGGCAGGGGCAGAGGGTCACATTAGGAAAGGTAAGGACAGCGGTCCCTCCCGAGTGGCCAAATGCAATGTGAACCCAAGGACAGGGACCGTGATATTTTTATTCCCCGTCACTCCAAATGTACTGGACGTCCAGATACACAAGAGAGAGAGAGAGGCTGGACAGAGGGCAGCTCAGAGAGGGGGACGCAAAGGCAGAGACACTGAAGGTGGCAGCAAGAGGGGGCAGACGAGTGGCAGAAAATCACAGACACCAAGAAAAGGAAACAACAAGACAGGACGCGATATCGAGGTCACGCAACCCAGCAAATAATGGAAGGAGAAGAGAGGGAGCTGCAGAAGATGGCAAACACAGAAACATCAGGCAGGGAGGGCAGCTTTGGGGCCACAGCACTAAGTGGGGCCTGGGAGAGATAAGAGAGAAACCCCCTCATAAAACCTGCCCTAGAATTCCCCCACAGGGCCAGCCAAGAAGTAGGAACTAGCTCCCACCCAGAGCCCACAACCTCCACACAGAGAGTTACTGCCAGTGGGCAAAGTCCAAGGGCTGGGGATACAACCCCGGATGGGGATCCAGGGACGCGGGCCGGCCAGTGTTCCCCAAACTCCTCGCCCAGGCCCCAGCCCCAGCACTTCCTTCTCAGAATCCAGGACAATGAGCAGAGGAGGGTGGGGTCATCCTGCATCCATCATACCAACCCCCAGGGCTCCTCTGCTGGGGGATCCCTGAGAAATACCTGTGTCCCTACTGTGGGACCAGGAAGTACTGGGGGCTCCCAGAAAGGAAGCAGGCAGGTTCCAGCCCCAGCCTGGGGCCAGCGCTATGGCGTCCAGCGCCCTGGGGAAGGTGCCAGGCTGGAGCCCAGGAATGTGGGTGCCCCAGTGCTCACACCCTGGAAGAAGAGGCTGAGCAGCCCACGCCCATGGGCAGGAGAAGGGTGGAGGTTGGCGAGGGCAGACGGGGATGCGGGGCACTGGCTGCGGCCCCCCAGGCCCAAACCCCCTTCCTGCAGGTCTTGCCTGGGCCTCACCTCTGCAGCCTTCCTGGGCAGGGCACGGGGAGGGGGGACGGGGCTGGTGTATCCCAGGACAGGAAGGGAGGAGCTCACATCACAGAGGCCGTGCCAGGAAGCACAGCCCTGACCCCCCAGACCCCGGCCGGGGCAGGGACGACGACGGGGACTGGGCAGGGGACAGGGAGGCACAGGGCCGGCCCGGGGGGGCACCTGCCGCAGCTCGCCCCGCAGGGCCCGGGTCCCGTCCTGTGCGGGCGGCCATGCCGACCCGGTGCTCCCCCTCGGCCCGCCGCCCGACGGCCGCCCCGGGCCTGGCACCTCCGTGCGCCTCCGCGGGACAAACAGCACATGACCCGGGCTCCAGCGGCCGCCCGGGACCCCGGCTCCCCGCCCCCAGCCCCGCACATTCCTCGGCGGGCGTCCCTTCCCCCTCCCTGGCCCCCCCCGCAGCGCTCACCTCGTCGCAGCGGGGCTCCCCGAGCGACTCGGCGGAGGGTACCGGGGCGACCTTCCCGGGGAAAGGGGTCGGGGGAGGCCGCGAGACGGCGGCCGCAGATCCGGAGCGGGCTCGGGGCTGCCCCCGCCCCTCGCCGGGTCCCGGGGCGGAGGGCGGCGGACTCGCGCCCCGGGGGCGGCAGCAGCAGCGGCGGCGCCAGCGGCCGGCGCCCGCCCGGGCAGCGCGAGCTGGGGCGGGAGCGAGGGGCGGGGGACCGGCGGGCGCGCGCACGCGGGCGGACGGACGGGCGCGCGCGCAGTCCCGACTCGGGCCTGGGAGCGCCCCGGCTGCGGTGAAAGGGGCGATGCCCCCGGGCTGGGGGGCCCACCGGGCGCGGACCGGCGCAGAGGGGCGCGCGGGACGCCCGCTAGCAGGAGGGTGATGGCGCCCGAGGAGCGGGCCCGGGGCGGCCGCAGAAGGGGGGTGAATAGGGGGCGGGGGGGCGGGCCCTGGAGGGGACCCAGGCCCCGGACCCGCGCACGTCGCCGTCGTAGGAGGCGCGCCCAGGGGCGGAGCCGCACGTCGCGCCCCGCCCAGGAGGTGGCCCCGCCCCCAACCGCGCGGCGCGCCGGCCCTGCCCCTGGGCTCTCCTCTCCTCAGCAGCGCTCTCCTCAGCGCCCGGCCCCGCTGGCGTTCTAGAACTCGCCGCGCCGCCGCCTCAGGTGCGGAGAGCCCGGGCGCGGGCGGCGGCGCTGTCCCGGCCCCGGCCCCGGCCCCGGCCCCGGCCCCGACCCGCAGGTGGCGCAGGCACCGCAGGCCGGCCGCCGCCTCAGCCGGTACCGCCTCGGGCCCGCCTCCCCCACTCTCCGCCCCGCCTCAGGCCGGGCCTCCGCCTCCGCCTCCGCCTCCGCCTCCGCCTCCGCCTCGCCCGGTGCCGCCGTCCCGCTGCGGCTCCGAGCCCCGGCGCGGCCCGCACCTGCCCGGGGCCTCGGCCTGCCCCCCGCCTGCTGCCGAGTGCCGCCCCTCTCAGCCGCGCCCGCCCGAGAGCGAGGGCGCCCTGCAGCTCCTCACCGCCCGCAGACTCTCCTGACGCCCCTGGGGCGTCCTCTCCCGCCCGGCCCGCCCGCCACCCCCCGCCCCCGAGTCTGGCTCGTTGCAGCCCACCTGCCTGCTCACCTTTACCTGTCCGCCCGCCGCCCCGGCCGCGCCCTCCCTCCTCTGAGTGGACCACTCTGCCCCCACGCGGCTTCCGGGAACCCTCACACCTGCTTTACTTAACCCCTTCGGATGTCTGGGTGCCCCCAGCCACCGATCCTGTTCCCACGACCCCAGTACCTCTGCCCCATCTAGTCTCCACCTGTCCTGCCCTGCCGTCCTCAGAGCTGTCACCTGTAGGCCTCGCTCCTGCCCTCCCGTCCTCGGAGCTGTCATCTGTAGGTCTCCCTTACTCTGTACTTTTGGCTCCAGAAAATTAATGTCCTGATTTACGTTTGATTGCCCACCGCCCCGCGCTGGGGGACATCTTTAGCCTGTGTGCCTGTCCAGCTCATAGGTGTGCCCAACACTGGAGATATCTGCTGAGCTCACTTCCCTTTACCCCGAACCACAAACCCTCTTTCCAATCCCTAGATTTGAGCTGGTGGCATATCTACCACTGTGATATGAGTGCATGTTTCATGTTCCATTATCCACCCCCCCCCCAGCACCAATGAGGAGACTTGGTCCAGCCACCCAGCCGGGCTCAGCTGTACAGGTACAGGAAGATGGAGACACACTCATCCCCTTTGCCAAGTGAGTCCTCCCCTCCTAGTGGGGATGGGATGGAGGGAAGACGCTTACCTGGCTTCTCCCCGCCCCTGCCATGGCCCCCTGCCCAACAGGAGTAGCAAATGGAGGAAGAAGAGGTACAATGCCTGGTCCACAGGGGACCAATGATTCATTAATCTGTTCCACGAATAGTTTGTTTGTTTGTTTGTTTTTTTGTCTAGAACTACAATGTTCTAGATGCTAGAGTAAGCACCAGGGATTCAATAATTAGAAAGATAGGACTTACGTTTGGGAGGGTGGACACAGAACGTCCAAATGTAAATATAATTTCAATGAGTAAGAAATAGCATGAAAAAAAATTAAAAAGGAGTGTAATAAAATGGGAAACAGAATGTCGTGGAGGAATGCCTAAGTGGCTCAGTCGGCAGTGAAGCTGCTGTCTTCAGCTCAGGTCATGATCTCCGGGTCCTGGGATTGAGTCCTACCTGGGGCTCCCTGCTCAACAGGGAGTCTGCTTCTCCCTCTCCTTCTGCCTGCCTCTCCACCTGCTCATGTTCTCTCTCTCTCTCTCTCTCTCTCTCTGTCACTCTATCAAATAAATAAAATCTTTAAAAAGTATGGAGACACAAGTTTAGATACAGTGGTTGTGGAAGACTATTCTGGGAAGATGAGTTTGAATTGAGATCTGAAAGATGAGAAGCAGCCAGTTTGATAATAGTGGGGTAGGAGGGGTGAGGGGAGATGAAGGAATAGGAGGAGGAGGGAGAACCCCAAGAAAGAAAGAAATAGGGGCACCTGGGTGCCTCAGTCAGTTAGATATCTGCCTTTGGCTCAGGTCATGATCCCAGGGTCCTGGGTTTGAGCTCCACATCATCATCATCATCATCATCATCATCATCATCATCAGGCTTCCTTCTCAGTGGGGAGCCTGCTGCTCCCTCTCCTTCAGGTCCTCCCCCCCCCCACCATGCTTTGCTTTCTCAAATAGATAAATCTTTTAAAAGAAAGGAAGAGAGGAAAAGAAAGAGAAGGAAAGAAAAGAAAAGAGAAAAGAAAAAAGAAAAGAGGCTTAGTATCTTCTAGGACCAGGAAGCAGGCCCACGTGACGGAAACTTAGTGGTCAAGGGGAAAGTAAAGAGTCAAGTCAGTCATGGAGAGGCCAGCTCATATAGGACCTCATAAACCATTGATAAGAATTTGGATTTAGGGCAACCCTAGTGGCTCAGTGGTTTAGAGCCACCTTTGGTCCAGGGTGTGGTTCTGGAGACCCGGGATCAAGTCCCACATGGGGCTCCCCGCAGGGAGCCTGCTTCTCCCTCTGCCTGTGTCTGTGCCTCTTTCTCTGTGTGTCTCTCATGAATGAATAGGTGGAATCTTTAAAAAAGGGGGGACAAAAAGAATTTGGATTTTATGCTAAGGACTGTAGAACATCAGTGGAAAGTTTTAGGCAGGGAAATGACATGAGCAGACTTTTTTTTTTCTCTCTCCAATTTCTTTATGGTGAAAAATTTCAAACAAATACCAAAGTGGAGAAAATAATCATCATGCAGCCAGCGTACCCTTTTCAACCAGCTTCAAAAATGATCATTCTACAGGTGATCCTTTCATCTGTACCACCACCCAGCCTCCTCCTACAAAGATTGTTTTGAAGTAAATCTCAAACTGTGTCTCATTTCACACAACCCTGTGTTTTTTTAAAGATTTTATTTATTTGTTCATGAGAGACACAGAGAGAGGCAGAGGCAGAGGGAGAAGCAGGTTCCCTGCGGGGACCCTGATGTGGGACTCGATCCCAGGACCCTGGGATCAGGCCCTGAGCTGAAGGCAGATGGATGGTCAACCACTGAGCCACTCAGGTGTCCCCCACATGACCCTGTTTATTTTTTATTTATTTTTTTTAATTTTTATTTTATGATAATCACACAGAGAGAAAGAGGCAGAGACACAGGCAGAGACACAGGCAGAGGGAGAAGCAGGCTCCATGCACCGGGAGCCCGACGTGGGATTCGATCCCGGGTCTCCAGGATCGTGCCCTGGGCCAAAGGCAGGCGCCAAACCGCTGCGCCACCCAGGGATCCCCTGCGCCACCCAGGGATCCCACATGACCCTGTTTAAAGGGTTAGTCACACTACTTTGGGCAGAAGAGATGATGGGGGGAAGGGGTAGAATGGAAGCAGGGAGAGCAGGAGGGGTCTATTGCAACACTCTGGGCAGGAATAGTGGCAGTGGAAGTGGAAAGGTGAGGAGTGGTCAAATCAAGTATATTTTTTGAAGCTTTAAAAATTTAAGTGAAACTTTTTTTTTTTAACTTTTAACTTTTTTGACAGAGAGTGCATGAGCAGGGGGAGTGGCAGCCAGAGGGAGAGAGAGTGCATGAGCAGGGGGAGTGGCAGGCAGAGGGAGAGGGAAAAGCATGGAGCAGGGAGCCCAACACAAGGCTCGATCCTAGGACCCCAAGATCATGACCTGAGCTGAAGGGAGATGCTTAACCCACTTAGCCACACAGAAGCCCCTAAGTGAAACTTCTTTTTAAATTAAAAAAAAAAAATGTTTAATGTAGGCTCCATGCCAGGTGTGGGGCTTGCACTCACAACCCCGAGATCAAGAGTCGCATGCTCCATCTATTGAGCCAGATAGGCACCACACACACCTTTTCTAAAATTTAAGTGAAACTTTTTTTTTTAAAGATTTTATTTATTTATTCATGAGAAACACGCAGAGAGAGAGAGAGAGAGAGAGAGAGAGGCAGAGACACAGGCAGAGGGAGAAGCAGGCTCCATGTGAGAGGCCCGATGCGGGACTCTATCCTGGGACTCCAGGACCATGCTCTGGGCTGAAGGCAGGTGCCAAACCATTGAGCCACCCAGGGATCCCCTAGGTGAAACTTTCTTAAGTTTTTTTATTTAAAGTAAAATCTGGGTATATCTTAGATGTACAATGACATGAGTTGCTGCTGGACTGGATGTGGGAGTTGAGGGAAAGAAAGTTGAGCAATAGCAGATTTTTTGGGGACTAGTAACTGGGCATTTGGGGCATCTTCCCTGAGGTGGGGAAGGCGAGGGAGATGTGGAGTGGGTAGTTGAACATGCCCTGGAGTCCAGGGGAGGAGCTGAGGGTGTTGCTCAACACATGGTAGTATATAAGTCAAGGGCCTGATCGAGATCACAGAAGGATAAATGGAGATGAGAAGAGAGGGCCCAGGTCCAGCCTTAGGACACTGCCCTGGGGAGCAGGAGAGCAGGTGGCATCCAGGGTAGGGCCTTTGGAAGTGCTGAGCGCTGTTCTCAAACTGCTCTGCACATCCCTTGTTACCTAAAGGACAGTAGTTTCTCTGAGTTAGGGGAGACAAAGTAGGAGTCAACAGAGGTCCTGCTTTGCTGGGTCCTTGCACTGACAGGACGGAACGTGCCCATGCCCGTCACATCAGCTGAGTGGCTGGGGCCTTCCTCTTTAATAACTGAATGTGATGTTCTCTGGGTGCGGGGCATAGAAGTGGGAGATTCGGTGAGATTTGAGGCTCAAATGACTGCCAGTCTCCCAGATCAGAGATCTCACCACCTCCTCTGCTGAAATGGTTGAGAGATCATGTGGGCCCACACAGAGGGGACCAGCTTGTCCCTGGAGGGAGGAGATACTGTGGGGGATGAGCCAGCTCCAAGCCGACTGTGTCCTCCTCTCAGGTGTTCCAGAGTCATCAGCCGATCCACATCCCCCAGCCTGCCTCCCCAGCACCTCGGGCTGATGCCCCAGCATTACAGAGACATCTTCTGGGAGAACCTTAGCCAGAGGCCCAGGTGGGTAGAGCACAGAAAAGGAGGGGGAAGAAATGCTGGATGGTTTTACACTGAGACTTACAGCAACAAGCCCTCGTCTGGCCCAGCTGGCCCACTGACTAATGGACGCCATAGCTCCTACTGCCAGACAGATGGGGGGATGGGAAGCGGTCAGAGACAAAGTACAGATGGGGGTGTCCTGTATACAAAGTTCCCCTATTGTGCTTTACAGCCCCACCTGGAGAGAGGAACAGTATGCCCCACCCCTGCTGGTATGACCAACTTTGTGCCCTGGGGCACGTCTTGGGTAAACTGGTACCCACTGGCAGGCTATCTTTAGCTGACCTTATTACCTCCTCCCTCTGGTGTCCCCCAACCTGTGCACTCACCACGCCTCCTTTCTTTGTATCAGTCACCCTGCTTTCACCATCTGAGCTTCCTAAGATCCCCGTGTCCCTGTTTCAGCCCAAGCCCTCCTGAGAGACCCCGTTCTGCCCTCTGACCCCTTTCACCCCATTCTGGGGCACAGAGAGTCCCTGCTTGCTCCCAGCCTGGCCTGAACCCCCCTGAGGGGCTCCCACCCCCGGAGGTGCTTTGCAGAAGAAAGAGAAGGAGGCCCCAGGTGGCAGGAATGCAGCAGGGACCTGGGTGCATCCCAGCCCGGGTGAGGGCTGTCGCGTATCACCTGGAGGATCTGAGAAGGCGACAGAGGCTCATCAATGAGTAAGGAGAGAGACACCTGCACTCTGGGAGCCACACAGGTTTTGAGGGCAGGAGGGTTTGAACTGAAGAAGGGGTGGAGGGCTTTGAAGGAGTTGGAGGCTGTACTCGGAGTAACCAGGGCAGGCCCTCCACCCTGAAGAGACTGGGAGGGAACCAAGGGTGGAGGATGAGCCACAGGAACTGCAGGGAGCCGAAGTGCATCAGGGAAGACTTGAGAGCTATCCAGGGAACTGGAGGACGGCGGACAGGAGGGTCCTTCAGTCTGGGGAGAGCAGAAAGGGGGGGCGTGGAGGGCTGGACATCCAGTGATAACACCCCTGGGTCCCGGGGAGAGTCGGGAAGCTTGGCCTCCAGGCACTGGGTTTTAACCCTCAAGTCCCCACAGAGAGAAGAAGGCCCAGTGGGGCGGTTCTGGGGCTGCCTGTGAGCCCCTGGCACTCGCTGAGGGCAGCAACAGAGTCCCCGGCACCTCCAAATATCAGGATCTGGAAGAGGAGAGGGCTGCCTATCCACAGGAAGAGGGCCACCCTCTCACCACTGGCAGGCCCCAGGTCTGGTGGAGGGACCTGGTGGGGTGTGGGGTGGGGGGGCTGAACTTGCCTGGAGAGACAGGGGAAGCTTGGAGCCAGGTTGGGGAGCTGGACTGGTGAGGGACAAAACAGGGCGGGGGTCTGGGAAACCCGGAGCCACGGCCTCTCCTGTTCTTCTCATTCTTACAGCTGGTCTGGTCACCCTGGAGCCCCCGGGGCCAGGGCGGGTCTTGCCTCCCGGGGCGGCTGGGCTCTCTGGCCTCCTGCACCGCTGTCACAGCCAGCAGGCAGCCCCTGTGCAACCCCTGGGGGACGGCAGTGCAGTCTGAGGAGTGAGGATGCCCCAGATGCCTCCGCGGCCCCCAGGCCCGCTCCCTGGCTCGGTGCTCCGCCCTGAGTTCCGGTATTAAAAAGCAAGCAAGCCGAACCCAGTGTGTCTTTCTACGGGTGTTGGAGAGGCTCGAGGGGAAGGAGGGCGCCGTCCCCTCCTCGGGGACCTGAAGTGAAGTCGGGCCGGGTCCCGCGGAGCCCAGGCTCCCCGGCGCTTGGGCCGCCGCGCCCCGCTCTCCGGACCGGGGCTCTGGGCGGCGGCCGAGCCTCCGCCCCCACGACCCCAGAAGCCAGCCCCGGCCTACCCCCGCGCCCCGCGCCCCCAGCCCCGCGGCCGCCGCCCGGGGCTGCCCAGCCGCGCCCCCATCCCCCTAACGGGAGGCCCCGCCCCGTGCGCAGTGACGTCGGACGCCGCTGTCAGCGGGCGCCGGGGGGGGGATTGGTGTGGGGTAGAATGGCCGCTGCCGCCGTCACCCGCGGGACCCCGGGAGGTAAGACCCGGGGCCTCTCGCCCGCTTCTCCGCCCACGGGCCAGGGGGCGCAGCTCCGGGGCCAGGCCGCCGGGCGTGGCTCGGGGACCCCTGCCCCACCACCCCCCCGGCTCGCCCCCACGCCGGCTCCCGTCCTCCTCCCCCGCGCCAGGGGGCGCCGCTCCGCGCAGGGCCCCGCGGCCGACCTGCGGCGCCGGCACCCACGGGGGACCCCGCGTCCCGGTCCCCCGCCCGGCCTTGCCGCCGCGCGCCCTTGGGCTCTGCCCCGCGGCGTCCCCGGGGCGCCCTGCGTGCAGGCGGGAGGCCGACCCTTGCACGTCGGGGCTTCTCCGGGGACCCCCGCCCCGGGCCGCTCCGCACCCTGGCAGGCTGCCTGGCCGGGACTGCGCACCTGCGCCTTGGGGCGGAGTCCTCACGCCGACCCGGCTGCCCTGCACACCGCTTGCGCGCACGGGCCTCCTCCCCTCTGCACCCCGGACACCTGGCGGAGCTCGTCGCCCGGAGCCCGCGCTGAGAGCATCCTCCAGCTCCCATCTGTTTCCTCGGGAGGGTGGGGGCTCGGGCCGGAGCCAGAGCGGCGGATGGGGTACGGGGGTGCTTGGCGTCCAGGGGAAGCAGAGGCGATGGGGGAGAGCGCTGGTGGGGGAGGGGAGGGCCGGGCCGTCGGCCTCCTAGTGGAGGATGGGTTGTCCTGAGGGTGGAAATGGGGGCCTGGGTACCTGGCCCGATCTGACGGGGTCTGCCCAACCTGGCTGAGAGAGAGGAGGTTAGGATCAGTCGTCACATCTGCCCTTGCAAATCGCAAACCGAGAAGGAACTCAGGGTGTGTCCTGTATGGCCTAGCTCTTCAGTAGACTTGGGTCTCCTGCCCTCACCCCAGCACCCAGGCTCTCATCTGCCCAACCGAGCTCCTAGGACTAGGTGCCCGGCGTCCCAGCCCCCAGGGCCCTGACCCCACCGCAGTCCCAGTGTCTATGAGAGAGCCCCTGCCGAGGGCCCTCCCCCTCCCCCACCCCACTTATGTCTTCTGATGACTCTGTCGGTGTGTCCCGTTCCCGCCCCCCAAGCGGGTTCCTGGCACCAGGTCTGGATTTTCCCTCTCCTGCCTTCCCAGCACTACCCTCACATGTCAGTGTGGCCCCTTCTCCTCCTGTCTTTCCTGGATCTCACCACCCAGTATCCTTCTCCCAGCTCATCCTCATCCTGTGTCAATCGGGAGTGGGGGTGGGGGGGTGGAGAGGGGGCTTCTGCCATGACTCTGTTCTCTCCCTTCCCAGCACAGACTCCCCCTCCCCCCGGCCCCTCAGGCCGGGGGTGACCTTGCCCCCTGGAGCCCTCACCATGAATACCAAGGATACCACCGAGGTTGCTGGTGAGTTCTCAGCCCAGGTTCCCAGCCCTTCTTTCTCCTGGCTGTGTTGACCCTCCACTTCTCATTCAGGGTGACCTCTGTTCTCCTCCTGGTCATGGTTCCAGTTCTCCCCAGCGCTTGGGATTCACTCCCTTTGCCCCAGGCTGTCAGAGGTGTCCAAGGCGGCTTGGCTCGCTAAGCCCTCCCTTCTGATTCCCTCTAGAGAACAGCCACCACCTGAAGATCTTTCTCCCCAAGAAGCTGCTGGAGTGTCTTCCTCGCTGTCCACTGCTGCCTCCAGAGCGGCTACGGTGGAATACAAATGAGGTCTTCCATGGAGCCCTGGGAGAGTGGGGCCAGGCAGGATGGGCTGGGGGGACTGTGAATGGGGGTCTTCCTGAGTGCAGAATATTGCTCTGAGGTCTTTGGGGGTTGCAGAGGAGGTATAAGGACCTGCATCCTGTGGGAGCTCACTGCTGGGCTTATCCACCTGGATAAAAGCAACAGCAAGTGGCAGCAAACTATTTCTTACAAACTGGGCACTGTGCTAAGCACCTGACCTGAGTTGTCTCATTCCGTCCTTTAAGGACCCTGTAGAGCAAACACTTGTTCTCCTTGCACTGTGGAGGAGGAAACTGGTCTATCTTACGGAGTTTATTTAATTCCAGAGCCTCTGCCTTAACCACCACTGATGCTGTCTCCTGCTGGAGGCATCATTCTCATGTTATCCACCTTACAAGCCTCCTACATACAATGTTTCGTGTGTACCCGGTGCTCGATCATCATCAGCTCCGTGATTTCATTAGACGAGAGTGGTCAGCATGAGGCTATCTGTGTGTGTTCTTGCCAGAAATGCAGTGGGGGGAGGCTAGGGCAGTGAGTGGGGCTTCGTGGAGATCTGGGAACAGATGTGGTCTCTGGGGTGACTAGGGTGTCCACACACAGAGAAATGTGTGTGTGGTATTTCAGGCCCATGGGATACTAACAATCAGGAGCTCACTGCTCAGGGCACATTCAGAGAAGAATCTGTGGCCTGGTCTGGCAGGAACAGTAGGTGGAATATAGGTAAATCATGGGAGTGGCAGTTTTATCCCTGGTCTGGGAGAACCGTGGAGTCAGGCTGAGGAATCCGGAATTCCTGGCAGCGTCAAGCCATTGAGGGTTTTGGAGCCAGGAATTGGCACCAAGATGGGATTTAGAAAGTAAAATCATATGTGGCACGAAGGACAGAGGAGGAAGAGTTTGGATTTGGCCCCAGGATAAAGACTCAAGCTGACAGGGAGGGAAGGAGAGATTAGACTCATCTCTGAGATGGGACCTGGGACTCTTAGGAGGGCAGTGGTCCTTGATGGGAGCCTCCACTAGCCACCAGAGCGCAGCAGAGAGGGAGAATGAGGGACCCATGTGGGAGGCCAGGCCCAGACTCTATGAGGGGACCCCCACCTGAGTGTCCCTTCTTTCACAGGAGATTGCATCCTACTTGATCACCTTTGAGAAGCATGATGAGTGGCTCTCCTGTGCCCCGAAGACAAGGTGAGCGAGTGTGTGAAGATGGGAATGGCGGGGCTCTTGGATCCTGCCCACAGAACTCAGGGCCAGCCCTCCCCCCATCAGGCCTCAGAATGGCTCCATCATCCTCTACAACCGCAAGAAGGTGAAATACCGGAAGGACGGTTACCTGTGGAAGAAGCGGAAGGATGGGAAGACCACGAGAGAGGACCATATGAAGCTGAAGGTCCAGGGCATGGAGGTGAGGCAAGCGTCCAGCTGTGTGCCCTGGCCCACCCTCCTCTGTCTCCTGCGGGGCTCCCACCCTGCTGCCCACCCTTGCCTTCTGGCTCCTGTGGGTCAGCCCGTGGGGGCCTTAGCCCATGCACCACTTCCCATGTCCCTCCACTTCCCATGTCCTTCTGTAATCCTGCTCTCCAGGACATAGGCTCCCCCGGAGGGCATCCCTCACCCCCACTGCCCCTTCCCCTCACTTGTCTCACATTCCACCAAGGGTCCACATCCTGAACTTCTGAGGTCTTTCTCCCCCGAATCACTGTTCCTCCTCTGAGACACGCTCTTGCCCTCATCTCTGATTTCGAGACAGTCCCTCCTACACTTTGAGGCCCCAGCCCCACTCTTCCCTTCTCTCCACCCTCATCCACGGGGAACCAGGACCGGGAAGGTGTTTGTGGGGGTGGGAGGGGGTGGGCAAGGGCTGGAGAGGACGTGGTGGAAAGACTGGGATTCCTGCAAAGGGACTGAACAGAGGAAGAGTTGGGGAGCAGACTAGCCCTCCCCCCACCCCAGCCTGTCTCCTGGCAGTGTCTCTATGGCTGCTACGTTCACTCTTCCATCGTCCCCACATTCCATCGGCGCTGCTACTGGCTGCTCCAGGTAAGGGCAGCCAGAGGCTCCCTGGCTCTCAGAGGGACATGGGGTCTGGGACGATGGCTGGAAGGACCACTAGGGTCTGCGTGGGAGCAAGGGGCATGGGGGATGGGGGAGCCGGAGTTCAGAGGTGGGGGTGCTGCCTGGGGAGAAAGGCACAAGGAGGCCGAGCCCCTGGGGACCCCACAGCCCTGTGTGTGCCCTTGTACTCTCAGAACCCTGACATCGTGCTTGTACACTACTTGAACGTCCCTGCCCTGGAGGACTGTGGAAAAGGCTGCAGCCCCATCTTTTGTCCTGTCAGCAGCGACCGTCGCGAGTGGCTGAAGTGGTCCCGGGAGGAGCTGCTGGGGCAGCTGAGGCCCATGTGTAAGGCGGCGGGGTTAGGATGGCGCCCACAGGAGGAGTGAGACAGGGCATCCTGGAGGGCCCGGGGTCTGCATCCATCAGTGTGGGGTTACTAGGTCCTTCCGGGCCTGGAGGGCACTTCCCTAAGAGGGTGCAAGGATGCCTGGGGTGTTCTGAGGTCTTGGAGTAATGGAGAAGGGGCTGAAGGACATTTGTGAGCTGCATCCTGGGGCTTGGGGGGCCATCATGGTGCCTTGGGGACTGTCCTCTGGAGGTCCCACAGCACCCCCCACCACACCATCACCACTCTTCCAGTTCATGGCATCAAGTGGAGCTGTGGGAACGGGACAGAGGAGTTCTCCGTGGAGCAGCTGGTGCAGCAGATCCTAGACACCCACCCGACCAAGCCCGCACCCCGAACCCATGCCTGCCTCTGCAGTGGGGGCCTCGGTGAGTGCCACCTGGCCCTGGAGCCCTCTTGGACCAGGGCACCTCGGTCTTGCTAGGATTTGCGTGCTGATTTGCACATCTTTTGCATATTCCAGAAAGATGGCCAGATGAACAGAGTTCTTCCTGCTTGGGGGCTTATCTGGGGACTCCCCGACCCAGCCCAGGCCCTTGATCTGTCTGCTGCCCTCAGCAGCCCCGGGCCAGTCCAGCATGACCGTTTACACCCAGCCTTTGCTTTACTCCTAGTTCATACCCCCTCGGTTGTGTTCTTACGTCCTTTCCATATGCCTTTCCCTCTTCTCTCCAGGGTGCCCCCCAGAGCCCCTCCAGGCCTGTTTAGTTTTGGGGGAAAGGGGACCACTCCTGCCTCCCAGTGGCCACAGCCAGTAGTGCAGCGCTGTGATCTCCCTCCCCTTTTCCATGGCAGGTTCCGGGAGCCTCACCCACAAATGCAGCAGCACAAAACACCGCATCATCTCTCCCAAAGTGGAGCCCCGAGCTTTAACCCTGACCTCTGTGCCCCACCCACACCCCCCTGAGCCCCCTCCACTGATAGCCCCTCTTCCCCCAGAGCTCCCAAAGGCACATGCTTCCCCTTCCTCTTCCTCGTCCTCGTCCTCTTCTTCCTCTGGCTTTGCAGAACCCCTAGAGATTAGACCTAGCCCCCCCACCTCTCGAGGGGGTTCATCCAGAGGAGGCACCGCAATCCTCCTCTTGACGGGACTGGAGCAGCGTGCGGGGGGCTTGACGCCCACCAGGCACTTGGCTCCCCAGACTGACCCTAGGCCTTCCATGAGCTTGGCTGTGGTTGTGGGCTCTGAGACCTCTTCCCCACCTGCTCCTCCCAGCCCTGCCTTTGACCCAGATCGTTTTCTCAACAGCCCTCAGAGGGGTCAGACCTATGGAGGGGGCCAGGGGGTAAGCCCAGACTTCCCCGAGGCAGAGGCCGCCCACACCCCCTGCCCTGCCCTGGAGCCCGCTGCTGCCCTGGAGCCCCAGGCGGCTGCTCGGGGGCCTCCTCCTCTGCCAGGAGCAAGTGGGAGAAGAGGAAATCGCTTCTTCATTCAAGATGATGGCAGTGGGGAGGAGCTCAAGGCCCAGGGGGCTGCCCCACCTGCACCTTCACCTCATCCCTCGCCCCCACCTTCACCTGCCCCCTTGGAGCCACCAGGCCGGGGAGGAAGAGGGGAGACCTTGTTTGGAGGAGCTGCAGGGGCCAGTGAACTGGAGCCCTTCGGTCTTGCATCATTCCCTGACCTCATGGGAGAGCTCATCAGCGACGAGGCTCCAGGAGCCCCTGTCCCAACTGCCCAGCTCTCTCCGGCTCTTAGCACCATCACAGACTTCTCCCCGGAGTGGTCCTACCCAGAGGTGAGTCTCAGGCCTGTCCCTCCTCCATCCCACTCACCCAGCGCTGCCACCCACTTGATCTCCGTCTGCATGGCTTCCCACCCCTCTCTGTACACAGAGCATCAGAGTAGGTGCATCCCTGCTTCACTCCCTCCCTTCCCCTGGGTGCACCCCCAGGTGCCCTCAAGGACTCTCAGGGTGTGATTGCAGACTTTGGGAAGCTGAGGGTCTGTCCTCCACGGTGAAGTTCTGCTCTCTAGTGCCCCAGAGGGGGAAAGGAGAAACTTCCCTGGGAGGACCGTGGGAGCCCAAGGCAAGGGCTTCCGCCCCCATGACAGCTGTCTGCAAGTGAGTGGGTAGCCTTGGGGGAACAGCAAGTTCCCCATTCCTGGCAGGAGTGTTGGGAGAAGGGACAGGCTAGCTGACCTTACCTCACTGGTCCTGCCCAACCCTTGTACCCCAGGATCTAGCACAGGGCCTGCTGGACTGCAGATGCTCCCTCAGGGTCTGAATTAATGATGAATGAGTGAGTGAATGTGAATTAATGATGAATGAGTGAGTGAATGAACAGCCAACAGAGTTCTAGTCACGTGATTCTGGGCTTTGTCTCTGCAGGGTGGGGTCAAGGTGCTCATCACAGGTCCCTGGACAGAGGCTGCGGAGCATTACTCCTGTGTTTTTGATCACATCGCTGTGCCAGCCTCTCTTGTCCAGCCTGGTGTCCTACGCTGCTACTGTCCTGGTATGGGGCAGTGGGGGAGAGGCCTGCATGTGGGCAGGTGGCTTCAGGACGTACCTGGGAACCAGTGTGTTAGGTCCTGAGGCTGATCCTGGTGTTCCCCCAACGGGCAGATGAGTCTGGGCTCTGGGGTCAGAAATCTAGTCCTTAGCTGACTGGTCACGTTAGATGAGTCTGCTTCTTTCTCAGGTCCATGGCTTCCCCTCCACTGCCCCCCCACACCTTAAGGTCAGGCCTTGACCCAGTAGGTCCCCACTGTACCTCCAGGGCCTCTGGCTTGGTTGGGGTCAGTCTCCGGATCCAATTCAAGGAGCTCTTAGGTGCATAAGAAGGAGGCGTGGGTCTCCCTCAACCAGCTTTGGACCTAAAGGACATCGCTTTCTAAACCGGTGCTGTCCAGTACAGTAGCCTCATGGGCCTCCTTAAATTAACTAGAATTAAGATGGGAAAGTTGGCTCCTCCGTCACAGTAACCACATGTCAAGTGTTGAGTAGGCACGTGTGGCTTTGTGCTACCCTGCTGGGTGGTGCAGATCCAGAACATTCCCGTCCCTGGCTTAGAGATCATTGCCAAGGCTCGCCTCTGCTCTTCTGCCACTGGCTGTGCTCCTCATGCTGCACCCCACAGTGTGGCCCTGGGACCTCTGGGACCACCAGAGTGACAGGCTGACAGACTTGTCTGTGAGGGTGCTCTTCCCCAGCTCAGCAGCTGGCCCGGTGGTGTGGGGGCGGGGGGGCACAGGGACACCCAGGAGGCTGGGTTTTGGGATTAGTTCAGCTCGTAGTCTTGGGATCAGGGCCCAGTGGTCTCCTTCTCAAGGCCATAGACACAGAGCCCGGGTGGGACACAGGTTTCACTGTAGTGAGTGGTGATTTCTCCTTCCTCGACCTTAGTACGAGGCTCATGACCTCTGCACCCTGACCTTGGGAGTTGGGCTTCTTCATAAGCACGGGTATCTGTGGACTGGGAGCGTCCAAGCTCTGGAGCTGATTTAACCATGGGGTCTGCAATCCCAGGTGTCTCAGGCCCAGTCCATTGTGGGTATTAGGCAGTTGACTGAATGGAATTGGGGGCCCCCAGGCTCCAGGAAGGGCATCAGGCAGCCAGCTGCGGAGTGGTTGTGTGTGGTTCTCACATGGACAGAGCCCATGTCGCTGACCCTGCCCTCCCCAGCCCATGAGGTTGGGCTGGTATCTTTGCAGGTGGCGGGGCGGGAGGGCCCCCTTTCTGCCTCTGTGCTCTTTGAGTATCGAGCCCGCCGGTTCCTGTCATTGCCTAGTACTCAGCTTGACTGGTTGTCACTGGACGGTGAGTACCCTGCGTGGCGCCCAGCAGGGATATGCCTCTAGGCCCCTCAGGACTCAGGCGACCACCACCCAGCTCCTCCTCCACAGGTGATCTGTAGAGGGGGCAGCGAGTGTCCATCACATTGTCTTTCCTGGAAGGCTTGAAGTGGGGCATCCCAGCTCTTGGCCCGTCCTCTCTGGGGAAGGGAGGGATCTAGGAGACGAGGCCAGCGGGTGGGAGCAAGGGAGGGTCTGGCGCACGTGTGTACTGATGCAAGTATGATGCATCTTCTCTACTTTCGATGATGGATGCTTGCGGTCAGAAATTTGTCAACAACAAAGAAGCAGAAAGTAGAAAAGTACTTGGATCACTTGTTGGTGACATTCATCTTTAATACACCTGTACAACAGAGACGCAGGCACACATGTGTGTTCCTCTATGGGTTCTCCCTGCAGCAGCTCTCCTCCTGCCTCCCTCCATGGGGACTGTCTCCTCTCAGGGGCTGCCTTCCGCCTCACCCTCAGGGGCCCTCCCACAGCCTGTTTGGCTCCCTGTCAGCCTGCCCCACGGATTTTGCCCTGGGACTGTCCCGCCTGGGTCACTCTCCCCTCTTCCACCATCTTCTGTCCCTCTGCCCACTCCTTCACCTTGTGCATCCTTCCTGCTCTTTCTGCTCCCCCAGCACTGTCCTCCCCACCATTGCCCTAGGCCTTCAGCACCTTCCATCCTGGTGTCTCAGGCAGGACATGCACAGCCTCCACCCTGTTTCTCTGCCTGTTCTCCCACGGCTCTGATCCTCTCCTGCCTTCCCTCCTTGTCCTCGTGGGATCTCAGGAGGGGATGGTTATGGCTTGGGGTGTACGTGTGCATGTACATGTGTGTGAGTGTGTGTGTGTGTGCATGCATGCATGCGCACGTGTGAGCATTCCTGTGCCAGGGGTGGGGGAAGAGGAGGAATGCACATGGCTGTCCATCTCTGTCACCTGCCAGCCCAGCCATCCTCCCTGGGGACAGCTGCGGGGGGGGTGGGGGGGTGGGGGGAGTGGAGGGGTTGGGCTTTCTAGATCCCAGCTCCTTAGCTCCTGGGGCAGTGGTAACAGAGAGGAGCGCCAGAGTCCCACAGCCCCGCATGGGGGACAGAGGTAGGAGGTAGCATCTGGGCCAGGAGCTGGCGAAGGGTTCACCTAGAAGGCTCGGGGCATACGCAGGATCTGGGGCAGCTTGGGGCCACAGGCTGGAATTCCTACCACATCCAGGTCTTGAAGGATGTGGTTTTGGTTCTAGATGCTGGTCCCAGGTGGCTGGGGAGTGTTAAAGACCTAGTTTAAGGACTGTGTCCTGGGCAGGCTGTATTCAGGGTGGTGATAAAGGGACTGTTTGGGGGAAGAGAGGAGAATGTAACTCTGTTGTATCGTCACCTCCCAGATGGTGGGACAGGTCCAGCTGTGGTGCCCGGGAGTCTCCCAGACCCCACCCGCCACTCAGCCTCCTGTACCTCTTCCCCCTTAGACAACCAGTTCCGGATGTCCATCCTGGAGCGGCTGGAGCAGATGGAGAAGCGCATGGCCGACATGGCAGCAGCCGGGCAGGCTCCCTGCCGCAGTCCCAATGCACCTCCAATTCAGGTACCTCCACCAAGAGGAGGGTCTCCCCAGAGAAGCAGGCTCTGCTGTGTGACTGTCCTGTTCCTCCTATTCCCAGCCTCCTCCTCCCTGGCGTCCCCCGCTCCCACTCCACCCCAAGGCAGGAGCAGTTATTCTGGGCACCTTCTTGGCATGACAGGCTTCAGAGTATTTCTGATTTGAAAGGGGTGGGGGTGAAGGCGAGTGGGGGTGGGGATCAGGAGAGCAGGGGCCCGGTACTTGTGGGCACGAGTCTCTGAGGCAGTGGACAGGGACAGGACTCTGGGCTCAGGGAGGGAGAAGCCACCTGTGGACATGGCACTGATGGGAAAGACTGGGTGAGACCTGGCTGCCTGGGCAGCTAGAGGAAGTGAGCCATGCGAGCAGGGGACACCCAGGAGCCCAAACCAGGTCTGGGTGTTGGGAGCCTGGGGTGGTCAGGGCTGTCCCAAGCCAGGGCCCAGATGCTCAGGTCCCTGTGTAAGAGTGTCTGTTCCCCAGGATGAAGGCCAGGGGCCGGGGTTTGAGGCCCGAGTGGTGGTCTTGGTGGAAAACATGATCCCACGCTCGACCTGGAGGGGTCCTGAACGTCTGGCGCATGGAAGCCCTTTCCGGGGCATGAGCCTTCTGCACCTGGCCGCTGCCCAGGGCTACGCCCGCCTCATCGACACCCTGAGCCAGTGGCGGTGAGCGGGGCAGCGGGGAGGGGGGCAGAAGTGCCAGAGAATGAGGAGGAAGAAGAGGACCTGCAGCCCTGGTCACTGTGGGAGGAGGGGTTGGGAGAGGACTTGTGACACTGATCTCCTGACCCTAGTGCTTCCAGATGGCTTGCTCCCCAGTCCCTTTATTTCTGAGGCTCCCGCTTGGCCTGTTTTTACCCTGACTGGGCTCTGATGTCCCCATCCCAAACCCTCCAGGAGCATGGGGACAGTGAGCTTGGACTTAGAGCAAGAGGCTGACCCGCTCAATGTGGACCACTTCTCTTGCACCCCACTGGTGAGTGTGTGGTACAGTGCAGGGAAGAAGCGGACAGTGCATGGTGGGGCCCCAGGCCTCACCTCCCCCCTCCCCACTGTCTCAGATGTGGGCTTGTGCCCTGGGGCACCTGGAGGCCGCTGTGCTCCTCTTCCGCTGGAACAGACAGGCGCTGAGCATTCCTGACTCTCTGGGCCGGCTGCCCCTGTCGGTGGCGCAGTCCCGGGGTCACGTGCGCCTGGCCCGCTGCCTCGAGGAACTGCAGAGACAGGAGGCTGCAGCCGAGCTTCCACTTGCCCTGTCACCACCCTCCTCCAGCCCAGACACAGGTGAGGGCTGTCCCCCATCTTTGCAAGGGGAGGCTGTGGTGGGGAGAGGAGGGGTGGCCAGAGCTCCGCTACCCTCAACCACCCCCCCCGCAGGACTGAGCAGCGTCTCCTCACCCTCGGAGCTGTCGGATGGTACTTTCTCCGTCACGTCAGCCTACTCCAGCGCCCCAGATGGCAGTCCTCCCCCCGCCCCTGTGCTGGCCTCCGAGATGGCTATGAAAGAGACCATGCCAGGCCAGCTCTCCTCCGGTGCCCCTGAGGGCCCCCTATTTCTCATGGACTGTGAAGCCACCAACCCCCAAGAGCCGGTACCCTCACGGCCTCCTTTCCCCCCAGCCCCAGAGGGTGGGGCTGCCTCAGAGGAAGCAGACAGCCCCCCGGCTGTGGATGTGATCCCGGTAGGGCACCCTACACTGCTCTTGTGCATGGAGCTGAGGGCCAGAGTGGGGGTGCGGGTGGGCAGAGACACCTATCATCCCACAAAACCAGAACCAGGCTCTGGCTTCGCTTTGCGAAGAAGGGACCATTTACCCTCCTCTGGGGACAGGCAAAGTAACCTTTTGCTTACCTCCTGTCAGAGCTTGTGACTCCAAAATCGGGAGGCATCCAAGGTTAAGCATTCTGGGGCACAGCCTCAGGCAGAGCCGGGTCTAGGGGTTACCATGGATCCCTGCAGACACAGGGCTCTTGGGGAGCCAGCGTGATGCAGGGAAGCAGGTGGAGCAAATTGCAGAGAGGCTGGCAGTGAGGAGGGCAGGGCGGAGGCATGCACGGGGCAATAGCAAAGACTCAGGCCGGGAGGCAGTCTTTGAGGGTAGCAGCACGCTGCCCTGCTAAAACCTGGGGTGAGCATGCCTTAGAGAGGCGCCCCAGGGTGAGTGGGTAGTTTATGTACAGCTTGGAGAACAGGGTGCTGCACGTGGCCGGCTAGGGGTGCTGTGTAAGCAGCAGGTGACAGACTGGTTCCTGAGGAGCTCGAGGGGCCAGGGCTGTGAGCACAGCTGAGCCCATGGGGAGAACGTGCTGGCGGCTGGCATGGGGCAGGCCCCAGGGGGGCAGCGGGCAGTTAGCCTAGGAGGGCAAGTGCTCAGTTCCTCCATGCCCACTTGGAGCAGGTCTGTCCTGTTCTGCTTTCCACCTCTCAACACAGAGAGCTGTACGTCCAAGTAGGAGCCCAGGGGCTATAAGTGCGAGACTCTGAGACGGTGGCCGAGGACAGGGACAGCCATCCCTGAGGCCTCATCGTCTGGTGGTGAGGGGAGTGATGGGACAGGAGGGGGACTCTGGCTACAGCTCTGGCAGGGACACCAGCTCAGGGCTCACCCAGCTTCTCCTTCACCCAGGTGGACATGATCTCACTCGCCAGGCAGATCATCGAAGCCACACCAGAGCGGATTAAACGAGAGGACTTTGTGGGGCTGCCTGATGCTGGAGCACCAATGAGGGAGCGGACAGGGGCCCTGGGGCTCAGCGAGACCATGTCCTGGCTGGCCAGCTACCTGGAGAATGTGGACCATTTCCCCAGCTCAGCCCCTCCCAGGTGAGCAGCTCAGGACGAAGCATCAGACCTATCAAAGCAAGATGGGAGCGAGAAGAGGCCTTTCCCACAGCCAAACTCCACTGCGGCTCAGGCCCTGGGGCCTTTGAGGAAAGGACTGGAATTGGCTGGGGACCCCTGAAGTCCCTCATCACACTCCGTTTCTGGAGGTCTGCCTTCACAGAGGTCCCCAGGTGAAAGAGGGGGACTTCAGATGCCCTGTGACCTCTCCTCCCTGTCCCCTACAGCGAACTACCCTTGGAGCGTGGGCGCCTGTCTGTCCCTCCAGCACCCTCCTGGGCAGAGTTTCTGTCTGCCTCTGCCAGCGGCAAGATGGAGAGTGACTTTGCCCTGCTGACGCTATCGGATCATGAGCAGCGGGAACTGTACGAGGCAGCTCGAGTCATCCAGACAGCCTTCCGAAAGTACAAGGTTCGATGGCTGGGGGGCCCAGAGCATGAATCACAGCAGCTCAGGCCAGGGGAGATGGTGGGCTCCTGGCAAACCGAGGGACAGGTCAGATGGTGGAGGTTGGCAGTGTCCCAGTGGTGTGGGCCTCTGGGTGTTGACTTCCTTCTCTTGCCTCAGGGCCGGAGGCTGAAGGAACAGCAGGAGGTGGCAGCCGCTGTGATCCAGCGCTGCTACCGCAAGTACAAGCAGGTGAGCACTTTCTCCCTGGGAGGCACACCCACCAGTGTGTGCACACACTCACATCCACTGTGCCCAGCATCCAGAATGCTGCTGACGCCCTAACTCCCCTTCTCTCTCCACAAGCTGACCTGGATTGCACTGAAGGTATTAGGGCATGAGGTCTGGGTGCAAGGTTGTCTGTGAGGATTCAGCCTTTCCATGAGCCAAGAGCATGTGGATTACAGACTGGCACCAGCTGACTCAGGGGTGACCTGCAGGGTTCCGGGTCTCTGTTCCTCCACTTCAGCCCCTGTCCCTCCCCCTGTCTCCAGTTTGCACTCTACAAGAAGATGACCCAGGCGGCCATCCTGATCCAGAGCAAGTTCCGGAGCTACTACGAGCAGAAGCGGTTCCAGCAGAGCCGCCGCGCGGCGGTGCTCATCCAGCAGCACTACCGCTCCTATCGCCGCCGACCAGCGGGCACCCTGCCGGCCCGCAGCAAGTAGGCGGCCTGCAGTCCTCCGTGCCCGTGCCCCCCTGTCCGCAGACCAGCCCCAGCCCAGCTCCTGCCCCAGCCTGTCCCTGCAGGGCCCCAGGGGCTGAGGGCAGGGGTTGCTGTGCCAGGGCCTCTCATCTTTTCTTCTTCCAGCAGAGGCTCCTTTCTCACCAAGAAGCAGGACCAGGCAGCCCGGAAGATCATGCGCTTCCTGCGGCGCTGCCGACACAGGTACTCCCTTCTCCGGCTGGGTCCCCGCCCCGCCCCCCCACACCCTCCCCCACTGCGGGCACCTGCGCCCCCCCCACACACTCCGCGGCACATGGGCAGGGCACTGACTCCCTCCCGGTCTCTCCACAGGATGAGGGAACTGAAGCAGAACCAGGAGCTGGAAGGGCTCCCCCAGCCCGGCCTGGCCACCTGACCTACGCCCCACCTTCCTCACCGCCCTGGGGGCCGCTTCTGGCAGTCTTAACCGGGAGAGGGCTCTCCGGGGGAGGGGAGACCCTGTCGGCAGCTGTTCCCCCCCCCACGCCCCCGCTCTTCGGCCCCCCCAGACCCGCCCTCCTCCTTGCATCTTCAGCCGTGACCTGCGGAGCCGTGCCTGCGCCCGCCTCAGCCCCCTCCTGACTTGCCTTATTTATTTGTTGGACGCGTCTCTGAATGTATCCGCCTCGGCCCCCACCCGACTCCGCATGTTGGCGTGTGTCCCCCCTCCCCCCGCGGCCCGCCTCCCCGACGCCCGCGGGCGGCCCCGGGCCGGGGAGGGGGTGCGGCGTGGGCGGGGTGGTCCCCGCGATGGGGGGGCCTGTACATACTGTAACATACAGATTATAGTGAAGAATCTATTTACGGCGCCGCGGGGAGGGCCACGGCGCGGCGGGGGCCCCCGGCCGGCTCCACGAGCACTTTCTACTTGTGCATGGGCTTGGTTTCTAAGAGTTGCCATTAAACATCGCTGCACCAGCCAGCCTCCGGCCTCTGTCTGCGCGGGGCGGGGCGGGGCGCCGGGGCGGGGTGCTGGGTGGGGTGAGGTGGGGCGGGGCGGTCGCGGAGCTCGGCGCCTCCGACGTGTTTCCGGCCTTAAAGGCATTTCGCCCTTCCCTTTAAGACGCACCGCCCCTTCTCAGTCACTCCCAAGATGGCGGACCTACTGGGCTCCATCCTGAGCTCCATGGAGAAGCCACCCAGCTTCGGGGACCAGGAGTCTCGGCGCAAGGCCCGAGGTGAGGACCCTAAATTCACAACCGCCTTTCTTCGCCCGGTTCTCAGGACCGCACGCTTCCCTCCTTCGGACGGTGCCGCCGCCTCAACCTTGAAAGACCCCCTCACAGGCCCCTACAGAGACCCCCAGAGTCCCTAAAAGGGCTGTCGGCCCGCCTGCTGTCCTGAGCGGCTTCTGATTGGCTGCCTGGAGCCCAGCGCCAGCCTCCCGCCTCTTTCCTACTGGCCTTCCGCAGTCCTTGCTTCCAGTTCGCCGGGGGGCCCGCCCGTCCGCCGCGGTCGTGCTCTGATTGGCTGGCTGCCTCCGTCCGCTCAGCTTTCCTCGCCTCCCCTCCGCCTGGGGCCGGCCTGCGGGTCGGAGAGGGGCGTACCCGCCTCGCGAGTCCCCGCCCTCGTCCTCATTCCGATTGGGTGCGGGGCACGCCCGTCCGCTGATCCCTTCGCCCCTATTGGCTTCCTCCGCCTAGGGATCTGCCCACGAAGTCTGGTCCGACCTTCCCCGGGCCCGCCCCACCCTCGGTGCCTCCGATTGGTGGCGGGGCCATCTGGGTGCTCGCGCTCCTCCTACTTGCTTTAACCCGGTCCCTTCCGTGTCCCCACCGTCCTTCCTCTTGGGCAACCCTGTCCCCGGCGGCCGATGGGAGGGACTGAGGGCGCCCTGGCCGTCCGATTGGTCGTCGGCCCCCCGCCCGGCTTCCCGAGCGGCCCCGGCGGGGTCAGGTCCCTGCGCGAACCGGGGCGCGCCGGGGCGGGGGGCGCGGAGCCCTCAGTCTGCGGCTTGCCTGCGCTGGTCACCCCAGGTTTGCGGGCCCTCTTAATGACGTGCCCCGGGAGGAGTTGTCAAGGGTCCTGGCCGGCCCCGCGCGGGGCTGGCAGCCGACGAGGGACCAGTCAGCGAGGAGGCAGCCGCCGGCCCCCTAGGGCGCGGATGTGTGTTCGCCACCGCCCGGGACGGGGCACATGGACCAGGCCGTTGGAGACCACAGTTTCCTACCCCCCGCGGCAGAGGCTGGCCCGGGAAGCCGAGGTGCAGAGTTCAGGCACCTGCCCGAGGTCACGGTCTTACCAAGGGGGAGGGCTTTAAACCTGCCTGCGATTTTTCCATTTTTTGGCCTGCGTTCTTAACCTTCATCTTAAGGCACCTCCTCAGATACAGAGGGAAGACCCAGACCAGTTAGAGAGCAGCCAGTGGTCAGGACGGTCAGGCCAATCAGGTCTCTGGTGGAAAAGCCCCTGAGGTTAGAGAGGGGAGGCTGGCCAGTTGTCAGGCCCTGGAAGCTTAGAGTAACTGGGTGGGAGGTGAACAGGGGCCCTTGCTGCAAGAAGCCCAGTCTCGCCACGGTGGAGAAATTACGCTCTGGTTCTCAGCACACACTAGAATGAGTACTTGAGCAACTCTGACTCATGATGAGGCTTGATGTGCAAGAGGAGGAAAAGCACTCCAGGCAGAAGGAACCACAGGTGCAAAGACGCTGAGTGGTTAGGGGAACAGGAAGTGGTCCAGGGCAGTTGGAGGGACTCTCACCTGTGGATAAGAGCAATTTGAGGTGGCAGGGGAGAGGGGACGGGGCATGAAGACCAGAGCTGGAGGAGCACTGTCCCAGCTCACCTTGGACACCTGTACTCCCAACGGGGCAGGTGCCAGACTCGGCACTTCAGCTTTGTCCTGTCTGCAGAAGTGAGAAGTGGGGGTGTTACCAAATATAGGAAGTTAAATAGTTTCCCCTTTCCTGTGTAGACAGCCTGATGGTAAGCTCTTGGAGGCCAGGGCTGACTACTCCCAGCTCGCCAGCTGTCTCAGGTCTCAGACCACCACCACCCCCCGGGGGGGGGGGGAGGAGGAGGGCCCAGCGTGATTCTCCTCATTGCTTCCAGTAAAGACTGAGGTCTTTTTTTTTTTTTTTTTTTTTTATTTATGATAGTCAGAGAGAGAGAAAGAGAGAGAGGCAGAGACACAGGCAGAGGGAGAAGCAGGCTCCATGCACCGGGAGCCCGATGTGGGATTCGATCCCAGGTCTCCAGGATCGCGCCCTGGGCCAAAGGCAGGCGCCAAACCGCTGCGCCACCCAGGGATCCCAAGACTGAGGTCTTGATGGGCAAAACTTCGCGTCAGAGTTTGTGCCGCAGGGCCTGGCACTGCATGGGGCCCAGCTGCTCACCCTGCTCTCCTGTGGAGACAACCCCCAGAGGATGCGGGACCTCAACCCCTGTGACCCCGGCCTCATGCCACCTTCTCTCCCCCCAGAGCAGGCTGCGCGCCTGAAGAAACTACAGGAGCAAGAGAAACAGCAGAAAGTGGAGTTTCGTAAACGGGTGAGCCCACGGGATGTGGCAGAGGGCAGCCTCACCACGGATTCCCAGTGATTTAGAAGTGGAAGGCTGAGGACTCGGCTTGTCCCAAGTGTCTCCAGGGAGAAGCCTGGATGCCAGAGAAGGCGTGGGGGGCAAGGCCCGGTGCCCCAGGCTTGGGAGCTGGTGCAGTCACCTCATGTGTTCCTCTTCTGTCTCCCAAGATGGAGAAAGAGGTGTCAGATTTCATCCAAGACAGTGGGCAGATCAAGAAAAAGTTTCAGCCGATGAACAAGATAGAGAGGAGCATCCTGTGAGTGTCTCCGGGCTCCGGGAGGCGTGAGAGGGCCGGTGGCAGGGGACCTGGACCAGGGGGTGCTGGGCCCCCGGCGGCCCTACAGCCTCTCTCCTCCACCTCCCTTCCCAGACACGATGTTGTGGAAGTGGCCGGCCTAACGTCCTTCTCCTTCGGGGAAGATGATGAGTGTCGCTATGTAATGATCTTCAAAAAGGTGAAAGGCTCAAGCCCCCCCCCCCCACATCCCCACCCCCCCCCTCTCCTTTGCAGCCTGCGCCTCCCATCCCTGGATGGGGGGAGAGGCCTGGATGGGGGGGCATGCATGTGGAGCTTCCACCCCAAAGTGCCTTTATATGCAGGAGTTTGCGCCATCAGACGAGGAACTGGACTCCTACCGCCGGGGTGAGGAGTGGGACCCCCAGAAGGCTGAGGAAAAACGGAAGCTGAAGGTGAGCTCTGTAGGCAGCCCCACAGCCCCCCTCAGAGAGGTGGGGGCAGGCCCCCGAGCCCTGTGCCCCCACTCTGCACCCCCAGGAGCTGGCCCAGCGGCAGGAGGAGGAGGTGGCACAGCAGGGCCCGGTGGTGGTGAGCCCTGCTAGTGACTACAAAGACAAGTACAGCCACCTCATCGGCAAGGGGGCAGCCAAGGACGCCGCCCACATGTTGCAGGCCAACAAGACCTATGGCTGTGGTGAGGCACGGGTGAGGCGTGGGCGGGGGAGGGGGTAGGGGGAGGCTGTGATCTAGGCTTCTAGCCCCCCCATGCTCCTCTCCCCCTGCTTGCCACCCCCAGTGCCCGTGGCCAACAAGAGGGATACGCGCTCCATCGAAGAGGCCATGAACGAGATCCGGGCCAAGAAGCGCCTGCGGCAGAGTGGGGAAGAGTTGCCACCCACATCCTAGGCACCACGGCCCCCAGGGGCAGGGCGGGGGGTGGGGGGACTGGCTGCTGCTACTAGAACCCATCCTGGAGCCCCAGCTCCACACCACCCCGGACAGCCGTGTCTCTGGCTTGGGGGGTCCAGTGTGCGACGTGTCACTGCTGGAGCTTGGACGAGTGTGCGGCATGTGTGAGTGCAAGTGTGTGAGTGTGCGAGTGTGCAGGTGGGTATTTAACGTGTATTATTCTTTTTCCTTGGACTGTCTTCCCCATGAAAGGGGGCTGGGATGACTTCACATTCAATAAACACTGTTGGACCTGATGTCGGGGTTTGTGAGCAGAGACGGGTGGGCCCCGGGGAGGAAGAATGTGTTAGGCCGGACGGCGTAAGGTGGTTCTGGCACAGCCCAGGGATGGCCAGCTGCCACGCTGTCCCCGGGGTTATGGGAGGAGGCATTCGCTGAGCACGATCGCTGGACGCCCAGCTTTGGCTCCGGGCTCCAGCACTTCTCCACTGTCACCTGAGGCACGGGGAACTTTCTGTGCCTTAGTTTCCTCACATGTAAGGTGGAGAGGAAGAGTAACTGACGACGTGGTTTCAAAGACTACATGGGTCCACACATCAGACATCTACAGGGGTTCCAGATCCCAAAAGCTCTGCAGCGGTGTGGGTGGCTCTGGTTCCCCGTCCTCCCCCACGGGCAGCTTCCTGAGCAGGAGCACACAGCCTTAGACCTGCAGCACTCACAGATGCATGGAGCTGATGCGGCCACCCCTCAAGAGGTGTGCACACCACTGGTCCCTGCCCTCCAGAGTGAACCCCACTTCCTCTGTGACCGGCCCGCCCCTTCCTCTGAGTCCCAGCAGGTTACTGTGTGTTCCCCTCCTGCCCCCACCTCTCTACCTCCTGTCTGGCCTGGCAGCCCGCACCCCATCCCACCAAGGAGCACACCAGCACACCGCTGCCTCAGTAGCCACCACTGTTTTATTTCCCAGGGAAGGGCTTGAGGGCCCAGATGGGTCCCATGGGGTCTTGGGGCGTCCAGCTTCTCACTTGGCCTTCGGGTTACGGAACTTGCGTCCGGCAAAGACAGCCTTGTCCCCGAGAGCCTCTTCAATCCTAGAAGGTGGACAGAGTCAGCTGTGCCTTCCAACCCACTAGTCCCGGGCTCTCCACCTCCAGGCCCACCGCACGCCCCATACCTCATGAGCTGGTTGTACTTGGCCAGCCGCTCCGAGCGGCAGGGAGCACCAGTCTTGATCTGGGGAGGATAGGGAGTTGTCAGGGTTGCCTGGGGCTGGTGGTGGGGGCGGCCTGGCCCTGAGGGAGCCTGCATGTGGTGGTGTCCCCCTTGGGGCCTCAAGCAGACTTGGTCAGGCCCTTGGAGCCCAGAGTACCTGCCCTGTGCAGAGCCCCACGACGAGGTCGGCGATAAATGTGTCCTCCGTCTCCCCGGAGCGGTGGCTCACCATCACCCCCCAGCCGTTAGACTGAGCCAGTTTGCAGCTGGGAACAGAGGACACTCGATAAGGCCTCAGAGGGAGCACGGGGGTGGGGGTGGGGGTGGGGCTTCTCCCTTGGGTTTGGGGCAAGAGGTCACATGGGAGGGGGGATGCCTAAGTCTTCCAGGAGGTGGGACAGAAGGGGAGAGCCTTGATTTTGGATGTGGGCTCCTGAGATGCCCACTAGAGGAGAACACAATCAAGGAGAGAGCAACTGTGGGGGAGGGTAGACGTGGGGTACAGCAGAGTCAAGGGGGCAAGGCCCGGGGGTTGGGGAGGGTGGTGAGGCTGAGCTGAGGAGGGGGGCACTCACGCCTGGATGGACTCAGTCACGGAGCCGATCTGGTTGACCTTCAGCAGCAGGCAGTTGCAGGCCTTCTTCTCCACGGCCTGGGCAATCCTCTTGGGGTTGGTGACTGTGAGGTCGTCCCCCACAATCTGGATGTTAACCCCCGAGAGGAATGAGGTCCAGGTGGCCCAGTCGTCCTGGTCAAATGGGTCCTCGATGGAGACCACTGGAGTGGGCGGCAGAGGAGTCAGGTTAGAGGGCTAAGGTGGGGGCCGAGTCAGTGGCTGTGGAGGCATCATGTGTGGAACGGCCACCAGGGTCTGGGGCAAAAGACTGGGACACCCGGGGGGCTCACCAGGGTAGTTCTTGATGAAGCTCTTATACAGCTCGCCCAGCTTCTCCCCAGTGATGTGCCGAGCAGGGTCATCAGGTGACTTGAAGTCCAGGTCGTACTTCCCGTTGCGATAGAACTCAGATGCTGCCACGTCCATGCCAATCACCACCTTGTCTGGGTAGCCGGCGGCCTGGATGGCCGTCTTCAGCAGCTCCAGGGCTGGGAGGGACAAGAGGGCACCTGAGGCTCTAGGGCACACGGTCCCTGCAGCCCTGCCTCCACAGGGACCCGGGCCCCCATGCTGCCCCACTTGCTCACACTGACCCTCATTGTTCTCCAGGATGTTGGGTGCGAAGCCGCCCTCGTCCCCCACGTTGGTGGCATCCTTCCCATACTTGGCCTTGATGACACCCTTGAGGTGGTGGTAGACCTCAGCGCCGATACGCATGGCTTCCCTGAAGGAGCTGGCTCCCACGGGCAAGATCATGAACTCCTGCATGGCCAGCTTGTTCCCGGCGTGGGAGCCCCCATTGATGACATTGAAGGCCTGGCAAGGGGAGAGGGAGTGGGCTCAGACCCCCAGACCCCAGGCCTGGGCCAGCAGGGAGGGTTCGGGTGGAACTCTGGCTTCCCAGATTGCCCACCGGACAGTCTAGGGTGAGTCCTCTTAGTCCCCAGAGTCTCTTTTCCCCATTTCTGTAAGACTGGGACACCGCCTACTTATTCGCAGGCTCTCCTGTGGAGAATCTGAGGAACGGACAGGACAGTCTGGGCCTTAGCATGGCCTGGTCTGTGACAGCTGGTGACACTGCCCTAGCCCCACTCTGAGGGGCTTCCACGTGGTCTGTGGGCTTCCTCCCTGCTCCCTGCAACCCTGTTCCCTGGGGACGGTGACCATACCCGTTTTACAGACAAGGAAATGGAGACACAGGGCAGTTATGTAGTCCCCTGAGGTTGGACAGGAGCAAACACGCAGGGCCAGCCACTCTCCAGAGCCCCTGCTCTCATCCCACCCACCCAGTCAGGAGATATGCACTAACGTGACAGCAGACCGAAGAGTCCAAGGGTCTCCATAAACAAGGCCCAGGTTGGGCAAGGACCGAAGAGGACACTAAAGACGTGCCCAGCCCCCGGCACAAAGCAGTGCCCAACCTGACTCAGGAGCTGGGGCCCAGGCAGGACCAGCAACTCGGTGATGCCTGAGTCTGGCCCTGGAATGTGATGGGCCGGGCTTATGTCAAGGGGAGCTCGGATTGTGGGAAGGAGGGAGGGGCCAGAACTGCAGGAGAGGTTCCATCTCAAGAAACCCTGTTTTTGGAGGTGGGTCTGAAGTGTAGACCTTCCTGGGGTTGCTCCACTGGCTCCCAGGAGGGGCACTCACAGGGACGGGCAGGACTAAGTCAGGGTTCCCGGCGAGGTCCGCGATGTGCCGGTAGAGTGGGACCCCTTTCTCTGCCGCTCCAGCCTTGCACACAGCCAGGGACACACCCAAGATGGCATTTGCCCCGAACTTGGCTAGGGGACACAAGCACAGAGAAAGGGTGAGGGCTTCTCCCCCAGGGCCTGGGGTCACCCCACAGAGGACCCGGAACACCACTGCCCTGAGCATGAGGGGGGCGCTGACGGGTCTCTCCCCAGCAGCCAGAGGGGCTCTGGGAGCCCCCAGCCCGGGGAAGGTGCCAGCTTCGCATCTGTGGCCACAGCCAGGCCTGGACAGCAGGCACCAGGAAATGCCTGTGCAATGAATAAAAAACCCAGCCAGCCACCGTGTGCCCCAAAGCGCGGGCCAGGGAAATAATCCCGGGGTCACTCCCACCCCTGCCACGGCCCATCCCTTCCCCCCCGCCCCAGCCCCCAACTCACACTTATTCTCTGTCCCATCCAGCTCAATCATGAATTTGTCAACTTTCTCTTGATCCACCACGCTGAGTTTCTGGAAAGAGAGGTTGGAGGGGGAGGGAAGAGCAGAGGTCACGTTGCTCAGGACTCAGGGCATGTGCCAGAGGAGGCACAGGTGCCTGGTGGGGGGACGGGATGGCTGGGCAGCAGGGCTGCAGGGCAGGGAGGCAGGCTCCCTCTTGCCTTTTCCAGCAGAGCAGGGCCTAGGGTCTTGTTGATGTGTTCCACAGCCTTGAGGACACCTAGAGGGGCGGGGGGCGGGGGGTTGGCGGTCAGAAATCGGAGTCCATCAGGCATCTTCCCGGGGCCCCTGCTCCTTGAGGGCTCTGGCTGGGAACACAGATCCCGACGCCACCCATGTGCATAGGCTCCTCCGGCGGTGGTCCTCCCTCACCTTTCCCTAGGTAGCGGGACTTGTCTCCATCTCTCAGTTCCAGGGCTTCGTAGATACCAGTGGAGGCTCCGCTGGGCACAGCTGCTCGAAATCGGCCTGGGCGGGTAGAACAGGAACGTCACCCAGGGCCCCCGGTAGCCCCACAGGCCGAGGTGGGCTCTCTGCGCCCAGGGGCAGGGGGTCTCCTTGTCCCGGCCCAGGAGCCAGGCCTGAGGAGCAAGGCCTGGGGAGGACTCTGGCGAAGGGGACCCCAGAGAAAGGAGAGGGCATGGGGCCTGTGGGCTGGGGTTTCGCAGGGCAGAGCAATGCTGGGAGCCATGGTACCCTTGGCCGTGTGCAGGTCCACTTCTACCGTGGGGTTGCCCCTGGAGTCCAGGATCTCCCGGGCGAAGATTTTCTGCATGGCCATGGCTGCAGGAGGAGAGGTGTGACTGAGTGTGGATAGTTGATCCCTCAAGGAACCCGAAATCCCTTGCCCTTTAAGAGTCTTCCCCACCCCAAGAAGGCAGGTGCTGGAGCTAAAAATATCCCACAAAAAGGTCACAGCCCAAAGAGGCAGGCGCAGCCCCCTCCCCCACTCACAGCAGCTCCAGTTCCACCTCCATCCTCAGGGTCCGCAGCCTCTCCCCTAACTGGTCCCCACAGGTCTCCCTGGACCCCCATCACCCACAGAGTGCACTTAGGCCTCCTCCCTTCCAGTGGAGCACTCGGCTCTCCGTAGCTTGCCAGCCCCAGACCCTCTTCTGTCTTCTGGTTGTCATCTTCCTCCAAATCCACGGGGACCCCAAATCCCCCACCTGGCCCCAACTCCCTCCCCTCCTCCACCCACCTCTGCCTATGGCTCCTCATGGTCTTACAGTCTCCTTCCCTGTCCTGGGTACCCCCATGCTGCTCGCTCCCACCCTTCCAAGTCTCTCAAGCACCCTGGTCCTGGAAGGTAGAAAAAGCTGACACCTCTCCCAACTTTGTCCAAACCAGCACCCACCCTCACCCTTCACCACCCCATCCTCTGGGACTGGAGAACTCAGCAGACCTGGGATGTCTCCGCTGGGGGGAGTCGAGGTGAGCTCTGAGCCTAGGTGGCAGCTGGGACAGTGTCAGCTCACCCCCTCAGGCCGGGCATTTATCTCCTAGCCACCCGACGCCCTGGCCAGCCCCGCCTCTCCCTCTCCATCCTCCCCCTCCACACTGGGCTGGCAGCCAAGTGCCCACTGCAGCCTAAAGCGGGAGCCTTTGGCCCCGACACCTGCCCCCTTCCCAAAGGTCAATGACGACCCCTCCTTCCTCTCTGCTCCCCAATAAAAGCCCCCACATTCAATTCCAGCTCTGGGGAGGGGCCTGGGAGAGCCTTCGGATTGGGGGTCTCTCCTCTGGCCAGGATTATACGCCCCCTTTGCAAAGGTTAAAGAGGAACTTGTGCCCTTTACCAAAGGCCAGCGGTAACCCGAGCCGGGCAGGGCTGGGGAGGGGGCCTGGAAGAGGGGCTGCAGGATTGATGTCCATACATGCTTGGCTCCCTGGGCAGGCGCCCCCAGGAGGAGGAGGGCGGGGGAGGGGGGCGGTGTGTGTGTCTGGGCAAGCGCTGAGGTCCACCTCGAATTCCCCATGCAGGGAGGCGAGAGGGTCTCACCTCTCAGGGTCCTCATGATGGCCTCTCGGGCCGCCCGCTCTCCCCAGCGCCCCGGGCCAGCAGGGGGTGGGGGAGGGGGCGGGGAGCCCGATTTAGACGGGCGCTCAGCCTCGGCGCGGCGCCCTGCCCGGGGCGCTGGGACAGCACTTGTCGCCCCGCTCATGGAGCGGCGGTCGGGAGCCCCTCTCCCAGCCGAGCCGGGGATTTGGCGACCCCGGCCCTACCCGTGGACGGTGCTCCTAGACCAGGGCTCAGAATGAATGGCAGGGCGGGACGGGACCGGACGGGAGGGGGTGGCCCCTGCGGTCTGAGCGTCGGGTCTGGGGGCGGCGCGGGGTGCGCCCCGGCCCGGGGAGCGTGGGCACCTCGGGGCTCCGGCCCTGACCCCCCACGCCCGCCGGCTCCGGCCGCGCCCTCCCGGACTTTTCCACCCCGGGGTCGGGGGTGCGGCGGGCAGAGGTCAGCAGCCAGCGGGCGGGGAGCGCCGCCACGTGCCCGAGCGCGCCCCGCCCGAGCGGCCGGGTGACTCAGCGGCGCGGCTGTCGAGGAACGGGCTCGGGGGGCGTGGGGGCCCGGAAGCGGCCCAGACCCTCGGCAGCCTCACCTGGGCGGCCGCGGGGCCCTGCCCTTCCCTCCCTTGCCCGCGGGGCGCCCGGCGAGAGCCGCGCGCAAGGCTTCCCAGCACAAGTTTCCCCGAAAAGAAGAAGAAAGAGCCCGAGGGGCCCGAGCGGGAGGGGACTTTCCCCTCTTGGAAAAGTTGCAAATCTGGCCACCTCCCCGTGTTCTTCCGCCCCGAGAAGTAGTCCCGCCCCTGCCTCCCGCGCCCAGTGACCTCGGCCGCGCCGGGCCAAGGGGCACGGCCGGTGACCCAAAGTGCTGGCAGCGGGGGGCGGGGACGTGGGGCTTGGGCCTGCCTGGGGGGGGCTGCTCCTGCACGTGTCTGTCGGGCAGATACTGGAGACACTCGTGCCCCCCCTTCCCGGTGGACGCCTTGGACTCTGAGGGCGGCCGGGCCCGTCTGTCCTCGCGACCCTGGGCTCCCGCAAGTCGTGACTGAATAAAATAGAGAGCGAGCCGCGTGCCCGCCCCTTCCGCCCCGCGGGAGACACGTCCCCGGCCCGCCCGCCTCTGGGGGGTGGGGTGCCGCCGCGCGCACCCCGCTCCCGCGCCGCCGGCCGCCGGCCCCAACCGCCCCGCGCCCTCCCGCCCTCCTGCCCGGCCCGGCGCAGGCGCGGACGCACGCGCCGCCGCCGCCGCTCCTGCCCTCCGGCAGGGGTGGGGGAGGGGCAGCCGTTCCATTTAACCCTGAGCGCCCCGCACCCCCCGCCGGCCCCGCGCGCGGCTCGCCCGTCCGCCGGCTTTCGCATCCTTTCCTCCCTCGGGCTCGCTCCCTTCCCCGGCACCACAGTCCCGTTTGTATTCAAGGCGAAGCGGAGCGGGCCCTGACCCGAACTTCCCCCTGCCACCCGCACTCCCCCCAACCACCATCACCCCACCCTCCATCCTTTTACAGAGCTTTCCACCCAACTCTGCAAATTTTGCAATAGGGGGAGGGATTTTTAAAATCGTCTTTTGCAAAGTTCGGTATCTGGGCAGGCGAGGGGGGAGGGAAGAAAGGGAGCAGGCCCCGCCCCTGCCGCCCTTTGCAAATAAAAATCTAGGGGGGGGGGGGAGGAGCAGGAAGTGGCGGTGCGAGGGCTGCTGCACAGCGAGCAGAGCCGCGGTCCGGACGGCAGCGCGTGCCCCGAGCTCTCCGCCGCCCCCCGCCCGCCAGCCCGAGGCCCCGAGCCCAGTCCGTGGCCCCCGCAGCAGCCCCGCAGCAGCCCCGCAGCAGCCATGGCCGGCTGGAACGCCTACATCGACAACCTCATGGCGGACGGGACCTGTCAGGACGCGGCCATCGTGGGCTATAAGGACTCGCCCTCCGTGTGGGCCGCCGTCCCCGGGAAGACCTTCGTCAACATCACGGTAGTACGGGGCCCGCGCGCCCCCGGGGCACCGGCCGGCTCGGGGCGGGGCGGGGGCGGTCGGGGCAGGGCGGCCGAGGGCCGCGACCGGGTCCTCGCCCGGAGGCGGCGGACGGCGAGCGCACTTGAACAGGCCCCCCGAGGTCCCCGGCCCTCGCTCCGGGCGGCGGCGGCGCCCATCCCTCCCGCCGCCCCGCTCTCCGCGCCGGGGCGTTACATCCGGGGCACAGGGCGGGGAGGGGCGCGCCGCCCGGTGCGGAGGCCCACTTCCGCCTGGTCCAGGGCGGGGCGGGCAGGCGCGGCGGGTTGCGCCGGGGCCGGGCACCAGGCGGGAGCGGGGACCCCGGCCCCGCCACCATTGTTCCTCTTCGGTCTCTTCTCCCCGCCCCTCCCCGCGGGAGGCCGCCCGGCCGCCCCGGCCCCCGCCCCGCCCGGCCCCGTTACGGAGGGCGAGGCCGCCCCACGCCCCCCCAAGTCGGCGCGCCGCGCTCCCTGAGCCCCGGCCCGGAAGTCCCCTTGCCCTCCCTTCCCGCCATCCGGCAGGGCCCGGCGCGGGGGAACTTCGGGAGAAGTTGCAGGGCCGCGCGACTTGTGGAAGGAGGGATGCCTGCCGCCGTCCCCATCACCACCTCCCCTGTCCGCGCTGCCCGGAAGTGGGGAGGGGGAGCGGAAGTGCGGGAGGGGGGGAAGGGGATTTCCGGGCGGGAGGGGACCGGATGTGGGGGTTTGGGGTGTTCGGGGGAGGGGAGAGGTTCCCTGGGGTCCGTGGACCCGGGTCTGGCCGGCCGCAGTCCCGCACCCCCGTGCCAACTTGGCCAACTTTCCCGGAGGGCCCCCGGGGTCGGCTCGCTGGTCTGGGGACCGCGCCCCTGCCCTGGACTCGGCGCCCGGAGACCCAGGCGTCCGGGCCCCTCGCGGCTCCTGCAGAACCTTTGACCAAATAAGGACAAAGTTGCCTCCTGCTCCGCCCGCCCCCTCCCTTCCCCTCCACGCTTCTGCTTTTCCTGGAGGAGCGTGGTGCGCGTCCATGGGCTCCCCGGCTCTGCCATGCCACTGTCCGCTCCGGCTTCGCCCCCGCCCCGTTCCCTGGGTGTGTGTTCCCCGTGGGATGACACCAGCCTGGGATATGGGCTCCCCGTGTCTCAGCAGTCTCTTAGGAGTTTGTCGGTTTCCACACGTGTGCACAAAGCAGATGGCATACACCCCATGTGGGGCGCGGTGCAGGGCAGGGGGAAACCGGGGGATCCTGACCCTGACGGCTGCTGCCTTCCCCTTGCAGCCAGCTGAGGTCGGTGTCCTGGTTGGCAAAGACCGGTCGAGTTTTTTCGTGAACGGGCTGACACTGGGAGGCCAGAAGTGTTCTGTGATCCGGGACTCGCTGCTGCAGGATGGGGAGTTTACTATGGACCTTCGTACCAAGAGCAGCGGTGGAGCGCCCACTTTCAACATCACTGTCACCATGACTGCCAAGAGTGAGTTTCTGTGACCCCTGACTGCCTCCCGGCCTCCGATGTCCCCTCATGAACCTGTTAGCCTCTGGGGTTTCCTTTGTGGCTCCCCAGTACTAGGAGATCACAGGGCCGCTGGGTGCTTCCTCCACTCCTCAGTTCCTCATCTCCTAATAGAACTTGAACTGCATTACCTCTTCTGTTCCTTCCTGGTCTGAGCCTTCTGGGGGGCAGAAACCCTGATTTCTGGGAAAGGGTAGACTGATGGCCAGAAGACTGGGTGTCTTCTGAACTCTGTTAGGCCTTGGGGTAATAAGCCCCACTGTGCTTATTACTCCGAGCCTGAATCCCTGGTCCCTAAATTAGTTTCACCCTCTGGAGCCCTAAGCTTGATTCCCTCTCCTGAAAAGCCCCATTGTTTCAAAGTGACTGACAGCCTGCCTGTGTGTTGGGGGGGTTGGGAGAGAGGAGGTTGGGTTACAGCCCCCAGGGCTGGACAGCTGCTCAACAGCTGGCAGGGGGTGGGTTGTGACACCTGGGTCCTAGCCTCCATTCTCTTTCCTCCAGCGCTAGTCCTGCTGATGGGCAAAGAAGGTGTCCACGGTGGTATGATCAACAAGAAATGTTATGAAATGGCTTCCCACCTGCGGCGTTCCCAGTACTGACCTCGTCTGTCCCCGCCCCCTACCACTCCCCACTGCTTTTGCACCCCTCTCCTCCCCATACACACACGTACACCATTTTTATTTTTTGGGCCATTACCCCACACCCCTTATTGCTGCCAAAACCACATGGGCTGGGGGCTGGGGCTGGATGGACAGACACCTCCCCCTACCCAAACCCCTCCTGTGTGTGGTTGGAAAACTTTTTTGTTTTTTGGGTTTTTTTTTTTTTTTTTTTTTCTGAATAAAAAAGATTCTACTAACAAGGTGCTGTGTGGTTTGGCCTGGGTGTCGGGGTGGACAGTTCCCATGACCTGCCACCTCTATCTTGGCTGCGGGTTAGGGAGTCAAGGGCACTCCAAAGTCTAGGCATTTGGGCTTCTTGAGGACTGCCCAGGGGGTAAAGCAGCACCTGCCAGAGGCCCACCTGGTCAGGTGGCACAGCCCTAGGTCTTGGTAGATAATGGAAAAGAGCTGGACCAGAGAATGGGTCCAGGCCTGCGGGCAAGGCAGGACCAGTTGAGTCATCCCTGTGTGGGTGGGGCTCCCCCTCTCTGAGTCACAGTATGTGCCTGCTAGGGCTGTCCCCATGGCTACAGGTTCTCTCCCAGCAATCTCCTGCCCCTTTGTGGCAAAAAGCGGGAGGGGGGGTGCACATTCCCCAAAAGGATAAGGAGTTCACCTGCCTGAAAATGATCTCACCCTTCCTTAGTTCACAAAAACAGTTTTATTTACTGAGTAAGTGAAGACCTCAGGCCCTTTACACCCCCAACCCCCTCAAAAGGATGGGGCTGGAAAAAGGAGCAACCTGGGGCAGAAGATCCCCTGTCCCTCAACACAAGACGAGAGAGGCTCAGGGGCTGTGCAAATAGGTCACAGGAGGTGTGGGGAGGAGATGAGGGGGGACATTAGACCAGGATGGCAGCTGAAGAAGATGGAGGGGAGGAAGGGGGATCTGTTGAAGACCCTGGGAAAACAAGAGGGGTAGGAGCTAGGGAGCCAAAGGTACTCGGAAGTGGGGGGCTAGAGCCCAGAAGTGGGGTCCGTTCTGAAGCAGGCTGGTCCCTCAGCTCCCCTTCCTCATCACCCTCTGGCCCCTGTGTCTCTTCCTCCTCTTCCTCATCCCCCGGGCCCCGATGGACAGGCTGCTTGCAGATGGGACAGGTCTTCCGGGTCTGGGTGAGCCAGGGGTCCACACAGCGGCTGTGGTAGGCTGCAAGAGGCACACGGTGAAGCACCTGGCACCTGTGGAGGGGTGGGGGTGGTGGTGGTGGTAGCAGGAAGTGAGGGCCTCACCGTGAGAACAGGGCAGTACTCGCAGCTTGTCCCCATCCTCATACTCATCCAGGCAGATGGCACACACATCATACTGGTCTCCTGGGACAGGAAAAAAAGCCCTTCACTGAGCCGTCCCGGACCCCAAATCACTCTGGGAGAGCTGAACCCTACCAGGTACCCCCTCCCCTGCCCCTACAGAGCCCACGGAAGAGCTAAGAATGGGCAGGGTGAGGCCAGAATAGGACATGAAGAATCGGGGGTTAGAGGGGACCAGCAAAGGTAAGAAGGGAAGTGGGTTTCTTGTGGGGAGAAAGGGAGTGGGAGGAGCGGAAGTGGGGGGCAGGGTTTCTACTGTGGCCTTATATGGGCACTGAGGCTCCAGGGCCTGGACACCCCTCCCCTCCTCACCTGCTGCTTCCTTCTCACACCACCTCCTCCCCACCTTCCATGTGTCTGCTCTCTTCACCCCCTCCCTCAGGGGCAAGGTCAGTTCTCCAGTTCCCCACCCCCTCACTATTCTGTTACTCATCCGTGCTTTCCTCACCCTGTTCTGTTCCTGTCCTGTCCTCCTCAAGTGTGTGAGTGAAGAGGGAAGCTGGCACCCCAGGCTGACACCTTCTGCCATCCTCACCCCTGGTCCCCTGAGCTCAAAACTCCCTCAGAACCAGGCAAGCTGTGGGAAGGGCCCTGCCTCTCCCCACGCCTCTCACCCTTCTGATAGTCATGTGTAGGAATCTGTTTCAGTTGCTCTTTGGACAGTCGATTCCGCTGGAGCCGCTTCCGGTGCTGGATACAACGAACTACCTGGGTAAAGGAGGTGTGGACAGATCTGATTTAGGGAACAAAACTGGGCAAACCCAGTATGGAGCCCTGCCCCCCTCCACCTCCCATGCATGGATTCAGTCTGGCTTTAAAAGGCCTCAGCTCTTCCCATCACTCTCTGAGCTACTCACCATCACCGCTCCCATGGCCAGAACGAGCAGTCCCACAATCCCTGTGAAGGGGATGAGGTAATACCCCAGTGGGAAGCTATTGTCTGGAACCAGAAGCACCCGAGCCCTGGGAAAAGAAGGCCAGGATCAGAGGAGCAGGAAAGGCAAAGGGACAGGGTGACCGGTGCTGGATGAGGCCAACGGGCAGGGGGTGGGGTGGGAGGAAAGTCTAGAGGCAGAGGATGAAGGCCTGGGGCTGGGTGGCCAGGGCTCCAGGCTGGCTGGGAAGGACTGAAGAAGGAAGAGTGGGAAGGAGGGTCCCGTCCTACCCCTTCTCGTAGACAAACAGGGCACGCAGGTACTCAGAGCTCCTCTCCCCGATAAACACAGACGGGATCCAGATCTGCTGCTGGATTTCCTCTGCGGGGATCAGGGCATGACGCTGTGGACCTGACCCCCCTACTCAACTCCTTCGCTAAGCCTGGCACTAGCTCTTTGGCTCCATCTCACCCAAAGGACTGACTTGTTTTCCCCAAGCTCTCAGCCACACCTCCATCCCCGGCCCCATCCCAGCCTGAGCTCTACGGGAATCCCAGCTGTCCGGAGGCCCGCCCCCCCCACACCTTACCACTATTCCACACCATGTTCAGAAGCTCGTTGGAGTTCACGTTGTGGACCACAGCTGCGCCATACCCGGCCTTCTGAGCATTCAGGACCTAGGGAGACGAGGCCGGGGATGAGGGGCCATTGTGGCCCTGGCCTTCCTGCATCCCGGTGCCTCAGGTCACCCTCAGCTTCCCAGCTCCCCCTCCACAGTCAGCAACCTTGAGGTCAAAGTTGCAGTCGAATCTTCGAAGCAGTGCAATAAACACTGACCCATTGACCGGGGCTGGGGGTGGAGGGGCAATGGGGCTGCAGGCATTGGCTGGGTGAGCCTCCACAAGGAAGCCCTAGGGAAGAGAAACAAACAGCAGTTGGATTCCATGTCAGCAGGTTCCACTCCCCACAGGGGCCCACCTAACATACTGGCTCCCCCCCACTGCACATACTCTGCCCCTCACTCCTTCACCCTGGAGCATCCCGCCCCACTCAGAAGTCCACCTCCTGAAGATGCAAGTGCCTCAAACGATAGCCCTTGGCCAAACCCCCCATCACCCCTCTCCCTGTCCCACACTCCAAGCTAATTCAGATTCTTCGGCCTTCAGTTTCCCATGTTGTAAGCCAATCCTCCGCTCAGCCAGGTTGCTCCCTGGCAGGCTCTGTTCCCCGGGCCCTTCCCCAGCACACACTCCTACAGGACACACTCCCCTCTGTTAGGAATACAGCAAGAACCCCAAAACAGAGTCACTTGCGCTAAGCCCCACAGCACCAAACTGAGACTTAAAAACCTAACTGAAGTACAGATTCGGCCTCCCCCAAGAACAGAATTGTAAACCAGCCCATCTGGAATCACCCGCTCAGATCTCGCGAGGTCAGCTGCCCAACAGATCCTTGCCATCCCTCTCAGAAAGACCATCTCGCCACGGTCAGTTCTACCACTAGCATAAACTTACTTGTCCTGCCACCTCGTGCCTACAAAAGTCTGTCATTTCCGTACAGCTCTTCGAAGCTCCTTTCTATCTGTTAGACAGGATGCTGCCCGATTCATGAACTGTTGACTAAAGCCAATAAGACCTTGAAAATCCCCACACTGGCAGTGTTCCTTTGTTTCTTTCTTTCCTACCACGTTCAATTGCTCAATCATCCAACCACCCTTCTTGCTATCAACTACACTGACACCTATGGCCCAACTGAATTTTTGCTTTAACACAACAGACTTAATGCTGAAGTATTACAAAACCACTAAAATCACTTCTTACAATAACCTCGAGAAAACCTCCCTCAACCCTATTTACAGTAACACATACCAGGCTGCAGAGAGATCATACAACCATATAACCCTAGAGCTGGCTCCAGAGACCCTGCTGACCCCATGCCCACCTGTCATCGTAGTCAATTTCCAGCGCCCCTCCACCAGGCTCAAGGTTCCGGGGGCAGACTGTCTTCTCCCTCCAGATTCCGAATTCCATCCTACCTGCGCTCCTGCACCTGTACTTCCTACACTGCGAGGGCAAAGGGCTGCCCTAATCCCCTTCCCCGCCCACAAGAGAGGATGTAGGGAAAAGGGTCAAAGGGAAAGCAATCACCTGAAGTCCCTCCTGGCTCAGGGCAGCCCCAAAGAGAGCTGGCAGGTCTGCAAAGTCCATGCTGGCATTGTGGTCGGAGGTCTGCGGACAGGAGAGCCCGTGTTCCCCCAGGAGCCTGCAGCCCCGCCCTCCGGCGCCCCCTCCCCGCGCGGGGGACGACACCCCTGCAGCCCCGCCCCCGGCGTCCCCTCCCCGCGCACAGATCCCCAGACTCACCGCTCTGATGAGCGCCCGCGCGGGGGACGCTCCCCACAGCACGGCGGCCACGACCACAGGAAGCGGGAAGGCCGCGGGGCGCATGGCAGCAACGGGGGGATCCCGAGGACGCCGCGTCCCGGCAGCAGCGGCACAAGCGGGGTTCCGCGCCCTCTCCGTCCCCCTTCAGAATCCCAGGGGTCCGACCACCCCCAGGCCCCGCTTCCCAGCTACATGGGGGCGCGGGGGTCGAACCCTGGGTCCGGGAGCGGGGTCCCCAGTCCGGCCCGTGGAGCAGGGAGGGAGACACCAAACAGATCCTCCGCGGGCGCAGGGACAAACCCGGGAAGGGGGCCCGGAAGCCGGCACAGGTGACAGGAGAACTTCTGGCAGGGTGGGGACCCCCCGAGAGGCGGGACTTCCGGGCAGGTGAACTGTCTTCCTCGCGGCTGGAAAAGGGCTTCCGGGAAAGGAAGTCAGGCCGCCTCCGGCATTGGGCGCTCAAGAGGAAGGACTTCCGGTCCTGAAAGGCCTGTCAAAGGAAAGGTTGGGAGTGGAGGGAGGGTGGGTGGATGGCGTGCCTCTGCAGATGCAGCGAGCGCCCAAGCCCCAGCAGACGACCTAGTCGTTCCCCCTCTGACGCCCGGGATCTCGGAGCGGTCCGATTTACGAACCTCTCCACCATCCCGGGCCCGCCGCCGCCGCCGCGGCCGCGGTACCTTCCAGTCTCGCGAGAGTCCTCGCCACACTTTCCCTCCCACCCTCCGAATGCTCGCTGCGTGCTATCGCGAGAGACACCCTCTTTCCCCACCCCATACCCAGGCCAACCTCCACACCTCGCTCTGGCTTCCCAGGCGCACTCTGTCTCGCGAGATCTCCATACCCTCTTATTTTCCCGCGAGTCCAATCCCGTGAAAACTGCGTCTAAGCTATGGCTTCCTGAGCCGGCCACACCCCTTCCCGCTCCCCTCCTGGAGGCCCCGCCTTCGGCTCCGCCTTTCTCCCGGCCGCCTTTGCGCCGCGCGCCTGCGCCTGCGCCGGCTTCCAGCTGGAGCTGGACCCGAGAGCCGGAGGGGCGTGCGCGCGCCCTCGGCCCTGTTGCGCGCGCGGTGTCACCTTGGGCGCGAGTGGGACCGCGCGCGCACAGGACCCGGCGCCGAGGGCCACTGAGCGGCGATGGCGGCGACGGCGAGTCCTGGGGCCGGCGGGGTGGACGGGAAGCCCCGCACCTCCCCTAAGTCCGTCAAGTTCCTATTTGGGGGCCTGGCAGGGTAAGCTCGGGCCCCGGGGCCGGGAAGGGAGGAGGAAGGGCCGGTTGCAAGGAGTCGGGCCCGCTTGGGATTCGGGTGTGCGGCACGGGGTCAGCGCGGTCCCCAGCGCGTTGCCGAGGTTCTTGATGGCTGCCAGGACTTCTCACCCAATGCACGGCCCCCGCTGGGCTGCGTGCACCCTCCTTGCTCGCAGCCTCCTTGCTTGGCCCCCCGGCCTTCTCTGGAGTTTCGCACCCACTGCTTGGCTCTCCCGGATCGTGTGCGGTTCCAGGTCATTGCATGGTACCTGTCGGACTGCGCGAAGCCGCAGGTCATGAGTGCCCCCTCTCCTCTCTCTGGGTTGGACTGCAGGCAGTTTCAGGTCACCACTTGACCCCCTTGGAACTCCGTGGAACACTTTCACTGTATGGCCCTCGCTGGACTGCTGGACTTTTCAGACCTGTGGCTGTTGGTCCACGCAGAGACTTACACACATAGCCACTAGCCTCCTGAACACTTAATTAATCACGTGGCAGGCCCTGTACCTTGTGACATCTCGTTGCTAGGTTCCAGTGGGCATAGGACGGTAGTCAAGGGACACCTGGCTTTTGACCCTGCTTCTGTCTTCTTCCAGGATGGGAGCTACGGTGTTTGTGCAACCGCTGGATCTGGTGAAGAACCGGATGCAGCTGAGCGGAGAGGGAGCCAAGACACGAGAGTACAAAACTAGCTTCCATGCCCTCACCAGCATCCTGAGGGCAGAAGGGCTGAGGGGCATTTACACTGGGTACTGGGGCCACAAGATGGGGGCGTAGGGTATGGGTTGGCAACTCCAGACCTGGGCCTGATGCACTGACCCCTTCGCTCCCCAGGCTGTCAGCTGGCCTGCTGCGCCAGGCCACCTACACCACCACCCGCCTTGGCATCTATACGGTGCTGTTTGAGCGCCTGACGGGGGCTGATGGTACACCCCCTGGCTTTCTGCTGAAGGCCCTGATTGGCATGACGGCAGGTGCAACTGGTGCCTTTGTGGGAACGCCAGCTGAGGTGGCACTCATCCGCATGACTGCCGACGGCCGGTGAGTTCCAGGTCTGAGCCTGCCCTAGCTCTGTTCCCTGGAATCTAGACTCAGAACGGATTTCTTGGTCTGGAGCAGAGCACTAATGTGTCCTGGCCTCCCTTTCTTTGCTCCTGTGGGGCAGAGTGGTGTATCCTGAGCTTGGCCTCTCCCCACCTTCCCACTAGGCTTCCACCTGACCAGCGCCGTGGCTACAAAAATGTGTTTAATGCCCTGATCCGAATCGCCCGGGAGGAGGGAGTTCCCACATTATGGAGGGTGAGTGAAGGGGATGGAGACTGGGGATCAGGAGGGGGCAGGTTTCAGCCATTTCTGACACCACAACCTCACCCCCGTCCCCGCTCCCCACAGGGCTGCATCCCTACCATGGCTCGTGCTGTTGTGGTCAATGCAGCTCAGCTCGCCTCCTACTCCCAATCCAAGCAGTTCTTACTGGACTCAGGTGAGACCCAGAGCTGGGCCCTCAGCCCCCGGCCTTGCCCCGGGCCAGCTCCGCATTGACTGTCACCCCTGCCTCGCCTCCCCCAGGCTACTTCTCTGACAACATCCTGTGCCACTTCTGTGCCAGCATGATCAGTGGCTTGGTCACCACTGCTGCCTCCATGCCCGTGGACATTGTCAAGACCCGGTGAGTTGTGCAGGCTTGGTCCTGGAGCAGAATGGGAGGACCTGCTTTATGTTTCTCATACCTCTATGTCCTCTTCTCTAGGATCCAGAATATGAGAATGATTGACGGGAAACCAGAATACAAGAATGGGCTGGTGAGGAGGCAGAGGCGGGGCCGGGGGCTGGGGCAGGAGGGTGGGGAGGGCCATGGGTATAGGGATACAGCCCTAGAAGCCAGATCCTGGTTCCAGCGCCCTGCCTGCCTGCCTGTTTAGGACGTGCTGGTGAAGGTTGTCCGCTATGAGGGCTTCTTCAGCCTGTGGAAGGGCTTTACACCGTACTATGCCCGCCTGGGCCCTCACACCGTCCTCACCTTCATCTTCCTGGAACAGATGAACAAGGCCTACAAGCGTCTCTTCCTCAGCGGCTGAGGCGGGCAAGGGGCCTGGAGCCAGTGTGCTGGGGCTTCTGCTTACCCGCTACTCTCACCCGGGGGCCTGGACTCTGCCACCCTGGGCCCCTCTATTTATTTTCCCTCCACAGTGTGGTTCTGTCCTCTGCCGTAAAGGACTTGGTCTGTCCTATCCCTGCTCCGCCTTGCTCTCCTGGTCCTGATCCTCATGACCTCTCTCCCCCTGGCTGTGCCTTGGGTGGGGGAAAGTTGGGAAACTCTGCAGGTTTCCAGGCCTCCTCTGGGGTGTTAGTTTCAGGGCATGTAGGATGGCAGAGACCCCCCCCCTTCTTGGTAAACCAAGGCAGGGCCAAGGGACAGGAGACAGTAGAAGCCGTCAGGATGGTCAAGGTCTGCAGTGGAAGGACGTGACCCTTCCTCCACCTCACCGAGGACATGATCAATAAATTGGATTGATGACACCACCCCCCAGATCTGGATAGTTGTGGGGGTGGGAGGGGAGGAGGCTGCACGGAGCGGCTGAGGTGTCCAGAGAACAGGTACCACAGTCTTAAGAGGTGTTTGCTGGGTGTGTGCGAAGGCTACGTAAGTGGTAGTGGCACAGCACCTGCACACAGGTAAGGAAAATCCACACTCGGCCCCGCGTGGAGCTTCCCGGCTACTTGCCCAAGAACGTCAGAGGCGTGGGTCATCTCACAAGGTGCCCAGGAAAGCCTGAAGAGGAGAGGAAGGCTGACCTCTGACCTGTGGGGGCTTAGGGGTGGTGGCCAGAGATTGGATTTGAGCCCCACCTCATGGAAAGTGAGTGCCCTATCCGTTTCTTTAGTAGAAGATGTGTGATTCCCGGGCCCTGCCTCAAGGAGCCTAAATAATCTGGGGCGTAAAAGGGCACAAGAAGGTCAGTTGGAAGGAGGGCCAGACAACGTGAGGCCCAGAGTTTTCTGAGCCAGGCCAGGGGACAGGCAGGCAGCAGGTGGAAACTCTCCCCTTGGCAGAGCCTCCTCAGGAGAAGACGAGCTGGGCAGCCAGGCGCCCCTGCTGGGCCCTCCCGCCTCTGCCTCTCTTACCCACTCTCGGTGCGTGCTAGCCTGGGCCAGGGTGGCCTCTCAGACACTGGGAGCCCTGGCCATGTCCCTAAGAGGTTCAAGTCCAGAGGGGAAGATGCCCCAGGGCAGGTGGCATGGGGAGTGGAGCAGGAGACCCAAGGGGAAACACACCAGGTGTGTGTGGAGGGGGTGGCAGGTGATCTGGAAGCTTGTAACAGCTGCAGCTCCGATAGTGGACCACCTGTTGCTAGAGGTCAGCTGGGGGCATAGAAGTCACGGAAGCCCTTGGTTGCCAAGCTCAGGACTTGTCCCGAGTCCAGGACAGTTCAGAGCAGGAGAGGTGCCCTCGAGTTGCCAGGTTCATGCCACCTGGAGAAGGGAGCCTCAAGCCAGGTGGGTTCAGCTTCCATCCCCGTTCTCTGGGCCCTAAATGTTGGTTCGGGCAGGAGACAGCCCCACTCGGAGTTGTGAGGAATGGGGGAACCTAGGGGAGCAGGAGAAACGTGGCTTCCCATTAGCTGTGTTCCAGCGTGTGAGCAGGACGCTCTACTGAGGCTGCTTGGTAACCCCCGCCAGGTGGCTGTCCCCGCCAGGGCCACACCTGGCTGTATCGCTGCCTGGGCAGGGCAGGAGGCTGCAGGTGTCAGCAGGTGCCCACCTTGGCTCCCACCAGGGCTACAGGCAGGTATAATATCAGCAGTCACCGCTCCAGGGAGACGCAGTGGGTTCTGAGCTGGAATTAGTGCCTGTGAGGGGACTGGTGTGTGGGCGCCACTGGAGGAGAGGAGGTGCCCCAGGCCGCTAGCTTCTGTGGCTCCCACTCCTGACCACAGGGGTCCTGGTCACTTTTCATCTCCAAAGGAAACTAAGCTTGCTTTTTTAAGTTACTTTTTTTTTTTTTTTAATTATTATACAAGTGACATACGATGGTGGAAAATGCTAAACAGGAAGAGGAAGAAAACCCCTAGGCTTGGGCTCCCCAGGGATGACGAGGGCTCTCGTCTTGGTGCATCTCTTCCCCAGTTCCCTTAGGTACCTGCACGTGAGAATCACGCTCTGTTCCATTTGCTTTTCCCTCAAGCACCCCCCCCAAGGTGATGGTGATGTCCGAGTGGTCTGTGAACCCCTCCTGCAGCATAAGGAGCTCTGTTGGGTGGCCTGTCCGGCTCCCCTGCCCATGCTGCTTCACTGAGGTTGCACATGCAATGCGGAGGGGAGGCTTCTGACCCAGAAAAGGTGCTTAAGGCCTCCCCCCAATCCTGTGCTCCCTGCCCACCCACCCCCAGCAAGATCCTGATAGGAGGGCCCATCACAGCCTCTCAAGGTCCCCAAACTGCCCGCCGTCGCCTCAGAGGCTGTGGCTGGAGTACCTAACGCCCACCGTACCTAGCAGGTCCTGCCCACGACCCAGGCTCAGGGCAGAGGGCCGCCGTCCTGCCATCAGAGGCCCCACGTAGCTGTTAGCTCGGACCCACAGGAAGAGGCTGGAGCGGAAAGTGGGGAATGACCCTTGAAGAAAGAGCAGCCAGGCCCAGGGCACAGTCACCTGCTTTCCCCACTGCAGCTCCAGATGGGTGGTGTACGTGGCCATGGCCAGGGCTTGGGGCTTCACGTGCTGGGCCCAGGTCAGCAGCAGGATGAGGACCACAGAGGCAAACAGAAGCCAGAGGAGACCCAAAATATAGAAGCCCAGGGGGAGGAGGCAGCAGAGGTCAGGGTTGAACAAACGATGGTTTCTGGAGCTATCTGAAGTTCCTCGAGCCACCTCATGGGCCTCTGGGAGGTGGACAAGGGAGGGGACTATTGGGTATTCTGAAGTAGTACAAGGTGAAGTTAATTCTGGGATGCCTAAGAAGGTGTTTGATTCGGAGAGAGTTAGGGTTGTGGTGGGGCTGGTTGGAGTTGTGGTGGGCTCCAAGGTGGTGGGAGGCATGGTGGGCTCCGGGGTGGTTGGGGGCGTTGGGAGCTCCGGGATGGTTGGGGTTGTGGTGGGCTGCGGGGTGGTGGGGGTTGTGGCGGGCTGCGGGGTGGTGGGGGTTGTGGCGGGCTGCGGGGTGGTGGGGGTTGTGGCGGGCTGCGGGGTGGTGGGGGTTGTGGAGGGTGTGGTGGGCTCTGGGGTGATTGGGGTTGTGGTGGGTTCCAGGGTAGTGGGGGGCATGGTGGGCTCTGGGGTGATTGGGGTTGTGGTGGGCTCCAGGGTGGTGGGGGGTGTGGTGGGCTCTGGGGTGGTTGGGGTTGTGGTGGGCTCCAGGGTGGTGGGGGGTGTGGTGGGTTCCGGGGTGGTGGTGGGCACAATGGGCCCCAGGGTACTCGGGAACATGGTCTGTTTCTCAGTGAGCTCCAGGGTGGAAGACAAGTAGGCCATTTGGTGGTCTGGATAAGCAAATGTTGGGTAGAGCAGGCCCCAGTGGGTTGTGTGGGCTTTGGTGTGGGTAGAGAAGCTGACCACAGCCCATGTGGCAGGCGCCTCAACCCCCAGGAGTTTCTCATCCTCATCGTCATAGTTGTCGTAGTCCATGTCACCCCCGTCCATGGGGCTGGGGCAGTCCTTCCCCTGGTAGGTGTGCACGGGCACATTTTTCCAGTTGACACATCGCACGCTGTCCACGTTAGGCGTCGTGGCTTTGGCTTCCACACCCTCCTTCCACAAGTAGACATTATTGCTGTTGTCCCGCAGCCAGCGAGCCAAGTAGAGGATCTCGCAGTCACAAGACCAGGGGTTGCCATGGAGGAAAGTGAACGGCAGGAGGAGGTCCCCAAAGAAGCCTTTAGGTACGGTGCGCAGCCAGTTCCCTTGGAGGTAGAGGGTGTCCAGTTCCCCGAGCCCCTCCAGGAACCCCGGGGGCAGCTCAGTCAACCTATTGTCGGCCAGATTGAGCTTCCTCAGCTGGGCCGTGGGCGCTAGGAGCCTCGGGGGTAGCGTCTTCAGCTTGTTGCCGCGCAGGTAGAGCTCATGGAGGTGGCTCAGGCCATCGAGTGTGCCAGGGGACAGTGCCACCAGCTCATTGAAGGACGCGTCCAGGGTAGTGAGTGCTGGCAGGGCCCGTCCCAGCGACGGCAGGCTTTTCAGCCTGTTGTGGGACACGTCCAGGGTCTCCAGCCGCGGCAGCATCCCATCCACCTGCAGCTGGGTCAGCTGGCTTTGACGCAGGTGCAGCTGGGCCAGCCGGGTCAGAGGTCCCAGCAGGGCCGTGGAGAAGGCACCCAGGGGGTTCTCGGCCAGATGAAGGATGGCCGTGTCCCCTGGCAGGCCCGGGGGCAGTGCCTTCAGCCCCTTGTTGTCACAGTTCACCTCCACCTGGCTGGTCACCTTGGAGACCTCGCAGATGAACTCAGGGCGGCAGAGGCGGGCCAGCAGAAGCAACCACAGGAGCAGATGCATGAGGACCTGGGGAGGGGAGCTTGAGTGGGCACCTTGTGGGTCCTGGCTGCTAGCCCTTGCCCACACTGACCCCCCCCCCAGCCTTGGTGGCCAGCACCACTGCCTGTATGCCGGCACCGCCCCCCCCCACCCGCCCCACCTCTGCTTACCGGCAAACAGAAAGACCTCTGAGGGTGCAGAGCTTCCCGCAGGCTGTGACTGTCCTCTCCTCCAGCTCCAGGGAGGGCCTGGTCGGGGGCAGGAAGGGAACGGGGATGGGGAGGAAATGCCAGCCTGATAGGGACTCCTGTGACCCGGGAGCAGCGTCCCTGCCGGACACAGGCCCTTATCGCCTCCATCCACTGCTGCCCCCAGCCCTCCCTGTGGCTCTTGTCCTGCTGTCCGGCTGCACAGGGCAGATCGGGAGTGGACTCCTCTGACCACCACCGGCCCCAGCTTCTCAGCTTCTCTGGCTGCCACTTGCTTCCCCTCTCTGCCGTTTGCCCTCTCTGCCGTGGTTCCCTCCAACCCACTGGCTGCATTCCGGCCAAGATCACTGGTTCTCCCCTCCCCCGCCGCCCAGCATCCACTGGATTCGTCTCCATTATAACTTCGCTTGTTTTGTGCAGCACGCGTACCTGTGGCCTCTCCCACCTTGGGCCCTGTGCCCCTTATTTTCTTCTTACTTCTCTGGCTGGTTATTTCTCAGTGTTTGTTGATTCCTCTTCCTCTGCCTTTTGTGAAAAGCAAGCCTGCCCCCAGAGTTTGGTCTCTGGCCCTCTCCTTTCTTTTGTGCTACACAAAACCCAACGTGATCCTTATTTGTTTCCATCTTTCAACCACCATCCACGCACCCCAGAGACTCAAATCTACCTCTAGGCCAGACCCCTCTCCAGACACCCGAACATCTGGGTCCCCTGCCCTTTGGATTCCTTGCGTGTTCCACAGGCATTAAGACAATATGTCTAAAGCTAAGCTCATCCTCTCTCCAAATAGGTAACCTTCCTGTGTCATCCAGCCAGCCAGCCACTCAGTGCAAACAATCCCTATCCATGACTGCCATCCTTAACATCCTTAACATCCTTCATCCCCCATCCAACCTGTTGCCAAGTCCTGCTGATTTTACCTCCTAATCTCTCCGGAATCCACTTCTTTCCATCCCTGCTGCCACCATTCCCAGTCCAGGACACCAGTTCTCTAGGGCCTCCCCACCATAGCCTCCTGGCCGGTCTCCTAACTCTGCAACCTCCCATCTCCCCATTTCATGTGGGAGTGGTCTTCTAGAACCACAGATCTGTTCATATCCTTCCACTGCTTAGAACTCATCAGTGGCTCCTGACAGCTCTGAGATCCCTTACGTGGCCTGCAGGGTCCTGCATGGTCTGTTCCTTGCCTACCTGTCCAGCCCTATCTCTTACCACACCACCTTTCATTTTAGATCATACTCTTTCTGCCTGGTCTGTCTTCTCACCCCCTTATCCCCTTATACGCAGTCCTTACTTATCTGGAAAGTCCCAGCCCACAAATTTCTTCCTTGTCGGAGAGGCTTTTAAGACTTCCCAAGACTTGGGGCGCCTGGCTGGCTCAGTTGGTGGAGTGTGGAATGCTTGACTCTTGATCTTGGGGCATGAGTTCAAGCCCCACGTTGGGTGTAGAGATTACTTTGAAACCAAACTTCCCAAGACTGACAAGTTGGGTGCCTATTTCAGACAGCCTGTCACCATGACTGTTGGTCCACTGGCCCTTCGAATGACTAATGTCCTAGCAGGGGTGTCACACAGCCACACCAGTCTGCCCCCGTCTGCTCGCCTCACCACCATTAACACTTTGGCCAGAGGCAGTTAATCCATAGATTTGCCATTTATATTTATGTAATATGTGATATGCCCACTGCAAAAAGTACTTGGAAGCATGGGGGGTCGGGGGACTGAGGAATCAAGCTGCAAGAAGTGTGGGGAGAAGTTGCAGAGAGTGATGTGGAGTGGAGCCCCTGGAGCTGTTGACGATTGCTGTATTCATATCACAGGTTTTAGTGTGAGCAACAGAAAATGTTCCGGCTAATTGAGGATGAAAAGGGATTTGCTGGATGTACATTGGCCACTCCACACACTTCCCAGTAAGGGCTGGAGAACCAGACCTGGAGCTACCCAGAGCAGACCCAGACTGCAGAACCAGTGTGGTGAGCCAAGCTCTGCTCCTGCTCCAACACCAGGTCCCACTGGTCTTGCACAGCCCCAGCTGCTGAGCTGGAGACCCAGTGTCAACCACAACCGCCCCGCACACAGACACAATCCTGCACCGCCTCTGCTCCCTTGGGCTACCAGCTCCCAATTCCAATTCTGGGTGTGTCGGTTTGATCATCGGCCTGTGACCTAGCTGTCAGGGAGTGTGGGAAAACAGGTCCAGCGGTTTCAGCTTCTGTAATAGGAGGCTTCTTCAAACATTCCTAAACTGAAGGCCTTTGCAGACATGGAAAAGAGATCCACATGCTTTGGAACCCACTGAAACGATCCTACGTTTTACTCTCTCCCTATGTTCATGCGCTGAACTTTTGTTCTAATTTCACATCTTTGAATGCTTGGGGTTAACCCTACTTGACTGTTATGAATTCTTTTAATATGATTCTATATTGGTTTGCTCACATTGTATGTAGAACTTTTTATCTCTAAGAAAGTAGAAGTGGCCCATAGATTTCTTCTGAGGGACATGGTCTTTTTCTGTGTGTTTTATTTTGTTATCAAAGTTGTACAGGCCTCATAAGTCAAGTTGGAAAATTTTATATTCTCTAGAAAAGTTTGAGATCACAGGAATTTTCCATTCCATGCAGGGTTGGTGGAAATCACCTATAAAACCGTCTGGACTAGATGCCATTTGGACGTTAGCTTCTGGAATATCTTTCCTGTTTCTACTATAATTTCAGGTCTGTTGAGAGGTTCCTTGAGTCAATTTTGGTAATTGACAGCTCCTCATAAAATATCTATCTCGTGTGGCTATTCAAATTTATTATTGCAGGTTTGAACACTTTAACACTCCTATCATTTATTAAAATCTCCATACCTGGAAGTATAACACTAATGTTTGTTTGTATCTCACTCTTTGTCTTTTCTCTCTCTCTTTTTCTCCCTAGTCTCTCCTGTTTTCATTGGACTTGCCAAAGATTGTCTATTTTATTGGATTTGTCAAAGAACCAGATTTTTTAGTTTTACTAGTCAATTGCTGGTTTTTTTTTCTCTTTGATGATGAATGTCTGCTTCCACTTTTAATAACTTCATGCTTTGAGTTTATTTTCATGTTCTCTTCCTATCTTTAAAAAAATTTTTTTAAGACTTAATCATTTGAGAGAGAGAGAGAGATAATGAGCAGGAGGGGGAGGAGGGGGAGAGGCAGAGGGAGAAGCAGACTCCCTGCTGAGCCGGGAGCCCAATGCGGGACTCGATCCCAGGACCCCGGGGTCATGCCCTGAGCCCAAAGGCAGACGCTTTATCTACTGAGCCACCCAGGTACCCCTCTTCCTACCTTCTTGACTTGAAATCTTAGTTTACTTCAATCTTTCTTGCTTTTCAGGTAAATCCACTTTTAATTCACACTTTTCATCTGAGTACTGCCTTGTGCTATTTCATATGTATTATCATGTAATATCTAAGGATAATATGTGAACTAAAAAAAATCCAACATCCATTCCTCTCGGATAAGAGGACCCCGGTTCCCTTTTGGGAGATTACATCTCCTCAGACAAGTACAGATTTGATAGGAGTCAAGAAGTAGGCACACTGCCCTCTCACTTCGGAGACCCAAATGTCTCTGGAAGTTCCTTCCATCGGATCCTTCCTGTCATGGCCTGAGTTTAGCCCAGGGGTGTAACCTAATCACGGGCAACTATTCTTGTCCTAGGATTTCAAATGGTGAATGTGTTGACAAGAAAGGAGAAAATAGACCTGGACAGCATTCACTTTGAGAAAGTGCTCAGGAAAAGCCATAGAGTGGTTCCTCCTACAAAGGCCACCAGAGCCACCTGATTCCCAAGCAGTCCTGGGTTGTCCATGTTCATTTGTACCCAGTGAGTCCAATATCTTTCCAGCAAGTCTCTGTTTTTTTTTTTTTAATTTTTATTTATTTATGATAGTCACAGAGAGAGAGAGGCAGAGACACAGGCAGAGGGAGAAGCAGGCTCCATGCACTGGGAGCCCGATGTGGGATTCGATCCCGGGTCTCCAGGATCGCGCCCTAGGCCGAAGGCAGGCGCCAAACCGCTGCGCCACCTAGGGATCCCCCAGCAAGTCTCTGTTGCATTAAATTAGGCAGAATTGATCTCATCCAAAGAGCCCAATTCAGTGCGTTAGCTGTGGTTCCTTTTCAAAGAGTTCGTACAGGAGACATTAGTTGGTGGTCTACTCAAAATCCACTCAATTTTTTAAAAAGATTTTATATATTTATTCATGAGAGACACACAGAGAGAGGCAGAAACATAGGCAGAGGCACCCTCATTTCTCTCTTTTTTTTAAGTGGAGTTGATGGCAAAGGTATTTTTAAAATTTCGGGTGGGGGATCCCTGGGTGGCGCAGCGGTTTAGCGCCTGCCTTTGGCCCAGGGCGCGATCCTGGAGACCCGGGATCGAATCCCACGTCGGTTCCCGGTGCATGGAGCCTGCTTCTCCCTCTGCCTATGTCTCTGCCTCTCTCTCTCTCTCTGTGTGTGACTATCATAAATAAATAAAAATTTAAAAAAATACTAAAATAAATAAATAAAATAAAATTTCGGGTGGATTTTTAAACATTAAGCTTTTTTTGAGATCATTACAGACCCACATGCAGTTGTAAGAAATAAGACAGAGACCCTGGTACCCTTTATCCAGTTCCCCCCATTAGTAACATCTTGCAAACCTACCACGCAATATCACAACCTGGATACGGACTCTGTGCTCCCCGTAAGGATCCCTTATGTGGCTCCTTTAGACCCACACTCCTTTCCTACCCCCGACAACCACCGCTCTGTTCATTTCTGCTGTCTTGTCATGCCGAGAAGGTCACCTATGCATGATCACACAGTATAGGACCTTTCTGAGTTGGCTTTGTTCACTTTGCACACTTCTGTGCAGTTTCGTAGTTTGTAGGGTGCACAGGTAGCTCATTTATTTTAATTGCTGGGCGGTGTTCCACCGTGTGGATGTAGCACGGTTTAACCATTCACCAAGTGAAGGCCATCCAGGCTGATTCCAGTTGTTGGCCGTTATAAATAAATCTGTCATAAACGTTAGCGTACAGACTTTTCTGTGAACACCAGTCTCCATTTTCCCAGGGAAATGCCTAGGACTGCGATATCTGGGTCATATTTCTGGGTTGTTGTGTGTTTATATGGGGGAGTTTATCTTTGGGTTATTTTTTTTAAAGATTTATTTATTTGAAAGAGTGTGAGCATGCATGAGCGTGGGGAAGGGTAGAAAGAGACTCTCCAGCAGACTCCCCACTGTGCGGAGCCCACTGCAGGGCTCAATCCCAGGACCCTGAGATCCTGACCTCAGCTGAAATCAAGAGTCTGATGCTTAACTCACTGAGCTACCCTGGCGCCATCAACCACCCCCCCCCCCCCAAGCCTGTTTTCTGTCTGTTGTTCGGAATGGGTGATTTCTGTACTTGTATCTTCCAGCTCACTGGTTCCTTTCTCTGTTGTCTCCATTGTGTTGCGCAGCTCACTCCCTGAGCTTTCATTTCAGCCGTCCTGTCTTTCAGCTTTACACTCTCCCTTCAGTGCTTCCTTAGATCCTCTGCGCCCTTGCTGACATTGAGTCTGCATGGGTTTCATGCATACCTGTAATTTCTTGTTAAAGCATTATTATCATGGCTGCCTTAAAATAATTACCCAGGCGTCCTCACTGAACCTCTGTCCTTTGGACGAGCTGTTGGTTACCCTTGTCATTCATTCTGAGCTCTTTGCAGTTCTTGGTATGATGAATGATTCTTTTGTGTGTGTGTGGAAACATGGCCACTATTGTATTATTTTACAGGAGTCTGGTGGGGTTTTTTTTTAAAGATTTTATTTATTTATTCATGAGAGATGTAGAGAGAGAGGCAGAGACACAGGCAGAGGGAGAAGCAGGCTCCCTGCAGGGATCCCAATGCAGGACTCGATCCCAGGACCCCGGGATCACACCCTGAGCAGAAGGCAGATGCTCCACCATTGAGCCCCCCCAGGCATCCCTATGAGAGTCTGTTTTAGCTGGCATTTTTTGACACCACTCTGTTGAGGAAAGAAAGGTGTTGCCAGGTAGAGGTACAAGTTTGAGCACCCCCTTCAGCTTCTGTTGACATCTGCAGGGGGCTTCTTACTGTGTGTGGGGGTCCCCGCAGCCTCCCAAGTGCTGAAATGAGCGACAGTCCTGACCCTCCTGGCCTCCCTGACGCCCTGCAGTGGGGAGGGGAAGCGGTGCCTCATGACTGCCTGGGTTGGAAGTCCAGGCTCCCCCGTGGTTACTAGCTGGCTAGGGTGAAAGTTCTTGCTCCCCTACTCAGCCTTCCCAGGGGGACCCCACCCTTGCAGGGATGTTGGGGTTCCTCATTGCAAGCCCGGGGAGGGTGGAAATCCAGGCTCACCCTTTGGCCTTTGCAAGTATGGGTGCAGCCACAGTGTGTCTGTGGGATTTGTCTGGAACAGAGGGGTGATTTCCCAGGTTCTGCCATGGTAGGCTACCCTCCCCTGGTCCTTTGGCTAGAGAGGGCAGGCTTTTGTTGGAGCTTTATTATTATTATTAAGATTTTATTTATTTCAGACAGAGAGAGAGAGATTGAGAGCATGAGCAGGGGGAGGGCCAGAGGGAGAAGGAGAAGCAGATGCCCCGCTGAGCAGGGAGCCTGATTTGGGACTTGATCCCAGGACCCCAGGATCATGATCTGAGCCGAAGGCAGATACCCAACTGACTGAACCACCCAGGCACTATTATTATTATTATTATTATTATTATTATTATTATTTTATTTTATTTTCTGTGCCTATTTCCAGGTTCGTGTTTATATGGAATATTCTAGGGTTTCATTGGACTTATGGGCTGAACAAGGGAAAAAGCACATCCACTCCATCTTCCCAGAAGCGGAAATCTCCTTGGTGGATTTTGCTATCTCTCTATTGCAAACTTCTCAGTGTCGCACAGTGGATGATAAACGTACCGCAGGAGGGTGGATTTTATGTATTAACTTGGCCCAGATGCACCATTTGTTAACATTTTGTCTCATTTGCTTTATCACCCTTTCTCAAGTGTGTTTTCCTGAACTGACACGAAACTGGAGATACCATGTCCCTTTGCCGCTAGCATTTCCATGTGTGTCTCCTAACAACAAAGACATTTTTCTTACCTCACTGCAGTGGGATCATTGATTTTGGGAAACTCAACACTGGTGCCCTACTGCCATCCTGTCTGGCGTTTGTATTCCCATTCAGCCAATTGTCTAAAAAAAGTCCCTTATGGCTACCCCCTCTGCCTGGGACCACAGCTCTTTGTTTTCCTATAGTTTCTTTTTTTTAAATTTATTTTTATTTATTTATGATAGACATAGAGAGAGAGAGAGAGAGAGAGGCAGAGACACAGGCAGAGGGAGAAGCAGGCTCCATGCAGGGAGCCTGACGTGGAACTCGATCCAGGGACTCGATCCTGGGACTCCAGGATTGCGCCCTGGGCCAAAGGCAGGCGTGAAACCACTGAGCCACCCAGGGAGCCCCTGCTTTCCTATAGTTTCTTAAACTGTCTTTATTTTTCGGACTTTGACATTTTTGAAAAACCACAGTCCAGTGATTACATAGAATGTCCCTCAATTATGTAGAATTTCCCTCCGTCTGCCTGATGTTTCCCGTGATTGGATATTGGGTGTGTTTCTCTGGCACAACTGTCACCGAAGTGATGTGGCTTTCTTGGGGCAATCGTATCAGGAAATACCTCCATTTGACCTGTTTCTTTTATTTTTTATTTTTTTTATTTTTTTTATTTTTTAATTTATTTATTTATGATAGTCACAGAGAGAGAGAGAGAGGCAGAGACACAGGCAGAGGGAGGAGCAGGCTCCATGCACCGGGAGCCCGATGTGGGATTCGATCCCAGGTCTCCAGGATCGCGCCCTGGGCCAAAGACAGGCGCTAAACCGCTGCGCCATCCAGGGATCCCCGTTTGACCTGTTTCTGATGATGTTGACTTTGATACGCAGTTAAGGTGGAATCCACCGAGCTTTTCCACTATCGAGTTCCTGTTTTTCCTTTGGTCACTCAGGAGGGCTTTCGTGGGGACGTATTTGATGCTATGTCAATACCCTGTTCCTTATTAAACTTTGGCCTGTAAACTGCAGCACCCAATTGCCTGAATTGATTATTGCCAGGAAGGTTAAAAAAAAAAAAAAACACTTTTTTTTAGGTGATTTAAATTTGTTCCTTTTCCTTGTAAGCAGAGGAACCAGACTAAAACATAACATTAGGATCGGAGACAGGGTTTCATGGGGCCGGTGCCGAGTGCCATCGGATGGAATGGAATGTCTGTGCCCAGTGTTTGCACAGCAAGGCCTCTCACGGAGCCGTCTCCTGGGGTCGCTTGGGCTCTACCCCTGGGCCTCCGTCAGCCCCGCCGCAGCGGATTCGGTGGCTGCAGCTCCTCTGGGACCCCCAGGAGGGACACCAGTCTTCAAGCTCTAGACGGGGCAGGTCCCTGCACCCTAAGTTCCCCCAGCCCTGCCGCCAGGGCTGCTGTGGTGCTGCACGTGGCCACGTCTCCACCCCGCAGCGAGCAGACCTTGGGACGCCGCTCGGCTGCGGGCCTCAGGGGACACCTGCTCAGTGGGGGGAGAGGAGCCAGCACACCAAACGGCAGCTGTCCCGTGGTTCCGGTCTGCGGCCACCCCACGCTCACGGCTCCTGCTTCCAGCCTCTCCGGGAGGCTGCCCACACCCCGTGGCCTGGGCATGTCGTTCACTGGGACAGCCCGGCCTGCGGGCCACTCGAGCCACGCAGAAATTCTCCCGTGTTATGGTTTGTGGTCATGGTATCTTGTTTAAGAAAATCCCACCCAGGGACACCTGAGTGGCTCAGCGGTGAAGGCACTCAAGTGTCTGCCTTCAGCCCAGGTCATGATCCCGGGGTCCTGGGATCAAGCCCTACATTGGGGTCCCCGCAGGGAGCCTGCTTCTCCCTCTGCCTGTGTCTCTGTCTCTTTCTGTGTCTCTCATGAATAGATAAATAAAAATCTTTTTAAAAATCTTTAATCCACCTGGAGTTTACTTTTGCATACCATGTGAAACAGGGATATAACTTTCCTTCTTTCCTTTTTGTTTTCTCCCCCACACAGTGAGGCAACCACCTACCCTGTCCGCTGGTCTAACCTGTCCTTCCTGATGTCACTGCACTGTTAGCCCACACCACGCTTCCGTGTGCACACGGGCAGCTCCTCTGCTCTTAGCCGGTTCTCTTCTTCTATTTATCAGCAGCTATGCAGTGGCAGTTGTTTGTTTGTTTGTTTTTTTAAGATTTTTCTTTTTTTCAAGATTTTATTTATTTATTCATGAGAGACACAGAGAGAGAGAGAGACAGGCAGAGACACAGGCAGAGGGAGAAGCAGGCTCCATGCAGGGAGCCCAACCTGGGACTCGATCCAGGGTCCCCAGGATCAGGCCCTGGGCTGAAGGCAGCGCTAAACCACTGAGCCACCCGGGCGGCAGTTGGTTTTTGTGTATTTGTTTGTTGTTACTTGCTTGCTATAACTTCTGTGGTATGTTTTAATATCTGGTAGGGTGACTCCCTCCCCTTTTCTTTTTCACACCTGATGTGGCTATTCATGGACCATTAAACTGTCATAAACATTTTATCTTTTTTTTTAAGATTTTATTTATTTATTCATGAGAGACAGAGAGACAGAGACATAGGCAGAGGGAGGAGAAGCCCGATGCGAGATTCTGTCCCAGGACCCCGGGATTATGACCTGAGCCAAAGGCAGACACTCAACCACTGAGCCACCCAGTTGCCTCGCATTTTCCTATTTCTAATTGTATAAGCATGGGATCTGTCTCCATGAGTCCACTAGTGCAGTTAATAATATTGGTAGATTTTTCTGTGATAAACCATTTGAATTGGTTAAAAAAAAATGGTCTCAGCAGCACGTAATAGAAAACCAGCAATGCGGGATCCCCGGGTGGTGCAGCGGTTTAGCGCCTGCGTTTGGCCCAGGGCGCGATCCTGGAGACCCGGGATCGAATCCCACGTCGGGCTCCCGGTGCATGGAGCCTGCTTCTCCCTCTGCCTGTGTCTCTGCCTCTCTCTCTCTCTGTGTGACTATCATAAATAAATAAAAATTAAAAAAAAAAAAGAAAACCAGCAATGCCTTCTTAAAATCTTTTTTTTAATTAATTAATTAATTAATTGAGAGAGAGGCAGAGACACAGGAGGAGGGAGAAGCAGTCTCCATGCCGGAAGTCTGACGTGGGACTTGATCCCGGGACTCCAAGATCGCGCCCTGGGCCAAAGGCAGGCACCAAAGTGCTGAGCCACCCAGGGATCCCCTGCTTTCTTAAAATCTAAGGGCATTATTTTTTTTTTAAATTTATTTATTTAAGTAATCGCTATACTCAATGCGGGGCTCAAACTCACAACCCCAAGGTCAAGAGTGGCAGACACGCTGCTCCACGGATTCAACCAGCCAGTTAACTCCCCAGCCAGCAGTCTGGAGATGGGCCCCTCTCAGGTTGGCCTAGCAGCTTGATAGCGTCATTCAGTAGCAAGGAGCTCATCTTTCTAGCATACCATCTTTGTCCTCTGTCACGGTCACCTCATGGTCACAACATGGCTGCCACCCTCAAATGCATAAATCTGGTGGTGGAAGGGAAGGGGTGAGAGCAGAAGCACAAAACTGCTTTACCATACGTGACTCTCCTTTTACCAGCTGAGGACAACCTTTCCCAGCAGCCCTGTCCCCTGGCTGACTTCTAGTGACATTGGTCAGAGGTGGGTCATGGTGCTTCTGACTGCAAGAGAGGGTTGCCTTCTGAGCGTCTGGAGAAGATAGGCTTCAGTGACTAATCGTGGCCCATCCATTGGGGCTGGGCACAGGCTGCTGCTCTCAGCAAGATGGAGCTCTGTCCAGAGGAAAGAAGAGCAAATCATCCTGGCATTTGTGGGACGGACTTGACTTAATCAGGTTGGATGGTGTCCTTTTCAATAAACCTTTGGATGTGGTTGGCCCATGTTTTATGTAGGATTTTCACATTTATGTTCCTAAGTGAATGAGGCTGGTGTTTTAATTTTCTTGTGGTGTCTTTAGCTGAAGTCAGAACTTCTAAAATGAGATGGCTTGCCTTCTTTTTCTTTTTTATTTATTTGAGAGACAGAGTACATGAGCAGGGGGAGCGGCAGAGGGAGAGGGAGAAGCAGACTCCCTGCTGAGCAGGGAGCGCAATTCGAGAGGCTCCATCCCAGGACCCCGGGACCATGACCTGAGCTGAAGGCAGACGCTTAACCAACTGAGCCGCCCGGAGTACTTTGCCTTCTTTATCTATTTTGGGGAAGAACTTGTGTAAAATCAGATGATCCATTCCTTGAAAGTTTGATAGATCTCACCTATAAAGTCACTAGGGCGTCCCGGGGTGTTTGTTACCTGGCCATCACTAGCTGATCTTTGTAGCTGCTTCTTTCTGCTTTTACTGATACCGCTTGCTGCTTTTACATATGAAGTGGCACTTATTTTTAGTGATGAACAAATCAAACGAATAAAAAAACCCAGCCTTGGGCTAAAATGAAGAGAATTTCCTGTTTCAGATTCTTGCCCAACAAATCCTCTCCCCGTGTTGATAGGTTGTGGGCTGAAAAAGTCACAAATACTCTGCTCTTAGAACCCACAGAGAAAATCCATTTATTTTTTTTTTAAGATTTTATTTATTTATTCATTCATGAGAGACACAGAGAGAGAGGCAGAGACACAGGTAGAGGGAGAAGCAGGCTTGATGCAGGGAGCCTGATATGGGACTCAGTCCTGGGACCCAGGGATCATACCCTGAGCCGAAGGCAGACGCTCAACAGCTGGGCCACCCAGGCATCCCGAGAAAATCAATTTAACTTCGATCATCTCTTCCCTTTAAAAATCAGTTTTACATACGATTACATAGAAAGGGTCAAATGAGGGGGCAGCTGGCTGGCTCAGGCAGTGGAGCAAGTCACTCTTGATCTTGTGGTTATGAGTTCAAGCCCGTGTTGGGTATGGAGATTATTTAAAAATAAAACCCGGGATCCCTGGGTGGCGCAGTGGTTTAGCGCCTGCCTTTGGCCCAGGGCGCGATCCTGGAGACCCGGGATCGAGTTCCATGTTGGGCTCCCGGTGCATGGAGCCTGCTTCTCCCTCTGCCTATGTCTCTGCCTCTCTCTCTCTCTCTCTGTGTGTGACTATCATAAAAAAAAAAAAACCTTAGGGGTGTGTGGGTGGCTCAGTCAGTTAAGTGTCTGACTCTTGATTTCAGTTCAGATCATGATCTGGGGGTCATGGGATCAAGGCCTGCGTTGGACTTGGCACCTAGCATGAAGCCTGCTTAAGATTCTCACTCCTTCTCCTATCTCTCTCTCTCAAAAAAAAAAAAAAAAAAAAACTTATAAAAAGAAAGGATCAAATGATCAGAAAAATAATTTTTTTAAAGATTTTATTTATTTATTCATGAGAGACACACAGAGACACAGGCAGAGGGAGAAGCAGGCTCCCTCTGGGGAGCTCGAGGTGGGACTCGATCCCAGGGTCCCAGGGTCACACCTTAAGCCGAAGGCAGACGCTCAACCACTGAGCCACCCAGGCACCCGTGATCAGAAAAACAAACATCTTCTGTAAAAATTGGTGACATTTAATCAAAATGTGACCTGTCATATAATGTAATTACTATGAGGACGGCTTTCCAGGGCGTGACAGCGTTGTCAGCCCTGACAGGCGTGACTGTATCTGCCTTTGCATTGCTTTGGCTCAAAAGACTAGAAATCAGGGACAGTAAACTGCACACCTGCATGTTGCCATCATCAACGCGGGATGGGGTGTCGGCGGGGGAGGCATTCATGACGAATAGTTCTCTTCTGACGAAGAATATCCAAGGAAAGGTGTTTTTCATGAACTCATCATGGGACTAAGGGGACTTTGGGAAGGAAAATGCGGAGGGGCAGGAGGGTCACGGCAGTTTCACAGAGCATGACCCGTGTTAAAAAGTGTGTCTCCGTGATTATGAGGAAGAGAGGTCAAGGATGCTAACGTGGAAGGAAAGTGGGAATTGTGTTTTGTATTTTATGAATGTCATACTTTAGGAAAATGGACCTGACCATGGAAACATGACCCAGCACATCTGAAAGCAAAGTCTCCTTGGGATTATTTGAAAGGGCCTCTTGAGTGTTAGAACTCCAGGGTCTGGGCTCTGGGTGTGCTCATCAGTGGCACATTGAAACAGAGGGCTTATTTTTATTATTATTATTTTTTAAAGTTTTAGAAATTGAGTAATAGGGCAGCCCTGGTGGCGCAGCGGTTTAGCGCCGCCTGCAGCGCAGGGTGTGATCCTGGAGACCCTGGATCGAGTCCCACATCAGGCTCTCTGTTTGATGCCTGCTTCTCTGCCTCTCTCTCTCTCTGTCTCTATGAATAAATACAAAAAATCTAAAAAAAAAAAAAAAAAAGAATTGAGTAATAATTTATACACAGAGAATTACTCCCAACTTAGGTGTGCTGCCCCATGAGTTCTGACAAACATATCCCCGGTGGAATCACCAAGATGATGGAGATTGAGAACCTTTTCGGGGAGCCTGGGAGCTCCATTGGTGAAACATCAGACTTTGGCTCAGGGCATGACCCCGGGGTTCCTGGGATCGAGTCCCACATCAGGCTCCCTGCAGGGAGCCTGCTTCTCCCTCTGCCTGCGTCTCTGCCTCTCTCTGTGTCTCTCATGAATAAATAAATAAAATCTTAAAAAAAAAAAAAGTTGAGTTCCACTTACTTGCACTATGAAGGGTACATATACTGTGTGTTAATAGGATGAGGCTCACCAGGCGAGGCGAGCTGCCTCTAACCTGTCTCCTTTGAGGATGGCTCCCTCTCAGGGCTGTTGAGGAACTGGAGTTCCCAGTCCTGGTGTCTCTCTGGCTCTGAATCCTCTTCTCCTGGGTTTCCAGAATCATCGGTGGAATCTGTGCGGTAGCACAGAGGCCTTCTCTCTCCGGACCCAGCCCCTAGCGTCCCTGGGATGCGCTGTGTGCTGGGGTGATGCTGGGACCTGCCTCCCTGCGTCTCCTCTGTTCTCGAAGGAGAAGGAGGTTCCAGAGCTCCTTTAAGCAGGTGGCCAGACTGGACTTCCATCTGTCTGTCCTGCATGGGGAAGTCCCAAGGACTTCAGTTTCCTTTTGCAGGCAGGTGAGTGAAGAGGTCCCCTCCTGCGGAGGGTGCCTGCATCCTCCCAGGCCCAGGGGCACCCCTGGCTGTGTCTACAGCCCTAGATCCCCCCTTCCCTTCCCTCTCACCTCTCCCTCTCCTATCTCGGTCCCTCTCATTTCTACTCCTCCCCATTGAGCATTTTTGTTATGAGTCTTTTCATATCTTTCCTGGGGAACCGGCGGCCCTCCTGCTCTGGTCCGTGTTCGCCTCCAACACCAGGACCGCCAGTCCACCCCGTGGTCTCCTCCTGCTCCCCGGCGGTGCTGTGACATGTGGGGAGGCGCCCACCCCCTCCTCAGCCTTGGGTGGCTTTCAGCCAGCTCCTTGGTCAGAGGAGATAAGTGGCTGGCTGCAGGCACTTTTACCCCATTTGTCACTTGCTTGCCTTTGGGTTTATGTGTTGTTGTTTTTTTTTTTTTTTAAAGATTTTATGTATTTGGGTGGGGGGGAGCACACAGAGGGTGAGGAAGAAGCAGGCTCCCTGCTGAGCCGGGAGCCCAATGCAGGGCTCCATCCCAGGACCCTGAGATCACGACCTGAGCCAAAACCAAGAGTGGGAAGCTTAACCAACTGAGCCATGCAGGCGTCCCTGGATTTATGTTTTGGATCCTACAGAAATGTCTTGCATTTTTTGTCTTTTTATGGTCCTGGCCTGGAGCTGCAGGGGAGGGAGGCAAGGCCTTCTCCCCCCGAGATAAGGAAGGCCCTGGTGCTGGCTTTACTCCAGGACTTCCTTGCTTTCATTTCACATTCAGAGTATCCGGCTCACTGAGCGGCAGTTGGGAGCTGAGGGGCTGGTGGTTGGTTATTTCAATGATGAGTTTTCTGGGTGCCCTACCGGGATCCATCTGCTTAAGTCATATTTTCTACATTGACGTGCTAGGTTATCTTTTTTTTTTTTTTTAAGATTTTATTTATTTATTCATGAGACACACAGAGAGAGAGAGAGAGAGAGAGAGGAAGAGACACCGGCAGAGGGAGAAGCAGGCTCCCGCTGGAGTCTGATGTGGGACTCCATCCCGGGTCTCCAGGATCACCACCTGAGCCAAAGGCAGATGCTCAACCGCTAAGCCACCCAGGGGTTCCAACGTGCTAGGTTATTTTTTTTTTCGTGCTAGGTTATTTTTGCTGTATGAAGGCTTCTCTCCTATGGGGATGAAGACAGCCCGAGCTTCCTTGTCAGCACATCACAGTGATGGGACAGCAGCTGTCACCTGTTAGTTTGGCAAAAATTTTCAAGCTTGATGCTCTTCTGTCCTTGGGAGGGCGTGAGCAAGACACGCACTCTCGGACTCTGCTGGTGTGATTGGTGTACGCGGTACATGCTTTTTTTTGGAGAAAGGTTTGGCAAAAGGCATCAATGGTTTTGTTTTGGTTTTTGTGTGTATGTTTTTTAAGATTTTATTTATTCATGAGAGACACAGAGAGAGGCAGAGACACAGGCAGGAGGAGAAGCAGGCTCCCTCTGGGGAGCCGGATGTGGGACTGATCCTGGGACCCCGTGGTCGCTCCCTGAGCTGAAGGCAGATCTCAACCACTGAGCCACCCAGGTGCCTTCCCCCCTTTTTTAAAAAAGATTTTATTTGGTTGGCATGTTAAATATCTACCCGTCAGGACTGGATCTGTGCACCGGGAGCAGCTCTGGAGAACAAGAGGCCCGGGGGGTGTGGCCAGGCCCCACGACAGACCAGGCCAGATGTTGCAGAAAGTAAACACGGATGCTTCTGTATGCATTAATACTTATGCACATACACACATGTGCTGGACTTTGGTCTAGAAAGATGTACCTTGAACAGAAGATATTGATCTCTGAGGGGAGGGATTGGGAAGAAAGAGAAATGATGTTATTTTATTTATATATTTTTTGGGGAGTTAGACCCCAATGTTACATTAGTTTCAAGAGTACCATCTAGTGATTTAACAAGAAAGGCTTGAGTTTCATTATATCTCTCTGGACTTTTCACTGTTTCTAGGAATAGCATGTGTTACTTTTGTGTTTTTTTTGTTGTTTGTTTTTTTGAACAGATACATTATTCTTTCGTGACCAAATGTTCAAACACAGGGACAAGTAGGCCATGATGACTGGAAGGGAAACAGAACAACTGCATTTTCAGGATAAGGGTGGTGGTGGGATTCATGTAGGGCAGAGTGGGGGCACGCCAAGGGGCTTCCAGGGACAGGAAGAGGCTGTTTCTTGGCCTGGGCAGCGGGCACCTGAGTGTTTATTTATTTTATTATTGCTTTTTTAGCTGTACGGACGTTCCTATACCTACTCATATGTAAGATACACTTCATGATTTTAACAATAGGCACGTGTGGGACGCCTGGGTGGCCCAGAGGTTGAGCATCTGCCTTTGGCTTAGGGCGTGACCCTGGGGTCCTGGGATCGAGTCCCACATCGGGCTCCCCCACAGGGAGCCTGCTTCTCCCTCTGCCTGTGTCTCTGCCTCTCTCTGTGCGTCTCTCATGAATAAATAAATAAAAATCTTTAAAAAAAGAAAACAGGGATCCCTGGGTGGCGCAGCGGTTTGGCGCCTGCCTTTGGCCCAGGGCGCGATCCTGGAGACCCGGGATCGAATCCCACATCGGGCTCCCTGCATGGAGCCCGCTTCTCTCTCTGCCTGTGTCTCTGCCTCTCTCTCTCTCTCTCTGTGACTATCATGAATAAATAAATAAAAAATTAAAAAAAAAAAAAAAAAAAAAAAAAAAAAAAAAGAAAAAAAAAAAAAGAAAACAATAGGCACGTGTTAGGTGAGGCAGTGGGTCCCCTATGGTTTTAGGTCGGCTTCATCTGAACTTGATGACGTGAATTTGCTCTTCTATTTCAGACCTTCCCTCTCCACTCTTTATGCCTCTTTCTGTTTCTGGATTCCACGGTTTCCTTGCCTCTTCATGACAAGGCCACCCACCTAACAGTTGCCGCCCCTCCCCGGTCCTGCAGGGCAGGAAAACGCCATAGTCTGTGGGCAGAGGGCTCATACCCAGGCAATTATGGAATTAGGAATTAATGCATTGCCTAAGCTCATTCTTATCAAAGTCATGCCCAAGCTGCCTGCTAAGTTCTGGCAGCCAGGCCACTGCTGCCTGGAATAGTCTGGCCAGTGGTGATCAGGGGACAGTGGGTGTCAGGCAAGCGGGGCTACCTGGGGGGGGTTCTCGGTTGGTGGTGGGGCAACAGGTAGAGTGGGTGTTGTGCATTTGTCATCTCTACTTCAGAAGGACAGCATGCATTGATTTTTTATGGTCAGAAGGATTTTTCTGGGTATTGTGTTCGGGGCATTTTTGTTTTCTTTATAACAGTTTACTTTTTTTTTCATGCTACTATTTTTTAAGTATTTTTAAGTCAAAGGGGGATTTATTGAAAAGATGCAGAGGTGCCTCAGTTGAAGGACGTGCTGGGCGCCAGCCTGCAGGAGGCAGTGAGCACAGCCAGCGGGGGCAGGGATGGCCCAGGCCTGCTGTGGTCTCCGCATGTCCTTATGTGGCCCGGGTGGCATCCGGGCTTCTCTGCGTGACCAACAGGCTGCCCCCGGCCCTGTCCTGTGGCAGCTGGGTTCCTATGGGACATTCTCAGGGAGGGCATCCTCCCCTGCGCCCATCGACCCTGGCCCGAGGCCGGGCGTCTCTAAGTACCTGGTGGTCCTCTGGGGTCCCAGGCTGGAGAAGAGAAGGGACGGGCACTGAGAAGACGACCCTTCATCTGCGCTTACTCGGCTCTGTCCTTACCGGGCGCCTCTCGTGCAGGGGCCTGGGCTTCATGCCTTGAACATGTGACACCAGCAAGACCAGAGACTAGAGAACATGGGCTCTCAGAATCACCCGCCAGGGCCACGCTCCCCGTGGGCAGAAGGAAGGGGAGCTTTCTGCGGCGGGCAGAAGGTGCCTTCCTCACACTCCACAGAGGGCTTGGGGTGTCGCCCACTGGGAGGGGACTCATGGCTAAGAAGCCAGACCTGGAGCCCGGGGGCTGCCACTGCTGGAATTGCCGGTTGCCTGGTAGGCTGGGATTTGGGGGTCCAGCCTGGAAGTCAAGGTGTCTGCTGGGACAAAACGGTCGGGTTTATAGGGTGTTATTGTAGAAACACAAAGCCCAGGCCTGAGTCTGGTGCCTGGCCCCACACATGGGGCAGGAAGCTGTGTCCTGGCACCTGCTCTGTCACCAGCATCAGGCACCTGTCCTGTTCTGGGAACCAGCAGAGAGACTGCCCAGGGCTGGGGCGGGAGAGGGAGGGGCCCCTCCTGCTAGAGGCCTGTGTGTGAGCCTCAAGGGCCTGAGCACAACCACCTCCCCCCCCCCACCCCCACCCCCCCCCCCCCCCCCCCGCCCAGTCACGCCGGGAGCGGCTGGGGTCTCCCAAGCAAAGTGCTCTCCCGGAGAATGCCGGCCATTCGGAGCCAGCGACCGCAGCTGCGCCGCGAGGGCTTGGGCGTTGAGGGGGTATTGGCACCGGCTCCCTCCACCCGCACTCGGCTCTCCATGTGGGCGGGTGTCCCCAGGCGGCTTGGTCCGACACTGCTTCTACCTCTACGGTTTGGGGTTTGGGGCGTGCCTGTGTGTAACATTCCTGCACCATGTGGCGGTGAGGGTCTGTCCCCCCCCCAACACTGTGTGCAGAACGGGTGGAAATCCCAGCTGGGCCCTGGCCCTGGGGCAGAGCCAGTTCCAGGGGCCCCTACCCCAACCACTGTCATCAAGGCTCAGTCCTGCGGGGAAAGGTACCATTTCTCAGCTGTAGCCGAGGAATGGGAAGTGGGCTGGGTGGGTAGGGGGTGGAAGGCTCTGGACGTGTGGTGGCACCCACCACCCATGGGCAGTCATGGGCCAGTCCCCTGCCCCTTCTGCGCCCACACCCACCCTCTGCCTCGGGGCATCAGATAGGGGTGGGGTGAGGGGGTACATAGGAGAGAACAGGCAGGCTGGTTGGGGCCAGAGAATCGGAGAGCAGAGCAGTGGGATGGAAGGAGGGAGCGGTGGGTCCCTGGGTCCCTCTGGGCCTCTGACACAGTCACTCTGTCCCCGTCCATGTGGATGCCCACAGGACACCTGGGTTGTGGAGCTGATTCTGGTCACATAGGGAAGCTGGTGACAGGGTGCCCTCCCTCCCTCCCCTCGGACCTCAATGCTGTTGCTGTTTGTAGGCCACTCCCTCCTCCTTGCGGCTAGGGTAGTGGCGGCTGGGCCAGTGCAGGGGACCTCGTTCCAAATAAAGCTCTGCATTTGTCAGAATCCCTGGCCCAGGCCCTGAGCAGGGGCCATGGGGTGTAGGCAGCTGCATGAAGCAGGTGAGCTTGGCCCAACAGATCCCAATAGATCCCCTCTGCAGGGCTGCAGCTGAGAACCTGGAACAACAGCCTGTTGGCGGTGGAAGGAGCGGCCTCCAGGACATGTGGGAAATGGACCAGCTACATGGACCCTCTGGTCTTTGGTGTCCTTGAGTGTGACATGGGGGCGAGGAGGAGGGACCTTCTGGGCAGAGTAAGGACCCCCCAAAATGACGGACCCCAAAGTGTTTTGTGAAGTGTACAAGGAACACAGGGGCACAGGATCAGTAAAGCAGACTGTAGAATCTCTGGCTTTCCTCAGTCTCTCTGTGTGAGTGTGCACCTGAGTCCTCTCTCGTCCCTTTGGGACAATGCTAATCGCTTCCCCAGGGTGGACTGAGCCCCAACCCAGTGAGCACACACGGGGAGCTTCTTCCAAGAAAACCCAGATTCCTGGCACCCCATCTCTGGCATCCTCCTAACCCAGGGTTCTTTTTTTTTTTTTTTTTAATTTTATTTATTTATTTATGATAGTCACAGAGAGAGAGAGAGAGAGAGAGGCAGACATAGGCAGAGGGAGAAGCAGGCTCCATGCACCGGGAGCCCGACGTGGGATTTGATCCCGGGTCTCCAGGATCGCGCCCTGGGCCAAAGGCAGGCGCCAAACCGCTGCGCCACCCAGGGATCCCTAACCCAGGGTTCTTTAGGGGTGGAACCTAGGAACACAAATCTTCAGTAGGCACCTCAGATGGTCAAGGCGGGTGGCCCAAGAAGACTTTATTTTTAAAGATTTTATTTTTTCATGAGAGAGACAGAGACACAGGCAGAGGGAGAAGCAGGCTCCCCGCGGGGAGCCCGATGCGGGACTTGATGCCAGGACCCCGGGGTCACTCTTTGAGCCCAAGGCAGGCGTTCAGCCGCTGAGCCACCCAGGCATCCCTCAAGGAGACTAGTGTTAAAACTTGAACCACCAGTTCGAGGGCGCTCAGCTCGAAGGCAGCATCACCACGTTTGGCCACAAGGTGGCAGCAGAGAGGCCAGGAGAACCGGGCGTGGGCGGCAGGTGCGGGAGGTGAGCTCACCTGGGCTCGGCCTGTGGAAGGGGGCGGCCCCCACGCCGCACGGCCTCCTTTGCTAGGTGCCAGTTGTGCCCTGCAGCCGCCTCTCTCAGCCGCAGGCCTTCGTGGAGGAGACTGCCGAAGTCTGTGGGCAGCAGCCGCAGGCCGTGACCTTAGCTGGGCTGGGAGTGGTGATGAGTTCCACGTGAGTGACAGAAGACAAGGGACGTCACTTGCGTGGGGCAGCTCACGCAAAGGAAAACAGCGCAGGTTGGCAGCAGGGGTACCCCACCCGCCCGACAAGCTGGTAGGTCCAGGTGCTCATAAAGGACCCGCACCTGCAGGGTTGGCTCCAGTCCCCAGAGGGTCAGGCCGGGCCGGGGCGACGGCCAGCAGGAGGCAGAGGATGCTGGGACGGGGCAGCTGCCTCCGGGAGCAGCCAGGACGTCTCTGGCTGACACTGCAGGGGGAAGAGGATTAGATGACAGTCCCCTAACCCGGCCCGGAACTAACACCGCCCCCCCGCCCCAGCCTGTCCCCCTAAAGCTGCCAGAGCTCAGAATAACCCCGAGGACCAGACAGCGGGATGGCAGGGGCTCTGCTTGGTGCCCTGCTCCTCCTGCAGCTCCTGGGTACGCGCGTGCTCGGCCTCCTGCGGGAGGGACACTGACACGCAAGGGATGGGGCAGAGCCAGCAGGACGCAGGGTCTGGCTAGGGGCAGACACACGGAGCAGCGGGAGTCGCCCCCAGCCCCTCCTGGGCAGCGAGCCCACCGCCTCACCCATCAGCAGGTGGAGCTGAGGCCAAGAACGAGGAGCTGCATCTGTACCACCATCTCTTCGACAACTATGACCCAGGAAGCCGGCCCGTGAAGGAGCCTGAAGACACGGTCACCATCACCCTCAAGGTCACCCTGACCAACCTTATCTCCCTGGTAAGATGCCCCCACCCGCACCCACCGTCCTGGGGGCTAGTTCCGACCTCCACCACCCTGACTCCGGCTCGTCTCCAGAACGAGAAGGAGGAGACCCTGACCACCAGCGTCTGGATTGGAATCGTGAGTGAGAGCCGGGGAGCCGAGTGGGGGTCCTGCCCAGGTCTCCCCAACTCCTGCGGGCGCCAGGTGGAGACGCAGGGCACTGCCGGCCATCCCCACCCCTAGGACTGGCAGGATTACCGACTCAACTACAGCAAGGACGACTTCGGGGGCGTGGAGACCTTGCGGGTCCCTTCGGAGCTCGTATGGCTCCCGGAGATTGTGCTGGAGAACAAGTGAGGCCGCGGCCCTGCACCTGGCGGGCGGGGCTTGCCCTGGGCGCGCGGGGCCGGGGTTGGGCCCGGGGAAGACGCCGGCTCTCTCGCGGCGCCCACAGCATTGACGGCCAGTTCGGCGTGGCCTACGACGCCAACGTGCTGATCTACGAGGGCGGCTACGTGAGCTGGCTGCCCCCCGCCATCTACCGCAGCACCTGCGCCGTGGAGGTCACCTACTTCCCCTTCGACTGGCAGAACTGCTCGCTGGTCTTCCGGTGGGACAAGCTGCTCAGGGGCGGGGGGCAGGGAAGGGGGTGGGGGGCGGTGGGCAGGAGGGCAGGGGGCAGGGGGCGGGGCGGGGCCGCCCGGGAATGGGATGTGGGGGTCCCGCCTCCGAGCTCCTGGGGGGGGGGGCGCCGGGCCCTGGCTCCGCAGCTCGCAGACGTACAATGCCGAGGAGGTGGACTTCGTCTTCGCCGTGGACGACGACGGCGAGACCATCAGCAAAATCGACATCGACACCGAGGCCTACACGGGTGAGGCCCCCTCTGCTCCGAAAACCCGCCCCTGCACGGGCCCGGGGTGGGGGTGGGGTACTGGCCAGCTGGGGCGACCGCAGACCGTGGAGAGCAGGGTGGACGCGGCCGCCGCCCTGCTCGAAAGCACTCCCGACCGTCCCGGGCCCCGTCCCTCCCACCCCTTCCCGCCCCGCAGAGAACGGCGAGTGGGCCATCGACTTCTGCCCCGGGCTGATCCGTCGCCCCAACGGAGCCTCCGCTGGGGACCCGGGGGTCGTCGACGTCATCTACACGCTCATCATCCGCCGGAAGCCGCTCTTCTACGTCATCAACATCATCGTGCCCTGCGTGCTCATCTCGGGCCTGGTGCTGCTCGCCTACTTCCTGCCCGCGCAGGGTAAGGGGCCGCGGGACCCTGAGCCCGGCTCGCTGCTGGCGGGGCGGCTCTCACCGGGCGCTCCCTCCAGCCGGCGGCCAGAAGTGCACCGTTTCCATCAACGTCCTACTCGCCCAGACCGTCTTCCTGTTCCTGATCGCTCAGAAAATCCCCGAGACGTCGCTGAGCGTGCCGATGCTGGGCAGGTGACGGCAGAGGGTCCCGGGGCAACCCGGGGAGGACGCGGGGGCGGGGCCAGGCAAACATGGAGGCGGAGTCAGGAGCACGCGAGAGGAGCCGGGCAGGCGACACCGGGAGCAGCTCGGGGGGGTCCGCGCCCTCCTGGGCTTTATTTGAGCGTGGGGCGGGACTGGGGCGGCGGTGGGTGCTCGGGTCCCCCGTCCTCCGCGCTGCAGCTGGACGCCACCTCGAGGCCTCCTGAGTATCTCTGTTGGGGATGGGCCGGCTCAACCCCTTCCCGCGAGCCCCGCCACCACCCCAGCCCCCCATTCCCCTCCCCCGGCCTCGAACTCCCCGGTGCCCGTGCCCCCATCCCGAACTCACCGGTCCTCCCTCGGTCGCGAGGCCCAGCGGGCGCCGCCAGTGCTGCAGGAGGGAGGAGGACCCCCGCAGGCCCCGCCCGCACAGGCACAGCCACGCCCCCTGCAGCACCAGCCGGGCGCTGGCGCCCACCGCGGCCCCCGCCTGCCGCACCCGGTGCCCCGCGGCCTGGGCTAGCCGGCTCAGCGCTGCGCCCGGGTCCCCCGCGCCCGGGGCTGGGCCCGGACTGCCGGCGCCGCCGTCCAGTCGCCGCGCCTCCTGCTGCAGCCACAGGGCTGAGATCTGCCGTGGGGGGTGCAGGGGTTGGGGGGTGTGGGGGTGTGGGGCCTGTGCCCCCGTGCCCCCTCCTTCCGCAGCCCCCCAGCCCCACCTCACACAAGGTGGCGCCGAAGCTCACGACGCTGGCCGCGGCCTCTCTGAGCACCAGCCTCAGGGTGGGCGTCGGGGCGGGCGGCCCCTGCGGCTCCCGGTGGGAATCAAGCTCTTGGAACCTCTGCTCCAGATACTCGTGGGCTGAGGCCACGGCGAGCTCCAGGGAGGACAGCAGCGGGGGCTGCAGGGCCACCTGGACACGGAGCAGGGGGAGCGGGGACAGCGGGGCCGTCGGGGCCGGGGACAGTGCGCGGGGAGCGCGGGGCCGCGGGCGCAGCCTCACCTCCGTAGAGCTGTGGAAGTGGTACACCCACAGCAGGGTTTCCAGGGAGCTGGGGGTCCCCTTCATGGTTGCCGGCGGAAGAGGGAGCACCGAGCCGCGGGCGTCTGGCCCCTCTGGGGAGGAGCAGACTCGCCAGCGAGGCCGGTCGTTTGTGAGGTCACACGCCGCGGGCTCTGCAGGTACCTCATCTTCGTCATGGTGGTTGCCACGATCATCGTCATGAACTGTGTCATCGTGCTCAACGTGTCTCTGCGGACGCCCACCACGCACGCCATGTCCCCGCGGCTGCGCCACGTGAGAGCGGCGAGGGGGACGGCTCCGGGGGCGGGGCGATGGCCCGGATGGGGCGGGGCCTCGAGCTCGCTTCGCCCCGCCCCCAGGTCCTGCTGGAGCAGCTGCCCAGCCTCCTGGGCTCCAGCGCACCCCCCGAGGCTCCCCGGGCCGCCCCGCCGCCCAGGCGCGCGTCCTCGGTGGGCCTGCTGCTCCGTGCGGAGGAGCTGATCCTGAAAAAGCCGCGGAGCGAGCTCGTGTTCGAGGGGCAGAGGCACCGGCACGGGGCCTGGACTGGTGAGCCGAGGGGCGCGGGCGGGCCGGCGGGGGCGCGGGCGGCAGGGGCGTCCCGCAGTGACACTCCCCTCCCTCTCTCCCTCCCTCCCCGGCGCCCCAGCAGCTGCCCTCTGCCAGAGCCTGGGCGCCGCCGCCCCCGAGATCCGCTGCTGCGTGGAGGCTGTGAACTTCGTGGCCGAGAGCACGCGGAGCCAGGAGGCCTCCGGCGAGGTGGGGCAGCCGGGGGGAGGGGGGGCGCCTGGAGGCTGCCAGTCTCTGGCTCCGCGGGACACGCAGCTTTGTGTCCGCCCCTCCCCTCCCCAGGAGGTGTCCGACTGGGTGCGCATGGGGAAGGCCCTGGATCACCTCTGCTTCTGGGCCGCCTTGGTGCTGTTCGGCGTGGGGTCCAGCGTCATTTTCCTTGGGGGCTACTTCAACCAAGTGCCTGAGCTGCCCTACCCACCGTGCATGTAGCCGGCTTCCCCACCCGGTTCCCGGGGCGGGGTGGGGTGGGGGGCTGCTGTACGGTGATCCTTTACCGACCTCACTTTTATCGACCGCCCGACCGCCCCTAATAAATCGGAGCTTTGCCAACCTCACAAGAGGAGTTGCGTGTGCGTGCGGCATGTAGGTCTGGCCACTGCGGGGTCCGGAGCCGAGGGTTCTCGGGTGCCGGCCCTCCGGAAACCACTCGGTATCCCTCCTCAAGCCCTGCTGACCCCTCTAGCCCCAGGAGCTGTTATCGTCATCAGCGGATCGCCAAACTTAAAGGTCCCCTCCAGCCCACAGGGTAAGGCTGAAGGTACCCCTCCCCCTCCAGTCTTTCTTCCGGGTTTCTGGACCCAGCACCACCCCCTCCCTCCCAGTTCTGCTGGCTTACCCTGGCTGGTATCCAAGACTGGGAGAGAAAATGGAAAAAAACAGGGCGAGCTGGTGGGAGCTGGTTGAATTGTCTTTATTAACAAACGGAAGATCCAAGGCCACTACATTGGGAGGGGGCGGGGCTACTTGCTGCTCACACTATATACAGAGGCAAGCAAGGGGGTGGGGGTGGGGGGACAGAGCTCCCTGTTCCCTCCCTCCACCAGGGAAGGTCCGAGGCTAGAAAGAACTGGGGCTGGAAAGGGGGAAATGTTTTGGCTGGCGGGGTCCCCCCTCCATTCCCTGGGGTTTGGGGAGAGGGGAATCATTAAAGTGCTTTCAGAAAATGAGGAAATGGTCCCTGCCCCTGGAGTGGCAGGCGACACCCCCCCCCTGACACCTAGGGCCCAGTGACCCCCCCCAGGGTCTGGTACATTCAAGGGGGGAGCCGGCTCCCCTGACGTGCAAATGAAGGGGCCCAGGGCCCTGCCCGGTCAGCAGCAGTGGGGTACGGGGTGCATGCCCCGAGCACTCTCCTCAAGTGGAGAAAAGGGAGTGGGGCTCAGTCCACTTGGTTCCTGTAAGGGGAAGCTGTGCCTCTCCCCAGAACCGGGACAGGCACAGTTTTGGGGGGAGAAGTATTGGGGGGAGGGAAATAGGATGGTCACGTGATCACAAAAGCATCAGGGGTCAGAGGTCACGTTCCCAGCAGGCTCCAGTGAATCAAACCAGTCGAAAGCAAAAGCCCAGGGAGGGGAAAGGAGGGCGGCCTGGGGAGTCTGGCTGTGGGGCGAGCTGGCCCTGTCACCAGTTCATGATGCAGTTTCGGTTCAGCGTCATGAAGTAAACTTGGCTGCTGCCCCCAGAGCGGACGGAGGCGAAAAACACCTGGGCGGGGAGGAGAAGGGATTGGGGAAAGAGTCTCAGTTAACTGGAGAGAGAGAAGCTCCAGGATTTAGTCTCTTAGGGCACCCCCCACCCTGGAGGCAGAGGTAAAGGGAGAGTGCGGCATGTAGGTCTGGCCACCGCGGGGAGAGGACAGCTGGCAGACACTACATGAAGGAGTCAGAAACTGCAGGTGACAAAAGGCAGGCAGGGACCCCAGGACCCCTTCCCAGGAAGACCCCACGGCCATCCCCTCTGCCAGGGGGCTGAGGGGCATAGGGGAAGGGGACCCCACCTTGTCATTCCGCTCGCACAGGAACTTGAGCCTCTGGGCTCGTTTGTGCATGAAGACACCGTCCAGGTGGCCTGTCTCCACGGAGCGGATCTCAATGGCTTTCTCACCCCAGCCCATGATCTGGTTGGAGCAGATGTAGGCTGAGGGGAAGGGGAGGAGGGGCTGTGAGTGGGGGCCAGGCAGGTAGCTGGGGGCAGGGGGCGCTCCAGGTGGGCCCCTCACTCACCTACAGAGGTGGGCATCTCTCCCCACTGCAGCACCACGTCCTTAATGATCCGCCCATATGTGTTGACGTAGACGCCTTCGTCCTCGTAGCACAGCAGCATCTCCATGCCGTCAGTGTTGGGGAGGAAGATGATGGCATGGGGCGTGATCTGGCTCTGGATCTGGGGATGAGAGGATGGACTGCAGGCAGTGCACCCTGAGCCGGGGCTTGTGGCTGCGCTCTACCCAAAGCCCTGCCGAGCTTACATGCACAGGGATGTAGATGTCATAGCTGTTCCCCGAGTCCACGTCCACAGCATGGAAGCCGGCACTGGAGCCATAGATGACCTTGAGCCGCTGACCCTCCTCCACAGTCAGGTCAACCAGCAGAGGGCGGTGAGGGAGATCTGCGAAGGACTGAGGAGGGGAGGGGACTCAGGGGGGATGGCCAGGGTGGGGGGGGGTGCAGAGGGGAGAAGGGGCTCAGGGGGCATGTCTAGGGCAGTGGTGGGTACGGGGGCAGAGGGGGGCCCCTGAGGCTACCTTGAAGGCCATGAACTTGTGGTAGGGTTTGGGGGCCCAGGCGTACACCTCCACAGAGCTCTTCAGCGCGATGACCAGGAACTTAATGCGCTCGTACTTCACTGGGGGGCAGGCAAGCAAGGGGAGGGGTGTCATCCAGGAAGCCCAGACCCCGATCCCTCTTCTCGGAAACATGCCCCTGGCACCCCACGGTGCCCTCCTCACCCACGCGGTAGTGCCCGCAGCCCTCCATGTCGCCCACGGTGGTCCAGCCCTGCTTCTTCTCCACGTCCGGGTCATTGTGCAGAATCTTGTTCCGGAGCCAGGACAGGTAGTACACCCGCAGTTTATTCCTTTTCCCTAAGGAGGACATGTGGCCCCTCACCAGAGGTCAGCGGGGCAGAGTGGGGCAGGGTGGGGTGCACCCCACAGGGGTTGGGGACGCGAGGCCACCCTCTTGGCCCTCCTCCCAGGCTACAGGCAGCGGACGGAGCATCTGGGGTCCCCAGCCTGCGCCCCGCGCACCTGAGATGGTGATGAGCAAGTTGAGCCCTTCTAGGACATCCATTTGCTGGAAGCGCCGCCGCCCGATGAGCCCATACACCTTGCCCTGCCCGCTCCGGTCCAGTAGCATCAGGCCATTCTCTGTGCCCACCAGCAGGTTGACACCTGCAGCGGGAGCCCCTGGGCGGGTCACTGGTGGCCAGCCCTTGCCCGACTGGGGGCCCAGGGGTGCCAGCAGACCCTGCTCTCCCTCCCTGGCCCTGGCTCACCCCAAAGAGCTGCACAGAGGATCTCTGAATTAAACCGCTTCTTGTACTTGCGAATCTCGGGGGTCTCGCTGTGGGCGCGGGTGTTGGTAGGGTTCACGTTGACCACGGAGCCTTTACGCACGTCGTACTGGAGCTGATCTAGCCGGCCGCCCTCTCCCCCCACCAAGGCTGCCAGAAAGAGGAGAGGGAGAGGGGGAGGAGGGCTGCAGCCCCCCTCCCCTCACCCCTGCACTGGGCAGGGGGTGAGGGGGTGGGGAGGGTGGGCAGGCCTCCTCTTAATCCTCAGGGGGACAGGGGAAAGGTGGAGAAAGGAGAAGGTGCAGGGGGCATGGAAATGGGGCGCAAGGCCTGGCAAAATCCTCCTGTCACTCAAGGGCCTCAGGGCCGGTCTCAGGCCCAAGAAGAGGCCGCGACCCTTGGTAAGGCTGTGTCCCAGAGACCCCCTGTGCCCTTCCCCAGGCCCCATGGCACCCTGTCCTCCTGTCCTCACCTGTGATGGGGATGGTATCCCCACTGCCTCCAGGCTGGTAGATCCCTAGGTCCACAAACATCGTGAATGAGCTCTTGCCAGGGGCCTTTACCAGCCCACGAGACTGGTACTGTGGGGGTGGGGCAGCAGTCAGGCAAACCCCGAGACCCAGCCGCGGGCTGCCCACTCCTCCCCAAACCCTGGCCGTCTCGACCCTGCTGTGCGCCCCCCAGCGCCCCTGCCCGCTGCCCCACACATCAGGGTCTGCACTGTCTACTTACATCACTACCTCCATCCTTCGAGGGGGGGCTTTGACCTTTGCCGCTCTCGGTGGGTGAGTGGCTGGGCTGGACGACATCTGGCAGGTTTGTGTAGCCATTGCTGTCTGCATGCAGCAGGCTGCGCTCCTCTTCAGGAGTCTAAGGGAACAGAGGGAGGGGAGCCGGTGCCGGGCAAGGAGGGGGCACAGCAGGTGCTTGGAAGAAGGTGGGGGCACTCACGCGCTGGACTACCATGGTGCCACCCCCATAGGGGGTCTGGGTCCCAGCTATCTCTTCCACGTCGTGGACCACCATGGTGCTGACGCTGTCCGTGTCCCCGTCGCTGCCACGGGAGAGGGGGGGGCCGTCAGTCTCAAGCCCTGCTTGTCAGCCCTTGGCAGACACAGGTTAGACCAGTGCTCTCCCCTCCACTCGGCACAGGCCCCTCTAGCTGACAAGGCCGTGGGAGACAGATGGGGCCACCAGCCCATACCCCCTTCTCTAAAGAAGGGGAAGGGAAACCGACCAACAGCAATAGCCAAGGACCCCAGCCTAGAAGAGGGGGAGCCCTGCCCATCCCCAGGCACCCCCATACCGGGCCCCAGGGGGGTCTCTGCTCCCCTCTGAGGGCTCGCCGTTGCTTTCATCCTCATCTTCACTGCTCTCCACCTCCTCACTGGAGGACGAGTAATCCATGGCCTTCTTGGGTGGCCGTGGGGCATCGTCCAGGGCTCGCTCCTTCAACAGCACGAAATCCTGTGGGGAGGGGGTGGGAGGGAGGCGTGAGAAAGGGGGAAGGGAAGGAGGAGCAAGTATGATGGGTGCCAGAGGAGAAAGGGCAAGCGACAGGGGGCTCCCAGGCAGGCCTTCTCACTGACCTCACCGATGGCACGCTTATAGCTCTGAGAGGGGCCGCAAGGGTGGAAGGGCAGCCAAGAGAAGCAGGAAAGAGGTGAAGAAAGGTCAGTAGCCCAAAAGTGCAGCCCGCAACCCCTTCGCACAAGGATGGAGGGGGCCCTCCCAGCACCGCCCTGGGCTCCTGGGGGCTCTGAGGCCCCAAGCCCCCACCCAGGGGCAGGCAGGGCCAAAGCTGCCACCGATGACTTACTGCGGGCCGGCCTGGCCGTGAGCGGTGGTCATCAGGCTTGGCTTTGTTCCCAGGGGAGAGCACTGGGGAACTATCCAGTTTGGAGGAGGCTGGATCGGGGAGGGTGGGAGAAGGGGGGTCATTGAGTCCCAGTCACCACTGTGAGCCCCAGCCAGTTGCCCCCAGGGAAGGGTCCATCGACTGGGATAGGGCTGGAGACCAGCTGAGCAGTCTGTGGCATACCTCCTACACGGTTCCGCTCCAGCGAGCCAGCCTGGGGCAGGTGCCCGTGAGCGGGGAGGGCACCTTCCGGCCGCTCCCAGCTGGGGTCGCTCCTCCTGAGATCCGGGTTGCTGCAGGAGAGCAGAGGCAGGTCAGAACAGGGGCTCCTGTCGGGGCCTGAGCCGCACTGCAGAGGGGGACACCACCAGGGGCAGCAGGTGGCAGTAGTGAGGGTGGGCGTGAGTGGGGGGCAACTCCATTACCTACAGGCGTTGGGCGGGCCAGGGGGCTGAGCGGGGGGCCCTGGAGACTTGGGGGTGCCCCGCTCTGCCCGCCTTTGCAGATAGATTTGCCAGGCGGAGTTGCTGCGAGGTCTGTGGAGGGAGCACAGGGGTGCCGGGGGGGCGGGGCAGGGGGCACTGAGGTGATGGGTGTGGGGCTGGCCCACCCCTAAGCGGGTATACCTGGCGACCTCCCCTGTGCACCCCCGCCCCCCACCCCAGGGCCACCGTGCAGCTCCACCCGGGCACTACCTGGCGCGGACAGCCTGAGTGGGCCGGGCCCCTCCGGCCCCACTGGTGTTGAGCGCGGCAGCAATGGAGGAGGTCCTCTGAGGCACCTGTGGGGGGAGGAGGGGTGAGCGCCGCCCTCCCTGGGCGCTCCTCACATGTGCGCATCCTGGCCTCCACCCTGGCAAGTATTTTCCTGGCTCTCTCAGACAAGCAGACTGAAGTTAGGGGAGCTCACGAGTTTTCCAGAGTCATGAAGCTGGGATGCCAACCCAACAAGTCTGGGGCTTCCAACACCTGGCCGCATCTGCTCCCTCCCTTGCCCCCAACAGCAGGGACAAGGTCCCAGGGCAGGCAGCCCACCCTCCCGCCCTCCCACCAGAGTGGAGGCAGAACAGGGCCCAGGGCAGAACAGGGCCTCCCCCCCCATCTCCACCTTTTCCTTCCCACTTCTCACCTCTCTCCTGGTTCTGCACGGGGCCCTTACCTTGGGGGGGGCCTCAGTATCCGGCCGGACCCAGGCTGGGGGGTTTGGGCCGGGGCCAGGCCCTTCGGAGGTGGGATCTGAATTCTGGCGGATGACGGCTCCTCGGGCGCTGGGCGTGGTGGTGGGCGTGGGGACAGCGGGGTCAGGCTCATGGGAGGCTGGGAAGGCAGCCAGGTTTCGGGTGGGCTGGTCCTGCAGGGACTGGGATCGGGGTACAGGCGCTGCATATGGCTTCAGTGGGACCCGGTGTGCCACCAGGCTCTGCAGGGAAAGACCAGGGAGGGTGGGCTGCCTGCTTTGTGGCACATCCCCACCCGCGAGTGGGGGCCTGGCTGGGAGGAAGGGGCAAGGGAGGCCTCTGGCTTCCAACTGTCTATCAGGAAGGGGCTCTGGCAGCCTGAGTACAGGTGAGACCTCACCAGATACATGCAGCGGCCGGCAGGTGCTATCTGCCCCCGTACCCCGAGATCCACGATTCCCGGCTAAGAGATGCACGTGCGCGCGTATATACAGCCATGCTGCAGCCATGCAGAGAGAAGCTCCCGCATCAGTGTGTTAACACGGGAACGGGGAGAGGCTCACCTTGTGCGGTCCCTCCTGGGGCTCCACCGGCCTCTGCATAGGCGGAGTTTGGGAAAGGGGGCCCGGAGGCCCGGGGGCGGCCTGGGGAAGGGGGGGCTCAGGCCCTGTGCTGCTTGGCTTGGTCTTGGCCAAGGGGGAGTTCTGCTGCTTGTTCATCCTTGTCCTCTCCTCAACCTGTGGCATGACAGGGTGCCCAACAGGCCAGCTGTGCTTCCCCATGCTCAGAGCATGCCTCCCCCATCCTGCACGCTCTGCCCATGGCCCATGCCAGGTCCCCCCTTCCCGGGTCTGCCAGGGCTCCATGCCCCCCCATCCTGCACGCTCTGCCCTCAGGCCCATGGCCCATGCCAGGTTCCCCCTTCCTGGTCCTGGTCCCGAGAGGAAGGGAGGAGCCAGGGAGGAGCCAACCTACCTCTCGTGCCCAAGCAGGCTTGTCAGCGGGACTGCTGCCCCGGCCGTAGTGGTATAGCGGCTTCCTATCGGTGGGCAAGCCCGGTTGCTGCTGCTTCTGCTGCTGCTGCTGCTGCTGCTGCTGCTGCTGCAGGGACTTGAGGTAGGCGTGCTCCTGCTGCAGCTGCCTCTGGAGCCGCTCGGACTGCCGCTGCTCCTCCAGCTGCTTCCGCTTGTACTCCTGGGCCCAAGGGTAGGGAGAGCGGGCTCAGCGGAGCCCAGAGCCGGAGCAGGAGGGCCCTCTGTCCAGCTGCCCGTGGCATAGGGCTCTGCCCCAGACGCCTGGCCGGACCCCCTTCCCACTCCAGCACAGAGGCTCTGAATCCGCTTCTTCCCAGAGGAGGTCGGGGACCCCGTTACCAGCAGCAGGGCCTGTTCCTGGAGCAGCTGTTGCTGGAGGATCTCGAGCTGCCGCTGCTCCTCCTCTAGCCTGTGACGAATATACTCCTGGGGGGCGGGGGGGGGGCAGAGGGCAGGGGGAGAGGCGGGCAGGGGGGGATGCGGCGGCATGGGCAGGACAGGAGCAGTTGGGCGAGGATGAAGAGGAAAGCGGGGAGAATCAGAGAGGACAGGTGGGGTGGGATGAGCCCCCAGAGGGCAAGTGATGAGGGGGCCAAGGTGCAGGGCCCGAGAGGGAAGGGGCGGGCAGAAGAGTCAAGGCCAGGCAGAGAGATGGGGAATGAAGGCACAGAGACAGGAGGGTAGGAGCCAGGGTGGGGGTGAGGGTGGGAAAAAACAGAGAGAGAGTGAAGCTGGAAAGATAGGAGGAATCTCGGGGAAGGGAAGACGGGGAAGGGCGTGGGGTGCAGGAGAGGCAGGCGGCAGGAGCAGAGGGGAGGCGGGCTGGGAAGGGGTGAGCCCGGTGAGTGCTGGGGGCGCTGTACCTGCTCCCGCTCAGCCTGCCGCCTCTCCTCCTCCCGCCGCAGGGCCTGCCGGTCCTCCAGGCGCTGCTGCTCCTTCTCCTGCAGCTTCCGCTGCTCCCGCTCCCGCCGCTGTTGCTGTCGGGGAGAAGACCGCTCCCTCTCAGCGCCAACGCCAGCACAGCCGGCCTCTGGCGCCGGCGGTGAGGGGAGCCCTACTGGACAGCGCGGGCGGCCCCTCCCACTACAGCGGCTCTCCCTGACCCGCGGCAGCTGTGCACGGGACCCCCGCCTGGGGCCCCTGCTGCCCCTGGGGGGCCACCTCGAAGCCTCCCGTCCATCAGCTCCTCCACCAAGCAAGCGACCCAGGCCGCCACGGGGCGCACAGCGGGCCGCAGGGACGCCGTCCGGCCACAAGAGGGCAGCAGGCGCCCGCACAGAAGCCATCCAGGCCGGGCCTGGTCAGAGTGTACCCACCGCGAGGGGTAGAGAGGGGTGAAGGGCGATAGGGACAGGGGGCTGGCTCACGGAGCCCTGCCTGTCCCCGCGAGGAGGGCAGGGCAGGCCTGCTCCCCGGGACACGGTGGCACATGGCCTCTGTGCCTGGCTCTTGGGCAGGGCAGCCTCGGCTCTGCAGGGAGTACGGGGCTGCCTGGAGGGCAGCACACCGGGATCTCCAGTGCCTGAGCCAATTTTCTTTTCCTTTTTAAGATTTTATTCACTCATGAGAGACACTGAGAGAGAGGCAGAGACACAGGCAGAGGGAGAAGCAGGCTCCTTGCAAGGAGTCCGACGGGGACTCCATCATCACGCCCTGAGCTGAAGGCAGATGCTCAACTGCTGAGCCACTCTGGCATCCCTGAGCAATTTGAAGTCTGGCTCTCCTTGAACTTTGAAATCATGTCATTGTTTCAACAAAAGCCCCAACATTTAAGGCCATTTTCATACCCTCTCCTCCCTCACCATGTCCCTCCTGAGGAACAAATGCATCTCAGTACCTATGGATACAGATGCATGCTTTCTACAGTGGTGATTTAGTTAACAACCCTGGTATTTAAAAGATTCTCTATTATTTGAAAGGTACTTCTCCCACCCACCTCTAATTGGGCCAGGGACCAGACTATTTTCCAGCTAATCTATGCCCAAACCACTGGAAATAAAAGCAGGATCTTTAGAAGGAGCTTCCCGATGGGACCAGACTGCTGCTGGGAGCAAAAGCATGGGGCTCTGGAGTGTGTGCGGAGCCCTAGCTCCCTGACCCCTGAGGTAACTGCCTACAGGACAGACAGGAGTGGGGGGCTCCGTGCAGGGCAGGGACCATCCTCTATGTGGGGAAGGCGGCCCCTGTGTGGAGGGCTGACACCACCCACACAAGGTTGGCCAGAGGTCTGAGAGGCTGGGGAGCCTGCGCATGCTCCCTCTGTTTGGGCGGCCAAGGGAACCAATGACAGAGCCAGGACAGGGTGGTGAGAGGGCGAGTGGCCCAGGCCCCCCCAAGGCGACCCCACCTCCTCCACGCGCCGCCGCTCCTCCTTCTGCTCCTCGATGCGGCGCTGGCGCTGGTGCAGGAGATGCTTGATGTGTGCCTCAGGGTCTCGTTGCTGCTGCTGCTGCAGCTGCTGCTGCTGCTTCAAAGCCTCAGAGTTGCTCTTGTTCTCCTGCTGCAGCCGCAGGAACTCCCGGCGCAGTGTGGATTCCCCCGGCACGTTCATGATAGAGCTGTGCCCAGTGGGCAGCACAACACAGGGCGGGTCAAGGCCTGGTCCACCCCTGCAGGTCTGCCCCACCACCACCACCGGGCACTCGGGGGTGGTTCTGCACAGCCCTGTGCCCACCACCCAGCCCCAGGGCCCACCTGGGCTCGCCCTCCTCTCCATGGCTGTCATCCTCCTCCTCACTGCCGCTGTACTCGTACTCCGTCTCCTCTGTAGGGGGAGGTCACTGCTGTTCCTCCCCCAGTGCACCAGAGCCCACCCGGGCTAGGGAAGCTTCCATGTGGATAAACCACCCAGCCTGGCCCCTCCACCCTTGGAACATGGGCTGAGACAACCAGGGGCCAGACCCCACAGCGGGCAAGGCGTGGCAGACCACGCACAAGCACTACGCTGGGCCCCCGGCTCACCATGGAGCTTGTCAGGAGGGAAGGGGGGGACCTTCACTGGACAGGCTGCCTGGGATGGTGGGGGAGTGGAGGGGAAGCAGCCCCGGAGCCAAGGCAGGTGGGGGGTGGGGGAAGGAGCCGGGCAGAGGTACCACCTCAGAGCCCTGCCACCTTGCTCTGGCTCCTGCTTCTGCTCCGCACCAACCTTTCTCGCCTCGCTTCTTGCGGGAGCGGTCGATGTGGTCCTTGAGCTGGATGCGGACCTGCCGCTCTGTGGGCTGGTCCCGGATGAAGGGGAACTTGAGCAGCTGCTCTGTAGGTGGGCGGCTCAAGTAGGTCTTGATAAGACACGTGTCAATGAAGTCAGTGAACTTCTTAGACCTGGAAGTGAAGGGGGCTCACGCTGGGAGGGTCCGGGGCGGGGGGGCAGGGTCACAGGCGCTAGACAGGGATCACCCATCTGAGAGCCATCTCCACGTCCCACCACCGGCCAGCCCCCACCCCTCGGTGGCACAGACCGTTGGACACAGGGGTTAAGGTGGGAGGCCTGGTCCGAAGACCTTCCTTTCTAGACATGAAACCCCCAGAGACCTACCATTTCTTGGACTTGAGTCTGGGGGGTGGGTTCCGTGGGATGAGGAAGAGGGCTCGCATGGGGTGCATGTCACACAGAGCTGGCACACGGGAGGGACACCATGAGTCCCTCTCACAGCCACAGAGTCTGAAGGAGCCCTGCCCACTGTGACCTCCCCAGACCCATGCCCGCCCCCCACAGCCCCTCTGGGGCTCCCTCCATGCCCAGACTCCTCACTTACGGGGGGCCCCCTCTGCCATCTCGATGGCTGTGATTCCTAGAGACCAAATGTCACTCTGCAGAGGGGGGGGGGAAGGAGGGACAGGGGCATGTTCATGACAGCCCTCCTCACCCCACCCCCTGGGCTTCTTCAGGGATGCCCCCCCACCCCACCCCACCCCATCCCTCACTCCGTACCCTGTAGTCATAGGTGGCATCGGGGTTCTCATCACAGGCGATGACCTCTGGGGCCATCCAGTAGGGGGTCCCGATGAAAGTGTTCCGCCTGCCCACAGTGCGGTCCAGCTGAGCACTCACCCCAAAGTCCACTGGGAAGACACAGAGGGAGGGGTCCTAACAGAGGGCCGCATCTGTTCTATCCTGGCCCCCACCTGCATGTGCCCCAAGGGCAGCACCCAGACTTTCCCTGGCACCCCTTCCACCCCATCAGCATCCCGAAGAGCCTCACCTAATCTCCCTGTGTCTTGGGGGAAAACCAATGGGCGAGGGCCAAGGGACAGGCAGGAGGAGCCGAAACGTCCCACCTCCCCAGAGGTATCTGGGTCATGCAGGGAGCAAAGGAAACTTCTGGAGTGATTTCCAGCAAGGGGCAAGGCCTCTCAGGGCAGGAGCAAGACTCCCAGCCTCCAGGCAGGTGACATGAGCCAGCAGGGGGAATGAGGGGCCTCACACTCAGTCCTGGAGGTCAGAGGCCCCACGTGCGTACCTAGCTTGACCTCGGCGTTCTCTGTCAGCAGCACGTTCTGCCCTTTGATGTCTCGATGGATCACCTTGTGGGCATGGAGATGGGCCAGACCCTGGGGCAGGAGGGCACGGGAGTGTGTGGACGTGAGCCGCGAAGAGGGGCCGACCAGGCTGGGCCGAAGAGGCGGCCCCTCCCCATCCAGGAGCCCAGGCACAGGCTGCATCCAAGGGGACTGTCCTGAGAGCAGCAGTCCCTGGAGGTCTCCTTGTGCCGGCAGGGCAGCTGTGAGGCAGCGGAGGCGCCATGATGGTTCTCCAGAGCTGGGACTCCGTGTCTACCCTACCCGCCCAGCGCCGCTGATGCCTGCGAAGACGACACGGCTGCGGCCTCCCTCCGCGGCCTCCCTCCCGCAGGCAGGCCTGGCCTGGAGCAGGGGGAGGTGGGTGCTCACCCGGAGAATCTCCCTGCAAATGTAGGCGATACAGTCCTCCTTCAGGGCATTCCCCTTTGTGTTCTTCACTAGGTCTGTCACGGAGCCAGCCCCACAGAACTCCATCACCAGCTACAGCACCAGGGAAAGAAAGGGGAGCATCCATCAGGCAGGGCCTTCCGCCCCTGCCAGCCACCCCACCCCCCCAGAGGAGGGCACAAATGGTGTGCAGACCAGGGGACACTCCTTGTGGAAGCCAAGGAGCTCCCTGAGCCAGGGAGAGGAGGCCATGCAGCGGCAACAGGGCAGGCAGGGCCGACGGATCCCAAGAAGGCACCCTGGGAACCCTGGAAACTGTAGCCAGAATGATGGGCATGCACGCATTTCCCTCGGGGGGGGGGCATGCTTTTGTCAGGTCCCCCTGGGCACCCTTCACCCTGAAACAAGAACTGCCGCCCTGGAGTGTGGGTTGGCAAACTTTGGCCAGGGAACTAATAAATGTGTTTTTTACATTTTTAAATGGTTGAAAAAAATCAAAATATGGATCATAAAAATTTCAAGTCTCAGAGTCCTAAACAAAGGCTTCTGGGACACAGTGACATTCCTATCTCCGTTCATGTATGCAGGGCGTATATGGCTGCTCTCATGGCTCAGCAGCCAGGGTGAGGAGCTGTGGCAGAGACTATAGGGTCTACAGACCCCCGACACCTACCACCAGGCCCTTCACAGCAAAGAAGTTGGCCAAGGCCTAGCCCAGAGGCAAGAAAGAGACTAAGAACCTGCAACTCTCCAGGCCTGCTGTAGGCAAAGCAGCGCGCCTGGCCAGGGGGCTACAGGAGGGAACCTGTGGAGATCCTAGTGGGACCTGCAGAGGCCGTGGCCACGTCAGCGCCCCGGGGATTGGGAGGCCCGTCCAGGTGTTTCACTGCACAAAAGCCACATCTGATGCAGAAAAAGGCTGGAGGGGATGTGTGTACATTCAACAAGTGATATGGAGACTGCCTGTTGTGCATCTATGCCCAGGGCTCTCCCTCCAACAAGCCCAGGAGAGGGGGTGGAGGGAAGGACAGGTGCCCAGTCGAGCAGCTAGCCTCTGGTCCCCGTGATCGCCCACTCACACACAGCTGGCAGGTAGACCCCAGTGGAGTGTTGCCCCCCTTGCTTTGGGTATAGTGTGTTTGAATGCCTTGGAAGCAGGGTACACAGAAGGCACTCAGTAAGTACCTGTCTGGCAACTGGTAGGAGGGAAGACCTAGAATGAGCCCCAAGCCCACCACCACGGCCACCACACACCCTAAGCTCTCTTCCTGGGGGCTGGGGGCTGGGCCGTGTAGCAGAAGGGGTGAGGCTGGGAACGAGCCCAGGCCTGGGAGGGCAAGGTCTCTCAGGAATGTTCTGGGCCAGGAGAGAATCTGGTGGAGGCCCAAAGGAGCCACAGCGAGTTTGGGTTAGACAGATTATCTGGAAGGGTGTGCACTCCACCAGGAGCCTCCGAGCCCTGCCACACCATGCACAGGGATTTGGGGACATGGCTCCCCCGCGGTTGTGCGTGAAGGCAGGACCAACGGGCTCACTACCTTTCCCAGCACGTGCGAGGGTTATGCTGTCACTCACTGTGTGTCACGCACAGTGTAAGCTCCTGGTCAGGACAGAGGCGTGGGCAAAGCCCAGGCCACCTTGGCCACCCAAACAGAGGCCACAGCATGTGGGCACTCCACGTGAGTCACGAGGCGCTGTGCATCCAGAGGCAGGGGACTTGTGAGGGAGCCTGGACACAGGGAAGTGGGGACCACTCACCCAGAGCTGGTCGTCATTCCCGGGGGGGCTCTTCTTTATGAAGGCCCCATAGTAGGTGGCGATGTTACGGTGGTGAGAATATTTCTTCAACATGTTGATCTCCTGTTTGATCTCTTCCTCCTCATCCTGGGGACATGGGAGGAGTGAGCCCAAGAGCCCCCAGCCCTCCTCAGGGCCCTGCCCCGCCCTCTGCCCTCATTGCTCCCTACCTCCGTGACATCCATGACCTTGATGGCAGCCAGCTGCCCAGTCTTGACGTGCCGACCCTGCAAGACAGAGAGCCAGGTGTGGAGGGTCTGAGTCTACAACCAGGGACGGCTTGATTCTGAGGCAGGACACACCTTCTGGCTCTTCTCTGTCTTAGAAAGTGTCCCTGTGGCGACTGGACACTTCACTTATGGGTCAGGCACAGGGACGGGCACAGGCTTCCAAGAACAACTATAGAGCCTGGAGTCCAAGTGCTAAGCTGAATGAAGATGAAGGGTTTCTGGGATGCCTGGGTGGCTCAGTAGTTGAGCATCTGCCTTCAGCTCAGGGCGTGACCCCAGGATCCTGGGATAGAGTCCTGCATTGGGTTCCCCGCAGGGAGCCTGCTTCTCTCTCTGCCTGTATCTCTGTCTCTCATGAATAAATAAATAAAATACTAAAAAAAAAAAAAAAAAAAAAAAAAAGATGAAGGGTCTCCTCCCCTAAAACAGCTTAGGGACACACGGCAGAGTCACTTCTGTTCTGGACTTCCCACAGTTTGGAAGCTGAGAAGGAAGTAAAGGAGATCCTTCCCCACTGGAGGGAGCTGGGAGCAGCTGGAGGAGGGGCTCTGCCTCTCTGGCACCTTCTATGCCAGACAAACTGCCTCCTGCATTCCGGCCCCGGCCTGCCCCAGTCAGGAAGCCTTTCCCAGAACTGTCCCCCTCCAAGGCTTGCTTTCTTGCTTTCTTTCTTTTTTTTTTTTATTTTTTTTATTTTTTATTTTTTTTTTAATTTTTATTTATTTATGATAGTCACAGAGAGAGAGAGAGGCAGAGACACAGGCAGAGGGAGAAGCAGGCTCCATGCACCAGGAGCCTGACGTGGGATTTGATCCCGGGTCTCCAGGATCGCGCCCTGGGCCAAAGGCAGGCGCTAAACCACTGCGCCACCCAGGGATCCCTCTTTTTTTTTTTTTTAATTTATGATAGTCACACACAGAGAGAGAGAGAGGCAGAGACATAGACAGAGGGAGAAGCAGGCTCCATGCACTGGGAGCCCGACGTGGGATTCGATCCCGGGTCTCCAGGATCGCGCCCTGGGCCAAAGGCAAGCGCTAAACCGCTGCACCACCCAGGGATCCCCCTCCAAGGCTTTCTATTATCATTGGCAGGACAGAATAAAGATAGAGTTGGGATTTTAGGGACCTCTGGGAAACACAGAAGGCTGATTGGCCTGGCAATGCCCCATCCCCGGTGCTAACGGGAAGTAACTTCTAGGGTACGTCCCTGGCATCCCTCGTCCACCCCCTATCCTTCTGACATTCCTCCAGGAACCATCCCAGCCCTGGTCAAGGAAGTCCAGGCTTCCTGGGGGAGAGGGAAGCAGAGAAGGGGAGCAGAGATCCCGGATCATTATCCTCAGCAGTCACTTGAGACCCCAAGCCCAGAGAAACAGGAGAACAGAGCTACTATTTCCATGGCAACGACCAGGCTGGTGATGGGTGAATGGGGGAGGGGATGCCTGTCCCCCAGAGCTTACATGGGGGTCCCAGTGACCCAGGAAGCAGCCCCTGAGATTGCAGAGACTTATGGAAAACCTTAGCATCAAGTTGGGAGACCAAGAGGGCAGGTGTGCCCTGGGGCCCTCCAGCTCTGGGGCAGCATGTACTTGGAACATCTCTCTGCCCCCTCTCTGCCCAGCTGCCTCCCTCTCCACATGTGACCTGTGGTCGGGCTGGGCTGGCCAGGGTACAGAGACAAGCATTGGGGAAGTGCTCCTGTGGGGAGGAGAGGGGTAGCCCCCAGAGCAAGGCCTGCTGGAGGCCAGCAGTGGGAGTTCTAGAAAACCACTTCCCTTCTGCAAGAGGTCCTGGGACTCCACCAACCTGAGGCTGGGTCTCACTGTGGTCTTGGAAGGAGCCAAAGCTGAACCGGGGCCTGAGCTCTGCTCTGAACTCTCAGGTGAGCCCCGACACATGCACATAAACATGCATACACACACACACACACACACACACACACACACACACACACACACCACCGCCCCCTGCGCTCCTCCCCACATCCACCAGGCCCCAGGCCTACACCTGCTGCACTCAGGACTCATTGAGACTCAGCACACAGGCCAGCAAGAACACCCCACTTCTTGGGCCTTCTTCCTGCATTGCTTTTACCCTCCCTCCCCCTCTCCCAGCACCCCTCAAAGTCCCCAGACCTAGGGCCCACTACCCGCCACCCATGTCCTAAGGGACCCCATGGAGGAGCGCCACGCTCCTGCACCATTAGCGCCTCACCTTGTACACCTGTCCGTAAGTTCCATTTCCGACCACTTCCACCAGCTCGAAGATTCCAGCAGGGTCCTGCGGGGAGGGAAGGGGCAGGAGGTAGAAAGAACAAGGTGTCAGGGCTGGAGAACAGGACAATGTGACCAGGGAGCGGAGAGAGGGATTCAGTCAGATGAGTGAGCACAGGTGTATCACAAGGGGGCTGCGGGGAACCAGACGGCCAGCTGTGCTTCTGGAGAAGTCAGAAGAAGGGGAAGAGATGACAGCGGCCAGAGCCTAGCTGGCCTTCCACACTTGCCCCTGATCCCATATGCCGAACCCTGAGCAGCTGCACCCTCATCTGCAAAATGGGGGTGTCCAGTGCATGCCTCTGGAGCTGGGGTCAACTGTAAATGACGCGATAGCCATAATGAGCTCCAGGCGGTGCCTGGCATAGAGAGTGTGTAATAAAAGATAATCATCACTGTGATGGTTTTTTAAAAGCACGGGTGAGGAAAGCTAGCAGGAGGTTAGAAATCCAGAAGCGCCCTCCACCTGGCCCTTTCCTGCTTCTTCCCCAATCCTCCTGAGACCCAGGGCAGGAGAGCAGGGGACAGAGAGAGGGCCTCTGGGGGTGGGGGTGGAGCCCTTGTAAGTGCCTGCTCTCTGGAGCCAGGAGGTGCCAGGAAGAGACTTGAAGGAGCAGACAAAGCCTCCACAGAGGCTCACTGCCTGCTGGACCGAGGGCAGGGCAGCAGGTGCAGCTGCGGGAGGCCACTCACACTCTCTGGGCAGGCCTTCCTTCAGCCACCTGCAGGCTGGACATGTGGGACCCATAGTGAGGACGTCACCAAAAACAATTCTGGGCCAATCATCTGAGAAGTACCTAAACTGAAACTCCTTTCTCCCCGGTTCTGAAAACCAGGATAGGATTTCTGGAAAACAGAAGAACCCTTCTCCACTCCTCGGCCACCACCAGCGAAGGGAAGCTGCCATGAACGTGGTGGATGGTGGGGAGACAGTGGCGAGGCCTCTGAAGACGGTATCTATGCCCACTTCTCAGCAAGGGAAATGAAGGCCGGACCACACCCCGCTCCCTGCACAGCCCCCTGGGCACGTGTTACTGCGAACCCCAACTGGGCACTTGGGTGGGTGTCAGCTCCCAGAGGGACGGGGCCGAGCCTCCTGGTGCTGGGCTCGCTCACTCAGTTCCGGCTGAGGCTGCCCCCAAACCGAAACATGATGACATAACCACCTTACCCGGGGGCTGAGAACACAGCAGGCCCCACGGGAAAGGGAGAAACTGTCACTGCAGGGGGACGGCATGGCCAGGGGCCTGCACAGGCTCTCATCTGCCCCCTGCAGAAGGGCTCATCTGCTTGGGGAGCCTCTGAACTCAGCCTGTTGGGAAGTCCCTCCTTATATCTACTGAGCTTTCCCAGGGGGTCGGAGACAGAACGGGACTCATGGCGGGGATTTCTGCCCAAATGGGGAAGCAGGATGGACTGGAGAGGCCTAACCTCGCACATGGGCGGGCCTAGTTCTGTGACCTCACACCCAATCGGATCAGGCCTCTTCCTCAGAGGCTAGGGGAGAGCCTCGAGGAGTGCCGGGCAAAGCAGGCCTCGGGTCAGACTCCATTTCCGGGGCAGCTCTGTGGTGGCGCCAAGCCGGTTTCCTGACCCACAAACCAGTGCCTCCGGGGAAGGGCCTCCAGGGAAGGGCAATGGGGGGGACAAAGCCGCAAACCCTCAGGCAAACCTGTGATGGCATCGTGGGGCTCAGCCCCTGGCACAGAGCAGCTCCAGAGGGCTCCCCACCCTGGGCCAATGCAGGACCTGCTCCCCACCTATCGCTACCCCTCCTCCCCTCCAAACATCCCCGTTCCTGCTATCTTCCTCTAAATGCTGGGCAGCCCCTCCTCAGTCCTCACCCCTCTTCAGTCCTCACCACTCTTCCTTCTCACTCCTCCTCGTTGTCCTCATCCCTCCTCGGTCCTCATCCCTCCTCATCCTCACCCCCCCTAGATCCTCGCCCCTCCTCTGTCTGTGGCCCAGGTTCACCCTCCTGCCCTTCCTCCTGTGTGCAAGCCGGCAGGGCCCTGTGGCTCTCAGAAGAGACCCAACACCTCAGTGTCTGGTATTCAAAGTTGCCTCATCATTAACCACCCAATAAATACTTTCTGAGTGAGTGTCTACACCCACCCAGGGCCAGCCTAGGCCCTAATCAGGGGAGATCTGTCAGGCAACTTTCTCTTCCTTCATTAACTGTTAAACATTTATTGAGCACCAGCTGGGTGACAACTCCCCAATTAGGCGCAAAGGGAGCTCAGTGACACACGAGAAACACGGAAGGTCCGGGATAGACCTTGAGACTTACAGGCCAAGTACCCCAATGAGGACAGGCAGCTGTCAAGGATTTTGTGCCAGAGCAGGCAAGCACCAGGAGGCTGCCCGGCAGAGCCTAGGGGGTCTTGGGCATCAGCTGTGTCCTGAGTGAACAGCTAACTGCCTGGGGCCTTTTGGGTGCACAGAGCGGGGGCTGCACTGGGTGAGGGGTCCCTTGCACGGCTTCAGGGACAGAACTAAAACCGGGCAGGGCACGTAAGGCCAGCTCCTGGAGAAGACAGTGCAGGATGGAGGGGCGCTCTGGAGGCTGCGTCCGAGGTCAGCTGGCCACAGGAAAGTGAGAGCTTGTGTGTGTGTGTTGCGGGGGGGAGCAATAAGCTGGGTGGGGCTAGGCCAGGGACAACACTGTGGTCTGGTCGCTGACTTTGCAATGTTGGGAGACATCAGGAGGTTAGAAACGAGAGTCTAGAGACAAAGACAGAGAGTGGACAACCAGGCTGAGCTATAGGGACGGATAAACAGAAGAGCCCAGTGCTCAACAATGGATGGCAGGACAGATGGGCACACAGGCCCGAGGAAAGCCCTGCCGGCCCCCAGCTTGGGGCAGCACTGGGAACCGATGTGGGAACCACAGCTGGGGGCCAGGGGGCAGAAGGCCAGCGACTAGGGTGGGCGGGGGGGGTACAGGCGAGGAGGAAGGGGAGCCTACGGGCACAGTACCCTGTGCCGAAGCCTGGCCAGGTGCAACGGGAAACAGATGACATGGCAGCAGGGTCGGACAAAGGGTTTTCAAAACGGGAAGCTCTCTCATGCCTGTGGAAGGGAAGAAGAGACGACAAGGACCGGGGAAGCTTGCCGGATGGATTTCTTGGCCTCAAGTGTACACATGTGCATACGTCCCCCGCGGGGTTTCCAGCCGTGCTGCTGCTGCTACGGTCCCGGTTGGGTTTCTCCCCTACAGGCCTGAGCATTCACAGGGCCTGATTCAGGTGGGATTTGTGCACGGATCTGGCTTCACATGTCCGTAAGCTCAGCCATTCTCTTACCAGGGGTGTGCAGGCGCCTCTGGAGGCAGTCCTGGCTCCCCTGACCCACCCTGCATGCGGGCCCAGCTCCTTGATCATGCTGCAGAAGTGGTCTCCAGCTCTTCCTCTGGGTGCTCAAACTCTGTTGTCAGCAGCTCGGTTCTTGTCCAGCCAGATGCTGGGAGGTGGGGAGGGCCAGGGACAAGGGTACAGATAACTAACAAGAGGAGGGAAAGAGGAAAGGAGGGGTTGAACATGAACACTGTTGGAATAAGTTAAAGACCCAAGTAAACAAAGATTTCCCATGTTCATGGATCAGAAGGCTTAATACTGCTAAAAGCTACAGATTTGCACTTCTATCAAAATCCCAGCATTTTTACAGAAGTTAACAAGTTTATCCTAATGTCATATGGAAATGCAAGGGATCCCACAGAGACAGTCTTGAAAAAGAAGAACAAAGTTGGAGGATTCACACTTTCTGACGTCAAACTTACAACAAAGCTACAGTCATCAAGATAGATACAGCGTAATGACAGACACACAGATCAATGGACCAAAATTGAGAATCTAAAATTTAACTCTTAAACTTGTGGTCAAGTGATTTTCAACAAGACTATCAAGGCACTCAATAGTCTTTTCTTTTCTTCTTTATTTTTTTAAGACTTTATTTATTTGAAAGAGAGAGAGAGAGAAGAGAGAACATGAGCAGGGTGAGAGAGAAACATACTACCTGCCAAGCAGGGAGTCCCATGTGGGGCTCAATCCCAGGACCCTGAGATCATGACCTGAGCCCAAGGCAGACACTTCACTGACTGAGCCACCAACATGCCCTGCAATAGTCTTTTCAACAAATGGTGCTGGGACAACTTGAGCATCCACATGCAAAAGAATGAAGCTGGATTCCTACCTGATACCATAAAAATTTTAACTTAAAATGAATCACAGACCTAAAAATGTAAGCTCTAAAATCATAGAAATATTTTTTCTCCTGCCCCCTAAAGCCATGGAAATCTTAAAACACAGGAGTAAATCTTCACTACCTTGGATCAGGCAGGCAATGGTTTCTTTCTTTCTTTTTTTTTTAAGATTTTACCCATTTATTCATGACAGACACAGATTGAGAGAGAGAGAGAGGCAGAGACACAGGCAGAGGGAGAAGCAGGCTCCATGCAGGGACCTGATGATGTGGATCTTGATCCTGGGTCTCCAGGGTCACGCCCCAGGCTGAAGGCGGCGCTAAACCACTGGGCCACCAGCGCTGCCCCAGGCAATGGTTTCTTAACAAATAACACCAAAAGCATACGCCAAAAAAGAAAAAAAACACATAAGTTGGATTTCCTAAAAATTTAAAACTTTTGTGCTTCGGAGGACACCAGCAGGAAAGTGAAAAGGTCACATAATGAGAAAAAAATATTTTATGTTATATCAGATAAGGGAGTTATATCTGGAAAGGGACTTGTATCCAGAATATAAAAAGGACTCCCTAAGAATAACGATAAAAGGACAAATAAGCCAATTAAAAAATGGGCAAAGGATCTGAATAGACATTTCTCCAAGGATATATAGTGCCCAAGAAGCACACGAAAAGACTGACTTCAGTCACAAGAGACATTCGAACCCAAACCACACAAGATAGCACTTCACAGCTGCTGAGACGGCTATGATCACAAGGACAGACAACAACAGGTACTGGCAGGGACATGGAACCCTCATACGCTGCTGGTGGGAATGTAAAATGGTGCAGCCACTCTGGGAAACAGCGTGGCAGTTCCTCAAAATGTAAACAAAGAGTTATCACACGACCCCACAAGTACACGACCGGAAGGACTGAAAGCACATGTGCACAAAAGAAATCCGTACATGCAGCGTTCACAGCAGCTTTACTCACGACAGCTGGAGTAGCAGTAACCCCAACGTCCACCAACTGATGGACGGATAAATGTGATGTATCCATATGACAGTATTATTTGGCAATGAAAGAATAGGGAGCACTGATACTCACTACAACACGGATGAACCTGGAAAACATGGGAAGTGAAAGAAGCTGATCAAAAGGCCACATGGGGATGCCTGGGTGGCTCTGCGGGTGACTGTGCGCCTTGGGCTCAGGTCGTGATCCTGGAATCGAGTATCGCACTGGGATCCCTGCAGGGAGCCTGCTTCTCCCTCTGCCTGTGTCTCTGCCTCTCTGTGTGTGTCTCATGAATAAACAAAATCTTTCAAATAAATAAATAAATTTTAAAAATTTAAAATCCAGAAAAATGTAAAAAAGAAAAATAAGCCTAAGAGAACTTCCCACAGCACTTAATAAATTACTCTGATTAGTGACAGTCTCCGTGCTAGGCAAGCGACCCTAGGAACATGGAAGGGAACCCTCAGAGTGCTTTCGGTCTATTAACACATTTGAAAGAGTCCTGAGCCAAACACAGAAAATTATAAAATATAACACTTGAGTGATTAAGAGTTAGGGAACTTGGATTCCATCTCCTGGCTCTGTGGTTAACAGGCTGTGTGTTTGGGAACGAGTCACTTAATTTCTCCGGGTTCCCTTTCAACAAGGTAAGAAAACCTCCCCAGCACTCACCCCATGCCTGCAAATGCTGCAGGCCACGCCCTAGGCAGCTGCCACCTAAGGGCCGTGTGCTCCCACCCCACGTTATGCCAGGGGCCGTGAAGCTCAGGACACGGCAGTGAATCACAGTGTAGGAATGCAGCCGCCCCTCTGCTTGTGCTCCGGGGGTGTGCAGTCAGTGGCTGCTGCAGCTAGGCTCTCTAGCTCCTCTCTAGGGAGGAGTTGCCCGCAGGCTTCTGACCAGGTGGGGCACGCGTGCCCCCAACACCGTGGTGGTTAAGGGTCAACTGTACTTTTGTGGTGCAGGGAAAGGGACAGTCCGTACTGCTGTGTCACTCCCGAGAGCCTCTGTACCTAAGCACTTCTCACGCCCCCATTCCCCATACATTCCAACCTCAGAGTTTTCAGTGCACAGGGAAGCAGCGGAGGGCGTCATACAAGCGCTAGAATCTGTGACTGATGCACAGGATGGGAGATAGGCACCCGACGCCTTGGGGAGGTCGCTGCCTCAGGGAGGTCACTGTGGCACAGCCAGGGTATGGGGTGCTGTGCCCCGCCCCCGCCACTTCATGGGAGCTGCACGCAGGCACTGCTGCCACCTGCACACTCGGGACACCACTCCCCAGGGACCACGGCCCCTTGACCTGTTTCCTTCCAGCACCAGGCCCACGTGAGTGCATGGGAGAGACTTGGATGCTGGTGACCTAACGCGTGACCGGCAGGCCAGATGCAGCAAGAGAAGCTTCATGCCAGAGGCCCAGGGATAAAGGGCTGGAGGCAGAAGAGGCAGCAGCCCGGCCAGGAGGCACCCAAGGGCACAGAACTGAGGGAGCAGTCCCATCACACTCTCTTCCTCTGTCTTAAAACCTGGCTTTTCTTTTTTTTTTTTTCCTTGAAAGAGAGAGCACCTACAGCAGGGGTGTAGGGGGCAGAGGGAGAGAGAGAGATTCTCCAGCAGAGTACCCACTGAGTGTGGAGCAGGACCCAAGGCTCCATCCAGGACCTTGACATCATGACCTGAGCCGAAATCAAGAGTCCAATGCTCAAATGACAGAGCCACCCAGGTGTCCCTTACATCCCCCTTTAAAGAGGTCACCGGAGTCAGTGACCCCAGCAAGGCCCCACATGCCCTGGAAGCACTGCCTTTGGCTCCAGGACCCTCCCACCTCCACCCCCCCGCCGCCCAGCACTGGGCACAGGCCGGGGGCCCGACAAACATCAGTAAGCTACAGTGGAGCCCGGTGCCTGGATCCTTCTCAGGGTACCCACTCATCCCTTTGTACCCACTCAGTTGGCCAGGACAGACCTGGGTGCACACTGGCCTTGGCTCCTTGTCCCCTGCGCTGTGGGCTCTCCAGGCGCACCCCAGGCTCGCCCAAGCTCCTAAATCGGGACCGAATGGAACTCTGATAACCAGCAAGGCCACCAGTCGGGGCCTGGGGGCCCAGCGCCAGCTGGCACTTTCCTTCCTGTCCCCCAGAACCTAGAGCCGTTTCATGCAGCGGTGGGACAAACGTTAGGTTCTGTACATATGAAGGCTGGGACCACCTCCCAAAAGAAACACACTGGCGGGGTTCACCATCCGGCCCAGAGACTGCGGTGTGGTAGGGGGCAGGGGCAGTCACGGAAGACTGGGTTCAAGGAACAGAGGGCCAGGGTGGGGGTAAGTGACAGGGGCAGGGACCTACAAACAGACAGGAGGGCTCCAGAGTCCCAGAGTGGTCTAGGGGAAGAGGGGCAGGTGACCGAACAGGCAAAGGGCTGCCAGCACCCTAGGGTGGGAGTGACAATTCTTGTAAGAGGCCCAGACCTGGCACGGTTGATGCTGGTGTCCGGGCCTGTCCTCCAGTGGCCTTCAGATCGCCGTGCCCACAGGTGGACGCCACTTCCTCGGCATCCACTCTGCCTGCAGATAAAACCCGCGAGCCGTAGGGGGTCCATGAAGGGCTTTAAGGACACACAGTTGCTAACAATATTAGCCACAGCTGTTTTAAGTGCCTGTCAAACAATGCCTCTCTAAACCTGGCTCTGCCTTCTAGGAGCTTCTAAGTTAGACACCAACACGGAGAGGAGAGAACGAACATGTGGACGAGTCACCTGTGCTGCAACGTGAGGCATCAGTGAGGCATCAGGCCGCGGCGGGACAAGAAGGCAGGACGGGACAACACACCCCCTCCTCTTCTGCTGACCTGTGGGTCTTTTTTAAGATTTTACTTTTTAAAAGTAAGCTCTATGCCCAACATGAGGCTTCAACTCACAACCTCAGATCAAGAGCCACATGCTCCTCCAACTGAGCCAAAGCAGGAAGGGTCCATCCACTCAGAATTCCCAAGCAACTCTAGGAGGCTTTCCAGCGGCAGAAATAAAGAGAACAGTAAGGCCTGGCGAAGGGCCGCAAGTCCCTGGGAAAGAGATGGGGGAGGGCTGGTCTGTCCTGCGCGGCAGGCCCAGCCCTGATTATTCACTGGGATGTGTCCTGGCAGGTCCCTCGGCCATAACCTGGGCTCAGATGTGCCCTCCAGCCCTGGACAGGAGGTGGGGCCTTGGGGGTGAGGGGGCCACGTCCCCACTGCCAGGAGACAGGTTCACCAGGGAACCTGTGGGAGACACACAGACAGGGAAGGGGCTCTAGGCGCAGAGGGAGGACCTCTGGTCCACAGAGGGACCCAATGAGAGCTGCACACCTCTCGGGCCAGGAAGAGCAGGCTGCCAGGGCCCAGGGAGCCTCTGTTCACCTGGGGCTGAGACTGGGCCAGGTCCTGCGGCCTCCCAGAGAAAGACAAGAGGCCTGTTAGCCCGAGCTCATCCTGTGACTCCACAGGCCCACCCAGAGAGGAAGAGGGGCAAAGGCCCTGTGGCACCAGGACCCAGGCTGGGGAGGAGCCCTCACTCCCAGGAACTGGGCAATGGTCACAGAGCCACCCCCACAGCCCTGGCACCTAAGTGCTAAAACAGAGGCACGTGCAGCTTCAGATCTGCCCTCAGCCCCAGTGCCAACCCCAGGACTACAGGGAGACCAGAGCAGTGGAAAGGGCTGTGGGGCGGGGCTGCCCACAGGGACACAGGGCACCTTGGTGCCAGCAGAGCCATGGAGAGGGCAGTCCTCCGACAGAGGCATGCCACCCCATCCTCCACTGAGCTGGGAGCAGGAGCAGGCCAACGCCATGTGCATGTGCAAGCACAAGAGAAGCATGGGGGTGGGGTGGGGGTGGGGTATCTGTGGGAAAGAGTGAGTGTGCGTGAGGAAGATGGGAGTGCATGTGGGCTGGTGGGTGGCAGGAGTCTCCACACATCACCTCCTCCTCCCAGCCCAGCAGAGACTAGATGCCCTCCCAGGGAAGCCAGTCTGGGGGGAGGCATCTCTAGTTCCTATCCCAGGAAGCGGGCTCAAAGCCAAAGCCCATAACAGAGAGACAGGGGACAGGCTCCCAGTGGGGAAGGAAGCCCACCCAGGAGAGGAGTCAGCAAAACCTGAGGGAGAAGGAAGGAAAAGAGGTGAGGCCCTCACCACCCCCTTGGCTGCCCCACCCAGTAGTAAACAAAACCTGCACAAACTCCCTCCTCATATTCACCACCCTCCAAGACCAACCCTCCATCCCTAGTCTCTGTTCCCCAGGGAGGCTGAGCCCTCAGTTCTCTGAACCGGACAACCCGGATGGTTTCTGTGGTGGGGGCGGGAGCTTCGAGTCCCTCCTCCTGGGTCTCTGCTACAGAAGCATGCTCACGTGACCTGGACCTGCACGCATACCGAGGCAGACACAGGTCCTGACACGACGCATGCACAAGCACAGACACCACTACTGGGGAGGCAGCGAGGGAAGCAAGGAGGTGGAAGCAGCTCCCTGCCGCCTGCATGCCCAGCTCCCATGGACACAGGGTAGCCTTGGTGGCCTCGAGGGAGCAGAGGGGAGGCCCCCAGGAGCTGAAGGGCAGTGCAGGGGAAGTCAGGGAGGGCGGGAGGGGCCAGAATGCCAGCAGTGATGCCGGTTCTAAAATGGCCACAGGCAAGGCAGGGGACAGATGGTCCCTTTCTGCCGTGGCACTGGAGAAGAGGGGAAAGGGAAAAGAAAAAATAAATATCATCACAGTCAGAAATTTAAAAATAGACCCCAAACCCTAAACGATGAACAGCTTGCTTCTGAGGTTCCACCTGCCTCCAGAGCATTCTGGGGAGAGGGAGGGGTGAGGCCTGGAGGGCACCCCCTGCCCAGAGCCGCCTCCCCAGCCTTCCCTCTGGGCCCCGGCTACCGGGGCACCTTGACCTTGGCCCTGCCACAGAAGCGCTTTTGTCCGTGACCAGCAGAACCCCTTCTGTCACCTCATACCCGGGGGCAGCGCAGCCACCACCCCAACCTCTGGCACCCCACAGTCACCATGTCAGGTACACCTCAGACCTGCAGGGGGCCAGGCACGACTATCACCCCATTTCACAGACGAGAAAACCAAGGGTCCAAGGACTTTCATATTTGCTGCAGTGCAGCTGGTGGCAAATCCAAGGGGGCATCTTGCGGCCAGGTTGCACTACCCCGGTCCCCAGGGATCTGTCAGCCCCCCAGATGACACACGCCGTGGGCGGGCCAAAGAGGCTCTTCCTCAGGCTCAGATCTGACCGCCTAAGGCCAATCTCCCAGGCATGGCTCATCTGGAGCCTCGCCAACCCCACTTCAACTCCACCTTGGGGTCACTGTTTCCTGCTGGTGTGGGGGCAAGGCAGAGGGGCAGGCACCCTGCACACCTCAGGACTTCTCTGGGTTCTTCTATACCGCCGCGCCCTTGCTCACTGCTCACTCCCTTAAGCACAGCACTTCGCCCTGCCCTGCAGCTGCGTGCCCTGCCCATCCTCCAGGATGCTTCCCACTGACCACCTGCTTCCACGGGGCCCTGTGGTGCCACCAATTATATTCTTGTGATTACGTTTCTGTCTGTCTCCTGTGCTAGGCCCTTCTTAGGAGTCAGGGCCACATTCAAAACCTGCCTGTTACGCGATCCTGGAGACCCGGGATCGAATCCCACGTCGGGCTCCCAGTGCATGGAGCCTGCTTCTCCCTCTGCCTGTGTCTCTGCCTCTCTCTCTGTGACTATCATAAATAAGTAAAAAAAAAAAAAAAAAAAAAAAAAAAACCTGCCTGTTAAATGAATATAGAAATAAAAGAAAGCTGGTGTTCCCTAGAAAGGCCTTCCTTCCTCCTTAGAGCAATGGTTTCTAACACTAGTGTTGGGTTTATCTCCATTCTTCCAAAACTAATCCATGAATATTCACTTAAAAGCAATGCACTAGGACAGCTGCTAAAAGCAAATCTCTTTTTGTCATGGGGATCAGCACCCTATAATTTATATGAATAAAGACGTGTCACTAGAAAGTAGACTTTCTTAAAACAACAAACTCCTATATAGCTGGCAAAACCCAAACAAGAACATGATTCTTTTTTTTTAAGTAGGCTCTGTCCCCAACATGGGGCTTGAACGCGTCATCTTGACATTAAGAGCTGCACGCTCGCTCTAGCGACTGACCCAGCCAGGCACCCCTAAACAAGAACATCAGTAAGGATCCAAAGACTGTGTATGGCCACTAGGCAAGGAGAGTTCAAGGGGAAGCATCCTGGAGGAGAAAGAGGCAGGCAGAGGCTGGGTTGGGTGAGAGGGGCCAAGGTCCTCCCCACCCAGAAGACAGCTCCTGGATCCAGGGAGGGTCAGAGGTGCAGGAGGGTGGGGGGTGGGAGGCCGCAGCCCCAGGGAGTAGCACAGCAGGCAAAGGAGTAAGCACAGCAGGCAGTGTGTAAACCAGAGGCCTGGCCCAGGTTCTGATGCCACCATGAAACAGGGCGTCCAGGAACTCACTTCCAAGAGCCTCTCCTTGTCTACCTAGTTCTAACACACAAGAATTTTTGGATGTGAGGACATTCTGAAATCCACCAAGCGCTACACATTTGCACAGAACCGTTCTGAAGAGACTGCGCCCAGAGAACCAGGGGAAACTGGGTCAAAAGTAACACTGTCGGTGGCCCCAGGATATAGGGTGAAGAGCAGCAGCGCAGAAGAGAACCCTGATAAAAAGCAGAACTGAGCCTAGGACAGTTAAGGGTGGGGGGGGAGGCAGATCCATGACCCTGGAGGGAGGGCTGACCAGGTGGGCCAACAGGAGGAGGGTCATCTCTATGGAGGGGGGAGGGGAAGGAAGAAGAAGAGGAGGGGGAGGGGAGATGGGGAAGAAGGGGGAGGAAGAAGAAAGGGGAGGAAAAGGGGGAGGGGAAGAAGAGGGAAAGGAGAATGGGGGAGAGGAGGAGGAGGGGGAGGAGGCGATGGCAGAGGGCTGGCAGGGGCGGGAGGGGACCACACGCCCATTCCCCATTCCCAGTGGGAGCCAAGTGGTGGAGGGGGGCTGACAGAGAAGGACCTCAGCAACCTGGCCGGGGTAATAAGGCTTCTCACTGTAGCACAAACAAATCATTATCCTTCACTGCCAACCTCCTCCTGAGGGAATCAGGTGTCTGCATGCCTCTGAGGGAAGGGACAAGGAAACCTGCGGCCTATCTGGGGGGGAGGGGGGTGCTGGCTGGCTGAGCAGCAGGGCCACTCTTGAATCTCAGGGTCGTGAGTTCGGGCCCCAGGTGCGCAGAGATGACTTTAAAACATAATAAATAAATAAGTAAGTAAGTAAGTAAATAAAAATGGTTGTAGACAGGAGGCCAACCAGGTGTGGTGAAGGCCCTGGGGATAGAACCACCAGGACTCAGGAGGAAGGGCAGGAAGGGTGGGAAGAGCAGGAAGGGAGGGAAGGGCAGAGGATGGGATGCTGAGTCAGGCAGCACAGCAGGTGCAGGGTGAGGTAGGCAGGGAGGGGAGGAGGGTGGCCTGAATCAGCCCAGGAGGACCAGGGCTATCCTACCAAGGGTGGAGACCAGCCTCTCCCCGGCCCCACCAAGGGCCAGCTCACAGTGGATTACATGGAGAAGGCAGCAGGACTTCCTGACCAGCAGGATGGAGCCCACATGTCCCTACCTCTCCCACCTGCTCAGCACCTTCCCTGGCCAACTTCCCACCAGGCCAGGCATTCCTGGGCCTAGACAACCCAGACAACCAGAGACCAAAGCCCCACGGTGAATGGACCAGAGTGCTGCCCTCCTTGGTGGGACGTGCCTGCACAGTACCCCTGCAGGCACCGAGCCGAAGCCCCGGTGGCCTGGAGCAGGGAGACCCTCTGTCTCCAGGCCCTGGGAACCTAGCAGCCCCAGCCCCCAGCCTGCAATCTACAGACGAGCCTTTCAATAAGCACTTTGCTCCCTTCTGTACTGGGGGCCTGGGTCTCAGACCCTAACAGAGCCAAGCATCCCCCTCAGGGCACCCGGGTGACACCTAGGCTCCCCCCACATGCCCAGTGCTTCTTCTAGGTGGCCAGGAGCTTCTGTGCAGAGGGCAGAGGGCAGGCCTTTGGCTCAGGGGAAGGACAGACAGGAGTTTCAAGTTCAGATCGTGGATCCTGAAGCTGTTCTGTCTTCCAGGGGAGCGGGAGGACTCTCGGGGCTTGGTGGAGGGCTCCAGGGCAGGGAAAAGGCAGCCAGCTGTGCTCCCACCTGGGGGGCCCGGTGACTCAGCCACCCACAGCTAAGGACAACAGGCATGTCCACAGACCCCAGGAGATATCCTTGCTGAGCCTTTCTTTCATAAGAGTGACCAGGTGGCTCCAACCTCCAGCGAACAGTCACCCACACGTCAGCCACACTTCTGTTTCACCATCATAGCGGCCCCATGAGGGGGTCTGGCCACCCTCATGTGACAGATGACAAAAATGAGGCAAAGGAGTAAAGACGGCCTTGACAACAGTCACCCCGTCAGTGATGAAGCAGGGTGTGAATTCAACTCTGTCTCCAGGGCCCGGGCTCTAGTCCAGACCCTTCCCGTGCCCCAGGTCAGTCCTCACTGGTGTGGCCGCTCTGCCCTGGGTGCCAGCAGGCTCGAGGACTAGTCCCTAGAGTGTGTGGGCCCTGAGGTCTGCTTCGGACAGGCCTGGAGACCTGCTGAACCCTCCTCTAGCATCTGCTGCGTCCTTCCCAGATATGCAGGCCAAGCCCACACCCCAACCTCACCCCCAGGGGTCTCTGCAGTAGGTGCTGGTATCCCCCAGACGAGCTGGGCTGTCATCCTGGGCTATCCCACCCTGGCCTCTCTCTCAGCTCCCTCTTACCCAGCTTCACACACACAACAGCGTGGGGTGAGCATGCCTTGCGTGTTTACAGTGCCGAGAACAAAGAGCACACCACCTAGGCAGCACTCCCAGACTTCCAGGAAGAAAGAGGGAAGTAGGGAGGGGGAGCCCAGATCTGGAGGGCCCCGGGGAACACCTGGTCCAGCAGGCCTGGGAGCCCAATTGCATCAGATTACCTGGGTGAACACACCCAGGCTCTGTGGGGTGCAGGGGCTGCCCCAGGGGCAGGGCCTGGGCACTTGAAGGATAAAAACATTTCCCAGGTGACTCCGACCACCTGATTAGACCCCCTGCTCTCATCCTCTCGTTCTGTGAGCAAGGAAACCATATCCCAAAGAGATGACACTCACCCTGGAAACGAGAAACAGACCTGAAACCAGAACCAGGGCTCCTGGCTCCTGAGGCCGCTTTCACTCTGGGTGTCATGCTGCCCATGGCCTTGCAGGGCAGCTCTCTGGAGACGTCAGCTCGGCCCCATCTGAGAAGGTCGTGAGGCCAGGGCAGGGGCTGGGATGGCAGCAGGAATGTCATTGCCCCCTTGTGAGACACACGTGACCTGCTCAGAACATACCCTCGACCCTAGGCTGCCCAAACACCCAGGAGCCTGTAGGTCCTCCTGCGGCCATGCCGCACAGCAGGGTGCTGGGCATGCGAGTCCTGGCAGTCGGGTTGGACAGGCTCCACAGCGGACCTCCACCGGCACCTTGGAGATGTACCCAGCCCTCATAAGCTCACTCCACACAGGCATCACAGCCGTGTCCCCCTTTCCCTAGGGAGCATTGGCGCTGACCACACCCAGGCAGTAGGTGAGGCCCCCAGGGACAGCGCGAGGGCCCCCGCCCCCCCCCCACCCCACCCCCGAGGACAGCAGGGCTCCTAGGGCTGAGTGAGCACCAGCCAAGGAGAACCACAGTTCCTGATTCACACCTGGCTCAATGTGAGGAAAAAGCAGAGATGGCCCTGAGCAGGGCTGAGGGGAGAAGAGCCTGGAAGCCCCAGCGAATATGTGCAGCCCCCTCCAGGCTGTGCACACGAGGCAGAGGAAAAGTCCTCGGGTTTGGGAGCCAGCACACAGACTGGTGACCCAGAGACAAAGCCTCAAGAGCGTACTCTAAGTCCCAGTGCCCACGCCACGAGCTGTGGCCCTGAGGCCTAGACTCTGACCTGTAAGGCAGGCCCCCTGCAGCGCCAGCTCTCCTGCCCTCCCCTCTTTCCCCTTGAAGGTCAATGAAGAAACTGCAAATGGGGTGGACAGAGGAGAGCCAAGAGGCGGGACAGGCCACTGCACCAGCCACCTCTAGTCTAAGAAACCCAACACGACTGTGGGTCATGCTGGGGATCTGCCCGGGGCTTGGGCCCCAGGGAGGGACGCAGCCTGACCAGCTCCAAACCACACAGGCCTGGAGGTAAGAGGGGCATGAGAGGGGCCTGCAGGGCTATGCAATTGCCCCAAAACACCTTCAGCAGGGAGCCACCCCTCCCCCAAGTATGTCACCCCCAGGAGAGCTGCAGCGCCCTGCATGACCCAACCCTAAACATCTCCCTCCTGCACAGGATGTTATCCAGGTCTGAGTTTCCAGCACCCAGAAGGGTTCCCATCAAAACACAAGCGTGCACTAATGGAGCACAGCTTCCAGCCAGAGATGTGCCCCGCACCCTTGGGGAAAGGTGGGACCAGGAGGGACAGAGCTCTGGACCGGTCCACGGCACTCATCACAGGTGGTTTCCTTCCCTTTCTGGACAAACTCCCATCGACGTGGGTGCCCCTCACATGCAAGTGCAGACAGGCTGCTGCACTTGGTTACCCTCGCCCCTCAAGTGACCTTTCCAACCCCCTCCAGCGGACCCCTGGACCCCCAGGATGAGACGTCAGAGCGGAGACAAGCATGGTGTTGCAAGCAGGCACAAGAGAACCAGAGACAGGAGGGGGCTGGAGGTCCTGACCATGGAAGAGAAGCCCCAACTTCTTCTGCTGCAGGGTCTGCTTGTGGTTCCCGCAGCCATAGCCCCTTCATTTAACCCTCCTTGGGCTGCAGGCTCTGGGGCAGGGGCAGCTTGGGGGCTGGCTGAAGACATGCCAACATCTGGGAACTCCCAGGAACCTCTGCAACGATGTCACCTCAGCCCACTCCACAGGTGTTAAGCACCTGCTGTGTCAGGCCCTCCCCTCAACTCCATGGGGAGTGGGCTAGGGCTGGGAGGGAGGACGGGCGTGCAGCCTCATCCACGGAGCTGCAGCTGGAATGACAAACAGGCTGTGGGCTGGGTCATGCACCGGCATGAGGGTTTTCAGTGCCTCCACATCGCACTCTTAACGTGGCTAAGACCCTCAGATTTTAGGTATCTATAACTGCAGTAAAAAACGCTGTTTCCAAGGGAGGAAGGAGACTGTCTTCCTTTCTTCCTGCCGAAGAATAGGCCTCTTTTCTGCATCATTCAGCTCTTGCTTCTAAACTAAATCTTCCAGATTCTTTTTAACATTATTTGATAGAAAGAGAGAGAGAGCATGTGCACACAAACAGGGCACAGAGGAAGGGCAGAGGCAGAGAGGGAACCCCAAGCAGACTCCAAGCTCACTGTGGAGTCCGACCTGGGGCTCCATCTCATGACCCCGAGATCACAACCTGAACTGAATGAAACCAAGAGTCGATGCCCGACCACCCGAGCCACCCAGGGGCTCCAGCCTCCTAGATACTTGTGTGCAGCTTTCCCTCCTGTCACAGTGCCCAGTCGGCAGCCCATCACCACAACATCTTTTAGTCCCAGGCTGGCCCCCTGAGCTTCTGTGTTCCTGGCATGTGCCCACCACCGCAACCCACCTGCAGTCCCCAGAGAATCAGGCTAATGTCTCACACCCGCTTCCCAAACATGTTCCATGTTTGTGAACAAAGTCTGTCCCCTACCCAGGCAGATTGGGACAGCGGGCTCCTCGAGGGCAGCAGCCTCCGTCATACAGGCTGTGTCAGTCCATAAGACAGGCCTCAGTCCTGAAGGCCCTAGACAATGTGACCATGGGAACATGGACAGTGCTCCATCCCCACACAAGCCCACAAGGCCTGCCCACCACGGGCACACATGTGCAACGAAAGCAAGGGGCGGACGGCACTGCTCACAGCCCATGGTGTAGGATGGAGGGCCCGCGGTGCCGTCTCCTCACAGGCGCCCGCGCACGCCTTGCCCCTGGGAGTAGGCCGGCCATACAGGCGCCAACACGCTCAGGCTCTGCACTGAGTCACACCTGAGTCTGACTCAGGCGCTGCCACTTGCTGGCTGTCCAACCCTCCATGAGGGCCTAGGGCTCCCCAAGTGCTGGGGGCCTTGGTGTCTCCACCCTGAACATGAAGAGACCGCTCACTCTGCAGGGCTGGCAGGAGGGCTGGCGGGAGGACATGAGGACAGAACCTATCACATGGTTGTGACCTCAGGACCCCTTGTGCGGTGAAGCCACATGAAATCAAAAATAACCCGGGTCAGAGCAATCTTTGCTCTGGACCGAAAGGAGACAAAGGGGTCACCGGGAGTCTCACAGCAGAGGAACTGATAAACAGCAGAGCCACATGCTGCCTGTCCCCCAGCTGGGTGCTGTTGCCCCTGTTCCACCCTGTTCCAAGGTGCTTTCCAGAGGGAAGAGGGGCCTTGTTCAGGTAGACTCTGAGCCCTGGCAAGCCGAGACCAGGAGCCCGCCCAGCTCTGTGCTCCTCAGCCAGGTTCAGGGGCATGGCAAGTGGACAGCAGCACCATCTCTGGGCCCCACCCACCTGTCCCCACTGTGGCCCTGACCCCCGCCCCTCGCCACCCCTAGAGCGCACCCTAGGCAGGATGCCTGCCTCTCCATGCAATCTGAGTCATGCTGCCCGCTCGCCACACCTGTCTCCCAGGGGACACCCTGACAGTGAAAAGCCTAGGAGCAGCAGAGCGCACTCACCTCATCTCCCAGATCCTGGGTGCGCCCTCCACTCCTGCCTGTTTTCCCAAAGACTCTTACCCGAGCCACTCCAAGCTAAGGACCAAGTACTACACGCTTCAGCCACCTTCTCAAAAATGTGCCTTGAAAGAAAGAGTGGGTGGGTGGTAAAGAGGGAACATGAAAATTTCCTTCCCTCCAGCCTGGCTTGGAGTCAGCCCATTGCACCTTCCGAGGTGTGCCGGCAACGCATGAAAGCTGTTGGGAAAGACAGGAGCTGCGCAGAGTCACTTCCGGCCCACATTCCTCTGCGCACCCAGAGAGCAGTAACAGGGGACTTCATGGGTAATCCTGCCCCAGCCTTCCCCCGGCCTCCCCAAGTTGACACTGAGTTCGCAACAGGCACCGCTGGCATCCCAGGTGGAAAAACAATTCTTCGACCAGCTGCCAACACTTGGAGCGGGTAACAACCCTGGTCCCCACATACTGAAAGCCATCAGTGCTTCCCAGACACAGGACACCTAGGGCTTCCTCCCCAGCATCTCCAGACACCCCGGGAGTGCCCCTGGAGTGCCGTGTCGCCGGGCTGAGGACCACCGGGTAGGAACGTGTGCTGGGCTGCACCGCTCAGGGGCCCAGGACATGTGAGGAGTGCTTTGCTGCTTGTGGATCAAACAGAGGGAAAGGACAAGTTACGGGAATAGTGGAGCAGAGTCTCCAAAAGTGAGTGATTACTGAACCCCAACTCTGAGCTCAGCTTTCTCATGGGCACCATGAGGGGTCAGCAGGATGTGAGGATCACGGTCCCTGGACAGGAGAACACGGTGGGGAAAATGAGGCCATAAAGCGACATACGGTACAGAGTTATAAGTGTTCAAGGACTGAATTACGGGGTCTGTGAGGAGGAGGAGGTGACCGGCAAGGGCGGGTGTGGTCAGGAGAGGCTTCAGGGGCAGATCACAAGTGGAGGTGGCTTGGAGAAGGAGCCCTTCCTGCCTCAGCCCTGCTGGTCCTCCATCTGTCCCTGCAAGGCCCGCTGGTCAGGGAAACTTCTCCAAACCTGGCTTCCAGGAGCAGTCAGCAAGGCAAGCCCTTCCAATCTTCTCCTCAAACGGTTCCTGGAGAAAAAGGGTGCGAAGATCCCCTCTCTCCCCAAGAACACCAGCTCGGCCCAGGCCTGCGTTGAGGAGGCCTTCTCAGCCCACAGGCCAGGAGGTACAGCTGCTCCCCTGCCGTCCAGACTCCAGGATACTGGGTGCTCTGGGTGCTCCAGGGTGCTGGGTGCTCTGGGTGCTGGGGCTTTGGATGAGGGGGCTCTGGGTGCTTTGGGTGCTGGGGCTCTGGGTGCTCCAGAGTGCTGGGTGCTCCAGGTTGCTGGAGGCTCTGGATAATGGGGCTCTGGGTACTCTAGGGTGCTGGGGCTCTGGGTGCTCTGGGTGCTGGGACTTTGGGTGCTGGGGCTCTGGGTGCTAGGTGATCTGAATGCTGGGGCTCTGGGTGTTCCCAGGTGTTGGGTGTTCCAGGGTGCTGGCGGCTCTGGGGTAGGCCTGCAGACTCTCCTGCTGGGGGAACGCCCTTTCCAGCTGAGTCTGAGGTTTAACCACCTCCACTGTCCAAGGCCTCTGGCTTCCTCCCTGCCCCCCCACCCCAGCCACCCCCTACTTCCTCAGAGAGTCCCCTCCTTGTCCCTCCTCATTCATCCCTCTGGGGCCACTATTGGTTCCTCCCACAGGCTGTGCCACCAACAGCTCTATAGCCTTCTACCAGCTTCTGTGCTGCCACCCTCCCGAACCAAAGCTTTTCCTGGAGTCTGGCTCCTCCAAGAAGCCCAAGACTGTGGCTTCCCCAGCCCTGCTTCATTTCAAACATGCAAAATCAGGAGCAGTCCCCCTGCACACCCCACTCATCCCTTACTGGCACACAACATAAATTGAGACTCTCATTTATTTATACACGGCATCTACCTAAACGTTGGTTAGAATCCCACTTTGCACAGACCGTGCGAACAGGCACAAGGCCCAGGGATGGGCCCACTTGTGCTTATTTCTGGGAGACTTATCTACCTTCCAACCCCAGGCACCACTCAGGCACACAGCACCCCCACCACCACCCACACACAGGTGCCTACATGAGCAGATGGGAATGTGCATTTGCTGGACCATAGCGATCACTGCGCTGTGTACACGGACATCCAAACGTCGTGTCATACACCTTCCATACACACGCCTTTCTTACAAATCTAAAATAACACATCAAGTGATGAACTTCTCCCTCATATACCTGCTCTCGACGAGAAGCACAGTCACCCACCCTCTGCAGGGCGACACGTAGTTCATGCAGACCCAGTACCAAGACCCTCCCCCCAACAAGCAAAAATGAGGGTCCTTGGAGTCACACGCCCTTCCCACATACACATGCCCTACCCTCCAACACAAACTTTTTTTTTCCTCCCACAGGAAGGTTCAGAAGACATCATTCTGGACCGTTAAGCCTGGGGCTTCCACCCAATCCCCAGGCCTTGGTTGTTGACCTAATGTTCCACCTAAGAATGGCCCCATTCTAGGGTCTCCCAGTTGCAGCCATCACCAGAGTCTCCCTGCTGGTTTGCCTCTCCTGCTCTTTCTGTGCCAATGACAGCTTGGGTTTCCGGCCTGTAAGCTGTTTCTCTCTATCGATCAAGCAAATATTTTTGTCTTATAAAAAGTAAGAAGGATCCTTTTTACACACTCTCATGGCACACTGAGGGCTGCCGTGGTCTGTACCTGGCCTGCGGTTACGTGTGTACCTATAGGATTATTTTGCCAGCGTCCCTCTGCAGTCCGGGCTACAGGAACACCAAGTCTATCTTGTTCATCAATGTGCCCCTCGGTGCCTAGTTCCAGAACTTTCCTCAAACAAACAGGAAGCCTAGCCACAATTAACAAGTACTTCCTCAGGCCATCTGGCCACTCGAATGGAATCTCAAGGGCTCCTGGGTCATTGTAGTTCCATCCCCTTCTTCTCCCCTCCTTGTACCATCCCCTCCCCTGAGAAAGAACAAAAAGCCTCAAGCACCTTCTCAACTAGCCTCTAGAGGAGCTTCCTGTGGATGGAAGAACCCCAGACTCCAGTCAAGGCCTGGCTGGTGAGGAGACTGGCAGGAAGAACAGGAGCAGGGAGAAGGAACGTGGGTGTGGCCCCAGCCCACATCTGCTAGCAAGTAAAGGCTATATCTCCCTCTCTTCTGTGGGCACTCAGGAAACATTCTGAAAGTTGACTTATTAACCTGATTACTTTTTGTTCTATTTCCAACCCAGGAAAGACAGAGGATGCTCGGGGAGGAGAAAGGACTGGGCATCAGATTTCGAGATGACTGAAGACAGGGCAATAGAAAACCAGTATTATTCATGGGAATCAGACTGAATGAAACCTTCCCAACCCTGAGGAGCCCAGGGGATTGAGGAGAGCGGCAACAGTTAGGGAAGGGGGAGCCGGAGCAGTGGAAGCATGTCTTCGGTGAATGCCCCCAGGTCCTGGTGCCAGCCTAGTGCAGGACTGAGCCCAACGTGACACCCAGAGCCTGCCCACAGCCCACAGCCCCCAGGGCCTGGTTCCACGAACCAGAGCCCCCAGGGCCTGGTTCCAGCCTAGTGCAAGACCAAGTCCGACATGATACCCCGGGCCTACCCACGGCCCACAGCCCCCAAGGGCCTGGTATGCACACAGCCGCCTGCCCGTGCCTGGCGCTGATGCAGGAAGGGATGTCTCTGAAAACCTCGTCTGGCACTGATGCAGGAAGGGATGTCTCTGAAAACCTCGTCCAGTAGGACTTGTCTAGAGCCAGCAAGGTCTATGGGGCTGACTCCTGGACGGCTTCTGGAGACGCTGCCTGGCCCCAGGACTATCTCTAGGTTGAGAGGCTACCTCCACAGTCCTCATGTCTAGACCGAGGCCCGAGTTCGAGCTTGTAAAGAGCAGCCACGCACTTCCTGCCATCCTGTCCCCACACCAGTAGGAGGGGACGCTACGTGTCCAAGCCGTGTCAGCTGCCCTGTCGGAGGCACCAGGAGGCACCAGAGCCAAAACCAAGAGGAACGGAGGCCAGGCCTGAAATGGGGAAATCTGCGGGGCACAGTGGTAACAGCTCTGCGGGCAAGTGTGACAGGTGGGCCAGCTGGCTCCCTTGCTGACCCTTCTTCCTGTCATCTTAACTGTCAAAACTTCATCTTCCCACAGACCTTCCCCTCCACGAATCACCAAGGGCCATGGCAATCTGTCCTGCCCGGCGGTGGCCAGGACGGCATCATCGCTCCCCTCGTTTGGCAGGGAATGGCTGAACACCTGGCTCTGGGGAAGTTCTCTAGCACCTTCCTTCCATCATTGTGCTGGAGCAGGCCTGCACTTCACTGCCCCCAGTGCCCCAAACAGCCCCAGCTTCCCTCTGCAGCTGTCTAGGGGAAAGTCACTTCCAGGCACCGCTCCTCCTGCAGCAGGAGACCCGGCTTCCCACCGCCCTGCCTGAAGCATCTGCCACCAGTATCTGGACAGCTAGCGCACCAGAACCTGATGTTCGGCAGCCCAGAACCACCAGCTTTCCGGGGGATGCTGGCCCCGTAGCCTCGTGCAGAGAGAAGAAGGGGGAAGAGGTTTCTCTAAAGCAGACACAACAACACAAATTCATTTGACAAGGAGCACCTATCAGTACCACCGCCTAGCAACAAGTCCCTCCTGCTTGGGCACCACGGTACGACTTGAACATAGTGACACTGAGCCTCTAGCTCCACAGTTTCAAGGACACTGCAGTCTGAAACTTCCAACTGCTCAGACAGTAGGGAGAAGCGGTTTGATCTATGAAGTGGGTCAACCAAAAAGGAGCGACGCAAAAGGAAAGAGGTCAGCCTGGGGTCTGCTCCCACCTCATCCCATCCATTTTGCTGATCCTTATTCCTTTGTGGGAAGCCAAGAGCCACAAGCCAGAAGACTCTTCTGGAACATCACCAAGCTTGGACGCAGAGAAGGTCTGAAACAAGAGGCCCTATTTTCTCTTGGATGACCCTAAGTTTACTTCAAGTGCATCACACTCAGATGAAGGTTTCCAGAACTCTGTTTACCACCAGACGAGGTCAGATTCCAAAAACAACTCAGAAAAGATATTCTTAATTGTGTGTCCGTAAAAGAGGGGCAAAAGCAAGCCCAACAAACATGACATTTGCTGAGTGCCTTCTCTGAGCAATCATTGTGCTGAGAGCTCTCCCTTGTTCTGATATGCATTTATTCAACAAACACTCCCCATGATGTGCAAAACACTGATGCAGGCACTGGTGTGCAGAACAGTCAGAGCCCTAGCTTCCCCAGACCTTACATTTTAGTCGAGGTGGCTAAAAACAAAAACCTCTGTCGGATGGTGATAAATACCATGAAGTAAAATAAAGCAGACTAAGGGAATGCTATATAAAAGTGACATAAAAATAACGCAGGGGAAGCAGCACTTTTTCAGATACAGCTGTGCTGGAAGGCTTCTCTGATTGCCATCCAATGACAGGAGCAGCAATAAGCCTCTACATGCCAGGCCCAGGGCTGAGGACTCAACAGGCAAGACTTGGGGAGTCCATGGCAGCTCTGAGTTGGGCACCACTGCTCTCCCCACACCGAGCTGGGAGGAAAGGCTCTCGGTAGCATCTGGCAAGGCTGCACGGTGACAGAGCCAGGACTTGAACTCAGGAAGACAGCCCCGTCCCCATGCCACTCTGCGGGGGGAAACAGAGTCTCAGGGGTCAAGTGTGCCCCTGGCGGCAAAGCGGCAGGTCCACCGGCCTTGCCACGCAGGGCTGGGGTTCAGTGCCATTCAATCTGGCCCCTGTCAGACTGTTCCTCTCATCACTGGCTGAAAACCAAACCTTATCTTGAAACAAGAGGAGAAAGACAATGTAGGCTCTCCCAGGCCGGCTACTAAGTGAACATGTTCCCCGCTCTCTGCCCCCAGCACAAAACACGGACGAAAGGGAAACGGGCTTCGCTGCTAATTCTGTAGGCTGCCGTTTCCAACTGAAAGACAGGGACAAAAGAGATGAGCCAGCCTGCTGCTCACAGGACCACAGCAGCTCCGGAGGTAGAGCAAGGGGACAGGCACTAAGGAAAAGTCAGCAGCAAGGAGGAAGGAGCCCTCTCTCCCTTTGGCCCTCCAGGAGTGGGGTGGTGGTAGAGGCAGTGGTGGCAGGATGAGGAGCAGGGGGGATAGAAACCCTGGGGTCAGGTCCAAGGCCTCTCCTGAGGGGAATGAGAGGAAAAGGAGGCAGGAGGCTAACAGTGCTTCTGGCTTAGAAGTCCAGAAAGGAAATGCCACAGCCAAGGTCAGAGGGCATTTGCAGGATGGCTGCAAACCCCAGGTAGCGGGGGTCAGGGCAAAAGTGGAGGTTTATAGGAATAGAGAAGCCCTAGCAGAGTTCCACAGGGTTTCAACCACAGGTCATAGTTTAGACGCTCCCGTTTATTGTATGTAACCCTGTAGCCAGAGTTAATCAACAACCAAGATGGGAAGGGAAGATGGGGTTCATCCCAGAGCACATTAAGGGCAGCTGGGAATTCCATCGTATGATACCCCAACAGGCCCTGCCCTGCAACACACGCGAGCACACACGGAATGAAAGCCAATGCTTAGTCTCCCTCCTCAGCAACTTATCACCTTGTCTCCAGCAAGGCAGGTCTCCTGGCCCAACACTGCACCAAACAAATTGTGACCTGAATGGCAAGAAAAACTGTGTCACCTAGAGAAACCCAATTAACAACATGACTCTGCTCTCCTCAATTCCCCTCTCCCCTCCTGGCATATCCGGGGCACCTGCGTGGCTGACCGCCTTTTCCCACCACTGGCCACGTTCCCTGGCTAACAACAGCCAGACGGGTTTGAACGAGGGGCCTCCAGAGAAGCCAACCCTGACTCGACTGGGGAAATTCTGCTGCCCCCTACACCGTGGCCTGGTAGAGGAAGGACGAAGGACACAGGATAAACGCAGCCCCTGCGTGGACAGTCTGGAGTGTTCACCTTGAAACCACTAAGTTGCTTCTTAAGTGCGCGCTTCTGGCTGAAGAGGGACACAAATGCTCCTGAGAGCTCCCAAATGGGGGCGTGCACGTGCCCCCAAAGGGACAATAAACAGGTATTTCTAAGAAATTCCTGCTGTGGTTGACTCCTGTAATCCCTTTCCACCAGAGGCCCTGCCCTGCGACGCCCCCATCATCTTCCCGCTGCCTGCCCACCGACCCCATGCAGCACGTCCACACACATAAACATCCTCCCGCCGGCCCTGCCTGCCACTGCCACGAGCCAGGGCTTCTGGAGAGAAGCAGCGCCCCCCCCCACCTCCCCCCCCAGCACTGGTCTCGGCTCCGGCGCTGGGCCGTAGCTGCAGGGTTGGTAATGCAATAGGCAGGGACCCCGAGACCGGATATGCCTGGTTCTGGACTGCTGTACTTGAAACAGGAGAGGAGGCAGAGGGAGCGAGCACACGAGGACCAGGGGGACGAGGGCGTCTGCGGGGTGCAGACGGGAAGGCCGAAATTCCGGCCGGGAGGGAGAGCTAGGCCATCCAGGGGGTGGGCGAGGCGGCGGTGTGTGTGGGGGGTGCTGCTGTCAAGGCAGTGACAAAGTCAAAATTCGAGGCGCCGAACGAGGGTTGGAGGAAAAGGAGGAGGTGGAGGAGGAGGAAGGAGACACAAGTAAGGGCACGGCTGGAAAGAGGCCAGGGAGGGGGCCGGCCGGCAGGACCGTGCAGGTGACAGGGCTGGGGCTGCGGGAAGCGCGGGGGTGGGGCGGGGGAAGGGGGTCAGCGGCGCCGGCAGAGGGGGCAGGGGTGTGGGGGCGGGGCAGCGCAGGGCGGGGACCGACCTGGCTCCGGGAAGCTGCAGCGCGTGCCCCGAGAAGGGGAGCCGAGGGCGAGGGTGAGGGCGAGGGCGAGGGGCCCACAGCGGGTGGCAGGGGGCACCCGGGGGACATGGGGCACGTGAGGCGGGCGGCCGCGCCGCTGCCCCGCGGCGGCGGCGGGGCAGGAGCCGGGGCGAGGCTGGGGGCGGCGCGCTCACCCGCAGGGCGGACAGGTCGATGTCGTCCAGGCTGCGGGCGGGGGCTGGGTCGCCCATGGCCTCCGCGGGCAGCCGGGCCCCGGGGCCGCTCACGCTCCGGCTCGGTTATTCCGCTGCCGCCGTCGCCGCTTCTCCCCCATCGGGGGATCCCGGGGGCGGACTCCGCCGCGCCTCCCCCGGAGGAGCGCGGAGGGGGAGGGCCGGCGGGAGGACCGACCCACCGACTGACAGGAGCAGGCGCCCGGAGCCCGCACCCCGAGTCTCCCGCCTCTCCTGCGCAGGCGCCGAGTGACCGCGCGCCGGGAGGGAGGGCGAGGAACGTGACGCGAGCGCGCCGGGCGCCCCTCCCCCTAGGCGCCGACACCTGCGCGCAGGCGCAGGAGAGAGCGCGAGCGCGAACAGCGCGCGCTAGGACCCACAGAAGTGGGCGGTGGCCGGGCGGCTGCGGAGCGCGCCCACCGGCCGGCGCGCCTGCGCACTCGCGCTTCCTCCCCTCCGCCTGCGTTTTGCCCTCTCTCTCCCCCATTTCCTTCTCCGCTCAGCTTTGACGCTTTTCCTTCCCTTTCCCTCCCCCTCTTTCGTGTGCCCAGATGCCAATCAAGCCACCCACATCTATTTGCGGGGGAAGGGGGCGGGGCCCAGCCCCCCTATTACTAGGGGGTTGTTATGGTAACACCCCACGCGAGGGCTGGGTGGCCTCTAGATAGGATGGGCTGTCCACCCACCTCATTGCCATGGCAACAGTGGAGCCGCCGAGGGAGGGGCCTGGGGTGAGAATGTGGCTCGAGAACCCACGTGGGAGGGAGGCTGGGGGCTCAGGGGGTGCCCTGCACGCCCCACCTTGGCCGGAGTCGGGGGTGTTGAGGAGGGGACCCGCGACCGCAGGACGGGGAAATCCTCCCGGACACCTTGCCCTGCACGAGGAAGCTGCTTCAACAATTATTCGCTGACCAATCCCTGGAGCCGAGTGTAGTGGAAGATGGGGCAGGGAGACGCTGAGGACCCTCCGTCCAACCTCTTCGGATCGTGCTTGGGTCACTTAGGTCTGGGGTTGGCACAGCAGCCCCAGCCATTACCCCACTGGAGGCTGGATGATGCTATGACAAGAACCAGGAGTCATGTTCTGCCGTTGCTGTGCTGTGAGACCTTAAGCCCATTGCTTTGCTTCTCTGGGCTTTTCTTTGCCTGCGAAGTTGAAGAAGAAGGCTGTTTGCTCCCTGAGGTCACTTCCAGCGGTGACAGTGTCTCTGATCAGGAGACCCCACCACCAGTCTCCATGCACACACCACTTAGGAGAGTTTGCACGGAAAGTCCTTGAAAGGGGTGGACACCCCCCTTTCTGAGTTCTTCTCTTTGGCGCATTTGGATGCACGTCCACTTTTGCCTCCACCCCTCCTGTTCATTATGACATTGTCCTTGTCCGGGGCACAATCGCCGCTTGACCTCCATTGCTCTTTATCAGCCACCTGCCTGGTCTGCCTTCCAGGACTCCCTTAAGCCAGTTCTCCGTGCCCACAGAGGTTTTTAAAATTCAGACCTGGTGTCACCCCTGTTTGAGAGCTTCCACTGCGACCCCAGTTTTGAATAAAGTATGGCGTTGAAGACCCTTCAAGATTCCACCTGCTTCTCCTGCCTTGTTTTTCAACACCGTGCGGTTCAATCTCACATGTTCCAGGCATCCTGAAATTGTCTCCTCACTGTGGCCAGAACCCCAGAAACCCTCCCCCAGCCTGTGCATCTGCTATGTCCTCTCCCTGGAATATTCTGACCATGCCCACTCTGACTGCCCCTTGCTTTGTCCTACATGTCTGAATCAACTCCTCCACGAAGCCTTCCTTGACTCACTAAAGCTGAATATTGTTTTAACCACCTGGCCTAAACTGATGAGAACACTCACTTTGAATTGTAAATGTCTGCCGCATCCCCATAAAGGCAGGAATCAAGACAGCCTTGTTCAGTGCAGGTCTTGGCACCCATTAGAGGTTCAGTAACACACTAAGTGAACGAAGGACTCTGTTATCTGGGCAGGCCCTGTGATATATGCTAACACAAGATCAACACCATGGGATGGGGGCACCTGGGGGGCTCAGCGGTTGAGCGTCTGCCTTCTGCTCAGAGTGTCACCCCAGGGTCCTGGGATCGGGTCCCGCATCCGGCTCCCCACAGGGAGCCTACTTCTCCCTCTGCCTGTGTCTCTCATGAGTAAATAAATAAAATATTTTTTTTAAAAAAACATGGAATTGTACGAAAAAACACAGAATTTGAACTTAGTCCTTCGGGCAAGTCATTAATCAGGTTCAATTCTATCATTGATAAAATAGAGATAATAGAAAGATTAGGATATAATAAAACTAGATATGTAGATTGGCATAGTAGATCCTTAACAAATTTGCTTATTACTGACTCACAGTCAATGTTTAATAAAGAGATACAGAAACAGTGAGTGAGCAGGTGAGGATTACAGAGGTAGGCTGGCCAAGAGGCTGCAATCCAGAAAGTAGGAAGAGCAGAGAAACCAGCCTGACCTCATGTTCGTAATTATCAAAGTTGGACTATGGACACTTGGATACATGACAGTTCATATTGTCTTTTATGTTTGTATATATGAAATTGTCCGTAATAAAAACTTAGAATTGATGTGGTAGGGCAGCCCGGGGTGGCTCAGCGGTTTAGCGCCACCTTCAGCCCAGTTTGTGATCCTGGAGACCCAGGATCGACTCCCACATCAGGCTCCCTGCATGGAGCCTGCTTCTCCCTCTGCCTGTGTCTCTGCCTCTCTCTCCGGTCTCTCATGAATAAATAAATAAAAATATTAAAAAAAAAAAAGAATTGATGTGGTAGAGAAAGTCCCAGATTGGGCATCAAGGAAAGTTGAAATATATATTTTTCATTTATTGTTTAAAATATATTTTAAAATACATTGTTTAAAAACATTTTTATTATTTGAAAAATTTTTTTTTAATTTCTTGTTTAGAAGTCAGAGGAGGAGCAGAGGGAGAGGGAGAGAATCTCAAGCAGACTGTCCGCTGAGCACAGAGCCTAACGGGGCTCAATGTCATGACCCTGAGATGATAACCTGAGCTGGTATCCAGAGTCGGATGCTCAACTGACTCAGCCACCCAGGCGCCCCGAGGAAAGTTAAAATATTAAAAATAAGACAAATTTATGATCCCCAGGGTCCTGGAATCGAGTCCCACATCGGGCTCCCCACAGGGAGCCTGCTTCTCCCTCTGCCTGTGTCTCTGCCTCTTTCCTTGTGTCTCTCATGAATAAATAAATAAAACCTTGAAAGAAGAAAGAAAAGGAAAGAAAGAAAGAAAGAAAGAAAGAAAGAAAGAAAGAAAGAGAAAGAGAGAGAGAAAGAAAGAAGAAAGAAAGAAGGAAAGAAAGAAAGAAAGAAAGAAAGAAAGAAAGAAAGAAAAGAAAAGAAAGAAAAGAAAAGAAAAGAAAGAAAAGAAAAGAAAAGAAAAGAAAGAAAAGAAAAGAAAAGAAAAGAAAAGAAAAGAAAAGAAAAGAAAAGAAAAGAAAAGAAAAGTCTAGGATTAATCGGGGTGGGGGGTGCAGATAGACCAAGAGACAGTGTGAAGCAGAGGCCCACCTAGCCGGCTCCAGAGGGCTGCCACCTCCACCTCCTCCCCAACCTCCACCCCCTACCCCCTACCCACCCCCCCACCCCCCCGCAGTTAATGAGGAACCGGTCCCTTAGGGAAAGAGGCACTTACTGCTGACAATGAGGCTAATTAGCAGGATGCCAATTAGTACCAGGGGACCACTGTATGTGGGAGGGGAGGATTTCTTGTGTGCAAGTGGCTTCTTCAGAGGGAAGGAGGGCTGGACTCGTGGGATGGCAGCAAGACCAACTGCATCCCCCCTCTCCACACTGCCACCCGCCTGCACACCCAGCTTCCAGAAAGTCCTCCTCAGCTCCTCCATCTGTTCCTCTCCCTTTCTTCCTGCTCCTGGGGTCAATTCTCAGCCTGGGAAGCAAGGCTGAGGGAATGATGGGCAAAGGCAGGACCTATGCTGAGCTTTTTTCTGATTGCAAAATATTTCAGATACATAGAAAGATATCTACCCACTGCTCAGCTTAAGAAATAAATGCCTCTGGGCCACCTGGGTGGCTCAGTTGGTTAGGCACCTGCCTTTAGCTCAGGTCAGATCTCAGGGTCTGGGGTTCAAGCCCCATGTGCTGTGGGGCTCCCTGCTTAGTGGGGACTCTGCTTCTCCCTCTCCCTTTGCTCCTCCCCCCGCTTGTCCCTCCCCTTGCTCTTTCTCAAATAAATAAATAAAATCTAAAAAAAAAAAAAAGAGAAAGAAAGAAATGCCACCAATTTCCGTGAAGAGCCCTCTCTGTATACCCCTCTGTTATGCCCTTCACTCCACCTGCTCCAGGAGGTCACCCTCCTGAATCCAGTGTGTGTAATGCTCTCTTCCAATCCATATCGTTTACAGGTACACCTAGCTGTATTGTATTTTTTACAAATGGAGGGTTTGTGGCAACCCAGTGTCAGGCGAGTCTGTGGGTGCTGTTTTTCCAACAGTATCTGCCCACTTCGTGTCTCTCTGCCACATTTTGGTAATTCTCCCAATATTTCAGAATTTTTCATTATTATTATATGTGCTGTGGGGATCTGTGGTCAGTGATTATGACTCACCGAAAGCTCAAATGATGTTTAGCATTTTTAAACAATATTTATTTTTTAAAGTTTATTTATTTAAGTGATCTCTGCACCCAGCGTGGGGCTCGAACCCACAACCTTGAGATCAAGAGTCACAGGCTCCTCTGACTGAACCAGCCAGGTGCTCCAGCAATATTTTTAAATGAAGGTATATACATTTTTTTAAACATAATGTTATTGCACACTAAATAGAGTGTGGTATCTTGTAACAATTTTGAAAATGATGTTAGTATGTCATGGCATGTATGTGTCTTTATTTTTTAGATTTTTAAATTTTTTAAATGTTTTGTTTATTTTAGAGAGAGAGTGTGTGTGAATAGGGACAGAGGAGGAGCAGAGAGAGAAAGAGAGAGAGAGAGAGAGAGAGAGAACCTCAAGCTGACCCCATGCTGGACATGGAACCCAATGCGAGCTCAATCTCCTGACCTGATGAAGATCATGACCTGAGCTGAAACCAAATCAGTCCTTAACCCACTGAGCCACCCAGGAGCTCCTGTATGTCTGTTTTATTATTTTTTAAAAGATTTTATTTATTTATTCATGAGAGACAAAGAGAGAGGCAGAGACACAGGCATCAGGAGAAGTCCTGATGCAGGACTCAATCCCAGGATCTTGGGGTCACACCCTGAGCCTCAGGCAGATGCTCAACCCCTGAGCCGCCCAGGTGCCCCTCCCGTGGGTCTATTTTAATACCGAGCCAGACAACATCATGGGTGCAGCAATGTTTACCTAATGGAAAACCGCTTCTTAGCACATGAAAGTAAAATTGATGAAGAGTGTGAACACAACAGGCCCTGGGAAGCCAAGAACTTTCACATGACTCACTTTGCTGCCGGGCTGGCTTCCCAGCGGTGGTCTTGAACCCGACCCGCAGTGTCTCCTCCCCCTGGAGTGGCCCTGGCCAGCAGAACTTCGTGTGGTCACGGGAAGCGCCTCTGTCGGCACTGTTCCATTCGCTAACCCCTAGCTGCAAGTGGCTACAGAGCACTTGCCCATGTTGGGCAATAGTAGATGCTCAATAAATACTTAAATCAGGGACTACATGTTCACAGCAAGCCATTTATGTGAAATACTATTCCCATTTTCCTGGTAGGACCCCTGAGCCTGGGAGATGATATGACTTGACAAGGTCAGCTAGGTCACACATGACAAGCCCAAGATACGGGGCCCAGTCCTTCCTGCCCTCAAGCCATTCCCAAAGGGTCCTCCCTGAGCCTCTTCCCAGCTGCCACTGGAGGACCAAGACCCAGCCCCTCCAGCCCCTCTCTGTGCATCCTCATCTTCCCCCTGTGCAGGTGAGCACCAGCTCCCAGGTCCCAGCAGCTGGGGGGGCCAAGCTCCTGAAACTACGGACACAAGTACAGGGAAGACAAAGCAGCAGAGGAAGAGACAAGAGCTGGACAGGAGAGAAGGTGCGCAGCTGCAGGGCTCCAGGTGCGTGGGAGGTGGGAGGTAAACCCTCACTTCCCAGTTTGGCTGAGGGAGAGGCGGGGGACCTGTTCTATGCCTTTATTTCTGAAATGTTTATCGAATGGATACAAAGCTAGTGATCTGTCAGGTGGAGGGGCAGGGAGTTAGTGTGTGCCCCACCCCACCCTCCCCACCCATGGGGCTGAAGCCAGGAGAGGCTCCATGCTTCCCTCCACCCCTGGAGCTGTGGGTGTGGCAGGGAGGGGTTTGAGGGAAGGGGAGGAAGGGACAGACGGGGAGGCCCAGGCCCCAGCCTGCTGCCCCTACAGTGACAGGCTCCCCAGGCATGCAGCCTGGGCAGGAGGTTGGCTTCTCCTCCAGGACCATGGTTTCAATGGGGCAGCAGCAGGATGGACTTCCCTAGGACTCTCTCCTGCCTCTCCGGCCCAGGCTAGGGAGTGTCCTCTTCCGGCTGCTTCTCAAGGGAGGGTCCGCTGTGACTTCTCCGGTCCCCTTCAGGCATGCCTGCCCGCCCCGGGTGTCAAAGGACACGGCCCTCAGTCCTGAGGGTTGGAGGCAGGGAGCCACCTCGGGGGAGCGCAGCCGCTGGTGAGCTGTCTCCGGCTGGAGCCTCAGCTATGTCCACACTTCCAGGGGCATCACACCTTCCTTGCTCCCCAGTGGGGGCAGCAAAGACTCATCCTCCAGGAACTTGAGGGGAAAGTGCACCAGGTGGCCCTGGACCTGGGTGAGCTCTGACGTGGCCAGAGGTGGGCTGACCGTGGCCAGGGACTCCACGGCCACATACTCGCGGAGTGCCCTCAGGGAGCGGGTGGCATTGGATGGCAGGCAGCGGAAGATCTGGGGGTCAGTGGGGCACAGAAGCCAATGAGGCCTGGAGAGACCCTGCCAAGGGTCCAAGCCCGCCTGGGCCGGATGCCCCCAGTCCCCACACCACATACCCTGACCTGAGCCACTGAATCCTGTGACATGACCCCCGCCCGCAAGCCCTCATCCCCTTCCTGAGACTGGCTGGGGGCGGGGCTCTCTCCATTCCACTCTGAACACGATAATTCCTGGATTTCCGCTCAGCCAGCCCCCTCCCCCCCCAGTGCCCACCTGCTCATAGATGTTGGCATTGCTCTCAGCTGTGTCTTGCCACAGCTGGAAGAAGTCATCACACACAGGGTCTCGTAGATCCAGGTCTGGCCGGGCATCTGCCCCCAGAATCACACTACGGGAAAGGGTCCCCACAAGGTCAGAGGAAGACCCTTGGAGAGCCTGGATGCTAGAAAAGTTCTGTGGTGCCCGCCCAGGTGATTCAAAATAAACACACTGTTAAACAATAAAATAAGTGTAAACGAGTCCAGTAGAACTTTTTAGTCTCTGGCCATTACTTTGACACTTAAAAAAAATTATTTTCTCTCTCTCTCTCTCTTTTTTAGACCTACTTTGCTGGTACCCTAAACCAGCGGGGGGGCCTCCATACTACCTGTAAGCCATCCTCATACCTACTCAGAAGGCAGACCGCCCCCTCCCGGCTTGCACCGCCCACAGCACCACATGCCCACAGCACCACATGACGTTCTACCTGAAGCAATGCTTCCGCAAGCTCAAGGCAAACCTGCCGGCCTGATATTCTGCACCGTCCATGAGAGAAGGCTCCATCTCCGTGTCCTCGATCAGCACGGCCAGTTCACTGTCCCGCTTCCCCAGCAAGCTCCGATCATTGATGTTGGCAGAGCCTGGGATGGGCACAGGACACACTGCGTCTGCCTGAGCCCAGGGCGGCCCCTGCCCCATCACCTCTACCAGAGGACTAGCCAGTCTCCATCGCCCCTTTACCCCGGAGGGCCCTGCTCCACCTCTCCCCACCCTCCTCTAGTCCCTGTCAGGGGTCCAGATGCAGGACTGACCAATGATGACGGTCCGGTCATCCGCGATGAGCATCTTGCTGTGGATGTAGATAAGCTCCGAGACTGGGTGCCCGCCCAGCTCTCCATGTGTGCGAAGCCCACAGATGGACATGTAGTCCCGCCACGCTGTCCCCACTGTGAGAAAGATGGGGGGATGCTGAGACGTGCCCTCATGCGCAGGTGGAACCCCGTCCCAGCTACCTCCCCGTTTCTCCCTACAAGTCAAATGCTACCTGTGGTCTCAGAGCAGCAGCCCCAGAACCTTGCAAGAACAGGAGGCCCCTCCCCGCCCAGGGGTCCAGGGCTTGAACCCCCCGCCCCGCCGCCCCCCAGCACTCACTGGCTGCTTTGAGGCGATGGAGGATCGAATATTCCCCACGGCATAGGGTCCTGAGGGAAAAGAGAGGGTGAGAGAGGTGGAGGCTGCGGGGGGTGGGGGGGGCGGCGAGGGCGCGGTGGTGGATGGGTTATGTCGGAGAAGGGTGGACCTCAACAGTCCAGCAGAAAGGGATCGGGGCAGAGTCGGGGCAGGGCGCACGGCCACGGAGAGGCAGAGTCACCTGTAAGTGAAGTGCAGAATGGCCTGGATGGAGTTCCCACCACCTGTAGTGATGTCACCTTCAAACCCGGGCAGCAGCGGCAGAAGCACGTAGACACGAAAGCACTGCCCCAGTCTGTGGGAGGGGGCGGGGTCAGAGGCGGGACCAGACCAAGCCACGCCCACAGCCCATCCTCCCTCAGAGTCCACCTTACTTGTGGGCCTTCAGGATTCTGTCCACAATCTCATCGCCCACTTTGTTCAGAACTGTCCGCCCATCGGAGCAGCTGATGAAGAACTGATTCTGGGGCAGGGAGCAAAAACAGGCGTCCGCTGCGGGGCCACTGCCCCAGCCCCAGGCTCCCGCCACACCAGCTACTCCCCCGCAACTCCCCTCGCCTCCCAGGGCTGACTCCACAGCTAGCCTCGTCCCTCTCCTCGGACACCCCCTTCCTTCTCTGCCCCCCACCCCACCCCCGTCACACCTCGATGTACAGAAAGTGCTGGCTCTCCCTGATGGTGTGTAGGTAGGCATTGAGGATAGAACTCTCCAAAGTCCCCGCTGACCAGCGGTCCACTGACCGCAAGACCTGGGGGGACAGAGAATATGATGTGGCTCCCGACCCCGGGGGGGCACTCAGGTCCCGGAGAATGGGTGGGGGCACTGGGCTGAAGGGGAGGGAGGGGTGAGGACCGGTTGAAACAGGGAGCCTCACCTGCACGGTGGCGCACTGCCCCCCTGGGAGCGTGAAGGGGAGCTGGTCTGCAGTGCTGGTGGATTTGGGCAGCAGGTAGGGATACATGGGTATCTTGTACTTGGCCTTGGTAGTCTTGGGTGGAGGGATGGCAGTCAGTGGGGGCGTGAGTCTTTCCCAGAACCAGCCCCCCAGGAGGGAGAGAGCACCTTGGTGAAGTTCCAGCGCTGGATGAAGTGCCGGGCCAGGTCCCGGGCAGGCAGACCATGGACAGCCACCCCAACGTCCCGCCATGGCATCCGGGGGGTAGTCTCCCTGTCAATGAAATCTGGGGGTCCCGGAAGAATCAGGGGCAAGGTCGGAGATGGTCTCTTGGAGACCATCAGGAAAGGGAGGATGAGGAGCCTTGACCCAGCTCATCCTGTTCAGTCCCAGCCCCAACGTCTACCCCTAGTCCCAGCTCTTGGGAGCTTTGGAGGAGGGGACCCTCACCCTCAAAAGGCCGATCCAGTTGCACCCAGTCTTTAACGATAAGATTGCTGTAGTCTTTGCCCAGCCAGAAGAATCGGTTTTGCGAGAGGTCTGGGGTGCCAGGACAGTCCAAGCCCAGGGTGGGAGGCTGTAGGGGGACATACCCATGCCAGAGGCAAGGAGAGATCATGGGGGCCACACAGAGCCCGGGCCAGAGAGAAGGGAGGAGCACCAAGAGACAGAGAGACAGAGAGAGTGGGACCGGGCCCCCCTTCAGCTGCATTCACTACCCTAGAGGAGCTTGGAGGGGTCATGGGGGTCAGGTGAGACTGGGTCTACTTCGAATCACCTTCCTGGAGTCCCAGGAAGAGCAACCCAACATGGGCAGCACTTGGAATGACTGGAGGGGGACGAGGTGTGCATCAATGCAAGGCTGTGTTTGGTAGGGGTGAGGTGCATAGGAAGGCCTAGAGGGTTACCTGTGTGGCAGCAGGTTCAGAGGGGTCCCCGAGGTCAGTGAGTCGGTAGTGTAGGTCATCCCAGCGGCCGTAGGCGAGGTCCAGCCCCCCCAAGAAGGCCACTACTTGGTCCACAACCAGGAGCTTTTCATGATGGGCCCACAGTGTCACCTGGTCCGGGTGGCGCATTACCTGGAGCAGATGTGCAGGAGTTCATGAGGGTGGGCCAAGATGAGAGGAGACAGGAGGTGTCAGGAGGGAGAACAGGATGATGGAAGGATGGGATGTTCAAGGAAAGGAAAGGCTGAGGGGACACAGGAGCCTGACAAGGAGGGCTGTACTTTGGGGGGGTTCTCTGAGCCCCGAAGGTCACCTTTATGTTAGGGTGGAGCAGCATCAGAGCCCTCTTGCTATAGCCACTGTTAATGCCCAAGGCCAGTTCCACTTCCTTAAACAGCAGGACGGACACACGGACACCCTCCTCCTGGTGGCAAGTGGAAGGGGGGATCAGATCCTAATGCCTCTCTCACAATGGCCCCTTTCCATCCTCACAAGCCCTGCCCTGTGCTCGGGGTTCCCATATGTCCCTCCCTGCTCATACCCTGCTTTGACGCTCACAGCAAACTTAGCAATGGGGGCTGAGCGACCCGCTGACCCGCTGACCCCCTGACCTGCTCACCCATCCATACAGCTCCTCACCTGCCTCTCATGATCTCACCACCCATCTTCCCAACCATTTACTCACCGGTTTGTGTACCGCCCATCATCCATCTACCCGCCCCGGTCCTGTTGACCGCCTCCTCCCTGGACAACCTCTCATCCTTCCATCCATCTCCCCTTCATCATCCATCCATCCATCCCCCAGCCCCCACTCGCTATCCTCCTTCTGTCCGGCCATTAACATCCACGGATGTCCCCCAAATGGCAGACATCGTGCCTTGGACTGAATCTAGTGATATTAGTGCAGTGAGGAAGGCAGATATGAACACCCCTAGCTAATGCAACAGAGTGTAATACGTCCTGGGAGAGAAGTCTACACCAGGTAGAGGAAGAAGGTGAAGAGGGAGGCGTACGTGCTCCTCAGGGAGGAAAAAGAGGTGATACGTGCCAGACAGCGAGCCAGGAGAGACATGTTTCCTCCCGCAAAGCCTCAGACTCCCGACCTTCTCCCACGCTGCAGTCCCTTCTAACCCACCTCCACCCAAGGGCACCCCCCGCACGCCTCCTCTCCAGCCTGACTCCTCTCCTCACCGCCTTCTTCTTGAGCATAATGTCCAGTCTCCAGTCATCAGAATGGGCAGGACGCTTCAGGTAAATCTCAGGACTCAACCTGGGATCCAGAGCAGAGGGCAAGGGGCAGGCTAAGCCCCAGCAAGCAGCCACTCCGCCCGGTCCCCTCCCTTTGCAGGCCCTATCCTGCCCCCTTCCTGTTGGAGCTTTTCCCTTACTCACCACCAATCTGTGATGAAAATCTCCTCTTGAGCTTGCAAGATGGCATCTGCCACAGCAGCAAAGTAACCTGCCCCATTCACAAACCTGGGGGGAGGCCAAGCCAAGGAGGTCAGGGGAGTCAGAAGCCAGAATGCTCTGGATAGTGAAGACCAGAGGACCGCCATGGATCAGAGGTGACAGCAGGGTCAAAGACCAAGAGTGATCGGAGAAGTAAGGTGGTATTGGATGTATCAAGGTACAACAGATTTGCCAGAATAAGCTAAATGAAGTTAAAAATTACAAAAGACACAATAAGCTGAAGAATATGACTAAAGATCGGAAGGGTTCATACATCATACATAAAGAGTTCCAACCAGTCAATAAGGAAAAGACATCCGAGCAAACTGAAAAGTGAGCAAAGAATACGAATTGTCGGTTCACAGAGGAAATTAAAATGGTCAGCCATAGGAAAAGATGTTCAATCTCGTTAGTAAGGAAGGAAATTGATAATAAGAGGAAATAAGATGTCTCTAGTCCACAAGATTAGCACAGAGTTCAATATTAGCATGTGGAATAGTGAGTGTTCTCATAGACTATGGGAATATACCTTGGTTATAGCCTTTTTAGAGGACCCTTTGGCGGTCTCTCAGAATATCAAACACACATACCCTTTAATACCATTGCACACAGTCGTTCTATTTCTGGGAATGCATCCTAATAAATGCTTAGACAAAGATTGTGTTCACTGCAGCATTGTTTAAAATGAGAAATAAGGGACGCCTGGGGGCTCAAGGGTTGAGCATCTGCCTTCTGCTCAGGGCATGATCCTGGGATCTTGGGATCAGGTACCACATTGGGCTCCCCAAAGGGAGCCTGCTTCTCCCTCTACTTGTGTTTCTGCCTCTGTGTGTATGTGTCTCTCACAAATAAATAAAATCTTAAAAAAAATAAAAATAAAATGATAAATAACCAGGCTGCCTGGGTGGCTGAGTCAGTGACGCATATGCCTTCAGCTCAGGTCCTGGGATCAAGTCCTGTGTGGAGGACCTCTGCCCAACGGAGAGTCTGCTTTTCCCTCTGCCTCTGTTCTTGCCCCACTCATGCTCACTCTCTCTCGAATAAAAAAATAATAATTAAAAAAATCTTCAAAATAAAATGAGAAATAACCTAAATGCCTAACCTCTAACACACAAATGGAAAAAAAAGAAAAAAAAGCTCCACATAAGCAAGTGCGTGATCTTATTTACAGTAAAACAAAAAGTAACATGCATGGATAAGCCCATGCAGGCAAAGAGCTGAGAAGATAAATACGAGACTACTGTGAGGATTACTTCTGGGGAGAGAAATGGGTTGTTGGGGACGCGTAGGGAGAAGTGGCTGGGCCGTATCAGTTGTTCAATCAACAGGAACTTAAATGTTTTAATTAATATGCTTCCGTGTTGTTTGACTTTTTATTTCATTTTTGTATTTTTTTTCATTTTTGTATTTTTTAAGGATTTTCTCTTTTGAAGCCATCTCTACACCCAACGTGGGGCTCGAACTCTCGACTATGAGAGCAGGAGTCACACGCTCCACCAACTGAGCCAGCCGGGTGCCCCCTGTTTGGTTTTTTAAGAACTAGTAGTCTAGTGTGATGGTGACAAGCAGGGTCGTGGCTGGGACTGCCTGGATTTGAACCCCAGTTCCACAGTTCACGAGGTGAAGTTTCTTAAGGGCAAGCTCCTGAACTTCTCCTTGCCTCCATGTTCCCATCTGTAGAATGGAGGTAACAATTGTACGTGCCTCACTCACGGGGTTCACATGAGGATTTAATAATACACGTAAAACACCCAAACACTTCCCAGCACATGGTAAGGGCATCATAAATTAAGTATCCGCTGTTAGTTCTTGTGTTAAAAAATAAATGTCAGAAAAAATAAAAATAAAAATAAATGTCAGGGGGGCGTCTGGGGGGCTCAGTGCCGTTACACGTCTGCCTTTGGCTCAGGTCATGATCCTGGAGTCCTGGAATTGAGTCTCGCATCATTGGGCACCCTGCTCGGTGGGGAGTCTGCTTCTTCCTCTCCCTCTCCCCCCGCTCGTGCTCTTGCTCTCTTTTACTCGCTCTCAAATAAATAAATCTAACTAAATGTCAATACCACGTCCAGGAGAAAATGCTTCCCTGCCTCCCTTCTGCTCGTGAGGAAGCTCAGTCACCTCTGCTCAGCAACCCCTGCCCCAGCTCCGCTCTCCCCCTGTGGGAATAGGGGTTCCCCTCTATGCTCAGTGTCCTGCATCTACCTCCAGAATGGCAACTTTCCAGTGTTTCATGTTGAATCACCTAGTGGGGAGTCTTATTCCTGCCACCAGGCCTGGCACATAGTAGGTGCTTAGAAAATGTTTATTGAATGAATGAATGAGTTTTGGAGGGATCATAAGGCACAGAGAGAGACTGTGGCACAAAGGTGGTAAAAAAAGTTCACAGGAGGGATGCCTGGGGGGCTCAACAGTGGAGCATCTGCCTTTGGCTCAGGTTGTCATCCCGGGGTCCTGGGATTGAGTGCCGCATCGGGCTTCCTACATGGAGCCTGCTTCTCCTTCTGCCTGTGTCTCTGCATCTCTCTGTGTGTGTCTCTCATGAATAAATAAGTAAAATCTCTTTAAAAAATAAAATAAAGGTCACAGGAGGGATGCCTAGATGGCTCAGTGGTTGAGCATCTGCCTTTGACTCAGGTTGTGATCCCAGGGTCCCGGGATCAAGTCCCACATTAGGTTCCCTGCTCTGCAGGTAATATGCTTCTCCCTTGTCTCCCCACTCATGCTCTCTCTTGCTGTCTCTCTTTCTCAGATAAATATTTTTTTTTAAAGGGTCACAGGAGGTCAGAGAAGTCAGGATCACAAGAGATTACCGAGTATGGGGGTCAGAGAGACTGGAGGGAAATGAGATTGCAGTGTGGTCAGAGGTCAAATGGAGGTCAGAGGAGATGAAAGAGGACCAAGGACTCAGAAAACAGCAAGTACGTCCAGAAGCCCACAGGGAAGCTCCGAGGGATGTCAGTGTCTCACCACCGGGCCAAGGTCGCAGGCCGGGGTGGGGCATAGCTGTCATGCCGGTGCAGCTGTATGAAGTCTCTGCCCGGGCCCTGGGCCAACTCCGTGATCTCCTGGCCCCACCACCGGGCCTGCCGGTAGCTGCCGCACTTGAGAATCAGAGACCTGAGCAGAAAGATCGAGATGGACCCCAGCCCTCACCCTTAATGCCCCTGGCCCTCCCAGGGAGACACCTGCCATTTTGGGCTGTCCCCTCTTTCCCATTCCTCCTGGAATCCCTCGTTCACAACTCTACCTGGACAAGGCACGTCTCTGCCTTATACACAGCTGGGTCGCTGGCATGGACTGAGATTTGCACCCGGCACTTGGGTTTGTTGAATGAATGAATAAATGGAGTCCCTCTTCTTTTGCATCAAGAGTCTCTCTGGGAAGGCCAGTGTTTATACTCAACCCCCTCTCTCTGGGCCCCTGGCTCACAAGAGCAGTCCCAGGCATGTGGCCAGACCAGTTCCTTGGTTACAAATCAGGGCCAGCTCCATGGGTGGAAACCCTTCCTTCCTTCCCTTCCACTCACTGCCCCCCTCCACCAGGGCTGTTTGCTCATCAGGTGTCCGCGCACACTGAGAGGCCTTACCTGTGGGAGGTGTCAATTCTGACCCCGTAGCGCGTCTCTGTGCTCCTTTTCCCCACCTGGACCTCAAAGCCGGGGTCGAAGAGCTGAACAAAGGAGATGCTGCCCGTCTCGAGGCACATATACAGCAGAAAGGAGTCCTTCACCACCAGCCACCTGGAGCGGAAGGGCTCCATCCGTTCCTCCCGGCCCCAGGGCTCTCCTTCCTCACCCCTCCCACTGCCCAGGGGCTCCACTCTGGGACCCACCTCTTGGACCAGCGATAACAAACTTGGTCTCGGCCACAGCACGTGAGGCCAGGAACTCGGTGGCCACCTGAGCGCTTCCGGATCACTCCCTCCCTGTGGGGAAAATCAGGAGGAGATGCTGCCCAAAAATCAGGAGGAGATGTGCCCGGAAAAGGAATCCAGAGCCCTGCTACCACCCCTCTACCCCCTACCCTGCAATTCTTTCCCCATCCTCAGGCAGTCAGGGATCCACAGGGTTCAGGGGGTGGGGTGAGGGGTGTCGGACACTCACAGTCCCTTGGAGCCAAGGTCTGGGATAAAGGACAGCCGACTGACTTCTAGGAATTCTGTCTGCAGAGGAAGACAGAGGTTCAGAGGAGAGACTGTGGGGCTCAGCTCTGCAGACCCGACAGCCCGGGGTCCTCTGTCCCTTCCCTGCGGAGGTCTGCTTTTACCGCTCCCCCTTAAAAAGCACAAGTACCCACCCCCCGGGGCTTTACCATGGCATGGTAGTTGCGGTAGAAAGACATGGTCAGGAGGCGGTTGAGATAATTCTCCAGGTATTTCTGAAGCAGGAGTGAGAGACACAGACAGATGCAACCAGAACCATTTGCACACCAAATGCCTTCCCAGAGGACCTGGCATCTGATTGCACCTGTTTGCTGGACGCATGTCTGGTGGAGCCCTCAGGACCTACTCGTGGCAGAGAGGGTATCTCTCGGTCGGCTGCTGCCTCCCGGGCAGGAGGATGGGCCACGCCAAAGCTGTGGATGACATGGTGGGGGAGGTGTCAAGGAGGAGCGGGACAGCTGGGAGCCCGTATTTCTGAAGCCCTAGAGATCCAGGGGGAGGCCCAGAGGCTGCCAGAAGGCCCCCTTCCTGAAAACAGAGACAAGAAAAGGAGGGAGTCTGCCAAGGGCATTTTGGGCACCCAGCCCGGCTGAGATATTGGCACAGCATCATGGGCAGGGAGAGCTGGGCTGGGAAGGTTTCCTGGTAACTGAGGGGCAGGGGAAGGGGCCGGGTGGCCTGATGGGGGAATTAAGTAGCTGGGGCGGGCCAGTTGAGGCCTGGGGGTGCGACAGGCAGAAAGCAGGGGCGCGGGGGCACCTGCCTTTGCCAGGAAGCAGGCCGGTCCCCTTACCGCGCCAGAGGGAGCAGCGTCATCAAGACTTTGTGTCTCAGAAGGTCCCGATGCAGCTCCTGGAAATGACGGAACTTCTTTTTGGTGGTCCAGGTAAAGGCGCCATGAGTCAGGCGGACAGAATACAGAGTGCAGGTTCCCACCTGGGGGGAGGGACAACCTGAGTGGTGGGCCCGGGCCTGGGTGGCGGCCCCCCTCCTCTGGCCAGCCCCCCCATTCCCAGCCCCCCATTCCCAGCCCGGCCACCTTGGATCCGCTGGTGTATCTTTCAGTGCCGACCACCTGGGCCGT